>NW_025064328.1:22485264-24970528 GCF_018152265.1 Drosophila ficusphila | reverse complement strand
TAATCTATATATATAAAAGCAAGTTGTGTTAGTTACACCACTTATAACTTAAGAACGGCTGAACAGATTTGGCTGAAAATTGGTAGGAAGGTAGCTTAGAGCCCGGAATAGGACTTAGGGTACTTTTTATTCCGTTCGACATACCAAAAATCGCATATAAACTGAGTTATTACCTCATCACACTGACAAGCATACACTACCATAGCATTTTAACTCAATTTTTTTGAAGTGAATTGAAGTTATTTGTGATTTTGGTGAATTGAAGTGAAGTGAAGTTTTTCGTGCTTTTTGTGAATTGAAGTGAAGGGAAGTTTAATTAATAATGCCGCGACCAAGACGATCGAATCTTTCCCGACAAAGCCGTAATGCAAGAAGACTACGAAATACTGCAAATGGAAGGTCTGAAGAAGAACAAAACATTGAACGTGAACAGAACCGCGTTAGTATGGGTCGACGTCGTGCTTCTCAATCAGCAGAGCAAAGAGAGGCAATCCGTAATACGGCTCTGTTGACAATGCAGAATCGTCGAGCTTACAACAGAGGTCAAGAAATAGATCATTTGCGACGCAGAAGAAATTTATCAAGTGCTGATTTGAATCGAGCAGCGTTTCAATACGATTGCATCACTGATTACAGCTTGCTTCCTAGCGTTTGCATTGGGCAAATGGACGTTGTTTGCGAGTATTGCGGTGCACTGAAGTTTTCCGGAGAAACGCCTGGATTATGCTGCTTTAATGGTAAAGTTAAATTGCCATTGTTGACTCCGCCACCTGAGCCATTGTATTCGTTGCTTTGTGGTGAAACACAAGAATCACGCCACTTCCTTGCAAATACCCGAAAATACAATGGTTGTTTCCAAATGACGGAATTTGGGGCAGATATTATCGAAGAACGAGGATTTAATCCGACATTTAAGGTTTTTTTTTTGAAGATACACAAAAAAAAATTTTACAAATATATTTCATGGGCAACATGGAAGAACAACTTGATCGACGTCTAGCGATCAATGAAGGGATGAAGCGAGCAATTCTTCAAGACTTGCAGTGTCTGCTTCATGTACATCATGCGATGGTCAGGTTGTTTAAAAGTGCTTTAGAGCGCATGCCAAATGATTACTATAAAGTTGTCATAAAAGCAGATAAACGACCATCTGGAACACACGAAAGGACATTTAATGCTCCAACAATAGACGAAGTCGCCATCCTGATTGTTGGTGAACAATTTGGAAACCGCGATATTGTGCTTAAACGTCGCGATACTGGGCAACTGCAACAAATATCTGAAACTCATCGATCTTATGACGCGTTGCAATACCCGCTAATGTTTTGGCAAGGAGAAGATGGATATAATTTTAATATTAAAATGATTAATCCATTGAATGGTGAGTATTAGTATCATAATTTATTTCATTTATTTCTAAAAGACACTGATTTAAAATAATGCTTATTAAAAAAAATGGCTAATGTCTGTATTCTTTGACTTTAAAATTTGCATTTGAAATGGTTAATTATAAAATTTTTAATTTCAGGTGAAGAAACTACAAAGAAAGTTAGCTCAATGAATTATTACGCATATCGTTTGATGATTCGTCAAAATACTGACAACTATTTGCTGCGGTTTCGTCGATTGTTTCAGCAGTACTGCGTTGACATGTATGTAAAAATAGAAACTGAACGTTTAACATTCATTAGGTTGAACCAATCCAAACTGCGTTCAGAGGAGTACATCCATTTACGTGATGCAGTTAGTACTGAAGAAAATGCAGCTAATATTGGACGACTAACTATTCTGCCAGCGACGTACATTGGTAGTCCACGTCATATGCATGAATATGCACAAGATGCAATGACATATGTTCGTCATAACGGTCGGCCAGATCTTTTTATTACTTTTACCTGTAATCCAAAATGGATAGAAATTACTCAATTGCTGCTTCCCGGACAAACATCAAATGATAGACCCGACATCACAGCACGTATATTCAGGCAAAAAATTCGGTCCCTGAAGAACTTTATTGTTTAACAACGTGTCTTTGTAGATACTCGATGCTGGATGTATTCAATCGAATGGCAAGAGCGAGGCCTGCCGCACGCACACATTCTTATTTGGTTAGTGGAAAGAATTCAACCTGACCAAATAGATGATATTATATGTGCCGAGATTCCTGATTATGAAGTCGATCCAGACCTACATGACGTTATTACTACAAATATGATTCATGGACCATGTGGTGCCATCAATCCCCAATCGCCTTGCATGGTCAATGGTAAGTGCTCTAAACGATATCCACGAAAATTAACGGCGGAGACTATCACTGGCAATGATGGTTATCCGCTGTATCGGCGTCGATCACCAGATGACAACGGTCGAACTGTCACAACGAAAGTGAAAAGAATGGATTTCGTTGTCGACAACAGTTGGATTGTTCCATATTCGCCACTTATTTCTAAAACGTTCAAGACACATTGCAACGTTGAATACTGCAATTCAGTTAAGTCCATAAAATATATTTGCCAATATGTCACGAAAGGCAGTGATATGGCGGTTTTTGGATTGCAATCCTCGAATACCAACGATGAAATTTCTCGCTATCAAGTTGGTCGTTATGTGAACAGTAATGAAGCTATTTGGCGTATATTCGCATTTCCCATTCACGAACGACATCCTACTGTAATGCATTTGGCGGTGCATCTGGAGAATGGTCAACGAGTATATTTCACGGCTTCGAATGCTATGCAACGTGCTGAAACACCTCCAGCAACTACATTGACCAGTTTTTTTGCAATCTGCCAAAGCGATCAGTTTGCACGAACTTTGTTTTACTCGGAGATGCCACGTTATTATACTTGGAATGCTTCATCGAAAAAATTTCAAAGACGGAAACAAGGGGAAGCGGTTCCTGGGTATCCAGATGTGCGTTCTACTGATGCTCTTGGTCGTATGTATACAGTTCATCCAAAGAATGATGAATGTTTCTATTTGCAGTTGTTGCTGGTAAATGTGCGTGGGCCAACATCATTTGAGACACTACGAACTGTTAATGGTGTAATATTCCCAACATATCGTGCTGCATGTGACGTGAATTGAATTGAAGTGAAGTTTTTCGTGCTTTTTGTGAATTGAAGTGAAGGGAAGTTTAATAAATAATGCCGCGACCAAGACGATCGAATCTTTCCCGACAAAGCCGTAATGCAAGAAGACTACGAAATACTGCAAATGGAAGGTCTGAAGAAGAACAAAACAATGAACGTGAACAGAACCGCGTTAGTATGGGTCGACGTCGTGCTTCTCAATCAGCAGAGCAAAGAGAGGCAATCCGTAATACGGCTCGGTTGACAATGCAGAATCGTCGAGCTTACAACAGAGGTCAAGAAATAGATCATTTGCGACGCAGAAGAAATTTATCAAGTGCTGATTTGAATCGAGCAGCGTTTCAATACGATTGCATCACTGATTACAGCTTGCATCCTAGCGTTTGCATTGGGCAAATGGACGTTGTTTGCGAGTATTGCGGTGCACTGAAGTTTTCCGGAGAAACGCCTGGATTATGCTGCTTTAATGGTAAAGTTAAATTGCCATTGTTGACTCCGCCACCTGAGCCATTGTATTCGTTGCTTTGTGGTGAAACACAAGAATCACGCCACTTTCTTGCAAATACCCGAAAATACAATGGTTGTTTCCAAATGACGTCATTTGGGGCAGATATTATCGAAGAACGAGGATTTAATCCGACATTTAAGGTTTTTTTTTGGTATTACATAGAATTTAGTTAAAGAATAACTTACTTTATCTTAGATACAAGGGCAGATTCACCATCGAATTGGATCATTACTTCCTTTCGAAGATACACAAAAAAAATTTTTACAAATATATTTCATGGGCAACATGGAAGAATGCGATCAATGAAGGGATGAAACGAGCAATTCTTCAAGACTTGCAGTGTCTGCTTCATGAACATCAGGTTGTTTAAGAGTGCTTTAGAGCGCATGCCAAATGATGACTATAAAGTTGTCATAAAAGCAGATAAACGACCATCTGGAACACACAAAAGGACATTTAATGCTCCAACAATAGACGAAGTCGCCATCCTGATTGTGAACAATTTGATGAATGAGGAGATACATTATCGGGTTTTACTCTTGATCGAAGATAAGTGTTACCTCATGTGCAGTAATATATTAATCAGGTTAGAATGCCAGCGCCAAATCGTGAAATGAATGAGGCATTTAATCGAGAATTAGAACGGGAACGTGAATATGATCACCAGGAATTAAATTTATTAGTTCAAGCGAATGTACCCCTGTTGAATTCCCAACAGAAGAAAGTTTATGATACTTTAATGAAGGCAATCGATGAAGAAAATGGTGGTTTATATTTCCTAGATGCCCCTGGTGGTACTGACAAGACATTCCTCATGTCATTAGCTTTAGCAACTGTTCGGGCGAGATCCAACATAGCTGTTGCAGTTGCTTCTTCGGGAATAGCAGCCATATTGTTAGAAGGATGCCAAACGGCTCATTCAGCATTAAAATTACCGTTAAATCTTCAAATTATTGAGGAACCAACGTGTAATATTGCAAAACACTCGGAAATGGCCAAAGTTTTAATGGTATCGAAATAAAATTTTTCCTTTTCATATATAAAACAAAAAAATTTTTCTTTATCTTTTAAACACCAAACAAAGTTTTACCTAAAACTATCGCCATCTGGTGGCGGAACGGAGTTCGCTGGGTTTACTAGTAATATTATAAACCTGTCCGTGACGGTTTTGTCATTCAGTTTCCTGAAGTCTATAACCAGTCTCACCTTTTTTTGGTCGGGGGTTGCTGATTTTTTAGGAACTACCCAAACAAGGGAGCCCCAAGGAGAACAGCTGTTTCTTATTATATTCTGATCGAGCATTTTATATATTTGCTTTCTGACCTCCTCTTTATGTAGGTATGTATGGATATCTATACGTCTTTGCGTGAACAGGGATATTATCAGTAGTCGGAATAGAGTGCTTGACCGTGTTGGAGAATGTGAGAGGTGTCGCGTCGTCGAAAAATAAATCCTGAAAATTTTCACAAATTTTGAGCAAGCCTTGTTTTTCCTCGGCATTTAAATGGTTGGTGGGGATGTGCTCGCTAAGGTTTCCCCTGATTTCTTCGTAACTCGGGTTGAGTGTTACCCCGTTTATTTGATCATAGCATTCCTTGTTATATGGCTCTACGCTTAGTGGTTGGTCGAGATATAAGATCCTAGTTATTTCTAGGAAGCTATGGCCATCTGTTGCAGTGTAGAGTCCCCCGGAAACAAGAAGATTATTGTCTATCTCCAAAGGGTTACAGAGAAAGTCACATTTACTTAGGTTAACTGGTAGCTTTATGATGGTTTTACTTTGGGGTTGGATAAAGAGTTCGTCGGTTCCTCTATTAACTTCTGTTATTATATTAATTGATGTGAACGGGGTTTCAAGTTTAAGGTTTTTAATGTTTATTTTTGCCTTTCGGTCCGTCAAGAAATCCATTCCAAGCAGACCATCAAAGTATGGGTGGAATTTGAAAAGTAGTAACTGTATTACGCCATGTTCTTTAAATTCTACAGGTATGGGCAAAGTAGCTCTTAAGGTCAGTGAATAGCTCTCTAGGACTGTTGTGATTCGGACATTATTTTCTAATTCTTGTATAGCACTTTGCGGAATAAGGTTTGGGTCGACGAAAGAATAGGTGGAACCGGTATCCACCAGGAATTTTAATGGTTTCGGAGAATTAGATAAGGTGATAACTATATAAGGAAGAGATAGACCATGAGTTTTTTTATTTATGTTACCGACTTGTCGGTCGAGGCTTCTTGTTGAAAATTTGCTGTGTCATCAATGTTGTTAAGGTTGGAAGCCAACCTTTGCGAACTGCTGTTACGATTACGATCAGAGTTATTTCCCCCTGCTCTAGTCTGTAATTATTGGGGCGATTCTGGCTTTGGTTCGAGCCCTGACGGAACGGGTTAGTTGAGGAATAAGAATTTCCACGAGAATCTCCCCCATAGGTATTAGCAGTATAATCACTTCTACCACTTTGGTTGCCCTGATACGAATTTTTCTGGTAGGGTCTATTACGGTCTGAGTTGAATCTATTATTTTGCAATTTATTTTGTTTTTGATAGATGAAACTCTGATCGGCCTGGCACCACTCATAAGCCGTCTCGATTGTTGTCGGATTTCGGGTTCGAATGACCGTTCTGAGCGGATCCCGCAGTCCGACCAAGAAGGCGTTAAGGCAGATTCCATCGTAAAGGGCTCTTTTCGATGCTGCACCTACGCCATGGTCGGGATCTTTGGGGAGCGTCAATAGTTCGCTACGGAGCCTAGTGATTTCAAAAAATAGTTTACCCAGGGAGAACCCACTTGGAAGGTTCTGGATTTCAGCGATGAGTATTGGTTCCGTCTTTTTACAGCCATACATGCGTTTGAGATTTTCTTTAATACTGTCCCATTCGAGTTTAGTGTCTAAGTTGTCTAAGGTTTCGTCCGCTTTACCTATTATCTTGTTCCTCAAGGTTCTTAGTAGTAACTGTCCGTACGGGGTTTGGTCAGTACCCCTTATTAACATGATTATTTCCTCAACGCTCACGATGAATTTCTGGAGGGTACCTGGTGTTCCCTCGAAAGTAGGCAACTGTTTAACAAAGCAAGAATGTCGGTGGGGTTTAAAGTAGTATTCAGGGTGGTGGTAGTTGAAGTATTTAGGATCGTGCTAGCATTCCCTAGATTGTTAACGGCACTTCTGGTGGGGCTAGTGGTTCTAGAACCCCCGATGCGTTACCCGAATCCATGATCATAATTTCTTCTTTTCTAATTTCAGGTAGGCTGGTGCTACTCCTGAGACCTAATCTGCTCTTGGTCTTTTCAACTATGGTTTTCCTTGACATTAGGTGAAAGACTACGTATTTGCGCAATTAAAATTAATGAATAAAATATTTAGTACAAGTATTTTAGATTATTTAAATTTAAAGGTATTGGTAAATATCTTGTGCTTTAAAATAATTATTTTGTGTAATATTTGGGTATAGGGAGAAAATATAGTGGTAAATATAAGTGTGAATGTGTAATAATAATTACTGATGTTTGTGTTGTTGTATTAAGTTGAGAATCTGTAAGACAGACAATATTAGTGTATGTGTGTGTTTGTTTTAAAATGTGGCAACCATGGGGCAAAGTGATTATTAAGTTTATTGGGAAAAAATAATAAGTATTAAAAATTTTGTAAGTTCTTTTTTTTTAAGATTTTGTCGACTTATTTGGTTTTCTAGGTCAGCAAATTTCAAGTTTGTGCTCTTTTCTGCAATGTTGTAGCTACTCCTCGTCGAGCCCAAGATCCAAACGTATCAGGTTACGTGGCAAGAGCAAGGGACAAGGAGGAGGGGGGAGTAAAAATACTCCACTGAGCCGACGACGGTACCCGGATTCGCATTCTCATGCGCATATACACATACACGTATGTATATAAATATATATACATATATATATATAAACACATACAAAAGAACGAAAGGCCTGGGACAAAACCGACGCGAGTGATTTATATAAGTTAAACACGAGGGTTATTTATTATTTTAAAAAATAATATTTATTGGACACTTGGTCAGTATTTATTTGCAGAAAATTTAGAACTAAATTATCTTTACAGAAATTGCCATATTTATACCCAACTACTCTGTCGCTGCCTCTGCCAACGTCGGAGCTTTGCCGTTGTCGTAGCTGCAGCGGGAAGTGGATCAGACGCTGCAGTCAGCACTTTTTGGGAGCTACTGACCGAAGCCGGGAAGTTGCCCTTGCACTTTTACTTGCTGGTGCAATACCGGATGCGCGTGGCCAACTTCGTTTGCAAATTCGTTTTGTGTTAACTCCTCCTCCTTTAAAATCGAGTGTCCACGCTCGTTGCGGTCATTGATCTCGTTAACAGAAGTTATTTTGTTGATGTGCAGAATTTTGACCCTTTTAATCATGAAGCGGATTGCTAGTGCTGCAAGTCCCGTGATTATTATGAAACTTATTAGGAAATCGGCGGTATGCGATGTGGTTTTTAACAGTTCCAAGGTCTTGGTATTGTTGATGTTTAGTTTTTTTACCAATTCTAGTGATAACTTTTCTTCTGTCTTTTTAATGGTCATCTCAGTTTGGAGATCGGGTGATAGTGCACTGTATCTTTGTTGGTGAAGGTCTGTCCATCGATATTAATTGTAGAATTGCTGAAGTTGATAACAAAGGTTCCGTTGAGACTTGTGGATGTCCCATTTATTTGTACGCTGCCGGAAAATTTGTTGAGTAAAATGACTCCAGGTGCGAGTTCGTCAATAACTGGAATGTGTTGGTTGTTGATTCGAGTGCAGGTGGCAGGGAGACTTTTTAATAAATTTGGTAGGCAAGAGGAATTACTTATGTCTATCATATTCTTATGTTTACAAATGGTTATTTCATTATAATTATTACATTTCGAAATTTTTGCAAAAAGTTTTTCTTTACATTTTATTACATTTTCGTTTTGAATTTTATTAATATATTGACCAATTTTTATTGGTTTGATTAAAAGTTCTTCACAAAGGTTGGTGTCGGTTATAGGAATTTTAATAATGTATATAAGTGTTGGCCCATTGCTTGCTACGCTTACTTCTGCGATTTTCATGGCTTCTTCAAAATTAGTGTATGGCAACTGGTCTTGATCTAGTGTTTTAATAACTTCATTTACCTCTTCATCTCCTAATATCTGGGTGTTACTAATATCTGCTTTTGCCCATTGTATTGCGTGGTTTAAGTTAACTATTTCTTCCTTAAGCATTTTAATTTGAAACATTAATGTTGTGCTAGTGTCCGTTTGAGAGTTTCCTCCGTATTTTAAGCTATTTATTAGATTCGCATTTGATTTGGTGATATTATTTATTTTTTCTACGATCAGTCTATTGAGAATAACTTGATTGTTGTTGTTAGTTAATGCTGAATTTATTTTTTCTTGAACTATTTCGAAATCTCTACTGTCGGGGAATCCAGCTAACCATTTCCAAGCGCTACCTAACAAATCTATATGTCTTTTCTTTTACTCCTAATCTTGAGGTTATTAATTAAATTTTGTGAAATTCTTATCTCTTCAGTTATAAATGGCAAAATTGGGTCATATGTCTTTAGTTGGTATTTAGCAGTGTAATTAATTTTTTCTAGTGTTTTTTCGTATTCTTCTATGTCAATAATATGAATTAATCTAAAGGTTCCTGTTTGTACTTTTGCCAGTCCGGTAATTAAAGTCACAATATTGGATTTCGTGTAGTCAGTTATTTGCACGTCAGCATCGCACACAGCGAAAAGGGTTCTGTAATATGATTTAATTTCGAATAAGTTGTTTGTAAATAATTCTTCCACTTTCTGTTAGTACTGTGGTATTTCTGTCTTCTTTTACGGTTTCTTTTTTATATCTGGGGGATAATTTTGTACCTAATCTTTTATTATTTTGAACAAATATTTCATCTCCTGGGGAATATTTTTTTATTTGATCTCTTTTTTTGTTATGGTATGTTAGGTCTTTTTCCTGAGTGGTCGTAATTCTATCTGCGATTTTTTGTCTCTCTGTTTGTTGTAGTCTAGGGTTAAGTGCTACCTTTCTTCCAAAAAATAAGTCAACTGGTTTCCTGTTAGTTGTTGAGTGTATTGAATAATTATATTTGACAACTGATCTGTCTATGGCAACGAATAATTTCGGCCAGTGTTGAATGGAAGCGTTCGATTTGGCCGTTCGCTGAACTGTTATATGGGGGTGCTTTATAAACTTCGATATTAAATTGATCTTGTAGCGTCCGCATTACGGGTGCCGAACCAAGTGATTTTTCATTATCTATGACTACTATTTCCGGGATACCAAAATTGATTAATAATTCTTTTAAAGGTTCTTTTATGTCCTGAGTTGCTCGAGATTTGACTATCCTAGCCTGTGAAAATTTTGAAAATTTATCTATTCCAGTCAAAACGACTTGTTTGCTTGTAAGGTAAAAATCTACGTGAACAATTTGACCTGGGTATTGCGGTATTGGTGTTTTTTGTAACTCGGGTTTGTTGGGGTGTCTTTCATATTTCTGTTCTTTACAAATTTGGCATTCTTTTACAATTTTTATTATTTTAGCCCTCATCTGTGGAAAGTAAACTTTGTTTAGCAATTGTTGTTTGTTTTCGTTGCTATTTCTATGTGCTCTTCTATGCTCTGTTATAATTGCATTTTCCTGATCGGTTTCGTTTTTTAAATCCGTAACTAGTCTGCTTGAGAATCTGGTTTTATAATTATTGAATTGTGGATAGATTTCCTGGAGTTGACCTGGGGTTTTTTCGTCTGTATGAATACCGTTAATGACAGACGGATTGAGTCTATCATTTAAAATTTTTTATAAGATTTCTGAATTAAAGATTGGTTCTGTAATAATATGTCTATGGTACGTGGGAAAAACAAGTTCAAATTTATAGGAGGGCGTCTTTCCTAAGTATAATAGTATTTGATTTTTAAAAACATTTTCTGGTTCTTCTGCCATTGGTATTAGTCTCTCTGGAGAACTGGAACTGCTGTGAACAGTGCCTGTTAAAGTGTTTACTTCCCCTCGCGTTTGAATAGGAGGTCTACTCAGAGCATCGGCAACAACGTTTGCCTTGCCGGGTTTGTGGAGCAGTTCATGGTTGTACTCTTCTAGAATTGCTTTCCATCTCTTCATCTGATCGTTACGGCTTTTCGGGTTAGTTGGGTGTGTGAGAGATTCATGGTCTGTAAATATTTTCACTTTGGTCGGACCGTACAGAAAATTTCTAAGAGTCTGTATTGACCAAATTATAGCTAGCATTTCCTTTTTGTTAGGAGCATAACTTTCATCTGCCTTACTTAAAGTCCTAGAAATAAACATTATAGGTTTATAGCATAATCCGAAGCATCGGTAGTTAACTGAAGTTCTTTATTGTAGTCTGGGTATGATAACATTACCTCCTCGGAAGCGAGAGTTTGTTTTAATTTTCTGAATGCTTCCCTTGCGTCTTTATCAAGATCAATCAGAGTTTTGCTTGAGGCATTTTTTGAGATGCGGCCTCGGCCCTCTTCCCCTCTTAAAAAGCTGTTAGGGCCTTCGCAAGCTTTAATAAAGCGACGATAAAACCCTGACAGTCCTAAAAAGGAACGAAGATCTTTGAGTGTCTTTGGTTCGGGGAATTCGACGATTGCTCTCACTTTTTCCGGGTTTTTCTTAATTCCGGTATCTGCTACCAAAAATCCCAAAAATTCTACTTCTTTCTTAAAAAATTCGCATTTATCTAATTGGATTCTCATGTTTGCGTCTTCAAGAATTTTAAATATAATTTCTATGTCTTTTAGATGATTTTCTTCGCTTTTACTGAATATAATAATGTCGTCAATGTAGACGAAACACCTAATTCCTATGTGTTCCCTAATAATGTCATCTAGCGTTCGTTGAAAAATAGAAGGGGCATTTTTGAGTCCAAACGGAAGTCTGGTAAACTCATATTTGCCTTGATTTACTGAAAATGCTGTTTTTTCTGAGTGGGATTTGATGAAATCCACTTTTAAGGTCTAAAACAGAAAAAATTTTATTTTGTCCAAGTTGTGCAAGTACGTTGTTAATGTCCGGTATAGGATATCTGTCTGGGATAGTAACCAAGTTAAGCTTCCTATAGTCTATTACCATTCTATGTTTTTTCTGTCCGGAGGCATCCATTTTTTTCGGTACAATCCATATTGGAGAATTATACGGGGATCTCGAGCGTCTAATCACGCCGTTATCGAGTAGCTCTTGTATTTGCTTCTCAACTTCTGGCCTAAGAGCTTCTGGGTATGGGTAGTGCCTCGAGTATATTGGACTTTCGTTCGTACTTCTTATAGTAGCTTCTACTTTGGTAGTGTATGTCAGTTTCTCGTCCGGGTCGCCAAATAAATTTGGGAATTTTAAGCAAATCATTTTTAAATTATTCTTTTGCGTTTCTGTTGTATGCTCTACTCGAATATCTAACTTGTTGACTTCGGGAGAAGCTTTCTGTTTTATTTTGATTCTGCGTTTATTTTTAATTAAAAGGTAACCTTCTTGTAAATTTATTTGAGCTTTGATTTCGCGAAGTGTATCATTTCCTATGATCGCATCAAAAGATTTTAACGAGGGTAGTAAAAAAAATTTAATAAATGTGAAAAATTAGAAGCGTTTTTCTAAATATTAAATTCCGAAAATTTGGGTGGCTAATTAATATTTTTATTTTGGCAAAACGACAACGAAAAAGAAATGCGTGCGCTCGATCAAACTCAATTTCAACGAATGCTCTATTCTCCACAATCATACTTAAGCCTAGCTTACCGAAGGTTGGCGAAGACGGAGCGAACTCGCAGAGAGCGAACAAAAGCTTTATTGCGCTCCCGCCTTCGCCCTAAACTTACTTCCAGTAAACTTCAAATTCAATTCAACAATACTTATTCTAACAATTCAAAAAATAAAAACGAAAAACTGGCTTCAGCCAACACCGGCCCCGTTGAAGGCCCGTCCGGCTTCAACATATTGGAAGCGGCGCCAATTTATGGATGGCCCGCTTAAAAATTCCTCCTCCGCTGGTCCTCACTTCGACGACCCTGACCATGCCGTCCTCTCCTGCGTGAGTGGCGATGATCCTCCCTATCAGCCATTGTTGAGGCGGCAGGTTGTCCTCGGCGACGACGACCAGTTGTCCTTCCTGGATGTTGGGCTGCTCCTGGTGCCACTTGCCCCGAATTTGCAGGCCCAGCACATAATCCAGGGACCATCGCCGCCAGAACATTTGCCTGGCTGACGAGACAAGTTGCCATCGCCGCAAGCAACTGAGACCCGCCTGGTCCGGGGTCCGGAGTGCTGGGATGGGGAATAGCGGCCCGCCTGTCAGCAGGTGCCCTGGTGTTAGCGCTTCTCCGTCGCTGGGATCGTTGGATAGCGCGCCTAGCGGCCGGGAGTTCATCGCCGCCTCGATCCCGACGAGCACCGTCTCCAGCTCTTCTGCGGTTAGGAGCGCGCTGCCCACCGCTCGTAGGAGTAGGTGCTTTGCAGTTTTCACACCTGCCTCCCAAAGCCCGCCCATGTGCGGAGCCCGAGGCGGTGTGAATGCAAACTCGCATCCGCTTCTTGACGCGAATTCTCGAATGGCGTCTGCCTCCTTCTCTATGCGCTCCCGAAGGCCCTGGAAGTGGCGACTCGCTCCGACGAAGTTCGTCGCGTTGTCGCAGTGGACTGTGCGAGGGCATCCTCGGCGCCCAACGAACCTTTGGAAAGCCAATAAGAAGGAGTTAGTGGTTAAGTCTGACACAATTTCTAAATGAACCGCTTTGGACGCAAAACACACAAAAAGCGCTATGTAGGACTTATAAGGAGGCCTTCCACGAATTTTCAATGTCGTATAGACGGGGCCACAAAAATCAACGCCACAGATACTAAATGGGCGGAGAGCACGGAGACGATCTGCGGGTAAATTTCCCATAATTTGTGTCATTAGTCGAGGCTTGCATTTAAAGCAGCGAATACAGGATCGAACTATTTGACTGCAGACCTCCTGAGCGTTTACGATCCAAATACGCTGTCGAAGGAGACTCACAAGTGCTCGTGGCCCGACATGAAAATTGGTTAGATGCAAATGCCGGACATAGCTCTGCACAAATTGGGAGCATTTTGTCAACAGCAGGGGAAACTTGGCATCGTACGTTATAGGAGCATTTGCTAATCGCCCCCCAACTCGCAACAACGAAAAATTACACCAAGTGCCTGAGTCTTCATGAATGAATGGGTTCAATCGTTGAAGACTTGGGCCAACTCTGGAGTTCTTCCGAACTTTTTCAAGAACTTCGTGATACTCGCGTTTCTGGATGGTCTCGACAATTTTTAAGAAGGCTTCGTTGTACTCATTCGGAGACAGAGTTTTTCAAAAACTATACTCTTGTCTCTGCATTTCCTTATAAAGCGGAACATGTAACCGAACACTCTAAGCAGCTTGAGGTGTGACGAAAATCCCTCGATGACATCTACCAGTTCCGACTTCCGTACCGTGGCGGCCATCGTTACCACAGTCTTCCTTGATTCTTCAATTAGGACCTTTTCATCAAGAACGAAATGTGAATTTTTGGGCCAGGTCTCTTCTCCATTCTTCAAAAAGGATGGTCCAGTAAACCAGATTGAATCGCTAATTTCCTCTATGTCACAACCTCTTGATACAATATCTGCTGGGTTCTGGTTAGTTGGGACATGCCGCCACGTAGCTTCTCCTGACCACTCCTGAATCTCCGCTACCCTATTCGAGACGAATATCGACAAAGAAGACGGATGGGATCGAATCCAATGCAACGTAACTTCCGAGTCTGACCAATATACTATTCGTTCGATAGGGACCTTTAATAGGGGTTTGATTCTGTGACAGAGATCTGCGAGAAGGTGAGCGGCACATAACTCAAGCCTTGGGAGCGTTTTAGTCTTGAGCGGCGCTACTTTAGATTTTGACGTCAGTAATGACAGTTTAATACCTTCTGCAGTTTTGCTACGAATATAGACGCAAGCTCCATAAGCTCTCATGGATGCGTCGGCAAAGGCATGCAATTGAACCGGTGACATCGGATCGGTGTGCACATACCGCGGAATTGTTATCTCTTCCAAACGAGACAATGTATTTTTCAACTTATTCCACGCAGTTTCCAAATGCACAGGAATCGACTCATCCCAATCCAACTTGTTCAGCCAGAGTTCCTGCAATAGGATTTTTCCTCTGATTACGATAGGACTAAGCAAGCCGAGGGGTCGAACAGCTTCGATGTCACCGATAGTATGTTCCGCTTTGTCGCTCTGAGACCCATGACGGAATTGTCAATTTCAAACTTGAAAGAATCTTCGTTAGGCAACCACGATATGCCTAACGCCTTCGTCGACTCTGAATCCGAGATCGGTATGGATTTAACTGTGCTCTCAGAAGCGGTGACCTCAGGTGAGTTCGAAAACCACTTTGTCAATTCAAACCCGGCGGTTTGAAGAACCTGAGACACTTCAGACCTAATAGATCTGAGCTCCTCGACGCATGCAGCACCAGTTAGCATATCATCGACGTAAAAGTCGGATCCAATCACTTCAGCAGCTCTAGGGAATGAAAGTTTGGCAGATTCACTCAACCTTTTTAAACACTGAATCGCTAGATATGGAGCTGGACCAGTTCCATATGTTACGGTGTTGAGCTGGTATAATCTCAAGGATTCTGAGGGGTCTCTTCTCCACACTATGAGTTGAAATGGCCTATCCGCTTCATTTACCATTACTTGACGATACATTTTTTTAACATCGGCTGTCAGAGCAAACCTGTGCAGCCGGAAGCGGAGCAGTGTGGAGTATAACTCATCTTGGATAGTTGGGCCTACCATCAAGATATCATTTAGGGACACCTGAGATGACGTTTTGCAAGAGGCGTCAAACACGACACGCAACTTAGTAGACGTACTCTGGGGCCTAAGGACACACTGATGCGGAATAACATAATGTGGAGTCAAAGGAAACTTTATTGTCTGTAGGAGACATATGACCTAACGCGAGGTATTCTTCCATGAATTCGAGATACATTTTCTTTAATTCAGGATCTCGCGACAACCTTCTTTCGAGCGACAGAAATCTCCTTTTTGCAACCTCGAATGAGTTGCCCAATCCAGTGGGATCAGATTTAAACGGCAATCTAACTTCAAACCGACCTGATGGCAAAACCTGAGTGGTCTTTATATAGTGTTCTTCACACAACTTATGCTCAGGTGATAGAATTTTCTTTATAGATGGCATTTCTTCCAGTGACCAAAACTTTTGTAGTGTGCTATCAATCGATACTAATAGCTCTTCACTACAACTGAAACTATTCACAACATCTCTTGGGGCAGACGCCTTGTATCTGCCTGAAACAACCCATCCAAGTAGGGTCTTTTGAAGAGTTGGATAGTCAGGACCTTGCTTAATTTGACCAACAGCTAAAAGCTCGAAAAATGATTCTGCTCCTATCAACATATCTATTCTTTGTGGCTTGTAGAAATAGGGGTCTGCTAATGGTACGTTCTTAGGAATTTTCCAGTCACTGATATTCACAGACTGGTCCGGATGATATCCGGATATCGATTTCAAAATCCAGAAATCGAACGAAAATTCACTACCATTTATTCGCGACTTCACCACTGTGTGTACCTTTTTCTTAACTTGAGAATTGGATTCGCCAATATCAAGTAAGTTGATACACGATTCCTCTTTACGGATTTGTAAGCGGCGAGCAAGGTCTTCTGTAACGAAATTGGCTTGAGACCCAGAGTCAAGAAGGGCTCGAGCCAAAATGTATTCACCGCTTTTCGTGCGGACACTTACGATCGACGTGGCCAAAATCACCCTGTCCAACGATGTCGCATGCATAACATGTGACGTGGAAGGCTGATCCTGACTTTTAGAGGGAGACAGACTCTCTTGGGGTGGTGGCAACGCTAAGCTATTCTCGGATACGGTATATCTGTGTAGTAAAACGTGATGCGAGCGACCACAAACTCGACATTTACTTCCCTTGCATTTGGAAACCGTATGACCCTTTCGCAGACAATTGATGCACAAAGACGCAGATTTAACAAAATCGAACCTTTGCATTACTGACAGCCGACCAAACGGACTGCAGTTCGCTAGGACATGGTCTCCAGCATTGCAATAGCTACAACTTTGCACGGACTTAGTGTTGGTCGAAGAACACGAAAACGAGCTTCGATTATGTTTGCTCGGAATTAATTTATCTTGCTTTGGTTTTGATGTTTCCTCAGCAGATAAATGCTGATATCGGCGATTCAACATCTTCTCACAATCGGACCAAAGCGGCAAAGTTTCATAATCGAGCTGTTCTTCCCATTTTTGTTTAGTCACTGGGTCTACTCTGTTCAAGACGAGATAAATCAACATTGCATTGGATATTTTTGTATCATCTCCTATCGATAACAACGATCCATAAATTGATGAAACGGTATTGATAAGGCTTCTTAAGGAAGACGCTGATTGGTGCGTAATTTTTGGAAGAGTGAACAATGTTGAGATATTATTCATAAAAATCAAGCATTCGTTATCGTAGACTTTTTTAAGGCTGGCCATAGCCTTCTCATAATTGCTCGCGGTGACTTGATAAGCCTTAATAGTCCCTAAGGCTTCACCGGAGAGACACGAAATTAGGTGGTTAAATTTCTCGATAACTGGAATGCTGTCGTCTTGATGAACGAGAGTTTCAAAAAGGCTGATGAAATTTTTAAACTCCGAATATTTGCCGCTGAACTTTGGCAAGGCCAAATTCGGAAGTCGAGCTCGAGTTGGGGCTACAGAAGCTGATCCGGAAATTTTTGGATCGCTTGCTGTCTTCAAGGCCGACAAAAGCGACATTAATTTTGCCTTGGTAACAATTGATAGCTCCTCCAACTCATCTCTAAATTCATCGCCATCATCTATATCTTCTATCTCTTCTTGCAATAGATTTGCCTTATTAATTGCAGCGTTTAACGTATCTAATCTACATTTTAATTCTTCTTCTTTAATCGCGATCGCGCCAGAATCGAGTCGATCACTTAATCGGCGAATGCTTTTTACTCGATTTTGTAACTTGGCTTTCAAGTCTTCAAGCAGGTTACTTTTTGGCTTTTCTTGGCTCATTTTTGAATTAAATTATCAAAAACCAAATTTATTAAAGTAAATTATTAAAGGACCAAGTGTGAAAAATTTAAATGAAATTAATTTTCGAATTAAACCACAAAAAAAATAATAATTTATAAATTATTAAATTTGTTCGAAAAAAATTATTAAATAATTATTATTATTAAATAATTATTTAAAAGCGAGAAACAACGAAAATAATTTTTAAATTGAATATCGAGGCACGAAGTATCAAAATTAATAGTTGGTGCAAACGACGGTGAAAAACAATATACCCAACCGAATGCGGGGTAGCGCGTCACTTGACGGTCCGTTAACCTGTAGCGCGCCCAAATGACAAGAACCCAACAACAACAACAACGCTGCTAGCGGCGACCAAGCGAAAGCGAAAACGAAAAAAAGTTTACCGCTGCAGCTGCTTGTATATAAGGGCTTATTTATTTGTGTATAACGGCTCAGATTAACTTCCCAACTATTAACTTGCGAGGTTTTAACGATAATTAAAAACAAGGGGGGCGACAGTGATTGCAATAATTTAACACAATTTAACAAAAGTTGCATCCAAATTGGTTCAAATATTTATACATCAATTTATACATCAATTTAGCACTTGTAAATATATTAGGTATTTATATATATATATATAATGGCTTTTAATATTTTGCTACTTTTTGATATTATTTAAATTGTTTAAATTTTATTTTGCATGCAATCTAGCTCTACTATTTTGTACATATGTGCCAAGAATTGAAAGCGAGGTGCAATTTTTCAGCACTAGACAATCAACAAATATTTCTAGTTTTTTGTCAAAACTCAGCTTTCAATTTTTGCACAAATACCTTTGGTTCTTCGTTTGGATCTTTCAATCCAGCTGCCACTTTCCTTTTGCAACTCGAACAATCGCAGGGCATCCCTCGTCGGTGGCAGAAACGTCGAATTAAAGTATTAAATTTCGCGACCGGCACGAGTGAATTGCTTGCTATTGTTTTTTAATAATTTTAACAAAAAACACCACACGTCGCGGGCAACTTGTAATTCACAAGAGTTTTGGATTTTTGTGCAACTTTCTGTATAACAAAAAAACACAAGAAAAAATCACTTGCACTTTTATGGTTATATGTGTCACTGTCACTTTAAAAAATTTGTAGCCTTTTATTTAATTAATTAGTCCACCCGGGGGCGCCATGAAAATTTAGAAGCGTTTTTCTAAATAATTAATCCCAAAAACTTGGGTGGCTAATTAATATTTTTAATTGGCAAAACGACGAAAACGAAAAAGAAATGCGTGCGCTCGATCAAACTCAATTTCAACGAATGCTCTATTCTCCACAATCATACTTAAGCCTAGCTTACCGAAGGTTGGCGAAGACGGAGCGAACTCGCAGAGAGCGAACAAAAGCTTTATTGCGCTCCCGCCTTCGCCCTAAACTTACTTACAGTAAACTTCAAATTCAATTCAACAATACTTATTCTAACAATTCACAAATAAAAACGAAAAACTGGCTTCAGCCAACAAAATGTATCTTTTAAATCGAATGGGTTGGCAATTGTGTGGTGTGTGATTTGAACATCTCCGGCTATGGAACTTACATGAAAAGATTTATTATTATACCCTTGCAGAGCAAAGGGTATTATAATTTTGGCCAGAAGTTTGCAACGCAGTGAAGGAGACACCTCAGACCCCATAAAGTATATATATTCTTGATCAGCATCACGATCTGAATCGAAATCTGTCTGTCCGTCTGTCCGTTTCTGCCTAAACTAGTTTCTCAGTTTTGAAGCTATCTTGCTGAAACTTTCCCAAAAGTTGTATAGTTATTGCACGCAGTATATAAGTCGGAACGAGCCGGATCGGCCGACTATATCGGATAGCTCCCATACGAGAGATTGAAAATAAAAATTCTCACTCCGTTGTTTTTGATCAGATCGACTTTATTTCTTCCAGATGGCATTTTCTAATTGCTATTGAATTTCGGTTTAAATTTGATCTTTTTGATTTGATTTTTGATTTGATTTTTTTACTAATCGCGGTTGAATGTAATTTTTATTAGAGCCGGTATCTATTAAAATTTTGATCATCTCTCCATCACCGATTTTACATTGAAAGTAAGGTAATGAAGAGGATTCTACTCTAAAAAATGAAGGCCAGTATATTCAGTTTCCTCTGTTTCCAGTTCAAAGTCTGGAATTTCCGCATAGTATTCGGCTGTTGTCTCGTCAGTTTCCGTTAATTGGTCGGTGTTTTCTAATGAGTGTTCTTGTTCAGTGCTAATGTGAAAATTTCTTTGTCTTTTATCTGCCAGTACGCTTGTTTGAGGTGGTGGTCGTTTTCCCTGCAGTCCCTTATTTGGTCTGTTCATATAATTTATTTGTCTTGTCTGTAAACTTTTATCTATATACATAGGTTCTGGCTTAGGCTGAGGCTTTGGAGCCAATGGACGTGGTGGTTGTATTGCTGGGTAAGCAGAATATTGTTGATGATGTCCACTAAACTGCATTTGCTGCTGAGGAAAATGGGGTGTCGTTTTCGGGATCTGTGGTATGTGAGCTAAATGTGGGATAAATGGTTGTCTGGCTGCATTGGATGGTTGCTTGTACGAATTTCTTTGTAAGGCGGGTCCTCTAGTAGGCCCCTCAAATTGCCTTGAATTGTTTTGATAATTATTAAAGTAATTGATTCTGAAATTTTGATTTTCTAGTCTTTCGCATAGTTGGAGTGGAGTAAGTGGGAATAGACCTGTTGGTAGAAATCTGCTGTGGTTTGATTACCCTGTACTAACGAAGTCATTTGATATTCTAGTGTCGTTACGTCTCGTTTATCAGCGTAGTGGGCTGTTAAACATTTGGAAATTGCTGTCCAGTTTAGAGGTGTATTGTATGATTCTAAAACTGAGTCTGCATTACCTACTATTTTGTTTCTAATAACATTTAAAACTCCATAATACCTGGGGGATTCTTCTGTTAATGAATATATTTTTATTATTCTTTCTACGCTCTTCTTCCAAGAGCTGAATTCTCCTGCTTGGCCAGAAAATTCCCTGAGGCTTTTTACTAAGTCTGGGACTTTGTCAAATTCACTCAAATTGTTTGCATTAGCATTATAGGTTTGATCGAGTAGCGGTCCTGAATCTGGGTTTAATTTTTGATTTAAAGTTCTCTCTACTATTTCTTGAATTAGGGCTTGCATATTAACTAAGTTAGCTGGGACTTGGTTTGCTTCAGGAGCTTGTACTCCGTTATTGTTAAGCATCGCGGGCCTGATCAGATTATTTGGATTAGCCATTGTGTGTGTTTTTGTGAATAAAAATATTTTTTGTATGTGTAGAGATGTGTAACCTTGTACGTAAAATATAAATTCTTAGATTACTAATTTTTTGAGATTGGATTTCTTTTTTGTGTTTGTTTACTTTGTTTTAGCTTTTTAGCTTTTGTTTAAAAATATTTATTTTGGGGTATGTTTCACTTTTGTGATTTCTTGTTTGTAATTAAAGGTTAGCTTACAGTAGAATAAAATACATCCTGAACCGGTCAGTTGGTAGTTGTGCTTTTTGCTCCTTGCTACTGGGGTACCTTTTCCTGACACTCCCGTCCAGTTGTCTACGGCGATCGCCTGCAGTCTGATGTAAGTGAGTCCTTTTCTTGGCGGGTCGTCCAGCAGTGTTGCCTTTCCTTTGGTGCGCCTTTTTTCCAGTGTTACCAGGGCAGTCTATGGGGTGCACTTGCAGGTGATTTTTGGATTCGCGCTTATTTTTCGGATCGGTGGAACTCGGGCAGCCTATGGGGTGCTCTTACGCGTTACTTTGATCGATACCAAGGATATTTCCGCGGACAGGACCCTTAAACGTTGGGCGCCAGTTAAACACGAGGGTTATTTATTATTTAAAAAAATAATATTTATTGGACACTTGGTCCGTATTTATTTGCAGAAAATTTAGAACTAAATTATGTTTACAGAAATTGCCATATTTATACCCAACTACTCTGTCGCTGCCTCTGCCAACGTCGGAGCTTTGCCGTTGTCGTAGCTGCAGCGGGAAGTGGATCAGACGCTGCAGTCAGCACTTTTTGGGAGCTACTGACCGAAGCCGGGAAGTGGCACCCTGGCACTTTTACTTGCTGGTGCAATACCGGATGCGCGTGGCCAACTTCGTTTGCAAATTCGTTTTGTGTTAACTTATATATACCCACAATAATGCGCGATGCATTCTGTGCCGATCAGCGATTGATGGTCACAATATATATAGGTATTTCGAAGGTTTTCAGTGTACGATTTTTATTAAACATTTTAATATTTATGTACCCACAATAATGCGCGATGCATTCTGTGCCGATCAGCGATTGATGGTCACAGTATATATAGGTATTTATTATTTGTTGTTGGGGTTTTGTTAGCACATTATGTAAAATTTTATTATTAGGCCTCACTAACTCACTGACCTAAGTCGTTTTCACTTTTTTTGTTGGCATTCAACTTTTGCTTTTTCTTTTATATTTTTCCCCTTTTTTCTTTTTGGCCTTTGGCTTACCCAAGTTATTACACGGTATTCAGTGTAATCATCCTGGTGAGTTCCATCCTTGGTTCTTAAAAACCGGCTGCGCCAAGTATAATCGGTGGTCCGGAGGTGGCTGGTACAATTATGTCGATAGTCCAGAGGTGGCTGGTTTTTTAGTTTAAGTGGATTAAATAAATTCAACTTCTTCCTTCAAGTGTCGTTATAAGACTGATCTTTTATTTTAGAACTGAATACAAATGAAAGCTAGCTTTAGAGTGGGGTACATACAGTCGTGGATATAAGTATTTTGACATAAATAAAAATTCACATTTTGTGTTATGAACTCTAATTTATTTACCCAAAAAATATTAATGAAATTTATTCATAACAATATTGAAGTGGCGGGGCGTCCTTCTTGAAAGCAGCAACTCCTTGGGGTCAGCGACGGCTGGCGGTGTTAGCTGTGGGGGCAAGAAATAACACACGACGATCGCGGCAAAGAAAAAGAGACTTGGAGTTCGGTAATTGCGCGGACCGGCCGGGCGTTTATTCAGTGCGGTGACGTATTGGAACCAATTTAAGCTAAGCTAAGCTAGGCGCTTGGAGGCGCAGCGGAGACTTCTCGCGCTCGGGGAGTGGAGAGCCTGGACGGCCGAGCGCGACATGCTCCAAGCTTCGGGAGAGGGAGAGTGCGGTGTGGGGAGAAGCTCCGGGAGAGCGGGAGAGGCCTGAACATTCCGCCCCCCTTGCAACCGCTGGCGTTGCAACATAATTAGCCCTGGTTGCAGGCGCCGGACAGGATCCAGCCGAAGATGGTCTTCTGGGCCACCGGCAATCCCTCGGCGACCAGGTGGAATCCTGGTTGGATGACCTTGGCGTAGACATCCGCACCCAGGACCATGGAAATCGACGCCGGCAGATAGAACCGCTTGTCGGCCAGCGGAAGGTCCTTGTAGCGGCCGACGACAGACTCGTCGATCGCTCGGATGGGGGTGCGGACGCCGACGCCGGGTTCGATCTTTAGGACGACATCCAACGCAGCTCCCTCGACGACCTTCGATCGGAGTATCGCCGTGCACACCCTTTCCTTTCCGACATTGGTGGTCGGCAGACGAAGGCTGGACGCCAGGGTGGCGTCGATGCAGCTTTGAGGCGAGCAGGGGTCTATGAGAGCCACGGTGTCCACGATCTTCGGACCCGCCTCCAGGGTGACCAAAGCCGTCGGAAGGACGTTGACGACGTGGTGTTGAAGGAGGGTTGCCAGCGTCGGGGCAGCGCGCGCTGCGCGAGTCGAGGGCTCTGGTGTCGAGGATGCTGAGCGCGGTGGAGAAGCAAGCGCTCTGCGAGTTGGCGGATCTTGCCGGCGCGAACACTGCTGAGAAGCGGAGCCCCTTTTGGAAGGCTTGGAAGGCTCGGTGATGTGGAGCAGCGTGTGATGCTCCTCATCGCACGTTCTGCACCGGTCACCGCTACGGCAGTCCCCTTGCGAATGCTCGTGGGCAAGGCAATTTGCGCAGTACTTATTAACCAGAACTGCCCGTAGCCGCTTCTCCGCGCTCAGCTTGAGGAACCTCTGGCACCTCTTTAGAGGGTGGATCCCCCGGCAGACTCGGCACCGGTAGGACTGCGTGCCTCGAGTCCGCCTGCTCTCCAACACTTGAGCGTTCTGCTTACGCGGAACCATTGTCTACGAATGTCGGCGTTGGATCATGAAAAGAAAAAAAACACAGGAAGATGTTTTATAATGGAAAGATTCGGGCCTTACGGACTACGGACAACGAAGTATGGATTACTGGGTAGAAGTTTGGGGAGCCTCTCCGGGGAGGAGAACAATTTTGGCTACTGGACGCCGGACAATGCCGCGCGCCGTCCGGATGTCGACTACGCGGACATTGCCATCGGCTCCAGGAAAGACGGAGTCGATTCTACCGAGCCGCCACTCATTTGAGGGCAGATTGTCGTCTTTGATGACGACCATGTCCCCGACACGCATATTCTCGGTGGGACACTTCCACTTGTTGCGCTTGTGGAGCTCTTTCAGGTATTCATCCTTCCATCGAGCGCGGAATTGCTGATGGAGCGCTTTCAAGTGTTTCATTTTCTGTTGGCTGTCCCTTTTTAAACGCTGCTCGTTTCTTAAGAATTGAGCCAACGCGAAGGATCTGGAGTGTCCCAGGGCGGACTTTACGTTCTCTGGATCACGGAATGGAAGGTGTACGATATATTTTCCACTAAAGTCTCTCGTGGTTGTCCGGAGGAAATTTTCCTCACAAGCCAAATCGGAATCTTTTGCCATTTTTATTGGCAGATCCTCCACCTCCCAAAACTTGGTGAGAGGTTGATCCAGGTTTGAATCAAATATATGGGAGATTCGAGTGGAGAAAGCGGAAATTTGCTCTTGCCTAGCAGCTGGTATTGGTCCGGTAAGGATCCAACCGAATATGGTCTCTTGACCAAGAAGAGAGCCACAGACGTTTGCTCGGGTGCCGCTTAGGAGTATGGAAGGCAGCAGATCAGCCCCGATTAACACGTCTATTTGTGCACTCTCATAGAATTTCGGGTCTGCCAAAGAAAATTCGGGAAGTTCCCGTAGGAAATGCTGCGGAATTGAGCAGGACGGAAGTTGACCAGCTAATTGCGGAAGGACATACGCCGTCGCGTCTAGTTGCAGGCCAGGCCTGGTCGGAGATCGAATTGAAAATTGGCAGAGCTTTTTGGACTCTGCTGCCAGTGTTTGGCTTAAGCCGGAGACTTGGGCTCGAATGATCTGATGAGGCAACTTAATCAAGTTGAACAGCCGCTCGGTCATGAATGTTGCCTCCGATCCAGAGTCGATCAAAGCACGAGCCTTGAAGGTTGATCCCAAATGGCAAACGTCAATAATGGCGGTGCCCAGCAAGACGGATCTATGACCCGTGGCAAGATAATTTTGCACCGTGGAGGTTGCGGCACTGGTAGTCGCTGGAGCGGTCGTAGTTGGTCTTGACCTGGGCGAAGAAGTTGGAGTTGGAGTCGAGAGCGTTGGAGACGCGTTACCTCGATGGAGAAGCGTGTGATGGCGGCCGCGGCACTTGAAGCAACTATGAGTGCTGTCACAGTCCCGTAGCTGATGTCCTCGTGCGAAGCAGTTCAGACACAGCTTTTTGCCTTTGATATAGGCGGACCGCTCATCGACAGACATCCGGAGAAACCGTGCGCATGTCCGCACTGGATGGTTTTCTCTATTGCACAAGTCGCACCCTTTACCTCTGGGTACTACTCTAGCTTCATAGGGATGGATCCTACGTGCCGTGGAATTCGAGCCTGCTGCTCTGGGCTGAGGCTGACTAGAGCCTGACGGACGGACGTCATCTATGGCCTCTAGTGTCCTGTGACGCTCAGTGAGGAAATTATTTAACTCCTGCCAAGAGGGAACATCGACCTTGTTGTGGAGCGACTGCTCCCAGAGGGAAAGTGTCAACTTTGGAAGTTTGGCGGAGACCATATAAACTAATAGGCAATCCCAATTGTCGGTGCTAATATCGCTCGTTTCTAAAGCGGTAAGGCAACTCTGGATGATGTCTTGAAGCTCTCGCAAAGCTGGCCCAGATTCCTGAGTGATGGACTGCACATTGAACAGTATTTTCAAATGACTGTTTACTAACAACCGTTTGTTTTCGAAACGCTTAGTTAGGTTATCCCAGGCTGAGCGAAAACCATCATTAGTTAAAGGCGACTTTGCCACAATTGTGTGTGCTTCGCCACTCGTTTTGGAATTCAGGTGGAACAATTTCTCGACCGGCGTCAATCTTGGATTGTTAATATAGATCGCCGTGAAAAGGTCCCTAAACGTCGGCCAGCGAAGATAATCGCCGGTGAAGACCTCGGTATCACACGGAGGTAGCCGACAACCTGAAGGAACGTAGGTCTGGGACGGATCAGCTTGTGTTTGGGGGTTCGTGGAGCTTGCGCAATAAGATCCTCTATATTCGCACCACACCTTTCGTAGACGCCGTAGCAATAATTATATTTCGCTCGGAGAATTGGCAAGCTGTCAGCTGCACTGTCTCCGGCTGAAATCAGGCGTACATTGCACTCATCGTACTCTTTTTTGATGCGCTCCCACAATGCTCGGACCTCTTCGCGTCGGATATTTAGCATGGACATGCTCGGGGGAGTCGGCGACGGAGTGTTGCATCTCGCTTCGAATTCACTGAGTCGATCTGAAACCTCAATGAATTGATTCAGCGCAAGATCGGACGCAGCTAGAGCCATTTTTGTCTCGGAACGAGTGAGCCTTGCTTGGGGAGAGGGAGTCTCACTGGAAGGTTTAGGTGTGGGCGGCTTGACAACAATTTTCGGAGTTTTTGTTGGTGGAATGGGAGATTTTTTATTCCCACCTTCACTGGACATGCCAAAAAACGAACCCTCGGTTGGAAAACGAGTGTGCTGGTCGTGAGAAACAAATTTTAGGCCTTTGTTGTAGGAATTGCACTCTTGAAAAATTTGTATTTAGCTGACTTGTGGAATTTGTCTCGCTAAAGGGAGACGGTCTATGGAAGCGACGATAAATTAAAAAGGAATATATGCCCAGTGGAAACGGGGTATATTTAATATGCACAGGAGCGACAAAAACCCAGAATATTTAAATAATATTTATTCTTAATGTTATTAAAAATATTATAATTATTATATTTATAATACGGATATGTGATTATTATTTTGTGTGGTATTTATTTACTTTATTTTAGGAAATAATACCAACTGTGGTAAAGACAAAAAAAAACCCAAAACGGGTAGTTTATTCGAAGAATGGAAGTTAATTATTTATCCAAAATAATTTATTTGCAAATATTTAATTTCTGAGCTATCAACAAACGGTGTGCCGTACGGAGTGACGTTCACACTTAAATTTTTTGGAACCAGACAAAGAAATAAATTTTATTTATTTTTAAATTATTGTATGTTGCTGGACAAAAAAAACAAATCAAATAATAAAAAAATTAATTTCCAATTATTTTGGTATTTTTAATTTTAATTTGACTGGAATATTAATTATGTGTTGTTATTGTAGTTGGAATTTATTTATTGCAGCTCAGAAATAATTTATTTTGTCTTTGGAAATATATATACAGTCGACTCTCGTTAATTCAAACCTGCGATAATTCGAACCTCTCTATAATTCAAAGTTATCACGAGGTCCCTACGAAATCTCTTTATATTTCGAACTAAGTCAATACATTTTCATACACTTGGTAATTCGAACGAAAAAATCATTGATATTTAACAAAACCACGCGTTAATTCGAACTCATCAGCGTCTAACACTCGACAATTCAAAGTTGCAGAGAAAAAATTTTGCGACAAGTTCAAACTTGCCTTTGTTTTTGTTTTGATTATGTAGTGTTTGACGCACACACTTCTTACGAATTGGTTTGTGTAGTTATTCAGTTACTGTTACTTGTTGCTACTCGTTGGTATGCATATTAAAAGTTGGTGTTAGCTATGAGCCCTAGAAAGTATAAAGAACCTTTGGCAGAGGTGTCAGTTAAGAAAGCAAGATCCTCATTTGATGCCTTACAAAGCTTATGTCTACAAAACGAAAGTGATGAAAAAGTATTTCATGCACTTTTTCTCTTAAAAAAGTTATTGAGCAGTGTGAGCAGCAGAATTGTGCTTTAAAGCAAGCCAGTATAACAAAGTTCTTTCGAAAATTTCGAAATTTCGAACCATTTGATATTTCAAACACTCGATAATTCGAAATATTTCAAGAGTCCCTCGAGTTTCGAATTAACGAGAGTCGACTGTATATATATAAATATATGTTTAAGACCTTGCACTGGATGTCGTGCAACGGCTCCCTAATGGGTATGGGTGTATATGTGTATATTGGTATGCTGGATTTGGATATAAGTGTATATATGTATATATGTGCGTTTGTGCAGTTCGCGCTCACGCCAAAAAAATGTTAGAAATAAAACACACTGCAACCAACAAAGTTTTCCGAGTCGGTGGTGGATTGTAATTATTTATTTTATTCTACACGGAGGCCGACGGAAAACTTTTAATGTTGGTATATTTTCGCTGTAGGAAGTAGAAAATATGTATGGAGTATATGGAATATATTTGGAGATATATTTATGTATGTGCGTTTGTGCAATTCGCGCTCACGCAAAAAAAATGTTGGAAATAAAAAAACACACTGAAACCAACAAAGTTTTCCTAGTCGGTGGTGGATTGTAATTATTTATTTTATGCTACACGGAGGCCGACGGAAAACTTTTATTGTTGGTATATTTTCGCTGTAGGAAGTAGAAAATATGATGTATACGGAATATATTTGGAGAATATATGTATGTATTTTTTTTGGCGGAAAATTTATTTAAATTATTGCCGGCGGGTATGTGTTGAGCTTTCGATTTTAATTAAGTGGACTGTATTGCAAGAAAAGGTGTGCAAAATATTTAGCGTAGGACTGCAGTGAAAAAAAAACACTTTGAAAATGGGGGCCCTTTTTCGGCAGAATACTTGGAATTTTTTCACAGAAATTATTTCTTCACTGTTCACTTCGAATATTTTGCACACTTTACACTTGTCGTTAAATTTTGGATTTTTCACTTTTATTCAATTTCGGAATTTGCACTTTTTATTAAAGTTTGCAATTTTAGCTCTTTATTAAAGTTTTGGAATTTTGCTCATTTGATGTATGTATACTTGTATGTACATACATATGTGTACGGTTTCACTTTGATGTACGGGCCAAAGAGGAATTGGAGGAATATGGCGGCACGATCAAAGAAAAACGGAAAATGGAAGAGATCTTAATAATTGCCGTTTTCGGATTAAATCGGACTTAGATTTTTAGAAAAAATCATGCAGAAAGTCAAACGAAACAGTGTTTTCGAGTGGCGGACTGCAGACCGGCAAATTAATATATGTAGATCTTCGTACTTATCTTGAGCAATTTCGGGCGCTGATCGAATCCGGCTCGAAGGACCAAAAAATGAAGTGGCGGGGCGTCCTTCTTGAAAGCAGCAACTCCGTGGGGTCAGCGACGGCTGGCGGTGTTAGCTGTGGGGCAAGAAATAACACACGACGATCGCGGCAAAGAAAAAGAGACTTGGAGTTCGGTAATTGCGCGGACCGGCCGGGCGTTTATTCAGTGCGGTGACGTATTGGAACCAATTTAAGCTAAGCTAAGCTAGGCGCTTGGAGGCGCAGCGGAGACTTCTCGCGCTCGGGGAGTGGAGAGCCTGGACGGCCGAGCGCGACATGCTCCAAGCTTCGGGAGAGGGAGAGTGCGGTGTGGGGAGAAGCTCCGGAAGAGGGAGAGCGGGAGAGGCCTGAACAAATAGTGTAATAATACAATGAAAAACAACAAAAATATTACATTTTATATTACATCGTATAAACTAGAAATACAAATTCATTAAAGTGGAAGGCCAAATGTATTTTGACATAACATAATTTGTTAGAAAATTAATGTGAACTGCCAAAAATGTGAATAATGAAATATAAATTAATAAAAAATAAACCCTCCTTTGGCATCTATTACCCTTTGTAATCGTGCTGGAACAGATTTCACTAAATTTTTAAGTGTTTCAAGGGAAATTTCCTTCCATAGTCCTTCGACTTCATCAATTGTCTCCTCTCGAGTTCTTGTTAAGTTTGGACTCCTCTTACGTTTTATGTAAGCCCACACATTCTCTATAATGTTAAGATCGGGACTTTGGGGTGGCCAATCTAAAGATTTTACTTCTAAGTCCCTCAAAAATGTTGTTATCATTTTTGGTTTATGCCATGGAGCATTATCCTGTTGCAGGATAAAGTCTTGCCAATGAGTCTGTCGCCGACAAGCAATGCTTGGTCATTCAGGATACGCAAATAGTGTCCTTGATTCATCATCCCATTGATGGGGACCAAATCACCGATCCCGTTAAAACAGACACATCCCCAAAACATGACACTGCCACCACCATGTGGGATACGTTGAATTACAGGTCGCACTTTCTTGCGAGAATTTTTGGGTAATCTGCAGTAAATTTTATTTTTTGAACCATGGTACTCAAAAGAACTCTCATCGGTCCACAAAATTTGTTCCCAAAAAGATTGAGGCTTGTTAACATATGATTTGGCAAGAGCTAATCGTTTCAACTTATTTTTAGGTGAAATGAAAGGTATGGGACGGGGCACATATGTAGCATAGTCAGCCTCTTTCAATATTCTTTCAACTGTTTTTCTACTTATTGAAATATCATAGTCTTTTTTAATTTCCATTGAATCCATTGACATCATCTTTAAATTTTCCAAGGATAAGACGATCTTGTTTAGGCGTAGTTTTGCGTGGTCGTCCTTTTCTAAATAAATTATCCGTCCAATTTGTCCGTTTATGTTTGTTAATTTGATAGTAAATGGTTTTTAGGGGTACTTTATAAAATATGCTCAGGCTCTGGACCAAAATACCTGCGTGGTACTTAATTACTATTTCGTTTCGCTGGATTTGGCTTAGCTCCCGTGTTTTACCCATATTATTATTAAATAATAAATAATATATTAAATACCGAAATTACAGAAATTAGGAAAATTGACAAAAAAAATTGATTGCTGCTAACAGGTTTATAAGCTGGAATTACAAATAACAATAAACTGTCTTTAACGCGCCCTAAGCAAATGAGAACTGATTGAATGCAATGTCAAAATATTTTTGTCCACCCAAAAATGCATAATCTCTCACATCACGTGTCATAGCAAAGAAATTAATTTACTTATCAGTGCCATCTTTTGCACTCTTAAAGCTATAAACAGAATCTCTTACTGGAAAGTGAAATGGATCCCGTAACTTTTTCGTGTACAGAGAGAAAGGCGATGGAATAAAGCTAAACGCTGTGTCAAAATACTTATGTCCACGATTGTATGCTGTGTTTGCGAAACAGCCTAGGCACGGAGGTTAAGTCGCACCGAGGAATTTCGCGATGAATTTTGTATGGGATTAAACTTTCCTTCATACGTGCCGCTCTCGATGAACTTTTTGGCCGTTTCATCGAACGATTCCTCGGTGCCTTATACGAATTTGGTATGGAAAAAATTCGTATAAGGCATAGAAGAATTCGTAGCGGAAGTGGAAGCGAAGTTCAAAATTTCATCCCCAAATTCATATGAAAAACAGTATATATATAAATTAAGTAATTTTTACTGTAGAGGTTCCCTCGCTGCTGTCTCCGTGCAGAAGTCTGGTTAGTTATTTCCCTCTAAGTATTTAAGTTCACAGTGGAGGTTCCCTCGCCGCTGTCTCGGTACAGAAGTCCGGTTAATAATTTCTCTCCAATGGTGAATTACGAAGTTTAGGATGGAAGGGTGACTGCCCTTCTTAACCTGCTGGCGTAGAGACTCAGTCAGTTTGTAAATAATAAAATGGTTAACGGCGGTTGCCGGAGTTATATTGAATGAGCTTGTGCTCTTTACTCGGTGAATATCAAAATTGAACTGAACTTAAAGCTAACATAAAAAGGGATTCATAGCGGCCACTCCAATGGGTAGTGCTTGCCGGCTATGCACGGGCTTCCGGCCAGACGCTGTTTCAGCAATTTGGCCGGAGCGAGCTTTCGGACGATCGGTCATTGCCGTCGCCCGGTTAACTTAGTTAACTTATATATATATTTTTTTTATTTTATAAAATACCTTATTTTTTAACATAAGAGATAAGCACATTAAAAATATGAAATTCGAAAGTTTTTGTTTACCATTTATGTGGAGTATTTGCAGGTCATCGGCTGTTTTGCGTCCATCTATGGTACAAAAAATATTTTCGTTAATACATATTATATATTACTTTTTGTTTTTAATTTAGAGCAAACTTACCTTTCAAACGAATTTATCGGACATACATATGTATGCCTGAATCCTAAAAAAGTTTTAAATAAGTTTGTAGTAAAAAAACATAATATTTTTGTAATATTAACGACACTTACATGATTTTTAAACATTTCCGCTTCCCGTTGCACAAATGCAAAAGAATGACGCAGTTTTTTTTTTCACCCTTTTAGTATACCCTTCTTTTTGGGTATAACCGACCATAAATGACACGCGAGTTATATTATATGTATCTACATATATTTGTAATCAATGTTATGGTTACCTTGGTTCCATAATTTAAATAACTTTTATATATGTATTATATATATATATATATATATATATAGTTTTCTTCATATATATAGCCATGGAGTTTTCGTCGCAAAAACCGGACGGACACTATAAGCGGAGTCGATATAACAGGATTCTACTGTATATATATATATATAGATATATATATATATATATATATATACATATATATGTCGGAGAATTGAAGCCTTTTCCACGCAAGTTCTCATTGGTCGCTTGTTCGATTGCTTGTTGTTCTTCCATATTGAGTCCTGGCTGGTGCTGCGAGTCTTCGTTGCCTTTGTTGCTCATAATTATTACTCTTTTATCAGTCCTCAACTAAACACCACGCTAAAAGCTCGGAACCAAAGAGACAGACCCTATCCAGCAACACAACGAAGCCACACACGGCCTCAGTTCGCAAACTGAGTCCCCATCATACCAGAACTGGTATATCCTAGCACGACCTATGGTCACACCTTAGAGTATCCTGTCTATCGAGAGACTGAATTACCTCCTCTCCGACACGGCCATCCTGACATATACACGTCCTCGTGTCTTTAATAAACATCTGAATTTCATTCCACTTTATAGTTGTTATTGAATGCTTCCAAAAACTTAACCACGTAATCTCAAATTCGTATAACATTCATTAACATAACTTAACTGAACTTTTACAAGCCAACTTTTAAATTCTTCGCCAAACACATGGCTTCACAAATTCATTAATCATATTACTCGTCCCTCGCCCAACACTAGGCTTCACAAATTCATCAAATACATCTCTCGTCCATCGCCCAACACTAGGCTTCACGAATTCATCAAATACATCTCTCGTCCATCGCCCAACACTAGGCTTCACGAATTCATCAAATACATCTCTCGTTTATCGCCCAACACTTGGCTTCACGAATTCATCAAATACATCTCTTGTCCATCGCCCAACATTTGGCTTCACAAATTTATCATATACCTCTCTCGTCTATCGCCCAACACTTGGCTTCACGAATTCATCAAATACATCTCTCGTCCATCGCCCAAAACTTGGCTTCACGAATTCATCAAATACCTCTCTCGTCCATCGCCCAAAACTTGGCTTCACGAATTGATCAAATACATTTCTAAAGCAACTCTTGTCCATCACCAATCACATGGCTTCACGAACACTTTCTTTTTCAACAGACTTTTCCAACTGACTTTGTTCTTTCTAATTTACATCAAGCTCTTCTGAAATTTGCACACCCGGTAACTTTCGCAAACTTTCGTGTGGGTACTTGTAACGCCTATTGTTCTGTGTACCCTTTAGAACGTATCGGTCTCCGTCCAATACCTCGACCACCAAAAAGGGTCCTCTGAACTTAGGATCTAATTTCCTTTGCTGTGTCTCGCTGTTTTTAAGCAGCACAAAGTCCCCCACACAGAACCTTATTACTTGAGCCATATTTTTATCAAATTTTGTCTTCTCATATCTCGCGGCCTCCTCCATGTTCTTAGCGGCCAACTCCCTTGATTTAGTCTTGTCAATTTCAGCTTCGGTATCACTAATAGGTATCCAACCCTAGCTAACTGTACATCCCCTAGTGCATCCTGCCACAATATAGAGCTTGTCTCAACAGCCGTCAAAAGATTCTTCAGTGTACTCATGACTCTTTCAACTTGCCCGTTGCCTCGATTTGCGCCCGTTCCAATTAGATGTAATGGTTTTTTTTGGCTAGAACAAAATTGTACAAACTTCGTGTCCGTGAAGCTACACCCCTAATCGGCAATTAAACGTGTTGGCACGCCAAAAATGGCAATCGAAGATTTCATTGCGTTTATACAAGTATTTAGCATCCAAAGAAAAAGTGTGAAATAGATAAACGTATTTTGTAAAAGCGTCGATTTGTAAAATAATATATTCTATACGATCGCTTTTTTCGCTAAATTTTCCTGATATATGTATCTATATGAACAGTGTGCCAGGGAATGCTTATTTTTGGAATTGGGTGTAATTCCATTTGAGGTTTTCCTGACGTACCCTTAAAAACTCTACATGTAATGCAGTTCTCCACGAATCTTCGAACATATTTTGCCATACCCGAAAACCAATAATGATCGTACACTTTATCTAGTGTTATCTGCGAACCTAGATGCATGAAAGACTCATGTAACTAATTTATAAATGACCAGCGAAAAGTACAAGGTATCAAGGTACAACTACAGGTAACAACGATCAAATTTCATAAGTGGCAACTAAAGCCAATGGTAAATCGTCATTCTTCAACTTAAGTAAGATTTCTGATATTTCTAGATCCTTTTGTCGTTTTACCAGTATCCAGTTCTCCGATATTTCTGTTAAGTCAATTTTTTTTTTTATTTTTTATTTTTATTTTTTTTTGGTACTGACTTATTCTTATTCTTTAGACACACCAGGTTTCTGGATAGAAAGTCAATGTGTGTCATACGCTTACCTTCCCTGTATTGAAACTCGAATTCAAATGTTTGAAGAAACTCCCAACGATAAATCCTAGGTGACAACTCGACTTTATTTCAAGAAGATTTGATTGAGCTGACTGTAGCTGTAAAAATGTAGAATTTTCTCTGAGAAAATATAAAGGCTTCCTCTGTTGCAAAAACCGGAATGAATTGACGAAAGTATGACGCTAACCCAATAAACTGTCAGAGAAGCAACTGACTTTGATGGAGGCAACGCCGATAGTTTTTTTATTTTGTTAGAATTTGGACGTATCTCCGTCGCTTGTATCTCATAGCCCAGGTAGCGCACTGTAGTTCTCAAGATAAAGCACTTTGAAATGTTAAAAGAGAATCCTGCGCTCACTAAAACGTCAAATAAAAGTTTCAAACGTTCAAACGCTTCTTCCTTTGATTCTGAAACAATTAATAAATCATCCATATAAACCATTACAAACGAATGAGCAAGACTGCCAAGTGCCTTTAATACAGCTCTCTGGAACACTGAAGGGGCGTTTTTAATCCAAAAAGCATCGCAAGAAATTCGTACTGCCCAACAAGGGTAACAAAAGCAGTATACTCTATACTCGCTAGCCATGTCAAGAGAAGTGAAATATTTAGCTCCCCTAAGTCTAACTATTCGATCTGATATTAACGGTAATGGAAACTTATCAGCTACGGTATTTTTTTTATTTAATTCTCTGTAATCAACGCAAAGTCTTGCTGAGCCGTATTTCACTCAGCTTCCGAATCAAAAGTAATTGGAAATCTCTCACCATCGACCAGCATACTCGATTGAGGCTCCACTCTTTTTAACGTTCTCACTTCCGATCCAGCATTCTGCACTTTTTTTGACAATTAGTGGCTATGTGTCCCGGTTCCTGACATCTGTAACACGTTACGTTTGTCCTTCCATGACGAGGCTGCGCTGACGGCCACTACTTTCCAATTGTCGAAACCTGAGATCCAGATCTACAGTCTTGCTTTTTGTTGCCTAGCTTTCCACACTGGTAACATTTGATTTCCGCAGTTTTAGCTCGCTTCGTCTCTGGTTCCCAGTTCGTTGCATTAGGGCGCTCCTTTAGAGCTGAGAATACTTGCAGTTCACGTCGATTGTTAACATGCGTTGTGTGTATCATTCGCTGCAAACGCCGATCGAAATTAGCCATGTGCCCAAGAACCAGCGCGATGGAAATTTGTTCAGAATTCAAATTACGCAGTTTTGTGCCCAGTGACGTCACACTGCGACTTGCAAAAACAGACAGGCTTTCGCCGTTGCTTGGACGGCTATTAAGAAAATTTAAAATGACGGCGGCTGGCGTCTCTGAAGTCTCGTATCGCTGCTCAAATAATTGCCGGAACTGTTGCCAAGTTATTCCCGGGTAACATATTTGAGATAACCATTGTGCCGCTGTGCCTTCCAAAGCTTTACTTAACGCTAATATAAGAGCGCTGTCACTTAATGGTTTTTCTCGTAAGATGATGTCAACCGTAGCGCACCACTGCGTGGCATCCATACCAGCAACGTCTGGATTATATTTCGGCACGAAAATCTCGCTAGTTTTTTGCAACTCACTCGCCGGCGTCTGTAGGCTCTCAACCAGTTCCAGAAAGTTCCGGTTTTGTTGTTCTAACAGCGCGAGTATTTCTCTAGAAGAAATTTGGTTAGGGCCGAATCCCACTTCTGATGTCGGAGAATTGAAGCCTTCTCCACGCAAGTTCTCATTGGTCGCTTGTTCGATTGCTTGTTGTTCTTCCATATTGAGTCCTATCCAGCAACACAACGAAGCCACACACGGCCTCAGTTCGCAAACTGAGTCCCCATCATACCAGAACTGGTATATCCTAGCACGACCTATGGTCACACCTTAGAGTATCCTGTCTATCGAGAGACTGAATTACCTCCTCTCCGACATATATATATATATACAGTAGAATCCTGTTATAACGATTCCGCTTATAGCGGAGTTATATATATATATACAGTAGAATCCTGTTATAACGACTCCGCTTATAGTGTCCATATATATATATATATATATATATATATATATATACTAGCTGACCCGGCAAACGTTGTTTTGCCACCAGAAGTCTTTATAATTTCTGTACAAAATGAACTCAGTTCTAGACTTATGTATTATAAAGTCATCTGGAGAGCTGTGAACCATGAGGGAATATAAAAAATAACAAAGGGCAAACATTATTTTTAAGTTATTATAATTGCGTCTGGCAAAAAATGAATCCAGGTTATTATAATCACAACGTGCATTCACGCGATTGGCAAGTGCGCTTCCGGAATCCTCTCCGCCCATAAAGTAGATTTGTAAGAATTTATGTTGTTCATTTGGCATTGGCAGCAGTGAGCCCATTTTATGATAAACTTGGCCTCTAATTTTGAATGTAGAATTGTAATTTTGACCATTTGCATTAGTATTTCGAACTATTTCTGTTGCTCCGAACGATGTCATTTGAAAGCATGAATTAAATGTTCGAATTGACTTCAGAAATACGTTAGAATCTGGATCCGTGCCGATAAGTAAGCCGTTCAATGGTTCAGGTGGTGTTTCAATTTCTGGTAGTTGCACTTTTTCTGACGCGCAACACATCCCAGCTGGCTCATTTTTAAATTTCAGAGCATGACAATGCGGACATTCCTTGTCCATAGCACCAATTACCACTTGTGAGTGAGCATAATACTCAATATCGGGCTTATACTGGAATGCTAGACGCAGTAATGAATCATATATAAATGCACGATGTACCTGTTGTCGTTGATGGTCATTTGTTCTGCCTCTATTGACTGTGACACGGCGTGGTTGTCGTTGTTCTAATCTTCTGACTTCATTGCGTTCAGCTCGTGTAACTTTTGGCTCTTCTCTGACTTCATTGCGTTCAGCTCAGAAGATGGCTCTTCTTGATGCAATTGCGCTATTCTTTCGGATCTTCTATTTCGCATGTATCGAGATCTACTTGGATCACGGCTCAAAGTACCCGCTTTCCGTTTTCTTGGCATAGCTCACTGGACAAAACACTCATAAATAAATCATTTAACTTAATGATGAAGGATTTTTGCCCCAGTTTTAATTGATTTAAAATGCTATGGTAGCGTGTTTTTGTCAGTGTGATGAGGTAGAAACTCACTTTATATGCGATTTTTGGTATGTCGAACACGATTTAAGAGGATGAAAAAAAGACGTTGGGTAATTGTCAGACTTACTCAATACGCTCACAAAATTTCCTGAGAATCGGTATAGCCGTTTCGGAGGAGTAAGGTCACAAAAACTGTGACACGAGAATTTTATATATTAGATATATATATATATATATATATATATATATATATATATATATATATATATACAGTAGAATCCTGTTATAACGACTCCGCTTATAGTGTCCGTCCGGTATTTGGGACGAAAACTCCATGGCTTGATTGGTCCCTAGACATACTTATACACTTAAATCCTTCTGCTTAGTGCGTCTTCCGGGTATAACGACGAAAAATCGTCGGTCCCTTGAAAGTCGCTATAAGCGGATTCTACTGTATATATATTATATATATATACTAGCGGACCAGGCGAACTTTGTCTCGCCCCAATTTCACGATTTCATATAACCCTAGAGTAATAACACTGTGCGACAAAAAAATGTTTAAGTTGAATTTTTCACTTCTACTAATCAAAATAAGAATATAAGTTTGTGGATTTGTTCATATCAAAAGCCAAGCAGCTTTAACGCACACTCAAATGTCCCAAAAAGCGCGTTTTTGCATATTTCACAGCCTTATAATCACATATTGGGAAAATATTTTTTCACCGTTATAAGCGTTCATGCAAGTTCAATATCTATTAATTAAAATGTATTAAGCAAATATACCGTTAGGCTTTTATCAGAATGCTTTTTTTTCTCCCAGCTCTATACTCTGGGCGACTACGTATGGAACTTGTTACGCGAGGATACCTCTGAAAAAGCCAAAAAAATCAGGAAAAAAATTCACTTTTAAAAAAATAATAGTTTATTGAAAATAAAAAAAAAAAAGATAACATTTTGTGTTAATTATTTTCATAATAATAATTTCATAAAATTTACCATGAAAAAGAAATCGTATCACTTAAAAGGTGGCATAGATATTTTTGTGCATAACTTATGCACCTTAACCGAAAACAATCAAAAAAGTAACTTAAACAAAGATTTTGTTAAATTTTGTCGCACAGTGTAATAGAACACTGGTAATTCAAATTTTTCGACTCGAAATCATTGGAGAGCGATGTGATAAACAATATTTTTTGTTTTGTTATCCGGTGCAAAAATAAATAATGATGACGACTTTCCGACACGGGAACAGGCTACGTAATGACCACTCAGAGTTGGCAACACTGGTCGGGCCGCCGTCGTTGCCAAGCAACGAGATCGTATTCGAAGAGTGAGAAAGAGGGGGAAACTTAGGAATATCCCTTTCCCTTTCCTTCACACATGATTGGTAATTGCAAAAATTCACATGTGAACAGCCAGAACTGCAGGGAAGCTACTCTCACAAACATCATGATTTCAATGCAAGCCACCCTTTAGGAGCTAGTGTGAATTTCACACACTCTGTGAAACCAAAATAACTTTATAGAACTTTATATCAAACAAAAGTCAGCTTAAATGGATCACTTAAGAATATGATTTTTAATCGCTAATGGTGTTTCGCAGCACAGAAATCATTCAGCGTGATTTCAATTAAAGATTACAAAAAACATAATAAAAAGGGTTAGTTAGCTGTGGAAATTTCGCAGTAGAGGCATTTTTTAATTTTTCGAAAAATGAATACGACTTTCTTACAATTATTAGCTACAATTTTTATCCGATAGAGTTTATCAATACTTTGTTTCAAAGGTAATACTATTACGCAAATTAAATTAAGCCCATTGTCTACCTCATTGCAATCACGAGTTATGGCCAAAAGTGTAGGAAATGTTGTTCAATAAAATACCGTGGGGTAAGAAATGTAAAAAAAATTCTTTTCTGGTGACGTAGAGAGTTCTATTATTTATACATATATAAATAATGGCAAAATAATGATAATATCATTGTTTTTTATCCCACGAGCATGATTTTAAGAAAAAGTTTTTTACTACCCTTCAATTGGAAAAAAAATTTTTAACAAGAAAGGAAGCTAGCTTCGGCAAGCCGAAGCTTATATACCCTTGCAGTCATCAAATATTTCGAACAGAATACACAAAGGCTAAACAACATCGGAGCAACGACGACTTTTCTATTAATTTTTCATATTTTTGACTATTGTTCATATGACAGCTATATGATATAGTCGTCCGATTTTGATGAAATTTTATTTGTTATTCAAGAGTCGTTAGAAAACTCTATATTTCAAAAATCATCATATATAAATCAAATCATTTTCTGATGAGAAATAACGATGTTATCATTTTATTTCCGTTAATTCTATATAGATTTTTCGATCTTTCCTATGGCAGCTATATGATATAGTTGTCCGATTTTTATGAAAATTTTTTTATGAACCAAGGCTAGTTAAATACTCAAAAAATCATAGTCGTGTGATGAAAAACAATGACGTTATCAATTAATTTCCATTAATTCTATATATATTTTTTGATCTCTCCTATGGCAGTTATATGATAGAGTTATCCGATTTCGATAAAATTTAACCCGAAATTCAATAGTAACTAGAAAACGCCATGTGGAAGAAATCAAGTCGATCTGATCAAAAACAACGGAGTTAGAATTTTGTATTTCAATCTCTTGTATGGGAGCTATCCTATATAGTCGCCCGATCCGGCCCGTTCCGACTTATATACTGCGTGCAAAAGCTACACACCTTTTGGGAAAGTTTCAGCAAGATAGCTTTAAAAATGAGAGACTAGTTTGGGCAGAAACGGACAGGAGGACAGACGGACAGACGGACAGACAGACAGACGGACAGACGGACAGACGTCAGACGTATTTCGATTCAGATGGTGATGCTGATCAAGAATATATATACTTTATGGGGTCTAAGGTGTCTCCTTCACTGCGTTGCAAACTTCTGGCCAAAATTATAATACCCTTTGCTCTGCAAGGGTATAAAAATCGGAAAATCATAAATCTATAAAGAATTAAGGGGAAAAAAATGAAAACATCGTTATTTTTCATCAGATAAGCAAAATTTTTGGAATGTAGTTTTTTTTAATGAATCATGAATTTCAAGTGAAATTTCATCAGAATCGGACGGTGTCACCGAAATTATAGAAATAAATTAGATAAAATCGACGATGTTCTTTAGCCTTTATGTATTTTGTTTGACATATTTGATGACTTCTTGTTTTTCCCTATTTTTTAATTGACTCAGTTAAAATATTTAGTTAATTGAATAATACTTTTCCCATTAATGTCACTTAACGATTATTGAGACTTTTATTAATAATATTATTGTTTTTTTTAGAAATAAGTAAGTTAGCAGCCCCAATCGCAAGTGAGACTAGTATTCACTTGGTGGTACAAGCTGGAGATCCGTTGGTGATGGCATGTGTGGCTTCTGCAAACCCAAATCCCATTTATAGGTAAGCTCATAGCATCTGTAAGCAACTAAGTAAAATTATTAAAAATCAAAAATATATTTACCTAACAAGGCAATATATGCACGAGGTGTGTTCAAAAAGTTTCGCGAATTTTGTCCCCTTCAAAGTAATCCCCATGAGATATTATGCACTTGTGCCAACGGTTTTTACAATCTTCGAAGCACTTCAAAAAATCATTTTTTTTATCTTGTTCAGCTCCTCCTTCGATGCCGTCTTTATCTCGTCAAGCGTAGTGCAACGTCGTCCTTTCATGGGCCTTTACAGTTTAGGAAACAAGAAAAAGTCACAGGGGGCCAGATCTGGGGAATACGGTGGCTGCGGCATCATTAGTGTGTTGATTTTGGCCAAAAAGTCGCGCACAAGCAACGATGTGTGAGCAGGGGCGTTATCGTGGTGCAAAAGCGAATTTTCGTTCTTCCACAAGTCCGGGCGTTTCTGGCGGATTGCTTCGCGCAAATTGCGCATAACTTGCAGGTAATATTCCTTATTGACCGTTCTTCCCTGTGGAAAGAACTTATGATGCACCACGCCCCTGCAATCGAAGAAACCTGTCAGCAAAATTTTCACATTCGTCCGAACGTGGCGCGCTTTTTTCGGTCTTGGTTCGTGCGGCAACTTCCATTGAGATGATTGAGCTTTGGTTTCCACGTCGTAACCATAAACCACGATTGGTCACCAACGTGGCGTGCTTTTTTCGGTCTTGGTTCGTGCGGCAGCTTCCATTGAGGTGATTGAGCTTTGGTTTCCACGTCGTAACCATAAACCACGATTGGTCACCAGTTATAACCCTCTGGAGCAAATTTGGGTCGTCGCGGACAGAGTTTAACATCTCATTAGCAATGTTCATGCGATGCTGTTTTTGGTCGCAATTGAGCAAATTTGGTACGAATTTCGCGGCGACCCGTCTCATGCCCAAATCATTGATAAAAATCGGCACGAGCCAATCGATATGTTTAGGTCCTCAGCAACTTCTCTAACGGTGATTCGACGATTGGCCAATACCATTTTTCCCACTTCATTAATTTTTACGTCTGTTGTTGATTTGCTCGGGCGTCCGGCACGCTCTTCGTCGTTCACATCTTCTCGGCCTTCTGAGAACATTTTGTACCACCGATAAACGTTGCGTCGGTCCAAGGTAGCATAATTTAGATTTTCACACAAAATTTGATACAGATTCTTTGATCAATTTTTTTGAACAGGTAAAAATCGAAGACGATCCAAAACACATGCACGCAAAGCAGCTGCCAAAGTGAACATTCAAAATAGCCGAGCTTGTCGGCATAAGTGAGACCACATGAGTATACGAGGTAACCCGCGAAAATTCAAAATTCGGGATACTTTTTGAACACACCTCGTTTACCCTTGCAGTCATCAAATATGTCAAGCAAAATACATAAAGACTAAATTACATAGTATATACATAGTTGTTTAATTTTAGTATTTATAATTATAAATTATAATCATAATTATTTCGTAATTCAAGAGTCGTTAGAAAACACTATATTCCAAAAATCACGCTTGTCTGATGAAAAACAACGAGGATGATGATGAAAATGTTAAAGCCTTTATTATGGTTCAGCTTTAACATTTTTTTAATTACCTTTCTTACCTTATTCATTTTGTAATCTTGTCTAACACAATAATGATAATTTAATTATTAAAACACGTTATCTATTTCTATTTTTGTTATTATTAATTTTTTAAATAACTCTGTATGCCTTCTGTCACACGACACATCGACACATTTCCGCGAATGTATCGTATTTTGAAAAATCCAATTTTACAGGAGAAGCTTTTTTTTTATTTAATCTCTTAGGAATGAGAAAATCATGAAAATATTTTTCAAGGTTTCTTGGATTTAGCTACAATAACGAATGAAAACTTAATTTTTGTCATTAAAGGTAAGATTTCATGAAAAAATAAAAATATAGTTACATACGATAATTTTACACGCTTTGTTTTCATACCCTTGCGCAGAACGTGCGACATACGATAATAAAATTTGATTTATTCTGCGAAACTAGAATTTTATTAAGAAATTTGTTTAGAAATTCTATTAATTAACAACATTATATATACATTAAATACAAAATATTTGTAATATATTTAAAAAAATTAAACCAAAATATCATCTTCATCTTTTTCGTTTAAACAATCTAATACTTTCGAAGAATGTCCGAAACTTTAATATTCGTTGTGGTATCTGGGAGGTATACTATTTTGATTACATAAATTATTAAGATCATCAAATTTTTTCTTGGAAATATTTAGCTTACAATTATATAATGATTTTATTGTTTGGGTGCAATTAGGCAAATTAAAAGATACTTCTTTGAATTATCACAATATTCATAATTTAATTCTATTGATAATGGACATTTTTTTATAACAACGATTCGTAATTTACTTAAATGTAATGTTTTATGTTTAAATAAAGAGTTTGAAAAAAGTTTCCAGATTTTAAAGTCTGTGTACTGTAATTCTATACATTCATAGCCGGTTGGATTTGTTCTAGCATTTCCAAAAAGTGTTCACCCATACATTACGATTTCGTATAAAAGATTCAATAGTGCTGTGTACCGAATTCACGGGCATCATAGTGTGTTCAGGCAATAAATAAGTAATTTTTTTAGTTTTTAAAAAAGTTGAGGAACTTAAGAAATAACTTAACATTGCTAGCACTGCCTGATTCTTATTTTGGCCAGGGCAACTGTCACAATAAAGGCTAAGATATACTGTTTTTTTATACCCTTGCGGAGCAAAAGGGTATTATAATTTCAGTCAGAAGTTTGCAACGCAGTGAAGGAGACACCTCAGATCCTATAAAGCATTGATTCCCACAAGGGGTTCACGGGTGACTCGACGGGGGTCTACGTTCGGCGAGACAAAAAATGGGGGTCTACACTTTGTGTACGGGGGTGCATGAAATTTAATTCAGTTTCGATAGTGAAGAACTAAAATGTTGGCTTGACTTCTTCTATCAATATCGGCAGATAATGTTTTAAGAAGCTCAGCGACTGCTACTTGTAAAAACATGTATGTATAATAATATTCCATATTCAGTACAACAGTGAAACAGAAGTGGAGAATGTGATATTACAACAGGAGCTACTCGAGCTTAGCACTAATGAAGAGCTGAAAGTAACATTTAGAAAAGGGTATCAAAAATTTTGGCTGCAGGCAGAAATACCTAACTAAGACTGTGGACAATAGCGCAAAAGCTTCTTATAGCGTTTCCCTCGTCATATCTCGTCGAAAAAGTTTTAGTGCCGTTACAAACTTATCAACAAAAAAAAGGAGCAGATTGAATATCACAAAACGGGGAGATTTGCGGTTATTACTTACAAAACTCAAGCCAGATATTGATAATTTGCTAACAAAACATCAATTACATCCATCTCAATAATATTATATATTTTTCGAAGTTACCCTTGTAGAAGTTACATTATGTTATAAGTGTTTAGTTTTTATTACGTTACGACTATTATAACAATAATAATTAATATTGTAATAATTTCAATATTTGAATCTATACCTACAACACAATGAAATACCTACATCTTTTTGCCACTTCGTTTTGACGTTTGTTAAATTATAATTTGTGAGAATTGATTTTGAATTTAGGTACAGGGGTCCGCCAGATCTAGCAAAGTTTTGAAAGTGGCCTATGAAAGAAAAGAGTTTGGGAACCACTGCTATAAAGTATATGGGTGATTCCATATCAGATTTACAGTCGATATTGGGAAATTCGATGAGATATTTTTTTTCATGCTCTTTATCGAAAATAAATCGACACGTATTTTTTTATATGGCTCAGAAAATTTTTTTGACAAGGTTATGATTTTTTGAATTTTTGATGAACTGCCCTTTTTTTGATGACAGTCGCGTTTTCCAGCCCCAATAACTCGATAACCGTACGTCGCAGAAAAAAAAAATGTATAGGAAGTAAAAGTTTCATCCTTCCTTCTTCTTTGCAAAACTTTCGTGAAATAATTTTTTTAAAAAAATTTTTCACCACAAAAAGTTCAAATGTTTACAACAAATTAATTTTTCTCCAATTTGGACCATTTTGATTTTTTTTTTTTTTATCACAATAAATCCTTCAAATTCTTCTGATGAACATACTAAAATTTCAGAATGGTATCAAAATTAGTTTTTGAGTTATAGAATATTCAAGATCATCATGCACGGTCCGCGCGCTCGGTCTCAGGGCGTGCGCCGACCAACGACTCTAACGAGCGTCAATTCGCTTCGCGCGCGCATAGTAAGGGTCAATGAAATGAATTTTTAATGCTATTTAATTCTATTTTATGTTTTCGCAAATCGTACATTTATCTTTTTTTGGCAAGTGAAACCCTATTGAAAATTCTAAAGACTTTTCGAAATATTCGACACGAAACTGATGAGTCTTTTAAGCCTTGATCATTTAAACAACTAATGTAGGGGAGACCGGGGGGTCGTGAGACACGGGGGTCGTGAGACGCGCTTACAGCCCTGAACTAAAAAGCGCGACATCTACCAGCTGACTTCGAAACTTCTTGCTTGTTTCCAATCTTCATATCCACATCACAAATATTCCGCTCATGCCGATTCTTTATGTCTTCCCAAATCGCAACTCCAATTTTGTAATCGAAAGTTTTGTAGACCGTTCGTGTTTGCTGTCTTTTCGCTTTGTTTTACAAGCTATTTGCGAGAGTGCATACATCCGAAACATTCCTTGGTGAGTAGCCTTTTGACACACGGAACAAATTTTGCATAAACATTTTATGCGTCCGTAAAGCAGTGGCCATATTTAAAATATAGCTATTTGGGGGTCGTGAGACAACGTTCTCGGGGGGTTATGAGACATTCTATTACCGCGTCATCTAGGAACATAAAATTGTATTTTATAGCCTGATATAGTGTTTCTGTACACAACCAAAACGTTTAATGATAATTTTGATATTTTTGATGGATTCAGTGTTTTTGATGATCGTTTTTTCTTTCTTTAGTTATCATGGTACGTCATAAGTATATTCAGACTGCCAAATCTGCGATTGATGTCAATGTTTTTGTGGCTGCTATAAAAGAGGTTGCTATCGAGAAAAAGTCGAAATCTTTTCAATTTGAATAAATTGTAGACCACAAAAGATGCCTTATTAAAGATTTAAATAAACAATTTTGATAAAATGAAGCCATTTTCATTCTTATAAATTTGTGTCTCACAACCCCCGAACATTGCGAAAATCCATAAAAAACAACTTTTGAGCAGGCAGGCAAAACTTGAAGGTCGAACTAAAATTTCAACAAATTATACTCTTGTCTGAGTGAAATTACACTGAAGTATGATGGGGGGCGGTAAGGTTTTAAAGGCCAAAAAAAGGGCCATGTTTGATTTGTTTTTGCTGCGAAATGAGTAAGTTTATTTTATTGAGCTTAATTACATGGTATTGTTTAACTTTTGAAGAGTATTAGAAAAAAAAATTATTAAAAAATATTAAGAAATACGCCTGTGGCGGTTAATCTTCCGAAGCGCTTAAAGAAAAAGTTGTTTTGCGGTGAACATCATAGGGCGTTAACGGATCATCTTAAAAATAAAATGTGATATGCGTTGTAAAGATAATGAATTTCCCGAGGTAATCAGGAAGAGTTTTTTTTTAAATTTATTTTTTGTCTATTTTTGGGAGCACTTGAAAGTGAAAAGTGCGATTTTAGCTTAAAAATCGCTGTTAATTTATTTTTTAAAAATAGAAAAAAATTAAAAATTAAAAAAAACTCTTCCTGATTACCTGCGTATTTATATTGAGAATTTTTGTTAAAAATTTGAAAAGGATCGGTTCAGTAGATTTTGAGTTCTGATGTTCACCGACTTTCAAAATAGCGTCTTCGGCAAAATCGATTCAAAGTATTTTTATACGTGAGAATACGGCCAAATTCGGTCGTTTAAAACGCTGTAACTCCGTTAGTTTGACTCTAATTAACTCAAAATTTTTACACAACGTTCTCAACATATTGCTCTCTTAGAAAAAAATATAAAAAAAATCGAAAAAAAAAATTGTTAAAACCTTACCCCCCCTTAAACACTCTTATATTAAGCTCGAATTGAATTACCTGAATTGAAGTACTACTCTTAAGCTAACATTACGCTCTTTAATAGTCGCTCTCACTTGAATCTCTCTTGCATATCAAAATTTATTAATATCTATGAACTTTGCATGCTTACATATACACGCGCAATTATGCCAGCGCTTAGCTTAAGAACAAATATTGGAAATTATAACGATCACTTGAGAAAAAGAACTAAAATTTATTACACTGTCTGTCCCGTCCGCTTACGCAAATTGCCCGTCAATAATTTTATTGATATTTTGCTCTGAAGTTGCTTGTGGCACAGGGCCACGTTAGTAGCAGAACCATGTTTTGGATCTACATTTTTTGGCGCCCGCCAGTTGGACAATTTTGCGAAGCGTGTTCGTTGGGACTTGGTTGGACTTCGGTACTCTAATTGGACTTTGACTTGGATCTTTTTGGGAAGTTGACGTTTTGGAAAATTTACATGTGGATTTTACATTGGCTAGGAGTACACAGGTAACGAGTAAAAGTGAACTACGAGGCATTTGGTGTGTGATTATCTTATATATAAAAATGAATCGCAAAATGTGTTGGTAAGCGCATCACATGAAAACGGCTTGACCGATTTGGCTGAAAATTGGTAGGGAGATAGCTTAGAACAAGAAGAAGGTTGTAGCATAAGAAAATTATGAGAAAACCTTCTGGAAAAGTCGCTAGCGGCTTAACAGATGTACACAATGTTGTATGTAATTACGCAATCGTTCTTATGGGGTAGGCAGTAGGCATTTGGTTTTAAGTAAAAAGGTTTGCTTTATCAGAGTTTTTATAAAAAAAAGTGTTTTGTTTGTGAGTAGTGAAAAAATAATGCCTGCTATAAGACGAAGCAATTTAGGTAGAAGAACCAGAAATGCTACAAACCAGTCTAATTACCGATCTAATCGTACTGCACAAGAACGTGAATACGTAAATGAACGTGAAAGAATTCGGATATCACAAACGCGTGAAGCGCCCAATCGTCCAATGCATGACGCTTTTAACCAAGAGTTGCATCGAGAATGACTGTATGATCTCAACGCTTTGAAAGAATTAATTCAAACAATTCTTCCACTGTTAAATGAACAACAGAAGTATGTATTTGAAACTCTTATGGAAGTAACAAATGATGAAACTGGAGGGATTTACTTCTTAGATGCACCTGGTGGTACAGGAAAAACTTTTTTGATTTCATTAATATTAGCAACAATACGCTCACAAAATAAAATTGCACTTGCACTCGCTTCGTCGGGAATCGCAGCAACTTTGCTTGAAGGTGGTCGAACAGCCCATTCAGCACTAAAATTGCCATTAAATATGCAAAGCAATGAAACTCCAACCTGCAACGTTTCGAAGAACTCTGCAATGGCAAAGGTTTTGCAGCAATGTAAATTGATTGTTTGGGATGAATGCACGATGGCACATAAAAAATCTTTGGAGGCTTTAGACAGAACCTTAAAAGATCTACGGAGCAATAATAACTGATTTGGTGGTGCAATGATTTTATTAGGAGGAGATTTTCGTCAAACATTGCCAGTGATTCCACGATCAACGCCAGCTGATGAACTCAATGCATGTCTAAAGTCCTCCAATTTGTGGAAATATGTCAAAGTACTTCATTTAAGCAAGAATATGCGTGTCGAGTTGCAAAATGACCAATCTGGAAACATATTTTCTAAACAACTCATTGACATTGGTAATGGCAAATTTCCTATAGACATGTTGACTGGCTGCATTAACTTTCCTCAAAGTTTTTGTCAGTTAATTCGATCAAAAGATGAACTTATTCAGAAGGTGTTTCCAGATGTTTCTCAAAATTACAGAAACCATGATTGGTTGAGCGAACGAGCTATACTGGCTGCAAAAAACTTAGATGTGAATGAATTAAATTTCAAAATTCAAGAACAAATTATAGGCGAATTGAAGATATATAAATCAGTTGATTCGGCTACTAATCAAGATGATGTAGTCAACTATCCACCGGAATTTTTAAACTCGCTGGATTTGCCAGGTTTGCCACCTCACAATCTTCAATTAAAGGTTGGATCGGTGGTTATAATGTTGCGAAATATCAACCAACCGCGTCTTTGCAACGGTACACGGTTAGCGATAAAAAAATTACTTAACAATGTGATAGAAGCAACTATACTCAAAGGAAAATATAAAGGAGAAGATGTTCTCATACCGCGCATCCCAATGATTCCGACTAATGTGCCATTTGAGTTTAAACGACTACAGTTTCCAGTGCGGCTTGCTTTTGCTATGACTATAAACAAGTCCCAGGGGCAATCATTAAGTGTTTGTGGTATTAATCTAGAGAACCCATGTTTCTCACATGGTCAATTGTATGTTGCCTGTTCCCGTGTTGGAAAACCATCAGATTTGTTTATCTATGCGCCAGGTAATCAAACAAAAAACATCGTATACCACAAAGCACTACAATGATAATAATAAAAATTATGATTCACATGATTAACAATAAAGCGATTACATACTTTTAAATCCTTATATATGTTTTATTAAATTATTTTTTATTCACAACGCCCTATTACAGGGTGACGGTTCTGTTTAGGAGATTTTTTTAAATACGTAGGCACAAAAACTGCCACATTACAAATCTTTTTGACAGGACGAAGTCTGTCGGGTCAACTAGTTTAATAAATAAATTTTGTGAAAAATATAATAAAAAGTTGTTCAAGCCTACGCACATACACACATATGTACATGCATTAAAGCATAGAGTGGACCGTAATTCACTTATCACTCGGTGTAAAAATCTTATATTATTCGAAACTCAAAATTTCCGGCATATAAAATACAAATATAAATTTGGCAATATACAAATATTAAAATATTTAAATATAATTTTTGTGTGGTAACTTATTTGGACCACCCTAATTGATTTGCACAAGCCGCTGTTAAGCGCGCAAATTTTTGGTGTTTTTTTGTGCCTTAATTCCGTGGAAACCAGCAAAAGAAAAAAGAGGTCCCGTTGGATTTTTTTGCTAATAGAAAAGTGCGCATCGTTGTCGGTACAGTTGTCAAAATTTGCTGTACAATTTTCTTCAGTTCTCTCTTTCGTCACTTGCGCTGCGTCGGCAGCGAACTTTCGTTTGTTAGTGCATTGACTTCTATTGTCTTTGCATTGTTCCCGTTTTTTGCTACTTGGGCAGTGAACTTTGGTTTGATTTGCGTTTGATTTTGTGTTACTTCTATTGCTGATTGGGCAGTGAATTTGAACGCTCATCTCATATACACACATATTTTTGTTTTTTTTTTTTTTTTTTTTTTTTTATTTTATTAGTGCTCTAGGATAAACTACAGTATAATTTAATTATGCTAATCTAAACTTTGGGATGAGCCCATGCGGTACGACCGCGAAGTATTGCTTCGCAGGGCAAAGCCCAAAGTTAGGCACCTCTTCTTATGCGCTCAAGTCTACGCAATTCTTTGGTAACTTGACCAGCAAAGGCCGTTATCAGCGCCCAGTTTGCCTCGCTCGACAGCATGGTTGCGATCAGGGTGTCCGGAGAGAGGGCTCCACCAACTTGTACGCCGACTTCTTGCCTTGCCGCTGCAAATCTGTTGCAAACAAAGAAGGCATGTTCGGCGTCCTCTTCAATGCCTGCTCCACACAGCGTGCAGTCGCTGTCGGTTTCGTGGCCAAACCTTTTTATGTAGCCGCGGAAGCACCCATGCCCGCTGAGGATCTGCGTCAGGTCGAAGTTAACCTGGCCGTGCTTCCTGTCCGTCCAGGATGTCAGATCTGGGATCAGCCGGTGGGTCCACCTGCCCTTCGTCGAGGCATTCCACCGGGTTTGCCAAGATGAAATGCTCAGCGCACGAATGTTCGTCCTTACGGCACTGGTAGCAGGGCCGGATGAGCGTAGGGAGACAGCTTCCCTAGCGAGGAGGTCGATGGGCACCATACCCGCAAGGGCGGCATCGTCCGACATCGTCCTGAAGCCAGAGCAGACCCGGAGCGCGCAGAGGCGGTAGGTGCTGGCTATCCCGCTGAAGTAGCTTGGCGTTTGTAGGGCTGTATGCCAAATTGGAGCAGCATACAGTATGGTTGCCCTTACCACGCTCATCAATAGCTGCCTTCTCTGCTGCTTGGGGCCTCTGGAGTTGAGCATTATTCTGGAGAGTGCTTGCCCAGCCACCGCCGCCTTCCTGTTGGCAAAGTCCAGGTGCTCTCTGAAGCATAGACGGGTGTCGATCATCACCCCAAGGTATCGTATAGCTCGCTTGGAGTTGATAACTTGGTCGCCAACCCTGATCCGAGCCGTCTCAACGGTTTTGCGGCTGCTGACAAGCACAGCCTCGGTTTTGTGGGCTGCCAGCTCCAGGCCAACCGCGTTCAGCCAACGTATGATGGAACGGATGCATGAGTTGCATGACTCCTCTGCCTCGTGGATGTTTTTCTCAACTGTGACAATGGCCACGTCATCAGCGAAGCCGATGAGGCGCGTTCGAGGGGGAGTTGGCAGTCGTAGGACCCCGTCATACATGGCATTCCATAGTGGAGGGCCGAGGACAGAGCCTTGGGGGACTCCAGCGCTAACAGGATACCGTGTGGTTCCACTGTCGGTTGCTACTTCTAGCCATCTTTCTCGGAAGTAATCCCTGATGAGGTTAAGGAGGTGGTTCGGCACGTTAAACGCTGAAAGCGCCCGCAGGATGCTACCCCAGTCAGCCGAGTTGAAGGCATTCTTGATGTCAAGGGTAACAATGAGGCAGTACTCTTTGTCACCCCCTTTCCACCGCGTGCCCTCTATTGCTTTGGAAGCAATGTCCACCACCATGCCAATAGCGTCTAGGGTCGACCGGGACTTGCGGAAACCGAATTTGGTGTGGGCGAGGCCGCCGCCCCTTTCAATGGCCGTTTCCAGACGGCTGGCTATTAGGCCTTCAAGGATCTTGCCTGCTGTGTCCAAGAGGCAGATCGGTCTGTACGCTGAGGGGTCTGATGGGGGCTTTCCTGGTTTTGGGATCAGTACCAGCTTCTGCGTCTTCCATTGTCTCGGAAAAGTGCCTTCCTCGAAGCATCTTGTGAAAAGGTATGCGAACTTCTCAGGGTGTAAGTTGAGAGCCAATTTGATTGCCCTATTGGGGATAGCGTCAGGACCAGGAGCCTTGTTTGGCTTAATTTTGCTGGCTGCCAGAACCACTTCCGCAGGCGAGACTGGAATAAGGCGGCGCTCAGGATCGGTGTCTGGTGGTAGGCTCTGCAGAGTAGGCAAGGCTTTTTGTGGGAACAGCGTCTCTACTATGGTGGTTAGGGAGGATTCATCAGTGGGGACACGACTACCTCCAGAGTTCAGCCGCTTCACCACATTTTTATATGCGGCGCCCCATGGATCCTTATCCGCATTGTCACACAGCCTGAGAAAACACTCCCTTTTGCTGTCCCTAATGGCATTCTTGAGTGACTTCCTCGCTACCTTAAAACTTTCCTGGAGTACAGGGAAATTTGGAGTGCCTCTGGCGCGCTGGCAGAGCCTACGGGCATGTATGCAACGACTACGGATATCGGTAAGGCATTCGTTCCACCAGCACACAGGGGGGTGATGGGTGCCGTTCAGTCGTCGAGTGCTCATACTGCTATTGCAGGCTGCCTTGACGCTGTCCATGGTTGCGTCAGCCAGAAATTGGGCATCGTAGGGTAAGCCCTCCTCATTCAATCGGGTCAGCCCAGACCCCAGCGTTTCCGTAAAGACATGTAGGTCGAGGGTCTCGCTTCGGTAGGCAATTTGTGATGGCTGCACGTTTCTTGGCTCAGGGGACACCCCAACGCTGCAGATGGTAGCTTGGTGGTCGCTTCCCGTGTACATATCACTAACCATCCATTGCGTAGCACCGTGTAGGGAGGAGCTTACGAAAGTAAGGTCAATGAAGGACTCCATGCCGGCTTTGCAGTACGTTGGCTTACTACCTGAGTTCAGGAGTGTGATGTCAAGAGACGCAAAGGTCTCCAGCAGGGTGCAGCCTCTTGCATTTGTCTCCTGGCTGCCCCAGACCGTTGCCCAGGCGTTGAAATCCCCAGCAATGAGGACTGGGCTTCGATGCCTTGCGTCATTCGCAAGATCTTCCATGACTGTGGTGAACTCGGCCAGCTTTAAGCTTGGTGGGAGATAGCAGCTGTATACCCATATGGAGTTGATCAGCACTCGACTGAAGTGTGTGAAGGGTTTCACATCGGCGAAGTTTCTGCCTCTACAGCAGCACCACAGAGCAGCTTTCCTTGATGTGGCATCGACCCAGTCACCCACAAGTTCAACCCTGTGGGGTTCGCTAAGGATGGCAACATCTATCCGGTTCTCATGGACTGCTTTTTCGAGGAGGGCTTGGGCCGCTCTACAGTGGTTGAGGTTGATCTGGACAAATCTCAACATTTCAGCTTTTGAGCGCTTCAAGGTAGGCTGGGCATGTACGGCATCCCGTGGCGTGGTCTTTCTTCAGCCCCTTATGCTCACATAGGCGGCAGTTTGGCGCATTGGTACAAGTGTTGGCCAAGTGGCCAGCCATTCCACATCTATAGCACGCTCCGTTGAAGTCGGCTGTGCTGTGGCACGCTGATGCCATGTGGCCGAACCCAAGGCACTTAAAGCAGTGCTTTGGTTCCACCTTCAAACGAGTGCGGCAAACAACCCACCCGACGCGGATCTTGGACCCTATCAGCTTGACTGCCCAATGGGGCTAGGGAGTTTAAGGACGGCGATCTGACGCCCACCGTTGACCTTGCGTAGGGATCGGACAGTATCCTCGCCAAGGGAGTGGTCTTCTAGTTTGGCCTTAACAGCCTCAGCCACCTCTTCTTTTGTGGTCAGCTCATCTAAATCCAGGATTTCAATAAGCGTTTGGTCTGTCAGCGTTTTGACGACAGCGGTAGCGCCTAGTGCTTGCACTACTGCCATCTGTACTTCGGTGGCTGTTTTGGCAGAGGACCTGCTCAGACGGAGTACAAGGTTACCGCTCGTGGATTTCCTAATACTTTGGACGCTCTCCTTTAGGTGGTCCAGCGAGGGCTCCCTCTTAACTGCGCGAAGCATATCAGCGTAGGAAAGCCCTGCTCCCGAGACCATAACTGCATCGGGCCGAGGCCGTGTCGCTCGCTTTGGCTTCTTGGACACCTTAGTCCAGCCTTCCGTCTTGGCAGTGACGACTGAGTCTGCATCCGAGGTCTGTGATGTGGTCTTCGCCGGGAGCACCACGGCTCCGGTGCTTCGCGCACTCATCACCCTTAGTTCCGGGTTTGCCAGCTTCTGGCTAGCGATGACCACCTTCCGGTTACCGTCCGATTTGGTACGGCTCTTTTTGGGGGTGTAGAGCGTTCGAGGGTCTGAGGGTCTGAGGGTCTCTTAGGCGCTTAGGGGTGTTTTTACCCTCTGCATAGGACTCCACGGGCAGGATATCCGTTTGCGTGTGTATGCAAGCGGTGGTTGGGACCACTTGGGTCTCGCGACTGAGTGTTGAGACGCCGGCTGCGCCTGCTGACTTGGCTAGGGCTAGAGCGGCTGTCTTCTGAAGCTTGATCGACGCGGTGAGCTCGTCTCTCATAAGCTGGTTGATGTGGCGCTGGCCACTAAACAGGACCGAGAGCCTTTCGAGGGCCTCACCATTTGCTCTAACAGCGACGACGCCTCCTCATCAGGAACCGGGGATGCCATTTTCTGACCTTGTGCTACCAAGTTCTTGGGGGAGTTCTTGGTAGGGCCGATTGCCTCGGGATGGCCTGGTGGCCAGATTGGCCAGCACTACTGGATGGCACTTCCGCTGTATTCCAGGAAGACTGCTGGAAGGAAACGATCTCGCGCTCCATCCTTGGGGTGAGGGTGCGCCCCTCGCCGTCACCCACGACAGCAAGCTGTCGGGGCTCAATAGGATCAGCCAAGATGTGCGCTGCTAGGCAATATTTCCGAGTGTAAGGAAAGGGCCTAAGAGCGCTCTAAGTATGGCTGGCACTATCAAATCAGCCAAAAGATATGCAACAAGTTGCAGAACGCCAGGATCCAGCTGGCGTTGGGGAAGGTCCCAGTCCACAAGTCTGGCAACTCCACCAGCAGCTGTTTCTGGGGCAGGCTTGCGCTTTTCCACACTGTCTTACGCGTGAAAAGCAGAAAAAACTTACTGCTGGAAAACAACTGCAAGTTCTGCAGGTCCAACCGCAGCTTGCTCTGCGACCCCCCTCCGGTATAGAAGAGGCAGTGAGGGACGCTGGATAATCGCCCCACTGGAGCAGCTCAACGAGCCGGTAAGCACAGCCCAGACTCGGGAACCGCAAGTAAAGGGTCCAACTCTTTTTTTAGGCACGCGTGTACAAAGGAAAAACCGAGGGAAAGCCGATACTAGGCCAACAAGCCGGAGCGGGATGTAAACACGACCGGTCACTTTCCACTGGGAAATCTCTGTTAAAACACACATATGTACATATGTATATGTATATACCCTGCAGTTCCAAAAGTGGCTTGTCGTCGATGACATGGAAGACGACCCACCGATGCCAGTGTCCGTAGCACCTGGTGCCGAACTGATGCCATTTCATATAAAGCTCTTGTATGGCGTTCTAGGATTTGACATGCATGTCGCTTTCGATGACCAGAACGAGGCATCGATGGCTTATACGAATTTTGTATGGAGAAAATTCGTATAAGACATCGATGATATCGTAGATGGCGTGGAGGCGATGTTGTCATCGATGGCTTTTGCGAGGATACCCTTAGTGAAATCATCTATGCCAATGTCTAAAATGTCATCCCCAAATTCATATGAAAAACAATTTTCTTATTTTTTTTATTTTATTAATAAATCTTATTTTGTAACATAAGAGATAAGTACATAAATAATATGAAATTAGAAAGTTTTTGTTTACCATTTATGTGGAATATTTGCAGGACAACAGCTGTTTTGCGTCCATCTATGGTACAAAAAATATTTTTATTATTACATAATTTATATGTATTACTTTTTTTAATTTAAAGCAAACTTACCTTTCAAACGAATTTATCGTACATACAGGCTGAATCCTAAAAAGATTTAAATAAGTTTGTAGTAAAAAAACATAATATTTTTGTAATCTTAACGACACATGATTTTTAAACGATTCCGCTGCCCGTTGCGCAAATTAAGTAATTTCGCAACTAATTGTCAACACACAACGCAAAAAGAATGAGCAGTTCAATTTTATTTTTCACCGTTTTAGTATACCCTTTTTTTTGGGTATAACCGACCATAAATGACACGCGAGTTATATTATATCTATATTTGCAATCAATGTTGTGTTATGGTTATCTTGGTTTAATAATTTATATAATGTTGAATATACCTATATAATATATTTTTTCTTTTTTTATTTATATTGAAGTTAGAGTAGCTTATAAAACTGAAACTAACTATGAAAGTTGCAGTACTAGCTGCTGAGGCCATCGACTGTCTGTACTTATATGTATGATATTATGTGATATAATGGTTTACAATTTACAATTACAATTACGCTTACATTATTTTTTACATTGTTATTTTACATTTTACAATTTTTTTTTTTTTATGTGTTATATGATGTTATATAGTTTGGTAATTTTAAGGAGTTCAATTATTATTTTAATGTCTTCTTGTGATGGGTTGCTGAGGTAGTATGTTGAATTTTTGTTCTTAAGAACAGTATTTTTAAATTGGGCTATTGCGGGACATAGGGTAAGAATGTGTTCGATAGTGACTGGGGAATAGGATTGGCAGATCGGGCAGGTTGGTTTAGTTGTTCTTTTAGGAATTTGTTAATGTCTTTTGTGTTAAGGTTTTCTGTGTAAACTAGTGGCGATTTTAATATTGACTTGGCTGTTTTATCGGCATTTCGTTTCCTTTTATGTTGTTGTGTCCTGGGGTCCATAAGATTTAAATTTTTGGGTAGCGTTTTATGATTGTTGATCGGATTAGAGTAGGGTAAAGATTGTTGTTTTGTGGGTTTTTGATTGCTTCGATTGCACCTAGTGAGTCTGAGCATATGACGAATTTTCCATTCATTTTTTAAATTATTTTTGTTGCTTCTAAGATTCCTTTGATTTCCGCTGATTGAATAGATGAGTATGGAGGTAGACTTCCGTAGGCTAAGATTTCAGTTTCCGTGGTGATTGCGTATGTCGTAATTGAATTTTGTTGGGATCCGTCGGTATAGATGAAATTGTGGTTATCAAATTCCGTTTTTGTTTCGTTGAAAACTTGTTGATATATTTCTGATGGTGTGTTTTATTTGCTATAATTGTGTAATTTTAGATTAATTGCATTATTGGGAAGTTGCCAGGTTGGTTTTATTTTGTTTGTTCGATTTGGTTTGTATGGTAAGTTATGTATTTGACATTTGTTTATATCAGTAAAGCGCCGGGATTCGATGGCATAGACAATAGAATTGCCAATTAAATTGCTCTTTAATTCAATGCTACGTATCCAACACTTTCCCTCCCAATGGAAGTGTGCTGTGATAACGATGATACCAAAGCCAGGAAAACCGGAGAACCTTGTAGAGTCATACCGACCTATAAGCTTGCTTTCCACATTCTCTAAAATATTCGAGAGAATATTTCTTAGTAGAATTATGGGAGTAAGAAGCGTGCAGGCCGCCATTCCCGATCACCAGTTTGGTTTTAGGCATCGCCATGGGACCCCAGAGCAAGCACATCGAGTAGATAATCACATTTTGAATGCCTTTGAAAACAAGCAATACTGCTCTGCAATTTTCCTTGATGTCAAGGAAGCTTTTGATCGAGTATGGCATTACGGACTACTTCATAAGTTGAAGTCATTACTTCCGACAGGCCAATTCCTTCTACTGAAATCATACCTGCTTGATCGAAGTTTTATGGTCGAGGTGAGAGGGGAAAGGTCCAGCATTAGATTTGCTCGTGCTGGCGTTCCGCAGGGAAGCGTTCTGGGTCCCGTTCTCTACACCCTGTTCACATCAGACCTGCCAAGTTCTGTTGAACCGGGCACACTTTTGGCCACATATGCTGACGATACTGCCTTTCTTGTGAACTCTTCCTGCCGAATCGAGGCATCAAGGATCACCCAGGAATTTCTGGACTCGTATGGCAAGTGGGCTAACAGGTGGAATATTGCCATAAATGGCAGGAAGTCGCAACATTGTAACTTTACTTTGAGAGGAAAGGTCCTACCCAGAGTCGAACTCCACGACGTCACCATCCCACAGTCACCCCAGGCGCAGTATCTGGGACTGATCCTAGAAAAGCGGCTCACCTGGAAAGAACACACCAAGAAAATAACAGCTACATGTCGGAGTAAACTCAGGAAGTTGAACTGGTTGCTTAAGCCAACGAGCAAGCTCAGCCTTGGCAACAAAGTGTTGCTGTATAAATCGATTGTGATGCCCTCGATTACATGCATTCAGATATGGGGCATGGCTTCTGACACTAACGTCATGAAAGTGCAGAGAACCCAAAACCGAGCGCTACGCATGATGGCAAACGCGCCTTGGTACGTTCGAAACGACGCCCTAGCAAATGATCTCCACATTCCCTCCATTAGAGAGCAGATCAACCGACACTCGAGTCGTTACAGCGATCGCCTCATAGCGCACCCAAACCACCTAGCAACGTCTCTACGTAATCAAGCTATCCGAAGAAGACTGAAACGGAGACACCCCGGCGACCTCTGGACAAGAGGACGCATGGTTTCCCGAGTCCTGAAACAGTAATTGTTACTGTACATCTCCTGTTATTGTTTTTCATGTTATCTGTTCTTTGTTATGCTCTACGTATTATAGCCATTAGGTTGGCTGATCGACGTAAATAAAACTTATTTGTTATTTAAAAAAAAAAAAAAAAAAAAAAAAAATAAAGTAAATATATTCTTGATCAGTGTTTGGAGATTTCTTTCTGTTATGTCTATGTAAAGCGGAATTCGGCCGCCGATCTCCCGCTTCGTACTTTAGGTATAGGCATGTAAGAGAAGTTTGTGAAATTAAAAAACTAGTTGAAAATTGAACTCCCTGTCGTACGCACTGCGTAACTTTCGTTCGCCTTCGTTTTCGTTTTCGCTATTCCGACTCCAATAAACCATCGCAAAAGAAAATAACCACTGCAATCATAAGTTCTCGCGTTTGTCGTCAATAAAAACGCTTATTGAATTTTCATGGTGACCCCGACGTGATTAGCAGTTGGTATTATTCTTTTTTTCGCATTTTTTTTGGTGTGTGACAAACAATTTAAACAGCAAACATTTCCGCGTCGGTGTTTCTACAACAATCAAAAACCAAATAAATTTCTTCGCGTCGGCTTAACATATAAAAGCAAAAGTGCCAATAAATAAACATTTTTCGTCGTTGGACTTTTTGCTGCTGAAGAAGCCTTTTCGTCGCTGCCGCTGAAGAACCTTTTTTGATTGTTGCCAAACCAATAATTTTCGTTGTTGGACTTGTTACCGCTGGACTTGTTGTTGCTGCTAAAGAAGCCCTTTTGTTGCCGCTGGATTTGTTTGATTGCTGCCAAAAGCCTTTTCGTCGTCGCCGCTGGAACTGATTACGCAATTTGCACACCCTACGTCGAGGCATATGGATCCGAAAAGGGAAGTCGCTGATCAGACCGAATCGGCCAGCCAGGTATAGAGTGTAAAAAGTTGATTGTGGCGTGTTGTTAAAATTGTGTTCGGCCAATCTTTCAACTTTTTGCATTCGTGTAAAATCGGTAGATAGTGAGCATTCTAACCAAAAAATTTGATTTCGCATGCACTAACAATTTTAATTCGAATATTATACATTCATAAATATTTATATTATATTGCTTATATTTTATACTTTATATTGCTATAAATATTGAATTAAGTGAATCGCTTTGGACCTATAAAATTAAATTCGTTGACCCAATAAGTGCAAATTAAATCCCCCAATTCGTCGTAGTGAGCACCAATTTAGGGTTAAAAATTAAGGCCGAAAATAAAGTGATTTTAATAGTGCATCGAGTGAACTATTGTGCAAAGAAAATCGCGGAAAAAACTTGTGCGCGCATTTTTCATTACCAAATTTGCCGCGCTTTTCCGCCATTTTCCCAAGCCTTAGCGCCATTTCCCGCGCTTCTGCATCCCGCTTATATATTCGTTGCCCTTATATATCGGTCAGTGCATCATTTTCCGCTAGTCGGCATTTCCAAAGAGTGAGCCGCCAACCAAATACAGACATACAGACATACACACACACGCACTCTCACCCACGCAGCGCTGCCAGTGTTTTTGATCTCGCTTTCGCGCTTTTCGTTTTTGATCGCTGGACTATTGCGAGCGTTTTTTGTGTTATCGCTGTGTTTCGGTATTTGCGCTGAGCGTGTGCTCCTCTACAATTTGTGCGTGGGGCTTATTAGTTCCGTAAGGAATTAATAAATTAATTATTATTCTTCTAAACGACTTCGTTAAATTTGTTCGACAAATCCCCTACACTGCAGACGTTCGGCATATACCACTCGTTTATTTTTTTATTTGTTTCAATAATAAAAAATAAATTAAAATTTTTATTTTAATTTTGTTTTTTTTTTAATAAAAAACTAAGTTCCCAGCCTTCGATTGTCAACCAAATTTAATAAAATAACAAATCAAAATGAGCAACAAGGAAATCGAAGCGCTAAAAAATAAACGAGACGGAATTATGCGAAGTATATCCCGAACTCAACAATATTTGGCAGAGGGTAGATTATCTTTGAATCCAGTCGAATTAGAATGTCGTTTAGAAATTTTAAGTTCGCACATCGAAAATGCTTCGACAATCCAAAACCAAATCGAAGCGAGAGACCCGGAGGATTTGTTTCGGGAAGAATTGGAAGAGACCGCTGTTTTGGCCAAGTCCCTGCTAATTTCTTTAATAAACAAAACCAGGCGTACGAGCGTCGATGAATCCGCTCCACCGGCAAGGCGCACTCCCCACTGCCGCCTGCCGAGCGTGTCTCTTCCAACATTTAGCGGAAAGCACTCCGAATTTAAAAACTTTATAAGCCTTTTCGAAACGTTTGTCGACAAAGATGACACTTTGCACGATATTGAGAAATTTAACCATTTAATATCGTGTCTGGCTGGAGACGCTTTAGGCACAGTCAGGGCATTTCAAGTCACCGCGGCCAATTATCCCAAGGCCCTGGCTAGCCTGAAGCGGGTGTACGATAATGATTGTCTGATTTTCTTCGACAATATATCGACACTTTTTAATCTGCCAAAAATGTCCCAGCCATCAGCTACAGCCTTGAGGAACCTGATCGACACAGTCAGAGCTCTATACGATTCGTTGCTGTCCATTGGGGATGACAAACGTATAACGAATGCCATCCTCATTCATCTAATCATGAGCAAAGTCGATGCAGGGACAAAAAGAAAGTGGGAAGAACAGTTGGACTATACTTCGCTTCCGCTTTGGAGCGAATGTGAGTCGGCTCTGGACAGGCGATACCAACACATGGTCGCCGAAGAGGCTTCCAAGCCGAAAAATGTTCAGCCAAGCCAGACTATTCCGAAGAAGAATGGAAATAAAAGTTTTTCATTGATCGCTGCCAGGGACGACGCTTCTTTATGTGTGTTTTGCAAATCAGCAGAGCATCAAGTAGGAAACTGCGCTTCTTTCGCAGCTCTAACAGTGCAGCAGAGGTTCGATTTTGCCAAGAAAGTGCCCTTATGCATTAACTGCCTTCGCAAGGGTCACACGGTGAAGAAATGCAAATCGAACAGGTGCAGGGTGTGCAAATCTTCACACCACACTTTGCTGCACATATACTCGCCTAAGACAAATCTCGCGTTGCCGCCTCCTCCTCAGCCCACGCTCATGCAAGAGACTCCATCCACTTCACATGTTTTGCATGCGACTGCTTCGGATAGAGTCATTCTTGCCACAGCTATCGTGAGCGTATTATCGAAAAGTGGCGAATTTGTTGTGGCTCGAGCGTTGCTTGACTCTGGTTCACAAATAAATTTTGTAACCGACGAGCTCGCTCAGAGACTACAAATTAAAAGAGAGGATGTGTGTATGAGCTTGCGGGGCATTGGTCAAACTAATGCCCAAGCAACAAAGAAAATAAATACAATAGTGAAGTCGCGAGTAGGGAGCAGCCAGTTGTCGTCCGATTTTTATATTTTAAAGAATATTTCTGGTTATCATCCGGATCAAGCGGTGAACACCAGCGGGTGGAGGGTGCCGGAAAATATTAAATTGGCAGATCCATTCTTCTTCAAGCCCCAAAAAATAGACATGCTTATCGGCGCAGATTCATTTTTTGAAATTCTGTCAGTCGGCCAGATAAAGCAGGGGCCTGAACTTCCCATCTTACAAAAAACTGTTCTCGGCTGGATAGTGTCAGGGAGATGTACCTCGGAAACCAAAATTAAGGCAGAAAATTCGGTACATCTCAGCTGCCAGGAAGAAGCGTTGGAGTCAATCGACACAACCCTGCAGAAATTTTGGCCTGTGGAGGACTTGCCGCCTAAGGCTAAAGTCCATACTCCTGAGCAGCAACTTTGTAAACAACACTTTGAGAAGAATACTCAAAGACTGTCGTCCGGGAGATTTTCGGTTCGTCTGCCGTTCAAATCTGACCCGAATTCTCTTGGTTCTTCGTATGAAGCTGACCGAAACTATCAGCTCATAGTGTGGAGACGAGATCCTTCTGAGTCTCTGAAGATCTTTAGATTAAATCCCGTGACATACGGAACATCGCCAGCACCCTTCATGGCAATCCGGTGTTTAATGCGGCTTGGAGAGATGGCGCAAGCTAAGTATCCAAATGCCGCAAAGGTCATTCAGAATGATTTTTATGTTGACGATTTGTTGACAGGCGCCGGATGCGTTGAGAACCTGCAAAGCCTTCGTGAGGAAGTTTCTCAGGTTTTGCAAGGGGCAGGTTTCGAATTGGCAAAGTGGTTTTCGAACTGCCCAGAGATCTCCGCATCTGACAGCGCTATCATGCCATTATTGGCTGACTCAGATGTGACTAAAACCCTTGGAGTGGTTTGGTTACCTGGTAAAGATTACTTCCAATTCCGGTTGGATGACTCTTTCCAGGATCTTCGTCCGACAAAACGAAACATACTCTCCGTGACTGCGAGACTTTTCGATCCACTGGGCCTGTTGTGTCCTTTGGTCACGAAGGCGAAGATGCTTCTACAGGAGCTGTGGCTTCGAAAATTAGATTGGGACGAGTTGCTACCGATGCAGCTACAAACGTCGTGGGAAGCCTTCAAGGCAACTCTGCTGCAACTGCCCAAAGTTAAGGTAACGCGATTCGTTCATACAGATCCGCAAGTCCCGATTGAGATCCACGGTTTCGCTGACGCTTCCATGCGAGCATATGGAGCGGGCATCTACGTTCGCACTCAAACTGCTGAAGGTTTGAAAGTGTCATTACTGACTGCCAAATCCAAAGTAGCTCCCCTCAAGACGAAAACTTTGCCTCGCCTTGAGCTGTGTGCAGCTCACCTTCTAGCAGATCTTCTTAATCGTGTAAGGCCATTACTAAATTGCCCTATCAAAAAGTGGTCCTATGGACCGACTCCGAGATAACTCTGCATTGGATCAAAACTCATCCTTCGTCGTTGTCCGTTTTCGTCTCAAACCGAGTAGCTGAGATCCAAGAGTGGTCGGAGAACGCAATTTGGCGACACGTTCCCACGAAAGTTAACCCAGCGGATATAGTGTCTCGAGGATTTGACGTTGAAGATCTTTTAACGTCCATTTGGTTCGCTGGGCCGTCATTTTTGCTCGACACAGAAAGTAGTTGGCCTGTAAATCAGCATTTCGAACTTCCTTCAGAAGTTGTGTCGAGTGAGTTACGCAAGTCGGCGTTAACTCTTGTTGTCACACCAGAGCCCAACTACCTGCTTCAGAAAATCGAGTCCTTTTCGTCGCACCTGAAGCTGCTGAGAGTTTTCGTGTGGGTTTTAAGATTTATTCGGAGGTGTAAGAAAGTTTTACAGCCTTTCGAAAAAAGCATTACGCCAAGAGAATTGAATTTTGCGTTCGAGAAAATTGTAGAAGTCATCCAATCTCACGAATTCAGTGACGACATAGGCAAAATTCGGAAAAAGAAACCGGTATCAACGCAGATTCAAAAGCTAAATCCCTTTGTGCAGGAAAATAAATCAGATTGGTGCTCTTCGACATTATTGCGCGTTGGTGGTCGGTTATTGAATGCTCCTATCCCGTACGAAGCCAAATTTCCGTTGTTGCTAACAAAAAGCTCACAGTTTGTTAAAACCTACGTGTCGTATCTGCACGTTACGAATTGTCACGCTGGTCCTCGAGCTCTTGTGAGTCTCCTACGAGAGAAAGTCTGGTTGGTCAATGCTCAAGACGTATGTCGCCGAACAGTTCGTTCGTGCATGCGCTGCTTTCGATGCAAGCCGCAGCTCTTGACGCAAATTATGGGGAACTTGCCATCAGACAGACTCCGAACTCTCCGCCCTTTTAATATCTGTGGCGTCGATTTTTGTGGGCCATTTAGCACAACGTATCGCATCCGTGGTAAACCACCGTACAAGTCATATGTGGCCTTGTTTGTGTGTTTTGCGTCCAAAGCGGTCCACTTAGAGTTAGTGTCTGACCTTACCACTGATGCATTTCTCTTGGCTTTCCAAAGGTTCGTGAGTCGTCGCGGGATTCCGGAGAAGGTGTGGTGCGACAACGCGACCAACTTCGTCGGCGCGGATCGGCACCTGAAAGAGTTCCGGGCCCGTCTGGAGGAGCAGGGGGCGGTATCGAAGCACTCGCGTCAAGAAAAGGATGCGAGTTTGCGTTCATACCGCCCAGAGCACCTCACTTCGGCGGTCTATGGGAAGCAGGTGTGAAGTCTGCAAAGCACCTGTTCCTTCGGACGGTCGGTCACGACCTCTTGACCGCGGAGGAGCTCGGAACTCTCCTCGCCAGCGTGGAGGCGGTGCTGAACTCGAGGCCCATAGGAGCGCTAAGCAGCGACCCCAGCGACGGCGAAGCTCTCACACCCGGACATCTCCTGATCGGCGGCCCGCTGGTCGCACCACCACCCTCGGCACTCCCGGACCAGATCAGCCCGACCTGCTTGCGACTATGGCGCAGTGTCTCGTCGCTCAGGCACAGGTTCTGGCAGCGATGGTCCCGGGAGTACGTCTCCAGCCTGCAGACGAGGCAAAAGTGGTCCAAGGAGGTCCACAACGTCGACGTGGGAGCTCTCGTCGTCGTCGGCGAGGACAATCTGCCGCCCCAGCAGTGGAGGATCGGGCGCGTCGTGGAGGTGCACGTCGGCGCTGATGGCAAGGTCCGAGTGGCGGATGTCAAGACGGCAGACGGGGTCTACAGGCGAGCCATCCATCGGCTGGCGCTTCTTCCGATGTTGTCCTGAAGGACGTCGTCCCTTCAGAGGGGGCGGTGTTTGGAGATTTCTTTCTGTTATGTCTATGCAAAGCGGGGATCGGGGCTTAATAAAGCTTTCTCGCTCAGGCGAATTCGGCCGCCGATCTCCCGCTTCGTACTTTAGGTATAGGCATGTAAGAGAAGTTTGTGAAATTAAAAAACTAGTTGAAAATTGAACTCCCTGTCGTACGCACTGCGTAACTTTCGTTCGCCTTCGTTTTCGTTTTCGCTATTCCGACTCCAATAAACCATCGCAAAAGAAAATAACCACTGCAATCATAAGTTCTCGCGTTTGTCGTCAATAAAAACGCTTATTGAATTTTCAATCAGCATCACCATCTGAATCGAAATACGTCTGTACGTCTGTCCGTCTGTCTGTCTGTCTGTCCGTCTGTCCGTCTGTCCGTCTGTCCGTCTGTCCGTCTGTCCTCCTGTCCGTTTCTGCCCAAACTAGTCTCTCATTTTTAAAGCTATCTTGCTGAAACTTTCCCAAAAGGTGTGTAGCTATTGCACGCAGTATATAAGTCGGAACGGGCCGGATCGGCCGACTATATCGGATAGCTCCCATATAAGAGGTCAAATAAATAAAGGACAAAAAATTATTACGCCGTTGTTATTCATCGAATCGACTTGAATTCTTCCAGATGGTGTTTTCTAACTACAATTGAATTTCGGATTAAATTTGATCAAAATTGGATAACTCAATCAACAATAGCTGCCATAGGAAAGATCGAAAAATATATAAAGAAATAATGGCAAAATAATCATAACGTTGTTGTTTTTTATTCCACGAGCATGATTTTTACAACATCGACTTTATGAACTATAGAAAAGTCGTCATAGCTTCAATGTTGTTAGCCTTTATGTATTTTGTTCAACATGTTTGATGACTGCAAAGGTATATAAGCTTCGGCTTGCCGAAGCTAGCTTTCTTTTTTTTTTTTTTTTTTTTTGGTTTGGTAATTTTAAGGAGTTCAATTATTATTTTTATGTCTTCTTGTGATTGGTTGCTGAGGTAGTATGTTGCATTTTTGTTTTTAAGAACAGTACCATAGGGTAAGAATGTCTTCGATAGTGACTGGGGAATAGGATTGGCAGATCAGGCAGTTTCTTAAGTTATCAGTGTCCATATAGTGTTTGTGGGTAATATTGGTGTGGCCCAATCGCAATCGGGGGAATTGAATTTGGTCGAGTCGGTTTATGTCTTGTTGTTTTATGTTTGAAAGGTAGGATGTGTGTGATTTGTTGGTGTTAATGTTTTTTTTTACTATGTGTTGCATTTTGTGAGAAGACTTTGTGTTTCTGGTTTAGTTGCTCTTTTAGGAATTTATTAATGTCTTTTATGTTAAGGTTTTCTGCGGCGATTTTAATATTGACTTGGCTGTTTTATGGGCCATTTCGTTTCCTTTTACGTTGTTGTATCCAGGGGTCCATAAGATTTTAATTTTTGGGTAATGTTTCATGATTGTTGATCGGATTAGGGTGGGGTAAAGATTGTTGTTTTGTGGGTTTTTGATTGCTTCGATTGCACCTAGTGAGTCTGAGCAGAAGATGAATTTTCCATTCATTTTTTAAATTATTTTTGTTGCTTCTAAGATTCCTTTGATTTCCGCTGATTGAATAGATGAGTATGGAGGTAGACTTCCGTAGGCTAAGATTTCAGTTTCCGTGGTGATTGCGTATGTCGTAATTGAATTTTGTTGGGATCCGTCGGTATAGATGAAATTGTGGTTATCAAATTCCGTTTTTGTTTCGTTGAAAACTTGTTGATATATTTCTGATGGTGTGTTTTATTTGCTATAATTGTGTAATTTTAGATTAATTGCATTATTGGGAAGTTGCCAGGTTGGTTTTATTTTGTTTGTTCGATTTGGTTTGTATGGTAAGTTATGTATTTGACATTTGTTTATTGTTCGTTGGATTGTTGAAGTCCATTTTGTCTTGTTGTTTTTAGGCTTTATGAATTTGTGAAAGGGGGTTTTTTAACTAGCCTTGGTTTATAAATAAATAAATTTTCATAAAAATCGGACAACTATATCATATAGCTGCCATAGGAAAGATCGAAAAATCTATATAGAATTAACGGAAATAAAATGATAACATCGTTATTTCTCATCAGAAAATCATAATTTTTGGAATATAGAGTTTTCTAACGACTCTTGAATATCAAATAAAATTTTATCAAAATCGGACGACTATATCATATAGCTGTCATATGAACAATAGTCAAAAATATGAAAAATTAATAGAAAAGTCGTCGTTGCTTCGATGTTGTTTAGCCTTTGTGTATTTTGTTCGAAATATTTGATGACTGCAAGGGTATATAAGCTTCGGCTTGCCGAAGCTAGCTTCCTTTCTTGTTGATATTAGGGTTGCTTTAGTTAATTTTAGTAGGGTGTGTGTGTTGCAGTTAAATCTTGGGCTGGCCAGGCATTTAATGATGTTCATTTTCTTTGAGAGTGCAGGGATTAGGCTTTTAATGTGTGTGTTCCAGTTGTATTTATTGTTTATCCAGAGTCCAAGTATTTTGAGTGATGTTGTATTTGTTATGTTGTTGTTGTTACAGGTTATTGTGCAGGAACAATCATGTTTTCTGCAGATATGGAGGTGTTGACATTTGGTTGGAGAAAGAGAGGCACCAGAGTAGTTGCCCCAGTTTGTTATTTCCGTAAACAGGTTGTTTAGGTTAAATGTCGTGTTTTTATTTTTATTTAAATTTATAACTAGAAAGAAGTCGTCTGCGTATGCACTGAAATTTATTTGTTTGTATAAGGATATTATTTTAGATAATTTATTGAAAGCTATTAGAAATAGGACAACAGAAATGGGAGAACCTTGTGGTATTCCATTTTCAAGTGGATAGATGGATGAGATTTGTGTGCCTACTCTGGTTGTTATTTTACGGTTCGTCATGAAGTTTTTTATGTAGTTAATTATTTTAGGTCCGCATTTCCATTCTATGAGTTGGTCGATTATTGTGTGTATTCCCACTCTGTCAAATGCTCTTGCAAAGTCAAGAGAGACGAGTGAGATATGTTTTTTTGCTATTTAGTGACTTCGTAATGAGATCGTCTACATATAGTAGACTATCCGAAGTTGATTTTCCTTTTTAAATCCGAATTGGTTTGTGTGTAATAGGTTATTATAATTAAGGAACCACCATAATCATTGTGCTATTATTTTGTCTAAAATTTTGCCTACACAGCAATTTAATGAGATGGGTCTGTAGGAGGTGATGTCTGTTTTGTTTTATTGGGTTTTAAAATTGGTATTGTAAGACTGAGTTTGTAGGATTGGGGAATGTGGGTCTGAAGTATTTGGTTATAATGGGCTATTATTCTCTTTTGTAGAATTGGGGAGCTGTTTTTTATCATTATATTCTATTGAATCCTGGTGTAGAACCTTTAAGTGACTGTATTGCTAAGTTAAATTCTATTTTTGTTATGTCCTTTTCTATTTCTATTGCAGTTGTAGATGGAATGTGATTTTGGATTATTGGTTTGTATTTGTGAGACGTAAATTGTAAGTTGAAGTTTTGGTCTTTTGAGAGATCGGACCAGTGTTTAGCGAATTAGTTGGCTATTTCTAATGGGTCAGTTGTGTTGTTATGGCTGTTTGATAAACAGTGTATTTGTTTAACTTGGTTCAGACCACAGAATCGTCTTATGTTGTTCCAGATTGTTGCTGTTGGTGTATTGGCATGTATTGTGGATGTGAAGTTAGTAGTGGCTTCTTTTTTTCTAATTTTAATTTCTCTTTTGAGGAGTGCATTTAATCTGCGGTAGTCTATGATGTTTGTTTGAGTTATGTCTCTATTGAGTGTTTTCCAGGCGCTTTTCTTGGCTTGGTGTAGCTTAGTTAGTTCCTTGTTCCACCAAGGAACTTTTTGTTTCTGACGAGTGGGAGATGTTAGGTGGGCGCTTTGCAAGATTATTTTGTTTATGTTTGCGGTTTCTTTGTTGACATGGGTACATACAGGGTAGGTGTTGTTGATGTTGGTGGTAAGGTAGTTGAACTTTTCCCAATTGGCTTCTTTTATTTTAAAATTTGGCTTGTTGTATTTCTGTTGTGGCTCTAAAGGGAAAAAAGGAGATTAGGATTGGAAAATGGTCGCTTCCGCAAGTATCGTCGAATACCTTCCAATTTGCAAAGGGTGTCAGAGTTGCAAAGCAGAAAGAGAGATTCTGTTTTTTTTTTTTTTTTTTTTTTTTTAATTTTCACATAGACGTTGGCGTACCGCAGTACACTCAAGTGGCCCTTGTGAAACCAGGACTGTTCCTGTGTAGTTGTGCTTCTCACTGCCCCCCCGAACAACCGTTTGGTATTACCTCGGGGGGAGTATAGCCCTAGTGGCTCCTTCCTAAGACTTGCTCCTCGCGTCTCAGCTCCTTCATTACGCTGTTTGCCATTTTTGACGCTGCATCCCAGTTTGCGACGCTTGCCAGCATGTTGCTGACCAGGTTCTCTGGTGTCAGCGGCTCGCCGCACTGTCTTTCCAGATCGTCCCTCTGCCCGGAAAACCTTGGGCAGGTGAAGATGACGTGCTCGGCATCTTCTGGGCATCTAGTGCCACATCTTGGGCAGGACGGGTCTTCCGCGTGCCCGAAGCGGTGGAGGTACGCTCTAAAGCAGCCGTGGCCGCTTAGAAATTGGGTCAGGTAGTAGTTCACCTGCCCGTGCGCCCTGTCTACCCACGCCTCAATCCGTGGGATGAGTTTGTGCGTTCATCTGCCCCTAACGGAGCATTGCCATCTTCGCTGCCACTCGGCAAGGGATCTCTTCCTGTTTTCCTCTGGGGAAAGCTCGTGTGCACATGCGAGCTCTCGTATGCCTACATCAAATGGCATCATACCGGCCAGAACTTCGGCTGCATCTCCTGAGACCGTACAAAACGCGCTGACGATTCTCAGGGCACAGGTTCTGTAGACCGCTCTAACCTCTTTTGTGTAGGTCTTATTCGCTGTGGCGTCTGCCCAAATTGGTGCCGCATAGGTCGTTATCGACCTTACCACGCTGCTCAGTAGCCGTCTACGCAGCTCTTTGGGCCCTCTCGTGTTTGGCATGCTACGGGCCAATGCTGAACAGGCTATCGAGGCCTTCTGGGTTGTGTACTTCAGGTGTTCCTTGAAGGAGAGCCTATGATCCAGGATTATTCCTAGATATCGGAGGTGAGGCCGAGATCTGATGGCTGTGCCACCCACTGTGAGAGTTACGCTCTCCACGACCTTTCTGGAGCTTATGAGCACCGCCTCTGTCTTGTGCTCTGCGAGGCTAAGACCGGCATTTGCCAGCCAATCGCTCGCCTGCCTGATCGCCTCGTTAGTAATAGCCTCCAGCTCGTGCGTATGTTTGGCTACTGCTACAATGGCAACATCGTCTGCGAATCCGATCATCTTTACACTGGATGGGAGGCTCAAACGGAGGATCTCGTCATACATCAGGTTCCACAGCGTCGGCCCAAGGACCGATCCCTGCGGAACTCCTCCCGTAACTCTATATGTTTTAGGTCCGTCACTGGTCTTGTATCGTAGCACACGCTGGCTAAGGTAACTTCCTATAATTCGTGTTAGGGTTGGATCTATGCTCTTGTTGACCAAGCATTCTATAATCCTTGCCCAGCTCGCCAAATTGAAAGCATTTTTGACGTCTAGCGTCACCACCAGGCAGTACTCCTTGGTGCCCCACCGCCACCGTTTACCTTCGATCGCTCTAGCGGCCAAGTTTACGACTTCTTGGATGGCTTGCTTGGTAGAGCGAGCTTTCCTGAAGCCGAATTGGGAGTCAGAGAGCCCTCCTGTGCTGCTGATTGAGGCCTCTAGTCGGGAACATATGACCCGTCCTAGAGCTTTGCCAGCGGTGTCTAGCAAGCAGATCGGTCGGTATCCTGAGGGGTCTTCAGGCACTTTACCTCCCTTTGGGATCAAAACTAAGTCCTGTCTCTTCCAGCACATGGGGAAAACCCCTTCCGAGATGCACCTGCTGAATAGAGAAGCAAAGTAGCTTGGTTGAAGCTCAATGGCCTTCCTCATGACCGCGCTCGGTATTCCGTCGGGGCCGGGAGCTTTCCCTGGTTTTATCGGTCCAATTCACGTTTGCCATCCTGTCTACCCGTCTGGGCGGTTGGTGCGGGAATAGGTGGACTACTATCTTTCTCAACAGATCCGGGCATTTTGGGCTAGCTGGCCTGAAGGCGTGCAGCCTCTTTATCGCTATTTTGTATGCTGTGCCCCAGGGGTCCGAGTCCGCCTGGTCACTCAGTTCCAGGAACAGCCGTTTCTTGCTCTCTTTTATCAGGACTTTGAGCGCTCGCCTCTTCTCCTTGAAGGTGCATTGTTGGGCGGCGGCGTGGGTAGTCCCACGTCTTAGTGCTCTCTGGTATGCTCGTCTGGCACGGAAGCATTCTTTCCGAGCTTTGGCAATGTCGTCGTTCCACCAGTAAACGGGCTGCCTGTTAGGCCCATTTCCAGTCTTTGTCATGGAACCATTGCATGCCCATGTCACATATGCCATGACCTGACTGGTCATGTCCGTGGCTGTGCCACTTGGGTGCAGTCCTTGCAGCATATACTCGAAGACATATTTATCAAGGGATTCCGGTTTATATCTACTGACTCTGGTAGGTACGGGAGCGAGGGCCCGGCTATGGATAACAGTTATTATCGCTTGGTGGTCGCTGTGGGTGTAGCATGTGCTTACATTCCAGGACGTTCTGGGTGCGAGCGTGCTGCTTATAAACGTTTAGTCTATGGCAGATCCTGCATTTCCTCTTCTGAACGTGTTTTCGCACCCGTTGTTCAGAAGGGTGACCTCCAGCGCCGCAAACGCGTCAAGAACTGCTCTTCCTTTCGAGTTTGTGCTGACGCTACCCCAGTCGGTCGCCCACGCGTTGAAATCGCCGGCGATTAAGCATGGTGACTTGTCTCTCGCGTCCCTGACCAGTACGTCAAGTATACCTGTGAACTCCTCCAGGCTTAGCGATGGAGGGAGGTAGCAGCTATATACGTATAGCCAGCCTACTTTAGCTCTTATGAAACCCTTTTCTGACATGGTGTCTGTGAGTGGAGTGGCGTGTTGTCCACAGCTCCACGTTGCTGCCTTTCGCAGTTTGTCCCCTGCCCACGTATTGGAGGGTTTTATGCGATAAGGTTCACTCAGGATGGCAATGTCGGAACTATTCTCCCTGAGACTCTGTGCTAGCAGGTCTTGCGCTGCTTCACAATGATTCAGGTTCAGCTGGTAGATGCGGATCATCGTTGTCGGATTTGGGTTAGCGCCTTTTTTACGGTATGGACACCTGCCACTAGTAGCCGTGTGGTCCGTGTCCTTTTCACCCTTCCTGGCGCATAGTATGCATTTGGGACTCTTCTTACAGTCCCTGGCTTTGTAGCCAGATTCGCCACATTTGAAGCAGTTGTCTCTGCAGTTGGCCTGTTCAGGACATCTGCTAGCCATGTGACCGTAGTCCATGCACTTGTAGCAGCGAGTTGGGTGCACTTTTCTCCTTATGCGGCATATCACCCAGCCCACCCGAACTTTTCCCGCCTCCACCAGTTTGTTCACCGTGTCTCCCGGGAGTTTGAGTGACGCGGTCTGTGTGCCGCCGTATGCCTTCCTGTATGAAACTATAGAGGACCTGGTGACTTGGATTTCACCAAACTGGGTTATCAACGCCTCCAGTAATTCCTCTTCTGTCGTGACCTCATCGATGTCCCTGACCTCAACCAGCGATGTCTCAGTCAGGGTCCTTACTTCCGCTTTAGGCCCCAGAAAACCTTTTACGGCTTCTTCCAGCGCCCTTGTGTTCGGGTCAGACGGCCTTGATAGCTCAAAGAGCAGATCTCCTTTCGTCGTCTTTCGGATTCCTCTAACGTGTTGCGCTAGGCCTTTTAGCGATGGTTCGCTTTTGACCGAGCGCAGAATGTCAGCGTATGAGGAGTTTTCTGTCCCCTTCACCACAATCGCGTCCCGCTTAGCGGGTTTGGTTCTGGCGGGTTTAGGGGCTTTGGCTTTTGCCTTCCTCCTTTCCACCTTCTTCCACTTTTCCTCTCCCGTAGGCTCATCTGCCGGGGATGGCCTAGACGGCGCTTTCTGGGAGGGTGCCTTCTGCTCCGCCTTTGTTTTGGGCTCTGTATGGCCTCTGAGCTTCTTCGATCTCGGTGGCGGTGATGTGTTTTCACCCCTCTCACTTCTTGTCCTTTTGCCCTCGTATGGCTTGGGCTTCACAGGCGACTCCTCAACTGTCATCTCTTCGTCTGCCGCCGTGTAGAGGACCATGATACTATCGATCAGGTCTCTCATTGGCTGGTGGATCGAACGCCGTCCTTCCAGCATTTTGCTGAGTTCTCTGATTTTTCCACCCAGTACTTCGAAACTCCTATTCAGTTGTCGGGCGTTTCTCCTTGGAGTGGTCCTTTGGTGCTGTGCATCCAAATTGGCTTCCACCAATGCCCGCCTTGGTGACCGATGCACCTTCCTGCTCTCCTGCAGTGAGTTGGAAGTGGGCTCGGAGCTGTACCCGCCCTCAATGGCCCTTTCCTTCTGCTTGCTTGTAGCCTGCATCTCGGCCCCGGCAGCCTCGTTGGCCGTTGCCGGGCCCGTACTCTGGGTAGGCTTAGTACCCGGTGCTCGCGTTCTTGTCCCTGCTCGGGGGACCTGCTCGCCCACTGGCGATCTAAGCAATCTGCTATTCCTGCCGAATGCATACTCCTCCTCCTTGTTCTTCTCGGTTGTTGTTATTTTATTTTCGCTCATGCTTATGAGTCCCAACTCCTAGTCGTTGTCTCTAATCGTTGCACAGTCGCGTTGAGTGATTCCATGGTTATCTATGCCAAGCAGGGAGGCCATGCTAGGGTTGACATCTGGCCTTATGGGGTTAGATGTACAGAGCCGAATCCGCGTAGATCAGGAATGTTACATCTGAACCTGCGCCGCCAAATGAATGGTGCCGAATTAGAGAGCGTTCTAGGAGACTTGCCACTTTTTAACGGGACGGGGGCGGTAGCAGCCTAGCAGCCATTTCAGCAGGATTTCACTCCGCTTACTGAGGTGCTAGAATACTGCTATCGTCAGCCCATGGGTCGTCGTTCCATATCGGGGGTCCAGTTGTCAGTCCTAGGGCCTTACTGGTCTCGGCCTTAGTCGCCTTCTCGTATTTCGTAGACGCATCACAGTGTGAGTGGTCTGTCCGGGGATACCTGACGCATTGTCTGAGGTTACGAGCTGCTTTAGCTGCACCAGAGAGGAGTTGATCCGACCGTTACCAACTTAGTGGAGGTCTGAATGGTGCCACCATAGGGGCTCTCTGGGCAGTACATCCCCTTGTCGCCTTTAGTCGCCTCTAACGACAAGCAGGGACGGGCTGTGGGAGTATTCTAAGGCCGCTACCCACACGGTGCCGAGAGAGATCTATGTGGGTGAAAGTGTGTGTGGTGAAATGGGTGGGTGATTTATCGTTTAGGAGTGTGAGTTGTGATTGTTCTATGAATTTTGCTACTGTTTTTCCTCTGGTGTTTGTTTGTGGTGATCCCCAGTAAGGGTGCCATCTGTTGAAATCTCCTGTAACTATTGATGTTTCATTGTTTGTGTGTATTACGTTTTCTAGGTTTTGGCGTGAAAAAGGCTGGTTTGGTGAAATGTATATGGTGTGAGGTAACCCTCACAAGGGTCTCCCCCTACCGTATGTACATATAAGTTAGGAATAGTTTATAAGATAAGATTTAGGTTAAGGAGCTAGAAAGACCCATGGAGGGCACTACATCATCGCCACATCCCCGGCCACACCGACACCACGCCAGCAACATCATCATCGGCAACATCGCCGACACCACGCCAGCAACATTAACATCGGCAACATCGCCGACACCACGCCAGCAACATCATCATCGGCAACATCGCCGACACCACGCCAGCAACCTCAGCATCGGCAACATCGCCGACACCACGCCAGCAACATCATCCTCGGCAACATCGCCGACACCACGCCAGCAACATTAACATCGGCAACATCGCCGACACCACGCTAGCAACATCATCTCCAGGAACATTACCATCTCTCCAAACTTGCGTTCTCGGCAGAACCGACGGCCGGGTCCGGAGAGACACGAAAAGGAAGAGAGGAGCACGATCGCGTAGAGAGACGCGGGTGCGGGAAGCAGCAGAAGAAATAGGACGCCAATAGACTGCACGAAAGCAGCGAAAGGGCCGCTGCCGCGGTCGACGGCACCAGCGAGGGCTTCGAACAGCCTTCGCTGTTCGCCGATCGAGGAGTTGAATTTGGACCACCAGAGTGAACAGACATAAGCGGATAAAAGAAGGATCGAAAGGACACGTGGACATGGAGTCCCTGCAATAAAACGGGTGAGCCGGCCGCTGGCCAGCCCTACGGGGTGGCCAGGACGTGCGCAGGGAATTAGGGACTCTCAGACATTTAAGGAACCATAAATAAAGTTGTAAGAAAACCACAATCAACCATAGTGTTCTCTCTCCCAAGTCCTCCTTCCCCCTTTCCTCTCCATACCTACGAGCACCGGCCACCGGGTGACGGGGCCGGCATGCTGACTCCCGGGTGACGGGAGCAGCCGCTCAAATCCGTATTTAGGAGCACCGGCCACCGGGTGACGATTCCCGGGTGACGGGATCGGTCGCTCAAAATCCCCTCCTTCGTAGTCCGAGCACCGGCCACCGGGTGACGGGGCCGGCATACTGACTCCCGGGTGACGGAATCAGTCGCTCACTACATCCTTTTCCTTGGGCACCAGCACCCGGGTGACGGGGCTGGCAAGTCGACTCCCGGGTGACGGGATCGACCGCTCGTAACCCTCCGCCCCCTCGCAGGGCTCCGGCACCCGGTTGACGGGGCCGGATAAGCCGACTCCCGGGTGACGGGATCGGTCGCCCTGGGCCTGCCCTGGGCCTGCCCAGGTCCGCTGGTCGCCCGGGTGACGGGCCGACGGCATAACCACGGCACGCAACCCTAACTTTCCCGAACTTTCCCCTTCGAACCCACACCTAATTAGGGAACCCGCCTCCTTGTCCTGTCTGTCTCCGTAAATATAAATTATTTCTGTAGGGGACCCTGGATAGACTGAGTATTTATCCTGGCACGTGATTAGCATCCTTACAGATGGCGCCCGAGCAGGGACTAGACAGGATAACGTAAGGACATTTTAATCCTTCGTGGCATAAAAACCCACCAGAAGAAAAATAGGGTCGAAATTAGGTAAAAATCTGAGGTTAGGGACGAAAGCTAGGGAAAACACGTTTTTGGACGGAAAGAAAAGGAATAGGAAAAAATAATTACGAGAGAGAGAAAATGTCGTAACACGCGACGGAAAGTACAGTCATACGGGAGAGAACAGAGAGAAGGAGAGATGGAGAGAAAGAGAGCCGCCAAATTTAAGCCACGTGGACGCCGCAGCCGGCAACCACGCGATTAGGAAAATTTAGTTCCCTTGCGCACTACTGGTCCCTTCACAAAATGGGACGCCCGACGCCGGCAAAGCCGAGAAGTATTTAGGTCGCCAGCCGACACACATCGAGAACAGTCGATCATCAGAGCTACAAGAGGACAGTCGATCACCAGAGCTACAGGAGGACACATCGATCCGCAGGATCATTCAAGGACATCAAGGGTACACACCACGCCAAGGACATCCAGGATACACATCCTCTCAAGGACATCAAGGATACTCAAGGATACACATCGCCGCTCCTGCACCCTAGCCAGGACACTCAAAGATACACAGGACTACAAGGACACACAGGACTACAGGCACAACCAGGACACACCAAGCAACATGGGAATTTCCTGGATCTCATACAGGAAGAAGCACGAGCTCGAGGCTATTCTTCTCGATCTCGGCCTGGAGCAGAACGGCACAGTCGAGGAACAGCGAGCCCGACTATCCCGTTCGCCAGGCAACCGGAGCACTCCGAGGACACACTGATCCGGCTTGGGGAGTTGGAACGCAAGTACACCCCCTTCCGGAGACATTAAACCACCGTCGCCGATACCCCCCTACCAGGAGAAGGTACCCAGCAGCAACCACACGCTGGCTGTACCACGCAGCACTTCCCCGTCCCCAGGGACGCGAGGAAAATCGGAGGGCACCGCACGCGCCAGTGCATCCCAGTCCGACACGGGCATCTGCTCGATGTTGGTCGACAAAGCGACCAAATGGGGACTGTCCTTCGACGGCACCTCAGACCCGCTCAGCTTCGTGGAACACATCGAAGAACTGGCGGATACCTACCGGATCGACCGGAAGTATTTGTCGCACGCTATCATCGTCCTCCTGACTGGCCGAGCGGGAAGCTGGTTCCGAACCAGTGATCTGCAGGGACGGACCTGGGCAGAAGTCCGCCGGGAATTTTTAGAATTTTTCCTGCCGCCCCGGTACTATCAACGCCTCGACGACGAGATCCACTCTCACTTCCAGAAAGTGAATGAGCCGTTCAAGGAATACCTGGTGGATCTTCGCCTCCAGATGCGCCGCGCTGGATTCTAACCCGAGCAAGAATTAGAAGGAATCTACGAGAACATGCTGCCCGAGTACCAGATGTTTACCCGCCGCCAGGATTTCAAGACGCTGACCGAACTCACGCACCTGGTGGCCAACTTTGAGGATGCCCGCAGCCGAGGTGGCCGAACCATCCGTGGATAACCATCAGCAAGCCCAGACGCTGAGTATCCATCCCATAGCAGAGTCGCACGACCCAGGGCGAACCCTGCCTTCACACCGCAGGTGCCACGCCCTGGGGACGCGACCGACGAGCCCGCCAGCCGAGGCACCGGAGGAAGCTCCAACCAAGGGGCCACGCCCACCAGGTCAACCGACCCCAGCACCGCCTTCCGAAACTGCGGCCAGGCTGGCCACTACGCCGCGGAATGCCGGAACCAGAGAATCATGTTCTGCTGGGACTGCGGTCGCCAGGGCATACGCACTATCGAGTGCTGCAGGAACCAGACGCCGGGAAACGGGCAAGGGGCTCGAGTATCAGGGAGTCACCCGAGGAACCCACCAAACTCCCGCACCCAGTAAGCAACGCCATCCAACAGGATCGGAACCGTATCCGCGCACAGGTCACGGTCGAGGGACGCCCGCTCACCGCCACCTTGGATACGGGGGCCTCGCATAGCTTTATAAGCGAGCGCCTGGCGAGAAAACTCGACGATGGAAGGAATCACCGCGCCGTACGGACACAGGTAAAGCTAGCAGACGGAACCGACAGGGAGCTCACACAGGCCCTACGAGTCACGATCCAGTTGGGGAAAGCTCGGATCAGCGTCTCCGCTCTCATCATGTCGGACGTGCTGGACGACCTTCTGCTCGGCATGGATTTCCTGTGCTACAGCGGGGCCACACTACAGTGTGGGGGCATGGCCCTCAAGCTTCAGCCACCCACTCTGGCTCGGCTTGCGAGAACCAGCTCGCTAGAACCGACGCGAAGCGATCGCGCCGCAGCAACGCCGCCACACAAACGTGCCGCCACGCCGGCGCACACACCCGGCACCCAGGCGCACTCATCCGCCGCCACCCAGGCGCATTCCTCAACCGCCACCCAGGCGCAAACACGAGCTGCTCCACAGGCACACACCCAAGCCGCCCCAAGGGCGCACACACAAGCCGCCACGCAGGCGCACTCATCGGCCCCCGCAATCCAGGCGCACACCCAAGCCGCTCCACGAGCGCACATCAAAGCCGCCACACAGGCGCACACCCGCCACACAGGCGCATCCGAAAGACGGCGAAAGGAGATCTGCTCTTTGAGCTATCAAGGCCGTCAGACCCGAACACAAGGGCGCTGGAAGAAGCCGTTAAAGGTTTTCTGGGGCCTAAAGCGGAAGTTAGGACCCTGACAGAAACCTCAATTGTCGAGGTCAGGGACATCGATGAGGTCACCACGGAGGAGGAACTACTGGAGGCATTGTTAACCCAGTTTGGCGAAATTCAAGCCACCAAGTCCTGCATAGTGTCTTACCGAAAAGCATACGGCGGCACCCAGACCGCGTCCCTAAAGCTCCCAGCAGACATGGCGAATAAGCTGGTGGAGACGGGTAAAGTCCGGGTAGGGTGGGTGATATGCCGGATAAGGAGGAAAGTGCAGCCGGTCCGCTGCTTCAAGTGTATGGACTACGGCCACATGGCTAGCCGATGTCCAGAAGAAGCCAACTGCAGGGACACCTGCTTCAACTGTGGCGAACCTGGTCACAAAACTAAGGACTGCAAGAAGGGTCCGAAATGCATAATTTGCGCCAGGAAAGGCGAAAAGGCAACGGACCACAAGGCTAACAGTAGTAGGTGCCCATACCTTAAAAAAGGCGCTGGCTAAAACACAAAAGAGATGATCTGTATTTACCAATTGAACTTGAACCACTGCGAAGCAGCGCAAGACCTGCTATCACAGAGTCTCCGAGAAAATAGGGCCGACGTCGCCATCCTGAGCGAACCTTACCGTATAAGACCCACCAATACTTGGGCTGGGGACAAACTGCGAAAGGCAGCAACGTGGAGCTGCGGACAACACGCTTCCCCTCTTACAGACATTATGTCTGAAAAGGGATTCATACGAGCTAAAGTAGATTGGCTATATATATATAGTTGCTACTTAGCTCCATCGCTTAGCCTGGAAGAGTTCACAGGCATACTCGACCTACTGGTGACAGATGCGAGAGACAAGTCGCCATGCCTAATCGCAGGCGACTTCAATGCATGGGTGACCGAATGGGGTAGCGTCAGCACTAACCCGAAAGGGAGAGCAGTCCTTGACGCTTTTGCGGCACTGGAGGTCACCCTTCTGAACAACGGGCGCGAAAACACGTTCATTAGAGGTAATGCAGGCTCTGCCATAGACCTGACATTCGTAAGCAGCACACTTGTACCCAGGACGTCCTGGAATATAAGTAAATGCTACACCCATAGCGACCACCAAGCCGTAATAACCATGATCCATAGTCGAGCCCTCGCTCCTGTACCCACCAGAGTTACCAGATACAAATCGGAAACCCTCGATAAGGAGGTCTTCGAATACATGCTCCAAGGGCTGTATCCAAGTGGGACAGCCACAGACATGGCGTGTCAGGTCATGGCCCACGTGACCAGGGCATGCAACGCTTCCATGACGAAGACTGGAAATGGGCCCAGCAGGCAGCCCGTTTACTGGTGGAATGAAGACATTGCTAAGGCTCGGAAAGAATGCTTCCGTTCGAGACGAGCATACCAGAGAGCACTCAGACGTGGGGTTACCCACGCCGCCGCCCAACAAAGCATCTTTAAGGAGAAGAGGCGAGAGCTCAAAGCCCTGATTAAAGATAGAAAGAAACGGTTGTTCCTGGAACTCTGCGACCAGGCTGACGCGGACCCCTGGGGTACCGCCTATAAGCTAGCGATGAAGAGACTGCACGCATTTAGGCCAGCCAGCCCAAAATGCCCCGTTCTGTTGGCAAAAACAGTAGCCCACCTCTTCCCACAGCAACCGCCCAGACCGGCAGACAGGATGGTACATGCAAACTGGAACGAGATCACCCCCCAACAAGTGACGGAAGAAGAGGTCCTGATAGCAGCGCGGCGTATAAAACCAGGGAAAGCCCCCGGCCCCGACGGAATACCGAGCGCGGTCATGAGAAAGGCCATCGAGCTTCAACCAAGCTACTTTGCTACTCTCTTCAGCAGGTGCATCTCGGAAGGGGTGTTCCCCAACTGCTGGAAGAGACAGAACTTAGTTTTGATCCCAAAGGGAAGCAAAGCGCCTGAAGACCCCTCAGGATACCGACCGATCTGCTTGCTAGACACCGCTGGCAAAGCTCTAGGGTCATATGTTCCCGACTAGAGGCCTCAATCAGCAGCACAGGAGGGCTCTCTGACTCCCAATTCGGCTTCAGGAAAGCTCGCTCTACCAAGCAAGCCATCCAAGAAGTCGTAAACTTGGCCGCTAGAGCGATCGAAGGTAAACGGTGGCGGTGGGGCACCAAGGAGTACTGCATGGTGGTGACGCTAGACGTCAAAAATGCTTTCAATTCGGCGAGCTGGGCAAGTAAAGATGATCGGATTCGCAGACGATGTTGCCATTGTAGCAGTAGCCAAACATACGCACGAGCTGGAGGCTATTACTAACGAGGCGATCAGGCAGGCGAGCGAATGGCTGGCAAATGCCGGTCTTAGCCTCGCAGAGCACAAGACGGAGGCGGTGCTCATAAGCTCCAGAAAGATCGTGGAGAGCGTAACTCTCACAGTGGGTGGCACAGCCATCAGATCTCGGCCTCACCTCCGATATCTAGGAATAATCCTGGATCATAGGCTCTCCTTCAAGGAACACCTGAAGTACACAGCCTAGAAGGCCTCGATAGCCTGTTCAGCATTGGCCCGTATCATGCCAAATACGAGAGGGCCCAAAGAGCTGCGTAGACGGCTACTGAGCAGCGTGGTAAGGTCGATAACGACCTATGCGGCACCAATTTGGGCAGACGCCACAGCGAATAAGACCTACACAAAAGAGGTTAGAGCGGTCTACAGAACCTGTGCCCTGAGAATCGTCAGCGCGTTTCGTACGGTCTCAGGAGATGCAGCCGAAGTTCTGGCCGGTATGATGCCATTTGATGTAGGCATACGCGAGCTCGCACGTGCACACGAGCTTTCCCCAGAGGAAAACAGGAAGAGATCCCTTGCCGAGTGGCAGCGAAGATGGCAATGCTCCGTTAGGGGCAGATGGACGCACAAACTCATCCCACGGGTTGAGGCGTGGGTAGACAGGGCGCACGGGCAGGTGAACTACTACCTGACCCAATTTCTAAGCGGCCACGGCTGCTTTAGAGCGTACCTCCACCGCTTCGGGCACGCGGAAGACCCGTCCTGCCCAAGATGTGGCACTAGTTGCCCAGAAGATGCCGAGCACGTCATCTTCACCTGCCCAAGGTTTTCCGGGCAGAGGGACGATCTGGAAAGACAGTGCGGCGAGCCGCTGACATCAGAGAACCTGGTCAGTAACATGCTGGCAAGCGTCGCAAACTGGGATGCAGCTGCAAAAATGGCATACAGCGTAATGAAGGAACTGAGACGCGAGGAGCAAGTCTTAGGAAGGAGCCACTAGGGCTATACTCCCCCCGAGGTAATACCAAACGGTGGTTCCGGGGGGGCAGTGAGACGCGCAACTAAACAGGAACAGTCCTGGTTTCACAAGGGCCACTTGAGTGTACTGCGGTACGCCAACGTCTATGTGAAAATTAAAAAAAAAAAAAAAACACAGGCGCACACCCAGGCTGCTCCACGAGCGCACATCGAAGCCGCCATACAGGCGCACACCCAGGCCGCTCCACGAGCGCAAAGACAAGCCGCCCCACGGGCGCAAAGACAAGCTGCCACCCAGGCACACACCCAAGCCGCCCCACGGGCGCACACACAAGCCGCCACGCAGGCGCACTCATCGGCCCCGGCAATCCAGGCGCACACCCAAGCCGCTCCACGAGCGCACATCAAAGCCGCCACACAGGCGCACACCCAGGCTGCTCCACGAGCGCACATCGAAGCCGCCACACAGGCGCACACCCAGGCTGCTCCACGAGCGCACATCGAAGCCGCCACACAGGCGCACACCCAGGCTGCTCCCCGAGCACACACCGAGGCCGCTGCACGAGCGCACATCGAAGCCGCCACACAGGCGCACACCCAGGCTGCTCCACGAGCACACACCGAGGCCGCTCCACGGGCGCACACCGAAGCCGCCACCAAGGCGCAAACACAAGCCGCCACACCGGCGCAAACACAGGCCGCCCCACGGGCACACGCATCAGCCGCCACGCCGGCGCACACCCAGGCCGCCCCACGGGCGCACACACAAGCCGCCCCACGGGCGCACTCATCAGCTGCCGCACCAGCGCACACACAGGCGCACACTCAGGCCGCCCCACGGACGACGGCACAAGCCGCCACACAGGCGCACCCCAAAGCCGCCGCCCTGGCGCACCCACGGGCATACTCATCAGCCACCCAGACGCACCCATCGCAACGCCCTGACGCGCCACGCAGCTCCAGGTACACCAACGCGTGCACGGCCCCAAGCTGGGCCGGAGCACTACCTACGCCTGATCTAGCAGCGGTTCAGCGAAACCCATTTCGCAAAGGGGGCGAGAGAGTCCGCTTCAGCGACCTGGAACCACTGCCTCCATCCTGCGGTATCGCTGACACCGAGGAGGAGGCCGACACCGAGGAGGAGGCCGACACCGAGGAGGAGGCCGACACCGAGGAGGAGGCCGACACCGGGGAGGAGCCCCTCCCAGACGAAGTGCTACTGCGCGCCCGAAACGGGTGGAACACCGTCGACGGCTGGGCCCCCTTGGCCCTGCGGGAACGGGTAGACCAGCACCTGCGCCAGCCGAGGCACCGGGAGGTCCGGTATTTGGAGGAGGCAGCCGGCGTCCGGTACCGGGTACAGATCGCCCGAAACGGGCAAGTAAGGATTCTTCCCCACCCCCGAGGAAGGGATGGGGTGTGAGGTAACCCTCACAAGGGTCTCCCCCCTACCGTATGTACATATAAGTTAGGAATAGTTTATAAGATAAGATTTAGGTTAAGGAGCTAGAAAGACCCATGGAGGGCACTACATCATCGCCACATCCCCGGCCACACCGACACCACGCCAGCAACATCATCATCGGCAACATCGCCGACACCACGCAAGCAACATTAACATCGGCAACATCGCCGACACCACGCCAGCAACATCATCATCGGCAACATCGCCGACACCACGCCAGCAACCTCAGCATCGGCAACATCGCCGACACCACGCCAGCAACATCATCCTCGGCAACATCGCCGACACCACGCCAGCAACATTAACATCGGCAACATCGCCGACACCACGCTAGCAACATCATCTCCAGGAACATTACCATCTCTCCAAACTTGCGTTCTCGGCAGAACCGACGGCCGGGTCCGGAGAGACACGAAAAGGAAGAGAGGAGCACGATCGCGTAGAGAGACGCGGGTGCGGGAAGCAGCAGAAGAAATAGGACGCCAATAGACTGCACGAAAGCAGCGAAAGGGCCGCTGCCGCGGTCGACGGCAGCAGCGAGGGCTTCGAACAGCCTTCGCTGTTCGCCGATCGAGGAGTTGAATTTGGACCACCAGAGTGAACAGACATAAGCGGATAAAAGAAGGATCGAAAGGACACGTGGACATGGAGTCCCTGCAATAAAACGGGTGAGCCGGCCGCGGGCCAGCCCTACGGGGTGGCCAGGACGGGCGCAGGGAATTAGGGACTCTCAGACATTTAAGGAACCATAAATAAAGTTGTAAGAAAACCACAATCAACCATAGTGTTCTCTCTCCCAAGTCCTCCTTCCCCCTTTCCCCTCCATACCTACGAGCACCGGCCACCGGGTGACGGGGCCGGCATGCTGACTCCCGGGTGACGGGAGCAGCCGCTCAAATCCCGTATTTAGGAGCACCGGCCACCGGGTGACGGGGCCGGCATGCTGACCCCCGGGTGACGGGGGCAGCCGCTCATATCCTGTATTTAGGAGCACCGATTCCCGGGTGACGGGATCGGTCGCTCAAACTCCCCTCCCTCGTAGTTCGAGCACCGGCCACCGGGTGACGGGGCCGGCATGCTGACCCCCGGGTGACGGGGGCAGTCGCTCATACCCTGTATTTAGGAGCCCCGATTCCCGGGTGACGGGATCGGTCGCTCAAAATCCCCTCCTTCGTAGTCCGAGCACCGGCCACCGGGTGACGGGGCCGGCATACTGACTCCCGGGTGACGGGATCAGTCGCTCACTACATCCTTTTCCTTGGGCACCAGCACCCGGGTGACGGGGCTGGCAAGTCGACTCCCGGGTGACGGGATCGACCGCTCGTAACCCTCCGCCCCCTCGCAGGGCTCCGGCACCCGGTTGACGGGGCCGGATAAGCCGACTCCCGGGTGACGGGATCGGTCGCCCTGGGCCTGCCCAGGTCCGCTGGTCGCCCGGGTGACGGGCCGACGGCATAACCACGGCACGCAACCCAAACTTTCCCGAACTTTCCCCTTCGAACCCACACCTAATTAGGGAACCCGCCTCCTTGTCCTGTCTGTCTCCGTAAATATAAATTATTTCTGTAGGGGACCCTGGATAGACTGAGTATTTATCCTGGCCCGTGATTAGCATCCTTACAATGGAGTATATTATTATAGTTTGTTTTGTTTTTATTTTGGCTGCTATGGAAATCTTCGTTAATGGTATGTTGCGTGTGTTGTAGGGATTTGTGGATAAGGAGAGCTACTCCACCAAATCTGTTTGAAGCTATGTTTGATATTAGTAAACAATTAATCGGAACTGGGATGTTATGGGTAAATTGTATATGGGTTTCTTGGAGAGATATAATGTGAGGGGAGTTATTTTTTATGATGATGAGTAAATTGTTGTAATTGTTGACGTAGCCTTTTATGTTCCGCTGAATTATTTTGAGTGACATGTTGGTTAAAATAAGGGTTTTGAACTATAAAGTTCTATTATAGTTCTTCGTCGTCGTCATGGTTGATGCTATTTTGAGTTTGGAATTTTTTGCGAGGTCAGTCTTGTAGTTGTTTGATTTGGCATCTTTTGCTTTCAGTGATTTTGTGAGTGGGTTAGATTTGGTGTTGCTTCTAAGTAATCTATCGCTTACAAATTTGTCTTGTCGATGAGGGTCTTCACTTGGTAGGGTGTCCATTGCTTCGATGTCAGAGTCGTATGTTATTTGCTTTGTTCGGGATGTTGATGTAGATGGTAACTGTGGGTTTGGGTGTGATTGTTGTTTTGGTAGAACGTTGATGGTTTTGGTTTTTTCAGAATTTGTGTTTGATGTTTTGGGGGTTGCTGTACCGTTGGTGTTTTGGATTTTTTTGCTGTGAGTTAATTAGGACTTGTGAGTATGTTGTTTCTTGGTTGACGTTATGACGGGAGAAATATATAGCCAGTGCTGTTTTGTAGTCTACCTTTTCGGTCACTTTAATTGCAATTAGTTCTTGTTGCTTTGTGTATATTGGACACTTTTTGTCTGTCGGTTTGTGTTGGTTCTTGCAATTAATACAATTAGGTTCCCTGTAGCATTTTTGATCGTCGGTTGTGTGTTTGGTTTGGGAACAGTTTTCGCATGAAAAGTGTTCTTGGTTACAATCTTGTGTTGGGTGTCCGAATCGTAGGCATTTGTTGCATCTGCGTGGTTTGGGTATGTATGGTCGGGTGAAGACTATATCATAACCAATCATCACTTTTTCGGGAATGGTGCTGGAGTTGAATGTTAATGTGATAAGGCCCATTATGAATTTTTTTCCATTTATAAACGTCTATTATTATTATTAGCGGGGGGAAAAGGTTACCTCGACCCAACTGGATCTATTGTACCCCCTATCTGAGCTTAGAGCTCACCCATCAGCCCGGCTCCTTCGATAAGGTTAAGGAGCTTTATCGGGTCGATGCCTCCAGAGGTCCCAAGTGTAAGGAACCTGGACCCGAGGGTTCTGCACCTCAGGCTACTTAGTGCTGGGCAATCTGATATTATGTGTAGGGAGGTTTCATCCTCGCTATCACAGAATCTGCATGTTTTTCTGTTTGTAATCCCTATATTAAATAGGTGTCTCCTTAGTTTGCAGTGTCCGGTTAGTAAACCGGTCACTATCCTAAGTGAGTTCTTCCCTAGTAGTATAAGTTTCTTAAACCTCTTCATGTCATAATTGACGATGAGGGTTTTGGCTTGTCTTTGGCCTGTGGTGTCTGCCCAGCAGGCTTGCCTCATATGTACCTCTTCTGTTCTTAGGTAATCTTTGACTGTGTGTCTGCCTATGCCACAGTAAGGCTCGGGTCCTATAAGGGGTCTTTCCGCCCCTAGTTTTGCTAGCCTGTCGGCTAGTTCATTCCCGGATATGTCTTTGTGTCCTGGAATCCATCTTAATGACAGCCTGTTGTTGCTGCCCAGGAGGTTCAGCTTTGTTCTTACTTCTCGTACCAGCTTCGAGGTGATTCTATTGCTGCATAGTGCAGTAATAGCCGCTCGACTGTCCGAGAGGATCGCAATGTCCTTGTTTGTGTACCCACGCTTCATATTGAGCTCTGCACACCGTCCTATGGCGCAAACTTCAGCTTGGAATATGCTGGTGTATTGGCCTAACGATTCATGGTATTTGATTCGTGGTCCTACTACTCCAAGGCCAGTGCCTTGGTGTGTTAAAGACCCGTCCGTATACCATGCTATAGTGTGACTCGCCATGGAGTGTACTTCCTTCATGGTGGTCCATTCTTTCTTGTTGCTCAGATGAGCAGAGAAATTCATTTCAAAGATGAATTCTACTGTCATTTCGTCCCTGGGGTGTGAGCTCAGGGGAAGTTCGACTAGTAGTTTTGCTGCATCCCTAGAACTGAGGATGCGGTCACTGCCATTACTACAAGAAGTGATTCTTAGTAGGGTGGCCTTCCGCTGTAACTCCACTACGCAGTGTAGCGGAGTGAGTTCCATGAGAACTTCCAGTGCCGCAGTGGGGCAGGTTCTCATTGCTCCTGTCATACATATACATGCCAGTCTTTGCAGCCTCTGGAGCTGTTTCTGTGCGGTAACGAGCCTAGCTCGTTTACCCCAGGCTACTGCCCCATATGTGAGTATTGGCCTCACAATTATGAGGTATAACCATCTGATAATTTGGGGTGAGGTCCCCCAAGATTTCCCTGCAATTTTCCGACAGGTGAAGAGAGCCCTGAGGCACTTATCCACTGTCTTTTGCATATGGGTTGCAAACGTTAGCCTTCTGTCGAAGGTAACTCCGAGGTACTTGACTTCCCGGCTTATTGCTACGGGAGTACCTAGTAGTATGATTTGTCTCATCTTCTTTAGTTTGTACTTCTTTGTAAAAGGAACAATGACTGTTTTTGCGGGGTTGAGGTTAAGCCCAACTTCCCTGCACCAGTCGAGCGTTATCTTGAGTCCGAGTTGGACAATATCGCAAAGCGTTTCTTCAAATTTCCCTTTGGCTACTATAACTATGTCATCGGCATAGCCCTGACATTGTATTCCTCTGTCGGCGAGTTTCTTTAGTAGTTCATCTACTAGTAGGCTCCACAATAAAGGAGACAAGACTCCACCTTGCGGACATCCTCTGCTTGTGGCAACGATCATTGTGCTGTTGCCAATGGTCGCCATTGCCTGCCTGGAGCTTAACAAGGCTCCAATCCACCTTCTTGTTGTAGCATCTATATTCCTTCTGGCGAGGGCCGCTAAGACAGCATCATGCGACGCATTGTCAAAGGCTCCCTCTTTATCTAGAAAGGCGCAGATTGCAACTTCTTTGTTGTCCACTACCCCTTCAAGGGTGTGACAAAGTTGGTACAGTGCAGTGTCTGTTGAACGACCTGCCCTGTATGCGTGCTGCGTGGGTTGCAGCGGACAGTCCTTAAGAACTGTGCTCCTAATATGGTAGTCTACCAGCTTTTCCAACGTTTTAAGGCAAAACATAGTTAAGCTGATAGGTCTGAAGGACTTTGGGTTGGTGATGTCTTTCTTCCCTGCTTTGGGGATGAAGACCACCCTAGCTCTACGCCACGCATTTGGGATGTGTCCAATTGCTAGGCTACTTAGCATCAGTCTCCTTAAGCGGGTTAGGAGTAAATCCAGTCCCTGCTGCAGGAATGATGGAGAGATACCATCCAGACCAGGTGACTTGAATGGTTGGAAGGTCCCAATTGCCCATTTAAGTCTCTCCGGAGAGACCAGAGACTTGGAAATTGCCCAGTCCTCTGAACTTGGTCTGAGGTGTCTTGGAGTGGACGGTGCCTCCATTGGGCTGGACGTATCTTCCGCCAGGGGTGAGCTCCCGGGGAAGTGTGTTTTAAAGAGTAAAGCTAGTTTATCCCTGTCGTCGGAAGTGTAAGAATTATCACATTTCCTCAGGGCTAGGTTACTTTCTGGTGCAACTTTGGCCATGGCCTTGTGCAATCTTGCCCCTTCATGGGCAGTGCTGATTGCCTCACAGAAGTCTCTGTAGTTCTTCCGTTTGGCCTTCCTGATCTCTTTGTTGTAGAGCGTCAGGCTTTGTTTATAATGTCTCCAGTTATCCTCGCTCGTTTTTGCTCTGTTGAAGAGCCGGCGGGTGGAGATTCTGAGCCGTTCCAGGTTGTCATTCCACCATGGGGCGTCTCTATCTGCTTTCCGTCTGCCAAGAGGGCAACTGTCCTCAAAAGCATTGGTTATCTTCTTGCAGAGGTTATCCACTGCCTGATCCAATTCTAAGGAATGTCTGGGTATACCTGACGGTTCGTTAGAGAGATTAAGCTCAAGAGAGGACTTGAACCAATCCCAGTTTGTTTTCTTGGGATTCCTTTTGGGGGCGTCCCTAGCGGTGTTGAAGTCTACTTCAAATCTAATGATTCGGTGATCCGACATTGATTCCTCTGGCGACACATGCCAGTTCTTGATAAGTGGTCCTAGAGACCTGCTCATCAGAGTTATGTCTAGGACCTCCTCTCTTACTCTAGTAATGAATGTCGGTGTGGACCCGACATTAGCGATTTCTAGGTTACTATTTACAATAACTCTATTAGCTGCTCACCTCTGTTGTTGACGTCGGTGCTTCCCCATATCACGTGATGTGCATTGGCGTCACATCCTATGATTAGGGGTAACTTCTTCCTTCTGCAGCATTCCACGAGTCCGATGATTTCCGGTGGTGGGCATGCTGCATCCCCAGCGAAATAAGCCGATGCTATGGCGATCGCTGGTAACTTTCCTGTGCCGCTCAGCGTTACTGCGACACAGTCACTGGTTAGGAACTCTGAAAAGATATTATAGTTGATATCTTTTCTTATTAATATGCATGCTCTTGGGTGTGCACCCCGTTGGTCGCATATTACCTTTGATTCCTTGGTGTACAGGCCTTTAATGCCCTGATTGCACCAAGGCTCCTGAATGAGAGCTAGCCCGAGATGTTGGGAGGTGAACAACCTGGCCAGGACGGCGGATGCCGCCTTGGCCCGGTGCAAGTTCACCTGGGCTAGCTGCGTGCTGCGATGTGCAGCCATTACTGGAGCGGGTGCTCCATGTTTTGTGAAGGGGGCGGGCATTCCCCTTCACTGCCTTCGGTCAGGGTGACGTCGGCCTCCTTCTCGTCGATATCTTCTCGGAGGGGCTCTTGTGCCACCTCCTGGGAGTGTGAGAGAAGTTCGTCCTCACTCTCCACGTCCATATCGGCGATAGCTTCCTCCTTTGCACCCAATGGCTCTTGTGGCTTTCCGAGGGATTCCTCGGCCTCCACTTTGCCGTCTGTGGGGCCGGGGGCGCTGCTTCTGTTGCCGCCGTCTTCGCCGCCTTCCTGAGACCACTCACCGAGACGGTCCCGAATCTAAAGTTCAGCTGGTGCCCTTTAGAGACTCGGGTGAGTTGGTCTATCCCAATAACGAGGAGTGCCCCGCCTCCGTCGTTCCTTCGGGAGATCACCTTCCAGGAATCGACCTCCATTCTATTCTGGCGTCCCAGCATCATCAGAAGCTCCTCATCGCTTCTTTCTGCGCTTCTAGGGCAGAAGACTGTGACATTATATGCCGCAGGAATGTCTTCCCCTCCCCTAGTGTCAAGGGGCACGCCCTTCCATGTCCTTAGCTGAGGCGTCACAGTCCTCAGCCAGTCCGCCGAGTCCTGGTCCAAGCAGTCTATCAGGAGGTATCCGACCCTAAAGTGGGTACCTCTGAAGGCGACTGCTGAGTCCCATTCAGACGTGACTACATCGTCCATTATGGCCTCCTCCAGCTCGGCAAGCTCTTCGTTGCTCAGGTAGACCTGCGGGTAGTCCTCAGGTAGTACCGCAACTCTGACTCTCTTGGCGGCCTCCGCGTAGGAGGTGCCCGTGAGAGGAGCCGTGGAAGTGGAGGGTGGCTGCTTCTCACCCTTGTCACCCGCCTTCGACACGCTGGGTGTGCCAGCAGATGCCTTAGGGGGGGTCTCCTCGTCGCCGCCGCCTTCGATGTGGTTGGCTCATCAGGCCTTGGTGGACGGGGGTGGGGTGCCACTGCCTCTTTGATGCCCTCTGACTTGGCCCTCTTCGGGGTGTCCATCGGAGGGGTGAGGGTGCTATTTGCCCGCTTGCTGGCAGGGGCAACGTTTTGTGCCACTGGTCGTGGCTCCTTCGCCTTCTTCAGAGCTTCAACAGGTGTCATGCCCTGTTGAAGGTACCTGAGGTACCATTTGACCTTGGACCCCGACAGGCCTTTCCTGTAGGGGTCGCCAAGGCCTCCTGGTTGCCCTCTGGCTGGAAGGACATCTGCCTTATTGGCGGGCTTGATCTTCGGTACAGCCGCGGGGGTGGGCAAGCCGGCCGGGATGGTCCTGCCGGTAGCCCACGTTCCCAAACTGGAACAGTCGATCTTTGTGGGGGTTGTCCCACATTCTGCGTCCGCGACGCACTCCTGATGGAAGCTGCGCTCCTGGGTGGGGCTGGTCCCACCTGGGGTCGCACTCCGTCAAGGAGTCTTTCTTCAAGGAGCCTTGCGGCACTTGAGGCAGGGATATCCTGCGGTAATTTATTGGTATTAATCTTCTTCATGATCAAATCCCACGAGTTGCGGAGAATGTATGGTCCGCCCGGGCAGAGATCCGCCATACCCGGGTAAGGCGCAGTTAGGACAGGCGTTCGCCACTTGCCTGAACCCTCCGTGAGAGACTGGGCTATTTGTTAATCCGGGCCCCCAGCCAGGCTGACTATCGGCACGGGTCGGATGACACCTTAGTCCGGCCCGGAGTGAGATTGTGTGGGGAGGGGAGTTGATAGGTAGTCGTGAGGGAAGAGGAGTGTGTGAGGCTATACTTTCGAAGACGGCCAAACAAACGTCTCATCAGTACACCGACTCCGGTGTACCCGCTGTTTGTCCGGGGTTGCTTATTAGCTTACGCCTATTCGCAACTAACCTTATAGAAGGCCGTTCGCTATCCGCAACCTGCGACCCGCCTGGCGGCCCCAGCTAAGCCCCCTCTTGAACATCCCACTAGTTCTCGAGGACCAAGAAACGTCTATTACTTTTTGGGATTTTAATTCCTCTTCCGATATGTTCCGTAGCTGGTTACTGTATATTATTCCTTTTGATATGTTAAGTGTTTTATGTTCGCTGGCTTTTACATCTATGTCGCCAATTTTGTTTATCTTTAGTAATCTTGTGGTTTGTGTTGAGTTTTTTGTTTGTACTAATAATGCTCCCGCTCTAGTTCTTTTGCATGAAATAACTTTTCCTACACAGGTGAAGTCGATGCACTTTTTTATAATAAAAGGGCTAACGTTTTCAAAAGAATCATTGTCAATACGGGAAATCACTATAAATTTTTGTTCGTTTAAAGAGTTTGAGTTCATTGCGAATAGTTGGTTTTTGTCGGGTGGTAACATATTGATACACTTGGGGCGAACCTCTTGCGGTATTTTCTGGTTTTGTTTTGCTTTTTTGTCTTCGCTTCTTTATGCGAATTTGTTTGTTCGATTGAATAGGTTTTTTGTTTTTGTTTAAAGATAAGCAGTCGGAGCGCGGGTGTTGTCTTGCGGTAGTTACACGTCTTTACTCGGTGAGATCTGGACTGGGACTGATTGATTGCTTGAATGCCACGAGACACCAGTTGACAGTTGACCCTGCAGTACCCTGCAGTTCTGGCTGTTCACAAGTGAATTTTGGCAATTGCCAATCATGTGTGTAGGAAAGGGAAAGGGATATTCCTAAGTTTCCCTCTTTTCCTCACTCTTATAATACGATTTCGTTGCTTGCACCCGACGCCGGCCCGACTCCAAATTTGTCTTCTATTCTTTCGTTTTTCTAATTGCACTGTTGTCATTCTCCGTTAGAAACAAAAAATTGGTTTTCGATGGAAAATACGGCTGAGAGGCGCTCGACTTATGTGTACTCTTTTGATGTTAAAGTTCTTCAAATATTAAATATAATACTTATATATATGTATAATATATTTTATATTTTTTTTTTTTTTTTTTTTTTTTTTTTTAACGCGCGTAGTCCCACGGCCTACTTTCCCGCCCAACCGACCGAGGGGCGACCGCCGTGTAACGTACGGCACGATTCGCGATAAATTTTGACGCGAAAGAAAAGTTAAGTTAAATTAAATTTTATTTTAATTTTAAATTTAAAATAATAAAATTCACGAGAGGAGTGTCGCGACTTAGAAAAAAAAAAAAAAGGCCGAGGAAAATTAGGAGGAAGACAATAAGATCTAATTTTGAGCTAAAAAAGTCAAGAGAGATCGCTTTAAGAACGGCAGAGAGTCAGAAATAGATATAATAGGATAAAGTCTATTATAGTCAGAACACAATACTCTGTAGGGATCATGCAGCTCATAGTTAGATCTACATTGATTTAAAATTAGGGGGATGTAATTTCTGGTTAATCTACTTGGAACAGAAAAGTTTAGCCTGCTAACTAAGTCGGGGCTATCAATTCTACCACAAATAAGATTAAACATAAAAACTGTTCCAAGCATCGTTCTACGGTTGGCTAGGGAGGGTAAATTAATTATAAGTAGTCTACTAGAGTAGGAGGGTAATAAAAGGTTTGCATCCCAGTTTAGGCGCCGTAGGGCAAAAAGTAAAAAATTTTTTTGGACCGATTCAATACGATCCGAATGAACTCCATATTGGGGACTCCAGACCGGTGATCCGTATTCAAGAATTGGACGGACAAGCGAAATAAATAAATTTTTAGTTATGTAAGGGTCGTCAAATTCCTTTGACCACCTTTTTATAAATCCAAGCACACTCCTGGCTTTATTCACCATAGACGAAATATGGATGGAAAATTTTAATTTTGGGTCCAGAAGAACACCAAGGTCATCCACCTGAGTTATTCTGTCCAAAGAGCATCCACTTAAAGTGTAAGCCCCCGTATCGGGTTAGTTCGACAAAAGGTCATAAGCTTACACTTTGAGCCGTTTAAGTTGAGTAAGTTATCACTGCACCATTTTTCAAAGCTATCTAGATCGGATTGTAAATTCGAACGGCAAGAAATGTCCTTATACTGCAAGCACAATTTAACATCATCTGCGTACATAAGTACACGAGAGTGAGTTATTACTAACGGAAGGTCATTAATAAATAAGGTAAACAGTAGCGGGCCAAGGTGGCTCCCTTGAGGGACGCCGGAGGTGACTCGGAGAACGCAAGAAAGTGAATTCTTAAAAAGGACCCTTTGTGTCCTGCCATTCAGATAACTTAAGATCCATTCTAGAAGATCAACTGGGAAACCTAATAAGTCAAGTTTCCTTATAAGAAGTGAATGATTTACAGAGTCAAATGCTTTACTAAAGTCAGTGTAAATGACATCTGTTTGAAAATTGTGTTTAAAACCCCTAATCACGAATGAAGTAAACTCCAAGAGATTAGTGGTTGTTGATCTTTGTTTTATAAAACCGTGTTGACACGGTGAAATTATTGACCTACACAGGTGCTGCAAGTGAGGGGTGATAACTTTTTCAAAAAGCTTAGGAATGGCAGACAATTTAGAGATACCTCTATAATTGCTTGCATCCGATTTGTTACCTTTTTTGTGAAGAGGAATGACAAAAGACTCCTTCCACATATGGGGAAACTGTGACATTTCCAAAGAGAGGGTAAACAATTTGAGAAGCGGCTTGCACAAGGCTTCCGCGCAATATTTAAGCACACAGCCAGGAATTCCATCGGGGCCTGGCGAATATACAGGCTTAACACGCTGAAGATCGCAAAGTAGGGAGCTCTCGCTTAACGTGGGACAGAATACTAAATTCGACTTGGATACAGCATAAGAATAGGGCTGATCATAGTGAGGTAAGTGAGGTGAGTATGTTGTTTGAAAAAACTGGGCAAATAAATCGGCTATTGCCTGATCCGATGTTGCCGTAGTATTTTCAAATGATAACGAGGAAGGGAAAGAAGATGTTTTACGCTTAGTATTAACGAAATTATAAAACTGTTTCGGGTCCTGCGCAAACTGGACCTTGCAACGGTTTAAATAGTTTTTGTAATACTGAGCATTAAGCACGGTAAAATTTGACCGAGCTTTTAAATATTTTGAAAAGATAGAGTGAGAACCGGTATCTTTAAATTTCCTATAAAGTCTGGATTTTACATTTCCTAAGTGTGTCAACTCTTTATTGAACCAAGGAGGTTTGCTAGAGATAGACGGATAGTATTTCGGAACACAAGAATAGAAAAAAGTCTGGATTGTAGTATAAAATATATTTATGGCATCCGCCATATTATTGCAAGTGTAAAGATCGGACCAATTATAGCAAGATATTAAATTTCTTAGCCTCAAAAAAGTCTGCCTTGCGAAAACAGTAAATTCGTTTAGCAGACTTGACAGATTGCTCTTTTATTATGGTACCTGTGTCGATTGTCACCTCAAGAGTAGGATGATATGGATCTTCAGGTTGAGTAAGCGGTGCTACCCTGGAGAGAAACACATTTTCAGGATTAGATACAAAACAGAGGTCCAGTAAGCGACCTAGACAATTTCGTATATGATTGACTTGCGATAAAGAAATGTCAAGCAAGCCGTCAATAAAATCATTTTGTGCTATAGGCAGTAGGACATTTGATCTTTCATCTGGGGACCAACCAGTTCCAGGAATATTAAAATCTCCTAGAACTACCAATTGATCCCTATCTGAAAGCTTATCCGAAACAGACTGTATGACAGACAAATGATTAAAATACACTGAAGTTTCAGAGGATGGCGGAATATAGGAGCAGGTTATATAAATAAGACTATCGGGAAGCGATAGCTTTACGCATATAAATTCTATGCTATTGAGCTCATCAAAAAGCACCTCCTCCGAAGTGAGGGTGGACTTAACCGCAATTAAGACTCCACCACCCCGCTTAGAAGGCCGGTCATGCCTATATATTGTGTACATACCTGGAAAAACTTCGGAGTTAAGAATCTCCGACTTTAACCACGTTTCTGTAAACACAATAATATGGGATGCAAAGAAAAACTATCAGAATGCAATTTAGTTAGCTTGCTACGCAAGCCCCTTGCATTTTGATAGGAAAGAAGAAGGCTTGATGTTAGTTTTTTGAGGAAGAGGAAGAAGAGGAAGATGTAGATGCAGGTTTAGTGGTTTGGCCACTCAAAGGAAGTTTTATTCCCACGGGCCTTTTTTTTTTATTTTTAATCCTAGCTTCGAACTCCTTTACCACCATACTATCCGGCCAAAAATTGCCCGAACATATGGTTGAAAAAAGCTCTTCCGGGACAGTGATCCTGAAAGATGAAATATCCCGAGCATAGGAGAAGTTAAATTTTTCCACTTTAATGTTATCGGCCTTTGTTTTGCCTTGTATATAAGACAGTACATCAGATGATGATTGATCAGGGGAAAGCCGAGAAACGAAAATCTGTTTCTTAAGTGGAACCACTGAAAGGGGTTTTGGCACTACAGTTTGTATTTCTGCAACACCAACTTGAGCCGGTAAACCGGCCTCAGAGTTCCCTTTTGGCGGTAAACAATTTGGGGCAAGTGGAATCACTGGTTGTATGACCAGTGCGGACGAATCGGATAAGCTAGGGGTGCCGGTCTGAACGCTCTCCACTGAGGATTGATCGGAATGATCCGAATCTTTTTTGCTGCCGATCTAAGCAACATTTGAGGATTTGTTGCGGTTCTCGGCTGCTCCTCAGTGGGGACCTTCTGGTCAACTGCGCGGGGCTGCGGGGTGCTCCCCTTCGGCTGCCTTCCACCAGCGGCTTTTTTGCGCTTTGGAGACTCATCCAATAGCTTATAGCCATTGAATTGAGAGTCCAGCGCTGAGAGGAAATCATCTGCTCGGCGAAAACTATCTCTAGCCACACCAAAACAGCTGATCAGCCCCTTTAAGCCACCTTTGGTTTGGCGCATGAACGATTTCATTTCGTTCGCAACCCCAAGACATGTATCACACAAGTACTTCAGGTTTGGACCCTTAGCTAGGTCATCACTTGTTCGGCCGTTAAAACCAGCGCACTTAGTGTGCACTATTTTATCACACAGCCAACAAGACATTATTGGTTGATCAGGCTTAATTACCTGACAACATTTTGGATGACAGCAGACCACATTTAGTTCCATAATTAATCAACTTCTTACCACTGTATGAAGAAAAACAAAACAAAAACTTTCAAGCGAGCAGTTAAAAGTACCGCAAGAGCGCAGCCTGCACGCTTGGAACTTTATGTTTTGAGAGAGAGCGAAAGCGGGAGAAACACAGCGATGTTAGCTTGCACTAACAACAAACAAAAACAATACTGGGGATAGAGCAGAAATGAGAGACACAGTTCAAAGAAAAAAACAAAAAGCAGAAGAAAAATTAATATTTATTTATAGAAATAAACAGATTCACTCGCGAAGCGAACGGAGTTTAAAAGTTTATTAGTTTAAAAACCGAAATTTCAACGAATTGATTTAAAACCACCGTTGGCTTCAGCAAAAACAAATAAAAATTCGGAGCGCACAAAAAAACACGACCGTTCGCCTTGAAAATCAAGAGACAACTTTATTTAAATTATTGAACCAAGATAACCATAACACAACATTGATTGCAAATATAGATATAATATAACTCGCGTGTCATTTATGACCGGTTGTACACAAAAAAGAAGGGTATACTAAAAAGGTGAAAAAAAAACTGCGTCATTCTTTTGCATTTGTGCAACGGGAAGCGGAAATGTTTAAAAATCATGTAAGTGTCGTTAATATTACAAAAATATTATGTTTTTTACTACAAACTTATTTAAAACTTTTTTAGGGTTCAGCCATACATATGTATGTCCGATAAATTCGTTTGAAAGGTAAGTTTGCTCTAAATTAAAAAAAGTAATATATAATGTGTAATAACGAAAATATTTTTTGTACCATAAATGGACGCAAAACAGTCGATGTCTTGCAAATACTCCACATAAATGGTAAACAAAAACTTTCGAACTTCATATTTTTAATGTGCTTATCTCTTATGTTATAAAAAAAAGGTATTTTAAAAAATAAAAAAAATATATATATATATATTGTTTTTCATATGAATTTGGGGATGAAATTTTGAACATTGGCATATCTGATTTCCTTAAGGGCGATCCTCGAGGAAAACCCCGCTTCCACTTCCGCTACGAATTCCTCTATGCCTTATACGAATTTTTTCCATATAAAATTCGTATAAGGCACCGAGGAATCGTTCGATGAAACGGCCAAAAAGTTCATCGAGAGCTGCACCTATGAAGAAAACTTGAATCCCATACAAAATTCCTCGAGCAATTCCTCGGTGCGGCCTAGCCTTCGTACCCCGGTTCCTCGGTGCTTCCTCGCGGATTTCATATAGGAAAAAGCTATTTTGGAACTGCAGGGTATATAGTGCGCGAATTGCTTAGTGGTATTCGGCCACTTTTGTTTGAATTTTAACAGCTCGACACATATACATACATATATAGTGCGTTTTTCTGCTTAGTGGTATTGGCCACTTTTAGTTAAATTTAAACATCTCGACACACATACATACATATATATTGCGCGTATTACTTAGTGGTATTCAGCCGCTTTAGTTTAAATTTTAACATCTCGCCATACACACATACATTTATTGTGCGTGTACTGCTTAGTGGTATTCGGCCACTTGTGTTTAAATTTTAACATCCCCTGCAGTTCCAAAAGTGGCTTTTCGTCGATGAAATGGACGACGACCCACCGATGACAGGGGAAGCAGCCACTGGTGGCTATCCGATGACATTTCATATAGACATTTGTATGTGTCTTGCGTCGAAATCGAAATCGGAGTTGCCTTTTTAACAACCCATACGCGTAGGTCAGAAGAAAGGGTACGTAAAGGCGTGCGTTATTGAATAGTTGTTTTATTCTGTAAAAATCAAATCAGCCTCATATTTTTCAAACAAATTAAAGCTTACCGCAGTGTGCCCTCCTACGATTTACAAGACAGTGAAAGCACATTTTTGGCGGCATTTTCTAAACGATATAAGTAGGCACATACTTCAAGGGTCCAAAAATACCAAAATACTAGATTTCCTGACAAACTATCGATTACAATGTTCAACCGTCGACATCCCCGACCCCGTGAAGACCCGCTTCACTTAAATCCAAAACTGCAAGTTTTGAGACGGGCCGCAACATTGTCCGAGATACTCCATCGTCGTTCACGCGCACAGTGGCGCGTCTGATGACTCCATAGGCTCCGCTATAGACCTCCTACACGCATCCAGTCCAGGCGTATTCGGCAGGTTAGCTGCTCCCTTGAGCAGATCATTTGGTGTCAACGGCGCCTTTTGGTCCGCATCCACCGGCAAGTGGGTGAGCGGTCGCGCGTTGACCACATTCTCCGCCTCGATTAGGAAGCTCTCCAACACATGATCCCTCGGCGCGACTTCCTTTAGGGTATATGGCGCAGCACTCGCTTTACGCACTGCACCATCCGTTCCCATACTCCGCCCTCAGACGGGTTCGATGGGCAATTGAAAACCCAATCAATGCTTCTGCTGGACAACTCACTCTGTATCCTCTCCGCCTCGAACACGTCTCCGAATCGCCTGGCTTCCCTGTCAGCTCCCACGAAGTTCTTGCCGTTATCACTCCGCAGTCTATGTACTGGTCCTCTACGGCAGACTAAGTTCCTGATCACTATTATGCAGGAATCCGTCGATAGGTCGTGCGCCAGCTCCAGATGAATTGCCCTTGTCGTTAAGCACGTGAACAAGGCGACCCAACGCTTCTCTCTGTGACGGGATACAGTCACTACCAGTGGCCCAAAGTAGTCCAGTCCAGTATACTTTAACGGCCATCCCCCCGCTTCCAGTCGATCTGGAAGGGGACCCATTATTGGCGCCATCGGACGCGTTCGCTGCAACTTGCACTCGTTGCACGACGAGATTACCTCCTTTATCACTCGTCTCATCTTCGTGACCCAGAATTTCGTCCGGATCTGAGCAATCGTCGCATCCACGTTTTGATGCTTCATCTGGGCGTGAAAGTGCCTCACAATTAATTCCGTAAGACTGTGCCTGTGTGACAGTATTACGGGCCTCCTCGCACTGTACGGCATGCACAGCGCGGCATCAACTCTGCCATGGGCTCGCAGAACTCCTTGTTCATCCGCATAAGGTGCCACCCCTCGAATCTCACTCGAGCTGGCGACGCCCTTTCCGCATTCCGCCGACCTCATTTCGTCGGGAAACGATTCCATTTGAGCCTGTATGACTAACAGGTTCTCCGCGGCCTCACAATCCGTTACAGTGAGTCCGTACTCCTCGAGCTCGCTTTTCTGCTTGCGACACCAACGCGCAAACCTCAAGACCCAGGCTGTTGTCCTCACCCGGCGACTACAGCTCGAGAATCTGTGAAACGGAATGGCGAATTCATTTGCGGCCACTAATGCAAACTCACTGGGCATCTCCTCTTCATCAGGCGCATCTGGAACACGCTCGGTTCCCTCCTCAGGTGCCGGCCAGCCGCTCACTGGCTGCCTCAAAAATGAGGGTCCGCTTAGCCAACGCGATTCCAGGCTAAGGTCCGCCTTATTCTGCGACCGCGTCGCATCATCCGCTGCGTTGTCAGCTGTTGGTACCCATCGCCACTGGGAAACCTTCGACGTTTCCAGGGTGAATCAGCAGCGACTTCACTGTCTCGCGTGCTTCACCCTTCAGTGCCTTCAATAATCTCTGGTTGTTCTCCAAGTCTGTGCAGTTGTATGCTTGGGTCGTCTCCACAAACGTAAAACTAAAGATCGGCCACTCCTCGGGCTGCCCTCCAAATATAGGCAGGTCCGGAAGCCTCCTTGGCCCGTTCACTTGGGATCCATTCGGCGTCATCGAGGCGTAGGATCCGACAAATGGCGATGATGTTGCCACGTTGTGGATGCTCTCGCCCGGTAGCACGAATCCATGCGCTGTCTGCGCAACACTTGTGGCCAGGGACCGTAAATAATAATGATGAGTTTAAAAAAATTGAAGCCCAAAACAGTCTCCAAAAAAATTGGAAAAAAATGTCATAAGTTAAATTTTCATGGCGAATTCAAAAACAAGATAAATGTTTTTTTTTCAATTTTTATGAAAAAAATTGATTTTTAATACTTAAAATTAATTTTTATAATTAAAAATTAGTAATAATTATTAAATATACATTTTGATATAAAAATTACGCAATAACTTTTATTTTGTAATTTGTATTATATAAATTGAAAAATAAAAATTATTCGATAACTTTTATTTTAAAAATTTGAAAATAAAGATTGAATCTATATATATTTTGATCCGTAGAGGCCTGATCCAATATATATGTATATATATGATCTACACATCAATACCTTTCAGATGGTATATAATAAGTATGTATGTGTCGCTGGCTGCGACTCCGTCCGTACCCAGTGTTCGGCGCTGGCTGCGCCCCTCTATGTCGCTGGCTGCGACTCCTCTACTGGTACGGGAAGTGCTCCTTGCAACTCTCTAGCTGGTCGTCAAGCCGTCCTCCAGCGCAAGTTGCCCTTACAGTCTCCCTAGGACTGCGAATAAAAGGAGTTATCTTGCGTGAAAATCGAAATCGGAGTTGCCTTTTTAACAACCCATACGCGTAGGTCGGAAGAAAGGGTACGTAAAGGCGTGCGTTATTAAACGGTTGTTTTATTCGCAGTGTGCCCTCCTACGATTCACAAGACAGTGAAACACATTTTTGGCGGCATTTTCTAAACGATATAAGTAGGCCCATACTTCAAGGGTCCAAAAATACCAAAATACTAGATTTCCTGACAAACTATCGATTACAATGTTCAACCGTCGACAGTATGGGATCGCCGGTTTTCGTATGCATGACGCTCTGGATGATAATTTTGTCCGTTTCATCGAACGAGTCATCGGTGGCTTATACGAATTTTGTATGGAGAAAATTCGTATAAGCCATTGATGATTTCGATGGTGACGTGGGGGAGACAATTTCATCGATGGCTTCTGGGAGGATACCCTTAGTGAAATCATCAATGTCTTTATGAAAACAGTAGAATCCTGTTATAACGACTCCGCTTATAGTGTCCGTCCGGGTATTGCGACGAAAACTCGATGGCTTGATTGGTCCCCAGACAGACTTATACACTTAAATCCTTCTGCTTAGTGCGTCTTCCGGGTATAACGACGAAAAATCGTCGGTCCCTTGAAAGTCGCTATAAGGGATTCTACTGTATGTCGTTGGTGCATTCATCAATGAGTTTTCAAAGATTGACCTACATGAAACCATTGGTGACTTTTTAAACCATGTCCTATATAAATTCACCAATACATATTTTTTAACAGTCAAAAATATTTTGTTTTACCTACTATTTCAGCAAGGGATAGTCTGAATATAGTTAAAGCCATGAGAAATTTCTTTGTACTCTTCGGTAGTCCTAAAAAACTTGTCTGCGATCAAGGCGCTGAATTTTCAGGAAAAATATTTAAAGATTTTTGCCAACAATATAATATTCAACTTCATTTCACGTCTTTCCAACAATCATCTAGCAATTCACCAGTTGAGAGGTTACATTCCTCCTTAACTGAAAAATATCGCATCATAATAAATAAAAAAAGGAGAAAAAACTGGATTGTGACCATAATGATATTCTTACCGAAACGTTTTCTACATACAACAACATATGAGATTTTTTTAAGGTAGACCACATTTGTTTAACAAAGAAACGACTTTCAGCAACGAACATGATTATATCCATTGGATATTATCCAAAAACTTAACCATTTTCAGAGAGTGAATGAAAAAAAAATGAAAATTAGAATCAATAAATTGAATAACGACAGGGAAGATCCAGAGCAGCTACAAAAAAAAAAATGTTTTTAATACAATTTTCAAAAATTTCAAATATTTTCTTTTATTATTATTCTTATCATTTTTTCTGTTATTATTTTACAGCGTATTACTTAATTTACAATTTTTCCTGAATTTTTTTAATTAGGTTGTTTTTAATGTTGTGTATAGCCTTTCTTATTGTTTTTTCAGCATCCTCCAGTGGAGCTGCTGCTTCTGAGACCTCTGAAAATGTAAAAATTATTAAATTATTGTTATTAAATTTTTTTTTTTTTTTGCTTACTTTTCAAAATTTGGTAAAGGTTTGAAAAGCCTTTAAGACTTTTTTTACCGCTTGACCCATCCAAGTTGTAGTTCTGGACAAGATTTTCGTCCAGGACCATGCGGACCGCTTTTACGAAATTGTCGTTCTTGGTTATGTTGGTTATTTATTGTTTCTGTAATGATAAAAAGTTGAAATATTTTGCCTCCAACAGCATAAAAAAACTTACGTAATAATCTTGGAGGGTTGGCGTCATTGTGGCCTCGAAGAGATTTAAGTCATCATCTAACTTAAGGGGGAAGGGAACCCCCGATAGCCTTTCCTTCTGCTCCGCCTTCGTCCTTGTTTTTAGGAGCGCGTTATTTTCCGCCAGCTTCTCAGCCATCAAATCCAATTTTTGGTGCAGAGAAGCATTCTGCCCACGCAAATAAGTTATTTCTTCTAAAATGGTAAATAATCTTATATATAAAAATGGAACGCAAAATGTGTTGGTAAGCGCATAACTCAACAACGCCTGGACCGATTTTGATGAAATTTTTTGTGTTTATTCCAGGGGGTTTGAGGATGGTTTAGATTTACAATATGTTTAAATAATATTTATTATTTTTGAGGTGTTTAATGTTTTAATAATTTTATTTTTTCGCCTATACATTACAAACTTAGTAGGTACTATACAAAAGTCTAGAACTGAGTAAATTATGTACAGAAGTGATAAAATCATGTTTGGCAGACGACGTGGTTGGAAAATAGGCCGTAGTACAGTGAATGTTAGAAGATTACGTTGGCATCTGGTGGCGAAGCGGGAATCTTTCAACTTTCAACCTTGCTTGAAGGTGGTCGAACAGCCCATTCAGCACTAAAATTGCCATTAAATAAGCAAAGCAATGAAACTCCAACCTGCAACGTTTCGAAGAACTCTGCAATGGCAAAGGCTTTGCAGCAATGTAAATTGATTGTTTGGGATAAATGCACGATGGCACATAAAAAATCTATGGAGGCTTTAGACAGAACCTTAAAAGATCTACGGAGCAAAAATAACAGATTTGGTGGTGCAATGATTTTATTAGCAGGAGATTTTCGTGAAACATTGCCAGTGATTCCACGATCAACGCCAGCTGATGAACTCAATGCATGTCTAAAGTCCTCCAATTTGTGGAAACATGTCAAAGTACTTAATTTAAGCTGGAATATGCGTGTCGAGTTGCAAAATGACCAATCTGGAAACATATTTTCTAAACAACTCATTGACATTGGTAATGGCAAATTTCCTATAGACATGTTCACTGCTGCCAATTCCAAATAAACCACATAAATTCTTACTGATATTGTTTAATAGTGTTACTGTCGTAATTTTCGAGTTGGGCTCTGGCATTCTAAGTAAATAAAAAAGTACATAATTAAAATTGTTGAGCTTATAACCTTTTTTATTAGCTATTTAAATAAAAACACGAAAATTTAGAGTTCGATTTCTGCAAAGGCATCGAATTTATTTTAGCAGAAGCGATTAACAAAAATGGTCCGCGAGATCGAAAGGAAGAGTTAGAATTAAACGGATCAGACAATTTCAGACCCAAAGTAAAAGCCAACAAGCAACGAGAGAACGAATAGAATGATAGAGATAGAGAGCGATGGTTATTATGCAGATAAGATAAGAGCGCGCATTAAGAGAACCTAATTATCTGCTGCGGCTGGATGACCCGACATACTCCCCCGTTGGAAGCCTGGCTTTCAACAGCATTTTTAAGGGGCAGCAGACACAGCTTATTAACTGCTCATATCGTCACTCCTGATTTTGTCTTGATGACTGCAACTCGAGCAACTCCATCTGCACCAAACAGAAACTCAACGACTCTCGCTAGGGGCCACTTCTTCGGAGGCAAGTTCTCGTCCTTGGCCAGCACCACGTCACCGACAACCAGGCCAGGCTTCGGGGTACGCCATTTAGAGCGCTGCTGCAGTAGCGTCAGGTAATCTTCCTTCCATCGGGTCCAGCGGACTTGCTGCAAATAGGCCACACGTTGCCATCCATCAAATCGTTCCGTCTTCCTCCCCCAATAAGACAATACTGGGATCGAACAGTGTACAGATTACGCTCATGACAGTGAGTAATGATGGCGGCAGTGACAGGATGGCTTCGTGACAATGTGATTGGATGACGACCATTGAAGTCCAGCGACGAGTTTCTTAGTCGGCCATCCACTCTAAAAAGTCCAAACTGATCCATAAAGGGAAATGGAGATCCAAACGAACTAGATGGGGCTACTACTCCTTTAGACTGCAAGGATTTTATGTCGTTTTGGATATCCGACGCATTAAGATCCGGCTGTCGAGTGCGATTGATAAACTTGTAGACGTATCCGAAAATCCTTTGACGGGCAGCGAAGGAATTTGCAAATTTTGAACGGGCTACGATGTCTGCGTATGCTGATTTTATTAGCAGAACCTTTCGACGATCATCAAGCCGATCCAAGCTATTCTCCTTACTAACGAGAGGTACAGCAAGGGGCGAGATTAATGAAGAGCCATTGGAGACGCCATATCCTCCGGAAATAACCCATCCCAGTCGAGTCTTTTGAATAAGCGGTAATCCAGGTGCGAGCTTAATTTGTCCAACGCACAACAGCTCGTAAAACAAACTGGCTCCAATCAAAAGATCCACACGCTGAGGGATATAAAATGTAGGGTCAGCTTATTTAATGTTTTGCGGTATTTTCCAGCTGCCGGTGTCCACATTAAAACTAGGCTGTAGCTCACTTATATTGGGGGCAATAACTGCGGTTAGGTTCACCGTGTAATCAGACGTTCGGGACTGCATCGTAATATTAACTAAGTGACCATTTGTAACAAAGCTCGAATCACCGATTCCAGTAACAGATGCCGAGGACTTTATCTTCTTTGTTTGAAGCTGATCTGCAAAGCGGGATGTTATTAGATGCAGTTGAGAGCCCGAATCAAGAAGGACTCGACATGGAACGAAAACTCCAGACCGATTTTTTACGAAAACGGTGGCAGTGGCTAGGAGCACAATGTCAGTACTGAAATCTCAGGATTTCAATAAGAGCAGTGGATGTGGAAGGCAAGGCAGATGGTTCTACGACAGCATTGAGTGACACAGCGGCAAGAGCTTCTGGAAGCTGTGATCCTGCCTGTGGAGAAGCAGAGCCTAAATTTCCCAAGTGAAGGAGGGTGTGGTGTTTAGCTCCACATGCACGACAATTGCTGGAATTGCACTGCCTCAGTTGATGCCCTATCTTAAGGCAGTTTATGCAAAGAGAGAGCCTCTTTACTTCTTGAAGCCGATTTGCAGGGGGCAGGGCATTAAAATCTTGGCAGTAATTGAGGGAGTGACCAGAAGCATTACAAAACGTACAAATCCAAGGGTTAATATTTGTGGCAACAAAAGCGGATTTACGAGAATTAGACGTTCCGTTGTTTCCCACCTGATCGCCAGACGCATAGTTTGCCATGGCGAAATCCATAGTCTCCAATGTTCTGCATCGCTGCTCCAAAAATGACGCCATGGATTCCCACGTCGGAATTAGATAAATACTAAATCCTCTAATCGCTCCTCCCATTTGGCCTGGCTCGCAGGATCTAGCTTTTGAAGCAGTATTTGGACGATAATGCAACCTGCGATTTGTTCCGTAGTGCCCAATCCCTTTAGAGCACGAATATGAGCGTTAAACTTATCGGACAGCTCACGAAGCATCGAGACGGAACCACTCTGCACTGCCTTAAGCCCCAGGATCACAGTAATGTGTGCCTGAAAAACTAAACGACGATTATCAAATCTTTTTTGCAATAAGTCCAATGCCACAGAATAATTGCCATCCGAAATTTCCAGCGAGCGGATGGTTTCCAACGCAGAATCCCTCATGCATGAACGTAGATGCTGCAGCTTTTCTATGTTGGTCAGGTCAGGATAACTATCTATGATGGTTGTGAACATAGAGTAGAAATCTGCCCAATTCGCATAACCTCCAGCGAATTTCGGAAGTTCAAGAGCGGGAAGTGGAAACACTCGGCGCAGAGCTTGTCGCTGTTGATGGCCGAAATAACCGGACGTATTACCATCAGCAAAGGTTGACTGCTGAAGCAATTGCGAGGAGCGCTTTGTGATCTCCGATCGAACCGTCGACTTAAGAATTACGACGACGTCATCAAATTTCTCGTCCAAGTCGTTTTCGATTTCGTCGAAATCCAATTCTTCAAGCTCGCTGAGAACCTTTTTAAATGCTCCTTGAAGTTCCTCAATAAGCTCCAACCTCACATGAAGACCAGAATCGTCAAACGAATTCAACGCCGAACTTGAAAGAGATTCCATTAAACGCTCCACTCTATTAAATAGTGAAGTTGCCTTGCGCTTCAGAAATGTCACCCTGTTTGAGCTGCTATTGCCGGTGACGCTTACCGAATTTTCTGTAGACATGTTAAGCAGCAACAACAACAACAAAAACTGCAGCAGACTCGGTGGGCAAAATTCGGCTTAGCGGGAAGATGAGCGCAAAGAGTAATACCGAAAACAGTTCGCTACTGGTCTATGTACCGCCTTATGTACAAGCTTGTGTAATATTATTTACACAAATCAACTTATACAAATTTAATTTATTTGTGGCCGGCCAACGCACTGTAGCACCGATAAAAAGAGATATGCAGCTGGTAAAATAAATTAAGGGGTTATATACCTTTTTCTCCAGAGAAATACAGGGTTTTTATTTATTTTTTTTTACCATGTTACCATTGTTTTATTGAAATACAATACACATTTTATCAACGTACGTGTCCTTAAGTAAATTCGTATAAAATTTCGAGTGAAAATTTTCATAATTTTGGAAGTTACAGTCCTTGCCGCAGAAGTCCTTTTTTCAGTAGTGACTCACGGTGAGCATGAAAACAAGGAAACGGGTCAACTTAAAAAAAAATTTAAAAAAAACTACGTTAGTATATAGTGTTACCTAGTTCGTGAACAAAGGATTTTACGAAAAAAATTTTTTACAGTTACAGTGATTATTTTTTCAAAAAAACCGATTTTTCGAGGTCTAATAATTTAGTTTTTTGCACCAAAAAATAGAAAAATTTGTCAAAAATAAAATTCCTTCGTTCACGAACTAGCTATTGTATCTACAAACAATCCCCCAAAATTTCAAATCGATCGATGTAGTGGTTACCTAGATATCGTGCTCACCGCAATGACCTTTTCTCAAAAATGTGATTCCGAGATAATCGCGTTTAAAGTTTTAGGTGGACATTATGTAGTCATGTACACCGTGCGCTTTGAACGGCTGTATCTTAGGTTCTAGTGCCCCGATCTCTAAAAAATTTTGCAGATAAATTGTTGAAAGTATGTACATCAAAAAAAAATTATAAAATTTTTTTCGATTTTTTGAGCTTGAAAAAGGTATATAACCCTGTCGACGGTTGAACATTGTAATCGATAGTATTGTAAGGAATCTAGTATTTTTTGTTATTTTTGGACCCTTGAAGAACGGGCCTACTTATATCGTTTAGAAAATGCCGCCAAAAATGTGCTTTCACTTTCTTGTGAATCGTAGGAGGGCACACTGCGGTAAGCTTTAATTTGTTTGAAAAATGTGAGTCTGATTTGATTTTTATAGAATAAAACAACCGAACAACCAACCAACCGTTCAATAACGCACGCCTTTACGTACCCTTTCTTCGGACCTACGCGTGTGGGTTGTTAATAAGGCAACTCCGGATACGACACAAGACAACTCCTTTTATTCGCAGTCCTAGGGGACTGTAAGGGCAACTTGCGCTGGAGGACGGCATGACGACCAGCTAGAGAGTTGCAAGGAGCACTTCTCGTACCAGGAGAGGAGTCGCAGCCAGCGACATAGAGGGGCGCAGCCAGCGCCGAACACTGGGTACGGACGGAGTCGCAGCCAAGCACGGGGTCCGCAGCCAGCGGGCCAGAAGACGCAAGGAGCGTCAAGCATCGGCGGCCGCAGCCAGCGGCCATTTTGGACGCCATTTTGAAAGGCGCTGAAGCAGCGACATTTTTGGACTTGTCGAGATGCAGCATTCCCCCAAGAGGAGTTTGCGGCTGAGAGTAGGGGAAGCCACCCCTACACCAACGCGAACGGATCAGCAGCCAGCAAGTAGTGGATCAGGAAACCGGCCGCGAGTGAACATAACCTCGGCGGCGGCCATTTCTAGCCCAGCCACTACGGTGACTACAGTGGCGTCCCAACCCAGGAGTACTGCTGTCATAGCTGCGAGTACAGAGCCGGAGATGACCCAGCCCCCCACGTCGGACCTTTTGAAAAGGATTGCGGCGTTGGAGGAGGAGCTGAAGCAGGTTAAGACCCTGAGCAGTGCGAGCACCGCCAATTGCGCGCCAGTCGCCATTGGCCCAGGCGCAGATGGCGCCAACAGAGAAGCATCGGAGCGGCCGCCATCTTGGAACGGACCGCCATTTGCCACATCTAACGGTGAGGCCTCAACTTACGGGGTCGGGCCGGTCCCACATAGCGGTGTCGGTGCGAGCAGTGCGGCCTGCACGCTGCCGCCATCTTGGAGTGGACCGCCATTGCTATCCACTAGCAATCACCTCGTGGAGCCACTGTGTGCTACAAGTGTTGCGCAGACAGCGCATGGATTCGTGCTACCGAGCATCCACCGGGCAACATCATCGCCATTTGTCGGATCCTACGCCTCGATGACGCCGAATGGATCCCAAGTGATCGGGCCAAGGAGGCTTCCGGACCTGCCTATATTTGGAGGGCAGCCCGAGGAGTGGCCGATCTTTAATTGTGCGTTTGTGGAGACGACCCAAGCATACAACTGCACAGACTTGGAGAACAACCAGAGGTTATTGAAGGCACTGAAGGGTGAAGCACGCGAAACAGTGAAGTCGCTGCTGATTCACCCTGGAAACGTCAACGCCGTGATGGAGCAGCTGCGCTTTAGGTTTGGCCGACCGGAGCAGCTTATACGCAGCCAGCTGAACAGCGTGCGAGAAGTGCCACCGATTTCGGAGCAGCACCTGGCGAGGATCGTTCCCTTCGCAACCCGAGTGAGTAACCTCACGGCCTTCTTGCAGTCAGCGAAGGCGGAGCAGCACCTGTGGAACCCAACGCTGATGGAGGAGCTTGTGGCGAAGCTTCCTACGAGCAAGCGAGTAGACTGGGCCAGGCACGCTGCATCGATCAGGCCCTTTCCCACTGTAGCGCACTTCAACGCGTGGCTACAGGAGTACGCAAACGTCGTGTGTACGGTTTTGGACGTCGAGGGAAAGGAGCCGAGGCGTCGAGTTCTGCATGCGAGCGTCGACCAGAACGGATGCGATCAACAGAAGGATCGGCATGGAGGTTGTCCAATCTGTGGAGGACAACATGCTGCAACGAGCTGCAGGGAGTTCATTGGAGCTTCGCCACCCGGTAGGTGGGGCATGGTGAAGAGGCATCGACTCTGCTTCACATGCTTACGGAGTGGACATACGACCAGGTCTTGTGATGTGCATAGCGAGTGCCAGATCAACGGATGCCGCAGATTGCATCACCGTCTGCTACATGGCGCGGACGAGGAGCGAAGATGGCCGGCGCAGCAAGGTGGCTTCAGGAGCCACAACGGAGGAAACCAGCAGTCAGCAGTTTCCAGGCGCGGCCCGGACAGGGGATCTTCGCCACGAGGTGGTCACAGGGACCAGGACCATGTTACCATTGTTTTATTGAAATACAATACACATTTTATCAACGTACGTGTCCTTAAGTAAATTCGTATAAAATTTCGAGTGAAAATTTTCATAATTTTGGAAGTTACAGTCCTTGCCGCAGAAGTCCTTTTTTCAGTAGTGACTCACGGTGAGCATGAAAACAAGGAAACGGGTCAACTTAAAAAAAAATTTAAAAAAAACTACGTTAGTATATAGTGTTACCTAGTTCGTGAACAAAGGATTTTACGAAAAAAAATTTTTTACAGTTACAGTGATTATTTTTTCAAAAAAACCGATTTTTCGAGGTCTAATAATTTAGTTTTTTGCACCAAAAAAATAGAAAAATTTGTCAAAAATAAAATTCCTTCGTTCACGAACTAGCTATTGTATCTACAAACAATCCCCCAAAATTTCAAATCGATCGATGTAGTGGTTACCTAGATATCGTGCTCACCGCAATGACCTTTTCTCAAAAATGTGATTCCGAGATAATCGCGTTTAAAGTTTTAGGTGGACATTATGTAGTCATGTACACCGTGCGCTTTGAACGGCTGTATCTTAGGTTCTAGTGCCCCGATCTCTAAAAAAATTTTGCAGATAAATTGTTGAAAGTATGTACATCAAAAAAAAATTATAAAATTTTTTTCGATTTTTTGAGCTTGAAAAAGGTATATAACCCTGTCGACGGTTGAACATTGTAATCGATAGTATTGTAAGGAATCTAGTATTTTTTGTTATTTTTGGACCCTTGAAGAACGGGCCTACTTATATCGTTTAGAAAATGCCGCCAAAAATGTGCTTTCACTTTCTTGTGAATCGTAGGAGGGCACACTGCGGTAAGCTTTAATTTGTTTGAAAAATGTGAGTCTGATTTGATTTTTATAGAATAAAACAACCGAACAACCAACCAACCGTTCAATAACGCACGCCTTTACGTACCCTTTCTTCGGACCTACGCGTGTGGGTTGTTAATAAGGCAACTCCGGATACGACACAAGACAACTCCTTTTTATTCGCAGTCCTAGGGGACTGTAAGGGCAACTTGCGCTGGAGGACGGCATGACGACCAGCTAGAGAGTTGCAAGGAGCACTTCTCGTACCAGGAGAGGAGTCGCAGCCAGCGACATAGAGGGGCGCAGCCAGCGCCGAACACTGGGTACGGACGGAGTCGCAGCCAAGCACGGGGTCCGCAGCCAGCGGGCCAGAAGACGCAAGGAGCGTCAAGCATCGGCGGCCGCAGCCAGCGGCCATTTTGGACGCCATTTTGAAAGGCGCTGAAGCAGCGACATTTTTGGACTTGTCGAGATGCAGCATTCCCCCAAGAGGAGTTTGCGGCCGAGAGTAGGGGAAGCCACCCCTACACCAACGCGAACGGATCAGCAGCCAGCAAGTAGTGGATCAGGAAACCGGCCGCGAGTGAACATAACCTCGGCGGCGGCCATTTCTAGCCCAGCCACTACGGTGACTACAGTGGCGTCCCAACCCAGGAGTACTGCTGTCATAGCTGCGAGTACAGAGCCGGAGATGACCCAGCCCCCCACGTCGGACCTTTTGAAAAGGATTGCGGCGTTGGAGGAGGAGCTGAAGCAGGTTAAGACCCTGAGCAGTGCGAGCACCGCCAATTGCGCGCCAGTCGCCATTGGCCCAGGCGCAGATGGCGCCAACAGAGAAGCATCGGAGCGGCCGCCATCTTGGAACGGACCGCCATTTGCCACATCTAACGGTGAGGCCTCAACTTACGGGGTCGGGCCGGTCCCACATAGCGGTGTCGGTGCGAGCAGTGCGGCCTGCACGCTGCCGCCATCTTGGAGTGGACCGCCATTGCTATCCACTAGCAATCACCTCGTGGAGCCACTGTGTGCTACAAGTGTTGCGCAGACAGCGCATGGATTCGTGCTACCGAGCATCCACCGGGCAAAATCATCGCCATTTGTCGGATCCTACGCCTCGATGACGCCGAATGGATCCCAAGTGATCGGGCCAAGGAGGCTTCCGGACCTGCCTATATTTGGAGGGCAGCCCGAGGAGTGGCCGATCTTTAATTGTGCGTTTGTGGAGACGACCCAAGCATACAACTGCACAGACTTGGAGAACAACCAGAGGTTATTGAAGGCACTGAAGGGTGAAGCACGCGAAACAGTGAAGTCGCTGCTGATTCACCCTGGAAACGTCAACGCCGTGATGGAGCAGCTGCGCTTTAGGTTTGGCCGACCGGAGCAGCTTATACGCAGCCAGCTGAACAGCGTGCGAGAAGTGCCACCGATTTCGGAGCAGCACCTGGCGAGGATCGTTCCCTTCGCAACCCGAGTGAGTAACCTCACGGCCTTCTTGCAGTCAGCGAAGGCGGAGCAGCACCTGTGGAACCCAACGCTGATGGAGGAGCTTGTGGCGAAGCTTCCTACGAGCAAGCGAGTAGACTGGGCCAGGCACGCTGCATCGATCAGGCCCTTTCCCACTGTAGCGCACTTCAACGCGTGGCTACAGGAGTACGCAAACGTCGTGTGTACGGTTTTGGACGTCGAGGGAAAGGAGCCGAGGCGTCGAGTTCTGCATGCGAGCGTCGACCAGAACGGATGCGATCAACAGAAGGATCGGCATGGAGGTTGTCCAATCTGTGGAGGACAACATGCTGCAACGAGCTGCAGGGAGTTCATTGGAGCTTCGCCACCCGGTAGGTGGGGCATGGTGAAGAGGCATCGACTCTGCTTCACATGCTTACGGAGTGGACATACGACCAGGTCTTGTGATGTGCATAGCGAGTGCCAGATCAACGGATGCCGCAGATTGCATCACCGTCTGCTACATGGCGCGGACGAGGAGCGAAGATGGCCGGCGCAGCAAGGTGGCTTCAGGAGCCACAACGGAGGAAACCAGCAGTCAGCAGTTTCCAGGCGCGGCCCGGACAGGGGATCTTCGCCACGAGGTGGTCACAGGGACCAGGAGGGGGAGCCAGCAGTCGGCTATCCCCAGGATCAGCCTGGAGAGAAGGGACCCGCAGCCAGCGGAGGTGCCCGTGCAGAGAAACTTAAGCTGCGTCGACGCCGAGGGAGGCCGACTTTTGTTCCGTATACTGCCAGTTACGCTGTACGGAGCCGGTCGCCAGGTGGACACATACGCGCTCTTGGATGAAGGATCCTCCGTCACGATGATCGACGACGAGCTACGGAGGGACTTAAGAATTACGACGACGTCATCAAATTTCTCGTCCAAGTCGTTTTCGATTTCGTCGAAATCCAATTCTTCAAGCTCGCTGAGAACCTTTTTAAATGCTCCTTGAAGTTCCTCAATAAGCTCCAACCTCACATGAAGACCAGAATCGTCAAACGAATTCAACGCCGAACTTAAAAGAGATTCCATTAAACGCTCCACTCTATTAAATAGTGAAGTTGCCTTGCGCTTCAGAAATGTCACCCTGTTTGAGCTGCTATTGCCGGTGACGCTTACCGAATTTTCTGTAGACATGTTAAGCAGCAACAACAACAACAAAAACTGCAGCAGACTCGGTGGGCAAAATTCGGCTTAGCGGGAAGATGAGCGCAAAGAGTAATACCGAAAACAGTTCGCTACTGGTCTATGTACCGCCTTATGTACAAGCTTGTGTAATATTATTTACACAAATCAACTTATACAAATTTAATTTATTTGTGGCCGGCCAACGCACTGTAGCACCGATAAAAAGAGATATGCAGCTGGTAAAATAAATTAAGGGGTTATATACCTTTTTCTCCAGAGAAATACAGGGTTTTTATTTATTTTTTTTACCATGTTACCATTGTTTTATTGAAATACAATACACATTTTATCAACGTACGTGTCCTTAAGTAAATTCGTATAAAATTTCGAGTGAAAATTTTCATAATTTTGGAAGTTACAGTCCTTGCCGCAGAAGTCCTTTTTTCAGTAGTGACTCACGGTGAGCATGAAAACAAGGAAACGGGTCAACTTAAAAAAAAATTTAAAAAAACTACGTTAGTATATAGTGTTACCTAGTTCGTGAACAAAGGATTTTACGAAAAAAAATTTTTTACAGTTACAGTGATTATTTTTTCAAAAAAACCGATTTTTCGAGGTCTAATAATTTAGTTTTTTGCACCAAAAAAATAGAAAAATTTGTCAAAAATAAAATTCCTTCGTTCACGAACTAGCTATTGTATCTACAAACAATCCCCCAAAATTTCAAATCGATCGATGTAGTGGTTACCTAGATATCGTGCTCACCGCAATGACCTTTTCTCAAAAATGTGATTCCGAGATAATCGCGTTTAAAGTTTTAGGTGGACATTATGTAGTCATGTACACCGTGCGCTTTGAACGGCTGTATCTTAGGTTCTAGTGCCCCGATCTCTAAAAAAATTTTGCAGATAAATTGTTGAAAGTATGTACATCAAAAAAAAATTATAAAATTTTTTTCGATTTTTTGAGCTTGAAAAAGGTATATAACCCTGTCGACGGTTGAACATTGTAATCGATAGTATTGTAAGGAATCTAGTATTTTTTGTTATTTTTGGACCCTTGAAGAACGGGCCTACTTATATCGTTTAGAAAATGCCGCCAAAAATGTGCTTTCACTTTCTTGTGAATCGTAGGAGGGCACACTGCGGTAAGCTTTAATTTGTTTGAAAAATGTGAGTCTGATTTGATTTTTATAGAATAAAACAACCGAACAACCAACCAACCGTTCAATAACGCACGCCTTTACGTACCCTTTCTTCGGACCTACGCGTGTGGGTTGTTAATAAGGCAACTCCGGATACGACACAAGACAACTCCTTTTATTCGCAGTCCTAGGGGGACTGTAAGGGCAACTTGCGCTGGAGGACGGCATGACGACCAGCTAGAGAGTTGCAAGGAGCACTTCTCGTACCAGGAGAGGAGTCGCAGCCAGCGACATAGAGGGGCGCAGCCAGCGCCGAACACTGGGTACGGACGGAGTCGCAGCCAAGCACGGGGTCCGCAGCCAGCGGGCCAGAAGACGCAAGGAGCGTCAAGCATCGGCGGCCGCAGCCAGCGGCCATTTTGGACGCCATTTTGAAAGGCGCTGAAGCAGCGACATTTTTGGACTTGTCGAGATGCAGCATTCCCCCAAGAGGAGTTTGCGGCCGAGAGTAGGGGAAGCCACCCCTACACCAACGCGAACGGATCAGCAGCCAGCAAGTAGTGGATCAGGAAACCGGCCGCGAGTGAACATAACCTCGGCGGCGGCCATTTCTAGCCCAGCCACTACGGTGACTACAGTGGCGTCCCAACCCAGGAGTACTGCTGTCATAGCTGCGAGTACAGAGCCGGAGATGACCCAGCCCCCCACGTCGGACCTTTTGAAAAGGATTGCGGCGTTGGAGGAGGAGCTGAAGCAGGTTAAGACCCTGAGCAGTGCGAGCACCGCCAATTGCGCGCCAGTCGCCATTGGCCCAGGCGCAGATGGCGCCAACAGAGAAGCATCGGAGCGGCCGCCATCTTGGAACGGACCGCCATTTGCCACATCTAACGGTGAGGCCTCAACTTACGGGGTCGGGCCGGTCCCACATAGCGGTGTCGGTGCGAGCAGTGCGGCCTGCACGCTGCCGCCATCTTGGAGTGGACCGCCATTGCTATCCACTAGCAATCACCTCGTGGAGCCACTGTGTGCTACAAGTGTTGCGCAGACAGCGCATGGATTCGTGCTACCGGGCGAGAGCATCCACCGGGCAACATCATCGCCATTTGTCGGATCCTACGCCTCGATGACGCCGAATGGATCCCAAGTGATCGGGCCAAGGAGGCTTCCGGACCTGCCTATATTTGGAGGGCAGCCCGAGGAGTGGCCGATCTTTAATTGTGCGTTTGTGGAGACGACCCAAGCATACAACTGCACAGACTTGGAGAACAACCAGAGGTTATTGAAGGCACTGAAGGGTGAAGCACGCGAAACAGTGAAGTCGCTGCTGATTCACCCTGGAAACGTCAACGCCGTGATGGAGCAGCTGCGCTTTAGGTTTGGCCGACCGGAGCAGCTTATACGCAGCCAGCTGAACAGCGTGCGAGAAGTGCCACCGATTTCGGAGCAGCACCTGGCGAGGATCGTTCCCTTCGCAACCCGAGTGAGTAACCTCACGGCCTTCTTGCAGTCAGCGAAGGCGGAGCAGCACCTGTGGAACCCAACGCTGATGGAGGAGCTTGTGGCGAAGCTTCCTACGAGCAAGCGAGTAGACTGGGCCAGGCACGCTGCATCGATCAGGCCCTTTCCCACTGTAGCGCACTTCAACGCGTGGCTACAGGAGTACGCAAACGTCGTGTGTACGGTTTTGGACGTCGAGGGAAAGGAGCCGAGGCGTCGAGTTCTGCATGCGAGCGTCGACCAGAACGGATGCGATCAACAGAAGGATCGGCATGGAGGTTGTCCAATCTGTGGAGGACAACATGCTGCAACGAGCTGCAGGGAGTTCATTGGAGCTTCGCCACCCGGTAGGTGGGGCATGGTGAAGAGGCATCGACTCTGCTTCACATGCTTACGGAGTGGACATACGACCAGGTCTTGTGATGTGCATAGCGAGTGCCAGATCAACGGATGCCGCAGATTGCATCACCGTCTGCTACATGGCGCGGACGAGGAGCGAAGATGGCCGGCGCAGCAAGGTGGCTTCAGGAGCCACAACGGAGGAAACCAGCAGTCAGCAGTTTCCAGGCGCGGCCCGGACAGGGGATCTTCGCCACGAGGTGGTCACAGGGACCAGGAGGGGAGCCAGCAGTCGGCTATCCCCAGGAACAGCCTGGAGAGAAGGGACCCGCAGCCAGCGGAGGTGCCCGTGCAGAGAAACTTAAGCTGCGTCGACGCCGAGGGAGGCCGACTTTTGTTCCGTATACTGCCAGTTACGCTGTACGGAGCCGGTCGCCAGGTGGACACATACGCGCTCTTGGATGAAGGATCCTCCGTCACGATGATCGACGACGAGCTACGGAGGGATCTGGGAGTGCGAGGCGAACATCGACAGCTGAACATTCAATGGTTTGGAGGAAAGGCCAGCAGAGAGCCCAGCAACGTGGTGAGCCTGGAGATAAGTGGCGTTGGAAAGCCCACTCGCCACGCTTTAAGGAACGTGTACTCCGTTTCGAGCCTGAGTCTGCCGATGCAGACGTTAGGCCGACGAGATGTCCAGGTCATGCATAAGGATGCGCGGCTGCCGATGAAGCCCTACATCAACGCGGTGCCTAAGTTGCTCATCGGTCTGGACCATGGACATTTGGGATTGCCATTTAGAACGAGGCGGTTTGCCAGAGAGGGACCGTATGCGGCCGCAACCGAGCTTGGATGGGTTGTGTTTGGGCCAGTAAGTGGGCAATCAACTACGCCGTCACCGAGGTCCTGCCTACTAGCCGTGTCAATGGATGATACGATGGAACAGATGGTGGAGGACTACTTCGAGATGGAAAGCTTTGGTGTGAAGCTCGCGCCACAGGTCGCAGCCAGCGACGACGCGCGGGCACAAAGGATCCTCGAAGACACCACGGTGAAGGTGGGGCGTCGCTACCAGACGGGATTACTCTGGAAGGACGACTACGCTGTGCTGCCGCGGAGCTACGAGATGGCGCACAGACGGCTGATCAACGTCGACAAGAAGTTGAAGCGCAACGGGCAGTTGGCGCTGGAATACGATCGTATCATCAAGGATTACGTAGCCAAAGGATATGCGAGGAAGCTGCAGCAGGACGAGATCGCGGTGACGAGCGACCGGCTATGGTATTTGCCACATTTTGGAGTCGAAAACCCGAACAAGCCCGGTAAGGTCCGGCTTGTGTTCGATGCTGCAGCCAAGGTTGGAGGAACCTCGCTAAATTCGGCGCTGGACAAGGGGCCTCAGCATTACAAGCCCTTGCCAGCCGTGCTCTTCCACTTCAGGGAAGGAGCAGTCGGAGTCTGCGGTGACATCAAGGAGATGTTCCACCAAGTGCTGATCCGACCCGAGGATCGATGTTCCCAACGATTCCTTTGGAGAGATGGCAACGACGATCGAGACCCGGACGTGTACGAGATGAACGTAATGACGTTTGGAGCAGCCTGTTCGCCGAGCGCTGCGCACTACGTGAAGACGGTGAATGCCCTGAAGTTTCGGGATTCGGACCCGAGGGCAGTCAAGGCCATCATTGACCACCACTATGTCGATGACTATGTGGACAGTTTTGCTACAGAGAGCGAAGCTATCAGTGTCTCTACCCGAGTGAAGGAGATACATGCGGAGGCTGGATTCGAATTATGCCAGTTTTCATCCAGCTCACCCATCGTGGAAGCGGCGTTGGGACCACCTGGACAAGTCAAGAGCGTCGGATGGGGTGAGGCTGAGCAGAAGATCCTTGGAATGCGCTGGCAGGTAGCCACGGACGACTTCAGATTCAACGTGGAATATCACCGAGTGCCAAGTAGCGTTCTAAGTGGAGATCGAGTCCCTACAAAGAGGGAGTACTTGAGCCTGATGATGTCAACGTTCGACCCAATGGGATTCCTGTGCTGCCTGATGATTACAGCGAAGCTGCTGTTGAGAGAGATCTGGAGGCAGAAGATCCAGTGGGACGAACCACTACCGGAAGAGATAGGCAAAGCCTTTGCGGCCTGGCGCAGGGAAATGGACGCCGTGAGACAGTTCCGATGCCCTCGTCACTATTTTGGGCATGGAGCGGTTCGGACCATCGAGCTGCACTTGTTCGTGGATGCAAGTCAATCTGCATTCGCGGCGGTGGCCTATTGGAGGGCCACGTACGAGGATGACAACGTGCTCGTTAGCTTCGTGTGCGCAAAGACGAAGTGCGCGCCGATGAGAACGATGTCGATCCCAAGGTTGGAGCTGCAGGCAGCGGTTCTTGGAACCAGATTGATGAACACTGTCAAGGAGGAGCACAGTGTGGACATCTGCGAGACGGTGTTGTGGACGGACTCGAAAACGGTGCTGAGATGGATCGGCAGCACCCACCGCCGGTACAAGCAGTTTGTTGGCAACCGGGTGGCGGAGATTTTGGAGTCGTCGAAGGTTTCCCAGTGGCGATGGGTACCAACAGCTGACAACGCAGCGGATGATGCGACGCGGTCGCAGAATAAGGCGGACCTTAGCCCGGAATCGCGTTGGCTAAGCGGACCGGCATTTTTGAGGCAGCCAGCGAGCGGCTGGCCGGCACCTGAGGAGGGAACCGAGCGTGCTCCAGATGCGCCTGATGAAGAGGAGATGCCCAGTGAGTTTGCATTAGTGGCCACAAATGAATTCGCCATTCCGTTCCACAGATTCTCGAGCTTAAGTCGCCTGGTGAGGACCGCAGCCTGGGTCTTGAGGTTTGCGCGTTGGTGTCGCAAGCAGAGAAGCGACCTCGAGGAGTACGGACTCACTGCAACGGAGTGTGAGGCCGCGGAGAACCTGTTAGTCAGACAGGCTCAATTGGAATCGTTTCCCGACGAGATGAGGTCGGCGGAATGCGGAAAGGGCGTCGCCAGCTCGAGTGAGATTCGAGGTCTGGCACCTTATGTGGATGAACACGGAGTTCTGCGAGCCCATGGCAGAGTTGATGCCGCGCTGTGCATGCCGTACAGTGCGAGGAGGCCCGTAATACTGTCACACAGGCACAGTCTTACGGAATTAATTGTGAGGCACTTTCACGCCCAGATGAAGCATCAAAACGTGGATGCGACGATTGCCCAGATCCGGACGAGATTCTGGGTCACGAAGATGAGACGAGTGATTAAGGAGGTAATCTCGTCGTGCAACGAGTGCAAGTTGCAGCGCACGCGTCCGATGCCGCCGATAATGGGTCCCCTTCCAGAGGATAGACTGGAAGCAGGGGGATGGCCATTCAAGTATACTGGACTGGACTACTTTGGGCCTCTGCTGGTGACTGTATCCCGTCACAGAGAGAAGCGTTGGGTCGCCTTGTTCACGTGCTTGACGACAAGGGCAATTCATCTGGAGCTGGCGCACGACCTGTCGACGGATTCCTGCATAATAGTGATCAGGAACTTCGTCTGCCGTAGAGGACCAGTACATAGACTGCGGAGTGACAACGGCAAGAACTTCGTGGGAGCTGACAGGGAAGCCAGGCGATTCGGAGACGTGTTCGAGACGGAGAGGATACAGAGCGAGTTGTCCAGTAGAACCATTGATTGGATTTTCAATTGCCCATCGAACCCGTCTGAGGGCGGAGTATGGGAGCGGATGGTGCAGTGCGTAAAGCGAGTGCTGCGCCATACCCTGAAGGAAGTCGCGCCGAGGGATCATGTATTGGAGAGCTTCCTAATCGAGGCGGAGAATGTGGTCAACTCGCGTCCGCTCACCCACTTGCCGGTGGATGCAGACCAAGAGGCGCCGTTGACACCTAATGATTTGCTCAAGGGAGCAGCTAACCTGCCGAATACGCCTGGACTGGATGCGGAGCTGCCCAAGGAGGATTCTACACGGAAGCAGTGGAGGATTGCTCGCATGCTGCGAGACCGTTTCTGGAGGAGGTGGGTCCTGGAGTACCTACCCACGCTTGTGCGCCGCGAGAAGTGGTGCCGGAGAACGGAGCCCATCCGCCAGGGCGACATGGTCTTCGTCTGCGATCCCGCCTTGCCCAGACGAGAGTGGCGCAAGGGCATCGTGGAGGAGGTCTACAGCGGAGTTGACGGAGTCATCAGACGCGCCACTGTGCGCGTGAACGACGATGGAGTATCTCGGACAATGTTGCGGCCCGTCTCAAAATTTGCAGTTTTAGATTTATGTGAAGCGGGTCTTCACGGGGTCGGGGATGTCGACGGTTGAACATTGTAATCGATAGTATTGTAAGGAATCTAGTATTTTTTGTTATTTTTGGACCCTTGAAGAACGGGCCTACTTATATCGTTTAGAAAATGCCGCCAAAAATGTGCTTTCACTTTCTTGTGAATCGTAGGAGGGCACACTGCGGTAAGCTTTAATTTGTTTGAAAAATGTGAGTCTGATTTGATTTTTATAGAATAAAACAACCGAACAACCAACCAACCGTTCAATAACGCACGCCTTTACGTACCCTTTCTTCGGACCTACGCGTGTGGGTTGTTAATAAGGCAACTCCGGATACGACACAAGACAAACCCCTTAATTCTTGTGACTTGCACTGGGTATTTTTATGCACAAATCGCGTCGGGGACACCAAATGTTGAGCTCTTTTATTAGCTATTTAAATAAAAACACGAACATTTAGAGTTCGATTTCTGCAAAGGCAGCGAATTTATTTTAGCAGAAGCGATTAACAAAAATGGTCCGCGAGATCGAAAGGAAGAGTTAGAATTAAACGGATCAGACAATTTCAGACCCAAAGTAAAAGCCAACAAGCAACGAGAGAGCGAATAGAATGATAGAGATAGAGAGCGATGGCTATTATGTAGATAAGATAAGAGCGCGCATTAAGAGAACCTAATTATCTGCTGAGGCTGGATGACCCGACAAAAATCATTGTTTTATTATTATTATTATTTGTTTTATTTCATTAAATTAATTTAATTATTTCAACATTTTTATACCCTTGCAGAGCAAAGGGTATTATAATTTTGGCCAGAAGTTTGCAACGCAGTGAAGGAGACACCTCAGACCCCATAAAGTATATATATTCTTGATCAGCATCACCTTCTGAATAGAAATACGTCTGTACGTCTGTCCGTCTGTCCGTTTCTGCCCAAACTAGTCTCTCAGTTTTGAAGCTATCTTGCTGAAACTTTCCCAAAGTTGTGTAGTTATTGCACGAAGTATGTAAGTCGGAACGAGCCGGATCGGCCGACTATATCGGATAGCTCCCATACGAGAGATTGAAAAAAAAATCTCACTCCGTTGTTTTTAATCAGATCGACTTGAATTCTTCCAGATGGCGTTTTCTAACTACTATTAAATTTCGGATTAAATTTGATCAAAATCGGATAACTCTATCATATAGCTGCCATAGGAGAGATCGAAAAATATATATAGAATTAATGAAAATAAATTGATAACATCGTTGTTTTTTATCGTACGAGCATGATTTTTTGAATATCAAGTTTTTAAACAACTCTTTTATTGAGAAAAAAAATTTCATAAAAATCGGACAACTATGATATATCTTATAGCTGCCATAGGAAAGATCGAAAAATCTATATTGAAATAACGAAAATAAATTTATAACATCGTTGTTTTTCATCAGGCAAGTATGGTTTTTGGAATATAGAGTTTTCTTACGATTCTTGAATTACGAATTAAATTTGATCAAAATCGGACAACTATATCATATAGCTCCCATATGATAGTCGAAAATATGGAAAATGAATAGAAAATCGTCATAGCTTCGATGTTGTTAGGCTTTATGCATTTTGTTCGACGTATTTGAGATCTGCAAGGGTATATAAGCTTCGGCTTGCCGAAGCTAGCTTCCTTTCTTGTTTTTTTTTTTTTTTTGGTTTCAAACCATGGCAGGTGAATCTTTAAAAGATATTTAAAGCGCCGTCGCTTTAAATATGCCCGATTCGTAATTAAATTACGCCTACAGACTAAACACCTCCAAAATCCTAAAAATCCCTATGAAAAGTGCAAGCAGGGCACTAAAACTGATTCCTGTTTGAAAGGCATAACTACAGCCTTTCTTCTAAATTCCCTAACTGAAAATTTTTTAGCGCTCATCGGCGTTCTGAAATTTACTAAATAAATACCTAGGCTTGACGACCTTAAGGGCTCATCAAAAAAGTTTGTTTTATTATTTAATTCCCTACCTATTATACAAATTTCTCCTTCATTCTCCTCAAAAGACTCTATTTGTATTGGGATCTCATCCCCAACAAAACAAAAATTGTCTGGTGTCCTATCGCTAAGTGTGCAGTCATTAATTTTAAGAAACCTGCCTTCTAACCTAATTTCTTCCCTTTCTGGGGCTACATACGTTTCCTCTTCCGTTCTTCTATAAATTTGTTCTAGAATATTTGTTGGCTTTCGGACCACCTTTTTTAATACCTGCAAATAGTTCTCAAACGCGTAAGAGGAACCTGCAATCGGATTTCCGATTTGATTTACAGTCTCTCTTACATGGAGTAGGCCATGAATATTGTAAGAAACACTGTTTTCGCCGAAGACAATGGGAAAATTTTGAACAAATAAATTTAACATTTGTTGAGCAACCTCAACATTATTCTCCCGCTGTTTTTTTGAGCAGAGCAGTCTGTATGCGCAATGCAATAGCAAAAAAATATAGTACTGCTCTTCATGGATTGTATCTTAAAAAACTACATTTCCAGTGTATAATAAAAATTGCCGAAATGCAGTGCTTTTCCAATTTGGAAATTCTAACAGTGTTCTAGGCTTTCGTGAGAATTCCCTAGGTATGTAGCCCCGCATTGACGTTAATACGTGTATATCGGACATCTTCATTTTATTTTCTTTAGAAATTTTTTTTATTACTTTATTATAATAGATTCTTTCAAAAAAATTTACGCATTACACCCAACTCAATGCATGCAATCCAAGGGAACTTGGGTAACCATACCGATGCCAAGTTTTTCGAAAGCGGACTGAGAGCCTAAATAATCTTTGGAATGATGATTTGGATATTTCCTACTTGCAAAGTCAACATCTGTAATTAAATCAGCACAAGAAGTGCCGTATGTTAAAGTTGCATCTTTTTTTGCGTCCCACCTGAGTGCATTTGGTACAGCCATAAATGGATGTATGTCCAGGTGTGCCTGTAACAAATGCCCTTGCAGGAGTGTCGCACACAAGAGCTCTAAAGTTAATTTTACAATTTTTATTTAAAATGGTTAGACCATTTTTCATCAAATCGGACAACTCCCTAGTGAATCTGGACAAATATTCATCTGAATTGGATGGCTTATTTTGACCCAAAAAAAACTCCTACTGGAAATACCGGACATTTACTAATATTATTTATTCTAATTAGTATGGGCCACAACTGTGAACGTGAGCTTTTAAATAATGGAATGCCGTCAACATTAACGTCAATACTTAATACATCTGGTAGTTCCGGAACGACATAAAGTTTATTTAATTGTTTTGAAAGGCCAATATGCAAATAGGAACCACCTCCAACTTGCATAATATTTGGCTTTCATTGCAATTAAATTTATAAAAAGGCCTAATATTTAAATTTTCTTCATTTAAAATTTTAATTAAATCGATAACACAGCTACGCTTGGGTTTGTGTTTTACAAACCACTTCCTAAGCTTATAATTAAGATCCTGCTCTACTTCCATGCTTGCTTCCTGACTTGATTCTTCATTTAAACTATCTACCTCTACATCTTACTGCAAAAATGATCATTAACCTGAGCGCTTACTTCAATATTTTCTTTTATCGGACTTTCTTCTGCTAATCTTAGCCTTTTAGCTAATTGGTCTTTTTCCTTTTTAACTAAGTTACGAATCTGAGGAGGTCTAATAATTTTTTTTACTTCTAAAAAAATATAAATACAAATCTAATAAAAAACAACCGCTGAAAATTGAAAATAAAAATTTTAATTTTATAATTTAAATACTGCGTTTATCTCGCACGGTTTACGAGATATCGGGATATTAAGGCAGATGCTCACCTTGTGAAGGAAAAATCGATTTTTTTTAGGCTTTTCGTATAGATATTAATCGTTTTCTTTAAAAACTTTATTTTAAAAATTGCAATTTTTGGGCTCTACAAGGTGAGAACCTGCCTTAATAAAAATGTAAATAAATAATAATAATAAAATAAACTGTTGCAGAAAAGGCCACCCAGATAATCCACAAAATAATAAAGGCGATTTGTGTGCGTTTATATTATTAATTAATTCTTTAATATCACTTGGCAAAAAACTCAACTTGTCCGTTCTAGGGTCAAACACGAAAAGGAAAGAGTTTGCGGAAAGCAAACGAGATCAGAACACTTTTAGTGTTACCAGCTTGTGTTTTGGTCAAATATCTTTTGCTACTGGAATTAGTATTTTTCCATACACCTCCTCAAAAGATACGTTGAACAAATCAAAGAAAATTAAATTAACATTACAATCATATTCTTATTCGGACAAGTTGATTATTCTGGGAATAACAATAATGATCCATATTCATCTAGAAATAGTTGTATTAATTTCTGAACAAAACAAACTAGTTCTAGGATTAAGGGAAACCCAGAAAAAACCTTAATCGGATCATTGGTTAACAAAATTAATTTATGATTTCATTATTTCAATGTTTACTTGGCTTCTACTTAACAAAAAAATTCATAAGTTCCATTAACAGTCTTTTGATTTAAATTTTTGAATATATGTACATATTATACAGCTTGGTTTGTGAGACCCATTTCATTTCTCAGGATCTGGAATCTTGCAGCGGGCAACGGCTTTGTCAGGACATCTGCCACCTGGTGTTCTGTGGGAATATACTCTAAAATAATTAGTTTATTTTCAACTTGTTCTCTTGAGAAATGGTACTTGATATCAATATGTTTCGAGCGTTTGTGGCATGTAGGATTATTAGCTATATTAATGCAACCTTGATTATCTTCTAGTGTTTTGATTGGTTTATTTAATTCAAATTTTATACTAGATACTAACGATTTCAGCCATAAAGCTTCTCTTAATGCCTCAAATAAAGCCATATATTCAGCTTCAGTGGAAGAAGCAGCCACTGAATTATGTTTCTTTGTATTCCAGCAAATTACATTTGAGTCAAACATTTTAAATATAAAGCCAGTTGTACTTTTTCTATCGGTATCACTTCCTGCCCAATCAGAATCAACATATCCGATAATTGTATCCTTAAAATCTTTATTTTTCATAAAAGTTAATTTTAGATCTACAGTACCCTTCAGATATCTTAAAACTCTTTTAAGATTTTGCCATAATTCTGAATTGTTTTTGTTTGTGTATCTACTTAATATGCTTATAGCTGTACTTAGATCGGGACGAGTGCATAACATTAAGTACATCAAACACCCAATTAGATTTCGGCACGGCGCATTACATTCTATATCTGAGTTTAAGGCTTCATAATTTAACTTAGTTGGAAGTGGTGTACTAACAGCATGACAATCTTCCATATTAAATTTCTTTAAAATATTATTAATGTATGTTGATTGACTAAGATACATATAACCATCTTTCTTTTCTACTTTTATTCCAATAAAATGGCTTATCTTACATAAGTCGGTCATCAAAAATTTACTCATTAGAAATTTCTTAAGATTAGCCATTGTAACAGAGCTCTCTGACACAATTACTAGATCATCAACATATAAAAGCACATAGATATTTTTCAAGATATCCCCATGGTCTAATAAATAGATACATCTATCCACGGCCGAATTGCTAAAACCCATAGTTTTTAAAACATTTTCAAATGTCTCAAACCAACATCGTGCCGCTTGCTTCAATCCATAAATTGATTTATTCAATTTACAGACTTTACCATTTTCATTTGATAATCCTTCCGGAATCTTCATATAGATTTCCTCTTTCAAAATACCATTAAGGAATGCAGTCTTAACATCCATATGGTGTACTTTCAAATTAAATTGGTTTGCTATGGATAGAATGAATCTGAAACTGGATATTCTTGCAACTGGAGCAAATGTCTCATCGTAATCTAAAAGATATTCTTGAGTGAATCCTCGAGCTACCAATCTAGCCTTATATCTGATTTGGTTTCCATGCTCATCAGTTTTTATAGTAAAAACCCACTTACAATCAACAATGTTTTTATCTAGAGGCCTATCAACAAGTGTCCAAGTTTTGTTATAGAAATGAGAATCCAATTCTTCTTTTACGGCTTCTTCCCATTTAATTCTGTCTGTACTATTTATAATATCATTGAAATTATTTGGAATATCACTACAAAAAGTATGCGCGTTCATTAAACAATTGTTAAAGAACCGATAAGATCTTTTAGGCCTATCTTTTAGTCTTTCACTTCTTCTGACCTCAATTTCATCTTCTTTCAATTGCATACTAGGCAATTCTTCACCAATTAATTCAATTGGATCGGCATTTTCGCAAATTGCCTGATTCAACATGATCAGATTTTCCATCCGTACTTTCATTCTGGACATTTGACTTCTCTGCTTCTGAATCAATTTCAGTAGACAGTTGTAGATTATTCATACTATCATTCTGAATACTTTCTACCAGTTCCATACTTTCATTCTGGAATTCAAAGTCATTTACAACAGTCCTAATATTCTCATTATTGATTTCATCAACAACCACGTCTCTTGCTACCAAAAACCTTTTTGAACTTAAGTCCCACAACTTATAGCCATTTTGTTCATAGCCAACCAGTATGCATTTAAAAGATTTGTCATCAAATTTTCTTTTTCGCATTTTATCATGCACATAAACTAGTGAACCAAATATTTTTAAATATCTCAATTTTGGCTTTCTGTTGTGCCACATTTCAAATGGAGTTTTCTTATCCTCAAACGCCCTACTTGGAGTTCTGTTAATTAAATATGTTGCTGTTAAAACAGCTTCACTCCAAAAACTTTTATTTAATTTAGATCCACTAATCATTGCTCTAGCCTTTTCAGTTATGGATCTGATCATGCGTTCGGATACTCCATTTAATTGCGGTGTATGTGGAACCGTTAAATGGTAACTTATGCCTTTTTCACTACAATAATCCTTCATCTCATTTGACAAATACTCTCTACCATTGTCGATATAAAGATTGACAACCTTTAAGTTAAAATGAGCTTCACTCTTTGCGATGAAATCTTTAAAGAAATGAAATACTTCAGATTTGTAAGTCATTAAATAAGTTACACAATAATGTGTGTATTGATCGACAAATACAACATAATAGTTTCTGCCATCAACACTAGAAGGAGTTATCGGACCACAAACATCGGAATGAATTATAAATAAAGGCCTTTTAATATATTCTTTGTTCTTGACTTTTTCAAATGGCAGTCTAGTTTGTTTACCATTTATACAAGCTTCGCACAATTTATTATTTATTTGAATATCTTTTATAATTTCTATATCTTCAAACATATTATTTCGTACAATTTCTAAAAACTTCCCTTTGCTAATATGTCCTAATCTTTTATGCCACAAACTATAGTTTTTATTTTTATTAGAATGAATTGAATATACTTCATGGTTTATTTTAAAATGAATTATAGGTATATTGCTTTCACACATACCTTCAAATAATCCATGTCCATTCATCGAAATTCGAATTCCCGTTGAATTGAATTGTACAGTCAAACCTGCAGCCTGCATCGTTGAGACGGACAGTAAGTTCCTTGGAACATCCTTGCAGAACAGAACATCCTTCAATGTAATCCTTGAATTGGAGCTAGTACGAAGTTGGACTGTTCCCTTCGCAGTAGCATATATGTAAGCTCCTTGCTTTGCGATTCCAATTTCGATTGGTGTATCCAGTGTCGAATAGTTAGCGAACAGGTTTATGTTGTTAATCATGTGGTCCGAAGCGCCGGAGTCCAATATGAAGGATATGTCAGCGTCGCGTGTGTAACCTTTTACCTGTCGTAACATAAACGCAAACGATCTACCTGGCTCGGCATTAGCTATTTGGACTTGTTTTTCCTTGTCCCTGTTCTCCAATCCCCGTTTAAAACTATAACAATCCTTTTAAAAATGCCCCTTTTTACCGCAATGATGACATTTTAAATTTGATTTAAAGTTCTTGTAGGGTTTAGCTTTAAATTTCGATTTTAGGTGAAGTGCTTTCTTTTTGTTATTATTATTGAGATGTACAGCTTGTAGAACTTTATTGCTTGTATCCTTACTTAAATTCTTTATTTTAATCTCGTGATCAAGTAGGCGATTTTTAATGAAAGAAAGCGTTACATGTTCGGTAGATAGAGTTTCTATAGCTGTCACAACACCATCATATATGGAAGGTAGTGTTAAAAGAAGGTGTGCTACCCTATCCACCTCCTCGATTTTGGCTCCCGATGCCCTTAGTTCACAAATTAATTCATCAAATTTATTAAAATGAATTATGAGGGAAGTGTCGCCATTTAATTTAAAGGTTAATAATTGTTTCCGCACTGAAAGCTGGGTAGCCAAACTCTTTCGCTCATATACAGAATCTAATTTTTCAAAAATCTCCTTTGCAGTCGAATTATTGTCAGCGAATGAGAGAAAAGAGTCACTTAAAAATTCTATTATCATGCTTTTTGCCGATCTCTCTGCCTTCGTCCAGCTTTCATCAACCTCTCCTGGCTTCTCTTTTTCAATTACAAACAAAACATCATTTTCTGCTAAAAGAGCCTTCACACGAAATTTCCAAACGGAATACTAATCACCACGAAAGGGGGAAATGTTCTTGAATTTATTCTCCTTATCCATTTTTGTTTCTTCGAATTATGGGTATGTCGGATCAGATGAAACGGGGCCTACTTTGTTCCCCTGGTCAGGACAGGTGAAGCGGGGCCTTCTTTAATGTGAAGCAGGGACAATTAAAAAGGAAGTTAGAAATTGAGTGAAAGCATGGCAGAGCAGGATAGATTTAGACTGCTGCCAAGTGAGGTCTGTTCGTTAAGCGCTGACATACATGTTAGAAAGAGATGGCTAACAATGTAAAAGAATTGAGTAGAAAGTATAAATTTGGAAAGCAGACTCTTGGGAAGTCAGTTCAGGAAGCGCCAAGCAAACGAGCAGAACTTGCTGCTAATAATTCGGTTAAAAATGGAAAAGTCTAACGAAACTCCGACAGGTATTTCACAAGAAGGAAAAGAAAGAGAGAAAAATTATCAAAATCAAACATATACTGTAATAAGTGCATACACACACACACACACACAAATGTGAGCTCTCCCTGCAGTTCTGGATGTCCACTGTGGACTTTTGGCAATTAAGCAATCAGTGTGTAAAGGAAAAGGGATATTCCTAAGTGTTCCTCTCTTTCTCACTCTTATAACACGAATCGTTGCTTGCAAACGACGGCGGCCCGACTCCAAATTTGTCTTCTATTCTTTCGATCGGAGAAAAATGAAACTGCGTCATTCTTTAAAGTAGTGCCTCGACGATTGGTTGTGAAATTACTTCACTTGTGCAACTGGCAGCGGAAATGTTTAAAAATCATGTAAGTGTCGTTAATATTACAAAAACATTATGTTTTTTACTACAAACTTATTTAAATCTTTTAAGGATTCAGCCATACATATGTCCCATAAATTCGTTTGAAAGGTAAGTTTGCTTAAAATTAAAAAAAGTAATGTATAACATGTAATAATAAAAATATTTGTACCATAGATGGACGCAAAACAGCCGATGTCCTGCAAATACTCCACAGAAGTGGTAAACAAAAACTTTCGAATTTCATATTATTTATGTACTTATTTCTTATATTACAAAATAAGATAAATTAATAAAATAAAAAAGAATTAAATATATATATATTGTTTTTCATATGAATTTGGGGATGACATTTTTAGGCTTGACATAGATGATTTCGCTAAGGACATCCTCGCCAAAGCCATCGATGAAAACTTCGCTTCCACGTCAGCTACGAAAGCAACGATGGCTTATACGAATTTTCTCCATACAAAATTCGTATAAGCCATCGACGACTCGTTCGATGAAACGGACAAAAAGTTCATCGAGAGCGACATGTATCCCGAAAACGGCGGTGCCATATAAAATGTCTCTATGAACTCGCGCCGCTGCGGCTACGGCTGCTACCCCCGCTGTCGTCGGTGCGGCTTCGCACACTTCTTCGACGACAAAGCAATTTTGGAACTGCAGGGCTATAACACCAATGTGGTGAAAATAAAAAAAACGGTTTTTAAATATTCATGCGTTTATATATGCATACACACACACACATACACAAATGCCAATGTGAGCTTATAACGCCAATGTGGTGAAAATAAAAAAGGAACACGCGGTTTTTAAATACCCTGCAGTTCTGGCTGTCACCTGGTGTCTCGTGGCATTCAAGCAATCAATGTGTAGGAAAGGAAAAGGGATATTCCTAAGATTCCCTCTCTTTCTCACTCTTATAATACAAATCGTTGCTTGCAAACGACGGCGGCCCGACTCCAAATTTGTCTTCGTTTTTCTTATTGCACTGTTGTCATTCTCCGTTAGAAACAAAAATTTGGGTTTCGATGGAAAATACGGCTGATGAGCGCTCGATCTTTGTATACTCTTTTGATGTTAAAGTTCTTCATATATTAAATATAATATATAGGTATATATAAAGTTATATGTATAATACACTTTATATATACAATAGTATTTAAATTATTGAACCAAGGTAACCATGACACAACATTGATTACAAATATAGATATATGTATTATAACTCGCGTGTCATTTATGGTCGGCTATAACCCAAAAAAGAAGGGTATACTAAAACGAAAAAAAACGGAGGAAAGGGTGAAAAATGAAATGACACCAGGTGCTACGGACACTGGCATCGGTGGGTCGTCGTCCATGTCATCGACGACAAGCCACTTTTGGAACTGCAGGGTATTTATGCGTTTATGCATGCATACACACACACATATATACAAATGCCAATGTGAGCTTATAACGCCAATGTGGTGAAAAAAAATTAAAAAAAAACACGCGGCTTTAAATATTTATGCGTTCACTCACACACACATTTGTACATAGATTTGTTCACTAAAATGGTCGATATATTTTATACAAACTTATCCTTTTTTCCTTTTAATGTGCTCACACACACACGCTGTTGTCGATTTCGTGGAAATTGTAAAATTTATTTAATTATGCAATTATATTTAATTCTGCGATTACTGGGCCCATAACCTGTTGCAGAAAAGGCCACCCAGATAATCCACAAAATAATAAAGGCGATTTGTGTGCGTTTATATTATTAATTAATTCTTTAATATCACTTGGAAAAAAACTCAACTTGTCCGTTCTAGGGTCAAACACGAAAAGGAAAGAGTTTGCGGAAAGCAAACGAGATCAGAACACTTTTAGTGTTACCAGCTTGTGTTTTGGTCAAATATCTTTTGCTACTGGAATTAGTATTTTTCCATATAAACAATAAAGCATAAAAGAAAATAATAATATTATTTAAATATGTATCTATACTAATATTATAAAGAGGTAAAATTTGTTTGTTTGTTTGTTTGTTTGCAGCGAATAGGCTCCGGAACTACTGGTCCGATTTAAAAAAATCTTTCACCGATAGAAAGCTATATTATCGTGGAGTTAAATAGGCTATAATTTATTTTGAAAAAAATTAGGGATCCGTAAGAAAATTGCAATATTGTCGCATATAAAGTGAGGTGCTACCTCATCACACTGACAAACACGCTCCCATAGCATTTTAACTCAATTTTTGTGTTCACTGTGAAATTGTGAAAAAAAAAAACAATTTTTATTCAATTTAAGTTGAACTGTGAAAATTATGTAGATCGTGCATTTGAGGGTAAATTTACCACTCTGTCCATAGTCCAAAATACTTAGAGGACGACGTGCAAACTTTGGCCGCAGACATCCAAGCCAGCAACAAGTATATTCACCAAACTTAACGAAGAAAGACAAATGAGCACATGGAGATCATTGGCATCATTCAATCGCTTGGCATTCCAATATGACCCCACTGCGAACTACAGTGATAATGAAAATTTAGATATTGGAGTGCGTTAAAGTTTAAAAGAGAAATGGCTGGATTGTGTATTAAATTAAATTTTTTTTTCATTTTTTTTTTTTTTTTAATTGAATGCATAATATCTGAAGAATATTGTGTCAACATTTCAAGTCAATTAAAATTGACGAAGTTATTAGTATTTTTCTACCTGCCGGATTTTTGTTTACACTAGATTTTTTTGTGTTTAAAACTTTAAAGCGTTTTTCCCACAACTCACGTTTTCAAAGTCGGTACCCCTCATAACTTCAAAACTACTGCACCGATCCTTTTGAAATTGTAAACATTATTTCTGTACATATTTTACGAGGTAACGCTGTCGAGTTTTTTTTTTTTGTTCATAATTTTGATTTCGCAATGACAAATTAACCGATTTTTTCCCAAAAAATTGTGTTTTTCACTTCAAAGTCTTCGAAAAAATTAATTTGACCTTACCCCCATTATGTAAACACTTACCTGGCTTTTTCAGTAAACATTATTACACTTTTAAAAAATCTTCTTACTTTGCTGGCAAACAACGAAGTCTTCTTAATTTGCTGGCGAACAACGAAGGAATGACGCAGGTCAGTTCTTTTTTTTCTTAATTTGCGTCGTCCCTTTTGTTTCTTCTTAGACTTTTTGGCGCGTGCCTTGTTGGCATACCCTTTAGATTTAAAGTCATACCGAACTATATATGCAACACGCATTAATAAAAGGGCAAGATTCTTAATACTAATATTAGAAATGTTTATTTAAACTATTTAGTCAAATTATAAAATCATTTAACAAATATCTTTTTTTTAATAAAAAAAAAATTAGTTAATATTGATTTATAATTTGACTAATAAATTTAATTTAAATATTATTCCCAGACAATAATTATACTTATTTTAAATAAATTTTTTCAAAAACTTTAAAACCTAAAAGTATACATGTGTAAGTCGAGCATGCCTCAGACGGGGTTTCCACCGAAAACACAAATTTGTGTTGCTAACAGAGATTGACAACAATGCAAAAAAACAAAAACGAAATGGAATAGAAGACAAATTTGGAGTCGGGCCGCCGTCGGTTGCAAGCAACGATTCGTATTCTAAGAGTGAGGAAGAGAGGGAAACTTAGAAATATCCCTTTTCCTTTCCTACACACACGATTGCTTAAATGACACGAGTCACCAGGTGACAGCTTGTTGTTGCATCAATTTCTTTTTTGGTTGTTTTTTTTACATTTAATTTCGTTTGTATAATTTTTGGCTGCTATTGGAGCAGAGTTGTACAACTATGACGGGTAAAAAAGGAAAAGGTCAAAACAAATCGCTAGGTGAAACAACTTTAGGTCGCCTTGATACATTGTTAGAACAATATAAAAATGTTGTTGCTGATATTGAGCGTATTAAAACTACAGTTAAAACTTACTCAGGGTACGTCGACCCAATTGAAAGTGATTGCCGCTTGGAAATACTTGATCGATATGTAGGAAAAGCCTTTAATATTCAACAAGATTTGGATGACATTAATACCGAGCTTGTTTCTCGAGCTGATCTAGAAGACCTATGTGCACAAAGGTTCTGCTTAAAAGCAAAGGCACTAGTCATCACGTCATTAAAGACAATCCTGCAAATTCAACTATGATAGGCTCAACTTCTGCTCAGAGCAAAAAACTGCCTCATATGAAACTGCAAAGGTTTGGTGGGGAGTATTCGGAATATAAGAATTTTATAGGACTGTTCGAAAACCTCGTTGAAAATGACCTTTCTCTTTCAAATGTTGAAAATTTAACTATTTCTTGTCTTGCTTAGAGAAAAGGCTTTAGGCACGGTGAAATCGTATCAAGTAACCGATGCTAATTACCCAAAAGCATTAGCTTCCTTAAAAAACGATTACGATAATAGTTGCTTGGTTGTGTTTGAGAGTATTTCAAAGTTATTCGACCTTCCAAAAATGCATGGAGCATCTTCACTGCGTTCGTTGATAGACACAGTAAGAGCGGTGTATGACTTTGGGATGATTGCGAAAAGGCCCTTAATAAAAGGTACCAGCACCTCTCTGCTGAAGAAAATTCTTCAGGTGGGGGAGCTTCTCGAGCTCAAAAATATGAGCGCAATGGTGAAAAAAAGGGAGGAAAAACGTCGCTAACAGTGGCTAACCCAAATGAACAGCATAATCCAAAATGCTCGTTTTGCAAATCGGATGATCACTTCATTCAATCTTGTTCCTCTTTTGCTGCTATCCCATGCAATAATCGTTTTAAGTTTGTAAAATCGTTCCCCCTGTGTATAAATTGCCTACGAAAAGGCCACACTGTTACGACCTGCAAGTCGAGCACTTGCAGAGTCTGTTCAAAGCCGCATCATACTTTACTGCATAGGTATGCAACAGAATCTCAAACTCCACCAGCACAAACTTCGACATCTAGTCAATTGTCATCCGCCAATCTCGCTGCTAGTGATTATGACCAAGTCGTATTAGCTACGGCAGTTGTTAAAATAAAGGATCAGTTGGGATCTTACCATATGGCCAGAGCACTCTTAGACTCTGGGTCGCAGGTCAATTTTATTACCGAAAACCTGGCCAATATTTTGAAATTACCCAAATCGCGCAAAGATATAAATTTAGTAGGCATAGGCAAGACAAAATCTGCCATTCGGCATGCCGTTCAAACGGATATTGCCTCTCGTTTGAATTCCTTTGAAACGATGACTGAATTAAGTATATTAAAATCTATCACGTCCTATCAACTCGAAAGGCTTGTAGAAAATGTTGACATTCCAAGTCATATTGATCTTCGATCTTCTTAAAGATGGGCGTCTGAGGTGTAAACAAGAGTCTTTAACTTTACGTGAAACAGTTTTTGGTTGGATCGTGTCTGGTCGTTGTAAAACCCCACCAGATGCAAATGCTTTCTCAACGACGTTATTAAGTACAACTGGTGAATCGTCGTTAGACTCAATTGTTAAAAAGTTCTGGAAGTTGGAGCAAGCTCCAAATACTGCGAATCCAAATGTATATACCCCAGAACAGCTACTTTGCGAGCAATCATTCACTGAATCTGTGAACAGATTACCTTCAGGCAGGCTAAGTGTTAAATTGCCGTTTAAATCTAGTCCGACTTGTCTTGGCTCGTCCTTTGAGACAGCTAAGAGGCGATTTCTTGGCCTGGAGAGGCGAATGGAAAAACAAGCGGAAGTCCGAGACATGTATATTTATTTTATGAAAGAATACATTTCACTTGGTCATATGAGTGCAATCAGTAACACAGTCCCGAGTGAGCCACATTATTTTATCCCATACCAGTTGTGCTCAGACCGCAAAGCTCTTCAACAAAGTTGCGAGTCTTTTTCGATGCGTCAAGCAAAACGTCATCACAAATGTCGCTTAATGACACGCTTATGGTTGGTCCAACGATACAACCATCTCTCTACGCAACTTTGCTTCGTTTCCGATTGAATCCTTACGCAATTACTGCAGACATCACTAAGATGTACCGTCAAATGGAAATTGACGAGACCCAGAGATGTTTTCAATTAATGCTCTGGAGAGAAAGCCCGAAAGATCAAATACAAATATATCAATTGAACACGGTTACATACGGCACTGCGTCAGCACCTTTCTTGGCTATCCGGTGCCTGAAATATTTGAGTCACATACACGCAACATCGCATAAATTAGCATCGAAATCACTTGCGAATGATTTTTATGTCGATGATTTATTAGCTGGAGCAGAAACGCCAGAGGAATTATGGTTATTGCAGCAGGAGTTGAACTCTGCATTAAAACCATTTGGATTTGGTTTAGCCAAATGGTCTTCAAACTGCCAACAATTCCAAGTTTCTGATGCGTCCATTACAATTGGGTCGCAAGAAGACACCAAAGCTTTGGGTTTAATTTGGAATCCTAGAAGTGATGTCTTCAAATAATCCGCAGACCATCTTTCACTCGATTTTGTGCCGACTAAGAGGTCTATTCTATCGTTTGTAGCACGTTTGTATGACCCACTTGGATTATTGTGTCCAATTGTTACTCGTGCGAAAATTCTCATTCAAGAAATCTGGCTGCATAAGTTAGATTGGGATGAAGCATTGCCCACCGATCTAATTGAACAATTAAAATCGGTGACTAATTGCTTCTCAAATCTAGACTCACTCAACATACCTCGACATATTGGAATTAGAAAAAATATGAAATATCAAATTCACGGATTCGCCGATGCGTCAAAGAGAGCATACGGCTGCTGCATTTATGTCAGAGTGGAGCATCGGAATGGAACGTTTACACGATTGCTCACAGCAAAGTCGAGAGTGGCACCTCTCAAAACCAAGTCTGTGCCTCGGTGGGAACTATGCGCTGCTCACTTACTTGCGAAGTTATGGAGTGAAATCAGAGATCTGTTGAACTCACCAGTGGACGACGTATTTTTGTGGTCGGACTCTGAGGTGCTGCTGTATTGGATCAAGAAGCACCCATCATACCTACATAAATACATTTGTTGCGAATCGTGTAGCAGAAATTCAAGAATTTCTTACAGGAGAATAAAACCTCTTGGCCAGTAAATTACCACCAAGAATCCTCCAACGATCTCTCTGTGTTAGAGATGCCACAGTCTTGATCGCGGCCGATGCACTGGAGAATCCTTTTTTGGACCTCGTTGACAAATCTTCGTCATATTTAAAAATTCTGCGCATCTTATCATATATGCTCCGATTTATCAATAGAAAATCGCACAACCAGACTTCACTCGTGCCATCAGCGGAAGAACTGAGTTCAGCGTTTTTAGCAGTGGTGTCTGCATTGCAGCGAATCGAGTTCTCGAATGAAATTGCGAGGCTAAATAAATCCTTTACAACCGTGTTTTCAGAAACTTAATCCATTTTTATATCCTCATCAAGATAGCAAGCATGTGTGGTGGCTGCTTAGAGTTGGCGGTCGTTTGTTGAAAGCTCCTGTGCCACACAATGCTAAGTTCCCGTTGCTCATGCCAAAAGATAGCCGTTTCGTTAAAATATATCTACAATATTTGCATCGTGGCGGTGGCCCAGCAGGTAGAGCGCTGGCCTCCGGTCCGGAAGGCCCGGGTTCAAGTCGAGCCCCAGGCTCCCCGAGAAAAAGAAACGGTCTCTTTTTCCAAATCTCCACCACTTCTATGCTCTATCGCTCACTTAACATTAGTAACAAATTTCGGCTCCCCGGACCCGCACACCCCCCGTCCACGTTACTATGGACCCATCAATAGAATTTTCGTCACTCCTAGATGGCGCCAGGTGGCAACCCCACCGCTAGGATAAGTCGCTACTGGCTTATCACCGGTACGATCGAAAACCAATGATAATGAATCCTCTACAAGAAATTGTAGAGGCTCTAAGCTCCCGGGTGGAGTAACAGAATGTAAATTTTTTTTTGCATCGTTCAAATTGTCATGCAGGTCCACGTGCATTGATGGCTATTCTTCGGCAGCAAATTTGGTTGGTGAACGTTCGTCAAGCGTGTAATAGCATTGTACGGCAGTGTGTACATTGTTTTCGCTATAAGCCAGTCTTGTCAACCCAAATAATGGGAAATTTACCTGCTGATCGTCTTCACGGCAATAGACCGTTCGAAGTCAGTGGAGTGGACTTTTGTGGTCTAATTTTCGTAACCTTAGGAATTAGAGGGAAGTCAGCGGTAAAGATGTATATTGCCATATTTGTTTGTTTTGCCTCTAAGGCTATTCACATAGAACTTGTTTCAGACCTCACGCCGGCGTGGACGTGTCCAGAAAATTTTCTGCGACAATGCCACCAATTTTGTCGGTGCTTCTCGAATGCTGCAGGAATTCAAGGACAATTTCATTGCCAACCAGGATGCCATAACGGAATTCGCAGCCACCTTCTCTTTACCTTTACCTTCTCGTTCATCCCGCCCCGAGCGCCCCATTTTGGCGGCCTATGGGAGGCGGCCGTGAAATCAGCAAAGGGATTAAGGGTCAAGGCCGTGGGCAGCGCAGTGCTCCGACAGGACGAATTGAACACCGTCTTGGTAGAAATAGAAGCCATTCTCAATTCGAGCCCCATCGTCGTGGACAGCTCCAACCCAAACGACGGCGAAGCAGTAACCCCAGCTCATCTGCTGGTCGGAACAACGCTCGTTGCGCTGCCATTCGTGTCAAGTCAGCCAGTAACAGACGACAAACTGAGCTACTTGAAGAGATGGCAACTGATATCCGCCGTCAAGCAACGGTTTTGGGTAGACTGGCAAAACGACTACGTCCTGAGCCTGCAGCACCGACAGAAGTGGTTAAGCGAGAGCCACAACATACAAGTCGGAACAATAGTCGTGGTCCACGAGGACAACAGTCCGCCTCAGCAGTGGCTAATAGGAGTCATCGAAGAGGTCATCAAGGGCGAGGATGGAAAGGTTCGAGTGGCGGTCGTCAGAACTAAATCTGGCGTTTTTAAGCGATCTATACGTCGATTAGCTCCGTTGCCTGTGGATGAACATTGAAGCCTTGCAGCCCTTCAACGCGGCCGATGTTGAATCATTTCATGTTATAATTTGAAGTTCTACAAATTAGATATATATATGTAATTATAGTTAACTTAAACACTCTTATATTAAGCTCGAATTGAATTACCTGAATTGAAGTACTACTCTTAAGCTAACATTACGCTCTTTAATAGTCGCTCTCACTTAAATCTCTCTTGCATATCAATATTTATCTTTGTTATCTATGAAATTTGCATGCTTACATATACACGCGCAATTATGTCAGCGCTTAGCTTAAGAACAAATATCGGAAATTATAACGATCACTTGAGAAGAAGAACTGAAATTTATTACACTGTCTGTCCCGTCCGCTTACCCAAATTTCCCGTCAATAATTTTATTGATATTTTGCTCTGAAGTTGCTTGTGGCACAGGGCCACGTTAATAGCAGAACCCTTTTTTGGATCTACACTTACCTTGCTAACTTTGAATCGTTCTACTTTTGCCCCGTGCAGACGTGTTTCTTGATCGCTCCGCCAAGCGAGTCAATTAGCTCGATATTTAAGTGAAATAAAAACTGAAATAGTAGCGAAAAGACGCTGGCAGCAATGCCAAATCATATTAGCTTCATTACCTAGTTTTCTAGCAGATCAGAGTGAGGAGGACAACTAATCTCAAACAAAATACAATGCCTGCGGGCAAATCAATAATAAGTGCAACTAGTAAAGCCACGAGTCAAAGTCGAATGCAACAACAACAAAAGCAAGACGAACGCCGACTGTCTTCTGCCCGGAATAATGCTTATGTAGCAATTGTTTCGGAGACAGTAAGTAACGAAGACGCAACAACAAAAGCAATGTCATTGACTGCTCCCGAGAGAGCGCGCTCACTGTCACCTGCACTCCTAAGCTCAAGCAGCGCTGCCATGGCCCAGTCGTGGAGCTCCTAATGCCCATCTCCACTCTCACCACTCATTGCACTGACTACGTCAGCTCTTGCGCTGACCAGCACGGTGCCCTCTATTACAACTGTTGTTTCGACGACGACAACAACAACTTCAACGTCGGTGGCAAATTTGTGGCCGATATTGTCATCGCAATTAAAATGTGTCTCTGCTGCCTCTCTCCCACAAACTACGCTTGTACAGACCGGGATCGATCGGTATGTACAAATAAAAAGAAAGCTTAGCCCACAAAAAACTAATGCAAACCTGCCGAAAGTATCGAAAACCTCAGGCAACAACAACAAGGCAACTTCTGAAAATAGATTTTCTATACTTGGTGACCTTGGAGAAGATGAGGGTCAACGGCCTCAACCCACCAAAGATGTAAAGCCACCCCCTATCTACATTAGGGAACACAATTGCTCGGAGCTTATTAACAATCTTAAACAAAAAATCGGGCCAAATAACTTTTACATTACCAACCTAAAAAGAGGTAATATATCAGAAACCAAACTCCAAATAAAAAATGAAAGCAACTACCGCACTGTGACGAATTTCCTCGACCATGTGCCGGTAAATTACTACACCTACCAGCTCAAAAGTAGCAAAGGGCTACAAGTTGTAGTAAAAGGAATAGAATCAACCGTCCCAGTAGCTGACATAGCCGAGGGACTAAAAGAGCAAGGTTTTGACGTTAAACATGTAACCAATATAATCAACAGGGCAAAAATCCCTCAGCCGCTATTTAAGATTGAACTGGCGCCAGAGACTGCACCTCTTAAGAAAAATGCAGTCCACCCTATTTACAAGTTACAATATCTCCTTCACCGAAGAATTACCGTAGAGGAACCACACAAGCGAAACGGCCCGGTACAATGTACTAACTGTCAGGAGTTTGGGCACACAAGGAGCTACTGCACCTTGCGATCAGTCTGTGTCGCCTGTGGTGATCTGCACTGCATAGATGCATGTCTGAGAAACAAAGAAGATCCTGCAACGAGGAAATGTAGTAACTGTGGTGGAAACCACACTGCCAACTATAGGGGCTGCCCTATCTATAAAGAACTCAAGACTCGTCTGACTCAGAGGCGCAGCAAACCGACTACCGCTCAACATGTTGTCCAACCAAACTACTTCACGCCATCAGTAACAACACCCGGGGTCTCCTTTGCCAGAGCTCTTCGATACTCTGGAGCATCGCCAGTGCCAGTAAGTCTTTCTCACCCTGAAGTTGTGCATTCTCTCCAGCCCATACCAAATCGAAAAGATGACTCGCTGCCTGAGCAAAATACCCAGCGAACAACTCAACCCACTACTCAGCAAAACCAGCTTCCCCCCCACCAGCACATAGCGGACTTGAACACACACTAGCTACGCTTACAAAAATTATGCTATCGATACAAAGTACCCTGCAAGACCTAACGCGAAACCAAAATCTTCTTTTGGAGCTTTTGATTAAACAATCTAAATGAATCCCTTAAAAATATGCTTCTGGAACGCCAACGGCGTTTCCCAACACAAATACGAACTCCTACAGTTCCTAAACAACCATGATATCGATATCATGCTTCTCTCGGAAACACACCTAACCAATAAAAACTATTTTTATCTCACCGGCTATGTATTTCACGCGACCAACCATCCAGATGGCAAAGCGCATGGAGGCACCGGCATTCTCGTCAAACAGCGCATAAAGCATCATCCTCAGGACGCATTCGCTACTAACTACTTGCAGGCCACATCCATACGTATCAATATAACCAGCGGCCCACTCACACTATCAGCTGTGTATTGTCCCCCACGATTCAATATTCCAGAAAATGAATTTTTGGGCTTCTACAACTCACTAGGTAACTGCTTTGTAGCTGCCGGTGACTATAATGCAAAACACCACTACTGGGGCTCTCGTCTTATTAACCCCAAAGGACGACAACTATACAATGCTATCATCAAACCTAGTAATAAGCTAGACTTTGTTTCACCGGGTAGGCCCACATACTGGCCAGCAGATCCGAACAAACAACCAGACATTATCGATTTTGCCATAACTAGGAGAGTGCCGCCCAGGCTGGTACGCGTTGAAACACTGGCTGAACTGTCATCTGACCATTCGCCTGTTCTTCTCTGTCTATTTGAACACCCACAGCTTGTAAAGCGACCACAATTTCTGACTTCCAATACAACAAACTGGCTAAAGTATAAAAAATATATCAGCTCTCACATTGAAATCGAACCCAATATCTCGTGTGAAGCTGACATTGAAAACTCACTTAAGCACATAGCAGCTGTAATGTCCTCAGCTGCCAAACACTCTACACCTGACCCTTTAGCTACATCCCTCCCAAATCCTATGCGTACAAACATGCAGATCCAATCGCTCCTTCAAGAAAAGCGTAGACTTCGCCGAAACTGGCAGACACACCGATCCCCAGCCACTAAACAAAGTTTTAAAGAAGCCTGTCGGAAGCTATCTAAAGCCTTAATAACTGAGAAGAATCAGGCTCAACGCGCGTATATAGCAAAGCTCTCACCCACTAGCAACAAATTTCCACTCTGGAGAGCGCACCCAATCATTCAACCACCTATAGAGCCCGATTTTCCAATTCGATCACCCTCAGGTGTATGGGCGCGTAGTAACGAGGAAAAGGCCAACATCTTCGCCTCTCACTTACAAAACGTCTTCCAACCTCATCCGCCGGCGAATCAATTTACTCTGCCAAACATCCCACCAGCAGAGCCTTCCTCCACAATCATTCTTGAAACAAGTACAGTCACAAAAGCCATTGTAGAACAGATGAATCCAAAAAAAGCCCCCGGCCATGATTTAATTTCGCCTAAAATGATAATTGAACTGCCAGCATGTGCAGTTAAATTCATCACCACCATATTCAACTCAATTCTCAAATGGGGCTATTTTCCTCTGCAATGGAAAAAGTCCGTTATCACAATGATACCAAAACCAGGCAAGGACAAATCCCAACCTTCGTCATACAGGCCCATTAGCCTCCTTCCGTGCTTATCAAAGCTATTTGAAAAGCTACTTTCATGCCACCTAAGAACACACCTCCAAAACAACAGAGCGATTCCCCTGCATCAGTTCGGCTTTAGGGAAAAGCACGGAACTATCGAACAGGTAAATCGCATAACAGCTGAAATACGCACAGCTTTTGAATACAGGGAATACTGCAGTGCCATATTCCTGGACGTGTCTCAAGCCTTCGATCGCGTTTGGATTGAAGGTCTAGTTTACAAAATCAAGACCGTTTTGCCACAAAACACCCATAAGTTGCTTGAATCTTACCTCAAAGATAGAGTTTTTACTGTAAGATGCAAAAATTTCTTCTCTGAAAACCACAAAATCAAGGCTGGAGTACCCCAAGGAAGTGTGCTCGGACCGATCTTGTATGTCCTGTACACGGCTGATATTCCTACAAGCAGTCAAACAATTCTATCCACCTTTGCTGATGACACAGCTATAATCAGTCGCTCAAAATATCCAAAAACAGCAACAGCTCACTTAAAAAACCATCTGATCGACGTGGAAAAATGGTTTGCAGATTGGCGCATACAAGTCAACGATCAAAAGTGTAAGCACATTACGTTTACACTTAATCGGGAAACCTGCCCACCACTGTCCCTAAACAACAAACAAATCCCCCAAGTCAACGAAGTCACCTACCTGGGCATCCACTTAGACAGGCGGCTTACCTGGAGAAGGCACATTGAAGCGAAGAAGACCTCCCTAAAACTCAAGGCCAATAGTTTCCACTGGCTCATCAACCCTCGCTCACCTCTTCCGCTGGAATACAAAGTTCTACTATATAACTCATGTCTAAAGCCAACCTGGACGTACGGGTCTGAACTTTGGGGGAACGCAAGCAGCAGCAACATAGAAATCATCCAACGTGTGCAGTCGAAGATACTGCGAACAATAACGGGGGCCCCCTGGTATATTCGCAACGCAAACATCCATAGGGACCTGGATATAAAACCCGTCAAAGAAGAAATTGATAGTAAAGTTTTGAAATACGAAAATAGATTATCAGTACATCCAAACCAACTAGCCAGGCAGCTCAGGCGGCTCAGGAGCCACTCTCGTCTACAGCGCAACGACCGCCCACTCCTGCCCAATTGAGGGCTGTTGACCAATTAATAATCATCATAATATAACAAATAAATAATATACATTAATAATACATAGTATAGGTTAAGATCTGAATTCTTATTGTAAGAAGAGAAGATTCAATAAATAAAGATAAAGCTAAAAAAAAAAAAAAAAAAAAAAAAAAAAAAAACTTTGAATCAGGAAACTTAAGAAAACATTATTTACCTGAACTCAGATAATGTCCTAGCGGTTGTTACCATTGACAATAATTGTTTTGCAAGCTGAACCAAGAGTGTAAAAGAAAATATGTAAAAGAAAAGTACAAATACCACAGTGCCTCAATTTCATGGCGAAGCCACGTGCAGAGATTTGTGCCGGTCGAGAACCGTGTTGCGTCATAGCTTTCTACTTGGTGCAACACGCATGAAACCCTTTCCTCGGGTCACTAATCCTGGTAGACATTTTTATGAGGGCCGCTAGGTATTTTCGTATTAGCCTGGTCCAATGATGCGACAGAGTCGCTTACTCAGAGCAACTCGGTCGTTCGACTGTACGCCAAAATACCGGTATAGTTTTCTGACTAAAAAGACGAGCTGCAAACTCTGCTAAAGAGTCCGGACTTGACCCCAATGGTCAAGTGCCCAAACTACAAGGACGGTTGCCAACCTTTATCAGCGAAGCAAGCCACGACTTAGCTCTCCGGAAACGCTTTTCCGCGCTGAGGCAACACACCCGAAAGCAACCACCCCGAAGGCGGCCACCAATCGATCAACCTCAGTGGTTTCAGGAGCAGGAGATGTCAGGCTCTCCGTACTATCTCCAGGAAATCACCAGACAGGCCCAGGACGTGGGAAACAAGTGTCCAGAATCCCGCCGCTGTTCGCCGATAAACAGCACGCCCTGTTCGAAGGTCTTCACGCATCGAGTACGGAGCCACGTCATACAACGTAAGAATTAGCGAGATACCACCGGCCATTCGGTCCGCGCTGAAGGCTGGTATTGAGCCTACCAGATGGGAAACTTGCAGGCGGGATATTTTAAAGTTTTTCTTGCTAGTTTCCAGCTATATGGCGCGATCAGGAAAATATATTAAGAAGCCAGCGATGCACACTGTGGATCTGCGTTTGATGATGCAATGCGCAAAATATTCGTTTGACCAGAAACTCGGAAGAAATTATGAGAACCTACTCCTGAATATTAAATATTCATGCGGCGACACGAGTTCTCCTCGCTGGAGAGGCTTACTTAATTGGACACCGCCTACGAAATCACTCGGGATCAGGACCCCGCCCAACAAGCAGCTCTGATTTCAACCGCAATTTGGAATTTCGGTAGAGAGAGCGACTCTCAGCCTGAACCTCGACCATGGAATCTCGCCATACCAGTTGGAACACCTTTCAGAACACAGAAATTCGCCATATCAAACCGGATGATCTCCCATCGCGGAAAATCTTTCTCAGCGACCATCGACACAGGCGCATTGCGGAGCTTCGAAAGCAAAGCGGTCGCCAACCGGCATGACTCGGGGGAACATCAGAGAAGTCCGTTCTTGGATTTTTCTGGCAGACGGATTTCAGAATGAAGTCACCAAGGCTCTGCAGACGCAAGTTGGTCTGAACAATCTGAACCAATGACGAAGGTCATTGAAGGTTGCCTCGCATAGTTCAGCCCACCTGAAAGCTGCGTCACTATCTGGAATGCTATAAGTTTGACGTGATCACTGGTCACCTCACCTTTAATTGGCTGAACTCCATTAACAACTTATTGGTACATATTGCATGATTGGAGCTTCAGCAACACCAGTTCGACGCACTCTACCGGAAGAGCAAATACAACATGGTCGCCGACGACCTTCCCGACAACCACTAGGGATGCTTTAGTTACTCTCGGAGCAAAGAACCCCGTGCAAATCAATTCAGAAGATGCAAAATCCAGAAGCACCCAGATAAATTTCCGGATTACACATTGGATCACAAACAGTAGTATAGAAACATCGTACACGCTTCAGACGTGGGGGACACAAACTCTTCGAAGTCTTGCTTGCCTCGGGAGCCACGACAACTAGTACTGGAGAAATGCCACGACCACCCTTCGGCCGAAGAATTGTCTAGCAATATATTTGACCTGAATTACAACGGGATGTGTCCCTCAACGGAGCCGTTCATACTCGGACTCGGCGAGGAAATACAAAGCTTGCTATTCTCTAAATGGGTCAATTCTATACTCTCCACAGCAGAACTGTGCGTGCAAACCGCAATATCAAGTCGATGAAAGCTCAGTCAAGATCGCCGGACGTGGGATCAGCTACTGCCTAAGATCTCACTTGCTGTCAAAACGAGCAACCAAGAAGAATGTATCCCCAACGACCGATGGACGATCGCTTTAGAGCTGTTGAACAGCAGCAGTCTAAAGATGAGACTATCCTATCCTGGGATGGCTACGCCAACTTGAAGCCTAGCGAGGTCGAGTCCGAGAGTGGGCTTAGCTCCGGGCAAAGCTCGAATAAATTGAGCGAGGCGGACCAAGCAATGGTCTCCGAGTCCATTGCGGCACAAGAGTTGGAGTTCCTCTGGGTTTTGTAGCACCACACACATCTTCCCCACCTAGGTCACCGGCAAAGACTTCTCCGGGGACACCAACAAAAACCCGGTAACAAGAAAACCATCAGCACGACGTACGAACCATAAGGGGGGCTTCTCATGTAACATGTCAAAAAGTAGTTGTTTTTTGGGAATTTTTTTCACTTGGAAAATGAAAACTTAAACGAATAATTGTTTGCATATATTTGAAGACATGTTTTAAGTATGAGAAAAACATTTTTTGAAAATTCTAAAAAAACAAAATGGCGGACTTATTCAAGGTCGCGTGTGGCTCGACGCGGCTGAGGGACTTATTGCGGTACAGTGTGGAGCCCAAAGTTTTCATCGGAAACATACAAAAAAAATTTTTTATTATTCAGCAAGGTTCCCCCGAGTGCATGAATGTCTGCAACTTCAAACAATTCGATTTTAAAATATTGAAATCACGTCTTGAAAAAAAGTGCCATTTTTTCGCCTTTTCTTTTGCTGCATTGGGCTGAAAAGTGTATAAAAAACCTTTTTTTCACAATTTCAGATTTTCATGCACTCGTTCAATGTATAATCTGCAAAACACTTTTTAGAAATCAAAAATCGGTTCAGTAGTTTTTTCGTAATCGTGTACCGCGTTTTTAAAATCATAGTTTTGAGAAAAAAACGATTTAAAGTTTTGAGTTAGCACACAAAGCCCGCCCGAGCGCGCTCGTTCAATCAGTCAGTTGAGTTGAGTCATAAAACTTCGGGAATATACTCTCTATTCTATCGATTTATGAAAAAAAATCGATTTTTTTTAAATTTTACATCAGAAGCCCCCCTTAAGCCAGCCCGTTGCCGTCACCCACCACGGGTACGGTGACGCGCTACATACGAGGCACCTCCTGCACTCTGAAAAGTGTGTCCAGCTATCATCATGCGTTGTCTCACACTGCCTGGTTCCGTCCACCGTGGTCACGTATTGAGGACCCTCCACTACAACCCGGCAAAGACGGTATCTATAGACGATATTATCGATAAGTAATTAGTGTTGGAAAGCGTAGAAACCTGGCGAGGCGAGCTAACATGCAGTCGCGTCGCCAGAAGCTCTGCTTATTTCTCAAAAGGCAGCAAGGGCGAGCGGTTTTCATAAGAAAGTAGAGAGGCGACGCGCTTGGAGTCCATGGAAAGTAAAAAGTAAAGCCGCTTACTCACAGAAACTCGGTCGTCCGACTGTCCGCCACAATACCGGTATAGTTTTCTGGCTAAGAAAGAAACTGCTAAATATATTACATTTTGGCTAAATGGTGCGCTTAAAAAGTGAAAATTTGTCTATTATATATTTTTCAAGATTTTTAAATACAAATGAATTGCAATTCAAAAAAATAATTCCGTAATTCCTTAGGCAATGTATTTTTCAAAATATATGTAAACGGTAGTAGTAGTGGTGAATCCGTTGAAAATCGACTGAGTTATGTGTCCGACCTACTTATAAAATGCAGTTGAAAGACACGCGCCTAAAGATTCGACAGCTTACAAAAGGAGTCAGCCTTTTACTAAAATTCAAAAACCGATGTGGAATGCAAAAAATAATTAATCATTTGTTAATATATTTATTTTTGCAGTTGGCATGCGAATCGATCAGTCAATGAAAATTTTATAGAATATTTACATGCTACTGGAAGGGCCAAAACAATAAATGGAGCTCTGATCATTTTTGAGGTTAATAAATATGACACTGGAGATTATTTCTGCACTATTAAAAATTCAGAGGGGACCGCGGTACATAAAGTAAAATTAACGGTAATATCACCATTGAGTGCGAGGTTACATCCGTTGGTAAACAGTGTTAAAATTGGTCACTCTGCTGATTTCGTGAGTAATATATAGTGTTCTAGTATTTAATTATTTATATTAATGTAAGTTTTCTTTAGATCTGCGTTACGAATGGATTTCCAATAAAAAATATTGTGTGGCAAAAAGATGGAAAAAGCTTGCGCACTGGCTCACGTGTTCGCCTTTTGTCTCAAGAACACATTTATATTTCGCCTGTTACTAAAGAAGATAAAGGAATGTATCAATGTACTATTAAAAACGGCTTTGGATCAGCTCAAGGATCTTCTGAGTTACGTCTAGAAGGTACCATACAGTTTATACAGTTACAACATTTTTTAACAACATAATACTTTGTTTTAGAAGTTTCCCCTGTCATAAATTACAAATTTATCGAGCAGACTATGCAACCAGGGCCCTCCGTATCATTGAAATGTAGCAGTAGTGGAAACCCGACCCCGAAAATAGTTTGGTACCTCGATGGCTTTCTCTTGTTGTGGGTAAGATTCATTCTTAAATAATAAGTACTTGTCCGCGCCAAGACGGGAAACTTTTTTATGGCAGTGTAACAATTAACAGGCCAGAGAGCAGTTCTCTCCAGATGCACTCTCATCTCGCTCTCTCGGTCTGCTAATTGTCTCCACACCGCTCTGCCGCCCTCTCCTGCATTTACATCCAACGAGTGTAAAAACTGACTGGCACACTCCTGTGCATACATCATTTCGTACATATCTTCTATCTTCTATATATATAAAAGCAAGTTGTGTTAGTTACACCACTTATAACTTAAGAACGGCTGAACAGATTTGGCTGAAAATTGGTAGGAAGTGTATCAGGATCTTCTTTATTGTGTTCTCTTTTAACTTTCGATACGAACTGACTCGCTGCTCGCAGGCAGCTAACTTTCAACCCCCGTTTATGTTCAGCTTCTCATTCTCTCGAGAGATCACATCCTCTCTCGAGAGATCGGAAGTGTGACCAGCGTTTATAAAGTAATATAATAATAACATAAGTTAGTAAACATAATTATTACCCAGCCTGTTACAACTCGGCCGTCCTGACATTGAGATATCCCACTATCTCTGACATGATTATTTTACAATATTAACAATTTAAGCTTAGGATTTATACAATTGGTTTTTTAAATTCTCTTACATTTACAGTTTATCACAGTTATTAATTTTCTATTTCATCCAATGCCGAATATTATTAGCACTCCACACTCCTTTGTTTGGATTACGAGATAACTGAAACCCTTCGATATCTTTGAGTAAATATCTGTCATTCTTCAGAACCTTCTCAATGCAATAAGGGCCTTTAGTTTTGGGAATAAGTTTTCTCGCTACTCCTGCCGTACTATCAAAGTTTGTAACTACTACATAATCACCTTCTCGAAATTCCGTTGCCGTTTTCCTTTTTGCATTATAGTATGCTTCATTTCTTGATTGCGACTGTAACTGAGTTTCTTCAGCTTCTTTCCTAATATCTTCTAACGTTTTCCTAACATTTACTTCATTATTATCATCTTCTAATCTTTCCCTTAATTCATCACAAACTTCTCCTCTTTGAGTTATACCAAATAAAGTTTCACTAGGCCTCTGTTTTATGCTACTATGAATTGTGTTATTCATTGAATATTCTACTCTTTCAATGATCTTATCCCAATGTAAACCCTTTTCTGGTTCCGTTAATTTTGCTATCATCGGACCTAAGTTTCTATTAATTCGCTCAACTTGGCCATTTGCCTGAGGCGACCCCGTCGCAATTTTGATGTGTTTAATATTATTTTCCTCCATAAACTTTTCAAATTCTGCTGACGTAAAGCAACTTCCACGATCTGAAATCACACATTTAGGTCTACTGTACGCTCGAAAATAATCAGCTAATGCATTTACTGCTTCTTTAGAATTCGTTGTTTTGGTAGTATACAGCCTAACAAATTTTGTGAACGCATCTACAACAGCTAATATATGTTTCTTTGATCTACTATTGTCCACGGGCCCATAATGATCGATGTGAATGATTTCGAAAGGCTTGTTCCCTTTCGGGATACTGTGCAAATGTCCATCTCCTTTGCCCACTTTCGGGGAATAAGCTATACATTTTAAACAATTTTGAATATGTTCTGAAACTTTGTCCTTCATGTTCGGAAACCAGTAACTTTTGCTTATAGCCTCTAACATTTTGTCCCTTCCAATGTGACCCAACTCGTCATGATACTTGTAAAGCACATGTTCTTCCATAAGATTTGGTACATAAAATAAAAAGTCTGTTATCATTACTTTTTCTATATATTACCCCATTCCTCATTTCGAACCATTTATGTTCACCATTCTCTAAAATTTTCCTAATTTCTTCGACCTTAACATCTTTTGACTGGCAAATTATTAAATAAGTTTCAAACGTGTTCGCTTCTATGACCATTATGTTGTTACACCGACTAAGTGCATCTACGTGTTGCATTTGCTTACCTGCTCTATGTTTTAAAACGTAATCAAATTCTTGAAGCTCAAGGGCCCACCTCGCTATTCTCGGATTCAAATCAATCTTATTCAATGTCAAAGTGAGAGAGTTGCAATCCGTAACAATTTGAAATCGCTTGCCCTGCAAATATATCCTAAATCTTCTCAAAGCGTAAATGATGGCTAACGTTTCCAACTCAAAACTGTGATATTTTGCTTCTGTTGTCGTTGACCTCTTCGAAAAATAAAAAATCGGATGCAACTTACTGTCTGCCTTCCTTTGCAGTGCAACTCAATGTCATCTCTGTGGTCGTAAATAGCCAAAACTGGCCCTTCCATTAATTTAATTTTCAAACTCTCAAAACAATTTAACTCTTCCTCTTCAAACTTAAATACCCTATCCTTTTTCAATAAATCATATAACGGCTTAGCTATGATCGAAAAGTCCTTAATAAATCGTCGAAAATAAGAACATAACCCTAAAAAACTTTGAACTGCTTGTACTTTATTGGGAATCGGAAAATTTTGTATTGCTTCTAAGCCACTATCATCAGCTTTTATTCCATCAAATGAAATCACAAACCCTAAATATTTCACCTTGTCTTGTAAAAATTTGCATTTATCCATCCTAAGTTCTAACTTGTTTTCCACTAATCTCTTAAATACTTCTGCTAATATTTCTAAGTGTTCCTTTACATTTCTACTTGCAACTAAAATGTCGTCCATATATACAATGACTTTATCCTGTCTAATCATGTCTGAAAATATGTCATTTACAAACCTCTGAAATACTTGTGGAGATGTTTTAAGACCCATTGGCATCGTAAAAACTCAAATTGGCCCAATGGCGTAGTAAACGATGTGTATTTTACTGATTCTTGATTAACAAACACATGGAAATAGCCATTCTTCAAATCTAATTTCGTAAATACTGATTTTCCCACTAACTTATCTAAAAGGTCATCAATTAAAGGTATAGGATAATTATCTTTGGCCATAATCTTATTTAAACGTCTGAAATCTATGCATAATCTAAGATCTCCTGATTTCTTCTTCACTAATACAATCGGAGATGCGTACTCCGATCTACTAGTTTGAATAATGCCATCCCTAATGTATTCGTCTAACATTTTCCTTAACACCTCTTTTTCACTATAAGACAGTCTTCTAGGTGAGCAACTAAATGGCTTAGAATTTTCTAAAACTATATTCATTTCACATCTTATTTTCGGAACTTCAGGTCGCTTCGCCTGAACATAATTTGTTTCCACTAGTTCAATTAACTTCTTTTGATCAGTATGACTTACTGTTTCACCGATATTATATGATCTTTCTTTATCTAAATCGTCAAAAATATTTATTTCCATAATTTGTCTTTCAAAATTTTCATAAGTCTGTACCGTTTTGCCTAAAGTTTCTTCCTGTAAGGGTTGTCCTTCTAAACTTGAATTTCCTAACTTCTCTTTTTCTAACCTTTCACTTCCTAAAATTTTTCCTCCTAAAGTTTCTAACATATCCTCTTCAGCAGATTTCCTATCTGACTTTTCTTGTCCTAAAATTTCACTTTCTAACATTTCCTTTCCTAACATTTCCTTTGCTAACATTTCCTTTCCTAACATTTCATTACCTAAACTTTCTTGTCCTAAAATTTCACTTTCTAACATTTCCTTTCCTAAAATTTCACTTTCTAACATTTCCTTTCCTAATATTTCATTACCTAACTGTAGGTGTTTCAAATCTTTCCCATTGTAAGGCACCTCATCGATTGAATTAATTTTGTTATCGTCTTGGGTATCAATACTCTCAACCGTTATCATCTTTAGCGTTTCTAAATTAATTTTTAAATCGCAGGCTTCCATAAAGTCTCTGCCCAGCACAATATTACTGCCCATAGATTCATTAGCCACAACAATTAAGTTAAAAAAATTCTTATTTCTCTTTTCCATATGAAACATAATATTTTTCCAAAACTTTTTAATTCACTTTTGTTTATCCCAACATAGGTTTCTTTTTGAGGTTCTAATTTAATATTTTTCGGCACAAACGAAATTTTTATGAGAGATATTGGGCTACCTGAATCTATTAAGCATTCCGTAATAATTGGCTGATTAGGATTTTCAAAACTATTTGTTGACATCTCGCTTCTTGTTTTTCGGACATCCGTTGATCAGGTGATCGGCAGAGCCACATCCATAGCAAGTTCCTGGCGTCCGTTTCGGTTTAGCGCATTCCCTGGCCCAATGCCCCTTTCCGCTGCAGTTGTAGCAGCGCGTCTCCTTGCTCACCAGATCAGTTTTCGTTGTCCGCATCCTGTTGGTTCCAGTAATTTTCCTTGGCAGCATTATGTCCGCAAACGCCCTCAGCATTCTTCCAGAATTTTCGAAACACTGCAGCTTCGCCTGAGTACGCAAATTAGCCGTTGGAATGCCCACGACAAGTCCATCCACGAGCTCGTCGTCCTCCATGTTGACCTCTCTGGCTAGTCTGCTCTTCTCTTCAAAATAGACAGCAAACTTCTCATTTGGTTGCCACAAGCGCGCCTCGAATTGCCGCCGAAAGCAAGGTGCAACTGCTGCAGCAACTCACTCGTCGGTTTGACAAAGCGGGATGCATCAGCATGCAACCACTGCAAAGCGCTGCCTCTTAATTTGCTGATCAGCAAAACTCTTCGCTGCTCGTCTCCTAAATTATATAACGACGATATGTTGTCCCATTGCGAGATCCAGGATCGAACCGGCATGTTGTCAGAAAACTCGATCAGCATTTCTTTGGCCAGATTAAAACCAGCCGTCGAAAAATTTCCATCACCATTTGAGAATGGCGCGACAAGTTCACCGGAATTTTCCTGCACAACACTGCTGCAGAAAACGTTGCTGGCGCCGACCTCTTCATCGCTAAGTTGTTGTTCATTCACGCCACTTCTCGCCGCACCGTTGCTTCTCTCTCCATCTCGCTCACTCTTGTCGCCGTTCGTCTGCGCCTTTCGTTCTTGCCCGTTCTTGAAATTCTTGGTAACGCTGCTTTTCTCGGTATTTCGCTCGATCTTGCTGCCCAAATTCGACGAACCGTTGGTTCTGGCGTCGTCGATCTGCCGTCGTAAAGCTTCTAGAAATTTCTGCGCCTTCTCAATTTCCAGGCGCACTCCTTCCATAGTTTCCAGATCACTAGCTAGCTGCACCAGATTTTGCTGCTCCAAGCTTTCGTCCTCCGAATTGATTGACTCCATGTCCAGTATTTCTTCTTCCTCCTGGATCGCTTGGGAAACTTCGTCTCGGTTTTCTGGTGAAATAGCAACCACTCGCGAAAAAAGTTCCGCCTTGGATCCGGTCGTTGGCAAATTTAGGAGTTCTAACCACCTCTTTAACTGAGTCACCGACACATCATTCATTTGCAAATCCATTTTATTTTGTTTTTATAAATTTAAATTTGAACTTTTAGTCTTTAAATATTTTTTTCTCTGCCGTATCCCACTTCTGAGATTGGATCTTCAGGATCTTCTTTATTGTGTTCTCTTTTAACTTTCGATACGAACTGACTCGCTGCTCGCAGGCAGCTAACTTTCAACCCCCGTTTATGTTCAGCTTCTCATTCTCTCGAGAGAGCACATCCTCTCTCGAGAGATCAGAAGTGTGACCAGCGTTTACAAAGTAATATAATAATAACATAAGTTAGTAAACATAATTAATACCCGGCCTGTTACAGAAGGTAGCTTAGAGCCCGGAATAGGGCGTAGGGTACTTTTTATTCCGTTCGACATACCAAAAATCGCATATAAACTGAGTTATTATCTCATCACACTGACAAGCACACACTACTATAGCATTTTAACTCAATTTTTTTGAAGTGAATTGAAGTTATTTGTGATTTTGGTGAATTGAAGTGAAGTTAAGTTTTTCGTGGTTTTAGTGAATTGTTTAATTAATAATGCCGCAACCATGACGATCGAATCTTTCCCGACAAAGCCGTAATTCAAGAAGACTACAAAATACTGCAAATGAAAGGACTGAAGGGGAACAAAACATTGCACGTGAACAGCGCCGCGTTAGTATGGGTCGACTTCGTACTTCTCAATAAGAAGAACAAAGTGAGGCAACCCGTAACACGGCTCGGTTGACAATGCAGAATCGTCGAGCTTACAACAGAGGTCAAGAAATAGATAATTTGTGACGCAAAAGATACTTATCAAGTGCTGATTTGAATCGAGCAGTGTTTCAATACGATTGCATCACTGATTACAGCTTGCATCCCAGCGTTTGCATTGGGCAAATGGACGTTGTTTGCAACTATTGCGGTGTGTGGAAGTTTTACGGAGAAACGCCTGGATTATGCTGCTTTAAGGGTAAAGTGAAATTGCGATTGTTGACTTCGCCACCTGAGCCATTGTATTCACTGCTTTGTGGTGAAACACAAGAATCACGCCACTTTCCTGCAAACACTCGAAAATACAATGGTTGTTTCCAAATGACGTCATTTGGAGCAGATATTATCGAAGAACGAGGATTTAATCGGAGATTTAAGGTTTTTTTTTTGGTATTATATAGAATTTAGTTAAATAATAACTTACTTTATCTTAGATACAAGGGCAGATTCACCAGCGAATTGGATCATTAATATCTTTCGAAGATACACAAAAAAAATTTTTTAAAATATACACGTATTTCATGGGCAACATGGAAGAACAACTTGATCGACGCCTAGGGATCAATACAGGAATGAAGCGAGCAATTCTTCAAAACTTGCAGTGTCTGCTTCATGAACATCATGCGATGGTCAGGTTGTTTAAGAGTGCTTTAGAGCGCATGCTAAATGATGACTATAAAGTTGTCATAAAAGCAGATAAAGGACCATCTGGAACACACGAAAGGACATTTAATGCTCCAACAATAGACGAAGTCGCCATCCTGATTGTGAACAATTTGATGAATGAGGACATACACAATCGGGCTTTACTATTGATCGAAGCTATGTGTTACCTCATGTGCGGTAATATATTAATCAGGTTAGAATGCCAGCGCCAAATCGTGAATGAATTTAATCGAGAATTAGAACGGGAACATGAATATGATCACCAGGAATTAAATTTATTAGTTCAAACGAATGTACCCCTGTTGAATTCCCAACAGAAGAAAGTTTATGATACTTTAATGAAGGCAATCGATGAAAAAAATGGTGGTTTATATTTCCTAGATGCCCCTGGTGGAACTGGCAAGACATTCCTCATGTCATTAGCTTTAGCAACTGTTCGGGCGAGATCCAGCATAGCTGTTGCAGTTGCTTCTTCGGGAATAGCCGCCATATTGTTAGAAAGATGCTGTTGGCTGATTTCAGCCCTTTATTTAATTTTAAAATAAGCAAGTCAAATAAGAAGAAATTAATTGAAAATGAAATGTAATGAAGTATTTAGAAAATAAGTACAAGAGAAAATGAAGTACAAACGCTGAATGTGGATCGCGTTAGCTTTAAGCGGGAAGAAGGAAAAGAAGTAGGAGACGAAATAAATGAAGCCAGTCTCGTTTAGGTTCTGATCGTTTCGCACGCACCCGCTCAAAGTCGTTGTCTTTCCGCCGTATACTGTATAAATATATATATAATAAACTTGTTAATAATCCCGTGTTGAATTCGTGTCATTTGTTATTAAATTTGGCAGTGTTAAATATTCGTCTCACAAAAACTATTGTGAATCTACATGGCGCCCGAGCAGAGACAAATTTAGCCAAATTTAAACAATTGCAAATTACAAGTGAACAGTGGCAACAAATTTAAAACAGTGTTTTGGTTTCTAATTTGACAAATAAAGTTAATATTTGTTAAATTAAAATCAGCAAACGGTGACGTGCAAATAAATACATACATATATACGTACGTAACGGAAAAAGTGGACAAGTGAAGTGCAATACATAACGCACACAAACATACATACATACAGAAATCGGTGGATAAGCGGTAGATTTAAAGCGGAACATAAAGAGCGGGAATTAACCCTAGAAGCCCCAAATTAAAAACCTACAAAACTAATTAAACCGCGTCGGCCGGAAAAAAAATGAAAGACAACAAATAATTTGGCAAATGGATAAGCATCTGGTAAAAAGTGTTATCTCACCCCGTGATAACTTGCAGGTACTCTGTACATTTTTTTGATTATTTAAAATTCGTTTATTACAAGCACATATACATACATATAAATTATTTGGTGCTGAATAAACAATTTTTCGAATTAATGCAAACAAACTTTAGTTAAAATATTGTTCGTGGCTAACATACATATTTTAAAGATGCGTTTACTAACTACAGTACCTCAAATAAATTTCGCCTCAGCTGGTACTTATTGTATATATAAAGAAAAGTGCTCTTCTACATTTCCTCAGCTTTAATTTGTGAATTCCCAAGAACAGTTGCTCAGTTAATTTTTATTCACTCTCCCATAAAATACTTGGTGAATTGTGTGAAAATAACTTGTGAGGCATTATAAATTATTTAGTGTCCAGTTAATAAAAATTAAAAGTGGCTTTTTTTGAATCTATATTTAAAAAAGAAAATATTGAAATGGCTCCTCCAGCATCAGGGTCCAATGATCTGGAATCATTGCTCAAACGACGAGACAATTTAGTAGCTAGCATTACGCGCATAAAAATATCTATTGAGAAAAACTTAATCTCAAAAGACCAGTGTGAGCTCGAATGTCGTCTGGAAATGTTAGGAAAATATGTTGAAGATGCATTAACGATTCAAAATAAAATCGAATTAAAAGATGACGAGGACGATTATAGGATGGAATTGGAAGAATTGTGCGTAATAACGAAGGCAAAATTAAAATCGCTGTTACCACGCGCTACGAACAGTGTCACAGAACAAAGTAGCACAACAGCGCCTTCTCATTGTAGACTTCCAAAAATGTCTCTTCCAAAATTCGATGGAAAATATTCCGAATTTAAAAATTTTATAGGGCTATTTAATACTTTGGTACACAATAATAGTTCTCTACCAGACATCAAAAAATTTAACCACCTCATATCATGCTTATCTGGAGCTGCATTAGGAACAGTTAAAGCATTCCAAATGTCAGAGGAAAATTACCCTAAAGCTTTAGAAAGTCTCAAACGTGTGTATGATAACGATTGCCTTATATTTTTTGATAATATCGCGACTTTATTCGATTTAACTCGGGTCTCTCAACCTTCAGCAGCTGCTTTGAGGGAACTTATTGATACAGCATCAGCGGTTTATGACTCTCTATTGTCATTAGGAAATCATGAAGACATCACAAATGCTATTTTTATCCACTTAGTGCTGTCGAAAGTTGTCGGTAAGACTCGCTCGAAATGGGAAGAACAGCTTGACTACTCAAAGCTGCCTAAGTGGAGTGACTGTCAATCGGTATTAAATCGAAGATTTCAGCAGTTGTCTGGAGAGGAAGGTAGTAAGTTTAAGCAAAATAAACCAAATCAAGACCGCAGGGCTGACACGAGTAAAAATGTTAAGCATTCTTTTAACTGCGCTGCTGAAAAACGAGACTTACGCAGTTCTAGTTGTCAATTTTGCAATTCTGGAGAACATGAGATAACAGGTTGCCAGCCATATGCAGCTCTTTCGGTTCAGCAACGATTTGAATTTGCAAAAAGTGTCCCCCTTTGTATAAATTGCTTGAAAAGAGGCCATACAGTTTCAAAATGTAAAGTTCCAAAATGTAGGATATGCGGAAAAGGGCATAATGCATTATTGCATAAGTTTTCATCGTCAAGTACTCAGCAATCATCTCAATTAGTGCAAGAAAGCTCATCTACTTCGCATGCTATGCATGCCACAGTGCCAGATAAGGTAATACTTGCTACTGCAGTTGTACATGTCAAACGCCAAGATGGACAGTACATTCTAGCTAGAGCCCTACTAGATTCAGGGTCGCAAATAAATTTTGTGACTGAGGAGCTCGCTAGTAATCTGCATATAAAGAAAGATGATGCGAATGTGAACTTACTTGGTATCGGTCAACAGCATACTGAAGTTAAGAAAACCATTCACACAGCTAGGTTTAATAGCAATGACTACATGGCAAATTTCTGCATACTCAAAACAATTTCAGGATATCAGCCAAATCAAGCAATTGATATTCAGGGCTGGGATATACCATCAAATATTAACTTGGCAGACCCGCAGTTCTATAAGCCACAAAGGGTAGACATGCTAATAGGAGCAGAATCGTTTTTCGAGTTAATGGCAGTTGGACAAATTAAGAAAAGCCCTGAGCATCCTACACTGCAAAAAACCTTGTTAGGATGGATTGTGTCTGGACGATATCGGTGTCCCAAAACACCAGTTGGGCCAATTGTGAACAGTTTTAAATGTCAGGAAGAAAGTTTAAGTAGCATAAACGACACACTACAAAAGTTTTGGGATTTAGAAGAGATGCCTTTAAGAAATTTCCAAGCACGTTACACAGAGGAACAACAAATGTGTGAGAAATCTTTTATTGAAAATGTCCAAATTTTGTCAGATGGAAGATTTGAAGTTAAACTTCCATTTAAAAAAGAACCTAGTTCCTTAGGATCCTCATTTGAAGTTGCCAAACGTAGATTCCTTTCGTTGGAACGACGATTATTACGAGACTCGAATTTAAAGAAAATGTATATGGATTTTATGGAGGAATATCTCGCTTTGGGGCACATGTCACCAATTGATTATGGGGTCCCGACTCCTCCACACTATTTCATTCCGCATCAGTGTGTAGTGCGCCCTCAAAGTACAACTACTAAGCTTAGAGTTGTCTTTGATGCTTCAAGTCGTACAACTACACAAGTTGCGTTAAATGACATATTGATGGTAGGCCCAACCATTCAAGAGGAGCTGTTTTCCACTTTGTTGCGATTTCGCTTCCATAAATACGCATTAACTGCGGACATTACGAAGATGTATCGCCAAATAATCATACATGAAGATGACCGGATTTACCAGCTCATAGTGTGGAGAAGAAGTCCTTCTGAGCCATTGCAAATGTGTCGCCTCAACACGGTTACTTATGGAACCGCGTCTGCACCATTTTTGGCCATAAGATGTTTGATGCGGCTAGCTGAGATGCAAAGGTCGTCTAACCCAGCAGCAGCAGCAGTGATTCAGAAGGATTTCTATGTCGACGACTTGTTAACTGGTGCTGGAAGTATACAGGATTTAAAAACGATACAACGGGATGTAATTTCAATCCTGCATGGGGCCGGGATGAAGCTCGCCAAATGGTATTCCAATTGTGCGGAGCTATGTACTTCCGAAAACACAGACAAGTCGTTGGCAGTAGCCGAATCGGATCCAACAAAAACGTTAGGAATAAGATGGTTTCCCAAAGAAGATGAATTTCATTTCCAGTTAGAGGATTCATTTCAAGATCTTCGTGCTACAAAACGCAATATTTTGTCTGTGTCAGCTAGGTTATTTGATCCCCTTGGTCTTCTATGTCCCTTAGTGACAAAAGTTAAAATTCTACTGCAGGAGCTATGGATGGAAAAGTTAGATTGGGATGAGTCGGTACCACTGAAGTTACATACAAGCTGGGAGCAACTTAAAGTTAATTTGTTGCACCTCCATCAGTTAAGGATTCCCAGATATTTAAAAACTTCACTATCTCAACCAATTCAACTGCACGTATTCGCCGATGCCTCAATTAAACCTTATGGTGCTTGTATATATGTTCGTACAAGCACAGCTGATGGAATTAAAGCCATGTTGTTAACGGCAAAATCCAAGGTAGCCCCTTTAAAAACAAGGTCACTTCCCCGTCTGGAACTTTGTGCGGCTCATGTTGCAGCTGATCTGTTAAATAAAATCAGGCCTATAGTATCAAGCCCAATTGAAAAAGTAACGTTCTGGTCGGATTCGGAAATAGTCCTTCATTGGGTGAAGACTCATCCATGGAGTTTATCAGTTTTCGTAGGAAACCGAATAGCTGAGATTCAGGATTGGAGCAAAGGCTCAATTTGGCGTCATGTTCCGACAAAGCAAAATCCGTCGAGGAACTCAAGGATTTTATGTGGTTCAACGGTCCAACATTTTTAACTGAACCAGAAGATAAATGGCCTATTAATAGTCATTTTGAACTATCGCAAGGTATGCAAGAGTTGGAAATCAGAAAATCAGCTCTTGTCTGTGCAGAACCACGCATGCAAAGTGATCTTTTAGAATACATAGAAAAACAGTCGTCATACATTAAGACAGTAAGGGTCATTGGATATGTACTTCGTTTTATAAGAGGATGTCGAAAAGCGGCTCGTGAGGCGAATATACTGCTCACAGCAGCTGAGCTGAAAATGGCATTTGACAAAATTATTCAGGTTGTGCAGGACTTCGAGTATGCAGAAGTCATTGATAAAATTCGCAAGAAGTCATTACTCGCGCCAAATTTGCAGAAGTTGTGCCCGTTTTTGCAAGAAGTCAAGCTAGAAAAGTTGACATTTAGCTTGGTGAGAGTCGGCGGGCGAATGTTGCAAGCCGAGATTCCATTTGACGCGAAATTTCCGTGCTTACTCAGCAAACAGTCGCAGTTCTTAAAGAATTACGTTGAACATTTGCACAGAAGGAATTTCCATGTCGGCGCGCAAGCCTTAGGCAGTCTTCTCAATGAGCGGATATGGGTGGTTAATGCTCGGGAGATATTTAAAAAAGTTGTTCGCCAATGTTTGCACTGCTTTCGATACAAACCGAAGCTGCTTTCACAAATCATGGGGCAGTTGCCTGCTGATAGACTAAGATCAGCTCGTCCCTTTACAGTGTGTGGAGTAGATTTTTGTGGGCCAATCATGACCACTTTGAAGATCCGAGGGAAGCAACCATATAAGTCCTATGTCGCTGTATTTGTGTGTTTTGCGTCCAAAGCTGTTCATCTTGAACTTGTTAGCGACTTGTCAACTGATACCTTTTTATCATGTTTCCAAAGGTTTGTCGGCCGGAGAGGACTTCCGAAGACGGTGCACTGCGACAACGGCACGAATTTCGTGGGCGCGAGCAATCGCATGAAGGAGTTCGGCGAGAGGCTGAAAGCAGAATTGACCGGCGTCCAACGCTACGCTTCCGAAGAAGGAGTCTCCTTTGCATTCATACCGCCCAGGGCTCCTCACTTCGGAGGCCTATGGGAGGGCGCTGTGAAGTCTGCGAAAGGCCTACTCCTACGGACGGCAGGTCGCGCTTTGCTCACCGCGGACGAGTTAGCGACGTTCCTCGTAGGCGTGGAGGCAACCCTCAATTCAAGGCCAATCGGCCCACTCAGCCAGGACCCCAACGATGGACAAGCGCTGACGCCAGCGCACCTGCTGATCGGCGGCCCGCTGAAGGCCCCACCGGAGGAGGAGGCGCCCGAAAAAATAAGTTGCTTGCGTCGATGGCAGCTTGTATGCTCGCTCAAGCAAGAGTTCTGGCGGAAGTGGTCGACGAGTTATCGTCGGAGCCTGCTGGTTCGCTCGAAATGGACCAAGGAGTACCCGGACGTCAGGGTGGGCCAATTGGTGCTCGTGGCCGAGGACAACTGCCCGCCACAGAGGTGGCTGGTGGGTCGGATAACCGCCGTACACGCAGAGGTGGACGGAAAGGTCAGGGTCGTCGACCTGAAAACTACCAACGGCGACATTAAAAGGGCCATCCACAAATTGGCACCCCTGCCCATCGAATGAAGTAGAGGAGGTGCTCAACGCGGGCGGTGTTGGCTGATTTCAGCCCTTTATTTAATTTTAAAATAAGCAAGTCAAATAAGAAGAAGTTAATTGAAAATGAAATGTAATGAAGTAATTAGAAAATAAGTATAAGAGAAAATGAAGTACAAACGCTGAATGTGGATCGCGTTAGCTTTAAGCGGGAAGAAGGAAAAGAAGTAGGAGACGAAATAAATGAAGCCAGTCTCGTTTAGATTCTGATCGTTTCGCACGCACCCGCTCAAAGTCGTTGTCTATCCGCCGAATACTGTATAAATATATATATAATAAACTTGTTAATAATCCCGTGTTGAATTCGTGTCATTTGTTATTAAATTTAGCAGTGTTAAATATTCGTCTCACAAAAACTATTGTGAATCTACAGATGCCAAACGGCTCATTCAGCATTAAAATTTCCGTTAAATCTTCAAATTATTGAAGAACCAACGTGTAATATTGCAAAACACTCAGCAATGGCCAAAGTTTTAATGGTATCGAAACAAAATTTTTCCTTTTCATATATAAAACAAAAAAAAAATTTCTTTATCTTTTAAACACCAAACGAAGTTTTACCTAAAACTATTGCCATCTAGTGGCGGAACGGAGCTCGCTGGGTTTGCTAGTATATACATAAGATCGCCATATTGCGACTTTGTATAATTTCCAATTGCAAATTTTTTCCAATTGCATTCCTAAATACAGTCCACATCTTTAAGAACATCAAAAACATTAATAAAACATTTACAAAGAATAAAAATCCAATAAAATTAAAACTGCGAAAATTTAAATTTAATAATATAGTACTACATACACATATATAATATAAATTCCATTAATATTTTAACGAAAGTTGGTTTCAAATGACTTGACCAAGTGACCAGTACCAAAGCTGATGTCTGGCAACCCTAGGACAGGCCAACGATCGGTCACTCTAGGACCTGTAAAAAGCCTGTCAAAAAGTTTAGGAAAGTTGCGATCACACTGATCGATCTTCTCCCTCTCTCTCTTCTTCCGGTTGTCTGCCAGGCTGCATGCTTGTGTAATTAAGCGGGTAATAAAAACCTAATATAAATCTTAAGAACCCTTGCTTGGTTGTTTCAATGGCGTTGGCATAACGTGGGCTGACCCCCACCTATTAAACAGTATCCGCTCGGCTGACAGTGGCGAACTTGGAAACCTCGACAGGGCAAATAAGTTTCGTTACATTGGTGTCAGGTGTGGGGTCACGTGGGCTTGCGAAAACCCAGACCCAAAGAAAATGCCTAAAAAGTCCGTTCGCCAACGCCAGCCCTCACCCGATGGGAATATGGGAGAGGGTGCACAGCAGCAACAGATTCAGTCTTTCATGCAAAAGCTCGAAGAAAAAGTAAGCATAATTGACAAGTCTCTAGAACGAAAGTTCGAGCAAAAGTTTGAGCAAATGTGGGCGACCTTTGAGAGGACCATGCTTGGTGGCTTGCAAGGTGTAGCAAAAGGACCGGACAACACCGCAGATACCTTTTCAGCGGCCATGCCGGCGGGGGAGCCAATGCTCTCTGCCAGCACGCCACGCCTGTTTGCACCACCAACGGACGACCCAGCACGTCGCAATTGCCAAGTGGAGCCGCCGGTAGCACCTATGGCCCGCTCTTATGATCCGCAGCCTTCGAAAGCGAACAGTGCCGGCCTTGCAGCCGATGGAGTTTCGACCAGAGCACCGCAAGTAGTCATTCCTTCTCGATACTGGGACTTTTTAGAGTTGCCAGACAAGGAGATACCCCCAATATTCGACGGCACCAGACCATGGTCCGAGTTTCAACGCCTGCTAGACGACATGGCAGAGGAGTATCACTGGTCTGAAAGAAAGAAGTGCCGAAAGCTGTACACCAGTCTGCGCGGGCGCTTTCACGCTACACTCCCAGAGTCTACTCTTCGGTCCTACGAGTCTATCAAAACGGCTATGCGCGAGCATTTCACTGTAGGGACGCATACGGGCTATCACATTTTTCATAACCGTATGCAGGCCCCAAAAGAAACACTCGATGACTTCGCAATGGAACTCGAACGCCTTGGGAGAGCAGTTTTTGGAGAGCTGCCTGAACCGACCTACAACAACATAATGGTTCAACGTTTTATCGATGGCATCCGAGAGACGGCATACCAGGTGCCGATCATAAGCAGTAACCCGCGGTCACAATTGGACGCCCTCGATATGGCCGTTCGCATAGAGGCACAATCCCGTCGTCGCCCAGACGGTACCGTAATGAATATCTCCGCCATAACTGCTGAAACTCAACTGTCAACGCCAAGGAAAGGTGGCCGAGGCGCTCGCCGTAATACGCGTGCCAGTCCAGAGTCATCTCCCCATCCTGCTACTCTAGCGGGAAACTAAATGCCGCCAGCCTCTCGGGGCGGAGGTTGGCAACCAATGCCGACAGCCCCACCAAACCTTTTCCTGCTCTGGCGCATACCAATGTCGAAGACGAGTTTCACCCTTGGACGCCAAAGGAACGTAGCCCACCTGTAGCCTCAATTTGAACGAGTGAACACGAGTCCATGGCCCGTGGCCTCTTGCCACACCTCACCGCGAGACCGCCGCTTTCCGAGCAGCTTATGGCCCGACAGAGACTTCCTCCTACGAGAGTCGAAGCCGTCCTGCCCCCCAGCGCCCGTAATGCCGCCGCCCGGAAAGAGTGCCAATGGCTCACGGCCTACCTTGGCCTACGCTACTTCGCCGCCACCCAAAGCATTGGCAACTGGAGACTACGCACGAGAAGGTCCCCCGGTAAAGCTAACAACCACCGAACAGTTCACTGTCGCACCACCCGCTCCTTCAGAGGAAGTCAACGCCGCCCGTACCCTGCTGTTTGAGGAGCCGCCGCTCAGCGAATACGCTTCGACGCCGCCGCTTAAGTGTGTTGAAACGAAGCTGCTGCCGGAAGATCGAGCTGTCGCATCTGCGACCCATGCACTCGCCCGGCCCACAAAATCTCAACAAACCGCCGAACGTTTCACAGCCCTAGAAGAACCTGAGTCCGTTTTGGCCCGTTTGTTTGCTGACCCGACATCCGAGGAAGTTGACCCTGCGCCACCGGCCTATATCCAACAGGAGCTCAACGCCTTGACCACTAAAGCTACGTATACCTGCAGTTCACGTAGTGGTCAGCACTTACACTGTTTTATCTTCTTACAGAAGACCGCGGTACGACTGATCGTAGCCACTGGCGCCTCCGTCTCCCTCCTCAACCGTGGAGACTTTCAGAAACGGTTAACCAGCACTCCGTGCCACGTTGTTCTACAAGGTCCGTCTGCAGAACAGTTCATCGCCACAGCCCGGGTGTTAGCCAGTCTGGTTATAGTTGGCCGACCCCTACAACATGAATTCCTCTTGGTGGAGGGCAACACCCCGAGCCTTATGGGCATCGATTTTATGTTGCGTCAACAGGCATCCGTGGATCTAAAAGCGCTACACCTCAAATTTCCGTGGGGTGCGATCCCTCTACACCCCCCAAGTGAGACGCTGCCAAGCCTACTGTACTCCACAGTCGCCACCAGAATTCCGCCTTACAGCAACACCTTTCTGAAAGTCAGCTGCCTATCACGGGATATATGTCCCGTGGCAGTCTTGGAGGGTGTGCCTTCTCCCAGTTGCCTACTGAGGTAATCTTGGGCAGTACGGTGGTGAACAATACGGAGAACTCTACCATTCTGCACCTACTGAACTCGAGTTCCAGGGAATGCCGATTACCAAATTTCACCATTTTGGGCCAAGTGGAACCAGCCGAAGTACTGCCGGTCGCTCCAAAGTCGCTGAAGCCCGACAGTACGAATTGGACGTCGCTGGCACTACCGCCAGAATTACCGACAAACCTTCACGTGGACTGGCAGAGACTACTCCAACGCTACGAGTTAGTGTTTGCCCAACGGGACGATGATATGGGGCGAACCAACCTTGCCCATCACACCATCGACACTGGCCAGGCCCGGCCTATTAAGCAACCACCACGTCGGGTACCACTTTCCCGGAAATCGGAGGTGGAATAGTTAATCGGTGATATGCAGTCAAGAGACGTGATCCGTTCCTCCACCAGCCCATGGGCATCGCCCGTAGTCCTAGTTCAAAAAAAAAGGATGGATACACCATATTCTGCGTGGATTATCGCCGTCTGAACGACGTCACGGTGAAAGATTCGTACCCGTAGAAATGGACCAGGAATCACGCCCCAAAACTGGATTCACTTGTGACGTGGGGTTGTTCGAATTCAATGGTATACCCTTCGGTCTGACAAACGCGCCCGCAACCTTCGAGCGCTTGATGGATGGCCTATTTTCCGGTCTCTCTTAGAAGTCGACACTGGTGTACTTACACGACATAATCGTGCACTCCCGCACAGCCGAGGAGCACCTTGTTCATTTGGACCAAGTATTCGACCGATTGGCAACCGCCGGCCTCAAGTTGAGTCCACGTAAATGTGCTTTCTTCCGCCCCGAAGTGAACTACCTCGGTCACATTGTGAGCCACAACGGATTAAAGGCATGTCCCGAGAAAATTCAAAAAGTAGTCGATTGGCCATCGCCCCGCAACCAGAAAGAGGTACGTTCATTCGTGGGATTGTGCTCGTACTACCGCAAGTTCATCCCAGATTTTGCGACAATAGCCCGGCCGCTGCATCAGTTAACTAAGGCCCGCCGCCCCTTCACGTGGTCCACCGAGGCTCAGGATGCATTTGGCCTGCTTAAGGTAAAGCTGACAACGTCACCAGTACTCACTTTCCCAGATCCCGATGGCCTGTTCATTCTCGACACTGACGCATCCAATCACGGCGCTGGAGCTGTACTCAGCCAATGTCAGGAAGGTCAGGAACGTGTTTTGGAATACTATAGCAAAACATTTAACGCAGCAGAGCGCAACTATTGCGTCACCAGACGAGAATTGTTAGCCGCCGTTCTCTCCACCAAACATTTCCATCATTATCTGTACGGATGAAAGTTTGTCTTGCGTCGGACCATGCATCGCTCCGCTGGCTGTTCAACTTTAAGGAACCGGAAGGCCAACTAGCTCGATGGATCGAGCGTCTACAGCAGTACCATATGGACATTCAACACCAAAGTGGTAAACATCATGGAAACGCTGACGCTCTTTCACGCCGACCCTGCGGTGAATGCAGGGTGTGCGAAAAAGCTGAGCAGTCCGACAGACCAGGAGTCCTCTTCATGCAAATCGAAGCTGTCGATTATCCCCAACTTCAACGACAGTACCCAACTTTAGCCGTGGTTCTATCATGGTTGGAAAATGGAAAACTACCCCTCAAATCCCAGATTTGGGGCGAAAGTCCCGAAATCAAAGCTTACTGGCATTCATTCGAAAACCTTCACTTGGAAGACGGCGTTATAAAAACCCGGATCAAGACTGGTGAGCAAGTGGCCCTAGTACATCAAGTGCAACGCGAGGAAGGGACCATCTAGACGAAGGGTGGGCCAGCTAAAACCAAGCTCCATTGGCGCCCCTTTCGAACAACTAGCCATCGACATTCTGGGGCCTTTGCCTACCACCTCGCTTGGCAACAGGTACATTGCCGTAGTGATGTGTTACTTCACTTAATGGCCTGAATGCATCGCCCTTCCTGATCAGACGGCTGAAACCGTAGTCAAGGCCCTTGTACAAGAAGTTTTCTGCCGTTTTGGAGTGCCATTTGTACTACACTCGGATCAGGGCCGCAATTTTGAGTCCGCGGTATTTCAATCCTGCATGCGCCTTCTTGTTGTGGAAAAGACCCGAACCACCCCGCTTCACCCTCAATCCGATGGCATGGTCGAAAGGTTCAACCGAACCTTGCTGGACTATCTAGCTAAATTCGTTGCAGCCGATCAGCGGGATTGGGACCAACTCCTACCGTTAGCCCTGTGGGCTTTTCGCTCAGCTCCGCATGAAGCCACTAGATTCTCACCCGGACTATTAATGTTGGGGCGTGAGCTACGCCTACCGGCTGAACTGATATACGGGCACCCATCCCCTAGTCCCCAAAGCTACCCCGAATACGTGGAGCGGCTTCAGGAGAACCTTCGGAAGACACACCACGCCGCCCGAACACAGCTTCTAGCCGCGGCCAAGGTAAACAAAACCCGCTACGATCTCCGATCACACCCGGTCGAATTTGAAGCTGGTGAGGATGTTTGGCTTTACGCCCCCCATTCGAAAAGTCGGGCGGTGCCCGAAACTACAGTCCGACTGGATTGGCCCCGCTACGGTGATACGACGACATTCCGATCTGGTTTATGAGGTCCGTTTACCCGGCGAGCGTTCTACCAAGACCGTCCACGTCAACCGCCTGGTCAAGTATCATCGATCGAACACTCGGCCAGGAGACTCGAGTCTAAGAGGGGGGTAATGTAACGAAAGTTGGTTTCAAATGACTTGACCAAGTGACCAGTACCAAAGCTGACGTCTGGCAACCCTAGGACAGGCCAACGATCGGTCACTCTAGGACCTGTAAAAAGCCTGTCAAAAAGTTTAGGAAAGTTGCAATCACACTGATCGATCTTCTCCCTCTCTCTCTCTTCTTCCGGTTGTCTGCCAGGCTGCATGCTTGTGTAATTAAGCGGGTAATAAAAACCTAATATAAATCTTAAGAACCCTTGCTTGGTTGTTTCAATGGCGTTGGCATAACGTGGGCTGACCCCCTCCTATTAAACAGTATCCGCTCGGCTGACAGTGGCGAACTTGGAAACCTCGACAGGGCAAATAAGTTTCGTTACAATATATATATGTCGGATCATAAATTATGGTAGTCAGTGTATGGGGAACCAAATCAAGTGTAACGATTCTTCTCGTTGCACTCTAACGATTGTTTGTTAGTGCGCGTTATTCAACCTATTCGCCAGGTGTTCAGAATAGTTCGATGCGAACATCTTGCGTAAGGTAAGAGTTTTAAAAAAGGGTTACGCACTAGGCGATTGTCGTGCGTGTATGCTTGAGCCACTGCGAGAGACAGAGATGCCAGTATGTGCACTAGAACATGAGTGATGGTGCAGTTTTTGGAAATTCTGGAACAGTCCAAAACAGGCAGTCGTGCGCTCAAGTTTATTCGCCATCTACAACCGCTTATTGATTATAATAAAAAATGGACAAGGAGAATCTTAACCCGACATCAGAAGTGGGATCAGTGCCAACTCCTGCATTTTCTGAAGACCAGTGGCGTGCTATTGTGGAACTACAGAATCGCAATTTCGTCGAAATGTGTAAAGTCATGCAAGCGTCTGGGCGTCCACAAAATCCCGTGGTTTTGCCAAAATTTAATCCAGATTTGACTGGGACTGATGCGACTCAATGGTGTGCAACTGCAAGCATCATTATGGACGAACAGAAGATTGATGGCAGCGCACTTATCATGATGTTGAGTAGTTGTATGCAGGGTAGTGCTTCGGCGTGGCTTGCAATCTGCTATCCAGTCATCAATTGGGAGCAGTTTAAAGAACTATTTATACAGCGTTTTGAAATTAAAGAAACGCCGGCAGCTATGTTCTTGAATCTGCTCATTAGTCGTCCAGCCCACAACGAGTGCCTTGCGGTGTACGCAAGCCGTATGGTGACGTCATTGACCACAAAATGGCGAAATATGAGCACCGAAGAAATTGCTGTGTCATCGGTACTTGCGCATATGGCCAATTTTGACAACCGTTTGCAGCGCATGGTGTTTTCGTCAAATGTACAAACAAGAAGTCAACTACAAATGGAACTGAAAGCATTTACATTTGATAAAAAGCGGAATGCTGGATGTCCTGCTGGTAATAGCGGTGACTGCAAACGAGCTAAAATTGTGTGTCACTTATGCAAGGAAACAGGACATAAAATGGCGGAGTTTAAATGCAAACGGTCTGGATCGGAAAACAAACAGCATCGTGACTTGCAGAATGTAACCTGTTACCGGTGTGGACAACTTGGGCATCTTGCGAATCGGTGCACAAACAATGCAACTAAATCTGGAGCAGTTACTGAGAAGAAATGAAATTAATGTTTTGTTCCTGAGCCAAAAGGACTTTTGTCATACCAAGGTGAGATCTTTCCGATTTGCTTTGACTCTGGCACGGAATGTTCGTTAATTTGAAGAAGCGTTGCCGATAAACAAGCTTTTTAATAATGTTGTTGTAATACGAGGTATTGGTGGTCGTCATATAATAAAGTATTTTAGTAAAACTACTTCCCTTCAGAGTCTAGATACCATTCATATCGATAGGAAACCTTGGCAGGAGTACAATCAGTTAAACAGTTCCGCCCTTATTTGGTTGGTCGTGAGTTTGTGGTTTATACTGATTGTGATTCTCTTAAATCATCTATTTCTTTGTTGAGCATACCGCACCCTATAATAGCTGATCAGGGTAGATGTTTTACTAGTGAGAAATTTTCAGAATTTCGTACATCACAAAAGGTTAAACTTCATCTTATAGCGACAGGAAGAAGCCGTGCGAACGGGCAAGTTGAACGTGTGACGAGCACACTTAAAAATTTATTGTCAGCAGTTGAGTCAAGTCATCGATCTTGGCAAGATGCTCTAGGTGAGGTACAACTTCCTTTGAATTGCACAGTTAGTAGTACAACCAACGCAACTCCGCTAGAGTTGCTTGTCAGCAAAGAGACTTGATTTCACCGTATGATACAGAAATGGAAATAGATAAAGTAAATGCTAGAGATGGGGCAATTGTATTGGGATTGCCTGTTGGTGTTGCTGTGCGCCAGTAAACTGCCGAAGTTGACCCTTTCAGTCAACAGTCTCTGTCATCCAAGTCCGATATTTCGACATGGGAAGAAATGAACACATTTCTCAGTGAAAGATATCGGGCTCTAGAAGCCATCGAGGACATGAAACCGAGTATTAGCGGTATAGCCTCGAAAAATTCAGTAGCTCCCAAAAACTCAATTCCTTCAAAGCGAAAGTGAGCACAAAACCGACGACTTGTGATTTGTGTTCAAAAGAGAATCACCAAGTCCGGATGTGCTCACGCTTCTTACAGATGTCCGTGGATGTGCGCAGCAGCTATATTAAAAGAAGCAGCTGTGCCTGAATTGTTTCGCGCGCGGCCATAAACTTCGCGACTGCACGAGCACACATAGCTGTGTTACGTGTTACGGGCGACTCTTATGCGCCTCCACTACGCGCACACCGAGTTTCAGCTTCGGTGTCCCAAAATTCGTTGACGGGGAAATATCGAAAGTTGCTCAGCGGGTGAATTTCACCCAGTGGGTGCGTTGTGTTCCAAATTCCACGTAAGTACAGACATCGTGTTATTTTGAAATTTTAATTGTAGACTCCCTTTTTCGCGTTTTTACATGTGACATATCATTGTTTTTATAGAAAAGGCGCCAATATGCTGACGCGGGCCCTTGTGAAGCCATTTCTGGGTAGGAGATTGTTGTTACCATCGTTGCAAATGCAATTGCGGTTGCAAATTGAACAAATTCTTTTGTTTTTTTTTGAAAAAATTGATTTTTTTTTTTTTTTTATAAAAGGAAAGTTACATATGTATAGAATATACGTGCCAAGGGATATTTCGATCCGACGCGTATTTCTTGAGCTAGAGCGTGTCAAACATACCCATGTCACGCGCGCTGTGGTACGCTCTAAAAACTTTAAACGCGTTTTTTTAGGAACCATGTTTTCAAACCTCTTGTCGCGCACAGGGGTCGTTCTATTGATCCGATTTCCTTCATTCAAAAAATGTTTGAAAGTATATACTTTTTTGTATGCCTTATACCTAAAAATGGCATAAAAAATTGTTTATTTATAATTTTTAAACGAGATCAAAGTAAAAAAAATAGTCAATTTTTTTTAAACGTCCATGAAATTGGTTTATTTTTACCAAAATTGATTGTTTTTAGTTATAAAGCATAGGAAATTCCATCAATTTTAATAAATAATTTACATTTATAATTTCGGTTCACTACCAGCGGCCCTACACTCGACAAAAAAGAAAAATAGAGGTCTACGAGATCCGCCATTTTTAAGCCGCCATTTTGAATTTCCTGAATATTGAATATTTTTTTTAATCGTTAATAAACAACGAATCAAAAGTTCAAAAGCATAAGTTCGTATGTCTTTTCATTTTCCCGCAATCAATTCTCAAAGTTTGCTTAATTTTCAGAAAAAAACAAAAGAACCTCCCCTTAAAAGACTTTTTACTTGAGAACGAAATGTCTAAACACAAAAAACAAAGAATTTGAGCCCCAAAATGCATTACTCTATACCACACTTTACCCGCAACAACGAAAAAATTGACCCATTTTCAAATGACTAAAAAAATACACTTTTTGGGGAGTACGGTTAAACTGCCATTAAAATCTGAAATTTCGTACCCTGAACTCTTGAAAAAATGCTTTCTTTTGTAGACTGATCACTTTTTTCATTTTAATAACTGTTGTGTTGGGGGCGTCCGACTTGAAGGCAGCAAAACTCAGCGACGGCTGGGGGTTTTAAGCTGTGGGGGTGAGAAAAACACTCGGCGATCGCGAAAAGTAAAAACTTTAAAACTTCGGTTATGGCGCGGACCGGCCGGGCGTTTATTCACACGATGACGAATTTGGAACTAACTTAAGCTATTCTAAGCTAGGCGCTTGGAGGCGCAGCGGAGACTTCTTGCGCTCGGGGAGTGAAGAGCCTGGACGGCCGAGCGCGACATGCTCCAAGCTCCGGGAGAGGGAGAGTGCGGTGTGGGGGGAGAAGCTCCGGGAGAGGGAGAGCGGGAGAGGCCTGAACATTCCGCCCCCCTTGCAACCGCTGGCGTTGCAACATAACTAGCCCAGGTTGCAGGCGCCGGACAGGATCCAGCCGAAGATGGTCTTCTGGGCTACTGGCAATCCCTCGGCGACCAGGTGGAATCCTGGTTGGATGACTTTGGCATAGACATCCGCACCCAGGATCATGGAGATCGACGCCGGCAGATAGAACCGCTTGTCGGCCAGCGGAAGGTCCTTGCAGCGGCCGACGACAGATTCGTCGATCGCTCGGATGTGGGTGCGGACGCCGACGCCGGGTTCGACCTTGAGGACGACTTCCAATGCAGCTCCCTCGACGACTTTCGATCGGAGGATCGCCGTGCACACCCTTTCCTTTCCGACATTGGTGGTCGGCAGACGAAGGCTGGACGCCAGGTGGCGTCGATGCAGCTATGAGGCGAGCAGGGGTTGATGAGCGCCACGGTGTCCACGATCTTCGGACCCGCCTCCAGGGTGACCAAAGCCGTTGGAAGGACGTTGACGACATGGTGCTGAAGGAGGGTTGCCAGCGTCGGAGCAGCGCGCGCTGCGCGAGTCGAGGGCTCTGGTGTCGAGGATGCTGAGCGCGGTGGAGAAGCGAGCGCTCTACGAGTTGGCGGATCTTGCTGGCGCGAACGCTGCTGAGAAGCGGAGCCCCTTTTGGAAGGCTTGGAAGACTCGGTGATGTGGAGCAGCGTGTGATGCTCCTCATCGCACGTTCTGCACCGTTCACCGCTACGGCAGTCCCCTTGCAAATGCTCGTGGGCAAGGCAATTTGCGCAGTACTTATTGACAAGAACTGCCCGTAGCCGCTTCTCCGCGCTCAGCTTGAGGAACCTCTGGCACCTCTTTAGAGGGTGGATCCCCCGGCAGACTCGGCACTGGTAGGACTGCGTGCCTCGCGTCCGCCTGCTCTTCAACACGTGAGCGTTTTGCTTACGCGGAGCCATTGTCTACGGGTTTCGGCGTTGGATCATGAAAAAAGAAAAAAAAAAAAAAGAGGAAGGTTTTTTATAAAGGTACGACTCGGGGCTTACAGACTACGGACAACGACGTATGGATTACTGGGTAGAAGTTTGGGGAGCCTTTCCGGGAAGGAGAACAATTTTGGCTACTGGACGCCGGACAATGCCGCGCGCCGTCCGGATGTCGACTACGCGGACATTGCCATCGGCTCCAGGAAAGACGGAGTCGATTCTACCGAGTCACCGCTCATTTGAGGGCAGATTGTCGTCTTTGATGACGACCATGTATCCGACACGCATATTCTTGGTGGGACACTTCCACTTGTTGCGCTTGTGGAGCTCTTTAAGGTATTCATCCTTCCATCGAGCGCGGAATTGCTGATGGAGCGCTTTCAAGTGTTGCCACCTGTTTAATATGGTCTTGGATTCTTCCTTTACTTCGGGCTCCACTATGGATAGAAGAGGGCCGCCGACAAGAAAGTGCCCTGGTGCCAACGCTAGAAGATCAGTGGGATCCTCTGACATGGGAGATAGCGGTCTGGAATTTATACAAGCTTCAATCTTCGCTAGCAGAGTGGCAAGTTCTTCAAAGGTATATTTCCGCGTAGCTGTGCATTTATAGAACAATGCCTTGAAGCTCTTGACACCAGCTTCCCATAGGCCTCCCATATGGGGTGCTCCTGGCGAAATGAAATGCCAGTCGAGCTGTTGATGACTATACGCATCAGTCACAGACTCTTTAACGGCCTGGAGAAAATCCCGGGACAGTAATGTGGAAGCGCCAACAAAGGTCTTCCCATTGTCCGACTGCACTTGGCGAGGACACCCTCTTCTGGATACGAACCGAGCGAACGCCGCAAGAAATTTCTCGGTCGTCAGATCTGAAGTAGGCTCCAAATGGATAGCCTTAGTGGAGAAACAAACGAAAACCAACACATACCCTTTCGTAATAAGACATGCTCTACCAGTGTAATTTTTTATATCGAAGGGCCCTGCGTAGTCCATCCCCGTGTACGTGAATGGACGGGAGAATGACACTCGTTCTCTTTTGGCAAATTTCCCATCATCTGGACTTGCAATCTCTTTTTGTAAATGACGCGGACCTTGCAGGCATTGATAACTGCCTTCATCAAGTTTTTAACTCTCGGAACCCAATATCTGGAACGGGTGAGACGCACCACCAACTGGTTACCTCCGTGTAGCGTTATGAGATGCGTGAACTTTACCAGAAGTCGAGAGAGTGAACATTCGTACGGGAAGATTATCGGATGTCGTTCATCGTAACGCAAACTTTCAGAGGCTGTGACACGGCCACATGCCCTTATCAGCCCCTCCTGATCTAGGAAAGGGTTTAAGGAGAGGATCGAACTGGAAGGGGGCACCGGAAGCTTCTGACTCAAACAGCGATACTCGTTCGTTAAATACCTGCGCTGAGTGCAGAGAATCATTAGCCGATCTCTGAAAGCGGCGATTGTTTTTTGCACCGATTGATAAATCGCTGGACATACGCGAGGACCCGCAACGCTCTATCCAATTTGGAAAAACGATCAAGGAAGTCTTCGTTCGGAATATACGCTACGTGGGCTTTGACTGCTCGCTTTTCGATCTCGGTCACGGGTAGGTCGGTCCCCTGGCTAGGCCATTGGCTGCGTGGCTTTTGCAACCAAGTGGGTCCATGCCACCAGAGAGAACTACCGACAAGCTCTGGAAGGGCCACCCCTCGACTAGCCAAGTCAGCGGGATTATGTTCGGATTGAACGTGTGACCAGTTGGCTGCCTCTGTGGACTGAGTGATCTTCGTCACTCTGTTGGCAACGAATGTAGTCCAATGGCAAGCTGGTTTTGCTAACCACGCCAACACAATAGTGGAGTCGGTCCAGCAGTGGAGATTCGAATTCAGCATCGGCATGCTGGGAAGGATCGCTTCAGCCATTTCGGCATGCAGTAAAGCTCCGCACAGCTCTAGTCGAGGAAGCGACACAGTTTTGACTGGCGCAGCGCGCGTCTTGGCGGTGAGCAGGTGTACCATCATGGTATGTCCCATCTCTACGCGCACGTAGATCGCAGCGCCGTAGGCTTTCTGGGAGGCATCACAAAATCCATGATGCTCTAAGCGAAATTCTGGGCGAAAGGAAACCCATCTTGGAATCCGGACCTGATCAAGGATCGAATAGCTTTGAAGAAAACTGTGCCACCTTTGGCACAGCTCAGATGGCAGCTTATCGTCCCACCCCAGCTCCTGAACCCAAATCTCTTGCATAAAGATCTTGGCACACACAACAAATAGAGCGAGCCAGCCTGCCGGATCAAACAGTTTGGCGATTTGGGAAAGCACCTGGCGTTTTGTGGGGGAGATTTCTGTGGGTAGATCTGGGGGAACGAAGAAAAACTCATCGGACGTCGCTCTCCACCGTATACCGAGAGTCTTGGCTGTACTTTCAGTGTCGAGATCAAGGAAATCGCTGTTCAGAAGATGATTGGGTTGGATATGAGCTAACACCTCTTTGTTGTTGGATGTCCATTTTCTTAACGGAAAACCCGCGGAGTCTAGGGCATTCTGTAGCTCTTTTATTGTGAGTTGAGCATCTTCAGCAGAGTCAGCTCCCGAAAGGACATCGTCTACATACACATGCACTACGAATGACTTTGCTCGCTCTTGGATTGCTGAGCTGCACGTCAGTCGCCAGCTGTTGTAGGACTCGTATCGCCAGGAAGGGCGCACAATTAATCCCGAAAGTTAGCGTCTTTAACTCAAAATCTCGAATGGACCCCTCGCTGTTTCGGAATAAAATGCGTTGGAACGGGGTATGCTTCGGGTCTACCCAGATCTGTCGATACATTTTCTCGATATCGGCACTGTAAACGTATCGGAAATATCGCCACTTCAGAATTTGAATGGTCAGATCGGACTGTAAGACCGGGCCAGCATGAAGGATATCATTTAGACTGACCCCATTGTCTGAAGGGCTCGAGGCATTGAACACCACACGAAGCTAAGTGGTCGTACTTTCTGGCTTGAGCACGGCATAATGCGGAAGATAATAACTCGCAGAATCATGGGTAGGAAAGACCTCTTTCATGTGGTTGAGATCAAGATATTCTTGAATGACGGTATCGTACTTCATTTTCTGTTGGCTGTCCCTTTTCAAACGCTGCTCGTTTCTTAAGAATTGAGCCAACGCGAAGGATCTGGAGTGTCCCAGGGCGGACTTTACGTTCTCCGGATCACGGAATGGAAGGCTTACGATATATTTTCTACTATCGTCTCTCGTGGTTGTCCGGAGGAAATTTTCCTCACAAGCCAAATCGGAACCTTTTGCCACTTTTATTGGCAGATCCTCCACCTCCCAAAACTTGGTGAGAAGTTGATCTAGGTTTGAATCGAATATATGGGAGATTCGAGTGGAGAAAGCGGAAATTTGCTCTTGCCTAGCAGCTGGTACTGGTCCGGTAAGGATCCATCCGAATATAGTCTCTTGACCAAGAAGAGAGCCACAGATGTTTGCTCGGGTGCCGCTTAGGAGTATGGAAGGCAGCAGATCAGCCCCGATTAACACATCTATCTGTGCACTCTCATAAAATTTCGGGTCTGCCAAAGAAAGTTCGGGAAGTTCCCGTAGGAAATGCTGCGGAATTGAGCAGGACGGAAGTTGACCAGCTAATTGTGGAAGGACATAGGCATAGGCGTCTAGTTGCAGGCCAGGCCTGGTCGGAAATCGAATTGAAAACTGGCAGAGTCTTTTGGATTCTGCTGCCAGTGTTTGGCTTAAGCCGGAGACTTGGGCTCGAATGAGCTGATGAGGCAACTTAATCATGTTGAACAGCCTCTCAGTCATGAATGTTGCCTCCGATCCAGAGTTGATCAAGGCACGAGCTTTGAAGGTTGATCCCAAATGGCAAATGTCAATAACGGCGGTGCCCAACAAGACGGATCTATGACCCGTGGCAAAATAATTTTGCACCGTGGAGGTTGCGGCACTGGTAGTCGCTGGAGCGGTCGTAGTTAGTCTTTACCTGGGCGAAGAAGTTGGAGTTGGAGTCGAGGGCGTTGGAGACGCGTTACCTCGATGCTGTAGCGTGTGATGGCGGCCGCGGCATGTGAAGCAACTATGAGTGCTGTCACAGTCCCGTAGCTGATGTCCTCGTGCGAAGCAGTTCAGACACAGCTTCTTGCCTTTGATATATGCGGACCGCTCATCGACAGACATCCGGAGAAACCGTGCGCATGTCCGCACTGGATGGTTTTCTCTATTGCACAAGTCGCACCCTCTACCTGTGGGTACTACTCTAGCTTCATAGGAATGGATCCTACGTGCCATGGAATTCGAGCCTGCTGCTCTGGGCTGAGGCTGACTAGAGCCTGTCGGACGGACGTCATCTATGGCCTCTAGTGTCCTGTGACGCTCAGTGAGGAAATTATTTAACTCCTGCCAAGAGGGAACATCGACCTTGTTGTGGAGCGACTGTTCCCAGAGGGAAAGTGTCAAATTTGGAAGTTTGGCGGAGACCATATAAACCAATTGGCAATCCCAATTGTCGGTGCTAATATCGCTCGTTTCTAAAGCGGGAAGGCAACTCTGGATGGTGTCTTGAAGCTCTCGCAAAGCTGGCCCAGATTCCTGAGTGATGGACTGCACATTGAACAGTATTTTCAAATGACTGTTTACTAACAACCGTTTGTTTTCGAAACGCTTAGTTAGGTTATCCCAGGCTGAGCGAAAACCATCGTTAGTCAAAGGCGACTTTGCCACAGTTGTGTGTGCTTCGCCACTCGTTTTGGAATTCAGGTGGAACAATTTCTCGACCGGCGTCAATCTGGGATTATTAATGTAGATCGCCGTGAAAAAAGTCCCTAAACGTCGGCCAGCGAAGATAATCGCCGGTAAAGACCTCGGTATCGCACGGAGGTAGCCGACAACCTGAAGGAACGTAGGTCTTGGACGGATCAGCTTGTGTTTGGGGGGTTCGTGGAGCTTGAGAAATAAGATCTTCTATGTTCGCACCACACCTTTCGTAGACGCCGTAGCAATAATTGTATTTCGCTCGGAGAATTGGCAAGCTGTCAGCTGCACTGTCTCCGGCTGAAATCAGGCGTACATTGCACTCATCGTACTCTTTTTTGATGCGCTCCCACAATGCTCGGACCTCTTCGCGTCGGATATTTAGCATGGACATGTTCGGGGGAGTCGGCGACGGAGTGTTGCATCTCGCTTCGAATTCACTGAGTCGATCTGAAACCTCAATGAACTGATTCAGCGCAAGATCGGACGCAGCTAGAGCCATTTTTGTCTCGGAACGAGTGAGCCTTCCTTGGGGAGAGGGAGTCTTATTGGAAAGTTTAGGTGTGGGCGGCTTGACAATAATCTTCGGAGCTTTTGTTGGTGGAATGGGAGATTTCTTATTCACACCTTCACTGGACATGCCAAAAAGCGAAACCTTTGTTGAAAAACGAGTGTGCTGGGCTCAAAAAACAAATTTTAGACCTTTGGTATTTTAATTGCAATCTAGAAAAAATTGGTATTTAGCGGAATTTGTTTCGCTTAAAAGGAAACGGTCTATGGAAGCGACGATAAATAGAAAAGAGATATATGCCCAGTGGAAACGGGGTGTATTTAACCTGCACAGGAGCGAATATTAATTGCCAAAAAAAAAACCCCAGAATAATTAATCAGTCTCGATCATGCTTTCGTGGAGTGCAGACGCGTTTTTGCATCGCTGCGAATTTCACTGTGAAGAGTCTATGGACAAGTCCACCTCAGTGGCAAGAACTGTTACTCTTGTGAATCCCACCTCCGTTAGTTTTGACTAATGCGGTAACAAGTGATTCGAAAAGACAAAACAAGTGAAGATTTTGTGAAGATTTAAATCAAATTCAAGGTCAAATTGAGTTTGAGAATAATTTCATCCCAAATAAAAGAAAAATAAATTTCAATTGCTCCGTCACTTGGTGGGTTCGAGCCGGGTGCCGCCCGACTGCGGGGCTTGCGCCTTGCCCACTAAGCCACGGTCACCTTGCAGGTAGCCGGACAAGGAGCCGATACATACAAGAAGTCGGTAAAGCAGTGCACATCTGTGCCCAATACTTAAACCATGTCTGGCCTTTCGGACTCCGATGATGATCTTAACATCAGTAAGATTGTGGCGCGACAACAGCGAAAAATCCAGCAGGTCTTAAGGTCAGTTAAGGCTACCCCACCTCCTGCATCCCCCCTCAGCATCTCACCTTCAAGCCATGATCCTGAACCGGAACTAGAAGTCATAAATGGAGACGAAGAGGTCTGGTGGTCCCCAAGACCGGCAAACAAACGCCGTCTTGACTCCAGATCACCAAATTCTGTCTCCAAAATCTTGAGAAACTCCAATAGCCCCAAAACCAATGTCTCTGCCAACCGATTCTCAGATCTGTCGGACATGGACACAGCCACCGAACCCGTCGAAGTCCCACAAACGATGGGCCCCAATGTCTCTGAAGAAGCCAGTTCTTCTTTCAGCTTAAGACAAGTTAGCAACAACAGCAAAAGTACCTCAAATAACACATCAACAACAAACAAGAAAAGCACAAAAGCCGTCAACAATACCGCAGGCAACAACAAAAATGTCATCCGACCGTCTGGTAGCCAGGAGCAACTACCCTCCCACAAACCACCCCCAATTGTGGTTGATCACTGTGAGAATATAAACGGACTCATAAGATCCACAGACAAGATTGTTGACCCTTCCAAATACTCCCTGAAATGCCATCCCAACAACTCTGTCTCCATTCTCGCATCAGATTCAGACACATACAGAGCCATAACCAAATCGCTGACCCTTAAAAAGGTACCATACCATTCCTGGCAGTTAAAAGAAGACAGATCTTATCGTGTTGTCATCCGTGGTGTCCATCATTCTGTCCCAGATGTAGACATTAAAGAAAGTCTGACCTCGGCGGGTCATTTGGTTCGATTTGTCAATAGACCTAGAAGCCGCTTCGACAAAACTAAGCTCGTTAACTTAGTTTTTGTTGAACTTGAACCGGCTGCAAACAACAAAGAAATCCACGGGATCAAGACACTTTGTCGGCAACGGGTCCAAGTTGAACTCCCTTACAAAAAGGATGATGTTGTTCAGTGCCACCGTTGTCAAGCTTTCGGACACACCAAAAATCATTGCCAAAAGCTATTTAACTGCGTCAGATGTGGCCTACAACATGGCTTGGAGGCTTGCTTAAAGGATGTCCGTCCAGTAAAATGTGCTAACTGTGGCGGTGGACATACAGCTAGCTATAAAGGCTGCGTTGTATACCAGCAAGTTGCTCAACGAAAACGTGTCACATCCCAACGCAGAACCATCCCCCAGCAGTTTACTGATCCTAATGTTTGGTCAAACTCAGCGGCGCCCAACTCCTACGCTAATGCTGTCCGTGGTCTAGCTAGTCATCCCCAGCGGCAACAAGTCCCTGTAACCCTCACGCAGAGCCAACAGTTTCCTCCACTGGGCAGTGACAACAGGAAACAAAGTCAGCCAAGTCACCAAAAAGTACCGCATCGACAGCAGCAGCAGCCATCACAGCAACAACAAAGGCCTCAACAACAGCAACAGCCAGATCTCCAGAGGACTCTCCCACAACAACAGCGACGCAACTCACAGCAATTGGTCAACGACCAGCAATGGCAGCGCCAAGAGCAAATGTTCTTGCAATCTAATGAAAGCCTGTCGTTCCTTGTTGCCCAGATTGACAAGCTATTCCAAATGATGGTGTCGATGATGAGTCTTGTCTCAAGATTATTACCCCAAAATACTCCAGGAACAGCTCAAGCATTCCCTGGATCTTTCCCAGTTAATGTGTCACAACCATGAGCCAAATCGGCCTGAACATTGGTGTGTGGAACGCCGACGGACTGGCCAATAAAGCCATCGAGCTAGAGCTCTTTGTGCAAAGTCATAATATTGACATTATGCTGGTCAGTGAAACACACTTTTGTTCAAGGTCGTACTACAACTTGCATGGGTACGATATCCATCAAGCAACTCATCCTGCTGATCGTAAACGCGGTGGATCTGCAATAATAATAAAATCTGGTCTTAAATGCTACCAGTCCTACAATCTACAAAGCACGAATGTACAATGTGTCTCTGTCAAAGTTACAACCGACCATGGCGAAGTATGTATTGCATCTATATATTGTCCACCAAACTTTCAATGTTCTGCTGACGACTTCGAAAAACTCTTTGATGATCTTGGAACAAATTTCATAATCGCAGGTGATTGGAATGCTCACCACCGCCTCTGGGGATCCCGAAACTCTACCAGCCGAGGAAGAGCAGTCGCTGATGTTGTACAAAGATCAAACTCCCAGGTCCTTGCAACTGGAGGGCCTACGCATTATCCATACAGCCAAAGAACGCCAACAGCCATTGACTTTGCAGTCTATAGAGGGATACGGTCCGAGTGTCTCTCCATCACAGAAAGCTTTGAGCTTAGCTCTGATCACATACCGCTTATAATAAAGTTGAGAGTAGCTGCACAAATAATTCGTAATAGGCCTCGCATCCTTCCTCGAAACGCGAGTATCCCGCGCTTCCAAGCAGCAGTTACTCAGCTTGTTAACCTCAATCTGGTGTTAAACTCTCCCGAGGAAATCAACGACGCTGTAGAGATGTTTGTCTGGAGTATTCATATCGCTGCCGAGTCCTCAACCTGTGGACAAGTTTCAAGCCACTCCAATCCACCTCAGGCTCTTTTAAAACCTGAAGTTATGGACTTGGTAAGGCTGAAAAGATCCTTACGTCGCAGATATTTGAGGTCCCAAGACCCAGTCGACAAAAGGACTTACCGTCGCGCCGAGGACGAGCTTAAAAAACTTCTGCATCAAACCAAACGCGAATATTTTGATGAGATGCTCCTCAATGCGGATCCCACCAAACCGTACGGCTTTAACCTCTGGAAATCGACACGAAACATTAAACGACAGCCTCTCCGAAAGATTCCCATAAAGAAAACTGATGATACATGGTGCAGGTCTGACTCAGAGATTTCTTTAGCTTTCGCGGACGAACTAGAGAAACGCTTTCAGCCATTCGACCTCGCGAGCCCAGAGGATCTCGAAGAAACAATGGCCTTCATTAGTGCTCCTTCACCGAATGCTCTACCGATCCCACATGTCAGCCCAGAAGAAGTTTGTCTTCATATTCGAAAGCTACATATCAGTAAAGCGCCGGGATTCGATGGCATAGACAATAGAATTGCCAATTAAATTGCTCTTTAATTCAATGCTACGTATCCAACACTTTCCCTCCCAATGGAAGTGTGCTGTGATAACGATGATACCAAAGCCAGGAAAACCGGAGAACCTTGTAGAGTCATACCGACCTATAAGCTTGCTTTCCACATTCTCTAAAATATTCGAGAGAATATTTCTTAGTAGAATTATGGGAGTAAGAAGCGTGCAGGCCGCCATTCCCGATCACCAGTTTGGTTTTAGGCATCGCCATGGGACCCCAGAGCAAGCACATCGAGTAGATAATCACATTTTGAATGCCTTTGAAAACAAGCAATACTGCTCTGCAATTTTCCTTGATGTCAAGGAAGCTTTTGATCGAGTATGGCATTACGGACTACTTCATAAGTTGAAGTCATTACTTCCGACAGGCCAATTCCTTCTACTGAAATCATACCTGCTTGATCGAAGTTTTATGGTCGAGGTGAGAGGGGAAAGGTCCAGCATTAGATTTGCTCGTGCTGGCGTTCCGCAGGGAAGCGTTCTGGGTCCCGTTCTCTACACCCTGTTCACATCAGACCTGCCAAGTTCTGTTGAACCGGGCACACTTTTGGCCACATATGCTGACGATACTGCCTTTCTTGTGAACTCTTCCTGCCGAATCGAGGCATCAAGGATCACCCAGGAATTTCTGGACTCGTATGGCAAGTGGGCTAACAGGTGGAATATTGCCATAAATGGCAGGAAGTCGCAACATTGTAACTTTACTTTGAGAGGAAAGGTCCTACCCAGAGTCGAACTCCACGACGTCACCATCCCACAGTCACCCCAGGCGCAGTATCTGGGACTGATCCTAGAAAAGCGGCTCACCTGGAAAGAACACACCAAGAAAATAACAGCTACATGTCGGAGTAAACTCAGGAAGTTGAACTGGTTGCTTAAGCCAACGAGCAAGCTCAGCCTTGGCAACAAAGTGTTGCTGTATAAATCGATTGTGATGCCCTCGATTACATGCATTCAGATATGGGGCATGGCTTCTGACACTAACGTCATGAAAGTGCAGAGAACCCAAAACCGAGCGCTACGCATGATGGCAAACGCGCCTTGGTACGTTCGAAACGACGCCCTAGCAAATGATCTCCACATTCCCTCCATTAGAGAGCAGATCAACCGACACTCGAGTCGTTACAGCGATCGCCTCATAGCGCACCCCAACCACCTAGCAGCGTCTCTACGTAATCAAGCTATCCGAAGAAGACTGAAACGGAGACACCCCGGCGATCTCTGGAAAAGAGGATGTTTCCCGAGTCCTGAAACAGTAATTGTTACTGTACATCTCCTGTTATTGTTGTCATGTTATCTGTTCTTTGTTATGCTTTACGTATTATAGCCATTAGGTTGGCTGATCGACGTAAATAAAAACTTATTTGTTAACATTTAAAAAGAATAATTAAATATTATTTACTGTTAATGTTTCGGATATGTAAAAACGGGATTATTTTTTGTGGTATGCTGGTATTTATTATTTTCTCTAAAGGAATTAAAGAAAATATTACCAACTGTGGAGAAGACAGAACAAACCAAAAAGGCTAGTTTATGCGGAGAATGGCTGGTAATTATTTATTCAAAGAAATAATTTATTTGCAAATATTTAATTTATGAGCGATCAACAATGGTGTGCCGTACGGAGTGACGTTCACACTTAAATTTTATGGAACCAGACAAAGAAATAAAATTTTTTTGAAATTATTTTATGTAACTGGACAAAAAAACAAATCAAATAATAAAAATGAATTCCCAAGTATTTTGGTATTTTTAATTTAATTTGATTGTAGTATTAATTATGTGTTGTTGTTGGAATTGGAATTTATTTATTACAGCTCAGAAATAATTTATTTTGTCTTTGGAAAAATTTTCTATGTTTAAGACCCTATGTCGTGTATAAAGCCCTTGTCGTGCAACGGCTCCCTAATGGGTATGGGTGTGTATATGTATGCAGTTGGGATGCTGGATTTGGATATAAATGTATATATGTACGTATGTGCGTTCGTGCTAGGGATGTCGAAAATTTTAAAAAATATCGTATCGATGATATTTTTTTTATCAAATAATATGATAATAATATTTCTAAATATCACCGAAAAATATCGATATATTTGATATTTTCGATTTTTTTTAATAAAAATGTTTTTCCTGGATAATAAAAAGAAAACAAGTTTTATAAACTTACATTTTTTAATTATATTTTTAATCAATATATATATATATACATGTCTTATGTCTTATATGTATCCAAATGTAGCATCAAGCCCAATTGGCAGAATTTAAAGATTTTAAAAACACTCTTTGCTTTACGTGTATGTCCGTCATTCGGCTCCTAGCATCGCAAACTACACATTTTATTGCGGATGCCAACCGCTCTGAAGGCACCGAGCTGCCTGGAGTGATAAGATGTCGCATGGCCACCTTGCAAAGACCCGGCATGGTCGCCCTTTGGGATTTCCACACCTCCAGCGGGTTACATTCCCATGCAGCTTGGGGCAAGCTAAAGTATAGTTTCAGCTCCTTATTTTGCTCCGACACACCGCTCAATTCTTTTGTGATTGAGTGATTGTGTGTGGTCATGAAATCGTCAAAACAGTCTTTCGGTTTTGGGACATCGGAAATCTGTAAAAATTTAAATAATTTATTTACTATATATTCAAGTTTGTGTTTTTATTATAATTAGCAAAATTTTAAATGTTATAATATTAAGCCTATTAGTTTTACTGATTAGTCAATTAGTTATTCAACTTAACAAAATTTTAACTTGATGACATACCCTTCCCTTAAGAGTAAACTTATTGATTTCAAGGGTAATTTCAGCAATGGCATCCTTTACCGCTAAAGGCGCCAAATACATTTTTTTAAACCTTGGGTCTAAAAAAGTTGATTTAACTAAAATTGCATTAGTCTGCAACGCCTGAAACCTCCTTTCAGAAATTCTGATGAGCGCCTCCTTGGCTCGTTTGCCTTCCTTCGTCTCCATTTCCAATGTTTTAATTTTAGCTGCTAACATTGAAATAAGTGGTATTACTAAACTTACAGTTACGTAATTTTCGCCACTTATTTGCTGTGTTGCTTTTTTAAAAGGTTGAAGGAGACTACATAAGTCTCGACATATCGTTAGTTCAGACACATTCAGCATTTCGGGGAGTCCTTTGACACGTTCTGATTTGCGTAGCAAAATAAGAGCCACCTTGTTGGCTAAGCCCAAAAAGGACTCCATCATGTCAAGGCAAGAGTTCCATCTGGTGTCAACATTTTGTATGAGGGTCTTGGTTTTTCCCTCGGGAATTCCCTCGTCCGTTTGGGCCTTTCTTAGTTGGTCCATCATTGCCGGACTATGTTTAAAATGCATGACCACTCTCTTTATTTTATCCACGATACTAGAAAATGAACATATTTCCTTGATAGTTTCATCGACTACAAGGTTTATGCTGTGGGCGAAACAAGGCACATGCTTGTTTAATCCAAGAAACAGTTTGGCAGCGCACTTCATATTGCTTGCGCTGTCTGTCGTGAGAGTTGTCCACTTCACTTTATCTATGTTAAATTCGGCGCACGCCTCTTCCAACAAAGTGTTTACATAATCACTGGTATGCGACTAAATTGAAATCGGAAAATATTACTTAAACTTAAAAAATAAATAACAAATAACACATCGACAGAGGACCAGACAAAAACGACACACAATTTACAAAAAAACAAATTTAAAATACAAAAAATTATATATCAACATACTTGATCCATTCTTGACGATGCAAGGCAGATTGAATTAAGTGAATCCTTTTCAATAAAATGCGCCGTGATGGTAAGGAACGAGCGACTCGAGTTTGGTACGGTCACGGCGTCGCAGGTAAACGCAACGTCACTTACATTGCTTAGCATTTTCAACACAGCTCCAACGCACTGGTAGTACTTTTCTTCAATCATTGTTGTTATCTAAAAAGAATATTTACTTAGGTCTATCAAAATATATTACATTTTCTTATACTTGCCGTGGATCTGCAAGGTATTTTAAAATGCGGCACACACTTTTTGAGAAGTCCTTTGAGGCCCTCTTTTTCTACACACCGGACTGGCATGTTGTCCTTACAGATCATGTACACAATTGCTTCGTTAATCTCCTTTGTTTTATTGCCATTTTCTAAAACGAAAATTATAGTAAGTTAAAGTAATGAACCCCACTTGCTCTTTTCTTCGTTTTATTTTTGCTTAAAGGATAAGCGGTTTTAAAGACACTTACCTTTAAAGGCTTCAGCATTCTTGAAGGATTCAGATATTGTAAGTACTTTTTCCAAGTTCACCGACTGCTAAAAATTAAAACAAATGAATATATGTACATATATTGCAAACCACGTGCTAAACTTCGATTTTCACACATACTCATACACACATATGCTATACAAACATACCTTTTTTTGCGCGCATTTTGCAAAAATTTCGCTATGCTTATTGCGCAAGTGCGACGACAGATTCGATGAATTACCACTGGTTTTTATTGTTTTCTCACAATGAATGCACTTCGCGGAGCCGCCTGTTATGTTTGAGTAATTCGATTTTACATTCATTTTTCACTTTGTTCTTCTTTTAATCTCTCAATGGACGCTTTGAATTTGGAGTGACCAAGGAAAAAATATCAAAAAATATCAAAAAAAAATATCGATTTTCCGATATTTAGCCAAACAAGAAATTACGATATAAATATATCATTTTTAGAAAAAAATATCGATATATTGATATTTTGATATATTATCAACAACCCTAGTTCGTGCAGTTCGCGCTCACGCCAAAAAATGTTGGAAATAAAAAACACACTGAAACCAACAAAGTTTTCCGAGTCAGTGGTGGATTGTAAGTATTTATTTTATTCTACACGGAGGCCGACGGAAAACTTTTAATGTTGGTATATTTTCGCTGTAGGAAGTAGAAAATATGTATGGATATATGGAATATATTTGGAGATATATTTATGTATGTGCGTTTGTGCAGTTCGCGCTCACGCCAAAAAAAAATGTTGGAAATAAAACACACTGAAACCAACAAAGTTTTCCGAGTCGGTGGTGGATTGTAATTATTTATTTTATTCTACACGGAGGCCGACGGAAAACTTTTAATGTTGGTATATTTTCGCTGTAGGAAGTAGAAAATATGTATGCTGGATTTGGAATGTATGTATTTTTTTGGCGGAAAATTTATTAAAAAATATTGCCGGCGGGTATGTGTTGAGCTTTCGATTTTTATTTGGTGGACTGTATTAGAAGAAAAGGTGTGCAAAATATTTAGCGTAGGAGTACAGTGAAAAAAAAAACACTTTGAAATTGGGGGCCCTTTTTCGGCAGAACACTTGGAATTTTTTCACAGAAATTATTTCTTCACTGTTCACTTCGAATATTTTGCACACTTTACACTTGTCGTTATATTTTGGAATTTTCACTTTTTATTAAAGTTTGCAATTTTAGCTCTTTATTAAAGTTTGGAATTTTTTGCTCTTTGATGTATACTTGTATGTACATATGTGTACGGTTTTACTTTGATGTACGGGCCAAAGAGGAATTGGAAGAATTTGGCGGCACGATCAAAGAAAAACGGAAAATGGAAGAGATCTTAATAATTACCGTTTTCGGATTAAATCGGACTTGGATTTTTAGAAAAAACCATGCAGAAAGTCAAACGAAACAGTGTTTTCGAGTGGCTGACTGCAGACCGGCAAATTAATATAGATCTTCGTACTTATCTTGAGCAATTTCGGGCGCTGGGTCAATCCGGCCCGAAGGACCAAAAAATGTTGTGTTGGGGGCGTCCGACTTGAAGGCAGCAAAACTCAGCGACGGCTGGGGGTTTTAAGCTGTGGGGGTGAGAAAAACACTCGGCGATCGCGAAAAGTAAAAACTTTAAAACTTCGGTTATGGCGCGGACCGGCCGGTCGTTTATTCACACGATGACGAATTTGGAACTAACTTAAGCTATTCTAAGCTAGGCGCTTGGAGGCGCAGCGGAGACTTCTTGCGCTCGGGGAGTGGAGAGCCTGGACGGCCGAGCGCGACATGCTCCAAGCTCCGGGAGAGGGAGAGTGCGGTGTGGGGGGAGAAGCTCCGGGAGAGGGAGAGCGGGAGAGGCCTGCACAATAACAATTATTGACAAAAAAGTGACTTTCATGAACACCAATCAGTTTTTTACGAATTAAAGTATGAAACATTTAATTTACAACTTCACAGCTTATACCACAATATTCTTGAGAAAATTCTGCATATTACCAAAAAAAAAGTTTTTGAAAATCGGACAATTACAAGTAAAGTTATTAACGGGCAAAGTCGAATGGGTGAAAAACACCCAGTGTGTGCGTTGTGTTAAAAAACAGAGGTGTGCGCGCTGAGGGTTAAATCAGACCGTTTCCGCCCAGTCGACCAGGCTGTGTCATTTCGCGGTAAATTCCCTAACTAAACCCGGCCTGCAGCTAAAATCAGCAGCTTATGTGCTGCCGGAATTAGCAGGCAATCTTCCATCGTGTCCAATTCCAAAAGACGCACTGTCTGGCTTGCCTAATCTTCCTCTGGCAGACCCTACGTTCTCTGAAGTTTCCAAAATAGACGTATTGATCCGAGCTGACATTTCGCTATCCGTGCTGCTGAGCGGCACAAGAACAAATATCTGCGGAGACCATTTTCGGTTGGGTGCTTAAAGGCCCAGTGTCTAGCACACCAAACCATAGCAGGGTCTCAGCGTTTACAACCCAGATCAGCGAGACAGCAGATAAAAAGCTAAATAAGCTTTTGACAAAGTTTTGGGAGGTGGAAGATCGACCAATTAAAATGGTAAAGGAGTCGGATTCCTATTGCGAAAGCAATTTCCGTCGAACTACTACAAGGAACCAAAGCGGGAAATACGTGGTAACGTTACCGTTTCGCGATCCAGAGCATGTTGGGTCCAGTTTGGGATACTCGAGATCCATCGCATTGGCTCAGTTCCTTCGAAATGAATATCGATTGAAAAGAGACTTTCCTTTAAAAGAGCAATACGACTCCTTCATTCAGAAGTATCTGGATCTCGACCACATGAGGCAAGTACCTCCGACTCAGGACACTCCGTCCTACTACCTTCCACATCATGCGGTCATAAAGCCCGAAAGTACCACTACGAAACTGCTTGTTGTATTTAACGCATCCAGACCTTCAGCAAATGGGACCAGCTTGAACGATGTTCTACATGCCGGCCCCGTCCTACAATCTGATCTAACCATTCAGATTTTGAAGTGGCATTTTTCCAATACGTCTTTAGTGCCGACATTACCAAAATGTATCGTCAGATCTGGGTTAATCCGAAACATACGCCTTTCCAGAGAATTCTGTTCCGAAACAAGGAAGGAGAATTACGCGACTATGAGTTGAAGACGGTCACGTCCTCCTCCAGCAACTGGCAAGTGACGTCGAAGTTCAGTTTCCAAGGGCTAGCCATATTTTTCGGCAGCACATGTACATCGACGATGTCCTAGCAGGGGAAAATTCCATACAAGAGACCAGGCGAGCCATTCGAGAGCTACAGGAGGCTCTCAATTCCGCAGGATTTCCCTTAAGGAAGTGGACATCGAACCATAAAGAGGTACTCAAGGACATTCCTAGCGCGCATCGTCTCCACGATGGCTTCCTTGAAATCGATGCTGACAGCTCCGCCAAGACGCTTGGAATTCGCTGGGAAGCTACGTCCGACGAATTCTTCTTTGTACCAACGGTGATCGGTATATAATCGTCATACACGAAGCGGGAAGTTCTCTCCCAGATCGCCAAACTATTCGACCCCGCAGGCTGGCTGGCGTCATTCATAGTGCGTTCCAAAATATTCATACCGGAGATTTGGCTGCAAGAATTGGGTTGGGATGAGAAGCTTTCCAACGAGATGAGCCAGAGGTGGCAAGAGTTTTTGCGCAGCTATTCCGGTCTTAACCAAATCCGTATACCGCGATGGATTGGCTACAGTTGCGGTGTAAAAATCGAGCATCACGGGTTCTGCGACGCTTCCCAAAAAGGCATATGGGGCAGCCATATATGTGAGAGTTGAGGTGGGCAATAAAATAATGGCGCATCTCCTTACGGCCAAGACACGAGTCGCCCCAGTAAAAACCGTGTCCCTTCCCCGACTTGAGCTGTGTGGTGCCCTGCTGCTGTCCGAAATGGTAGCAGAAATCCTTCCTAACATGCCGACGGGTCCTTCCAAGCTCATCTGTTGGACCGATTCCACGATCGTCCTCGCATGGTTGCAAAAGCCCGCCTGCTGTTGGACCACATTCGTGGCCAACAGAGTTGCCAAGAAAATCCAAGCTACAGAGAATGTCCGCGCCAAGACGGGACACTTTTTGTGGCAGTGTAACAGTTAACAGACCAGAGAGCAGTTGTCTCCAGATGCACTCTCATCTCGCTCTCTCGGTCTGTTAGTTGTCTCCATACCGCTCTGCCGCCCTCTCCTGCATTTACATCCAACAAGTTTAAAAACTGACCTACTCTAATAAACGTCCCTGTTTTCCAAGTTTAACCAAGTTGTATTTTTTCCGCGACGCAAGTTCTATTTAATTTTACACTATTAAAGTGTACAAAATTATTGGGGCACCATATTTGGATTAAATCTTAAAGTTATTCTTCATATATACATGCGCAAAATATAATTAATAAAAAAATAAGGTTTTATAAAAATTCAATACCCCTTCAGTATCCTTCCGCTCCTTCCTTTTTTTAACTTGGCATGCACCTCCAAAAACTTTACCGCGTATGATGTCCCCAAGATTCTCAATATGATTGTAATCCTGACCTTAAGCCAGCCACTCCCTCAAGAAGATTTTTTGTTTCCAAAAGGGATTCTTATATTGTTCAATATGTGTACCTTTGCACAGCAAAGGTATTTTAATTCAGACCAGAAGTTTGCAACGCAGTGAAGGAAACACCTCAGACCCCATAAAGTATATTGTACATATATTATTTATCAGCATCACGATCTGAATCAAAATACGTCTGTACGCCAGTCCATCTGTCTTCCTGTCTGTTTCTATGTAAACTAGTCTCTCAGTTTTAAAGCTGAAACTTTTCCAAAATTTGTGTAGTTATTGCACGCAGTATATAAGTCGGAACGGGCGACTATGCCGGATAGCTTCCATACGAGATATTGAAAAAAATTATTACTCCGATGTTTTTGATCATATCGAGTTTATTTCTTCCAGATTGCGTTTTTAACTACTGTTGAATTTAGAATTATTATAAATTTTATCAAAATTGGATAACTTAATGATATAGTTGCCATTGGAGAGTTCGAAAAATATATATTTAAATTTATTATTATACCCTTGCAGAGCAAAAGGGTATTATAATTTCAGTTAGAAGTTTGCAACGCAGTGAAAGAGACACCTCGTACCCCATAAAGTATATATTTTGAATCGTTATAAAATCGAAATACGTCTGTCCGTCTGTCTGTTTCTATGTAATTTATTCTTTCAGTTTTAAAGCTATTTTTCCGAAACTTTCCCTATTACACGCAGTATATAAGTCGGAACAGAACGGAGCGGGCGACTATATCGGATAGCTCCAATACGAAAGAATGAAATATAAAATTTTCACGCTGTTGTTATTGATCAGATCGACATTTCTTTCTTCTAGATTGCGTTTTTAACTACTGTTGAATTTAGAATTAAATTTGATCAAAATTGGATAACTTAATGATATAGCTGCCATAGGAAAAATCGAAAATATCGATCGAAAAGTATATATACTCTAAGGATGTTTTCCAGCAGGGGTATGAATCTCAGTCGTATTCCGCGGTCCTTTATAAGAAAATTTGTAAATCACTGAAAGACTGAGCTAGAGAGGTCTGTCCGTTCGACGAACAGAGTTTTGTGGGCTGTCTTGGAGGGGTTTTACAGACCCAAAAAATCCTACGGGCTGGACCTTCGGGCGAGGCCGCAGCCGATAGGAAATCTTAGCGCTGAAATAGGAGTCTCCCGTCTGACGGAGACAAAAAAATCCACCAGCTGGACCTTCGGGCGAGGCCGTAGCCGATCAAATATTCTCAGGCTTAGGAAATCACTCGATGCGCGATAGGGAGGATCCGCCTTCCCTTTTTTGACCTGACTAGGGAGGATCGTCCGTCCCGAAACGAGTTATTCACTAGGGAGGATCTGCCTTCCCTTTCCCGTCCTAACTAGGGAGGATCGTCCGTCCCAAAACGAATTTTCACCACGACCGCGGGGGTGGGTAACAGGGGAGGGGACTATCGTATCGCCAAGACTACACTTATTCGGCAATAAGGTGGCAAGGAAAATTAATAAAGAGTTGTTTAATGTTTCTACTTGCTTTTAGTTTTTATTAGTTATATCAATCATCTCCACTGCACCGATTACAGTGTGTTTCTAACCTGTTCTTCGAGTCCCACGTATTTTTTCTTTTGCGTCTTACTTTTACACGCACCGGATTTTAACTTTTCGCGCACGTCCGCTAGTCACTTTTCTCTCTTGGGAACTGCCCAGATCTTCCTCCCCCCCGCATACCTTTTTCTTCCTCACCTTCGCCAAGCTTATCTGGTATCTTCCTGGACTTTCTAGTATTTTCCCAGGAATCGGTACCCTGTGCGTGGTTTATGACCTCACTTACACTTAGTTTTAAGATTATTATATGTAGGTATTTGGCTCCTTGCCGTCCTCTTCTTGTTTACATAATTAATTCTTATAACTATACAGCTGAAATATTACTTCATAGCGAGTTTCTCCAAAGCTAATAATAAAATAATAATAGGATAACAATAATAGTCGTAGTGCCGCCACCTGGTACGGACCAACCCTGGGGTATCGGTCATTCCTGCACCGCTGAAGACGTAGGGTAACCTTCCATCGATACCTCGGGTATGTCATCCCCAAACCCTCCGCTCCAACCTGCTCCTTGGATCTTGCCCAGTACTCGATCCAGGATCTCGTCCTCCCACTCGGTGAAGGGTAGATCGGGAGCGGCATATGTCGGGGACCTTTGTTGGTCCCCTTCTCTGTAGGGTTGTTGAGGTGTGTTGGACTGCTCGTCAATCCTTCCGGCCCTCTCGCTCGACGCTACCCTGGGGAATAGCCGTCGGAACATCGGACGTTCTTCCCCAACATCATCGCTATCGGTCGCCCCCCCACGTCCGTGAAAAACTTGGTACGGAGACCTTCGATCGAGGGACTTCGACCACGCCGTTAGGCATCCGAACGTCCGGTCTCATCATGGACCTGAGTCGGTTGGGTTTGGGGAAAGGGAGTGCCTGGATCGATAGCTGGGGACACTGGGCTGGTACTGCGTGTCGTCTGCCTGGGCGTACGGACCTTGCTGGGTGACCTCTGTGTAGACCGCGACCGAGGGGTGAGGTCGCGGACGTGTGGACCTGGCGATCGGATGTCTCTTTGGGTGAACGGATCTGGATCGGGGACGTCTGGGCGTTTCGGAATATCTTCGTTGTCGAGCGCTTCCCACCGATCCAGTATTTCGGATCTTCGGGCCTCTCCTGCGGGCCGACGTCTGGAAAAAACGCATCCTGGGCGACGTTCTTCCAGTGCAGAGAGTGGTTGCGACGGTGGTGGTTCCTCCACGTACGGTCTGTCCAGCTGTAGGTTGGGTACGCGGAGTACGACTGACCGGGTCTCTATTCTCATCAGAGCCACATGACCGTGGAAGCGCGAAATCTGATGGTCGACCGAGTAGAAGCAATTGTAGTCAAAGACCACATCGCGGCGTGCGACGGAGTACCCGGGGGGACCTGCCCGGGGATCCCCTCTGCTCCATGATCCCGACTGCTCGCTGCCGTTTGGAGTATCCGTGTAGTATGGAGATGGGCCACGTCGACCTGTATACCTCCACGATCCACACTCCTCGTCTTCGGAGCCCGAGCTGTCCTCGAGGTCGTAATCTGGTCCGCATTCTCGTACTCGCCGCCTCCAGCTACATCGCCGGGCCCACCCTCACTCTCGTCCGAGCTGTCCGGCTCCCACTCACCGCATCCGGCTACATCGCCGGGCCCATCCTCGCTCTCATCCGAGCTGTCTGACAGGACGATAATCGATAACGATAATTGGTCAAACTTATCGCTACAACAACCTGCCGATGAATTCCTAATCTCGGTGCTGTGAAACTTAGACTTAGAGTTACTTGCTACAGGTTCATTATTTAGGGTTAATATCATTAATTACTACTCTGTTTTTCTATCTACTCATACCCTTACTATCATCGTCGCATCCTTCGTCGGCAGCTTCCTTTGAGCTTGAGTTGGACGATGTTTGCCGTGCGCCGTCTCTTTTCTCCTCGGTGCCGTAGAATGACCAGGCTTGGCGATGCGAACTTCGAGACAACGTAGGGCCCGTCGAACTTGGCAGCAAACCCTTCGACCGCTTTCGAGAGGTGGTGCTGGCGGAGCCATACCTGATCCCCGAGTTTTGGTCTCCATTCTCGTCGACGAAGATTGTAATACCTTGCCTGCTCCTGCGAAGACCGCTGTAGATTAATGCATACCATGACCAAGACTCTCTTCAGTCGGCATGCCTTGTCTTCGGGGGTCACGGGCCTCCACCGCTGATCCATGGGTGACCTCGTCGTACAACATTGAGGGTAGTCGAGGCTCACGTCCTTGTGGGAAGAAGTCCGGGCTGAACACCGTGGAGTCCGAGACAATGTTGTTGATCGCAAGCGTTATTTCCGGTAACAATTGGTCCCAGGAACTTTGGTCACCTTCTGAGAGTTTAGCGATCATCGTTTTTATAGTTCGGTTTGTCCTTTCCGTCGGGTTCTCTTGGGGACAATATGGTGCGGTGTATTGTATCTCCTTCCCCAGCGTTGCGAAGAACTCCTTCAACGTACGACTAGTGAATTGCGTACCGTTGTCACAAATGAACTTCCGCGGGATGCCGACTCGACTCAGTATGCGTTCACGGAAAGCTTTTTGAACGTGGGCTGCCGTGGCCTTTCCTAATGGAATCAGCTCTACCCTCTTGGAGAAGGTATCGTGAAACAAAAGGAGAATGGTATTCCCCTCTTTCGAACGGGGTAGAGGCCCTACGAAATCCGCACATAACACATCAAAAGGCTCCTTTGTCACCCGAGTCAGCATCTTACCCGCCGCTTTGGTCTGGTCGATTTTAAATTTCTGGCATGACTCACAGTTTTGTACGTACCGTTTGGCATTTCTGAACATTCCGGGCCAAAAGTACCTTTGCGCCAGTCTGGTGATCGTCTTCCGTACGCCAAGATGTCCGGCCGTCGGAGTGTCGTGACACTCTCGTAAAACCCGACTTTTGTTTGGCCCAGGAACACAGAGTTTATACGGAAAGTAGTCCTCGTCGTCGATGGATCCACTTGCAAGGAGACTTCATCTCGACCATCTGTTTAAGGACTTCGCACGGCTGTCTAGATAACGCGTCGGCCACCGTATTTAACTTCCCTTGTCGATGACGTACGTCAAACTGAAATTAAGGCAATTCTAAAGCCCACCGTGCTATCCTACCCTAATAGCATCGCATCTTCCTAATGGCCCATATGATCACCAAACACTCCTTCTCTGTAGTCGTGTAGTTGCCCTCCGCGGCAGTGAGCCGCCGACTAGCGTACGCGAAAACCCTTTCCTGGCCATCTAAGTCTTGTGAGAGTACATCTCCCAGACCAACGTCGTTCGCGTCGGTTTACAGGACGAATTTCCTGTCAAAATCCGGGCAGCCTAATACCGAAACCGTGGTTAAACTACGTTTTATGTCTTCCAGGGCTGTCTGTTGTTCGGATCCCCAATTCCATTTCTGACCCTTTTTCAATAGGTTATAGGTTGTACCACTGTCGCGAAATTCGGTAAAAATCGCCGGTACCACGGCGCCAAGCCCAGCCATGGTCGGAGCTCTTTGAGATGGGGGTTTCAAACCCGTGATAGCCGCAACTTTTCCTGGATCCATCTGCACTCCTTCACTGCTGATAACGTGTCCCAAGTAGACCAACTTTCGCCTGAAGAAAACACACTTCTGGGGATTGACCTTCAGACTGGCCCTTCGCAATCTTCGGAAGACTTCGGCCAAATTAGCCAGATGTTGCTCTTCGGTAGCGCCTATGACGATTATATCATCCAGATATGCGAAGGCAAAAGGGTCCTTATCTGCTCCAATAACGCTGTCCAAGGCTCGCTGGAAAGTTGCGCTGGCCGAATGGAGTCCAAACGGCATAACCTTCCATTGAAATTGACCCCTACCAGGAACAGTGAAGGCGACTGTCATGGGGATCTGCCAATAGTCGTGTTTGAGATCCAACATAGAAATATACCGCGCTTGTCGCAACATTTCCGGTATGTGGTTAATCATCGGGACTGGGTACGCGTCAGGCATCGAATGGGCATTTAATTGCCGGTAGACAACACACACACGCCAAACGCCTGTCTTTTTCATGACTAGCACAATGGGGGCACTCGTGAGGACTCCGCGAAGGATCAATAGTATCGGCGCGGAGAAGTTTATCTACTTGAGCTTCTATCACTTGTTGCATCGCAGGGTTCCTCGGGTAATATCTCTGCTTCACGGGCTTATCATCGCGCATGACTATCTCATGCTCCACCACGTGGGAGACTCCTTTAAGTTCCTCGAAAAGTGCAAATTCACGAGCTTTGAATTCCCGTTGGTCGGGCCTTAAGTCATCCGTTCTCGTCTCTGGTTGGCCACCCTCCGTTTCGCAGTCTTCGTTTCGTCTCGATGTGTACGGCAACCTTTCTTGTGCTGCCGCTTCCTGGTCGTGTAATTTGTTAAAACTCGTCGTCTCGAAACTAGCTACCGAATGCATAAGTCACGCTTTCTTCCGCCTGATCCACTTTCGGACTCTTGTTACTAGATTTCTTTCTCGTCTGCGTTGTCTTCCTCTTCCTTCCCAACTTTCCTGAATTTGACGTCGCGGACGGGATTGACTCAGGAGTAGTCGGGAATCTTCCGCCGACGGACCCAACGCCATCGCCAGAGTTGCTTTGTATCCGCGTTCCCATCGTGGCCAAGAAATCCATACCCAATGTAATGCGATGTAACATAGTGGGCATAATCAAGAACGGCATCGTTATTTGCTTACCGGCAAATTCCATCCGGGTGCGCCATAGCTCTTCTACTTTAAAGTTCGATCGGTCCGCCAGTGCAATCGTGGTTGTGATTCAATTAAATCTCTTCCCATTTGGCCACCATGAGAGCGAATCCCTCTTTAACAAAACTCCTCGATGCTCCTGTGTCAATCGTTGCGTCCACCCGTCGTCCACCGATCCACACTGTAGACGTGATCAGACCATTGTGCAGTTTTTACTGCAATCTGGGTGGGGCCGGGTCGTCTCCTCGAATGTCTCCGCTGCTCCCGAACCTCGGCGGAGACGTTGTTCGCTTCTCGGTACATCTCGTCGGCAACATTCGTTGGTCAAGACATCTTTACGGCCACAATCCCAACAAAAATACCCTTGTGGATCGGTGCACTCCCGTCGGAAATGTCCCGTTTCTCCGCATCGGCGGCAAGCGCGTCGGACATCGACAGTCGACCTCGGCTGTACAAGTATACGGTGCGAGGCGTTTACTCTTTGATTGGGTACACTGAGATTCCCTAAAGGATTTGGCGTTCGTCGCACGTTGGGACTCTCGTTGCTTGTGTCCCTCTTTCGCGGCACTCCGGCGTAACTGGACGCCAGCTGTCTCACATTTTTATACTCTGTCGCCATTTGTGTCAGCTGTGCCAATGTCTTAAACGCGTGACGTCTTATACTCTGGCGCCATATTCTCGTAGACCGGATAAAACTCTTCTTATTTGCTGTACCCGGCCCGTTGCATCTTCGTCCTCAATTCGACCAAATAATATTTAAATTCTTCTCCCAATCCTTAAACGTGGGTCCTGATCTCGTCCTCTAGACGCTCAAAATAGCGCGGCGGTAGAAAGAAATCCAGGAATTTTCGATCCACCTCGCAAGACAGTTTGTATTGTCACTCTAGCTAGCCTCAGTGTCCCTGCTCGGGCGCCACTTGTAAGGGAGTTTTCCTGCCGTGGTATGAATCTCAGTAGTATTCCGGGGTCCTTTACAAGAAAATTTGTAAATCACTGAAACACTGAGAGTTTTGTGGGACACACCCCGACTCAGTTGTTTACGCGATAGTATTGCATCGGAATTTTTATATCAAGCGCATTTTATATTGAGCGCGTTACCGCCTCAACAATTGGCCTCGGCGGTCCCCCACCAAAATCACCACGACTGTTATAAACGCCGCTTCAGCAAGCACTTCAGCGGCCACCCGATCGCCCTACTAATTACCAATGCATCGAATCCCAAACTAATCAAAACAATAGCCTCCGCTCCACTTATCCACTCTACTTATCCACTCCACTTCACTACTCCAATTATATAATACGACCCACTTCAAATCCATAGAGTAAGCACTTTGCGTTAGATCAGCATTTTATGTTAGAATAAGAACCATCGAGTTGACAAAAAGAGAAATACAGAATCATTCTGAATATTGAACTCAACCAAACCAGTCGTTTAATTCCAAATCTTAAGTCAAAGTTATTCCCAGTCAAAGGATACAAATAACATCAACGAACCTATTATAACTTGCGCAGTTGATAGTCTTCGCCCACGAACGGATTCAACCAAGGACCTTTGGATAATCAAGGACAAGGAGGATCCGAGACGAAGAAGACCACGACGGATGTACAGGATCCTAACCATCATTATCCTGTACCTCGAAAACTAGTGAGATGTTTAAGAGGGGGCTCAGCTGAGGCCACCAGGCGGGTCGCAGGTTGCGGATAGCGAACGGCCATTACAAATTTGGTTGCGAATAACTAATAAGCAACCCCGGACAACAGCGGGTACACCGAAGTCGGTGTACCGACGACAGGCTTCTCTGGCCGTCTTCAAATTATAGCCTCACACACCCACAATTACCTACCAACTTCCCTCCGCACAATCTCTCTCCGTGCCGATAGTCAGCCTGGCTGGGGGCCCGAATCAACAACTAGCGCAGTCTCTCACGGAGGGTTCAGGCAAGTGGCGACCGCCTGTCAAAATTATGCCTTACCCGGGCATATACAAACAACAATAAAGTACCGCAGGATATCCCTGCCTCGAGTGTCGCAAGGCATTTCGAAAACCAACTATTCGACGGAGAGCGACCCCAGGAGGGACCATCCCCACTCAGGAGCGCAGCCACCGCCAGGAGTGCGTCACGGACGCAGAATGCGGGACAGACCCCACAATGGTCAACTGTCCCAGTCCGGGAACGTGCGCGACCAGCAGGACTATCCCGGCTGGTTTGCCCACCCCCCTGGCTGGACAGAGGACCAGGCCTGTCTTGAAGGAGGATGCCCTCCCAACAAAAGAACAACCAGGAGGCCTGGACGACCCCAACAAGAGAGGCCTGCCGGGGTCGAAGGTCAAATGGTACCTCAGATACCTCCAGCAAGGCATGAGTCCTGCTGAGGCACTGAGGAAAGCAAAGGAGCCACGACCAGCGGCCCAGAGCAGTGCACCTGCCAGTGAGCGGGGCAACAGCACCCTCACCCCTCTGAAGGACACCACAAAAAGGTCGAAGTCAGAGGGCAATAACGAGGCAAAGGCACCTCCCTCCCGTCCAAGGCCTGAGGAGCCTTGCACCTCGAAGGCGGCGGCGACAAGGACAGGCTGGAGACGGACGCCTGGAAAGTGATCTCCCGAAAGAACGATGGAGACAGGGCTCTCCTAGTCATCGGGATTGACCAGCTCACCCGAGACGAGATCGACTCTAAGCGGCACCAGCTGAACTTTAGATTCGGCACCGTCTGGGTGAGCGGTCTGAGAAGAGCGGAAAAGAAGGCCGCGGCAGACGAAGCGCCCTCTGGCCCCACAGTTGGCAAAGTGGTGGTCGAGGATCCCTCGACGAGCCACAAGGGCCTGCAGGCTCAGAAAAGGGCTTAATCACAGACGGGAGGAGTGAGGATTTGGAGCATCCCACCTCACAGGGCACTGCCCAGGATCCCTTCCTGAATGCCAGCTTTGAGATGGAGGTAGTGAAGGGGAATGTCCGCCCCCTACACCAACTCTGGAGCATCCGATCCAGTGATGGCTTCAAACAGCAGCACAAAGCTAGCCCAGGTGAACTTACACCGGGCCAAGGCGGCATCAGCCGTCCTGGCCAGGCTGTTCACCACACAACATCTTGGGCTAGCTCTTATACAGGAGCCTTGGTGTAATCAGGGCATTAAAGGCCTGTACACCAAGGAATCAAAGGTAATATGCGACCAACGGGGTGCACACCCAAGAGCATGCATATTAATAAGAAAAGATATCAATTATAATATCTTTTCAGAGTTTCTAAGCGGTGACTGTGTCGCGGTAACGGTGAGCGGCACAGGAAAGTTACCAGCGATCGCCATAGCGTCGGCGTATTTTGCTGGGGATGCAGCATGCCCACCACCGGAAATCACCGGAACCGTGGAATTCTGCAGGAAGAAGAAGATGCCCCTGGTCATAGGATGTGACGCCAATGCACATCACGTGATATGGGGAAGCACCGACGACAAACAACAGAGGTGAGCAGCTCATAGATTTCATTATAAATTTTTTTTTTTTTTTATCAACCCCTTTATGCAGTGGCGTAACTATACCATCTGGGGCCCGTGGCAAATTTTTTTGATGGAGCCCTGTCATTTTAATAAACCGCTTAAGGGGGGCTTCTCAAGTAATATCTCAAAAAGTAGTTGTTTTTTGGGAATTTTTTTCACTTGGAAAATGAAAACTTACACGAATAATTTTTTGCATATATTTGAAGACATGTTTTAAGTATGAGAAAAACATTTTTTGAAAATTCTAAAAAACAAAATGGCGGACTTATTGAAGGTCGCGTGTGGCGCGACGCGGCTGACGGATTTATTGCGGTACAGTGTGGAGCCCAAAGTTTTCATCGGAAACATACAAAAAACATTTTTTATTATTCAGCAGGGTTCCCCCTAGTGCATGAATGTCTGCAACTTCAAAAAATTCGATTTTAAAATATTGAAATCACGTTTTGAAAAAAAATTGCAATTTTTTCGAATTTTTTTGTTGCTGAATTGGGCTGAAAAGTGTAAAAAAATAACTTTTTTTCACAATTTCAGATATTCATACACTCGTTCAATGTATTATCTGCAAAACACTTTTTAGAAATCAAAAATCGATTCAGTAGTTTTTTCGTAATCGTGTACCGCGTTTTTAAAATCATAGTTTTGAGAAAAGATGATTTAAAGTTTTGAGTTAGTGGGTCTTGAACTTGTTTGCGCGCTCGTTCGATCACTCACATTTTCCATAATATTGAGAGTTGAGTCATAAAACTTCGGGAATATACTCTCAAGACGTTATTCTATCGATTTATGAAAAAAAAAAATCGATTTTTTAAAATTTTACATGAGAAGCCCCCTTAAGTAGTTAGTTGTCCGACACTGTATACATTTATATAGATCCAGAACTTAAAATATGTATATTTATATTATCAATGCAAATAAAATACACAGGTTATTATAACACATAGAACAAAAAAAAAACTGAGCTATCGGCCTCTTGAGCCGGGGCCCTCTTGGGTCGGGGGCCCGTGGCATTTGGCCACCTCTGCCACCCTATAGTTACGCCACTGCCTTTATGTATTACAATCTATTCAACAGAATAATAAGTAATTTTTTTTGGAAGACAAACATGTGGGTTTAGCTTATTACCAACACCATTGTATTGGTATAAGTTATTGATGCGCTAGTGCTGTGGGAGTTCTCCCTTTTAGTCTTCTTGGTTGTGCTTCTCTTCTCGGGATGTCTCTTAGGCTTTAATTCTGGTGTGCAAGTAATTTTTGGATGTGGGTTATGCAACTTTGCTTTATTATCTCTGGGATCGTCTGTGTGCTTAGCTCTCTGTCGATGTAGTCATTTGTTGTGAATCTATCTGAGTTAGTTATTATTCTTAATATTTTCGACTGGGCTCTTTGTATTATGATGAGGTTGGATTTGCTGGCTGTTCCCCATAATTCTATTCCATATGTCCAGATTGGTCTTATTATTGTTTTATAGATTAGTAACTTGTTGGATACGTTTAGGTTTGATTGTCTCCCCAGAAGCCAATGGAGTTGTCGAAATTTGTTTTTTACTTCGTTTCGTTTGTTATACCCTTGCAGAGCAAAGGGGTATTATAATTTCAGTCAAAATTTTGCAACGTAGTGAAGGAGACACCTCAGACCCCATAAAGTATATATATTCTTGATCAGCATCACGAGTAGAATCAGAATACGTCTGTACGTCTGTCCGTCTGTCCGTCTGTCTGTTTCTCTTCAAACTAGTCTCTCAGTTTTAAAGCTATCTTGCTGAAACTTTCCCAAAAGGTGTGTAGTTATTGCACGCAGTATATAAGTCGGATCGGGCCGGATCGGCCGACTATATCGGATAGCTCCAATACAAGAGAATGAAATAAAAAAATCTTACGCCGTTGTTTTTTATCAGATCGACTTGATTTCTTCCATATGGCATTTTCTAACTACTATTGAATTTCGGTTTAAATTTTATCAAAATCGGATAACTCTATCATATAGCTGCCATAGGAGAGATCGAAAAATATATATAGAATTAATGAAAACAAATTGATAACATCGTTTATTTTTATCCCATGAGCATCATTTTTTAAATATCAAGTTTTTTAACAACTCTTATATTGAGAAAAAAGTTTCATAAAAATCGGACAACTATATCTTATAGCTGTTATAGGAAAGATCGAAAAATCTATATAGAAATAACGGAAGTAAAATTATACCATCGTGGTTTTTCATCAGACAAGTATGATTTTTGAAATAAAGAGTTCTTACGACTCTTAAATTACGAATTAAACTTGATCAAAATCGGACAACTATATCATATAGCTCCCATATGATCTATAGTCGAAAATATAGAAAATGAATAGAAAAATCGTCTTAGCTTCGATGTTGTTTAACCTTTATGCATTTTGTTCGACATATTTGATGACTGCAAGGGTATATAAGCTTCGGCTTGCCGAAGCTAGCTTCCTTTCTTGTTTATTATATGTTTTTTGAGTTTTGAGTCAATAGTGAGTCCCAAGTATTTGGCGCTTGTTCTTAGTTTCAGGATTTCGTCATCTATTTTAATTCTTGTTGGGGAAGTTATTTTCTTTTTTCTGTATATCACCTGTTGTCCTTGTTTATTTCAATGCCCCATTTCTCAAACCATGACATTGTTGTTGTTAAGATCTCTTGAAGTGTGTTTGCTGCTCTTTTTTCTGTGTAGCTAGAGGCCATTAGCACTACATCGTCAGCAAAGGTTGCAATCATGGAATTATGGGTCAGTGGATTTGGGATGTCTGCTGTGTATATAAGGTATAAAATTGGTCCTTGGGGTACACCCGCTGCCACAGGCATAAGATCTGAACATTCATCGTCGCATTTGATATAGAAATATCTGTTGGTCAAGTAACTTTTTAGTATAGTGAATAGGTTAATTGGTAGGATGTTGTGAAGCTTATGGAGTAGTCCTGTATGCCACACTTTGTCAAACGCCTTTGCAATGTCCATGTATACTGCTACGCAAACTTTCTTGTTGTCAAAGTCTTCTGATATTTTGTGTATGACTCTGTGCACTTGCTGCACCGTTGAGTGTTTTTTTGAAAACCAAAATTGGTGGGGTGGGATCTCATTATTTTCTATTAAGATCGGGTTGATTCTATCAAGTAAAATTTTTTCAAAAATTTTTGATAGAATTGGTAACAGGCTGATTGGTCTATATGAGCTAACAAGAGCTGCACTTTTATGCGGTTTTGGGATTGCTGTAATCTGGGCAATTTTCCACGTCGAAGGGAAGAACTTAAGTTTTATCACCGCATCAAAAATGTCTCTTATACGCCTAATCGTATTGTCTGGCAGCTCTTTTAGTGTTTTACCACTGATTTGATCATAGCCCGGTGTCTTTTTATCTTTGACTTTCATTATAAATACAATAGTAACCTGGAAATAGGTAATTTCGGGTCTTCACCGACATTCATTACGAGAGTAAGAGAGGAGGTCCTAGACATAACTCTGATGAGCAAAGAGATCGCTGAGCTAGCGGCACTGCCCACCCAAAAAGCAGCTCGTAACATAGTGGCGCCCAATTTAAAAAAAAAATATATATATACATGGTCGAGGCGACGACGTCTCGCGAGGAGCTGACTTAGTTGGTCAGTCCTTCGGAACGGTGGCTTGCAAGGAAGTTGCAATTGCATCGGGATGAAGGACTGACGAACTAAGGAGAAGCTGAGGAGAACGCGAGGCTTAGTTGGCCAGTCCTTCGGAACGGTGGCTTGCAAGGAAGTTGCAATTGCATCGGGATGGGGGACTGGCGAACTAAGGATTAGCTAAGGAGGCCAAGAGGCTTGTCTGGAAGTATTCTGGCCAATTGCTCTCGGTTTCCGAATAAAGATGTGTGATATAAAAAGAGTCATTTTCTTTGCGTTTATTTTTGTAAAATTTAATTATTTATATTTTTTTTTTTGTCTGACAGTTGTAAAATTAATTAATTTATTTATATTGTTGTTTTTGGTTGTCTGGATTCGAGGTTGGATTCCTGGGTTTTCTTCCTCCTGTGGGTTTCCAATTTCCTGTCGGATTGCCAACTTAATTGGTACTCGTGGCCCGTGGTACCACACGCGATGCACGAGTCCCTCGATGTGCGATGGAAACTGCAGATGAGGAGGAAAACCAACAGCAGTCCAGGAGCGGCTGGAGTCCTTAACTGGCAGCTATCACTTAAAGTGATAGCTAGACGAGTTGACGAGCAGCTGCGAGAGGGGCGGAAATTTCGAAGATTTTTGGAGTGAGGTGTAGCGTACAATGGTCGAAGGTCCACCGGCGACAAATAATTCCATCTCCCCACAGTATTAGCTGAAATAAAAGAATAGAAACAATTAGTTTATCTGGTGGCTCGAAGAGTTAAATATTTCGTGCAATTCTTTTTTTTGGTATTTATGGTTATTTATTTCAGGTATTATTTATTCGTTCGTTTCATAATTTATTTATTGATTTATTTTTATTTATTGCATTATTTATTTAGTTATTATTTATTTATTTCGTTATTTGTTTATTTATTTATTACATTATCTATTTCGTTATTTATTTATTTATATTCTTAATATTAATTTTGGTCGCGGTGATATCTCTGTTAATTTATATATTCCTTTTGTGGTATTAGTATAGGAAGTATTTATTTTTTTTTAAGTGATGTCCAAGGATAGGGATTTTGGGAGTAGGTACGACCACCAGTTGAGGTCGATGGGTCCTCCTGGAATCGAGGAAGACGCGCTTTGGTCTACGGATGTAGAGGGTGCTGCAGGGGGTGAGCGCGTTTCGATGGCTGGAGGGTTGCCGAGGACGCCAGTGGAGCGATTTCGGGAACGGATCCGGGATGTTGATCCCGCTAAACAAAAGGATTCCCGGAATCCTCGAGCTGGGCGACGAGAACTTGGCCAGATCACGGCTCGGTTTGGAGGAGAAGTCCGCGACGAACTTGGCGGTAGCACAGGCGGCAGAGACCTATCGGAAGGCGCAGGAGGCCGGGGTCAGCCAATCGTTGAGGGAGGAAATCCGAAGTGGTTTCCTCGAGATGATGAAGCTCCTCAACGATGTGATCAGGCCAGAAAATCCTCTGCCTCTTCCGGTGGATCGGCAGCAACAACCAGCAGCACCAGAAGAGCCAGCGCAGCAGAAGCAGGGTGCCATCTCGAAAGGGTGCAGGCCGTGTCGTCCGCCTCCACTGGTTCCGCCAAAGCCACAACGAAGAGCTGGGACAACGTCGGAGTGGACCAGCAGCAGTCCGGATTATCCGCTGGAGGTCGAGCAGCACAGGCGGCAGGACAGCCATGGACGCGGCTGGCGCGTCGAGGACCACAGGGCCGGAGAGTACGACGAGAGGAATTCGGTGGAGGATTTCGTTTTCCGAATTGAATTCCTGCAGCGACAGCACCAGTGTCCGTGGCAAGAGGTTCTGCGACATTTCCACGTCTTCCTCACCGGCCGAGCCAACGAGTGGTATTGGGTCCATGTGCGACAGTCCAGAGTCGACAGCTGGCTGCAGCTGCGCCGAGCCCTTATCGACCGATTTAGAGGGCACCAGACCGAGCATGATCGGATGCACGAGCTTCTGGAGCGGGAACAGCAGCTGGGAGAGACGGTGGAAGACTTCATCCACTGTATGCAGCAACTCGCCTCGCGGCTAAAAAAACCAATGCCGGAGCGGCAGTTGGTAAAGGTCATTAAAAAAGGCTTGAGGATGGCGTTGCGCGCTTTGTCTACGCAATGGAAATATTTACCGTGGACGAATTGCGGCAGGAGTGCATAGAGGTGGAACGCAGTTTCGGTCGCCGAGGACGCACCTTGTACCAGCCACCATTGCGTCATCCGGCAGGGGATAGACCCCGAGTGGCCGAAGCTTGCGTACCGGAGCCTCAGGAGGATGCATACGCCTTCGACGTGGAGGAATTGCGTGGACGACCTCGAAATCCATTCCGGACGGGTTGCTGGAAATGCGGTGCCGCTGATCACGGATTCCGTGATTGCGAGTCCATGGAACGCAAGCTGTTCTGCAATCGATGTGGCCGACCAGACACAGTCTTGCCAAAGTGGCCCGACTGCGCGGAAAACGGCAGACTGGGCGATCCGAAGGCAGGAGGGAATTGTCCAGAAAGGAATCCTGCGAAGTAGTGCCTAAGGAGAAAAAATTAGTTAATCCACCTAGTAGTTTTAAGATCGACTTAAGGTACTTACCAGTTGAGGAGAGGATGCGTCGCTATCTGGAAGCTCGAAACCGAATTTTCGCAGAGCACCAGCTGAGTGGCATGCGAATGGTTTCTTGCAAAGTCCAGAAGGCGAGAAAACGTTTCAAGATCCGAAGAACCCAACGACGAGAAGTGGTGGCGGCAGTAAAACGCGTTGACTCACGTGATCCTCGACCTTTCGCGAACGTCAAGGTTTTTGGGCTGCCAATCACCGGCTTGCTGGACACGGGTGCCAGTGTCAGCTTGCTAGGCAAAGGCTGTAGAGGTCGTGTTGAGGCGTTGGGCGTGGATGTCCAGCCCTATTTGTCGAAGGTGACGACGGCTGCTGGAGAAGATCGGTCGATTATCGGACGGGTTGAGCTGCCTGTGGAGTACAAAAGGATGAGCAAGGTGATAACATTTTATCTCTGCCCATACCTAGAACAGGAAGCGTACTTTGGAATCGATTTTTGGCGAACGTTTGGTCTTGCTCCAGCAGTCGTAGGAGTGCCCGTACCCGACGGTGGAAAGAAAGCGGAAGAAATCCATGCCAGGCAGATGGAGCATTACGCCGAGCAGGAAGACGAGGACGAGACGAAGGAGGATCCCGAGGCATGGAGCCTTTCTGTGGAGGAGAAGGAGGCTTTAGAAAAGGTCAAAAGGGAATTCCTTACCTTCGAGCGAGACGGTCTTGGCACGACCAGTCTGGAGCAACACTCCATCGAATTGTTTGAGGGAGCCCGAGTGTTCAAGGACCGGCCCTATCCCATGTCTCCAGCGAAGCAGAAAGTGGTCGAGGACGAGATCGACAAGATGCTCGAGCTGGGCGTCATCGAGGAGAGTAAGAGCCCCTGGAGTAATCGCACGACGGTAGTGTCGAAGCCCGGGAAGGATCGATTTTGTCTAGATGCCAGGAAGCTCAATGCCTTGACAGTGAAGGACGCATATCCCCTGCCCAGCATCGATGGCATCCTTTCGCGAATTGACCAGACCCATTATATCTCCAGCGTAGATCTGAAGTTTGCTTTTTGGCAGATCGAGCTCGATGACCGCAGCAAGGAGTACACCGCATTCACAGTCCCAGGCAGGCCGTTGTATCATTTCCGAATGATGCCTTTCGAATTGTGCAACGCAGCGCAACGTCTGGTGCGGCTGATGGACAGGGTGATTCCAGCGGAGCTGAGAACCAACGTTTTCGTTTATCTCGACGATCTGCTCATCCTGGCTCCAGATTTTCAGACGCATTTGGAATACTTGGGTTGCGTAGGGCAAAGTCTAAAATCAGCAGGATTAACAATTGGGCTGAAGAAGTCTAAGTTCTGCTTTAAAGCATTGACTTACCTTGGTTTCGTAGTTGGAGGTGGAACGCTGCGAATGGACCCTGGTCGTGTTTCCGCGATCCAGAAGATTCCTTACCCAACGTCCATGAAGGAAGTGCGAGCTTTCCTTGGCACAGCGGGATGGTATCGTCGCTTCGTCAGCAATTTCGCTACGCTAGCGGCTCCTCTTACCGAGTCCTTTTAGAAGTCGGGAAACATCAAATTTTCTTTGAGTCCCAGTGCCAAGCGGGCCTTTGACGACCTGAAGTTGGCCCTGACGAAAGCGCCTGTCCTGGTTCACGCGGATTTTAAGAAACATTTCTTCATCCAATGGGATGCCTCCCACGTCGGAGTAGGCGCAGTGCTGTTTCAGCGGAACCAGGACGGGACAGAACAGCCGATCGCTTTCTTCTCGGCCAAGATGAACAGACACCAGGTCAACTACACAGTCACCGAGAAGGAGTGCCTAGCAGCCATCCTAGCCATACGCAAGTTTAGGCCGTATGTCGAGGGAATGTCACGTGCATTACTGACCATGCGAGTCTCAAATGGCTGATGATGATGAAGGATCTATCCGGACGACTTGCCAGGTGGTCATTGCAGCTGCAGGGCTACAACTTTAACATCGAGTATCGCAAGGGCAGTGAGAACGTGGTTGCCGATACGTTGTCCCGATACGTCGAAGAAGTCCGGATAGATCCCACGGAGTTGTTAGGGTTTGAGACCACTGAGTTCACTGCGGAAGAGTACGTGGAGTTAGTTCGGGAAGTGGAGGCGAACAAAACACACTTACCAGATTTTCCAAACTTGGACGAGGAGCTGGATGGAGCTGAATGGAAGTTGTGGATTCCACAAAGCCTGACGCACTCCTTGATAGAGCGTGCCCATTCCGACCCCAAAGCAGGCCATGTCCGCGGGTGTGAAATTTGCAAGGAGACAAAAGCGCCAAATTTCCGGATGCAGGTTGGCATCGGGCAGATGCTAGAGACGGAAAGACCATTCCAGAAACTCTACAAGGCCGTTGGCAATAACGCCTATTTACTGGAGGATCTGCAAGGTCGCAGTCTGGGAGTGTACCACGCCAAGGACATCCGGCTGTAATCTGTAATGGGTATACAAAGTACACGAGCGCACGATAGCTATAGCAAAATACTTCCCGTCAAGCGTGGGCCCCGCGTAGGGCGCCGTACGAACTGCTCGAAACACCAGAGTGCGCGTATTCCTGGCCTCCTCCAAAGCTACCAAGCATTTCGTCGTTCCGCAAAACCTCGTTGTAGCACCCCTCGAAATCCTTTGTTGATGTTGCAGTTGGAGTCGATTCTGGGAGGGCCGCTATCGATAGTTTAGAACAGGTTGTGAAATTTAAAGCAGTGCCCTCTTTTGGGCCAGGGGCAAGTTGTCTACTTATCTATTATGTAGAATGTTCTGGGGGTAGGGAACATGGCGTGATCATATGGATCACCGTTCAGTTGTACCCGAAAAGGCAAAAGTGGTAGACGGACAATTTTAACCGAGTATTAATTTTGTGTAAATTTTGTAAAAAGTGAGTTAGAATTTTTTTGTGTAATTTTTCTTTCGGAAATAATAAATGTTTATCTTGCTTAGGGAAACCGGGGTCCCACAATAAAGGGCCCCGGGATTTTCTTTGAGGAGAACGAAAACCCGCCTTTGAAGGAAACAACCTTTCCTTGGAATACATACATTTCTGGAGAAGCCACATTTTTAAAGAACGCCATATTTTTGAAGGAGACACATACATTTATTTTTTGCGAGGAATATAAATATTTCTGAGGAGAACATACTTTTGGATGAACACCAATTTGCTCACGCCAAAATCAGGACAGCCACTCACCATCAACGACCCAGTAATCACTCTCGGACTGCATACCTCCGGTGAGTCCGTTCCGTGTCGGGGTGCCTTTAAAATAGTGGCCAATTTCCGTTGCGAGCGGCTGGAGCCACGAGGTTGGCCAGCCGTCCACATAAGCCTCGCCCAACCACCACTTGCTGCAATTTAATGAAATCTGAAGTCTGTAAAAAATTTAAATACCTTGTTGTTAAATCTAGTGTGAATTATTCCAAAGATTCTCATTTGACCGACGGTTTGCCTAAAACGAAAAAGGTCGCATTTATTAGGATAAAGGAATAGCCTGTGTAATTCTCCCATACCTTCGGGGTCCCTTCTTTTCCCTTGGAGCTCCTCAGGATTAGGTGACCACAATTTCAGCCGTATCAACCAAGTGAGTTCTGCCGATACAAGGGTGGCAGAACATTTTTGTCGGTGAGTGTCCATTCCTTTGTTGTAGATTTAGCTTTGACCGCTAAATATTTATCCGGCAGTTGATTGTTGATTTCGAGGACTAATGAGCAAAGAGATTTAGATTGAAATGAACTAGATGCGAAATGTTAAATATCAGTACTTACTTGAATTATTAAAAGCCAGTTTGTAACGATGAGTGGCTAGACCTTTTTCTGTGGGGGAGATGGAGTTAAGTTAGTCGCTTGGAGTGACTTGTTGACCATTATGGGGGATGCGGTGATAACACTTACCAGGCATTCTAGGTTGGGTGGGTACGCAGTGGCCAAGAACACCGATGGCCACCAAAGATCCAAATTTCCGCCGCCTTGTATTTGAATGTTTACGTTTTTGGTTTGTTTACATTTTTGTTAGAGATCGTAGTAATACAGTGTTGTGAGACATCGAGCAATCGATTTTATGTTGTCGGACTGCGGGCATTGGGGAGAACTTGGACCAAAGAGATCGCTGAGCTAGCGGCACTGCCCACCCAAAAAGCAGTTCGTAACAAGAGAATCCCTTGTCTTTAAGGGCTTCTAGTATCTCAGAAGGGGTGATGTCGGGTTCAATTCCTTTTAGTACTACTTGTAGCCCTTTACTGCTTTTTAGTTGGTAGGTGGAAAAGTTCTTTTTGTTTCCTCCAGGTATTTGGACACAGCTTGGAAGTGTTCTTCATATTTCGTTTGAACTTTAGTTTCGTGGATGTTCCCTTTAATAAGCGAAAAAACACGAACATTGTCGTCCCCGACCAGCGCAACAATTTTGTTGACCAGGGCGTTTGAGCTTTTTCCCTAATGTAAATAGGTGGGGGCTTTGGTTTCTTTTGGGTCACTTGCTCCGGCTCAGCTTGGCTCTCACCATCTGCTAAGAGGGAAAATCTGTTGCTGTTGTTGGAAATCCTGGGTTTTTCTTTGGTTTGGATTTTACGGTTGATTTTTGGTTTGTGTTGTGTTTGTGTTTTGCGGACTAAGCTTACGCTTAATCTGGATGTAGCGATCCATACCGGTCTGTATGCCCGGAACCGCTTCTTGCTTATCAAAGCTAACGGTTTTTGTTGCTGTTGCAGTTTGCGATGAAGCCGTTGACACCGTTTTCGCAATATTGGTCGTTGCTTTAGTTGTTGCCGTTGCTTTTGCTGAGGTAGTAGAAATTGAAGCACTGCTTGTTGTTGGCGCGTCTCCTATAGAAGCCGGTGGTGGTGGGGTCTGGCATTGATAACTCCAAGATGTAGGAGTTGGAATGAGTAGGGCTGGTGATAGAGAGCGGGCTCAAGTGCTTTCGACGGCCAGTAGGACCGGGGTGCTCTTTGTAGACGTTTTCTCTACTTCGGTATCGCGGGTTGAGAAATAAGCATAACAAGCGTTTCTTTGGTTTACGGAGCTTCTACGCTCATTATTTTGCTCGCCGCTTATTTATTTGAGCTTATCGCGCGTGGCAATATTTGTGAAAAACAGTATTATATCACTTAAACTAGTAATAAGATATAGGCAACATGAGCAGGAGTACCCACGCGTACCCTGACCGACTTTTCGCGAAATAGAAATCGGTTATTTTCGAAGTTGTTTTAGTTACTCTGCGGAGTGATATAAAAACACGTCTGATGTCATTGACAGTTAAGTACTAAGTGTGCCAATTGACTTCGTAATCTGGTTGATATGATGAAATGGAGTTTAACACCCAAAAATCGGTTCCAAATGTGTGGATCCTGTGTCGTACTACCGATTCACTATTTCCTGCAGTGGTAACGTTTAAGTATGACTCTTCTCGCTTTAAACGCAAACGTTGACCTAGATCCTCAGCCATAAGGTTTACTTGAGAACCTGAATCTGCATTACTCGCGACATGACTTGAATAGGCTTGATTTTGCTGACCGGTAGCTACTGCGTTGGTCGGAGAGCGCCCTTGTGGTACTGATCCAGGAACAGTTGGCTGATGCTCTACATCATAGCGGTGAAGGAGCGTGTTATGTGGTGTTGAGCAAACTCGACACTTTGCAGCCTTGCATTTCTTAACTGGATGTCTCTGACGTAGACAATTAATGCACAAACGGTGGTGCTTAACGAAATTAAAACGCTGAATTACCGGGAGAGGAACAAAGGCTTGACAACTGCCTAAACTGAGGTCCGACGCAGAGCAATATTGACATTTTGTCTCAGTCCGTCGTTCTGTCTTTGTGCATGAAAAAGAAGATCTTGAATATCCCTTATTTGATCCCTGGCTGGTCTTTCCCTTGTTCCTTGTATATTCCTCAGCAACTAAATGCTGATGCCGATGATTCAACTGAACCAATCGGACCATGTTGGCAGAGTATCGTAAACTAACTGTTCTTCAAAGCGGGATTTCGTACCGTGATTTTGGACATTGCTATCTGAATCAACATGGCGTTATTTATTTCCTTCTCGCTACCCAAAGACTGTAATGACGCATACAGAGCTGACATTTCATCGATTAGACCCCTCAAACTGGAAGCCGATGGTTTTAGTACAGGAGGGATTTTAAATAATTGTGACACAGTATCAAAAAAAAAATGACATTTGTTGTCATAGACCCTTTTTAAACTATCCAATGCCTTTTCGTAATTACTCTCCGAAATTTGAAAAGCCTTTACAGTTCCTAGGGCACTATCAGTTAGACAAGAAAATAAATGATTAAACTTTTCTACATTTGTTAGACATGTAGACATTTGTTAGACATTATACACCAATCTTTAAATTCCGCATATTTTCACTAAATTTAGACAGATCCACTTTTGACAAATTCGATATCGGACGATGATGATTATTATCCGCCTGACTGACTTTCTGATTTCTGCCCGGTATAATGATTTTGTGATAACCCACATATCCTCAACCTAAGCTCTTAAATCATTACTTGGATTTATTAAATCGATGTCTGATTGGATATCCAATAATTTTTCACAATAAGTTTCGAGAAGTTCCATTCAATTTAAACCAGGGACTGTAACGGTTATAATTAAAAAAGCAAAAAATTACAATATAAAAGTTATTTCTTAATTTTTACGAAAAAATTGATTTTTAATACTTCAAATTAATTTTAACAATAAAAAATTAGTAATAATTATTAAGTATCAATTTTTATATAAAAATTACGCAATAACTTTTATTTTCAATTTTTATTATATAAATTGAAAAATAAAAATTATTCGATAACTTTTATTTTAAAAATTGAAAATAAAGATTGAATCTTTATTCCTTAACAATTAATTCCTTATCTTTGTCACTCATTTTGAAATTATTATTATTTTTTTTAAATTTATTTATTTATTAAATGCCTCACACAAAGGCTAAACTACAATATTTTTGTCGATTGACAATGTTAAAGCAGAATAAAACTATTTATTTTGGTCACCTAAGGGTTAAGGAGTGCAAAATAATTGTGTATGTATGTTCGCCGGAAAACCTCTGCACCTCTGCAGCCAACGCCAAAATTCAAACGATAAAAATTTTTATTCGACAACGCAAAATAGGTTAAAGATTCCCGCGAATTTTTGTGGATCACGCAAAGGTTAAAGATGCGAAACAATTGTGTATGTATGTTCGCAGGTATAACCTCTGCAGCCAACGCCAAAATTCAAACGATAATTTCTATTCGACAACGTAAAATAGGGTTAAAGATTCCCGTGAATTATTATGGATCACATAAGGGTTAAAGATGCAAAATAATTGTGTATGTATGTTCGCAGGTATTACCTCTGCAGCCAACAGCAAAATTCTAACGATACAATTTTATTCGACAACGTAAAATAGGGTTAAAAATTCCCGCGAATTATTGTGGATCACAAAGGGGTTAAAGATGCCCACTAAACACAGCCAAAACGCACCAATTTATGATTTTATTTTAATTAAAACGTTTATATAAGTGGCTCCTATAAGGGTTAACCATTGTGATACACTGCGTCGAATTTCAACGGGTTCTAATTATTTAAGCGAAAATTCTCCAAAATGCAAATGTATGTAAATATGTACGCAACACTAACTTCCCTGCAGTTCTGGCTGTCACCTGGTGTCTCGTGGCATTCAAGCAATCAATGTGTAGGAAAGGAAAAGGGATATTCCTAAGTTTCCCTCCCTTTCTCACTCTTATAATACGATTTCGTTGCTCGCACCCGACGGCGGCCCGACTCCAAATTTGTCTTCTATTCTTTCGTTTTTCTAATTGCACTGTTGTCATTCTCCGTTAGAAACAAAAAATTGGTTACCAATGGAAAATACTGCTGAGGGGCGCTCGACTTAAGTATACTCTTTTGATGTTAAAGTTCTTCAGATATTAAATATAATATATATTATATTTTATATATTTTCAACATTATATAAATTATTAAACCAAGATAAGCATAACACAACATTGATTGCAAATATAGATATAATATAACTCGCGTGTCATTTATGGTCGGTTATACCCAAAAAAGAAGGGTATACTAAAAGGGTGAAAAATAAAATTGAACTGCTCATTCTTTTGCGTTGTGCGTTGACAATTAGTTGTGAAATTACTTAATTTGCGCAACGCGCAGCGGAATCGTTTAAAAATCATGTAAGTGTCGTTAAGATTACAAAAATATTATGTTTTTTACTACAAACTTATTTAAATCTTTTTAGAATATACAGGCTGTACGATAAATTCGTTTGAAAGGTAAGTTTGCTTTAAATTAAAAAAAAAAATACATATATAATATGTAATAATAAAAATATTTTTTGTACCATAGATGGACGCAAAACAGCCGTTGTCCTGTAAATATTCCACATAAATGGTAAACAAAAACTTTCTAATTTCATATTATTTATGTACTTATCTCTTATGTTACAAAATAAGATTTATTAATAAAATAAAAAAAAATAAATATATATATATTGTTTTTCATATGAATTTGGGGATGACATTTCAGACATTGGCATAGATGATTTCACTAAGGGTACCCTCGCAAAAGCCATCGATGACAACATCGCCTCCACGCCATCTACGATATCATCGATGTCTTATACGAATTTTCTCCATACAAAATTCGTATAAGCCATCGATGCCTCGCTCGATGACTCGGACAAAATGGTCATCGAGAGCGACATGCATGTCAAATCCTAGAATGCCATACAAAACTTTATATGAAGTGACATCAGTGCGACACCAGGTGCTACGGACACTGGCATCGGTGGGTCGTCGTCCATGTCATCGACGACAAGCCACTTTTGAAACTGCAGGGTTGTACTGCTCTCTATCTGCATGTACATGCAACCCGTTATGTTAACGTCTCAAAAAACTGTTCTGCGAATCAGGAATCAGAGAGAGAACACAAACAGACAGCTACTTCTGAGAGGAGCTAAGACAAGAGTCTTAGAACCTTGTCTCAAATCCTGAAACTGTATTTCTCTCCAGAGCATCACCACTTACGCTGCCTGAAGATTCGTATCTTCCTGCTTTCGAGATGACTATCGACACTGGTATAACAGTTAAAAAAAATGCTACAAAGGCAGCCAAGCGAATTCATTGTTTTCGCAGAGCTAACTTTCTGAGACATAATCATCTTATATCTGGAGAAAGCTGAAGTATTCGCTAACAACATTGATCAGCGTTTTAAGCCTTATAATTATTCGCCAGAAACCATACATCGACAAGTGGAAGAATATCTAGAGTCCCCATTCCAAATGAGTCTATCTACTAGTCCTGCCACACTGGAAGAAGTAAAAATCTTAATATCTAAACTGCTTCGCAAGAAAACTCCAGGGGGAGACCTTCTTGACAACTGGACCATCCGACTTCTCCCAGACCAAGCCTTGCAGTTCCTGGTGACGATCTTCAACAGCGTGATTAGTATTGGGTACTTTCCAAAAGCCTGGAAATCGGCGAGTGTCATCATGATTCTTTAGCCTGGAAAACCGCCGACAGACGTAGACTCATATAGGCCAATCAGTCTGCTCCCATCTCTGGGAAAAATCATGGAGAGACTGACCTTAAACCGGCTTCTTACTTTGGAGAACGTTACCAGCAAGATTAAGAAGTTCCAATTTGGTTTCCGACTACAGCAAGGCTTTTGAAAAAAAGGAATATGCAATCGCTGCCTTCCTTGACATACAACGGGCTTTTGACAAAGTTTGGCACCCCGGGCTGCTGTATAAAACGAAGAGACTTCTCACACGTTAGCTATACCAAGTTGTAAAAAGTTTTCTAGAGGATCGTACATTCCATGTCTTTGCTGATGGGTACAAATCGTCATACAAAACCATATCTGCTGGAGTCCCACAAGGCAGCGTCCTTGGCCCTACTCTGTACTCTATCTTCGCCTCAGATATGCCTTCACACACTCCAATTACTGAGATTGAGGAAGAAGATGTGCTGATCGCAACCTACGCTGATGATACGGCTGTTCTCACAAAAATTAAAAGTATATTGGCTGCCACTTTTGCTCTTCAAGAATATCTTGATGCATTCTATCAATGGGCAGTAAATTGGAATGTCTCCATTAACGCAGAAAAATGTGCGACGGTGACTTTCACTAACCGACGTGGTAGCTGTCCTGGCGTAAACCTCAATGAAAGCCCAATCAGCTCTCTTCAGGCATATAAATACCTGGATGTCACTTTATATAAAAGGCTAAACTTTGGGAAACGCATCACATGCGTACAGCATTCCTTCAGAAACAAGGTCGCTCGTATGAAATGGCTGCTTGCACCACGGAACAAACTTTCACTAGCCAACAAGGTTAAAATTTATAAGTCCATCTTAGCGCCTGGTCTTTTCTACGCCCTCCAAATTTATGGACTTGCTGCAAAAAGTAGCCTAAACAAAATCCGAATCCTGCAGGCCAAAACCCTTAGAATAATCTCTGGAGCGCTTTGGTATATGCGTACCAAAGACATTGAACGTGATCTCAACGTGCCCAAATTCGGAGACAAGCTACAAGAAGTCTCTACGACGTACATGGAGAGGCTTTGTAATAGGCGTAAAGTTTGAATGACTTTATTCGAGCTCAAGGCCCGTGTTTTATACGTTTTGGTTTACATTGGTTCTTATGCATAAGCTTAATCCTAACTGTTCTTATGTTCTTATCGTAATCTTACATTAGTTAATATGAAACATATGGTAAATAAAGGAGTTTTGAAGTTTAGTTACATTGATCGGTCAAAGGAGCTTTATTATGTCTGTTATACAAAGGTTGTTATATTTGATGTTTATATATGAAATGCTGTCATATGAATGTTACACCTCCCTTTTATTTTTGGAAAAAAATGTAATATATAAATTGTTAAAGTTATTATTATGTTTTTTTTTTCATTATTAACCTATTAACTTAATTCTATTTAAGTGTACAGTTTGTTTTTTCTTTGTTTTTTCATGTTCTATTACGACATTGTTATTTTCGCCGATGTTTACAATTGTGTATTTTCCTATGTATTGTTTATCTAGCTTATGTCCTATTTCGTTTCTTAGAAAAATTTTTTGGCCTATGTTTATGTTAACATTATTTGTGTGTTTATCATAGTTCATTTTTTGTTTTAATTTGTATTTTTCTATCATTTGGTTTGCTTTGTTTTGGGCTAATTGTAGTTTATATTTGAGTTCTTTGTTGTAGTCTTCTATATTGTAAACTGGGTCAATGGAGTTTGAAGAAAAGGGTATGTTTGGAGCTATTTTACCAAAAACGAGTTCGAATGGGCAATAGCCGTGTACTATTGAGGGTGTTATATTAAAACAATATTGTAGGTATTCGTCCCAATTAGTTTTATTAATTGAAATATATGATCTTATGTATTCGTTAAAGGTTCTATGGCTTTTTTCTATGGTACCAAGAGTATGATGGTGATGTGCTGTAGAGTTTAATTTGTTGATTCTAAAATTTTTACAAAGTTCTAGTAAAACAGAATTCATGTATTCTGTTCCCATATCAGTTATAAAAGTCTTCATTGGCCCATATATTAGGATACATTTTTCGAAAATTGCTTTTGCGATTGTGTCAGCGCTTTTATTTGGGACCGGTATAGTAACTAGGTATTTTGTTAGATCGCATATTATGGTTACTGCATATTCGTTCCTGTTTTCAGTTTTTGGCAATGGTCCTATTGTATCTATTAGGACTCTTTCTAAGGCTTTAACTGGTGTGGGTGTTAATATCATTGGTGTTTTGATATGAGTTGTTGTTTTTGCCAACTTGCATTTTCACATTGTTTAATGTAGTTTGTGATATCTTTTGTCATATTTTTCCACTTATATTCTCTTCTTATTTTGTTTAATGTTCTTGTGACCCCACTGTGACCTCCCGTTATTGGGTTATCATGAAATTGTTCTAATATAGTGGTAAGTTGATCTTTTTCTTTTCTATTTATCTTTTTTATGGGTGGTAAAATTATTATTTTTATTTTTTTCAAAAGTTTATTACCAATTTCTTTAAATTTGTTTATGGTCGTTAAGTGGAAAAGTTAATTATTTATTTCAATAAGTAGAATATGAATTTTTGAATCATTGGCTTCTTTTTCAAGCCTTGGTAAGAATCTTTCTAAGTCGATTTTTCCTTTAATGACAAAATCCTTTATATTGAATGATACAATTTTTGTTTTTCCCTGAAATATTTTCCAGCTGTGCTTGTGTATTGTTAATTTAATTGCTCCCTTCTTATGATTGTGATTTATTGATTCAAATACCTGTAATTCTGTGATTTGTTCTAATTTTTGGTTGTTTTCTTTCTTATTACTACTTTCAGTTTGTTTTTTCGTTTCTAACCTAGTTGTCATTTTTCTGACATTATTTGTATTATTTTTAATATTCTTAATATCCTCAAAATTAATTCTTGATATAGCATCTGATATATAATTTTCACGTCCCCTGATATATTCTATAGTAAAATCATATTCTTCTAAGTCTAACCTCATTCTTATTAGTTTTGATGATGGATTTTTTAATGAAAATAAATAGGTTAATGGTTTGTGGTCTGTTTTAATTAAAAATTTGACTCCATAAATGTAGGGGAGACCGGGGGGTCGTGAGACACGGGGGTCGTGAGACGCGCTTACAGCCCTGAACTAAAAAGCGCGACATCTACCAGCTGACTGTGAAACTTCTTGCTTGTTTCCAATCTTCATTTCCACATCACAAATATTCCGCTCATGCCGATTCTTTATGTCTTCCCAAATGGCAACTCCAATTTTGTGATCGAAAGTTTTGTAGACCGTTCGTGTTTGCTGTCTTTTCGCTTTGTTTTACAAGCTATTTGCGAGAGTGCATACATCCGAAACATTCCTTGGTGAGTAGCCTTTTGACACACGGAACAAATTTTGCATAAACATTTAATGCGTCCGTAAAGCAGAAACCATATTAAAACAAGAAAGGAAGCTAGCTTCGGCATGCCGAAGTTTATATACCCTTGCAGTCATCAAATATAAATGCTAAACAACATTGAAGCTAAGACGATTTTTCTATTCATTTTTCACATTTTCGACTATAGATCATATGGAAGCTATATGACATAGTCGTCCGATTTTGATCAAATTTAATTCGTAATTCAAGAGTCGTTAGAAAACATTATTATCCAAAAATCATGCTTATCTGATGAAAAAGAACGATGTTATAATTTTATTTCCGTTATTTCTATATAGATTTTTCGATCTTTCCTATGGAAGCTATAAGATATAGTTGTCCGATTTTTAAGAAACTTTTTTCTCAATATAAGAGTTGTTAAAAAACTTCATTCTAAAAAAATCATGCTCGTGGGATAAAAAACAACGATGTTATCAATTTATTTCCATTAATTCTATATATATTTTTCGATCTCTCCTATGGCAGCTATATGATAGAGTTATCCGATTTTGATAAAATTTAAACCGAAATTCAATAGTAGTTAGAAAATGCCATATGGAAGAAATCAAGTCGATCTGATAAAAAACAACGGCGTAAGATTTTTTTATTTCATTCTCTTGTATTGGAGCTATCCGATATAGTCGGCCGATCCGGCCCGATCCGACTTATATACTGCGTGCAATAGCTACACAACTTTTGGGAAAGTTTCAGCAAGATAGCTTTAAAACTGAGAGACTATTTTACATAGAAACAGACAGACGGACCGACGGACAGACGGACAGACGTACATACATATTTCGATTCAGATGGTGATGCTGATCAAGAATATATATACTTTATGGGGTCTGAGGTGTCTCCTTCACTGCGTTGCAAAGTTCTGACTGAAATTATAATACCCTTTTGCTCTGCAAGGGTATAAATATAGCTATTGGGGGTCGTGAGACAACGTTCTCTGAGGGTTATGAGACATTCTATTACCGCGTCATCTAGGAACATAAAATTGTATTTTATAGCCTGATATAGTGTTTCTGTACACAACCAAAACGTTTAATGATAATTTTGATATTTTTGATGGATTCAGTGTTTTTGATGATCGTTTTTTCTTTCTTTAGTCATCATGGTGCGTCATAAGTATAGTCAGACTGCCAAATCTGCGATTGATGTCAATGTTTTTGTGGCTGCTATAAATCTGATTTTTTTTTGCCTTTCTATTATCTCCTCGAAATCTTTTCAATTTGAATAAATTGTAGACCACAAAATATGCCTTACTAAAGATTAAAATAAACAATTTTGATAAAATTAAGCCATTTTCATTCTTATAAATTTGTGTCTCACAACCCCCTGAACCTTGCGAAAATCCATAAAAAACAACTTTTGAGCAGGCAGGCAAAACTTGAAGGTCGAACTAAAATTTCAACTAATTATACTCTTGTCTGAGTGAAATTACACTGAACTATGATTTAAAAATTTGTACGGGCAGAAAAATGGCTTTTCTATTATATTTTTTGTCAAAAAACAAAACCAGTCTCAAAACCCCCCGGTCTCCCCTACGACTTAAAATATTGAACAGCCCAATGGATTGCTACCAATTCCTGTTCAATAACTGCCTTGTTACTTTCTCCTTTTGTAAATAATTTAGATGCAAAGGATATGGGTAACTGCCTTCCGTTATATTCCTGGCTTAAAACTGCACCACAAGCATACTTGCTTGCGTCTGTTGTTATACAGAATTGTTTATTAAAGTCAGGATATTGTAATATTGTGGGGTGTAGTAAACAATTTTTTAGATAATTAAATGCTGTTTGACATTCTGAAGACCAGTCAAAAGTAATGTTTTTTCGAGATAATTTTGTGATATAGCGTGCTGACTTTGCGAAATTTGGTATAAATCGGCGATAGTAATTGCAGAAGGCTATGAATCGTTTCGTTTCTTCCCCGTTTTTAGGAATTGGGTAGTTTTTTATTGTTTCAAATTTACTATCATCTGGCAATATCCCTTTATTTGTACATTTATGTCCTAAAAATGCTACTTCATGTTTAAAAAATATGCATTTTTCTGGATGTAGCTTTAAGTTATACCGTTGGCATGTTTTAAAAACGTCTTCTAGATTATCAAGCATGTGTTTTTCTGAGCACCCTATAACTATTAGATCGCCCATATAAAGGAACGCTTGAGAGGGTTTTAACCCTGCAAATGCTAACGTCATCATTCTTTGGAAAGAGTTTGGGGCTATTTTTAATCCGTATGGTAGCCTTTTAAATCTGTAGAATCCTCTGTCTGTGGAGAATGACGTGATGTCACGAGATGTTTCTTCTAGTTCTATTTGGTGGAATCCTGACATCAGATCTAAGCAGGAGAAATATTTTGCACGTCCTAATTGGTCTAAAATGTCGTCCATTCTAGGTAGTGGGAATTTGTCGGCTATTAATTGTTTATTTATTTTTCTGTAGTCTATTACTAGGCGCCACCTTTTTTCAGTGCTGCCAGGTAACGATTTTTTTGGAAGTAATAAAATTGGGCTGTTGAATTCAGACATTGATGGTTCTATTATTTTGTCATTTATAAGTTTGTCTATGTGTTTATTTATTTCTCCTTTTTGATTATGTGGGATTCTGTAGTTCTTTGTGTATACTGGTGTATTGTCTTTCAAGGTTAGTCTCTGTTTGTAAAAGTTATTAAATGTAATTTTATCGTCTTGTTTAGCAAATATGTCTGTATATTCATTGCACAAATTGTATATTTCTGTTTTCACGAATAATGGGAAGTTCTTTTCTAGAGTTGACATAATGTCCTTTTGATGTTGTTTTGTTTGTGTGTGTGCAAGATTGTATAGTTCGTAGTCAGATAGTTGTTCATTCTTAAGTTTTGTCTTCTGTATTTGGACTTCTTTAGAGTTAGTGTTAATAATGCGGACGAAGGGGCTATTTTTTGAAATTATTGTATTAGCTATGAATACACCTGGATGGATTTCTTGGTTTGGGATTAATATTTCGTTTTCTTTGTTGTTTATTGTAATTTTTTCTATTATTTCTGTTCTGGCTGGGATTATTTTGAGGTTTTATTAGTATTGGGATTAATGTTTCTTGATTTTGATAAGGTTGGTTAAGAATAAGTATGTTGTTTTTGTAGTCAAGAAGGCAGTTATAATTTTTTATAAAATCTAGGCCTTAATCCATCGTACGGGATTGGGAAGTCATCTTTTACTATATGAAAGGTATGTGGTAATGTTGTGTTATGGGTAGTCAGTTTTAGTTGAATTTCTCCTAATGTGTTTACCGTACTTTTCCCTATTCCATGTAAACTTGTGCGTTTGTTTCTGTTAATTTGGCTTGAGTTTGGTAGTATGATTTTTTGTTTTATTAAAGAGATGTCACCACCGGTATCTAGTAATAATGTAATGTTTATTCTGTTTATTCTTAATCTAATACAGATATTGAGGTTTTGACTTAGTGTATAAAGTATGTGTGTACTTAATTTGAACTCAGGGGACGTAAAGAGTTTTCCTGCTGCTCTTCTTCGTTTATGAATCTATTATTATTATTAGTGTTTTCATTTTCTTCATTTATAAATCTAATGTTATTATTGTTCTCATGGCTTCTATTATTGTAGTTATTTCTACTATTTCTTCTATTGTTGCTATATCTATTACTACTATAGTTATTGTTGCGATAGCTACCATTATTATTGTAGCTGCTGTAATTTCTATAATTTCCATTAAAATTTGTTGATCTGTCATTTTGGTTTGTAGGACTTCGTTTTGAAAGGAGTATTGTGTTATCTGTTATATTAGTAGAGCTACTAACAAACTTAGCTATTACTTCGTTCATGTTTGTAAATTGACCAGCCTCCATTATTGTTTTTAATTTTTCGTTTGTACAATTTAGTACAATGGCCCTGACAGCTACCCTAGTCGCGTATTCATTTGCTGTTTCTGGCTTTAACTTATCTATGATATATGCACGTTTTAGTGCCTTTGTAATTGTTTCAGTTTCGGATGTATATGCGTTAGCTGTTTTCCCGTGTTGTTGCAGATTTATTAATCGGGCTTCTAGTACCTGTACTGATTCTCCCTTTATATTTATTTTTAGAGTCTCTATAATTTCTGCAATAGTTCTTTCTTCTGTAACAAGTAATCTTACATCACCTTTTAGCTTTGTTTTGATTATTCGAATTGCTGTTGACTCATGTGTACCCTTGATGTCGTCTAAAAGTTCAAGTGAGTCTATAAAACTTTGAAGGTTTTCAGCCTTCCCATCAAACTCTTGGATCAATTTTGACGCTGAATTAAGGAATTCTATATTTGTTTGTGCCATTTTGTCCTTTGCTACTGGCAGTGGTATGAGAGTTTTCTTAACGTCTGTTATTATTTCGAATCTATATTCAGCTTGTTTTTCTAGAGCAATTGGGATCGAAGCTGTTATTTGATGTTTATTGCAGATATTAACAAAATAATTTTTGAGTGTTTCTATTATTTCAGTGACTTGAGGCTTTTCATCGAGTGTTCCTAATTCTGAGTTTTCTCTTATTATTTCCATTATGTTATTAAAGCTATCGAATAGCGTATCTAAATGTTTTCTAATTGTAGATGGTTGAATATATGTGTTTTTGTTGAGACACTTGTAGGCTTTATCAACATTTTCTTTATGTGATTCTATTTTGTCCTTTATGTCCTCCCACTCCATTGACATTTATAATTTAATGATAATGATGGCAAAAATTTTAAATCAATATAAGCTAATAACTTCTCGAAATTAAATTATTTAAATTCCTTTTTTTTTCTTAGTGTACATTAATTTGTTTTTTTTACATTTAAATATTTTATTTATTTATTTATTAATTTGTTTTTCATTTTAGCCTTATAAATAAATTTTAAATTTATTTGTTTATATTTTAGTCTTATATATAAATAGGTAATAATTTTAATTTTGTTTGTTGTTTACATTTTAATCTTATATATATACATAGGTAATAATTTTAATTTGGTTTGTTTCAATTCAATTCAATTCAATTTAAATTCATTCATTTAGTTTACATTTTAATATGTAGGTATATTTATATATATGGGTGATTCCATATCAGATTTACAGTCGATATCGGGAAATTCGATGAGATATTTTTTTTCATGCTCTTTATCGAAAATAAATCGACACGTATTTTTTTTATTTGGCTCAGAAAATTTTTTTGACAAAGTTATGATTTTTTGAATTTTTGATGAACTGCCCTTTTTTTGATGACAGTCGCGTTTTCCAGCCCCAATAACTCGAAAACCGTACGTCGCAGAAAAAAAATGAATAGGAAGTAAAAAGTTCATCCTTCCTTCTTCTTTGCAAAACTTTCGTGAAAAAATTTTTTAAACAATTTTTCACCACAAAAAGTTCAAATGTTTTTTAAAAGTTCAAATGTGATAAAAATGATACTGACACTGATAGAGAAATAGAAGACATTGATACTGATAGTGCTAAATATACGAATATACGAATTCTATGAGTTTTTTTTAGCATTAAAATTCATTCCATTGACCCTAGTCAATATAGTATATGCGCGCGCGAAGCGAATTGACGCTCGTTAGAGTCGTTGGTCGGCGCACGCCCTGAGACCGAGCGCGCGGACCGTGCATGATAATCTTTAAAATTCTATAACTCAAAAACTAATTTTGATCCCATTCTGAAATTTTAGTATGTTCATCAGAAGAAATTGAAGGATTTATTGTGAAAAAAAAAAAAAAAAATCAAAAATGTCCAAGTTGGAGAAAAATGAATTTGTTATAAACATTTAAACTTTTTTGTGGTGAAAAATTGTTTAAAAAATTTTTTCACGAAAGTTTTGCAAAGAAGAAGGAAGGATGAAATTTTTACTTCCTATTCATTTTTTTTTCTGCGACGTACGGTTTTCGAGTTATTGGGGCTGGAAAACGCGACTGTCATCAAAAAAAGGGCAGTTCATCAAAAATTCAAAAAATCATAACTTTGTCAAAAAAATTTTCTGAGCCAAATAAAAAAATACGTGTCGATTTATTTTCGATAAAGAGCATGAAAAAAATATCTCATCGAATTTCCCGATATCGACTGTAAATCTGATATGGAATCACCCCTATGTAAGTTTGAATAAGGCAGGCAGACCAATTTGTCTGTGCCTTTTAAATAGCCGAAAGTATGATGGGCAGGCAAACCGATTTGTCTGTGCCTTTTTACGAAAGTATATAAAGCCGAGAGACGTAGGCAAGCGATCAGCGTTGGTGCCTTCTTGTAAGCGAGGACCAAAATCGAACTATATGAAGCTTGCCATGGACAAAGGCCAGGAAGCGATAAGCGAAAGAGTGCAAAAGTAGTTAGAAATGACAATAAGAACTGTGTTGCCGCGCAGGGCACCTAGCAAAACAAAAGGCAAACATCGAGAATTTGAATTACGTTACGATTTGAATTTAGTGATTTTATTTAGGCTGCGGCATGACCGAACAAACGTGTTACACCAGTTAACTCCCCAGGTCCCATCCCCAGGTATGCGGACGACGTAAAACTGTGTCCGCAGTATAATGAATACTCCTGTCATTCAAACATTTTTAAAACTGATGTCACGAAAGTTTACTGAAATTAAACAGCTCTAAGTGCAAACTGATAACGTTTTGTCCGCATAATGTCTCCTATTCGCTAAGTGGTAGTACCTTGGAAAGAATAACGCTTGTTGACGATCTTGGCGTCCTCTTGGATCCTAAACTTAAATTCTCTCTTCATATTTCGAACATGGTTAATAAAGCTAGGGGAAAAAGAAAAAAGAACTGATCAGAATAAGCCCAGAGTTTTGTTGAAATCAGTGCCGTCATCAAACTTCAAATAGGACTCCTTATCTGCGTCAGACACTCCACACAAAGCCGCTGGCAGGTTTGAACACCACTTTCTAAGTGCCTTCCTCTGGATAAAATTTTAGAATGAATGACCTCAGCCCCAAGCAGAAACGAAGAATGCTCATCTTGATGCATAGTCTGCACAGCCAGAAATGATGCAGGCTTCGTGCCACAAGGGACGGTTTCCAGCTTGAACACTTTCAACTTGTCCTGTGTGGAAGTCCCCCATAAAATGCATTACAAATAGCTGTCCCATAGATGTACCTTGACACATCGGTACATCTTACAAATGCCTCCAGTGATGGCTACCGGGTATGAGCGAAATCGAAGCCTGATGAAGTCGCGGCAGATCCATCAAAAACTACGCGAAGCTTTGTAGTGTAACTTTCCCCTTTTATGACGCAACGATGAGGCAAAAAGAAGCGATAAGAGGTAAGGTCTCCACCAGCAATTGTTGACATGTGCCCCATGTCAAGGTATTCCTTTAAGCCGCATATTGAGCCTTCAAGGCTGGTCGACGATCTAGCTTCCTCTCTAGGGACAAGAATCTACGATAGGCTTGCTGGTAGGACTCACCCAATAATTCCACGTTGAGCTTGGCAGTTAACCGAACAGAATTGTCTCCAGCAGGGGAGCGAATGAAATCTTTGTTAAGTGCGCCTCGCAGTCCAGTTCTTCCTTAGTAGCATGTGCAATTAGCTCCACGCAGCTTTCCACCTCCCAAAATCGACGAAGAAGATCATCAAGGCGATCCAAGCTACTAACGAGAGGAAAAGCAAGGGACGAGATTAAAGAAGAGCCATTGGAGACGCCATATCCTCCGGAAACAACCCATCCCAGGCGAGTCTTTTGAATAAGCGGTAATCCAGGTGGGAGCTTAATTTGCCCAACGCACAACAGCTCGTAAAACAAACTGGCTCCAATCAAAAGATCCGCACGCTGAGGGACATAAAACGTAGGGTCGGGTAATTGTATGTTCTGCGGTATTTACCAACTGCCGATGTCCACATTGGAACTAGGCTGTCGCTCAGTTATATTGGGGGCAATAACTGCAGTTATGTTCACCGTGTATTTTGAAGATCCGTACTGCATTGTAATGTTAACTGAGTGACCATTTGTAACAAAGCTGAATGCACCTATTCCAGTAATTTTTCACGAGAACGGTGGCAGTGGCTAGGAGCACAATGTCAGTACTGGAATTCTGAGCAATAAGAGCAGTGAGAAAGGCACGGCAGATGGTTCTACGACATCATTTAGTGCGATAACAGCAAGAGCTTGTGGAAGCTGTGATTCTGCCTGTAAAGAAGTTGAGGAAGCTGAGAAGTTGAACAATTGCTGGAACTGGCAGTTTATGCAAAGAGAGAGCCTCTTTACTTCTTGAAGCCGATAACAAGGGGGCAGGTCTTTAAAATCTTGGAATGGAGTGACCAGAAACATTACAGAACAAACAAAGCCAAGGGTTAATATTTGTGGCAAAAAAAGTGGATCTACGAGAATTAGACGTGCTGTTATTTCCCACCTGATTGCCAGACTCATAGCTTTCCATGGCGAAATCCATAGTCTCCAATGTTCTGCATCGCTGCTCCAAAAATGATGCCATGGATTCCCACGTCGGAATTAGATTGATGAATACTGAATCCTCTAATCGCTCCTCCCATTTGGCCTGGCTCGCAGGATCTAGCTTTTGAAGCAGTATTTGGACGACGATGCATCGTGCGATTTGTTCCGCCGTACCCAATCCTTTTAGAGCACGAATATGAGCGTTAATTTTATCGGACAGCCCACGAAGCATCGAGACGGAACCACTCTGCACTGCCTTAAGCCCCAGGATCTCAGTAATGTGTGCCTGAAAAATCAAATCTGTTTTGCAATAAGTCCAATGCAACAGAATAATTGTCATCTGAAATTTCCAGCGAGCGGATGGTTTCCAACGCAATTCCTTAGCCATGAACGTAGATGCTGCAACTTTTCTATGTTGGTCAGGTCAGGATGGCTATCTATGATGGTAGTAAACATAGAGTAAAAATCTGCCAAATTCGCATAACCTCCAGCGAATTTCGGAAGTTCAAGAGCGGGGAGTGGAATCGCTCGGCGCAGAGCTTGTCGCTACTGATGGCCGAAATGACCGGGCGTATTACTATCAGCAAAGGTTGAATGCTGAAGCAATTGCGAGGAGCGTTTTGTGATCTCCGTTCGAACCGTCGACTTAAGAATTACGACGACGTCATCAAGTTTCTCATCCAAGTCGTTTTCAATTTCCTCGAAATCCAATTCCTCGTGCTCCCTGTGAACCTTTTTAAATGCCCCTTGAAATTCCTCGATAAGTTCCAACCTCACATGAAGGCCAGAATCGTCAAACGAATTCAACGCCGAACTTGAAAGAGATTCCATTAAACGCTCCACTCTATTAAATAGTGAATTTGCCTTGCGCTTCATAAAAGTCGCCCTGTTTGAATTGCCATTGGCGGTGACGCTTACCGAATTTTCTGTAGACATCTTAAGCAGCATCAGCAACAACAAAAAATGCAGCAGACTCGGTGGGCAAAATTCGGCTTAGGGGGAAGGTGAGCGCAAAGAGGAATATCGAAAACGTTTCGCTACTGGTCTATGTACCGGCTTATGTACAAGCTTGTGTAATATTATTTGCACAAATCAACTTATACAAATTTGTATCGTTTATGACCGGCCAACGCACAAAGAAGCTGCAACACCGATAAAAAGAGATAGCAGCTTATAAAATATTTTGTAATGCACTGATTACGTGAAGGTTACCACATGTTGAGCTAATAAGCGTTTGTATTAGCTATCTAAATAAAACCACGAAAAATTAGAGTTCGATTTCCGCAAAGGCAGCGAATTTATTTAAGCAGAAGCGATTAACAATGGACCACGGGATCGAAAAGTAGAGTAAGTATTAGAAACGGATCAGACAATTTCAGACCCAAAGTAGACGCCAACAAGCAACGAGAGAGGGAATAGAAAGATAGAGAGAGCGATGGTATGATATCTGCTGCGGATGGATGACCCGACAGATTTCTTCTCCACACTATTAGCTGGTAAATCCGGTCATCTTCATGTATGCTTATTTGGCGATACATGTTGTAAATGTCCGCAGTTAATGCGTATTTATAAAAGCGAAATTGCAACAAAGTGGAAAACAGCTCCTCTTGAATGGTTGGGCCTATCATCAAGATGTCATTCAACGCAACTTGTGTAGTTTCACGACATGAAGACAATCAAAGACAAATCTAAGCTTAGTAGTCGTACTTTGAGGGCGCACTACACACTGATGCGGAATGAAATAGTGTGGAGGAGTCGGCACCAACTCCGTAGTCTGCCAACAACTCGCACCAGACCAGAGCTATCGACAAATGGGAAATGCGAGGACAACGGGCTGGGGCTAGTAGTCATCAGCCAGGTTGCTCATTTGGATACATCTGATGAGCATCTTCGACGGAAAGACCAGGACGTCTTATAAGAAAAAAACCTTCTGGACCGAATTAATGCTTGCGATATGTTGCTGATACTGGACGAGCTCGACCCATTCTTGAAGCGGATGATGAAGAGCGACGAAAAATGGATCACATACGACGATATCAAGCGGTAAGTACACAATATATAGGCATGATCGTCCCTCTAGACGGGGAGGGGACATTCTTTTTGCATTGGACGCTAACCTCACGTCAGAAAAGGTTTTGACAGAAGTCCTTTGAACTTAAAGTTAGAATTTTTATTCGTAAAACTGTCTGTCGCTGGCAGGTTAATTTTTATTACCTGCTCTTACATACCTCTTTCGTCCAATCTTGAGAAATATTTTAGGCACCTATCTGTTATAAAGTCAATTTCGAGTTCTTTGTCCGATATGGATCAGTTAGTAGTTCTAGGTGATTTTAATATACCTGGAACTACGTGGTCCTCGGATGATAATTCCAATGCTTTACAATCTATAGGCCACAATGAATTCATTGACGGTCTACTTGACATACCTCTGTGTCAGGTAAACCATGTTCGAAATTCATTAGATCGTTTACTTGACTTGTGCCTTGTCTTAAATCCTGAAGCTGTATTTCTCTCCAGAGCTTTCTGAAGATCCGTATCATCCTGCTTTCGAGGTGACTATCGACACTGATATAACAGTTAAAAATAATGCTACAAAGGCAGCCAAGCGAATTCATTTTTTTCGCAAGGCTAACTTTCTGAGACTTTATCAACTTATACTTAGCAATGACTGGTCCGATCTCTATTCCTGCAATAATATGGAAGACGCCATTACAATTTTTTATTCGGCGATCAAACTGTTTTTAACTCGTGTGTTTCGCTATGTCAATATCCAATAAACCACCTTGGTTTAGCAAAGAGTTGTCACACCTTAGGAATTTAAAGTCCAGACTTTATAAAAAATATAAGGTTTCAGTTTGTGAGTCTGTTTTTGGAAAATACATAAGAGCTCGGTCAAACTTTACCGTGCATAACGCTCAGTGTTACAAAATTTATTTAGTCTGTTGCAAGTCCCAGTTTTTACGGGATCCCAAACAGTTTTATAATTTTGTTAACACTGAGCGCAGATTATGTTCCTTTCCGCCTTCGCTTTCATTTAAAAGTATGACGGCTAATACTGATCAGGCAATAGCCGATCTGTTTGCCCAATTCTTTCAAACAACTTACTCCACAGTGTCTCATTCAAGTGAGCAATATTTATACGCAATACCTAAGTCAAACTTAATATTTCGTCCCACCTTAAACGAAAGCTCCCCAGGTCCTGGCGGGATTTCTGGGTGTGTTCTTAAACATTGTGCTAATGCATTGTGTAAACCCCATCTAAAGCTGTTTACCCTATCCCTACAAACTTGTCAGTTTCCCCTTGTTTGGAAGGAGTCATTTGTTATTCCCCTTCATAGAAATGGAAACAAGTCGGATGCTAGCAATTATAGAGCTTTTTTTTCCCTCTTTCTGTAAATCAATTCGTATTGATTTGCAAACTTGACATGATAGGGTTTCCAGCAGATCTTTTAAGTTGGATCTCTAGTTATCTTAGTGGCCGCACAAAAAGAGTGCTTTTCAAAAATTCCTTAAGTAGTCTCCTCAGAGTTACCTCTGGTGTACCACAAGGAAGCCACCTGGGACCATTAATTTTTACCCTGTTCATTAATAATCTTCCATTGGTCTTCGTACATTCCCGCGTAATAATTATTAGTGTAAGCTGATGACGTTTTGTCGGGTCAATCCGCATAATGTCACCTATTCGCTAATTGGGAGAACCTTGGAAGGAATAACACTTGTTGACGATCTTGGCATCCTCTTGGACTCTAAGCTTAAATTTTCACTTCATATTGCATATTTTCAAAACTGGTGTCACTACAATTTACTGACATTAAACAGCTCTAAGTGCAAACTGATGACGTTTTGTCCACATAATGTAAAGCGGGGATCAGGGCTTAATAAAGCTTTCTCGCTCAGGCGAATTCGGCCGCCGCTCTCCCGCTTAGTACTTGTAGGTTAACATGTAAGAGAATTTGTTGAAATTAAAGTTTAGTTGAAAATTGAACTCCCTATCGTACGCACTGCGTAACTTTCGTCTCGTTTTCGTTTTTTCGGTTTTAATAAAACCCTCGCAAAATAAATAACCACTGCATCACAAGTATCGCGTATTATTCGGCAATATAAACTCATATTGTTTTTCAGTCACCTTTTTCGCTAAATGGTAATACCTTGACGATCTTGGCGTCCTCTTGGACCTTTAAATGAAATTCTCTCTTCCTATTTCGAACATTGTTAATAAAGCTAGGGGAATGCTTGGATTTATTAAACGATGGTCGAAGGAATTTGAGGATCCTTACGTTACCAAAACTTGGGGCATATGGGGCACCCATATGGAGTCCCCAATACGGAGTACATGTTGATCGCATAGAATCAGTACAAAAAAACTTTTTAATTTTTGCTCTACGCCACCTAAACTGGATTTCAAACCTATTCCTACCTTCCTATTCTCATAGATTGCTCCTCATTGACTTGCTTTCCCTTACTAACCTTATAACGATGCTTGGTACTGTGTTCATTCACAATCTTATCCGTGGTGATATTGACAGTGCTTACTTGTTAAGTAGACTAAATTTCTCGGTTCCAAGTAGATTTACTAGAAATGTTCCTTTAGTTTTAAATCTTTGTAGATCTAATTATATCGCGCATAAGCCTTTCAAAGTACTATGTTCGGACTATAATGAACTTTTTTTCTATAGTATCTTCTTCTGACTCTCCGCAGCTCCTGAAGCGAATAATACTAACATTTCTGGAACGAAATTATACCGTTAAATTTAAAATTAAAATAAAATTTCGCGTCCAAATTTTCGTCAATCGTGCCGTACGATACACGGCTGTCGCCCCTCGGTCGGTTGGGCGGGTGGTGGGCCGTAGGACTACGCGCGTTTATTAAAAAAAAAAAAAAAAAACCCAAAAAAAAAAGGTCTGTGATGATTTTCACTGTAAGGGAGTTTTCAAGCCGGGATATAAATCTCAGTCGGGTCCTTTACAAGAAAATTTTCTAAGTCACTGAGCTAGAGAGGTCTGTTCGTTCGATGAACAGAGTTTTATGGATAGTCTTGGAGGGGTTCTTCAGACCCAAAAATTCCACGGGCTGGACCTTCGGGCGAGGCCGCAGCCGATCGGAAGACTTTGCGCTGAAAAGAGACTCTCGTCTAACAGAGGCGGAAAATTCCACCGGCTGGACCTTCGGGCGAGGCCGCAGCCGATCGGAAGACTTGGTGCCGGGGAGTTTCTCTTCTGACGGAGACGGAAAATTCCACCGGCTGGACCTTCGGGCGAGGCCGCAGCCGACAGAATGATTCGGACTCAGAAAATCACTCGACACGCGACAGGGAGGATCCACCGTCCCTTTCCCGATCTGCCTAGGGAGGATCGCCCTTACCGAACGAGTTTACTGCAGGGAGGATCCGCCTTCCCTCTTCCGTTCTAACTGGGGAGGATCGTCCGTCCCAAAACGATTGCCCTACAGGGAGGATCCGCCTTCCCTTTTCCCGGCCTACTCGGGGAGGATCGTCCGTCCCAGAACGAGTTATGCGCGAGGGAGGATCCGCCTTTCCTTTCCTGACATGCCTGGGGAGGATCGTCCGTCCCAAAACGAGTTATGCACTAGGGAGCATCCGCCTTCCCTTTACCGTCCTAACTAGGGAGGATCGGCCTTCCCAAAACGATTTGTTCACTGTGCCCGTGGGGTAAATTACAAGGGGGAGGAGTTTCGCATTATCAAGACTACGCAAGGAAAATTTAATTTCATTAGTATCCTCACTGCATCGATTATAGTGCGTTCCTCTAACCTGTATTTGAGATCCCACGTGTTTCCTCTAAAACGCGCCCGCTTGGCCTTTTCCTGCGCACGTCCGTTCGCAACTTTGTTCTCTCACCGACTCCCCTTTTTGGGATCCCACGTGTTTGCGTGTCCGTTTCTGCGCGTCGGGTCCTCGCTGCCCGCGTACGCCTACTCGTCACTCTTCTCCGCCGGAAACTGCCCCGATCTTACTTTTCCTATGTGCCCGCATACCTTTTTTTCCCTCACCTACGCTAAGCTTATCTGGTATCTCTATGGACTTTCTGGTATTTTATCCAGGAACGATACCGTGGGCGGGGTTTATGACCTCGCTTTATATCATAACTCCCAGTAAGCTTAGCTTTTTTTTTAGAAAAATTATGTATATATTGGGCTCCATGCCACGACTTCGGGGTTTTTCCTCTTATACACATAATTAATCCTTACAACTTTTAACAAAATCAATACTTCAAGGTAACTTTCTCTTATGACTAATAATGGTAATAATATCGATATTGAGAGTGGTTGCCAGTCCCGTCGGTGTGCTTCTCTGCTGGCTGTGACGTTGCGGCCATCCGGCCACATCGTCACATCACGATACTTCGAAGTCAAGAGGTTAACTTGACGTCTTGAAGGCGTCAGCTCAGTTATGGCGATACATACAAAATACAGACAGACAATAACCTGAGAATAGCCGCACTAATAGTCTGCAATCATTCCACGGTAGATGCAGTAGATAGTGGGTAAACTTTCTGTTGCGATCCTTGTACATGATGGTCTTTGACCTACTTTACACTACAGACTTCCACATGTAATATGTTGCTTTGGCCTGGTAGCTTACTATTGTTTTAATCTCCAGACACGTTGCGGACTTTTGTAATCATGACCCCCCGTTATGCAAACCACTACCTGCCGCTAAGCTGTACAAGCTCGTTGTATTCCGTCTATTCTGTGGCTGGCCACCACTTTAGAGCTCCATTCAACAGAGTCGGACTATCCACCAAATCGTATATCCGGTGCATCAGAGCAGGTTACACTGGTAGCTTACTATTGTTTTAATCTCCAGACACGTTGCGGACTTTTGTAATCATGACCCCCCGTTATGCAAACCACTACCTGCCGCTAAGCTGTACAAGCTCGTTGTATTCCGTCTATTCTGTGGCTGGCCACCACTTTAGAGCTCCATTCAACAGAGTCGGACTATCCACCAAATCGTATATCCGGTGCATCAGAGCAGGTTACACTGGTAGCTTACTATTGTTTTAATCTCCAGACACGTTGCGGACTTTTGTAATCATGACCCCCCGTTATGCAAACCACTACCTGCCGCTAAGCTGTACAAGCTCGTTGTATTCCGGCTATTCTGTGGCTGGCCACCACTTTAGAGCTCCATTCAACAGAGTCGGACTATCCACCAAATCGTATATCCGGTGCATCAGAGCAGGTTACACTCCCCACGTGGTGCTAAGCGTCTTTTTGGATGCGTACAACGCCGAAGCTGGCTTTTTTTTACCACTTTCCAGTACGTTTGGTATCCATGGCAGATTGCTGTTTAATACCTGGTTAAGTCAATTTTCGGGGCTCTACTTCTGTACCTTTAGCATGGAAGCAGTGCCTCAGTTTGAATATACACGCCTACAACTTAGCAAGTATTGGTCACTTCTAGACTGGGTCAACGGTCTTAAATGCTTCGGATATGTCTATGAACACTCCAAAGGCATGTTTATTGTGAAGAGCTCTCTCGATAGTGATAGTAAGCGCAGTGCCGTCCCCACCGATTTCCCTGGATGGTGCTGGTGCTGGTTTAATGACAGTAATCTTCCTTCATCATTCCTGATATAAAAGAGGTAAAGTTTTTCGGTTTATACTTCTTCGAGATTGCGTGGCTGCACTTTAGGAGGAAGATATCCATTGGATAGGGAAACTTGTATAGCCCGTTTTTAGGTTTGCTTCGAATATTGCAGAGGTCCATGGGGTGATCCGTTCTTTGGTCACCTATAGCAAATTCAACATACGCGAAAGTCTATAGTCCAGTGAATTTTGCTTTATGTTATCGAACCATTGCCACGTGAATTGTTAGGGCCTCTGCACTGCCTTCAGTCCACTGTATCGTAGGTTGCCTCGAAAGCAACTTCTGTAGTCTGGCTATTTCTGGGACATTTTAGATGTTGGAGCACAAGTTTGTCTCGTAGTCCCTAAGTTATTGTATTCCACGTTGATAATCTTGTTTTCTACCCTTTTGGTGATTTAAAAAAGTCTTTGAGGTTTTTCTTTTGTGCAAAAGTTTTCGTCCCCACCATGATAGCCTGGTTCTTGGTTCTTTTTTTTTGCAAGAGTTGACTTTTCGTAGACCCAAATGGTCTTTCAAAGTGGTATTTACATATCCTTCTGATATTCCGATCAAATCAGTAAAGTCTCCTCTAACAGTCAACCGATGATTTCTACAGACTCATTTTTTTACTTCAATGACTTGTAGGTCATCTGTTAACGTCAAAGGTTGTCCGGAGCTCTACAAGTCACAAAGACGTTCCTGACCCTCATTGAAATCTTTGTACCACCTATAAACAATTTTCTGCGTTATGGTAAAATCACAAAGGGCCTTCCGCAGCATCCTCAACTTTTTCGTATCCGAAATTTCATTCCTCATTTCTCTTGCCGTTCTCATCACTGCCCTCAATGAACGCCGCGTGGTGGTGGCGGTTGCCTTGGGCTTCTTTATTACTTTGGGTGGTGGGTCTGCCTCCTTGGGCACTCGTGGTCGTTTACTCAAGAGAGCGTACTTGACGGCGCTCTCGTGTAGGCGTTGATTTCGCACGTCTTGTTTGCAAATTCGACGCCATTTGGGGCATTTTTGTAAAGTACAGCCTGTCTCTACATTATTTGCCGAACCGGACTTTGATCTTGAGAGCCACCTTATTTTAAGCACTTTGACACATCCCTGATGCGCGATCTGGTGCCTGGTTCTGGCGGGCGGAGAAGGATTTCTATTCTTTTGTAGTTGTTGGGTCAGTGAGCTTTTTCACTAACCATTACCTTGTCGGTGCCCAAATAAAATAATCCGCACAAATTTCTCTTAAATAATTCACTTATTTATTTTATTGGCACCAAGGCCTTAATGAACAGAGTTATTGTTTATGTAGGTTTGAATTAGGCAGGCAGACCAATTTGTCTGTGCCCTTTAAATAGCCGAAAGTATGATGGACAGGCAGACCGATTTGTCTATGCCTTTTTACGAAAGTATATATAGCCGAGAGCCGTAGGCAAGCGATCAGCGTTCGTGCCTTCTTGTAAGCGAGTACAAATCGAACTAGAATTAGCTTGCCGTGGACAAAGGCCAGGAAGCAATAAGCAAAAGTGCAAAAAGGGAGTTAGAAATGACAATTAAACCAGTTTTGCCGCGCAGGGTAAATAACACAACAAAGGCAGGGTAAATAACACAAGGTTGGCAAGAAAGTCATGTCGTTTTTTTCAATATTTTCAAAGATGATTTATTTATATCAGGACTTAGAATTAATCAATTATGTATTAGTCGTTTTGTTCGACCACTAATGACCATCTTTCGGGCAGCTGCATAATTCCGCGCTCGAAGAACTTTTGGTCTTTTCCAGCAAAGAATCGAGACAAGTGGTTTTCGACAGCCTCATCTGAATCAAAGTTTTTACCATTCAAAGAGTTTTGAAGAGAGCGAAACAAATGGTACTCTGAAGGTGCTAAGTCCGGACTATAAGGTGGATGTGGTAGCATTTCCCAATTCAGCTCCGTTAAATTTTGCCGAGTGACCAAAGATGTGTGGGGCCTAGCGTTGTCATGGTGAAAGACTATACCCTTGCGATTAGCTCGTGCCGGCTCATTTTCTTTAATTTTTTCCGCCAAATTAAATAGCTGGCGACAGTACACATCTGAATTGATGGTTTCATTCCGTCCCAGCAGCTCAAAGTGCACTACACCCTTCCAATTCCACCAAACAGACAGCATAACTTTCCTCTGATGGATATCGGCCTTTGATGTGGCTTGGGCTGGCTCATCTTTCTTGCTCCATGATCTTTTTCGTTGGACATTATTGTAAACAACCCACTTTTCGTCGCCAGTAATGATCCGCTTCAAAAAAGGATCGTTTTTAATCCGTTGCAGCAGAGAATAGCAGATGTTGATACACTTAGTTAGGTGAATTTCCTTTGAGCTGTCCGGAACCCAAACATCGAGCTTGCTTACGTAGCCAAGTTTCTTTAAATGGTTTTCAACCGTTGTATGTGACACACTGAGCTTCTCTGACATCTCCCCCTGTTGAATAACGCCGGTTTTCATCCAGCAAAGCCTGAATTTGTTCGTCAAAAACGGCCGATGGTCGACCAGAACGTGGGGCGTCTTTAACTCCAAAATCTCCAAGCCTGAATTTGGCAAACCAGCGCTGACATTGGCGATCACTCATGGCATCTTTACCATACACTTCGCACAATTTTTCGCGAGCTTCGACCCCTTTTTTTCCTTTTTGAAAGTAAAAAAGCAAAAAATGCCGAAAATGCTCACTTAGGTCCTCCATGTTTAATTTGCTATAGCTTCCACAAATGTTATCGAATAATTACCAAATTTTCGTCAATAGTACCTAAGACAATAAGCTTTAAAAAGATACTAAAAAGTGTGACCCTGGTGCGCGATTAGTCGTAAATAAATTTGATTAAAAACGATTACTAAAAAAAACGTCACGACTTTCTTGCCAACCCAATACGTTACGATTTGAAATGAGTGATATTATTTAGGCTGCGGCATGACCAAACAGTAGTCAAGATAAACACAGCCCCCAAGTCCCAGTCTGCGTGCCTTGGCTCTCTTTGAGTTGTTGTGGCAGTACCGTACAACTGGTTGGACCTGATCCTATTTTTTTTTTTTTTTACCAGTGCGACCTCTTGCGAGACGCTGAGAAGATTGCTCCTCCTCGCTCACACTTTCCATCGAAGTTTGGACTGACGTTCCAGCCATATTTTTCACTTCATCCCAGTCCTTACTGGTTTGTTTTTCAGGGAAACTACCCACTGACGTTGGCCGACCGCCAGGCTCCTCCAATGGTTAGTGGTTCGGGGCTTGAGCCAGTCGCCTTAGCAGTCGCAGTACATGGTATAACGCAGTACATGGTATTGCAATGGCGAAGTGCCCGGCACCCTCGTGGAATGTCCAGATGGAGTGTGTTTCCCAGCCATTAATTTATAAAGATTCTTCGATCTTTTTTGTGCCAATGAATCGTAAAATAAAATGAACTCCATATTCCAAAAATTCAATATTATTTATCAAATAAATTATGATTTTTTTTTTTTCGATCTCTCTTGTGGGAGCTATCCGATATAGTCGACCGTTCTGGCGTACTCCAACATATATACTGCGAGCACTCACGACAACATTTTTGGTAGTAGTTTGGTGGTTCTTTCACCAGGATAGTTTTGAAGAGTTAGAGACAGGCGGAAAGACGAACAGACGTACATATACGTCTAGTTCGATTCAGATGGTGATTCTGATCAAGAATATATATTTTTATGACCGCTTCGCTGGTCAACACAATTTAACAACAACAACAACAATTATTTTGCAGAATTCAGTCTCAGTCCAGATCTCACCGAGTAAAGACGTGTAACTACCGCAATCTAACACCCGCGCTCCGAGTGCTTATCTTTAAACAAAAATAAACAACGTATTCAATCGAATAAACAAGTTTGCATAAAGAAGCAAAGATAAAAAAGCAAAAATAAGAACCAGCAAATACCGTAAGGGGTTGGCCCAAAGTGTACCAATATCTTACCACCCGACAAAAACCAACTATTCGCAATGAACTTAAACTCTTTAAACGAACAAAAATTTATAGTGATTTCCCGTATCGACAATGATTCCTTTGAAAACGTTAGCCCTTTTATTATAAAAAAGTGCCGACTTCACCCGTATAGGAGAAGTTATTTCATGCAAAAAAACTAGAGCGGGAACTTATTAGTACAAACAAAAAACTCAGCACATACCACAAGATTACTAAAAATAAACAAAATTGGCGACATAGATGTAAAAGCTAGCGAACATAAAACACTTAACACATCAAAAGGAATAATATATAGTAACCAGCTACGGAACATATCGGAAGAGGAAATATTAATGGAAATAAAATCCCGAAAAGTAATAGACCTTTATAAATGAAACAAAATCGGAAATGACAAAAAAGAAACCATAATAGGCCTTATCACACTAACTTTCGACTCCAGCACTATTCCCGAAAAAGTGATGATTGGTTATGATATAGTCTTCACCCGACCATACAACCCCAAACCACGCAGATGCAACAAATGCATACGATTCGGACACCCAACACCAGTTTGTAACCAAGAACACTTTTCATGCGAAAACTGTTCCCAAACCAAACACACAACCGACGATGAAAAATGGTACAGGGAACCTAATTGTATGAATTGCAAAAACCAACACAAGCCGACAGACAAAAAGTGTCCAATATACACAAAGCAACAAGAACTTATTGCAATTACAGATCTCAGTCGAGTACCAGAGTCCTTTACAAGAATATTTGTAAATTGCCGAAACACCGGACGAGGGGGTTCCGTTTCACAGGGAAACGGGTGATTTTGGGGGCCGAGTCTTCACCGGAGGCGGGGGAGGAAGGATACACAGACGACTTCTCCAATACGGAATACAATCCTTGGGTTGCGATGTGTGTTTCGTGTCTGGGACGAAAAATCCACCGGGCTGGACCTTCGGGCGAGGCCAAGCCGGGAGAATACACAGCGGACGTAGGAGCCCCTTTCGCGGCGGGGGCGGAAAGTTCACCGGGCTGGACCTTCGGGCGAGGCCAAGCCGGGAGAATACACAGCGGGCGTAGGAGCCCTTTTCGCGGCGGGGGCGATAAATTCACCGGGCTGGACCTTCGGGTGAGGCCAAGCCGGGAGAATATACCGTAGGCGCGAGACGGCTCGGTTACACGGACTCGGCAGGAAGGGTGTCCTCGCTCGAACCTCTAACTACGACCGACAAGGGGGCAGATTCAGCGGGAGGGGTGTCCACGCTCGAACCTTTAACTACGGTTAGCTGGGAGTCGGACCCGGCGGGAAGGATGTCTGCCCTCGAATCTCTAACTACGGTTAGCTGGGAGTCGGATCCGGCGGGAGGGATGTCCACGCTCGAATCTCTAACTACGGTTAGCTGGGAGTTGGACCCGGCGGGAAGAATGTCCGCGCTCGAATCTCTAACTACGGTTAGCTGGGAGTCGGGAGGTGTCTGCCAGACTGAAGGGGAAGGGTGTCCACGTTCGCGTCCAAAAGCACCGATGGGAACGGGGTTAGGTGAGGTAAGGTTTAGGTTTTGGGTGTTTTTATCTCAGTCTACGAAAAAAGGAAACCGTGTGTGCGAGAAATAATTTTAATACTCTCTATCATTTATTTTCAATATACCACTTTTTTGGAGTCCGCTACATTGTTTTTGAACACACGTGGGCCTAACCGTACTAACCTTGACTGCCCCGTATCTTGAATGGCCGAAAGCCTTTTTCCTCCACGATCACTCACGAAAACACTGCCTGAGCTTCGTTACTTCAAGCCGTTTACAAAATAAACGCCCGCACGTGGCTGCGTAAGGCGTCGAAGTCTGCCTGTCCCGGCGCGAAGTTCCCGAAGAGCGCACGTCTGCTCTGTCCGCCGATCTCGAGTCAAAAAGCCCAGAAACACCCTCCTGTGAGACCTTCTTCTCTTTCTTCCCCTTTTCTCGCGTTCGGGATTTCTGGTATTTTCCTACTGCCAGGATCCCAACTTCTTAGCTTTCCTAGTATTTTAGGTGTCTCGGCTAGATATCGGTCGGCGTTGCCACCCTGGGTTTCAGACTGAGATGATCCTTATTTATAATGGTGGCAACTTAATATTTATTATGCTTCATAACGTTATACGTAAGGAGGATGTATATGGCGTGGTGGGTTGTGGCGTACACGCCTTCTAGGCGGGTTCGTCAAACCCCCCTTTCTTCCCGCGGCGCAATGAAAAGGCGTACGCCGCTCTTCAGAGTGACGGTGTATCGGTGGTTACCCGACGGCTATCCGCACTCTTCGTCCGCGGCCGGACCGGGTTGCTGCCTTTTGACTGATTTGCTCGATGACCCGCCAAGGCAGGCCGAGTAGATTACCAGCTCCGACCCAACCCTCCGGCAACGGGCACACGTCGTCATTCGCTTCCCCTGGTAGGTCCGATTCCATCGCAATAACGGCCAAGGTACTCGCTACGGCTGCCTCTAACGCCCGCATGAGGGCCTGATCGGCGATTGGCCCAGGGTTATCAACTACCGACAGATCTATGAGGACCTGCTCCAACATCTGGTTCTCCCAGTCGGTGAGAGGTTCTCCTGGGTGAGCGCAACTGGGGGAGCGTGGGAGGCTCCCATCCTCTCGCGGTGTAGTTGGAATACCGCACAGTGGACAGTGGTCGGTCTTGTATAGAGAAGGCGGCCAAAAATACTTTCAGTAGGAATATCGAGTTGAAATTTTTTTTGTAGGTATATAATAGCGTATGAATGTTATATTTTAAGTATCAGCACCATTAACGCCAAATATGTCCGCTAGCATCGTGTTTACCATAAAATGTTCAAAATTTGACTCCCAAATGCATACTACACTTTTTTTTAAGCGTAACTGACAAAAATTATATTTATTAAACACTTATTTTGGTTGAAAAATTAACAAAAGATAAAAAAAGATTTAACATAAATTTAAAGTAATATAAAAGTAATATAAAATAAATTTTTTAATATATATTAGAAATGGTTACTCTAGAAAATCAAAAACTGATGAAAAAAGGAACGAGGTACTCGTCTTCTTTAACAGATTCTGAACGGATTCGCAGCTATTCGCAGCTGATTTTCACAGATAATACTAATTAAATATTGATTAATATTTTTAAAAAAATTTCATTATTGACCAGTTTTGGGAACACAACTTTTACCTTTGCAGAATATTGATGTTTAGTTCTGCGGAACTTGTAAAATTGCGGTGGATAAACAATTATTGTCACAGTCACATATAGCATGCAAAATTAATAAAAATTATAAAAACACAATCTACAAACCTTCAACTTTAATATTAATTTCACTTTCGGATATTAAACGATTGTTTTATATATTTTTTTTTAATTATTAACTTAACGTTTTCAAATGACATGCGCACGTTTTCAGTTGATCGCTGGGTTTGCGCGCTCACTTTGCGCCCCAATTTCTCCGCGAATATGTGGAGCAAGACAAAACTAATACTTGCTTTTAAAGCCTTGTTCTATTGATAAACAGATGCGCCAAACTTGAAATCAAAATTCCAAAATTGATTTTTTGATTTTTGGCCTATGGGACCAACCACTGTGCAGTGGGCGATTTGGTCTCGCTAGCGGCATTTAATTAATAACTTCTAAACTAAAAGTCGGTTTTTTTTCACCGATCAAAGAAAAATCATACAATTTTTTAAGTTAAAAAAAGTTTTTTTTTTTAATACTTTTTTATATTTAAAAAAAAATATTTTTTTTAATTAAAAAAAATATTTTTTTATTTTAAATTTTGATTTATTTTTATGTTTTTTAAACTTCAATTAATATATTCCATAAACAAACATAACTTAAAAATGGCTAGAATTTTATTTAGAATCATCGGAATCAGATGGCGGCATAGTAAAAATACTAAAATATACTAAAAAAGATCACTTTTTGCTACTGACATTGTGCCTTAAAAAGTACCATAGTTTGAAGGCTAGCAGGTACTAGCAGTTCATATTACACTCATTGGACGCCACTGATTCACACTTTCGGCTAATAAAAGAGTTAGACTGAATCCACTTGAATCAGGAAAGTTCTTCTCCACGAAAGACAAAACCAAAAAACCAAACTTTTAATAAATTCACTAAAAATTGTAAATTTCCGAGGAACTTGAATTCGATTCGCGCAAACAGGTACAATTTTGAACTTTTTGAACTTGAAATAAAGAACTTTCTTTGCAAAATAATTTTCTGTGTTTGTCTGTGAGGTCTGGGTGCCTCGGTCAGACACCCCGTGGAGATGGTCTTTCTCACGTGCGGGAGACGTTTGGACCCCTTGCGAGATCGTCGCGGAGGCCGTCGGAGTTTGCCGGTGTGGACTGATCAGGTGACCCGAGCCCTTGGCGGCCTCTCCCTCGGGGCGGGTTGCTGTGCCGTGCGGCGATCGGTTGACCTCGTCGTCGACGCCGGTGCCGACTTCCAGCGCGGGGCGTGGAGGTGGCGATGGGGGCTCGTCAACATACGGACCTTGCGCGGGCAGTCCGGGCACCTTTATCAGGACCTCGCGGACGTCAATCCGCATAAGGGACACATGCCCGGCATACCTACACACTTGATCCTCCGTCGTGTGATGGTAAAAATGCTCGAAATCCGGGAACGGCGGCTGCCTGGGTCTTAAGCATCCTGGACGGTCGCCCCGGGGATCGCGTCGAGCCCACGGATGGTCCTCCTCGGAATGGTATCGCCGCGATTCGGTGTATGTCAGCTCGTCGACTTTGGGAATAGTCGCGTGGTGAGCTACCCCTGTAGTAAGGGGTTCGACCGAACCGACCCGAGCCGGCGTCGCTGTCGTTGTCCTCGTCGTCCTCGAGATGGTATGAGGCTGGTGGGGGTGACGTCGGCTGGTAGCGTCGGCGCGACTCGCCGGGTCCGGGACTCCACATACCGTTGCGGAGGCCGACGAAGCGTACGTCTGGTACATCCTCGTCCGTGAGGAACTCTTCCTCCTCTCCTTCCTCACTACTGTCTCCGAGGTTCACCTCGGGGTAGAAGGCCTTGGTGGTGTCTGAGTCGTCACTCAACACGATCATCTCGTCCATCTGAAATAATAGTCCTGACTTATTGGAGTAACCCTACCTTCTGGACTCCCTGCCTAACGGTGTGCTAACTCGTTTAACCTTAACCTATTACAAGTGTGGATCTTAACTTAATTTCGTGGTTCTGGGTGCTTACCGTGCCGGGTCGATTGGCCCGGCGATGCTGTCGTTGAACGTATCGGGGGTGTCCGCTGCGTAGTACGGCTTAAGCTGCGATATGTTGGCGATCCGCCGCTGTCGATCTTCCGGGCGTTGCAGTCGTACCAGATTCGGAGAGGTGAATTTTACAACGGTATAAGGACCGTCGTACTTCGGAGCGAGTTTGGCAGCAAATCCCTCAGCCGCTTTCGATAAGGGATGTTGTCGCAGCCATACCTGACTCTTGAGCGCCGGTCGCCATTGGCGCCTCCGAAGGTTGTAGTGCCTCGCCTGCTCCAGGGATGCCCGTTGAAGGTTCGACCGCACGATATCGAAGATCCCTTTGGAGGCGCGACGCCTTGTCTTCGGGACCTGTATGCACGACCACCGATCCAGGCGTAAGCTCGTCATACAACATTGCAGGCAAAGGTAGCTCTCGTCCTTGAGCGAGGAACGCGGGGCTATACCTTGTCGAGTCCGACACGCTACTGTTAATCGCGAGGGAGATCTCCGGCAGCATGCTATCCCACGAACTTTGGTCGTCCTCTGACAGCTGAGAGATTAACGTCGTCACAGTGCGGTTGGTCCTCTCGGTGGGATTCTCCTGGGGACAGTACGGCGCTGTGTACTGGACTTCCACACCGATTTTGACGAAATAGTCCTTCAGGACCCGACTTGTGAATTGGGTCCCGTTGTCGCACACGAATTTCCGGAGAGTACCCACTCCCCCAAGTATGCGTTCCCGAAACGCTTTCTGTACGGCGGCGGCGGTGGCCTTCCGGTGTGGAATCAACTCCACCCATTTGGTGAACACGTCGTGGAAAACCAGCAGCATAGAATTCCCCTGCTTCGACCGGGGCAAAGGACCTACAAGGTCCGCACAGAGGATGTCGAAGGGCTCACTTACGAACCGGGTTAGCATTTTCCCTGCGGCTTTGGTCTGAACGGCCTTGAACTTCTGGCAGGGCTCGCAGCGCCGCACATGGTGTTTAGCGTCGCGGTACATGCCGGGCCAGAAGTATCTTTGCGCCAAGCGGGTGATCGTCTTTCGGACCCCCAAGTGTCCTGCGGTCGGGGAGTCGTGGCATTATATGTGTTGTAAATTCAAATATGGTTGATTAATAATGAGTACCTAATAATATAATATATAAAAAAAGGTAAAAAAATTTTTTAAGTTAAACCGTTTATGTAAAACATGTACTAAAAGCCTAAAAATAATATAAAATAGATACATAAAAAAAAAAATAGAATAATATAAAATAGATACTAGGGTGACCTAAATAAAACAGTTTAAAAAGGAGTTATAAATTCAAATATGGTTGATTAAGTTACATTTAAAGTTTGATATTTCTTCTTTCTTTTAATATTGGAGCTATGTATATTATTTAAATTAAATTTTCTATATTTCGGTTCATTTTTATGTCTTAGGGACTTATAGTTTTTTATATATCCTTCATTTCTGGTTTCTTCAAAATTTTTTCTTGTTTGATTTAAAGATTTAATGTAATGTTCCTTATATTTTAGAATGTTATTATGTATAATTTCTTTGTCACAATTTCCATATTCAATATTCATTGGCGTATTTTTTATTGCTGAGTGATAGCTGTTGTTATAATATTCTATGGCTTCACTAACTTTGTCTTTGATTGAAGAGTGTTATGAAATCGTTCAACGTCCTCGTTACCAGTGTGATTGTTTGGTTTCACAAAATTAACTTCTATATTCTCATTTCTTAAATATTCTTTAATATTTACACTATTAAACTCATTATCAGTTATTAACTTCTCATAGTTTCCACTTTGGAATTTGTACAAGCGCATTTTTTCGATTATAGATTGATTATTGCGATCCTCAAGATAGAACACAGTAGCAAATTTTGAAAACCGATCAATAAAAGTTAGAAAATTACATTTGGAATTTGTACAGATATCCATATGAATAATTTTTCTTATATCGTTTGGTGTTTCCGTATATTTTAATTTTCCTTTAATTGGGTTCCTATCATATTTACATCGATTACAAATGTCACAATTATTAATATACTTTTGAATGTAATGTTGAAGTTTTGGAAAGTAAATAATCTTTTTTAAACTTTGGTAATTTTCATTTATACCCGAATGGCCAGTATCGTATATATGGAATCGTTCAATTTCTTTATACACATCTTCTTCATTTTCAATGTCTTTTGCGTGAAATGAGCATTTTACAAATTTTACATTTTTATTGCCTTCGAAAATTTGGATGATTTTATTTTGAAATTTATTGTACTGATGATCGTTATATTCACTGAATATTCCTACTTTGCCTTTTATCATAAAATCATGATCTTGAAAATAGAATGAAAAATAGAAATTTCTTCCATTCTATTTTCGAGATCATTTAAATTTAAGTAAATTTTCTTATTTCTATTTTTATATTCAAATTCTATCGTTTTTTTATCTTTTAGAATAATTTGTATTTTAAATCAATTAACAACGGTTTCTAAATTTCCTAAAATAGTTGTATCCACAAAGTCTTCAGCTTGTGAATGTTGTGTACTAGTGTTATCAATATTGTTTTCTAAAGAACTAAGAGATTTAGCTATGTTTACAGCACAGATTACTTATTCGACTTAAAAAGTCAGCTACCTGATTATTCTTTCCTTTAATGTATGATACCTACGTTTATATTAAATTCGTTAAGCTTAACAAGCCACCTATAAAGCATTTGATTAAGTTCTTTTCCATTATATTTAATTAGTAGCCACTTAAGTGGTTGGTGATCGTCGAATTTAACTCCATAGAGATATGGACGGAAATAAGCTGTCACCCACACTATAGCTAGCAATTCTTTTTGTATAGAAGAATAGTTTTTTTCATGGTCATTCAATGTACGACTTCCATAGCAAATAGGATGACCGTCTTGTTGCAAAACAGCACCTAAAGCTATATTACTAGCATCAGTAATGAGTTGAAATTTCTTTTTGAAATCCGGATGCTTAAGTACCGGTGCCTCAGTTATGATTTTTTTTAATTTATCAAATGCAATCATGAAGTTGGGCTCACTAACATCGATCTTAGCATCCTTTTTAAGGCATTTAATCAATGGATAAGCTAATTGAGAGAAATATTTTATAAACTTTCTATAGTAACCAGTGACTCCTAGGAAAGCTCGAATTTGTTTAATATTTCGCGGAATTTTAATCTAAAGAATGCTGTTAACTTTTGTTGGGTTAGGCTTAACTCCTTCGGGGGTTAAAACGTGACCCAAAAACTGAGTTTCTTTTGAAAAGAAATTACATTTGTTGATTTGAATCTTAAGATTTGCTTCAGAAAGTTTTTTAAAAATTGTGTGAATATGGCCAACATGTTCTGAAAAACTAGTGGAAAAAATAAGAACGTCATCAAGATAGACGACACAAATTCTATTTATTTCTTCTTTTAAGACTGTGTTTATAAGACGTTGAAATGTGGCAGGAGCAATTTTGAACCCAAATGGCATCCGATTAAACTCGTAATGTCCGTGAGGGGTCGAAAAGGATTTGGTGAAAGCCTTTCGCGAGATCTATAGTAGAAAAATATTGTGCTCTTCCTAACTTATCCAATATACCTTCTATATTTGGGATAGGAAACTTGTCGTCTACAGTGTTTTCATTTAGTTTGCGGTAATCAATAACAATACGTCATTTTTTAATTCCGCTGTTGTCGGTTTTTTTTTTGTACAAGCCATAAGGGGGCATTGTATGAAGAATTGCTTTTACGAATTATTCCCTGTTGTAGCATTTCTTCAATTTGCTTGTATATTTCTTGCTCATGTATTTGAGGGTATCTATAAATCCTACAATATACAGGTTTATAATCGATAATGTTTGTATTGCTAAGACATTGACCTTCAAGAAATATTAATGCTTTAAATCTACTTAAAATTTTGGTAAGAGCATTGTTTTTGATTTAAATCGTTGAAAAGAATTTTCTGTATTCCATAATCTATTTTAATTGGTTCAATTCGATTTACCTCATCAAAGTATGGTGAACTATTTTGAAATTTAATAGTACTATTATTAATTGTAATAGTATTCTTGTAAAAATTGTAATAGTATTCTTGTAAAAATCAATAACAGCATTTAATGGCATAAGGATGTTTTGCCCTATAATAGCATCGAACGATTTATTATTAAATGTTGTCAATTTCTAGCTGATTTTGGCGTCTTCTTTAAATTCAAGAGGCAAATCAGAGACAATTTCTTGCGTTATTAGCGATTTTGAATTTAAAGAGGAAAATGATATTGGATGACACAAAGTTCTTCGAGGATATTGTAACAATTTATTTTTATCTAACATGGAAGTTGTTGAACCAGTATCAATCAAGGCTGTGATTATTTCATTGTTTACAGTTAAGTTAATCAAGGGAAGTGATTTTTCAAGGCAACTATATGAAAATTTGCATGGCAAGAACAGTTCTTTGGCTCAGACATTGATTCAGAAGTGAAGCTTTGATCTTGAATATCATTTTTATCTACTTCGACATGATCGGTTTCCATTTTTGAAGTATGGCTTTGTTGGCTTGTACAGTTTTGATTTGAATTTAAAATTCGTGCTCCTGATCGAAAGTTCCCTGAATTAGATTTTACATTTTGGAAATTGTTGTTGTGTTTTGCATTCTGATCTTGATTATTATAATTTGCTTTGTATGATTGGTCTCTTTGATTATTATTATGATGTTGATAGTTTTGATTTTCTGTTTTGTTTGATTTTTCATAACTTTGCAAAAAATTTGTTTTAGGATTTTTAGTTTTAATAAGACCTTCGGTTTCTAATAAATCGTAAGCTTCTCTTAAATTTTTAACATTTCTATTAATTACGACTGAAGCTAAATTTACATGGATATTTTTCAAGAATGTTCTTAGCATAGCTTCTTCAACATTTTTGGGACTAAACTCAGAATGCTTTACATTTTCATATTCATATTATACCCTTGCAGAGCAAAAGAGTATTATAATTTCAGTCAGAATTTTGCAACGCAGTGAAGGAGACACCTCAGACCCCATAAAGTATATATATTCTTGATCAGCATTACGAGTAGAGTCGGAATACGTCTGTACGTCTGTCCGTCTGTCCGTTTCCGCGCAAACTAGTCTCTCAGTTTTAAAGCTATCTTGATGAAACTTTCTCAAAAGGTGTGTAGTTATTGCACGCAGTATATAAGTCGGAACGGGCCGGATCGGCCGACTATATCGGATAGCTCCCATACGAGGAAATGAAATGAAAAATTCTCACGCCGTTGTTTTTCATCAGATCGACTTGAATTCTTCCAGATGGCGTTTTCTAACTGTTATTGAATTTCGGATTAAATTTGATCAAAATCGGATAACTCTATCATATAGCTGCCATAGGAGAGATCGAAAATTATACAGTCGAATCCCGATAATTCGTACCCCGCTAAATCGAAAATCGCGATAATTCGTAAAAAATTCTGTCCCCTTGAAAAAAACTCGTTAATTCGTAAAAATTCCATACATTTTGGTCCCCTCGTTAATTCGTAGTATTTGGCGCAACGCAAAGAATATTGAACCTCGTAATCGTAATTTTGTTTCGTAACCTCTTATAAATCGTAATGCGATGCGAAATTTTTTTGCAGTTAAAGCACCGTTAGATTTTGCAGACAGCTATGCCGCCTTTATGTCGCTATGCATTATGAATTTTGTGTTTCTCTCGCTGTTATAATTTTATATTATTGTTTAATTTTCCTTTTATTTGAAAAACGTACAAATGAATGTACATACTTATGATGTTTGTTTAATTTTAATAAAGTTAAATACATATGTTAACATGATGTGAAATGTAAAAACCCCGTTTATACGACTCTTTTATTTTTGAGCCCCGTTTAATAGAAATCTCGATAAATCGAATTCCCGTCTAATTCGTAAAAAAAAGTGATCCCCTTGCCATTTCGAATTATCGGGACTCGTATGTATATAGAATTAATGAAAATAAATTGATAACATCGTTGTTTTTTATCCCACGAGCATGATTTTTTGAATATCAAGTTTTTTAACAACGTTTTTATTGAGAAAAAGTTTCATAAAAATCGGTCATCTATATCTTATAGCTGCCATAGGAAAGATCGAAAAATCTATATAGAAATAATGGAAATAAAATTATAACATCCTTGTTTTTCATCAGACAAGTATGATTTTTTGGAATATAGAGTTTTCTTACGACTCTTGAATTACGAATTTAATTCGATCAAAATCGGACAACTATATCGTATAGCTCCCATATGATCTATAGTCAAAAATATGGAAAATGAATAGAAAAATCGTTATAGCTTCGATGTTGGCTAGCCTTTATGCGTTTTGTTCGACATATTTGATGACTGCAAGGGTATATAAGCTTCAGCTTGCCGAAGCTAGCTTCCTTTCTTGTTTTTCAAAATATTCTGTAATATTGTTTTTGTTACTTAGCACAAACGCTTCTTGGTAAAGTTGATTATAAGACTCCTTTACGCTAAAGTTCCGAATAAGAATCGTCTTGATATCGTTCCACGACGGTTCAGAGTTCTCGATGGTTCTCACAACATGGAGAGCTGCGCCTTGGATTTTGTTGAGGATGATACGGCGAAGGACGTAGGCTGCTGCATTAGATGCGGGAGGTAACAATGAAAGTATCATCTCCACTTCACGAATAAATGATGATAGAGCCCTGAAGTCGTCGCCTCTGTACTCATGAATGTGGTGGGCATCCTTAAGAGTGTCCCCAAACGATAAGGTAAAATCGTTTGCCATCGCTATTAAAGAAAAAATAGCCGTTGAGTTGCTTGGGACTAGCAATATACAAACACAATTAGTATTGTTAGCTGTTGTCGCTAATCTTTTGTCTTTTGTTGTCGCGTTCTTTTGAACTTGTGATCGAACCAATTGTGAACAGAACAAGTTCACTCCGAGATGCTGGTGTATGTGTATGCAGTTGCTGGTGTTGTGTATGCAGTTGCTGGTTTAGACACAGTCACACATACATACTGTAACGATGCTTCTCAGGCTGGGATAGACCTCAGTCGTGCCAGAGATCCTTACAAGAAATTTGTAATTTACAGGGGAACTTGTTTATAAAAGGAATTGTTGAGCGCGGGATTTGGATCAATGATACTCCGGCTTTGGGCACACTGCGTAACCTCTAGCGGGCTCTGCGCCGTTAGCTAGCGGAGAAGGGAGCGGGAGGGGAGAAGCCCGAAGCCCGAAGCTATGCTCGGGTAGGTGAGAGTAGGAACGCGTGAGCGTGTCTGGGCCCAGGAATACTAGCTACGGGCACGGGAACGGGATGTGAATCCAACAGGGGCACGACGACGTTCTCTGGGTTAACCAGGAATGGTCGTAGCCACGCCTGAGGGATCGCTAACTACTGGTAGGGGTTGGGATCTGAATCCAACAGGGGCACGCCGACGTTCTCTGGGTTAACCAGGAATGGTCGTAGCCACGCCTGAGGGATCGCTAACTACTGGTAGGGATTGGAGAGGTTAGGGTTAGGGTTAGTTGCTATGAAGTCTACGAAATCAAGTACGCACTGGGGTTAAATGATCAAAATATAACTTCACTTTATTTGATGCTTGTCCTGCCTTGTTTTCCCTGCTGCTGCACCGATGTCTGTTTGTTAAGCCGCGGTGGCTGTATCGTGTGTATGATGTATGTTTGTTTAAGCCGCGGTGGCTGTATCGCGCGTGTAATGTATGTTTGATTGAGCCGCGGTGGCTGTGCTGCGCGATGCGCGTTGGTTCTCGAAAACACGTGATCGGGGTTTACCTGTTGGCGTATGTTTGCCCTCTGCGGCGGACCGGGGCAGAACAGAAGCCGAGCTGCGGAGCGCACGTCTGCTCGCAACGGCTGTCCGGAAGGGAAGAGAGGTCAAGTCGCGGAGCGCACGTCTGCTCGCTACGGCTGTCCGGAAAGGAAGAGGTCGAGTTACCATCACGATCCTCTGACCAGGCTGTCAACGTGGCGGTTTTGACAGCGTCGCGATCTGGCAAGGTCTTGCGATCTGGCCACGTGTCAACCGATAGTGATCGATAATGCCGTAAATGGCAACTTGGTCAGGGCGCGAAATAAATGGCAACGTTGTTGTATGTAATGGCTTAACAGCTGTGCTTAAAACTACAATAACAAATAATTATAAAAAGATAAACAAAAAAAAAGGAAATATGTGCGCCTCGTTGAATGAGGCGTCACAATACAGAGATGAGCACACTTCCAAGTGCCGGCACGCTGCATAGAAAAATGCACAATATGTTTTCAGGTTAAACACGAAGTTGTACGGGATGCAGCACAAATCCAATGCACAAAAACACTTAGTTGGTTTTTATTTTTCGGTGCACACTTTTACGAATCTCCTTGTCAAAGCCGGTATGTTTTGACAAAACGTGCCTTTTTTTTAGGTTATGTGTCTTTTGCACAAAGTATGAGATTACATACAGGCAGAAATTCGCTTTAAACCGCACTTAAGTGGGTACTTTAATGTTTTTGGTTACTCCGTCGACTGCGCCAGTTTTGTTAACAGTGGTATGTCAACATTTAATAAAATAAATTTTATGTTCTTTGTCTTTTTATTAGCTTTTATCATTTATTTTCACTTGTAGATCTTGTCTCGTTCACATCTCACTTCAAAGTGTGTTCAAAAGCTTTTTACAATCAAGAGAGCTTTAGAGTTTTATGCATAGATCTATGTACGATACATACTTATAATCTCTCACTGTTAGATGTAGGCGACGAGAGAGAGAGAGCAAGAACTTCGACTACATAACTCGCGCTATTTGGCCGGAAGGACTCTCGATAGAATTTAACCATTTGAGGGCCAAATGGTCGGTAACGACCTCAAATCGGTAGCCCTCCATGTAACACCGCATCTTTCTGATGGCTCAGATGATGGCCAGACACTCTTTCTCGGTCGTTGTGTAATTCTGTTCCCTGGGAGTTAGTCGGCGGCTGGCGTGATGACCTTCTCTTGGCCCTCGATGTCCTGCGATAACACCGCTCCCAGGCCGACGTCACTCGCGTCAGTCTGCAAAATGAACCTCTGGTCGAAATCCGGACAACCCAACACGGGGGCGGTAGTCAGGCATCTTCTAATTTCTTCCAATGCGGCTTGCTGTTCCGGTCCCCACGTCCACTTCCGACCATTCTTCAGCAGCGCGCTGACTGGTTGTACGATGTACAAAATTAGGAACGAATCTCCGATACCAAGATGCCATGCCGATCCATTGGCGGAGTTCCTTTAGGTTAGTGGGTGTCTTCAACCCATTAATCGCGGACCTTAATTGGATCCGTCTGGACCCCCTCGCCGCTGATCACATGCCCAAGGTAAACCAGTCGTTGTTTGAAAAACGTACACTTCTTGGGATTTATTCTCAAATTGGCCGCCCGTAGTCTATGGAAAACTTCGGCGAGGTTAGCGAAGTGTTGCTCCTCCGTAGCACTGATGACGATGATGTCATCCAAATAAGCGAACGCGACTGGCTCCATCTCCGCCCTGATGACGCTATCCAATGCCCGTTGGAACGTGGCGCTCGAGGCATTACCTTTCAACCCCCTACCCGGGACAGTGACCGCCGTGTAATGGCGGCTATCTTGAGCCATGGGAATTTGCCAATAGCCATTTTTCAAGTCTAACGTGGAAATGTACCGGGCGTGACGGAGCTTCTCCAGGACGTGATTAATCCTCGGGACGGGTTAGGTGTCGGGCACTGAGTGCGCGTTCAGCTGTCGGTAGTCGATACACATGCGCCAATCGCCTGCCTTCTTCTTCACCAGCACGGTTGGTGCGCTGTGTGGGCTCCTGGAAGGCTCGATGGCTCCCGCTGCATCGCCGGATTCCTGGGATAGTACCTCTGCTTCAGTGGTTTATCGTCGATACGATGTTCAGCGACGTGGGATACCCCCTGTAGGTTCTCGAACAACGCTACCTCTCGGTCGATAAAGTCCTTTTGCCTCGGACTCAAAGGCGTGATCTGTTGTTCCTCGTCGTGTTCTTTTGCCTCCGTCCCGGCAGATACCTCGACATTGGTTGGTGTGGTCGCAGCCCGTTTCGGCGTAGGGCCGAGAACCTCCGCTTCTCCTTGTCTGGCAGTCCCCAACTGGACTCTGGACTCGCTCGGATATGCCACTTTCCTTTGTTTGTCCCTCCGGGGTATGAGCACCGGGGTTAACAACGGGTCTCCTGCTACTTGGGGTTCCGGCTGCAATTCGAGGGTGGCCTGCCCGCAGTGCACGCGTGTTCCTGCTGTCTTGAGGAAGTCCATCCCAAGTATGACCCGATCCAACATGGTGGGCATCACCAACATGGGTAAGAGCACTGTAGTTCCCGCCAGCGTGACCGGGGTTCGCCATAACTTCGTCACGTCCAGACATGACCGATCGGCCAACGCCATTCTAGTGACGACGTCCCGAAATTCGCCCGCCTAGGCGACCAAAACTCCTCGATGCCCCCGTATCGACGGTGGCGTCCACCCATTTTCCTCCGACTTCTATCTTAGCCGTGATGAGCCCACCCTGTATTCTCAGCGAGGGTCTGGTTGGGATCGGGTCACTGCTTCGCCTGTCTCCGACGCACCCGAAGTCCGGCGGAGACGTCTTCCTTTTCCCGAAGCCTTTCGGCGACAGCAATTTATGGTTAGAACTCCTGGTCGGCCACAATCCCAGCAGAAGTCCCGCAGGTCCGCAGGCCCGCTGCACATCTGCTCGGTCGGTTCCTTGTCCAATCATCCGATGAGTCGCGTGTCCTATCGGTGTAACGGGCTCCGAGTTCTTAAAGGGGTTTGGGGACCGTCGGATTCGCGATCCCTCGTCGCATCCAGTCGTAATCTCTGCGGTTCCGCTTCGAGTCGATTCGAGTTGCTTGACACTCTCATACTCGGTGGCCATGCAGGTCAACTGTTTCAGCGTCGTGAACTCGCTGCGCTTGATGTACAGACGATACTTTGGGGCCATGTTTTCGTATGCTCGGTACAACTCTTCACCTTCTCGGTATCCGGCCTGCTGCATCTTGGTCCTGAGCTCGATCAAGTATGTCTTTTCTCTGCACATGGGTCCGAATCTCGTCTTCTAACCTTTCGAAGTATCGAGGAGGGAGGAAGAAATCTAGGAATTCCTTCCGGAAAGTTCCCCAAGAGACGGACTGCAGATGGCTAGTGCGAAACCACCGTGCCGACGGGCCTTCAAGGATTTCTGACATAGCCCGGAGAATCTCTTCCTGGTCTTTCCTATACGTCGTCATCTTCTCCTCGATTACGGCTATCAGCGTCAGAGGGTCCGAGCTACCATCGAACCGCAGATTCCACTTATGCATATTCTCCGGTAGCAAATGCGGGGCGGGTGTCGTATTGCTCGTCCCCGTGAATCCGCGGGCATCTGTCGGCGGTACCCCGAGTCCATGTGGTGTTCCTGGATGTACCCCTCTATGACGGGTCGGAGGGACTCCGTAAATTGCCCCGACTCGTCCTTCTTCCCTGCCGGACCAGGACTCGGGGCCCGACTGCTGTACCGTTCCTGCAGCTGGGCTAGTCGATCCCACACTCGTTGTGGAAAGCATCCTGAACTGACCAGGTTGGCAAACGCCTTCCTGGCCTCTTCGACGGTACCATCAGCCATAAAGCCGAACTCAACGGCAAAGGAGTTGAGCTCGTCTATTCGGCGGGCGTAAATCCAGCGAACTCCTACAACAGGGTTTTTGATGAAATCGGCTTCTTCGTACTCACCGTCTGATCCCTTAGGAGTACTCATCGTTTTGTCTTCCAGGGCGAACTTCCTTCCTAAATACTCCTAATTCCTCCTGACGCTGTGTTGGGCCAGTCGTCGTGTCTCGAATCTCCGGGTAACTCTTTCTGTCTTTCTCAGTGGGTCTTTAGGCCACTTAGATAAATCCCTATCTAGTCTCGGTGTCCCTGCTCGGGCGCCACTTGTAAGGATGTTTTCTCGGCCGGGGTACAGATCTCAGTCGAGTACCAGAGTCCTTTACAAGAATATTTGTAAATTGCCGAAACACCGGACGAGGGGGTTCCGTTTCACAGGGAAACGGGTGATTTTGGGGGCCGAGTCTTCACCGGAGGCGGGGGAGGAAGGATACACAGACGACTTCTCCAATACGGAATACAATCCTTGGGTTGCGATGTGTGTTTCGTGTCTGGGACGAAAAATCCACCGGGCTGGACCTTCGGGCGAGGCCAAGCCGGGAGAATACACAGCGGACATAGGAGCCCCTTTCGCGGCGGGGGCGGAAAGTTCACCGGGCTGGACCTTCGGGCGAGGCCAAGCCGGGAGAGTACACAGCGGGCGTAGGAGCCCTTTTCGCGGCGGCGGCGATAAATTCACCTGGCTGGACCTTCGAGTGAGGCCAAGCCGGGAGAATATACCGTGGGCGCGAGACGGCTAGGTTACATGGACTCGGCAGGAAGGGTGTCCTCGCTCGAACCTCTAACTACGACCGACAAGGGGGCAGATTCAGCGGGAGGGGTGTCCACGCTCGAACCTCTAACTACGATTAGCTGGGAGTCGGATCCGGCGGGAAGGGTGTCTACGCTCGAATCACTAACTACGGTTAGCTGGGAGTCGGACCCGGCGGGAAGGATGTCCGCCCTCGAATCTCTAACTACGGTTAGCTGGGAGTCGGATCCGGCGGGAGGGATGTCCGCGCTCGAATCTCTAACTACGGTTAGCTGGGAGTCGGGAGGTGTCTGCCAGACTGAAAGGGAAGGGTGTCCACGTTCGCGTCCAAAAGCACCGATGGGAACTGGGTTAGGTGAGGTTATGTTTAGGTTTTGGGTGTTTTTATCTCAGTCTACGAAAAAAGGAAACCGTGTGTGCGAGAAATAATTTTTAATACTCTCTACCATTTGTTTTCAATATACCACTTTTTTGGAGTCCGCTACACCGTTTTTGAATACACGTGGGCCTAACCGTACTAACCTTGACTGCCCCGTATCTTGAATGGCCGAAAGCCTTTTTCCTCCACGATCACTCACGAAAACACTGCCTGAGCTTCGTTACTTCAAGCCGTTTACAAAATAAACGCCCGCACGTGGTTGCGTAAGGCGTCGAAGTCTGCCTGTCCCGGCGCGAAGTTCCCGAAGAGCGCACGTCTGCTCTGTCCACCGATCTCGAGTCAAAAAGCCCGGAAACACCCTCCTGTGAGACCTTCTTCTCTTTCTTCCCCTTTTCTCGCGTTCGGGATTTCTGGTATTTTCCTACTGCCAGGATCCCAACTTCTTATATCGGTCGGCGTTGCCACCCTGGGTTTGAGACTTAGATGATCCTTATTTATGATGGTGGCAACTGTTATTTATGAAGCTTAATATTTATTATGCTTCATAACGTTTCTCTTACAACTAATAACATACTTATACGTAAGAAGGATGTATATGGCGTGTTCGTCACAAAGTGACCGAAAAGGTAGACCACAAAACAGCACTTGCTATATATTTCTCCCGTCATAATGTCAACCAAGAAACAACATACTCACAAGTCCTAATTAAGTCACAGCGCAAAACCCAAAACCAGAGCTCGCAAATAACAGTTGACCGTTTTTCATCTAGTGCTCTGGGTGCGAGCACAACCGAAAAAGTTCATACTGTCTCGCTCTCGCTCTGAGCAAGAGCCCCTTGCTGTCATAATTTGTGTTTTCTGTTGAGCACTTTTCGTTGAGTTTTTTGCATTTCGGTCTTTCAATGAGCAGTGCGTAAGGAGCAGATCGAGAAACGCTCGCACAATGAGAGTCACCAAAAGACCGATTGACCGAAAAACTCAATGCAAACGGTCTTGGCATTTACACACACACGTTCAATTCACGAAGACGACTAATATATTTCGTCCGCAAAACCGATGTTTAACGATTTGCTTGCCTATACGTGCACTGTATACCAATACATATGCAAAAGACCTTTTGCTTCACTGAAAACGACAAAACGGTCCTGGAGCAACCAGAACAAAACCGAATAGAAAAAATCGGTTTCGGTCTGAGCGCAACCGAACCCATTTACGAACTCATAAATCGGTCGTTCTCTGAGACTTTTCGTAAAGGGTTAGGAGAATACTGTTATTAGCAGACAACGAGAAACGGTCGACTGTTATTTGCGAGCTCTGCCCAAAACCCATAACATACGAATCAGACAACGAAGCAATGGACACCCTACCAAGTGAAGACCCTCGTCGACAAGACAAATTTGTAAGCGAAAATCACTGAAAGCAAAAGACACCAAAACTAACATCAACCATCACGACGACGAAGAACTATAATAGAACTATTATAGTTTAAAACCCTTACTTTAACCAGAATAAGTCAGTGGAACATAAAAGGCTACGTCAACAATTACAACGATTTACTCATCATCATAAAGAATAGCTCCCCACACATTATATATCTCCAAGAAACCCATATACAATTTACACATAACATCCCAGTTCCGATTAATTATTTACTAATATCAAACACAGCTTCAAACATAGCAGCCAAAATAAAAACAAAACATTGCACCAGTCAAGCCTTTTTCACGCCAAAACTTAGAAAATGTAAGAAACACAAACAATGAAACATCGATCATTACAGGAGATTTCAACGGATGTCACCCTAACTGGGGATCACCACAAACAAACACAAAAGGAAACACAGTAGCAAAATTCATAGAACAATCACAACTCCTAAACGATAAATCACCCACCCATTTCACCACACACAACACTTTCACCCACATAGATCTCTCCATTTGCTCTGCAACTTTGACCCCTTTTGCAAATTGGAAGGTGTTCAACGACACTTGCGGAAGCGACCATTTCCCAATCCTTATCTCCCTTTTCCCTATAGAGCCACAACAACAATACAACAAGCCAATTTTTAAAACAAAAGAAGCTAATTGCGAAAAGTTCCACTACCTTACCACCAACATCAACAACACCTACCCTATATGTACCCGTGTCAACAAAGAAACCGCAAACATCAATAAAATAATCTTGCAAAGCGCCCACCTAAGCACCCCACAAACATCTCCCACTCGTCAAAAACAAAAAGTTTCTTGGTGGAACAAGGAACTAACAAAGCTACACCAAGCCAAGAAAAGCGCCTGGAAAACACTTAACACATAACTCAAACTAACATCATCCCTATTCGGGCGCCATCTGTAAGGATGCTAATCACAGGCCAGGATAAATACTCAGTCTATCCAGGGTCCCCTACAGAAATATTTGTATATTTACGGAGACAGGGAAGAAAAGGAGGCGGGCTTCTATTTTGGTGTGTGTCTGGAGGGGAAAACCGAGATCCGTGCAGGAACACGCCTGGCACGCCTGGATATCGATCCCCGCTCCGGCCAGTCAACCGTGGGTGCTCCGTATGCGGGCGGTGAGGGAGCCGGGGGAGGGAGTCTGCCGCGGTCGTGCCGCCGGCCCGTCAACCGGGGCGGCCAGCGGACCTGGACAGGCTATGGGCCGCCGATCCCGTCAGCCGGGAGTCGGTCGTCCGGCCCCTTCAACCGGGTGCCGGTGCCCAAACTACAGGGAGGATGAGAGCGGCCAATCCCGTCAGCCGGGAACCGGTTGGCCGGCCCCGTCAGCCGGATGCCGGTGCTCAAACTAGGAGGGAGGGAGGATATGAGAGGAGGAGGCGGTTCCGACACCCGGAAACCGCTTTTAACTGGGAAAATAACTTCGAGCCGATCGTGTTCATATTTCGTAATTTATTACAACACCTTAACCAAAACTTAAGCCTGTCCCTACACTGCCCTACGCACATCCTGGCCTTCCCCTTTGGAGGTGGCCCTCGGCAGGCTCACCCGTCTATTCCTTGGACTCCATGTCCACGTGTCCTGGTCGTTCGTATTCTTTGCTGGATATATTTCGCGTCTTACTTGTTCCGAATCTCAAAGCCAACTCTCCGATCGGCAAGCAGCGAGCATTGCTGTAAGCCCTTGTCTCTGCTGCCGGTCGCGGCAGCGGCCCTTCGTGCTGCCTTCGTGCAGCGTCTCTTCGTGCGATCGGGTTGCTCTCCTCTGCTGGTTGGCTCTGACGGTTTGGCCGTCGGGTCTGCCGGCTGTCGGCTGCGCTGAGAGCGCAGAGTTGGGAGAGATGTTGCGGCGATGTTGCCGGTGATGTTGCCGGTGGTGTTGCGAGTGCGCCCGCCGGGCAACGTATGTACAGGTACCCTTCCGTGGGTCTAACTAAAAATCGAATGCCCTTCATGGGCCTTAGACTACCTTAATTCTAGTGCCCTCCATGGGTCTTTGGTGACTCCTTAACCTAAATCCTAACTCCTAACTTACAAGCTATTCCTAACTACTACAGTAGAATCCGCTTATAGCGACTTTCAAGGGACCGACGATTTTTCGTCGTTATACCCGGAAAACGCACTAAGCAAAAGGATATAAGTGTATAAGTCTGTCTAGGGACCAATCAAGCCATCGAGTTTTCGTTGCAATACCCGGACGGACACTATAAGCGGAGTCGTTATTACAGGATTCTACTCTATATACAGAAATGTACATACGGGGGAAGGCCTTGTGAGGATTACCTCACAAACTGCCGCAGATTAAATGCACTCCTCAAAAGAAAAATTAAAATTAGAAAAAGAGAATCTACTACTAACCTCACATCCACAATACATGCCAATACACCAACAGCAACAATCTGGAACAACATAAGACGATTCTGTGGTCTGAACCAAATAAAACAAATACACTGTTTATCAAACAGGCACAATAACACAACACAATGGAAGAAACCAACCAATTTGCTAAACACTGGTTCGATCTCTCAATAGACCAAAACTTCGACTTACAATTTACATCTCATAAATTTAACTTAGCAATACAATCATTTAAGGGTTCTACACCAAGATTCAATAGAATATCATACTCTATGATAAAAAACAGCTCCCCAATTCTACAAAAGAGAATAATAACCCAATATAACCAGAGCCATATTCCCCAATCCTACAAACTCAGTCTTACAATGCCAGTTTTAAAACCCAATAAAACAAAAACAGACATCACCTCCTACAGACCCATTTCATTAAATTGCTGGGTAGGCAACATTTTTGCTAAAATAATAGCACAAAGATAATGGTGGTTCATTAATTATAATAATCTATTACACAGGAACCAGTTCGGATTCAAAAAAGGAAAATCAACTTCGGATAGTCTACTATATGTAGACCATCTCATTACGAAGTCACTAAATAGCAAAAAACATATCTCACTCGTCTCTCTTGACTTTGCAAGAGCATTTGACAGTGGAAATACACACAATAATCAACCAACTAATAGAATGGAAATGCGGACCTAAAATAATTAACTACAGTAGAATCCGGTTATAACGACTTTCAAGGGACCGACCATTTTTCGTCGTTATAACCGGAAGACGCACTAAGCAAAAGGAGGAAAAAAAAATTTTTTTGATTATTTTATGGTTTCTGTGTTTGTAATAGGGTTTTAAAATAAATCAAATTAATTTTTTAATTAAAACGAAAAATTTAATAAATTAAATTCAAAAACATAGGTTTTTCTAAATACTGAAAACTGGATGAGCTTATTATTGCACATATTGCATTTGGCAAATTAAAACATTCAGTTTTACTCGGAAAAAAGCAGAAAAAACTATAAATATAACGGGACATCTCATGGAATAGACTATGAGGTCTGCACACACAGCGTGACGTCGGAATTGCACATCGACTCTCTCTCTCGCAGCAGCGTTGTTAAGGCGACAGCTAAAACTAACAGAGAGTTGTGCCAGTGCAAGATCCTTCGTGTCGCTGCTACGCACACAAGCAAGGGTGCCGATCACTGACAAATACATACATTTCTAACAGCGTGTTTTGATGGTTAAATGTGGAACTATGGCACTGTTTTTTTTCCGGCACGACTCAATATCCGGTTAAATTTTTCAATTTTCTTGAAAAATTTCATTTTTATTAGCGGTTTTTTGCTAAAAGCGGAAACGCTCTAAGCGGAGGCACTTTCATATAACTTTGTATGGGGACCAACCAAACCATCGAGTTTTCGTCGCAAAACCCGGACGGATACTATAAGCGGAGTCGTTATAACAGGATTTTACTGTACATTAAAAACTTCATGACAAACCTTAAAATAACAACCAGAGTAGTCACACAAATCTCAACCATCTATCCTCTTAAAAATGGAATACCTCAAGGTTTTCCCATTTCTGTTGTTCTATTTCTAATAGCTTTTAATAAATTAACTGAAATAATATCCTTACACAAACAAATTAATTTCAGTGCATACGTAGACGACTTCTTCCTAGTTATAATTTTAAATAAAAATAAAAACACGACATTTCTCCGACCAAATTTCAACACTTCCACATCTGCAGAAAACATAATTGTTCCTGCACAATTATCTGTAACAACAACATAACAAATACAACATCCCTCAAAATACTTGGACTCTGGATAAACAAAAATACAACTGGAACATACACATTAAAACTCTAATCCCTGCACTCTCAAAGAAAATGAAGATCATTAAATGCCTGGCCAGTCCAAGATTTAACTGCAACACACACCCTACTAAATATAACTAGAGCAACCCTAATATCAAAAATCGATTACGGACTACACATATACGGACAGGCACCAAAAAACCATTTAAACAAACTAAAAACCACTTTTAACTCAGCAATCCGACTATTTTTAGGAGCTTTCCGCACAACACCTATTCATAATTTATTGTACGAAACAAACATACCAACCATTGAACAAAAACGCGACCACAAAAATATTTAAATCACTTATCGAATCAAAAAATACCTCCTTTCACAAATTCATAAAGCCTAAAAACAACAAGACAAAATGGACTTCAACAATCCAACGAACAATAAACAAATGCCAAATACATAACTTACCATATAAACCAAATCGAAAGAACAAAATAAAACCAACCTGGCAACAATTATGCATTCATTTAAAATTACACAATTATAGGAAACAAAATACACCATCAGAAATATATCAACAAGTTTCCAACGAAACAAAAACCACAATTTCATCTATACTGACGGATCCCAACAAAATTCAATTACGACATACGCAAACACCACGGGAAATGAAGTCTTAGCCTACGGAAGTCTACTTCCATTCTCACCTATTCAATCAGCGGAAATCTTAGGAATCTTAGAAGCAACAAAAATAATTGTAAAAATGAATGGAAAATTCATCTTCTGCTCAGACTCACTAGGTGCAATCGAAGCAATCAAAAACCCACAAAACAACAATCTTTACCCCACCCTAATCCGATCAACAATCATAAAACATTACCCAAAAATTAAAATCTTATGGACCCCTGGACACAACAACATAAAAGGAAACGAAATGGCCCATAAAACAGCCAAGTCAATATTAAAATCGCCACAGAAAACCTTAACATAAAAGACATTAATAAATTCCTAAAAGAGCAACTAAACCAGAAACACAAAGTCTTCTCACAAAATGCAACACATAGTAAAAAAAACATTAACACCAACAAATCACACACATCCTACCTTTCAAACATAAAACAACAAGACATAAACCGACTCGACCAAATTCCCCCGATTGCGATTGGGCCACACCAATATTACCCACAAACACTATATGGACACTAATAACTTAAGAAACTGCCTGATCTGCCAATCCTATTCCCCAGTCGCTATCGAAGACATTCTTACCCTATGGTACTGTTCTTAAAAACAAAAATGCAACATACTACCTCAGCAACCCATCACAAGAAGACATAAAAATAATAATTGAACTCCTTAAAATTACCAAACCAAAAAAAAAAAAAAAAAAAAAAAAAGAAACCTAGCTTCGGCAAGCCGAAGCTTATATACCTTTGCAGTCATCAAACATGTTGAACAAAATACATAAAGGCTAACAACATTGAAGCTATGACGACTTTTCTATAGTTCATAAAGTCGATGTTGTAAACATCATGCTCCTGGAATAAAAAACAACAACGTTATGATTATTTTGCCATTATTTCTTTATATATTTTTCGATCTTTCCTATGGCAGCTATTGTTGATTGAGTTATCCAATTTTGATCAAATTTAATCCGAAATTCAATTGTAGTTAGAAAACACCATCTGGAAGAATTCAAGTCGATTCGATGAATAACAACGGCGTAATAATTTTTTGTCCTTTATTTATTTGACCTCTTGTATGGGAGCTATCCGATATAGTCGGCCGATCCGGCTCGTTCCGACTTATATACTGCGTACTATAACTACACACACCTTTTGGTAAAGTTTCAGCAAGATAGCTTTAAAACTGAGAGACTAGTTTGAAGAGAAACGGACAGACGGACAGACAGATGGACAGAAAGACAGACGAACATACATACGTATTTGGATTCTGATCGTGATGCTGATCAAGAATATATATACTTTATGGGGTCTGAGATGTCTCCTTCACTGCGTTGAAAACTTCTGACTGAAATTATAATACTCTTTGCTCTGCAAGGGTATAAAAAAATGTAAAATAATAATGTTGTTGAGAATATCAAAAGGTTACACTTATACACATCCACATTTTATGTTGTGGGAAGGGGATGAGCGGAGGAGATCTTGGAGAGAGGCAAAGCTCTCTTCTTCCTTTTGTTCTCTCACTCTCAGCCTAATAACTTTTTGGTTTCCTTTTTGTATGCACATGCGTGCCCTACTTACTTGCTTACAGACAACGAGAGCGTGCGGTTGTATAAAATAAAATAATTAAAACTACAATTAAAGTGCTTTTACTTTTTGGCAAATCGGGCTGGAGTTTGTATAAAACATTGATTCTATAAATTCTATAGGTAATGGGCCCAGACACGATTTGCAGCTAAGTGCTATAGTAAAATGCTTTGATTGATTAAAACTTAAATAAAGTCTAAACAATATAATAACTATTGAAATTTGTGCTTATAAGTGAACAACGCACATATACATACATATATGTATGTACAGTCGACTCTCGTTAATTCAAACCTGCGATAATTCGAACCTCTCTATAATTCAAAGTTATCACGAGGTCCCTACGAAATCTCTTTATATTTCGAACTAAATCAATACACTTTCATACACTCGGTAATTCGAACGAAAAATTAATTGATATTTAACAAAACCACGCGTCAATTCGAAGTCATCAGCGTCTAACACTCGACACTCAACACTCGTTGCAGAGAAAAAAGGCGGAAATTTTGGGACAAGTTCAAACTTGCCTTTGTTTTTGTTTTGATTATGTAGTTTGACCATTTGACGCACACACTTCTTACGAATTGGTTTGTGTACTAATTCAGTTGCTGTTGCTATTTCGCTGGTATGCATATTAAAAGTTAGTGTTAGCTATGAGCCCTAGAAAGTGTAAAGAACCTTTGGCAGAGGTGTCAGTTAAGGAAGCAAGATTCATCAGGAAAGTGATGAAAAAGCATTTCAGGCTTTTTTTCTCTTTAAAAAAGTTATTGAGCAGTGTGAGCAGCAGAATTGTGCTTTAAAGCAAACCAGTATAACGAAGTTCTTTCGAAAGATTAATTAATTCACATTACGAATACATGTACGTCCACGAATGTACCTCTTAATTCTTATCATTTTTATATTAATAAATAAAAATTAAGAAACACTTAATAATTCGAAGTTTTGTTTATTTTCTCTCGCAACTTTCGAACCATTTGATATTTCAAACACTCGATAATTCGAAATATTTCAAGAGTCCCTCGAGTTTCGAATTAACGAGAGTCGACTGTATATGTATATAATTTTTTGTTTTTCGGCAGCGTGCGAGCGAGTTTTAAAGCAGACTAGCTACAAGAATTCTGAGAAACGCATAGCAATTAAAAGGAAGAACGTTATTCTCGGAAGATGGAAAAAGGAAAGAGAAACATAACACCCTTTAACGGCGAAAAGTATTCCATATGGAAATTTAGAGTCAGGGCTTGACTAGAGGAAAACGATTTTTTAAAAGTAGTTGATGAGGAACCAAGTGACAAGGAAAGTGAGGAAGTGAAGCGAGCAAAACGAAATGCAAAGAGTATTGTAATAGAATATCTAAGTGATTCATTTTTAGTATTTGCCAACAATGGGAACTCGGCTAAGGAAATTTTTGAAAATCTGGATGGTATTTACGAGCGTAAAAGCCTAGCGTCTCAACTTTCATTACGCAAACAACTATTGGCTTTAAAATTGAAGGGTGATACTCCGCTAGTAAATCACTTTCGTTTATTTGATGATTTGTTTACTGAGTTAGTTGCGGCGGGAGCCAAGATAGACGAAATGGACAAAGTGTCTCATTTGCTTCTAACACTTCCAACTAGCTATGATGGAGTAATTACAGCGTTAGAAATATTATATCTTTAACTTCTGTAGTTAAAAAGGCCAGTAAATTCGCAATATTTCTTAGCAAATCAAACTCATGTTTATTCACACTCTTCTACAGCTTTCTAGGTTATTATATGTAGGGATGTATTTAACTCGATACAATCGATATATTTAAGGAGCCCTTTAACTTGGCGGATATTTTTGAATTCGTAACACTTAACTTTAACACTTTCCCTTGTAAAAATTTAAAAAATAACATTTCAATTGACAAACTTGAAAATCTTGTGATTCTATATAAAGCAAAGTAAATAGTGGTTTTCTCCTTCAGAAGAGTCCAATCTTGTTGCAAAGAATCCGGAGACGAGTATTAACGAGTATTGTCATCATATCTGCAAGTTGTTCCTCAGTCGGGATTTGCTCGATTCCAAATTCTCCCTCAGCAATTCTTTCCCTGATAAAGAAATGCTTGTTGGCTATGTGCTTCGTCCGACGATGGAATTCCGGGTTTTGAGCCAACCTCATGGCCGCAGCATTGTCGACCTGAAGAATTGGGGCTCGGTCCAATCTGTTAATTTCCTTAAACAATCTTTTAAGCCAAATTATTTCTTTTGCAGCTTCATTGGCTGCTACTATTTCAGCCTCTGTAGTAGAAATAGCCACCATTGCCTGTCTTTGACTTTTCCACGATACAGCTCCTGAGGCAAACATGATCAAGATACCTGATGTAGATCTCCCAGTCTTCGTGCAGCCACCAAAGTCTGCATCGCTGTAGCATTCGAGGATTCCCTTGTTCTGTTTTTGATAGACTATTCCAACGTTGATAGTTCCTGAAATGTAACGGAAAACCCTCTTAACTTTTTTTTTTTTTTTTATTATAGCTTTGCTTTTATTGATTGAATCTACTCTTAATTTTGAGACTAACAATAAGTTGGCGAATCTTAACATTAAAATTTAACTAACAGTATACTAAGACTGCATTCTGGTTGCGCGTCCCTCAGGTCGTTCGCTGGGTGGGTAAGTCGTTGCGACGAAGGCGTGATTGGTTGCTCAACCTTGTAGACCTCTCGCCAGGTGGTTAGGGTGCACCGATAGCTTGGTTAAGTACTTTGCCTTCTGTTCAGCAATCACTTCTTTGACTGGTAGGATGTTTAAGTCGCGGTGTATGTTTTCGTTGCGAACGTACCACGGTGCCCCGGTGATAGTTCTCAAGATCTTCGACTGAGCTCTTTGAATTATGTCAATGTTGCTATTGCTGGCGTTCCCCCATAACTGGGAGCCGTACATCCATATAGGTTTTAGGACCGAGTTGTACAGCAGGACTTTATATTCAAGGCTAAGAGATGACCGAGCGTTGATAAGCCAATGAAGGCTGCTGGCTTTTAGCTTTAGGTGTGTTCTTTTGGCTTCAATGTGCCGGCGCCATGTGAGTCTTCTGTCGAGATGTACCTACTCCTAGGTATGTTACTTCGTTTGCTTGTGGGAGTAGGGTGTTGTTTAATGTAATCGGCGGGCAGTTTTGCCTGTTCAGAGTGAACGTAACGTGCTTGCATTTTAGTTCGTTCACTTTAATTCGCCAATCTGACAGCCATTTTTCAACATCGACCAAATGAAGAGCTAGCTGCGCAGTTGCTTGAATCGGGCATTTTGAGCGGCTAAGAATAGCTGTGTCATCGGCAAACGTGGATGTTGTTAGACGTGTGCTTGTCGGGATGTCTGCTGTGTACAGGACATATAAAATTGGTCCTAGCACGCTACCTTGAGGAACTCCAGCTCCAACAGTGTAATCGTCAGATATAGCAGTGTTGCACCTCACGACAAATTTTCTGTCGAAAAGGTAAGACTCTAAAATCTTGTGGGTGCTGTAGGGAAGCATTGTCTTGATCTTGTACATTAGACCTTCTAGCCAGACTCTATTAAATGCTTGAGAGACATCTAAAAATATGGCAGTACAGTACTCCCGTTTTTCAAACGCGTTCCGAATTTCGGATGTTATCCGGTTGACCTGCTCAATTGTTCCATGCTTTTCACGAAACCCAAATTGGTGTGACGGGATTCCTTCCTGGATTCTCAGGTATGTGTTTATCCGAGTCATTAGGCATTTTTCAAAGAGTTTGGATAGGCAAGAGAGTAGGCTTATAGGTCTATACGACGTGGGGATAGTGTGGTCTTTCCCCGGCTTTGCTATCATTATTATAATTGACTTTTTCCATCTCACTGGAAAGTGGCCAAGTTTTGCGATGGCATTAAATAGTGAGAGTGCAAACGGCGCAGTATGGGAGCTCAATGATCATTTTGGGAGTTATGAGGTCGCAGCCCGGGGATTTTTTCGGATTCAGTTGTCTTTTGATGATGTTAACGATTTCGTTTGGGCGAAACTCGATTGGCTCATGTTGAGGCTGGGGTTCATATGATAGAGTCGGCAAAGCAAACGCATTGGTGGCAGGATTTGGTTGGAAGACATTTTTAAGGTGTTTGGCAAACGTGCTGGCTCTGTCTGCGTCGCTGCGCGCCCACCCGCCTGTGGAATTTCTAATTGGCATCACGGTTTCTTTCGGTGAGCTCATAGTTGGGTGAGCTCTCCATAGTGAGTGTTTTGTACTGTTAGTTGACAATTGCTCTATGTAGCGGCGGTGGGCATACGTTTCTTCTTGCTGTAGAGCTTGATCAAGTTGACGTGAGGCTTTTTTTAAGCGTTGCTTAGCAGATGGCGATCTGTGACATTGCCATTCTCGGCTTCAGCGTCGCTTTTCGAGGACGAGCTGTTCGATTTGTAGATTTGTCTTCTTTTGAATGTATTGTGTGTTTGTAGTTTGAGGTGTTGAAACTCGAGCTGCAGAGACGAGTACAGACTCCAGTGAATTAACAAAACTGTCTACGTTGGCTTCGTCGCTGAGGTGAGGACTCAGCTCAATGTGTGAGCTGATATACTTCCTGTACTTAACCCAATTGGTTTTATGTGAGGTCAGTTTTGATGAGTGATCCCATGTTCCTGGGTGTCGGAGTAGAGTAAAGAGAACAGGCGAGTGGTCAGATGAAAGATCCGAAAGGCATTCGGCGCTTATCATATTTTTAGGAATGTTTTTGGTAATCGCAAAGTCTATTAAATCGGGAAGTTTCTTTGGGTCTGCCGGCCAGTATGTTGGAGTGCCAGAAGAAACATAGTCTAGCTTGTTCTTAGCTTTGATAATTGCATTATAGAGCTGCTTTCCTTTTGGGGTCACGAGACGAGATCCCCAGTGTGTGTGCTTGGCATTGTAGTCTCCTGCTGCTATGAAGTGGTCTCCGAGTGAGTTGAAAAACTGCATAAACTCATCTTCGGCTATGGTGAAGCGTGGGGGGCAGTATACGGCGGCTAGAGTTAGTTGCTTGCCAGTATTTAGGTGTATATTTATTGATGTGGCCTGTATGTAGTTTTTAGCAAATTTCGTATGGTAATGGTGCTTAATACGGCTTCTGATTAAAATTCCAGTCCCGCCGTGTGCTTTACCATCTGGATGATTTGTTCCATAGAATGTATATCCTCGTAGTTGGAAACCGATCCATACCAGTCTGCACAGCCGGCTTAATATTTTCCTTGTTATTGTTCTCTTTTTCGGGCAGCGCAGCGGCAGAAGTATTAATGTTTGCGCTGCTAACTGATGACGTCGTTAAACGCGCTGTCGTTACAGTTGCGGTTGTTGTTGTTGTTACGGTTGACGTTGTCAAAGAAATTGCGGTGCTAGTTACTGCGCTCTTTGGCTGCAGAGACATCGATGGTAGCGATGGGGAGCAAGATCGCGCTCTTTCGCTCTCTACGTTTAAGAATTCGGTCAAGTTTGGGGTAATTGACCGTGTTTGTGTTGAGCTTGCATTACTTTCGGTTGCTTTGAAAGTAAAGTAAGCGTTGTTTCTTTGTACTGAGAGCCGTCTCTCGTCTTGCTCACGTTGACGTTGTGTGCGAACGTCGTTTAGACTCATTTTAAGTGTTGTGTTTTATATTAATTAATTAATTAATCAATATAAACATTAGCGATTTCATCGCTAAGAGCGTCTTTCCGCGTTGTTGTTGATTTTCGAAACCAGTCACTGCACTTTTTGATATTATTGAATACTTTTTTTCCCGGAGCACAATAAATACACGTCTGCATGCGACGACGATTCGACCAAGTTCGACCCTCTTAACTTGTGCAATATTTTCTTTTGTTGGACTCTCAAGCGTTCTTGAAAGAAATCCGATGCTGAAAGCCAAGTCTGGTCTACTTCCAAGCATGAGGTACATGAGAGCTCCGATGGCTTGGCGATAAGGGAACTCAGTCGCCTCCGATTCTTTTCCTTCTGTTGAAATTTCCAAACTCTTGAGAAGTGGGGTTGTAACAGCTTTGCAATGAGAAAATCTGAATCGTTCCAAAATCTTTTTGGCGTATCCTTGTTGACTTATTTTGAGTCCATTTTCTTGTTTCTGAATTTCTAGTCCCAAGAAACACTCAGCCTTGCTTGAGACAATTTTGAACTCCGATTTTAGCTCATCCAAAAATTCTTCCAAATCTTGAGTATCTGTTGCTGCGACGAGTCCGTCATCTACGTAAACGACAAGTAAAATCTTTTTGCCATTTCTTTCCCTGATGTAAAGACACGGATCCGCTTCGCTGACTTTAAAATTGTGTTTCCGCAGGAAACCTCCGAAGCGTTCCTGCCAACATCTTGGCCCTTGCTTAAGCCCGTAGAGACTCTTCTTCAGTCTGCAAACAAGCTCCTGTCCTTTCTCGTATCCCTCTGGTTGTTGCATGTAAATTTCCTTGTCGTCCAATTCACCGTATAAAAAAGCTGTAGAGACGTCAAACTGGAACAAAAACATATCATTTTTGGCTGCAACGCTCAACACTGAGCGGATTGTTTCCATTCTCGCAACAGAGCTAAATGTTTGGTCGTAATCGATCCCTTGTCTCTGAGCGAATCCTTTGATGACCAAGCGAGCTTTGTATTTGTCAATACTTCCGTCAGAATGGGTTTTGACTCGATAGACCCATTTGCAAGAAAGTGCCCTCGATCCTTTGGGCAGTCTAGTTAAGCTCCAAGTTTCATTTTGATGCAAGGAATCAATTTCCCTATCCATTGCCTTTTTCCATTCGACGTTGCTGTTAATAGCTTCCTGGAAGGATCCTGGACTTTCCAGCACAAAATTCTCAGCTGCTGCTATGTAGTTATCCGGTCTCTTCAACTTCGAACGATCCCGCAACCGCATCGAGTGTAAGTTTCTATTGTTGCTTTCCTCGTCAAAACTTATTTCTTGTCCGGTTTCGTAATTGTCTTCACTTTCTGTTTCGGCTGCATCTTCTTTTAAGTCTTGCTCCTGAAGTGTGTCTTCGTCCTCGCTCTGGTGCAAATCTGCGTCTTTTTCTTTCTTGTCTTCTACGACTTCCTTGGAACCAAGATCTTGAAAAGGTAGGTTGACGCCTGGTTCACAATTGCTGAACTTTTCTTGAAATTTTACGTCCCTCGACACGACTACTTTGTGCTTTTCTGGTAAGTAAATACGATATCTCTCATCGCCGTCGTAACCCACTAGGTATCCCTTTTCAGCTTTTTCGTCCATCTTCTTCCTTTTTTGGAAAGGAATGTGTACATAGCACGTCGATCCTACGATTCGAAGATGTTGGATTCTTGGTTTCTTGCCCAGCCAAAGTTGGTTAGGGCTCTCACCCTTCAACGAAGATTTGCCCGTCCTATTGAGAACGTAGACTGCTGTGCTGACCAACTCGGCCCAAATTGCTTCTGGAAATTTGATTTCTGGATTAGAATATTTAAAAGTTCTCGCCATTTCGACTATCGTTCGATTCTCTCTTTCTACACCGCCTTTTTGTTCTGGAGTATAGGGAGCAGTGAGTCGAAATGTAATACCACCTTCCTGGAGAATTTGTCTCACTCCTGCACAGTCGAATTCTCCTCCGTTGTCAGTCAGGAATTCCCGAATTGTGTGCCCTTGTTGCTTGGCATGAGAAACCATGTGTCGTAGTACGTCCTTGACCTCTGACTTCTGCTTAACGATGTACCCGTATCGAAACCTGGTGAAATGATCTTTAAAAACTACCAGGTACCTCTTCTTCTGGAAAGAATCCTCAAACGGGCCGCAAACATCGCCTGACATCAGCTCCCCTGGCTTCGCTGCTGGTTTCCTCGTTCCGAACGGCAATCGATGCGCCTTCCCAAAGATCCAAGGCTCGCAAAAGCTACTCTCAAGCTTGACTTTAATGCCCATTTCTCTTTTGAGCATGTCCTTGATGTGGTTCGTATCCTGATGACCCCACCTCTCGTGGTAGAGTTGGAGAGTAGAAGTTCCTGAAGTTGCGACGTTGACATCAACATTTCGTTCTGGAAGAATGGGCTCGATCCCTGCTCTGTAAAGTGTTCCTCCGACTTCTTTGGCTCCAACGAGGACAATCTTGTCATTTATTTTGAGAGTGCACTGTGTTGCTGACGACTCAAAACGACTAGTTGGATTATTGTCTTGGGCAGGCAAAACTGAAAATAGATTCTTCGTTATATTGGGAACAAACCACACATTTTCTAAAGAAATAAAAAGAATTTTTCCATTGACAAACGTTTTAACTTTGATTGTGCCTTGTCCCAAAGCTGATAAGGTTTCGTTTCCAGCTGCTCTGATCCAACTCGGATTCTCAAACTTCTCAAAAAACTCGAAATACTTTGCAGTCTTCACAACATGTTTTGTTGCACCGTTGTCTATCCACCAGTCGACCTCTGAGCTTGCCTCTGCTGCAAACACGCCGTTGTGGACTGAGACAAGAGTTAACGTTGGTTCTGCGCAATTTCCTTGCTCAGCATTCTGCTTGCTCGGCTTCGGACATCCATCCTTCTTCCATTTTATACAGTTCCTGACCCAGTGCCCCTTTTTCTTGCAGTAGTGCCAGGTGTCAAATCTCCGACCAGATGCTCCTGAATCCTGACGATGATCCCTTTTTGCTGTAGTAGGAAAAGCCTCCTGGCTCTCCTTTTCATGACTATCTTTTGATCTAAAATTTCTCTCAAACATGACTATTTGATTAGTTAGTTCATCGAAAGTCTTTTCTTCTTCTTTTGTTAAGAGCATCCAACTTTGACGGAACGTTTCGAATGTCTTTGGCAAAATGTGCAGCGTTTTGCAAACAAGTATTAAATCTGGCAACACATTTTCGTTTTTAACCTTCAAAGCTTGATTCAACTCGTTCCAAAGACTACGCAATTTTGCTATATGGGTTGATACATCGTTACCTGGATTCCAAGAGAAAGCCAAAAACTCATTGCAGATCCTGAATACCTGGTCCTTTGCAGTTGCTTCAAACTGATTTTTCAATGCTTCCCATGTATCGTGAGCTGTCTCCTTGTCCATAATCTTCTGGTACACTGAGTCCGTGACCGCAGTGGTAATCATGGATTTTGCGTAGCTGTTGGCCTTACGAAAAAAATCACTCTGCTCCTTGTGCTTCTTTTCTACTGCTGTTGAGGCATCTTCTGGCAATGGTTCCGGTTTGACGATCTTTCCGTCCAACGCATCGAGAGCACCGTCGTGATAATCTATCAGGTCCCTAATTTTTCTTTTCCAAATCGGCCAATCGGTCGCACCTGAGAGCTTCGTAACGTGCTTCGCCAAATCCATCGCAATCGAGCAAAATTAACTTTTTTCTTTTACTTTAAACTGAACAAAACGTTCCTGGGCCCATAACCTATTATATCTTTAACTTCTGTAGTTAAAAAGGCCAGTAAATTCGCAATATTTCTTAGCAAATCAAACTCATGTTTATTCACACTCTTCTACAGCTTTCTAGGTTATTATATGTAGGGATGTATTTAACTCGATACAATCGATATATTTAAGGAGCCCTTTAACTTGGCGGATATTTTTGAATTCGTAACACTTAACTTTAACAAGAAACTCTCTCTGAGAGCAGTTTAACATTAGGGTTTGTCAAGACTCGGCTTCTTGACCATGAAGTTAAACTAAAAGGAGCTGCCAAGGACACAAGTGCAAAAGTGTTACAGGCTATAGGCAATCGAATGCCTAGGGATAGCACATACAAAAACAAAAAACCAAAATTTGTCAAGAAACAATTTCCAAATAATTCAAAGTCTAAGCTAAAATGTTTTCATTGCGGAAAATTAGGCCATATGAAGAAAGACTGTTTCTTATTAAAAAGGCAGGCAGGTGGCAACCAGAATATGCAAAACCAGAGTAATGTTAGAGAGAAACAGGCTCAGATGGCAAAAGCAACGCAGCCAGAACATTCGTTTGCATTTATGAACGTAGCTGTTAGAGAGAGACAGACTCAGATGACAGCGACGCAGCAGGACTGTGCTTTCGCATTTATGATGAAATCAGCTAATTCTAATGAAAAGACAAATTGCATAGAATTTATATTAGATTCAGGGGCGTCGATCACATAGTAAACGACGTAAATTTATTTTCCGAGTATGAGAATATAAATCCAAGTGTGCCGATTGAGATTGCAAAGCGTGGAGAGTTTGTGTATGCTTCTGCGAAAGGACTAGTTAATCTTAACAGTTCTGGGAAAAATATTGCATTACAAAATGTGCTGTATTGCAAGGAAATCCCGCACAATTTACTATCCGTGAAGAAGATGCTGGATGCTGGAATGTCCGTCGAATTTAATCCGGATGGTATTAAAGTAATCTGTTGGGTCAGTAAGCTTGTTTACAAATTTTAGCTTAAATAATGCACTTATTTATTACTGGCACCAAGGCCTTAAATTCACAGTGTTATTGTTTGTTGTAGATTTAGTTAGGCAGGCAGACCGAATTGTCTGTGCCTTTTTACAGCGATAAGGTATGTTGGGCAGGCAGACCGACTTGTCTGTGCCTTTTTGCAGCGAAAAGGTATAGTTAGCAGGCAGACCGATTTGTCTGTGCTTTAGACGAAAGTATATAACCGAGATTTGGCAGGCGATCAGCGATCGTGCCTTCTATGAGCGTGTGCAGATTCGAACTACATGAAGCTTGCCGTGGACGAAGGGCCAGGCAGCGATAAGCGAAAAAGTGCAAAAAAAGGTAGTTAGCAATGACAATTAAAACAGTGTTGCCGCGCAGGGCAAATAGCAAAACAAAAGGCAAACATCGAGAATTTGAGTTACGTTACGATTTGAAATTAGTGGTTTGATTTAGGCTGCGGCATGACCGAACATACTCCCCCGTTGGAAGACCAGGGCTTTCAACCAGATCCAGCTTCGGCAGCACGCACAACTTGCGGACAGCTCTGCGAGTGACTCCAGTTGAAGTTCGTATCACTGCCACACGAGAAACTCCATCGGATCCAGGCACCAATTCCATGACCCTGGCTAATGGCCATTGAAGCGGAGGCAAAATGGAGACGAGATCGTTGATTTGCAGCACAGGTTTGGGAGTGCGCCACTTTGACCGTTGCTGTAACAGGGTCAAGTACTCTTCACGACACCGTGACCAGAAGATTTGTTGGAAGTAGGAAATTCTCTGCCAGCGGTCCAAACGGTTGAAGCTCAGCTTTGTGACGTCAGGCTCAGAGTACAACACCAGTGGAACTGTGCCAAGAAAGTGTGCAGGAGTTAGCGCCCCAAGATCTGCCGGATTCTCTGAAAGAGGGAGTAAAGGCCGTGAGTTTACAATCGCCGCAATGTGGCAAACGAGAGTGCGCAATTCATCGAACGATAATAACGATGGGCCCACAGAACGGTAGAAATTAAGTTTGGCCGTTTTTGCTGCAGCCTCCCAGAGACCTCCAAAGTGAGGTGAACGAGGGGGAATAAAACGCCACTCAATCGAATCTTCCAGGCAGAATTCTTCAATCGCTCGAATGTGGGGGCTCGATAAGAACAGATTCTTCAGCTCAGCTAGCTCGTTCTTGGCTCCAACGAAGTTCGTGGCATTATTCGACCATATTCGGACAGGTTTGCCTCTGGTGAGAATAAACCGCTTCAGTGCTCCCAAAAATGCTTGTGTCGAAAGATCCTGGACAAGCCACCTATTGGCCACCTATTGGCCAAAACTGAAGGCGCATGTGAGCAAGCAGAGCTCGTGGACCAGAATGCAAGTTCCTCCGATGCAAGTCCAGTATAATGGCACGTGTAACTGGATGCTGGCGTGGCAGTATGACAGGATGCTGCGCATTGTAATCCAAGGACGAATTCTGTAGACGGCCACCAACTCGGATCAGACCGAAGCTATCGATGAATGGCAATAGAGAGGACAACGGGCTGGATGATGAAATTTGCTGCTTAAAATGCAGTCTCCAGTAGTCATCAGCCAGGTTGCTCATTTGGATACATCTGATGAGCATCTGAGTGCCCATCTTGACATATTTGACGGTAAGACCAGGACGTCTTTTACGGTGTGCAAATTTGTATTCGAATCCGAAAGTGTGGGTCATCTTTTGACAGGAATTCACGAGATTGCGTTTTAAGGGTAGATCCACTTTGGTAGAGACGCCAACCAAAATGCCCTTTCTGAACTCGGGAGAAGTCTTCACAGGCAAACAAGATTCAGGCCAATCGTGCTGATTCTTGAGAAGGATCGCTGGGCCTCTGAACCAAAGGGCAGAATCCAGAAGCTCACTCTGGGAAGCTCCTCTTGTCAAAATGTCGGATTTGATTGCAGTCAGTCAAAACGAAGTGCCAACTCATGCCACTGGATAGCTTCTGAATTAAAGATATTTGATTAGTAACAAATACTTGAAAGCGTGAATGTTCATAGCTTATCGATGATAAAGCTCCAGTAGAATCAATGAGCTTCATGTTGCGTACGTCCCGCTTCAGTTGCGCCAGCAACAAGGCAGCGCACAACTCTACTTTGGAAACCGTAAGAGGTGCCACACGAGACTTTGAAAAAAGTAGATGCACCTCTCGTTCGCCATCAGCATCTGGATCCAACGCACGTCGAAGAATCTCCATTTGATGGGTACGACCCATGTCAGATGGCAACAGGACAACAGGAGAGCTCTTATCCCAGTCCAAACTTTCTCTCCAGACTTGTTGCAGGAATATTTTGGCCTTGGCAGATGGCTTTGGAGAGACCTGTATGGAAGAAAGGGAAAAACGAGAAACATCCGCTACAGGGTCACAGGCAAGACCGAGCGTCTTGTTGCTGCTATCGTCTATCTTCAGGAATTTTCCAAGTCAGGAATTTGATCACGGACGTCGTTGATTTCGAGAGCTCGCTGAACCTCGGACGAAGGCTGAGAGCCAGGGTGCAAAGGGCTATGACGCTTGGTCCCTTTTCGCTTACGCAATTCAACATTCAATTTTGTTTTTGTTGAGATGAAAAGCTCCTCGAAGTCATCGCGCACCACACTACCAATTTCATGAAAGTCCAGCTGCTCAAGTCTGTCGTGGATCTGGAAAAAGGCAGTCTTGATCTCGTCCAGGCGTTGAACACAAAGCTCCAATTCCTCCTCGCACATTTCCTGGAGCTTGTCGGCAGTCAGGGCCTTCTCGAAGGCTTTCGTTTTAAAAAGCATTGACTCAGCCTTCAACTTGAAACATTTTGCTCCCGCAACTGGAGCAGAAAGAGTTTGGTTCGTTGACATTTTATTAAATTTGATTTTAATTGCTTGAGAATTTATCACTTGCACACTAAACACGTTCCACTGTGCAATGATTAGCGCGAAAATTCTAAGCCAGCGAAAACGAAGCGGAATCTATGTGTAAGCCTATAGCATATGTGTAGTAGTCTTTATTATAATTCTGTAGTATTCTTTATTTTAATTCTTTGCTTTTTAGCTTTTTCACATGCGTTCTCTTCTTAGTCAATCTCAAAAGTCGTTATACCAAGGATGGTATCTTATCGATAACTTATTCCATCACAATCATATGGTAACTCTTAATAAGTACTACCCACCCGTTACATCTGGTAACTCTTAATACTACCAGCCTGCTACAACTCGGCCATCCTGATTTTGAGATAGCCCTCTATCTCCTGTTAACATTATCTCGTACATCAATAGATGAATTTGTTTTTCTTAACCAATGTCTAATATTTTGCGCACTCCACACGCCTTGGTAAGGATTTCGAGCTAACTGAAAGCCATCAATGTCTTTGATCAAATACCTATCGTTTTTTAATATCTTATCAATAACATAAGGACCTTTACTTTTTGGTAACAGTTTTCTTGCTACTCCTGCCGAGCTATCAAAATTTTTTACCATAATATAGTCTCCTGTTTTGAATTTATTTGGATCTTTTCTTTTGCTATTATAATATTCCTCATTTTTTGACTGTGCTAATACCTGATTTTGTTCTGCTTCCTTTCTAATCTTTTCCAAATCTCTTTCACAATTTACATCTACACAATTTTCCTCTTCTAGCTTTTGTTTTAGGTCATCACTTATTTCCCCTTTTTGTTGTAACCCAAACAACATTGTACTTGGATATTGTTTTGTACTTCGGTGTATTGTATTATTCAATGTGTATTCAATTTGTTCGATAACCTTATCCCAATGCTGCCCCTCTTTCGCCTCAGTAAGTTTGCTTAACATAGGACCTAAACTTCTGTTAACCCGCTCCACCTGTCCATTAGCTTGAGGCGATCCCGTGGCCACTTTAATGTGCTTTATATTTGCGTCACTTAAAAACTTTTCAAATTCCCCCGAAGTAAAATCACTACCTCTATCTGACACTATGCAACTTGGTTTGCTATATGATCGAAAATAGTCTTTTAATGCACTAACAACTTCTTTACTATTTGTTGTTTTTGTCGCATATAATCGTAAAAATTTCGTACACCCATCTACCACTGCTAATATGTATTTCTTTGATCTACTTTTATCCACTGGTCCATAATGGTCAATATGAATAATATCAAATGGTTTATTACCTTTGGGTATGCTATGTAATACCCCACATTCTTTGCCTGCATTGGATGAAAACGCAATACACTTTAAACAATTTTCTATATGTCCTAATGATTTGACTTTCATGTTCGGAAACCAATATGTCTTCATCATTGCACTAATCATTTTATCCCTACCAATATGTCCTAATTCATCATGATACTTATACATAACATGATCCTCCATAGCTGCTGGTACATAAAATAATATCCTGCCATCATTCGTTTTCCTATATACTACCCCATTTCTCATTTCAAACAATTTCAGCTCACCTTTTTCTAACAATTTTCTAATATTTTGTATTTTCATATCCTTCGTCTGGCAAATTACTAAATTTGTTTCTAAACTATTTGCTTCTGTTATCATAATTGTATTATAACATCTCGACAAAGCATCGACGTGCTGCATCCTGCTTCCAACTCTATGAACTATTTCATAATCAAATTCTTGTAACTCCAACGCCCACCTTGCTATCCTTGGATTTAAATCAATTTTATTTAAAGTCAAAGCTAATGAGTTACAATCAGTAATAATTTTAAAACGCTTTCCCTGTAAATATATTCTGAATCTTCTTAAAGCATAGATTATCGCTAAAGTTTCTAACTCAAAGCTATGGTACTTTGCTTCTGTTTCTGATGTGCGCTTCGAAAAATAAAAAATAGGATGAAATTTTTCATCTGCCTTTTTCTGAAAAAGTACCGCTCCAAACCCCAAGGCACTGGCATCACAATGCAATTCAATGTCATCTCTATGATCATAAATTGACAAAACTGGCGCTTGTAACAATTTTTCTTTTAAACATAAAAAACAATTAAGCTCCTTTTCACCAAAATTAAATTTTCTATCCTTTCTAAGTAAATCACACAGAGGTTTTGCAATAATAGAAAAATCTTTAATAAACCTTCTAAAATAAGAACATAATCCTAGAAAACTCTGCACTGATTGAACTTTATCAGGCATAGGAAAATTCTTAATAGCTTCTAAACCCTTATCATCGGCTCGAATACAACCTTTAGATATATGAAACCCCAAATATTTAACACAGTCCTGCATAAACTCACATTTATCTAACCTTAATTCTAGTTTATTTTCTGCCAATCGAATCAAAACTTTCTCTAAAATTGCAAAATGTTCATCTATATCTTTGCTTGCGACCATTATATCATCCATATAAACTATAACCTCATTTTCTCTAATCATGTCCGCAAATACAGTATTAACAAATCTTTGAAATACTTGAGGGGCAGTTTTAAGCCCCATCGGCATTTTTAGAAATTCGTATTGACCCAATGGCGTCACAAACGAAGTGTATTTAACCGAGTCCTTATCCACAAATACGTGAAAGTACCCATTTTTTAAATCAAGTTTCGTAAATATATTTTTTCCTACCAGTTTATCTAACAAATCGTCTATTAAAGGCAACGGATAATTATCTCTAACCATAATTTTATTAAGCCGTCTAAAATCGACACACATTCTAAGATCCCCCGTTTTTTTCTTTACTAAAACAATTGCTGAGGCATATTCTGAACTACTGGGTTGTATAATACCCTCTTTTAGGTATTCATCTAACATAAGTTGTAGTTTTTCTTTTTCCGCATATGATAGTCTTCTAGGTGAACAACTAAATGGTTTTTCTTTTTCTAAAATAATTTTCATCTCGCCCCTAATGTTGGGATTTGCTTGCTTCTTTGCATTTATATAAGTGCTTTCTAACATTTTTATAAATTTTGCTCTTAATGCATAATCCACTTGTGTCCCAATCTTATATTCTCTTTCAGAATCCACTACATTAATTTGCATCATGCTACTTTGAAAATTTTCTTCTAACACTCCTCTAACTAATTCTTTTGACTTCTCATCTAACAATTTACTAGCTAACAATCTATTATCTAACAATCGATTATCTAACAATTTACTGTCTAACAATTTATTATCTAACAATTTCCTGTCTAACAAACAATTTTCTGCTAACGATTTATCAACCAATTTGTTTTCTACATTTTCACAATCCATATTCATTTCACTATTTTCTAACAATTGATCTGCTGCTTCCACTAACTCCACTTCATTTATTCCTTCCTGCTCCAAGTTTGGCCTTATGTTGTCTTTACCATCTAATAGACTTTCAGTACACTCATTACCATTCACATCAAGTTCACTTAAAGATAATTTTATACCATAAAGTTCCATAAAATCTCTACCTAAAACAATATTCCATCTCATAGACTCGTTAGGCACCACTTTTAAATCAAAATTAATTTTATTACTGTTCTTGAAAATGTGACAAAATATTTTTCCGAATACATTTAATTGGCTTTCATTTAATCCAAAATATAACACTTCATGTGTGTGTAATTTAATATTTGTTAGAATACATTTTTGTTTAATAAACGAAACAGGGCTGCCCGAGTCTATGAGGCATTCTGAAATTATAGATTCGTTATTACTATTACTAAAATAAATTACTAATGACCTTACAAAATTGTTTACGCCGCTGTCCTCCGTCTTCACCTTCCTCTTCGGGCACTGCGCCATTAAATGCCCTTCGTCACCACATCCGTAGCAAGATCCCGGCTTCCTCTTTGGCTTACTGCAATCTCGTGCCCAATGTCCCTTGGAGTTGCAATTGAAGCAACGAGAATTTTCTTTTATATCTCTGCCCTTCGCTGCTTCCGACTTCATCAGGAAACCACTCTGCCTAGGTAAGGCAACATCTGCAAATGCTCGCCGCATCTTCGCCGGATTATCAAAGCACTGTAATTTTGCCTGGATGCGTAGATTTTCATGTGGTATTCCCTCGATAATGCCATCTAATAACTCATCGTCGTCCATATCCAAATCTCGAGCCAACATGCACTTGTCCTCAAAGTATACGCTGAAATTTTCGTCCGATATCCACATTCGTCCAGCAAATTTCCGACGTAGCTCAATTTTCGGAAGTTTTCCACCAAACGCCTCCTTCAGTTGATCCAAAACTTGGTTTATAGGCTTCACCACACGTACCGGATCTGCATGCAGCCACTGCAACGCTTTTCCTTTAAGCTTTGCAATACATAATAATTGTCGCTGCATGTCGTTCAACTTGTGCAATTGTGTAATATTGTCAAACTGAGCAATCCAATTTCGCACTGGTGTATTTCCATCGTACTCCATTAAAATCTCTTTGGCCAATGAAAACGCCATGGATGCCCAGTCACCCAAATTTTTTTCAGCTGCCACATTTCGCTGAATTTCACAACTTGCATTTCCTTGAGCATCATCTTCTACGTCTTGGCATGATGTATCGTCGTCTCCCTCTAACTCTTGGTTTCGTCCATGCATGCGTAATTGTTTCAGAACATTCTTAGCGGCCTCGATTTCTTTGTACAAATTTGCCAACGCTTCTGTTCCTTTAAACATTTCAGCTTGTTGCGATTGAATTACGCGTCTTGTCTCCGCAACTAGATGATCATCCTCCAAATTGTCCACTCTTGGTGCATTTCCACGTTCTGCTGCTGGTACAGCATTAAGACGCACCAGCAACTCAGCTTTTGTGCCTTTTGTGGACAAACCCAATTCGCCAAGCCATTTTTTTAATACCGCCATTGCATAATTATCACCAACTATATCCATTTTTTCTGTTCTTGATCCCACTTCTGAATTTGTAGTAGTCTTTATTATAATTCTGTAGTATTCTTTATTTTAATTCTTTGCTTTTTAGCTTTTTCACATGCGTTCTCTTCTTAGTCAATCTCAAAAGTCGTTATACCAAGGATGGTATCTTATCGATAACTTATTCCATCACAATCATATGGTAACTCTTAATAAGTACTACCCACCCCTTACATCTGGTAACTCTTAATACTACCAGCCTGCTACATATGCAATGTAGGCAATGAACCCGCGCACAAACGTTTTGTCGCCGCTGTAAAACGTTTAAAGCGGGAACGACGGCACAAAAGAAAAACGAAAATGCACTTTACAATGCGCGGGGGCGGGTGTGTGCGAGGGTCTAGCGGAGTTACAGCTTGCGCTTATGTTCTGCTGTTATGTACTTGCACGATCACCAACTTTAAACGAACGAAAATAATAAATTATTTGTTCGATTGTTCGAATTTTTATTGTTTCACTATCACGTCGGTGTCACCAAAATGTTGGGTCAGTAAGCTTTTTTACTAACCGTTACCTTGTGCCCAAGTAAATAAAACGCACAAATTTTAGCTTAAATAATGCACTTATTTATTACTGGCACCAAGGCCTTAAATTCACAGTGTTATTGTTTGTTGTAGATTTAGTTAGGCAGGCAGACCGAATTGTCTGTGCCTTTTTACAGCGATAAGGTATGTTGGGCAGGCAGACCGACTTGTCTGTGCCTTTTTGCAGCGAAAAGGTATAGTTAGCAGGCAGACCGATTTGTCTGTGCTTTAGACGAAAGTATATAACCGAGATTTGGCAGGCGATCAGCGATCGTGCCTTCTATGAGCGTGTGCAGATTCGAACTACATGAAGCTTGCCGTGGACGAAGGGCCAGGCAGCGATAAGCGAAAAAGTGCAAAAAAGGTAGTTAGCAATGACAATTAAAACAGTGTTGCCGCGCAGGGCAAATAGCAAAACAAAAGGCAAACATCGAGAATTTGAGTTACGTTACGATTTGAAATTAGTGGTTTGATTTAGGCTGCGGCATGACCGAACATAATCAAAAATGGTAACTTGGCATTTGAAGGAACGTGTGAGTATAATGTACCGATTGTGAAATTTTATTTAAATAGTAAAATATATTTATCCAAAAGTTTAAATGATGCAGAATATCGCTTGTGGCATGAAAGGTTAGGCCATATTAGTGTAGGAAAATTCTTAGAAATTAAATGAAATAGCTTGTTTGAAGATGTTGAACTTATAAAAAACGTACAGCTGAATAGAAATGAAATATGTGAGGCGTGTATTAACGGAAAGCAATCTAGGCTTAAATTTGAAAAATCTAAAAATAAAGAAAATATTGACCGCCCATTGTTTGTAGTTCATTCTGACGTATGTGGTCCGATTACTCCCTCAGCTATTGATAATAAAAACTATTATGTAGTATTTATTGATCAGTTCACACATTACTGTGTGACATATTTAATAACTTATAAATCAGACGTGTTTTTTGTATTCAAAGACTTTGTAGCAAAAAGTGCAGCTCATTTCAATTTAAAAATAGTAAATCTATATATTGATAATGGCAGGGAATATCTCTCTAATAAAATGCGTGAATTTTGTGTAGAAAAAGGTATCAGTTATCACTTAACGGTTCCTCACACTCCACAATTGAATGGTGTTGCAGAGCGGATGATTAGAACAATCACCGAAAAAGCTCAATCTTTGATTAATGGTACTAAACTTAATAAAAGTTTTTGGGGTGAAGCTGTTTTAACAGCAACTTATTTAGTTAATAGGACCCCAAGTAGAGCTTTGGAAAATATAAGAAAAACACCATATGAGATGTGGCATAAAAAGAAGCCAATATTAAAATATTTGAAAATATTTGGATCGACTGTGTACGCACTAAATAAAGTGCGTAAGTGAAAATTTGACGAGAAGTCTATCAAGACTATATTCGTTGGGTATGAGCCAAATGGCTATAAATTGTGGAATGAGGAATCGAGGAAGTTTGTGATAGCAAGAGATGTAGTGGTGGACGAAAAAAGCATAAAATCTATGACTTTAAATGAAAATGACTCTGTGGTAAAACATAATGATGTTAGCAGAAGTCATGATTCTCCAATTGAAGAGAATGAAGAGTTAGATTTCCCATTACAGGAAATGAATGAATCAATGGATTCAAAGTCAGATGAAAATTCCACTTGTCTCGAGAATACCGATCCAGTAGTTGAAACTGGTGAAAAAGAAAATGAAAATCAACAAGTCAACAAGCAGTGAGAGAAATAAAGATAAACCAAAATTATCATACAGATTTTTAGAAAAATGTCTTATGAATACCCAATTATGTTTAAATGATATTCCCAATACATATGAGGAAATTAAATTTCGTAATGACAGAACTTTGTGGGAGAAAGCCATTCGAGATGAACTAAATTCTCATTTTGTAAATAATACATGGTGCTTAATGCAAAGGCTTATAGATAAAAACATAGTAGATTGCAAGTGGGTTTTTAGTTTAAAGCAAGACGAAAACGGAAATTTACTAAAATATAAGGCAAGACTGGTAGCAAGGGGCTTCACCCAAGAATATATGATGGAGTATGATGAGACCTTTGCACCTGTTGCACGAATTTCTAGTTTCAGATTTCTTTTAGCATTTTCTAATCAATATAATTTACTGATCCATCATATGGATGTAAAAACAGCATTTTTAAATGGAAATTTAAAGGAAGAAATTTATATGAAGATTCCAAAAGGTTTAAACCAGTATGATGGGAATAAAGTGTGTAAACTAAATAAAGCTATTTATGGCCTGAAGCAAGCTGCAAGTACATTTCAAATGACTGACTTATATGAAATACGACATTTCCTTGGTATAAAAATTGATCGAAAAGATGATCAAATTTGTCTCAGTCAATCTGCATATATTAAAAATGTTTTAAAGAAATTCAATATGGAAAACTGTAATCCAGTTAGTACCCCACTTCCAAGCAGACTAAATTATGAGGACTTGCAAACTGAAGAATCATGTGAAGCACCATGTAGGAATTTAATTTGCTGTTTAATGTACATAATGTTGTGTACACGACCAGACTTGAGTACATCAATAAGTATCTTAAGCCGGTATACTAATAATAATAACAAAGAATTATGGAAATGTCTTAAACGAGTTTTACGATACCTAAAAGGAACTGTTGACTTAAAGTTATCGTTCAAAAGGAATCTTAAAGTGGATAATATTCTTATAGGATATGTCGATTCTGATTGGGCTGGAAATGAGACTGATAGGAGAAGTACTACAGGATTTATATTTAAAATGTTTGGAAACTGTTCAATTTCCTGGAGTACTATGAAACAAAAATCAGTTGCTGCTTCATCTACCGAAGCCGAATATATGGCCTTATTTGAAGGTGTTAGAGAAGCATTATGGCTAAAGTCATTAATAAATGAAATTAAATTAAAATTAAATGGCCCAATAGATATTTTTGAAGACAACCAAGGTTGTATAAGTATAGCCAATAATCCTACTTGCCACAAGAGAACTAAGCATATAGATATTAAATATCATTTTACCAGGGAACAAATTGAAAACAAACTAATCTGCGTTAAGTATATTTCCACAGATTTCCAATTGGCTGATATTTTAACGAAGCCACTACCAACAGCTAGGTTCACTGCACTGCGAGACCAACTGGGGCTAACTGGACCTTCAGCCTGAACCTTTATATGGATATTTTTTTTGGTTTATTGATTATTCACCTGAAAACCAAGACGAACTGGATCTCTTGGCATTTATATATATATATATATATATTTATTTAACAATAATCAAACCAAAATTATTACTAGTCTAACCATTACTGTTTATATAAGTGAATCTTGTTAAATTTGTTTTATTTTTTTTATTGATCTGATTGGGTTTTACTGGGTTTCCCCAATCCTTTGCAGCAAATGCTGGATCAGAAAAGAAAGAGTCCCCAGAGAAGAAAAATAATACAACCATTTGAATATGCACACTCTCGTCTGAAAATACTTTTTTTGTTTTTCATTTAATTTGTATCAGTGTAACTTTTGAGGTGGCGTGTTAAGAATATCAAAAGGTTACACTTATACACATCCACATTTTATGTTGTGGGAAGGGGATGAGCGGAGGAGATCTTGGAGAGAGGCAAAGCTCTCTTCTTCCTTTTGGCCTCTCTCTCTCAGCCTAAGAACTTTTTGGTTTCCTTTTTGTATGCACATGCGTGCCCTACTTACTTGTTTACAGACAACGAGAGCGTGCGGTTGTATAAAATAAAATAATTAAAACTACAATTAAAGTGCTTTTACTTTTTGGCAAATCGGGCTGGAGTTTGTATAAAACATTGATTCTATAAATGTAAATAATTATGTAAATGTAATTGTAATTGTAAATCATTATATCACGTAGTATAAGTACAGACAGTCGATGGCCTCAGCAGCTAGTACTGCAACTTTCTTTAGTTAGTCTTTATAACCTATTCTAACTACAATATAAAAAAAAAAATTTGCAGAATTTTTTTTTATTATACATAATATAAAACATTTTTTGTTGTGCCATCCTTTAAATAAATAAATAGTCAGTTTTTTACTCGAGAGCAACGTAATTCGGCTTGATGATATCCAATACAGTTGAAACTGACTGAAGAGTCTCTGGCATTTCAAAATGTGATTATCCTTATTTTGTCGTATCATAAATTTGTATGAGTAATAAATCATGGCTTTACACTTTTTCGTTTCGTTAGCTTAAATTGAGAAAATTTGGACCTCATTCAACACACAATACCCAACGACAACGCCTTAATAAAATGAATAATTGGTATTTCCATACCGTTTGATGGATTTATCATTTGAATGTTAAACAATATCGGATATTGTAGTGCTACATCGTCGATTGGCAGAGCATTGAATCTTCGCGAATGTTGACCAACTGGTGCTTTATCAGTTTAAATAACAACCTTATAATCATCTCATGGAATTCAGCGCGTTCAGCGCCATTTTAAATGAACGAGTCAATTCATTATGCTGACGAAATAATTATTGTATTGTAAGTTGTGAATTATTTGCCTTTTCATAATGTTCATGATTGCACAACGCCGATCGACTTCAGCATCTGTATTGCCCATAAAATAAATTTGCAAAAATGTATGATCTGCATCTGCTACTGGTAACAATGCTCTGTGGTAAACTTGAACTTGAATCTATGTGAAATGTGGGGAATAATATCACATAAGATCACACTTCAGATTCCAAGAAAAAAAAATAAGTTTAAATGTATTAATGAAATGACAAAATTACCTTAAACGTGGGCATGAAGTTGTTCCTTATTATATTTGACGCGCAAAAAGACGTCATTTGAAAGCATGAATTATATGACTGGATATTTGCTTAAAAGTGATTGGATCTGGTTGACCAGAGACCAATGATCGCAATGGCTCTGGTGGAAGTTGCAAAGCAGGCAACCTAACCTTGCCACTTGCGCAGCACATTCCTGACGTTTCATTCTTGAATTTAAGTGCGTGACAATGACAATCGAGTCTATTTTCTCTAAGCTAATATTTGCATGTAAACTATCATCGAGTACGGAGTTATATACAAATGCAGCCTTGCACATTGACACAAATCAGTTGAGTTCGGATTGCTGAACATGATAAATTGCTGTACGTACGCGATTTGATTCGTTGCGTTCCTCGCATTGCTCATCGTCTTCCCTTGACCGTGTAGCCGGATTTGAGCGTATATGTCGCATTCGCTGACCAATATTTGACCGTCTGGACATAATAAACTCTATATATGAAAACTCTTTTAGGTTTAACTACTGCACAACAAGTGGAAAAGAACATGATGTGTGTAGTCTGTAATTCACGCTATATGTGATTTTGATATGTGTGTAAACGCATATGCAAGATTTGTATGTTCTATAAACCTCCATGGCGAGGTGCTCTATCACACACAACAAACCGCATTTAATTCAGTTGCATGTGGCAGGCGGAAGTAACACACACAATATCAACTTATTTTATATATAAGATTAAAATGCCCTAGAAAAACACTATTTAGGAAAAATCATGTAAATAATATAATATAAAAATCGATTGCGTAATATTTTTTTTGTTCGGTTATTTTTCGATTTCTTCTATGGAAGCTATCCGATATAGTTGTCCGATATATACTGCGTTCAATAGCTACACAACTTTTGGTAACATTTTAAACCATTGTGAATGAAGTTTTTTCGGTAACCGTATTTGGTTACATAATTATTAATTAAGATACTTGAAGAAATTACTATGGAATATGGATTTATCACAAAAACTAGCTGGTGAAATTTTATATTAATTTCCTTTATTGTATTAATTTTATTTTATTTTATTTTTTTTTGAGTTACGTAAACAGGTTTTTGTTTTGCTTGGTTGTTGTGATCCAATTGTGATGAGCTGTTAAAATTATAGCTAACTACAGGGTGGGCCATTTAAAGTTGATTAAAACAAAAACAAAAAAAGTGGACAATTTTTTTTTTGATTCCAAAAATCATTTATTTTGGTCCAAGGAGATTTTTTACAAATTATTATTAAAAATGATATCACGTAAATGGGCACCTTTAGCTCTGACAGCCGAATGCATTCTTTTTTCAACATTTTCCATGACTTTGGTCAATGTTTCAGACGATATGGCGGCTATTTCACGTCTAATGTTGTCTTTTAGTTGACTTAAGGTTTTTGGTTTATTAGCGTATATCTTGGATTTCAAATAACGCCACAAATAAAAGTCTGGTGCCGTAAAATCTGGTGATGTTGGGGGGCCAGTCAAAATCACCACTTTTCGATATCAACCGCCCAGGGAACAATGTTCGCAATAAATCGATTGTTGCTCTAGCTGTATGGCAAGTTGCCCCGTCCTGTTGAAACCAGAAGTTATCCATGACATTTTCATGAATAATATGCATCAGAAATTCGGTTATCATTGGTCGATAACGATGCCTAATTCCTGAAATCGTCGATAAGTCGATGTCGTAGGAGTCTCATCAATACTGGCTCGTACAGCTTCAATATTTTCATTAGAACGTCTTGTTCGTTGCCTGGATACATGACTGGCATTACTTAGACTACCGGTGTTTACAAATTTTGCGTACAAAGACTTAAGGGGGGAACCTCATGGATTCCTGAAAAAAATCGCATTTTTTTTTTTTTTTTTAATCGATAAAAAAAACTATTCGAGAATGTGCGTGTAAAATTTCAGATCAAAATTCCAAGTACTTCTGAAGACACAGTCGGTAGAGTGGCTCGGCGCACGATCGCGTCGGTTATTTCTAAAAACTTTGAACCGCGTTTTCTCAAAACCACATTTTTCAAATTGGCGTACAGAATTACAAAAAAGTTTTCAACCGATTGACCTCAATTAAATGTATTTTGTTGGTAATAAATAACTATTCTATATGAACCAAAGATATCAATAGATTTCTCAATTTTTCATACTTTTAATGCAATAATTTTAACAAATTTTACTGCGAAAAATTGTTAATTTTGGTTTTAACACAACAAAAAAGTGAATTTTCAATCGTCATTGACTTTTTATTGGTTCATTTAGAATAAATAAATGTACTTTATAACACATAACAAAATTACCAATTTCAGACCAAAATTACGGACCCTATCGTGTACGCCATTTGACCACTCCAGTCGCGAGGCAACGCAGTCCGCCATGGATAACGACGCCATTTTGTGAAATTTTGACTAGTTTTTTTTTTTCAAAGTTGTTCCAAAGTACCTTCAAATAAATGTAAAAGACTGAAGATGTGTATCGTTTTTTTCATGGTAAAAAAAAGATCGAAATTGAACCTTTCTTTCTGGGCTATCCAGGAGGTGCCCCCCTTAATTGTGTTTTTAACTGGAGCACTTTTAACTTTATTCATTTTACGAAACGCACGTTGGGTTAACACAATTGAGAATTTATTTTCAATGTAGAGCTGAACAATTTGAGCGCGTTCCTTCGGAGTGTATTGTTCCATGGTATCAATTGTCTTCGACTGACGCTTCCAACGTGGTATGACATTTGACGATCTTTCGACGCTTTCAAAAGTTACAGGGTTGCCAAATGGGTCAAATTTAAATGGCCCACCCTGTAGTAAACCCGGCAAACTCCGTTTCGTCACCAGATGGTTATAGTTTTATGTAAAATTTCTTTTGGTGATTAAAAGATAAAGACAATTTTTTTTTTTGTTTTATATAAAAAGGAAAAGTTTTATTTCATTTCGCAACAGTAGGGGAGAGTGGGGATAGATGAACCACTAGTAATATTTCACCTTCAATCAAGATTTTGTGCACCATCTTCATATGTGTTTTTTATCCAGTCGGTATTTTAACATCACACGTACGCGTGATCGCGTCAAACAATTGCTGTCATTTCTATCACTAATCAAAGTTTTTGTGCGCCTTTCGCAGCTATTTGCGACATGACGTTTTCTTGGGAAAAATTTATTGTGCTCCGCCTGTGGCATTGAACTCTATAAAATTTTTTGTTAACTTAAATAGACGCAAATTATGTTATTTTCACGTATATCTCACGTATTTCAAAATATTCCTTTAGCCTGAAAGGTGGTTCAACTACGTTTGTGTGGTGGTTCAAGTATCCCCACGGGTGGGGATTTCGAGACATTCGAGACAAAAAGTTAAAATGCTCATAAAGTTCAAAAAACGTGACATATTATTTTCACAAAATACTTTAAATGCAAAGGAATGAATGCTCTTTTGGATTCCTATAAACAGCAGACCCTAATGTCGAATTGTTCAGACAAAAAAAGTGGTTCACCTATCCCCACTCTTCCCTAATGAATTAATTTCGATTACAAAAATCAAGTGTTATTTAGCTGAACTTCTCTAAGTAAATGAAAGTGAATCCAAAGAAAATACTGAATCGAAGCGTTATACGTTTCCGCAAATTATCCGTTTCATTGAAGTGCTCTTTGGAAAACCAAATTTTTTGTTTTTTAGTCTGACGTTAACACAAACAAAGCGGTTCCTAACTCGTGAATACGCATAACTTCCCAAGTGAAAAACAATGATTTTCTAAATTCATCCCGCAAACACTAAGCGATTGGCCTTGCGACTTGTTAATTGTCATTGCGAACGCATGGCTAACTGGAAACTGCCATGGTTTGAAGCAGGGACTGTAACGGTTATAATTAAAAGAGCAAAAAATTACAAAATAAAAGTTATTTCTTAATTTTTACGTAAAAAATTGATTTTTAATACTTAAAATTAATTTTAATAATAAAAAATTAGTAATAATTATTAAGAATCAATTTTTATATAAAAATTACTCAATAACTTTTATTTTCAATTTTTATTATATAAATTGAAAAATAAAAATTATTCGATAACTTTTATTTTAAAAATTGAAAATAAAGATTGAATCTATATATCTTTTGATCCGTAGATGCCAGATCCAATATATATATATATATATGATCTACACATCAATACCTTTCAGATGGTATATAATATATATAAGTATGTATATATATATATATATATGTTTATCCGCTTATGTGCCTGTGCAGTATTGTCTTATTACACAGCTGCACAGACTAAACATTTTGACTTAACCAAATTCGTGTCTAATGCTTAAGCTTACCAGAAGCGAATAGGGATAAGAAAGGGACAAGAAAACAAAATCTATTTTTAGAATTCGCTTTCCGATTAGAAGTGCAACTTGGTCAAAATTTTTGTATGCGTTCATCTTTGCTTCACAAGTAAATCGGTTGCCATGAGACGTAAACGTGATGTTATTGTGCGCGATTTTTTCGACTTTAATTTCGAAAAAATGAATCGAAATGTAAAATCTGCAACAGCCCTTTTCAGGGCTCATACTTCACAAACCTAAGGAGGCATCTTCTAGACCGGCATGCCGAAGCTTACTCGTCTGAGTTAAGCCAGCAGAGCAGTGAGCCTGTGGAAAAGCAAAAAAAAATTGTCATAAAGATGTCGGCCAGTCAAGTGAAGGACGCTTGCGTGCAATTTGTGACAGACGAAAAATTGCCATTTCAAATTTTTGATTCTGCACCTTTTAAGACACTGACGGAGCAAATTTTTAAGGGCTTGGACATGACTCCCATAACAGCGCGGAATGTGATGCAGCATGTGTCGGAAAAGTATGAACGCGAAAAGGCCTTGTTAATAAGTCGTCTAAAAAATAAGGTCGTTTCACTGAAAATCGACATCGCTTCACGGCATTCCAAAGGCATACTGGGCTTAAACGTGCAGTATTATCATAATAAAGCCATTGAGATCAAGACGTTAGGTGTTATTGAGCTGCATCAAAAACATACTGGGCTCAATTTGAGCAGTGAAATTGAAAATATTTTGGCAGATTTTTCAATTTCTAAGCAGCAAATCTATACCATCACGTCCGACAATGGCAAAAATATTTTGAAGGCAATAGAGCATTTAAATGAAGACCCCGAAAGTGCGCTAAGCTTCGAGGATGAAAATGAGGAGCTAGTGCAAGAAGTAAGAATTTTTTCCATCGCTTCTATACGATGTGCTGCTCACTCCTTGCAACTGGCCGTCAAGGATTTTTTAAATAACGATGAGAGGAGCGAAATTGTGGAAAACGCGCGAAAACTGGTGAAGACATTGCGAACACCGACTTTCAGGTAAGATTTCAAAAAGATTAATTATTTTAATAATAAATAAATAATAAAACATATACCACATTTAGGTTAGCAATTGCTGCAACAACGTTACCGCTGCCCATAAATGATGTGCCAACAAGGTGGAGCTCGACGTACGAGATGCTGAAAAGTGTATGCAATTACGAGGAATTTATACACCAACACTTGCCACCAATTCGCCAACTAACGGAGCAGCAATGGACTGAAATCAAAGCACTGCTGTCTGTGCTGGAGCCGGTATCCGTGGCTACCAAAAAATTTCAGAGCGAACAGCTTTATTTTGGCGACTTTTTCAAGCTTTTGTTGGAGACGAAACTAAAGATTAATTCTATGAGCAGCAATATTCATAGGGAAGATCTTGTCAAAAGCTTAGAGGGTCGGGAGAATAATCTTATAACGAATGAGGTTATTCTCTCTGCAATTTATTTGGATCCCAGACTTCGGCGGATTATTGTTAAAAATCCGATTCAGCAGGCAGCCGCGAGGAATCATTTGTTGGGACTGATGCGAAAAATACTTGCAATAAGTAAACAAGTAAGCTGAATGATCTTTCTCGTATTTACTTTATAATTAACTACACTCTTTTTCTCGTTTACTAGAAAAACCCAATCAATGAAGACCGAATAGTAGCTGCTGATACTAGTACGTCTGAAGCATCGTTTTCACAACCGAACGATGACCCTGAACTAACGTCCCAGAGTACATGCTCATTATTAAATGAATATTTAAATTCATTTGCGGTGAGCTCTGGAAGCGAAGACTCTGAGGACGATGATGAACCCGAGCTCAAATTGGCGGAAAGAGAAATAAATGAATATTCACCAAAGCCCATAGATCCAAGCGTGAATATCATGAGCTATTGGGAGTCAAAAAAATTCACGTATCCACGCTTGTACCGTCTGGCTCAGATAGTACATGCTGTGCCTGCTACGCAGGTATCGGTTGAAAGGGCATTTTCGGCCCTTAAATTAGTAATTACTGATCTAAGATGCAACCTTGCCGAAGACTCAGTCCAAAAGTTAATGTTTTTGAAATTAAATAATTAGCCATTTATATATTAAAAACTAAAAAATTTGTGTGATTTAATCTCGATTAATAATTTAATGAACTACTCTTTCCCAGTTGCCGCAACAATAGTTGGGCTATTTATGAATACTGCCAATACTACACAGGCACATAAGCGGATAAACATATATATAAATATATATATACTTATATATATTATATACCATCTGAAAGGTATTGATGTGTAGATCATATATATATATATATATTGGATCTGGCATCTACGGATCAAAAGATATATAGATTCAATCTTTTTTTCAATTTTTAAAATAAAAGTTATCGAATAATTTTTATTTTTCAATTTATATAATAAAAATTGAATATAAAAGTTATTGAGTAATTTTTATATAAAAATTGATTCTTAATAATTATTACTAATTTTTTATTATTAAAATTAATTTTAAGTATTAAAAATCAATTTTTTCATAAAAATTGGAAAAAAAACATTTATCTTGTTTTTGAATTCGCAATGAAAAGTTAACTTATGACAATTTTTTCCAATTTTTTTGGAGACTGTTTTGGGCTTCAATTTTTTTAAACTCATAATTATTATTTGCGGTCCCTGGTTTGAAGTCAAACGGAAGATCAGTCGGAATCATTGGTATTCGAGGAATACAAACATTTTTACCTACTTTCCGCTAATAATGCTTGTCTCAATCAAATTCGCCTTAAGTCTTTTTACCGAAAGTCCTGTCCTGTTAACTTTTGGAAATTAGCCGTAACAATTAGACCATTTGTTCTTTTACGTTGACGGACCATCTAAACCATCCTCAAACCCCCTGGAATACACACAACAAATTTGATCAAAATCGGTCCCGCCGTTTAGGAGGAGTTCAATGACTAACACACGTTCTGAAGATTTTTACAGAAGATTTCCCGTCACACGGGAAAGATGTCGAAATGCTACATAAAGCGAAGCCATCACCAAGACCACAAAAAACTTCAATTCACTTCAATTCACCAAAACCACAAAAAATTGAGTTAAAATGCTATGCTAGCGTGTGTTTGTCAGTGTGATGAGGTAGTTACCCACTTTATATGCGATATTTGGTATGTCGGACGGGATAAAAAGTATCATATGTCCTTTTCCTGGCTCTAAGCTACCTGTCTACCAATTTTCAGCCAAATCGTTCAGCCGTTCTTGAGTTATAAGTGGTGTAACTAACAGGACTTCCTTTTATATATATAGATTTCAGTAGATGTTATTCTATGATTCCTAGAGCTATGATTCGAAAGTCATAGGTAATCAAGTTTCAGCTCAAAGCTGATTAAGTTCAGCTAGTGTAGGACCTTTCAAAAAAAGCTACAAAAGAAAAGAAGAGAAGAAAAAAATAAGTCTTAATACCCGTGCAGAGCGTATTATATTAAAATTTCATTCAGAAATTTAATACCAACATTATGGTCTATGTTAAGTCGAGATAGACATGTTAGTCTTTCCGTTGGTCTGTTTCTACGTAAACTATATTTTGAGTTAATATAATTTTTTTTAAGTTTGAAGATGATTTGAAATACAAAATGTTGCACAAAAATAAGCAAATAAGCAATGGCTTTAATTTTGTAACTTGATTAATAAGAACTCTTAAACCAATCTGGACGTATGGCTCCCAGCTCTGGGGGAACGCGAGCAAAACTAACATAGACATCATACAGCGCGCTCAAGCAAAGATCCTGAGAACTATCACTGGGGCACCATGGTATATTCGAAACGAAAACATCCACAGGGACCTTGGCATTCTCGCAGTAAAAGATGAAATAGAGAAGCAAAAAGCGTCATACAAGGAAAAACTCTCAGCGCACCCAAATCCTCTTGCAAGGGATCTGACTCGGGTTTCCAGAAGAACCCGACCTTCCAACCCAGCCATAATTTGTCAGGGCCATTTTAACTGTTCCAGTCTATATGACTGATAGTTAGGTTATAGTATAAGATTTGATACACTTATTGTTAGTCTCGTAAGGAGAAGATTCAATAAACAAAGCAAAGCTAAAAAAAAAAAAAAAAATTAATAAGAAATTTAAAGAACAATACAAATTAATCCTTTAAAAAACGATTTTATAGAGTTTAATTGTTGTCTGCGTGTTTTGCTTAAGCGCTTAAAAATTGCCGGTGCAAATCTAGCCTAACTGTAAACAAGTTATGTCTCGAATAGAATAAGATCTCTTGATTAACCACGCGATTTGAATTTTAATAATCAATGTTAATTAACCCCTTAAAAGTTTTTTGTAGTGTTTAAAAAAATTTTTATTTTATAGAATGACAGACTTGTTATAGGACAGTATTTAACGGTGCTGGGAGATGTCATATCGCACGTAAATATTACTGCTGTTAAAACGGAGGACGGAGGGGAATATGAATGCAGAGCTTTGTCAAGAGCTGGAGAAGCGTCGCATTCTGCACGCTTGAATATTTATGGTAAGTCATTTGCAGTGTTTTTGAGAATTTCTATTACATTTAACATAAAGTATTAAAAATAAAGCTGTAGGGCAAATATTTTGTTTCAATTGTAATCTTTTAGATTTAAAACGATATTGATTGGCACCTTGAAAAATACATAGACCTAAAATTCTTACTACATATAGTGGCTTTGCTTAAAACCTGATTTATTATTGACCTGATGCCATCTTATATTTTATAACCCCTAATAATATTGTACATGAAATAAATTTGCAAAAATTTATGATCTGCATCTGCTACTGGTAACAATGAGCCTCATCTGTGGTAAACTTGAACTTGAATAATCTATGTGGAATGTGGGGAATAATATCACATTAGACCACACTTCAGATTCCAAGAAAAAAAAAAGTTTAAATGTATTAATGAAATGACGAAATTACCTTAAACGTAGGCATGAAGTTGTCCCTTATTATATTTGACGCGCCAAAAGACGTCATTTGAAAGCATGAATTATATGACTGGATATTTGCTTAAAAGTGATTGGATCTGGTGGACCAGAGACCAATGATCGCAATGGCTCTGGTGGAAGTTGCAAAGCAGGCAACCTAACCTTGCCACTTGCGCAGCACATTCCTGACGTTTCATTCTTGAATTTAAGTGCGTGACAATGACTGACAATCGAGTCTATTTTCTCTAAGCTAATATTTGCATGTAAACTATCATCGAGTACGGAGTTATATACAAATGCAGCCTTGCACATTGACACAAATCAGTTGAGTTCGGATTGCTGAACATGATATTGCTGTACGTACGCGATTTTATTCGTTGCGTTCCTCGCGTCGCTCTGTTAAAATACCGAAACACTGTGACTCTGTATATTTAGTTTTGATACTGTTTTGGTCACACTGACGCTTTTGTATAACTCTCCAGCGAATGGACGCTTAAAAAAAATTCCTATTTTCAACATAGTTCTGCGTTTGTTTGCCACATCCATTTGGAACACAATTTTCATCAGGTTATGGGCCCAGATCACGAGAGTGCGGGCGGATAAGATTAGTGTGTGGTTGACCGGCAGAAGTTGAAAGGCACAGGAGTGCAAGAATTTTCTAGAAAGCACGTGGAGAAAATGAGTTCGTTCTATCAAATAGAAAAGTTGGACACCGGGAATTATGATACTTGGTCCATTCAAATGCGAAACGTGCTGGTGCATGCGGAGATATGGAAGGTCGTGAACGAATTGAGACCAGATGAGGAGCCTCTTAACTGGGATGCACTTAACGAGAAGGCTTTGGCTATGATCACTTTGAGCTACCTGAAGAAGTGCACAACAGCAACGGATGCTTGGACAGTGCTGAAAGATGTGCATGAGCCAAGCGGACCTGCTAGAAAGATGTCGCTGTACAAAAAATTGCTTGGCTTGCGAATGACAGGTGAGGACAGTAAGTGCGAGTACGTCAATACATTTTGTTCAACTGTAGACAAGCTTTCGGAGGTAGACATCGACCTAGGGGACGAGCTCGCTGTGATAATCTTGCTCTCTAGTCTACCCAAAGATAATGAGAACTTTGTCATCGCCATGGAAACTCAAGACAAGCTGCCATGTCTGGAGCGGCTGAAGATCAAGTTGCTAGAAGAAGGAGAACGCAGGGCAAGCGAACCAGGACCTTCCCGAAACGAGCAACTGGCATTCCAGGCCAGGAGCAGACTCCGGCTGCTGCTTTGCAGAAAAAGAAGGCAAATGTACAGTGCTACAATGCGGCCAGCGTGGTCATTACAAAAGGGAATGCAAAGTCAAGAGAAATGAAAAAACGGAAAAGCAGAACATCACTAAGTCATTCACGGTTCTGGCGGCGGCTGAAGCAAATGACCTGGAACCTTCAAGATGGTGTATGGCGCAACCGCTCATATGTGTTGCGTGAAGAGTATGTTTACAGACTAAATTTTTCATGCCGAGGATGTAACTCTGGCAGACAACAGCATCATAAAGGCAGTCGGCCAGGGTAACGTCATACTCCAGACAGGATTCTGCGAGCTAAAGCTGGAGAATGTTCTGCATATACCACGGATGAAAGGGAACTTCATTTCAGTCACAAAGGCCATCGAACGAGGATTTACAGTGACGTTCGATCAAGGAAAAGCAACTGTGAGTCAGGAGGCATTCAAGACGAATAAGCTCTTTATGTTTGAGTCTGAACGGAATCTTTGCTTCGGAGCCAGGCAAACCGATGCCAGTGTTTGGCATAAAAGATATGACCATTTGAACTACGCTAGCCTGATGAATCTCTCGAAACAAGGAATGGTTTCAGGATTGGAAAATATAAATTTCTCAGAAGCGCATTCATGTCTGACGTGCATGAAATGTAAGATCCACTCACAGCCATTTCCAACGCCTTCGGAAAACAGAGCCAAGGGCCTTTTAGAACTTGTGCACACCGATGTTTGTGGGCCTTTCCAAAAACGTTCTCTCGGTGGCTCTGCATATTTCTTGTTATTTGCTGATGACATGTCCAGGCGAATGTTTGCGTACTTCCTCAAGTCTAAAGATGAAGTTTTCAGCAAATTCGTGGAATTCAAAGCAAGAAAGGAAGCTAGATTCGGCAAGCTGAAGCTTATATACCCTTGCAGTTATCAAACATGTTGAACAAAATACATAAAGGCTAACAACATTGCAGCTATGACGACTTTTCTATTAATTTTCCATATTTTCGACTATTGTTCTTATGGCAGCTAGGGTAGTTCATAAAGTCGATGTTGTAAAAATCATGCTCGTGGAAAAAAAACAACAACGTTATGATTATTTTGCCATTATTTCTATATTTTTTTTTTCGCTCTTTCCTATGGCAGCTATATGATTGAGTTATCCAATTTTGATCAAATTTAATCCGAAATTCAATTGTAGTTAGAAAACACCATCTGGAAGAAATCAAGAAGATTCGATGAAAAGCAACGGTGCAATATTTTTTTTCCTTTATTTATTTGACATCTTGTATGGGAGCTATCCGATATAGTCGGCCGATCCAGCTCGTTCCGACTTATATACTGCGTGCAATAACTACACACCTTTTGGTAAAGTTTCAGCAAGATAGCTTTAAAACTGAGAGACTAGTTTGAAGAGAAACGGACAGACGGACAGACAGAAAGACCGACAGACGGACAGATGAACATACGTATTTGGATTCAAATCGTGATGCTGATCAAGAATATATATACTTTATGGGGTCTGATGTGTCTCCTTCACTGCGTTGCAAACTTCTGGCTGAAATTATAATACCCTTTGCTCTGCAAGGTTATAAATATGGCAGAGCGGAAAACTGGAAAGAGAATAAAGTCCCTGAGAAGCGATAATGGCGGCGAGTTTGTGAACAGGCGTTTTGATGAATATTTGAGAGAACATGAAATCCTACGTCAGCTCACTGTGTCATATACGCCCCAACAAAATGGTGTGGCAGAACGTGCCAACCGTTCCCTTGTCGAGATGGCAAGAAGCATGTTAGTACCACCGATCTAGGAGAGTTTTTGTGGGCAGAAGCTATTCAAACTGATTGCTACATAAGGAACAGGTCGCCAACATCCGCTTTGATTGGCAAAACACCTTTTGAAGCATGGTACGGGAAGAAACCCAGTGTTTACGGAATGCGAACATTTGTATCTATAGCGGTCACTTTAAATAAAACACGGCACAGCAAGTTCCAAGCAAAAGGAAGGGAATATAAACTGGTAGGATACTCGCTCGTTTCAAAGGCATACAGGCTATATGATAAGGAGGCACGCGAAGTCATCGAAACCAAAACAGACAAAATGCAGCCAGATCGTTTCGAAAAGGAAGACATTTGAAGCGAAGAATTCCAAAGCGCAGAGGAGGCTAAATCCGAGCCGGAGGACATGCCGACAGAGTTCCAAAATGACGATGAGAATCGTGAGGCAGACGGACATCAGATAGAAGGCGTGCGGATCGGTCCTGGTAGACCAAAGATGGTGCGGACTGGCAAGCCCAGCCGTCCTAGAAAGCAATACAACGTTCTGAACTTTATGGCTGCACAAGAGTTCTTGCTTCCTGGTAGATACAAAGAAGTCACAATTGAAAAGCAGGCTTCTTACTGGAAAGAATCTATGGAAAAGGAATACACTTCGCTGGTAAAAAATGGTACTTGGATCCTGACTGATTTACCCAAGGGACAGCAAGCGATTGGCTGTAAGTGGGTATATACCATTAAGAGGGACAGCAGTGGAAACGTGCAGCGCTATAAATCTCGCCTTGTAGCCAAGGATATGGAGTCAACTATAAGGAAATGTATTCGCCAGTCTGTCGATAAGAGATAATAAAATTTGGTCCTGGCCTTGGCTGCTGAGCTGAATCTTCACTTGCACCAAATGGATGTGTGCACGGCCTACCTAAATGAAATGAAATAGCCTGAGGGATACATTGACGCGGTATCGCCGTAAAGTCTTACGATTTAACAAGGCAATACAATATAGGATTTACCCCTTCTCAGAACGAGCCATGTTTGTACAAGATGGATGTAGATGGCCGACTGTGCATGATACTTATCTACTTTGATAATTTGCTTATTGCTTGCCAGCAAAAAGAAGACATAATTGACATCAAGACAAAGATGAAGTTCGAGTGCGTAGATAAGGGTCAACTGGAAATGTTCCTAGGAATGCAGATAAAGCAAGAAGGCGAGAACGGAGCTATACAAGTAAACCAGCAGCTCTATATTAAGGACATGCTTGAGAAACACAACATGCTTAATTTTCGACCTGTGGGAACTCCTTTGGACCCTGGTTTTCAGATAGCTTGCTGCAATTCGAATTGCGTGCTGGAAGATCCAGCAGAGTACCAATTAGTCATCGGGGAACTGATGTGGCTGGCCCTAACATCAAGGCCCGATATATATCATTCAGTAGTGAAACTGGCCCAACGGAACAAGGAACCCCATAGCGAGCATGTTGCAGCAGTCAAGCATCTACTAAGGTATCTAGGAGCTACAATAGATCACAACTAGAACTACCGGCGTTGTGGACAGGCACTACGAGGATATGCAGATGCGGATTGGTGCGGAGATGTCGGAACACGTCGAGCCTACACTGGGTTCGTATTCATGTTAGCAGCTGGACCAATATCTTGGAAATCTGAGAGGCAAAACTGTGTCGCTTTAAGTAGCACAGAATCCGAGTATATGGCATTGACTTCCGCAACAAAGGAGGCACTTCACTTAAGGCAACTGGTGATCGAAATTGGATGCGGTGAGGCGGAGTCTGCAATTGTACTGTACGGAGATAATCTAAGTGCACATGCCTTGGCAAAAAACCTTGTTTTTCATGCACGCTCAAAACACATCGATATACGACATCATTTCATCAGGGAAATCGTACACAAAGGAGAAGTCGAGCTGAAGTACGTGGCAACCGCGGATATGAGGTGATATCTTCAAGAAAAACTTAAAGAAACAAAAGCATTGTCATTTTGTTAAGCTTATGAATTTGTATGAACATATCGACGCATTTCCGCGAATGTATCGTATCTTGAAAAATCAAATTTTACAGGAGAAGCTTTTTCTTTATTTTTGTATTTCGGTATTTTTGTGCGATTGCAGTATTTTCATGCAAATGAAAAAAAAATTGTATGGACTTACGATAATTTCGCGCGCACATTGAAAAGCATTGTAACATACGATAAAATTGAAACTTAATTTTTATCGGAACTATAGGGCTTTCAGTTATAATATTTCACAGGGTAGTGAGACATTAGGTGCCTAACAATTTTGCATTAAAATCTCAATTTAAAAAAAAAACGACATACGATACTTTCGCGGAAATGCGTCGATATGTAAACAGACACACATTGAGGAAGGGTGTTAAAGTACCGAAACAATGTGAATCTGTATATTTAGTTTTAACTCTGTTTTGGTCACACTGACGCTTTTGTATAACTCTCCAGCGAATGGAAGCTTATAATAAAATTCTTATTTTCAACATAGTTCTGCGTTTGTTTGCCACATCCATTTGGAACACAATTTTTATCATGCTCATCGTCTTCTCTTGACCGTGTAGCCGGATTCGAGCGTACATGTCGCATTCGCTGACCAATATTTGACCGTCTGGACATAATAAACTCTATATATGAAAACTTTTTTTTGGTTTAACTACTGCACAACAAGTGAAAAAGAACTTAATTCACTTCGAAATGATAAATGAAATCCACTATAATTGAGTGAAAGTGCTATGTGTAGCATGTACTCCGTTGTTGTTTTTAGTCTGATGAGTCTGTAACTCACGCTATACGTGATTTTGATATGTGTGTAAACGTCTATAAACCTCCATGCCGAGGTGCTCAATCACACACAACAAACCGCATTAAAATCAGTTGCGGGAGACGGGCGGTAGTCAAAAACACAATATTAACTTGTTTTTATATATAAGATTAAAATGCCCTAGAAAAACACTATTTATGAAAAATCATGTAGGGTAAGATGGGGTAAAACCGCCGGTGGGTAAAACCGCCATTTGGATTTCAAATTCAAATTAAGCGCTGAAACGATTAACCGTTGATAATGTAGATTCTGATTGATAATGCGCGGTTTTTGAAGTCGGTCGGAATACTGCAGCTTTATCGTGACAATTTCTATTGCCCCTTTTTTGTTTCACTCGACAGCAGCAAAAAATTTTTGTTATCAACATTGCTCAATGAAGTGTAAATGAACGGCTTGAAAAAAAAAGGTAAGTGTCCGCTTATAGTACGAACCTTGATACTGATGTACATGTATCAAGTTAGCCAATATTTCCAAAAATGTACAAACTAAGTAAGCTCGAAAAAAATTGGCGCGTGGGGTAAAAACGCCGCGAAAAGGTATTGCTCAGAAGTTTTAATTTTTTAAACTCTATAATATTTTACTTTTCTATAATATTGAAACCGACACTTTGGAAATTCACTAGGCACTTAATAATTGTGAAATTGATTGTTGAAATTTGTTCGGAGCAGAACCCCTAACTTGTAAATTCTACCCTAAATTCAAATGTATAACTGCTAATGTAAAGTAACGTAACGTAAACGTAAAGTTGTTTACCAACACCCGCATAATGTAATCGCGCCTAACTTTGCTTATCTTGTTTTTATCTATCTTCTTTATCTTTTCATTCGTCTTCGCAACTCTTAACCGATTTACATACTTTTCGTTCGATCTCGCAAAACCCTCGCAAGCAAGTTGTCGGTCGCGATCTTGTATATGCAAACACATAAACATTGTACACAAGAACAAACAAATAACACTCAGAGACACAAATATAAAACCACATCTCATTTAAATCACAAAACATTGGCCTTATTATTAAGTGCATAAAGCGGTAGCAACAAATTAGTTGCAGTCCTCTGAACAAAATTGTTAAATAAAAAGTTTTTGCAACATTTAAATTGATATAGTTTTTAATTAAAAAACTTCTGAATCCACATGTTGGAAATTTTGAAATTGAAGATTTTCTTCTATTAGGTATCAATATCTAAGATTTCAATATTTTATGATAATAATCTACTTGTTATTGGCATTATTTGCGTACTTAACTACTTAACTACACTTACCCCACTAGGTGGGGTAGAACCGCCGTTTTAAACTTTTCTTTTGAACGATCACAATTGTTTTAAAATAAAAGCTACATAAAAAACTTTCTAAATTAATTATGTAGCCAAGGGATTCAACTTTCAGAAATATGGGTTGGTTCATTGATCATTTTATAAATGATTGCTTGACATCGTCAAATATACATTTTTGACATCACGCAAGTATGCAACGGAAGTGTCGAAAAAGAAAGAGAGAGGAATCGAGACCGATTGAGAGAGAGTAAGACAGGGCGAACGTAGCATGAAGCAACTAGCGATGGAGTGAGAATAGAGAGCAAGCAAGTGAGAAAGATCGAGAGAAAAAGTGAGAGCCATGGAGCGAGAGATGTGAGAGAGCTATAGTGAGAAAGATTGAATGAAAGAAAGAATAAGGGATATTGAGAAATAATACATGCTATATTGGTTTGTGTATTCATTTACTATTGTATCTGTCGCATAACGTCATTTGCAGTAATCGCAGATTTTTTCATCTATTAACAATATGATTAGCACTTATGCATAAACATTGAGTTAAATTTATAAATAAACTTAATGAATAATATTTTGTGATAAATTTTAAAGTCGTCTTGTACTAAGCAGTTACTCGAAGGAAGTAATAGTATATCTATTATCTTTTGGTTTATTTACAATTTTTAGGCTAATTGGTTTGAAGGTTAGGTAGTTTTAATAGTTAAAAATAACATGTTGCATTTCAAATTGCCACTCGTCATTTAATAGTTCAATAAATATTTTTCGATAAAATAAAAATATTTGATAAATTCGCTTTTCTAAATTTTAAGTTCAAAAACCAAATTTAATTAATAATTTCTAATATTGACAAAAAACACGTGGAATTTTTATTTACAATTCGTCATTTGAAATTGCAATAAATCATTATGCATAAAATATAAGAACAATATTTTAAAACTTCTCTTGACATAATTTTAAGTTAAAACCTGGAATTTCTATAGTTATCATTAATTTACAATGATTTTGTATAAATTTAAATTGATGTCAGGTATTTTTACTATTTACAAAAAATCACGAGGAATTTTAATTAAATGTTCAACATCTGAGATTTTACTACCTATATTATTTTTAAACAAGAAAGGAAGCTAGGTTCGGCAAGCCGAACAGTCATTAGGGGAATGTTGTCAGGGTTGGGCCGTTGTCAGGGTCGGGCCATCTCAATATTTCGAATATTCGTTCTAGAACAATCTGTTTGTGGGTGTCTAGAAACTTATATCGGTCACTCGAAACTTTCCACGTGACTACTTATTTCGGGATTTCATTCTTCTACGCGTCGTTGCTCCGTGAAGAAAAAGTGCTCGAAAAAGTTTTTTTTACCTGGCCGAAAAAGGTGAATATCCCAAGAAAACAACATGTCATCCGCAAGGTGAGCATAAAAATACGTTATATAGTTATTTTTTTACAAAATACTAAGATATAGTTTCATTGTGAGATATAGTTTGGCTATATCATACCATAATAGATTAATACCGCATGTCGTCAGGGTTGGGCCACTTGTGTAGTCAGGCTTGGGCCATCATAATTTTTACATTTTATTCGTGTATTTTCGATTTTTGTTGTAATATTTAAGTTTTTTGTAGCAAAAATATGCAAAATAAATTAAATAGATTTCCTTAAAAAAATATTTCGATGGATTGAAAGAAGATGAATCATTTTTATCTTTTTCTTTAGTGTTTCTCGCTACAAACGAAAAAACAACTCTGAATAATTTTTTATTTACTGTAAAATCCCAAATAATTAAATAAATGAACAAAATAATGTCAGATTAACCTGAATTCAATTTTATTCCACCACGTTACGATATTGTCAACGATTTTCTAAAGGTGGCCCAACCCTGACTACATGGCCCAACGCTAACTACATTTTTTTTTTTTTCAAACGCCTATAACTTTTTTTGTTTTTGTTTTTTTGTTCTCTTTTTTTGGTGAACACTTCCTCTTGCTTGTACCTTTCCAAAAATGTATAAACTTATTCTGAATTGTCATTGGTTCAGAAGTTATGGACATAGGTCAAAACATGGCCCAACCCTGACAACATTCCCCTAGATATGTCGAACAAAATTCATATAGGGGACATTCTTTTACAAATCGTACACCTTTTTTTGCGTCACATTTCCGATTTTTGTCAAAATTTTTTTTCAAGTGTAGGAATCAAAATAAAAGACACGTTTATCGGTAACACGTTAAAACAATTATCTCTTGTTCTATTCGTATCGTTACAATTTTTTTTTATTATTTAGTTCAAGAATTCAGCTTTCAAAAAGTAATTTTATTTTTTTATTTAATTTTTTATTTATAAGATTTAGTAACAAATTAATCATTATATCGACATTTCAATGCCGATCCCCACAACTTATTTAATTGAAAAAAATCAATTTTTTATCCCTATGTTTCGCTTAATAAACAGTAAAAGGAATTAGAGTGGGGTCTTCATTAGATAAAGAGAAATTAAATAATTTTCGACTCTTCGCGCAGCGCGAGTTATAATAGGTTCGAATTGGGAATGTTGTACTTGATTTGGGAATCACTTTGACTTCACAAGATTTTGAATAAAACGCCCGGATGGTTTGAGTTCAACTTTAAGACTGATTCTGTATTTCTCTTTTGGTTGGCTTGTTGATTCTTATTCTAACATAAAATGCTGATCTAACGGAAAGTGCTTACTCTATGGATTTGAAGTGGGTCGTATAATTGGAGTAGTTTAGTAGAGTGGCTAAGCGGAGCGGATGCTATTGTTTTGATTCGTCTGCGATTCGATGCATCGGTTATTAGTAGGGCGATCGGATGGCCGCTGAAGTGTTTGCTGAGGCGGCGTGACGATCGGGTGGCCACTTAAGTGTTTGCTGAGGCTGCGATCTGGTGGCCGCTTAAGTGTTTGCTGAGGGTGCGATCGGGTGGCCGCTTAAGTGTTTGCTGTAGCGGCGGTTACAATAGTCGCGGCGGTTTTGGTGGGGGACCGCCGAGGCTAATTGTTGAGGCGGTAACTCCTCCCTCCTCAGATTGAACTACCGACCATAGCGGAGCGATGGTTGGTGTGAAAGTGGCAGGTGCAGTAATAGTTGATGTGAAGGTGGCAGGCGGACTAATGGTTGGTGTCAGCGTCGCAATTGGTGAAGTTGGTGTGAAGGTGGTCGTTCTTTTTGAGCAGACGGCCACGGCCAACAACACTATCAACATTATGATTAACATCGAGTATGTTGCTGTCGTATGTATAGTGGTTCCCATTTGTAGTCTGTTAATTTGTAGTTTCGTTTCTATATCTTCCATCTTTAGTTCGTGAATTCCCAGTTCCTGTGTTGTTCTATTTGTGTTGATAGTTCCGATGTGTGGTATGTCCAAGTTCAGTTTGGCTGTGCCAAGCCTCTCCGTTGCTTCGTACTGAACGTTGTTAACCATAGTTCTGCATTCGTTGAACGTGATTAGTGCTGATCCATTTATTGTTCTTTCTTGACCACAGTCCGTACGCAGTTTCACATTTTCTCCATTAAAAACGGCGATGTACCCCTCTTCCGGTTCAAAAATCCTTGTTTTGAGCCCAGCATCTCTCGTCTCACAATCCGCTTCCTTTCCGCTGATCAGTTTTCTTAAACAATTTTCATTAACCTGGTTTACAATTTTATCATTCTTACATATATATAAGTTCCTTACTTGCTGACATTTATTCTTATAATAGTACATTTCTTCATTATTCATTGCCACATATTCTGGCGTTATTACAAATTCCGTCTTATTCATAGGTAGTGCTATTATTCTATGTAGTGAATATGTTTCATTTTTAAAATTGGTAATTTTATTGCAAATATTAGGTCAGTTTCATTCATTATAGCTTTAAATTCTAAAAATTCATACATGTTTTCCTCTGATGTTATCTGAACGCCCTGTTCCTCTAACTCCTGTATGCATTTAGTTGCTTCCTGCTTTTCGAATATAAATTTTGAAATTAACCCCATTTTTGCCAACAATAAACTTTCAGCAACGTCGTTTAAATTTAATCCAAGCATATCTATTGTTACTGAAATCCTGTCTATGTATTCTAACCTATATATCCTCTTATCCTCCTCTAAAAACGTCTTACTTATTCCATTCTTATAGTTATTAATAAACGTGGCTACCCTGCTTTGTTCTTCATTAATATATTTCGTCAAATTTTTAAACATTATGCCGAACTTGTTACCTGTTTTCTCCTGTGCGGACACGGCCTCTCGTAATCTCTCCTCCTCGTTCTGTATTTTCCTTATTTCCTGTTCTAATTTCTCTGCATCTTCTGCATCTAGATTTCCTGTTATGGACTTAACAACTGATCCTAACCCATTAATTAGTCCCCTTGGTTTCCTTTTCTTAGGGCATATCGTCTCTAGTCTTGTTTTAATCATATTTAACTTGTTCTGTAATGCTCTCACGAGGTCTCTTGTTTCTGCATCGTCAGCTATGTCTCTGAGTGTCCTTCCTATGTTTTCTATTGCTTCCTGGTATTCTTGCAACCTTACTATGTGTATCAAATTCCTATGTGTTTGTATTATTCTTGCAGGGCCTAAGTTTATTTGTGCTAACGGCTCGTCTCCTTGTAACTCCCGAATCTCGAGACTCCTTCCTTCGGCCATGGTCACCGACCACCTGTAATTGTTATTATTCGTTTGATTTGGTTAGTCTTCTAATTTTTTCCTTGTGGATTTTCTGGGGTTTGGTAGATGTTAGTGTTAATCCGTTGTCTTCCAGCACCTTGTGTTTTGAAAATCTAGGGGTAAGTTTGTCCCTCCTGTTCTCTTTCCTAAATATTGTATCCCCTGGTTCTACTGGGTTCGGATACTCTCTGTTTGTATTTGCTGATTCTATACGTTTATTTTTCCTCTGTTCCACCATCTCCCTGATTTTCGGGTATAATTCGGCCTGAAACGCATTGATTTTCTGCAAATAATCATGCTCGTTGTTAAACGCTATGTTATTCCGAAAATGATGTGTTCTACCCGTGAATAATTCCTGTGGTGTTAACTTCGTAGCCGAATGAATAGCATTGTTGTATGTTATGAATGCTTCGTCCAATATTTCCTCATGCCTAATTTCCATTTTATTTGTTTTCTTTGCCTCGGTTATTAATCTATATATTTCTGTCAAGGTAGAGTGCAGTCTTTCGATTGTGGAATTACTTGACGACTGTTGAAAGGAGGTTGTATGCAGTTCCAATTCGTACTGCCTACAAAAGTCCTTAAACAGGTTGGAAGAGAATTCCACTCCCTGGTCACATACTAACTTTTTTGGGTATCCCGAACAAAGCCATGAAATTTTTTATCGCCTTTACCACGTTTATACTTTCTTTTGCTGGAATCGTTTTTCCCCACGCATATCTTGAGAACTTATCTATTATGGTTAATATATTTTTCTTATTAATAAAATATAAATCTATATGCACTACCTCCATGGGTCCCTGTGGAGTTTCCGCCATGCTGTATTTAATTTTGTGTGGATTCCTGTCGTATTTCTGTATTTGACAACTATCGCAGTTATTAATTGTTTGTGCTATAGCCTGTCTCATGTGCGGAAAGAACACCCTTCTTTTTAGGTGGGCTAAAGTTTCATCTATTCCCCTATGATTACTTTTTCCGTGATAATCCTTAATAATTTGTTCTTGTTGTATTTTCTCCGTAATGTCCGGTAATAATATTACACATCGTATTGCTTTATACAGCTTACTATATGCAAAGTACTTGCAATATACGTCCTGGATTGTTATTACTAAGTTATCTGGTATTAATAACGCTACTGTTCTTTTTGGTTTTAAAAATTCCTTTAATCTCCGGGCAATATTTTCCTCATTGAAAGTATTTTCTGTCCAAGTTATTCTTAGTTTAGTCCTAAACGGAATTTCTTTTTTATTTTCGATTGTCCCCCTTCTTCAACAACTACTTGAATGTTAAATTCATTTAATGGTTTTTCCGATATAGGAAACCCAAGCTGTAAGTCCTCTCCTGCAGAGTGGATCGTTTCACCGTTCGTTGCTACCTCCGAGACATTTTCTAACACATTCATCTCTGGCTGGATCCTGCTCAACGCGTCTGCCACCACATTCAGGGATCCTTTTTTATACACTATCTCGTAATCGTACTCCAGCATTTGAAGCCTCCATCTTACTAGTTTAGAATCCGGTTCTTTGATGCTCATAAGCCAGGTTAATGGCCTATGATCCGTCACTATCTTAAACTTGGTACCAAACAGGTAGTGTCTAAAGTGTTTAATCGCCCAAATAATGGCCAGCATTTCTTTCTCTATGGTCGCGTAATTCACCTCTGCTCCTGATAACGTTCTACTCCCATACGCTATTGGCCTATCTGTCCCCAAATTCCCTTGGGACAAAACAGCTCCAATTGCATAATTGCTGGCATCTGTAGTAAGGATGAACGGTTTCTCGAAATCTGGGAATTGTAATATCGGGTCGTTACACAACAAGGTTTTGCACACCTCAAATGTTTCTCTGTACTCTTCGTCCACTTGTACGGCCTTTTCCCCTTTCAATTGTCTTGTCATTGGTTTTGTTATGGCTGCGAAATCCCTTATAAATTTCCTGTAATATCCTAGTAATCCTAGGAAGGACTTAATCTGTTTTCTAGTCTTGGGAATTTCAAATTTCTTTATCGCCTCGATTTTCCCCGGGTTCGGTTTGATGCCCTGTTGGGTTACTACATGCCCTAAATATTCTACTTCTTTCCTTAAAAATTCCGTCTTGTCTAGTTGCAGCTTGAAATTGGCTTCTGTAAGTTTCCTAAAGACTTTTTCCAGGTCCGTGATATGTTCTTGTAGGGATGTTGAATATACCATTATATCGTCCATGTATATTAGGCAACACTTCCCCAGCAATTCTCCGAAAATGTTGTTCATCAGCCTCTGGAAGGTCGCCGGAGCATTGTTCAGTCCGAACGGCATCCTTACGTATTCGAAATGACCGCCTTCTGCCGAGAAGGCTGTCTTCGGAATGTCTGCCTCCTTTACTTCAATTTGATGGTAACCGCTAGCCAAGTCCAGGGTTGAGAAGTATTTTGCTCTTCCCAAACTGTCTAGCACATCGTTAATTATTGGTAGTGGATACCTGTCCTTGATTACTTTTTCGTTAAGCTTCCTGTAGTCCACTACCATCCTCCATTTTCTCTCCCCCGATGCGTCTTTCTTCTTTGGCACTAACCAGACCGGAGCACTCCATGGAGAATGGCTATGCCTAATAATCCTTTGGTCCAATAGCTTCTCCAACTGTTTCCTGATCTCCTGCCTTTCTTTAAACGCATATCTGTACGGCCTGACGTATATCGGAATGTCGTCCTTTGTTCTTATATGGTGTTTGACCGCATTCGTAAACGATAAGTTTTCCCCTTCTCTGTGGAATACCTTGGGGTATTTCCTACAAATCCTTCTTAGTTCAGCCAATTCCTCACAATTTAAATGTTCCGTTCTAATCTTGTCGAACGGTATATCCTTGTTTCCGTTTCCTATCTCCTCTATGTTGTTCAGTTCGAAGTGTTGTTCTGATTTAAATTCAGTAACCTTCAACGGTTCCTCCAAAAACAATTCTTGGTCTACCTCTGCATAATTCGTCACCTCCACTAGGCTCCGTCCGGCTACCGCTGTATAAATACCTTCCGAGAAAACCATGTCCTCCTTTATTGACGTCCTACCCAACAAGAAATCTCCATCCTGCATTTGTACCGGGACGGAAACAACTCTTTTGTTCCCGCTTCTATCGTGTATACATCCGTTGGTCTATATTTCTCGAAATGAATCTTCAACTTCCCGCTTGCCGTGTGGAACCACCCCTTTTCTACATCGATAATGGCTCCTAGTTGCTGTAACACATCTATTCCAATTAATCCTTCAAAAAACTGGTGAAATTTGAATAGTAGCATTCTCATCTCCCCTACTCCTCCCAGTTCTTCAAACATTGGAATAAACGCCTCTCTTAAAATTGCATGAGATTGGGTTATTGTTTTAATATTTATTGGCTCTCGTAACTCTCTTATGTCTTGTGTTTGTACCAATTCAGGCCGGATAAAAGAAAAGGTGGATCCTGTATCAATTAATATCTTAACTATTCCTGAGGTGCCTCTGATCTTCAAATACGGTAGAGTGGAGTGACCTTTCCTCGTCCCTAGATATCCTGTTGATTGTTCGAGGCTAGCTGCTGAAAATTTCCATCCTCCTCCTGGATGTTATGTAGCTGCCCCCCAGTTGCCGATCTGTTTTCTCCTCTATTGGAACTATTGGTCGAGTTATATGATCGCTTCGAATTGTTCGAAAAATTCGACTGCCTGGAGTTGTTGGAGTTGTATGATTGCCCTGAATAATTTGAATTCCCAGACATCCTTGATTGCCCACTTCCTTGCGTATCTTTTGGTGCCTGGATTTCTAATTGACTTCCCCCTCTGGGCTTGCCATTATTATAGTTATAGTTACTATTCCATTGCCTGTCTCGATTTTGTTGTCCATAATTCCATTTAGCGTTCCTATTCTGGTAGTTGCGATATTGCCTTGGGTACCCGGATGTCTCTCCTTGACCAAAATTGTTTGGCCCAAATGAATTGCCCATCATTGGGTATGGAAACCCGAATCCTGGCCATCCATTCATATTTGGCATTGCGAACGGCATCGGGAATGGTGGTTGGGCATTGTCTCCCCATCGATACTGTGCCCAGGTGCCTGTTTGCGTTTCTGCTATCGGAATCGGCACCTCCTCGTGCTCCTGTTTCGGAATCTCTTTAACCTCCTTCCTTTGCGACTCGGTCAGTTCCTGATTCCTTGGCTCCAGGTTCTTTTTATCCATCTCTCCTAAGTTCCTTTCTCGACAACCTATTTCATATGCCTTTGCTATAGTTGGCACACTCATGTTCCTAATGGTCACGCCTACTGGTCCGTCCAGCGCTGATATGAAGGCATTCAACGCTATCTCCTCATACCATTTGGGTTTGTCTCCCCTGAGTATCATCCCCCGTTCCAAAGCCTTGTTCTGGTTAACGAGGGCTTTCTTCAAGGCCATAACCTTCGTGTACAAAGTGTCCAAATCCAATTTCTTTTCCTTCAGGTGTGTTAACTCCATAATTAGGTCTTGCTCCGACCTCTTGTCCTTGAAATGTGTTATTAGCGTTTCCTTGATACGGTCCCAGTTCAATTCCGATTCATCTAGATCCAGAGCCCTATCCGCTGCTCCTACAATCTTGCTCCTAATGGCCCTTAATGCTATTAGTCCTACACTCGACCTTTCTTCCCCTTTAATAAGACCTAGGACCTGCTCTACCGCTGCTATAAATCCGTTTAATTTTCCAGACTCCCCCTCGTACTTTGGAATAATCTCCACTAGGTCTACTACCTTAATCGCTTCTAGTACGCTTGTTGTTGCCATTGCTACGGGTTCCTTTTCTACCTGCATTACTTTCGGACTTAACTTTCTTGGAATTCCCAAAGTCTATCTTGCTTATTCGTAATTTTCTTATAATACTTAGCTTAATCTTTTAGTGATGTAATAATAATTAATAGGTAAGTGTTATGTGTGTTCTTATTTACTATATATCCTGCTGGTTGGTTATCTCAATGTTATTCCTATCTTCTGTTGTTGTTATAGTGTAGTGGCTTCGTGAGTATCCGTGTGGAGACTTGGAGTTTTTCTTACATAATAATAATTAGGATCCTGATCATCCTTCTCGGTCTTCGTCGTCTCGGATCCTGCTCGTCCTTGATCGTCCAAAGGTCCTTTGTAGAATCCGTTCGTGGGCGAAGACTACCGACTGCGCCAGTTATAATAGGTTCGAATTGGGAATGTTGTACTTGATTTGGGAATCACTTTGACTTCACAAGATTTTGAATAAAACGCCCGGATGGTTTGAGTTCAACTTTAAGACTGATTCTGTATTTCTCTTTTGGTTGGCTTGTTGATTCTTATTCTAACATAAAATGCTGATCTAACGGAAAGTGCTTACTCTATGGATTTGAAGTGGGTCGTATAATTGGAGTAGTTTAGTAGAGTGGCTAAGCGGAGCGGATGCTATTGTTTTGATTCGTCTGCGATTCGATGCATCGGTTATTAGTAGGGCGATCGGATGGCCGCTGAAGTGTTTGCTGAGGCGGCGTGACGATCGGGTGGCCACTTAAGTGTTTGCTGAGGCTGCGATCTGGTGGCCGCTTAAGTGTTTGCTGAGGGTGCGATCGGGTGGCCGCTTAAGTGTTTGCTGTAGCGGCGGTTACAATAGTCGCGGCGGTTTTGGTGGGGGACCGCCGAGGCTAATTGTTGAGGCGGTAACTCGCGCGCTCCACATGCTGCCGCAGCGCGATCAATGTTATTTCATATCTTATTACCTAATAGAGACCCCACTCTAAATCCAAGTGTTTTTTTCTTAGGAATGACGTGTAGAATTAAATTGTAATTTTCCTAATTATATATGTTGTGGGGATCAGCTTTGAAACCATTAAATTGTTTATAATTTTTTTTTTCTGAACAAATAAAAAAAATTGCAGGTAAAAAAACTTGAAAAGGCAACATTAATACCTATTGAATAAAAAAAAAAGTTTTCATTATGTGACTACTGGAAGCGGAGATAATATATTTCATATATAGAAAAAATAAATGAAAAACTATTTTTTTGAGTAAAACCCTTTTACACTTGTCGAATAAAATCTTCCATAAAAGCTAAAAAAAATTTCATTCAATTCTGAGATATCTGAGATATCCGTATGATTTGTAAAAGAATGTCCCATACGACTCCTGTATGCATTTAGTTGCTTCCTGCTTTTCGAATATAAATTTTGAAATTAACCCCATTTTGCCAACAAATAAACTCTTCAGCAACGTCGTTTAAATTTCTAATCCAAGCATATCTATTGTTACTGAAACTCTAACTATGTATTCAACTTCTATCCTCTTATCCTCTCTAAAATCTGCCCCATTCCATTCTTATAGTTAGTAATAAACGTGGCTACCCTGCTTTGTTCTTCATTAATATATATTTCGTCAAATTTTTAAACATTATGCCGAACTTGTTACCTGTTTTCTCTTTGTGCGGACACGGCCTCTCGTAATCTCTCCTCCTCGTTCTGTATTTTCCTTATTTCTGTTCTAATTTCTCCTCCTCTTCTGCATCTAGATTTCCTGTTATGGACTTAACAACTGATCCTAACCCATTAATTAGTCCCCTTGGTTTCCTTTTCTTAGGGCATATCGTCTCTAGTCTTGTTTTAATCATATTTAACTTGTTCTGTAATGCTCTCACGAGGTCTCTTGTTTCTGCATCGTCAGCTATGTCTCTGAGTGTCCTTCCCATGTTTTCTATTGCTTCCTGGTATTCTTGCAACCTTACTATGTGTATCAAATTCCTATGTGTTTGTATTATTCTTGCAGGGCCTAAGTTTATTTGTGCTAACGGCTCGTCTCCTTGTAACTCCCGAATCTCGAGACTCCTTCCTTCGGCCATGGTCACCGACCACCTGTAATTGTTATTATTCGTTTGATTTGGTTAGTCTTCTAATTTTTTCCTTGTGGATTTTCTGGGGTTTGGTAGATGTTAGTGTTAATCCGTTGTCTTCCAGCACCTTGTGTTTTGAAAATCTAGGGGTAAGTTTGTCCCTCCTGTTCTCTTTCCTAAATATTGTATCCCCTGGTTCTACTGGGGTTCGGATACTCTCTGTTTGTATTTACTGATTCTATACGTTTTATTTTTCCTCTGTTCCACCATCTCCCTGATTTTCGGGTATAATTCGGCCTGAAACGCATTGATTTTCTGCAAATAATCATGCTCGTTGTTAAACGCTATGTTATTCCGAAAATGATGTGTTCTACCCGTGAATAATTCCTGTGGTGTTAACTTCGTAGCCGAATGAATAGCATTGTTGTATGTTATGAATGCTTCGTCCATTTCCTCATGCCTAATTTCCATTTTATTTGTTTTCTTTGCCTCGGTTATTAATCTATATATTTCTGTCAAGGTAGAGTGCAGTCTTTCGATTGTGGAATTACTTGACGACTGTTGAAAGGAGGTTGTATGCAGTTCCAATTCGTACTGCCTACAAAAGGTCCTTAAACAGGTTGGAAGAGAATTCCACTCCTGGTCACATACTAACTTTTTGGGTATCCCGAACAAAGCCATGAAATTTTTTATCGCCTTTACCACGTTTATACTTTCTTTTGCTGGAATCGTTTTTCCCCACGCATATCTTGAGAACTTATCTATTATGGTTAATATATTTTTCTTATTAATAAAATATAAATCTATATGCACTACCTCCATGGGTCCTTGTGGAGTTTCCGCCATGCTGTATTTAATTTTGGGTGGATTCCTGTCGTATTTCTGTATTTGACAACTATCGCAGTTATTAATTGTTTGTGCTATAGCCTGTCTCATGTGCGGAAAGAACACCCTTCTTTTTAGGTGGGCTAAAGTTTCATCTATTCCCCTATGATTACTTTTTTCCCGTGATAATCCTTAATAATTTGTTCTTGTTGTATTTTCTCCGTAATGTCCGGTAATAATATTACACATCGTATTGCTTTATACAGCTTACTATATGCAAAGTACTTGCAATATACGTCCTGGATTGTTATTACTAAGTTATCTGGTATTAATAACGCTACTGTTCTTTTTGGTTTTAAAATTCCTTTAATCTCGGGCAATATTTTCCTCATTGAAAGTATTTTCTGTCCAAGTTATTCTTAGTTTAGTCCTAAACGGAATTTCTTTTTATTTTCGATTGTCCCCCTTCTTCAACAACTACTTGAATGTTAAATTCATTTAATGGTTTTTCCGATATAGGAAACCCAAGCTGTAAGTCCTCTCCTGCAGAGTGGATCGTTTCACCGTTCGTTGCTACCTCCGAGACATTTTCTAACACATTCATCTCTGGCTGGATCCTGCTCAACGCGTCTGCCACCACATTCAGGGATCCTTTTTTATACACTATCTCGTAATCGTACTCCAGCATTTGAAGCCTCCATCTTACTAGTTTAGAATCCGGTTCTTTGATGCTCATAAGCCAGGTTAATGGCCTATGATCCGTCACTATCTTAAACTTGGTACCAAACAGGTAGTGTCTAAAGTGTTTAATCGCCCAAATAATGGCCAGCATTTCTTTCTCTATGGTCGCGTAATTCACCTCTGCTCCTGATAACGTTCTACTCCCATACGCTATTGGCCTATCTGTCCCCAAATTCCCTTGGGACAAAACAGCTCCAATTGCATAATTGCTGGCATCTGTAGTAAGGATGAACGGTTTCTCGAAATCTGGGAATTGTAATATCGGGTCGTTACACAACAAGGTTTTGCACACCTCAAATGTTTCTCTGTACTCTTCGTCCACTTGTACGGCCTTTTCCCTTTCAATTGTCTTGTCATTGGTTTTGTTATGGCTGCGAAATCCCTTATAAATTTCCTGTAATATCCTAGTAATCCTAGGAAGGACTTAATCTGTTTTCTAGTCTTGGGAATTTCAAATTTCTTTATCGCCTCGATTTTCCCGGGTTCGGTTTGATGCCCTGTTGGGTTACTACATGCCCTAAATATTCTACTTCTTTCCTTAAAAATTCCGTCTTGTCTAGTTGCAGCTTGAAATTGGCTTCTGTAAGTTTCCTAAAGACTTTTTCCAGGTCCGTGATATGTTCTTGTAGGGATGTTGAATATACCATTATATCGTCCATGTATATTAGGCAACACTTCCCCAGCAATTCTCCGAAAATGTTGTTCATCAGCCTCTGGAAGGTCGCCGGAGCATTGTTCAGTCCGAACGGCATCCTTACGTATTCGAAATGACCGCCTTCTGCCGAGAAGGCTGTCTTCGGAATGTCTGCCTCCTTTACTTCAATTTGATGGTAACCGCTAGCCAAGTCCAGGGTTGAGAAGTATTTTGCTCTTCCCAAACTGTCTAGCACATCGTTAATTATTGGTAGTGGATACCTGTCCTTGATTACTTTTTTCGTTAAGCTTCCTGTAGTCCACTACCATCCTCCATTTTCTCTCCCCCGATGCGTCTTTCTTCTTTGGCACTAACCAGACCGGAGCACTCCATGGAGAATGGCTATGCCTAATAATCCTTTGGTCCAATAGCTTCTCCAACTGTTTCCTGATCTCCTGCCTTTCTTTAAACGCATATCTGTACGGCCTGACGTATATCGGAATGTCGTCCTTTGTTCTTATATGGTGTTTGACCGCATTCGTAAACGATAAGTTTTCCCCTTCTCTGTGGAATACCTTGGGGTATTTCCTACAAATCCTTCTTAGTTCAGCCAATTCCTCACAATTTAAATGTTCCGTTCTAATCTTGTCGAACGGTATATCCTTGTTTCCGTTTCCTATCTCCTCTATGTTGTTCAGTTCGAAGTGTTGTTCTGATTTAAATTCAGTAACCTTCAACGGTTCCTCCAAAAACAATTCTTGGTCTACCTCTGCATAATTCGTCACCTCCACTAGGCTCCGTCCGGCTACCGCTGTATAAATACCTTCCGAGAAAACCATGTCCTCCTTTATTGACGTCCTACCCAACAAGAAATCTCCATCCTGCATTTGTACCGGGACGGAAACAACTCTTTTGTTCCCGCTTCTATCGTGTATACATCCGTTGGTCTATATTTCTCGAAATGAATCTTCAACTTCCCGCTTGCCGTGTGGAACCACCCCTTTTCTACATCGATAATGGCTCCTAGTTGCTGTAACACATCTATTCCAATTAATCCTTCAAAAAACTGGTGAAATTTGAATAGTAGCATTCTCATCTCCCCTACTCCTCCCAGTTCTTCAAACATTGGAATAAACGCCTCTCTTAAAATTGCATGAGATTGGGTTATTGTTTTAATATTTATTGGCTCTCGTAACTCTCTTATGTCTTGTGTTTGTACCAATTCAGGCCGGATAAAAGAAAAGGTGGATCCTGTATCAATTAATATCTTAACTATTCCTGAGGTGCCTCTGATCTTCAAATACGGTAGAGTGGAGTGACCTTTCCTCGTCCCTAGATATCCTGTTGATTGTTCGAGGCTAGCTGCTGAAAATTTCCATCCTCCTCCTGGATGTTATGTAGCTGCCCCCCAGTTGCCGATCTGTTTTCTCCTCTATTGGAACTATTGGTCGAGTTATATGATCGCTTCGAATTGTTCGAAAAATTCGACTGCCTGGAGTTGTTGGAGTTGTATGATTGCCCTGAATAATTTGAATTCCCAGACATCCTTGATTGCCCACTTCCTTGCGTATCTTTTGGTGCCTGGATTTCTAATTGACTTCCCCCTCTGGGCTTGCCATTATTATAGTTATAGTTACTATTCCATTGCCTGTCTCGATTTTGTTGTCCATAATTCCATTTAGCGTTCCTATTCTGGTAGTTGCGATATTGCCTTGGGTACCCGGATGTCTCTCCTTGACCAAAATTGTTTGGCCCAAATGAATTGCCCATCATTGGGTATGGAAACCCGAATCCTGGCCATCCATTCATATTTGGCATTGCGAACGGCATCGGGAATGGTGGTTGGGCATTGTCTCCCCATCGATACTGTGCCCAGGTGCCTGTTTGCGTTTCTGCTATCGGAATCGGCACCTCCTCGTGCTCCTGTTTCGGAATCTCTTTAACCTCCTTCCTTTGCGACTCGGTCAGTTCCTGATTCCTTGGCTCCAGGTTCTTTTTATCCATCTCTCCTAAGTTCCTTTCTCGACAACCTATTTCATATGCCTTTGCTATAGTTGGCACACTCATGTTCCTAATGGTCACGCCTACTGGTCCGTCCAGCGCTGATATGAAGGCATTCAACGCTATCTCCTCATACCATTTGGGTTTGTCTCCCCTGAGTATCATCCCCCGTTCCAAAGCCTTGTTCTGGTTAACGAGGGCTTTCTTCAAGGCCATAACCTTCGTGTACAAAGTGTCCAAATCCAATTTCTTTTCCTTCAGGTGTGTTAACTCCATAATTAGGTCTTGCTCCGACCTCTTGTCCTTGAAATGTGTTATTAGCGTTTCCTTGATACGGTCCCAGTTCAATTCCGATTCATCTAGATCCAGAGCCCTATCCGCTGCTCCTACAATCTTGCTCCTAATGGCCCTTAATGCTATTAGTCCTACACTCGACCTTTCTTCCCCTTTAATAAGACCTAGGACCTGCTCTACCGCTGCTATAAATCCGTTTAATTTTCCAGACTCCCCCTCGTACTTTGGAATAATCTCCACTAGGTCTACTACCTTAATCGCTTCTAGTACGCTTGTTGTTGCCATTGCTACGGGTTCCTTTTCTACCTGCATTACTTTCGGACTTAACTTTCTTGGAATTCCCAAAGTCTATCTTGCTTATTCGTAATTTTCTTATAATACTTAGCTTAATCTTTTAGTGATGTAATAATAATTAATAGGTAAGTGTTATGTGTGTTCTTATTTACTATATATCCTGCTGGTTGGTTATCTCAATGTTATTCCTATCTTCTGTTGTTGTTATAGTGTAGTGGCTTCGTGAGTATCCGTGTGGAGACTTGGAGTTTTTCTTACATAATAATAATTAGGATCCTGATCATCCTTCTCGGTCTTCGTCGTCTCGGATCCTGCTCGTCCTTGATCGTCCAAAGGTCCTTTGTAGAATCCGTTCGTGGGCGAAGACTACCGACTGCGCCAGTTATAATAGGTTCGAATTGGGAATGTTGTACTTGATTTGGGAATCACTTTGACTTCACAAGATTTTGAATAAAACGCCCGGATGGTTTGAGTTCAACTTTAAGACTGATTCTGTATTTCTCTTTTGGTTGGCTTGTTGATTCTTATTCTAACATAAAATGCTGATCTAACGGAAAGTGCTTACTCTATGGATTTGAAGTGGGTCGTATAATTGGAGTAGTTTAGTAGAGTGGCTAAGCGGAGCGGATGCTATTGTTTTGATTCGTCTGCGATTCGATGCATCGGTTATTAGTAGGGCGATCGGATGGCCGCTGAAGTGTTTGCTGAGGCGGCGTGACGATCGGGTGGCCACTTAAGTGTTTGCTGAGGCTGCGATCTGGTGGCCGCTTAAGTGTTTGCTGAGGGTGCGATCGGGTGGCCGCTTAAGTGTTTGCTGTAGCGGCGGTTACAATAGTCGCGGCGGTTTTGGTGGGGGACCGCCGAGGCTAATTGTTGAGGCGGTAACTCGCGCGCTCCACATGCTGCCGCAGCGCGATCAATGTTATTTCATATCTTATTACCTAATAGAGACCCCACTCTAAATCCAAGTGTTTTTTTCTTAGGAATGACGTGTAGAATTAAATTGTAATTTTCCTAATTATATATGTTGTGGGGATCAGCTTTGAAACCATTAAATTGTTTATAATTTTTTTTTCTGAACAAATAAAAAAATTGCAGGTAAAAAACTTGAAAGGCAACATTAATACCTATTGAATAAAAAAAAAGTTTTCATTATGTGACTACTGGAAGCGGAGATAATATATTTCATATATAGAAAAAATAAATGAAAAACTATTTTTTTTGAGTAAAACCCTTTTACACTTGTCGAATAAAATCTTCCATAAAAGCTAAAAAAAAAATTTCATTCAATTCTGAGATATCTGAGATATCCGTATGATTTGTAAAAGAATGTCCCATACGCAAAATACATAAACTTTGTACATAAACATAAACCAAATAATACTCAGAAACTCAAATACAATTACAATACAATTACAATTAAAAAGCTACCTGGAGTTAGATGAGGCTGTCAACTTTGGCGTGACTGATCTTCAAGTGCGACTTGATTTTGTCGATCAAATGCAAGTGGACTTTGATAAAAGTCAAACCGCAGTCGAAAAGTTAGACTTGCACGAATTGTACAGTGACGCTCGGTCAAAGTTCGTAAATATCTACCTCGCGGTAAAATCGCAAATTTCACGTGAACTTGGCAAGCAGGGTAGATTCTTAGTCGTCAACTCTACGGTCCTTCCATATGTCGGTGGTGATTCGAGATCCGCTGCGCGTGCCAAAAGGCTCCCAGAAATCAAGTTGCCAAGGTTCAGCCGTGCCTATATGGATTGGCCTGATTTCTACGCAATGTACAACACCATTGTGAGCAAAAATGATGACCTGAGCAGCGTGGAAAAGTTCCAAAGGATCGGCAGCAAACTTACGATGCTTAAGCGACCAGATGAATTCGCATCTGCGCGCTCTGAATACCACGGCAATGACACAGGAGATCATGGACGGTCTTCTGATCTATCTGGTAGCTTCGAAGTTGGATCCCCAAACTCAAGAGAAATGGGAAGACGGTCTGCAGGCAAATAAGCTACTGAAGTGGAAAGATATGGCTGCATTCCTGGAAAAGAGGTGCCGCATGTTGGAGAATACTGAAAACGCTATGGTAATCCAAACCCCTAGCAAATAGGTGGGAAAACCAAACACTAACAAAAATATTCATAACGCACTCGTAGCATCATCATTTAATAGCTCATCATGTAGTATGTGTGAAAGTAAAGATCATTTCATTTCTAAATGCGCTCAGTTTTTAAACCTCAGTCCCATTTTGCGATATAAGGAGGCTAAAAGGCTGCACTTGTGTCTAAATTATTTGCGCAAAGGCCATGGCATGCAACAGTGCAAGTCTGGTTCTTGCAAACGCTGCTATTCGAAGCATAATTCGTTGCTTCACATCGATTCTAATGCCATCGCCACACCCTCTCCTCCAACTACCATTACTAACACTCAAAACGTCGTTTCGCTTATATCAGCATCACTCTCTGAAGCTCCACCTGTTATCTCGTCAGATAGTAAGACCGATTATGTGCTGCTTGCCACTGCCATCGTATACATCAGAAATCGATCTGGTGCATTTGTCCCCTGCAGAGCCTTGTTAGATACTTGTGCTGAAATCAACATCGTCACTTCTCGTTTCGTTAAGCAGTTGCAACTCAATACTCGCCAAGCAAACACATCTATCTCTGGAGTTGGTGAATCATCATTTTCATCAAATGCAACCGTCGATCTCGAAGCACACTTCAGGGATAGAAAATATCGTACAGCACTGACTGCAGTAATCAGTGGCAAAATTACGGATTATCAGCCTCATTTTGATTTAAACGCCCTAGGGTGGAACATACCACCAAATTTTGTTCTTGCTGCCCATTGCCCATCTGCCCATTTTGCAAAAAACGCGTCTTGCCTGGATCGCATCTGGAGGGATTTCGTTCTCAAACATGAAGCATTCAGCACTTGCAGTGACCACTGAGCCGGAAAAACGATTCCTTGCCAGACATTGTCAAACGGTTTTGGGAAATCGACAGCTACTGTAGATCTCTACTTGTCGCAACTGATGAAGATGTATTGTGCGAGCAGCTATTTCAGAATACCTTTTCTCGACTTAGTTCAGGGCAATACTCAGTTCGTCTGCCTGCCAAAGCCAGTTTTGATATGCTCGGCGATTCATACGGTCGTGCCTTACGTCGATTTAAGACGCTAGAGGGAAAATTGCTCAAGGATTTGGAATTGAAGTCGCGATACGCTGTTCATTAAACAAAATATATCGACCTACAGCATATGTCACTTGCTTCTGAGCAATCAGTAGTCTCGCAATATTACTTGCCTCATCATTGTGTGCAGAAGCCAGATAGTACAACCACAAAGTTACGAGTTGTATTCGATGGGTCAGCTAAAACGACCTCAGGATACTCTTTAAATGATTTGTTGTTTGCAGGTCCCTCAATACAACCTAAAATCTTCAACACACTGCTTCGTTTTCGTTTTTTCAAAGTTGCATTATGCGGGGACATATGCAAAATGTATCGATGTGTCCGTGTCACTAGCCCTGATAACTATTTGCAGTCTATCTTATGGCGTGACAACCCAAATCAACAAGTCAAGGCTTATTCGCTCGATACGGTGACCTATGGCACTAAGCCGGCTGCATTTCTGGCAATTCGTGCTATGCAGCAGCTATCCTATGATGAGGAAGCTGAGTTCCCGTTGGCAGCCAAAATAGTTCCAAGAGACTTTTATGTAGACGATCTCATATCTGAAGGTGACTCGATCGAGGAGGCCGCTCAAATTCGTGAGGAGGTAAAGGAATTGCTATGCAAGGGTCATTTTCCAATTCGAAAATGGTGTTCAAATGAGGCAGCAGCTTAAGAAGGCGAGCCAGAAATTGTTCGCGAGAAAACGCTTAGATTTTTTATGATGGAACTGATGTCCTCAAAGCACTCGGCTTACATTGGGATGCAAAATCGGTTCACTTGCTTTTCTCATTGTCTGGAACCATGACAGAAAGCGGTTCAACGAAAAGATCGATTTTATCGGCCGTTTTCAAGTTCTACGACCCTCTCGGATTGATTGTTACAAAGTTGAAAATATTTCCAATTCTTTGGAAAGACAAACTGGATTGGGACGAGTCGCTTCCGCAATCTTTGCATTCCTCATGGCTGGAGCACATGAAGCAGATGTCAGCGGTCAATCATTTAAAGTTTCCTGGTTTCGTTATGCAGCCTAACTCGTCGTTGGAGATACACGCTTTTTTGTGACGCAAGCTTAGCAGCGTATGGCGCCTGCGTTTACGTCAGATCTGAAATTCATGGCTGTGTCTCAACTCATTTACTCTGTTCCAAATCTAGAGTTTCGCCTCTAAAAACACTCACTATACGCAAATTGCCCTATCATCTCAAACATTGCCCTAACCATTTCATCTGATTGTATTTTTTATTGTAGGTCTGATTCAACCATAACGCTTTCTTGGATTCGTCAAGCTTCATCAGATTTAATATTTTTGTATTCAACAGAAATGCGCAGATTCAGGATCGCACCAAGGGCATGATATGACGTCATGTTCCCACACACTGGAACCCTGCCGACATATTATCGCGTGGATGTTCACCTCTCGAGCTTTTGGAGTCGAACCTGTGGCGAGAGGGACCTCCATTTTTACGTTCGGATTCATCGTGCTGGCCAAATATAGCGCCTTTTGTGGAAGACTTGCCTAAACGTCGTCGCATGGTTTTAGTTGTAACCGAGAAGCAGGATATCTCATACGATTGCAAATTTCAAAACTCATTTGGCAAGCTGCAGCGAGTTTTTGGATATATATACCGGTTCTGGCTTCTCAAATTTCAAAATCAAACGCGACGCAAAGGACCACTCGCAGTCGATGACGTCAAAGGTGGCACACATCTACTCATCAAAGGAATCCAGCATGTTTCCTTCGCAGAGGACTACAAAGCATTGCGAAAGAACAAGCAGGTTGCTTCAAATAGCAAGCTCTCGTCGTTGCATCCTATTCTGGATGACTCAGGATTAATTCGTGTTAGTGGTCGCTTGCAAAACTCGATTCTGAACTACGATGCGAAACATCCCATTTTTCTGCCAAAAAATCATCCTGTTACTCAAACAATCGTCGCTCATTTTCATCACAAGTTTTGCACGCAGGACCGCAAAGTTTACTAGCTGCCTTGCGCCAGAGGTTTTGGCCAATTGAAGACCGAAAGACAGTCGCAGCTATCGTAAACAAATGCATCAGGTGCTTCAGAATGAAGCCGAGAATGATGGAGCACATCATGGCCCCCCTTGCCGGCCAGCCTCTCACTTAAAATTAGTAGAGGATTTATCAACCGCGTCGTTCAACGCCGCTCTCAAGCGTTTCACCAGCATCAGGGGCAAACGCAACACGATCTGGTCGGACAACGCAACCAACATTGTTGGTGCGAGAAACGAATTGCAGGAGCTCAGGCAAATCTTCCTGGCTGATCCTCCAAATATCGAGCTTCGCACTGACCTGTTGTCTAAGTGAATTAATTAATTGGCAGGCCCCATTTCAGAAAATCCTAGCGACTTGGAGGTTCTCACGACTGGACATTTTCTTATTGGCATTGCTTTCAACGCCATAGACGAACCCGACATCACCCATCTTAATATCGATCGGCTAAGTCGCTGGCAGCGAGTTTGCCAGATGCAGCAGGCGATTTGGCACAAGTGGAGCACTGCCTACCTATCGCTACTCCAGGAACGTGGGAGATTGCGGTCAGAAAAGACAAATTTGTCGCCCGGCAGCATAGTCATCATTAAGGACGACAATCTTCCTTCACTCCAATGGCGCATGGGCAGAGTTGAGAGCATCGTTCTTGGACCAAATGGCGTGGCCCGCGTTGCAGTTATTCGAACAGCTGCAGGCATTATCAGAAGAGCTGTTGGCAAGTTGGCCGCTCTGCCCTTTGAGACCACCTCGTCTGTCAGCGTGACTCTTCCAGAGGGGGGAGCATATTCAGAGCAGAGTCCCTAACTTTTTTACATTTCGATTTCCTAAATTCAAAGTTAAATTCTAACTGCTAACGCAACGTAAACGTAAAATTGTTTACCAACACCCGTCTAATTGCAATCGCAAATAATTTGGCTTATCTATTTTTCTCTATCTTCATTATCATTCCTCTTTTCGCAACTCTGAACCTATACATTCAATTTTCGTTCTCGCTTCACCCTCGCACACCGTGTGCTTTTGCGCCAAATTCTCGGTCGCGATCTTGTATACGCAAAATACATAAACTTTGTACATAAACGTAAACTAAATAATACTCAAAAACTCAAATACAAAGGCACATCTCATCTAATCATAAACCATTGGCCTTATTTTTAAAAAGTGCATAAAGCGGTAGCAACAAATTAGTTGCAGTCCTCTAAACAGAAATAATGGAAATAAAATGATCACGTCGTTGTTTTTTATACTACGACTATGATTTTTAGTGTCAAGTTTTGTAACAAGCCTTTTTTGTACTTTGCTTTGTTAATTGAATCTTCTCCTTGTGAGAATTACAATAAGTGTATCAAATCTTATGCTATAACCTAACAATAAGTCGTATAGACTGCAATAGTAGAAATGGCCCTGACAAATTATAGCTAAGTTGGAAGGTCGTTACGTCTGGAAACCCGAGTCAAGTCCCTTGCGAGATGATTTGGGTGGGCTGAGAGTTTTTCCTTGTATGACGCTTTTTGCTTCTCTATTTCATCTTTTATTGCAAGAATGCCAAGATCCCTGTGGATATTTTGATTACGTATATACCATGGTGTCCCAGTGATAGCTCTCAGGAACTTTGCTTGAGCGCGCTGTATGATGTCAATGTTGGTTTTGCTTGCGTTCCCCCAAAGCTGGGAGCCATACGCCCAGATTGGTTTAAGAGTGGAGTTGTAGAGCAGTACCTTGTAGTCCAGACACGTGGGCGATCGGGCGTTTATCATTCAGTGGAGGCTGCTGGCTTTTAGTTTTAGATGTAGTTTCTTGCATTCGATGTGTCTACGCCATGTTAGACGTCTGTCGAGGTGAATGCCGAGATACGTTACTTCGTTGACTTGGGGGATTTGTGTGCTATTCAGGTAGATCGGAGAGCATGTTTGTCTGTTGAGAGTAAACGTTACGTGCTTACACTTCTGTTCATTTATTTTGATACGCCAGTCGGATAGCCACTTCTACTACCGTGAGGTGGTTGGCTAATTGGGATGTTGCACGGACTGGGCATCTGGAGCGGCTGAGGATCGCAGTATCGTCAGCGAAGGTGGATGTTAGTAGTCGGTCGCTCGTGGGAATATCCGCTGTGTAAAGGACGAATAGAGTTGGTCCAAGTGCGCTTCCTTGTGGGACTCCAGCTTCGATTTTATAGTTTTCGGATGTTGTTGTGTTGCACCTCACTGCGAAGACTCTGTTGTAGAGATACGACTCGAGTAATTTGTGAGTGTACCCGGGAAAGTGTGTTTTGATTTTATGCATAAGACCGTTGAGCCAGACGCGGTCGAATGCTTGGGATATGTCGAGGAATATCGCGCTGCAGTATTCTCTATGTTCGAAGGCTGTGCGAATCTCTGATGCTCGATAGTTCCATGTTTTTCTCTGAAGCCAAATTGATGGGCTAGGATAATGTTATGAGCTCCCATATATGGTAACATGCGTGTTAGAAGGCATTTTTCGAACAGTTTGGACAGGCATCATAACAGACTTATTGGTCTGTAAGAGGACGGAATCGTGTGATCTTTTCCGGGCTTTGGTATCATTATAATTATTGACTTTTTCCATTTTTTTTGGATAGTAGCCAAGACTTATGATCCCATTGAAGAGTTTACAGATGACCTCAAAAGCACAGTTTGGAAGTTCAATTATCATTTTTGGAGTTATTTCGTCACCGCCGGGAGCCTTTTTCGGTTTTAGCCTCCGGGTGACTTTGGTGATCTCGTTCGGTTGAAACGATGGTATTGTAGATTCGCTTTCAGTTTGGATTTGCGGTAGAGCAAAAGGACTTGCGGCGGGATTCGATTGGAAGACGCCCATGAGATGTGAGGCAAATGTTTCGGCTCTGTCTGTGTCGCTGCGCGCCCAGCCACCTGAAGAATTTCTTATCGGGGAGACGATTTCAGCCGGAGAGCTTAGATTTGGGTGAGCCCTCCACAAAGGATGCTTTGCACTAGTTGGAGAGAGTTTCTCGATATATCTCAGTTGTGCGTTTTCGGCATCTTGCTTCAGAACTCGGTTTAGTTTACGGGTGGCTTCATTTAGGCGTTGCTTAGAGCATGGCGATCTGCTGTTTTGCCACGCCCGTCGACGACACCTCTTTTCCATAACGAGCTGTTGAATTTGCAGGTTTGGTTTGAACTTCTTTATTTGCACATCATGTCGTTGTGGTGTTGAGATCCTGGCTGCTGTGACGAGTACCTCTTCCAGGGCGGCGGTAGAGAAGTCGATGTCCGCTTCGATATTGAGCTGGGTGGTAAGCTCAATGTCAGTTCTGTGCGACGTCAGCCTGTAGGTGTTGTCCGTAATTTCTGGGCTTTATCAACAATGGAGAGTGGGTTGATGAGAGATCCTGTAGGGCCTTGGCGCTTATTAGGTTGCGTGGGATGTTTTTTGTAACCGCGAAATCAATAATCTGGGATCTTTCTAGGATCTGCTGGCCAATATGTGGGGCTACCAGGAGAAACGTAGTCCAACTTATTTCTCACATTTATAAGTGCTTTATAAAGTTGCCTTCCCTTGGGAGTAACGAGGCGTGATCCCCAGTGTGTATGCTTGGCGTTGTAATCTCCAGCAGCTATGAAGCGATCCCCTAGTGAGTTGTAGAAATCCATGAATTGACCTTCAGAGATTGTAAAGCGGGGTGGGCAGTAGACAGCGGCGATGCAAAGGTTGTCGTTTCCTGACTGCACTTTTATAGACGTGGCTTGCAAGTTATTTGTTGCAAACCTTTGGTGAAGATGGTGTTTGATGCGTTCTCTTTACCATCGGGATGATCTGTGCGGTAGAAGGTATAACCCCGTATATGGAAGTTATATCTGCTTGTGAGGTGGGTTTCAACCAGCAGCATAGCGTCGATGTGATTTATATTCAGGAATTGTGTTATTTCAAGTTTATGCCGTGAAATGAGATTTGGCATTCCACATGGATATTCGTAGATTGCTCACTGATTATTTGGATTGTTGTGATAAAAGCAGCTGCATCACCATATTCTGGTTCTGGACCAGCGATTGCATGGTCGCTTTCATAAATGACATGAACTCCATCATACTTTGTTGCATGGCAAACATTATAGTTTCCAAATTGCTTTGTGGCTGGACTGGGACCTGTTGAGCGTTTTCTGAGTGTGGTGTGGATGGATTTTCCATACCCGTGTGTAGTGCACCAGCGTAGGAGATGCCATTGCTGGTACTGAGCGAACCGAAAGATGATCTGGCTGCCTTGGCGAAAAATACGTCTGGCGTAGTTTTTGATTTAAAATACACATTTTGTATATTTTGTTGACGCGTAGCTGTCGCTTGCCGCATGCGGCTCTTCAGCTCCTTGTAGACCAGACAGCCTCTGTAGTTTGCCGTATGGTTTCCTCCACAGTTCCCACAGTTTTTTTTGTATGGGGATCTGCTTTGTTAGCAGGGCAGTGTGCGGAATTGTGGAAGTCTCCGCAGACTACACAGACTGACCGAAGTGTGCAGTATGTCCTGGTGTGCCAAACTCTTGACAATTTGTACATTGCACTGGGTCGTTTTGTTTGTGTGGTTCTTCCACTGTGGTCCTCCGGTGTAGTAAGAACTGCAGCTTGTAGATTGGGTGCACTTCATTTTTCTTTAGGATTTTGCTATCTGGCTCGAACTCGACCTTAAAGAGTGGTTGCGGCTTTTTGTTTTAGTTGATAATGTTGCTAACATTCTTAGCCCAGAATCCCTTGTCTTTAAGGGCTTCTAGTATCTCAAAGGGGCGACGTCAGGTTCGATTCCTTTTAGTACTACTTGTAGCCCTTCGCTACTTTTTAGTTGGTAGTTGTAAAAGTTCTTTTTTGTTCCTTTAGGTATTTAGACACAGCTGGGAAGTGTTTTTCATATTTCGTTTGAACTTTGGTTTTGTGGATCCCTTTAATAAGTGGTCATCCCCGACCAGCGCAACAATTTTTTTTCGGAGTTGGAGCAGCTAGGTCCTACTCCAGGAACATCCGATTTTACTCTCTGCTTAAGAAATATTTGCCTTGGCTTACAATTCATATAGCTGCGCGAGCAGCGCCGCGGCCAAACGTTTATGTATATAAACATGTATATTAATGTACGTGTGTCGCTGCAGAGCAGCGGTCAATGCTTATGCATAAGTGTATATGGGGGGCGCAAGCAGCGGGCGCGCATGAGAGGGAGAGTGTTATGCTCACACTGTAAACGAATGATCGGCCACGCATGCAGACATGCCGGCTCAGCATTTAGGATGTTCATAACATTGTTGTGTGGATCGAATTACTCCGCACTTGAAGTGCTGGAAATATTTGGCCATAACCAAACGCCACAATGTTGCAGTGATATAAGTGGTACAGTGTGTACCCGATATGTGAGCATACTACATCTCCCTCCTTTTGAAAAATAACGTAATATAATGTAGTTATTTTCATGGTAATATATTATGTAAAAATGAGCTAGACAAATGAAAAAATTTAGGAAAAAATATGCGATTATTATTATTTGTTTTTTTTTTTTTTTTTTAAATCTATGTTTTTTAATGAGTTAACTATTTAGAGAAGTTATGGGTTTTGTTATTGCTTATATTTCTTTCCTGTTTAGCCTGGTTTTTTTTCAAGTTTTATTTCATATGGTCAATACGGCTATAGATTGGTTGTAGAGTCCGATGGGGTTACATACGCAGAAGTATGTTATACTTGAAATTATGTTCCTTTCCTAATTCGCACTGAACGTCTTCATTGGACCGTACTGAGAATAAAATTTTCAAATGTTGCTTTTGCAACATGTTATACTTGAAATTATGTTCCTTTCCTAATTCGCAATGAACGTCTTCATTGGACCGTACTTAGAATAAAATTTTCAAATATTGCTTTTGCAACAGTATTTGACTTTTATTAGCAATTGGAATGATTTCAGACTTAGGAAGTGGACCAATCGTATCCACGATTACCCTGTCGAATGCTGTTAGTGGTGTTTCCGTAATTGTTAATGGGGTCTTTGTATGCGTGGTTATTTTCGCTTTTTGACATTTTAGACATTTCCGTATGTACTCTTTAATATATCGAGTCATACCTTTCCAAAAGTAATGTGAATTTTGACTTTGGCCAAAGTTTTGGTAATGCCAGTGTGACCTCCTTGTATTAGTAAATCATGTATCGTAGACAATATAGCTTCTTCATTTTATTTGGGTCACTGGGTGAGTAGCTACTCTCATATATATATTTTATTGCCCATTAATTAATAATTATCTATGAACTTGTCCAAAGATAATTTCCCACGGTGCCACTTGAGTTGGCTGATTCGTGTATACCGGCCTGCATTTCAAGCCTTTGGAAAACTGACCTAAGTGACTTAGGCTAAGTCCAGAGTTCCATTAGTAGGTATATAAATCGCTAACCTCATATCTTGCAATTATTCAGTCATTGTTCCTAAGATCATAACATGTTTTTTAATTGCAAGGTCACTACTTTACGTACTTCGTCATTGTTTATGACTCCGTAACGTTGGGCTTTGAAGCTTTTTATATAGATTGCCTGGGCAATTCTATTTATTAATTCCTGCAGGATTATTGTCTACTTTAATATTTGTAGTGACTTTTTTTTAAAATCTGTTCTCTTTTTTTTTTTTAGAAATGGGTACGTAAGTGGTCTGTTATCTGTTTTGACAGTAAAGTGTCTACCATAAATATATGGTTTGAAGTATCTTATTGCCCAAAGTGTAATAATAAAATTTTGATATTCTCCGTATTTTATTTTTGATTAAATTTAATAAAGGTATTGAATAAAGTAAGAGTCAAGCGGCTCCATTTAATTTATTTAATATTGAGTAAAAGATTTTCGAACCAATTTGGGATACATTCTGATTGTAACTGGAATAATTCATTTAAATATAACTTCGGCCATTGCCGTTATAATATAAAAGAAAAATTATGATCCGAATTGTATCGCGTGAGGCAATTCGAACCATTGTTCGTTGAAAAATAAGTTATATGTGTGGAAGTTGATCGAATATGCCAACAATTTAAGGGAGCTAGGTTTATCAGACAAGAATTATCGATAAATTTGACGATAGTCAATGATTAATTGTTATTTTCTTTTTATAGTCTTTAAGGGACTTTATTTGAAAATAACTATAGTGGACTATTATTGACAGATACAGATGATTCCACAATTTTAATTTACTAGGTATGTACCTGGGCTTTTAGTTTTCACCCTCTTTTTCTTTTGGTAGTTAACTACAGCAATATTTCATAATTTTTTCCGAAATATTGCGACTTTGTCAATAACAATTTTACAATATAGTACTCATTTGGAAAAATTCAATATTTTGGAAATTAATTTATATTTTTCAATATTCAATTGCTGTAATTGAAATAATCATCAAGTAATGTGAATGAATACTTTTGTAATGATCAAGTAATATTGAAAATAATATACAATTTAAAAAAAAAATTTCGTTAGAAAATTAACTGGATTAATTGATATCTTGCTCGAAAGAGCCAATAAATAAAAAAAAATAAAATTGTAATAACCAGGAAAGCAATGACCAATTCATAAGTTATTCTAAACTCTAAAGAGTCTGAATTAATAAAAAAAATATCAAACGAAATATAAACGTGACTCATTATGAAAATCTATATATATAAAAGCAAGTTGTGTTAGTTACACCACTTATAACTTAAGAACGGCTGAACAGATTTGGCTGAAAATTGGTAGGAAGGTAGCTTAGAGCCCGGAATAGGGCGTAGGGTACTTTTTATTCCGTTCGACATACCAAAAATCGCATATAAACTGAGTTATTACCTCATCACACTGACAAGCACACACTACCATAGCATTTTAACTCAATTTTTTTGAAGTGAATTGAAGTTACAGTAGAATCCGCCTATAGCGACTTTCAAGGGACCGACGATTTTTCGTCGTTATACCCGGAAGACGCACTAAGCACAGTGGCGTTGCGTCCCTTATCGGGGCCCCGTATAAAAAATTTTTTGGAGGACCTTATATGGAGGCAAAGATTTTTCACAAAAGAAAACAAGAAAGGAAGCTAGCTTCGGCAAACCGAAGCTTTTATACCTTTGCAGTCATCAAATATGTCAAAAAAATACATAACGGCTAAAAACATCGAAGCTAAGACGATTTTTCTATTCATTTTCTATATTTTCGACTATTGTTCAAATGTCGGCTATATGATATACTCGTCCGATTTTGATGAAATTTAATTCGGTATTCAAGAGTCGTTAGAAAACTCTATATTCCAAAAAATCATGGTTGTCTGATGAAAAACAACGATGTTACAATTTTATTTCCGTTATTTCTATATAGATTTTTCGATCTTTCCTATGGCAGCTATAAGATATAGTTGCCGATTTTTATGAAACTTTTTTCTCAATATAAGAGTTTTTAAAAACTTGATATTCAAAATATCCTGCTTGTGGGATAAAAAACAACGATGTTATCAATTTATTTCCATTAATTCTATATATTTTTTTTGATCTTTCCTATGACAGCTATATGATAGAGTTATCCGATTTTGATCAAATTTAACCCAAAATTAATAACAGTTAGAAAACGCCATCTTGAAGAAATCAAGTCGATCTGATCAAAAACAACGGTCTGAGAATTTTTTATTTCATTCTCTCGTATGGGAGCTATCCGATATAGTCGGGCGATCCGGCCCGTTTCGACTTATATACTGCGTGCAATAACTACACACCTTTTGGGAAAGTTTCAGCAAGATAGCTATAAAACTGAGAGACTAGTTTACATAGAAACAGACAGACGGACAGACGGACCGACGTACAGACGTATTATGATTTTACTCGTGATGCTGATCAAGAATATATATACTTTATGGGGTCTGAGGTGTCTCTTTCACTGCGTTGAAAACTTCTGACTAAAATTATAATACCCTTTTGCTCTGCAAGGGTATAAAAAATATTGTGAGAAGAAATATTTATTTATCACATTATTTACCCATTTTGCAAATAAAAATCAAATTTTAAATATTCACTCTTACACACTTTGGGGGCCCCTTGGCCCGGGGCCCCCTTGGCCCGGGGGCCCCGTATAATTGATACGGCATATACGGCGGTAGCTACCCCCTGACTAAGCAGAAGGATTTAAGTGTATAAGTCTGTCTGGGGACCAATCAAGCCATCGAGTTTTCGTCGCAATACCCGGACGGACACTATAAGCGGAGTCGTTATAACAGGATTCTACTGTACTTGTGATTTTGGTGAATTGAAGTGAAGTGAAGTTTTTCGTGGTTTTAGTGAATTGAAGTGAAGTTTAATTAATAATGCCGCAACCATGACGATCGAATCTTTCCCGACAAAGCCGTAATTCAAGAAGACTACAAAATACTGCAAATGAAAGGACTGAAGGGGAACAAAACATTGCACGTGAACAGCGCCGCGTTAGTATGGGTCGACTTCGTACTTCTCAATAAGAAGAACAAAGTGAGGCAACCCGTAACACGGCTCGGTTGACAATGCAGAATCGTCGAGCTTACAACAGAGGTCAAGAAATAGATAATTTGTGACGCAAAAGATACTTATCAAGTGCTGATTTGAATCGAGCAGTGTTTCAATACGATTGCATCACTGATTACAGCTTGCATCCCAGCGTTTGCATTGGGCAAATGGTGAAACACAAGAATCACGCCACTTTCCTGCAAACACTCGAAAATACAATGGTTTTTTTTCCAAATGACGTCATTTGGAGCAGATATTATCGAAGAACGAGGATTTAATCGGACATTTAAGGTTTTTTTTTTGGTATTACATCGAATTTAGTTAAAGAATAACTTACTTTATCTTAGATACAAGGGCAGATTCACCAGCGAATTGGATCATTAATATCTTTCGAAGATACACAAAAAAAAAAATTTAAAAATATACACGTATTTCATGGGCAACATGGAACAACTTGATCGACGCCTAGGGATCAATACGGGAATGAAGCGAGCAATTCTTCAAGACTTGCAGTGTCTGCTTCATGAACATCATGCGATGGTCAGGTTGCTTAAGAGTGCTTTAGAGCGCATGCTAAATGATGACTATAAAGTTGTCATAAAAGCAGATAAAGGACCATCTGGAACACACGAAAGGACATTTAATGCTCCAACAATAGACGAAGTCGCCATCCTGATTGTGAACAATTTGATGAATGAGGAGATACATAATCGGGTTTTACTCTTGATCGAAGATATGTGTTACCTCATGTGCGGTAATATATTAATCAGGCTAGAATGCCAGCGCCAAATCGTGAATGAATTTAATCGAGAATTAGAACGGGAACGTGAATATGATCACCAGGAATTAAATTTATTAGTTCAAACGAATGTACCCCTGTTGAATTCCCAACAGAAGAAAGTTTATGATACTTTAATGAAGGCAATAAAATTTGTCCTTTTCATATATAAAACAAAAAAAAATTTTCTTTATCTTTTAAACACCAAACGAAGTTTTACCTAAAACTATCACCATCTGGTGGCTGAACGGAGTTCGCTGGGTTTACTAGTACATATATAATAAAATTCGCATACTTTTATAGTAATCGCATTTGGTGAATCTATAAATGATGTGGTTAAATGTAGTAAAAAGATGAAATGTAGTAAAAAGGTCAAATGTAGTAAAAAGATCAAATGTAGTAAAAAGGTCAAATGTAGTAAAAAGGTCAAATGTAGTAAAAAGGTCCGGACCAATAGATAAAGATAAAAATAAAAATTATCTTGATTCCTAGCTGGTGGTATGAGTTGTTATTGTATATGAGATGGCTTACATAAACAAATTTTCAAACTGGTTTACATTTTAAACTACGTTAATTTCTTATTTTAAGATTATACCATCTCATATTGTTAGTGGTGAATTTATGGTGGGGATGGGGGTTTTTTGTTAGTTCTTAATTTTACCAATAAGACTTGCGTAAACGCCTTGTGCCAAATTGGGATTTACTTATAAAATATGTACATCATATGTATTTCATTTCAAAAAAAATTTTTTTTTTTTTTTTGCTCCTGTTCTTCCAACGGTTGCCAGGGGGCGGTCCAAAGCCTCCCGCGCTTTTAATATAGCTTCCTTCTTCCATCGTTGGTGGGGCTGCCTGCCCCTCACGCATTGCTGTCCTGGGCCTCTGGACTCAGGCGGTGCCGGTGCCGGTGCTGGTCCTCACAGGCTGATGATTGTATATTATTTTTTTATTATAATTTTTTTTGAATATATATTTCTGTTTGGCCTTTTTGACTCAGGCGGCGCCGGTGCTGGTCCTCGCACAGGGTTGTAATTTTTTATTTATTTATTTATTTATTTAAAAAATTTTTTTGTGTTCGTTTTTCTTTTATTTGCTCATTTCAATAAATTTTTTTCCCCAGATTGGTAGAACTGTTTCTTATATTCCCACCAATTTTCAGCGTCATCGATTGACAGTTGTCAAAGTTACGTTGTGTTGCTTACATTAACCTTTGAGCCATCTTCGATTTTTCCATGATCTCATATCGGCTGCTGTAACGCGTTTCGCGGAGCGGTTTTTTAAGTCGACTGAACAGGTAAAAGTCGCAGGGACCCAAATCCGGTGAATTCGGTGGCTGTTGGGTCGGATTCAGCCTTGGAAATCATGTCTTTGGCGACCTCAACGCGATCCATTTTTTTGTATGAAACTCAGTTCTTTTGGCACCAACTTTGCCGCGACGCGTCTGAAACCCAAATTATTAGCCAAAATATCTTGAACGGTTCCAAAATCAATGTCCAACTCCTCTGCCATCTCTCTAATAGTCAATTTGCGGCTTATGGCCATCCAGTCTTTGATTTTGCCGATGTTTTCGTCCGTTTTCGAAGTGGATGGCCTGCCAGAACGGTCATCATCGTTGATGGAATTACGGCCACTTTTGAACCGTCCATGCCACTCGCGAACTGCTGTTAGTTTCAAAGCATTGTCACCGAAACACTTCTCCAACATTTCCAAAGTAGTCAGAACAATAATTTCATTTTTAACACAAAATTTAATGCAAATTCGTTGCTATTGTTTTCTATCCATTTTTTAAAATCGAAGACACGCCCAAAGCTTAATGTTGTGACGATCCAACCTGACGGCCAGATCGTCACAACCAGCAGAGAAATACACCGATGCAACAGATTACTATTATTACTATTATTATTACTATCCTATTACTATCCTATTGTTATCATTATTATACTAAGAGAAGTCAGACGTGAAGTATTATTTATGAAGAAACCCCGAAGTCGGCGGCAAGGAGCCAAATATATTTAATTGTACTAAAGCTGAATATAGTTAAGACTAGAATATTAAGTGAGGTCATAAACCCCGCCCACGGTTTTGATCCTGGATAAAAATACTAGAAAGTCCAGGGAGATACCAGATAAACTTAGCGTAGGCGAGGGAGAAAAGTATGTGGGCACACGAAGGGAAGCTCTCTTCCACTTGGACTTGGGCACGAGAGAGAACGGACGCAAGGATCGGCAGCTCTTGCCGGGCAGCGATGGAAAAATAGAGTAAAGTTGCGAACGGACGCGCGCGGGTGGCAAGGACCCGGTGCGTAAAAGTAGAGGGAGACGGTGTAAAAAAAAAATTAACGAGCGGACGTGCGCGGGAGACAAGGACCCGGTACGTGAAAGTGAGAACACAGAGGAAGAGGAACACGTGGGATCTCGAAGACAGGTTAGAAAGAACACACTGTAATCTGTGCAGTGAGAATACTAGTGAAATTAAATAAAGCAAGTAGACATATTAACCCGTTGCCAATAATTTTCCTTGCGTAGTCTTGATAACGCGAAACTTCTCCGCTTGTAATTTACCCCACGGGCACAGTGAATAAATCGTTTTGAGAAGGCCGATCCTCCCTAGTTAGGACGGGAAAAGGCAAGGCGGATCCTCCCTGTAGGGCAATCGTTTCGGGAAGGCCGATCCTCCCTAGGCAGATCGGGAAAGGGGCGGCGGATCCCCCTAGTGAACAAATCGGTTTGGGACGGCCGATCCTCCCCAGTTAGGAAGGAAGAGGGAAGGCGGATCCTCCCTATAGTAAACTCGTTTGGGAAGGCCGATCCTCCCTAGGCAGATCGGGAAAGGGGCGGCGGATCCCCCTAGTGAACAAATCGTTTTGGGACGGACGATCCTCCCCAGTTAGGACGGAAGAGGGAAGGCGGATCCTCCCTATAGTAAACTCGTTTGGGAAGGCCGATCCTCCCTAGGCAGATCGGGAAAGGGGCGGCGGATCCCCCTTAACGCGCGTGAGTGATTTTCTGAGCCCCGAATTGTTCTGTCGGCTGCGGCCTCGCCCGAAGGTCCAGCCGGTGGAATTTTCCGTCTCCGTTAGACGAGAGTCTCTTTTTTCAGCGCAAAGTCTTCCGATCGGCTGCGGCCTCGCCCGAAGGTCCAGCCCGTGGAATTTTTGGGTCTCAAGAACCGCTCCAAGACAGTCCATAAAACTCTGTTCATCGATTGAACAGACCTTTCTAGCTCAGTGTCTCAGTGACTTACAAATTTTCTTGTAAAGGACCCCGGGATACGACTGAGATTCATATCCCGGCTAGAAAACTCCCTTACAAGTGGCGCCCGAACAGGGACACTGAGGCTAGATAGAGTGACAACAAAGTGGCGTAAAGACCCACTAAGGAATACAAACTGTCTTGCGAGGTGGATCGAAGAGTCCAACCAGCGCACAGTGGGCGATTTGGTCTCGCTAGCGGCATTTAATTAATACCTTCTAAACTAAAATAGATATCTTCAGTCGGTTTTTTCACCGATCAAAGAAAAATCATACAATTTTTTAAGTTAAAAAAAAGTTTTTTTTTAATACTTTTTATTTTTTTTTTTTAAATTTAAAAAAATATTTTTTAATTTTAAATTTTGTTTTATTTTTATGTTTTTTAAACTTCAATTAATATATTCCATAAACAAACATAATTTAAAAATGGCTAGAATTTTATTCAGAATCATCGGAATCAGACGGCGGCATAGTAAAAATACTAAAATATACTAAAAAAGATCCCTTTTTGCTACTGACATTGTGCCTTAAAAGTACCATAGTTTGAAGGCTAACAGGTACTAGCAGTTCATATTACACACATTGGACGCCACTGATCCACACTTTCGGCTAATAAAGGAGTTAGACTGAATCCACTTGAATCAGGTAAGTTCTTCTCCACGAAAGACAGGTGTACGCTAATCTGGGCTCGTTGTTAATACACTGAATTGCCACTACGTTTTATGAGCTACACATTTATAGACCGGTCACAAACATTAATTTTTTTGTAATGCATACCTTGAAATTAATAAAAAACCAAACTTTTAATAAATTCACTAAAAATTGTAAATTTCCGAGGAACTTGAATTTGATGCGCGCAAACAGGTAAAATTTTGTAAAGTTCTTTGCAAAATCATTTTCTGTGTTTGTCCGTTCACAGCTGATGATCAGCTCATCGTAGAGCTTTTAAAATGCTTGGATAAATCTAATCAAAGTATCTATTATCGAATTGTGAAAAAAAATCATCGCTTTTTGAAAGTTGAAATTTGAATTAAATGCCGCTAGCGAGACCAAATCGCCCACTGTGCAGCGCCCTGTTCAGAGATCTACAAAGAAACGACCGAAGAATAACTACGTGAGACATGGTCGACCCAAAGGAGTCGGATGGCGAGTACGAAGCGGCGGATTTGATGAAGAACCCCGGAGTGGGGGTACAATGGATCTACGTCCGGCGCAAAGACGAGCTCGCGGTTCTAGCGTTGGAATTCGGGTTCAGTGCGGACGGCACGATGGCAGATACGCAGAAGGCGTTCGCCACGTTGGTGAGCAAAGGATCGTTTCCTGAGACAGTGTGGAAACGACTCATGAAATTACAGGAATTTTATAGCTCTTGTAGTGGCCAGTGAACAGAAAGACAAGACTTTTAAATTATAACGGACGTACGAAATTTATTAGGTCAGCTAAGGGTTAAACTAGCTCGAGTGTGCAAGCTTTAAGATCAACTATACTGCTTCAGCTTAAATCGTGTAGTTGTCTCGCTCGCATACTTCGTTAAGTTGCCAGGAATAGTCCCATTAAAGCTCATGAACAGATAGCCACGCTGCTAGAATATTCGGTCAATTCGATCATTTCGCTGCCGATCTTCTACCACCACAGTGCGTAAAATTTTGTGAACGAGAAATTTTAATTCAAGAGCGAAAACCAACCACGTGTTCGGAACCGCACCCCTAGCAAAGTCCAAATTTAGGCAAGTGGGCGGAGAACCGCAAATTTTGTGCAGCGATCAGGAGACTCCAAAGTCTACCTGTAGTGAACCAGTGATTTGATTTGAAGTTTTTGAAGGTAAATTTTCTATAGCTCATACGAGTTGTGTGTGCACGCTAATTTAGTAAATCTTCCGTAGCTTCTGGGCACCGGAGGCCGGCTCAGCCTTGGCGCTGCGCGCTTTCATACAAACACACATACATATATGTGTTGTAAATCTTGCTGCCGCCGGTGTCCCAACTTTGCAGTCGGTATTAGTGGGATGCGCCATAACCTCTTTGGGATACCCTACCCAGGGGAATCAGTGGAGTAATCAGAGCGACAGCAGGACAGCAGCCACATTTAAGTGAAAACAACAACATCTAAGCTACAACATTTACCAAAAAGTTTAGCACATGGCGTTGCATAACATGTAACCTTTCTTCGTGAGTACACGAATCACCCTGTACTGGAAAGAAAACATGAGTTTGGCACCGCTGATTATTAACCCTTGTGTCAGAGCTGTGCCAATGTCAACCACATTAAAATAATTTAAATTTAAATTTGAATTCTCTTTGTTTGAATAATTTGATGAACCCTTAATTGAAATTTTGAGTTTAAGTAAAATCATGTGTACAGCCTCTAACGATTAATGTCAGCATAAAATTTTACTATCTATATGCATACTTATTTACATATATTATATATATATATATTTACTAACGCTTGCTCCACAGCTACAAACAGTTTGTTGGGCCCAAGATCTTGTTGTAGGTTAATGTAAGTGGTACTTGGAATTATTTGGAAATGAATTAACCCTTAGTGGGTACAACCGAAGTTGACATTCTTGCGTAAGGCTTTTGTCAAATGTACAATGAATGAAGTGAATTTCATAGCATTTAAATTAAAATTAATATAGAGCAGAAATGATTTGAATATTAAGTACAACCAAAGACTATAGAATATCAAGATGTTGCATGCCATACAAAAAATTTTTCGTTTCTGTTTCGAGCTTCATGATGGGGTCGGTCGGGGTAAAAAGGGAAAATCTAAAAATAGAAACACGACGAACTGCTGCTTTCGGCTTTCGTCTTCGTTTTTAATATTCGTCGTGTTCCCAAAGTGGGAATTTGTTCATAGCTGACAATTTTCAGTTTATCGGGCTTTATACACTTTACAATATTAGAAGGGTATATCAGACTTGTAAAGCATTATTATTTTATTTTCTTTAATTTTCATTTAAATCATAATTTTTCGTTTATAATAATTAAATTAAAGAATTCATAGGTGCAATATTAATAATGTTCCTTATTCAGATAATTGTGTCGTTAAATTTTCACACATGTGCGTGTACATATGCGTGTTAGGGTATAAATGACTACAAACACAAATAAAAAGGTCAAAATTATTCTATCATATCATTATATTTCAATATTCTTAGATATATATATGTCGGAGCGTAGTTAATTAATTAAATTGCTCGCTCAACTGTTTAAGCGAATGGCTTAGTGTTGCAAGGTGAATCCTTGTGAATTGCTCGATAGTAGAAGAGTGAGACGACTGTATATATGTGTTGAAAAAAAGGGATAACGATGGTGTCAAATCGTAGTTAAAAAGTCTTTTGGATTGTAATTTTCGAAGAGAACGCACGCACTGAGACTCGCTTCGCTCGTAAAATGTCAGACAACAGTATAAATCTTCAAGGAAACAAGACCCCTCCGTCATATACATTCAGAATTGGCAAAAAAAAAATTTCGAAACTCCGGTTAGTTATAATGATTCCAACTTTGCTGAACATACGCTCTTACCCAAAATCTTGCAACCAAACCTCATATTTTGTGCTAATGTCAGTAATGAAAGAAATACCCAGCACCATCGATAGTGGCTCAGATAGGCAAGAATTCGATACCTCGGTAGTGCCATCGGTTGTTTCCCAGCTCTATTCCCGTGCACAGGCACTGCACTTGCTATTGAACAGTCGGTGTATCAAGACGTGTAATAATTTTCAACATGAGCAAACGAGATGCGAAGTCCGGCATTTTGTGCCGTGTCAAAGATTGCAAAAATTCTCGACGCGATGGAAATCTGAAATTTTTTAAATTTCCATCTGCTGACACAATTTTTGGCCAAATATGGCGCGAAAAATGCTGTATCCCTTTGCAGGATTATGACAAAATTATGTACATTTGTCAAAACCATTTTGAATCTACATATATTGGCAAAAATAAATTAAAAAAGGAAGCGATTCCAACTTTAAATTTGACGAACGATGAGGTAATGGATACCGATAATCTGGTTGAGCCAGAGCCAGAGCCTACATTCTCGTGTAAACATTGCAGAAAAATGTTAAAATTAAAAAATTTTTACCAAAAAAAATGTAGTTTGCTATTAGCGAAAATAAAAATTTTAAAAAATAAACAAAAAAACGAAAAAATCTTTAAGTGTAAAGCCTAAAATAAATATTTCGGGACAGGCCTTAAATGTAATAAATAGCTTACAGATAAGTAAGGAATCAAAGATTTTTTGTAAGTTGTTGGCTGCAAATCGTCCAAGGCAATATTGCGAAGAGGCAAAGTTTTTAGCGCAAAATATTTATTATGTTTCCCCATCAACTTATAATTTTATGCGAAACAGGCTCAACCTTACTTTGCCCCATTGCAGTACACTGTACAGATGGGATCCAATTAAGACCCTTCAACCTGGCTTCACAAACAGTGCCATTGATCATATAACAAAAATATGCTTTCAATTAAAAAGTACAAATAATACTGAAGTCGTTCTTATGATGGACGAGATGACAATTCGAAAAGAACTTCGGTATAATGAGAAACTGGACTTAATTGATGGATTCACGGATAATGGCTTTCAACGTTTGCCTTATGTTGCAAAGCAAGTAACTGTTTTTATGTTTAAGTCCATTTTTTCTAACACAAGCTGTGTGCTGAATTACTTTGTTTCTCAAAATGGATTGAGCGGTGAAATTCTTTGCGAAATTGTCAAAAGAAATGTAAGCATCTTACAAAATATGGGGGTTTTTGTGAAAGTCCTAGTGTGTGACCAAGGCTCATCTAACAGGAAATGCTTCACAACGTTCGGTGTAAGCAAGGAGAGCCCATTTTTGACCATGAGAATCGGAAAATATTCTGCATGTATGATTTTCCACATCTCATTAAGTCCTTGAGAAATGGATGGCTTACCTGCGACCTTAATACTCCTGATGGCGTAGTAAGCTTTAAAGTTGTTAAAGAATTATGGGAAATGGAAAATCAGGCTGTAACTAAAATGTGCCCTAAGCTAACTAAGCACCATATTTTTCCAAATTCGTTTGAAAAAATGCGTGTGAAGTTGGCAACACAGATTTTCAGCAGAACTGTTCAGGCAGCGGTAAAAACTGTTTGCGAAACTGTGCAATTCAAAAAGACATCGAAAAATGTGGCTCTATCGACAGCCCAATTTATTAATTTTGCTTCGGAAACATTCCATTTGGGCTGCATATGGGGACAACAAAAAGGCAGCCAACAAATTAAAGATTATCCACCAATAAAAAATAAAAAAAATCTACAAAAATAAAAAAAAAAAAAAAATAAAAAAAAAATAAAAACATCTACAAAAATAAAAAAAAAAAAAAAATCTACAAAAATAAAAAAAAAAAAAAAAATCTACAAAAAAAAAATAATTAAAAAAAATCTACAAAAAAAAAAAAAAATCTACAAAAATAAACAAAAAAAATAAAACTAAACAAAAAAAAAAAAATAAAACCAAAAAAAATTATAAAAACAAAAAATTGGAAAAAAATGTAAAAATAAATAAATTAATTAATTTACACAAAAAAAAAAAAAAAAAAAAATTTATGATATGGCTGGGCTCGGCGGGGATACGAACCCGGGCCTTCATGTACACGAGGCATAGCATCTACCACAACACCACCGGCCTTCATAAAGCGCGACGAACTAATTGAGTATATGGTCTTAGCTGCCTTTAAAAGTGCAAAGTCATGTGGGTCTCCATATCAAGACCCACCATAGAACGATTTTTTTGGGGTCATGCAACATCTTGATATTCTATAGTCTTTGGTACAACCCTTTGAAAGAAAATGAAATGTATAATTATAAGTATTATTATCTTTGGAATTTAATTAAAGTATGAACATTTAAAGATATCGCTGAGTCTGTCTAATTACATAATGCCAAGGAATTGTCGAGGTTAGAACACGTATTGATTTTGTGTTAGGGGTAATGCCAAACTTCCATATCATTACCAAGGTAGGGCGGGTACAGAACAGGTGATCAATACCAACTAAGATCACCACAACCGTGTTTGCTTGCCTCTTTCTATCAACTATACCGATGGGGGGATCATTATGCTGATATTTTTGGTTATTTTTGTATTTAGTAGAGTAGAGTCAGAAAGTGCACTTTCATTTATCATGTGTGGTGAGTAAGGATAACATAGGGATAGGAAAAACCCCGACCCCAATACCGGCGAGCTGCGCGCAGAGCGCAGCATAGTGCACTGAACCTCCGATTCCCTTTTCAACCGAGGCTGTGGCAAAAACAATTACCAGCCGTACCATTACAGTAATAAATTGGCGCCCAACCTGGGGCTCATTAGGAAAACTTTACCTTTTGTCTTACAGAATAAATTGGCCCAGAACGTGGGGCTAGACTAAGAAACCGTACCTTGTAACGTTACAGATAAATTTGGCCCACAACGTGGTGACTGGACGATCGGAATCTTACCATTTATCTTACAGATAAATTGAAGCCCATAACGTGAGGCAGACTAACAGAATCGTACCGTTTATCCTTACAGATAAAAAGGCATCTAATCGATTGAGGGTAACACCGGAAAGATCGATGAATTAGTAGTCTTCACGTAAGCTCTGTTTGAACATCCAGGATTAGTTTATTTATAGTTTGGAGTCTGGATATTAGATTTATTGTTCAGGATTTTGTAGTCAGCTTTTGGAATATAAGACTTTAAATTCTATGAGGTTTAGTCGACACAGCGAGACACATTAAGGAATTCCGCCTACGTAATAGTTATCGTTCGATACTAGAATAGCGGACTTTAGAGGGTCTTTGAAGTTTCGACTAGTATTAGACAGTAACTAAAACAATTTATATTTTACAATCAGTTCTTTTTTTTATAGTGAGAGAAGGGAGCAGAAGGCTCGATAACGACTCGGCATTGTAAATAGACAGATGATATTAAAAACAAAATTCGTGTTGATATAAAATAATAAGTAAAGACATGGCAAGTAATGATAATAGCTTTGAAAATACGCAAAACCGTCTCGGATTGTCGGATTTGCCATGAAAAACTAGAGAAAGACCAATTGTTGACAACGACTCCGTGCAAACATCAATTCCACCACGCGTGTTTGACAAATTGGCTTAAGAATTCTCCAGCTTGTCCGGCATGTCGCGCTCTTTGCACTACAGAATTGCTTATGGGAGGAAATGTCGATTTGGAAACCGAAATTAGCAACGCTGAACTTGCAGCTAGCTCAGGTTTGGGAAATCCACCATCAGAACCGAATGACGCAAGTGGAGAAATACTTTCGCTTGATGGTTCAGGAACAAGTAGAAATTCTAATCGAGGTAGAGGTAGACCCAGAGGTATGAACAGCAGGTTCGGTATGGTTACCCGATCTATGCAGAGAGGGGGAAGCCAAAACTCATTAGAAAATCCTAGTCAGCAACCTAATTCATTTAATAACACGGATAAAAGTGAAATTCTTAATATAGTAAAATCCATTATGGGAACTCAGCAGAAGACCTTATTAGACAAACTGACAGATCACATAAACACATCTTTAAGAATACAGCTCGATCTGTTAGGTCTGAGTTCTAATCGTAGCGATCCTAGTGTAAGGTTTCGTCCCTCACATACGGGTCCGGTCGTTATGTCTAATCACGATCTGGACTTAAGAAACAACAGTCATAGATCTACAGCTTCTATTTCACCAGAGAAAGTTGGTCAGGTTATTCAAAATTGGAAGGTAAAGTTTGATAATAGCAAGGACAGTCCATCCGCTTCCGAATTTATTTATCGCGTTCGTTCGTTGACGGCACAGACTTTAGGGAACGATTTTCAACTTGTATGCGATCATTTGCACTTACTTCATTCTGGAAAGGCGTGCGATTGGTTTTGGCAGTTTCATCGCAAACATGAAGAATTCACTTGGGAAACCTTTTGTTTTGCATTTAGAGACAAGTACGATGATGTTGATAACGACGTTGACGTATGGAAACGTATCGCAAAGCGTAAGCTGGGAGATAATGAACCTTTTGATTCCTACCAATTTGGCATGGAAGAATTAGTTAATAGGCTCGGCCGAACACTGACAGAACCAGACTTAGTAAAACTCTTGATTGATAATTCCAAAAGTTCTCTTCGACACGAATTACTTCACCTTAATATCGTGTCAATTATGAAATTGATGATGGAAGTGAAAAAGCACGAACAATTCTTCTAAGCAACCTTTTGCTTATCGTAAAAATATTTCTGAAATTTGCACCGAATTAGAACCTTCGGAAGATCACGAACCAACAGTAGCAGCCAATATGCGCAGCAAGATATCCTGTTGGAACTGTGATAAACCAGGACATAGATGGGACAATTGTTTAGAACCTAGAAGTGTGTTTTGTTATGGTTGCGGAACCAAGAACGTTTATAAACCTCGCTGTAGCAAGTGTAACCCTTCGGAAAACCAGCCGAAGGATGTGTCCAACCACCAGCTTTAGACACATCCGTACCCAGCCATAATAAAATCAGCATTCAGACCTCACCTGGGAGTGGCGAAAAAGTAGATAAGTCAGAATTAACAGCAAGTCTTTTACCTTTCCACACCAGATGGTCTAATTATTTGAAAGCTCGACATCGGATATTTGGTAGTTTAAATAAAATTTCACTTGAAGCTAAGCCCAAAAGATCAACCTCTCGGTTACGGGAATTTTGGAAGAATATTATTAAAACTCGGCGTGTTTTGTATGTTTGTACACACCCTTGATTATAGAAGATCAGAGATACGATGCTTTATTAGATACCGGAGCAACCGTTAGTTGTGTTGGCAACAATGCAGCTAAAGTGCTTCTCGCTCATCCAAGCTCACGTAAGTGTTCTGGAAAAGTGAAAACAGCCAGTGAAAGGCATTAAAACGTCCTCGATAAAGTACCGCAATCTGAACGAAAATATTGACTTTTATATTATTCCAGACTTACAACAAGACGTCTACCTCGGAATAGATTTCTTTAAGAAATTCAAACTTGCCGAGAGAATCCTTGACGAAACTATAGGAGAACTAGATGTTGGTCAATCGGAATATGAAGAACCGGAAACTAAGTTACATAGTCTCTCTAGTAAGGAACAGGATCGTTTGAACAGTGTCAAGGAGATGTTTCCGTCGTATGAACGGGAGGGACTAGGCAGAACCAATATAATTTCCCATTCTATCGACGTAGGCGATGCTAAGCCGTTGAAACAAAGACATTGGCCAATTTCACCTGCGAGAGAGAAAATTATGTTTGCAGAAGTAGATAATATGTTAGCTCTTGATATAATAGACCCTTCTAATAGTCCATGGAGTAGTAACTGCGTTATTGTTCAGAAAGGCACTAAGGTTCGATTGTGTTTGGAATCTCGCGAAGTTAATAAGCATACCAGGAAGGACGCGTACCCTTTACCCCATATTGACGGGATTTTGAGTCGCTTACCTCCTGCTCGCTTTATAACTGGTCTAGATATGAAACATGCTTTTTGGCAGATACCGTTAGAAGAGCATTCGCGTCAGTATACTGCGTTTACTGTACCGAACCGCCCTCTCTACCAGTATAAGGTCATGCCGTTTGGGCTTACCAATGCACCGCAGACCTTATGCCGACTAATGGATGATTTGTTAATCTTATCAGAAGATTTTGATTCACACTTGATTCTTCTACAAGAAATTGCACTTTGTTTAAGGAAAGCGAAGATTACGATAAATGTGGGAAAATCTAAATTTTGCATGAGAGAAATTAAGTATCTAGGCTTCTTAATTTCAGATGGGCAGATTAAAACAGATCCGTTTAAAATTCAGGCTTTTAACGAATTTCCACTCCCCACTACAGTGAAACAACTTCGACGTTTTCTAGGATTGTCGGGTTGGTATAGGCGTTTTGTCGAAAACTACGCTTCTGTAAGTTTTCCACTGACTGAGATGCTTAAGAAAAACAAAACCTCGTTAGTTTGGGATGAAGCAGCGACAAACTCCTTTCAGGAATTGAAACGTAGACTGACAACAGCTCCTATCCTTGCAACACCTAACTTTTCAAAACCTTTGTTGCTATGTGACGCTAGTTCTTTTGGCCTTGGCTGTGTTCTTGCTCAAAAGAATGATGATGGTTTCGAAATGCCTATTGGTTACGTTGCGTGTCCGTTAAACTATCGAAGGCTCAGCGAAATTACACAGTCACAGGACTGGAGTGTCTCGCAGTTATTAAGGGTATAAAGAAGTTTCGCGCCTACATCGAAGGACAAGATTTTCTAGTAGTCACAGACCATGCAGCATTACAATGGCTTATGCGGCAGAAAGACTTGTCTGGTCGACTCGCTCGATGGGCTTTGCAACTTCAAGGTTTCGATTTTCGCATAGAACACCGGAAGGGCTCGCAAAACATCAGAGCAGACACCCTTTCCAGGCAGAACGAATCAGTAGAGGAATTCGGGGACGTAGGTCCAATTATTGATTTAGAATCAGAAGATTTTCGCTCCTTGGAATATCTCGACCTGATCGAACGCATTCGTCAGAATCAAGAGAAACTTCCCGATCTTAAGATCAAAGATGGATATGTATATAAGCGTACTGAAGCGATAACTGGAATTAGTGAATCGGATGAAAGTTCATGGAAGTTATCGGTACCTTCGGGACTAGTTAAAAGCGTCCTGCAACAAGATCATGATTCTCCAGGTTCTTCTCATTGCGGCATAGGTAAAACAGTGGAGAAACTCAAAAGATACCTGTTTTGGCCGAAGATGCTTATTCAAATTCGAGAATATGTGAACAATTGTAGCGTTTGTAAGCAAACAAAAAGTCCAAATGTTGTACTCAGACCACCTATGGGGAAACCCAGAGAAACAGATAGACCATTCCAGCGATTTTTCCTGAATCAATTCTCACAGACAATGGATCGCAATTCCGTTCAGGGTTCTTTGAAGCCTTTCTTACTAGATACTCGATCAAGCACGTATGCACTGCTGTATACTCTCCACAGATTAACGCAAGCGAACGCTTAAACCGTTCAGTATTAGCAGCCATAAGAGCATACGTAGGGAAAGATCATACAACCTGGGATCAGAAATTGAACGAGATCAACGGAGCCATTCGATCTAGTTTACATACAACCACCGGATTTTCACCTTACTTTCTTACTTTTGGACAAAACATGATTTTGTGTGGAAAAGACTATGAATTGTTGCGAAAACTTAATTTACTCTCAGACAATACTAGATTAGTTTATCCGAATGCTTTGCAGTTGGCTAGACTAGAGGCTAAGATTAATACCTCGAAGGCTCATAAGGCTAATGCAAAAATATACAACTTGAGAAGTAGAAATATCCAATTCAGCATAGGAGATAAAGTTTATGTACGTAATTTCACGCAGAGCAATGCTAGTAAGCAATTCAGTCATAAATTAGCGCATGTATTTATTCCAGCCACCGTAAAACGGAAACTCAGTCCAGTATGCTACGAATTAGCCAACGAAAACGGTAGGAAAATGGGAGTTTACCACCTAAAGGATATTCAGAATACATAAACCTTTATTATTCGCACTGACCTTTTTCAGATTACGATTCCCTCGAAATCTCAGGAACATAATCTGTGGGTGTAGTGGCCAGTGAACAGAAAGACAAGACTTTTAAATTATAACGGACGTACGAAATTTATTAGGTCAGCTAAGGGTTAAACTAGCTCGAGTGTGCAAGCTTTAAGATCAACTATACTGCTTCAGCTTAAATCGTGTCGTTGTCTCGCTCGCATACTTCGTTAAGTTGCCAGGAATAGTCCCCTTAAAGCTCATGAACAGATAGCCACGCTGCTAGAATATTCGGTCAATTCGATCATTTCGCTGCCGATCTTCTACCACCACAGTGCGTAAAATTTTGTGAACGAGAAATTTTAATTCAAGAGCGAAAACCAACCACGTGTTCGGAACCGCACCCCTAGCCAAGTCCAAATTTAGGCAAGTGGGCGGAGAACCGCAAATTTTGTGCAGCGATCAGGAGACTCCAAAGTCTACCTGTAGTGAACCAGTGATTTGATTTGAAGTTTTTGAAGGTAAATTTTCTATAGCTCATACGAGTTGTGTGTGCACGCTAATTTAGTAAATCTTCCGTAGCTTCTGGTCACCGGAGGCCGGCTCAGCCCTGGCGATGCGCGCTTTCATACAAACACACATACATATATGTGTTGTAAATCTTGCTGCCGCCGGTGTCCCAACTTTGCAGTCGGTATTAGTGGGATGCGCCATAACCTCTTTGGGATACCCTACCCAGGGGAATCTGTGGAGTAATCAGAGCGACAGCAGGACAGCAGCCACATTTAAGTGAAAACAACAACATCTAAGCTACAACATTTATTGGATTTTTAACTATTCTTATTTATTCCCTGGTCCACACTTCAGTTTTAATAAATTATAACACAGGATTAATTAGTTTTTCTTTGATTTTAATTAGGAGCTTTTTCTTTCACACTTGCAACACCATCACCAGCCAACCGGGAAAGAGACAGATCAAAAGTGTGTCCGTCTTATGTAATCATAAATGACTCAAAAATACTAGAAAAAGGATAAATACTTAAATGGTATTTTTGTCTTAGGAATAGGGGTATTCCTACACGCCCCCTCAAAAATAGCATTTAAATAATTATTAACAACATAAACAATTCATTTGAAAATGGGTGGTGTGCATTCTGGGGAGTATTACAAAAATTGATCCAGCATTTGCTGCGAGGATTGGGAAAACCCAGACAAAACCCAATCAGATCAATATAATAATATTAACTTAATACAAAGTATTCATAACGTAAACATTTTCAAAAAGTATTAAACAATAGAATAATGAATAATGAATTTAAAATTTAACAAGGAACTTCAGTTACAAATCTTTTGGAATATTGTACAAAATATAAATATACATATGTATATTATATATCTAATTATATATGTGTTTCTGCATTGTGGTTGTCTTCTTGAGTTTCATCTTCTTGGTGTAATCCAATGTTTGCTCTCAGTTCCATAAATCTTCCAGAAGGTAATGGTTTCGTGAAGAGATCAGCCAGCTGTTTTTCTGAAGGAATATACTCAATAGAAATAATATTATTCTCTATTTGCTCTCTCGAAAAATGATATTTAATATCAATATGTTTTGACCTCTTATGACAAGAGGGATTGCTGGCTATGCTAATACAACCCTGGTTATCTTCAAATATTTTAATTGGCTTATCAAGTTTCATATTTATGCTTTCTAAGAGGGATTTAAGCCATAATGCTTCTCTTACAGCTTCAAATAAGGCCATGTACTCTGCTTCAGTGGACGAAGCTGCAACAGAATTTTGCCTCTTTGTATTCCAACAAATTATATTTGAATTAAACATTTTAAAAAGATAACCAGTTGTACTTTTTCTGTCATTCTCATTTCCACCCCAATCGGAGTCAACATAGCCAACAAATATATGTTCATAATTTAAATTTTTCTTAAAAATTAACTTCATGTTAATATTTCCTTTTAGATACCTTAAAACCCTTTTTAAACACTGCCAAAGTTCTATATTATTTTTGTTAGTATATCTACTTAAGATATTAATAGCAGTAGCTATATCAGGGCGTGTACAAAGCATTATGTACATTAGACTACCAATAAGATTGCGACAAGGAGCCTCGTATTTGTCTTCTGAATTTAGCATTTCATAATCCAGCTTACTCGGAAGCGGAGTATTTACAGATTTGCAATCTTCCATATTGAACTTAGTTAAAACCTTTTTAATGTAAGCAGACTGGCTTAAGGATATCTGATCTTGACCAATTTCAATTTTCATTCCAATAAAGTATCGTATTTCGCCCAAGTCAGTCATTCTAAATTTTGTCATTAGGTATTGTTTAAAATTTTCTAACCCTTTTATGTCTGATGTTGCTATAACTAAATCGTCAACATATAATAATATATATATATTATTCTTAATATCGCCTCTATCTTGAACATATATACATCGATCAACAGGTGAATTCTTAAATCCACGTTCTATTAATGCCTGCTCAAAAACTTGAAACCAGCATCTAGCTGCTTGTTTTAGACCATAAATTGCCTTGTTCAATTTGCATACATGCTCATTATTGCAAACAATTCTTTGAGGGACTTTCATGTATATTTCTTCTTTCAGTGTACCATTAAGAAAAGCAGTTTTAACATCCATGTGATGTATTGTATTGATTTGCAATAGATAAAATAAAACGGAAACTGGAAATTCTAGCAACAGGGGCGAAAGTTTCATCGTAATCTATTTGATATTTTTGTGTAAAACCGCGTGCAACTAATCTTGCTTTATATCTTACAGGATTTCCCATCTCATCATGCTTTAAAGTAAATACCCATTTACAATCTACAATATTTTTATTATGTGGCCTCTTAACAATAGTCCAAGTCTTATTTAACTCATGAGCAGAAAGTTCGACCTTAATGGCTTCTTCCCATAACGACTTATCTTTTCTACTCTGTACTTCATCAAATGAATAAGGGACTTCGTTAAACACAGTATGAGCATTCATTATAAAATTATTTAAATTCATTTCATCTTCATTATAAGATATATATGGTTTATTTTTCAATCTATCACTTCTTCTAGTTACATCGTTAGTAACTTTATTTGTAATTTCGTTTATTGACATTTTTCTTGGCTGCTTGACTTCCTTACTCTCATTCAGGAAACTGTCTTTATCACTATCCTTACTATCGTTCAGGATCTCTCGTTCAAAACATTCCATACTCTCATTCTGGAAATTTTCATTCTTATAATCCTTACTCTCATTCAGGACATTTCTATTTTCATAATCCTTACTCTCATTCAGGATATTTCTATTTTCATAATCCTTACTCTCATTCAGGATATTTCTATTTTCATAATCCTTACTCTCATTCAGGATTCCTTGTTCACAACATTCCATACTCTCATTCTGGAAATTATATTCAACACCTTCCTTACTTTCATTCAGGAGGTTACTTTCCTTACTCTCTATCAGGAATATAATATTTTCATTGTCCTTACTATCATTCAGGATTTCACTTTTAGCAGCTCTAGAATTAACCATATTTGTCTCATCTACAATTACGTCCCTAGCAACCATGAATTTTTCATTTTTGATATCCCATAATTTTAAACCGTTTGGTTCGTATCCGACAAATATAGTTTTAAATGATTTATCGTCAAATTTTTGTTTTCTAATTTTATTGTGTACATACACAGTTGAACCAAATATATATATATATATATATATATATATATATTTAGATATTTCAAAAACGGTTTTCTCTTATGCCACATTTCATAAGGCGTTGTAGCACGATTTGCGAGTGCCCTACTTGGAATTCTGTTTATTATATATGTTGCTTTCAGTAATTGTTCTGATCATTCGTTCTGAAACTCCATTTAATTGTGGAGTATATGGTACAGTCAAGTGGTAACTTATTCCTTTCTGAACGCAGAACTCACGCATTTCACTAGACAAATATTCCCTACCATTGTCAATATATAGATTTACAACTTTAAGATTAAAGTGTGCTTCACTTTTTGCCACAAAATCTTTAAACATAATAAATACATCCGATTTATGTTTTATTAAATAAGTGACACAATAATGAGTAAATTGATCTATAAAAATCACATAGTAATTTTTATCGTCAATAGTTGTTGGTGTTATCGGACCACAGACATCAGAATGAATAATATAAAGAGCTCTATTTATATGGTCTTTATTTTTATATTTATCAAATCGTAATCTGGCTTGTTTCCCATTCAAACAAGCTTCACATATATCATCGGTAGGATTAACACTATCAAGGAGACTATTATCACTAAATAAATTGTTTCTTTTGATTTCTAACATTTTCCCTTTGCTTACATGTCCCAAACGTTCGTGCCATAATTTATATAAATTTTTATTTTTGGTCATAATATTATATGCTTTAAATTTAATAAGTGGAACATTGTACGCACCTGAGTTTTCAGCAATCGTTACATCGTTTTTGATCAACTTCATACCATTTTCGTCAAATACAACAGTGACTCCAGCCTCTTGTAGTCTTTTTACTGAGATTAGATTTTCTGCCACTTCTTTGCAATAGAGTACGTCTTCCAATGTTATTTGATAGTTGCTTTCCAGACGGACGATCCCACGCTTTGTTGCATAAATGTACTCTCCATGCTTGGCAACAGCAATTTTAATCGGAGTTTCCAGGTCAGCATGGTCCGCAAATAAAGCTTCATCATTTATTAGGTGGTCAGTAGCACCCGAGTCAAGCACAAAATTCACATCCTCGTTCAAAATATTATACGTTTTATTTACACTTTTAATCATGAACGCGAAGCCTGGTTTGGTTGTTGCAGTGTGCGCTTGTTTATTATTTTCTTTATTATTTTCATTATTTATTTGTCTTTTATAGCCATAACAATCTTTTTTCATGTGTCCCAGTTTTCCACAGTGGTGACATTTTATATTATTCTGTTTATATTTCCCAATATATGGTTTACGATTATTATTATTCGTATTATAATTTTTAGTTTTAAATTTATATTTATTATCGTTTTTATAATTATTTTTATAATTGTTTTGGTAATTGTTATTATTTTTAGCCTCAACCTGCATAACCTTTTTGCTAGTATCGTTGTTAGCGTTTTTCATTTTAATTTCATGGTCTAGTAAACGATTCTTTACAAAAGCTAAAGTAATATTTTCTTTTGAAAGTGTCTCAATAGCTGTTATTACCCCATCATATGATGCTGGCAATGTGAGTAATAAATGAGAAATTTGATCCATTTCGTCTACTTTTGCTCCTGACGCTAATAGTTCGCTAACTAGATCATCGAAAATAATGAAATGGTTCACTAGTGCCATCTCACTCTTGACTTTGAGCGACAATAACCGTTTGCGCACAGACAATTGCGACGCGAGACTTTTTCTTTCATACACGGAATCTAAACTTCTTAGAATTTCGCGAGCTGTGTTGTTGTTTGTCGCGAAATTAAGAAAAGAATCACTCAAATGTTCGATCACTGTACTTTTAGCACTACTCTCTGCTTTTACCCAACTTTCATCTGTTTCATCAGGAATCTCACCATCAATTACTTTTAATATATCTTGCTCAGCAAGAAGAGCTTTAATTCTAAATTTCCACACAGAATATTTATTTCCATCGAAAGGTTTGATGTTACGCTTGGTTTTGTCCATTTTGCATATGTATTCACGTGTTTGTGTTCGGATATAAAAGAAACTTTTCTGCACTTTAATTTTGTATAAAAATGTGGCCTGGGCCCATAACCTATTGGATTTTTAACTATTCTTATTTATTCCCTGGTCCACACTTCAGTTTTAATAAATTATAACACAGGATTAATTAGTTTTTCTTTGATTTTAATTAGGAGCTTTTTATTTCACACTTGCAACACCATCACCAGCCAACCGGAAAAGAGAGAGATCAAAAGTGTGTCCGTCTTATGTAATCATAAATGACTCAAAAATACTAGAAAAAGGATAAATACTTAAATGGTATTTTTGTCTTAGGAATAGGGGTATTCCTACAACATTTACCAAAAAAGTTTAGCACATGGCGTTGCACAACATGTAACCTTTCTTCGTGAGTACACGAATCACCCTGTACTGGAAAGAAAACATGAGTTTGGCACCGCTGATTATTAACCCTTGTGTCAGAGCTATGCCAATGTCAACCACATTAAAATAATTTAAATTTAAATTCGAATTCTCTTTTGTTTGAATAATTTGATGAACCCTTAATTGACATTTTGAGTTTAAGTAAAATCATGTGTACAGCCTCTAACGATTAATGTCAGCATAAAATTTTACTATCTATATGCATACTTATTTACATATATTATATATATATATATTTACTAACGCTTGCTCCACAGCTACAAACAGTTTGTTGGGCCCAAGATCTTGTTGTAGGTTAATGTAAGTGGTACTTGGAATTATTTGGAAATGAATTAACCCTTAGTGGGTACAACCGAAGTTGACATTCTTGCGTAAGGCTTTTGTTAAATGTACAATGAATGAAGTTGAATTTCATAGCATTTAAATTAAAATTAATATAGAGCAGAAATGATTTGAATATTAAGTACAACCCTTTGAAAGAAAATGAAATGTATAATTATAAGTATTATTATCTTTGGAATTTAATTAAAGTATGAACATTTAAAGATATCGCTGAGTCTGTCTAATTACATAATGCCAAGGAATTGTCGAGGTTAGAACACGTATTGATTTTGTGTTAGGGGTAATGCCAAACTTCCATATCATTACCAAAGTAGGGCGGGTACAGAACAGGTGATCAATACCAACTGTTGGCTGATTTCAGCCCTTTACTTAAGTTAGAATACCATAAGAAAATTAAATCAGAAGAAACTAAATTAAATGTAATGTAATGAAGCAATTAGAAAAAAAGTATAAGAGAAAATGAAGTACAAACGCTGAATGTGGATCGCGTTAGCTTTAAGCGGGAAGAAGGAAAAGAAGTAGGAGACGAAATAAATGAAGCCAGTCTCGTTTAGATTCTGATCGTTTCGCACGCACCCGCTCAAAGTCGTTGTCTATCCGCCGTATACTGTATAAATATATATACAGTCGACTCTCGTTAATTCGAAACTCGAGGGACTCTTGAAATATTTCGAATTATCGAGTGTTTGAAATATCAAATGGTTCGAAATTTCGAAATTTTCGAAAGAACTTTGTTATACTGGCTTGCTTTAAAGCACAATTCTGCTGCTCACACTGCTCAATAACTTTTTTTAAGAGATAAAGTGCCTGAAATACTTTTTCATCACTTTCGTTTTGTAGACATAAGCTTTGTAAGGTATCAAATGAGGATCTTGCTTCCTTAACTGACACCTCTGCCAAAGGTTCTTTATACTTTCTAGGGCTCATAGCTAACATTAACTTTTAATATGCATACCAACGAAAGAGTAACAGTAACTGAATAACTACACAAACCAATTCGTAAGAAGTGTGTGCGTCAAAAACTACATAATCAAAACAAAAACAAAGGCAAGTTTGAACTTGTCGCAAAATTTTTTCTCTGCAACTTTGAATTGTCGAGTGTTAGACGCTGATGAGTTCGAATTAACGCGTGGTTTTGTTAAATATCAATGATTTTTTCGTTCGAATTACCAAGTGTATGAAAATGTATTGATTTAGTTCGAAATATAAAGAGATTTCGTAGGGACCTCGTGATAACTTTGATTTATAGAGAGGTTCGAATTATCGCAGGTTTGAATTAACGAGAGTCGACTGTATAATAAACTTGTTAATAATCCCGTGTTGAATTCGTGTCATTTGTTATTAAATTTGGCAGTGTTAAATATTCGTCTCACAAAAACTATTGTGAATCTACATGGCGCCCGAGCAGAGACAAATTTAGCCAAATTTAAACAATTGCAAATTACAAGTGAACAGTGGCAACAAATTTAAAACAGTGTTTTGGTTTCTAATTTGACAAATAAAGTTAATATTTGTTAAATTAAAATCAGCAAACGGTGACGTGCAAATAAATACATATATACGTACGTAACGGAAAAAGTGGACAAGTGAAGTGCAATACATAACGCACACTAACACACATACATACAGAAATCGGTGGACAAGCGGTAGATTTAAAGCGGAACAAAAAGAGCGGGAATTAACCCTAGAAACCCAAATTAAAAACCTACAAAACTAATTAAACCGCGTCGGCCGGAAAAATTAAAGAAACAAAAAATAATTTTGGAATGGATAAGCAGCTGGTAAAAAATGTTATCTCACCCCGTGATAACTTGCAGGTACTCTGTACATTTTTTTGATTAATTAAAATTAGTTTATTACAAGCACATATACATACATATAAATTATTTGGTGCTGAATAAACAATTTTTCGAATTAATGCAAACAAACTTTAGTTAAAATATTGTTCGTGGCTAACTTACATATTTTAAAGTTGCGTTTACTAACTACAGTACCTCAAATAAATTTCGCCTCAGCTGGTACTTATTGTATATAAAGAAAAGTGCTCTTCAACATTTCCTCAGCTTTAATTTGTGAATTCCCAAGAACAGTTGCTCAGTTAATTTTTATTCACTCTCCCATAAAATACTTGGTGAATTGTGTGAAAATAATTTGTGAGGCATTATACATTATTTAGTGTCCAGTTAATAAAAATTAAAAGTGGCTTTTTTTGAATCTATATTTAAAAAAGAAAATATTGAAATGGCTCCTCCAGCATCAGGGTCCAATGATCTGGAATCATTGTTCAAACGACGAGACAATTTAGTAGCTAGCATTACGCGCATAAAAATATCTATTGAGAAAAACTCATCTCAAAAGACCAGTGTGAGCTCGAATGTCGTCTGGAAATGTTAGAAAAATATGTTGAAGATGCATTAACGATTCAAAATAAAATCGAATTAAAAGATGACGAGGACGATTATTGAATTAAAATGGAAGAATTGTGCGTAATAACGAAGGCAAAATTAAAATCGCTGTTACCACGCGCTACGAACAGTGTCACAGAACAAAGTAGAACAACAGCGCCTACTCATTGTAGACTTCCAAAAATGTCTCTTCCAAAATTCGATGGAAAATATTCCGAATTTAAAAATTTTATAGGGTTATTCAATACTTTGGTACACAATAATAGTTCTCTACCAGACATCGAAAAATTTAACCACCTCATATCATGCTTATCTGGAGCTGCATTAGGAACAGTCAAAGCATTCCAAATGTCAGAGAAAATTACCCTAAAGCTTTAGAAAGTCTCAAACGTGTGTATGATAACGATTGCCTTATATTTTTTGATAATATCGCGACTTTATTCGATTTAACTCGGGTCTCTCAACCTTCAGCAGCTGCTTTGAGGGAACTTATTGATACAGCATCAGCGGTTTATGACTCTCTATTGTCATTAGGAAATCATGAAGACATCACAAATGCTATTTTTATCCACTTAGTGCTGTCGAAAGTTGACGGTAAGACTCGCTCGAAATGGGAAGAACAGCTTGACTACTCAAAGCTGCCTAAGTGGAGTGACTGTCAATCGGTATTAAATCGAAGATTTCAGCAGTTGTCTGGAGAAGAAGGTAGTAAGTTTAAGCAAAATAAACCAAATCAAAACCGCAGGGCTGACACGAGTAAAAATATTAAGCATTCTTTTAACTGCGCTGCTGAAAAGCGAGACTTACGCAATTCTAGTTGTCAATTTTGCAATTCTGGAGAACATGAGATTACAGGTTGCCAGCCATATGCAGCTCTCTCGGTTCAGCAACGATTTGAATTTGCAAAAAGTGTTCCCCTTTGTATAAATTGCTTGAAAAGAGGCCATACAGTTTCAAAATGTAAAGTTCCAAAATGTAGGATTACGGAAAAGGGCATAACGCATTATTGTATAAGTTTTCATCGTCAAGTACTCAGCAATCATCTCAATTAGTGCAAGAAAGCTCATCTACTTCGCATGCTATGCATGCCACAGTACCAGCTAAGGTAATACTTGCTACTGCAGTTGTACATGTCAAACGCCAAGATGGACCGTACCTTCTCGCTAGAGCCCTACTAGATTCAGGGTCGCAAATAAATTTTGTGACTGAGGAGCTCGCTAGTAATCTCCATATAAAGAAAGATGATGCGAATGTTAACTTACTTGGTATCGGTCAACAGCATACTGAAGTTAAGAAAAGCATTCACACAGTTATAAAATCTAGGTTTAATAGCAATGACTACATGGCAAATTTCTGCATACTCAAATCAATTTCAGGATATCAGCCAAATCAAGCAATAGAAATTCAGGGCTGGGATATACCATCAAATATTAACTTGGCAGACCCGCAGTTCTATAAGCCACAAAGGGTAGACATGCTTATAGGAGCAGAATCGTTTTTCGAGTTAATGGCGGTTGGACAAATTAAGAAAAGCCCTGAGCATCCCACACTGCAAAAAACCTTGTTAGGATGGATTGTGTCTGGACGATATCGGTGTCCCAAAACACCAGTTGGGCCAATTGTTAACAGTTTTAAATGTCAGGAAGAAAGTTTAAGTAGCATAAACGACACACTACAAAAGTTTTGGGATTTAGAAGAGATGCCTTTAAGAAATTTCCAAGCACGTTACACAGAGGAACAACAAATGTGTGAGAAATCTTTTATTGAAAATGTCCAAATTTTGTCAGATGGAAGATTTGAAGTTAAACTTCCATTTAAAAAAGAACCTAGTTCCTTAGGATCCTCATTTGAAGTTGCCAAACGTAGATTCCTTTCGTTGGAACGACGATTATTACGAGACTCGAATTTAAAGAAAATGTATATTGATTTTATGGAGGAATATCTCGCTTTGGGGCATTGATTATGGGGTCCCGACTCCTCCACACTATTTCATTCCGCATCAGTGTGTAGTGGGCCTCAAAGTACAACTACTAAGCTTAGAGTTGTCTTTGATGCTTCAAGTCGTACAACTACACAAGTTGCGTTAAATGACATTTTGATGGTAGGCCCAACCATTCAAGAGGAGCTGTTTTCCACTTTGTTGCGATTTCGCTTCCATAAATACGCATTAACTGCGGACATTACTAAGATATATCGCCAAATAAGCATACATGAAGATGACCGGATTTACCAGCTCATAGTGTGGAGAAGAAGTCCTTCTGAGCCATTGCAAATGTGTCGCCTCAACACGGTTACTTATGGAACCGCGTCTGCACCATTTTTGGCCATAAGATGTTTGATGCGGCTAGCTGAGATGCAAAGGTCGTCTAACCCAGCAGCAGCAGCGGTGATTCAGAAGGATTTCTATGTCGACGACTTGTTAACTGGTGCTGGAAGTATACAGGATTTAAAAACGATACAATCGTTTATCAATAATATCAATCCTGCATGGGGCCGGGATGAAGCTCGCCAAATGGTATTCCAATTGTGCGGAGCTATGTACTTCCGAAAGCACAGACAAGTCGTTGGCAGTAGCCGAATCGGATCCAACAAAAACTTTAGGAATAAGATGGTTTCCCAAAGAAGATGAGTTTCATTTCCAGTTAGAGGATTCATTTCAAGATCTTCGTGCTACAAAACGCAATATTTTGTCTGTGTCAGCTAGGTTATTTGATCCCATTGGTCTTCTATGTCCCTTAGTGACAAAAGTAAAAATTCTACTGCAGGAGCTATGGATGATAAAGTTAGATTGGGATGAGTCGGTACCACTGAGGTTACATACAAGCTGGGAGGAATTTAAAGTTAATTTGTTGCCCCTCCATCAGTTAAGGATTCCCAGATATTTAAAAACTTCACTATCTCAACCAATTCAACTGCACGTATTCGCCGATGCCTCAATTAAAGCTTATGGTGCTTGTATATATGTTCGTACAAGCACAGCTGATGGAATTAAAGCCATGTTGTTAACGGCAAAATCCAAGGTAGCCCCTTTAAAAACAAGGTCACTTCCCCGTCTTGAACTTTGTGCGGCTCATGTTGCAGCTGATCTGTTAAACAAAATCAGGCCTATAGTATCAAGCCCAATTGAAAAAGTAACGTTCTGGTTGGATTCGGAAATAGTCCTTCATTGGGTGAAGACTCATCCGTCGAGTTTATCAGTTTTCGTAGGAAACCGAATAGCTGAGATTCAGGATTGGAGCAATGGTTCAATTTGGCGTCATGTTCCGACAAAGCAAAATCCGGCAGACATTGTATCGAGAGGAGCATCAGTCGAGGAACTCAACGATTTTATGTGGTTCAACGGTCCAATATTTTTAACTGAACCAGAAGATAAATGGCCTATTAATAGTCATTTTGAACTATCGCAAGGTATGCAAGAGTTGGAAATTAGAAAATCAGCTCTTGTCTGTGCAGAACCACGCATGCAAAGTGATCTTTTAGAATACATCGAAAAACATTCGTCGTACATAAAGTGTAGTATGCTCACATATCGGGTACACACTGTACCACTTATGTATATCACTGCAACATTGTGGCGTTTGGTTATGGCCAAATATTCCCAGCACTTCAAGTGCGGAGTAATCCGATCCACACAACAATGTTATGAACATCCTAAATGCTGAGCCGGCATGTCTGCATGCGCGGCCGATCATTCGTTTACAGTGTGAGCATAACACTCTCCCTCTCATGCGCGCCCGCTGCTTGCGCCGCCCGTATACACTTATGCATAAGCGTTGACCGCTGCTCTGCAGCGGCACACATATATTAATATACATGTTTATATACAATAACGTTCGGCCGCGGCGCTGCTCGCGCAGCTATATGAATTGTGAGCCAAGGCCAATATTTCTTAAGTAAGGAGAGAATCAAATCGGATGTTCCTGGAGTAGGACCTAGCCTGCTCCAGCTCTCAATAAATATTTTAAACCGAAATAACTTTGTGCATTTCAATTAATGGGCATCTTTCACTACATGGCGACCGTGACATAGTCACAATCTTCGGACGTGTTTTAAAAAAAAAAAAAAAAAGCCAAGCGCGCGGTATCTGAAACCGAGTTCCCTGTGTATTTCAAATATTCATATACAGTGCCCAAAACATTTATTCGTACACCCTATATTTTGAACCTCAAGTATCTGAAACTTGATTTATATTAAAAAACAACGGCGTAACCAAAAATACAAAGCTAAGTGGAAGTTATGAAAAATAAAACAATTGAAGTGTTAATCACAAATATTCAAATATCAAATATAAAAAAAAAAAAAAAATTCTTTTTAAATAAATAAATAAATAAATAAAAAAAATATATTTACGAGCCTGTGCGATGACCAGCACCGGCGCCGCCTGAGTCAAAAGGGCCAATAATAATAATAAAAAAAAAATATATATATATAAAAAATATATATACAATCATCAGCAATAAACCTGTGCGATGACCGGCACCGGTACCGCTGACCGTTCCTAGGCAGCTATATATCAAAAGCGCGGGAGGCATTGGACCGCCCCCTGTGCCGCCGGTGGAAATTATATTAAAAGCGCGGGAGGCATAGGACCGCCTCCTGTGCCGCCGTTGGGAGCTATATCAAAAGTGTGGGAGGCATGGCAAAGCCCCCTGCACCAACGCTGGAAGGTAACCAAAAGTGTGGGTGGCATGGCAAAGCCCCCTACACCACCGATGGAAGAAGAAAGCTGCACTAAAAGCGCGGGAGGCTTTGGACCGCCCCCTGTGCCACCGCTGGAGGTAAAAAAAAAAAACGCGGGATGCTTTGGACCGCCCCCTGTGCCGTCGCCGGAAGAAGATAAATAAAAAAAATATTTTTTTTTTTTTTGAAACAATATATATTATGTACATAGTTTATAAGTAAATCCCAATTTGGCAAAAGGCGTAGTTTTACGCAAGTCTTATTGGTAAAATTAAGAACTAACAAAAACAACTTCCCAACCATGTACTAACACACAACTTTTGGTGTAAACTTATAATAAGTAAAACTTTTGTAACTTGAATATTACTAATATGTAATCCAAAAGTTGTGCATGCACTTAACCACATAATTCCAATATTCAACAAATGCGATTATTATGAAATCATGTTTATATTTCGTTTGATATTTTTTTTTATTATTGATCCAAACTCCTTAAAGTTCAGGAAAACTTTTAAATTGGTTATTGCTTTCCTGGATATTACAATTTTTTTTATTTTTGGCTCTTTCGAGCAAGATATCAATTAATTTTCTACTTATTCATTTACATTACTCGAGAATTATTTCAATTTTTAATTTGCGCTATCTGATGCAATCGATAGCTATTTTGCAATATGGCACAATTAAATTGTTATTGACAAAGTCGCAATATTTCGGAAAAGATGATGAAATATTGCTGGGTTTAACATATATAAACCAAAAGAAATACAGGGTGAAAACTAAAAGCCCAGGTACAAAGTATATTCAAATTGTGGAATCATCTGTATCTGTCAATAATAGCCCACTATAGTTATTTTCAAATAAAGTCCCTTACAGACTATAATAAGAAAATAACAATTAATCATTGACTATCGTCAAATGAATCGATAATTCTTTTCTGATAAACCCAGCTCCCTTAAATTGTTGGCTTATTCGATCAACTAGGTAGAGCAAAATAATTATCAAGCCTTGACTTAATGTCAAATTTAAATCTCATTAAACCTGTTAAGTTCCAAACATATAACTTATTTTTCAACGAACAATGGTTCGTATTGCCTCACGCGATACAATTCGGTTCATAGTTCTTCTTTTATATTATAAAGGCAAGGACCGAAGTTATATTTGAATGAATTAGTCCAATTACAATTATAATGTATCCCAAATTGGTTCGGGAATCTTTTACTCAATATTAAATAAATAACAGTTGTTCTTTCCTGAATTATATATCTTTAATGGAACCGCTTGATTCTTACTTTATTCAATACCTTTATTAGGTTTAATCAAAAATAAAAATACAGAGAATATCGAAATTTTATTCAGAAACTCATTGGGCAATAAGATAATTCAAACCATATATTTATGGTAGACACTTCACTGTCAAACAGATAACAGACCACTTATGTACCAATTTAAAAAAAAAAAACAGACTGATTAAAAAAAAAGTCACTACAAAAATTAAAGTAGACAATAATCCTGCAGGAATTGATAAATAGAATTGCCCAGGCAATCTATATAAAAAGCTTCAAAGCCCAACGTTACGGAGTCATAAACAATGACGACGTACGTAAAGTAGTGACCTTGCAATTAAAAAACATGTTATGATCTTAGGAACAATAACGGAATAATTGCAAGATATGAGATTAGCGATTTATATACTAATGGAACTCAGGGCTAAGGTCAGTCTTCCAAAGGCTTGAAATGCAGGCCGGTATACACGAATCAGCCAACTCAAAGTGGCACCGTGGGAAAATATCTTTGAACAAGTTCATAGATAATTATTAATAAATGGGCAATAAAATATAGAAATATGAGAGTAGCTACTCACCCGGTGACCCAAATAAAATGAAGAAGCTATATTGTCTACGATAAATGATTTACTAATAGAAGGAGGTCACACTGGCATTACAAAAACTTTGGCCAAAGTCAAAAGACATTACTTTTGGAAAGGTATGACTCGATATATTAAAGAGTACATACGGAAATGTCTAAATGTCAAAAGCAAAAATAACAACGCATAAAAAGACCCCATTAACGAGTACGGAAACACTACTAACAGCTTTCGACAGGGTAATCGTGGATACGATCGGTCCACTGCCTAAGTCTGAAATAAAAATGCATATACTGTTGCACAAGCAATATTTGAAAATTTTATTCTAAGTACGGTCCAATGAAGACGTTCATTGCGAATTAGGAAAGGAGCATAATTTCAAGTATAACATGTTGCAAAAGCAATATTTGAAAATTTTATTCTAAGTACGATCCAATAAAGACGTTTATTGCGAATTAGGAAAGGAACATAATTTCAAGTATAACATACTTCTGCGTATGTAACCCCATCGGACTCTACAACCAATCTATGGCCGTATTGACCATATGAAATAAAACTTAAAAAAAAAGAAAACCAAGCTAAACAGGAAAGCAATAAAAGCAATATAAGCAATAGCAATACCAATAACTTCTCTAAATAGTTAACTCATTAAATAACATATACATTTAAAAAAAAAAAAACCAAATAATAATAATCGCATAATAATCGCATACTTTTTCCCAAAATTTTTTTTTCATTTCTCTTTTTAATTTTTACTTAATATAATTACTATGAAAATAACTACATTATATTACGTTATTTTTCAAAAGGAGGGAGATGTAGTATGCTCACATATCGGGTACACACTGTACCACTTATGTATATCACTGCAACATTGTGGCGTTTGGTTATGGCCAAATATTCCCAGCACTTCAAGTGCGGAGTAATCCGATCCACACAACAATGTTATGAACATCCTAAATGCTGAGCCGGCATGTCTGCATGCGCGGCCGATCATTCGTTTACAGTGTGAGCATAACACTCTCCCTCTCATGCGCGCCCGCTGCTTGCGCCGCCCGTATACACTTATGCATAAGCGTTGACCGCTGCTCTGCAGCGGCACACATATATTAATATACATGTTTATATACAATAACGTTCGGCCGCGGCGCTGCTCGCGCAGCTATATGAATTGTGAGCCAAGGCCAATATTTCTTAAGTAAGGAGAGAATCAAATCGGATGTTCCTGGAGTAGGACCTAGCCTGCTCCAGCTCTCAATAAATATTTTAAACCGAAATAACTTTGTGCATTTCAATTAATGGGCATCTTTCACTACAAAAGACAGTGAGGGTCATTGGATATGTACTTCGATTTATAAGAGGATGTCGGAAAGCGGCTCGTGAGGCGAATATACTGCTCACAGCAGCTGAGCTGAAAATGGCATTTGACAAAATCATTCAGGTTGTGCAGGACTTCGAGTATGCAGAAGTCATTGATAAAATTCGCAAGAAGTCAGTACTCGCGCCAAATTTGCAGAAGTTGTGCCCGTTTTTGCAAGAAGTCAAGCTAGAAAAGTTGACATTTAGCTTGGTGAGAGTCGGCGGGCGAATGTTGCAAGCCGAGATTCCATTTGACGCGAAATTTCCGTGCTTACTCAGCAAACAGTCGCAGTTCTTAAAGAATTACGTTGAACATTTGCACAGAAGGAATTTCCATGTCGGCGCACAAGCCTTAGGCAGTCTTCTCAATGAGCGGATATGGGTGGTTAATGCTCGGGAGATATGTAAAAAAGTTGTTCGCCAATGTTTGCACTGCTTTCGATACAAACCAAAGCTGCTTTCACAAATCATGGGGCAGTTACCTGCTGATAGACTAAGAGCAGCTCGTCCATTTGCAGTGTGTGGAGTAGATTTTTGTGGGCCAATCATGACCACTTTGAAGATCCGAGGGAAGCAACCATATGATTCCAATGTCGCTGTATTTGTGTGTTTTGCGTCCAAAGCTGTTCATCTTGAACTTGTTAGCGACTTGTCAACTGATACCTTTTATCATGTTTCCAAAGGTTTGTCGGCCGGAGAGGACTTCCGAAGACGGTGCACTGCGACAACGGCACGAATTTCGTGGGCGCGAGCAATCGCATGAAGGAGTTCGGCGAGAGGCTGAAAGCAGAGTTGACCGGCGTCCAACGCTACGCTTCCGAAGAAGGAGTCTCCTTTGCATTCATACCGCCCTGGGCTTCTCACTTCGGAGGCCTATGGGAGGGCGCTGTGAAGTCTGCGAAAGGCCTACTCCTACGAACGGCAGGTCGCGCTTTGCTCACCGCGGACGAGTTAACGACGTTCCTCGTAGGCGTGGAGGCAACCCTAATTCAAGGCCAATCGGCCCACTCAGCCAGGACCCCAACGATGGACAAGCGCTGACGCCAGCGCACCTGCTGATCGGCGGTCCGCTGAAGGCCCCACCGGAGGAGGAGGCGCCCGAAAAAATAAGTTGCTTGCGTCGATGGCAGCTTGTATGCTCGCTCAAGCAAGAGTTCTGGCGGAAGTGGTCGACGAGTTATCGTCGGAGCCTGCTGGTTCGCTCGAAATGGACCAAGGAGTACCCGGACGTCAGGGTGGGCCAATTGGTGCTCGTGGCCGAGGACAACTGCCCGCCACAGAGGTGGCTGGTGGGTCGGATAACCGCCGTACACGCAGGGGTGGAAGGTCAGGGTCGTCGACCTGAAAACCACCAACGGCGACATTAAAAGGGCCATCCACAAATTGGCACCCCTGCCCATCGAATGAAGTAGAGGAGGTGCTCAACGCGGGCGGTGTTGGCTGTTTACTTAAGTTAGAATACCATAAGAAAATTAAATCAGAAGAAACTAAATGAAATGTAATGTAATGAAGCAATTAGAAAAAAAGTATAAGAGAAAATGAAGTACAAACGCTGAATGTGGATCGCGTTAGCTTTAAGCGGGAAGAAGGAAAAGAAGTAGTCTCGCACGCACTCGCTCTAAGTCGTTTTCTATCCGCCGTATACTGTATATATTTATTTAAAATAAACTTGTCATATCCCGTGTTGAATTCGTGTCATTTTGTTCTTTAAATTTGGCAGTGTTAAATATTATCGTCTCACAAAAACTATTGTGAATCTACACCAACTAAGATCACCACAACCGTGTTTGCTTGCCTCTTTCTATCAACTATACCGATGGGGGATCATTATGCTGATATTTTTGGTTATTTTTGTATTTAGTAGAGTAGAGTCAGGAAGTGCACTTTCATTTATCATGTGTGGTGAGTAAGGAGAACATAGGGATAGGAAAAACCCCGACCCCAATACCGGCGAGCTGAGCGCAGAGCGCAGCATAGTGCACTGAACCTCCGATTCTCTCTCCAACCGAGGCTGTGGCAAAAACAATTACCAGCCGTACCATTACACTCTCTCGCTCCGAGTCCCAACAAACAGGGGAAAAGTGTAGGCATCGCACAAGGGGCCGAAGCTTTTCCGGTTGGGCAACCAGCGACCTTTGCCGGCGCTTCATCACCTGGGTGTCGTACTACCCGACTTGGAGTTCACCCTAGTTTGACGGTGGATAATTTGTTTCTGTCTCCCGAATCCAATGGCCTCCACACAGGAGGCATCGTTAAGGGTCCCCTTTCCCCGACACTTGCTCCCCGAACGGATGCGCAAGTGCAATTTGAGGTTCGACGGAGAGTCTGATCCGTTGATGCTGATCGCGGAACTCGGAGAGAAAATACGACTGAGATTCATATCCCGGCTAGAAAACTCCCTTACAATGTAAACAACACAGCGTTACTTTGACAAATGTCAATCGATAACGCTGAAAATTGGTGGGAATATAAAGAACAGTTCTACCAATGTGGGAAAAAAAAATTATTGAAATTATTATGGGAAAAAGAAAAGGGCTATTTTAAGGGTTTTTCCAGCAATAATTCTAATTCTAAAACCATCCTTGAACTTCAAAGAACATTTTAAAAAAAGATTTGGCCAATTTGGTCCAGGCGTTGTTGAGTTATGCGCTTACCAACACATTTTGCGATTCATTTTTATATTATAGATTAGAACTATTAGTAATTGATCTTTTCCAAAAGCAACATCAGCACAAGTACCCATGCGCACCCACTGAGCGTCTTTTCGCGAAATAGAATTCGGCTCGTTACGATGTATTTTTAGTTACGCGGCGGAGCGATGTAAAAACACGTCTGTTGTCATTGACAGTTGAATTGGTTTTTCTAACTAGCCTTGAATCATAAAATATATTTGAAAAAAACGGATTTTTTTGCCACACTCAAAATTGATTAATTTAACATTGGATTTTGCTATTTATTTTCTGTTGTTTTAGTTTATTAACAAAGACTCTGTAATTTCTATAATTCTTTCAAAATCTTTCGTAACTAGAGTGCCCACTACCACCTTTACGATGAATCTTAAAAACAACAAACTTATGGCCACTCTGTGGTGCACTCCCACTTCAATAGGTCCCGAAGATGGTCTCCGCACCTAGAAGCATCTTCACGTGTGGCTGTGGAAACAAGTCGCTCGTGACAGCGGTCTCTTCTACGACTCGCCTAAGCTTCGAAAGATAAGAGGAGTGGGTGATGTGTGCGCATTTTTCCCATACTAAAATGCGGCCCTCCACAAAATGAAATGTACTTGGCAAGGCAGAACCTGCGGAACGTAATTAATACTTTTTATTTTTAATTGAAGTGTGTTTTGAATAATAAAGTTTGAATCTTATAGCTCTAGCCTTTTAATGGCTTAAAAGATATAGCGTAATAATTATGAAAAAAAAATTATTAAGGGCGTCACCTGAACTTGTTATTTCAGATTCTCTTTGTGGACCACCCTCTGCGTAATGAGGACCGCGGTCCCCAGTTCCGCTTCAACAATTTTTTTTCTCACAAAGCGGCATTAATTATTGACCCAGTTTCCGGTTTGATTTCAAGGCAAGGATTTTGTCGCCAACTTCAAAAACTCTATTCTGGTGTGAAGCGTTTTCCCTGGCTCTAAGCGCGATCTGGGTTTTGATCTTGTAAGAAAATTTTCGCTGCATGTCCTCACTTTGTCCCTGTAAAACGTCAGTTGGCCCTTTATTGATGACCGAGTGGATTGGTTTTTTGTATTCGGTGGTGACTAATAAAACAATCTTCACGTTCTTAAACATCTTACTAGATCTAAGAGTGGGATGTGAAAGAGCTCTACTTGACCATTTGATATGCTGTGTAGCAGTGGCGCTTTTAAAATGCCAACACGGAAATGTCCATTTAGCATGAACGAAATCATATGCGAACGACGGTTTGTTGTCACAGTAAATTGTCTTCATGTTCGGGAAGCAATTCATATGCTTTAGCAACCTGTTGTACCAAATCAATCTTTGAAAACTTTTCTATACAGGTAAGTAAGTGAAAAATGTCTATGTATAACAATTCTCCCGTACGAGAAGGGACTGGTGTTTCTCCTAACTCTTGCTTTCTCAGATGCCTTTTATAATATCGTTAGACAACTTAGCCATCTTCGGGAAGAAGCACCTGCTTCACATTTTCTTAGGCTGCTTTATGGGCCCTATTATGTTCGGCCGTAAGGTATTCCCTCCTTTTATCCACCGCAAAAATGTCTTTACGTTACCAAAGCTTTTTACTTTTTTGGCCTACGCCTCCTAAACTGAAATGCAAACCTATTCCTACCCTCCTTTTCTAATAGATTGCTTCTTATTAACTTTCCCTCCTTACTAACGATGTAGAACTATGCTTGCTGGATTTGTTTGTAACCTTATACGTAGTCAAATTGGCGGTCCTGACTTGTTGGGTAGACTAAGTTTCTCGGTTCCAAGTAGATTAACTAGAAACTATGTTCCTTTAGTTTCCTTTAACGTCCAAGAACCTTTCAGAGTACTTTGTTCAGACTACAATAGACTGTTTTCGATAATATCTACAGCTGACTGCAGCTCTTAAAGCAATTAGTACTAACATTTCTGACAGAAAATTATGCCGTTAGATTAAAATTTTCTTTATTAAACTGTTTTATTTAGCTCACATGTTTGGGTCAAAATTAGAAGTTGAAATTTAAGTACTTTCCTGTTGTCAGATTGATCTGAAATTTGGTACACACCTTCAGTTCCGATGACAATACAATATAGTAATATCAATAACATTGTAAACCAAGATGGCGGCCGCGAAATGGCGGATAACGTAGGTTCTATCAATCCCATCAGTATGGGTTTCAAATAAAATGTCTCAACAACATGGGAATCATTGTCACTGTCAAACACATCAGATCAATTCAGATCAATCTGAGAACAAACGGGGTAAGCTAAATGATAATAATAATTATGAAAGAAACTGCAATACAGCGTAAACGAAGGCTTCAAAAAGCGAAAGAAAATTATGAAGCAAAACGAGCTAAAGAAAGTGAAGGTGATAGAAATGGTCGATTACAGAAACGACGGGAACAATAAGCGTCAAAAACAGATGAGCAACATGAGGCCAGTAGAATACAATGTACTTTATAAAATTAAAATCCAAGATGGCGGCCTCTACAAAACGGCGGATAACTTAGGTTTTATCAATCCCATCAACATGGTTATAAAATAAAAGGTCTCAACAAGTAGAATACAATTTACTATGCAAAATTGAACCGCCGCTACCAAATGGTTTTTAGTAATAAAATAAAAATAGGTAAAAAAAACATTTTAAGTTAAACTGTTTTATGTAAAGATAGGTAAATGTACTAAAAACCTCGAAATGCATTTTTCTTCGCGTGTCCCAAGCTCGAGCCCGGGTGAAGAGAAATACAATGCCGCCGACGATAAGGCCTCCGTTTCAAGTGCGATTATTAATCGGAATATGCACTCACTGCTCCCCCCTAGTCATCTACTCTCCGGTAACCTTCCCCCTGGTAGTCCCTGCATTACCATACACACACCACAGACTCAAGGAGTCCCGGGAATCGAAGTCCCTCGTAGTTCTACATGCACCCCGGAAAGAATTCGCAAGTGGGGACTACAATTTAATGGCTGATCCGACCCTCTAACCTTTATCGAGCAGGTGGAGAGTCGCGCGGTTTCCTACGGCATCGAATTACAGACGCTTCCTCGCGCTATGTCCGAGCTTTTGACTGACCGGGCGGATAAATGGTTTCAGACCAGCCGGCTTCAAGGCGCGGACTGGATAACCTTCCGCAAGGAATTTTTAGAATTCTTTTTACCTCCACGATACCTCCAACGTTTAGATGATAAGATGAGGGGGCGAGACCACCAAGACGGAGAGAGTTTTAAGGACTTTGTGCTGGATCTCCGTGTACTCATGAGGCACCCGGGCTACACCGAACAACAGGAACTCAACCGACTCTACGAGAACGCTGCTCCGGAGTACCAAATGTACATACGCCGCCACGAATTCAAAACTATCGGAGAACTCACCCAGCTCGCCACAGAATTTGAAACCGTTAAACAACGTAGCCTAAACCGGGAGAATTCCCGCAGAACTCCAGTCGCAACTTCTCGCGCTCCACCTCAGACACCCCGAGGGCACTCTTGCAACACTCAGGCCCCTCCAAATAGGTCCGGAAACTTAAACGCAGAGCAAGGATCCCGACAACCGGAAGCGCCCATATCGAACAGGATTATCACACCATCGCTAGGGATAGACGTAAGGAACAGCAGAAGATATTTCTGCTGGGATTGTGGTCGACAAGGAATTCGCACTATCGACTGTTGCCGTAATACGCAGCCGGGAAACGGACCGAGTCCTCGCGTCGCGCGGAATACGACGGGGACCAGCGAGTCAGGGAATCCCCAATAACCGCACCCCTCAGATTACAAGACGGAAAGATAGTGGCTACAGTAAAAGTTGGAGGACAGACTAGGTTAGCCACGATAGACACCGGAGCGTCTCGCAGTTTCGTAAGTCAGGAGTTTGCCGATGCGGTCGGCGAACCACATCAATTCAAAGAAATTCGAACCCAGATAAGTCTTGCCGATAACTCGAAGATAGAAGTGTCAAAATTATTCATAGCCAGGATCCCACTAGTACAGGATCTCCTCGAGGTGCCACCACTTGTCATGCCATCCATGCTGGAACCCTTAATTTTAGGATTAGACTTCCTCGGTAGTATAGGCACGACGCTGCGCTGCGGAACAGCAGAGCTGCGGCTATCACCAAGACCCAATCCGGTTGAGCTGCGACGGGTAACAACATCCCTTGAGGACAACAACGAAGCTTTCACCAACCAGAGAAACGCTGGCCCCTATCCCACGCGATCACCAGAACCAGGTCACGACAATGAACCAGGGAAGCCTGTCATACACCAAGAGCGTGCAGAACCAGCACCCACGAGCGGATCGGAACCATCCGAATCACCAGGACCCACAGACACACAGGAGCCCCAGTCACACATGACAAAACACACACAAGAGAAAGAGACCTTGAATCCCCGGAGTCAACCAGTACGGATTACTGAGGCAGAAGCACATCAGCAACCAGACGCGCAGTACGCAGTGGAACCAAGCCACAACGTTGAAACCGCGACAGATGACACGGATACAGCATCACAGAAACCACAACAGTTAAGGGGGCACCTCCTGGATAGCCCAGAAAGAAAGGTTCAATTTCGATCTTTTTTTTACCATGAAAAAAACGATACACATCTTCAGTCTTTTACATTTATTTGAAGGTACTTTGGAACAACTTTGAAAAAAAAAAAACTAGTCAAAATTTCACAAAATGGCGTCGTTATCCATGGTGGACTGCGTTGCCTCGCGACTGGAGTGGTCAAATGGCGTACACGATAGGGTCCGTAATTTTGGTCTGAAATTGGTAATCTTTTTATGTGTTATAAAGTACATTTATTTATTCTAAATGAACCAATAAAAAGTCAATGACGATTGAAAATTCACTTTTTGTTGTGTTAAAAGCAAAATTAACAATTTTTCGCAGTAAAATTTGTTAAAATTATTGCATTAAAAGTATGAAAAATGGAGAAATCTATTGATATCTTTGGTTCATATAGAATAGTTATTTATTACCAACAAAATACATTTAATTGAGGTCAATCGGTTGAAAACTTTTTTTGTAATTCTGTACGCCAATTTGAAAAATGTGGTTTTGAGAAAACGCGGTTCAAAGTTTTTAGAAATAACCGACGCGATCGTGCGCCGAGCCACTCTACCGACTGTGTCTTCAGAAGTACTTGGAATTTTGATCTGAAATTTTACACGCACATTCTCGAATAGTTTTTTTATCGATTAAAAAAAAAAAAAAAATGCGATTTTTTTCAGGAATCCATGAGGTTCCCCCCTTAAGCGAGGAACAGGAACAGCAGATACAAAACTTTCTTAACATCCAGCTCAAGAAGTTCGAGGGAATGACGGGCGTAGCAACTATAGCCCAACATAGAATCACCATGCGAGATGACAAACCGTGTAAGCAGAGATACTTTCCCAAGAATCCTGCCATGCAGGAGGTCATTAACCAACAGGTGGACGCCCTACTCGAGCAAGGGTGTATAGAATATTCTCGCAGCCCGCACAGCGCTCCTTTGTTGCTGGTGCGGAAAAAGACGGGACAGTGACGCATGTGCGTTGACTACCGTCAGCTTAACGCCCGATCAATTCCTGACGCTTATTCTTGATTCTCTTTTCAAGCGAACGGTCGTGTTTTTTTGTGCGCTCCGAATTTTTCATTTTTTTGATACAACCAGCGGTGGTTCTGTTCTCAAATTTGAATATTTATTCGCTTAATACCCTTGTGTTCGAAACCGTTCACTTCGCGAGTGAATTTTTGTGCATTTAACGATTTATTTAACGATTTAATTTTTGTCTTACTGACTTTCTTTTGTGCTTCGTCCGTCAACAGTAGTGTTGTTGTAACAAATGCATGCACATTAACTGTCCCCGCTCTTCCGCTCTCTCGCTTTCCCGCTCTTCTTTTTTGGACTAACAAACTCGAAAGTTCTAAGCGTGCAATTCTTGCGGTATATTTGAGTTCCTCGCTTACAAATTTCGATTTCAATTTCTCTTGGCACAGTGGTCCCTGATTTAATAAACATGGAATCTTGCAATTTCTGTTTAAAAAAAAACTGCCTTCAGGTAATAAAGCCTGAGCAGGGTAAACTCACTTGTTAGCTTTGTGACAGGATGGTGCACACTAAGTGCACTGGATTCACAGGGCGGATAAGTGACGATCTAAGTAAAGGCCTTGGTTTACAGTTCTGCTGCGAAGCTTGTCGCGAAGTTGCTAAGGAAATGAAGTCCTTCATGAGCCAAACTAAAGGCGGCCTTAAGGGACTGATCGCTAGTTTTGGCATAGCTAGAGATAGTTTTGCCAGGGCTAATGACAGTGCCGGATTAGCCATATAGCAGGAGTAGCAAATGCTACGGGCCCGTCGCATTGGGGGGCCCCGCGCGGCCGCGCTCCAACTCCTACCTATCTGATCGTACAAAAAAAAAAATTTAGATAGGAACCTAAAAATAATTTGCATGACTTAAGCGTGAAGCGCTTAGGCTATGCTTTACTCCCATCTGAAAATATAAAACTCGATTTCGTCACGTTATATTTTATCTGAAATTAAACCACATTTCTACCCTTCAAGCGGCCAGATTTTCATTTTTTTTATATAGGTATACATTTATTTTGCGAGTTTACGTAGCCGAGGTTGTACTTTTTTATCGATTTTAATATAATATAGATTATTAGTATTTCGAGAAAAAGTAGGCAAACTATTTAAATTTTATTGACTCGTTTGACAACGTTTCGAAGTTCAGGTGTTTATTGTCATTATTGATAACGTACTGTCTGCTTTAACTAAACGTATGAAGGCATATCAAAAGATTACTAGTGTTTTTGAAGTATTTCGACAGCTAAAATCTCTTACAACAGAAGAGATTTTGGAAAAATCCTCAAGTATGGTCAGTGCTTACGAAGATGATTTGGAGAACAGCCTAGGTGGCGAATTAGTGCAGTTCGCAGAGCTGCTGAAAACAGATGTGGCTACTGTTATTGACAGCACGAAACAGGAGCCTCTGGAACAGCAATTTTATAAACTTTTATTAAATAATTCTTTAGAATCGTGTTTCCCAAACTTAGAAATTGCCTTGCGCATTTACTTGTCTCTCATGATCACTTTTTCAACATTAAAACGTATTAAAAATGAATTAAGGAACACGATGGGCCAAGAACGTCTTAATCATCTCACTTTGTTGAATATAGAGCATGATTTGCTTAAAAAAGTCGATATTGAAAGTGTTATCTCTAAATTTGCCCATATTAAATCCAGAAAAGTTTATTTGTAACAATTTTGTTTTATTTAATACCCTAAACTTGAGAACCTAAAGCAAAGCAAGGGCCCCTTGACAGAATTTGCTACAGGCCCCGCGCTAGCTTAATCCGGCACTGGCTAATGATCTACTCTTAGCGCTGGACTCGCAGTTTAATAGCCTTAAGCTATTAGAGGAGTCCCCGAAGCGCAAGAAGGCTGCTGTTGGTAGGCCGGAGGGTGTCGTCCTGCAACTCCGAAGCCACCGGCGGAACTCCTCTGCGGATGAGCAGCCGACTTTAGCAACCCCTCAAATGTTGCTAAGATCGGCAGCCAAAAAAGATTCGGACCCCGATCAATCCACAGTGGAGTGTAGACCAACGCCTCTAAAAAGTTCCGATTTGTCTGAAGGTGGTTCTCAAAATGTAATTCCACCTAACCAACCAAATATACCCCCACAAGAGGCTTCTGAGACCGGACTACCGGCCCAAATTGTCAGCGCAGGCCCACTGCCTGCAGTAGCAAAACCCCTCACAGTGGTTCCACAAATGAGACAAATATTTGTTTCTCGGCTGGCCCCTGATCTCACATCATTTGATGTCTCCTCTTACATTAAAGACAAAATTAATGCCGATAAAGTGAAGGTGGAAAAATTCAACTTTTCATACGCTAGGAACATTTCATCTTTCAAGATAAGTGTTCCTGACGAACTTTTTAACACCATATGCTCGAGCGACTGTTGGCCGGCAAAAATGGTGGTTAAGGAGTTCGTAGCGAAAATAAAAAAGAAAGGCCCTACGGGAATTAAACTCCCCGGCCGGGACCAACAAACTGCGCCGTCCTCAAAAAACTAATCACTAACTTCCTAATTAGCTATCAGAATACAACCAAATTCTATACTGATAGCTTTTCGTTTGCATCCCAAGTTATTGTGTTCACAGAAACCTGGTTAAAGTCGGAGATTCTTGACACCGAAGTTTTTCCAGGTATGTACACAATATACAGGCATGACCGGCCTTCCAAGCGGGGTGGTGGAGTCTTAATTGCGGTTGAGTCCACCCTCACTTCGGAAGAGGTGCTTTTTGATGAGTTCAATAGCATAGAATTTATATGCGTAAAGCTGTCGCTTCCCGATAGTCGTATTTATATAACTTCAGTTTATTTTAATCATTTGTCTGTCATACAGTCTGTTTCGGATAAGCTTTCAGATAGGGATTATTTGGTAGTTCTAGGAGATTTTAATATTCCTGAAACTATTTGGTCCCCAGATGAAAGATCAAATGTCCTACTGCCTACTGCACAAAATGACTTTATTGACGGCTTGCTTGACACTTCATTATCGCAAGTCAATCATATACGAAATTGTCTAGGTCGTTTACTGGACCTCTGTTTTGTATCTAATCCTGAAAATGTGTTTCTCTCCAGGGTAGCACCAATTAATCAACCTGAAGATCCTTATCATCCTACTCTTGAGGTGACAATCGACACAGGTACCATAATAAAAGAGCAATCTGTCAAGTCTGCTAAACGAATTTACTGTTTTCGCAAGGCAGACTTTTTGAGGCTAAGAAATTTAATATCTTGCTATAATTGGTCCGATCTTTACACTTGCAATAATATGGCGGATGCCATAAATATATTTTATACTGTAATCCAGACTTTTTTTTATTCTTGTGTTCCGAAATACTATCCGTCTATCTCTAGCAAACCTCCTTGGTTCAATAAAAAGTTGACACACTTAAGAAATGTAAAATCCAGACTTTATAGGAAATTTAAAGATACCGGTTCTCACTCTATCTTTTCAAAATATTTAAAAGCTCGGTCAAATTTTACCGTGCTTAATGCTCAGTATTACAAAAACTATTTAAACCGTTGCAAGGTCCAGTTTGCGCAGGATCCGAAACAGTTTTATAATTTCGTTAATACTAAGCGTAAAACATCTTCTTTCCCTTCCTCGTTATCATTTGAAAATACTACGGCAACTTCGGATCAGGCAATAGCCAATTTATTTGCCCAGTTTTTTCAAACAACATACTCACCTCACTTACCTTACTATGATCAGCCCTATTCTTATGCTGTATCCAAGTCGAATTTAGTATTCTGTCCCACGTTAAGCGAGAGCTTACTTTGCGATTTTCAGTGTGTTAAGCCTGTATATTCGCCAGACCCCGATGGAATTCCTGGCTGTGTGCTTAAATATTGCGCGGAAGTCTTGTGCAAGCCGCTTCTCAAATTGTTTACCCTCCCTTTGGAAACGTCACAGTTTCCCCATATGTGGAAGGAGTCTTTTGTCATTCCTCTTCACAAAAAAGGTAACAAATCGGATGCAAGCAATTATAGAGGTATCTCTAAATTGTCTGCCATTCCTAAGCTTTTTGAAAAAGTTATCAACCCTCACTTGCAGCACCTGCGTAGGTCAATAATTTCACCGTGTCAACACGGTTTTATAAAACAAAGATCAACAACCACTAATCTCTTGGAGTTTACTTCATTCGTGATAAGGGGTTTTAAACACAATTTTCAAACAGATGTCATTTACACTGACTTTAGTAAAGCATTTGACTCTGTAAATCATTCACTTCTTATAAGAATACTTGACTTATTAGGTTTCCCAGTTGATCTTAATTGAAGTTCTTTTAATGTGCTCATGGGGCTTTGATGGAAGTTCCGGCCATTCTGCTTATAAACAATCGTATCAAAGTTTACCAACAAATGAGCAAATAGATGATCAGAATTGATTCGCTACTACTCTTGTGCCTTTAAGATTGATGACTGAAAATAATATTATATTGTGGAACAACGAATCACCACAATCTGTAAGATTTTGTCGCCCAATAGCATTACAATTTATAAAAGAAACTCGAGATCTTATTCTGAAAGAAAAAGATTATATCCAAAATAAAATAGATAATTTAACAGTTTGTAAAGTTCCGCTCGACGAAAACCATAATATTTTTGTTCATTATTGCTTTTTTTTAACATTGATAGATGGCAAAGTATTAAATACTATAACTGGTACAAAATCTATGCAAGCATGTCCGATTTGCCAGGCAACTCCAAAGACATTTAATGATATTTCAAATAAGCAAAAAGGCATTTTTTTGCCAAATATAAATTCACTTCAATACGGACTCAGCCCACTTCACGCTTGGATCAGAATTTTCGAATTATGTTTGCATATTTCCTATAGACTTGACGTGAAAGTTTGGCAAATGAGAACTGAATTGCAGAGAGATTCCTTTCGAGAACGAAAAAAACATATTCAAGCTAGACTTTGGAAAGAATTGGGACTAAGAGTAGATAACTAGTGGGATGTTCAAGAGGGGGCTTAGCTGGGGCCGCCAGGCGGGTCGCAGGTTGCGGATAGCGAACGGCCTTCTATAAGGTTAGTTGCGAATAGGCGTAAGCTAATAAGCAACCCCGGACAAACAGCGGGTACACCGGAGTCGGTGTACTGATGAGACGTTTGTTTGGCCGTCTTCGAAAGTATAGCCTCACACACTCCTCTTCCCTCACGACTACCTATCAACTCCCCTCCCCACACAATCTCACTCCGGGCCGGACTAAGGTGTCATCCGACCCGTGCCGATAGTCAGCCTGGCTGGGGGCCCGGATTAACAAATAGCCCAGTCTCTCACGGAGGGTTCAGGCAAGTGGCGACCGCCTGTCCTAACTGCGCCTTACCCGGGTATGGCGGATCTCTGGCCGGGCGGACCATACATTCTCCGCAACTCGTGGGATTAGATCATGAAGAAGATTAATACCAATAAATTACCGCAGGATATCCCTGCCTCAAGTGCCGCAAGGCTCCTTGAAGAAAGACTCCTTGACAGAGTGCGACCCCAGGTGGGACCAGCCCCACCCAGGAGCGCAGCTTCCATCAGGAGTGCGTCGCGGACGCAGAATGTAGGACAACCCCCACAAAGATCGACTGTTCCAGTTCGGGAACGTGGGCTACCGGCAGGACCATCCCGGCCGGCTTGCCCACCCCCCGCGGCTGTACCGAAGATCAAGCCCGCCAATAAGGCAGATGTCCTTCCAGCCAGAGGGCAACCAGGAGCCCTTGGCGACCCCTACAGGAAAGGCCTGTCGGGGTCCAAGGTCAAATGGTACCTCAGGTACCTTCAACAGGGCATGACACCTGTTGAAGCTCTGAAGAAGGCGAAGGAGCCACGACCAGTGGCACAAAACGTTGCCCCTGCCAGCAAGCGGGCAAATAGCACCCTCACCCCTCCGATGGACACCCCGAAGAGGGCCAAGTCAGAGGGCATCAAAGAGGCAGCGGCACCCCCACCCCCGTCCACCAAGGCCTGATGAGCCAACCACATCGAAGGCGGCGGCGACGAGGAGATCCCCCTTAAGGCATCTGCTGGCACACCCAGCGTGTCGAAGGCGGGTGACAAGGGTGAGAAGCAGCCACCCTCCACTTCCACGGCTCCTCTAACGGGCACCTCCTACGCGGAGGCCGCCAAGAGAGTCAGAGTTGCGGTACTACCTGAGGACTACCCGCAGGTCTACCTGAGCAACGAAGAGCTTGCCGAGCTGGAGGAGGCCATAATGGACGATGTAGTCACGTCTGAATGGGACTCAGCAGTCGCCTTCAGAGGTATCCACTTTAGGGTCGGATACCTCCTGATAGACTGCTTGGACCAGGATTCAGCGGACTGGCTGAGGACTGTGACGCCTCAGCTAAGGACTTGGAAGGGCGTGCCCCTTGACACTAGGGTAGAGGAAGACATTCCTGCGGCGTACAATGTCACAGTCTTCTGCCCTAGAAGCGCAGAAAGAAGCGATGAGGAGCTTCTGATGATGCTGGGACGCCAGAATAGAATGGAGGTCGATTCCTGGAAGGTGATCTCCCGAAGGAACGACGGAGGCGGGGCACTCCTCGTTATTGGGATAGACCAACTCACCCGAGATGAGATCGTCTCTAAAGGGCACCAGCTGAACTTTAGATTCGGGATCGTCTCGGCGAGTGGTCTCAGGAAGGCGGCGAAGACGGCGGCAACAGAAGCAGCGCCCCCCGGCCCCAAAGACGGCAAAGTGGAGGCCGAGGAATCCCTCGGAAAGCCACAAGAGCCATTGGGTGCAAAGGAGGAAGCTATCGCCGATATGGACGTGGAGAGTGAGGACGAACATCTCTCACACTCCCAGGAGGTGGCACAAGAGCCCCTCCTAGAAGATATCGTCGAGAAGGAGGCCGACGTCACCCTGACCGAAGGCAGTGAAGGGGAATGCCCGCCCCCTTCACAAAACATGGAGCACCCGCTCCAGTAATGGCTGCACATCGCAGCACGCAGCTAGCCCAGGTGAACTTGCACCGGGCCAAGGCGGCATCCGCCGTCCTGGCCAGGTTGTTCACCTCCCAACATCTCGGGCTAGCTCTCATTCAGGAGCCTTGGTGCAATCAGGGCATTAAAGGCCTGTACACCAAGGAATCAAAGGTAATATGCGACTAACGGGGTGCACACCCAAGAGCATGCATATTAATAAGAAAAGATATCAACTATAATATCTTTTCAGAGTTCCTAACCAGTGACTGTGTCGCAGTAACGCTGAGCGGCACAGGAAAGTTACCAGCGATCGCCATAGCATCGGCTTATTTCGCTGGGGATGCAGCATGCCCACCACCGGAAATCATCGGACTCGTGGAATGCTGCAGAAGGAAGAAGTTACCCCTAATCATAGGATGTGACGCCAATGCACATCACGTGATATGGGGAAGCACCGACGTCAACAACAGAGGTGAGCAGCTAATAGAGTTTATTGTAAATAGTAACCTAGAAATCGCTAATGTCGGGTCCACACCGACATTCATTACTAGAGTAAGAGAGGAGGTCCTAGACATAACTCTGATGAGCAGGTCTCTAGGACCACTTATCAAGAACTGGCATGTGTCGCCAGAGGAATCAATGTTGGATCACCGAATCATTAGATTTGAAGTAGACTTCAACACCGCTAGGGACGCCCCCAAAAGGAATCCCAAGAATACAAACTCGGATTGGTTCAAGTCTTCTCTTGAACTCAATCTCTCTAACGAACCGTCAGGTATACCCAGAGATTCTTTAGAATTGGATCAGGCAGTGGATAACCTTTGCAAGAAGATAACCAATGCTTTTGAGGACAGTTGCCCTCTTGGCAGACGGAAAGCAGATAGAGACGCCCCATGGTGGAATGACAACCTGGAACGGCTCCGAATCTCCACCCGCCGGCTCTTCAACAGAGCAAAAACGAGCGAGGATAACTGGAGACAATACAAACAAAGCCTGACGCTCTACAACAAAGAGATCAGGAAGGCCAAACGGAAGAACTACAGAGACTTCTGTGAAGCAATCAGCACTGCCCATGAAGCGGCAAGATTGCACAAGGCTATGGCCAAAGTTGCACCAGAAAGTAACCTAGCCCTGAGGAAATGTGAAAATTCTTACACTTCCGACGACAGGGATAAACTAGCTTTACTCTTTAAAACACACTTCCCCGGGAGCTCACCCCTGGCGGAAGATACGTCCAACCCAATGGAGGCACCGTCCACTCCAAGACACCTCAGACCAAGTTCAGAGGACTGGGCAATTGCCAAGTCTCTGGTCTCTCCGGAGAGACTTAAATGGGCAATTGGGACCTTCCAACCATTCAAGTCACCTGGTCTGGATGGTATCTCTCCATCATTCCTGCAGCAGGGACTGGATTTACTCCTAACCCGCTTAAGGAGACTGATGCTAAGCAGCCTAGCAATTGGACACATCCCAAATGCGTGGCGTAGAGCTAGGGTGGTCTTCATCCCCAAAGCAGGGAAGAAAGACATCACCAACCCAAAGTCCTTCAGACCTATCAGCTTAACTTCGTTTTGCCTTAAAACGTTGGAAAAGCTGGTAGACTACCACATTAGGAGCACAGTTATTAAGGACTGTCCGCTGCAACCCACGCAGCACGCATACAGGGCAGGTCGTTCAACAGACACTGCACTGTACCAACTTTGTCACACCCTTGAAGGGGTAGTGGACAACAAAGAAGTTGCAATCTGCGCCTTTCTGGATATAGAGGGAGCCTTTGACAATGCGTCGCATGATGCTGTCTTAGCGGCCCTCGCCAGAAGAAATATAGATGCTACAACAAGAAGGTGGATTGGAGCCTTGTTAAGCTCCAGGCAGGCAATGGCGACCATTGGCAACAGCACAATGATCGTTGCCACAAGCAGAGGATGCCCGCAAGGTGGAGTCTTGTCTCCTTTACTGTGGAGCCTACTAGTAGATGAACTACTAAAGAAACTCGCCGACAGAGGAATACAATGTCAAGGCTATGCCGATGACATAGTAATAGTAGCCAAAGGGAAATTTGAAGAAACGCTCTGCGATATTGTCCAACTCGGACTCAAGATAACGCTCGACTGGTGCAGGGAAGTTGGGCTTAACCTCAACCCCGCAAAAACAGTCATTGTTCCTTTTACAAAGAAGTACAAACTAAAGAAGATGAGACAAATCATACTACTAGGTACTCCCGTAGCAATAAGCCGGGAAGTCAAGTACCTCGGAGTTACCTTCGACAGAAGGCTAACGTTTGCAACCCATATGCAAAAGACAGTGGATAAGTGCCTCAGGGCTCTCTTCACCTGTCGGAAAATTGCAGGGAAATCTTGGGGGACCTCACCCCAAATTATCAGATGGTTATACCTCATAATTGTGAGGCCAATACTCACATATGGGGCAGTAGCCTGGGGTAAACGAGCTAGGCTCGTTACCGCACAGAAACAGCTCCAGAGGCTGCAAAGACTGGCATGTATATGTATGACAGGAGCAATGAGAACCTGCCCCACTACGGCACTGGAAGTTCTCATGGAACTCACTCCGCTACACTGCGTAGTGGAGTTACAGCGGAAGGCCACCCTACTAAGAATCACTTCTTGTAGTAATGGCAGTGACCGCATCCTCAGTTCTAGGGATGCATCAAAACTACTAGTCGAACTTCCCCTGAGCTCACACCCCAGGGACGAAATGACAGTAGAATTCATCTTTGAAAAGAATTTCTCTGCTCATCTGAGCAACAAGAAAGAATGGACCACCATGAAGGAAGTACACTCCATGGCGAGTCACACTATAGCATGGTATACGGACGGGTCTTTAACACACCAAGGCACTGGCCTTGGAGTAGTAGGACCACGAATCAAATACAATGAATCGTTAGGCCAATACACCAGCATATTCCAAGCTGAAGTTTGCGCCATAGGACGGTGTGCAGAGCTCAATATGAAGCGTGGGTACACAAACAAGGACATTGCGATCCTCTCGGACAGTCGAGCGGCTATTACTGCACTATGCAGCAATAGAATCCCCTCGAAGCTGGTACGAGAAGTAAGAACAAAGCTGAACCTCCTGGGCAGCAACAACAGGCTGTCATTAAGATGGATTCCAGGACACAAAGACATATCCGGGAATGAACTAGCCGACAGGCTAGCAAAACTAGGGGCGGAACGACTCCTTATAGGACCCGAGCCTTATTGTGGCATAGGCAGACACACAGTCAAAGATTACCTAAGAACAGAAGAGGTACATATGAGGCAAGCCTGCTGGGTAGACAACACAGGCCAAAGACAAGCCAAAACCCTCATCGTCAATTATGACATGAAGAGGTTTAAGAAACTTATACTACTAGGGAAGAGATCACTTAGGATAGTGACCGGTTTACTAACCGGACACTGCAAACTAAGGAGACACCTATTTAATATAGGGATTACAAACAGAAAAACATGCAGATTCTGTGATAGCGAGGATGAAACCTCCCTACACATAATATCAAATTTCCCAGAACTAAGTAGCCTGAGGTGCAGAACCCTCGGGTCCAGGTTCCTTACACTTGGGACCTCTGGAGGCATCGACCCGATAAAGCTCCTTAACCTTATCGCAGGAGCCGGGCTGATGGGTGAGCTCTAAGCTCAGATAGGGGGGACAATAGATCCAGTTGGGTCGAGGTAACCTTTTCCCCCCCTAATAATAATAATAAGAGTAGATAAACCGAAACCTGGTGGCTCTGGAACTACAAACGATGGCAATACAGCCCGCAGAGCTTTTGCAAATCCAAAATTGTTTGCTGAAATCTTAGGCCTAGATGCACAACTAGTTTGTAACTTACAAACTATTCTAATAGCACTGTCAACAAAAAGTCCTCTTGACTCCGATAAATTTGATCAATTTGCTACTGCTACTGCAAAAATTTATATTAAAAATTATGATTGGTACCCTATGTCAGCAACACTTCACAAAATTTGTATGCACGGCTCTGAAATAATAAGTGCAAGTTTGCTTCCTATAGGTATGCTTGGGGAGAAAGCATCAGAGGCTCGAAATAAAGACTATAAAAATTATAGACAATTTTTGAGTAGAAAACATAGCCGCATAACAACTTTAGAAGATGTTTTTAATCGAGCTATGGACACTTCTGATCCAAAAATATCCTCAATAAACCTTTCTTCGCGTATCAAACGCACAAGATTATTGTCGTTACCTAAAGAGGTAATTGACTTATTATTAGAGGCTGCAACTGAAAGTAAATCTTCAGTTGAAAAAGAGGAAGAAGAGTTCTATGATGAGGATAAACATAATATGTCAAATATACTCAATGAACTGGATGAAATTGAGCTCTCAGAACACGAAAAAAATGAAAACATATAAAAAATTTTTAAAAAATTAAAAAAATGAAAAAAAAAATGCAAAAATACATTAAAAAATTTAAAAAAAATTAAAAAAAAAAAAAAATTAAAAAACCAAAACAAAAAAAACGGGATGTTAAATCGGTTTAGGAGCCTTCTCGTGGCACATCCTGAGTGCTTTAGCAAAAGCAGCTAATATATAATTATAAAACAAAATTATCACAAATCCTTTTTAAAAATATATAAATTGATATAAAAAAAATAAAAATAATGATTAGAAGTAATCAGCGTTTAAAAAAGCTACACTGCTCCCGTAGTATTTCGTTTTGCTATTGCTACCGCTCTCACTTTGACGAGAGCCGTAGCAGAGCCATAGCCGAACAACGAAAAATTGCCTGCTCTGCTCTGCTCGGAGTTTCATCGAGTCCGAACTATAGCTATAGCAAATAGCAAAAAAAAATTTTTTGTGCTACGGCTACGCATAGCGAGAGTAGAAAAGTTATAGCGAGATGAAAGCAGAGCAAACGTTTTTCTCCACTTGCTACGGCTCTCGACCAAATTTGTTATTGTTTTGGCTATTTTCTTTTTCCTTCTTATGCACCTTTACATTATTCTCGTCGCTTTTTAGACATAATTCCTTTACTATTGAAATAAAAAAAGAAAATAGCCAAAACAATAACAAATTTGGTCGAGAGCCGTAGCAAGTGGAGAAAAACGTTTGCTCTGCTTTCATCTCGCTATAACTTTTCTACTCTCGCTATGCGTAGCCGTAGCACAAAAAATTTTTTTTTGCTATTTGCTATAGCTATAGTTCGGACTCGATGAAACTCCGAGCAGAGCAGAGCAGGCAATTTTTCGTTGTTCGGCTATGGCTCTGCTACGGCTCTCGTCAAAGTGAGAGCGGTAGCAATAGCATAGCGATATATATATGAATCTCGCTGCTACGGAGTAGTAATTGCAAACCCTGGAAGTAATTTAATAACAAGTTTCAATGAGAATTAATCAGTTTTTAGAAAAGTCATCATATTCAGTCCGCCATTTTGAGTCCGCAATTTTGAATTTTGGAAATCCAATTTCAGATTCGGAATCAGCGTCCCCAAGAACATAAGATAACATACTAAAAGTTTTAAATCTATTGATAATTTGGGAAATATTAATTTTTGCCACTTTTTTCCAATCCTGGCCCACTGTGCAGGGGTATTCCGTATAATCGAAAATCCGGATAACCGATTTCAAAGAAAATTTTTTTTTTTTTTTTTTAATGCTTTGCTTATTTATTGAATCTTCTCCTTACGAGACTAACAATAAGTGTATTAAATCGTATACTATAACCTAACTATTAGTCATATAGACTGGAACAGTAAAAATGGCCCTGACAATTTATGGCTGGAATGGAAGGTCCTTACGTTGCAGGCGAGTTCTTCTGGAAATCCGAGTCAGATCCCTTGCGAGAAGATATGGGTAGGCTGAGAGTTTTCCCTTGTATGACACTTTTTGCTTCTCTATTTCATCTTTTACTGCGAGAATGCCAAGGTCCCTGTGGATGTTTTGGTTTCGAATATACCATGGTGCCCCAGTGATAATTCTCAGGATCTTTGCTTGAGCGCGCTGTATGATGTCTATGTTAGTTTTGCTCGCGTTCCCCCAGAGCTGGGAGCCATACGTCCAGATTGGCTTAAGAGTGGAGTTGTAGAGCAGTACCTTGTAGTCCAGACACATGGGCGATCGGGCGTTTATAATCCAGTGGAGGCTGCTGGCTTTTAGTTTTAGATGTAGTTTCTTGCATTCGATGTGACTACGCCATGTTAGACGTCTGTCGAGGTGGACGCCGATATACGTTACTTCGTTGACTTGGGGGATCTTTGTTCTATTCAAGTAGATCGGAGGGCAAGTTTGTCTGTTGAGAGTAAACGTTACGTGTTTACACTTCTGTTCGTTTATTTTGATACGCCAGTCGGATAGCCACTTCTCTATTACCGTGAGGTGGTTGGCTAATTGGGATGTTGCACGGACTGGGCATCTGGAGCGGCTGAGGATCGCAGTATCGTCAGCGAAGGTGGATGTTAGTAGTCGGTTGCTCGTGGGAATATCCGCTGTGTAAAGGACGAATAGAGTTGGTCCAAGTGCGCTTCCTTGTGGGACTCCAGCTTCGATTTTATAGTTTTCGGATGTTGTTGTGTTGCACCTCACTGCGAAGACTCTGTTGTAGAGATACGACTCGAGTAATTTATGAGTGTACCCGGGAAAGTGTGTTTTGATTTTATACATAAGACCGTTGAGCCAGACGCGGTCGAATGCTTGAGATACGTCGAGGAATATCGCGCTGCAGTATTCTCTATGTTCGAAGGCTGTGCGAATCTCTGATGTTATTCTGTTGACTTGCTCGATAGTTCCATGTTTTTCTCTAAAGCCAAATTGATGGGCTGGAATAATATTATGAGCTCCCATATATGGTAATATGCGTGTTAGAAGGCATTTTTCGAACAGTAAAAAGACTAACAGACTAAAAGACTTATTGGTCTGTAAGAGGACGGTATCGTGTGATCTTTTCCAGGCTTCGGTATCATTATAATTGTTGACTTTTTCCATTTTTTTGGGTAGTAGCCAAGACATATGATCCCATTGAAGAGTTTACAGATGACCTCAATAGCACAGTTTGGAAGTTCAATTATCATTTTTGGAGTTATTTGGTCACTGCCGAGAGCCTTTTTCGCTTTTAGCCCCCGAATGACTTTGGTGATCTCCTTCGGTCGAAACGATGGTATTGTAGATTCGCTTTCAGTTGGATTTGCGGTAGAGCAAAAGGACTTGCGGCGGGATTCGGTTGGAAGACTCCCCTGAGATGTGAGGCAAATGTTTCGGCTCTGTCTGTGTCGCTGCGCGCCCAGCCACCTGAAGAATTTCTTATCGGGGAGACGGTTTCGACCGAATAGCTTAGGTTAGGGTGAGCCCTCCACAAAGGATGCTTTGTACTTGTTGGAGAGAGTTTCTCGATATATCTCAGTTGTGCGTTTTCTGCATCTTGCTTCAGAGCACGGTTTAGTTTGCGGGTGGCTTCGTTTAGACATTGCTTTGAGCATGGCGATCTGCTGGTTTGCCACGCCCGTCGCAGATGCCTCTTTTCAAGAACGAGCTGTTCAATTTGCAGGTTGGTTTTAAACTTCTTTATTTGCACATCATGTCGTTGTGGTGTTGAGAACCTGGCTCCTGTGACGAGTACCTCTTCCAGGGCGGCGGTAGAGAAGTCGATGTCCGCTTCGGTATTGAGCTGGGTGGTAAGCTCAATGTGGGAACTGACGTACTTCCTGTATTTCATCCAGTCAGTTCTGTGTGACGTCAGCCTGTAGGTGTGGTCCGTAATTTCTGGGTTTTGAAGAAGGGCTATCAATAATGGAGAGTGGTCTGATAAGAGATCCGGTAGGGCCTTGGCGCTTATTAGGTTGCGTGGGATGTTTTTTGTTACCGCGAAATCAATAATCTGGGATCTTTCTAGGATCTGCTGGCCAATATGTGGGGCTACCAGGAGAAACGTATTTCTCACATTTATAAGTGCATTATAAAGTTGCCTTCCCTTAGGAGTAACGAGGCGTGATCCCCAGTGCGTATGCTTTGCGTTGTAATCTCCAGCAGCTATGAAGCGATCCCCAAGTGAGTTGTAGAAATCCATGAAATGACCTTCAGAGATTGTAAAGCGAGGTGGGCAGTAGACAGCGGCGATGCAAAGGTTGTCGTTTCCTGACTGCACTTTTATGGATGTGGCTTGCAAGTAATTTGTTGCAAACCTTTGGTGAAAATGGTGTTTAATGCGTTCTCTAATTAAGATGCCGGTGCCGCCGTGGGCTTTACCATCGGGATGATCTGTGCGGTAGAAGGTATAACCCCGTATATGGAAGTTATATCTGCTTGTGAGGTGGGTTTCAACCAGCAGCATGGCGTCGATGTGGTTTACATTTAAGAATTGTGTTATTTCCAGATTATGCCGTGAAATGCCGTTGGCATTCCACATGGATATTTGTAGATTGCTCACTGATTATTTGGATTGTTGTGATTCAAGCAGCTGCATCACCATATTCTGGTTCTGGACCAGCGATTGCATGGTCGCTTTCATAAATGACATGAACTCCATCATACTTTGTTGCATGGCAAACATTATAGTTTCCAAATTGCTTTGTGGCTGGACTGGGACCTGTTGAGCGTTTTCTGAGTGTGGCTGGGGTGGATTTTCCATACCCGTTCGTAGAGCATCAGCGTAGGAGATGCCGTTGGTGGTACTGAGCGGACCGAAAGATGATCTGGCTGCCTTGGCGAAAAATTGTTTTTGATTTAAAATACACATTTTGGGTATTTTGTTGACGCGTAGCTGTCGCTTGCCGCATGCGGCTCTTCAGCTCCTTGTAGACCAGACAGCTTCTGTAGTTTGCCGTATGGTTTCCTCCACAGTTCCCACATTTTTTTTGTATGGGGATCTTCTTTGTTAGCAGGGCAGTGTGCGGAATTGTGGAAGTCTCCGCAGACTACACAGACTGACCGAAGTGTGCAGTATCTCCTGGTGTGCCAAACTCTTGACAATTTGTACATTGCACTGGGCCGTTTTGTTTGTGTGGTTCTTCCACTGTGGTCCTCCGGTGCAGTAAGAGATGCAGCTTGTAGATCGGGTGCACTTCATTTTTCTTTAGGGTTTTGCTATCTGGCTCTAGCTCGACCTTAAAGAGTGGTTGCGGCTTTTTATTATTGTTGACAATATTGCTAATATTCTTAGCAGAAAATCCCTTGCCTTTAAGGGCTTCTAGTATCTCAGAGGGGGCGACGTCGGGTTCGATTCCGTTTAGTACTACCTGCAGCCCTTTGCTGCTTTTTAGTTGGTAGGTGTAAAAATTCTTTTTCGTTTCCTCCAGGTATTTGGAAACAGCTCGGAATTGTTCTTCATATTTCGTCTGAACTTTAGTTTCGTGGATGTTCCCTTTAATAAGCGGAATAACATGAAAATTTTCGTCCCCGACCAGCGCAACAATTTTGTTGACCAGGGCGTTTGAGCTTTTTCCCTAATGTAAATAGGTGGGGGCTTTGGTTTCTTTTGGGTCACTTGCTCCAGCTCAGCTTGGCTCTCACCATCTGCTAAGAGGGAACATCGGTTGCTGTTGTTGGAAATCCTGGTTTTTTCTTTGGCTTGGATTGTACGGTTGATCTTTGGTTTGTTACCAACCGTGTTTTGCGGACTAAGCTTACGCTTTATCTGGATGTAGCGATCCATACCGGTCTGTATGGCCGGAACCGCTGGTTGCTTATCAAAGCTTACGGTTTTTGTTGCTGTTGCAGTTTGCAATGGAGCCGTTGACACCGTTTTCGCAATATTGGTCGTTGCTTTAGTTGTTGCCGTTACTTTTGCTGAGGTAGCAGAAATTGAAGCACTGCTTGTTGTTGGTGCGTCTCCCATAGAAGCCGGTGGTGGTGGGGTCTGGCATTGATAACTCCAAGATGTAGGAGTTGGAATGAGTAGGGCTGGTGATAGAGAGCGAGCTCTCGAGCTTTCGACGGCCAGTAGGGCCGGGTTGCTCTTTGTAGACGTTTTCTCTACTTCGGTATCGCGAGTTGAGAAATAAGCATAACAAGCGTTTCTTTGGTTAACGGAGCTTCTACGCTCATTATTTTGCTCGCCGCTCAAAGCAAATCAAATAATATTTAAATATTAATAATATTTTTTATTATGTAATGGGTTTTGCTTTGATAATACGATATATTAGGTTGTTTGGTAATAAAATACCGGTTTTTACATTCAAATTTCGCGCTTCGCTTGTGAAGTCAAATATAATCGTATCTGGCAATATCGTTTGAAAGGTATTGGTATCAAAAATTTACAATCGATTGAAATGGAGTTCACAAACGCAGAAATTCGAGCAATTTTGAAATTTTATTTCGCACCGGGAAAAACTGCTGCGGATTCTCGGAGACAGATTATTGCTGTCTTAGGAGATAACAAACTTTCGATTCAAACCGCCGAACAGTGGTTTTGGCGATTCCGAAGTGGCAATTTTGATACCGAAACACCCAAGCCTTCCGGACGACCAGTGACTGTTGATACGGATAAAATCATGGAAATAGTGGATCGATATCGTCATGTGACTATTAGAACCATCGCAGAGGAGCTGCAACTAAACACGGAAACCATAGGCATTGAAAGTCGAAAAATTTAACAAAAAAAGCTCTATGTATGGGTGCCTCATGAGTTATCCCAATAAAACCTCTTCGACCGTGTATCAATCTGCGAATCTTTGTTGCACCGTAATAAACCCGACTCATTTCTGGATCGGTTAGTCACTGGTGATGAAAAATGGATCACATATGGCAACATAAAGCGTAAAAGATCCTGGTCGGAGCACGGTGAGTCGTCTCAAACGGTGGCAAAGCCAGGACTGACGGCTCAGAAGGTGTTGCTGAGTGTATGGTGGGATATCAGAATTATCCATTATGAAGTGTTGCCCTATGGCCAAACAATCAATTCTGACCTCTACTGTGAAGAACTGGAGCGATTGAAGATTGCACTTGAACAGAACCGGCCAGCCATGGTGAATCGTAAGGGCGTTGTGTTCCATAATGTCAACGCCAGGCCCCATACATCTTTGGTGACGCGTCACAAGCTACGGAAGCTTGGTTGGGAAGTGTAAATGCATAGTCCGGACATTGCCCCAAGCGATTACCATCTGTTTTTGGCCATGCAAAATTTTTTCAATGGACAAAAATTAAGTTCAAGGAAGGATTGTGAAAATCGAATCGCCGAGTTTTTTGCCAGTAGGGACTACTTAGGAGAGGCATATACAAGTTACCATCAAAATGGCAGAAAATCATCGAAGACAACGGTACATATAGCACTTAAATCGGACAATGCTAACTATGTTAAAAAACTACGTTAAAAACAATAAAGAAACCGGTATGTCATTACCAAACAACCTAATATAATAAACGAGCTATAACGATAAATAATGAATTACATAATACCTATGTAATTTAAAATTTTGGTTGGAAATAACTTGTTATAGATTTTATCGAGTCCCGATAATCGGATGTTCGGATAATCGATGTTCGGATAATCGGGATTCCACTGTACCAGGAATTTATTACGAAAGGAGGTCGCGAAGGGGTGGCGGCCAATATTTCGGTAGAAGGGGTAAAAGACTGTACGTTGTATCGAAGCTGCCTTAACAGCAACAAACACGAAACTTCCAGGGCGGGCGCAGCAAAGAATGGTACCCTGGAACATCATAGAATAACAATCGAGCTAAAAGGATATGTAAACGTGGAAAGATCAGAAGATCAGGATCAAATCAGAGCCCTCCTTTTTACATATGAAAACCAGGGAGTGGCGAAGATCGATTGGAACGCAACATACTAGAAATACCAAATGCCGGTCACATTAAGACTAGCAACGCAGGACAATGGCAACTCTGGAAAATGGGAACGCCAGTATCAATAACGGCAAAAAATTAACCGATTCCGCGCGGGAAATGCGTTGAGCGAGAGGCGTTGCTAAGCTGAGCCTGAAATGCTGAGATCGAAGGAGCGCGCGGGAGCATCAACTGCCCCAAGAAACGAGGAAGTAGGTGCGCGCAAGGAGTTGTGAGGGTCAATATGCCAAAGCCGAGATGCCGAACGACCAAATGGAGTTTACATTGCTGAGACCACAATGCTGAGATCCGAGAAGCCCTAAGCCGCATAAGCATGTGAAAGCCGACGAGGGAATTGGGGATCAAGGATGCAGGAGGAGAAAACAGTCTGGAGCGAGAAGAAAATTTAAAAGTCTACTCAGAAAATTCCGGAAGCCAAAACATTAACATGCTTCCGCAGGAAGGCAGAGATGTAAGGAGTCGTAAAACTCCCCACAAATTCAAGGGCAGAGGAAACCACGTATAGCAACAGCGGGAGGGGCTGAGATGCGGGAGAGGTCATAGCCGAGTAACGGGACCAGCACGGGTTGTAAAAGGACGGTGCAAGCGCAACGCGAGCAAGACAGTTAAATCAAAGTCGTACTAGTGCAAGTACAAACGCGAGTGGAAGTGGAAACCAAGTGTCAGTGTCATCCGGGTCACGATCGCCGAGTCAAGGAACCCAACGACGGTCATGTCACCGTAAGCTGACGCTGCCACGCTGAGATCCGAAAGGTGCTAGGTAAGGTGTGGGGCGCGTCTACGAGTCTACTTCGTCTGCAAAGAGCAACAGTAAAATACAAAAACCGAAATCAATAAATCCCACCCCTTTTGCCAAATCGAACATTATCTGTGTCATTTCGTGGTCTCGGGTATCACGCAACAATAAATTTAGTGGGAAGAAACCGCCAACTCAGCTGAGCTAGCTGCGCGTTCTACGTAGCAAGCAAAAGTGAAAAAACAGTTCATTTCAAGTTAGATCCAGACCTAGTAGTACGGCATGTATCCATAACAAAGACTTAGCTTATAATTAAAAGGTCTAAAATTTAGTTTTCTGATGATCGAAAATCACACATCACTTTAGATTTCTATTTATAATTTGCATGTTGCTATGCTAATGCTATGCTAAACTTTACACCAAAATTTAGTGGCCTGAGAGCAAAATAAGATCCGATAGAAGATCCGATTGAAGAGCCATCTCCCTCTAGCCTCCAGTATTCCTCTTAATATAAGAATACAAGACGCTTACTTAATAAGCTGACTTAATTGTACTGTGCTAGTTTTTTGCTTTCAATATTGTTGTGATCACTGAAGCCTGGTTAAGGTCAGATTTTCTTAGCTCCAAAATTTTTTTGAAATCTTTACGCAAGCTGTTACATTTTTGGGCTAATAGACCACGAATCTGTGGCGCACGCAGCTTTTATGTAACATCAATTTGGATAATATACTCTATTTTGGGGTGCGGGATGTGATGTCCAGCGGCTTACGGTCTGGGCATTCCAGATTTCGAATATCTTACTTCCGTTGGCGTAACATGTTTTTATTTACGGCTTGCTTGGCAGTACACTATCTCAAGTAAACCATTCAGGTATTGCACCGAGACCCTGTGCAGACTATTACAAAAATTATTTATCCTTACAAACTTTGCACTTTCCATATAATTGGAAAGAGTCATTTGTTTATTTTTATTTTTTATTTTCTTAAAAAATTGTACTTTCATTAAAGCTACTGTTACAAATTTTTGTTTTTACAGAGTTTTAGAATAAAGCTGTGCTTTTCAACTGAAATATTTTTACATTTTTAATTTGTTTGTTATTTACAACATGTTATTATCTTCAAGGAAAATTTGGATACAAAACCTTGATCTGACACTTATTTGCTAGTTTAACTAATTTTACTATAGTCATTTGTTATTCACCTTTATTAAAATGGAACAAATCGACTGTAACTATTAACAGAGATATGTGCTATATGTGATGATGAGATGTGTGCTATATTAAAGCTTTTTGAAAACGTTATTAAGACGTTTGTAAGAGGAAGGTCTATGAAAACAAATCTCTTGCCGCAATCTTTGTGTTTTTTTTACTGATTTAAGTAAAACGTTTGAATCTATAAGTCGCTCGTTTCTTGTTCTTGACCTAGACGTATAAAGGTTTTCTTGTTTTCTTCTATCGTCTGTTTTAATTTGATAGGAAACAACGAGTTAAAGTTTCACCAGAACAGGCTTACAACCGGTTATAATTGCTTTTTAAGCAATTGAAAACCTGTTGGAATAAATTGCATTAAGGCAGGCAGTTATGGCAATTGTTAGAGTTACCCGTATGCCACACATACATTGGGTTGTCATGAGTTGACAAGAAGGACGAGCAGGTCAAGCGGGTATCGAAAGGCGGTTACGCTGAGAACCTTACGGTGTCCGCTAGAGGTAAATTGCAGCAGCCAGCCAAAACCGCGAGAGTGTATGACCTCACTGCATCTTATCAAAATGCGCCATTAAAGCAGAAAATCTCCAGAGTCGAAAGAAAAAGGACAATAAGAACTGTAAATTGAGTAGAAGGGGTAGGCTGAAACATTCTGAATACATCTGAACTTAGTGTTTGCCGGACGCCCGTCGTGAGGGGCTGGATATACTTTAGAAAGCGACGATCAGAAATATTCTTCTGTTATCTGTTCTGTGTGTGTTCTTTTTTAGCAACCGGGCGGTAACGTAATATAATTTTGGTGAGGCGAACAAATAACTACTGAGCTAGGTACGAATCTATAGCGAGCAGATAAACAAAATCAGTTACAACTTTTACATTGTTTATATGTTCACACATGAAAAACAATATCTGAAATTCTTGCGGCTGAACACTTTTAAACACTTGTATTGTTACTTTGATGCTCTTTTCTTATATGTATTTAGGAGAATAAATCATAATAAGAAAAATCCCACTCTTTTTTAGGTATGCCATTTATTCGATCAATGCCAAAATTATTTGCAGTAGCTGGAAAAGTATTTAAAGTAAAGTGCCCTATTGCTGGTTATCCCATTGAATCAGCAAGCTTAGAAAAAGGTAAGTTTTAAAATAATTCATTTCTTTTTTTACAAATTAAAAATGTTTCAAATATATTGATGAAGTACGAGTATATAAAAAATTGCATTTATTTATTTGTCGCAGTTCTTGGAATTATTAACTTGTCCTCCAGTATTAACTATCTAGAGCTGCATACTGCTGCAAGTATGATTGGTTACGGGGCCATTATATTGAACAGGATAGATAAGAAGCCGCAATTAATCAAGTACTTTAGCAAATATCATCACCACGTCCATCCCCACGTTCATAACCACGTCCATCCCCACTTTCATCACTAACGCCATCACCATCACCATCGCCTTCACCATCACAATCCCCATCACCATCACCACCAAGATCGTCGGCCTCCGGGCCCATCCATCGACAGCGAGAAGTAGGAGTCCAATGCGATCTACGCAGCATGCCCCGCCATCCGCAGCTTCGCTGATGCCGCATCCTTTGCTGCACATCTGGCCAACGGCAATTGTGGTGCTAGACAAAAAAAAAAAAAAAATTACATTCTTTAACTCTAACCGGGAACATAGACCCTCTGCAATTTTTGGAGAGGATTCATTTATCTTTGGTTTTTCGATAGTACTGGTGATAAGCCAGTAGCGACTTATCCTAGCGGTGGGGTTACCACCTGGCGCCATCTAGGAGTGACGAAAGTTCTATTGTTGTATCCATAGTAACACTATGGCTGTGCGGGTCTCGGTGACCCTGGAATTCGAACCCGGGCCTTCCGAACCGGAGACCAGCGCTCTACCTGCTGGGCCACCGCCCCCTGGTGCTAGACAATGGCACCACAAAATACGAGGCCGGTGCGCCAAGACAGGATACTTTTTTAAGGCAGTGTAACAATTAACGGACCAGAGAGCAGTTCTCTCCAGATGCACTCTCACCACGCTCTTTCGGTCTGTTAATTGTCTCCACACCACTCTGCCGCTCTCTCCATTAATTACATCCATTTAGTGTAGGAAGAGTCGTTGTCTTTTGCCCCGTGCAGAGGTGTTTCTTGATCGCTCCGCCAAGCGAGTCAATTAGTTTGATAATTAAGTGGAATAAAAAACTGAAAATACTAGCGAAAAGATGCTGGCAGCAATGCCAAACCATATTAGCTCCCTTTCTTTGTTTTCTAACAAATCAAAGTGAAGAAAACAACTAATTTCAAACAAAATACAATGCCTGCGGGCAAATCAATAATAAGTGCAACTGGCAAACCCACGAGTCAAAGTCGAGTGCAACAACAACAAAAGCAAGACGAACGCCGACTGTCTTCTGTCCGGAAAAATGCTTATGTAGCAATTGTTTCGGAGACAGTAAGTAACGAACACGCAACAACAAAAGCAATATCATTGACTGCTTTCGAGAGGGCGCGCTCTCTGTCACCTGCACTCCTAAGCTAAAGCAGCGCTGCCATGACCCAGTCGTGGAGCTCCCAATGCCCATCACCACTCTCACCACTCATTGCACTGACTACGTCAGCTCTTGCCCTGACCAGCACGGTGCCCTCTCTTACAACTGTTGTTTCGACGACGACAACAACAACTTCAACGTCGGTGGCAAATCTGTGGCCGATATTATCATCGCAATTGAAATGTGTCTCTGCTGTCTCTTACCCACAAACTACGCTTGTACAGACCGGGATCGATCGGTATGTACAAATAAAAAGAAAGCTTAGCCCACAAAAAACTGATGCAAACCTGCCGAAAGTATCGAAAACCTCAGGCAACAACAACAAGGCAACTTCTGAAAATAGATTTGGTATACTTGGTGACCTTGCAGAAGATGAGGGTCAAGCGCCTCAACCCACCAAAGATGTAAACCCACCCCCTATCTACATTAGGAAACACAATTGCTCGGAGCTTATTAACAATCTTAAACAAAAAATCGAACCAAAAAACTTTTATACTACCAACCTAAAAAGAGGTAATATATCAGAAACCAAACTTCAAATAAAACAAGAAAGGAAGCTAGCTTCGGAAAACCGAAGCTTATATAACCTTGCAGTCATCAAATATTTCGAACAGAATACACAAAGGCTAAACAACATCGAAGCAACGACGACTTTTCTATTAATTTTTCATATTTTTGACTATTGTTCATATGGCAGCTATATGATATAGTCGTCCGATTTTGATGAAATTTTATTTGTTATTCAAAAGTCGTTAGAAAACTCTATATTCCAAATTTTCTGATGAGAAATATCGATGTTATCATTTTATTTCCGTTAATTCTATAAAGATTTTTCGATCTTTCCTATGGCAGCTATATGATATAGTTGTCCGATTTTTATGAATTTTTTTAATGAACCAAAGCTAGTTAAAAAACTTGATACTCAAAAAATCATAGTCGTGTGATGAAAAACAATAACGTTATCAATTAATTTCCATTAATTCTATATATATTTTTTGATCTCTCCTATGGCAGCTATATGATAGATTTATCCGATTTCGATCAAATTTAACACGAAATTCAATAGTAGGGTAAGATGGGTTAAAACCGCCGGTGGGTAAAACCGCCATTTGGATTTCAAATTCAAATGAAGATCCGAAACGAGTAACCGTTGATAATGTCGATTCTGATCGATAATGCGCAGTTTTTGCAGTCGGTCGGAATACTGCAGCTTTGTCGTGACAATTTCTATTGTGCCATTTTTGTTTCACTCGACGGCAGCAAAAAATTTTTGTTATTAACATTGCTCAATCAAATCTAAATGAACGGCTTGAAAAAAAAGAGGTAAGTGTCCGCTTATAGTACGAACCTTGATACTGATGTACATGTATCAAGTTAGCCAATATTTCCAAAATTGTAAAAACTAAGTGACCTCGAAGAAAAATAGGCGCGTGGGGTAAAAACGCCGCGAAAAGGTGGGGTAAAAACTCCACACAATTTGATAACGGAAAAACTCGTTTTAATCGAGAATGAATGTCTTTCAGCATCAAATGACGGCTGCGGCTGCGCGAGCAGAAAAGAAAATTTTTAAACGGGTTTCAAAAGAGGCAGACGAGAACGAAATGACACAAAATTCTTGCCAACGTCCCAAGCGTGGTCGACCAAAAAATTCGACTAAGTAGAAGACAGCGATGAAACAGAGGATTAAGTGTCCCTTCCTATTTTTTTTAATTTCAATTTCTTTTTTTTACCTACTATTATATATTCGTTGTAACATGTAATATCCATTTGAATTGAATAAAAAAATTTCTCAGAAGTTATTGACATTATTTGGGTACTTAACTACACTGAAACCAGAATGGCGTTTTACCCCACTAAGTGGGGTAAAACCGCCGTTTTAAACTTTTCTTCTGAACGATCCCAATTGTTTTAAAATAAAAGCTACGTAAAAACTTTCTAAATGAATTATGTAGCCAAGGGATTAAACTTTCAGAAATATAGGTTGGTTCATTGATCATTTTATAAATGATAGTTTGACATCGTCAAATATACATTTTTGGCGGTTTTACCCCATCTTACCCTACCTAGAAAACGCCATGTGGAAGAAATCAAGTCGATCTGATGAAAAACAACGGTGTTAAAATTTTGTATTTCAATCTCTTGTATGGGAGCTATCCTATATAGTCGCCCGATCCGGCTCGTTCCGACTTATATACTGCGTGCAATAACTACACACCTTTTGGGAAAGTTTCAGACTAGTTTGGGCAGAAACGAACAGACGGACAGACGTACAGACGTATTTCGATTCAGATGGTGATGCTGATCAACAATATATACTTTATGGGGTCTAAGGTGTCTCCTTCACTGCGTTGCAAACTTCTGGCCAAAATTATAATACCCTTTGCTCTGCAAGGGTATAAAAAGAAAGTAACTACCGCACTGTAACGAATTTCCTCGATAAATTACCTACCAGCTCAAAAGTAGCAAAGGACTACAAGTTGTAGTAGAAGGAATAGAATCAACCGTTCCAGAAGCTGATATAGCCGAGGGACTAAAAGAACAAGGTTTTGACGTTAAACATGTAACCAATATAATCAACAGGGCAAAAATCCCTCAGCCGCTATTTAAGATTGAACTGGCGCCAGAGACTGCACCTCTTAAGAAAAATGCAGTCCACCCTATTTACAAGTAACAATATCTTCCCCATCGAAGAATTACCGTAGAGGAGTCTCACAAGCGAAACGGCCCGGTACAGTGTACTAACTGTCAGGAATTTGCGCACACAAGGAGCTACTGCACCTTGCGATCAGTTTGCGTCGCCTGTGGTGATCTGCACTGCATAGATGCATGTCTGAGAAACAAAGAAGACCCTGCAACGAGGAAATGTAGTAACTGTGGTGGAAACCACACAGCCAACTATAGGGGCTGCCCTATATATAAAGAACTCAAGACACGTCTGACTCAGAGACGCAGCAAACCAACTACCGTTCAACATGTTGCTCAACCAAACTACTTCGCGCCATCAGTAACAACACCCGGAGTCTCCTTTGCCAGAGCTCTTCGATACTCTGGAGCATCGCCAGTAAGTTCTACTCAGCCTGAAGTTGTGCATTCTCTCCAGCCCATACCAAATCAAAAAGATTACTCGCTGCCAGCGAACAACTCAACCTACTACTCAGCAAAACCAGCTTCCCCCCCCCACAAGCAAATAGCGGACTTGAACATACACTAGCTACGCTTACAAAAATCATGCTATCGATACAAAGTACCCTGCTAGACCTAACGCGAAACCAAAATCTTCTTTTGGAGCTTTTGATTAAACAATCTAAATGAATCCCTTAAAAATATGCTTTTGGAACGCCAACGGCGTTTCCCAACACAAATACGAACTCCTTCAGTTCCTAAACAACCATGATATCGATATCATGCTTCTCTCGGAAACTCATCTAACCCATAAAAACAATTTTTATCTCACCGACTATGTATTTCACGCGACCAACCACCCAGATGGCAAAGCGCATGGAGGCACCGGCATTCTTGTCAAACAGCGCATAAAGCATCATCCTCAGGACACATTCGCTACTAACTACCTGCAGGCCACATCCATACGTATCAATATAACCAGCGGTCCACTTACACTATCAGCTGTATATTGTCCCCCACGATTCAATATTCCAGAGAATGAGTTTTTGGGCTTCTACAACTCACTAGGTAACTGATTTATAGCTGCCGATGACTATAATGCAAAACACCACTACTGGGGCTCTCGTCTTATTAACCCCAAAGGACGACAACTATACAATGCTATTATCAAACCTAGTAATAAGCTAGATTTTGTTTCACCGGGTAGGCCTACATACTGGTCAGCAGATCCGAATAAACAACCAGACATTATCGATTTTGCCGTAACTAGGAGAGTGCCGCCCAGGCTGACACGCGTTGAAACACTGGCGGAACTGTCATCTGATCATTCGCCTGTTCTTCTCCGTCTATTTGAACATCCACAGCTTGTAAAGCGACCACAATTTCTGACTTCCAATACAACAAACTGGCTAAAGTATAAAAAATAAATCAGCTCTCACATTGAAATCGAACCCAATATCTCGTGTGAAGCTGACATTGAAAACTCACTTAAGCACATAGCAGATGTAATGTCCTCAGCTGCCAAACACTCTACACCTGACCCTTTAGCTACATCCCTCCCAAATACTATGCGTACAAACATGCAGATCCAATCGCTCCTTCAAGAAAAGCATAGACTTCGCCGAAACTGGCAGACACACCGATCCCCAGCCACTAAACAAAGCTTTAAAGAAGCCTGTCGGAAGCAATCTAAAGCTTTAATAACTGAGAAGAATCAGGCTCAACGTGCGTATATAGCACAGCTTTCACCCACTAGCAACAAATTTCCATTCTGGAGAGCGAGAGAACATTCAACCACCTATAGAGCCCGATTTTCCAATTCGATCACCAACAGGTGTATGGGCGCGTAGTGACGAGGAAAAGGCCAACATCTTCGCCTCTCACTTACAAAACGTCTTCCAACCTCATCCGCCGGCGAATCAATTTACTTTGCCAAACATCCCACCAGCAGAGCCTTCCTCCACAATCATTTTTGAAACAAGTACAGTCACAAAAGCCATTGCAGAACAGATGAATTCAAAAAAAGCCCCCGGCCATGATTCAATTTCGCCTAAAATGATAATTGAACTGCCTGCATGTGCAGTTAAATGCATCATCATATTCAACTCAATTCTCAAATGGGGCTATTTTCCTCTGCAATGGAAAAAGTCCGTCATTACAATGATACCGAAACCAGGCAAAGACAAATCCCAGCCTTCGTCATACAGGCCCATTAGCCTCCTTCCGTGCTTATCAAAGCTATTTGAAAAGCTACTTTCATGCCACCTAAGAACACACCTCCAAAACAACAGAGCGATTCCCCTGCATCAGTTCGGCTTTAGGGAAAAGCACGGAACTATCGAACAGGTAAATCGCATAACAGCTGAAATACGCGCAGCTTTTGAATACAGGGAATACTGCAGTGCCATATTCCTGGACGTGTCTCAAACCTTCGATCGCGTTTGGATTGAAGGTCTAGTTTACAAAATCAAGACCGTCTTGCCACAAAACACCCATAAGTTGCTTAAATCTTACCTCAAAGATAAAGTTTTTACTGTAAGATGCAAAAAATTCTGAAAACCACAAAATCAAGGCTGGAGTACCCCAAGGAAGTGTGCTCGGACCGATCTTGTATGTCCTATACACGGCTGATATTCTCACAAGCAGTCCAACAATTCTATCCACCTTTGCTGACGACACAGCTATAATCAGTTGCTCAAAATATCCAAAAACAGCAACAGCTCACTTAAAAAACCATCTGACGGACGTGGAAAAATGGTTTGCAGATTGGCGCATACTAATCAACGATCAAAAGTGTAAGCACATTACGTTTACACTTAATCGGGAAACCTGCTCACCACTGTCCCTAAACAACAAACAAATCCCCCCAAGTCAACGAAGTCACCTACCTGGGCATCCACTTAGACAGGCGGCTTACCTGGAGAAGGCACATTGAAGCGAAGAAGACCTCCCTAAAACTCAAGGCCAACAGTTTCCTGGCTCATCAACTCTCGCTCACCTCTTCCGCTGGAATACAAAGTTCTACTTTATAATTCATGTCTAAAGCCAACCTGGACGTACGGGTCTGAACTCTGGGGAAACGCAAGCAGCAACAACGTAGAAATCATCCAACGAGTGCAGTCGAAGATACTGCGAACAATAACGGGGGCCCCCTGGTATATTCGCAACGCAAATATCCATAGGGATATGGATATAAAACCCGTCAAAAAAGAAATTGATAGTAAAGTTTTGAAATACGAAAAGAGATTATCAATACATCCAAACCAACTAGCCAGGCAGCTCAGGCGGCTCAGGAGCCACTCTCGTCTACAGCGCAACGACCGCCCACTCCTGCCCAATTGAGGGCTGCCGACCAATTAATAATCATAATATAACAAATAAATAATAATAAATAATATAAATTAATACACAGTATAGGTTAGGATCTGAATTCTTATTCAATAAATAAAGGTAAAGCTAAAAAAAAAAAAAAATTAGTGTAAAAACTAACCTACGCCAATAACGTGCCAAATTCTCGTAGAAACAAAGTTCTCTTATTTCCGCGGCGCAAAGTCATTTTCGGTCGAGTGCTTATTTTTTGTCCAGATGAAACCCACACCCCTACGAACACCCACGTTTAAATCTCTGTGAATGTTTTCATTCCGTATGAACCGCGGTGCACCCGTTATAGTGCTCAGTATCTTTGATTGAAAAAAAAATCTTTGGTCCGATTTGCGTTGGCGATGCTTATCGCATTAGTTGGAAACACGAGCTGTATAAGCTGTACGGGGATGTTGATGTAGTCAGTCGATGGAAGAAGACGCCTGGCCCGTAAGGTGTTTGATGCGGCAATTGTCGGGAAACGGAGGAGAGGACGACACCGAATGCGTTGGCAAGACGAGGTGATGGAAGCCCTGTCAACATTCGGTGCTGCCAACTGGCGAAGGCGCGCCCAGGACATGGATGCGTGGAGGCGAATTGTGAAACAGGCTGTGACCCGTCAAGGGTTGTGATTATTATTATTATTATTATTATTATTATCTTTGATCGAGCTCCCTGGATCACTTCTAGGTTACTAACGCATGCGTTTCCTCATAGCTCGGAGCCATATAACTGCATTGTACTGAAGTACCTTGTACTCCAATTTAAGCGAAGAGCGAGCATTTGTTAATCAGTGTAGGCTTCTTGCTTTTAATTTTAATTTTGTTCTCTTAGCTTCGATTAGCCTTCGTCAAGTAAGCCTTCTATCAAGGTGAACTCCAAGATACGTTACTTCCGTTGTTTGTGGAATATGAATGTTGTTAAGAGATGGTGGGGGGCTAGTTTATCTATTTATGTGCCAATCTGCTAGCCATTTCTTTAAAAAGCCGAGAGGAGCTGATAAGTGTTACGTTGCTTTTATGGGGCACTCAGGTGGACTTAGAATTGCAGTATCATTAGCAAATGTTGAGTTTGTTGTCAGATTATATACTGCGTTAGTCCAGATCTGTTGGCCAATATGTAGGCTTACCTGGAGAGATATGGTCAAGCTTGTTTCTTGGTGTTATAATAGCGTTGTACAGCTGTCTTCCTTTGGGATTAGTGAGTAGGGGTGTTTCGAATTGTAATCACCAGCCGCTATAAAACGGTCACCTAATAGGTCAAGGAACTGTACAAATTCAGTATAGAGTGGATAGGTTTAAGAAATTATAAATAGGCTATTGCGAATGATGGAAACTCATAATGCCTGATGCCTTTCTTGATCAGTATGCCAGTGCCGCCATTTGCCTTGCCATCAGGATGGCTTGTTTTATAAAATGTATAGCCATTAAGGTGAAAATGTTTTTTGTTTGTGAGATGAGTCTCTGATATAATAATGGCGCCAATGTCATACTGATCTAGAAACTGCCAGAGCTCGTATTTGTGCTGTGAATTGCCCTTCGCATTCCAGAAACATATTTTTAAGGAAATCATTTATACCGATTTTTGATTTTGAGATCCGGAGATTTTGAGGGCGCAGAAGTTCCTGCGGCGTTTGCTGTATTTCTACCATTTTGTTGGTTATAGTTACCAGCATTGATTCTACACCATTAGGCAATTGTGTATTTGCAGTTATATGATGGTGATGAATATATGTTGGCCTAGTCGATTTTTCGACTCTTTATAGACAGGAGAATCTCTTTACTGTTTATAGAGCAGGCCTCAGTTGAATGTGCATCTCCGCAGGCAACGCAGGATGCAGGAGAGTGCAAAAAGTTGTATTTCGTTTATGATACCCTTTTTTTTTTTAGGGATTTATAATAATATTTTGTAAATTTGTTTGCTTCAAATTGATCAGTTATTTTTTTTTAATTTAGCACAATTTGCCTAACATACAAAAATTGGAGGTGGCTTAATTCATTTTCTTTGGTGTTACTAAGAGTAGAAAAAATCGACTTCTTGTCGGCGCATTTTTTTGGACAGTCGCTTTGATTTGGTAGCTTTGGATGCATTTGCTTTTTTAGCTGCTTATGGGCGTAGTTTTCTTTTTATTTGCGCATATCGATCGATTCCTGTTTGAATTAATGAGAACGGGTAGCATGCATTTTCCCCTAATAAATTAATGGCGTCTGAATCATATTCTTCAATGGCGTCTTCAATTTTCGTTTCCGCACTGGAGGCTACGCTGGAGTAATTTTTTTCTGCATGCTCGCCATTCTGAGTGTCATGATTAACCCTCAGCGCACACACCTCCGTTTTTTAACACAACGCACACACTGTGTTTTTCACCCATTCGACTTTGCCCGTTAATAACTGAAATTGTCCGATTTTCAAAAACTTTTTTTTTTGTAATATGGAGAATTTTCTCAAGAATATTATGGTATAAGCTGCGAAGTTTATTTTCATACTTTAATTCGTAAAACACTGATTGGTGTTCCTTTTTTCAATAATTTTTATTAAAATGAAAAAAGTGATCAGTCTACAAAAGAAAGCATTTTTTCGAGAGTTCAGGGTACTAAATTTCAGATTTTAATGGCAGTTTAACCGTACTCTCCAAAAAGTATATTTTTTAAGTCATTTGAAAATGGGTCAATTTTTTCGTTGTTGCGTGTAAAGTGTGGTATAGAGTAATACATTCTGGGGCTCAAATTCTTTGTTTTAATATCACTGTTCAATTATGTCCCCTCCTGCTGGCAGCTCGGGGTCATTGAATTAAGGGGTTCCGACGTCGTAAAAACACTTTGAGAATTAAACAATATAATTTCACTATTTAATCGCAGTTTTGAGTTGGTTAGGAATATATAACAAAGCGATAATAAAAAGAAGTGTAAGGAACGCAGCTCCGTTCGCGTCGCGATGCAGTGCAAGATCAGACTGAATTGTCTCTCTCCCTCCAGCAGCAGCCAGAGCTCCCTTTGCCCAAACTCTCCGCAAGTATTGGCACCGTGGGGCCAGATCGTGAATCTGAACAGTCCCACTTACCTTTTTTCATAATAATTATCTCATATGATGCATATATTAATAAAAATTAAGAAATCTCAAAAATATTACATATTTACAAGTAAATATTCATGGTTGTTTGGTTCTGTAAGGAAATCTCATTACTTTTTCAAAAAATTTATTTCACATATGAAAAGTGTAGTACAAATGAAACGTAGATAATAAAAAATTACATGAGAAAAGAAAGTAACTGTGAACAGCTTTACAAATCTTGCAGCGGCAAGGCACACTGTTGGCCAACTTTCGCGACATGGTCTTTGCACATTGGACGTTCGCAACTCAAACATTTAAAAAAAGTTTTTCGATCAGTTGTAGGGCCACAAAGTTGGCACCGTTTGTGTCCTCTTCTTCGGCATCTGTTTCCGACTCGTAAGACGAATTTTGGGACTCTGAAGCTGAAACTCGGTGTGCGCGTAGTGGTGGCGCATAAGTTCCCCCCCCCCACTCCCAAGCCCCCACCTCCTTCCATTTTTAAATGCCGAACCGCCGAAAAATCGCGCTGGGTGAAATTCACCCAGTATGTGCGTTGATGGTTAATCCTCTGCGTTTTTTTTTGTATGTTTGTTCGGTCAGACGTGGCCTCCTATTTTGATAAGCTGGGGCTGGGGGATGTTGTAACATTTTGGAAAAGAAAAGGTAAACTTCCATGGGTTCCTGTTGGGGTGTTTTGTTACGCGGTTCAGAATGGACCTGCGCTTTTTGTTGACTACTAAAGTGCGGGTTTTTATTGGCACCAAACTGTTTTGATTTGGTTGAGAGGGGATATTGACTTGTTGACGTTCTGGCGTTTTTGGAGCTGCCTTACGATCCTTAACCTCTTGACTTCTTGCAAACGTTGTTGGGAAGATGTATTGTTTGTTTATAAAAAACCTTATCATAGTACTGTAACAAGGTTAGGCCATTCTGTCTTAGAGTGCCTTACTCTTGCTCGATGACGGGCATAGGTCGTTTGTCACTGTATGTGAAGTCCGAGCGATTTATAATCGTGTCGAAATTTAATACAGTCCCAAATGAAGACAGCACAGCATTAGCGGGTCCCTTGACTTTACTCCTAATAATTATGACCGCTTGCTAGTGGCGGGAGCTGCCATCATATCTTCTGAAATGTGGTAGGCGGCCATAGCTGCTTGTCGCCAATATACAATGTACGCCAATATACGCCAATGTACGTATGATTCTTTTTTATACCCTTGCAGAGCAAAGGGTATTATAATTTCAGTCAGAAGTTTGCAACGCAGTGAAGGAGACACCTCAGACCCCATAAAGTACATATATTCTTGATCAGCATCACGATCAGAATCCAAATACGTATGTACGTCTGTCCGTCTGTCTGTCTGTCCGTCTGTCCTCCTGTCGGTTTCTATGTAAACTAGTCTCTCAGTTTTAAAGCTATCTGGCTGAAACTTTCCCAAAAGTTGTGTAGTTGTTGCACGCAGTATATAAGTCGGAACGGGCCGGATCGGGCGACTATATAGGATAGCTCCCATACGAGAGAATGAAACAAAAAATTCTTATTCCGTTGTTTTTGATCAGATCGACTTGATTCCTTCCAGATGGCGTTTTCTAACTGCTATTGAATTTCGGATTAAATTTGATCAAAATCGTATCATATAGCTGCCATAGGAGAGATCAAAAAATATATATATAAAAAATGGAAAAAAAATTATAATGTCGTTGTTTTTAATGCCACGAGCATGATTTTTGGAAATACTCCTAAATCGAGAAAAAAATTTCAAAAAAATCGGAGTAGTATATCATATAGCTGCCATAGGGAAGATCGAAAAACTATATGCAAATAAAGGAAATAAAATTATTACCTCGTTGTTTTTCATCAGACAATCATGATTTTTGGAATATAGAGTTTTCCAATGAGTCGTGAGTTACAAATTAAATTTCATCAAAATCGGACGACTATATCATATAGCTGTCATATGAACAATATGGAAATCGTCATAGATTCGATGCTGTTTAGCCTTTTTGTATTTTCTTAGATATATTTAATGACTGCAAGGGTATATAAGCTTCGGCTTGCCGAAGCTAGCTTCCTTTCGTGTTTTTTTGTTTGTTTTTTTTTTTTACGCGCGTAGTCTTACGGCCCACCACCCGGCCAACCGACCGAGGGGCGACAGCCGTGTATCGTACGGCACGATTCGCGAAAAATTTGACTCGATGTTAAAAGAAGGAAGGAAAGAAATTAAAAACGAAGAAAATTTTAAATTTAATTTTAAAGAGATTCAGAAGAGAATATAGAAAAAAAGTCTTTTGTAGTCAGAACAAAGTACTATGAAAGGCTCATGCACGTTGTAATTAGATCTACAATGATTTAAAACTAAAGGAACATAATTCCTAGTTAATCTACTTGGTACCTAGAAATTTAGTCTACTCAATTCACCCTTTCATTCATTTCACCACGTATAAGGTTATGAATAAATACAGTACCAAGCATCGTTCTACGGTTAGTAAGGGAGGGCGAGTTAATGAGAAGCAATCTATGAGAATATGAGGGTAGGAATAGGTTGGCATTTCAGTAGGCGTAGGGCAAAAATTAAAAAGTTTTTTGTACTGATTATATGCGATCAGCATGTACTCCGTATTGAGAACTCCAAACGAGTGCCCCATACTCAAGGATTGGCCGGACCAACGATATAAACATAAAATATAAAATTCCTTCGACCATCGTTAAGTAAATCCAAGCATTCCCCTAGCTTTATTAACCATGTTCGAAATATGAAGATAGATTTTAGGTTTGGGGTCCAATAGGACGTCAAGATCGTCAACAAGCGCTATTCTTTCCAAGGCATTACCACTTAGCGAATAGGTAACATTATGCGGATTGACCCGACAAAACGTCATCAGCTTGCACTTAGAGCTGTTTAATTTCAGTAAATTGTGTTGACACCAGTTTTGAAAGTTGTTTAGGTCTGTTTGAAGCTTTGAGTGACGGGAGTATTCATTATACTGCAGACACAGTTTTACATCGTCCGCGTACATAAGTACGCGGGAATGCGCAATGATTGATGGAAGATCATTAATAAACAAGGTAATAAGTGATGGTCCCAGATGGCTTCCTTGTGGTACACCAGAAGTAACTCTGAGGAGACTACTTAAAGAATTTTTTAAAAGGACTCTTTGCGATCGGCCACAGAGATAATTAAAGATCCAACTTAAAAGATCTGCTGAAAACCATATCATATTATGTTTGCGAATCAATAGGAAGTAATTTACAGAGTCAAATGCTTTACTGAAGACTGTGTAAATGGCATCAGTTTGAAAATTATTTTTAAAGCCATTTATCATGAAGGATGTGAGCTCTAAAAGATTCGTTGTAGTAGACCTGCGTGTCATAAATCCGTGTTGGCATGGAGATATGACTGATCTACAAAGGTGCTGCAAGTGGTGAGTTATTGCGCGTTCGAAAAGTTTTGTAATTGCTGATAATTTAGAAATACCTCTATAATTGCTAGCATCCGACTTGTTTCCCTTTTAATGATGGGGAATAACAAATTACTTCTTCCAAACAAGGGGAAACTGACAAGTTTGTAGGGATAGGGTAAACAGCTTGAGAAGGGGTTTACACAATGCATTAGCACAGTGTTTAAGAACACACCCAGGAATCCCGTCAGGACCTGTGGAGTAAACTGGTGTTACACGTTGAAGATCCAAAAGTAGGGAGCTTTCGTTTAAGGTGGGACGAAATATTAAGTTCGACTTAGGTATGGCGTATAAATATTGCTCAATTGAATGAAACACTGTGGAGTAAGTTGTTTAAAAAGAATTGGGCGAACAGATCGGCTATTGCCTGACCAGTATTAACCGTCATACTTTTAAACGAAAGCGAAGGCGGAAAGGAAGATGATCTGTGCTTTGAACAGAATGTAATGGTTGTATTTTTTCTAGCTTTTAAAAAGCACTTTCAGGGAGTGCTCAGTATGCAAAAATTTGGACAGGGCATACTGGAGTCACATCAGCCTTCCAAAAGAAAGCTGATACCGAGGATCGAAAGTGGCAGGCGGAACTCTTCTGGTTGCCTTTATTTAGCTCAGTTGTGTGCGTGTGGGGGTGGGCTTGCTCATTCTTTTTCCTTCGCGATTGCTCAATTAAAAAATTTTAAAAATAAGAGTTCCTCATTAGACGAGACAACTGGAGCTTAACTCCGAAACACAACAAAAGGCTATTTTGTCAGTTGTGGGAGGATCATGGATGTTAATAGATCCTACGCGCTCCCTACCCACCCAACCAATTGGATTTTCTGCGCAATTAAAAATTGTCGAAAATCCCCAAAAAGGTTCAATTCACATCATTTTAATTCACCAAGTCCTTAGAAAATCAAAACTAACTTTACTAATTCATTTCAACTTCATTACAAATTTTATTCATTTTAAATTTCTACTAACTGTCATCCTAAACTTTAATGTCCATAACAAGGAATGTAAACAATTTAACTTATATAAGTTACAAATTTGAAATCCTAAGAATAAAAGTAGATGCGATGTATAAAGGTTAAATGTATGTGGGTATGCGTAGTTTCATTTTTTTTTTTTTTTTAATAATTTTAGCTAAATGTAAGGCATAATTTCCAAATATTTTGGTTTTTTATTATCAAGGTGTGTAATTCTAAAAGGGGGTGATATGTATTAATTTTTAATATGTTTGTGGTTTTATGTTTATTTTAGGGGGTGTGTTGATGTTCATGTGTGTATGTCTGTATTTATAAAATTTTTATTCTGGTTTTTTTTTTTTAAGTGTACATAAAATTTTAAATATTTAAAAGAAACAATTGCTTATCCAGTATATTGATTTAATGTGAAGAAATGTTTAATTGGTAGGATGTTGTTGTGACAAATGCTAAGTTGTCAATGCTGAGCGTCTACCGCTCTGGGGACTTTCATTTGACAAGAGAAAAAATAGGTACAACCGAAGTAACTTCAAGATTAAGTTTATTTAACAAATTTCACTAGATATCAAACAACTAATTTAAATACGAAGGTTAAGTTATATTAAAATTTTAGGTTCTTCAAGGTATAAAAATAAAAGACACAGGCCGACCAGCACCGAACACCGCTTGCCAAAGAGTGGTTTGTCGGATTTTGGTATTCGTCTTTTGTGCTGCTGGGACGTCTCGAGAGCGTAGAAAACTGCATTAAGCACACTCTTTGTCTCCTACGAAATACTCTTAATAGATCCTCGAACATGCCGCCCGCCAATACTGATCCCAGTATTAAACTCCAGTGCTTTCCCTTGTTGCCAATTAAACGCTGTGAAAAGACAAGTGTTTGTTAGAGCATACATGTGTTGGATCAAAGATGTGCAAAATAATGGTCGTTAATTTGATGAATCGAGACCTTTAGCTACTGAGCTGCAAACTAAAGGCAGAGGACAAAGTTTTGACCTACGAGCAGTTGAACACAGCTCTTGTGCAAATAGAGGCATGTTTAAACTCTCGACCCTTTTTTTTTGTTTGTTTTTTTTTTTTATTTGTGTTGTTTTGGTTTCGGTTTTTTTTTTTTTTGGGTTTTTTTTATTTTTTTTCTAAATCCCCCCCACGGGGGAAAAATTTTTGGCCTTGCGGTTTTTGACGGCCAACGATCGCTTATATATTCCTGACGAGGTTTTAACGGAAGCCACACGTACGAGGTTGTCTGATCCGGGATGCAGTTCTACAATTCGCCCAAGTTTCCATTCCGCCGGGGGGAATCGATCATCCTTTATGATGACTATATCATCTACTTTTAGATTGGGTTTTACTTGCCACCATTTTGGGCGAGCTTGTAAATGTGACAACCAGTCTGCGCTCCAACGCTTCCAAAACTGCCTTACCAGTCGTTGGCCGTCAAAAAACTGCAAGTCCAAAGATTTATCCGCTGTGGTGGGATTTGGTAGAGACATCATGGAATCTCCGATCAAAAAATGAGCCGGAGTCAAAGCCGAGAGATCCTCAATATTGGACGTCAACGGGCACAAGGGTCGAGAGTTTAAACATGCCTCTATTTGCACAAGAACTGTGTTCAACTGCTCGTAGGTCATCTTGACCCCCTGGAAAGTACGAAACAGATGCCTCTTGACTGCTTTCACGTTTGCTTCCCACAAGCCTCCGAAATTAGGGCTGTGTGGGGGATTGAAATGCCACTGAATGTTGCGAGATGTTAATTCAGGCAGCACAGTCGTTGTCATTTCTTTTATAAATTCCTTCTTCCACAATTAAAGCGATTTATCCGCACTCATAAAATTTGTGCCGCAGTCGCTGTACATATGCCTGCAAAATCCGCGGCGTCTAATAAAACGCTGCAGAGCCCATAGGAAATGCTGGGTAGACAATCCTGTGACGGCCTCCAAATGGATTGCTTTGGTTGCTAAGCAAACGAAAACAGCGATATATGCTTTGTAGGTATGATGTCCAAGAAACCGAGATGCCTTAATTTCCAAAGCGCCAGTGTAGTCCACGCCAGTAGCTTCAAATGCTCGTTTTGGGGGGTTTACCCGATGAAATGGCAAATCTGCCATTAACTGCGATGCTGGTTTTGGACGATGTTTGAAACAGGGAACACATTTACGTAGGACTCGTTTCACTGCTTGTTTTCCGTTTACAATCCAGAAAATCTGTTGAATAGTCGCTAGTGTGAGATCCATTCCTCCATGTAGTGTATTATGATGAGCATTTCGGATCACAAGCTCAGTGAAGTGATGTGACTTGGGTAGAATGATCGGAGTGCGTTGGTTAGCAGAGATGTGGAAAGCATTCTTAAATCTCCCTCGCACCCGCAAGATACTCTGCTGATCTACAAAAGGACATAACTGATGAAGTTTATTAGAGCCAGATAAGGATTTATTTGATTGTAATCTAGAAATCTCACATGGAAACGCTTCCCGCTGCACCAGTCGAACGACTTGAAGCATGGCATCTTGAAACTCCTGTGTCTTTATTGGGCCTGTTCGACGCAATGCCAATGCAGATTTGGAATTGTGTACAAAACGTAGCATATAGGCCACAACAAAGATGAGTCTGTTATAGGAAGAAAATGAGGTGATGATTGATTCATCAATAGAAGTGGTACAAGTGAGTGTTGATTTTTTAAGATCTCGCTGCTCAGCTCTGGCAACGCTATCCTCCGGTGGATCCAAGCGATTAGTTGGCCATTGCGTATCCGGTAGCTGTAACCATGGTGGGCCACACCACCACAAATCGTGATTTGCCAGCTGCGTTGGGGTAAGAACACGGGTGGCGCAATCTGCGGGGTTCGTATCAGTGGGCACGTGTCGCCACTGCGACGGTACGCTTGATTCCAAAATTTGTCCCACTCGATTGGCAGCAAAAGTCTTAAAGCGCATTGGATCTCCATTAATCCAGTACAGTATGATCATTGCATCGGACCAAAAATGAACCGACATTGCTTGGTCTTGTAAATGTAGCTGTTGGCAGCACCACTTTGCCAGCTGGGTGGCTAACAGAGCACCAGAAAGCTCCACTCTCGGAATTGTCATTGGCTTCGTGGGGGTAACGCGACTACGTGCAGTAAGTAAATGGGTATGTACAGTATCATCCATCCATTGAACTCTGAGATACGCACACGCAGCATATGCAATGTTCGATCCGTCACTAAATACATGGAGTTGAAGAGATTTTAGACTGCTACGTTGAACATTTAACCACCGAGGTACTTGGATTGCCTCGACATCTGGTAATCTCGTGATATAATCGTTCCAGCGTTCTCGTAAATCTAGAGGAAGTGTTTCGTCCCACTCTAATGGCGAGGAAACTCCAGCAGTACGTTCAATACGAACACTCCAGACGTCCTTTAAAATTGCTTTGGCAGTTGTGATAATTGGCACAATAAATCCTAATGGATCGTACAACCGGGCCACTGTGGAAAGTAATGCTCGTTTAGTAAATTCTTGACTAAATTTGAATTTTATATGAAAGCCATAAACATCTCTTTTAGGATGCCAATACAAACCAAGTGTTTTTATTGAATCATGATTTTCGACTTCTAAAATGGTTGAATTCGACATATGTTCTTGCGCAATGTTAACCAGCAAGTCAGGATGATTAGATGCCCATTTCCTGAGACACATGCCAGCGGATTGAAGTGCAGCAATTAGATCCTCTCGAATTTTGATGGCTCCATCAACGGTGTCATGACCACTTTGAACGTCGTCAACATATATTTCCTTTTGCAGTACATGTTGTGCCAATGGATACCTCACACTTTCATCCTGAGCTAGTTGATGCATAATCCTGATGGCCGTATATGGAGCCGACGCCGTTCCAAAGGTCACTGTAGTTAAACAATATTCCTGAATTTGATCCTGTTCGTTTCGCCAAAAAATCCGTTGAAACTGGGCATCATCCGGGTGCATGTCTATGCATCGGTACATTTTTTGGATATCTGCCGCAAAAACATATCGATGCATGCGCCAGTTTAGTATGACTCCCCCAAGATCATTCTGCAACGCGGGGCCTGTACAAAGGACATCGTTGAGAGAACGGCCATTGGAAGTTTTGCAAGACGCATCATAGACCACGCGTAATTTGGTGGTGGTACTCTCCTCCTTTAGTACAGCGTGATGAGGCAGAGTGCATGCCGCAAAACCGACCTGCCCCAATGGCGTGTGAGTCCGATGTTGCTCCTCAGTGCTTGCAGCTTCGATGATCTGGTTGAGATCAAAATACTCTTGGATGACGGCTGAATATTGCTGATGTAACGCTGGTTGTTTTTGAAACTTGCGCTCCAACATATGGAAGCGATTAAGGGCTATTTGCCGAGATTTCCCAAGAACTTGCGAGGAATCGAACTGCGTCTTGAATGGGAGCCGAACCATATATTTCCCATTGGGTTGACGTGTATGCGTGCGTTTGAAATGATCCTCGCACCATTGTTCTTCTGCTGTCAACTGTCGAGTTTCGGGAATTTTCTCTAGTTCAAAAAACTTATTGACCAAAGACTCCAAATTTGTCTGATGGCATCGAATGGATATGGCATGCGAAAGTATTTGGTTTGTTTTACCAAATACAATCCAACCCAGTTGCGTGCGCTGAGCTATTGGTTGATCCTGAGCTCCCTTCCGAACTTCAGACAGCATGAGCTGAGGTATTACATCCACGCCAATCAGCAAGTCGATTCTACCGGATCGCGTAAAGGTAGGATCTGCCAATTCGAGTCCTTGGATATGTGACCAGTTTTGCAGGTGGATATTCATCCTTGGCAGAGGCGATGTTAAAGAGTGAAGCACAAACGCCGTATCCACTGACATTTGGAACTGAGGGTGTATACATGAGCTTAATGTAAACCCCGTGCGATTCTTGCACTTATTTGTTGAGTTTTCGCCAACTCCCGTGATTTCAGCAGAAACAGGGAATCGCTTCAGTCCAAGGGCTTGGACGACATTTTCCGTAACAAGAGTTCCCTCGGAGCCGTGATCAATTAAAGCGCGTACTATCATAGACTGACCAGTGATGTTGTTGTGTAGTCGAACCAGTGTCGTCGCTAGAATCACTGTGGGTGACTTATACGAGGCCATTGCACTCACGAGCTGAGTTGTGTTGGCATGAATTGAGCTTGCCGATGAGGATGAATCCCTCGTTGACTGATGCTGTAGAACATTAGATTTAGCGTTATTAGGCTGACTAGGAAAATGTAAAAGAGTGTGGTGCCGTTGACCACACTGAGAACAATTCTTTGTACTACTGCACTGAGACCAATTATGGTAAGGGCTTAAACAATTCAGACAAACCTTGGTGTTTTCCGCTATCAGTTTTCGAGCAAAACAATCTTTTGACAAGAACTCTGGACAACGCCTTAAAATGTGGTTGCCACTACAATGAGTGCAACGCATTGCGGAATTGGTACCGCTCGTGGTATGGTAGCTGCCGCGTTTATGTATGTTATTGTTGTTAGAGTTGTTCGGAAGCTTGTATGACGGTTTATGCGATGCATTTTGGACCGATGTTGGTTTTGGTGATGGGTTCCCTTTGCGACTTTCTATCATTTCGATGCTGACAAGGCGATTGTTTAGAAAATTTTCGAACATCGAAAAGGTTGGAATTTCTCCTGAGCTGCCCAGGTGATGCTCCCAGGCTTGGAGAGTAGTTGATGGGAGTTTCATCGCGAGATGATGCACTATCCAATGGTCACAAGTTGAGATTGCGATTTTGAGACGCTTGAATTCGTTTATACACACATTGGTGACGTTGAGTAGGTGCTTGAATTCCGTTGAACAGTCCTTGACGATGACAGGCAAGTCGTATAGGGCATTCATATGGTGCATGAATAACAACCTTGGGTTATTGTACCTCCTAACGATAAGATTCCAGGCCACTGCATAGTTTGCTTCCGTCAAATCCATTTGCTGGACATCCTGATCGCAATCACCTGGCAAAGCTTGCTTAAGAAAATGGAATTTTTTGAATGCTAGAAAGTGCCGTATTCTCGTTTATAAGCTGTGAAAATACATCAAAAAATGCTGGCCAATCTGTATGTTTGCTAGAAAAAGTGGGAACCGGTAACTTAGGGAGCTGAACTGCGGACACTGCTGTAGAAACCACCGTAGAATTATGACTCGGAGCTCCACCTGTTGTATCAGTATTTGTTGTTGTCAGCAGGGCATCGTAGGCATCCAAAATAGCACAAAAAACCGTGGTATAACTTTGCTCAAACTTATCTTCAATTGCATTTTTAAAATACGCATGCGTACGCGGACATTTGGAAATAACAATCAATTGGTGATTTTTATTAAATTGTCTAGAAAGTTCTTCTAATTTATCGCGACGGAGTTGAAAATAAGCTTTGGTTTTTCGAGCTGCACTATCTTTTTAAAGTTCGTATGCAGCTGTGTTAATCGTGTAAGAATATCAAATTGAAGAGCACTGAGATCTTCATAACCCGCTCTCTCCAATGAGACTTCTAGTTCACTTTCGTTTTTCTCCATTTGGCTCAAAAATAATTGCACTCAATCTATGACCAACATACAAGCATGCAAATAACAAAACACTCACCCTTTCTGTGCAAGAACACCTTGTGTTTCGCAGTCGTTAGCGTTTAACGTTTGTTGTTGTTGTCGTCCGCCAGGCAGAGTAGAGCGACAAAGGCGAACGCAAGGCGGTGATTTGCTTATCACTGCAGCTGCGCTTCCAGCGGTCCAGCGAAGTGACGTGGGCGTATGTGGTCGTTGCACTCGGCCGATCATCCAACGAGGCAAATGTTGATAGAGAGACGCCGATATATAGCGAATCACTGCCGCTGCGCTTCTAGCGGTCCAGCGACGAAAGCACAAAGTATAGAAAGAGACGCCGGTAACTTAAGAACGGCGTATATGTACCAATTAGGTTTGGTATTTGGCTGACTCTTTTTGGGTGCGTGCTGGCACTGAACTTTTAGAATTTTATGAACACACAAAGAACCACTTTTGCCAATTTATGGGCAGATAACTGTTGAAAATTAATTTCAAATGTAATCACGAAGTTATGATCAAATGGTTCCCCTCATGGGCCACCAAAAATGTTGTGACAAATGCTAAGTTGTCAATGCTGAGCGTCTACCGCTCTGGAGACTTTCATTTGACAAGAGAAAAAATAGGTACAACCGAAGTAACTTCAAGATTAAGTTTATTTAACAAATTTCACTAGATATCAAACAACTAATTTAAATACGAAGGTTAAGTTATATTAAAATTTTAGGTTCTTCAAGGTATAAAAATCAAAGACACAGGCCGACCAGCACCGAACACCGCTTGCCAAAGAGTGGTTTGTCGGATTTTGGTATTCGTCTTTTGTGCTGCTGGGACGTCTCGAGAGCGTAGAAAACTGCATTAAGCACACTCTTTGTCTCCTACGAAATACTCTTAATAGATGCTCGAACAGATGTATTGTTTTAAAAAATCAGGTTAACCTAAGGGTTAACGTATTGAAACAAGTGCAATTTTTTATTATTGCGCAGGTCAGTAATCAAAAGAAGCAAAAGATAAGAAAGATGTAGGTAGGTAAATGCAGATCACACGCTTATAATCAAAGCATACGATAAGCATGTAGGTATGTATGTTCCATGATAGGCAAAAAGAGAAGTAGAAAGAAACATGTGCGAAAACTTACAATTGTTCTCCACCGTTGAAAGGCCTCCAGCGAGGGTTGATTGTATTGTTTGTGTATATTTTTGAGTGATATTGTTAGTAGGAAAGTTGGAAAGTTATGTTTATGGTTTGATCTGTTGGGATGTTAATTATTTTTATTGATTCTTTGGTTTAATTGCCTATTGTACGAAAGGTTTACTGATTTTCATGGGATATTTTTTTTCCAGTTTTTATAGGTACACGGAAAATATCTTTTAAATTGGTTTTGCAAATTGATTATTGGTATGCAAACAATTCAAAATAAACAGATGGCCCTGTACCTACTGATCGGGTCTTTTATGATAATGCGTTTGGATATATGCGTTTGTTTGTTTTTATTGATTACTCCATTTTCTCCTCTACTTCATCCTACAACTGAATTCAGCCAATTTTATTCCGTACATGAGTCGAAAAATCAATATAATGGTGTGTTGCTCACACAAACATGGATAATATGGATATCACCAATAGCCGAGTTGGACCATGTACCATGTGCTCACTATCTCGGGGCTATATTGGTGAGGGTGATATCTGTGAATATGAAAAAAATGTTGAGAAAATCTCTATCAAGATTTTCGGCAACTAGTTTTCACCTACCTCGGGTGCCTCCTGCACCAAACCAGGGGTTTCTAAAATCTGCTCTTGACGTGGATGTCTTTAGCTTTGTCCACTGGACAATTAGGACACGTGGACACGTGGGTGACGATGGGGAAAATTCAATTCTTGCAATACTCGTGGTGTCAGCAATAGCAATCAAAAGAGATCGAGAATGCAGTGGATCGAGCTTATATAGCCAAAATTGGTAGCATCGAGAGAGAGAGAGCTTTCTATGCTTTCGAGCTGTATTTCTTTCTCAGAACGAAAGAACGAATAATTCCAAGGTACCAAAGCCTCTTTTATCGCATACGACAATTTTTACGCCAGAGCTGCGATAAAAGTACCTTGACCTCTCATGCGATTTAAAATTGTGCTTTCAAGGCGCCCATTACACCACCCGAGAATCTGCAACTCTTAGGCAGAAGATTTGAGAGAATTATTGGCGTATATCTTTCGCGTGGAAAGTTCCAATTTCTTTGCCTGTCAAATCCTCTAGCAAATAGAAACAATTTCCAAGTTTTCTCTTTACACAACATTTTAAGAATTGAGGAGCAAGTTTAGCATTGTAGTTTTGAGAAACTTGCTAAGTGAAAAATTTCGACGGAAGACCTCTTGACCTTTTTTGTATGATACTGGTTTTGAACGCAAGTTGTACTGTTTGTGATTTGATTCGTATACGAATATTGTTTTGAATGTCTTTCCGCAACAAGGCTAAATTATCTGTGCGGTCTAACGACATCCTAGACTCTTGAAGCAAGATTAATTTTCTCAAAAGTTTATAATCGGATCCTTGAGTTATCATATCCAATCCAAAAAGAACTTTGTATGGGGAACATCCCAAAGACTGATGCAATAAAGAGCGCAAAGAACATGAGATACTGGTCAAATGACCACTCCTTTTGATCATCTTCTATATACGCTCTAACAGCGGCAAGCAAAGAACGATTGACTCGCTCAGCTGCGTTACTTTGCAGGGAGTATAGGTCGGTATCAACATTTGTGTTGAGTTAGCGAGCTTTTTCACTAACTATTTTTTGGCAAGATAACACAAGATTTATTTTAGTTTTATAAAGTGTATTTAATTAGCTCCAACGGAAAATATAACAAGTTTGGTTTCAATTATTTCACTTATGTTTATTAAGTACAAGAGTTTATTTAGCGGCACAAGGGCGGCGACAAAATAATACGAAAGAATGCGCAGACAAACCCGAATTGGTTTGAGCGTTAAATGCAACGATTTAGCAACGATCTTGATAACGACGCCAACTATTAACGACTGTTAGCTAACAACGACTGATGATGACTATTTTTGGCAATGCCGATGCAATGCAGCTGCATGAGCTTAACGAAGAAGTGCGAGATGATAAATGATAAGCGAAGAATAAGCGATGGTTAAGAGAATTGCCTCGCAGGGCAAGCGAATTTAAGAGAGTTTGCCTCGCATGGCAGTTTACAATAGTTTTTAGTTATGATGTTAGGAAAACAAAAGCGATGTTATTTAAGTTGTTTGGGCTGGACCAAGCATTCTCCCCCCGTTGGAAGGCCAGGGCTTTCAACATCATCCTTCGTAGGCAAAAGGCACAGTTTGGCGACAGCTCTCTTGGTTATTCCTGTTGCGGTCTTCAGGACAGCGACTCGACAGATTTCATCCTTCCCCTTTATCAGCTCTAGCACACGAGCTAATGGCCATTTGAATGGTGGTAGATTTTCATCCTTGACGAGGACGACATCGTTGACTTGCAGACTGGGTTGAGGAGAACGCCACTTGGATCTCTGCTGAAAGATCGTCAGGTATTCTTCACGCCAGCGTTTCCAAAAAGTTTCCTGCAAATAAGAAATTTTCTGCCAACGATCAAGTCGGTTGACATTCAGGTTAGAGAGATCTGGTTCGCAGAAGCTGGTAGCAGGACCGCCAGTTAGAAAATGTGCTGGAGTCAGGACATCAAGGTCTGCTGGATCCTCTGATAGGGGTAGCAGCGGTCTAGAGTTGATGATAGCCGAGATCATGCAAATGATGGTGCGCAACTCATCAAATCCAAGTGTGGATTGCGAAATAGTGCGATAAAGATGATGCTTGGCTGTCTTAACTGAGGCCTCCCAAAGCCCTCCAAAGTGAGGCGATCTGGGTGGAATGAATTTCCATTCGATGGAGTCTGCTAGACAGAAGCTCTCGATTGCCTTCAAATGGTCCTCAGCTAGGAATAAGCGACGAAGTTCGGCAAGCTCATTCTTGGCTCCAGTAAAGTTGGTTGCATTATCAGACCAAATGCATTTGGGACGACCTCTTGTTGCAATAAAGCGTCTGAGGGCTGCCAAGAATGTTGGTGTGGATAAATCAGCCACTAGTTCCATGTGAACTGCTTTGGTTGCAAAGCATATAAAAATGCATATGTAGCACTTCAGCGGCTGGCGCTTGCGTCCCTCAGGCTTATACATGAATGGGCCGCAGTAGTCCACTCCAGTGACAGTGAAGGCCTTGCAAGAGTCCACGCGATCCTTTGGCAGGTCTGCCATAACATGCTGAAGTGTACGTGGCCGAGCACGACAACAGCGAATGCACTTGGTGACCACAGCAGAGACTGTTCTTCTCCCCCGATGGGCCAATAGTGGAGTCTGATTCTGGCCAGCAGTGTACGAGGTCCTGCGTGAAGGCTTTCTTCGTGGAAGTGCTTGATGATAGCCGAAGATATTGGGTGTTTCCTGGGCAGGATCATTGGATGTCGAGAGTCAAAGGGCAGACTTGAGTTCGACAATCTACCTCCGGCTCGTAGAAGACCAAAATCATCAACAAATGGAGACAGCGATGACAGGCAGTTCGATGGCTTCAGGACATGGTTGGCCTGAATTGCTTTTAAGTCAGCCCACATGGTAGCTCGCTGCACCGCTCGAACTAGAAGGCGTGTACCATTCTGTAAATCTGAAACAGTCAGAGTGGGTGATCTAAGTCGAAACAAGAATTTGTATATGTATGCGAAAATTCGCTGCATGGCAGGAAATGAATTTTCAAACTTGCACGTAGATGTCAGATCAATCGGTGACGTCAAAACCAAACACGTTGCCTTGCGCAGCTCCAGTATGCACTGCTCTTGGGCAGGGGATGGCGGCCAGCTGGATCGCGGTAGCAGCAAGAACGAAGGTCCATGAAACCAGAGATCGGATGCGTTCAATTCCATGGGCAAGGCTCCTCTGGATAAGATATCAGCAGGATTTAGTGTAGTAGGTATGTGAAGCCATTCCATTCCGGCAGACAGTCTCTGAATGGATGCTACTCTGTTAGCAACGAAAGTTGTGAAACGGGATGACTTACTATTTAGCCAAGCTAGGACTACGGTTGAATCGCACCAGCAGAAGTATGGACCTGAAAATATATCCATTTTTTGAAGCTCGCTTAGAAGAGTGGCCAGCAGAAGCGCTCCGCATAGTTCAAGCTTCGGAATCGACAGAGTCTTTAAAGGCGCTACTCGAGACTTGGCGCACAATAGTTGAGCATTCGATTTGTCAGCAGATCTGGATACGATATATACACATGCTCCATAGGCAGACATGCTAGCATCGCAAAACCCGTGAATCTCGATTGATCCCTTTGGTAGTAATGCAAATCTGGGAAATGTCGTCCTTTCTACGCTGCGAAACTGAAGGCATATACTGGACCAGGTTGAGCTTAAAGATTCCGGCAAGCTTTCATCCCAGTGTAGCTTCTCCTTCCAGAGCTCCTGTAGGAAGATTTTGGCTTTGGTTATGACCGGGCTTATGAGCCCAAGCGGGTCATAGAATCGGGATATTGTCGAAAGCACAGAACGTTTGTTTGGCTTGGTTGTGGACTGCGTAGGCAAATACGAGAAAAGAAGGACATCTGATGCAGGATCCCAAGCCAATCCGAGAGTTTTGGTTATGTCGCTTCCATCGTGAAACTTCAGGAATGATTCTTTCTCCTCTTCTGGAACATTTTCGAGAACGACTGGTATATTGGAGCACCACTTCCGAAGCATGAAGTGGCCTTTCGATAGCAAATCCTTTGTTTGGTGAAGAATATCCTCGACTTCTTCAATGGAACTGCCTCCGGTGATCAAGTCATCCACATAAAAATCACGTCTGACGATTTGAGATCCTACAGGATATGTCGACTGCTCATCCATGGCCAACTGATGCATCGCTCGAACAGATAGGAAGGCGGCGGGTTTGGTACCGTATGTTACGGTATCCAACTTGTAGATGCTGATGTCATCCTGATCAGAACCGCGCCAGATAATGCATTGCAAATAGCTGTCTGACTTGGCTATTCGAACACAGCGATACATCTTCCCAATATCTCCAGTGAGAGCCACTGCAAAGGTACGAAAACGGATAAGAATATTGAAGAGCTTAGCCTGTATGGTAGGTCCTGCCATCAACGTGTCATTCAACGAAATTCCAGATGATGAAGCTGCTGATCCATCATATACGACACGCAGTTTGGTGGTCGTGCTATCCTCTTTAAATACGCAATGATGCGGGAGGAAGAATCTGCAGTGCATTCTATCCTCTGGAGGTACAAGCGACATATGGTTGAGTTCCAGATACTCCTTTATGAAGTTAGAGTATTGTTCCTTGACATCAGGACGGCGTTCCAATTTTCGCTCCAAGTTGAGGAAACGGCGAAATGCTTGTTGGTATGACTCTCCAAGTCCATCGATTTTTCCAGTTTTCGGTAGCTGCACTTCGTATTCACCAGTGGGTAGTCGAAAGAAGGTGTTTTGGAAATGCTCCTCGCATTCCGTTTCTTCTCTGGTGAATTTCGAGCTTTCCAAAGGACAGGATTCTAATTCCCAAAATCGCTGCAGAAGATCATCAATCCGATCTTTAGGCTCTGGCGTTTTATCTGAAATAGATTGAGAGGCAACGAGAGTGTGGCAAGTTTGTGCCGTGCCACCAGAGACAACCCATCCAAGTCGAGTTTTCTGCAGAGTGGGAAGATGGGGGCCAAGCTTGATTTGTCCGATACATAACAAATCATAGAACAAACTTGCTCCTATGAGAAGGTCAATCCTCTTCGATTTGTTGAATTCCGGGTCAGCCAACGGTAGATTTGACGGGATATTCCATGGTGATGAGTCGAAATTGAAGTCAGGCTGGTCGTTGACAATTGAGGATGCAACCACGGCTTCAATACTTGCAGAGTAATTGGTAGAGTTGGATGATAAACTCAGCTGGACAGCATATCCTGTAGTTCTGAAGCTAGAATCTCCAAGACCAGATACAGCTGCAGCAGATTTAATCCTTTTGAGTTGAAGAAGGTGTACGAATCTAGATGTTACAATGTGAACTTGCGAGCCTGAATCTAGAATGGCACGACAAGGTATTAGACTACCAGCTCTGTTTTTAATAAAAACATTAGCAGTTGCCAAGAGCACAAAGTTGCAAACCTGAGGTCCTTCGAAAGAGGAAGAAGCTGAGTCAGAGGGCAGCGTGCAAGCGAGTGAGTACTGATTTGAAGAACCTTGAGCCATGTTGACTGGGGCCAGCGCAGGCTGAGCTGGCGGTGGCATTGCAGATGACGTTGGAAATGGTGCGTCTCCCAAATGAAGCAATGTGTGATGCTTGGATCCACATTTCTTGCAGCCGCTAGAATTGCACGAGCGCAATTGTTGCCCGTCTTTAAGGCAATTTATGCACAGGGACATCTTCTTCACTTCCTTCAGCCTTAGTGCTGGGGAAAGATTACCAAATCTCGTGCACGTATATATGGAGTGACCGCTATCGCTGCAGAATCGGCATCGTGATGGACTGGCAGCTAGTAGAGCCTTGCTAGAACGATTTGTTCTTCCAGATGAGTGGCTGGATGAATGGGTAGCCATGGCAAGCTCCACATTCTCTAGAGTCTGGCAACGTCTTTCCAGGAACTTCGAAAACTCCTCCCACGATGGTATTTTGTCAACAGAGCACGACTCCTCCCACTTGGCTTGGGTAGGTGGATCCAACTTTTGCACCAAGGCTTGAACAATGAAGCAATTTGCGATTTGCTGTTGATCGCCCAATGCCTGCAGAGCCCGCATGTGACTGATAAGCCTATCAGAAAGTTCCCTTAACTTGCCAACTGACCCAGCTTCGATCGTCTTTAGGCCAAAGATTTGTGCAACATGTGCATGAAAAACAATGCGTTTATTATTAAATCTGTTATTTAATACATCAAGAGCGATACGGTAGTTGCTGTCAGAGATTTCCAGTGATTTTATGGTGTCGAGGGCCGCATCCTTGAGGCAGGAGCGCAGGTGCTGCAGTTTTTCGATGTTCGAGAGTCCAGGATTCTTGTCGATGATCGTCGAAAACATGGCATGAAAATCGGCCCATTGAGTGTAGCCGCCACTAAATGTTGGGAGTTTAAGATCCGGCAATCGAGATTTTTGAGTTACGAAAATCGAGTGAGACGAAAATGGATCTTCCGCGCGAAATGTTGACGATAAAGGCACAGTCGAATTGCGTTTACGAATTTCTGCACGGATGCGAACCTTCAGGGTGGCTATAAGTTCTTCGAAATTATCTCGTAATTGGCTACAGATTTCATTATAGTCTTCCTTTTCTAACAAGGTTTTCTCGCACACTAAGATCATTGTCACACAAGCCTCTAAGCATTTCCACTGGTAATTGCTTATTTATTGTTTTGGCTCGTTGCCAAATTGATTCGGCTTTAAGCTTAAGAAAGGTAGCTTGAGTTTGTGGCGAAAGGGTTTTGTCTTCGACCGACATGTTTCACTTAAGGCAAGACACCCTGTATAGAACCAAACGAACGTAGCACAAAAGGAGAAAAGGAACACGCGATAATACCGCAAGCGCAAACGTCACACGGCCAACGACCTCCGAATTACACCGAATTACAAGTTGCAAGACTTGTATTAATTTATAATTAATTCACTTCGAATGTTTGTGATTATCTCGCCGGGGCCTCCAAAATGTTGAGTTAGCGAGCTTTTTCACTAACTATTTTTTGGCAAGATAACACAAGATTTATTTTAGTTTTATAAAGTGTATTTAATTAGCTCCAACGGAAATTATAACAAGTTTGGTTTCAATTATTTCACTTATGTTTATTAGGTACAAGAGTTTATTTAGCGGCACAAGGGCGGCGACAAAATAATACGAAAGAATGCGCAGACAAACCCGAATTGGTTTGAGCGTTAAATGCAACGATCTAGCAACGATCTGATAACGACGACAACTATTAACGACTGTTAGCTAACAACGACTGATGATGACTATTTTTGGCAATGCCAATGCAATGCAGCTGCATGAGCTTAACGAAGAAGTGCGAGATGATAAATGATAAGCGAAGAATAAGCGATGGTTAAGAGAATTGCCTCGCAGGGCAAGCGAATTTAAGAGAGTTTGCCTCGCATGGCAGTTTACAATAGTTTTTAGTTATGATGTTAGGAAAACAAAAGCGATGTTATTTAAGTTGTTTGGGCTGGACCAAACAATTTGAAACTCCAAGTTCAGTCAGAAAAGCATTAAAGTCATTGGATTTGAACTGTGTGCCATTATCACTGACTATGCTATGAAAAATTTGTGTCAACAAAAATTCTTGTATTTTGGCAGAAGTAAACTTTTTCAACGTGTGTAGCCAATGATATTTGCTAAAGTGGTCTAAAACAATTAGCGACCCAATATTGCCATTCTTGCTTGGGTATGGGCCAAGCAAATCGATATAGAGGCGTTAAAACGGTCTACAAGTCAGGGCTCTTACTTCGCATTGGAGGGCGAAGAATACAATTGGGAGCTTTTGTCTGCTTACACATATCACAATTTCTAACGTCATTTCGGACTTCAGTGGCTAAGCCTGGCCAATACAGATGACGACGAATCTTTTCCAAAGTCTTCTGCATGCCTCCATGTGCTGAAATCACACTGTCATGAGCTTGTTTAATGACATCAACTCTTAAACGTTCTGGAACCCAAAGTTTCCAAGACAACTTTTCCTGCTCAGCCTCACCTGACGCATGTTCAGTACGAAGATAAAGAAACTTATTTTCAGTCTTTACATCAGGGAAGCGACTAGCATTATGACTATAATGGTATTTTAACTTCACATAATCTAAGTCAAGAAATGCATCTGACTCAAGATCAATAACAGGAGCTACACTCAATTCACAAATTTCTGTATCATCATCCATAGGTATTCTTGATAGCGCGTCTGGAACAACGTTATCCTTTCCATTTCTGTGAGAAAATACAAATTTATACTGATGCAATCTAAAAATCCATCTGGCGAGTCTACCAGAAACATTCTGCTGGCGCATGAGCCAGAGCAAACTTGAGTGATCAGTCACTACTTCGAACTCTTGCAATTCTAAGTAACAACGAAACTTTTCAATGGCTAAAATCACTGCCAAACATTCACGTTGAGTAACTGAGTAATTTCGTTGAGATCGACTCGGTTTCTTTGACATAAATGCAATTGGGGTTTCGACATTACCTTCAGTCATTTGTATTAATACAGCACCTACTCCAAAATCCTTGGCCTTGGTATATGAGCAAAAATACCGTCGATGGTATTTATTATGGTAGCATAATTGAGTCGACGAGCGTCTAAACAAAAGCGAACTTTATTTGGTTTGACAACCAAACGCATCGGCGAGCTCCAAGGACTTGTTGAGGGCTCAATCACATCAAATTCTTGCATGCGATCAATTTCGGCATAAAGCAATTTCTCAGCAGCTGGGCTAACAGGATAAAATCGCTGTTTGACTGGCCTAGCCTCACCAACTTCAATATGATGTTGTATCAGACTAGTACGGCCAAAACCTTCTGCACAATTGGGAAAAAGCTGTTTTATAACTTCTAGCTGTTGTCGTTGTGACAGCGGTAAAGGGTATGAATTGGGAGCAAAAGGCTCTTCTACCTCTTCTAATATGCTAATCACATTTGGTGCGAGTGCAAAAACTCTCCAAAAATCTATTCCAAGTATTAATCTTTGCTTGATAGAGGTTCTTGTAAGTCAGGTTAACGTTAAACACACCTATGACGTCTTGCGAACTGCCATCAGCTGTTTGTAAGTGAGATTTGATGGGCTTAAATTCCGGAAAATCAGTAAAATCTAAAAGAACCTATGCAACTGATATTCGCGCCAGTGTGTAGTAAACCATTTTTCTCCCAATCCAAAAAAAAAGACTGAAACGTAGCTGCGAAAATCCGATGGCTTGCCAAAAATAGAAGAAACTACCAAATGACGGGTTTGTCGTAATTGTTTAAAGTATCTTCTAGTCCTTAAAGTACTATTTTTCGGAAGACGGAGCTCTTCATCTAAAATTCTTTCCCTTATCTCAACATAAGTCTTCAGCCTGTCTTCATAGGAAATATCTGAGGGGCTGGTATTCGCAGAAGTATTCTCAACTGGGTCTCGTGGTAAAATTTTCGAAACAGGTAGCTAAGGTTGAGAAATACAGATGTCTGAATTCCAAATTAGTTCTGATTTAGTTTCGGGACCAACCGGCTGTTGTTGGTTGCGCCCTTCTGGCGGTTTTCCGATGCTTTCCGCAAACAATGTTGACATTGGGGCTTGTATATATTTGGGGCTCCACATCCGTAGCAAAAAATACGTCGATCAGACAGACAATCTTCCCAGAAATGGCCAGAAACCTCACAATACCAACATTTGGTATTTGGACCTGCTTGTCGCAAAGCAGCGATCTCACTAACAGGGTCTATGTCTGTCTCGAACTCTAAATCTGAAGAAAGATCTTCCATGGCGTATACTTGTTTTTGAGAAGACATCTTTGGTTTCGCTGCTCCTTCTGAGACTGTTTTTAACTCCTGAATGAGATTCTCATTCATTTGCACGAGCCTACGCAAATGCCCAATTAAGTAAACCGACTCAAACATGCACGGGTAACATATTACTTTTTCAGGTTTTCTATCAACTCTTCTTCATTCATTTTTACTCCTAATCTATCCATCAACGAAGCTACTGCATCATAAAAAGTGGTAAAAGGCTCACCAACCTTTTGTTTGCGAGAACGGATTTGTTCCTTGCTCATAAATTCTGAGCGATAATCATTGAATTGTTGTCGTAGGGCAGCACAGAATTCTAGCCAAGAAATGTGAGTTACTTTCTTATGGAATCTCCAATACCAATCACTTATTTTTTCTACAAATAGGACATGCATGTGCTTACATAAAGCACGAAAATCACTTTCTAATGTCTCATCAGTTAAGGCTTTCACTTGATAAATGAATTCTTCGACACTAAGGCCATTTTCCGATCCATTAAACGTTAAATTCCACTTCTACATGATATCGGCAATCCTACTAGCATTCACTGAAGATTGACTAGGAAAATAACCTTCACGAGAAACTGGATTTGCAACTACTTCGGCCACTTGGCTAATCTGAGGATTCACATTCAATTGTGATAAGACTCTACTCAAAGTTTGTTCAATCATGCCTTGTATAACAGTATAATCCGGTTCATTATTCCTTCCTGGATTTGTTGGACGACCTCGTCTTCTCTGAGCAGGTTGTCGGGATTCCAAGGCATCACTAGGGTTTGTAGTATGACTGTCTTCTAATAATTCTGATTGTTCTGCACTATTGTTTAATGGCACCACTTCAGGTGGATTTGCTTGGGCTGATACTGGTAATTTTTGTATATTTAAAGCTTTTGACAATTTCCTTGTCACTGGGCGGCGAAAAAAAGTTCAAGTGAACTGTCAATGACAACAGACGTGTTTTTATCGTATCGAAACATCGAAAATATCCGATTTCTATTTCACGAAATTCGCTCAGGGTACGCGTGGGTACTCCTGCTCATGTTGCCTATATCTAATTACTAATATAAGTGATATAATACAGTTTTTCACAAATTTTGCCACGCGCGATAAGCTCAAATAAATGAGCGGCGAGCAAAATAATCTGCGTAGAAGCTCCGTAAACCAAAGAAACGCTTGTTATGCTTATATCTCAACCCGCAACACCGAAGTAGAGAAAACGTCTACAAAGAGCAACCCGGCCCTACTGGCCGTCGAAAGCACGAGAGCCCGCTCTCTATCACCAGCCCTACTCATTCCATCTCCTACATCTTGGAGTTATCAATGCCAGACCCCACAACCACCGGCTTCTATGGGAGACGCACCAACAACAAGCAGTGCTTCAATTTCTGCTACCTCAGCAAAAGTAACGGCAACAACTAAAGCAACGACCAATATTGCGAAAACGGTGTCAACGGCTCCATTGCAAACTGCAACAGCAACAAAAACCGTAAGCTTTGATAAGCAACCAGCGGTTCCGGCCATACAGACCGGTATGGATCGCTACATCCAGATAAAGCGTAAGCTTAGTCCGCAAAACACGGTTGGTAACAAACCAAAGATCAACCGTACAATCCAAGCCAAAGAAAAAACCAGGATTTCCAACAACAGCAACCGATGTTCCCTCTTAGCAGATGGTGAGAGCCAAGCTGAGCTGGAGCAAGTGACCCAAAAGAAACCAAAGCCCCCACCTATTTACATTAGGGAAAAAAAGCTCAAACGCCCTGGTCAACAAAATTGTTGCGCTGGTCGGGGACGAAAATTTTCATGTTATTCCGCTTATTAAAGGGAACATCCACGAAACTAAAGTTCAGACGAAATATGAAGAACAATTCCGAGCTGTTTCCAAATACCTGGAGGAAACGAAAAAGAATTTTTACACCTACCAACTAAAAAGCAGCAAAGGGCTGCAGGTAGTACTAAACGGAATCGAACCCGACGTCGCCCCCTCTGAGATACTAGAAGCCCTTAAAGGCAAGGGATTTTCTGCTAAGAATATTAGCAATATTATCAACAATAATAAAAAGCCGCAACCACTCTTCAAGGTCGAGCTAGAGCCAGATAGCAAAACCCTAAAGAAAAATGAAGTGCACCCGATCTACAAGCTGCAGTTCTTACTGCACCGGAGGATCACTGTGGAATAACCACACAAACGGAACGGCGACAGCTACGCGTCAACAAAATACCCAAAATGTGTATTTTAAATCAAAAACAAGTTTCGCCAAGGCAGCCAGATCATCTTTCGGTCCGCTCAGTACCACCAACGGCATCTCCTACGCTGATGCTCTACGAACGGGTATGGAAAATCCATCCACACCACACTCAGAAAACGCTCAACAGGTCCCAGTCCAGCCATAAAGCAATTTGGAAACTATAATGTTTGCCATGCAACAAAGTATGATGGAGTTCATGTCATTTATGAAAGCGACCATGCAATCGCTGGTCCAGAACCAGAATATGGTGATGCAGCTGTTTGTATCACAGCAGTCCAAATAATAAATGACCAATATGAATATAATGAAATGAAAATAATGAAAATGAATATAAATCACATCGACGCTATGCTGCTGGTTGAAACCCACCTCACAAGCAGATATAACTTCCATATACGGGGTTATACCTTCTACCGCACAGATCATCCCAATGGTAAAGCCCACGGCGGCACCGGCATCTTAATTAGAGAACGCATCAAACAACATTTTCACCAAAGGTTTGCAACAAATTACTTGCAAGCCACGTCTATAAAAGTGCAGTCAGGAAACGACATCTTTGCGATTTGCATCGCCGCTATCTACTGCCCACCTCGCTTTACAACCTCTGAAGGTCAATTCATGGACTTCTAGAACTCACTAGGGGATCGCTTCAAAGCTGCTGGAGATTACAACGCAAAGCATACGCACTGGGGATCACGCCTCGTTACTCCCAAGGGAAGGCAACTTTATAATGCACTTATAAATGTGAGAAATAAGTTGGACTACGTTTCTCCTGGTAGCCCCACATATTGGCCAGCAGATCCTAGAAAGATCCCAGATCTAATTGATTTCGCGGTTACAAAAAACATCCCACGCAACCTAATAAGCGCCACGGCCCTACCCGATCTCTCATCAGACCACTCTCCATTGTTGATAACCCTTCTTCAAAACCCAGAAATTACGGACTACACCTACAGGCTGACGTCGCACAGAACTGACTGGATGAAATACAGGAAGTACGTCAGTTCCCACATTGAGCTTACCACCCAGCTCAATATCGAAGAGGACATCGACTGCTCTACCGCCGCCCTTAAAAAGGTACTCGTCACAGCAGCCGGGATCTCAACACCACAACGACATGATGTGCAAATAAAGAAGTTCAAAACAAACCTGCAAATTCAACAGCTCGTTATGGAAAAGAGGTGTCTGCGACGGGCGTGGCAAACCAGCAGATCGCCATGCTTTAAGCAACCTCTAAATGAAGCCACCCGCAAACTAAACCGGGTTCTGAAGCAAGATGCCAAAAACGCACAACTGAGATATATCGAGAAACTCTCTCCAACAAGTACAAAGCATCCTTTGTGGAGGGCTCACCCAAATCTAAGCTCTCCGGCTGAAATCGTCTCCCCGATAAGAAATTCTTCAGGTGGCTGGGCGCGCAGCGACACAGACAGAGCCGAAACATTTGCCTCACATCTCAGGGGCGTCTTCCAATCGAATCCCGCCGCAAGTCCTTTTGCTCTACCGCAAATCCAACTGAAAGCGAATCTACAATACCATCGTTTCGACCGAAGGAGATCACCAAAGTCATCCGGAGGCTAAAACCGAAAAAGGCTCCCGGCGGTGACCAAATAACTCCAAAAATGATAATTGAACTTCCAAACTGTGCTATTGAGGTCATTTGTAAACTCTTCAATGGGATCATATGTCTTGGCTACTACCCAAAAAAATTGAAAAAGTCAACAATTATAATGATACCGAAGCCCGGAAAAGATCACACGATACCGTCCTCTTACAGACCAATAAGTCTATTATCATGCCTGTCCAAACTGTTCGAAAAATGCCTTATAACACGCATATTACCATATATGGGAGCTCATAATATTATTCCAGCCCATCAATTTGGCTTCAGAGAAAAACATGGAACTATCGAGCAAGTCAACAGAATAACATCAGAGATTCGCACAGCCTTCGAACATAGAGAATACTGCAGCGCGATATTCCTCGACGTATCTCAAGCATTCGACCGCGTCTGGCTCAACGGTCTTATGTATAAAATCAAAACACACTTTCCCGGGTACACTCATAAATTACTCGAGTCGTATCTCTACAACAGAGTCTTCGCAGTGAGGTGCAACACAACAACATCCGAAAACTATAAAATCGAAGCTGGAGTCCCACAAGGAAGCGCACTTGGACCAACTCTATTCGTCCTTTACACAGCGGATATTCCCACGAGCAACCGACTACTAACATCCACCTTCGCTGACGATACTGCGATCCTCAGCCGCTCCAGATGCCCAGTCCGTGCAACATCCCAATTAGCCAATCACCTCACGGTAGTAGAGAAGTGGCTATCCGACTGGCGTATCAAAATAAACGAACAGAAGTGTAAGCAAGTAACGTTTACTCTCAACAGACAAACATGCTCTTCGATCTACCTGAATAGCACACAAATCCCCCAAGTCAACGAAGTAACGTATCTCGGCGTCCACCTCGATAGACGCCTAACATGGCGTAGACACATCGAATGCAAGAAACTACATCTAAAACTAAAAGCCAGCAGCCTCCACTGGATTATAAACGCCCGATCGCCCATGTGTCTGGACTACAAGGTACTGCTCTACAACTCCACTCTTAAACCAATCTGGACGTATGGCTCCCAGCTCTGGGGGAACGCGAGCAAAACTAACATAGACATCATACAGCGCACTCAAGCAAAGATCCTGAGAATTATCACTGGGGCACCATGGTATATTCGAAACGAAAACATCCACAGGGACCTTGGCATTCTCGCAGTAAAAGATGAAATAGAGAAGCAAAAAGCGTCATACAAGGAAAAACTCTCAGCACACCCAAATCCTCTCGCAAGGGATCTGACTCGGGTTTCCAGAAGAACCCGCCTACAACGTAACGACCTTTCAACCCAGCCATAATTTGTCAGGGCCATTTATACTGTTCCAGTCTATATGACTGATAGTTAGGTTATAGTATACGATTTGATACACGTATTGTTAGTCTCGTAAGGAGAAGATTCAATAAACAAAGCAAAGCTAAAAAAAAAAAAAAAAAAAAAAAAAAAACTGGGCGACGAGTCATAGCAGAGGTAGAAGGACCAGAGCGATCTGCCCGAGGTGAACAATTTCCTACTACTAATCTATACGATCCGGCTTCCAAAGTTAATTTACATGTTTGGCATTCAGAGCTTGACTCTGTCCATTGTTCTAAGCAAATTTAATGGCAAACATGCTTACAATTTGTAATACAGCATGACTGGGTATCTGTAAAGATATTTTTGCAAATTGAGCAAATACTTTTTGCTAATCCCATATCAGATGGGTTTCGTTGAGGACTGTGAGCTACGGGCTTCATTATTCATTCAAAATTCATTCAAAGTGATCACGATTGTTACTTAATCCCTGAAAAAAGCTCACAAAAATTTCAAACATTCTCAAAAGTACTTCAAATTCAATTTATCAGAAATTTATCCAAAAATAAAATTCGAGCACTAATTTTATTTAAAAAACAAAAATCCGATAGACTCTCAAAATCTAAATACGAAAGCAAACGATCTTCAATGGTTTGAGCAAATTTTCAAACAGCTTAGCATACATTTAGACAAGCTTCATCAGAAATTTAAGTACGACTATCCGGCAGGGTATTCAAGTAAACTCAAAGGCTAGTTCAACAGAAGTACAAAACAAATCAGTACTCGTTAGGCCTCCAATAGCAACCAAAGCTAATATGAAAAAAAAAATTTAACTGATTCACTCCTCGATCATTATATTCTTCCGGCAGGGTATCTAAAGTAAAACTCACATCCGCAAGTTCAACAGAAGACCATAAAAACTTTAGCCAATGAAAACAAATTTTTCTCGCGAATTGCTTATAGCTCCTGGGTGGTGGTGACCAAAATCAAAAACTATTCGACCATGGCCCCACGTTGGGCGACAAAAATTTATGTAGTAATACTGTGAAAAAGCACTTTCAGGGAGTGCTCAGTATGCAAAAATTTGGACAGGGCATACTGGAGTCACATCAGCCTTCCAAAAGAAAGCTGATACCGAGGATCGAAAGTGGCACGCGGAACTCTTCTGGTTGCCTATATTTAGCTCAGTTCGGCGTGTGGGGGTGGGCTTGCTCATTCTTTTTCCTTCGCGACTGCTCAATTACAAAATTTTAAAAATAAGAGTTCCTCATTAGACGAGACAACTGGAGCTTAACTCCGAAACACAACAAAAGGCTATTTTGTCAGTTGTGGGAGGATCATGGATGTTAATAGATCCTACGCGCTCCCTACCCACCCAACCAATTGGATTTTCTGCGCAATTAAAAATTGTCAAATTCATTTTAAATTTCTACTAACTGTCATCCTAAACTTTAATGTCCATAACAAGGAATGTAAACAATTTAACTTATATAAGTTACAAATTTGAAATCCTAAGAATAAAAGTAGATGCGATGTATAAAGGTTAAATGTATGTGGGTATGCGTAGTTTCATTTTTTTTTTCTTTTTAATAATTTTAGCTAAATGTAAGGCATAATTTCAAAATATTTTGGTTTTTTATTATCAAGGTGTGTAATTCTAAGAGGGGGTGATATGTATTAATTTTTAATATGTTTGTGGTTTTATGTTTATTTTAGGGGGTGTGTTGATGTTCATGTGTGTATGCCTGTATTTATAAAATTTTTATTCTGGTTTTTTTTTAAGTGTACATAAAATTTTAAATATTTAAAAGAAACAATTGCTTATCCAGTATATTGATTTAATGTGAAGAAATGTTTAATTGGTAGGATGTATTGTTTTAAAAAAATCAGGTTAACCTAAGGGTTAACGTATTGAAACAAGTGCAATTTGTATTATTGCGCAGGTCAGTAATCAAAAGAAGCAAAAGATAAGAAAGATGTAGGTAGGTAAATGCAGATCACACGCTTATAATCAAAGCATACGATAAGCATGTAGGTATGTATGTTCCATGATAGGCAAAAAGAGAAGTAGAAAGAAACATGTGCGAAAACTTACAATTGTTCTCCACCGTTGAAAGGCCTCCAGCGAGGGTTGATTGTATTGTTTGTGTATATTTTTGAGTGATATTGTTAGTAGGAAAGTTGGAATGTTATGTTTATGGTTTGATCTGTTGGGATGTTAATTATTTTTATTGATTCTTTGGTTTAATTGCCTATTGTACGATAGGTTTACTGATTTTCATGAGATATTTTTTTTCCAGTTTTTATAGGTACACGGAAAAAATCTTTTAAATTGGTTTTGCAAATTGATTATTGGTATGCAAACAATTCAAAATAAACAGATGGCCCTGTACCTACTGATCGGGTCTTTTATGATAATGCGTTTGGATATATGCGTTTGTTTGTTTTTATTGATTACTCCATTTTCTCCTCTACTTCATCCTACAACTGAATTCAGCCAATTTTATTCCGTACATGAGTCGAAAAATCAATATAATGGTGTGTTGCTCACACAAACATGGATAATATGGATATCACCAATAGCCGAGTTGGAGCTGTACCATGTGCTCACTATCTCGGGGCTATATTGGTGAGGGTGAGATCTGTGAATATGAATAAAATGTAGAGAAAATCTCTATCAAGATTTTCGGCAACTAGTTTTCACCTACCTCGGGTGCCTTCTGCACCAAACCAGGGGTTTCTAAAATCTGCTCTTGACGTGGATGTCTTTAGCTTTGTCCACTGGACAATTAGGACACGTGGGTGACGATGGGGAAAATTCAATTCTTGCAATACTCGTGGTGTCAGCAATAGCAATCAAAAGAGATCGAGAATGCAGTGGATCGAGCTTATATAGCCAAAATTGGTAGCATCGAGAGAGAGAGAGCTTTCTATGCTTTCGAGCTGTATTTCTTTCTCATAACAAAAGAACGAATAATTCCAAGGTACCAAAGCCTCTTTTATCGCATACGACAATTTTTATGCCAGAGCTGCGATAAAAGTACTTTAACCTCTCATGTGATTTTAAATGGTGCTTGCAAGGCGACCATTACATTCCTTCGTAGCCGGGTGGCTGCCGTCCTCCTGCTGCTGCTGCAAGGTGAAGGAAGGACTAGTACTGTAGAGTACCAGTATGTTGACAATTAAATTTATGGTAAGAGCTTACTGAGTATTCTAATAATAATAATAACGGCGATGACCGAAGTAATGATTATGAGCAATGGCTCTTTATTCGAGTTAGTAAAAATAGAACGGAATTTAAGGAGTGGACATATAGGTAGCTAACAGAAGCTCACAGCTGCCACGCAAATATGATGTGTTTGCCGTCTGTGCATGAGCGTCTTGCCCTTTGCTAGGTCAGCAGTTTGGCCGGCGCGATGTTGTCAATGTTGATGGTCAACGACTCTGGTCTTGCTGACCACAGTAAACTTGTACACTATTATTCTTTTCGGGAACAATTGCTCGTTGACTTAAGGGGTTATATCCAGTTGCGATTTTGAAAAAATCGAAATTTTTTTTTTGCCTATTTTGAATGTATATATATCTAAGAAGATTGTCTGAAAATTTCAAAGTATTCCGGTAAATAGTATTGGAGTAATCAGTGTATTTGTAAAGACGCCTCCCATGTAGTTCAACTAGTAGCCAAAACTTTAAGTGCGTTTTTCTCGAAACTATGTCTTCAAAGTCGGTGAGGAAAATTTCTCCGAGACGGCTTTTCCGATTGACTTGAAACTTTCACATTCTCTTCTTAGATATTTTTTTCAGGTAATGAGACTTTGAATTTTGGCTCCGACAAAAATTTCGATTTTTTTAGCCACTTCAAAGTTGAAATTTTTGTGCCAAAAACAAAGTTTTATGTTTGGGAAGCCGCCATTTTGTCAAAAATCAAAATTTTGAAAATCCCAAGTCTCATTACCAGCATTTGTCTATTCTTTACGTAATCCTTCTGGTTTTTTGTATTTCTGATCATTTGGACCGGAGATACTTTCCTCACCGCAAAACCCTTTTTTGAAGTGGACCCTCGGGAGATCCTCTACAGGACCGACGGAGTCCAAATTTTTTTTTTTTTAAATGTATTCTAAAACTAGAAAAAATTATCTCTCTTTTCGTATATAACACGTATACATACAATAAATAGCCTCTCCAAAAATAATTTTCAAAAAAGGTCATTTTTTTGGCCTCGCAACTGGATATAACCCATTAACCCATTAACCAAGCATAATTCTGTTAATTAAATAAGAGCTAATTGAGAGTCTACATATCGGAAAAAGTCGTTGGTAAGAGTAATTAATCCAGATGTACCATCAACTGGGACTTGCATCGTAGTTGTGTAGCACTTTTATCATTTTGAAGTTGAACTCTCATATAAGTGGTTGGCGATAATGTTTTTACGTTATTCAATAAAGGAGATGCCTTTAGGCAAGCATTCAATTCATCTGCAGGCGTTCCACGAGAATTACTGGTAACGTCTACCTGAAATCACCTGCCAATAATATCATCAAGCCGCCAAAGATGTTATTTCGCCAAAGATCTTTCAGTGTAAAGTTAAGTGTGTAACGAACTGGTTTTTTATCTTCGCTCGCTACGTAAACGTGCGGCTAGCTCAGTTGAGTTTGTGTGTTCATCCCACCAAATTGATTGTAGCGTGACCCCGAAACCAATGAAGTACGCAGCAGTTCGGTTAGATTTAGAATTATACGATGAGTTTATTATTTGTAGATTTACAACTTGGTATTTGATTTGTGGCTCTGCTGTCTGACGACTCGATCTCCCTCGTTGACGCCGGTAATGGCTCCCGCGTCGACTCCTGCGGCGGCACGCCTGTCCTGCGTCCTCTGCCTTGCCGAGTTTTCGGGCACCGCACAGTGGGCGATTTGGTCTCGCTAGCGGCATTTAATTAATAACTTCTAAACTAAAATAGATATCTTCAGTCGGTTTTTTTCACCGATCAAAGAAAAATCATACAATTTTTTAAGTTAAAAAAAGTTTTTTTTTTAATACTTTTTTATTTTTTTTTTAATTTAAAAAAAAAATATTTTTAATTTTAAATTTTGTTTTATTTTTATGTTTTTTAAACTTCAATTAATATATTCCATAAACAAACATAATTTAAAAATGGCTAGAATTTTATTCAGAATCATCGGAATCAGACGGCGGCATAGTAAAAATACTAAAATATACTAAAAAAGATCCCTTTTTGCTACTGACATTGTGCCTTAAAAGTACCATAGTTTGAAGGCTAACAGGTACTAGCAGTTCATATTACACACATTGGACGCCACTGATCCACACTTTCGGCTAATAAAGGAGTTAGACTGAATCCACTTGAATCAGGTAGGTTCTTCTCCACGAAAGACAGGTGTACGCTAATCTGGGCTCGTTGTTAATACACTGAATTGCCACTACGTTTTATGAGCTACACATTTATAGACCGGTCACAAACATTAATTTTTTTTGTAATGCATACCTTGAAATTAATAAAAAACCAAACTTTTAATAAATTCACTAAAAATTGTAAATTTCCGAGGAACTTGAATTTGATGCGCGCAAACAGGTAAAATTTTGTAAAGTTCTTTGCAAAATCATTTTCTGTGTTTGTCCGTTCACAGCTGATGATCAGCTCATCGTAGAGCTTTTAAAATGCTTGGATAAATCTAATCAAAGTATCTATTATCGAATTGTGAAAAAAAAATCATCGCTTTTTGAAAGTTGAAATTTGAATTAAATGCCGCTAGCGAGACCAAATCGCCCACTGTGCACCGGTCGCGTACTAGTCTCGCTACGAGTCTCTCACAACCTTGGAGGATGTTAAGCAGAACCTTTCTAGCGGGGATAAGCAGTGATGCCTGCAGTCACCAGTCTTCGCTCCACCCCGGAGTTCGGTCGGGGCTTCGTCGGCCTGGCCCTCGGCAGGTCCTCACTCTCGTGTGGACCGACACCGGGTACCTTTCGCACAACTCCACTGGATCTTCGTCGGCCTGGCCCTCAGCAGGTCCTCACTCTTTCATGTGAACCGACGCCGAGTACCTTTCGCACAACATCCACTGCCGAGACTCCACCAACTTCGTCGATTTCGAGACTCGTAGACGCACCCTACAACTTACCTTGTACCCTCAGGATCTCAGCTTGGCAGTCTCAGCTTATGTAGACGTGACCGTCGTTGGGTTTCACTCGGGTTGGTACGATCTCGTTGCACGACTTTCACTTGGCTGTCTCGACTGCCCCCCATCGGTGGCGTGATCGGGTCCAAAGTGCAGGACAAGTGGCGTGATCGGGTCCAAAGTCCAGGACAAGTCCCGTTAGTTCACGGTCTCTCCTCTTCGTGCTGGTCCAAAGTCCGCCAACTTCACCGTTATAACAGGTAAAAAGTCCAGAACTTCACCGTTATAACGGGTACAAAGTCCGCCGCGGTACCGTTAATTCACGGTCTCTCCTCTTTGCGCGGGTCCGAAGTCCGCAGACTCGCTGTTGTTGGGTCCAAAATCTGCAAACTCACCGCAGCATTGAGTCCAAAATCCTGAGAGCCGTTACATCCCTTTTTCCCCTGCATACAGCGTCTCCCGCTGTTGCTATGCAGCTCCCCTGCACTGAAAATTGTGAGGAGTTTTACAACTCCTTACATCTCCCCCTTCCTTCGGAAACTTTTAAAAGCTTCGGGCTCCGGAATCTCCTGGGGAAAACGTCCTCGAATTCCATCCTTCCCACGTCGACCTTCAACTCCTGAGTGCGGCCAAGGGCCTCTTGGATCTCAGCCGGACAGTCTCAGCTTAATAGACCCTACCTGGTATTTCGGCATCTTGACTGTGGCATCTCGACCCCACATGGCTCCTTGCGCACACATCCTTCCTCCATCCTTGTGGCCGCTGCAACTCCGCATGCCACTCCTTCGTCGACCTCCTCTTGTCACGACTGAGAGCTCCTCCAATCTCCGCACCTAAGTCTCAGCTTATGTAGACCTCCCGTCGTTGGGCTTCTTGACTAGGGCATCTTGACTGTCGAAAACTCCCCGCGCGCGACTCCTTCCGATCCTCGTTTTAATTCGAACCGTTTCCCGCGTAGTATTTTCCCCGCGCACAATCGATAACTCCTATTGATCGTGGCGTTGCCACTCCTCAGGGCTGCAGTCAGAATCAGTGTGACCGGCCAGCGATATTTCCAGTATTTTTCGTTCCCATCGCTCGCACTATTGATCGACCGCCGTTATCGAGGCGACCCCATTCCCAATTTCCGCTGGCCTCGTCGTTTTGTTTTGGTAAGTAACTTGCTTTAATCTCGCTCTTCTTTAATTCTCACCATTTTTGCCTTTTTCTTTCAGCATGCACCTTTGCCGGGTCGAGCTGCGGACGCCTCCCCGATGGATATGTGCCGGGGCGCCCACCATGATGCAGCGCGTCCCGGCAGACCGACTTTAGGCACCATATTTTTTTGTGTGTGTTATGGCCGCTTCGTTCCCTCGCTGCACCTGCCTTTCGGCCCCGGCCGAATGGCCGATGGCCATCTCTCGCCTGGCGGCCTCCACCGACACCACCCTTCGCAACGTGGGTCTCCTCGGTGCCTGGGCCTCGGGGCACGACTCCTGGCAGAGCAGCCTCGGCGGTCGTGGCGGCGGCAGCGGCGACGGTGACGGTGATGTTGGTGCCCTCGGCGGTGCCTCCCTTGGCGGCGACGGTGGCCGCGTCTCCCTCGGAAGCGACCCTTTTGGCAGCGGCGGCGGCGACGACGGCGGCGGCCCTTGCGGCATCGGCGGCGACCTCACCCACCTCGGCGGAGGAGGCGGCGGCGATGGTGACGGCGATGTTGGTGCCCTCGGCGGGGCCTCCCTTGGCGGCGACGGTAGCCGCGTCTCCCTCGGCGGCGACCCTTTCGGCAGCGGCGGCGACGGTGGTTGAGATGGTGGCAGTGGTGCGATGGCGGTGACGACGATGTTGGTGACGGCGAGGGTGTCGGCGTCCATAATTCGACCTCCTCGGCCTTTGCCTGCTGGAGTCGCAGCTGCCAGGCCTCCCACGCCGCCACCCTCTCCTGATGTTGCTCCTGCAGCTTACGCAGCGTCGCTGCTGCAGTTGCTGCTGCTGCCCTCGATGAACCTTTGGTCCTTGCTGGGACTTCAGCTGCTGCTGCTGTTGGGAAGTACGTCCGGCCATCTCGATCGAATTTTTGGAAAGACCGAGTCTTCCCACGTGGTTCCCCACGACAGCTCGGTTTCCTCCATTCCGCTACTCTTATTTTGCGGGATCTGTACCGGTAACGGGATCCTTCCCGCCGCTCTCTCTCGGTTTATTAGTGTGTGTGACCCGGTAACTGTGCATGCAGCTGTGTACCCTGCCCTGTCCCGGCAGGGCGCTCGCGCTCCAAAGTTACGTGTGTGTGGGTGGCAATCTTTCGATACTCCGTATCGTCCTCTCCCTTTCTCGCGAAACACACGTACAGTGCGCCCCCCAGTATGACGGTCACCACTATTTTTCCCCACCACTATTTTTCCCCTCGGTTGTGCTCGGCTTCAGCTCGCTAACGTGATCCCTCTTTTCTTTGCCACTCTGGCTGTGCCGTAAATAACAAATTACCGGGGAAATAAAATTAGTGATTGTGAATGGCCCGTCATATCTGGGGGTGTCGTGCCTGAACCTGCCTTCTCCATGTTACGCCTGACGACTTCAAAAACTTTCGAAAGTTTTTGTGCATTTTCCTTTGGTGTTTGTGTCGCCTTTTCGGTCCCGATTGTGTGCTCGTCGAAAAGAGCTTTTGGCAGCCTAGGTTCTCGACCCTGGGTGACGAACGCTGGCGAGTACCCGGTGGGCTCCGCCACACTGGTACTTACCGCCAGCTGTAGTTCTGGCCATTTGTCCTCCCAGGTCCTCTGGTCGGCCCTCGCGAACTGGGCGATCATCGTCTCTACTGTCCTGTTTGCTCTTTCTGTCGGGTTTTCCTGAGGCGTGTATGGTGCAGTGAATTGGTTGTAACGAGTACATCACGGACACTTACTCAGACTAGGTATTGGGGTCGGGGGAGAGGGCGCACGCAGAACTACAAAATCATCCGGCCTCTCGCTCGCCAGCAAATGGGGTGGTATTTATGCCGCCTCCTCCCGAGTTGCCTGTTGTCATTACCTTAATAAAAAAGTCTGCGTGCCGAGGCAAGCGATAAAAAAGGGGTCACAATCATTCGAGCCAAAATCTATCAGAATTACGATGAAAGGCTAGAGTAAGGGACTTCTTTGCATCTGGGGATTTCCTCTGACGCGGCGCGGAACTCCCGGTGTTATTGAGGCCCGATCTGCCCTCCCTACCTTCGGCTGCTCTTGTCCCAAAAACGAATATTTCTTTTGCAGCCCCTACGCGTCAGGGTCTCACGGGGTCATAGGTCTGCTAAAGGTCGACAAAAAGGTTTTTTACACATTATAAAATTTATTTAACAACTAGACAGAAAATCAGTTTTAAGCTTAACATTAAATTTAAAGACAAATAATAATCTACGGACTTCAAGAAAACATATACATATATAATTTAAAATAGTTATAAGTGGGTAAATGAATATAATGGGATATTTTAAAAGAGTCGCCTATTCTTATATTTTACTTCCCTAAGAGAGCATAATTTTTTCTTCATTAAAACTTTGTTTGGGCCAACGGACGAAATCGGATATTATTACATGTAAACAAAAATCAAACATGAGAAAGGGCTACTGAACATATAAACGACCGTCAAACAAGCAAAACGGACATTCAAACGCGCACTCTATATGTTCGAGCTCTATCGAACATCCAAACGAATTTCTTTGGACATCCGGTCGCCTGCGTCTGAAATAATTTTAAGTTCGGTTCCCTAGTCTTTAAGTTACATTACGTCAAGTTTTAAATTAAAAAGTCGGTTTAATTGTGCCCATTGAATTAGGTTCCGCAGTGTGTGGGCTTTTTCCTACTTCCTCTTTTTTTTTGACAAAATATATATGGGGTGATATTCTCTTCCTTTTTGTCTCTTTCTACCTTTCCCTTTTCCTTCTTTAATAATTATTGTTGCAATTCGCACTCACCCGCACTTTTTGGCGTTCCATCGAAGAAAGCGCTTTCCCGAGGATTGTGGTGGCCTGGATATCTAGTGTAAGGGGGCAGAAAGAAATATATACGGAATCGAACTGAAAACTACCCGATCACACTGCACAAAATTTCATCACATCCCTTTTTTTTTACCGATGCGCAAACAAAATTTTCTTCTCTTTGAAAATAACACATAAAAAAACACTAATTCACTATTTATAAGCTGTAAAGAGGGCTCAGAGCTCCTTTCACAAAAAAAAATTCTGTTCGCCACACTTAGATTCACGGATTATGATCACGATCTTGTCTAGAGAAGATATGTACTGGTACCTTCGAACAACTTGGCTGAACTGTGCCGACCGACGCCATCCTTTTGGCGCCTACCCCCAGATACTCTCCCGAGATGGGATAATGACCCAGAACTTGATGACGTTTGGCCCTGTTGCTCTCATTGCCCTTTTCCTTATTGCCATTCCACAGTTCCTCCACCCTTAATGTTAGAGGTTGGTGGCGTCGCTATACGATATAAGCGTTGGCAGATACAAGCGTTACAAAGCCCCCCGCCAAGGATCTGACTTGGGGTTCGACACCCGAAGACGGATCACCCACAAAGCTGGTAGCTGCTCTCTTTATTGCTTCATATCTTTGGCATGGAATCGCCCAAGAATGCGGCCCTGCAAGTCCTTCAATTCGTAGCAGGAATTACCCAATTTTTTTCGGACTCTGGCTTTCAAATACGCTGGACCCAGTTTGCTACTATACCCAGATGCTAAATTTCTCTGCCGGAAATTCTTGAAGAAAACTTCCTGCCCTTCCTGATAGGCTACCTCTCTGGATCGCAGATTATATTGTCGCTCATTTTTTTCCTTTTGCCTTTTTAAGACATCGCAAGCAGACTTCCGGATCAATTCTAACGAATCTTCCCGAGAGAAAACTGCTGATCTGTCCTCCAGGAGTCCCAAGGTCCTCAGCAACTTGTATAATGCTCCAGACGATACGAAATTCTGCCCGAACGTCATATAATATGGACTGGTACCTGTTGCAGAATGAACTGCTGTTTGGAGAGCGCAGCAAATGCTACTGAGATGCTCGTCCCAATCCTTCTGATCTGCCCTGACATAGGAACGTATCGCTGCTATAACCGAACGGTTAACTCTTTCCGAAGCATTTGCCTGGGGCGAATAGGCGGCAGTCAAAGTGTGGGAAATTGAATGTTCCCTTAACAATTTCTGAAAAGCTTCAGCCATGAACTGCGAGCCATTGTCAGAAACAAGGATCTCTGGCACGCCAAAGGTGTGGAACAAATCCTGTTGCAGATACTTGATAACAACATCCGCCGTAAGTTTCTTCACAGCTTTAAGGAACACAAACTTGGAATAATGATCCAGAACTATAAAGATACCTATACTACCGCTGCGAGAACGAGGATATGGGCCAAGAAAATCGATATAGAGTCGTTGGAAAAATCGTTCCGATTCTGGTGCCACGCCCATGGGAGGCCGCTGTGTCCTATTTGGCGGTTTGGTAGACTTGCAGACCTCGCATGACTGTATGTAAGACTTTACATCGTTTACTAACCCTGGCCAGTAATAATATCTTCGAATCCTTTCCAACGTTTTATGAATCCCCCATGGGAAGCAAGGGGATCATCATGATTTTTCTTCATGACTTCTCCGACTAGTCCACTTGGAACCCATAGTTTCCATATGAACGTGTCATGCAGTTGGTCTCCCGTAGCGTGATCGGATCGACGATAAACCAAATTATGTACTACCTTCAAATCAGGCAACTTGTCAGTAATAGCCTTTACCCGCTCAGCCAGTTCCACATATTTTTCTGACTTGAATTCCTGGGAATTAATAAACCCTGCATCGCATCTATAGCGGCTGTCTCTTCTTCATTTACTCTGGATAGGGCATCCGATACGACATTCATCTTCCCACTTCTATGCTCGATCTTGAAATTGAATCCTTGAGTTTCAAAGCCCAGCGAGCTAGGCGAGAATGGAGATCAGTTTGGGACATTAACCACTTAAGGGAGGCATGATCGGTAATTACAGTGAATTCAAGTCCTTCCACATAAGGACGAAACCGCTTGATACAAATTATAGCCGCCAGACATTCCTGTTCTGTCACTGAATAGTTCCTTTGTGCTTTATTTAATTTTTTGGACACAAACGCCAACTTCTGCACCAGTACCCCTCCAACTCCTGACTTGCTTGCATCGCATTGGACATAGAAAGGCCTTGTAAAATCAGGGCTTCGCAGGACTGGGGCAGAACATAGCATTTCCTTCAACGAAACAAACACCTTCTCGCCTTCTGGAGTCATTTGAAATTTTTTTCCTGGCTTCAACAGATCCGTAAGCGGAGCGGCCACCGAGGCAAAATTGCTGATAAATTTACGATACCATCCCACCATGCCCAGGAAACTTCGAAGAGATCTTAAACTTTTGGGTAGTGGAAAGTCTGCCATGGCCGAAATTTTCTCCGGATCAGTACGGATAATACCTTCACCTACGATATGTCCTAAATACTTTACTGATCGCATGCAGAATTTTCTTTTTTCTACATTGAGTGTTAATCCTGCTGCTTTTATTTGATCAGCCACTGCGTCTAATACCTTCATATGAGTTTCGAAAGTATCTGAGACCACCAAAAGATCATCTAAATAGACGAAAACTTCGTTTCTAAGTTCGGGCGGGATTACCTTATCCATCAACCGGGTCATTGTTTGGGATGCGTTAGTTAGTCCGAATGGCATCACCTTATATTGGTACAATGGCTTTCCCGGAATTGTAAAGGCAGTTTTATCTCGAGAATTTATATCTAAAGGAATCTGCCAATATGCATCTTTCAGATCCAAACTTGAGATGTACATGGTTTGGGGAAGTCGAGACAGAATGCCATCAATTTGTGGCAAGGTGTTGCGTGAAAACAACTGGTTAAAAATGGGTCATCCAACGAAGAGAAAAAAGCCTTCCAAAATAAACTTCCGCACACAATAAATCGACTTGCTTGTTCGTTCGTTCCAATTCAAAGAGATCTCTTTTATTAGCAGAGCTGCCAGACATTTGTTGTGGCCACACTCCACTTTTTTGGTAATTTTTAGGGTATTATAATTTAACATTTCCCGCTAAACTTAACATCGGCCGCGTTGAGCGACTGAAGGTCTTCAATTCAAACAATACAATTCAATATGCAATATTAATACAATTCAATGCTTAATACAATTCAATGCTTAATACAATTCAATACTTAATACAATTCAATACTCAATGCAATTCAATAAAGCAAACATGCTATTCTAATGGTAGAGGTGCTAGCTTGTGGATAGCCCGTTTGTATACACCACTCCTTATGCGGACAACTGCAACTCGACCTCTACCATCGCCGCCGACCACTGTCTCTGCAATTCGCCCTATCAGCCACTGCTGAGGGGGCACGTTGTCCTCGTGAACCAGAACTATTTGGCCGATCGCTAAGTTCCTTTCCTCCTTTGTCCATTTTCCTTTTTCTGCAGACTTAGGACGTAATCCTTTGACCACTCGGCCCAAAAGCGCTGCTTGATTGCGCAAATTCGATGTCATCGTTGCAAGTAGGCCAGACTCCCGTCTCCTGTTTGCGTCTCCACCTCGTCTTGTCGCAGCACTGCGCTCCCTATCGCCTTGATAAACAGCGACTTCGCTGACTTCACCGCAGCTTCCCACAGGCCGCCGAAATGGGGAGCACGCGGTGGAATGAAAGCAAAGGCAATTCACTTGGCTGCCGCATCCTTGGCTATTGAATCCCTCGCAGCCACGAACTCCTCCTTGAACTCTGCCAGCATGCGAGCAGCCCCGACAAAATTGGTAGCATTGTCGCAATAGATGGTCTTGACAAGACCACGACGACCTACAAATCTAGAAAGACACATCAGAAATGATTTAGAAGTTAGGTCAGTAACGAGTGAACTGCTTTCGTTGTGAAACAAATAAACACTGCGATATACATTTTCACAGGAGATTTCCCTCTTATCCCCAAAGTTACTGAAATTGGACCAAAGAAATCTACTCCGCTGATCTCAAATGGATCATTTGCAGTCAGTCTTTCAGCGGGTAAATTACCCATTATCTGGGAAGCCAAAACGGGCTTGTATTTGAAACAATGAACACATTTTCGGAAAACAGCTCCACACTCTCTTCTAGCATTTATAAGCCAGACTTGTTGCCGAAGTAAACTAACCAGAACTAGAGCTCCAGCATGACAGTTAGTTAAGTGCAGGTGTTTTATGTATCGCAGAATGAATGTGCAGTCTTTTGGTATGAGTAAGGGAAATTTAGCATGGTGTGGCAACGGTGCATTGAATAATCGCCCTCCTACTCTCAATACCCAATACTTTCGACCCTCCAATTCATGTTGATATAGAAATGGGTTCAACTTTTGAAGAGATGGTTGCAGTAGAAGCGATTTCTGAGTTTTCTCGATTTCCTCTCCGTACATAATGTGCTGCAGGAGGTGTATAATCGCGATAAATGCTGAGTTCAGTTCTTCAGGTGATATCTGAATTGATTCATAAACCACCTTTCGCTCATTTATGTATCGAAGCATATATGCTACAATGCGCAAGATTTTCATATATGATGACGTGTTTTCTATCAATTCAACGATTGGATGAGGTCCCACATCGGCCGCGATTAAGTCTGTGGCAGACTTGCGCTTCTCCAATGCTTGTTGCTCCTCAGAAAGTTCAAAATGAGGGTTAATTGGCCAAGAACTTTGATCGCGCTGCAGGAACGAAGGACCTGTAAACCAAAAGGATGATTTCAGCTCTACAGCTGAGCATCCTCGCGATACCAAATCAGCAGGGCTATCACTTGTTGGGACATGGCGCCAAGAACCTTCTGCTGTCAATTCTTGTACCTCAGCGACCCGATTGGCGACAAAGGTATTCAAAGTAGACGGATGTGTTTTGAGCCAATGCACAGTGGTTGCGTCCATAGGCCAAAAATCAAAAAATCAATTTAAAAATATTAAGTCAAAATTTAAACAAATCAGCTCTAAATTGTCCAAACTTTGCATTGGCAAACCGGTTTTTTCCCGGAATTCTAACGGGACCATCTAAAAATAGAATAGAACCCGTTAATACGTGTTCAAGTTAACAGCACAGCGACGTTAAAGTGGTTTTGGGTCACATCAAACCTAAACTTTAAAGTGGTCAAACGTACGCAAATTATCTCCGAATTGAATTATTTAAAATGGATTTTAAAGTTCAAGGTATTTACTTTAATAAGTTCTTTTACTGAAATTAATTTGAACTTTTTATTATTTGTTAGTGTTTATTTTTAATTAATACTAATTTTCAGGGTATTGTGATCGTCATTTTGACTGTTTAAGTAGAGTTTTAGATATGTTGCCCCCCGATCCCCCCCTTTATAAGTGTTATCAGGGTGTTTGTCAATGTTTTAAGGTAATAAAAATATTAAGGGTAGCTGCTGATATTTGCTGTTTTGTATATAATAATTAAAAATCTGAAGCTCTCTTACCGTTTTCAAGGGCAACTTTTCGACGCAGACTGCTGTTCTTCGTTTGTTTTTATTTTATATTACTTTTATATTACTTTAAATTTATGTTAGTCATCATTTTTTGTTATCTTTTGTTAATTAAAAAAAAAAATTATTTGTTAATAAATATAATTTTTGTCAGTAACACTTTAAAAAAAGTGTAGTGTGCATTTGGGAGTCAAATTTCCTATCGTTCCTATGGAAGCTATAGGATATAGTGGTACGATCCGGTCAATTTTTGTATAATGTATTTATAATATTTTTAAAGATTTTTTGTGAAAGTTTCATAGCGAAAGCACATCTAGAAGTATTTATGGCCGCGGTTCCATACAAGCCCGACCACTGTGCAATGCAAGACAACCTCTGAATCGGACCAGAATAGGATTTGTTCGACTTGAAATTCTAGCAAGGGCTTGAGCTTGGCCCATAAATTTGCTAGTAATTGTGCTGCACACAACTCTAACCGCGGGACTGATTTAGTTTTCAGTGGTGCCACTTTCGATTTGGCTGTAAGGAGCCGAACAATTTTATGCTCTCCCACATCTATCCGTAAATAAAGACAACAGCCATAAGCCCTGGTTGAGGCGTCTGCAAAACCATGGATTTGACACTTGACCTGTGCCTCATACCCTATGTGGCGAGGTATGATTATTGAGTCTAAGCCCTCAAAATCTGCCATAAGGCTGGCTGCAATGCCTTGCAAGTTAGGTGGCAGCAAGTCATCCCAATCTAAACGTTGTAACCAAATTTCCTGAATAAATATCTTTGCTCTCACGATAATCGGACACAGAAGTCCAAGAGGATCATACAATCGAGAAACAAAGGCTAAAATCGTCCTCTTAGTAAATGGTTCTTCTGCATGTAAACCTTCAGCAGAGTATTTAAATTCATCTTTTAATGGATCTCAAATAAGACCTAGTGTCTTAGTCTCATCCTGCTTTCCTACTGCCACAGCTGAATCAAGTGAACTGACATCCTTACAATTCGAGTACCATTTAGTCAGTTCGAATCCATGCTCGCTGAGAACTGACACCAATTCAGAGTGCAATGTCTGTAATTCTTGACTTGTCTCAACACTTGATAATAAATCATCAACGTATAATTCATTGGCTAAAGCTCTAGGGCAACTGGATGGGAAAACTTGTGCTTTTCGCTCAAATACTTCAAACACCGGACAGCTAGAAATGGCGCTGAAGCCGTTCCATAGGTCACTGTTCTGAGTTTGAATATTTGTAGTGGATCTGATGGACGTTCTCTCCAGACAATCAGTTGAAAGTTGTGCTGGGTCTCGTCAATAAGAACTTGATGGTAAATTTTTGCTATATCAGCAGTTACAGCATATCGACGGAATCTAAAACGCAACAATGTTGAATATAATGTTGGTTGAATGGTTGGACCTACCATGAGTAAGTCATTTAAGGAAATTTGAGACGAAGTTTTACTCGAAGCATCGAAAACTACTCTAAGTTTTGTCGATTTGCTTTGAGGTCTCAACACCCATTGGTATGGAATGAAGTAATGCGGTTCTTGAGGGATTTTATTATCTGTGGAACTCATGTGTCCAAGATCAAGATACTCCTTCATAAATGCTATGTACATTGCTTGATTTTCAGGTTGTTTAGCCATTCTTCTCTCTAAAGAAAGAAATCTGCGTTTGGCAGTGTCGAATGACAAGCCAAGGCGATTCGGGCTGGTTTTAAATGGCAATGATACACAAAGCCGACCATCAGACACTCGAGTAATGGTTTCCACAAACGAATTTTCACAAAGCTGCTGTTCTGGGGTGTAAAAACGAGGATTTGATGAGTTTGGAAGATCTTCCAACTCCCAGAACTTTCGAACGAAGGCATCTTAAGCCTGTGGGTCGCTAATAGTACTTATTAATGAAGTATTTGTTGGCATAATTTGGTGGTTTGATTTGCACCGGCCAGCAAAGATCCAACCCAACTCTGTTGCTCTCAACGGTGGCAGCCCTCGGCCACAATCTATTCTTCCATCTCTGAGCAGCTCAAAGAATGACTCAGCACCTAAGAGAATATCGATACGTTGAGGTTTATAAAAAAGAGGATCAGCTAAGTCCACATTCTTTGGATACTTTATGTTTTCTATTGGCCGATCTGGCTGAAACGAAGATATAGAAGACATAATGCCGAATTCGGTGAGAATCTCCTGATCGTTAAAACGAGAAGCAAACGATGTCTGTACCACATGTTTTATTTTTGATGTCAAGCTATCAAAACCGAGCAGATTGACCTCTTGCCTCTTTCTTTTAAGTTTAAGCATCTTGGCTAACTCTTCGGTCATAAGGTTAACCTGAGAACCTCCATCTAATAATGCTCTTGCCAGCTGATAGGTTCCGGCTTGGTCTTTAATTTTCACAACAGCAGTTGCTAAAACTACTCTATCTGTATCGGAACTTGCATGATAAGACGACGCTGTTGTTGACGGACTTACACGATTTTTTGATTGAGTTAGCTGAGAAGCATCCTGTGTTCCTTGATCAACAACGATATGCGATGCTGCAGACGGTTGAGAGACAAAGGTCGTTTGAGGATTGGTATACCTATGCAATAAGGTGTGGTGTGGCTTTGAGCACACTCTACAGGGTCCAGACTTACAAGATGTGACTGAGCGACCCTTGCGTAAGCAATTTATACAAAGTGGATGACTTTTAGCGAATGAGAATCTCTTATTGCATGGACTAGCAGCAAACGCTGAACACGATTGAATGTAATGTTGATCAGATTTACAAAACACGCATTTTTGTTGATCTACTTGAACTGCTGTCAAAGAAGTTTTACTGCTCTTTTTGAAAGACTTATTTGATTTTGCATGACTGGAGGAGGCATCTTCAGCTGACAAATGCTGAAATCTTCTATTAAGAGCAGATTCACAATCCTCCCAAGAGGGGATCTTGGTATAGTCTAAACTCTCTTCCCATTTAGTTTTAGTAGATTGATCAACTTTACTCATAGTAATGTGAATGAGCATGGCCTCGCAAATTTGTTTCGAGTCTGCTAAAGATGATAAGGACCCATAAATAGCTCGAACATTATCGATCACTGCCCTTAAGGCCGTAGAATTGGCGCTCTGCATTTTGGGAATATCAATTAATTTCGAAATATTGTCGAATGCAATTAAACAATTATTATTGTAAACCTTTTTAACTGTTGCTAGTGCCTTTGGGTAATTAGCAGAGGTAATTTGATATGACTTTACTGTGCCTAAGGCCTCTCCTTCAAGACAAGAAAGCAAGTGGTTGAACTTTTCAATATTAGACAAATTACAATCACTATCCACCAAGTTTTCAAATAACCCAATAAAATTCTTATACTCAGCATAATCACCACTGAACTTAGGCAGTTTCATTGCTGGTAGTTGCTTTGACTGCTTAGTATTACTAATCATAGTTGAACTAACACTATCTTTAGGGAAGCCCGGTCGATCATTTTTACTTAACAATAGAGATTTGGTTACTACGAACAAAGTTTCAAGATCAGCTCTACTATCTGTATTGGGGTTAATTTTCTCCAAATCTAATTGAATCTGAAATGCCCTATCCATATATGGATTTAAGATTTCTAGTTGGCATTCCACGTGCATAGGGTCCATATTCTCAGTCTCAGCGACGCTTTTCCGAATACGTTCTATATCCCTCATAACATTTTTGTGGAGTTGATATACACAATCAAATTGATCCAAATCGGAGTCATCAAAAGACTTGTTTACTTTGCGTTTACCAGGCATGATTATAAAGTTCAATAAAAACCAATTAAAATACCAAACTGTAAATTAATATTCCCAAAATGCTATATTTCGTGTTTAATATGCGCAGACAGCTACCAATTGTGCCTGCCCAAATACCGAAATGAACAAGTAACTTTAATCAGCCAGTTAAATTTTTGTCACAAATTTGCACTCAGTAGCCCACTGTAAATAAGCAAAACCAATAGTTGCTACAGTAAAATGCAGATGGCAACCTCCAAAGGTCCAACTGCACAAGCACAAAGAAGAATGCAAAAAAATCAGCAAGTTAAATTTTTGTCACAAATTTGCACTCAGTAGCCCACTGTAAATAAGCAAAACCAATAGTTGCTACAGTAAAATGCAGATGGCAACCTACAAAGGTCCAACTGCACAAGCACAAAGAAGAATTCAAAAAATCAGCAAGTTAAATTTTTGTCACAAATTTGCAGTAGCCCACTGTGCATAAGCAAACCCAATTCTTGGCACAGAAAAGTACAGATGACAACCTCCAAAGGTCGAACTGTACAAGCACAAAGAAGAATGCAAAAAAAGGAACCGTATTTTCTAAGTATTGATGCACTGGACAAAAAATTGAAGTTGAAGAGGTAGTGTGTATGTAATTGTAAATAGAATAAATAATATATGGCCAAAATAAAATATATTTCGTATTTAATGTGCGCAGACAGCTTCCAGTTGTGCCTGCCAAACACCGAGATGAACGCGTACTTTTAATCAGCAAGTTTAAATTTGTCACAAATTTGCACTCCGTAGCCCACTGTGCATAAGCAAAACCAATTTTTGACACAGAAAAGTACAGATGACAACCTCCAAAGGTCGAACTGTACAAGCACAAAGAAGAATGCAAAAAGGGAACCGTATATGCAAATTTGTGTGTGTGTATATGTGAGGTAAGTTTTAAATGATTTGTTCACAAGCAGTTTTTTTTTTAAATTAGGTATGTACTTGAACACTCAATAAATTTATTGGTAATGATCACTTGCACTCTCAAATAATTTATTGAATGCTGTTACCTGTTGAAAACTTTCCTTGACTAGGCAACTCATTTGCCGGCGATGTCCAACTCCAAAGGTCAAAAATTCCAAAAATTTGCGAAGATCCCGAAAATCCAAATGTCCAAATGTCCACCCGGGGGTGCCAGAATGTTGCGTGAAAACAACTGGTTAAAAATGGGTGATCCAACGAAGAGAAAAAAAAGCCTTCCAAAATAAACTTCCGCACACAATAAATCGACTTGCTTGTTCGTTCGTTCCAATTCAAAGAGATCTCTTTTATTAGCAGAGCTGCCAGACATTTGTTGTGGCCACAGTCCACTTTTTTGGTAATTTTTAGGGTATTATAATTTAACATTTCCCGCTAAACTTAATATGCATCCTTCGTTATTACCGAATTGACTTTCCGACTATCCAGACATAAACGCACCTTTCCAGGCTTCTGCACCAGGACCACGGGCGAGGACCACGCACTCTGAGACTCCTCGATGACCCCCATCGCTAACATCCGATCGACTTCTTGGTAAAGAAGCTTTTCGACTGCGTGCGATACCGGAAAATGGCGTTGCTTCACTGGCTTTGCTTCGCCGACATCGATCTCATGGCATATAAGAGAGGTTTTCCCCAGCCCCGCTATATATCGACGTTGGACCTGAAGAATGGGTACTGGCAGATCCCAGTCGCCCCAGCCAGCCGCGAATGCACGGCATTCACCGTCCCGGGCCGCGGACTATTTCAGTGGAAGGTGATGCCTTTCGGGCTTCACTCGGCTCCGGCCACATTTCAACGTGCGCTGGACACCGTCATCGGCCCAGACATGGAGCCACACGCTTTCGCCTACTTGGACGACATCATCGTCGTCGGGGCTACGCTCTCCGAGCACGTACGAAACTTACGCGAGGTATTCCGACGGCTCTGAGAGGCCAATCTCCGGCTCAACCGAGATAAGTGCCAGTTCTTCCAGCGGAGTATAAAATATCTTGGCCATGTAATAAGCGAGGCCGGGATACTGACCGACCCCGACAAGGTCGCGGCCATCCGGGAACTGACCCCACCTACGAATCTGATGGAGCTTCGCCGATGCCTCGGTATACCGTCTTGGTACCGACGCTTTGTGCCGAACTTCGCGGACGTGGTCGAGCCAATGACCTCGCTGCTTAAGAAGGATCAAAATTGGAGATGGACAGAGAAACAGGAACAGGCGTTCCAAAAGTTGAAGGACCTGCTCACGGAGGCACCGATCCTGGCGTGCCCGGGTTTCGAGGAGAAATTCGTACTCCAGACCGACGCAAGCGAATACGGCGTGGGAGCCGTACTCACCCAGACCATCGACCAGCAGGAGCGCGTAATCGCTTACGCCAGCCGCCGGCTAAATACCGCCGAGCGCAACTACTCTGTCACGGAAAAGGAATGCCTCGCGATATTATGGGCCATCCATAAGATGCGCTGCTATCTCGAAGGATACCGCTTCGAGGTGCTCACCGACCACCACTCATTAAAGTGGTTGAACTCCATCGACAACCCCACGGGCAGGATCGCTCGGTGGGCATTGGAGCTACAGCAGTTCCAGTACGACGTGACATACCGACGCGGAACCCAGAACCTGGTCGCGGCCGCACTGTCACGCCAGCCTCTGGCCACCATGCAGCAGGCACAAGTTCAGGACAACGGTTCCAAGTGGATTGCAAAAATAATACAAAGGATCCGTCAGGAACCAGCCAAGTATCCGGATTTTCGAGAGGAGAACGGACAACTCTACAGACGCATCGGACTGCGTCTGGAGGATGAGGAATACACCCCCTGGAAGCTATGCGTGGGCACCCACGACCGCTCAAGACTGCTGACGGAATGCCACGATCACCCCACCGCAGGCCACCTGGGCGTGCGGAAAACAAGCACACGAGTCGCCCAAAAATACTACTGGCCCGGACTATTTCGGGAAGTAGCCAAATACGTACGACGATGCACGAGTTGTCAGAAGTTTAAGGTAAGCCATGAGAAACCGGCAGGTCGACGAACATTTCCACATACTATGTGCGGACTTCGTTGGACCCCTCCCGCGTTCCAAGCAAGGGAACACAGTCCTACTGGTGTTCCTCGACTCGTTCAACAAGTGGGTGGAACTCGTCCCACTGCGACGGGCCACCGTACCATATCTTGAACGGGCGTTTCGAGAACGGATTCTGAGCCGCTTCGGAGTTCCAAAGACTTTGGTTTGCGACAACGGGACCCAGTTTACCAGCCGGGATTTCCGGACATTTTGCAAATCTCTAGGAATGGAACTGCAGCATACCGCGCCAAAATCCTACGGAAAGGGCGAACAGGACCGTGCAAACTATGATCGCGCAATACCTGGGCGACGCGCCGCAGAATACCTGGGACCAACTCCTGCCGGAAATCTCGCTGGCCGTCAACAGCAGCGTGTCGGACACAACAGGCCCTGCCTTTCTAGTACAAGGCCGGGAACCACGACTACCGAACGCACTTTACGACGAAGTCACCCCAGGACGAGGAACCGCCCTGATTCCCCCTGCGGAAAGGAGTGAACAGTTACACAACATATTCAAAGTTGCCCGCGACAACGCCGAGCGTGCCACGGCCGAGCAGAGCCGGCACTACAATTTGCGACGACGGGAGTGGAAGTCACCACTGGGCTTCCTCGTTCTCGCCCGCCATCATGTGTTATCCAACGCCGCCGAGGGCTTGCGGCCAAGCTGGCTGCAAAATATGAAGGCCCGTTCCGAGTGATCAAGTTCCTCTCGCCGAACATCGTCCGGCTGCAAGACATCGGGAGCCGCCGCCGCCGTACGGCCAGCATAAACCACTTAAAACAATATCATCAAGGCAACGGGGACGACGACGAACACCAAGACGAGGACAGCCTCAGCGTCACCCCAGTCCACGACGACCATGACGCTCGTGACCAAACGGGACGCCTCCACTCTGACGCTGACCCTGATCCTAAGGAAATATAGGAGAGCAGGAGCATAGGATAGGCGCCACCCTCCAGCAGATGGCAGAGAGAAAACAAAACCAAAACAAAGAGAGGGGGTGGGCACTACTAATACACTTGTTTACTCTTCTTAGATCTCACCCATTCGTTTATGGAGTTGCCAGATCAACAGAAAATCAACTTCGATACAAGCAGGACGTCGCGCTATCGGAACGGATAAGCACAGCGCGAATTCAATTTTCAAAACGACGCACGGGAGCACCACCGACGATCACACCACCGCCATTCGCACCACTCCGGAGACGAGCGACGGCACCGGCACGACAGGCACGCCGCACGGGACCCAGGTGAGAACCCGGACACCGCGGCTCCAGCCGACACGATGCCCGAAATGGAGGGGCTGCGTATTGCGGCCAACGCCGCCAGCCCCAGGCGCGCCTCGCGGCCACCAACGCCGACGGTCCCAGTCGCTGCCAACCCTGAGCGCCCACCACGGCCGCCACTGCGCCGACACCACCGTCGGCCACAGCCGACAGCGGTGGCCAGTCGTCGCCCGCCATCAGCCCGACGTGGTGCGAAGGGCTGACTCTGGAGGACGTGGTGGCCTCCTTATTCGAGGCAGACGGAGGGGCAAATGCCGAAGACGGCCGCTTGGGGGAGGAAACCGCCCCAACAGCCAGCCACCGCCACGCCGATCCCCGTGGGCCCACTGGGCGCCACGTACGAGGAGGTCTCCGACGCTGAGGTAGTGACCCTCAGCTCGGACGACCTCTCTGACGGGGATGCCAGCGGAGCGGAAACGCTGCCCGGGACGCCACCGCGCGAGGAGACGCCGCCGCCCTCGTACGAGGAGCTGTTCGGGCTGGGTCGTACCCGGACCCCAACCTTCCAGCCTCAGTCGGGGTCAGCAGCGCCGCCACCATGGCGGTGCAGGCCACCGACGGCGCTGCCACGGGGCAAACCGCCCCCGCACTCGATACCGCCGCCACAGGGCAACCCGCCCCCACACAGGATACCGGCGCAGCGACCGTCCGGGCAGGAGCCAGCACCCCCACGGGGAACGGCACGCTGCGGCAGCTGCTGGAGAAGCTGACCGCTTCCCCTGAGGAACCCACGACGACCGCCGCTTCACAGCAGCGGGAAGCCGTGCGGGCTGCCGCGCGAACGATCCAGGCAGTGATCCCCACGGCAGGAGCTGTCACCCAGCCAAACGCCGTCACTGCGGCACGCGCGCCAACACCGCCGGATGGCACAGCGGTCATCGCGGCAGTGGCCGCCATTTCACCGCCCAAGTCCTTGCGGCGAGTGAAACCGCTGCCGGCCACTGACCAGCAACGCTGGCGTTGCCGCCAGCCCCAGACCAACCCCGTCGCAGAGCCATCACTCCGACCGGGCATCTTACGGCGCCGCCCTGCCCCATGGCCCGTGGAGGAGGACACCGAGGAGGAGGTCGACTCCGAGGAGGAGTCCCTCCCGGATGAGCTCCTGCAACAAGGCGCCCAAGTGCGCGCCCACGACAGGTGGGTCACCGCCGACGGTTGGGTCCCCATCGCCCTGCTGGACCGGATTAACCAGCACTTACGTCAGCCGAGGCACCGGGAGGTCCGGTACCTGGATGAGGCCGCCGGCATCCGGTACCGGGTGCATGAAGAGCATTCATTTCTTAGCTAGACCTATGGGAGAGAACCTGTACATACGTTGCCCGGCGGGTGCACTCGCAGCACCGCCCTGGCAACATCGCCGCCACGTGCCACATCTCCGGCCACACCCGCAACACCATCGCCAGCAACACCCATCGGCAACATTGCCGACATCATCGCCAGCAACACGCATCGGCAACATTGCCGACATCATCGCCAGCAACATCATCGGCAACATTGCCGACATCATCGCCAGCAACATCATCACCAACAACATTGCTAGCAACACTACCGGGAACACCACCGGGATTATCACCGGCAACATCGCCGCAACACCTCTCCAAACTTTACGCTCTCGGCGCAGCCGACGACCAAACCAGGGAGCCACGCACGAGAGGAGAGGAGCACGATCGGTCGGCAGCAGCGGCAAGAGCTTCGAACGACATCTGCTGCTCGCCGATCGGGGAGTTGGTTTTGAGATCCCGGAGAAGTAAGACGCAAGTTATCCAGCAGTGGAAATACAAAGACCGATGACACGTGGACATGGAGTCCCACTAGTAGACGGGAGAGCCGGCCGTACGCGGGGTACCCACGGTTGACTGGCCGGAGCGGGAACCGTTATCCGGATGACGGATCGGTTTCTCCGGCGGCCAGTGGCCAGGCGTATCCCTGCGCGGCTCCGGATTTTCCCCTCCTGACACACACCCAAGTAAAGCCCGCCTCCTTTTCCTGCCTGTCTCCGTAAATAAATAAATATTTCTGTAGGGGACCCTGGATAGACTGAGTATTTATCCTGGCCCGTGATTAGCATCCTTACAGACTTTTGCGCTGCGAATAAGATACGATATAGTGTTTCCGAAAGGTTTTTTCGTGCTGATCACGAATCCGGAGTCGTCATTTTCCCATCACGTCAATTTTCGAAAAAATCGTGTTTGAAAAGTGAAAAAAGGGCGTTTTTAGCCACTTTTGAAAAGTAATACCCCAAAACTCTGACGTGCTAGATAGATGGGTCGTTTTTTAATTGAATACGAACATTGCTTGTCAATCCGAGTTTTTTAATATGATGCCATAGATGTGACGATTTTAAACATGCATTTATTTCGACAGCCGCCGTCGATCGAGGAATAACAGGTAACGTTTGTCGGAAATCACCAGCTAACAAAATTTAGTCACCACCAATAAGTTGGCTATTTCCACGGAGATCCTTTAATGCGCGATGCAATGATTCTAACGATCTTTTGTGTGCCAGTGTGCAAGCATCATAACATCGTTTGGATGCTAAAGTAATACCTGTCTTGCCCTTGCCAAAACAATATCGGATATTGGAATGCATCGTATCATCGATGAGTTTCTGAAATACGATTGAATACTTCATTCCTACGATGAAGAACAATGTCAGGTGTCATAAATTCTTCCCCAACAATGACTTTTGCTCCATCGTCAATTGTCGGAGCATTGAATCTTGGCGAGTGTTGGCCAACTGGTGTTTTATCAGCTTGAATCACAATCTTATAATTATCTGATGGCCTTCTAAGCGAATCAATGCATTATGCTTATGAAATAATTTTTTTAGGTCGTGAATTATTTGCCGATTGACTTCAGCATCTGTATTGCCCATGAAATAAATTTGCAAAAATTGATAACTTGCATCTGCTACAGGTAACAATGAGCCTGCTCTGTGGTAAAGTTGACCTTGAATCTATGTGGAAAGTGTGTAATAATATCACATTAGATCACATTTCAGATTCCAAGAAAAATTTAGTTTAAATGTATTAATGAAATGAGAAAATTAACTTAAACTTAGGAATGAAGCTGCCCCTCTTTATAATTGTCGCGCCAAAAAATCATCTTTTGAAAGCATGAATTACACTGTGCGACAAAATTTAACGAAATGTTTGCTTGAGTTACTTTTTTGATTGTTTTCGGTTAAGGGGCATAAGTTATGCACAAAAATATTTATGCCACCTTCTAAGTGATAGGATTTCTTTTTTTATGATAAATTTTATGAAATTATTATTATGAAAATATTTAACACAAAATATTATTTTTTTTTTACTTCCAATAAACTATTATTTTTTTTAAAAGTGAAATTTTTTTCTGATTTTTTTGGCTTTTTCAGAGGTATCCTCGCGTAACAAGTTCCATACAAAGTCGCCCAGAGTATAGAGCTGGGAGAAAAAAATTTTAAAGCATTGTTATAAAAGCCTAACGGTATATTTGCTTAATACATTTTAATTAATAGATATTGAACTTGCATTAACGCTTATAACGGTGAAAAAATATTTTCCCAATATGGTATTATAAGGCTGTGAAATATGCAAAAACACGCGTTTTTTGGACCTTTGAGTGTGCCTAGAAGCTGATTGGCTATTGATATTAACAAATCCAAAAACTTGTATTCTTATTTTGACTAGTAGAAGTGAAAAATAAGAAAAAATCAACTCAAACATTTTTTTGTCGCACAGTGTTATATGTCTTGATATTTGTAAAGAAGTGATTGGATTCTGGTGTGGCACCAGAGACCAATGATCGCAATGGCTCAGGTGGAAGTTGCAAAGCAGGCAACCCAACTTTGCCACTTGCGCAGCACATTCCATCCGTTTCATTTTTGAATTTAAGTGCGTGACTATAACTGCAAATCGAGTCCATTTTCTCAATGCTAATTTCTGCATGTGAACTATAATCGAGGCCGGAGTTATATGCAAATACATCAATTTGCAGCCTTGCGAATTGACTCGAATCGGTCAGATTGCTGAACTTGGTCTTGGTGTGCATACGCGATTTGATTTATTGCGTTCCTCGCTTTAGTGGTCTCTGCGCAGTTAATTTCATGTGACTAACCGGTATTGTGTTCCAAAATGCCGTCACAAGACATGCTAGTCAGCAACAAGTGTATTCACAGAACTTAGGCGAAGAATGACAAAATATAACAAGAGAAACTGCCCGATTGAGACAACGCGTGTGAACACGAAGATCTTTGGCATCATACAATCGCTTGACATTCCAATATGATCCCACAGCGAACTGCAGTTCTACTAAAGTGATTAAAAATTCAGATATTGAACCAATGACGACTATATACCGATATTGCAATGCGGATTCAGTTGTTTCATCAAATGCGTACCAAATACGAACGCTGTTCAAAATTATCATCACAAATACTGAAAAAACAATAAGCGTTTTTATTGTCGAATTAACGAAAACTGTTGCGATTGCAGTGGTAATTTCTTTTGCGATGGTTTATTAGTAAAAATACGAAAACGAGATCGATACGAAAGTTACGCAGTGCGTACGAGAGGGAGTTCGATTTTCAACTGAATTTTAATTTCATAAACTTCTCTTACATGCCTATACCTAAAGTACTGAGCGGGAGATCGGCGGCCGAATTCGCCTGAGCGAGAAAGCTTTATTAAGCCCCGATCCCCGCTTTACATAGACATAACAGAGAGAAATCTCCAAACACCGCCCCCTCTGAAGGGACGACGTCCTTCAGGACAAGATCGGAAGAAGAGCCAGCCGATGGATGGCTCGCCTGTAGACCCCGTCTGCCGTCTTGACGTCCGCCACTCGGACCTTGCCATCAGCGCCGACGTGCACCTCCACGACGCGCCCGATCCTCCACTGCTGGGGCGGCAGATTGTCCTCGCCGACGACGACGAGCGCTCCCACGTCGACGTTGTGGACCTCCTTGGACCACTTTTGCCTCGTGTTCAGCACCGCCTCCACGCTGGCGAGGAGAGTTCCGAGCTCCTCCGCGGTCAAGAGGTCGTGACCGACCGTCCGAAGGAACAGGTGCTTTGCAGACTTCACACCTGCTTCCCATAGACCGCCGAAGTGAGGTGCTCTGGGCGGTATGAACGCAAACTCGCATCCTTTTCTTGACGCGAGTGCTTCGATACCGCCCCCCTGCTCCTCCAGACGGGCCCGGAACTCTTTCAGGTGCCGATCCGCGCCGACGAAGTTGGTCGCGTTGTCGCACCACACCTTCTCCGGAATCCCGCGACGACTCACGAACCTTTGGAAAGCCAAGAGAAATGCATCAGTGGTAAGGTCAGACACTAACTCTAAGTGGACCGCTTTGGACGCAAAACACACAAACAAGGCCACATATGACTTGTACGGTGGTTTACCACGGATGCGATACGTTGTGCTAAATGGCCCACAAAAATCGACGCCACAGATATTAAAAGGGCGGAAAGCTCGGAGTCTGTCTGATGGCAAGTTCCCCATAATTTGCGTCAAGAGCTGCGGCTTGCATCGAAAGCAGCGCATGCACGAACGAACTGTTCGGCGACATACGTCTTGAGCATTGACCAACCAGACTTTCTCTCGTAGGAGACTCACAAGAGCTCGAGGACCAGCGTGACAATTCGTAACGTGCAGATACGACACGTAGGTTTTAACAAACTGTGAGCTTTTTGTTAGCAACAACGGAAATTTGGCTTCGTACGGGATAGGAGCATTCAATCACCGACCACCAAAAAAAAAAAATGACGGCCCAGCGAACCAAATGGACGTTAAAAGATCTTCAACGTCACATCCTCGAGACACTATATCCGCTGGGTTAACTTTCGTGGGAACGTGTCGCCAAATTGCGTTCTCCGACCACTCTTGGATCTCAGCTACTCGGTTTGAGACGAAAACGGACAACGACGAAGGATGAGTTTTGATCCAATGCAGAGTGATCTCGGAGTCGGTCCATAGGACCACTTTTTGATAGGGCAATTTAGTAATGGCCTTACACGATTAAGAAGATCTGCTAGAAAGTGAGCTGCACACAGCTCAAGGCGAGGCAAAGTTTTCGTCTTGAGGGGAGCTACTTTGGATTTGGCAGTCAGTAACGACACTTTTAAACCTTCCGCAGTTTGAGTGCGAACGTAGATGCACGCTCCATATGCTCGCATGGAAGCGTCAGCGAAACCGTGGATTTCAATCGGGACTTGCGGATCTGTACGAACGAATCGCGATACCTTAACTTTAGGCAGTTGCAGCAGAGTTGCCTTGAAGGCTTCCCACGACGTTTGTAGCTGCATCGGTAGCGACTCGTCCCAATCTAATTTTCGAAGCCACAGCTCCTGTAGAAGCATCTTCGCCTTCGTGACCAAAGGACACAACAGGCCCAGTGGATCGAAAAGTCTCGCAGTCACGGAGAGTATGTTTCGTTTTGTCGGACGAAGATCCTGGAAAGAGTCATCCAACCGGAATTGGAAGTAATCTTTACCAGGTAACCAAACCACTCCAAGGGTTTTAGTCACATCTGAGTCAGCCAATAATGGCATGATAGCGCTGTCAGATGCGGAGATCTCTGGGCAGTTCGAAAACCACTTTGCCAATTCGAAACCTGCCTCTTGCAAAACCTGAGAAACTTCATCACGAAGGCTTTGCAGGTTCTCAACGCATCCGGCGCCTGTCAACAAATCGTCAACATAAAAATCATTCTGAATGACCTTTGCGGCATTTGGATACTTAGCTTGCGCCATCTCTCCAAGCCGCATTAAACACCGGATTGCCATGAAGGGTGCTGGCGATGTTCCGTATGTCACGGTATTTAATCTAAAGATCTTCAGAGACTCAGAAGGATCTCGTCTCCACACTATGAGCTGATAGTTTCGGTCAGCTTCGTCCACCATCACTTGGCGATACATCTTTTTAATGTCCGCTGCAAGGGCGAACCTGTGCATTCTGAACCGAAGTAGCGTCGAATACAGCTCCTCTTGAATAGTGGGGCCTACCATCAAGATATCATTCAACGCAACCTGCGTCGATGTGTGGCTTGAGGCATCGAACACCACTCTCAACTTGGTTGAGGTGCTTTGAGGCCGCAGCACGCATTGGTGCGGAATAAAATAGTGTGGACATTTTTTTTAAGGAAGGATCTTTGGACAATCTCCTTTCCAGCGACAAAAATCTACGTTTCGCAACTTCATACGAAGAACCAAGAGAATTCGGGTCAGATTTGAACGGCAGACGAACCGAAAATCTCCCGGACGACAGTCTTTGAGTATTCTTCTCAAAGTGTTGCTCACAAAGTTGCTGCTCAGGAGTATGGACTTTAGCCTTAGTCGGCAAGTCCTCCACAGACCAAAATTTCTGCAGGGTTGTGTCGATTGACTCCAACGCTTCTTCCTGGCAGCTGAGATGTACCGAATTTTCCTCCTTAATTTTGGTTTCCGAGGTACATCTCCCTGACACTATCCAGCCGAGAACAGTTTTTTGTAAGATGGGAAGTTCAGGCCCCTGCTTTATCTGGCCGACTGACAGAATTTCAAAAAATGATCTGCGCCGATAAGCATGTCTATTTTTTTTTGAAGAAGAATGGATCTGCCAATTTAATATTTTCAGGCACCCTCCACCCGCTGGTGTTCACCGCTTGATCCGGATGATAACCAGAAATATTCTTTAAGATATAAAAATCGGACGACAACTGGCTGCTCCCTACTCGCGACTTCACAATTGTATTTATTTTCTTTGTTGCTTGGGCATTAGTTTGACCAATGCCCCGCAAGCTCATACACACATCCTCTCTTTTAATTTGTAGTCTCTGAGCGAGCTCGTCGGTCACAAAATTTATTTGTGAACCAGAGTCAAGCAACGCTCGAGCCACAACAAATTCGCCACTTTCCGATAGTACGCTCACGATAGCTGTGGCAAGAATGACTCTATTCGAAGCAGTCGCATGCAAAACATGTGAAGTGGATGGAGTCTCTTGCATAAGCGTGGGCTGAGGAGGAGGCGGCAACGCGAGATTTGTCTTAGGCGACTATATGTGCAGCAAAGTGTGGTGTGAAGATTTGGACACCCTGCACCTGTTCGATTTGCATTTTTTGACAGTGTGACCCTTGCGAAGGCAGTTGATGCATAAGGGCACTTTTTTGGCAAAATCGAACCTCTGCTGCACTGTTAGAGCTGCAAAAGAAGCGCAGTTTCCTATTTGATGCTCTGCTGATGTGCAAAACACACATAGGGAAGAGTCGTCCCTGGCAGCGATCAATGAAAAACTTTTATTTCCACCCTTCTTCGGAAAAGTCTGGCTTGGCTGAACATTTTTCGGCTTGGAAGCCTCTTCGGCGACCATGTGTTGGTATCGCCTGTCCAGAGCCGACTCGCATTCGCTCCAAAGCGGAAGCGAAGTATAGTCCAACTGTTCTTCCCACTTTCTTTTTGTCCCTGCATCGACTTTGCTCATGATTAGATGAATGAGGATGGCATTCGTTATACGTTTGTCATCCCCAATGGACAGCAACGAATCGTATAGAGCTCTGACTGTGTCGATCAGGTTCCTCAAAGGCTGTAGCTGATGGCTGGGACATTTTTGGCAGATTAAAAAGTGTCGATATATTGTCGAAGAAAATCAGACAATCATTATCGTACACCCGCTTCAGGGTAGCCAGGGCCTTGGGATAGTTAGCCGCGGTGACTTGAAATGCCCTGACTGTGCCTAAAGCGTCTCCAGCTAGACACGATATCAAATGGTTAAATTTTTCAATATCGTGCAGAGTGTCATCTTTGTCAACAAACGTTTCGAAAAGGCTTATAAAGTTTTTAAATTGGGAGTGCTTTCCGCTAAATGTTGGAAGAGACACGCTCGGCAGGCGGCATTGGGGAGTGCGCCTTGCCGGTGGAGCGGATTCATCGACGCTCGAACGCCTGCTTTTATTTATTAGAGAAATTAGCAGAGACTTGGCCAATACTGCGGTCTCTTCCAATTCTTCCCGAAACAAATCCTCTGGGTCTCTCGCTTCGATTTGGTTTTGGATTGTCGAGGCATTTTCGATGTGCGAACTTAAAATTTCTAAACGACATTCTAATTCGACTGGATTCAAAGATAATCTACCCTCTTCCAAATATTGCTGAGTTCGGGATATACTTCGCATAATTCCGTCTCGTTTATTTTTTAGCGCTTCGATTTCCTTGTTGCTCATTTTGATTTGTTATTTAATTAAATTTGGTTGACAATCGAAGGCTGGAAATTTAGTTTTTTATTAAAAAAAAAAAAACAAAATTAAAATAAAAAATTTTAATTTATTTTTTATTATTGAAACAAATAAAAAAAATAAACGAGTGGTATATGCCGAACGTCTGCAGTGTAGGGGATTTGTCGAACAAATTAAACGAAGTCGTTTAGAAGAATAATAATTAATTTATTAATTCCTTACGGAACTAATAAGCCCCACGCACAAATTGTAGAGGAGCACACGCTCAGCGCAAATACCGAAACACAGCGATAACACAAAAAACGCTCGCAATAGTCCAGCGACCAAAAACGAAAAGCTCGCTTTCGCGAGATCAAAAACACTGGCAGCGCTGCGTGGGTGAGAGTGCGTGTGTGTGTATGTCTGTATTTAGCTGGCGGCTCACTCTTTGGAAATGCCGACTAGCGGAAAATGATGCACTGACCGATATATAAGGGCAACGAATATATAAGCGGGATGCAGAAGCGCGGGAAATGGCGCTAAGGCTTGGGAAAATGGCGGAAAAGCGCGGCAAATTTGGTAATGAAAATGCGCGCACAGGTTTTTTCGCGATTTTCTTTGCACAATAGTTCACTGGATGCACTATTTAAATCTCTTTATTTTCGGCCTTAATTTTTAACCCTAAGTTGGTGCTCTCTACGACAAATTGGGGGATTTAATTTGAACTTATTGGGTCAACGAATATTTATTTTTAAAGGTCCAAAGCGATTCACTTTCAGTTTAATATAAATATATGGGTATATCAATATAATATATATTCGAATCAAAGTTGTTAGTGCATGCGAAAATCAAATTTTTTGGTTAGAATGCTCACTATCTACCGATTTTACACGAATGCAAAAAGTTGAAAAATTGGCCGAACACAATTTTAACAACACGCCACAATCAACTTTTTACACTCTATACCTGGCTGGCCGATTCGGTCTGATCAGCGACTTCCCTTTTCGGATCCATATGCCTGGGTATATAGGGTGCGAATTGCGTAATCAGTTCCAGCGGCGACGACGAAAAGGCCTTTGGCAGCAATCAAACAAATCCAGCGGCAACAAAAGGGCTTCTTGGCAGCAACAACAATCTTCTCCAGCGGCAGCGACGAAAAGGCAGCAACAAGTCCAACGACGAAAATGCTGATTTATTGGCACTTTTGCTTTTATATGTTAAGCCGACGCGGAGAATTGTTTTTGGTTTTTTAATTGTTGTAGAAACACCGACGCGGAAATGTTTATTGTTTGAATTGTTTATCACACACCAAAAAAAATGCGAAAAAGAATAATACCAACTGCTAATCACGTCGGGGTCACCATGAAAAACAATAAGCGTTTTTATTGTCGAATTAACGAAAACTGTTGCGATTGCAGTGGTAATTTCTTTTGCGATGGTTTATCAGTAAAAATACGAAAACGAGATCGATACGAAAGTTACGCAGTGCGTACGAGAGGGAGTTCGATTTTCAACTGAATTTTAATTTCATAAACTTCTCTTACATGCCTATACCTAAAGTACTGAGCGGGAGATCGGCGGCCGAATTCGCCTGAGCGAGAAAGCTTTATTAAGCCCCGATCCCCGCTTTACATAGACATAACAGAGAGAAATCTCCAAACAAATACAACTTATCATCATCCGCAACTAGTCGTCGCATGCAGACGTGTATTTATTGTGCTCCGGGAAAAAAAGTATTCAATAATATCAAAAAGTGCAGTGACTGGTTTCGTAAATCAACAAAAACGCGAAAAGACGCTTTTAGCGATGAAATCGCTGATGTTTACATTGATTTATTAATTATTTAATATAAAACATAACACTTAAAACACGAACAATCTCAACCTCGATTGCAATGAGTCTAAACGACGTTCGCACACAACGTCAACGTGAGCAAGACGAGAGACGGCTCTCAGTACAAGGATCAACGCTTACTTCACTTTCAAAGCAACCGAAAGTAATGCAAGCTCATCACAAACACGGTCAATTACCCCAAACTTGACCGAATTCTTAAACGTAGAGAGCGAGAGAGCGCGATCTTGCTCCCCATCGCTACCATCGATGTCTCTGCAGCCAAAGAGCGCAGTAACTAGCACCGCAACTTCTTTGACAACGTCAACCGTAACAACAACCGCAACTGTAACGACAGCGCGTTTAACGACGTCATCAGTTAGCAGCGCAAACATTAATACTTCTGCCGCTGCGCTGCCCGAAAAAGATAACAATAACAAGGAAAATACTAAGCCGGCTGTGCAGACTGGTATGGATCGGTACATCCAAATCAAAAGGAAGCTGAGCGCCCTTAACTCTTAACGCAAAATAACATAGCTGCAATAGAAACGCCCACGAACTCAAACCGTTTTAAAATCTTGGCAGACTATGAGGATGATGCCGAATCTACAGAAGTCGAAAAAAGGAAGCCTTAGCCCCCGCCAATTTACATTCGAGAAAAAAGTTCCAACGTTCTTGTCAATAAAATTATAGAGCTTATTAGCAAGGACAACTTCCACATAATACCACTCGTAAAGGGCAATATCCAGGAAACAAAAGTACAAACGAAGTCTGAAGATAATTACAGAGTATTATCGAAATACCTCACCGACAAAAAAAGAACTTTTACATGTATCAGCTAAAAAGCAGCAAGGGCCTGCAAGTCGTACTTAAGGGCATAGAGCCCGAAGTATCGCCTGCAGAGATAACAAAGGCGCTACAAGAGAAGGGATTTAGCGCCAAGACAGTCTTCAAGATCCTTAACAGGGATAGAAAGCCACAGCCACTCTTTAAGGTTGAGCTCGAGCCACAAATTAAGCCCCTAAAGAAATACGAAGTGCACCCTATATACAATCTTCAGTTCCTGCTGCACCGCAGAATTACAGTTGAGGAGACGCACAAACGCAATAGCCCGGTACAATGTGCGAACTGCCAAGAATATGGCCATACAAGGTCTTACTGTAAACTGCGCCCGGTGTGTGTAGTTTGTGGTGAGCTTCATGACTCCGCACACTGCCCAGCGAGCAAAGATGACCAGAACTCGAAAAAGTGCGGCAACTGCGGTGGAAATCACACTGCTAACTATAGAGGTTGCCCAGTTTATAAGGAGCTGAAAAGTCGCATCCTCCAGAGGGGATCTACTGCCCGCACCCAAAATAATCAGTTCATAGCCTCCAGGTCAAACCCTGAAGTCTTCTTCTCGACTGCAGCCAGATCCTTACTAGGACCCATAAACTCTGCAAAATTGTCACATACGCAAGCGCTTTAAAATCAGGACCGGCTACCCCAGCCCCAAAAATCTCACTGCCGCAATCAACACACCAAGAACCGAACACGGCTCAGCAGCATCAACCGCCGGAGCAGCCAAAAAGTAACTTTGAAGCTATGATATGCACTCTACAACAAAGCCTTACGGAGTTTATGTCGTTTATGCGTACAACTATGCAAGATCTAATGCGAAACCAAAATCTACTTATACAAATGCTGGTTTCACAACAATCCAAATAATGACTTCCCTACGAATATCTACGTGGAACGCTAACGGCGTTTCGCAGCATAAACTCGAATTATCGCAATTCCTTCTAGACAATCAAATCGACGTAATGCTGCTTTCAGAAACACATCTTACAAACAAATACAATTTCCAACTACGAGGATATACATTCTATGGAACAAATCATCCAGATGGTAAAGCACACGGCGGGACTGGAATTTTAATCAGAAGCCGTATTAAGCACCATTACCATACGAAATTTGCTAAAAACTACCTACAGGCCACATCAATAAATATACACCTAAATACTGGCAAGCAACTAACTCTAGCCGCCGTATACTGCCCCCCACGTTTCACCATAGCCGAAGATGAGTTTATGCAGTTTTTCAACTCACTCGGAGACCACTTCATAGCAGCAGGAGACTACAATGCCAAGCACACACACTGGGGATCTCGTCTCGTGACCCCAAAAGGAAATCAGCTCGCACTCCAACATACTGGCCGGCAGACCCAAAGAAACTTCCCGATTTAATAGACTTTGCGATTACCAAAAACATTCCTAAAAATATGATAAGCGCCGAATGCCTTTCGGATCTTTCATCTGACCACTCGCCTGTCCTCTTTACTCTACTCCGACACCCAGGAACATGGGATCACTCATCAAAACTGACCTCACATAAAACCAATTGGGTTAAGTACAGGAAGTATATCAGCTCACACATTGAGCTGAGTCCTCACCTCAGCGACGAAGCCAACGTAGACAGTTTTGTTAATTCACTGGAGTCTGTACTCGGCTCTGCAGCTCGAGGTTCAACACCTCAAACTACAAACACACAATACATTCAAAAGAAGGCAAATCTACAAATCGAACAGCACGTCCTCGAAAAGCGACGCTTACGTCGAGAATGGCAATGTCACAGATCGCCATCTGCTAAGCAACGCTTAAAACATGCCTCACGTCAACTTGATCAAGCTCTACAGCAAGAAGAAACGTATGTCCACCGCCGCTACATAGAGCAATTGTCAACTAACAGTACAAAACACTCACTATGGAGAGCTCACCCAACTTTGAGCTCACCGAAAGAAACCGTGATGCCAATTAGAAATTTCACAGGCGGGTGGGCGCGCAGCGACGCAGACAGAGCCAGCACGTTTGCCAAACACCTTAAAAATGTCTTCCAACCGAATCCTGCCACCAATGAGTTTACTTTGCCGACTCTATCATACGAACCCCAGCCTCAACATAAGCCAATCGAGTTTCGCCCAAACGAAATCGTTAACATCATCAAAAGACAACTGAATCCGAAAAAATCCCCGGGCTGCGACCTCATAACTCCCAAAATGATCATTGAGCTCCCATACTGCGCCGTTTGCACTCTCACTATTTAATGCCATCGCAAAACTTGGCCACTTTCCAGTGAGATGGAAAAAGTCAATTATAATAATGATAGCAAAGCCGGGGAAAGACCACACTATCCCCACGTCGTATAGACCTATAAGCCTACTCTCTTGCCTATCCAAACTCTTTGAAAAATGCCTAATGACTCGGATAAACACATACCTGAGAATCCAGGAAGGAATCCCGTCACACCAATTTGGGTTTCGTGAAAAGCATGGAACAATTGAGCAGGTCAACCGGATAACATCCGAAATTCGGAACGCGTTTGAAAAACGGGAGTACTGTACTGCCATATTTTTAGATGTCTCTCAAGCATTTGATAGAGTCTGGCTAGAAGGTCTAATGTACAAGATCAAGACAATGCTCCCCTACAGCACCTACAAGATTTTAGAGTCTTACCTTTACGACAGAAAATTTGTCGTGAGGTGCAACACTGCTATATCTGACGATTACACTGTTGGAGCTGGAGTTCCTCAAGGTAGCGTGCTAGGACCAATTTTATATGTCCTGTACACAGCAGACATCCCGACAAGCACACGTCTAACAACATCCACGTTTGCCGACGACACAGCCATTCTTAGCCGCTCAAAATGCCCGATTCAAGCAACTGCGCAGCTAGCTCTTCATTTGGTCGATGTTGAAAAGTGGCTGTCAGATTGGCGATTCACCTCACAAGCAAATATAACTTCCATATACGGGGGTATACCTTCTACCGCACAGATCATCCCGATGGTAAAGCCCACGGCGGCACCGGCATCTTAATTAGGGAACGCATCAAACAACATTTTCACCAAAGGTTTGCAACAAATTACTTGCAAGCCACGTCTATAAAAGTGCAGTCAGGAAACGACAACCTTTGCATCGCCGCTGTCTACTGCCCACCTCGCTTTACAATCTCTGAAGGTCAATTTATGGACTTCTAGAACTCACTAGGGGATCGCTTCAAAGCTGCTGGAGATTACAACGCAAAGCATACGCACTGGGGATCACGCCTCGTTACTCCCAAGGGAAGGCAACTTTATAATGCACTTATAAATGTGAGAAATAAGTTGGACTACGTTTCTCCTGGTAGCCCCACATATTGGCCAGCAGATCCTAGAAAGATCCCAGATCTAATTGATTTTGCGGTTACAAAAAACATCCCACGGAACCTAATAAGCGCCACGGCCCTACCCGATCTCTCATCAGACCACTCTCCATTGTTGATAACCCTTCTTCAAAACCCAGAAATTACGGACTACACCTACAGGCTGACGTCGCTCAGAACTGACTGGATGAAATATAGGAAGTACGTCAGTTCCCACATTGAACTTAACACCCAGCTCAATATCGAAGAGGACATCGACTGCTCTACCGCCGCCCTGGAAGAGGTACTCGTTACAGCAGCCAGGATCTCAACACCACAACGACATGATGGGCAATTAAAGAAGTTCAAAACCAACCTGCAAATTGAACAGCTCGTTCTGGAAAAGAGGCGTCTGCGACGGGCGTGGCAAACCAGCAGATCGCCATGCTCAAAGCAACGTCTAAATGAAGCCACCCGCAAACTAAACCGGGTTCTGAAGCAAGATGCCAAAAACGCACAACTGAGATATATCGAGAAACTCTCTCCAACAAGTACAAAGCATCCTTTGTGGAGGGCTCACCCAAATCTAAGCTCTCCGGCTGAAATCGTCTCCCCGATAAGAAATTCTTCAGGTGGCTGGGCGCGCAGCGACACAGACAGAGCCGAAACATTTGCCTCACATCTCAGGGGCGTCTTCCAATCGAATCCCGCCGCAAGTCCTTTTGCTCTACCGCAAATCCAACTGAAAGCGAATCTACAATACCATCGTTTCGACCGAAGGAGATCACCAAAGTCATCCGGAGGCTAAAACCGAAAAGGCTCCCGGCGGTGACCAAATAACTCCAAAAATGATAATTGAACTTCCAAACTGTGCTATTGAGGTCATCTGTAAACTCTTCAATGGGATCATAAGTCTTGGCTACTATCCAAAAAAATGGAAAAAGTCAATAATTATAATGATACCAAAGCCCGGAAAAGATCACACGATTCCGTCCTCTTACAGACCAATAAGTCTTTTATCATGCCTGTCCAAACTGTTCGAAAAATGCCTTCTAACACGCATATTACCATGTATGGGAGCTCATAACATTATCCCAGCCCATCAATTTGGCTTCAGAGAAAAACATGGAACTATCGAGCAAGTAAACAGAATAACATCAGAGATTCGCACAGCCTTCGAACATAGAGAATACTGCAGCGCGATATTCCTCGACGTATCCCAAGCATTCGACCGCGTCTAGCTCAACGGTCTTATGCATAAAATCAAAACACACTTTCCCGGGTACACTCACAAATTACTCAAGTCGTATCTCTACAACAGAGTCTTCGCAGTGAGGTGCCAAACAACAACATCCGAAAACTATAAAATCGAAGCTGGAGTCCCACAAGGAAGCGCACTTGATCCAACTCTATTCGTCCTTTACACAGCGGATATTCCCACGAGCGACCGACTACTAACATCCACCTTCGCTGACGATACTGCGATCCTCAGCCGCTCCAGATGCCCAGTCCGTGCAACATCCCAATTAGCCAATCACCTCACGGTAGTAGAGAAGTGGATATCCGACTGGCGTATCAAAATAAACGAACAGAAGTGTAAGCACGTAACGTTTACTCTCAACAGACAAACATGCTCTCCGATCTACCTGAATAGCACACAAATCCCCCAAGTCAACGAAGTAACGTATCTCGGCGTCCACCTCGATAGACGCCTAACATGGCGTAGACACATCGAATGCAAGAAACTACATCTTAAACTAAAAGCCAGCAGCCTCCACTGGATTATAAACGCCCGATCGCCACTGTGTCTGGACTACAAGGTACTGCTCTACAACTCCACTCTTAAACCAATCTGGACGTATGGCTCCCAGCTCTGGGGGAACGCGAGCAAAACATCATTCAGCGCGCTCAAGCAAAGATCCTGAGAACTATCACTGGGGCACCATGGTATATTCGAAACGAAAACATCCACAGGGACCTTGGCATTCTCGCAGTAAAAGATGAAATAGAGAAGCAAAAAGCGTCATACAAGGAAAACTCTCAGCACACCCAAATCCTCCTGCAAGGGATTTGACTCGGGTTTCCAGAAGAACCCGCCTGCAACGTAACGACCTTCCAACCCAGCCATAATTTGTCAGGACCATTTTTACTGTTCCAGTCTATATGTATGACTGATAGTTAGGTTATAGTATAAGATTTGATACACTTATTGTTAGTCTCGTAGGGAGAGGATTCAATAAACAAAGCAAAGCTAAAAAAAAAAAAAAAAAAAAAAAAGATTGGCGAATTAAAGTGAAGGAACTAAAATTCACTCTGAACAGGCAAAACTGCCCGCCGATTACATTAAACAACACCCTACTCCCACAAGCAAACGAAGTAACATACCTAGGAGTACATCTCGACAGAAGACTCACATGGCGCCGGCACATTAAAGCCAAAAGAACACACCTAAAGCTAAAAGCTAGCAGCCTTTATTGGCTTATCAACGCTCGGTCATCTCTTAGCCTTGAATATAAAGTCCTGCTGTACAACTTGGTCCTAAAACCTATATGGATGTACGGCTCCCAGTTATGGGGGAACGCCAGCAATAGCAACATTGACATAATTCAAAGAGTTCAGTCGAAGATCTTGAGAACTATCACCGGGGCACCGTGGTACGTTCGCAACGAAAACATACACCGCGACTTAAACATTCTACCAGTCAAAGAAGTGATCGCTGAACAGAAGGCAAAGTACTTAACCAAGCTATCGGTGCACCCTAACCACCTGGCGAGAGGTCTAACAAGGTTGAGCAACCAATCACGCCTTCATCGCAATGACTTACCCACCCAGCGAACGACCTGAGGGACGCGCAACCAGAATGCAGTCATAGTATTATTATTATTATTAGGGGGGGGAAAGGTTACCTCGACCCAACTGGATCTATTGTACCCCCTATCTGAGCTTAGAGCTCACCCATCAACCCGGCTCCTTCGATAAGGTTAAGGAGCTTTATCGGGTCGATGCTTCCAGAGGTCCCAAGTGTAAGGAACCTGGACCCGAGGGTTCTGCTCCTCAGGCTACTTAGTGCTGGGCAATCTGATATTATGTGTATTGAGGTTTCATCCTCGTTGTCACAGAATCTGCATGTTTTCCTGTTTGTAATCCCTATATTAAATAGGTGTCTCCTTAGTTTACAGTGTCCGGTTAGTAAGCCGGTAACTATCCTAAGTGATCTCTTCCCTAGTAGTATAAGTTTCTTAAACCTCTTCATGTCATAGTTGACGATGAGGGTTTTGGCTTGTCTTTGGCCTGTGGTGTCTACCCAGCAGGCTTGCCTCATATGTACCTCTTCTGTTCTTAGGTAATCTTTGACTGTGTGTCTGCCTATGCCACAGTAAGGCTCGGGTCCTATAAGGGGTCTTTTCGCCCCTAGTTTTGCTAGCCTGTCGGCTAGTTCATTCCCGGGTATGTCTTTGTGTCCTGGAATCCATCTTAATGACAGCCTGTTGTTGCTGCCCAGAAGGTTCAGCTTTGTCCTTACTTCTCGTACCAGCTTCAAAGTGATTCTATTGCTGCATAGTGCAGTAATTGCCGCTCGACTGTCCGAGTGGATCGCAATGTCCTTGTCTGTGTACCCACGCTTCATATTGAGCTCTGCACACCGTCCTATGGCGCAAACTTCAGCTTGGAATATGCTGGTGTATTGGCCTAACGATTCATGGTATTTGATTCGTGGTCCTACTACTCCAAGGCCAGTGCCTTGGTGTGTTAAAGACCCGTCCGTATACCATGCTATAGTGTGACTCGCCATGGAGTGTACTTCCTTCATGGTGGTCCATTCTTTCTTGTTGCTCAGATGAGCAGAGAAATTCTTTTCAAAGATGAATTCTACTGTCATTTCGTCCCTGGGGTGTGAGCTCAGGGGAAGTTCGACTAGTAGTTTTGCTGCATCCCTAGAACTGAGGATGCGGTCACTGCCATTCCCACAAGAAGTGATTCTTAGTAGGGTGGCCTTCCGCTGTAACTCTACTACGCAGTGTAGCGGAGAGAGTTCCATGAGAACTTCCAGTGCCGCAGTGGGGCAGGTTCTCATTGCTCCTGTCATACATATGCATGCCAGTCTTTGCAGCCTTTGGAGCTGTTTCTGTGCGGTAACGAGCCTAGCTCGTTTACCCCAGGCTACTGCCCCATATGTGAGTATTGGCCTCACAATTATAAGGTATAACCATCTGATAATTTGGAGTGAGGTCCCCCAAGATTTCCCTGCAATTTTCCGACAGGTGAAGAGAGCCCTGAGGCACTTATCCACTGTCTTTTGCATATGGGTTGCAAACGTTAGCCTTCTGTCGAAGGTAACTCCGAGGTACTTAACTTCCCGGCTTAATGCTACGGGAGTACCTAGTAGTATGATTTGTCTCATCTTCTTCAGTTTGTACTTCTTTGTAAAAGAAACAATGACTGTTTTTGCGGGGTTGAGGTTAAGCCCAACTTCCCTGCACCAGTCGAGCGTTATCTTGAGTCCGAGTTGGACAATATCGCAAAGCGTTTCTTCAAATTTCCCTTTGGCTACTATTACTATGTCATCGGCATAGCCCTGACATTGTATTCCTCTGTCGGCGAGTTTCTTTAGTAGTTCATCTACTAGTAGGCTCCACAGTAAAGGAGACAAGACTCCACCTTGCGGACATCCTCTGCTTGTGGCAACGGTCATTGTGCTGTTGCCAATGGTCGCCATTGCCTGCCTGGAGCTTAACAAGGCTCCAATCCACCTTTTGTTGTCCGTCTATATTCCTTCTGGCGAGGGCCGCTAAGACAGCATCATGCGTCGCATTGTCAAAGGCTCCCTCTATATCCAAAAAGGCGCAGATTGCAACTTCTTTGTTGTCTACTACCCCTTCAAGAGTGTGACAAAGTTGGTACAGTGCAGTGTCTGTTGAACGACCTGCCCTGTATGCGTGCTGCGTGGGTTGCAGCGGACAGTCCTTAATAACTGTGCTCCTAATGTGGTAGTCTACCAGCTTTTCCAACGTTTTAAGGCAAAACGAAGTTAAGCTGATAGGTCTGAAGGACTTTGGGTTGGTGATGTCTTTCTTCCCTGCTTTGGGGATGAAGACCACCCTAGCTCTACGCCACGCATTTGGGATGTGTCCAATTGCTAGGCTGCTTAGCATCAGTCTCCTTAAGCGGGTTAGGAGTAAATCCAGTCCCTGCTGCAGGAATGATGGAGAGATACCATCCAGACCAGGTGACTTAAATGGCTGGAAGGTCCCAATTGCCCATTTAAGTCTCTCCGGAGAGACTAGAGACTTGGCAATTTCCCAGTCCTCAGCGCTTGGTCTGAAGTGTCTTGGAGTGGACGGTGCCTCCATTGGGTTGAACGTATCTTCCGCCAGGGGTGAGCTCCCGGGGAAGTGTGTTTTAAAGAGTAAAGCTAGTTTATCCCTGTCGTCGGAAGTTAAGCGTTGTCACATTTCCTCAGGGCTAGGTTACTTTCTGGTCAACTTTGGCCCTAGCCTTGTGCAATCTTGCCCCTTCATGGGCTGTGCTGATTGCCTCACAGAAGTCTCTGTAGTTCTTCCGTTTGGCCTTCCTGATCTCTTTGTTGTAGAGCGTCAGGCTGTGTCTATATTGTCTCCAGTTATCCTCGCTCGTTTTTGCTCTGTTGAAGAGCCGGCGGGTGGAGATTCTGAGCCGTTCCAGGTTGTCGCTCCACCATGGGGCGTCTCTAGCTGCTTTCCGTCTGCCAAGAGGGCAACTGTCCTCAAAAGCATTGGTTATCTTCTTGCAGAGGTTATCCACTGCCTGATCTAATTCTAAGGAATGTCTGGGTATACCTGACGGTTCGTTAGAGAGATCGAGTTCAAGAGAGGACTTGAACCGATCCCAGTTTGTCTTCTTGGGATTCCTTTTGGGGGCGTCCCTAGCGGTGTTGAAGTCTAATTCAAATCTAATGATTCGGTGATCCGACATTGATTCCTCTGGCGACACATGCTAGTTCTTAATAAGTGGTCCTAGAGACCTGCTCATCAGGGTTAAGTCTAGGACCTCTTCTCTTACTCTAGTAATGAATGTCGGTGTGGACCCGACATTACCGATTTCTAGGTTACTATTTACTATAAATTCTATTAGCTGCTCACCTCTGTTGTTGACGTCGGTGCTGCCCCATATCACGTGATGTGCATTGGCGTCACACCCGATGATTAGGGGCATCTTCTTCCTCCTGCAGCATTCCACGAGTCCGATGATTTCCGGTGGTGGGCATGCTGCATCCCCAGCAAAATACGCCGATGCTATGGCGATCGCTGGTAATCTTCCTGCGCCGCTCACAGTTACTGCGACACAGTCACTGCTTAGGAACTCTGAAAAGATATTATAGTTGATATCTTTTCTTATTAATATGCATGCTCTGGGGTGTGCACCCCGTTGGTCGCATATTACCTTTGATTCCTTAGTGTACAGGCCTTTAATGCCCTGATTGCACCAAGGCTCCTGTATGAGTGCTAGCCCGAGGTGTTGGTTGGTGAACAACCTGGCCAGGACGGCTGATGCCGCCTTGGCTCGGTGTAGGTTCACTTGGGCTAGCCTCGTGCTGCTGTGTGCAGCCATCATTGGAGCGGATGCTCCATCTTTGGTGAAGGGGGCGGGTGTTCCCCTCCACTACCATCCGTCAGAGTGACGTCGGCCTCCATATCGTCGTTACTGTCGGAGGGCGTAGGATGCTCCTCATCCTCATTCCTCACAACTGTAACGGCGCTAGGGTCCTCTTCTGTACCCATAGGCTCCTGTGGCTCGTCGAGGGATTCCTTGACCTCCACTTTGCCATCTGGGGGACCAGAGGGCGCTCCTTCCGTTGCGGCCACCTTTGCTGCCTTTCTCAGCCCACTCACCGAGACGGTACCGAACCTAAAGTTGAGCTGATGCCCTCTAGCTACGATCTCGTCTCGGGTGAGCTGGTCGATCCTGATGACAAGGAGTGCTCCGCCTCCATCGTTCCTCCGGGAGACCACTCTCCAGGCGTCCGTCTCCAGCCTGTTCTGGCGCCCGACCATCATGAGGAGTTCCTCATTATCTCTTTCCGCGCTTCTGGGGCAGAAGACCGTGACGTTATATGCCGCGGGGATATCTTCTCCCACCTTGGTTTCTAGGGGCACGCCCTTCCACGTCCTGAGCAAGGGCACAACGGCCCTCAGCCAGTCCCCTGAGTCCTGGTCCAGGCAGTCGATTATGAGGTATCCTACCCTGAAGTTGATGCCCCTAAACGCAACTGCCGTGTCCCATGCCGACGTGATTACGTCGTTCATGATGGCCTCCTCCAACTCGGACAGCTCTTCGTGGCTCAAGTGCACCTGTGGGAACTCCGCAGGTAACACCGCCACTCTGACCCTCTTGGCAGCCTCCGCATAGGAGGTGTGCGTGCCAGTAAGAGGGGCTGTGGAGCTGGAGGGTGGCTGCTTCATCCGTGCTGCCGCCGCCTTTGAGGTACAAGGCTCCTCAAGCTTTGGGCAGGAGGGAGTTGCCTTGACCTCATTAGTGCCCTCTGACTTCGACCTTTTAGGGGTGTCTGTCGGAGGGGTGAGGGTGCTGTTACCCCGCTTGCTGGCAGGTGCACTACTTGGGGCCGCTGGTCGTGGCTCCTTTGCCTTCCTCAATGCCTCGTCAGGTGACATGCCCTGCTTGAGGTATCTGAGGTACCATTTAGCTTTGGACCCCGGCAGGCCTCTCCTGTTGGGGTCGTCTATGCCTCCAGGTTGTCCTCTGGCTGGGAGGACATCCTTCTTCGCGGCAGGCCTGGTCCTCTGTCCAGCCGCGGGGGGTTGGCGAGCCAGCCGGGATGGTCCTGCTGGTCGCGCACGTTCCCCGGACTGGAACAGTTGACCGTTGTGGGGGATGTCCCACATCTTGCGTTCCAGACGCACTCCTGGCGGTGGCTGCGCTCCTGGGTGGGGATGGTCCCACCTGTGGTCACTCCCCGTCGAGGAGTTGATTTTCGAAGTGTCTTGCGACACTCGAGGCAGGGATGTCCTGCGGTAGCTTGTTTGTATTAATATTCTTCCTCATAGTGGATCCCACGAGTTGCGGAGAAAGTAAGGTCCACCCGGGCAGAGATCCGCCATACCCGGGTAAGGCGCGGTTAGGACAGGCGGTCGCCACTTGCCTGAACCCTCCGTGAGAGACTGGGCTAGTTGTTTATCCGGGCCCCCAGCCAGGCTGACTATCGGCACGGGTCGGATGACACCTTAGTCCGGCACCGGAGTGAGATTGTGGGAAGGGAAGTTGGTAGGTAATTGTGAGGGAAGAGGGGTGTGTGAGGCTACAATTTAAAGACGGCCAAACAAGCGTCTTATCAGTACACCGACTCCGGTGTACCCGCTGTTTGTCCGGGGTTGCTTATTAGCTTGCGCTTATTCACAACTTACCTTGCGAAGAAGGCCGTTCGCTATCCGCAACCTGCGACCCGCCTGGTGGCCTCAGCTAAGCCCCCCCCTTGAACATCTCACTAGTTCGCAGGGCACAGTCTTAGTATACTGCTAGTTAAATTTTAATGTTAAGATTCGCCAACTTATTGTTAGTCTCAAAATTAAGAGTAGATTCAATTAATAAAAGCAAAGCTATATAAAAAAAAAAAAAAAAACAAATACAAAGACCACATATGTGAAGATATCTTGCATCGCTTGCGCATTCAAACGAATATCCGAATAACCGATGAAATCTACAATGAAAGATTCATTCTGATTGAGGATCAATGCTTGACTATTGCAAACAAGCTACTGATTGAAGTAGGAATGATTGCGCCAAATCGATCGATGTATGATGAATTCAATCAAAATTAAATCGAGAGCTGCAATACAGTGTTGATACATTGCAGGAACTCGTTCGAAATAATGTGCCGTTGCTAAATGGTCAGCAAAAACAAGTATATGAAACATTAATGCAAGCGGTGGACAATAGTAGCACCGGGAGGAACAGGGAAAACATTTGTCACTTCATTTATTTTGTCCACTATTCGATCAAGATGTGTCATAGCTTTGGCATTAGCATCATCTGGAATCGCAGATACTCTTCTAGATGGCGGTCATATTGCACATTCTGCGCTTAAGTTGCCACTCAATTTAAACACCATTAATACTCCAACATTCAATATTTCCCGATCCGGTGCAAAGGGAAACTTGTTGGAGCAATGCAAGCAATGAAGCATGAAGCATTTGGCGATATTATTGGCAGGCTATTTCAGGCAGACGTTACTAGTAATTCTCGTGGAACGCCTGCAGATGAATTAAATGCATGCCTGAAGGCATCACTTTTATTGAATAATGTAAAAACTTAATCGCCAACCACTTATATGAGAGTTCAACTTCAAAATGATTAAAGTGCTACGCAATTTTTCAAACAATTGTTAGCTGTTGGAAATGGAAAAGTCCCAGTTGATGGGACATTTGGATTAATTACACTTCCCAACGACTCTCAATTAGCTCTTATTAAAAATGTTTTCCGAAACATTAGTGAGAATTATCAGAACTATGCTTGGTTAAGCCAACAAGAAATTCTTGCCGCAAACATTAGTGAGAATTATCAGAACTATGCTTGGTTAAACAAACAAGCAATTCTTGCCGCAAAGAATAATGAATGTAAACGCACTGATTTTTACCATTCAATCAAAATTTGCTGGCGATTTGGTGACTTACAAATCCGTTGATTCCATAAAAAACTCTCTGGAGTTACCAGAACTTCCACCACATAACTTGCAACTCAAAGTTTTTACAGTTATTATGATATTGCGACTTTCGGTAAAAAGACTTATGCCGAAATTGATTAAGGTAACCACTATTAACGGAATGTACGCAGATAAAAAGGTATGAATTCCTGGATTACTATAAGTATTAGTTAAGGTCCCTCACATTTTTCGATTTTTTTGAAACGTTGACAAAGCTAGTGCGTTTCTCGTAATCTTGATACTGCGATTTCCCTTCCAGTCTTGTCGTTTACAAGGTTGTATTCTATTTATGAATTACTGCCTAGAAGCTCTATAAAAAAGTGGTTCGGTTTTTATAAAAAAAATTCTGTTCAATCGGTAATCTTCTAAAATAACTGAATATTCTAAAAATCAAGTTTATATGATAAAAACAAAGGCAAAATAAGGCAAATCCCTCACTGCATTGCGAACTTCTGACAGAAATTATAATATCTCTGCAAGAATATTTAAAAATTTACCTTTATCACTCTACCTGGGAGCATAGACCCCTAAAACTTGTAGAGGATTCTTTTGTTTTCTCCGCTTATAGTGTCCGTCCGGGTATTGCGACGAAAACTCAATGGCTTGATTGGTCCCCAGACAGACTTATACACTTAAATCCTTCTTAGTGCGTCTTCCGGGTATAACGACGAAAAATCGTCGGTCCCTTGAAAGTCGCTATAAGCGGATTCTACTGTAGTTTTAAAATGAATCAAAGCAACAGTCCCTATCTGCTCTAAATACACCTTTGCTCTTAATGAATTCAATTAATTTAATATTATTTAGTTATAGGTATTTATTATTTTTTATGTATTTTGTTCTTTAAGCACAGTCCACGAGAAAGAGATCGAGAGTATACCAAGAGTTGCCGTATTCACTTACATTAAAAATAACTTCAGGGGGGTCGGTGGTCCAGCAGGTAGAGCGCTGGTCTCCGAACCGACAAGACCTGGGCTCGATTCCTATTCCTATTCTTGCAGAGATATTATAATTTCTGTCAGAAGTTCGCAATGCAGTGAGGGATTTGCCTTATTTTGCCTTTGTTTTTATCATATAAACTTGATTTTAAGAATATTCAGTTATTTTAGAAGATTACCGATTGAACAGAATTTTTTTTATAAAAACCGAACCACTTTTTTATAGAGCTTCTAGGCAGTAATTCATAAATAGAATACAACCTTGTAAACGACAAGACTGGAAGGGAAATCGCAGTATCAAGATTACGAGAAACGCACTAGCTTTGTCAACGTTTCAAAAAATTCGAAAAATGTGAGGGACCTTAACTAATACTTATAGTAATCCAGGAATTCATACCTTTTTATCTGCGTACATTCCGTTAATAGTGGTTACCTTAATCAATTTCGGCATAAGTCTTTTTACCGAAAGTCGCAATATCATAATAACTGTAAAAACTTTGAGTTGCAAGTTATGTGGTGGAAGTCCTGTTAACTCCTGAGAGTTTAAAAACTCCGTTGGCCAATTTACTACATGACCAGGATTTTTTATGGAATCAACGGATTTGTAAGTCACCAAATCGCCAGCAAATTTTGATTGAATGGTAAAAATCAGTGCGTTTACATTCATTATTCTTTGCGGCAAGAATTGCTTGTTTGTTTAACCAAGCATAGTTCTGATAATTCTCACTAATGTTTGCGGCAAGAATTTCTTGTTGGCTTAACCAAGCATAGTTCTGATAATTCTCACTAATGTTTCGGAAAACATTTTTAATAAGAGCTAATTGAGAGTCGTTGGGAAGTGTAATTAATCCAAATGTCCCATCAACTGGGACTTTTCCATTTCCAACAGCTAACAATTGTTTGAAAAATTGCGTAGCACTTTAATCATTTTGAAGTTGAACTCTCATATAAGTGGTTGGCGATTAAGTTTTTACATTATTCAATAAAAGTGATGCCTTCAGGCATGCATTTAATTCATCTGCAGGCGTTCCACGAGAATTACTAGTAACGTCTGCCTGAAATAGCCTGCCAATAATATCGCCAAAGATCCTTCAGTGTGAAGTTTAATGCTTCATTGCTTGCATTGCTCCAACAAGTTTCCCTTTGCACCGGATCGGGAAATATTGAATGTTGGAGTATTAATGGTGTTTAAATTGAGTGGCAACTTAAGCGCAGAATGTGCAATATGACCGCCATCTAGAAGAGTATCTGCGATTCCAGATGATGCTAATGCCAAAGCTATGACACATCTTGATCGAATAGTGGACAAAATAAATGAAGTGACAAATGTTTTCCCTGTTCCTCCCGGTGCTACTATTGTCCACCGCTTGCATTAATGTTTCATATACTTGTTTTTGCTGACCATTTAGCAACGGCACATTATTTCGAACGAGTTCCTGCAATGTATCAACACTGTATTGCAGCTCTCGATTTAATTCTTGATTGAATGCATCATACATCGATCGATTTGGCGCAATCATTCCTACTTCAATCAGTAGCTTGTTTGCAATAGTCAAGCATTGATCCTCAATCAGAATGAATCTTTCATTGTAGATTTCATCGGTTATTCGGATATTCGTTTGAATGCGCAAGCGATGCAAGATATCTTCACATATGTTGTCTTTGTATTTGTTTTTTTTTTTTTTTTTTTTTATAGCTTTGCTTTTATTAATTGAATCTACTCTTAATTTTGAGACTAACAATAAGTTGGCGAATCTTATCATTAAAATTTAATTAGCAGTATACTATGACTGCATTCTGGTTGCGCGTCCCTCAGGTCGTTCGCTGGGTGGGTAAGTCATTGCGATGAAGGCGTGATTGGTTGCTCAACCTTGTTAGACCTCTCGCCAGGTGGTTAGGGTGCACCGATAGCTTGGTTAAGTACTTTACCTTCTGTTCAGCGATCACTTCTTTGACTGGTACAATGTTTAAGTCGCGGTGTATGTTTTCGTTGCGAACGTACCACGGTGCCCCGGTGATAGTTCTCAAGATCTTCGACTGAACTCTTTGAATTATGTCAATGTTGCTATTGCTGGCGTTCCCCCATAACTGGGAGCCGTACATCCATATAGGTTTTAGGACCAAGTTGTACAGCAGGACTTTATATTCAAGGCTAAGAGATGACCGAGCGTTGATAAGCCAATAAAGGCTGCTAGCTTTTAGCTTTAGGTGTGTTCTTTTGGCTTTAATGTGCCGGCGCTATGTGAGTCTTCTGTCGAGATGTACTCCTAGGTATGTTACTTCGTTTGCTTGTGGGAGTATGGTGTTGTTTAATGTAATCGGCGGGCAGTTTTGCCTGTTCAGAGTGAACGTAACGTGCTTGCATTTTAGTTCCTTCACTTTAATTTGCCAATCTTTTTTTTTTTTTTTTTTTTAGCTTTGCTTTGTTTATTGAATCCTCTCCCTACGAGACTAACAATAAGTGTATCAAATCTTATACTATAACCTAACTATCAGTCATATAGACTGGAACTGTAAAAATGGTCCTGACAAATTATGGCTGGGTTGGAAGGTCGTTACGTTGCAGGCGGGTTCTTCTGGAAACCCGAGTCAGATCCCTTGCAAGAGGATTTGGGTGTGCTGAGAGTTTTCCTTGTATGGCGCTTTTTGCTTCTCTATTTCATCTTTTACTGCGAGAATGCCAAGGTCCCTGTGGATGTTTTCGTTTCGAATATACCATGGTGCCCCAGTGATAGTTCTCAGGTTCTTTGCTTGAGCGCGCTGAATGATGTTTTGCTCGCGTTCCCCCCAGAGCTGGGAGCCATACGTCCAGATTGGTTTAAGAGTGGAGTTGTAGAGCAGTACCTTGTAGTCCAGACACAGTGGCGATCGGGCGTTTATAATCCAGTGGAGGCTGCTGGCTTTTAGTTTAAGATGTAGTTTCTTGCATTCGATGTGTCTACGCCATGTTAGGCGTCTATCGAGGTGGACGCCGAGATACGTTACTTCGTTGACTTGGGGGATTTGTGTGCTATTCAGGTAGATCGGAGAGCATGTTTGTCTGTTGAGAGTAAACGTTACGTGCTTACACTTCTGTTCGTTTATTTTGATACGCCAGTCGGATAGCCACTTCTCTACTACCGTGAGGTGATTGGCTAATTGGGATGTTGCACGGACTGGGCATCTGGAGCGGCTGAGGATCGCAGTATCGTCAGCGAAGGTGGATGTTAGTAGTCGGTTGCTCGTGGGAATATCCGCTGTGTAAAGGACGAATAGAGTTGGTCCAAGTGCGCTTCCTTGTGGGACTCCAGCTTCGATTTTATAGTTTTCGGATGTTGTTGTGTTGCACCTCACTGCGAAGACTCTGTTGTAGAGATACGACTCGAGTAATTTATGAGTGTACCCGGGAAAGTGTGTTTTGATTTTATGCATAAGACCGTTGAGCCAGACGCGGTCGAATGCTTGGGATACGTCGAGGAATATCGCGCTGCAGTATTCTCTATGTTCGAAGGCTGATCGATAATCTTGTTCATCGTTCACTTGTATGTTTGTTTCATTTATGTTACCCATTTTTATTGATTTAACAGAGAAATTGTTTGCTCCAAAATGAAAGAGATTTGGAAAAGTGGGGTAGCCTGGGTATACAACCCAGGTCTTTTTGGTTCAGAGATGTACCTGCTGGTCCATCGACCCCCACGCAAGAATGTAAAAGATCAAAAACCCTTGCTTGTGTTATAAAAACAACGACGATAAGATTTCTTTTCATCATTATATAGATTTTTCGATCTTTCCTATAGAAGCTATATGATATAGTAGTCCGATTTTCATAAAAATCAATTCTAAACAAAAAGGGAAGCTAGCTTCGGCAAGCCGAAGCTTATATACCCTTACAGTCATCATCAACATCGAAGCTATGACGACTTTTCTATTAATTTTCCATATTTTCGACTATTGTTCATATGGCAGCTATATAATATAGTTGTCCGATTTTTATGAAATTTTTTTCTCAGTTCAAGGGTAGTTCATAAAGTCGATGTTGTGAAAATCATGCTCGTGGAATAAAAAACAACAACGTAATGATTATTTTGCCATTATTTCTATATATAATTAAATGTTTGAACCACAAGTTTTCAATAAAAAAAAAAATAACTTTATTTCTTATATTCAACTGGTTACAAATATTCTTTAGTTGGAAGAACACCGACCTGTCACTTGCAAGTCTCAAACTGAACTCAACTCCTGACTCTGACTTCCTTTACGATCATACCTCGGTTGTGGAGCTTTCGAGCTTTATTTGAGTGTGTTTATTCTAACTGAGTGTGTTTTATTGTTTAGGCTAAGAACTTTCCCAATTGGACTTTGGATTCTTGGATTTGACTTTGTTTATGGCCTTGGTCCCGAAATTTGAGTTTACGACTTTGGTTTGGGAATCTGAATTATGGGAACGTGCTGAATGCGCGTTTCTATCTAAAATGTTTAGTCTGAGGATTGGTTTACAAGTACTTTTCCATCCTCAATTATGTTTAGGTTTAATTTGGTTAAGGATCATGTTCGGTACATTTGCATATTTGAATCTAAGTGTCAAGGGTAAGTTCTAGCAAGTATTAGATGTGTGTGTGTGAGTGTATGGGTGTGTAGACATGTACATAGTTTATGTGGTGGTGATATGGATATGTCACTCCCCCAACCTTTGAATGCGGTCTGTCCTCAGGACGATAAACTTGGGTATAACATTATGTTTTCTCCTATGTTTATGTTAGGTTGATCGTTTACAATTTCTGGATCTTTCGGTGTTTCTTCCTTTGGTTTTACATATTTAACAAATTATTTTCTTGGAATATTTTTGAACTTATAGAATAAATACAAAGATAAACTTATAATTGTAATTACAAATGTAGTTGTAGTTATTATTTGGAATACATTATAATATTTTGTATGTGTTTCTATAATTTCTTTTGTTTGGATGTAAGCTAGTGGTTCTAATTTTGTTACATTATTACTGACATAAACGGTTTGAGTGTAATCTGACATTGTGTTTGAGAGGATGAATTCGTCCACTTGAACTGAACAATTAAGGATTTTAATCAAGTTATTTCCGCTAATAGAAATTTCTTTATTAATGCAGTTTTGATTTAAAAACGTTTTAGGGGTATTCCATGTCAATAAAATGTTTGGTTCAATATAATTAATTTGGAAATTTTTATGAGTTTTAGTGTATTTACAGCCTGTGCCTTCTTGTCTAATTACTCCATTTATACATTCGTCAAATACTATCTTTCCTGTTTCTTTATCAAATACTTTTTCCTCATGTAGGAAATATTTATTGACCGTACTCTCTGTTTGTATGTTATTATCTTCATCTGGATATGGAATAATTTCGAAAACAGGGGCTTTAAATATTTCGGTAGGAATATGGGAAATAATCAGAATTTCGTTTGTATCAGTTTTGAGCCAAGTAGAAGTTTTGATTTTGAGCAATTTCTCGGAATTCACCTGTTTTAAATTATCGTGTTTTAGTAGTTTGGGGTTACAGATTCCAAGTCTTGTTAGTTGCATTCCTAACTCAATGTCTTCTATATATTCTGTGAAATGTTGTAGGTTAAATATTAGTACATTAGCTTGTTGTTCTTTCTCTTTTTCGTCTCTGAATTTATTGATTAAATCTAATCCATTATTTATGACGTCGATAATCTTATTTAAATCATTGCTTTGGATACTATTTTCGGCTAAGGTATCGATTTTCTGTTCTAATTCTTCTTTGTCATCCTGATCCAATGTTTCAAATAGATATTTGTAAGTTGTTCCTACGATGTTTAATAACCCTCTCTCACTACGTTTTGCGATTTTAATTCCATTAATTTCTCTTTGGAGTTTTCCCACTAAGTATTCTATCTGCACTATTCCTTTGAATTCATTTGCTTCTTCTATTAATTTTTCAAAGATTTGCTCTGTTTTCGTGATATTAATACTTATAAAATGGTTTTCGTAATTAGTTGGAATATCTATCGTGCCTGTTTTAAACATCAAGTATCCATTTTGGGCTTTTATTGGATTAATTTCGATACTTTTTCCTTTCGCCATTTGAAGTGAAGTTGTTAGTATGATCATAAACATAATGATTTTATAGAGGTTGACGAATCCATTAAGTTTCTTCGGTTTGTCTGGAATTATCATATTTGCTTTCATTAATAATCTTTTTCTTTTTGAATTTAGACTTATAATGAGTGATTTTCCTGCCTCTATTGGTTTCCTCAAAATGTTTTTCATCTACTTGTCTGATGTTTCCTGTCTTTTTGAATGGGTTAGTTGTTTTTGATTTTACTAATGGTGACTGCTTATATTTGGTATCTATTTCATAGTCATGTCTATTTTTATTTAACTGGTTAATTTTATTAATTTTCTTTTCTTGAGTATTATAATCGGGTGTTCCTGCATACATTAAAATGTCGGCTGGTATTCTGTTTGTGGCATTATGTTTTGCTTTGTGGTTATAAATGTAGAGTATCAATTCGAATTTGGTATATCTATTTTCGATATTTGTTTCGCTTCCGATAATTCTTAATTTTTCGTTAACTGTCTTATGGAATCTTTCCACGTCTGATATACCGTTTTTACTTGTTGTTACCTGAATTTTTACTCCTTCTGAATTTAACCAATTGTGTAAAGCTACACACATAAATGCTGAATCCTTGTCTGCCTTAATTTCCTGTGGTTTTCCCATTTCGTTGAATATTTTCATTATGGCTGTTTTCACTTCTAACCAGTCTTTACTTGTTATTTCTACTAATGAGGCAAATTTCGAATACACATCAATACAAGACAAAAACTGTTGATTACCCACTATATAAAAATCCATTACATATTTTTCACGGATGTTTTGAATTTCTGGGGTGCTTTCGAAAGAAAGTTTTGTGTTTCTGTGTTCCGTTTTAGATATATTACAAATTTCGCACTCGTTAATAATATTCTGGATTAGATTCTGATGATCAGGGAAATAATACTTTTCTTAAACCAATTGATTGTTTTTTCTATTCCAGGATGTACTAGTTCTTTATTATTGCTTAATATCTTTTCTTTGAATTCTGCGTACGTTAAGATGTCTACTAATTTGATGTTGCATTTCACTAGTTTTGTTAAATGATTTGAATTAATTATTTCAACGAAAACTTTCTGGAATGTTGGAAAATCTGGTTCGTTATGCATGTAGATAGCGCTTTTCTTGGTACACAAATATTCTTTAATTATGTCTTTCGCTCGGTCTTCTGTCATTTCTTTATAAGTTATTTTGATTTTGATTTTATGGAAATAATGTTGAACGTCTGTTTTGTCTTCATTACCTTTGATTAATTCGATCTGTCTAGAAAAATTCCGTAATTGGTATGTAGTTTTGATTGTCTTCTTGTGCACTGTGTACAGTAGCGTCTACACTGTCTGCTACTTCTCCTAACATGTTTTCTTCTATTTTTGTTCGGGATAGAGCGTCAGCTACATAGTTTTCCTTTCCAGGTAGGTATTTGATTTCGTAATCGAATTCATTTAGCTTTATTTTCCATCTTTGTAACTTCATATTTGGTTCTTTAATATTGTTCAACCAAACAAGGGGCTTGTGGTCACTGAGTATTTCAAAGGGTCTTCCGAATAGGTAAGATCTGAAATATTTTGTTGCCCAAACGATTGCTAGCAATTCTTTTTCTATTGTAGCATAATTAATTTCGTGTTCATTTAGAGTTCTGCTTGCATAACATATGGGTTTATGGTTTTGTGATAATACGGCACCGATTGCTATATTACTTGCATCAGTGGTTAAAGAAAATGTTTTATTGAAATCGGGGTAAATAAGAATTGGATCTGAAGTAATAAGTACTTTTAATTTTTCAAATGCTTCTATGTAATTTTTACATTTTATGTCTATTACTGCTCCTTTTTTTAATTTTGCTGTCATTGGTTTTACTATATTCGCGCAGTTCGGAATAAATTTGCGATAGAAGCCGCATAGTCCCAAAAATGACTTTATTTGTTTTGGAGTCTTAGGTATTGGAAAATTTGTTATAGCATTTGTTTTATTAGGGTTAGGTTTGATACCATTTGTGGTTACAACATGACCTAAGAATTCAGTTTCTTTTTTCATGAACTCGCACTTGTCTAGCTGTAATTTCAAATTTGCGTTCCTTAATTTTTCAAAGACTTTCTTAAGTGACAAAATATGTTCCTCTAACGAAGTAGAGTAAATTATAATGTCATCCAAGTATACTAAACAATCTTTATAGATTAAATCTTCTAAGAGATTGTTCATACATCTTTGAAAAGTCGCAGGGGCGTTTTTGAGACCAAATGGCATACGAATGTATTCGTAATGGCCATGCTTAGTCGAAAATGCTGTTTTTGCTATGGAGTTTTCATCCATTTGAATTTGGTGGAAGCCTTTGGCTAAATCGATTGTTGTGAAATATTGACACTTTCCTAGTTTGTCTAGAATTTCATCCATTCTAGGGATTGGGAATTTGTCATTTATTGTAATTTCATTTAAACTTCTGTAGTCTATTACTAATCTGAATTTTTTCTTTCCTGAAGCATCACTTTTCTTTGGTACTATCCAAATGGGTGAACAATAAGGAGATTTCGATTTTCGAATTATTCCTTGTTCAATCATTTCATTAATTTGAGTATTGACTTCTTCATCAAAAGTTTGCGGATATTTGTATGGCTTCTTATATATTGGGTCCTCGTGTTTTGTCTGTATTGAATGTTTTATTCTACTAGTAAAAGTCAAATTTTCACCTTCCTTGTACTGAATGTCTTTAAATTCAAACAAAACCTTTTTTAAATTTTCTTTCTCTTCCTCATTTAAATGTTCAAGACGGAATTCGTTACATTCCCTTAGTTCATTGTTTATGGCAAAATTAAATGAATCATCTTCTGATAGAGGTGGATTAAGGCACTCTTGTGCGGTCTTATCCTTTTTCTCTTTCTTTTCAGATGATCTTGGGCTAAGGCACTTTGGTGCGGTCTTGCCCTCTTTATTATCTTCAACATATTCGTAAAAAAGTTTTTTGTTTCCTAATGTGACTGATTCTTCTTCATAATCTATTTTAGCTTTACATTCTTTCAGAAAATCTCTGCCTATTAGTATGTCATAATTATCTGAAAAATTATGCAAGTAGAATTTTTGTTTTACTGGGCAAATTTTGCTGGGGCTTAATGTTACGCTTTTAAGTAGATTGGTAGGCCCGCTTATTGTATAGACTTTCTGATTTTCACTGGTTTCTTTAAAGTTTCCTAGATTTTCCTTCATGATGTTAATGGAAGATCCTGTATCTATCATTGCTTTCAAAGTTTTATCTTTAATTATTACTCTGATATCACATCCTGTGTTGGGTACAACTGCAACAGATACTCGACCCGTGTGATGAACCGGCTGAGCTCTATTGGGTTACCGTCGAAATAAGGTAGTTCTTTGATCTGATTGATCAACTGATTGAGATGGATCTCGGATAGTTGGGCCAACTGTGATGTCGCCATGTTATCGTCTTTTGAAGTTTTTACTCTTTTTGAAGATATTGTTGCAATATTGTCACACGAAAATTCGCGGAGTTATTGACCGAATTGGATTTTTAGTTAATTGTCTTTATATACAGTCGCGCTGCACATAAATTCTTTTGCGGATTTCTTTTTAATCACTTTCTTTATTCACGGATTTTTACGCTGATCAGGATAAACTAGTCGTATAGTATTATCCTTCTTGTTGATCAGTACCGATGACTTTTTAAAGGACTTTTTTAAGAAATCCTACCGACTGCGCCAATTGAATGTTTGAACCATAAGTTTTCAATAAAAAAAAAATTAACTTTATTTCTTATATTCAACTGGTTACAAATATTCTTTAGTGGAAGAACACCGACCTGTCACTTGCAAGTCTCAAACTGAACTCAACTCCTAACTCTGACTTCCTTTACGATCATACCTCGGTTGTGGAGCTTTCGAGCTTTATTTGAGTGTGTTTATTCTAACTGAGTGTGTTTTATTGTTTAGGCTAAGAACTTTCCCGATTGGACTTTGGATTCTTGGATTTGAATTTGTTTATGGCCTTGGTCCCGAACTTTGGTTTGGGAATCTGAATTATGGGAACGTGCTGAATGCGCGTTTCTATCTAAAATGTTTAGTCTGAGGATTGGTTTACAAGTACTTTTCCATCCTCAATTATGTTTAGGTTTAATTTGGTTAAGGATCATGTTCGGTACATTTGCATATTTGAATCTAAGTGTCAAGGGTAAGTTCTAGCAAGTATTAGATGTGTGTGTGTGAGTGTATGGGTGTGTAGACATGAAAACAAAGATGAAAAACAACGGCGTAATAATTTTTTTCCTTTATTTTTTTGACCTCTTGTATGGGAGCTATCCGCTATAGTCGGCCGATCCGGCTCGTTCCGACTTATATACTGCGTGCAATAACTACACAACTTTTCGGAAAGTTTCAGCACGATAGCTACAAAACTGAGAGACTAGTTTACATAGAAACCGACAGACGGACCGACGGACAGACGTACAGACGGATTTCGATTCAGATCGTGATGCTGATCAAGAATATATATATTGTACTTTATGGGGTCTGAGGTGTCTCCTTCACTGCGTTGCAAACTTCTGACTGAAATTATACTACCCTTTGCTCTGCAAGGCTATAAAAACTCCATGTGGGAGAAATTATCAAATATTTTCCCCTTGTTATAGGAGAGATCACTCCTATGGGAGCTATTCAATATAGTCCAGTCTGTTTCGACTTATTCACCCTGTGCAATAAGTACACAACCTTTATAAAGTTTTATTTGTGATAGATCCAACATCGAGGCTACAGACAAAAAATAACGAAATTGTGGAAAAACTGTATAAGATGGAACTTATCACCCGGATAGAAAAGACGAAATTGACGACGACGACGGCACTACCACCACGGATATATGGATTACCGAAAATTCATAAGGAAGGAACACCACTTAGACCCATTTGTTCTTCGATAGGATCCCCATCATACGAACTATGCAAATACATTATTGAAATTTTGAAAAGGATTACTACAAACTCGACCTATAACATTAAGAACTCGGTAGAGTTTAAAGACAAAATTAACGACACATATATTTGCGATGACGAAAGATTAATTTCATTTGACGTAGTATCCCTGTTTCCCAGCATTCCTATAGACTTTGCATTGGACATAATTAATAATAAATGGACGATATTGAAAGAACACACTAAAATTCCTAGTAAAGTATTTCTGGACATAGTTAAATTCTGTATTCAAGACAACCGATATCTTAAATATGAAACTAAATTATACATAAAGTTAAAAGGAATGCCAATGGGATCACCCGCCTCACCGGTAGTTGCTGATATTGTCATGGAAACTTTATTACAGAACACGACGGAGAAATTAAGACGACCCTCGAGACTATTGACGAAATATGTGGACGACCTTTTTGGAATAATTAAAGAGAACGAAATAGAAAATACATTAACCACCTTAAATGCCTTCAATAATAATATTAAATTCACGATGGAACTAGAAAAGGACAATTGCATAGCATATTAAGATACAGTCGCAATTAGACGTGGAAACGAACTAAAATTAAAATGGTATAAGAAACCCATAGCATCAGGACGAATCATCAACTTTAACTCTCGACATCCAAAAATGATGATAAGGAATACAGCCATCAGCTGTATAAATAGGATGCTAAGGATTTCAGACGCAATTTTCCACGAAGAAATAATCAACGAAATAAAAACCAAATTGACAAATAATAACTTTCCGAAACACATGATTAAATCTTTATTGGACAAATATTTAAAATCAGACAACAATCAAAGACCACCAAAAAAAGAACGGACCTACATCTAGGTTACCTGTGTACCAGGACTTTCAGAACGCCTTGCACAGTCTGATTGCTATGACAAAGAAAATAGTTTAATAGCCCACAAACCCGACAACACACTAAAACAAATATTTAATAAAACTAAATCAAAAATCGCTCCCACAGACAAAAAAGACATCGTGTATGGAGATGGCACAAATAATTGCAATAGTATTTATATAGGTACGACCAAATCAAAATTAAAAACTAGACTGTCACAACATAAATCTGATTTTAAATTAAGACACCAGACGAATAGACAAAAAACAGCACTCATGTCCCACTGTGCCAAACAAGGACACTCTCCGAACTTTGAAGAGACAACTATCTTGGCGCAAGAACAACACTACAGGAAGCGCTACATGATGGAAATGTTACATATAATCAAAACGCAGACAAACATTAGGATGAACTACAAAACGGGCACAGAAAACTGCGCGCATATATATAGACATTTGTTAGGGAAGTAGGTTTAGTTTATAACTCCACGTCTTTTGGCACAGACGTGTCAAAAGTATGTAAATATTTAAATTGTAACAAAAAAGTGTACTTTTGATGTTGATTGTTTTTTGTTTTCGATTAGTTGCCCTGAAGACGGTTGCCGATGAGCAACCGAAATATATTGGTCAAAAAACATAAATTGTGTTTTAAATATCACCCAGACCTTGAGCCGGCAAAACAGCAAATATTTTTTTTTTTTATATTTAAAAAAAAAAATTTAAATATAACATTTTGTTTAACTTTTTTTTTAACTTGAATTAACATATTTCATAAATAAACTTTATCTAGAAAAGGCTAGAATGTTATTCGGAATCATTGGAATCAGAGAGAGGAATACTTAAAAATACTAAAATATACTAAAAAAGATCCCTTTTTATACCCTTGCAGAGCAAAAGGGTATTATAATTTCAGTCAGAACTTTGCAACGCAGTGAAGGAGACACCATGAAGTATATATATTCTTGATCAGCATCACAAGCAGAATCGGAATACGTCTGTAGGTCTGTCCGTCTGTCCTCCTGGTCGTTTCCGCGTAAACTAGTCTCTCAGTTAAGCTTTTTTGCTGAAACTTTCCCAAAAGTTGTGTAGTTGTTGCACGCAGTATATAAATCGGAACGGGCCGGATCGGCCGATTATATCGGATAGCTCCCATACGAGAGAATTAAATAAAAAATTCACACGCCGTTGTTTTTGATCGGATCGACTTGATTTCTTCAAGATGGCGTTTTCTAACTGTTATTGAATTTCGGATTAAATTTTATTAAAGTCGGATAGCTCTATCCTATAGCTGCCATAGGAGAGATCGAAAAATATATATATAGAACTAATGGAAATAAATTGATAAAATCGTTTTTTTTATCCCACGAGCATGATTTTTTGAATATCAAGTTTTTTAAGAACTCTTATATTGAGAAAAAAGTTTATAAAAAACAGACAACTATATCTTAAAGCTGCCATAGGAAAGATCGAAAAATCTATATAGAAATAACGGAAATAAAGTTATAACATCGTTGTTTTTTATCAGATAAGCATGAATTTTAGAATATAAAGTTTTCTAGCGACTCTTGAATTACGAATTAAATTTGATCATGTTGCAGAAAGGCCACCCAGGTAATCCACAAAATAATAAAGGCGATTTGTGTGTGTTTTATAATATCACTTGAAAAACTCTACTTGTCCATTCTATGGTCAAACTCAAAAGGAAAGAAGTTACGGAAAGCAAAAGAGATCAGAACACTTTTAGTGCTACCAGCTTGTGTTTTGGTCAAGTATCTTTTGCTACTGGAATTAGTATTTTTCCATACACCTTCTCAAAAGATACGTTGAACAAATTAAAAATTAAATTAGTATTAAAATAATATTCTTATTTGGACAGTTGATTATTCTGGGAATAACAATAATGATCCATATTCATCTAGGAATAGTTGTATTTATTTTTGAACAAAAACAAACTGGGGAAACCCAGAAAAAACCTTAATCGAATCATTGGTTAACAAAAATAATTTATGACTTCATTATTACAATGTTTACTTGGCTTCTACTTAACAAACAAAAAAAATTCATAAATTCCATTAACAGTTTATGATTTAAACTTTAAACTAAGCTTTAAATTAAATATCAATTTCAACAGTCTTTTGATTTAAATTTTAAATATATATATTATACAGGTTGGTTTGTGAGACCCATTTCATTTCTTAGGATCTGGAATCTCGCAGCGGGCAACGGCTTTGTCAGGACATCTGCCACCTGGTGTTCTGTGGGAATATACTCTAAAATAATTAGTTTATTTTCAACTGGTTCTCTTGAGAAATGGTACTTGATATCAATGTGCTTCGAGCGTTTGTGGCATGTAGGATTATTAGCTATATTAATGCAACCTTGATTATCTTCTAGTATTTTGATTGGTTTATTTAATTCAAATTTTATACTAGATACTAACGATTTCAGCCCTAAAGCTTCTCTTACTGCCTCAAATAAAGCCATATATTCGGCTTCAGTGGAAGAAGCAGCCACTGAATTTTGTTTCTTTGTATTCCAGCAAATTACATTTGAGTCAAACATTTTAAATATAAAGCCAGTTGTACTTTTTCTATCGGTATCACTTCCCGCCCAATCAGAATCAACATATCCGATAATTGTATCCTTAAAATCTTATTTTTCATAAAAGTTAATTTTAGATCTACAGTACCCTTCACATATCTTAAAACTCTTTTAAAATTTTGCCATAATTCTGAATTGTTTTTGTTTGCGTATCTACTTAATATGCTTATAGCTGTACTTAGATCGGGACGAGTGCATAACATTAAGTACATCAAACACCCAATCAGATTTCGGCACGGCGCATTACATTCTATATCTGAGTTTAAGGCTTCATAATTTAACTTAGTTGGAAGTGGTGTACTAGCAACATGACAATCTTCCATATTAAATTTCTTTAAAATATTATTAATGTATGTTGATTGACTAAGATACATATAACCATCTTTCTTTTCTACTTTTATTCCAATAAAATGGCTTATCTCACATAAGTCAGTCATCCGAAATTTAATCATTAGAAATTTCTTAAGATTAGCCATTGTAACAGAGCTCTCTGTTACAATTACTAGATCATCAACGTATAAAAGCACATAGATATTTTTCAAGATATCCCCATGGTCTAATAAATAGATACATCTATCCACGGCCGAATTGCTAAAACCCATAGTTTTTAAAACATTTTCAAATGTCTCAAACCAACATCGTGCCGCTTGCTTCAATCCATAAATTGATTTATTCAATTTACAGACTTTACCATTTTCATTTGATAATCCTTCCGGAATCTTCATATAGATTTCCTCTTTCAAAATACCATTAAGGAATGCAGTCTTAACATCCATATGGCGTACTTTCAAATTAAATTGGTTTGCGGTGGATAGAATGAATCTGAAACTGGATATTTTTGCAACTGGAGCAAATGTCTCATCGTAATCTAAAAGATATTCTTGAGTGAATCCTCGAGCTACCAATCTAGCCTTATATCTGATTTGTTTTCCATGCTCATCAGTTTTTATAGTAAAAACCCACTTACAATCAACAATATTTTTATCTAGAGGCCTATCAACAAGTGTCCAAGTTTTGTTATAGAAATGAGAATCCAATTCTTCTTTTACGGCTTCTTCCCATTTAATCCTGTCTGTACTATTTTTAATATCATTGAAATTATTAGGAACTAGCTGCCCGTCCCAGCTTCTCCCGGGTTTTTTTTTAAAGTTGCAAAAACTTTGGTTGATTATTATTTGCGGGAAGTAAGGAACCAATTCTGTGATACACCTGTCCTTGGATGGTAGAAGTAAGTGAAAATCCAGGCATTACGACCTCCTTATCTACTTCAAATTACGTCATCTGAAAGTAAGAATTATACTTTCTAATCCTGCTTAAAAACCGGCGCGATTCGTTACTGTCGTATAAAATAAAAGTTTTGAGAAGTTGCTCTGACTCGCCAAGTAATGGAATTTTAACCTTTCCACCAGAACAGCATATACCTGGAGTTTCTTCATCCCATCTGCATCTGCTTCACAATATCTGCATTTTTTATCCATTCTTCCAATGATATCCAATCGGTGATTAACATAGTCGATCAAAGGGTCATACTCAAAGGAGACACCATTAAACGCCTCCCACGTTCTCATTGATAACGTACGTGTTCTTTCTGCCTGCCGCTCAACATTTAAAAGACGTCATCTTTGTGAATCTTCATCAGACTCTGCCGTCTGAGTCTGTTCTACTGTCTCAGCAGCTCTTTGAGATGCGTGGCGTTCAGCATCCAGGGTCTGACGGGCCCGAGTCTGCGCATAGGTCTCAGAAGCTCTTTGAGTCGCATGACGCTGAGAATCTAACATCTAACGCGTCCGAGTCTGCTCTTCAGATTCTTGGCCTCTAGCAACTTTTGCAGCTCGAGCTCTGCTAGAAATACTGCTTAGATTGGATTTACGTTTGCGTGGCATATCGAAAACAATAACGGGAGTTTTAAAAACTACAACGTAAGACAACGTAAAGCAAACCATTTTACTTAAAACGTAATGCCTACTGCCTACCCCATAAGAACGATTGCGTGATTATTCCGTTTCGCCACCTGCTGCTTACCACCTAAGAACGATGGCGTGATTATTTATAGCCTATTAGGATTTCTAGATTATCATCTATCACCATACCAAGTTTCATCAAAATCCGTTCAGCCGTTTAGGCGTGAAAGAGTAACAGAAAGACAGAAACATTTCCACATTTATATATTAGTATGGATATCACTACAAAAAGTATGCGCGTTCATTAAACAATTGTAATTCAATTATTATTATTAGGTGGCACTACAACCCGATTCGGGTTTTGGCCGACCTCAGCGTCTCCCTCCAGGCGCCTCTGTTCCAGTTTGTGTTTTGGTCAAGTATCTTTTGCTACTGGAATTAGTATTTTTCCTTAGATCAAAACCGGACAGTATCGACATCTATTAGATTCTTTTGGAGTTAACAGATAATTGTGACTTTCAATTAATTATAGACAAATAATTAGCAATAAAATAAAATTGCGACTATAACTAAAGATCTAAGCTATCCTATCTCTCAAGTTGGACCAGACTGCTCATGGTATGCCAATTTAATTTAACATCGGTTAAGTAGTTTAGGAGTCCATCGCGGACAAACATCGTGACAGGAGATTTATATATATAAGATGTATCTATATACACCTTCAAACAAGGCCATTAGGGTAAAAATGGTTTTTGTTTGTTAGGTGAGTCTTTAAGTCATTCTTATTTTAATGTCATACTGATCTAGAAACTGCGAGAGCTCGTATTTGTACTGTGAAATAATTTTCTTTTAATAACTTTAGAAGGAGATTTTGAGGGCGCATAAGTTCCTGCAGCGTTTGCTGTATTGCTACCATTGTATTGGCTATAGTTGTCAGCATTGCTTGTGTGTTTGCATTCGCATTTTTGCCACTAGTTTCTAAAATCTGGTTCAAGGTTTGTTTATTGTTGTTGCCGCACTATATCAGCAGTGGTTTGCTGACCTGTCAGCTTAGATACTGAGGCGTTCATCCCGTTGTTGTTTCTTAACGCCTGTGCAAAAGAGACTCCCGGGATCTTGGTCATTGGTACAAATGGAGAAATGCTTCGGGCTACAGGATTTCGAGCTGCAGTTATATGTTGGCCTAGTCGACTTTTCAACTCTTTATAGACAGGACAACCTGTAGTTTGCAGTGTGGTTTCCCCCACAATTACTATATTTTTTCGCAGAATGGTTTTAATTGTTTATTGGGCAGGCCTCATTTGAGTGTGCATCTCTGCAGGCAACGCAGACTGCACGTAGGGTGCAGAAAGTTTTCGTATGACCGTATTCCTGACAATTCATACGTTGCATGGGCCTATTCCGCTGGTGGGGTTCCTCAACGGTGATCCTACGGTGCAGCAGATATTGAAGCTTATATATTGGGTGGACTTCATTGTTTTTTAATTTCATAGTTTCCAGCTCCAATTCTACCTTGAACATTGGCTGCGGAACTTTTATTTAATATATTCCTAGCCTGTTTGACATTAAAGCCCTTTTCTTTAAATCCAGATATTATCTCGTATATAGGGACTGTTGTTTCAATACCTTTAATAACTTGCAACTTTTAAGTTGGCAGGTTTAGTAACTTATTTTTCCGTTGGCAAGGTGTTTGGCAACAGATCGATAGTTGAAGTAGCGGGGCGTCCGACTGAAGGCAGCAAACTCCTGGTGGGCAGCGACGGCTGGCAGTGGTAAGCTGTGGGGATGAAAAAAACACACTCGGATCGCGGAAAAGAAAAGACTTTGGACTTCGGTAATAGCGCGGACCGGCCGGGCGTTTATTCACACGAGTGACGTATTTGGTACTTCTTTAAGCTATCCTAATCTAAGCGCTTGGAGGCGCAGCGGAGACTTCTTGCGCTCGGGGAGTGGAGAGTCTGGACGGCCGAGCGCGACACGTTCAAAGCTCCGGGAGAGGGAGAGTGCGGTGTGGGGAGAAGCTCAGGGAGAGGGAGAGCGGGAGAGGCCTGAACATTCCGCCCCCCTTGCAACCGCTGGCGTTTCAACATAACTAGCCCTGGTTGCAGGCGCCGGACAGGATCCAGCCGAAGATGGTCTTCTGGGCTACTGGCAACCCCTCGGCGACCAGGTGGAATCCTGGTTGGATGACCTTGGCGTAGACATCCGCACCCAGGATCGTGGAAATCGCCGCCGGCAGATAGAACCGCTTGTCGGCCAGCGGAAGGTCCTTGAAGCGGCCGACGACAGATTCGTCGATCGCTCGGATGGGGGTGCGGACGCCGACGCCGGGTTCGATCTTGAGGACGACTTCCAACGCAGCTCCCTCGACGACTTTCGATCGGAGGATCGCCTTGCACACCCTTTCTTCTCCGACCTTGGTGGTCGGCAGACGAAGGCTGGACGCCAGGGTCGATGAGCGCCACGGTGTCCACGATCTTCGGACCCGCCTCCAGGGTGACCAAAGCTGTTGGAAGGACGTTGACGACGCGGTGTTGGAGGAGGGTCGCCAGCGTCGGAGCAGCGCGAGCTGCGCGAGTCAAGGGCTCAGGTGTCGAGGATGCTGAGCGAGGTGGAGAAGCGAGTGCTCTACGAGTTGGCGGATCTTGCTGGCGCGAATGCCGCTGAGAAGCGGAGCCCTTTTGGAAAGCTTGGAAGTCTCGGAGGGCTCGGTGATGTGGAGCAGCGTGTGATGCTCCTTATCGCACGTTCTGCACTGATCACCGCTACGGCAGTCCCCTTGCGAATGCTCGTGGGCAAGGCAATTTGCGCAGTACTTGTTGACAAGAACTGCCCGTAGCCGCTTCTCCGCGCTCAGCTTGAGGAACCTCTGGCACCTCCTTAGAAGGTGGATCCCCCGGCAGACTCGGCACCGGTAGGACTGCGTGCCTCGAGTCCGCCTGCTCTCCAACACTTGAGCGTTTTGCTTACGCGGAGCCATTGACTACGGGTTTTGACGGTGGATCATGAAAAGGAAAAAAACAAAGGAAGAGGTTTTATAATGGTATGACTCGGGGCTTACGGACTACGGATAACGACGTATGGATTACTGGGAAGTTTGGGAAGCCTCTCCGGGAAGGAGAGCAATTTTGGCTACTGGACGTCGTACAAAGCCGCGCGCCGTCCGGATGTCGACTACGTGGACGTTGCCATCGGCTCCAGGAAAGACGGAGTCGATTCTACCGAGTCGCCACTCATTTGAGGGCAGATTGTCGTCTTTGATGACGACCATATCCCCGACACGCATATTCTCGGTGGGACACTTTCACTTGTTGCGCTTGTGGAGCTCTTTAAGGTACTCGTTCTTCCATCGTGCGCTGAATTGCTGATGGAGAGCTTTCAAGTGTTGCCACCGGTTCAATATGGACTTGGATTCTTCATTTACTTCGGGTTCCACTATAGATAGAAGAGGGCCGCCGACAAGAAAGTGCCCTGGTGTCAACGCTAGAAGATCAGTGGGATCCTCTGACATGGGAGATAGCGGTCTGCAGTTTAGACAAGCTTCAATCTTCGCTAGCAGAGTGGTAAGTTTTTCAACGGTATACTTCCGCGTAGCTGTGCATTTATAGAACAAAGCCTTGAAGCTCTTGACAGCAGCTTCCCATAGGCCTTCCATATGGGGTGCCCCTGGCGGAATGAAATGCCAAGCGAGCTGCTGATGACTATACGCATCAGTCACAGACTCTTTAACGGCCTGGAGAAAATCTCGGGACAGTAATGTGGCAGCGCCAACAAAGGTCTTCCCATTGTCCGACTGCACTTGGCGAGGACACCCTCTTCTGGATACGAACCGAGCGAACGCCGCAAGAAATTTCTCGGTCGTCAGATCTGAAGTAGGCTCCAAATGGATAGCCTTGGTGGAGAAACAAACGAAAACCAACACATACCCTTTCGTAATGAGACATGCTCTACCCGTGTAATTCTTTATATCGAAGGGCTCTGCGTAGTCCATCCCCGTGTACGTGAATGGACGGGAGAATGACACTCGTTCTCTTGGCAAATTTCCCATCATCTGAACTTGCAATCTCCTTTTGTAGCTAACGCAGACCTTGCAGGCATTGATAACTGCCTTAAACAAGTTTTTAATTCTCGGAACCCAATATCTGGAACGGGTGAGACGTACCACCAACTGTTTACCTCCGTGTAGCGTTATGAGATGCGTGAACTTTACCAGAAGCCGAGAGAGTGAACATTCGTACGGGAGGATTATCGAATGTCGTTCATCGTATCGCAAACTTTCAGAGGCTGTTACACGGCCACATGCCCTTATCAGCCCCTTCTGACCTAGGAAAGGGTTTAAGGAAAGGATCGAACTGGAAGGGGGCACCGAAAGCTTCTGACTCAAGCAGCGATATTCGTTAGTTAAATACCTGCGTTGAGTGCAGATAATCATGAGCCGTTCGGCGGCGACAAGTTCCTTGGCCCCCCAGACGGATCTCTGAAAGCGGCGATTGTTTTTTGCACCGATTGATAAATCGCTGGACATACGCGAGGACCCGCAACACTCTATCCAATTTGGAAAACCGAACAAGGAATATACGCTACGTGGGCTTTGACTGCTCGCTTTTCGATCTCGGTCACGGGTAGGTCGGTCCCCTGGCTAGGCCATTGGCTACGTGGTTTTTGCAACCAAGTGGATCCATGCCACCAGAGAGAACTACCGACAAGCTCTGGAAGGGCCACCCCTCGACTAGCCAAGTCAGCGGGATTATGCTCGGATTGAACGTGTGACCAGTTGGTTGCCTCTGTGGACTGAGTGATCTTCGTCACTCTGTTGGCAACGAAAGTAGTCCAATGGCAAGCTGGTTTTGCTAACCATGCCAACACATAAGTGGAGTCGGTCCAGCAGTGGAGACTCGAATTCAGCATCGGCATGCTGGGAAGGATCGCTTCAGCCATTTCGGCTAGCAGTAAAGCTTCGCACAGCTCTAGTCGAGGAAGCGACACAGTTTTGACTAGCGCAACATCTTTACGCGCACGTAGACCGCAGCGCCGTAGGCTTTCTGCGAGGCATCACAAAATCCATGATGCTCTAAGCGGAATTCTGGGCGAAAGGAAACCCATCTTGGAATGCGGACCTGATCAAGAACCGAATAGCTCTGAAGAAAACCGTGCCACCTTTGGCACAACTCAGAAGGCAGCTTATCGTCCCACCCCAGCTCCTGAAGCCAAATCTCTTGCATAAAGATCTTGGCACACACAACAAATAGAGCGAGCGAGCCTGCCGGATCAAACAGTTTGGCGATTTGGGAAAGCACCTGGCGTTTTGTGGGGGAGATTTCTGTGGGTAGATCTGGTGGAACGAAGAAAAACTCATAGGACGTCTCTCTACACCGAGAGTCTTGGCTGTACTTTCCTTGTCGAGATCAAGGAAATCGCTGTTTAGAAGATGATCGGCTTGGATATGAGCTAACACCTCTTTGTTGCTGGCTGTCCATTGCGGGCTTTCCGCCGCGGAGTCTAGGGCACTCTGTAACTCTTTTACTGTGAGCTGAGCATCTTCAGCCAAGTCAGCTCCCGAAAGGACATCGTCTACATACATTGCACTACGAATGACTTTGCTCGCGCTTCGATGGTTGAGCTGCACGTCAGTCGCCAGCTGTTGTAGGACTCGTATCGCCAGGAAGGGCGCACAATTAATCCCGAAAGTTACCGTCTTTAACTCAAAATCTCGAATGTACCCCTCGCTATTTCGGAATAAAATGCGTTGGAACGGGGTATGCTTCGGGTCTACCCAGATATGTCGATACATTTTCTCGATATCGGCATTGTAAACGTATCGGAAATATCGCCGTTTCAGAATTTGAATGGTCAGATCGGACTGTAAGACCGGGCCAGCATGAAGGACATCATTTAGACTGACCCCATTGTCTGAAGGGCTGGAGGCATTGAACACCACACGAAGCTTGATGGTCGTACTTTCCGGCTTGAGCACGGCATGATGCGGAAGATAATAACTCGCAGAATCATGGGTAGGAAAGACCTCTTTCATGTGGTTGAAATCGAGATATTCTGGAATGACGGTATCGTACTTCATTTTCTGTTGGCTGTCCCTTTTCCAACGCTGCTCGTTTCTTAAGAATTGAGCCAACGCAAAGGATCTGGAGTGTCCCAGGGTGGACTTTACGTTCTCCGAATCACGGAATGGAAGGCTTACGATATATTTTCCACTATCGTCTCTCGTGGTTGTCCGGAGGAAATTTTCCTCACAAGCCAAATCGGAACCTTTTGCCACTTTTATTGGCAGATCCTCCACCTCCCAAAACTTGGTGAGAAGTTGATCTAGGTTTGAATCGAATATATGGGAGATTCGAGTGGAGAAAGCGGAAATTTGCTCTTGCCTAGTAGCTGGTATTGGTTCGGTAAGGATCCATCCGAATATAGTCTCTTGACCAAGAAAAGAGCCACAGATGTTTGCTCGGGTGCCGCTTAGGAGTATGGAAGGCAGCAGATCAGCCCCGATTAATACGTCTATTTGTGCACTCTCAAAGAATTTCGGGTCTGCCAAAGAAAGTTCGGGAAGTTCCCGTAGGAAATGCTGCGGAATTGAGCAGGACGGAAGTTGACCAGCTAATTGTGGAAGGACATAGGCATAGGCGTCTAGTTGCAGGCCAGGCCTGGTCGGAGATCAAATTGAAAACTGGCAGAGTCTTTTGGATTCTGCTGCCAGTGTTTGGCTTAAGCCGGAGACTTGGGCTCGAATGATTTGATGAGGCAACTTAATCAAGTTGAACAGCCGCTCGGTCACGAATGTTGCCTCCGATCCAGAGTCGATCAAGGCACGAGCCTTGAAGGTTGATCCCAAATGGCAAATGTCAATAATGGCGGTGCCCAGGAAGACGGATCTATGACCCGTGGCAAAATAATTTTGCACCGTGGAGGTTGCGGCACTGGTAGTCGCTGGAGCGGTCGTAGTTGGTCTTGACCTGGGCGAAGTTGGAGTTGGAGTCGAGGGCGTTGGAGACGCGTTACTTCGATGGAGTAAAGCAACTATGAGTGCTGTCACAATCCCGTAGCTGATGTCTACGTGCGAAGCAGTTCAGACACAGCTTTTTGCCTTTGATATAAGCGGACCGCTCATCGACAGACTTCCGGAGAAACCGTGCGCATATCCGCACTGGATGGTTTTCTCGATTGCACAAGTCGCACCCTCTACCTCTGGGTACTACTCTTGCTTCATTGGAATGGATTCTGCGTGCCGTGGAATTAGAGGCTGCTGCTCTGGGCTGAGGCTGACTAGAGCCTGACGGACGGACATCATCTATGGCCTCTAGTGTCCTGTGACGCTTAGTGAGGAAGTTATTTAACTCCTGCAAATTGGGAACATCGACCTTGTTGTGGAGCGACTGCTCCCAGAGGGAAAGTGTTAACTTTGGGAATTTGGCGGAAACCATATAAACCAATAGGCAATCCCAATTGTCGGTGCTAATATTGCTCGTTTATATTGCGGTAAGGAAACTCTGTGTCTTAAAGCTCTCGCAAAGCTGGCCCAGATTCCTGAGTGATGGACTGCACATTGAACAGTATTTTTAAACAAGAAAGGACGCTAGCTTCGGCAAGCCGAAGCTTATATAACCTTGCATTCATTAAATATGTCGAACAAAATACATTAAGGCTAAACAACATCGAAGCTATGATGATTCTTCTATTCATTTTTCATATTGTTCATACGACAGCTATATGATATAATCGTCCGATTTTCCATTCATTTTCCATATTGTTCATACGACAGCTATATGATATAATCGTCCGATTTTGATGAAATTTAATTTGAAACTCAAGACTCATTAGAAAACTCTATATTCAAAAAATCATGATTGTCTGATGAAAAACAACAATCATTTTATTTCCGTTATTTCTATATAGATTTTTCGATCTTTCCTATGGCAGCTATATCGACGCATTTCCGCGACTGTATCGTATGTCGCTTTTTTTTCGAAATTGAGATTTTAATGCAAAATTGTTAGGCACCTAATGTCCCACTACCCTGTGAAATATTATAACTGAAAGCCCTATAGTTCCGATAAAAATTAAGTTTCAATTTTATCGTATGTTACAATGTGCGCGCGAAATTATCGTATGTCCATACAAATTTTTTTTCATTTGCATGGAAATACTGCAATCGCACAAAAATACCGAAATACAAACATAAAGAAAAAGCTTCTCCTGTAAAATTTGATTTTTCTACATACGATACAGTCGCGGAAATGCGTCGATATGATATAGTACTCTGATTTTTATGAAATTCTTTTTTTGCGATTTAAGAGTATTTAAAAAACTTGATGTTCCAAAAATCATGCTCGTGGGATTAAAAACAACGACGTTATAACTTTTTTTTTATCAGCTTGTGTTTGGGGGATTTGTGGAGCTTGCGCAATAAGATCCGCTATGTTCGCACCACAACTTTCGAAGACGCCGTAGCAATAATTGTATTTCGCTCGGAGAATAGGCAAGCTGTCAGCTGCACTGTCTCCCGCTGAATTCAGGCGTACATTACACTCATCGTACTCCTTCTTGATGCGCTCCCACAATGCTCGGACGTCTTCGCGTCGGATATTTAGCATGGACATGCTCGGAGGAGTCGGCGCCGGAGTGTTGCATCTCGCTTCGAATTCACTGAGTCGATCTGAAACCTCAATGAACTGATTCAGTGCAAAATCAGACGCAGCTAAAGCCATCTTTGTGAGTCTTCCTTGGGGAGAGGGAGTCTTATTGGACGGTTTAGGTGTGGGCGGCTTGACAACAATCTTTGGAGTTTTTGGTGGTGGAATAGAAGATTTCTTATTCATACCTTCCCTGGACATGCCAAAAAACGAAACCTTGGTTGGAAAACGAGTGTGCTGGTCGTAAGAAACAAATTTTGGACCTTTGGTATTGAAATTGCACTCTTGAAAAATTTTGTATTAAGCTGATTTAAGGAATTTGTCTCGCTAAAAGGAAACGGTCTATGGAAGCGAAGATAAATAGAAAAGAAATATATGCCCAGTGAAAACGGGGTATAATTAATCTGCACAGGAGCGAATATTAACTGGGGGCTGTCCATATATTACGTAATCACGTTTTCTGCGATTTTTGACCACCTCCCCCCTGGTAATCAAAAGTAATCATTTAATGAACACCCTCCCCCCCCTACAATGATTACGTTATCACAAAAAAAAAGATATGCAAATTTGTTCTTTTATTCTATATTTTCAAAAGGAGATTCCAGCCAATCTTTAATATTATTTACTAGTTGACCCGACAGACTTCGTCCTGTCAAAAAGATTTGTAATGTGGCAGTTTTTGTGCCTACGTATTTAAAAAAAATCTCCTAAACAGAACCGTCACCCTGTAATAGGGCGTTGTGAATAAAAAATAATTTAATAAAACATATATAAGGATTTAAAAGTATGTAATCGCTTTATTGTTAATCATGTGAATCATAATTTTTATTATTATCATTGTAGTGCTTTGTGGTATACGATGTTTTTTGTTTGATTACCTGGCGCATAGATAAACAAATCTGATGGTTTTCCAACACGGGAACAGGCAACATACAATTGACCATGTGAGAAACATGGGTTCTCTAGATTAATACCACAAACACTTAATGATTGCCCCTGGGACTTGTTTATAGTCATAGCAAAAGCAAGCCGCACTGGAAACTGTAGTCGTTTAAACTCAAATGGCACATTAGTCGGAATCATTGGGATGCGCGGTATGAGAACATCTTCTCCTTTATATTTTCCTTTGAGTATAGTTGCTTCTATCACATTGTTAAGTAATTTTTTTATCGCTAACCGTGTACCGTTGCAAAGACGCGGTTGGTTGATATTTCGCAACATTATAACCACCGATCCAACCTTTAATTGAAGATTGTGAGGTGGCAAACCTGGCAAATCCAGCGAGTTTAAAAATTCCGGTGGATAGTTGACTACATCATCTTGATTAGTAGCCGAATCAACTGATTTATATATCTTCAATTCGCCTATAATTTGTTCTTGAATTTTGAAATTTAATTCATTCACATCTAAGTTTTTTGCAGCCAGTATAGCTCGTTCGCTCAACCAATCATGGTTTCTGTAATTTTGAGAAACATCTGGAAACACCTTCTGAATAAGTTCATCTTTTGATCGAATTAACTGACAAAAACTTTGAGGAAAGTTAATGCAGCCAGTCAACATGTCTATAGGAAATTTGCCATTACCAATGTCAATGAGTTGTTTAGAAAATATGTTTCCAGATTGGTCATTTTGCAACTCGACACGCATATTCTTGCTTAAATGAAGTACTTTGACATATTTCCACAAATTGGAGGACTTTAGACATGCATTGAGTTCATCAGCTGGCGTTGATCGTGGAATCACTGGCAATGTTTGACGAAAATCTCCTCCTAATAAAATCATTGCACCACCAAATCAGTTATTATTGCTCCGTAGATCTTTTAAGGTTCTGTCTAAAGCCTCCAAAGATTTTTTATGTGCCATCGTGCATTCATCCCAAACAATCAATTTACATTGCTGCAAAACCTTTGCCATTGCAGAGTTCTTCGAAACGTTGCAGGTTGGAGTTTCATTGCTTTGCATATTTAATGGCAATTTTAGTGCTGAATGGGCTGTTCGACCACCTTCAAGCAAAGTTGCTGCGATTCCCGACGAAGCGAGTGCAAGTGCAATTTTATTTTGTGAGCGTATTGTTGCTAATATTAATGAAATCAAAAAGTTTTTCCTGTACCACCAGGTGCATCTAAGAAGTAAATCCCTCCAGTTTCATCATTTGTTACTTCCATAAGAGTTTCAAATACATACTTCTGTTGTTCATTTAACAGTGGAAGAATTGTTTGAATTAATTCTTTCAAAGCGTTGAGATCATACAGTCATTCTCGATGCAACTCTTGGTTAAAAGCGTCATGCATTGGACGATTGGGCGCTTCACGCGTTTGTGATATCCGAATTCTTTCACGTTCATTTACGTATTCACGTTCTTGTGCAGTACGATTAGATCGGTAATTAGACTGGTTTGTAGCATTTCTGGTTCTTCTACCTAAATTGCTTCGTCTTATAGCAGGCATTATTTTTTCACTACTCACAAACAAAACACTTTTTTTTATAAAAACTCTGATAAAGCAAACCTTTTTACTTAAAACCAAATGCCTACTGCCTACCCCATAAGAACGATTGCGTAATTACATACAACATTGTGTACATCTGTTAAGCCGCTAGCGACTTTTCCAGAAGGTTTTCTCATAATTTTCTTATGCTACAACCTTCTTCTTGTTCTAAGCTATCTCCCTATCAATTTTCAGCCAAATCGGTCAAGCCGTTTTCATGTGATGCGCTTACCAACACATTTTGCGATTCATTTTTATATATAAGATTACTGGAAGTTGGCTTGTCAAAATCTGTTTATCTCCGCAGGTATTATCTTTGTCTTCGTCGTCTACATAGTCTATACAAATAATAGAATATGTATATCGACTTAATTATAGAGTTGCATTCGAAACCTATTAACGGAGTAAGCGGCGCGAAACCAATTTTTTAATATATACTTTTAACAACAAAATTTTTATAAAATGATTACGTAATCAATATCCAAGACCCCTCCCTCCCCATGTAATCAAACATAATCATTTCCTTGACCCTCCCCCCTAAGTGATTACGTAATATATGGACAGCCCCTTGCCAAAAAAAACCCAGAATAATTAACCCTTTACATGGTGGTGATGCATATCTGCATCATACCGTTCAAATTCAATTATTTTTCAACGGGCATTGCAAAACTGTCTGAAATCTTTTTGATGCTGTTCAGAAACTTTCGTTTTTTATATAACAAGTGTTAGTCAGTCAGAACTCTGTCCAATACTCAACAGCTGATTACTTTTCCCGCCAATTTGGTGAATGTGGAAATCTGAATTGGTTGTGCAGTTTCTCATCCAAATATAAATAACAACAAAAAATGTGTAGTTGATTTAATTTATATTTTTAAACAAGTAAATATTATATTTAGTTATATCTTGTCGAGTTTTTGTGTTTGTTGCATTATAATACGAATAAATCAACAATTTCGCTTTGTTGCAGATATGCATCAAAGTAGCTTAACACATAAAAAAAATACTGTAAATATACGAACTTCACTGGATTCTCCCAAACGGAGTGCGAAAAAGGTGTAGTTTTTTTATGTTTTAATAAAAGAAATAATTGCTTTAAAAAATTTTATTTAAATTGACATATTTAAAATATAAATTGCTATATATTAATATTGAATGAATATTATTGTAACATTCGTATAACAGCCTTTCATATATAAACATCAAATATAACAACCTTTATATAACAGACATAAACCACGCTCAAAAGCTTCAAAGCTCCTTTGACCGATCAATGTAACTAAACTTCAAAGCTCCTTTAATTACCATATGTTTCATATTGACTAATGTAAGATTACGATAAGAACATAAGAACAGTTAGGATTAAGCTTATGCATAAGAACCAATGTAAACCAAAAACGTACAAATAAAGTCATTCAAGCATTACGCCTACTACATGGCGATCCTGCCTATTATCGGCAAAGAAAAAAAATATATATAAGAGCCCAAGCCAATACCATACGGCATGCTCAACATTCAGAACAAAAAAGCCGTAGACAACATACAGCCTACATCCACATCAGAGCCGCACCTGCAGGACGAAAGGTTGGAGAAAACCATACAGTGGGCCCAACAACGATACTTCAAGTGGAAAGGGGAAAAAAGCGAACACCTGGAGGCCATCAGGGAGGCGCTAATAATCGACCCAGAAGCCGGCCCGAAACCACGCGTCGTATGGAAAACACCAAACGCATCACCGCCAGCAAAAAGACAGCGAGGAGGGAAGATCGTCAAACTCCGAAGGCTACGAGCAGCACTGCTATCGCTCGTCAACCACGAGCCACCACCACCTTGGGACGAAGCCTGCGAAATATGGAAAAGGATTGACGCCATCGAAAAGCAACAAGAAACTGACGCACAAAGACGACACCAACAACAACAACAATAACAAAAAAAAAATAAAAAAGAACTTGGCGAAAACGCCGTTGTTATAAAATTTAAAAACAAAAAAAAAATATAAAAATATACATATTAAAATTATTATGAATGAATTTAAAATTTGAAACAAACCAAATTAAAATTATTACCTATGTATATATAGAAGATTAAAATGTATATAAAAGCAATGAATGAATTTAAAATTTAAAACAAGCAAAATTAAAATTGTTATTTATAAGGCTAAAATTAACATATACATATTAAAATTATTATGAATGAATTTAAAATTTGAAACAAACCTAATTAAAATTATTACCTATGTATATGTCGCAGTGTGATTCCTAGTAAATGTAGCATGCTGGTAATTTGGGAGTTCGGGGAATTCCTTGCTTCTGCTTTACTAGTTGATATTCAGCGAAAGCACGGCAGCAGAGGCAGAGCCGCTCTGCTGCTGAGTGAGGTTCGATGGTAGGATACCAAGAGTTAGTTGATCTTGGGTATTGAAACCGATCGGAACTCGCTGTGCTGGCGTATGAGTAGATAAAGTGTGTGAAAAATGGAAGACATAATAGGATTTCCGACATCAGAAGTGGGATTGGCTCCGCCAAAAGAGGACAGCTCTAGCGTATATAGGGCAGCCTTAGAAGAGCAAAATCGCAATTTGATGGAAATAATAAAATCCATGCAGGCACCAAGAGCACCGGCAATGGATGGGAGAGCACTCCACGTCACTCTACCCAAGTTTTGCCCTGACACTGCTGGAGCAGATGCATCAGCTTGGTGTACTACAGTGGACTTAATTTTTGCAGAATGTCGCTCTCGTATAGAGAAAGCATCAGCCCCAACAGAAAGGAGTTATAGCGTGAGCAGCACGGCCGGATTGAAGGATCGATCGAAAATTAAATGTTTTAAGTGCGGTGAAAACGGACATGTGGCTTCTGTATGCCCCAAAAATCGTACTGGTGGAAAGAGCAAGAGCTATGAGAAGCGAGTTGACGTTTGTACAGTAGCTCCACCAAGTGGAACAATTACCTTATCCGGTGAGTCTATTCCATATTGTTTCGATTCTGGAGTCGAATGCTCACTGGTCAAGGAGAGTGTTGCGGATAAATTCAACGGAAAATGATTTCACAATATTGTAACTTTAAATGGCATAAGTAACAATTAAATTTGTAGCACATTGCAAGTTCTGAGTAATATTAATATTGAACAATATTGTTTAGAAGTTTTATTACATGTAGTTATGGACAAATATTTGAAGCATGACGTGTTGATTGGCCGTGAAGTTTTAGGCCTGGGCTTTGGTGTATCAATTGATGCAGATAAATTTTGCTTTTATAAGACAAAAAGAGTAAATGTTCTGGGTCTAGTGAAGTATGAAGAAATCATAAATTCTGATACCAATTTAAACGAACTGATAGACGGCGTTAGTAAGCGTGCGCCTGTGTCCCAAGAGGGGAATTGAGGACCGCACCATAACAGCTGTCTCACAGGGATGAGAAGTGTTATGGCGGGGGTCAAGGTGATTGGGTGTAAGCGTGCACACCAAATTAAATTGAGAAACTAAGAGACATCAAACACAGGGGCTAGATCTGATCAACAATAGTCATGCCTGGTGTGGATGATATTGTGTGGTGCAGTTTGGATCTGAGTAGATCGTGGCACTAGAGGTGCAAAGCGTCATGTGAGATGGCAAGAGCCCGTAACTGTGGTTTGATAGCGAGGATAGCCAAATGGGCGGGTTTGCGCAGAAGAGTACGAGCTACTGAGAGAGTGTTATACCAGGTCAAGTCGAAAGCACAAGTGTAGGACCAGGAGTGTTCTGTCATGGCGTGTGGCGTGGTTGACTGGTGTGGCAAGTTGATAGCCTGCGAAACCGACATTTGATGACGCAATTTATAAGGTTGTTTGTGTTTACTATTTGTTTTGATAAGAATTATGTTGAGAGATGAAAAAGATGAAAAGAGAAATGAAGCAAGAATGGTACCAATCTAGTGTTACAGTATGTACACGAGGACGTGTGATAGGTCAGGAAGGCCGTGTCGCAGTGTGATTCCTAGTAAATGTAGCATGCTGGTAATTTGGGAGTTCGGGGAATTCCTTGCTTCTGCTTTACTAGTTGATATTCAGCGAAAGCACGGCAGCAGAGGCAGAGACGCTCTGCTGCTGAGTGAGGTTCGATGGTAGGATACCAAGAGTTAGTTGATCTTGGGTATTGAAACCGATCGGAACTCGCTGTGCTGGCGTATGAGTAGATAAAGTGTGTGAAAAATGGAAGACATAATAGGATTTCCGACATATATATAGAAGATTAAAATGTAAATAAAAGAAATGAATGAATTTAAAATTTAAAAACAAACAAAATTAAAATTGTTATTTATAAGGCTAAAATTAAAAATAAAATAGATAAATAAAATAAATTTAAATTTAAATAAATTAATGTACACTTAAAAAAAAAAAAAAAAAAAAAAAAAAAACAAGGGAATTTAAATAATTTAATTTTGAGAAATTATTAAGCTTATAATTAAATTATAATTGTCAATGGAGTGGGAAGACATAAAGGACAAAATAGAATCACATAAAGAAAATTTTGATAAAGCCTACAAGTGTCTCAACAAAAACATATATATTCAACCATCTACAATTAAAAAACATTTAGATACCCTATTCGATAGCTTTAATAACATAAAGGTAATAATAAGAGAAAACTCTGAATTAGGAACACCCGATGAAAAGCCTCAAGTCACTGAAATAATAGAAACACTCAAAAATTATTTTGTTAATATCTGCAGTAAACATCAAATAACAGCTTCAATCTCAATTGCTCTAGAAAAACAAGCTGAATTTAGATTCGAAATAATCACAGACGTTAAGAAAACTCTCATAGCAAAGGACAAAATGGCACAAACATATATAGAATTCCTTAATTCAGCATCAAAATTGATCCAAGAGTTTGATGGGAAGGCTGAAAACCTTCAAAGTTTTATAGACTCACTCGAACTTTTGGACGACATTAAGGGTACACATGAGTCAACAGCAATCCGAATAATCAAAACAAAGCTAAAAGGTGATGTACGATTACTTGTTACAGAAGAAAAAACTATTGTAGAAATTATAGAGACTCTAAAAAGAAATATAAAGGGAGAATCAGTGCAGGTACTAGAAGCCCGATTAATGAATCTGGAACAACACGGGAAAACAGCTAACGCATATACATCCGAAATTGAAACAATTACAAAGGCACTAAAACGTGCATATATCATAGATAAGTTAAAGCCTGAAACAGCAAATGAATACGCGACTAGGGTAGCTGTCAGGGCCATTGTACTAAATTGTACAAACGAAAAATTAAAAACAATAATGGAGGCTGGTCAATTTACCAACATGAACGAAGTAATAGCTAAGTTTGTTAGTACCTCTACTAATATAACAGATAACACAATACTCTTTTCAAAACGAAGTCCTACAAACCAAAATGACAGATCAAAAAATTTTAATAGAAATTATAGAAATTACAACAGCTACAATAATAATGGTAGCTATCGCAACAATAACTATAGTAGTAATAGATATAACAACACAGGTTACAGAAGAAATAGCAGAAATAACTACAATAGTAGAAGCCATGAGAACAATAATAACATTAGATTTATAAATGAAGAAAATGAAAACACTAACAATAATAATAGATTCATAAACGAAGAAGAGCTGTAGCGGCGCCTGAAGAACGTTTTATAGTTCAGCCTAGAGGTATGCTTCGAATAACGGGTTCTGTAAGCGTAGCTTAAAAGAAAAAAAACTAGCTAGAAGCATTTCTCAAAGTATAGCTGATAACGATCGGCTTAGGAAATGCTAATCGGTGGAGTTGCCAGAATGTAGTTCGTGACTATCGCGTCAGCTGCGTCAGGGACGTTTTGGAAAGCTCCAAATTTTTGCATATAGTTCCATCGCTAGCTGCCTTGCATTTCCGTTTACAGCCTAGCTCAAGGATTTTTCCATCCGGCTAAGTTCTTTTCGTTTCGATCCTCGTGGAGTCCGGATGCAAGTGTTGTGAGATAAAAATAAAAGTAGTGCAAATTAAGTGACTAAGTGGAGGAAATTAACTTGGGAGAACTAGAACCCCAGCGCAAGTTTCAGCAAGGCTGCTGATTGCAAGAAGGGAGCTGTGTTGCACTTGGAGAAACAGCCTGTTATTTTTTTTTTGAGCCACGCATTTGTTTCTTTTGAGGGCCCTAGTCGTCAGGTATGTTTTGAAATATTCTTTTAATTGGTGCTGACTGTGCTCGTTGTTATCCAGATTTGGCCGCAAGCAGAAGGCAAGTCAAGGTCCACAGGGAGGCCTGCTCTGGCTAAAAAACTGTGTGCATAACGTCTGCGCACGCACCTGGTGCACACTCAGCACACACACCTAGGCCTGCGTGCATAACCTCATCACGCACACAGGCCTGAGCGAATAACCGCATCACACACACAGGCCTGCGCGCAACTTCAGCACACACACAGGCCTGCGCGCAACTTCAGCACACACACAGGCCTGCGCGCAACTTCAGCACACACACAGGCCTGCACGCAACTTCAGCACACACACAGGCCTGCGCGCAAAACTTCCGCACACACAGGCCTGCGCGAGAAACTTCCGCTCACTCATAGGCCTGCGCGACTGACTTCCGCACACACACAAACTTGTACGCATAACCTCACAGACACAGGCCTGTACCTCACACACACCGGCCTGCACATAACCTTTGGCCGCATCGAGGCGCAGGCGCCCCAATTTTGGCAGCAGTTTAGTTGGCAGAAGCGGAGCAGAATGTAATGGAAATTTCCCTACCGTCAGCAGCGTTGTTTTTTTTAAAGTTCGAGAAGAATATCGTCGCCGCCATGGATGGTCATTAAGAATGAAATTAAATTAAATTTTTTTTTGTTGAAAAATGAAACAATGAGAAGTTGAAATATGAAAGTTCAAAGTTAACTACCAGTTTTAATTGTATAATAATATTTTTGAAATCTAATCAATTCGACATATGTAAGATTTAATAGTGAGGCGCGTTTAAGAATGTCGGGCGAAAGGAATTGTTAAAAGTTGGAATATTATCCCAACCAAAAGTGAATTGTGAAAATCATTACATAACCTGGTGTTGTTATGCAACATACCAGCCATTTTTTTTCAGCATGCCGCGTCGGGAGATCGATCTTTCGCCGATGGACAAGTTGCGTGAGTCATTATTAAAAAAATTGGTTTAATTTCACATACATTTACGAGAGAAAGCAAAAATGCATCCATCAATTAAAGTAAATTCTATTTTTCCCGATATTTTGACGATAAGCTAAACTATTTGCTATTGTATTAAAAGAAAGCTCTTATGTAAACTTGCATATATCGTTTGATAACTTTTTTTTTTTAAAGAAAATACTGAATTGATTAATGAATTTAAAAACAAGAATTTATTATAAGGAAAACTTTGAAAGACAGCAATCTGCATTTACTGAATAATCAAATCAAAGATAAATAAGTCCAAATTATAAAATTCTCATATCTTACTTATCTACTACTTATCTACTATATACTATCTTACTTATAGGAATTAATATGAATTACTTTACCGAATTATTTTTGAATTACTTATTTGAATTAATATGAATTACTTATACCGAATTATTTTGAATTACTTATACGAATTAATATGAATTACTTACACTTGTACTTAGGCCAAATCTTTATATGCATATATATTTACTCCTACTAGATTATAAAATTATATTTCCCTATATTTCTACAATATTATAAATTTATTATCCTTTTTTTTTTACTTTATTTTTATAAATATCTCAAAGCTTATTAGCTATAATTCCGAACATGTTTACATACCTCTCCTTTTTTTTATATTTTTTTTTTTGATTATGTGAATAAAATAATGGAAATTTAAACCATTGCCTACTGAACTCTGCTGATGTTTTCACGGTCGTAGGGTACAGAAGGGGTCACCGGAGCCATGCTCTTGCGGCAGGTGATCTTAGGTAGGGTGGGCAACATGCGAGCACTATAACCTCCGTGTTTCGCTGAGTTAAACTTTCTCTCTTGCTTTTCTTTCTTTACTTTTCTTTCTAATAAAACCTATTTTTTTTTTAAATTTATTTATACTTCTTCCGGTTCAGTTAACTAACTTATAGTTTTGTCGCAAGCACGCTCAATTCTTAGTTTTTTAATAATAATGTGTAGACAGTGTCAGGGTCTGTATAAAGCAAGAACAACACCCCCAAAGCCGACGAGTTAGTGCCGGACCCTATAGCGTGCCCCGCAAGTACAGAACCCTCGATTCAGAACACTTCAGTCGAACGTTACACGCTACAGTTATAATTCATTATTATTAATAAGAGAAAGTGGCGCCCAACGTGTGGAGCCTTACTGAGTAAATTTTTTTTATTCATTAAGACTCACTGGTAAATAAATTCAATTTCTGTAAAACTTCATTTCCTATTTTTCATAAAAAAATTCTTTTGTATTTCTCTTATTTCTTGGAAAACATGCTAAGTGAATATAAGTATTCAAAGCTGTCCGGATTTGTAAGCTTACTAAAGAATTTTCCTAAATTTAGCAGAGATGATGAGGTGTCTTTAGTCCGAGGAAAACAGAAAATCCAAAAATCAATTTAGGTCTTCTGTCCCAGCTTAAAGTACCAAGTCGTTGAACTAACTATACTCTATAAATTAAAGATGGACATTAATGTTACTGTACGGAAAATACTGGCATCACTTGAGAGCAGTGCCGTATCCACAAATAGTTGGTGGCAATCTTTTATTTATCTTTTTCCTGAAGAATTATATTCCCTTTTCTTAGGCTGGAATACATGCGAATATGTTTTGAACAGGTCGCTGTCCGCTGTCCGAAATCAGAATGTAACCACTTCCCTCCTTTGGTATTTTGGAAATAAAAACCAAAGCAACAGTCTTTTATTTATCTTAGTTCTATCATTTCCGAGAAACTTTAACTTAAAAATACCCTTCGACTCGTGTGACATCTAGCAAGCAGTTCAGTTATTAATATCTTTTCCGTATATTAAATTTTTTTTTTTGATACCATTTTGTTTAAAGAAACATAATTATACATATTTACTTGTGAACAACTTCGGTTGCAGTTGGTTAGCTGTAGTCGTAACATTTTTTTTTTATTTTTTGTGGGCATTATGGGTGTGGACCGATCTCCGAATAAGGGGGCAGAAGGTGGCCCAGCTACAGTTTGTCCGATATGCAAATCCGATATTACTGTAGTCGAAATTTTCATAACCTCGTGTCATCATGAATTTCACAGGAAGTGCATAGAAGCGCATTTTAAGAAAAGCACACAATGTCCAGTATGCAAATCAGCTTGTAGGCCAGCAGTCAGTAAGCCACTTGATGGTTCAGGGCTACAAACTCGCAGTCGATCAAAAAGTAAGCAACCTTTAGAAAGTAGTGATAAATCAGCAACAGATGAGGGACCTTCCACATCAGGAGTTAACGCAAATACAAATAATAACGCGGCAGGCTTTATAACGGCTTACGCCATGACTTTACTTGCCATGGAGCGGAGACTACTCTCTACCCTTTCGGAAAAAGTGACCGAATTAATTCAAAGTTCATTGACGGACAGTCTTACAAGAGCTTTGGAGTCACAAATTAGTAGCAATGGTAATGTTCAGCAACCTGCTGCTATAGGCATGGAAAGTATGAATAGTCAGTCCGATTTAAGGAATGAACGACTGGAAAACTTCCGGCCTCTTACGGTCTCTCCTGGTTCTCAAAGAAGCACCACGTCTGACTTGCTGAACCGACCGGATAAAGTTGCGCAGATACTAAATGGATGGAAAATTAAATATTCAGGAGTAGGGGTGTCTGTCGACAATTTTATATACAGAGTAGAGACACTCACGAAGGAAACATTAGAAGGAAATTTCACCGTACTTTGTAAAAATGCAAGCGTGCTTTTTGAAGGGAAAGCCAACGAGTTCTATTGGCGATTTCACAAAGCACACGGCGAAGTTGTTTGGGATGCCTTTTGTGCAGCCTTACGTCAACAGTTTAGACCAAGTAGGGATGATGGGGATATCGAGGAACTGATAAGGAACACTACGCAAAAGCCAAATGAATCTTTCGATTGTTTTTATGAGACTATCTCTGGTTTAGTTGATCAACTAGAAGTTCCGTGGACGCCGCAGAAATTAGCACGGGTCCTTAAGAACAACCTACGTCCCGAAATCAGACATGAACTTTTAAATATCGAAATTAAATCAGTTTCGGAATTAAGAGAGATTTCAAACGATATTCGGGTTACGCTCAAGGCTCTTTATTCAAACGGGAAGTCTCTGAGGTCGATAAGGAACAAGAAGTTATGGAATCAGAATCCGAAAACGAAGCAGATATCGAGGCTTTTTCTTTGTTATGTTGGAACTGTCGCAAGGAAGGGCACAGATACCAGGATTGTGTATCTGAGAGACGAGTCTTTTGCTACGGTTGTGGAGCAGCAAATACATACAAACCGAATTGTAGTAAGTGCTCAAAAAACTACAAAACCGGCATGTCGAAGTCGCCATTCAGACAGAAGACTGCCATCTCCGTTCGAAGTCAAGCAACAATGACCGACGAATAGATGACGCAGCCATAGTTGTGTCACCCTCTCTCCCTGACGAACAAAAATTACCTGCTAGTCCTTTGCTACACAGCAAAATCCCAGAATTGAAAACCGTGGCCATCACGACCGTTGACCACGCACCTGAATTGGAAAAGTTTAAATCTCGTAGTCCGAAGCGAATCAAAGAATTTTGGCAGAATATTAGGAAATGCAAACTCGGTGTAGCGTACCTCAGCTCGTTTTCTGAAAGGCCCAAAGATCCTCGCCCATTCTTGCCAATTCGTCTTCTCAATCGTACCGTTTATGAATTGTTGGATTCTGGCGCAGCGATTAGTTGTGTTGGAGGACAGTTAGCTTGCGAACTATTAGACAAAAACGTTTATAAAACGATAAGAGCAAATGCAGCTACTGCAGATGGCAGATCGCAACAGATAGTAGGACGATTAAATTTAGATGTTGAATATGGTAACGTCAAAAAGCCATTGACGATTTACATAATACCTTCTTTGAAGCAAAATTTGTATTTGGGAATTGACTTCTGGAGGCTCTACGATCTGCTTCCGAAAAGTTTAAGTGTTTCTGAGCTGGAGGCTACCGAGTACAACGGTAAAGTAGAATCCGATCAACATGATTTGTCCGAGGCTGAGAGAGCCAAGCTAATGAATGTAATCAATTGTTTCCCCTCGTTTACGCAAGAAGGTCTCGGAAAGACCAATTTAATTATGCATTCGATCGATGTGGGTATGGCTAAACCAATAAAACAACGCCATTTCCCTGTCTCTCCCGCTGTAGAGAAGGCTATGTACGCCGAGATCGATAGGATGATACAATTGGGGGGTAATAGAAGAATCAGAAAGTGCTTGGTCCTCTCCAATCGTAATGGTAACGAAACCTGGAAAAGTAAGGATTTGTCTGGATTGTCGTAAGGTTAACAGTTTCACCGAAAAGGATGCATACCCACTCCCTCAAATTAGTGCCATTTTAAGCCGTTTGCCAAAGGCAGAATTCATATCCAGTCTGGATCTCAAGGATGCTTATTGGCAGGTGCCGTTAGAGGTTGCATCTCGAGACAAGACGGCGTTCACTGTTCCTGGTAGACCCCTCTACCAATTCAAAGTCATGCCGTTCGGGCTGTGCAATGCCACGAGCACAATGTCGCGTTTGATGGACAAGGTCGTTCCGGCTCATCTTAGGAACGAGGTGTTCATTTATCTAGACGATTTATTGGTAATTTCTGCTAGTTTTGAAAGGCATCTCGAAGTACTTAGGGAGTTAGCTCTTCACATAAGGCGTGCAGGTTTGACAATAAATATTGGCAAAAGTCACTTCTGCATGCTGCGTGTGCGCTATTTAGGCCATATAATAGGTGACGGTGGAATACGCACCGATCCTGAAAAGGTGGCTGCCATCACGAATTTTCCGCTACCCAGGACTTTGCGCAGCTTGAGGAGTTTTATGGGTTTGTGTGGGTGGTATAGGAAGTTTGTTCCAAATTTTGCATCATTATCCGCTCCTCTGACTGATTTAATGACCACGAAAAGGAGGTTTAATTTGACTGAGGAGGTAATTAAAGCTTTTGAACAGTTAAAATGGTGTCTTAGTGAGGCTCCAGTTTTATGCAGCCCCGATTTTTCTAAACCATTTGCAATTCATTGCGATGCAAGTAAAACCGGTGTTGGTGCAGTTCTTGTTCAAGTCTCTGAGGAAGGAGACGAGCGTCCAATTGCGTTCATTTCAAAGAAATTGAACAAAGCTCAGCGTAATTATACGGTTACTGAACAAGAATGTCTAGCAGCGATTGTAGCTCTTAAAAATTGTAGGGCCTACGTGGAAGGACATAAATTTAAAATCATAACCGACCACGCATCTTTAAAATGGTTAATGTCTAATCATGACCTGAATTCTCGCCTAGCTCGATGGGCGGCAGCGTTACAAAGATACAATTTCGATATTGAGCATCGTAAAGGATCCCTTAACATAGTTCCCGATTCGTTGTCTCGCGTTAACGAGGATACAGTAGCCGCCTTAGACTTGCGTGAAGGAATGCTCGTTGATCTCAGTTTGGAACATTTTAAGTCTGCTGGGTATGTTGATCTTGTAGAGAAAGTAGCGGCAAACCAAGCTAGTTTTCCCGATCTTTAGACCGACAGCGGTTATGTGTATCGGAAAGCCGAACATTTGACAGGAGAGCAAGTTCACGACGAATTTGCTTGAAACTCTGGATACCCAGAGAGTTAGTGCCCGAAATCCTTTCGCGAGCGCACGATAGCCCTTTGTCGTCACACTGTGGGATACACAAGACGATTGAGAGAGTGAGACGATATTATTTCTGGCCTGGCCTGGTGTCGGATATAAAGACTTATATCAACGCTTGTGAAGTGTGTAAAACCACAAAAGCTCCAAACTTCGTACTGCGTCCTCCTTTAGGAAAAGCCCCTGAAAGTCAGCGATTTTTCCAACGTCTTTTTATCGACTTCCTTGGACCTTATCCTAGATCGAGAAGCGGAAACATTGGTATTTTTATCGTTTTAGATAATTTTTCGAAGTATTTGTTTCTAAAAGCAATTCGGAAGATTGACACCAAGGTCGTTATAAAATATTTTGAAGCGGAGTTATTTATGGCGTATGGAGCTCCGGAGACGGTCGTGTCCGACAACGGTTCGCAATTTTGCTCTCATGCCTTTCAGAAGTTGATGCAACAATACGGAATTACTCACACACTGACTGCAGTGCATTCTCCTCAGGCTAATGCATCGGAGCGTGTTAACCGTTCGGTAATCTCTGCAATTAGGGCTTATTTGCGTCCTGATCAGAAGGACTGGGACGAGGATCTAAGCAAGATATGTTGTGCTTTAAGATCATCGGTACATGCTAGTATAGGTACCTCTCCATACTACATGGTTTTCGGCCAGCACATGATTACTTCCGGTTCCACGTACTCGTTGTTAAGGAAATTAAACCTATTAGATGATCGATCTTTAAAATTCAATCGAGAAGATTCTTTTGACATTGTTCGTGATAAAGCTTGTCAGCGTATGCAGGAAAAGCACGATGAGAATGAGAAGCGGTATAATCTTCGATCTCGAATCGTGTCCTTTGTCGAAGGGCAAGAAGTATTTCGCCGAAATTTCAAACAAAGTTGTTTTCAGACAGGCTATAACGCCAAATTCGGTCCTTCCCTCGTGAAAGCAAGAGTTCGGAAGAAACTAGGAAACGCTTATTACGAACTAGAAGATTTACAAGGACGTTTATTAGGCACATATAATGCGAAAGATATCCGACAGTAACGTGACTTCAGTCGTTATCACTCTAGGGTATTAGCAAGTATGTACCCTATCCTGATTTTCCGGGGGGCTTTGTAGCGGCGCCTGAAGAACGTTTTATAGTTCAGCCTAGAGGTATGCTTCGAATAACGGGTTCTGTAAGCGTAGCTTAAAAGAAAAAAAACTAGCTAGAAGCATTTCTCAAAGTATAGCTGATAACGATCGGCTTAGGAAATGCTAATCGGTGGAGTTGCCAGAATGTAGTTCGTGACTATCGCGTCAGCTGCGTCAGGGACGTTTTGGAAAGCTCCAAATTTTTGCATATAGTTCCATCGCTAGCTGCCTTGCATTTCCGTTTACAGCCTAGCTCAAGGATTTTTCCATCCGGCTAAGTTCTTTTCGTTTCGATCCTCGTGGAGTGCGGATGCAAGTGTTGTGAGATAAAAATAAAAGTAGTGCAAATTAAGTGACTAAGTGGAGGAAATTAACTTGGGAGAACTAGAACCCCAGCGCAAGTTTCAGCAAGGCTGCTGATTGCAAGAAGGGAGCTGTGTTGCACTTGGAGAAACAGCCTTCTATTTTTTTTTTTGAGCCACGCATTTGTTTCTTTTGAGGGCCCTAGTCGTCAGGTATGTTTTGAAATATTCTTTTAATTGGTGCTGACTGTGCTCGTTGTTATCCAGATTTGGCCGCAAGCAGAAGGCAAGTCAAGGTCCACAGGGAGGCCTGCTCTGGCTAAAAAACTGTGTGCATAACGTCTGCGCACGCACCTGGTGCAGACTCAGCACACACACCTAGGCCTGCGTGCATAACCTCATCACGCACACAGGCCTGAGCGAATAACCGCATCACACACACAGGCCTGCGCGCAACTTCAGCACACACACAGGCCTGCGCGCAACTTCAGCACACACACAGGCCTGCGCGCAACTTCAGCACACACACAGGCCTGCGCGCAACTTCAGCACACACACAGGCCTGCGCGCAAAACTTCCGCACACACAGGCCTGCGCGAGAAACTTCCGCTCACTCATAGGCCTGCGCGACTGACTTCCGCACACACACAAAACTTGTACGCATAACCTCACAGACACAGGCCTGTACCTCACACACACCGGCCTGCACATAACCTTTGGCCGCATCGAGGCGCAGGCGCCCCAATTTTGGCAGCAGTTTAGTTGGCAGAAGCGGAGCAGAATGTAATGGAAATTTCCCTACCGTCAGCAGCGTTGTTTTTTTTAAAGTTCGAGAAGAATATCGTCGCCGCCATGGATGGTCATTAAGAATGAAATTAAATTAAATTTTTTTTTGTTGAAAAATGATACAATGAGAAGTTGAAATATGAAAGTTCAAAGTTAACTACCAGTTTTAATTGTATAATAATATTTTTGAAATCTAATCATTTCGAAATATGTAAGATTTAATAGTGAGGCGCGTTTAAGAATGTCGGGCGAAAGGAATTGTTAAAAGTTGGAATATTATCCCAACCAAAAGTGAATTGTGAAAATCATTACATAACCTGGTGTTGTTATGCAACATACCAGCCATTTTTTTTCAGCATGCCGCGTCGGGAGATCGATCTTTCGCCGATGGACAAGTTGCGTGAGTCATTATTAAAAAAATTGGTTTAATTTCACATACATTTACGAGAGAAAGCAAAAATGCATCCATCAATTAAAGTAAATTCTATTTTTCCCGATATTTTGACGATAAGCTAAACTATTTGCTATTGTATTAAAAGAAAGCTCTTATGTAAACTTGCATATATCGTTTGATAACTTTTTTTTTTTAAAGAAAATACTGAATTGATTAATGAATTTAAAAACAAGAATTTATTATAAGGAAAACTTTGAAAGACAGCAATCTGCATTTACTGAATAATCAAATCAAAGATAAATAAGTCCAAATTATAAAATTCTCTTATCCAATTATTTTTTAAATTACTTATAGGAATTAATATGAATTACTTTACCGAATTATTTTTGAATTACTTATTTGAATTAATATGAATTACTTATACCGAATTATTTTGAATTACTTATACGAATTAATATGAATTACTTACACTTGTACTTAGGCCAAATCTTTATATGCATATATATTTACTCCTACTAGATTATAAAATTATATTTCCCTATATTTCTACAATATTATAAATTTATTATCCTTTTTTTTTACTTTATTTTTATAAATATCTCAAAGCTTATTAGCTATAATTCCGAACATGTTTACATACCTCTCCTTTTTTTATATATTTTTTTTTTGATTATGTGAATAAAATAATGGAAATTTAAACCATTGCCTACTGAACTCTGCTGATGTTTTCACGGTCGTAGGGTACAGAAGGGGTCACCGGAGCCATGCTCTTGCGGCAGGTGATCTTAGGTAGGGTGGGCAACATGCGAGCACTATAACATCCGTGTTTCGCTGAGTTAAACTTTCTCTCTTGCTTTTCTTTCTTTACTTTTCTTTCTAATAAAACCTATTTTTTTTTTAAATTTATTTATACTTCTTCCGGTTCAGTTAACTAACTTATAGTTTTGTCGCAAGCACGCTCAATTCTTAGTTTTTTAATAATAATGTGTAGACAGTGTCAGGGTCTGTATAAAGCAAGAACAACACCCCCAAAGCCGACGAGTTAGGGCCGGTACAGAACCCTCGATTCAGAACACTTCAGTCGAACGTTACACGCTACAGAGCAGCAGGAAAACTCTGTACGTCCCCTGAGTTCAAATTAAGTACACACATACTTTATACACTAAGTCAAAACCTCAATATCTGTATTAGATTAAGAATAAACAGAATAAACATTACATTATTACTAGATACCGGTGGTGACATCTCTTTAATAAAACAAAAAATCATACTACCAAACTCAAGCCAAATTAACAGAAACAAACGCACAAGTTTACATGGAATAGGGGAAAGCACGGTAAACACATTAGGAGAAATTCAACTAAAACTGACTACCCATAACACAACATTACCACATACCTTTCATATAGTAAAAGATGACTTCCCAATCCCGTACGATGGATTAAGGCCTAGATTTTATAAAAAATTATAACTGCCTTCTTGACTACAAAAACAACATACTTATCCTTAACCAACCTTATGAAAATCAAGAAACATTAATCCCAATACTAATAAAACCTCAAAATAATCCCAGCCAGAACAGAAATAATAGAAAAAATTACAAAAAACAACAAAGAAAACGAAATATTAATCCCAAACCAAGAAATCCATCCAAGTGTATTCATAGCTAATACAATAATTTCAAAAAACAGCCCTTTCGTCCGCAGTATTAACACTAACTCTAAAGAAGCCCAAATACAGAAGACAAAACTTAAGAATGAAAAACTATCTGACTACGAACTATACAATCTTGCACACACACAAACAAAACAACATCAAAAGGACATTATGTCAACTCTAGAAAAGAACTTTCCATTATTCGTGAAAACAGAAATATACAATTTGTGCAATGAATATACAGACATATTTGCTAAACAAGACGATAAAATTACATGTAATAACATTTACAAACAGAGACTAACCTTGAAAGACAATACACCAGTATACACAAAGAACTACAGAATTCCACATAATCAAAAAGCAGAAATAAATAAACACATAGACAAACTTATAAATGACAAAATAATAGAACCATCAATGTCTGAATTCAACAGCCCAATTTTATTACTTCCAAAAAAATCGTTACCTGGCAGCACTGAAAAAAGGTGGCGCCTAGTAATAGACTACAGAAAAATAAATAAACAATTAATAGCCGACAAATTCCCACTACCTAGAATGGACGACATTTTAGACCAATTAGGACGAGCAAAATATTTTTCCTGTTTAGATCTGATGTCAGGATTCCACCAAATAGAACTAGAAGAAACATCTCGTGACATCACGTCATTCTCCACAGACAGAGGATTCTACAGATTTAAAAGGCTACCATACGGATTAAAAATAGCCCCAAACTCTTTCCAAAGAATGATGACGTTAGCATTTGCAGGGTTAAAACCCTCTCAAGCGTTCCTTTATATGGGCGATCTAATAGTTATAGGGTGCTCAGAAAAACACATGCTTGATAATCTAGAAGACGTTTTTAAAACATGCCAACGGTATAACTTAAAGCTACATCCAGAAAAATGCATATTTTTTAAACATGAAGTAGCATTTTTAGGACATAAATGTACAAATAAAGGGATATTGCCAGATGATAGTAAATTTGAAACAATAAAAAACTACCCAATTCCTAAAAACGGGGAAGAAGCGAAACGATTCATAGCCTTCTGCAATTACTATCGCCGATTTATGCCAAATTTCGCAAAGTCAGCACGCCATTGTAATAGTTTTTAATTAAATTTGTAAAACACTGCGGTTAGTTCATTTTTGCATTATATATTTATTAAAACATTTTCGTATAAACCTTATAGATTGGAGCTCCACTTAATAATGTGGCTCTCTGCTTAAGATCTATTGGCCTTGGCTCACAATTCATATAGCTGCGCGAGCAGCGCCGCGGCCAAACGTTTATGTATATAAACATGTATATTAATGTACGTGTGCCGCTGCAGAGCAGCGGCCAACGCTTATGCATAAGTGTATATGAGCGGCGCTAGCAGCGGTCAACGCTTATGCATAAGTGTATATGAGCGGCGCAAGCAGCGGGCGCGCATGAGAGGGAGAGTGTTATGCTCACACTGTAAACGAATGATCGGCCGCGCATGCAGACATGCCGGCTCAGCATTTAGGATGCTCATAACATTGTTGTGTGGGTCGAATTACTCTGCACTTGAAGTGCTGGGAATATTTGGCCATAACCAAACGCCACAATGTTGCAGTGATATACATAAGTGGTACAGTGTGTACCCGATATGTGAGCATACTACATCTCCCCCTTTAGAAAAATAACGTAATAAAATGTAGTTATTTTGTTAGTTTTTACGTTATTTAGAAATGTTTTAATTAGTAGTAAAAATTAAACTTGTGGTATTACTTATGATTGATGAAATTATAGAAATGAATTTATGAATTTAAATGAAAAAATTTTTCCTTTTTTTTTTTTTTTTGGATCCGTTTTTTTCTCTCTCTTTTTTTTTTTTTTTTTGTGTTAACTTTCTATGGAAATTCTATATTAGAAACTTTATTCTACAAAAAGTTTTAGTCTATCCTTATGAACTGTTTGTTTTTTGTTTTTATTATTTGAAATTAAAACGTTTTCGTTTTCCCCTAATTCCGTTACCGTGTACGGACCTGTATATTTATATTCTAGCTTATGCCCTACTTCATTTTTTAATAGTACTTTATCTCCTACCGAAATTTCTATATTTCTAACATTTTTATCATATAGCTCCTTATTCTTTTTCTTATATTCTTCTATCATTATCCTTGCTCTTTTGTATGCTACTTCTAACCTGTACTTACTTTCTTTAGCGTAATCTTCTATATTGTAGATTACTTCTATATTATTAATGGTATTGAAATGCTTTGGTAAATTGTTAGTTTTTCCAAAGACTAATTCATATGGACAATAGTTATGTACCATAGATGGGGTCGTGTTGAAACAATATACAAAATATTGAAGCCATATGTCCCAATCAGTTTTATCCACCGATATATATGAACGTATGTATTCATTAAAGGTTCTATGACTTCTTTCTATTGTTCCAACTGTCTGGTGGTGGTGTGCAGTTGATGTAATATTTTTTATTTTCAGGTATTTGCATAGGTCTTGTATAATTGAATTTTTGTATTCTGTTCCCATGTCCGAAATGAACGTCTTCATTGGACCGTACTTTAGAATAAAATTTTCAAATATTGCTTTTGCAACAGTATTTGCACTTTTATTAGCAATTGGAATGGCAATTAGATATTTTGTTAAATCGCAGATTAAAGTAACTGCGTATTCATTCCCTTGTTCAGACTTAGGCAGTGGACCGATCGTATCCACGATTACCCTGTCAAAAGCTGCTAGTGGTGTTTCCGTAATAGTTAATGGGGTCTTTGTATGCGTGGTTATTTTCGCTTTTTGACATTCTAGACATTTCCGTATGTACTCTTTAATATATCGAGTCATACCTTTCCAAAAGTAATGTCTTTTGACTTTGGCCAAAGTTTTGGTAATGCCAGTGTGACCTCCTTGAATGGGTTCGTTATGGTATGTAGACAGTATAGCTTCTTTTTCTTTTTCAGAATTTATTTGGGTCACCGGGTTGAGTAGCGCTACTCTTAATGATTTTAATGTTTTATTGCCCATTATCTTGAAATTATCTAATGAAACGTGTTCAAAGATATTTTCCCACGGTGCCACTTTGAGTTGGCTGATTTTATGTATACCGGCTTGCGTTTCAAGCCTTTGGAAAAACTGACCTAAGTCAAGGACTCCATTGGTATATAAATCGCTAACATCATATCTTGCAGTAATTTTTTTTCCATGTTTAAAAAAGACATATCGTATTTTTTACGTGCAAGGTCACTACTTTTCGTACCTCGTCATTATGAATGACTTCGAATACGTTGGGCTTTGAAGCTTTTTCTATAGGTTGCCTAGGCAACTCTATTTCTTTATCTCCTGCGCAGGATTTCTGTCTACTTTGTAATCTTGTAGTGACTTTTTTTACATTCTTGGTGATATTTTGTAGTTCCTCGATGGTTATTCTTGATAACGCATCGGCTACATGATTGTCTTTACCCTTTAGATACTCTACTGTGAAATTATATTCTTCTAATTCAAGTCTTATTCGCGTTAATTTTGAACTGGGATTTACCATGGAAAATAAGTATGTAAGTGGTCTGTGATCTGTCTTGACAGTGAAGTGTCTACCATAAACATATGGTCTGAAGTGCGTTATTGCCCAATGAATTGCTGCAAGCTCTTGTTCTGTTGTACTTTTGTTACTTTCACCTTTGGTAAATGATCTTGATGCGTATGCAACTGGAAGTTGGAGTCCATTTTTGTTTTGAGTTAAGACTGCTCCACACGCTTGCTTACTAGCATCTGTTATTATGCAAAATTCTTTGCTGAAGTCTGGGTATTGTAACAAAGTTGGTTCTATTAAAGCCGATTTAAGGTGTTCGAATGCATACTGGCAGTCAGCTGTCCATTCAAATTTTACGTCCTTTTTGCATAACCTAGTTATGTGACGTGCATAATCGGCAAAGTTTTTAATAAAACGTCTGTAATAATTGCAAAATGCAATGAATCTTCTAGCGCTGTCCGCATCATGTGGGACTGGATAATTTTTTATGACGTCGTATTTTTTGTCGTCAGGCAAGATTCCTTTATCAGTGCATTTATGTCCCAGAAAAGTGACTTCGTGCATGAAAAATGAGCATTTTTCAGGATGTAATTTCAGGTTGTACTTTCTGCAATTTTCGAAAACATCTGTTAAATTTTTAAGCATGTGCTTTTCAGAACAACCAATGACTATAAGATCATCCATATAAAGGAATGCTTGGGAAGTATCTAGTCCAGAGAATGCTATAGTCATCATTCTCTGAAAAGAGTTTGGCGCTATCTTTAAACCGAATGGTAATCGCGTGAAGCGATACGAACCATTGCTTGTTGAAAAGAAGTTATATCCCTTGAACTTTTTTCAAGTTCAATTTGATGAAAACCTGACATTAAGTCGAGACATGAAAAATATTTTGCTCTACCTAGTTGATCTAGAATGTCATCAATTCTTGGGAGCGGAAATTTATCGGACAACAGTTTTTTATTAATTTGACGGTAGTCAATAACTAATCGCCATTTCTTCTTGTCTGAGCCTGGAAGAGACTTTTTCGGAACTAACAAGAGTGGGCTGTTATACGCAGATACAGATGGTTCCACAATTTTATTTTGAATTAATTTTTGAACTTGTGCTTGAATTTCGTCTTTTTGGCTATGGGGGTTTCTGTAATTTTTAATGTATACCGGTTCATCATCCTTCAATCTCAGTTTTTGTTTATAAAAATTATTAGTGCTTATCGATTCGGTTTCTAGTCCGAATACATCGCTATAATGTGTGCATAGGCTTAAAAGTTGGGTTTTAAATTGTTGTGGGAAGTTTTTTGAAAGTATAGATAGTACAGACTTTTCTCTATTTTTTTCATTGGAGTCTACTACATCGTAGTTTGAAAGTGGTTCATATTTTAATTTATTCACGCTGACTACTTGATCATTGTTAGTTGTATTAAGTAGTCTTATGAATGCGCTTTGAGGTGTTGCTATGGTATTTGCTATGTATATACCATGCTGAATTTCTTGGTTTGGAATCAATATACTGTCTTCTGTGGAGTCTATTTTAATTTTTCGGACAACTTCGGATCTTGCTGGCAGAATCATGGAGTTATTGCCAGAACTGTATGTTATTGGAACATAAATCGGAAATTTAAGGTTATTAGGTCTAATTATAAGCCAATCTTCTGATGGCTTGAAGTCTAATTGACAGTTATATTTTTTGATAAAATCGATTCCTAGTATTCCATCACAGGGAATAGCGAAATGTAAACTTACAATATGAAAATTGTGTGGAATTATATATTTATCAGTTTGGATCTCAATGGAAATTTGACCCACTGATTTAGTAACTACCTGGCTAATGCCTTGAATGTTTATAAGGTTGTCTGATTTTATGTCGTGAAAGACGTCAGAATTTTCTTTAATAAGTGATATTTCTGCACCTGTGTCTACTAGAAATACAAGTTCCTTGCCTGTTACAACATTATTAAAACATACGAATATGTTTTGACTGAGATTGATGGTGTGAATCTTATGGTTTATTGTTGTTGAGTATCTAAGGGTTGCTGGGAGTTTCCCGAAGTATTCTGGGCTACCCTCACGTTATTGTTATTTGAATTGTTCGTGTTGTTTCCTCCATTTGAGCGACTGTTACCTCTGTAACTGTTGTTTCCTCTGGAGTTCGAATTGTAGTAGTTCGGCTGGCCATTATTGCGGTTATAGTTGTTACCATATCCACGGCCATAGCCTCTGCCGCGATAATTACCTCTGTAATTACCACGATATGCATGTCCTCTCTGAGTGTAGAATACTGTGCTGGCATTGCCAGTCATTTGTGTGCTGCAATTTATATATTTGCTTACGGCATCATTCATTGTTGGGAATGTGCCAGCTTCCAGGATGGTCTTCAGTTTCCCGTTTTCGCAGTTTCTAGTCATTGCGTTGATAGCTTCTTTAGTGCTGAATTTTTCAGCGAGCTCGGGTTGTAATCCTTCGTCAATATACGATGATTCCAGAAGCTTCCTTAGATTGTCCATTTCGGTTGTGAATTGTGTGGCTGTTTTTCCCTTCTGATATACGTTTGACATTTTTGCCTTTACAACGTCAGAAGTTTCGCCTACAATTGTGTCTTGCAATTTTTTGATTATTTCTTTTATTGTAGTTTCATTTTGTACTTTATAGAGGGTTGAGCCAATTATTTTTGACTTTATGACCTCTATTGCAATTGATTCATAATTGCCTTTTGTTAGATCAACTAACTTAATTGCCGTAATGAATCTTTGCAGATGGATTTTCTTTCCATCAAATTCCGGCACAGCGTGAGAAATGTCTTTGATATATGCCCGTTGGGCTGCCGATTCGTCCACCATGATGTAAGGCTTTTGCTCAATTACACTAGCACCGGTGTCAGAATCGGTTTGTTCCTGATCTGAAAATTCAGATTGGATAAGAATAGCCGGTATAGTCAGATTGTTTAAATCCGTCTCCTCAATTTCGGGAGAATGTTGATCGGAGTCTTCGGCCTCTAAAGGGTCGACCTCAGGTGTGTCTGAGTATTCCTGATCGGTTTCTACTGTTAACGGGGTGTTCAGTATCGTTGGTACCGAGATAGTTAAGTTGTACCTTCGTTTTATTGTTATTAGGTTTGAACGAAGTTTTATCAGGAATTTTGATACTTGGGACCAATGAGTTTTGTCTAAACGGTCTCTCTGGTCATGTATAAGCGTACGCGCTGTATTAAAGCGAGCCACTAATATTTCAGCATGTTTATTTATTGTTACTTGCTGAATCGTTCTATTTTGTGTTAACGACTTATAAGATTTGTCGAAATCACTTTTTAAATTTTGTAATTCCTTGTATAACTCATTCCATTCCATTATCGTATGGATATGAATTATTTCCTGTAAACTACCATTATAAGAGTTCTACCCAGTATGTCATGATCATCTATAACCGATCTTACATGAATACCTGGTATTGTACTCAATATAATTGCCTTCTGCGTCGCAGAGCAATGAATTAATGGCGATGTGTCAAGATTAAAAATATCCAAATAATTATATTCTAGCTCACTAATTTTTGTTGGGGTCGTTGAGACCAATTGCTGAATACGTTCAGCGAAGAGACTATCCCTTTCATAAACTTTTGCAATTACCTCTTGGGTATTCATGTCTTTTGATCATATAGTTTGTATCTGCAATATTTTATTTTTTCCAAATGTAATAGATAGGTTTTTATTAGGTTTTTTGAATATATATTTTAATGATTTATAGTCTTAATCGTTTTAGTTATTATTTGTTTGAGCAGCTAGGTCCTGCTTGTTTTTTACCTCCTTCCAGGTTGCCATTAGTGGAGGCAGTTATTTTCTTAGATGCTTTTCTTTTGGTTTCCCTATTTATTTTTGTAATCTCTGCAGATATTTCTGCACGTCGTTTAGGGTCTGTGCACCTAGTTAACGCGTCCTTTAGTCCTGCTCTTTTTCTGATTGCAGCAACTCTAACGCCTCCCCCTCTTTTGGGAATTTTTACCTTAGGGATTTCTGTCAGTTTTTCTTCCCTTTCTCGAATTTTTCTTAATTCCCCAGTTCTTTCTTTATATTCTTTAATTGTGAGCGGTTTTGGGCCCGCTAAAGGGTTCTCTTTAATTGCTTCCTGGAGAGTTTTTGACATTATGTCGAAGGAACTGACTCATTATGTTTATTTATATATAATATATGTATATATATATTTTTTTTTTATATATTTTCTTTTATATTTTATCTAAATCATTGGCCCTGCTCTGATATCTTTTCTTTAGTTTCTTATTATGCTGAGCATAAATCTTGAGAATTAAATTGATTACGTTTGTAATGGCAATCACTAAAAGCAATATCCACAGAGACTTAATGTCATCTGTGTGATCAACAATTTTTATGTCATTAATGACATTGGCTGTATTGTCTTTTGCCTGGCTCTCTTCGGAGCTAAACCAGCTACCCATTTTAACAGGGTTCTATTCAAAACAAAAAATAAAATCTCACTAACAAAAAAAAATAAGAGAGGAAAAAAAAGAAAATGGAAGAGAAAAAAAAATTTATCCTGATTCCTAGCTGGTGGTATGAGTTGTTAGTGTATATGAGATGGCTTACATGAACAAATTTTCAAACTGGTTTACATTTTAAGCTACGTTAATTTCTTAGTTTAAATTTATACCATCTCATATTGTTAGTGATGAGTTTATGGTTGGGATTGGGGTAGTTTGTTAGTTCTTAATATTACCAATAAGGCTTGCGTAAACGCCTTGTGCCAAATTGGGATTTACTTATAAAATATGTACATTATATATATCATTTCAATTTTTTATTTATAAAAAAAAAATTTGTTGTTGTTATTGCGCCTTCTTCTTTCTTCTCAGCTTCCAGCGGCGGCTCAGGGGGCGGTCCAATGCCTCCCGCGCTTTGATATAACTTCTCCTACGGCGGCACAGGGGGCGGTCCAATGCCTCCCGCGCTTTTGATATAGCTTCCAACGGCGGCACAGGGGGCGGTCCAATGCCTCCCGCACTTTGATACAGCTTCCAACGGCGGCACAGGGGGCGGTCCTATGCCTCCCGCGCTCTTCTTCTTGTTTTTATTTTTATATATATGTCGGATCAGATGAAACGGGGCCTACTTTGGTCTCTTGGTCAGGACAGGTGAAGCGGGGCCTTCTTTAATGTGAAGCAGGGACAATTAAAAAAGGAAGTTAGAAATCCCTTGAGTGAAAGCATGGCAGAGCAGGACAGATTTAGACTGCTGCCAAGTGAGGTCTGTTCGTTAAGCGCTGACATACATGTTAGAAAGAGATGGCTAACAATGTATAAGAATTGAGTAGAAAGTATAAATTTGGAAAGTAGACTCTTGGGAGTCAGTTCAAAAAGCGCCTGGCAATCGAACGGAACTTGCTGCTGAGGAGTTTAGTTAAAGTGATGGATAATACAAACGACCCTCCGACATCAGAAGTGGGATTCGCCTCGCCTACAGACAATACTCCTGGACAATATATGGCAGCGTTGGAAGCCCAGAACCGAACCCTGATGGGTCTAATAAAATCTATGCAGACACCAAGGACTTCGGCAGCGGACGATAAGCCAAAGGGAAAAACAAATGTATCCGGTGAGCTCATTCCATTTTGCTTTGACTCCGGAGCAGAGTGCTCATTAGTTAAGGAAAGTGTTGCAGAGAAATTTAAAGGAAAAAGACTTAATAATATTGTAAAACTAAATGGCATAGGTAACGACTTCATCTGTAGCACAATGCAAATTCTTTCCAATATAAATGTTGAACAGTATTGCTACACAGAATAGATAAAAAGCCCCATGTTGTTGAATATTTTAGTAAATGCACATCACCTGCTGAATCAAAATACCACTCTTACGAACTTGAGACTTTGGCAGTTGTCAATGCCATTAAACAGTTCTGTCATTATTTACAGGGGCGAAAATTTGTAGTGTTTACTGATTGCAACTCACTGAAAGCTAGTCGTACAAAATTGGACCTATTGCCGAGGGTGCATCGATGGTGGGCCTTTTTACAGTCGTTTGATTTTGACATCCAATATACGAAGGGAGAACGAATGGCACACGTAGATTTTTGTTGTCAAGGAATCCCCTGATTAGTGGAAAAGCGGGTTGAATTGACTCAGATAACTGATAATTGGCTAGTTTCTGAACAGATACGTGATCCTGAGGTGGCAGAGATAATAGTTAAGCTTAAAAATAACGAATTGCCGGAAAACTTAGATAAAACCTATGAACTGCGAAAAGGAGTTTTATATAAGAAAATACAAGGAAACGGCCAAACCAAATGTTTGCCTGTAATCCCTAGGGCATTTAGATGAGCACGTCCACGAATCTATTATGCATCTAGGTTGGGAGAAAACGATAAAGTTTATGGTTTTTACTGTTTCGAAAACATGTCGAAGTACGTTCGTAGGTTTGTCGAAAATTGCATCACCTGTAAATTAGCAGGAAAGATGAGTGGAAAAAATGACTTAAAGGAGTACGTTATTGTTTTGGTAGATGCGTTTACAAAATTTGTTTATTTATATCACACCTTAAAAATTGACACTGAAAATACTATCAAGGCTGTTAGAGCCGTCGTGTGTTTGTTTGGAGTCCCAAATCGAATTATAGCGGATCAGGGCCGTAACTTTGCAAGTTCAGTTTAAAGGTCTTTTGAAATAATTGAACTATTAAATGGAGATCGGTACACTTTAAAATCTTTAACTAGCAAAAGAACTTATAAATATGCGCATGAGTTTTTGAGGGCATTGCCAAATAGACAAATAAATAATGAAGTTGATAAAGATTTAGACGACTTTAGTGCAGATGCGTCTGATTCCCATGTGGGGAATGATGGAAGGCACGGTGGATGCCTTGGAATCCCAAGAGGGGATAGAATAACCGCACCATAACAGAAGGAATTGTTATGGCGGGGGTTAGTGATAACCGCACCATAACAGAAGGAATTGTTATGGCGGGGGTTAGTGATGACCGCACCATAACAGAAGGACTTGTTATGGCGGGGGTCAGTATGTGGGTGTAAAAGGAAATACACCAGTTGATAAAGCTATGCAATTAGTCAAGTCTGAATTGTAAATTATGATTAAAATGAAAATGTAATTTGTGAAATGTTATTAAGAAATCAATTTGCTTATTTTGTCTAAATGCCTCAAAACTTATGTGTAGAAAATGTAATGAAATGTTTGTTGATAAAGAAGTGTAATGAGAACTGAAATTTGAGAATACTGTGATTTTAAGGTAACACACGAGGACGTGTGAATCGTCAGGAAGGCCGTGTCGGATCAGATGAAACGGGGCCTACTTTGGTCTCTTGGTCAGGACAGGTGAAGCGGGGCCTTCTTTAATGTGAAGCAGGGACAATTAAAAAAGGAAGTTAGAAATCCCTTGAGTGAAAGCATGGCAGAGCAGGACAGATTTAGACTGCTGCCAAGTGAGGTCTGTTCGTTAAGCGCTGACATACATGTTAGAAAGAGATGGCTAACAATGTATAAGAATTGAGTAGAAAGTATAAATTTGGAAAGTAGACTCTTGGGAGTCAGTTCAAAAAGCGCCTGGCAATCGAACGGAACTTGCTGCTGAGGAGTTTAGTTAAAGTGATGGATAATACAAACGACCCTCCGACATATATATATATATATCGGTACCGGTGCCGGTCATCGCACAGGTTTATGGTTGATGATTGTATACGTTTTTTTTTTTTTTTTTTTTTTTTTTTATTATTGGCCTTTTTGACTCAGGCGGCGCCGGTGCTGGTCATCGCACAGGCTCGTACAAATTTTCTTTATTTGGTTAATCCTGATATTTTTAGGTTGTATATCTGCGTTTGTGATTAGCACTTCAATTGTTGTGTTTTTCCATTAATTCCACTTAGCTTTGGATTCTTAGTAATTCCCATATTTTGAAGTAAAATATTTATATTTCTACCGGCGTTGTTTCTATTCGCATTTGTTGTATATGAATATTTTAAATACACAAAGAACTCGGTTTCAGATACCGCGCGCTTGGCGCTCTTTTTTCACACATCCGAAGTTGTGACTATGTCACGGTCGCCATGTAATAGTTTTTAATTAAATTTGTAAAACACTGCGGTTAGTTCATTTTTGCATTATATATTTATTAAAACATTTTCGTATAAACCTTATAGATTGGAGCTCCACTTCATAATGTGGCTCTCTGCTTAAGATATATTGGCCTTGGCTCACAATTCATATAGCTGCGCGAGCAGCGCCGCGGCCAAACGTTTATGTATATAAACATGTATATTAATGTACGTGTGCCGCTGCAGAGCAGCGGCCAACGCTTATGCATAAGTGTATATGAGCGGCGCTAGCAGCGGTCAACGCTTATGCATAAGTGTATATGAGCGGCGCAAGCAGCGGGCGCGCATGAGAGGGAGAGTGTTATGCTCACACTGTAAACGAATGATCGGCCGCGCATGCAGACATGCCGGCTCAGCATTTAGGATGCTCATAACATTGTTGTGTGGGTCGAATTACTCTGCACTTGAAGTGCTGGGAATATTTGGCCATAACCAAACGCCACAATGTTGCAGTGATATACATAAGTGGTACAGTGTGTACCCGATATGTGAGCATACTACACCATATCACAAAATTATCTAGAAAAAACATTACTTTTGACTGGTCTACAGAATGTCAAACAGCATTTAATTATCTAAAAAATTGTTTACAACACCCCACAATATTACAATATCCTGACTTTAATAAACAATTCTGTATAACAACAGACGCAAGCAAGTATGCTTGTGGTGCAGTTTTAAGCCAGGAATATAACGGAAAGCAGTTACCCATATCCTTTGCATCAAAATCATTCACAAAAGGAGAAAGTAACAAGGCAGTTATTGAACAGGAATTGGTAGCAATCCATTGGGCTGTTCAATATTTTAAGCCGTACATTTATGGAGTCAAATTTTTAATAAAAACAGACCACAAACCATTAACCTATTTATTTTCATTAAAAAATCCATCATCAAAACTAATAAGAATGAGGTAAGACTTAGAAGAATATGATTTTACTATAGAATATATCAGGGGACGTGAAAATTATATAGCAGATGCTCTATCAAGAATTAATTTTGAGGATATTAAGAATATTAAAAATAATACAAATAATGTCAGAAAAATGACAACTAGGTTAGAAACGAAAAAACAAACTGAAAGTAGTAATAAGAAAGAAAACAACCAAAAATTAGAACAAATCACAGAATTACAAGTATTCGAATCAATAAACCACAGCCATAAGAAGGGAGCAATTAAATTAACAATACACAAGCACAGCTGCAAAATATTTCAGGGAAAAACAAAAATTGTATCATTCAATATAAAGGATTTTGTCATTAAACGAAAAATCAACTTAGAAAGATTCTTTCCAAGACTTGAAAAAGAAGCCAATGATTCAAAAATTCATATTTTACTCATTGAAATAAATAATAAACTTTTCCACTTAACGAGCATACACAAATTTAAAGAAATTGGTAATAAACTTTTGAAAAAATATAAAAATAATAATATTACCACCCATAAAAAAGATAAATAGAAAAGAAAAAGATCAACTATCCACTATATTAGAACAATTTCATAATACCCAATACCGGGAGGTCACAGTGGGGTCACAAGAACATTAAACAAAATAAAAAGAGAATATAAGTGGAAAAATATGACAAAAGATATCACAAACTACATTAAACAATGTGAAAAATGCAAGTTGGCAAAAACAACAACTCGTATCAAAACACCAATGATATTAACACCCACACCAGTTAAAGCCTTCGAAAGAGTCCTAATAGATACAATAGGACCATTGCCAAAAACTGAAAACAGGAACGAATATGCAGTAACCATAATATGCGATCTAACAAAATACCTAGTTACTATACCGGTCCCAAATAAAAGCGCTGACACAATCGCAAAAGACTTTTATAACTGATATGGGAACAGAATACATGAATTCTGTTTTACTAGAACTTTGTAAAAATTTTAGAATCAACAAATTAAACTCTACAGCACATCACCATCAAACTCTTGGTACCATAGAAAAAAGCCATAGAACCTTTAACGACTACATAAGATCATATATTTCAATAAATAAAATTAATTGGGACGAATACCTACAATACTTTACTTATTGTTTTAATATAACACCCTCAATAGTATACGGCTATTGCCCATTTGAACTCGTTTTTGGTAAAATAGCTCCAAACATACCCTTTTCTTCAAACTCCATTGACCCAGTTTACAATATAGAAGACTACAACAAAGAACTCAAATATAAACTACAATTAGCCCAAAACAAAGCAAACCAAATGATAGAAAAATACAAATTAAAACAAAAAATGAACTATGATAAACACACAAATAATGTTAACATAAAAATAGGCCAAAAAATTTTGCTAAGAAACGAAATAGGACATAAGCTAGATAACCAATACATAGGAAAATACGCGATTGTAAACATAGGCGAAAATAACAATGTCGTAATAGAACATGAAAAACAAAGAAAAAAACAAACTGTACACTTAACTAGAATTAAGTTAATAGGTTAATAATGAAAAAAAAAAAACATAATAATAACTTTAACAATTTATATATTATATTTTTTTCAAAAAAAAGGGAGGTGTAACATTCGTATAACAGCCTTTCATATATAAACATCAAATATAACAACCTTTGTATAACAGACATAAACCACGCTCAAAAGCTTCAAAGCTCCTTTGACCGATCAATGTAACTAAACTTCAAAGCTCCTTTAATTACCATATGTTTCATATTGACTAATGTAAGATTACGATAAGAACATAAGAACAGTTAGGATTAAGCTTATGCATAAGAACCAATGTAAACCAAAAACGTATAAAAGACGGGCCTTGAGCTCGAATAAAGTCATTCAAGCATTACGCCTACTACATTATTATCTTTCTAAAACACATATTAAAAAAATGTTTCTTTTAAGACCATTTGTTGCAGAAATGCATCACACCCCTTTTTGTAAAAAAAATAAGGTAAAACCAAAAAAAAAAAAAAAGCTAAAAAGAAGTGTATTTTTTATTTTCACTTATCTACCAAACAAAAAAAAAAATCAAGAAAATCGGAGTTATTGCCATGTAAAGGGTTAAATACTATTTACTCTTAATGTTTCGGATATGTAAAACGGGAATATTTTTTTGTGGTATGCTGGTATTTATTATTTTCTCTAAAAGAATTAAAAGAAAATATTACCAAAAAAGTTAGTTTATGCGGAGAAGGGATATTAATTATTTATTCAAAAAATAATTTATTTGCTAATATTTAATTTCTGAACAATCAACAATGGTGTGCCGTACGGAGTGACGTTCACCCTTAAATTTTATGGAACCAGACAAAGAAATAAATTGTTTTTTTAAAAATTATTTTATGTTACTGGACAAAAAAAAAACCAAATCAAATAATAAAAAAATTAATTTCCAAGTATTTTGGTATTTTTAATTTAATTTGATTGTCGTATTAATTTTGTGTTGTTGTTGGAATTGGAATTTATTTATTACAGCTCAGAAATAATTTATTTTGTCTTTGGAAAAATTTTCTATGTTTAAGACCTTATGTCGTGCATAAAGCCCTTGCACTGGATGTCGTGCAACGGCTCCCCAGCGGGAAAAAAGATGTGGAAGATATGCTATTTTCCAGAGATTTCTTCATACAAGCGGAAGGCAGGGGCGGATTAAGACAATTTGCCGCCCTAGGCAGTTTTGATTTTGCCGCCCTAGACTGCAGCCTAATTTTCAAAAAGTAGTACAGGGTGCGCCATCTCGAGCTTCGGTATGAAAATATTGAATAACTTTGGAAAAAAACAAAAATTCATGGAAAATGTTTTATGTTTATTTAGATTGATCCTTTACAATTCATTTGAGTTAGTTTTTTAAGGGTCTAGAAAATTTCTGGTTTCAGCAGGACGGGGTCCCATGTCAGACAGCAAACGAAACCATGCAGTTTTTGCAGCAAAATTCCTGGATGCGTTGTGTCAAAAAGAGGCGATATCGACTGGCCGGACTTGACCCCGCCGGATTTCTTTTTGTGGGGTATACATAAGCAAGCCCTAGACCATCACAGAGCTCAAGGAGAGTATTCGCACCGAAATGGCCAATATATCGGCCGATTGCTCAAGAAAATAATGGAAAATGCTCGAAAAAGGACACTTTTTGCCATCAAGAACAAAGGAAGTCACTTAGTCGATATTGTATTCAAAAACTAACTCAAATGAATTGTAAAGGATCAATCTAAATATATGTAAAACATTTTCCATGAATTTTTGTTTTTTTCCAAAGTTATTTAATATTTTCATACCGAAGCTCGAGATGGCGCACCCTGTATTTTATGTAGTGTTAACAGTCGAAATTTGCCGCCCCTAAAAATTTGCCGCCCTAGGAATCTGCCTATGTTGCCTATATGGTAAATCCGCCACTGGCGGAAGGGCAAAAACCTCCTTCACCCCTTACATTTTTGCCGTCTCTCCTTTCAAAATACACGGGGGTGACACATAAAAGTAAGGGGTGACTAGGGTGACTAGATAGCTGAAGTGGAAAATACGGACACTTTTCTCGCCTTTTCTCTTTTTCAAATATGTATGAAACTGTTGACCGGAATATTTTTTGAAATTGAATTGAACCAAGATTATACTTGCCAAGTTTTCGAAAACAAAATTTTTCCGTTCGTCGCTCCATTGAATATTAACAAGTGAAAAAACGCGTTCGCAATTTGCGTTGTGACAAGGAATCGCAAAGAAATATTGAGAAATTTTGAGTATTTCAGGACATGATTCAAAACAACTGTTAGCAGAAAGAAAATCACAGACTTTTTCATTGCTACTTTTTTTGAAAAAATCATCTCTTTGTTCTTGTTCTTGCTTTTCTTTTTCATTCAAAAATTTTTTCAAATTAACAAACTGGTCGAACAGTTTTGAATCATCAGCTTGAATATTTTTGGATGCGAGAAATGCAACAGATTTTTCAACAGATTCATACCTCAACTCTTTTCCTGGCTTGAAATTTAACCATTCCAAGTCTTCCAAATGACGCAATGACTGGCTCCATTTCAGCAAATAATCACAAGATCTTTCATACACTACAAGCATGGATTCTGTGAAGTTTTGACACTCAGTTTCTTTACCTTCATTTGTCAGCTTTTGCAATTTCTGCTTGACTGCGAATGGTATAAATTTCGAATTGAGTCTTTCAGCCAATGTCTCCGATACTTCAATTATTTGCAAAACTAAAACAGAATTGTCTTCGCGTTCGATGCTTTTGATTCTATTGTGAAAGACATTCATAAGTGAACTTATAAACAGCAATTGCAATTCCGCAAAATCATCTTTGAAAAACCTCTTTAAAATAATTTGCGGATGGTCAGGGGATTAAAAAAAAATGATTTCAGATCTGGAAAAATTTGTAAAATTCGATCAACGCTTGGCATGAGGGTTAGCCATCGTGTTTTGCTGTGAGATAGCAGTTTCCTGTACTCCACATCAACGAAATCGCAAAAATCCTTTAATTTGTTTTCCGAACGGTGTAAATCGAGAAGTGATTAAAATTTTTTATTACAATAGATTCAATGTGTTAATTATCACAAGCTTGTTGCAAGTGCAACCTGCTTTTTCGTTAAAAATGCGAAAAATACGGGCATTTTACAAAAAATACGGACTAACGGACACAGAGCTGAAAATACGGACATGTCCGTAATAATACGAACGCCTGGTCACCCTAGGGGTGAAGGAAGTTTCTATGTAAAAATCCACAGGTTTCAGAAACCCACCCTTATTTAGCGGACCGAAATTTTCAACTCCTACCCCTACGCCTGCTAAAAGAAGCAGGATTTCCAGTAGACTTAAAACCGAAAACCTACTTCTAAAAACCTACTTCTCACTTTCCCGCTGGGTCCCTAATGGGTATGGTTGTATATGTGTATGCAGTTGGGATGCTGGATTTGGATATAAGTGTATGTATGTATGTATGTGCGTTTGTGCAGTTCGCGCTCACACCAAAAAAAGTTGGAAATGAAACACACTGAAACCAACAAAGTTTTCCGCGTCGGTGGTGGATCTTAACGATTTATTTTTATTTACACGGAGGCCGACGGAAAACTTTTTAATGTTGGTATATTTTCGCTGTGGGAAGTAGAAAATATGATGTATGGATATATTGAATATATTTGGAGATATATGTATGTTTTTTTATTTTTTTTTTATTTGTAGCTATAGAAGAGAGAATATAGTATATTTACATACTAGAGTAAAGTAAACTAAGTAAAGTAAAGAAAAAAGAATCCGCTCCCGCGGGATTGGGCTTTGCAGTTCTACTTCACGGGGCGGATAAGGCTAGGGGAGCTCATCGGGTAGTGCGTGAAGAGCGAGATCTTTCTCGCCGTCGCAATTCCTTCATAATGGTCGCTGCCATGTGCGCTACTGCATTCCATTGATCCTCATTTGACAGCATATAGTCTACAACGCTATCAGCCGTTAGTAGACTTCCGTTTCCATTCAGCAAGCTGTCCCGTTCGCGTTGGAAGATTGGGCACTCAAAGAAGCAATGCTCGACGTCTTCAATAACACCGGCTCCACAGTGGTCACAGATGGGATCATCAGCGTGCTTGTATTTGAACAGGTAGGCTTTAAAGCATCCATGGCCTGTCAAAAATTGTGACAGGTAGAAGTTCACCTGCCCATGGCGACGCTTGAGCCAGGGCCGAATGTTCTTTACTAGTCGCCTAGTCCAATGAGCGTTTGGTGCGGACTCCCATCGTGCTTGCCAATGCACAATTGTAGCATCTCTTTGGTCCTGATTAACTATTGTGCCGCGACTCCTTTCAGCTGCCAGCAGATCTAAGGGAATCATCCCAGCAACCAGGAGGGCTGCTGTCTCGGATACAGTTCGGAAACAGCAGGCAACCCTAAGGGCACATCTCCTGTACACTCCTTTGCACTCCCGGCTGTAAGAAGCAGTGTTCAACGCCGAAGCCCAGACCACCTAGCCATATAATATGGTGGAGGTGACTACTCCAGCTAGGAGTTGGCGGCTTTGCTGCTTGGGGCCTCTGGTGTTTGCCATGATCCTGCTTATGGCGGTGGTTACTGTAGCCGCCTTACGACTAATGTAGTGCAAGTGTTGGCTGAACTTAAGCCTGTGGTCAATCATTATCCCCAGGTACTTGATTGCCGGTTGAGAGTCGATAGTGGTAGACCCAATTCGGATGGATGTGTTCTCTACCTTCTTTTTGCTGCTTATCACTACTGCTTCTGATTTTTGTTCAGCAAGGCAGAGTCCATTCGTTGTTACCCAGTTAATGATTTGGTCGACCGCAGCACTGCATCTAACATTTACCTCCTCTAGTTTTTTTTCCAACTGTTGCCAGGGCGATATTGTCGGCGAACCCAATGAGGGTGCACCCGGCTGGCAGTACGAGCTGCAGAACTCCATCGTACATAATATTCCAGAGGAGGGGGCCAAGTACAGAACCTTGGGGGACTCCACCGGTTATCTGCTGTTGTTTCTCACCCGTGTCCGTGTCGTACAACAGTGTGCGCTCTTCAAAGTAGCTTTCGATAAGCTTTATCAGATACGGGGAGATTTCTTTTTGTATCAGGGCCTCAATGATTTTGCTCCAGTTTGCTGTATTGAAGGCATTTTTTACATCCAACGTGCATACTAGACAGTACTCCTTTTTGTTTCGTTCACCTTCGATGGCGCTGCTAGCAATTCTCACAAGCTCCCCAATGGCATCGGTTGTACTCCGATGCTTACGGAAGCCGTATTGATGATTTGATAGTCCTTGCCGGCTTTCAAGCTCGTCCTCTATGCGGTTGCAGATCAGTCTTTCCAGGATCTTGCCAATCGAGTCCAGCATACACAAGGGACGATAGGCTGACGGGTCCTCGTGCTGTTTCCCCGGCTTGGGAATGAGTACCAGCCGCTGGGTCTTCCATCTTCGTGGAATTGTGCCTTCACCAATGCATTTGTTGAATAACCCAACGAATGTATCTGGACGTGCGGCAATTATTGTCTTAAGGGCCGTGTTAGGTATGCCGTCAGGCCCAGGTGCCTTCTTCGCCTTAAGCTTCGCCGCTATTTCCAGCACTTCGTTTGTGTTAGTAAGCGCCGCGTCTTCTACCTCGGGGGTTGGGCCCATAAGAGGAATAAGTGGTGGCTGCCGGGGGAACAGTGTGGAAACGATGTGTTCCAGCTGCGTTGGGCATGTTGGCATTGGCTGTCTACTAAGTTTACCCATAACCAATTTGTATGCTCCACCAAATGGTTCCGCGTTTGCAGCTTCGCAGCGCCTGTTACCTCCAGTATAGGCCTTTTTCATTGATGCATCGCAGGCTGACTTTATGACGTCTGCCATGTTAGCTGCACAAGTGTTAGAGTCACCTGCCATACTGATATCCTGGAAGCTGCTGAGGAACACGTTCCTATTGAACGTGCTGTCTTTGTACCCCACCTGGCGCATGGGCATTTGTCTGTTTTGGGCAGCCGTGGAGTCGAACTCAGCTATGATGGCATTATGGTCGCTATGTGTATATCTTCCTGAGACCGTCCATCGAGATATCCGTGAAAGCGCAGGACTCGCAAAGGTTATGTCTATGATGGATTCGCGTCCTGCACTGCAGTAGGTGCTCGCATTTCCAAAGTTCAGTAGGCAGACATCCAGGTGTGCCAGGGTGAATCTGACAGGTAAATCTGACATTATTTTGTTCATTTATTTAATTATTTGAGGTTTTACAGTAAATATCAAATTATTCAGAGTTGTTTTTCGTTTGTAGCGAGAAACACTAAAGAAAAAGATAAAAATGATTCATCTTCTTTCAATCATCCATCAAAATATTTTTTTAAGGAAATCTATTAAATTTATTTTGCATATTTTTGCTACAAAAAACTTAAATATTACAACAAAAATCGAAAATACACGAATAAAATGTAAAAATTATGATGGCACAAGCCTGACTACACAAGTGGCCCAACCCTGACGACATGCGGTATTAATCTATTATGGTATGGTATTGCCAAACTATATCTATCAATGAAACTATATCTTAGTATTTTGTAATATAACAACTATATAACGTATTTTTATGCTCACTTTGCGGATGACATGTTGTAATCTTGTGTTATTCCACCTTTTCGGCCAGGTTAAAAAAACTTTTTCGAGCACTTATTTTTCACAGGACAACGACACGTAGAAAAATGAAATCCCGAAATAAGTAGTCACGTGGAAAGTTTCGAGTGACCGATAGGAGTTTCTAGACACCCACAAACAGATGGTACTAGAACGAATATCCAAAATATTGAGATGGCCCAAGCCTGACAACGGTCCAACCCTGACAACATTCCCCTACATATGTATTTTTGGCGGAAAATTTATTAAAATTATTGCCGGCGGGTATGTGTTGAGCTTTCGATTTATATTTAGTGGACTGTATTGGAAGAAAAAGTGTGAAAATATTTAGGGTAGGACTACAGTGAAAAAAACACTTTGAAATTGGGGGCCTTTTTCGGCAGAACACTTGGAATTTTTTCCACAGAAATTATTTTTTTCACTGTTCACTTGGAATATTTTGCACACTTTACACTTTTCGTTACAGTTTGGAATTTTCACTTTTTATTAAAGTTTGCAACTTTAGCTCTTTATTAAAGTTAGGGATTTTTGCTCTTTTGATGTATACTTGTATGTATGTGAACGGTTTTACTTTGATGTACGGGCCAAATGTACTTAGAAATTTTGTACAAAGAGGAATTGGAAGAATATGGTGGCACAATCAAAAAAAAAAACGAAAAATGGAAGAGATCTTATTAATTACCGTTTTCGAATTTAATCGGACTTGGATTTTAGAAAAAATCATGCAGAAAGTCAAACGAAACAGTGTTTTCGAGTGGCTGACTGAACTGAAACCTGAACTTGCTTCTTTTAACTTTTGGTATCAATGGAAAGATAATTCAAATGCCGTTTGAATGATACCATACTTTTCTCAACTCATTCGATATTTATTGAACAGGGCAATTTAAAAAAAAGTCAAAAAAAAACTTTTTCCCTCGGCTTCAAAACTAAAATTTTTGGATGCAAAAAGTTTCTTCAAACAAAAATAATAGGAACTGCAACAAGAACTTTTCAAAAATAATTTTAATTATAATTCTACCATGGCTTCGGCCACGCATTGAGCGATGAGCGACTGAGCGACGCTCTCTCGAGCGACGTAAAATATTAAAGCTTATGAGAATGCATTGGAGTGGCCACGCAGCCGCTGAGCGACGAGCGATGTTCTTGAGCATGATACAATTATACAAGGTAGTCCACTCGGCTTGCCGAAGTCGATCGGGTTTGGTCCCTTATTTTCCTTGTGCGTGCCTGCTTGTATGTAGCCGTTTCACTCACACTTACTTGTCAAAGCTAAAAATAGGGGACTATGGATTTTGCCGAGTGGTCTACCTTGTATAATTGTACCATGCTCAGCGCTAGACTTGGTTTTAATTTTTAGTGCATCGCTGAGCGACGAAATGCAAACAATGCAAAAAATATGCGCGGAAACTTTAATTTCGGCTGTTCAAAGCCGAACCGTTTTATGGAACGACACTCATAAAGTGTATAAAAATAAAAATACATAAAAGTATTAGGTGCGCAACTAAGTTCCCGCTGTTTTTTCGATAAAAATGTAACTTTATATTAAAAAAACTTTTACATCTGAATCATTGAAAGTATTGCCCATCGCTAGACACAACTTTTTTCCATTTTCTGGCAGAGCTCGTATACCTTGACTCCAGCAGTTTTCATTTTTTGAGTCTATCCACGAATCATGCCATTTTTTGATGTCTTCATATGAGTTTAACTGCCGATCAGCCAGGCCATGTGCCATCGAATGGAACAAGTAAAAATCAGACGGCGCAATATCTGGGGAATACGGCGGGTGGGGTAGGACTTGCCATTTGAGCGTTCCCAAGTAGGTTTTAATAAGCTTGGCAACGTGATGCCGAGCGTTGTCATGCAGTAAAATCACTTTTTCGTGCCTCTGCTCGTATTGTGACCGCTTTTCGCGCAGTGTTCGGGCCCAAGCAATGCGATCTTTCATTTCCGTTTTTGTATGAAATGTCCGCAAATAGGGTCAATCGCCACCGTGTCCTATACCCAGGAACTAGTGAAATAGTGCCCCATATTAAGGGAAGTAATGTAAGTTATTACATGGGACCCCATGGAATGGTCGGAAATGTAAGTACTTACATGGGACCCCATGGAATGGTCGGTAATGTAAGTACTTACATGGGACCCCATAGAATGGTCGGTAATGTAAGTACCCATTATTAATTAAAAAATAGAAGTAACAATTGTTGAAATGCATTATTAATGTACTTATTTTTTATTTTTAAATAAATACATTTTCTAAATTTTTTTTGTTAACGCAAGAGTTTTTAAAGTGCCTCTTTTTTTTTGAGCTGCAAGGCCTTTCGCAGCTGGTCCTCAGCTGACCCAATACCTCCAATTGGATTTATGGAATCTGGGAATAAGAAAAATTTAATGATTATTAATCTTAATTCAAATCTAACAGGCCTGATTATAAATACCTACCAATCATAACACCATAGAAATCTATTTCCTTTTTTAAGGCCGCCTTCCCCGCCCACTGTCTGAACAGAAAACTTGCTAGCCACCTTCTGCCTTTCTCCTTGTTGCTTCGTCATACCCTTGAAAGTGGCTGTTTTCAAAATTAAATTTTTTTGTCGTACTTTTATTATTAATTCAATTAATACATACCATACATACACACACACGTATTTAATATAATTAGTTTTACTTACCATTTAATTTGCGTTTGCTCCCCTTCTCTCCACTCAACTGCAATGCTTAGAATAACTTTGACAACCGTCAAACACAAATGCGTTTCAGCGAAAGAACGGCGCAACATAAATAGAACTAACTGTAATCGAAGTTATGCTTTCAACTTTTACTTTGCCCTTTTGCTCAAAATATCAAAACTAAAGGCGATGCTTTTTTTTTTTTATTATGAATTTTCGTTTATGCTTTCGTGTGCATACATATTTCTATTAGGTGGTTCGGCGTTCGATAACCCTAGGGTCACCAAAGTAAGTACCCAGCAGCTCGTTTACCGTAGGGTCAGTATAGTAAGTACCCATATGGAAACCGACGAAGTAAGAAACTACGCAAGGCAGGGTGGTTCGCAGCTCGTTTACCGTAGGGTCAGTATAGTAAGTACCCATATAGTAACCGACGAATTAAGCAACTACGCAAGGCCAATCGCCACCTCTAGTACTGCAGGGTTAGGACGATTCTTCTAAAATCTTTTAACCATATCGGTAAAAAAAAACCCACAAGAAGAATCAAATTGATATTTCTTTACTGGACCGTTTGTTATTTGTACTTGAATTAGCCAGATATAAATATAACCATTAAAAAAAAACCTAGACAACAAAAAACTTAAAACTTATTTTACTCTACCAAGGAACTAGTTTAAAGGTTATGTAGGGGAGCACGGGGCATTGTCGACAGTGGGGTAAAGTCGACACACGCTCTTAAAAAAAAAAACTATAAATCATATCGACGTAATTTTTTTTACCGAATGTAGATCCTAAGAACACCACATTACCAACGAAGTTTGGTGGCATTCTTGGTTATGGTGAATTTGTTATTTCGCCACATGTGTTTTGGGCACACATCCTTACCTTCTTTTTGTAGTTGTAGAGCCAAGCACTTCGTTATCAAATAAATGAAGTTATATGAGATTCTGATATTTTAATAGACTCTAAAATTCTATTCAAAAAATCATTACAATAAGCACTTTACCTCTTTTTTATTTAAGATGGCGTTCAGTTACCTGTTAACATACGACAGTATGTAAACAATGCTACACTTACTATAGAAAACGTTCAGCGATCATCTGACCAGGGCATATACACATGTAAAGCAAGTAATAAGCAAAACTACACTACGCAAGAGTCATTTGAGATAAAAGTGCTCGGTAAGTATAGCTTTTCACGTTTGTAGCAAATAGTAATATCAAGTTCGCAAACGTCATTGATTTCCAGTATATCAAATGTAACATATTTTAAATCATATTTCATCCTTATTTTCGTCCCGACTAATTTTACATTATTATCTTAAGGTATTACATCTAACATCGAGCCACAATCAGCCAACTTTTAAGCAGCAACAATGCCAGACGGCCAGAGCAGTAGTTTTACATCTAATCAATGTAATTATTACTGATGCTTAGGTCGGCAGAGCACTGGCTGTTACCAAACCGACCAGGTAGATAATAAGTGGGAGTCAAAAACTACAGTCCATGCGAACCTGTAATACTCCATCCCTTTTAATTTTTCATTTTCATTTAACACACATATTTTTGCAAAGGCCGAATCTTATATTATTTAAGGCAGTATTATTTTTCCCCCAATGCAACCAAGATGCAATATAATCAATTAAATTAATGAAGAAAATAAAAATTTCAAACATGCACAGAGAAGGATTACCTTAACAATTTATAAACTATACTTAAATTAAATTTTAAGTGTTTAATATACTGAATTGCAGTGCCCGTGCTTTTCAGTCTAACACATGTATCTCTTAGAGGGGAGAAACAAACAGAGTTAAAGCTTTAGCATTATTAAAAGCATTATAAAATGAATTGTAACATTTTGTCCGAGGAAACCAAGTTTATATTTGACGACCATTAATTTTATGATCAGTTAGATCAATTAAAAATCAATCTGGCGTTGCTTCCTCCTATCAGTGCTCTCTTTTTTGTTTCTGCACTTTCTTATCCTTTTGGCTCTGAAAATAGAAGGCTTTCTCTTAGAAAGTTTGAAACAAAATATAAGCAGCTAGGACCTTGAATAAGTGGAATTTAGTAGCGGAAGTTATTTTCCACAAAACGGTCCATGGCTAAGACAAGGCCCAGGCATTTGGCGACTATCACAGGACTAGCTTACGTTCTTCAGGAAACAGTTCAGTCCTCTTAATAGTTAGCTAGTGTTTGAAGTGGCATATTCTGAAGACCGACGAATTTGGTAAATCGACGATTTACTTGCTAAGGAAAACATTCATCGTGCCAAAGCATCCCAAACTTAATTTTGTTCATATTCGGAGGTGAGTTTTACTACACAGGAAACGGTCAAAGCGCGTGCATTTCGGTCGACGTCAAGTGGTTTAGGAAGTACATACGTAAAATCTCCGACACCGTGCACTCCGTTAACGTTAATTTTTATAATACACCTCTCTGCTGGGCCCGCCCAATCCATGTAAGTCCTTGGTGACTCCTTTGCTCCGGGTCCAAGGTCCGAGTCTTACCTTTACCGTTAGTTTATTTTAGTCATGAAACCACAGAGTTCAAGGTGCGATGCCATCCCTTTACTTCCTTGCTTACTTTTTTTTTCTCTGCGCTATTGTGTAAAGTAGTTTCCTGGCTGGGATATGACTCAGTCTGTCCAGGATCGCTTACAGACAATTTATTTCTGCGGGACTATCGGAAATTTTGATAGAGGGTGAGCCGACGGAGATGGAGGAGTCCGGTCACGGTAGTGTGGGTGGCAAAGGCGGGAAAATATGGAAAACAACTGAGGCTGGTCGCCGGTAGCAGTTGCCAGGATAACGGGTAGCGATGCGCTCTCGGGCCCAGAGGCTGGGCGCCTGGCTGTGATCGCCGGAAGCGGCACACACGCGGGAGCAGCGGCAGGACGCCGGGCTGCGGTCGCCGGGGTGCACGCGGGGACGGCGTGGCACGCAAGCGGGAGCAGAGGCTGTGCGCCTGGCTGCGGTCACCGGGTTTCCACGTGGGCAGGGAAAGGGCGTGGCACGCCAGCGGGAGCAGAGGCTGTGCGCCTGGCTGCGATCACCGGGTTCCACGTGAGGCAGGGAAAGGGGCGTGGCACGCAAGCGGGACTTCGGCAAGCCGAGTGGACTACTACCTTGTATAATTGTATCATTGTCCAGGTAACTCTAATGAATTTAAAAATTCTGTAGCCAATCTTGTTCTATTGCAAAGTCGAGGTTGGTTAAGTTTCTTCACAGCCAATCTTGTTCTATTGCAAAGTCGAGGTTAATTAATATTACGCAGCATGATGACAACTGATTCTATTTTTAATTGTAAATTATTTGGTGGTATTCCAGGTAACTCCAATGAATTTAAAAATTCTGTAGGATAGTTCACTACGTCATCCTGGTTTATTGATGTGTCAACTGATTTGTATGTAACCAACTCTCCTGGAAGTATATTCTAAATGGTAGCATTGAGATCAACGATATATTTATTTTTGCCGCCAATATTGCTCTTTCACTTAGCCAATCGTGATTATTATATTGTTGTTTAATGTCTGTTTCTACGCAAACTAGTCTCTCAGTTTTAAGGGGTAATATCCAGTTGCAATTTTGAAAAAATCGAAATTTTTTTTGCCAATTCTGAATGTATATATATCTAAGAATATTGTCTGAAAATTTCACAGTATTCCGGTAAATAGTTTTGGAGTAATCAGTGTATTTTTAAAGACGTCTCCCACGTAGTTCAACTAGTAGCCAAGACTTTGAATGCGTTTTTCTCGAAACGATGTCTTCAAAGTCGGTGAGGAAAATTTCTCCGAGACGGCTTGACCGATTGACTTGAAATTTTCACAGGCTCTTCTTAGATATTTTTTCAGGTAATGACGCGGGGAATTTTGGCTCCGCCGAAAATTTTGATTTTTTTAGTCACTTCAAAGTTGAAATTTTTGTGCCAAAAACCAAGTTTTTTGTTTGGGAAGACGCCATTTTGTCTAAAATCAAAATTTTGAAAATTCCCCGCGTCATTACCAGTATTTGTCTATTCTTTATGTAATCCTTTTGGTTTTTTGTATTTCTGATAATTTGGATCGGAGATATCTTCCTCACCGCAAAACACTTTTTTTAAGTGGACCCTCAGAAGATCCTCTACAGGATCGACGGAATCCAATGTATTTTTTTTTTTGAAAATGTATTCTGAAACTACTAGAAATTATCTAACTTTTCATATACAACACTTATATATACAACTAGCTGACCCGGCAAACGTTGTTTTGCCACCAGATGACTTTATAATTTCTCTACAAAATTTACTCAGTTCTAGACTTATGTATTATAAAGTCATCTGGAGCGCTATAAACCATGAGGGAATATAAAAATAACAAAAAGCAAACATTATTTTTAATAAGTTATTATAATTTATAACACTATTAAATAATATCAGTCTCTTAATGCTATAGCGTGAACAATATTTTTTGTGAGTCCATCTTTTGCTAATACAAACAAACTGGATGGTTTACCCACTCGAGAGCATGCCACGTATAATTGTCCGTGTGAAAAACATGGTGTTCTTAAATCTAAGCCACAAATAGACATCGTTTGACCTTGGGATTTGTTGATAGTCATTACAAATGCCAATCTAATCAGAAACTGAATTCGTTTGAATTGAATTGGCGCATCAAGTATAATAGGAATCCTTGGTATTAGTATATTTTCACCTCTGAACTTTCCGTTAAAAATGCTGGCTTCGATCATGTAGTGTACGGGGGTGCTGGTGAGCAAAATCTATCTCTATCTTTCGATAGTCGGTCGTCTATTAGTGGATGGAAAATACTATTAGAGAGGACCTTATACCTTCAAGCTTGGAATCCGTATCTTTGTTTTTCTTCTTATTTGGCGGCTTCTCCATATGCGGTAGAGTCTCCCGAAGGCAGACCTGGCTTTGGCTAGCCTGCTCGTCACATCTTCTGTCACGCCACCGTTGCTGGAAATTACGGTGCCAAGGTATGGGAAACTCTCGACGTATTCTATTGGGTTTCCATCTATGATGATATTTCCTTGGCTGGCGTGATTGAGGCGCATCACTTTTGTCTTCGCCGTGTTAATTTGTAGACCCACACGGCTGGTTAGGTTCACGAGGTCATCAACTTTGGATTGAGTATCGCTTAGTTTGTGAGAGATTAGGCAAATGTCGTCTGCGTAGTCCAAGTCTTCTAGGTGTCAGGTGAAGCTCCATGTTATTCCACGCTTGTGTTTGCACACTTCTCTCATGACCTCGTCCACCACAATGTTGAAGAGCAGTGGGGATAGTGGGCATCCTTGCTTGACCCCGGTGTTTGTTTGGAAAGGTGCACTTGTCTTCCCGTTGTGCAGTACCGCCAGGTTGGCGTCATCCTATAGCGCCTTTATTAGGGCGATGACTTTGTGCGGTACTCCTTTCCTCCGCATTTCCAGAAGTCGGGAATGTGTTCGCTCTCCCATGCACTCGAGAAGTGCGGATGCAATGTTTCTGCCATCAGTTGAGTGTCAACTTGGAGGATTTCGGCTGGAATGCCGTCCATCCCGGCAGCTTTGTTGTTCTTTTGCTTCTTTATTGCATTTCCGATTTCTCTCACGGAGGGTGGGACGGATGATATTCTCCGGTTCCCATTTGCTGGCGCAACGTTTCTGTAGTCATCGCTCCTGCTAGGCATGTCGGAGTTGCTGATTTCCATGAAGTGTTGGCGCCACCTGTGGATTTGGTCGTCGTCGCTAGTGAGAAGTATTCCAATGGCATCTTTGACTGGCTGGTTCTTCCTTCTATAGCCTCCTGAGATTTGATCAATTGTCTGGTATAGTGATCGCATGTTGTTTTCGTTTGCTGCGCGTTTTGCATTATCTGCCAGTCTATCCAGTAGGGCTCTCTTATCATTTCTGTCTGCTCTCTTGACAGCTTTGCATAGTGCGCGGTGTTCGTCGCGTCTATTGCTGTCACGGTCAGCCAGTAATTCTAGTGAGTTCCTTTTGTTGATCGTGTCCCACGTTGCGCTAGAGATCCAGTTGTTTCTTCTTCGTTGTTGGGTGCCAATGATGCCTTCTGCGGCGGTCCTTAGTGTATCGCACGTCTGTTCCCATGTCTGGCCTTGCTGCGGTAGTAGGTGGGTGCGTAATGTTGATGCAAGTCTGGCACTGATGTCCGTTTCGCCAAGTAGGTGTATGTTGAGGGGGGCCGGGCGGTGGTTCCTTGAGTCGTCAGCATTTCGCGGGCGATTGCGGTCCAGCTTGATTGAGAGCTCCCCAATGATCAGCTCGTGGTCGCTGTCTATCGATGCTCCCCTCTTGTTCCTTACATCCAGTAGAGACTTCCTCCATTTTCTGCTTATACAAATGTGGTCAATTTGGTTACGTGTGTTTCCACTCGGAGATGTCCACGTGTATTTGTGGATATCTCTGTGTGGGAACATACTACCCCCAATGATTAACTGAAACATTTGGCATACTTCTATTAGTCTATCTCCATTGTTATTACGCGTGCCTATACCGTGGCCCCCAGTGGCTGACCTCATTCTGGTAAAGTTGGGTCCTATTTTTGCATTGAAGTCGCCCATGATAACAGTGATGTTGCCTCGAGGTATGCCAGTGAGAGTGGAAGTTAGCGCGGTATAGAAGTCGTCTTTGATGTCGTCGTTTGCGTCTTCGGTTGGGGCGTAACACTGCACGATTGTTATTGGTCTGGCCCTACATCTAAACGTCGCTTTAATGAGTCTGTCTGAAATGGGTGTCCAGGAGTGTAGCGTTTCTTTCATTCTTCTGGCTACGAATATCCCTACTCCATATCTGCTTCCCTCATTATTACCGCTGTGCAAGATTAGGTTACCATTTGCTGATGTTGTTACCCCACTACCGCTCCATCTCATCTCACTGATCCCCGCTATTGTGACCTGGAGTTTGTCCATTTCTCCTTCAAATTGTGCTAATCTAGACGGCTCTCTTAGAGTTCTAACGTTCCATTGTCCTATTCTTGTCCTTTTAGATACGCCTATAGTCGTCATCGAAGGGGGTCCGTTTGTGTTTGGTAATCTTGTGTTGGATTCTGTAATCGGATTGATTTCAGTCGAGCTTGTGATTAGCCAGAAGCGACCTATCCTAGTGGTGGGGCTGTCACCTATCGCCTTCTAGGAGAGGCGTAGGGGGCTACACACTTTTGAGCTGCCGATTTGGCGCATATTTGCATCGCAGCGCCGTCTGGCGGCGGGATGCGAAAAGTAGACCCGTGGGGCCTGGGCGGCATTTATAGGTTTTAAAATAGATATTCGTTTTAATTAGTACTCACGACCTTTTTATTTCTGCTCCATGATACGTATTGTAAAGTTGGGCCCAAGTTCACATGTCCGTTGATGAGCTGTTGGTCAAAATATTTAAGAAAATCTACTTTAAATGACCTATACAAATACCGCACTCATGCCAATCAGCAAGTTGTCAAAGACAAATTAAAGGGATACAAGATAGAGACTCCTAATGGCCGAACATAGATCGCTAGACGTTGTGAGATGGGCCGTCCTCGTTTAGATCTAGAAGGTCCTCGACCCACGGCCAACGATTGTCCTTGCAGCTCCTTACTGCGTCAAGATCCGGGTTGTTGCTGTTGCTTAGTAGTTGTTGTTTTCTGTACCTTCGTAGTGAAGCGATCCTGAGTGTCGATGGGTGTCGCTGGGTATGTACTCCGCGTTGAATAACAATGACCTCGGCTTTGAACTGCCAGCGCCCAAACGCCGACATACGTGGCGGTTGCGTAATCTCGCCACCGGAGGTTATGTTTTCCTCTGGGCCACTTTATCAAGAATCTGAGCAATGGGGCTGGCGTAAGACGTTCAGACTGTAGCCGGCCTAATGTAGGAAAAGACTCCCTCTGCGGGGTCTACGGGTATACGGCTGACGTCACGCCTTCTTATGCGGATCCCTAAGAAAAATCGGTTAAATTGGAGACCCACTACTTTGGTATTTGTTTACCTTGCACTCACTCTCACAAATTCACTAGTTATTATCAATAACCGCCTGGTTATTTTAATTCACCCAGATCAAGATTATATAATATAAGGGTAACACGCGGTTTATTAATTAGGCCTAAGCCAAAAATTGAACGATTGAACTTTCCACCAAGAGCGGAGATCAGGTATTGAATGCAAGGTTGAAAACGAAGTGTAGATAAGCCGCTCTTGTAGAGCTTTCCACTGCAGTTTTAATCAACGGTTTAATCGTACGATTTTTGCCATCGCGACTGGCGCTTATCTCGCTTATTTGCATTGATATTGGTAGAGAGTAAACTAGGCCTTCGGACCTGTGAAGTTACACTTATCTATGCGAGGGTGGGGAGAATAGTTCTTTATCGTAAAAGCTCAACTGGTCACTACAATCACGTTGTTCATTAATTTTTTTATGATTAATCGCGTACCGTTGCACAGTTCAAATTTCAAAGTAGGATAATTGGAGATCCAACCTTTAGTTTTAAATTATGCGTTGGCATGCCTTGCGAATCCAGTGAGTTCAAAAACTCTGTTGGAAAATTTGTTGCTTCGCTGTCATCGCAAACTGTATCAATATATTTATATGATACCAAGTTCCCTGGCAACATCATTTGTTACTTTTGATTTAAACTGTCAACGTCTACATTTTTTGCCGCTAAAATTGCTTTTTCTGCAAGCCACTCATGATTTATGTGCTGTGAGTGTAAATCGGGAAATATTTGTTCAATTAGAGTATCTTGCGAATCAGCGATTGTGCAAAAATCGGTCGGTAATTTTACGTATCCAGTTTCATCTATACCATATTTTCCATCACCGATATCTAAGAGTTGTTTTGAAATTGTTTCAGCGGATGGATCGCGAAGCATTTGAACGCGCATATTTACTTTTAGCTGTAATTTTTCAGCATTACGCCACAATGGAGATGATTTTAGGCAAGCGTTGATCTCATCAGCATATGTTGAACGTGGAATGACTGGAAGTGTTTGTCTGAAATCACCTGAAAGGACCAAGAGAGTTCCGCTAAATAGTTTGTCGTTGTTTTTAATATCTTTCAATGTCCTGTTCAACGCCTCAAGCAAAACAACGTTTATGACGCTCTCCAATATCCGCTAATATTCGTCATATGACGATGCGTCTGGCATAAAAGGAATCCAGGTTATTATAATCACAACGTGCATTCACGCGATTGGTAAGCTTCCGGAATCCTCTCCGCCCATAAAGTAGATTTGTAAGAATTTATGTTGTTCATTTGGCATTGGCAGCAGTGAGCCCATTTTATGATAAACTTGGCCTCTAATTTTGAATGTAGAATTGTAATTTTGACCATTTGCATTAGTATTTCCAACTATTTCTGTGGCTCCGAACGATGTCATTTGAAAGCATGAATTAAATGTTCGAATTGACTTCAGGAACACTTTAGAATCTGGATCCGTGCCGATAAGGGTAGATCAGGTAGTATTTCAATTTCTGGTAGTTGCACTTTTTCTGATGCGCAAAACATCCCAGCTGGCTCATTTTTAAATTTCAGAGCATGACAATGCGGACTTTTTAAGTGAGCATAATACTCAATATCGGGTTCATACTGGAATGCTAGACGCAGTAATGAATTATATATAAATGCTCGATGTATGTAACGAATAACGAAGAGCGGTTGGTAGTCCTGACCGAGCTCGCACGCAAAATATATCCGGCTCTGGCTCGTCGGCTAACGGTGTGGTGTTCTTAAGCAGCTGCGATCGAGGGATGCTCATAAGTAATCTTAGTTATATTTAATTTGCGTGTTAAAAACCGAAAATGCCATCTAGGCCGGAGATGGAATAAGCATAACAAAAGTTAGAAAATAGAAAAGTAGATATAAAATCCGCGAACAACATGTACACCCTTAGATGTAAACAAGGTGTATTTTGCCCACCCAACCATGGCCAATAAGATTCCTATTACAATTCGACATTGACCCCTTCGTACACAAGCCCCTACGACGACCTTCCGACCAGCATGGAGTACATGTTATAATTTTACTCAAACATTATTATAATTTTTATTGACACTAGCAATCTAAATGGTAAACTCTTGACTTCATATAATCCACGAAACCTTATTGACAATAGAGAAATTCTTATCACCATAATATTGATATACAAGCTTAAACATAATTAATGTACACGAGTTATAAGTAGTTTTGCTATGACTTCAGTAATTCAAAATTCTTTAGACAGTAAATGAAATAAATAAAATAATTAATGTGAGAATCGAATTATCATTTTATTATCTTCTCATTTTTTTTAAAGACTATAAGGTGGGTCTGGTTTGCGATTAACTTCAAAACGATCGATTTATCGAATGGCGTATTCATTTATTCAAATTAGAGCGCGAGGAATTTAAAAGAAAGTAAAACAATTGCGTTGCCAAACGCGAAAACCAAAAATAAGAATCATGCCGATATATCTATACTAATATTATAAAGAGGTAAAATTTGTTTGTTTGTTTGTTTGTTTGTTTGTTTGTTTGTTTGTTTGCAGGGAATAGGCTCCTGAACTACTGGTCCGATTTAAAAAAATTCTTTCACCGATAGAAAGCTATATTATCGTGGAGTTAAATAGGCTATAATTTATTTTGAAAAAAATTAGGGATCCGTAACAAAATTGCAATATTGTCGCATATAAAGTGAGTTGCTACCTCATCACACTGACAAACACGCTCCCTTAGCATTTTAACTCAATTTTTGTGTTCACTGTGAAATTGTTAAAAAAAAAAAAAAGAATTTTTATTCAATTTAAGTTGAACTGTGATAATTATGTGGATCGTGCATTTGAGGATAAATTCACCACTCTGTCCATAGTCCGAAATGCTTAGAGGACGACGTGCAAACATTGGCAGCAGACATCCAAGCCAGCAACAAGTATATTCACAAAACTTAAGCGAAGAAAGACAAATGAGCGCATGGAGATCATTGGCATCATTCAATCGCTTGGCATTCCAATATGACCCCACTGCGAACTACAGTGATAATGAAAACTTAGATATTGGACTATATACCGATATTGCAGTGCGTTAAAGTTTAAAAGAGAAACGGCTGCATTGTGCTGCGCAAGTGGAGAAGTCAAACTGGAAAAGTGTTAAATAACCATCTTTCTATACTTCCCCATATATTTGAAAAATTTTGCAACATTGACTTTTATGTTGTTAAACTGTGTTGGCCAGCGAAGCGGACACAGGCCCTCTAGTAAAATATAATCCTTTGGACTCGCTCACCTGCTATTTAATCCAACGATGAAAGCGCTTCCATGTATTGGTGTGTTAGCTGAAAATTACATACGAAGCAAAAATCCAAAGAAGATCGGCGAAATACTAACACGCTAATTTGGCAAAGCTATGCTTTCTTCTTAAGCAAACCTCAATCACTTATTCGTCAAATCTGTATCGTTTTAAATTCCTTTCCTTCCAAGATGCCAGCCAATATTTTTCTCTTTATTTAAATTATTTAGTTTCAAAAGTTATAACGTAACACTTCATATTTAATCTCGTGATTTTTCTATCTCTTATTTACAAGATAATTAAACTGAACGGGAGCTAAAACTTTAGATTTTTTTAAAATCATTTTTTAAATCGGGGGAAATACGAAATAAAATGTTTTAGGTAACGGATCTCAAACAGAACTTTTGGTAGCACGCGACTTTAGCATTAAATCGGTGGAAATACAAAACAGAATGTTGTAGGTAACGGATCTCATACAGAACTTTTGGTAGCACGTGACTTTAGCATTAATACTTGTAGAAATTTAACTTTTGATTTTACTCCATGATTTCAGCGATAACTAGACTGCAGTAATTTACTTGGCTTTGGTTTACAAAAATTATTTTTTTAGCGATCACTAGACTGCGGTAATTTACTTGGGTTTGGTTTACAAAAATTATTTTTCAGCGATCACTAGACTGCGGTAATTTACATGGCTTTCGTTTACAACAATAATATTTCAGCGATCACTAGATTTTGCTTCACTTTTCTATGGCATGACTTTTGACTTTTATATCACTTTTACAATTTACTGCAACAGGTTGATCTCGTTGAGTGTGCTGAAGCTGAATTTTTTCCCGCGATGAAATCAGATGTCACCCACTGTGCGATTGCCTTATGTGCGTTTGCGGTAACGGTAAAAAAAATTTTCGGTCCCAGCTATGGCGGTGCCTTCTTAGTTTCATGCCAACACCGACTTTAATAACTCACCCCTCAGGCTTTCCTTTTGTTTCGCAATAAGAATAATAAGGCTGGATGCCCACTACGATCTGTTATTTAAGCAGATCTGCTGGCGCAACCAGATGAATCCTAATTGAGGGTTAAGTCCGCCCCCCACTTTAGCTCCAGAATTTGGTCAACTTCTCAAAAAAGTGCCTGTTGCGTTTGATGGTCTCGAGTCGAAAGAAAGATCAAAAACTAGCAAGAGTCTGAATTTCCTGCGCGCTTCTCTCTTAGTGCTGCAAAACGTCTCCCGTGACCTATATCGAATGTGCGATAGTTTTATCGTTTATAGCTAGATAGCTAGATCAATGCCTAGTTCACGCTGTCTAATAATTGTTTACAAACAAATTAATTGCACTGAGCTCCTCTAAAAATGTGAATGAGATATTTACTCTGACGCGTCCTACAGGTCGCTAATAATTTTAAGGTGCTGACAACCTGACCGTTACATGTACCTGTTGTCGTTGATGGTCATTTGTTCTGCCTCTATTGACTGTGACCCACGCCGTTGTCGTTGTTCTAATCTTCTGACTTCATCGCGTTCAGCTCGTGTAACTTCTGGTTCTTCTCTGACTTCATTGCGTTAAGCTCGTGTATCTTCTGGCTCTTCTTGATGCAATTGCGCTATTCTTTCGGATCTTCTATTTCGCATGTATCGAGATCTACTTGTATCACGGCTCAAAGTACCCGCTTTGCGTTTTCTTGGCATAGCTCACTGGACAGAACACTCATAAATAGAATTAATGATTTTACTTAATGATGAAGGATTTTTTCCCCAGTTTAAATTGATTTAAAAGCTATGGTAGCATGTTTTTGTCAGTGTGATGAGGTAGAAACTCACTTTATATGCGATTTTTGGTATGTCGAACACGATTTAAGAGAATGAAAAATAGACGTTGGGTAATTGTCAGACTTACTCAATACGCTCACAAAATTTCATGAGAATCGGTATAGCCGTTTCGGAGGATTAAGGTCGCAAAAACTGTGACACGAGAATTTTATATATTAGATAAATAGCCTCTCCAGAAATAATGTTGGGGCAGTTACCTGTTTAAGGGTTACACCAAGTATGGGGCTCGAAAGACCGACTTATTGTCAATAAGCCACCGCAATATGTATCACTCCACTCGTCTAGTAATTTAACACACTCTTTAGCGATTGAAAGAATTTATTAAACAAAAATTAAAGAGAAAACTTTTGGCGTCTGTTCTTGTCGATGTTCTTCATGTGACTTCTCGAATAGGTATACATATAATCTAGTCTGTAAGTGTGGCAACCTTATACCGATAAGTTTTAAAAATAAAATTTAATGGGGTGACACTTTTGATATCTTATTCTAAAAAATTCGTTATATTTAAAATTAATACTAGCGTCAACAAATAATTTACAAAAAAGGTCATTTTTTCGGCCTCGCAACTGGATATAACCCCTTAAAGCTATCTTGCTAAAACGTTCCTAAAAGTTGTGTAATGGTTGCAAGGTCGGGAGGGATCGGCCGACTATGTCGGATAGCTCCAATACAAGAGAATGAAATAAAAAATTCTCTAATTGTTTTTTATCAGATCGACTTGATTTCTTCAAGCTAGCGTTTTCTAACTACTATTGAATTTCGGATTAATTTTAATATAGCTGCCATAGGAGAGATCGAAAAATATATATAGAATTAATGGAAAAAAATTGATAGCTTCGCTGTTTTTTATCCCACGAGCATGATTTTTTGAATATCAAATTTTTTAACAACCCCTAAATTGAGAAAAAAGTTTCATAAAAATCGGACAACTATATCTTATAGCTGCCATAGGAAAGATCAAAAAATCTATATAGAAATAACGGAAATAAAATTATAAAATCGATGTTTTCATCAGATAAGCATAATTTTTGGAATAGAGTATAAAGTTTTCTAACGACTCTTGAATTACGAATTAAATTTGATCAAAATCGGCATGGTATCATTCAAACGGCATTTAAATTACCTTTCCATTGATACCAAAAGTTAAAAGAAGCAAGTTCAAGTTTCGAGTAAATTTCACTTTTATTATTGTCAAAACACTTATATCCACGATTGTAGGTGCCATATGATCTATAGTGGAAAATATCGAAAATTAATAGAAAAATTATTATAGCTTCCCTGTTTTTTAGCCTTTATGTATTTTGTTTGACATATTTGATGACTGCAAGGGTATATAAGCTTCGCCTTTTGTAACAGGCTGGGTATTAATTATGTATACTAACTTATATTATTATTATATTACTTTGTAAACGTTGGTCACACTTCTGATCTCTCGAGAGAGGATGTGCTCTCTCGAGAGAGTAAGAAGCTGAATATAAACGGGGGTTGAAAGTTAGCTGCCTGCGAGCAGCGAGTCAGTTCGTATTGAAAGTTTAAAGGGAACACAATAAAGAAGATCCTGATACAATCTCAGAAGTGGGATACGAAGAAAAAATATTTAGAAAGTCAAAATTTAAATACAAAACAAAACGGATCTACAAATGAATGAAGTATCGGTGACTCAGTTAAAGAGGTGGTTAGAACTCCTGAATTTACCAACAACCGGATCCAAGGCGGAACTTTTTTCGCGAGTGGTTGCTATTCCACCGGAAAACCGAGGCAAAGTTCCCCAAGCGATCCAGGAGGACGAAGAATTACTGGACATGGAGCCAAGCAATTCGGAAGATGAAAACTTGGAGCAGCAAGATCTGGTACAGCTGGCTAGTGGTTTGGAATCCATAGAAGGAGTGCGCCTAGAAATGCAAAAGACGCAGAAACTTCTAGAAACTTTGTAACGGCAGATTGACGGCGTCAATTCTGGAGACAATGCCAGCGGCGCCAAAGCCAACGATTCGACGAAAAGCAGAGGTTCCGAGAATTGCGAGAACATGCAAGCACGAAAGGCACAGACGAAAGGCGACAAGATAGAGCGAGATGGAGAGAGAAGCAACGGCTCTTTAAGAAATTTCGAGAATGAAGAACAACTTAGCGACGAGGAGGTCGTCGCCAGCTATGTTGTCTGCGACAGTGTTGGGCAGGAAAATTTCGGTGAACTTGTGGCGCAGATCTCAAATGGAAGAGCTGATGAAAATTTTTTGTCGGCTGCGTTTAATCTGGCCAAGGAAGTGCTGATGGAGATTGCTGACAACGACGTTCCTGGATCTCGCAATGGGACAACATATCGTCGTTATATAATTTGGGAGACGAGCAACGAAGAGTTTTGCTGATTGTAACGCCCTAAATTGAGGGCGCACAAATTTTAAGTTTTTATTTTTTCTTTGGTATAATTATTAGCTATAAGTTCGGACACGGAGTCCTCCACCCAGTATTAGTTTAAGTATTAGAAAATAAGGATATTTTGTTAGATTAAGCCAAGACCCACACCCCGACCCTAACGCGTTATCGCATTCGCGCCCCGAACGCGATACTCGACAAAAGTGCGATCTCTGACGGGAGAATCGCAGCCAACTTCGCGATTACCGGGGTTTAGCTCGATCTCTTCCGTTCCTGACCTTTGCCGAGTGCAGACGCCTGCTCAAGAACCACCCCCCGGGCATCGAACAGTGACACGCGTTCAGTGATCCTATACAGACAACACCATCCACGTAAGCCAAACATACCCCTTCGTGAGAACAGCAGCCAGAGCCCCTTTTTGAATAAAAATAACCTAGAAAAGCAATATAAAATTCTCGTGAATTATTTCTACACCTACACCCCCTTTTCCTTCTCCTATCCCTAGAACTCCTGCCTTAAAATAACCGTAGCCTCCGAGTCAACCGGAGAGTAACATTTTAGAATCCCTGCAGACCCCGAGTCCAACCGGAGTGCAGTACCTTAGAATCCCTGTAGACTCCGAGTCCAACCGGAATATAGCACCTTGAAATCCTTGTAGACTCCGAGCCCAGCCGGAGTATAGAGCCTTGGAATCCTTGTAGACTCCGAGCCCAGCCGGAGGGTAGAACCTCAGCCTCCCCCAATACACTCCGAGTCAACCCGGAATGTTGATTTCCCCCCGCCTCCGCAGATCCCGAGTCCAATCAGAATCCTCCGCCGTAGTTAACCACCACCGAATATTCCCGGGATCCTCACCCCGCAGTGGGATCACTCATAGTACCTCTTCCCACCGACAGAGGGCGCGGCGAACTAAATATTCCCAGGTTCCCCGCCAAGTGCCGAGATTACCATTCTCTCCACCGGTAGAGGGCGTCGTGAACCAGTTTTATTTCCCGGTTCCCCGCCAAGCAGTGCGATCGGGTAGCACCCGTCATTAACCGAGACTACAACCCCCTCATACGAATTCCTACTACAGGTTCCACCCTTCTATATAAATTTCTTGTATAGATTCCCTGGCCCCGATTGAGATTTTATCCCGGCCAGAGAACAAACGTTACAAGTGGCGCCCGAGCAGGGACCTGATAGGGAGAAAAACCCAGGAAAATTACCACCTGTATGGGGAGCGCGTAGTCCGAGACGAGTGACAAAACCTAAAAATTCCGCGAAGAAAAGTAGAGCAGGCGTGCACCGACCGTGAAAAATAACCTCAACGAACTAGTGAACGCGTCCGATATCCAGCCCACGTGCTGCTTCGCGATCCCGTACAGTCTACGCGACCGAGTGCCTGTAATAAAAAAAAAAAAAAAAAAAAAAGCATACAGCCCAAGAGTGCCAGTAGAGACTCCAACCAAAGAAGACATTATTCCAAGAGGACCACGCATTAAGGAAACGCTGTAAACATGGGACCCGACCAGAAAATTTCCGGTGAGCCCGTTCCACACTTATTAACAAATCCTGGGGTCCCCTCGCGGTGGATTTATTCACGTTCGAAGGCCGAATTACTAGCCTTTGCTCACGAATTCGGATTCCCCGCCGAAGGCGTCGTCGACGACTTGCGGCGCAACTTTGCCACCCTAGTTAGGACTTCTGAACAAACCCAAGAGGTGTGGTCTCGACTCGCTGACCTAGCCAAGCAATTTTCCTCTCGTGCCCCGAGTCCCGTGTCCCTGGTGAACACGGACCGAGACATATTCTTCGAGCCGAACCCCGTACCACCGGTGATCATTACCCGGGAACCTGCGATAGATCCGAGCCACGATCGGAACCGCCATGAGTTGGTCTGCGTCCCCGAACGAATTCGCAAATGGGGTCTTCAATTCGACGGGTATACAGACCCCTTAGCCTTTATCGAACAAGTCGAAAGCCGGGCCTTATCCTACGGGATCGACCTAAGACTCCTTCCGCGAGCCATGGCAGAGCTGCTGACGAGCAGGGCGGAGAAATGGTTTCAGACCAGCCGCCTCCAAGGGGCTGACTGGATCACATTTCGACGCAAATTTCTCGAGTTTTTCCTCCCACCTCGATACCTCCAACGCTTGGACGACCAGATTCGGAGTCGTGAGCAAAGGGAAGGGGAAACGTTCAAAGACTTTATGTTAGACCTTCGAGTTCTCATGCGCCATGCGGGGTACTTGGAGGTGCAAGAGCTGAATAGGTTGTACGAAAATATCGCGCCGGAATACCAGATGTATATCCGACGTAGCGAGTTCCGAACCATTGGGGAACTAACTCTGTTGGCCACCGAGTTCGAGGCTGTCAAGAAGCGGAGTTTCGAAAGAAACCACTATAACCACGCCCCTAGAAATACGACAGCTTACCACCCACCTGCACAGGGTCGTACGCAACCTACGGTTGCCGAAAGAATTCCCCACACACCGCGTACATCGCCCGAACCCAGAGCTGCCCCACCAGCTCGGGTTAATCGGGTAACAGCCTCAGATCGCCGAATCGACGTGCGGGATGCTTGCCGGAATTGTGGAGCACCGGGACATTTTAGCCGCGATTGCCGGAATCCACGACAGTATTTCTGTTGGGACTGTGGACGAAGAGACGTCCGAACCGTCGAGTGCTGTCGACGCCCACAACCGGGAAACGGGATGGGTCCCCTCGACCGGCGGAGTCCGACGGGACCAAATCCACCCGAGAACCGCCAGTAACTGCACCACTTAGGATAGAGAGGGGAAGGATCGCCGCCGAGGTCGACATTGGCGGACACGTGCGTTTAGCCACCATCGACACCGGGGCATCACGAAGTTTTATTAGCCAGGACATCGCCGATGTAGTCGGCCAACCACACCAGTTTAGGGAAGTTCGTACGCAGATGAATCTCGCTGACACGTCTCGAGTAGAAGTAACTAGGTTACTCCTGGCGGACGTGACACTCGCACGGAAGACAATTCAAGTTCCCCTTCTAGTAATGCCCGCCATGCTAGAACCTTTGATCCTAGGGAAGGACTTTCTTGCTTCCATCGGCACCACCCTCCGATGTGGTACGGCAAGCCTCACGCTGTCTCGGCGAAGCCCAGGAGAAGACGAGCCGACCAGGCGTAACGGAACGGAACACGGCAACCACACGGAACCACCACCTCGACCCCGACCACGACGACCACTCAGCCACGAAAATACGCCCAGGACATCGAGTACACCATCAACGGAACCGCGGCTTGGCATAGCCAATCATGACATAGGAGGACCACAGAATGACAGGGGTATCAATGTGCCCAAAGAGAACAGCGAGGAAAACACAGAGAACAACGAGGAAAACACAGAGAACAACGAGGAAAACACAGAGAACAACGAGGAAGACACAGAGAACAACGAGGAAAACACAGAGACCAACGAGGAGAACCACGAAGCCAGAATATCAACAGAGAACAACAAAGACGGAACAGCAGCAGAGAACACACGAGGGATACCCGACGTAGAGATCGAGACCCAGGGCTCTCAACCAAACAACATTGAGTACCAGGAAAGTGACTGCGAGATTAATCCGCAAGTCCAAGCGTTCCTTGACAAACATCTAGCACGATTCGAAGGAATGACGGGAGTAGCAAACATAGCAGAACACCGAATCACTATGAGGGATGACCGGCCGATTAAACAACGCTATTTCCCGAAGAACCCGGCCATGCAGCAGATCATAGACGAACAAGTGGACGCGTTGTTGGAACAGGGATGTATCGAAACGTCGTGTAGCCCGCACAGTGCCCCTTTGGTCCTGGTCCGGAAGAAAACCGGCAAGTGGCGCATGTGCGTGGACTACCGACAACTAAACGCAAAATCCATCCCGGACGCATATCCGTTGCCGCGTATTAATCACATCTTAGAACGACTGAGAAATGCAAAATACATCTCGACTCTGGATCTGCGCAATGGATACTGGCAGATACCCATGGCCGAAGACAGCCGGGCATGTACCGCATTTACGGTACCCGGACGAGGCCTATTTCAGTGGCGAGTCATGCCTTTCGGCTTGCATTCGGCCCCGGCAACATTCCAGCGTGCATTAGATAGCGTAATCGGGCCAGACCTCGAACCGTACGCGTTCGCCTACCTCGATGACATTATCGTCATCGGAGCCAGCCTGGAAGAACACATGGACAACCTGTACAAAGTCTTCGAGCGATTGAGGAGAGCCAACCTGCGTATTAACCAGGAAAAGTGCTCATTCTTCAAGAGGAAACTAGCCTACCTCGGACATGTGATCAGCGACCAGGGCATTCACACCGATCCGGACAAGGTAGCCGCCGTACGAAACCTGAGCCCTCCCACGAGCCTACGGGAGTTGAGGAGATGTCTCGGAATGGCCTCTTGGTACCGGCGATTCGTGCCTAACTTCGCCACAGTGGTCCAGCCCATGACGAACCTGCTAAGGAAAAACCAACGGTGGAAGTGGGAGACGGAACAACAGAGTGCCTTCGACCTCCTGAAAAGTCTACTGACAGACGCACCCGTGCTGGCATGCCCAGACTTCTCTGTCAAGATGACACTCCAGACCGACGCCAGCAATTACGGACTCGGAGGAGTATTGACCCAGGAAATCGACGGCCAGGAACGAGTTATTGCATACGTCAGCCGCAAGCTCGACGCCGCGGAGTTAAATTATTCGCCCACAGAAAAGGAGTGTTTGGCCATAGTCTGGGGAATACGGAAATTGCGATGCTACCTCGAAGGTTACAGGTTCGATGTAATCACCGACCACTTGGCACTGAAATGGCTGGACCAAATAGAAAACCCAACCGGGAGAACTGCTAGATGGGCTTTAGAGCTCCAGCAATACCAATACGACGTACATTACCGTCGCGGGAAGTATAACGTAGTAGCCGACGCTCTATCTCGACAACCTCTGGAACACCTACAGAGACTTACGCAAGGAGAACACCAATGCAAGTGGTTGCAACGGAGAATGAAGGATGTCCAGGACGACCCACAGAAGTTCCCAGACTTCATCATCGAAAACGGAGAACTCTATCGTCACCTTGGCCACCGTCCAGATGACCAGGACTACATACCATGGAAACTGTGCGTAGCAGCCGAACACCGAGCTCGGATTCTACATGAATGCCATGATGCACCCACGGCCGGACATCTTGGCGTTAGGAAGACAATTATCAGGATCTCACAGAAGTACTACTGGCCAGGGATGTTTCGCGATGTGCGACGTCACATACGTCAGTGTATCCTGTGCCAGAAATACAAGGCAGAGCAGCGACAACAAGCTGGGAAGATGCTAACGAGACAGGTCACCGAACCCTTTGGCATACTATGTGCAGATTTCGTCGGACCGCTGCCTCGTTCAAAAGAGGGGAATACCATGCTCCTCGTCTTCTTCGACACCTTCACCAAGTGGGTTGAATTGATACCCCTACGGAAGGCAACCACGGCGACTCTGATACGAGCCTTCCGCGAACGGATCATCAGCCATTTCGGAGCCCCGAGGAAACTGGTGTGTGATAACGGATCACAGTTCACCAGCAAGGCGTTCAAGGACTTCCTCAAGGAAATGGGAGTAGAACTCCAATTCACCGCCCCATACTGCCCACGAGAGAACCCGACTGAGCGCGCGAACCGCACGGTCAAGACAATGATCGCACAGTACGTGGAGAATGGACAGAACACCTGGGACAGTTTATTACCCGAATTATCACTCGCGATCAACACAAGTGTCTCAGAATCTACCGGGTATAGCCCAGCCTTTCTTCTACAAGCTCGAGAACCGCGGCTACCTGGATCCTGGTATGACCGTGTGACCCCCGGATCAGCAACATCGCCCCAGAACCCATCGGAGAGAGCAGAGCGTTTGAAGGAAGTCTTCCAGATCGTCCAGAACAACCTTCAAAAGGCCAGCAGAGAGCAAGGGAGGCACTATAACCTACGCCGTCGAACTTGGAAGCCCAAGATGGGATCACTGGTCCTCGTGCGGCAACACCACCTGTCCAAAGCGGCAGAAGGGTTCGCAGCGAAGCTCGCCCCGAAATTCGACGGACCGTATAAAGTGGTCGCTTTTCCTTCGCCCAACGTCGTCCGAATCCGCCTACCCGGTCAGCGGAAGGGACGACTTGCTAATATTGGAGACTTAAAAGAGTTCCATTCTTCTTCCCCAGGTAACTCCGACGATGAAGACAGCGAGACCACCAAGGAGGACACCGGCGATCAACCCGGACCGTCCCAACGAAGCCAACCGGCCGACGCAATCAACGAGGGGTGATCTTAAGTGCCTCAACCTTCCTTTGTGACCCGCTAATGTCAAAGTCAAAGCCAGAAAACCCTTTCGCTGCTGCCCATTTATCCCTACTTTTAAGTATCAATAGAACTAAGATAGTTTAGTTGCCTCTTCCACAGATCGACCAACATGGAAACGATCGTCCTGTCATCCAGCGACAGCGAGGAGGAATCTGACCTCAGTTTCCAAAACAACCGCCAGTCAAGGGCCACACGAGACCCTCGGCTACGTCCAGGAACGGCGTACGCCGAGAGGTCCACCCGGTCATGCTCGACGGGAAGGCGCCAACCAGAAGGCTCTGGTGGAGCGACCCCACTCTCGTCAGGGCCCAGCGCTTGGACACGATCCCGCCACGCGTCAACCAGCTACGAGTCGGAGGACGAGCCGATGTCGTCCCCCGTTCCGACCAGAGGAGGCTCCCCATTCTACACGGACGCGGCCGGACACCGGATATACGAAGCATCCCGTCAGCGAGACCCGAGTCCAACCGGGTCACCAGAGAACACATACAACCCGTGCGGACGCGGCCCCAGCTACGAGTCGGAGGACGAGCCGATGTCGTCCCCCGTTCCGACCAGAGGAGGCTCGCCGTTTTATACGGACGCGGCCGGACACCGGATTTACGAGGCATCCCGTCAGCGAGACCCAAGTCCAACCGGGTCATCAGAGACTACACTCGAATACAACCCGTACGGACGCAGCCCCGACTACCGCGACCACCCGGAACCCTACCTAGAGGACGTCAGCAGCGACGAATCCGGACACAGGGAACAGGCGCCCTATGGTGAGGACGCTCATTCGAGTGTTAGTCACGAGAGCGACGACGATCCCCAGGAAGGGGCGGCACACTACGTGTACACGGGCGAGGACCGTTATGGTTACCATCAAGGGTCCTGGATCTATCTCCTCAAGACGAGCTGGGAGATGATCCAAATGGAGGCACCATACCGGCCACCCGACGACCCGGTCGTAACTTTCCCGCCGTCCCCCGTGCATCTGTGCATCATGGGGCCCGACGAAATAGAGGGAGCCGATACCCTAGGCGGTCAGCCGAGATGCCCGGCCGACATCGACTGTCCCCAAGACGAGGAGATGGGACCGGAGTCGCCCACTACATCTTCTCTGCGACCCAATACAAAGCCCTCTCACGGGTCGCCAGCGATCGAACCCCTTGATGCGCCTGAGCTACCATACTACCCTACGGGTAAAGCAATGGAGTGGGAATCCGAGTCCAGCGACGACGAGGAGAGCACCGGGCAACGCTTCCGACGAAAGGAGCCTACCCTTGCGGTGGTGCCCTACCAGCCACCACCAGTCCACGGGGCCTGCCCCATGACTCCCCCACGAGGAGCAAACCCGGAACAAGTCCCGACTACGCCAGCGTCCAACACCTCGGACACCTCAATGGGAATGTCGCCCGCGACGTTACAACACCTGTTGGGACAGATAACGCCGGAACTGGAAGGCCTTTGGTGGGAGTCATCAGACGAATGGAACGGATTTCACAACACACAACCCGAGGCGACAGCTCCGATTGAAGATCGCTCGGCCCCCGAAATTACTCCACCCTCCGGTGGCGAGCGTTATCCACTCCCGGCTGGCTGGACATGCAACAGCGCGGACGGACGAGTCCCGGAGGAAGTTTGGCAGGCCATCTGCGAACGTCGCCCCGCAGCCCGGGTATCTAGGCAGCGTTTTAGGATCGCGACCAAAGACGGATCGTATCAGGTCACGATGAAGCCGACCGGCACTGGAGCCGTTTCTTTCCTTTCCCCGAAGTAGGGAGGGAATGTAACGCCCTAAATTGAGGGCGCACAAATTTTAAGTTTTTATTTTTCTTTGGTATAATTATTAGCTATAAGTTCGGACACGGAGTCCTCCACCCAGTATTAGTTTAAGTATTAGAAAACAAGGATATTTTGTTAGATTAAGCCAAGACCCACACCCCGACCCTAACGCGTTATCGCATTCGCGCCCCGAACGCGATACTCGACAAAAGTGCGATCTCTGACGGGAGAATCGCAGCCAACTTCGCGATTACCGGGGTTTAGCTCGATCTCTTCCGTTCCTGACCTTTGCCGAGTGCAGACGCCTGCTCAAGAACCACCCCCCGGGCATCGAACAGTGACACGCGTTCAGTGATCCTATACAGACAACACCATCCACGTAAGCCAAACATACCCCTTCGTGAGAACAGCAGCCAGAGCCCCTTTTTGAATAAAAATAACCTAGAAAAGCAATATAAAATTCTCGTGAATTATTTCTACACCTACACCCCCTTTTCCTTCTCCTATCCCTAGAGCTCCTGCCTTAAAATAACCGTAGCCTCCGAGTCAACCGGAGAGTAACATTTTAGAATCCCTGCAGACCCCGAGTCCAACCGGAGTGCAGTACCTTAGAATCCCTGTAGACTCCGAGTCCAACCGGAATATAGCACCTTGAAATCCTTGTAGACTCCGAGCCCAGCCGGAGTATAGAGCCTTGGAATCCTTGTAGACTCCGAGCCCAGCCGGAGGGTAGAACCTCAGCCTCCCCCAATACACTCCGAGTCAACCCGGAATGTTGATTTCCCCCCGCCTCCGCAGATCCCGAGTCCAATCAGAATCCTCCGCCGTAGTTAACCACCACCGAATATTCCCGGGATCCTCACCCCGCAGTGGGATCACTCATAGTACCTCTTCCCACCGACAGAGGGCGCGGCGAACTAAATATTCCCAGGTTCCCCGCCAAGTGCCGAGATTACCATTCTCTCCACCGGTAGAGGGCGTCGTGAACCAGTTTTATTTCCCGGTTCCCCGCCAAGCAGTGCGATCGGGTAGCACCCGTCTTTAACCGAGACTCCAACCCCCTCATACGAATTCCTACTACAGGTTCCACCCTTCTATATAAATTTCTTGTATAGATTCCCTGGCCCCGATTGAGATTTTATCCCGGCCAGAGAACAAACGTTACATGATCAGCAAATTAAGAGGCAGCGCTTTGCAGCGGATGCATGCTAACGCATCCCGCTTTGTCAAACTAACGAGTGAGTTGCTGCAGCAGTTGCACCTTGATTTCGGCTGCAACGAGTCGAAGTCTGGTATGAGGCGCAAATTCGAGGCGCGCTTGTGGCAACCAAACGGGAAGTTTGCTGTCTACTTTGAGGAGAAGAGCAAGCTAGCCGGAGAGGTCAACATGGAAGACGATGAACTCTTGGATGGACTAATCGTGGGTAATCCTACGGTTAATTTGCGCACTCAGGCGAAGCTGCAGTGTTTCGAAAATTCTGGAAGAATGCTGAGGGCGTTTGCGGACATAATGCTGCCAGGGAAAATTACTGGAACCAACAGGATGTGGACAACGAAGACCGAACTGGTGAGCAAGGAGACGCGCTGCTACAAATGCAATGGAAAGGGGCATTGGGCCAGGGAGTGCGTTAAGCCGAAGCGGACACCAGGAAGTTGCTATGGATGTGGCTCTACCGATCACCTGATCAACGGATGTCCTCAAAACAAGAAGAGAGATGACAATAATTACGCAGAGACTTTATGGAAGCTTGCGACTTAAAAATTAATTTAGAAACGCTAAAGATGATAACGGTTGAGAATACCCAAGACGATAAGAAAATTAATTCGATTGATGAGGTGCCTTACAATGGGAATGATTTGAAACACCTACAGTTAGAAAGTGAAATTTTAGAACAAAAAATGTTAGATAATGAAATTTTAGGAGAAGAAACGTCAAACATTGAAATTTTAGGCGAAGAATCGTCAAACAATGAAATTTTAGGAGAAGAAACGTCAAACAATGAAATTTTAGAAGAAGAAAAGTCAGATAGTTAATCTTCTGAAGAAGATATGTGTTTGGTCTTGCCGCAGCCAAAACCAATCTCTAATTTCAAAACCTTTCGTAAATTCATTGCTTGCTGTTTTGCTTTGTTTTGCTATTTGCCCTGCGCGGCAACACTGTTTTAATTGTCATTTTTAACTCCCTTTTTTGCACTTTTTCGCTTATCGCTTCCTGGCCTTGTCCACGGCAAGCTTCATACTAATTCGATTTGTACTCGCATACAAGAAGGCACGAACGCTGATCGCTTGCTTAATTCTCTCGCGTCTATATACTTTCGGCTAAACGCACAGACAAATCGGTCTGCCTGCTAAATACCTTTTCGCTGCAAAAATGCACAGACAATTCGGTCCGCCTGCCTAGCTAAATCGACAACAAACCATAATTTTGAAAAATTATGGCCTTGGTGCCAAATAATAAATAGTTGCATTTTAAGTGAAATTTGTGCGTTATTATTTTATTTGGGCACCGTCAAGGTAATGGTCTTTGAAAAAGCTCATTGACCCAACAATATGTTAGATCGTGAAACTTTAGGAGAAAAAATTTTAGGAAGTGAAAGGTTAGAAAAAGAGAAGTTAGGCAATACAAGTTTAGAAGGACAACCCGTGCAGAAAGAAACTTTAGGCAAAACGGATCAGACTTGTGAAAATTTTGGAAAACAAATTATGGAAATAAATATTTTTGATGATTTAGATAAAGAAAGAACATATAATATTGGTGAAAACGTTAGTTACACTGATCAAAAGAAGTTAATTAAATTAGTAGAAACGAATTATGTTCAGGCGAAGCGACCTGAAGTTCCAAAAATAAGATGCGAAATGAATATAGTTTTAGAAAATTCTAAGTCTTTTAGTTGTACTCCTAGGAGACTGTCTTATAGTGAAAAGGAGGCGTTGAGGAAAATGTTAGACGAATACATTAGGGATGGCATTATTCAAACTAGTAGATCGGAGTACGCATCTCCGATTGTACGAGGGCTGTCTGATAAATAACCGACATTAACGTGAAGCTAGCGGCACATCTCAAAAAAAGTTTCTACTTCAAATTGTGCATATTATAATAGCTACTCGCAAAAATTTCAGAAATTTATCATGCGCAATTATCTGTTGACAGTCGCGATTCCCCAAAATGGAAAAAATTGAATATCGAGCTGTGATTAAATTTTTATTTTTGAAAGGCAATACGCCTACACAAATCAAAAATGAGTTGGACTCTGTGTATGGTGACTCTGCACCATCGTTTACCACCGTAAAATTTTGGGCAGCTGAATTTAAACGTGGTCGTAGGAGCCAGGAAGACGATGAACGTCCGGGGCGTCCAAAAATTGTAACCACTGACGATAACATCGGTAAAGTTCATCAATTGGTACTAGACGACTGCCGGATTAAAGTTAGGGAAATAGCTTAGATTATGAAGATGTCAAAAGAACGTCTTTGTCACATATTAAACCAAGATTTGGGCATGAGAAATCTGTCCGCGTGTTGGGTGCCGCGTATGCTTACGCTGGACCTAAAACGTGCGCGCATGAACATTTCCAGCGCTCTGTTGGCTCAGTTTAAAGGCAATAAGACCGAGTTTTGGCGCCGATTATCTAATCTAAACAGTGGATTGAAAAGGGGGAACCGGCCCCAAAAAAGCTAAAGCTGTGTATTCGGCTGGGAGAGTGATGGCGAGTGTTTTTTGGGATAGCCATGGAATTATTTTTATCGACTATCTTGAAAAAGGAAAAACTATAACAGGAGTATACTACGCATCATTATTGGACAAGCTAAAGGAAGAAATTTCAAAAAATCGGCCACATTTCCAAAAAAAAAAGTCTTGTTCCACCAAGACAACGCACCATCTCATACCTCAACAATTGCCATGGCGAAAATCCACGAATTGCGGTTCGAATTGCTTGACCATCCACCTTATTCACCGGATCTAGCACCAAGCGACTTTTTTTTGTTTCCTCAACTTAAAACTGCCCTTGGCGGACAGAGATTTTCGTGAAATGAGGAGGCAATCTCTTTTGTAAACTCGTATTTTGCAGACAAAGACGCCAAGTACTATTTGGTAGGGTTGCAGAGATGGGAGTTACAAGAAGACTATGTAGAAAAATAATAAAAAAAATTTGGAAAAAGTCGCGTGCATCATGGTTAGCTCGGTTATTTATCAGACAGCCCTCGTAGTAGTGAAAAAGAAATCAGGAGATCTTAGATTGTGCATAGATTTCAGACGCTTAAATAAGATTATGGCCAAAGATAATTATCCTATACCTTTAATAGATGACCTTTTGGATAAGTTAGTGGGGAAATCAGTATTTACGAAATTAGATTTGAAGAATGGCTATTTCCATGTGTTTGTTAATCAAGAATCAGTAAAATACACATCGTTTACTACGCCATTGGGCCAATTTGAGTTTTTACGTATGCCAATGGGTCTTAAAACATCTCCACAAGTATTTCAGAGATTTGTAAATGACATATTTTCAGACATGATTAGACAGGATAAAGTCATTGTATACTATATATGGACGACATTTTAGTTGCCAGTAGAAATATAAAGGAACACTTGGAAATATTAGCAGAAGTATTAAAGAGATTAGTGGAAAACAAGTTAGAACTTAGGATGGATAAATGCAAATTTTTACAAGACAAGGTGAAATATTTAGGGTTTGAGATTTCATTTGAGGGAATAAAAGCTGATGATAGAGGCTTAGAAGCAATACAAAATTTTCCGATTTCCAACAAAGTGCAAGCAGTTCAGAGTTTTTTAGGTTTATGTTCTTATTTCCGTCGATTCATTAAGGACTTTTCGATCATAGCTAAACCGCTATATGATTTGTTAAAAAAGGATAGGGTATTTAAGTTTTCTGAGGAAGAGTTAAATTGTTTTGAGGATTTGAAAATTAAACTAATGGAAGCGCCAGTTTTGGCTATTTACGACCACAGAGATGACATTGAATTGCACTGCGATGCAAGTGCGTTAGGGTTTTGAGCTGTACTTCTTCAAAGGAAGGCAGACAGTAAGTTGCATCCGATTTTTTCAACGACAACAGAAGCAAAATATCACAGTTTTGAGTTGGAAACTTTAGCCATCATTTACGCTTTGAGAAGGTTTAGGATATATTTGCAGGGCAAGCGATTTCAAATTGTTACGGATTGTAACTCTCTCACTTTGACATTAAATAAGATTGACTTGAATCCTAGAATAGCGAGGTGGGCTCTTGAGCTTCAAGAATTTGATTACGTTTTAAAACATAGAGCAGGAAGGAAATGCAACACGTAGATGCACTTAGTCGGCTATTAGCAAAAGTTACTGGTTTCCGAACATGAAGGACAAAGTTTCAGAACATATTCAAAATTGCTTAAAATGTATAGCTTATTCCCCGAAAGTGGGCAAAGGATACGGACATTTGCACAGTATCCCGAAAGTTAACAAGCCTTTCGAAATCATTCACATCGATCATTATGGGCCCGTGGACAATAGTAGATCAAAGAAACATATATTAGCTGTTGTAGATGCGTTCACAAAATTTGTTAGGCTGTATACTACCAAAACAACGAATTCTAAAGAAGCAGTAAATGCAATAGCTGATTATTTTCGAGTGTACAGTAGACCTAAATGTGTGTTTTCAGATCGTGGAAGTTGCTTTACGTCAGCAGAATTTGAAAAGTTTATGGAGGAAAATAATATTAAACACATCAAAATTGCGACGGGGACGCCTCAGGCAAACGGCCAAGTTGAGCGAATTAATAGAAACTTAGGTCCGATGATAGCAAAATTGACGGAACCGGAAAAGGGTTTACATTGGGATAAGATCATTGAAAGAGTATTCAATATTCAATGAATAACACAATTCATAGTAGCATAAAACAGAGGCCTAGGGAAATTTTATTTGGTATGACTCAGAGAGGAGAAGTTTGTGATGAATTAAGGGAAAGATTAGAAGAGGATAGTAATGAAGTAAATGTTAGGAAAACGTTAGAAGATATTAGGAAAGAAGCTGAAGAATGAAGCACAAAAAAGAAAACTGCAACGGAATTTAGAGAAGGTGATTATGTAGTGGTTAAAAATTTTGATAGTACGGCAGGGGTCGCGAGAAAACTTATTCCCAAAACTAAAGGCCCTTATTGCATTGAGAAGGTTCTGAAGAATGACAGATATTTACTCAAAGATATCGAAGGGTTTCAGTTATCTCGGAATCCATACAAAGGCGTGTGGAGTGCTAATAATATTCGACATTGGATAAAATAGAAAATTAATAAATGATAAATTGTAAATGTGAGAGACTTTAAGAAAACCAATTGTATAAATCCTAAGCTTAACTGTTTATATTGTAAGATAATAATATCTGAGATAGTGGGATATCTCAATGTCAGGACGGCCGAGTTGTAACAGGCTGGGTATTAATTATGTATAATAATAAATAATATTAATTGGCCATCACAACCCTTGACGGGTCACAGCCTGTTGCACGATTTGCCTCCACGCATCCCTGTCCTGGGCGCGCCTTCTCCAGTTGGCAGCACCGGATGTAGACAGGGCTTCCATCACCTGGTCTTGCCAACGCATCCGGGGTCGTCCTCTCCTTCGTTTCCCGACAATTACCGCATCAAACACCTTACGGGCCGGAGCGTCTTCTTCCATACGGGCGATGTGACCCAGCCCGCGGAGTCTGTGAATTTTAACTCGACTGACTACATCAACATCCCCGTACAGCTCATACAGCTCGTGGTTCCATCTAATGCGATAGGCATCGCCAACGCAAATCGGACCAAAGATCTTGCGGAGAATCTTTCTCTCGAACACTCCAAGAGCGGCTGCATCGGATTGCACCACTGTCCAGCACTCCGCACCATATAAGAGTACTGGAAGAATGAGCGTCTTGTAGAGTGTTATTTTTGCCTGTCGAGAGAGAGCTCTACTGTTGAAATGCCTACTGAGCCCAAAGTAACACCTGTTGGCAAGTGTGACTCTCCGCTTACTCTAGGCTGACATCATTTGTGCTAATTATTGCAGTGCCAAGGTAGATGAATTCCTTGACGGACTCAAAGCTATAGCTGCCTGCAGTCAGCTGAGAATCAAGACGCCGCGATACTCTCCATTAGAATATTGAAGAGCATGCAAGATAGCGAGTCACCTTGTCTGAGACCACACTTGGTACTAAAGGTTTCGGATTGGTCGTTTCCTACCTTGACAGAGCTGATGGTGTTGCTCAATGTCATCCTGCAAAGCCGTATCAGCTTTGCTGGTATACCAAGCTCAGACATGGCGGCATATAGGCGATCTCGCCGGGGACTATCGAATGCAGCCTTGTAATCGACGAATAGATGATGGGTGTCGATCTGGTTCTCATAGGACTTCTCCAGGATTTGGCGCAAGGTGAAAATCTGGTCAATAGTAGATTTGCCAGTCCTGAACCCGCACTGATAAGGTCCAATCAGTGCTTCGGCATGGGGTTTCAGGTTTTCACACAGTACGCTCGAAAGGACCTTGTATGCGACTGGAAGAAGACTAATGCCACGGTAATTGGTGCGCAATGTGGCATCACCCTTCTTCAGGACAGGACAGATCATGCTGAGGTTCCAATCTTCGGGCATGCTCTCCGTACGCCATATCTTGCTGATTAGTTGGTGCATGCTCCCTACCAACATATCACCAGCTGCCTTAAACAATTCAGCCGGCAGGCCATCAGCACCTGCAGATTTATTGTTTTTGAGTCGTTGGATTGCATCCTTGACTTCGGCATGGCTTGGGGTCGGTACATCTATATCAGTACCATACTAATGTACCATACCATACCATACCATATGTATACTAACTTATATTATTATTATATTACTTTGTAAACGTTGGTCACACTTCTGATCTCTCGAGAGAGGATGTGCTCTCTCGAGAGAGTAAGAAGCTGAACATAAACGGGGGTTGAAAGTTAGCTGCCTGCGAGCAGCGAGTCAGTTCGTATTGGAAGTTTAAAGGGAACACAATAAAGAAGATCCTGATACACTTTCTTGTTAAGTTATTAATTAATGCCACCAGAAGTGGTCGTTTGCCCTATAGTGCATTCGTCTGAACTTGACGTTTGCCTCAAGGATTATTTGACGAGTTCCCGCTTTGCGCGTTGACCGTCAGAGTAATTTGAAGAACTCCCGCTGTACACGTAGACTGTCAGTGTGATTTGACAGGGCGTCCGGTGGACTGGCCTGGACAGAGCCAAGGACAAGTGGCTGCTAATGTGAAAGCTGTACGCTGATTATATTCTTGTCTGGGAACGGTAATGCTTCCAAAACTGGTGAGAAAAACATGGCTTAACAGAGAAAACTTCTGTCAACTAGAGATCGAATAAACGCGATTTAATCGTCGGGTGGTCCCGCAATATATTATAAATATGCTGAGGCGATCATCAATAACTACTGATCTAGACGAATAAGTTCGTAGCGAGCAGACTGTAAAAATTAGTTTGTAAGCAGACGGACAAATTTATGGACGAATGGAATGGAATAATAAGAAAAAAACAGATGTATTGGGCGAGAGAAAAAAATGTAAAACCACAAACCCAAAGGTCCCAAATTGGCAAATCAATACCCAGAGCACTAATAGCTTGTCTAGACGTGAACTGCATACGGAAATTAGGAAGAAGCAAAAACACCCGGCGAGAAAAGAAAAAGGTAGAGACACAGATTGTGATCGATTGTGATTTTTTCGATTTTAGTAAATCCTACTTCATTTTTGCTTTAAACTTTTTTTGAAAATAAGAAGATATTTTTTCAAGATATACCAAGGTGACTTTTTCTACGACAGAAAACAGATTGAGTTCCTATGTTTTCAGAATATTTCAAAGCGAAAGAAGCACAAAAAGCCAAAATGCATTGAAACGATTTAGTTTTATCCTCAAGCAAATTTCATCGCTTAAATACTTTTATAGCCAGATTTGAATGGTTCAAAATTTGTTACACAATATCATTACCAACGCCGTTAATATATATTGAAAATACATTAAACAAAAGTTATGACACCTAGAAAACGTAAGCCAAGTTAAGTCCCGATTCCCCCTTACCGAGGTGGTAACTTCAGTGAAGTTATCAGAAATTCAATAGAACGCTATATCAACCTTGACAGAAGATAAGGGAATAAAATATGAAGATCACTTCCTCCAACGTAAAATACGGGTAAGTCGGGTAGGCGGAGAAAATATTGGAAAATAAATCCTACGGACACGTGGTGAAATCGGATTGATAGGATACAAAGAGAAGAAAGAAGTCGAGTGAATGAACTAATAGATTCACAGCAAGCATAAATATTAAAGTTTTATTCTCTCAAGGAAAAACCACTGTTTAAAGTAAGTAGCGATTTTCAGCAAGCTTGATATTTGTGGCTTCAGTAAAAGTTACAGGATGGCCAGATCCGTGGAAGAAGTGTGTCCGGTGCTTAAAAACAAACGAAAAGTATTAGTACTCGTATTCTCTGCAGCGGCTTCGTAAGGATGTCCGCCAATTGATCTTCTGTGGAAATTTGTTGAACGCCAAGTGTCGCACCATCTCATACCTCAACAATTGCCATGGCGAAAATCCACGAATTGCGGTTCGAATTGCTTGACCATCCACCTTATTCACCGGATCTAGCACCAAGCGACTTTTTTTGTTTCCTCAACTTAAAACTGCCCTTGGCGGACAGAGATTTTCGTGAAATGAGGAGGCAATCTCTTTTGTAAACTCGTATTTTGCAGACAAAGACGCCAAGTACTATTTGGTAGGGTTGCAGAGATGGGAGTTACAAGAAGACTATGTAGAAAAATAATAAAAAAATTTGGAAAAAGTCGCGTGCATCATGGTTAGCTCGGTTATTTATCAGACAGCCCTCGTATTAGTGAAAAAGAAATCAGGAGATCTTAGATTGTGCATAGATTTCAGACGCTTAAATAAGATTATGGCCAAAGATAATTATCCTATACCTTTAATAGATGACCTTTTGGATAAGTTAGTGGGGAAATCAGTATTTACGAAATTAGATTTGAAGAATGGCTATTTCCACATGTTTGTTAATCAAGAATCAGTAAAATACACATCGTTTACTACGCCATTGGTCCAATTTGAGTTTTTACGTATGCCAATGGGTCTTAAAACATCTCCACAAGTATTTCAGAGATTTGTAAATGACATATTTTCAGACATGATTAGACAGGATAAAGTCATTGTATACTATATATGGACGACATTTTAGTTGCCAGCAGAAATATAAAGGAACACTTGGAAATATTAGCAGAAGTATTAAAGAGATTAGTGGAAAACAAGTTAGAACTTAGGATGGATAAATGCAAATTTTTACAAGACAAGGTGAAATATTTAGGGTTTGAGATTTTATTTGAGGGAATAAAAGCTGATGATAGAGGCTTAGAAGCAATACAAAATTTTCCGATTTCCAACAAAGTGCAAGCAGTTCAGAGTTTTTTAGGTTTATGTTCTTATTTCCGTCGATTCATTAAGGACTTTTCGATCATAGCTAAACCGCTATATGATTTGTTGAAAAAGGATAGGGTATTTAAGTTTTCTGAGGAAGAGTTAAATTGTTTTGAGGATTTGAAAATTAAACTAATGGAAGCGCCAGTTTTGGCTATTTACGACCACAGAGATGACATTGAATTGCACTGCGATGCAAGTGCGTTAGGGTTTTGAGCTGTACTTCTTCAAAGGAAGGCAGACAGTAAGTTGCATCCGATTTTTTCAACGACAACAGAAGCAAAATATCACAGTTTTGAGTTGGAAACTTTAGCCATCATTTACGCTTTGAGAAGGTTTAGGATATATTTGCAGGGCAAGCGATTTCAAATTGTTACGGATTGTAACTCTCTCACTTTGACATTAAATAAGATTGACTTGAATCCTAGAATAGCGAGGTGGGCTCTTGAGCTTCAAGAATTTGATTACGTTTTAAAACATAGAGCAGGTAAGCAAAAGCAACACGTAGATGCACTTAGTCGGCTATTAGCAAAAGTTACTGGTTTCCGAACATGAAGGACAAAGTTTCAGAACATATTCAAAATTGCTTAAAATGTATAGCTTATTCCCCGAAAGTGGGCAAAGGATACGGACATTTGCACAGTATCCCGAAAGTTAACAAGCCTTTCGAAATCAATCACTCACATCGATAGTAGATCAAAGAAACATATATTAGCTGTTGTAGATGCGTTCACAAAATTTGTTAGGCTGTATACTACCAAAACAACGAATTCTAAAGAAGCAGTAAATGCAATAGCTGATTATTTTCGAGTGTACAGTAGACCTAAATGTGTGTTTTCAGATCGTGGAAGTTGCTTTACGTCAGCAGAATTTGAAAAGTTTATGGAGGAAAATAATATTAAACACATCAAAATTGCGACGGCAAAGTTGAGCGAATTAATAGAAACTTAGGTCCGATGATAGCAAAATTGACGGAACCGGAAAAGGGTTTACATTGGGATAAGATCATTGAAAGAGTATTCAATATTCAATGAATAACACAATTCATAGTAGCATAAAACAGAGGCCTAGGGAAATTTTATTTGGTATGACTCAGAGAGGAGAAGTTTGTGATGAATTAAGGGAAAGATTAGAAGAGGATAGTAATGAAGTAAATGTTAGGAAAACGTTAGAAGATATTAGGAAAGAAGCTGAAGAATGAAGCACACTATAATGCAAAAAAGAAAACTGCAACGGAATTTAGAGAAGGTGATTATGTAGTGGTTAAAAATTTTGATAGTACGGCAGGGGTCGCGAGAAAACTTATTCCCAAAACTAAAGGCCCTTATTGCATTGAGAAGGTTCTGAAGAATGACAGATATTTACTCAAAGATATCGAAGGGTTTCAGTTATCTCGGAATCCATACAAAGGCGTGTGGAGTGCTAATAATATTCGACATTGGATAAAATAGAAAATTAATAAATGATAAATTGTAAATGTGAGAGACTTTAAGAAAACCAATTGTATAAATCCTAAGCTTAACTGTTTATATTGTAAGATAATAATATCTGAGATAGTGGGATATCTCAATGTCAGGACGGCCGAGTTGTAACAGGCTGGGTATTAATTATGTATACTAACTTATATTATTATTATATTACTTTGTAAACGTTGGGCACACTTCTGATCTCTCGAGAGAGGATGTGCTCTCTCGAGAGAGTAAGAAGCTGAACATAAACGGGGGTTGAAAGTTAGCTGCCTGCGAGCAGCGAGTCAGTTCGTATTGGAAGTTTAAAGGGAACACAATAAAGAAGATCCTGATACACTTTCTTGTTAAGTTATTAATTAATGCCACCAGAAGTGGTCGTTTGCCCTATAGTGCATTCGTCTGAACTTGACGTTTGCCTCAAGGATTATTTGACGAGTTCCCGCTTTGCGCGTTGACTGTCAGAGTAATTTGAAGAACTCCCGCTGTACACGTAGACTGTCAGTGTGATTTGACAGGGCGTCCGGTGGACTGGCCTGGACAGAGCCAAGGACAAGTGGCTGCTAATGTGAAAGCTGTACGCTGATTATATTCTTGTCTGGGAACGGTAATGCTTCCAAAACTGGTGAGAAAAACATGGCTTAACAGAGAAAACTTCTGTCAACTAGAGATCGAATAAACGCGATTTAATCGTCGGGTGGTCCCGCAATATATTATAAATATGCTGAGGCGGTCATCAATAACTACTGATCTAGACGAATAAGTTCGTAGCGAGCAGACTGTAAAAATTAGTTTGTAAGCAGACGGACAAATTTATGGACGAATGGAATGGAATAATAAGAAAAAAACAGATGTATTGGGCGAGAGAAAAAAAATGTAAAACCACAAACCCAAAGGTCCCAAATTGGCAAATCAATACCCAGAGCACTAATAGCTTGTCTAGACGTGAACTGCATACGGAAATTAGGAAGAAGCAAAAACACCCGGCGAGAAAAGAAAAAGGTAGAGACACAGATTGTGATCGATTGTGATTTTTTCGATTTTAGTAAATCCTACTTCATTTTTGCTTTGAATTTTTTTTTGAAAATAAGAAGATATTTTTTCAAGATATACCAAGGTGACTTTTTCTACGACAGAAAACAGATTGAGTTCCTATGTTTTCAGAATATTTCAAAGCGAAAGAAGCACAAAAAGCAAAAATGCATTGAAACGATTTAGTTTTATCCTCAAGCAAATTTCATCGCTTAACTACTTTTATAGCCAGATTTGAATGGTTCAAAATTTGTTCACACAATATCATTACCAACGCCGTTAATATATATTGAAAATACATTAAACAAAAGTTATGACACCTAGAAAACGTAAGCCAAGTTAAGTCCCGATTCCCCCTTACCGAGGTGGTAACTTCAGTGAAGTTATCAGAAATTCAATAGAACGCTATATCAACCTTGACAGAAGATAAGGGAATAAAATATGAAGATCACTTCCTCCAACGTAAAATACGGGTAAGTCGGGTAGGCGGAGAAAATATTGGAAAATAAATCCTACGGACACGTGGTGAAATCGGATTGATAGGATACAAAGAGAAGAAAGAAGTCGAGTGAATGAACTAATAGATTCACAGCAAGCATAAATATTAAAGTTTTATTCTCTCAAGGAAAAACCACTGTTTAAAGTAAGTAGCGATTTTCAGCAAGCTTGATATTTGTGGCTTCAGTAAAAGTTACAGGATGGCCAGATCCGTGGAAGAAGTGTGTCCGGTGCTTAAAAACAAACGAAAAGTATTAGTACTCGTATTCTCTGCAGCGGCTTCGTAAGGATGTCCGCCAATTGATCTTCTGTGGAAATTTGTTGAACGCCAAGTGTTCCTTCTGTCAATTTTTTCTTATAAAAAAGTGTTCATAGAAATATGTTGCTGCAGAATTTTCAGCTTGTATGGGAACGTCCTTGAGTTTGACGATCCCTCTGAAGAGTCTGCTTAACCAAATCGCAACAACTGCTTACCGTTGGCTAGTCCAGGAAACTGCGTCTCCTGCATACTCCACGACGACTCCAGAAGTAGAACATCCTGTCTTGATGCAACCGCCAAAGTCTGCATCACTGAACACTTGTAAAAGTCCCTCTTCTACATTACTGCGATAAACGATTCCCAGGTCCAGAGTCCCTGGTATAAATCAAAAGACTCTTTTGACTCGCACGACATCCTCTTGAGTAGGATTTTGCAGTGTTCTCGAAATGAACCCCACACTGGATGCCAGATCTGGTCTAGTGCCAAGCATCAGGTACATCAGTGTTTCAACTGCCTGCCTATTAAGGAATTTGGTTGGCTCGTCAGCTTTCCCTGGCGTGGAAGTGTCTGTGCTCTTTAACATGGGAGTTGAAACATGGAAATTAAAACGTTCTTGTGTAATTTCAAGTCCCAAAAAAAACAGCTTTCTTTAAGACGATTTTGCACCTGGTGGAAGTTCGGTTAAAGTCCAAGTATGAAGTTCTTCCAACGAGGCGATTTCTTGATCAATGGCTTTCTTCCACTCAGCTGAAACCTTAGGGCATTTTCGAGCGTCACAGGATGTTAACTCATCTGATTCACGACCTCTTCTTCTATTATGGCGCAATATTCAAGATTCTGGGGTCTCTTTAGGGTTGAACGATTTCTCAGTACTCTCTTGGTTGTATCTTCTTTAGTGTTAGACTCAAACTCTTTTTCAGTGAAGGACTCGAACTCTTCTTCAGTAGTGACTGATGGCTCATCATGATCATTTTCTTCGGTCTTGATCTCTGCCTTATCATCAACATCACCTTTGATCACATTCTTTTGGTCTCTTTCCACGATGACTTGACACGATGACTTGATAAATATCTGGAATGTTGATTCTGTAACGTTCGTCACCATCATATCCTACAAGCACTCCTTTAACTGCCTTCTTGTCCATCTTCTTCCTCTTTTCAACTGATATGCGGAGATGTTTGATTGTGGGATTCTTTCCCAACCAAAACTCGTAGGGACTGACTCCTTCCTTGGATGACGTTCCGGTTCTATTACGAATGTAGACTCTTGCCCACATTGCATCTGAAAAATCAACTTCTTAGCTCGAACACTTCAATGTCCTTGCAATTTCCACAATCGTACGGTTTTCGCGTTCACTGCCACCATTTTGTTCTATAGTATATGGCGCTGTCAGTCTCTGAACGATTCCACTCTCTGCTAGAGTACTTTTGACTTCTTTCCAGTCTTTTCCACCGTTGTCGCTAAGTAGATCTTTAATGTTGTGTCCAAGAGTCCTCAAATGCGCTAAAAATTGTTCTAAAATGACTTTAACATCTGACTTATGTATGATTTCGAAGCCATAACGAAACTTTGTGAAACTGTCCTCAAAAACAACTAGAAATCGTTTTTTGCTGAAGGATTCACAAAAAGGACCTACAACAACCTTGTGCCATGAGGTAAACGATGCGCCTTTCCGAATATCCAGGGCTCCAAAATTTCTTTAACCAGCTAAACGTAAATGCCCAACTCCTTTTTAAGCATCTCTCTCACGTGTTTCTTTTCTTGGTGACCCAATCTTTCGTGGTACAACTGCTGTGTAGAACTATCTGCTTCTGCGACATAGACTCTCTCTTCTTTGTCAGGAATGACCAGTTCAAGCGATGCCTTGTACAAAGTCCCGCCTTTCCCACGAGTTTCGCACAGCACTGTTCTTCCCTCTACTTCCAGCCAGCACTTAAATAAAATCTGCTGTTTCTGTTTTTATCTTGAGCTGCTAAAACAAAGAATAGGTTCTTCGAATTTTTCGGAACTTACCAAATATCGGTCAACGTCATCTTTAGTGTCGCATCTTTAGTGAAGGACAGAATCTCGATTGTTCCTTTCCCAATCGCCTTGAGAGATTTTTTTCCAGCAGCTTTGATGACGCATAGACTATGAAACTCTTAGAAGTGAACGAACTCCATTATCGATCCCCCATCCTGTGTCTGCCGATGAATTCGTTTCCATTTTTAGGACATCTGCAGAGACGACAGCCAAAGTTAAGGGGTTATATACCTTTTTAAGAATCAAAAAATCGAAAAAAATTTTATAATTTTTTTTTGATGTACATACTTTCAACAATTTTTCTGCAAATTTTTTTTAGAGATCGGAGCACTAGAACCTAAGATACAGCCGTTCATAGCGCACGGTGTACGGTTTACCTAATGTCCACCTAAAACTTTAAACGCGAATTTCTCGGAATCGCATTTTTGAGAAAAGGTCATTTCAGTGAGCACGATATCTCGGTAACCACTACATCGATCGATTTGAAATTTTGGGGGATTGTTTGTAGATACAATAGCTAGTTCGTGAACGAAGGAATTTTTTTTTCGACAAATTTTTCTATTTTTTTGGGGCGAAAAACTAAATTATTAGACCTAGGAAAATCGGTTTTTTTGAAAAAATAATCACTGTAACTGTAAAAAATTTTTTTCGTAAAATCCTTCGTTCACGAACTAGGTAACACTATATACTAACGTAGTTTTTTTTTTTTTTTTTTTCTGTTGAGCCGTTTCCTTGTTTTCATGCTCACCGTGAGCCACTACTGAAAAAAGGACTTCTGCGGCAAGGACTATAACTTCCACAATTATGAATATTTTCACTCGAAATTTTATACGAATTTACTTAAGGACACGTACGTTGATAAAATTTGTATTGTATTTAAATAAAACAATGGTAACATGCTAAAAAAAATAAATAAAAACCCTGTATTTCTCTGGTGAAAAAGGTATATAACCCCTTAAATTGGTATCTACGGTGTTGCCTTGAGCGCCATTTTTCTTTAGTCGTCCATCAGAAATGCACTTTTTGCATTCTGACACATAATGTCTTCTTTTCTTGCAGTAATGGCAACTGTCCTTGGACTTCTTCTTAGACTTTGGTTTTCCACCGCTTGCGATGAAGTGCTAGTCCCGTAGCTCCCTCTGTGGCCTTTTAAAAATTTCTTTCATGCACACATAATTGGGTAATTAACTCGTCTACAGTTTTATCGTCATACTTTGACAATAGTTACCAACTTGGTTTAAAATTTTCAAAGTCAGTTGGTAAAATGTTCAAAATTTTGCAGACTAGTATCAAATCCAGAAAAGCATTCCCGTTCTTTAATCCATTATTAAGCTCATGACATAGATTTCTTAAATTTGCCACATATGAAGAAATATCCTCTCCATTAATCCAACAAAATGCAGTAAACTCAGTACAAATTTTGAACAGCTGTTCCTTGGACGATGCTTCGAAATTCGACTTAAATGCATTATCTTTTGATAAATTGTATCTGTTGGCTGATTTCAGCCCTTTATTTAATTTAAAAATAAGCAAGTCAAATAAGAAGAAATTAATTGAAATTGAAATGTAATGAAGTATGTAATTAGAAAATAAGTATAAGAGAAAATGAAGTATGTACAAACGCTGAATGTGGATCGCGTTAGCTTTAAGCGGGAAGAAGGAAAAGAAGTAGGAGACGAAATAAATGAAGCCAGTGTCGTTTAGATTCTGATCGTTTCGCACGCACCCGCTCTCGTTTGTCTATCCGCCGTATACTGTATATAAATACATATAATAAAATTTGTCATATTTCCCGTGTTGAATTCGTGTCATTTTGTTCTTAAATTTGGCAGTGTTTAATATTCGTCTTTTAAACTTTAATAACTGGACACTAAATAATTTATAATGCCTCACAAGTTATTTTCACACAATTCACCAAGTATTTTATGGGAGAGTGAATAAAAATTAACTGAGCAACTGTTCTTGGGAATTCACAAATTAAAGCTGAGGAAATGTAGAAGAGCACTTTTCTTTATATATACAATAAGTACCAGCTGAGGCGAAATTTATTTGAGGTACTGTAGTTAGTAAACGCCACTTTAAAATATGTATGTTAGCCACGAACAATATTTTGACTAAAGTTTGTTTGCATTAATTCGAAAAATTGTTTATTCAGCACCAAATAATTTATATGTATGTATATGTGCTTGTAATAAACGAATTTTAAATAATCAAAAAAATGTACAGAGTACCTGCAAGTTATCACGGGGTGAGATAACACTTTTTACCAGCTGCTTATCCATTCCAAAATTATTTGTTGTTTTTAAATTATTTTTTCCGGCCGACGCGGTTAAATTAATTTTGTAGGATTTTAATTTAGGTTTCTAGGGTTAATTCCCGCTCTTTTTGTTCCGCTTTAATCTACCGCTTGTCCACCGATTTCTGTATGTATGTGTGTTTGTGTGCGTTATGTATTGCACTTCACTTGTCCACTTTTTCCGTTACGTACGTATATTATTTATTTGCACGTCACCGTTTGCTGATTTTAATTTAACAAATATGAACTTTATTTGTCAAATTAGAAACCAAAACACTGTTTTAAATTTGTTGCCACTGTTCATACTGATTGTATGATAACGATTGCCTTATATTTTTTGATAATATCGCGACTTTATTCGATTTAACTCGGGTCTCTCAACCTTCAGCAGCTGCTTTGAGGGAACTTATTGATACAGCATCAGCGGTTTATGACTCTCTATTGTCATTAGGAAATCATGAAGACATCACAAATGCTATTTTTATCCACTTAGTGCTGTCGAAAGTTGACGGTAAGACTCGCTCAAAATGGGAAGAACAGCTTGACTACTCAAAGCTGCCTAAGTGGAGTGACTGTCAATCGGTATTAAATCGAAGATTTCAGCAGTTGTCTGGAGAAGAAGGTAGTAAGTTTAAGCAAAATAAACCAAATCAAGACCGCAAGGCTGACACGAGTAAAAATGTTAAGCATTCTTTTAACTGCGCTGCTGAAAAACGAGACTTACGCAGTTCTACTTGTCAATTTTGCAATTCTGGAGAACATGAGATAACAGGTTGCCAGGCATATGCAGCTCTTTCGGTTCAGCAACGATTTGAATTTGCAAAAAGTGTTCCCCTTTGTATAAATTGCTTGAAAAGAGGTCATACAGTTTCAAAATGTAAAGTTCCAAAATGTAGGATATGCGGAAAAGGGCATAATGCATTATTGCATAAATTTTCATCGTCAAGTACTCAGCAATCATCTCAATTAGTGCAAGAAAGCTCATCTACTTCGCATGCTATGCATGCCACAGTACCAGATAAGGTAATACTTGCTACTGCAGTTGTACATGTCAAACGCCAAGATGGACAGTACATTCTAGCTAGAGCCCTACTAGATTCAGGGTCGCAAATAAATTTTGTGACTGAGGAGCTCGCTAGTAATCTGCATATAAAGAAAGATGATGCGAATGTGAACTTACTTGGTATCGGTCAACAGCATACTGAAGTTAAGAAAAGCATTCACACAGCTATAAAATCTAGGTTTAATAGCAATGACTACATGGCAAATTTCTGCATACTCAAAACAATTTCAGGATATCAGCCAAATCAAGCAATAGAAATTCAGGGCTGGGATATACCATCAAACATTAACTTGGCAGACCCGCAGTTCTATAAGCCACAGAGGGTAGACATGCTAATACGAGCAGAATCGTTTTTCGAGTTAATGGCAGTTGGACAAATTAAGAAAAGCCCTGAGCATCCCACACTGCAAAAAACCTTGTTAGGATGGATTGTGTCTGGACGATATAGGTGTCCCAAAACACCAGTTGGGCCAATTGTGAACAGTTTTAAATGTCAGGAAGAAAGCTTAAGTAGCATAAACGACACACTACAAAAGTTTTGGGATTTAGAAGAGATGCCTTTAAGAAATCTCCAAGCACGTTACACAGAGGAACAACAAATGTGTGAGAAATCTTTTATTGAAAATGTCCAAATTTTGTCAGATGGAAGATTTGAAGTTAAACTTCCATTTAAAAAAGAACCTAGTTCCTTAGGATCCTCATTTGAAGTTGCCAAACGTAGATTCCTTTCGTTGGAACGAAGATTATTACGAGACTCGAATTTAAAGAAAATGTATATTGATTTTATGGAGGAATATCTCGCTTTGGGGCATATGTCACCAATTGATTATGGGGTCCCGACTCCTCCACACTATTTCATTCCGCATCAGTGTGTAGTGCGCCCTCAAAGTACAACTACTAAGCTTAGAGTTGTCTTTGATGCTTCATGTCGTACAACTACACAAGTTGCGTTAAATGACATATTGATGGTAGGCCCAACCATTCAAGAGGAGCTGTTTTCCACTTTGTTGCGATTTCGCTTCCATAAATACGCATTAACTGCGGACATTACGAAGATGTATCGCCAAATAAGCATACATGAAGATGACCGGATTTACCAGCTCATAGTGTGGAGAAGAAGTCCTTCTGAGCCATTGCAAATGTGTCGCCTCAACACGGTTACTTATGGAACCGCGTCTGCACCATTTTTGGCCATAAGATGTTTGATGCGGCTAGCTGAGATGCAAAGGTCGTCTAACCCAGCAGCAGCAGCAGTGATTCAGAAGGATTTCTATGTCGACGACTTGTTAACTGGTGCTGGAAGTATACAGGATTTAAAAACAATACAACGGGATGTAATATCAATCCTGCATGGGGCCGGGATGAAGCTCGCCAAATGGTATTCCAATTGTGCGGAGCTATGTACTTCCGAGAGCACAGACAAGTCGTTGGCAGTAGCCGAATCGGATCCAACAAAAACTTTAGGAATAAGATGGTTTCCCAAAGAAGATGAATTTCATTTCCAGTTAGAGGATTCATTTCAAGATCTTCGTGCTACAAAACGCAATATTTTGTCTGTGTCAGCTAGGTTATTTGATCCCCTTGGCCTTCTATGTCCCTTAGTGACAAAAGTTAAAATTCTACTGCAGGAGCTATGGATGGAAAAGTTAGATTGGGATGAGTCGGTACCACTGAGGTTACATACAAGCTGGGAGGAATTTAAAGTTAATTTGTTGCACCTCCATCAGTTAAGGATTCCCAGATATTTAAAAACTTCACTATCTCAACCAATTCAACTGCACGTATTCGCCGATGCCTCAATTAAAGCTTATGGTGCTTGTATATATGTTCGTACAAGCACAGCTGATGGAATTAAAGCCATGTTGTTAACGGCAAAATCCAAGGTAGCCCCTTTAAAAACAAGGTCACTTCCCCGTCTTGAACTTTGTGCGGCTCATGTTGCAGCTGATCTGTTGAATAAAATCAGGCCTATAGTATCAAGCCCAATCGAAAAAGTAACTTTCTGGTCGGATTCGGAAATAGTCCTTCATTGGGTGAAGACTCATCCGTCGAGTTTATCAGTTTTCGTAGGAAACCGAATAGCTGAGATTCAGGATTGGAGCAAAGGCTCAATTTGGCGTCATGTTCCGACAAAGCAAAATCCGGCAGACATTGTATCGAGAGGAGCATCAGTCGAGGAACTCAAGGATCTTATGTGGTTCAACGGTCCAACATTTTTAACTGAACCAGAAGATAAATGGCCTATTAATAGTCATTTTGAACTATCGCAAGGTATGCAAGAGTTGGAAATTAGAAAATCAGCTCTTGTCTGTGCAGAACCACGCATGCAAAGTGATCTTTTAGAATACATAGAAAAACAGTCGTCATACATTAAGACAGTAAGGGTCATTGGATATGTACTTCGTTTTATAAGAGGATGTCGAGGAATATCTCGCTTTGGGGCATATGTCACCAATTGATTATGGGGTCCCGACTCCTCCACACTATTTCATTCCGCATCAGTGTGTAGTGCGCCCTCAAAGTACAACTACTAAGCTTAGAGTTGTCTTTGATGCTTCATGTCGTACAACTACACAAGTTGCGTTAAATGACATATTGATGGTAGGCCCAACCATTCAAGAGGAGCTGTTTTCCACTTTGTTGCGATTTCGCTTCCATAAATACGCATTAACTGCGGACATTACGAAGATGTATCGCCAAATAAGCATACATGAAGATGACCGGATTTACCAGCTCATAGTGTGGAGAAGAAGTCCTTCTGAGCCATTGCAAATGTGTCGCCTCAACACGGTTACTTATGGAACCGCGTCTGCACCATTTTTGGCCATAAGATGTTTGATGCGGCTAGCTGAGATGCAAAGGTCGTCTAACCCAGCAGCAGCAGTGATTCAGAAGGATTTCTATGTCGACGACTTGTTAACTGGTGCTGGAAGTATACAGGATTTAAAAACAATACAACGGGATGTAATATCAATCCTGCATGGGGCCGGGATGAAGCTCGCCAAATGGTATTCCAATTGTGCGGAGCTATGTACTTCCGAGAGCACAGACAAGTCGTTGGCAGTAGCCGAATCGGATCCAACAAAAACTTTAGGAATAAGATGGTTTCCCAAAGAAGATGAATTTCATTTCCAGTTAGAGGATTCATTTCAAGATCTTCGTGCTACAAAACGCAATATTTTGTCTGTGTCAGCTAGGTTATTTGATCCCCTTGGCCTTCTATGTCCCTTAGTGACAAAAGTTAAAATTCTACTGCAGGAGCTATGGATGGAAAAGTTAGATTGGGATGAGTCGGTACCACTGAGGTTACATACAAGCTGGGAGGAATTTAAAGTTAATTTGTTGCACCTCCATCAGTTAAGGATTCCCAGATATTTAAAAACTTCACTATCTCAACCAATTCAACTGCACGTATTCGCCGATGCCTCAATTAAAGCTTATGGTGCTTGTATATATGTTCGTACAAGCACAGCTGATGGAATTAAAGCCATGTTGTTAACGGCAAAATCCAAGGTAGCCCCTTTAAAAACAAGGTCACTTCCCCGTCTTGAACTTTGTGCGGCTCATGTTGCAGCTGATCTGTTGAATAAAATCAGGCCTATAGTATCAAGCCCAATCGAAAAAGTAACTTTCTGGTCGGATTCGGAAATAGTCCTTCATTGGGTGAAGACTCATCCGTCGAGTTTATCAGTTTTCGTAGGAAACCGAATAGCTGAGATTCAGGATTGGAGCAAAGGCTCAATTTGGCGTCATGTTCCGACAAAGCAAAATCCGGCAGACATTGTATCGAGAGGAGCATCAGTCGAGGAACTCAAGGATCTTATGTGGTTCAACGGTCCAACATTTTTAACTGAACCAGAAGATAAATGGCCTATTAATAGTCATTTTGAACTATCGCAAGGTATGCAAGAGTTGGAAATTAGAAAATCAGCTCTTGTCTGTGCAGAACCACGCATGCAAAGTGATCTTTTAGAATACATAGAAAAACAGTCGTCATACATTAAGACAGTAAGGGTCATTGGATATGTACTTCGTTTTATAAGAGGATGTCGAAAAGCGGCTCGTGAGGCGAATATACTGCTCACAGCAGCTGAGCTGAAAATGGCATTTGACAAAATTATTCAGGTTGTGCAGGACTTCGAGTATGCAGAAGTCATTGATAAAATTCGCAAGAAGTCATTACTCGCGCCAAATTTGCAGAAGTTGTGCCCGTTTTTGCAAGAAGTCAAGCTAGAAAAGTTGACATTTAGCTTGGTGAGAGTCGGCGGGCGAATGTTGCAAGCCGATATTCCATTTGACGCGAAATTTCCGTGCTTACTCAGCAAACAGTCGCAGTTCTTAAAGAATTACGTTGAACATTTGCACAGAAGGAATTTCCATGTCGGCGCGCAAGCCTTAGGCAGTCTTCTCAATGAGCGGATATGGGTGGTTAATGCTCGGGAGATATGTAAAAAAGTTGTTCGCCAATGTTTGCACTGCTTTCGATACAAACCGAAGCTGCTTTCACAAATCATGGGGCAGTTGCCTGCTGATAGACTAAGATCAGCTCGTCCCTTTACAGTGTGTGGAGTAGATTTTTGTGGGCCAATCATGACCACTTTGAAGATCCGAGGGAAGCAACCATATAAGTCCTATGTCGCTGTATTTGTGTGTTTTGCGTCCAAAGCTGTTCATCTTGAACTTGTTAGCGACTTGTCAACTGATACCTTTTTATCATGTTTCCAAAGGTTTGTCGGCCGGAGAGGACTTCCGAAGACGGTGCACTGCGACAACGGCACGAATTTCGTGGGCGCGAGCAATCGCATGAAGGAGTTCGGCGAGAGGCTGAAAGCAGAGTTGACCGGCGTCCAACGCTACGCTTCCGAAGAAGGAGTCTCCTTTGCATTCATACCGCCCAGGGCTCCTCACTTCGGAGGCCTATGGGAGGGCGCTGTGAAGTCTGCGAAAGGCCTACTCCTACGGACGGCAGGTCGCGCTTTGCTCACCGCGGACGAGTTAGCGACGTTCCTCGTAGGCGTGGAGGCAACCCTCAATTCAAGGCCAATCGGCCCACTCAGCCAGGACCCCAACGATGGACAAGCGCTGACGCCAGCGCACCTGCTGATCGGCGGCCCGCTGAAAGCCCCACCGGAGGAGGAGGCGCCCGAAAAAATAAGTTGCTTGCGTCGATGGCAGCTTGTATGCTCGCTCAAGCAAGAGTTCTGGCGGAAGTGGTCGACGAGTTATCGTCGGAGCCTGCTGGTTCGCTCGAAGTGGACCAAGGAGTACCCGGACGTCAGGGTGGGCCAATTGGTGCTCGTGGCCGAGGACAACTGCCCGCCACAGAGGTGGCTGGTGGGTCGGATAACCGCCGTACACGCAGGGGTGGACGGAAAGGTCAGGGTCGTCGACCTGAAAACCACCAACGGCGATATTAAAAGGGCCATCCACAAATTGGCACCCCTGCCCATCGAATGAAGTAGAGGAGGTGCTCAACGCGGGCGGTGTTGGCTGATTTCAGCCCTTTATTTAATTTAAAAATAAGCAAGTCAAATAAGAAGAAATTAATTGAAATTGAAATGTAATGAAGTATGTAATTAGAAAATAAGTATAAGAGAAAATGAAGTATGTACAAACGCTGAATGTGGATCGCGTTAGCTTTAAGCGGGAAGAAGGAAAAGAAGTAGGAGACGAAATAAATGAAGCCAGTGTCGTTTAGATTCTGATCGTTTCGCACGCACCCGCTCTCGTTTGTCTATCCGCCGTATACTGTATATAAATACATATAATAAAATTTGTCATATTTCCCGTGTTTAATATTCGTCTCACAAAAACTATTGTGACTCTTCAGTATCTGCAACTGAGCTCGAGATCATTGACTTAGCATAGTTGTCTGCCTTACGGAAAAAGTCACCCGCCTTTTTGTTCGCTTTGGTTTTATCATCCGTAGCATCAGTACAAAAAGAGCTCGGGTTTCTTCAATCTCCCCTCAATGACGTCCTCGTCGCGTTCGTGGTAGTCCAGCATATCTCTCAATTTTCTCGGCCAAATCGGCCAATCCGCTTCCCCAGCCAGGAGTTTGATGTGTTTCGCCAAATCCATCCTCAAAAATGCTGCGTTGACGAGAAAACTGCACGGGAGAAAAGCTATTTCTCTTTTCGCGCACTATTGTCTTCACAATTTACTTGAGTGGCTCACGTAAACTGGTCCCATAACTTATTAAAGTTTTATTCACTCAAGGAGAAAACACTGTTTAAAGTAAATAGCGATTTAATCAGAAAGCTTGCTATTTGTGGCGTCAGTAGAAGTCACAGGATGGCCGGATTGGTGGAAGAAGTGTGCCCGGTCCTTAAAAACAAACAACAAATACTAGCACCATCCGTTTGAATAAATAGTATGTAGTTTCTCAGTTTAAATTCGCTATTACGGAATCTGCATGTTTTTCTGTTTGTAATCCCTATATTAAATAGTTTATTAGTTTGCAGTGTCCGGTTAGTAAGCCGGTAACTATCCTAAGTGATCTCTTCCCTAGTAGTATAAGTTTCTTAAACCTCTTCATGTCATAATTGACGATGAGGGTTTTGGCTTGTCTTTGGCCTGTGGTGTCTTCCCAGCAGGCTTGCCTCATATGTAACTCTTCTTTTCTTAGGTAATCTTTGACTGTGTTTCTGCCTATGGCACAGTAAGGCTCGGGTCCTATGAGGGGTCGTTCCGCCCCTAGTTTTGCTAGCCTGTCGGCTAGTTCATTAAGGACAGCCTGTTGTTGCTGCCCAGATGGTTCAACTTTGTTCTTACTTCTCGAACCAGCTTCGAGGTGATTCTATTACTGCAGAGTGCAGTGATTGCCGCTCGACTGTCCGAGAGGATCGCAATGTCCTTGTCTGTGTACCCGCGCTTCATATTGAGCTCTGCACACCGTCTTATGGCGCATACTTCAGCTTGGAATATGCTGGTGTATTGGCCTAAAGATTCATGGTACTTGATTCGTGGTCCTATTACTCCAAGGCCAGTGCCTTGGTGTGTTAGAGACCCGTCCGTATACCACGCTATAGTGTGACTCGCCATGGAGTGCACTTCCTTCATGGTGGTCCATTCTTTCTTGTTGCTCAGATGAGCAGAGAAATTCTTTTCAAACATAAATTCTACTGTCATTTCGTCCCTGGGGTGTGAACTCAGGGGAAGTTCGACTAGTAGTTTTGCTGCATCCCTAGAACTGAGGATGCGGTCACTGCTATTACCACAAGAAGTGATTCTTAGTAGGGTGGCCTTCCGCTGTAACTCTACTACGCAGTGTAGCGGAGTGAGTTCCATGAGAACTTCCAGTGCCGCAGTGGGACAGGTTCTCATTGCTCCTGTCATACATATGTGTCGGAGGGTCGTTTGTATTATCCATGTCGGAGGGTCGTTTGTATTATCCATCACTTTAACTAAACTCCTCAGCAGCAAGTTCCGTTCGATTGCCAGGCGCTTTCTGAACTGACTCCCAAGAGTCTACTTTCCAAATTTATACTTTCTACTCAATTCTTATACATTGTTAGCCATCTCTTTCTAACATGTATGTCAGCGCTTAACGAACAGACCTCACTTGGCAGCAGTCTAAATCTGTCCTGCTCTGCCATGCTTTCACTCAAGGGATTTCTAACTTCCTTTTTTAATTGTCCCTGCTTCACATTAAAGAAGGCCCCGCTTCACCTGTCCTGACCAAGAGACCAAAGTAGGCCCCGTTTCATCTGATCCGACACGGCCTTCCTGACGATTCACACGTCCTCGTGTGTTACCTTAAAATCACAGTATTCTCAAATTTCAGTTCTCATTACACTTCTTTATCAACAAACATTTCATTACATTTTCTACACATAAGTTTTGAGGCATTTAGACAAAATAAGCAAATTGATTTCTTAATAACATTTCACAAATTACATTTTCATTTTAATCATAATTTACAATTCAGACTTGACTAATTGCATAGCTTTATCAACTGGTGTATTTCCTTTTACACCCACATACTGACCCCCGCCATAACAAGTCCTTCTGTTATGGTGCGGTCATCACTAACCCCCGCCATAACAATTCCTTCTGTTATGGTGCGGTTATCACTAACCCCCGCCATAACAATTCCTTCTGTTATGGTGCGGTTATTCTATCCCCTCTTGGGATTCCAAGGCATCCACCGTGCCTTCCATCATTCCCCACATGGGAATCAGACGCATCTGCACTAAAGTCGTCTAAATCTTTATCAACTTCATTATTTATTTGTCTATTTGGCAATGCCCTCAAAAACTCATGCGCATATTTATAAGTTCTTTTGCTAGTTAAAGATTTTAAAGTGTACCGATCTCCATTTAATAGTTCAATTATTTCAAAAAGACCTTTAAACTGAACTTGCAAAGTTACGGCCCTGATCCGCTATAATTCGATTTGGGACTCCAAACAAACACACGACGGCTCTAACAGCCTTGATAGTATTTTCAGTGTCAATTTTTAAGGTGTGATATAAATAAACAAATTTTGTAAACGCATCTACCAAAACAATAACGTACTCCTTTAAGTCATTTTTTTCCACTCATCTTTCCTGCTAATTTACAGGTGATGCAATTTTCGACAAACCTACGAACGTACTTCGACATGTTTTCGAAACAGTAAAAACCATAAACTTTATCGTTTTCTCCCAACCTAGATGCATAATAGATTCGTGGACGTGATTAATCAGTGCTCATCTAAATGCCCTAGGGATTACAGGCAAACATTTGGTTTGGCCGTTTCCTTGTATTTTCTTATATAAAACTCCTTTTCGCAGTTCATAGGTTTTATCTAAGTTTTCCGGCAATTCGTTATTTTTAAGCTTAACTATTATCTCTGCTACCTCAGGATCACGTATCTGTTCAGAAACTAGCCAATTAGCAATTATCTCAGTCAATTCAACCTGCTTTTCCACTATTTTTTCCACACTTCTATTCTCTTTAACCAGGGGATTCCGTGACAAAAAATCTACGTGTGCCACTCGTTCTCCCTTCTTATATTGGATGTCAAAATCAAACGACTGTAAAAAGGCCCACCATCGATGCACCCTCGGCAATAGGTCTAATTTTGTACGACTAGCTTTCAGCGAGTTGCAATCAGTAAACACTACAAATTTTCGCCCCTGTAAATAATGACAAAAATGTCTAATGGCATTGACAACTGCCCAAGTCTCAAGTGCGTAAGAGTGGTATTTTGATTCAGCAGGTGATGTGCATTTACTAAAATATTCAACAACATGGGGCTTTTTATCTATTCTGTGTAGCAATACTGTTTAACATTTATATTGGAAAGAATTTGCATTGTGCTACAGATGAAGTCGTTACCTATGCCATTCAGTTTTACAATATTATTAAGTCTTTTTCCTTTAAATTTCTCTGCAACACTTTCCTTAACTAATGAGCACTCTGCTCCGGAGTCAAAGCAAAATGGAACGAGCTCACCGGATACATTTATTTTTCCCTTTGGCCTATCGTCCGCTGCCGAAGTCCTTGGTGTCTGCATAGATTTTATTAGACCCATCAGGGTTCGGTTCTGGGCGTCCAACGCTGCCATATATTGTCCAGGAGTATTGTCTGTAGGCAAGGCGAATCCCACTTCTGATGTCGGAGGGTCGTTTGTATTATCCATGTCGGAGGGTCGTTTGTATTATCCATCACTTTAACTAAACTCCTCAGCAGCAAGTTCCGTTCGATTGCCAGGCGCTTTCTGAACTGACTCCCAAGAGTCTACTTTCCAAATTTATACTTTCTACTCAATTCTTATACATTGTTAGCCATCTCTTTCTAACATGTATGTCAGCGCTTAACGAACAGACCTCACTTGGCAGCAGTCTAAATCTGTCCTGCTCTGCCATGCTTTCACTCAAGGGATTTCTAACTTCCTTTTTTAATTGTCCCTGCTTCACATTAAAGAAGGCCCCGCTTCACCTGTCCTGACCAAGAGACCAAAGTAGGCCCCGTTTCATCTGATCCGACATATGCATGCCAGTCTTTGCAGCCTTTGGAGCTGTTTCTGTGCGGTAACGAGCCTATACCGTTTACCCCAGGCTACTGACCCATATGTGAGTATTGGCCTCGTAATTAAAAGGTATAGCCATCTGGTGATCTGGGGTGAGGTCCCCCAAGATTTCCCTGCAATTTTCCGACAGGTGAAGAGAGCCCTGTGGCACTTGTCCACTGTATTTTGCATGTGGGTTGCAAACGTTAGTCTCCTATCGAAGGTAACTCCGAGATACTTAACTTCCCGGCTTATTGCTACGGGAGTACCTAGTAGCATGATTTTTTTCATTTTCTGTAGTTTATACTTCTTTGTAAAAGGAACAATGACTGTATTTGCGGGGTTGAGGTTAAGCCCAACTTCCCTGCACCAGTCAAGAGTTATCTTGCGTCCGAGTTGGACAATATCGCAAAGCGATGACAAAGTTGGTACAGTGCAGTGTCTGTTGAACGACCTGCCCTGTATGCATGTTGCGTGGGTTGCAGCGGACAGTCCTTAAGAACTGTGCTCCTAATATGGTAGTCTACCAGCTTTTTCAACGTTTTAAGACAAAACGAAGTTAAACTGATAGGTCTGAAGGACTTTGGGTTGGTGATGTCTTTCTTCCCTGCTTTGGGGATGAAGACCACCCTAGCTCTACGCCACGCATTTGGGATGTGTCCAATTGCTAGGCTGCTTAGCATCAGTCTCCTTAAGCGGGTTAGGAGTAGATCCAGTCCCTGCTGCAGGAATGATGGAGAGATACCATTCAGACCAGGTGACTTAAATGGTTGGAAGGTCCCAATTGCCCATTTAAGTCTCTCCGGAGAGATGAGAGACTTGGCAATTTCCCGGTATTCTGCGCTTGGTCTGAGGTGTCTTGGAGTGGACGATGCCTCCATTGGGTTGGACGTATCTTCCGCCAGGGGTGAGCTCCCGGGGAAGTGTGTTTTAAAAAGTAAAGCTAGTTAATCCCTGTCGTCGGAAGTGTAAGAGTTGTCACATTTCCTCAGGGCTAGGTTACTTTCTGGTCCAACTTTACCCATAGCCTTGTGCAATCTTCCCCCTTCATGGGCAGTGCTGATTGCCTCACAGAAGTCTCTGTAGTTCTTCCGTTTGGCCTTCCTGATCTCTTTGTTGTAGAGCGTCAGGCTTTGTTTGTATTGTCCCCAGTTATCCTCGCTCGTTTTTGCTCTGTTGAAGAGCCGGCGGGTGGAGATTCGGAGCCGTTCCAGGTTGTCATTCCACCATGGGGCGTCTCTATCTGCTTTCCGTCTGCCAAAAGGGCAACTGTCCTCAAAAGCATTGGTTATCTTCTTGTCTGGGTATACCTGACGGTTCGTTAGAGAGATTGAGCTCAAGGGAGGACTTAAACCAATCGCAGTTCGTTTTCTTGGGATTCCTTTTGGGGGCGTCTCTAGCGGTGTTGAAGTCTAATTCAAATCTAATGATTCGGTGATCCGACATTGATTCCTCTGGTGACACATGCCAGTTCTTAATAAGTGGTCCTAGAGACCTGCTCATCAGAGTTATGTCTAGGACCTCCTCTCTTACTCTAGTAATGAATGTCGGTGTGGACCCGACATTAACGATTTCTAGGTTACTATTTACAATAAATTCTATTAGCTGCTCACCTCTGTTGTTGATATCGGTGCTTCCCCATATCACGTGATGTGCATTGGCGTCACACCCGATGATAAGGGGCGTCTGCTTCCTCCTGCAGCATTCCACGAGTCCGATGATTTCCGGTGGTGGGCATGCTGCATCCCCAGCAAAATAAGCCGATGCTATGGCGATCGCTGGTAACCTTTCTGCGCCGCTCACAGTTACCGCGACACAGTCACTACTTAGGAACTCTGAAAAGATATTATAGTTGATATCTTTTCTTATTAAAATGCATGCTCTGGGGTGTGCACCCCGTTGGTCGCATATTGCCTTTGATTCCTTGGTGTACAGGCCTTTAATGCCCTGATTGCACCAAGACTCCTGTATGAGAGCTAGCCCGAGATGTTGGTTGGTGAACAACCTGGCCAGGACGGCTGATGCCGCCTGTTGTTGATATCGGTGCTTCCCCATATCACGTGATGTGCATTGGCGTCACACCCGATGATAAGGGGCATCTGCTTCCCTCCTGCAGCATTCCACGAGTCCGATGATTTCCGGTGGTGGGCATGCTGCATCCCCAGCAAAATAAGCCGATGCTATGGCGATCGCTGGTAACCTTCCTGCGCCGCTCACAGTTACCGCGACACAGTCACTACTTAGGAACTCTGAAAAGATATTATAGTTGATATCTTTTCTTATTAAAATGCATGCTCTGGGGTGTGCACCCCGTTGGTCGCATATTACCTTTGATTCCTTGGTGTACAGGCCTTTAATGCCCTGATTGCACCAAGGCTCCTGAATGAGAGCTAGCCCGAGATGTTGGTTGGTGAACAACCTGGCCAGGACGGCTGATGCCGCCTGGCATGCTGCTGTATGCAGCCATCACTGGAGCGGATACTCCACCTTTGGCGAAGGGGGCGGGTGTTCCCCTTCACTGCCATCCGTCAGAGTGACGTTGGCCTCCATTTCGTCGTTATAGTCCAGGACAGACGAATGTGTCGACTCCTGGGAGGGCGTAGGATGCTCCTCATCCTCACTTCTCACATCCATAGCGGCGCTATGGTCCTCCTCTGTACCCATAGGCTCTTGTGGCTCGTCGAGGGGTTCCTTGACCTCCACTTTGCCATCTGGGGGACCAGAGGGCGCTCCTTCTGCTGCGGCCATCTTTGCCGCCTTTCTTAGCCCACTCACCGAGACGGTACCGAACCTAAAGTTGAGCTGGTGCCCTCTAGTTACGATCTCGTCTCGGGTGAGCTGGTCGATCCCGATGACAAGGAGTGTCCCGCCTCCATCGTTCTTCCGGGAGACCACTTTCCAGGCATCCGTCTCCAGCCTGTTCTGGCGCCCGAGCATCATGAGGAGTTCCTCATTATCTCTTTCCGCGCTTCTGGGGCAGAAGACCGTGACATTAAGTGCCGCGGGTATATCTTCTCCCACCTTGGTTTCTAGGGGCACGCCCTTCCACGATCTGAGCAAGGGCACAACGGCCCTCAGCCAGTCCGCTATGTCCTGGTCCAGGCAGTCGATGAGGAGGTATCCTACCCTGAAGTGGATACCCCTAAACGCGACTGCCGTGTCCCACGCCGACGTGATTACGTCGTCCATGATGGCCTCCTCCAACAGGTAACACCGGCACTCTGACCCTCTTGGCGGCCTCCGCATAGGAGGTGTGTGTGCCAGTGAGAGGGGCTGTGGAGATGGAGGATGGCTGCTTCGCACTCCTCTCACTCGCCTTCGGCACGCTGAGTGTGCCAGCAGATGCCTTAGGGGGAGGTCTCCGTGCTGCCGCCGCCTTTGAGGTGCAAGGCTCCTCAGGCTTTGGGCAGGAGGGAGGTGCCTTAACCTCTTTAGTGCCCTCTGACTTCTACCTTTTTGGGGTGTCCGTCGGAGGGGTGAGGGTGCTGTTACCCCGCTTGCTGGCAGGTGCACTACTTGGGGCCGCTGGTCGTGGCTCCTTTGCCTTCCTCAGTGCCTCGTCAGGTGACAGGAGGTATCTGAGGTACCATTTTATTTTGGACCCCGGCAGGCCTCTCCTGTTGGGGTCGTCTAGGCCTCCAGGTTGTCCTCTGGCTGGGAGGACATCCTTCTTCGCGGCAGGCCTGGTCCTCTGTCCAGCCGCGGGGGGTGGACGAACCAGCCGGGATGGTCCTGCTGGTCGCGCACGTTCCCGGACTGGAACAGTTGACCATTGTGGGGATGTCCCACATTCTGCGTCCGAGACGCACTCCTGGCGGTGGCTGCGCTCCGGGGTGGGGATGGTCCCACCTGAGGTCGCTCTCCGTCGAGGAGTTGGTTTTCGAAGTGTCTTGCGACACTCGAGGCAGGGATGTCCTGCGGTAATTTATAAGTGTTTCTCTTCTTCATGATCTGATCCCACCAGTTGCGGAGAATATAAGATCCGCCAGGGCAGAGATCCGCCATACCCGGGTAAGGCGCGGTTAGGACAGGCGTTCGCCACTTGCCTGAACCCGCCGTGAGAGACTGGGCTATTTGTTAATCCGGGCCCCCAGCCAGGCTGACTATCGGCACGGGTCGGATGACACCTTAGTCCGGCACCGGAGTGAGATTGTGGGAAGGGAAGTTGGTAGGTAACTGTGAGGGAGGAGGGGTGTGTAAGGCTACAATTTGAAGACGGCCAAACAAGCGTCTTATCGGTACACCGACTTCGGTGTACCCGCTGTTCGTCCGGGGTTGCTTATTAGCTTGCGCTTATTCACAACTAACCTTATGAATAAGGCCGTTCGCTATCCGCAACCTGCGACCCGCCTGGTGGCCCCAGCTTAGCCCCCCCTTGAACATCTCACAGGTTCTCGAGGAACAGGATTATATATCTTAAAATTGATTAATTAGTTAACACCCCTCCTTTCCACCATTTTACTTTAATAACCTAGAAATAGAGGGATGGACGAATACCCCTATATAGTTTGTGTAGAGGGACGGCGTATCCTCCTTATTTAGTTAACCTAGAGGGACCGACTAACCTTCCTATTTAGTATGCATACAGGGGGACGGCGGATCAGAACATTCTTACACAGTTACAGAAACACTATGTGCTCGGTTTAATTTGACTATATTTAAAGCTATTTGATTCATTGTAGAGTTCAAGTCTCACAGTTTATTCACGACTTAGAAAAAGTCGCAAAACAATTTAAAGAGTATTGAAGCACGGACTTAGAGAGCCATTTAAGGGATTTTAACACAAGTTTTGGGATCTGGTATGCGGAGGAGGATGTTGAGAGCTCGAATAGGACGTGAAACCTTTGCACAGAAAAACAGGTTCAGTAAGAGCAATGGAGCGAGGCCGACGTCACCTGCAATACTTCGTGCCTAGAAGCCAGCGGACTCAGCCTACAAACACATTTCCTAACTGTGTACAATCGGTCAGCTCCAACCTGCAACCGGCCTGCCGACGTTTTGGAGGATATGTAGAACAGCGCCTACTCTTCTGCTGTATATGCGTCCATATGAACTGAGCAGAATAATAGCCACCATTGTCCATTATTCGTAGTGTAAGGCTCTTCTTCTTGGGACCATGGGCTGGCCCACTTTTTCACAGGCCAGCCCACTTTCGATTGGCATTTTCAGTAGTGCGAACATAGAAACTTCATAGTATAAAATGCCAACTTGTTGTCTTTCTTGTAGAGAGCTTAATGACCAACTAACATTCGCAAATGAATGTAAAGCAAAAAAAAAAAAAATTATGTGGCGACTTCAGGCAACTTAGCGCCAAATCCATCAAAGACGCGAACTTCTCATAAACTTTATATTGCACTCGGCATCGGCAAACTTTCAAAGGACAAGCAGATTGTGCCTAAAACGTCTCCCCATGCGGTAGCATACCAAGAAGATATTATCGTTATCGAAAAAACAATAGAACTGAACTTGAAGTGGAAGTGCTGGCAGATCAGAGTCAGTACCATGCTAACGTAGGAGACCGAGGAAGGCAAAAAAAGTAATCTAATATCCGAGTCGAACCCTTAAAGGATTTAAGGGTAGTGATTGGCTAAACAGCATCGGAAGAACAGCTAGACAAAAAACATCTCTCTTTAAGAAAACGGTCGTGTTTTTTTTGTGCTCTCCGAATTATGTCTTTTATTTAGACGACCAGTTTCGTTTTTTTATTACACTTGGTTTTTGAAACCGTTCGCTTTGCGAGTGATTGTTTTTTTTTTTTATTTTTATAAATGTGGAAATTTTATTCAGTGATTAGCACACTGCTACCAAATTGGCAGCTTAATCTAATCTTTATATACAATATAATACAAAACTATGTCTAAGAGTTAATTAGGGCAGGAAATAAGTTAAAGTTTTTTTTTTTTTTTTTTTTTTAAATAATATTGCGGGTGGTCAATTAGCTAAGTCAAAATCCGGTCCGGTAGGTCTTGAGGGTGATGCCGTTTGAGTCTTCTTTTGACTCGGTTGCTGGGTTCGGCGCTGTTAATAGCTGCGGAGCCAAGTTTTTTGGCTAGGCTGTTCGGGTGTTCATTAAGCCTTTCCATATATTTTCGAGCCAATTCCTGCAGTTTGTCACCAAGTTTGGGTACTTTGAGGTCTCGTTCGATGTCTCTGGTTCTCATAAACCACGGAGCTCCGGAGATCCTTCGAAGTGTCTTCGCTTGCAGAATCCGGATTTTATTCAGGTTAGATCTTGCAGCGATGCCATAAACCTGGAGTCCGTAGAAGAGACTTGGCGCTAATATGGACTTGTAAATTTGGACCTTGCAGCCAAGTGCGAGCTTATTGCGTGGAGCAAGAAGCCAAGCCATCCGAGAAACTTTAGCTCTGAAAGCATGTTGAATACACGTTATGTGATTGCTAAATGTTAGTTTTTTGTCCAAAGTGACACCGAGGTACTGGTAAGCAGAAACGGCTCTGATTGGGCTACCGTTGAGGTTGACTCCAGGGCAGCTACTCCGGAGATTGGAAAATGTCACATTGGCACATTTGTCTGCGTTTACTCGTATGTTCCAGTCCATGGCCCATTGGTGAAATGCGTCCAGATACTCCTGTAAAGCAAATGTGGCAGCCAAAATGCTTTTGCTTTTTGTTATTACAGCTGTGTCATCAGCGTAGGTCGCAATTAGCACATCTTGCTCTTCAACTTCAGTGATTGGAGTTTGCGTGGGCATATCTGATGTATAGATAGAGTATAGAGTAGGACCGAGTACGCTACCTTGGGGAACACCGGCAGAGATCGGTTTGGTGGACGACTTTAACCCATCTGCAGATACGTGGAAAGTGCGTTCTTCCAGAAAGCTTTTTACGAGCTGGAAAAGCTGCGGCGTAAACAGTCTTTTAGCTTTTTACAGGAGTCCAGGGTGCCACACTCTGTCGAAAGCCTGCTGGATGTCAAGGAAGGCAGCAACTGCATATTCCTTCTTCTCTAACGCCTCTAAAGCAAAGTTGACAACTCTGTGCAACTGCTCTGGAGTTCCATGTTCAAGACGAAAGCCGAACTGGAATTGTGGAATCGCACTGGTGACATTCTCATAGGTGAGTAGCCTATTCAGGATCAGCCTTTCCATGATTTTTCCAGGGATGGTAGAAGACTAATCGGCCTGTAAGAGTCCACGTCAGTCGGCGATTTACCTGGTTTTGGGATCATAATTATATTTGCTGATTTCCACGCTTTCGGAAAGTATCCAACAGTTAGTACGCTGTTGAATAGCGACACCAGGAACTCCAAGGCCTGATCAGGTAACAGTCGAATCGTCCTGTTGTCTAAGAGGTCTTCACCGGGAGTTTTCTTTGGTGAAAGTTTCCCCACAAGGTCTTTCACCTCTGTAAGTGAGACAGGGCTAGCAGGCAGGCTCATTTGAAATGGGGATTCCAGGAACTCTACAACTGTTTGTCGTATGCTTACAGGCGAATAATCGTAAGGCTTGAAACGTTGTTCTAGGTTGTTCGCGAAGGCTTCAGTTTTCAGCCTTGTACCGTTTCGTGATACGCCACAGCGAGTAATTAGAGCTAGCATCTGTGTCCAGGTTTTCCAAAAAGCTGTCTAAAGATTCCCGTTTTCTTCTTGCGAGCGCCTTACTTAGACAGTTAGCCAGCCGATTGTGTATTTGATGGATACGGGCGTCTCCTGTTCTTGCATATTCTCTTCTAACTCTTCGCTTCTGATTGAGAAGTGCCGCGATTCTGGGAGGTAGTTGGAGATGTCTAGAGGTCTCTGTATTTTGGCGATCTCTGGGTGCAGCTATCTCAGCAGCCTGGTTTATCCAGCGCATGAATAGGCTGATGGCATTGTCAATATCAGAAGGTTCCTCAATGTGTAAGTTTACTGCGCTCAGCTGCTCTAGGTAGGTTTTAAAATCGTTTATATTAGCACCTCTGGCAAGAAGTCGCGGACGTTGTGGTTTTTTTTACAGGTGTGGCGTGTAGTATGGCCAGGATTGGAGTGTGGTCCGAGGAGAGGTCATGAAGCGTCTTAACTTGTAGTCTGTCTGAAGCGTATCCATTGGTTACAAAAAAGTCGAGCGCTGTCGGTGTAATCAGGGGGTTATACGAGTAAAAAGTGGGTTCACCCGTGGCAAGTACTTGGTAATGCCCATGTGCAATGACTTCTTGCAACTGCTTACCCCCTGCTACATGCTCGAGAGTTTCCCCACCATGCATGTTTGGCATTATAATCTCCGCCAGCAATAAATTTTCTTTCAAGACCGGCCAGCAAGGATTCAAATTCAGATTGGATCCATCTTTCTCCTGGAGGACCGCCGCTATTGTGACATTCCCATCTGAAGCTTGCAGTTGGGCGCTCGCTATCTGTCTGTCGTTGCTAGAGGCGGGGGGTAGGGGAGTGTGACTTAGGGAATCCTTTATAATGATAGCAGATCCACCTCTGCTGTTGCCACTGGGGTGATGAGCATGGTAGATAGTATACATAGCCGGGCAAGTATATGCGTTGACCAGGGCGCATGTGAGTTTCTGTGACAAGCATAATATCTAAATTATGTGCGCTGAGGAATAGCCGTAGTTCTTCAGAATTTCGTGCTAAACCGCGAGCGTTCCACAGACCGATTCTCATGATTGGTTGAGTCATTTCGTCAATTGTGCGATAAGAACCTGGACCATTTCTCTGAAAGCCTTGTTGGCCTCTATAGTTTCCTGCATAAGCTTAAAGAGTTGGTCCTTTTTTGTATTGATGGCACGAATCGAGTTGTCTATAGCCATGAATTTGTGGCTGACCTTAGGATCTGAGGGCGAAATAGCGTCACTCTGCAGTGTAACAGAGGTCTTTGCTTGGAAATTGTTGGGTCGAACGATATCGGCGTGAGAAACGTTGGTTTTTAAAGCCTCAGATGGAATAAATCCACGGGAGGTGGGTTTCAGATCATCAGTCTTGGGGAGCCTAGGCTTAGCCTTTAATTTCTTAAACTTTTCTACTGTAACAGGGCAGTTTCTATCACTGGAGGCGTGGTCACCTCCGCAGTTTACGCACTCAAATGTTTCGCTAGTGCAGAGCACAGAGCCTGTAAAATGAGGGCCACTACATTTACCACAGACAGGGTCCAGGACGCAGTAATTTCTCGAGTGCCCAAATATTTGGCATCTTTGACATTGCAATAATTCTTTTCTACGAGTAGCACGTTCTATATTTACTCTGTGTCTGCCAATTTGGGTTATAAGTAGTGCCTCTGCTACGTTCGGACTTTGCTTGAGGTTAACATAAAATAGGTTTTGCCTTGTTTTGTAGTTGATTGTGGCCTCAGAGTCTTCCTCGTTAATCTGAATATTCCTCCAGCCAGATTTCATGGGACAATAGATATTAAGGACTTCAAAGCCGTTATCAGAAAATGTTTCTTCGATTTGTGATTTAGGAACATTGGCATGTATTCCTTTCACCACTATTCTATACGGCTTCTCTTCTTTAAGTTGGTGATGCCAAAACTGACCGTTAAGAGTTGATAATTCAACAACCACTGAACGGAAAGCGTCAGGGTTAGCTGTATATATTCTGGATACACCAAATTTAGAAGTTCGAATATTGAAGTTGGTGCAACCAATACTTCGGCTAAGGGTCTGTTCCAAGAAAAGCGGGTCGCTTACGTTCGGTACACATATTTCTGGGGGCTTAGATTTGGAGGATTTATCATGCCTAGTAGGGTCAGCAGCATTAATTGAGTCAGCATCCGACAGCTCTTGTTCCATTTGATCCGCTTGAGCAGCCAGAATCGCAAATCGATTGCTACCCAAGTCCGCTGCTTTGGAAGAAGATTGTGCCTCATTAGGCGGCACAGAGGTCTGCAGTTTAAGTTTGCGGGTCGGGGGAGTGAGGGTCGGAAATGAGACCTGAGTCGCGCCTTTCCGTTTTCTGCTCACATTACGATCAGCAGCTTGAAATGGGCATTTTTCTTTGTATACCTTCTTCGCCGTTGATGATTGTTTACTTTTTGACGTGTTGTCATCACGAGACATAGTTGAGCAAATGTTAGAGGCAACAGATGCAGCCACAGTATACGAAGAGGTGCTGGTTAAATTTGCTTGGGCATTCGTAATAGTGCAAGTAACACTAGTAGTGGAGTTGCTGCTGATCGTTGCCATTGAGCTGGAGATCTGTGATTTTGCTGACATACCTGCGAGTAAGGCATTTATGTCCGCATTGTGGGCGTGGATTTGGGACCGAATTTCCTCAGGATCTGTCCCAGTTGCTCTTCTCATCCTCTCAAGATTATCGCACCTATTACTAGGTTGCGATTGAGCCGATGACCATTATATCAATTGACGTTATACTTTAACGTATAATGCAATGATATTCACTTGACACGAACAGAAGTCTAAAACATAAGTTGATAACAGCCTCTCGCTTGCACGACGCGCGGCGCGAGGGGCAAACAAAACACAGCTTAAGACTTGCAGGTCAATGACCGTTTTTGCGATAAGCAGTGGCCACCGTTTGCCAGTGGTAAAACTTCGTGCGCAAGAATGGCACACGAGCGGAGAATAGATTTGGATTGTACGGGAGGTAATTTGCGTGCACGTCTTTACTCAACGAATGGGGAACGACCGCGAGTGATTGTGCATTTAGCTAAAACTTTAATAATTTCATTTTTTGTTTTTTTTTTTTTTCGATTTTCTTTCGTATTTCGTACGTCAACGGTAGTGTTGTTGCTGGAAATTCATGCACATTAATCGTCTCCGCTCTTCCGCTCTCTAACTCTCTCTCTCTTTGGTTTTTTGTACCACTTCTTTCTACCCTGTTTATCATTGATATTCCATTGGTCATTTTGCATTTTCCTGTACTTATGTAGTCGGATGATCAGACCTAATCAGACCTAAGAAATCTTTAAAATTGGTGCCACGATAACTTACTTAATTTAAACAGATCTGAGATCAAGCTGATGACGTTCTGTCGGGTCAATCCGCATAATGTCACCTATTCGCTAAATGGAAATACCTTTGAAAGAATAATGCTTGTTGACGATTGTTTGGAGATTTCTCTCTGTTATGTCTATGTAAAGCGGGGATCGGGGCTTAATAAAGCTTTCTCGCTCAGGCGAATTCGGCCGCCGATCTCCCGCTCAGTACTTTAGGTATAGGCATGTAAGAGAAGTTTATGAAATTAAAATTTAGTTGAAAATTGAACTCCCTGTCGTACGCACTGCGTAACTTTCGTATCGATCTCGTTTTCGTATTTTTACTAATAAACCATCGCAAAAGAAATTACCACTGCAATCGCAACAGTTTTCGTTAATTCGACAATAAAAACGCTTATTGTTTTTCATGGTGACCCCGACGTGATTAGCAGTTGGTATTATTCTTTTTCGCATTTTTTTTGGTGTGTGATAAACAATTCAAACAATAAACATTTCCGCGTCGGTGTTTCTACAACAATTAAAAAACCAAAAACAATTCTCCGCGTCGGCTTAACATATAAAAGCAAAAGTGCCAATAAATCAGCATTTTCGTCGTTGGACTTGTTGCTGCCTTTTCGTCGCTGCCGCTGGAGAAGATTGTTGTTGCTGCCAAGAAGCCCTTTTGTTGCCGCTGGATTTGTTTGATTGCTGCCAAAGGCCTTTTCGTCGTCGCCGCTGGAACTGATTACGCAATTCGCACCCTATATACCCAGGCATATGGATCCGAAAAGGGAAGTCGCTGATCAGACCGAATCGGCCAGCCAGGTATAGAGTGTAAAAAGTTGATTGTGGCGTGTTGTTAAAATTGTGTTCGGCCAATTTTTCAACTTTTTGCATTCGTGTAAAATCGGTAGATAGTGAGCATTCTAACCAAAAAATTTGATTTTCGCATGCACTAACAACTTTGATTCGAATATATATTATATTGATATACCCATATATTTATATTAAACTGAAAGTGAATCGTTTTAAAAATAAATATTCGTTGACCCAATAAGTGCAAATTAAATCCCCCAATTTGTCGTAGAGAGCACCAATTTAGGGTTAAAAATTAAGGCCGAAAATAAAGTGATTTAAATAGTGCATCCAGTGAACTATTGTGCAAAGAAAATCGCGGAAAAAACTTGTGCGCGCATTTTTCATTCCCAAATTTGCCGCGCTTTTCCGCCATTTTCCCAAGCCTTAGCGCCATTTCCCGCGCTTCACCAGCATCCCGCTTATATATTCGTTGCCCTTATATATCGGTCAGTGCATCATTTTCCGCTAGTCGGCATTTCCAAAGAGTGAGCCGCCAGCCAAATACAGACATACACACACACGCACTCTCACCCACGCAGCGCTGCCAGTGTTTTTGATCTCGCTTTCGCGCTTTTCGTTTTTGGTCGCTGGACTATTGCGAGCGTTTTTTGTGTTATCGCTGTGTTTCGGTATTTGCGCTGAGCGTGTGCTCCTCTACAATTTGTGCGTGGGGCTTATTAGTTCCGTAAGGAATTAATAAATTAATTATTATTCTTCTAAACGACTTCGTTAAATTTGTTCGACAAATCCCCTACACTGCAGACGTTCGGCATATACCACTCGTTTATTTTTTTTATTTGTTTCAATAATAAAAAATAAATTAAAATTTTTTATTTTTATTTTTGTTTTTTTTTGAATAAAAAACTAAATTCCCAGCCTTCGAGTGTCAACCAAATTTAATTAAATAACAAATTAAAATGAGCAACAAGGAAATCGAAGCGCTAAAAAATAAACGAGACGGAATTATGCGAAGTATATCCCGAACTCAACAATATTTGGAAGAGGGTAGATTATCTTTGAATCCAGTCGAATTAGAATGTCGTTTAGAAATTTTAAGTTCGCACATCGAAAATGCTTCGACAATCCAAAACCAAATCGAAGCGAGAGACCCGGAGGATTTGTTTCGGGAAGAATTGGAAGAGACCGCAGTATTGGCCAAGTCTCAGCTAATTTCTCTGATAAATAAAAGCAGGCGTACGAGCGTCGATGAATCCGCTCCACCGGCAAGGCGCACTCCCCAATGCCGCCTGCCGAGCGTGTCTCTTCCAACATTTAGCGGAAATCACTCCGAATTTAAAAACTTTATAAGCCTTTTCGAAACGTTTGTCGACAAAGATGACACTCTGCACGATATTGAAAAATTTAACCATTTAATATCGTGTCTGGCTGGAGACGCTTTAGGCACAGTCAGGGCATTTCAAGTCACCGCGGCCAATTACCCCAAGGCCCTGGCTAGCCTGAAGCGGGTGTACGATAATGATTGTCTGATTTTCTTCGACAATATATCGACACTTTTTAATCTGCCAAAAATGTCCCAGCCATCAGCTACAGCCTTGAGGAACCTGATCGACACAGTCAGAGCTCTATACGATTCGTTGCTGTCCATTGGGGATTACAAACGTATAACGAATGCCATCCTCATTCATCTAATCATGAGCAAAGTCGATGCAGGGACAAAAAGAAAGTGGGAAGAACAGTTGGACTATACTTCGCTTCCGCTTTGGAGCGAATGTGAGTCGGCTCTGGACAGGCGATACCAACACATGGTCGCCGAAGAGGCTTCCAAGCCGAAAAATGTTCAGCCAAGCCAGACTTTTCCGAAGAAGGGTGGAAATAAAAGTTTTTCATTGATCGCTGCCAGGGACGACTCTTCCGTATGTGTGTTTTGCACATCAGCAGAGCATCAAATAGGAAACTGCGCTTCTTTTGCAGCTCTAACAGTGCAGCAGAGGTTCGATTTTGCCAAAAAAGTGCCCTTATGCATCAACTGCCTTCGCAAGGGTCACACTGTCAAAAAATGCAAATCGAACAGGTGCAGGGTGTCCAAATCTTCACACCACACTTTGCTGCACATAAACTCGCCTAAGACAAATCTCGCGTTGCCGCCTCCTCCTCAGCCCACGCTTATGCAAGAGACTCCATCCACTTCACATGTTTTGCATGCGACTGCTTCGGATAGAGTCATTCTTGCCACAGCTATCGTGAGCGTATTATCGGAAAGTGGCGAATTTGTTGTGGCTCGAGCGTTGCTTGACTCTGGTTCATAAATAAATTTTGTGACCGACGAGCTCGCTCAGAGACTACAAATTAAAAGAGAGGATGTGTGTATGAGCTTGCGGGGCATTGGTCAAACTAATGCCCAAGCAACAAAGAAAATAAATACAATTGTGAAGTCGCGAGTAGGGAGCAGCCAGTTGTCGTCCGATTTTTATATCTTAAAGAATATTTCTGGTTATCATCCGGATCAAGCGGTGAACACCAGCGGGTGGAGGGTGCCTGAAAATATTAAATTGGCAGATCCATTCTTCTTCAAAAAAAAAAATAGACATGCTTATCGGCGCAGATTCATTTTTTGAAATTCTGTCAGTCGGCCAGATAAAGCAGGGGCCTGAACTTCCCATCTTACAAAAAACTGTTCTCGGCTGGATAGTGTCAGGGAGATGTACCTCGGAAACCAAAATTAAGGCAGAAAATTCGGTACATCTCAGCTGCCAGGAAGAAGCGTTGGAGTCAATCGACACAACCCTGCAGAAATTTTGGTCTGTGGAGGACTTGCCGACTAAGGCTAAAGTCCATACTCCTGAGCAGCAACTTTGTGAGCAACACTTTGAGAAGAATACTCAAAGACTGTCGTCCGGGAGATTTTCGGTTCGTCTGCCGTTCAAATCTGACCCGAATTCTCTAGGTTCTCCGTATGAAGTTGCGAAACGTAGATTTTTGTCGCTGGAAAGGAGATTGTCCAAAGATCATTCCTTAAAAAAAATGTCCACACTATTTTATTCCGCACCAATGCGTGCTGCGGCCTCAAAGCACCTCAACCAAGTTGAGAGTGGTGTTCGATGCCTCAAGCCGCACATCGAAGCAGGTTGCGTTGAATGATATCTTGATGGTAGGCCCCACTATTCAAGAGGAGCTGTATTCGACGCTACTTCGGTTCAGAATGCACAGGTTCGCCCTTCCAGCGGACATTAAAAATATGTATCGCCAAGTGATGGTGGACGAAGCTGACCGAAACTATCAGCTCATAGTGTGGAGACGAGATCCTTCTGAGTCTCTGAAGATCTTTAGATTAAATACCGTGACATACTGAACATCGCCAGCACCCTTCATGGCAATCCGGTGTTTAATGCGGCTTGAAGAGATGGCGCAAGCTAAGTATCCAAATGCCGCAAAGGTCATTCAGAATGATTTTTATGTTGACGATTTGTTGACAGGCGCCGGATGCGTTGAGAACCTGCAAAGCCTTCGTGATGAAGTTTCTCAGGTTTTGCAAGAGGCAGGTTTCGAATTGGCAAAGTGGTTTTCGAACTGCCCAGAGATCTCCGCATCTGACAGCGCTATCATGCCATTATTGGCTGACTCAGATGTGACTAAAACCCTTGGAGTGGTTTGGTTACCTGGTAAAGATTACTTCCAATTCCGGTTGGATGACTCTTTCCAGGATCTTCGTCCGACAAAACGAAACATACTCTCCGTGACTGCGAGACTTTTCGATCCACTGGGCCTGTTGTGTCCTTTGGTCACGAAGGCAAAGATGCTTCTACAGGAGCTGTGGCTTCGAAAATTAGATTGGGACGAGTCGCTACCGATGCAGCTACAAACGTCGTGGGAAGCCTTCAAAACAACTCTGCTGCAACTGCCCAAAGTCAAGGTATCGCGATTCGTTCATACAGATCCGCAAGTCCAGATTGAAATACACGGTTTCGCTGACGCTTCCATGCGAGCATATGGAGCGTGCATCTACGTTCGCACTCAAACTGCTGAAGGTTTAAAAGTGTCATTACTGACTGCCAAATCCAAAGTAGCTCCCCTCAAGACGAAAACTTTGCCTCGCCTTAAGCTGTGTGCAGCTCACCTTCTAGCAGATCTTCTTAATCGTGTAAGGCCATTACTAAATTGCCCTATCAAAAAGGTGGTCCTATGGACCGACTCCGAGATCACTCTGCATTGGATCAAAACTCATCCTTCGTCGTTGTCCGTTTTCGTCTCAAACCGAGTAGCTGAGATCCAAGAGTGGTCGGAGAATGCAATTTGGCGACACGTTCCCACGAAAGTTAACCCAGCGGATAGAGTGTCTCGAGGACGTGACGTTGAAGATCTTTTAACGTCCATTTGGTTCGCTGGGCCGTCATTTTTACTCGACACAGAAAGTAGTTGGCCTGTAAATCAGCATTTCGAACTTCCTTCAGAAGTTGTGTCGAGTGAGTTACGCAAGTCGGCGTTAACTCTTGTTGTCATACCAGAGCCCAACTACCTGCTTCAGAAAATCGAGTCCTTTTCGTCGCACCTAAAGCTGCTGAGAGTTTTCGTGTGGGTTTTAAGATTTATTTGGAGGTGTAAGAAAGTTGTACAGCCTTTCGAAAAAAGCATTACGCCAAGAGAATTGAATTTTGCGTTCGAGAAAATTGTAGAAGTCATCCAATCTCACGAATTCAGTGACGACATAGGCAGAATTCGGAAAAAGAAACCGGTATCAACGCAAATTCAAAAGCTAAATCCCTTTGTGCAGGAAAATAAATCAGATTGGTGCTCTTCGACATTATTGCGAGTTGGTGGTCGGTTATTGAATGCTCCTATCCCGTACGAAGCCAAATTTCCGTTGTTGCTAACAAAAAGCTCACAGTTTGTTAAAACCTACGTGTCGTATCTGCACGTTACAAATTGCCACGCTGATCCTCGAGCTCTTGTGAGTCTCCTGCGAGAGAAAGTCTGGTTGGTCAATGCTCAAGACGTATGTCGCCGAACAGTTCGTTCGTGCATGCGCTGCTTTCGATGCAAGCCGCAGCTCTTGACGCAAATTATGGGGAACTTGCCATCAGACAGACTCCGAGCTCTCCGCCCTTTTAATATCTGTGGCGTCGATTTTTGTGGGCCATTTAGCACAACGTATCGCATCCGTGGTAAACCACCGTACAAGTCATATGTGGCCTTGTTTGTGTGTTTTGCGTCCAAAGCGGTCCACTTAGAGTTAGTGTCTGACCTTACCACTGATGCATTTCTATTGGCTTTCCAAAGGTTCGTGAGTCGTCGCGGGATTCCGGAGAAGGTGTGGTGCGACAACGCGACCAACTTCGTCGGCGCGGATCGGCACCTGAGAGAGTTCCGGGCCCGTCTGGAGGAGCAGGGGGGCGGTATCGAAGCATTCGCGTCAAAAAAAGGATGCGAGTTTGCGTTCATACCGCCCAGAGCACCTCACTTCGGCGGTCTATGGGAAGCAGGTGTGAAGTCTGCAAAGCACCTGTTCTTTCGGACGGTCGGTCACGACCTCTTGACCGCGGAGGAGCTCGGAACTCTCCTCGCCAGCGTGCTGAACTCGAGGCCCATAGGAGCGCTAAGCAGCGACCCCAGCGACGGCGAAGCCTTCACACCCGGACATCTCCTGATCGGCGGCCCGCTGGTCGCACCACCACCCTCAGCACTCCCGGACCAGATCAGCCCGACCTGCTTGCGACGATGGCGCAGTGTCTCGTCGCTCAGGCACAGGTTCTGGCAGCGATGGTCCCGGGAGTACGTCTCCAGCCTGCAGACGAGGCAAAAGTGGTCCAAGGAGGTCCAAAACGTCGTCGTGGGAGCTCTCGTCGTCGTCGGCGAGGACAATCTGCCGCCCCAGCAGTGGAGGATCGGGCGCGTCGTGGAGGTGCACGTCGGCGCTGATGGCAAGGTCCGAGTGGCGGACGTCAAGACGGCAGACGGGGTCTACAGGCGAGCCATCCATCGGCTGGTTCTTCTTCCGATGTTGTCCTGAAGGACGTCGTCCCTTCAGAGGGGGCGGTGTTTGGAGATTTCTCTCTGTTATGTCTATGTAAAGCGGGGATCGGGGCTTAATAAAGCTTTCTCGCTCAGGCGAATTCGGCCGCCGATCTCCCGCTCAGTACTTTAGGTATAGGCATGTAAGAGAAGTTTATGAAATTAAAATTTAGTTGAAAATTGAACTCCCTGTCGTACGCACTGCGTAACTTTCGTATCGATCTCGTTTTCGTATTTTTACTAATAAACCATCGCAAAAGAAATTACCACTGCAATCGCAACAGTTTTCGTTAATTCGACAATAAAAACGCTTATTGTTTTTCAACGATCTTGGCGTCCTCTGCCGGTGGGGCGGGTGGTGTTCCATGCGACCAGTCGCAAATAAAAAAAAAAGGATTTTAAAATTTTTTGAGAGATTATGAAGGTAGCGTAAAATTTGAAGGATCATTTATTTGCGATGGAATCATTAAGGGGCTGGATGTTTGAACATCTACACGGGAATCCAGGGAAAAATTTGAATCGAAGAGGCAAAACGAAGAAGAATTAATGCTAAAAAATTCATAAGGAGCAGGAGCTGAGGATGGTAGGTTGACAGGACTCGCAGGGTACCGTGAGATATAAGGAATGCGACGAAAGAAAAGGAAGGAAACAAAAGAAAAAGTCTCACGGCACACCACCCGCCCAACCGACCGAGGGGCGACAGCCGTGTATCGTGCGTCACGATTCGCAGACGAGATGTCAAAAGCGATTTAACGCGATGTTAAAAAGAAGAAAAGAAAAAAATTTAAAAACGAAAGAAATTTTAAATTTAATTTTAATTTTAAATTTAACGATCTTATTTTGTGCCAGAAATGTTATTACTAATTGCTTAAGGAGCTGCAGAGAGTCAGGTAAAGATAATATAGAAAAAAGTCTATTGTAGTCAGTACAAAGTACTCTGAAAGACTCATGCACGTTATAATTAGCTCTACAAGGATTTATAACTAAAGGAACATAATTCCTAGTTAATCTATTTGGTACCGAGAAATTTAGTCTACTCAACAAGTAAGGACTGTCAAATTCATCACGTATAAGGTTATGAATAAACACATTACCAAGCATCGTTCTACGATTAGTAAGGGAGGGCAAGTTAATGAGGAGCAATCTATTAGAATAGGAGAAAAGGAATAGGTTTGCATTCCACTTAAGGCGGCGTACGTCAAAAATTAAAAAGCTTTTTTGGACAGATTCCTTACGATCAGCATGTACTCCGTATTGAAGACTCCAAACGGGTGCCCCCCTACTCAAGGATTGGCCGGACCAACGATGTAAATAAAGGATCCTCGAATTTCTTCGACCATCGCTAAATAAATCCAAGTATTGCCCTAGCTTTATTAACCATGTTCGAAATATGAAGTGAGAGTTTTAGTTTTGGGTCCAAGAGGACGCCAAGATCGTCAACAAGCGTTATTCCTTCTTAGGTTTTCCCACTTGGCGAATAGGTGACATTATGCGGATTGACCCGACAAACCGTCATCAGTTTGCACTTAGGGCTGTTTAAATTCAGTAAATTGTCGTGACACCACTTTTGAAAATTGTTTAGGTCTGCTTGAAGGTTTGAATGCGGGAGTATTCATTATACTACAGACACAGTTTTACATCGTCCGCGTATATAAGTACGCGGGAATGCGGTAACTCCAAGGATACTACTTAAGGAATTTTTGAAAAGGACTCTTTGTGTGGCCACTGAGATAATTAAAGATCCAACTGCAAAGATCAGCTGGAAACCCTATCATGTCAAGTTTCCGAATCAATAGGAAGTGATATATAGAGTCAAATGCTTTACTGAAGTGTGTAAATGTCATCAGTTTGAAAATGATTTCTAAAGCCATTTATCACGAAATACGTGAGCTCTAAAAGATTCGTTTTAGTAGACCTGCGCTTCATAAATACGTGTTGGGATGGAGATATGACTGATCTACAAAGGTGCTGCAAATGGGGAGTTATTGCGCGTTCAAAAAGCTTTGGAATTGCTGACAATTTAGAAATGCCTCTATAATTGCTTGCATCCGACTTGTTCCCCTTTTTATGAAGGGGAATAACAAATGACTCCTTCCAAATAAGGGGAAACTGACAAGTTTGTAGGGATAGGGTAAACAGCTTAAGAAGGGGGTTAACACCATGCATTAGCACAGTGTTTAAGAACACACCCAGGAATCCCGTCCGGACCTGGGGGGTAAGCTGGTGTAACACGTTGAAGATCCAAAAGTAGGGAGCTTTCGTTTAAGGTGGGACGAAATATTAAGTTCGACTTAGGTATGGCGTATAAATATTGCTCACTTGAAGAGACACTGTGGAGTAAGTTGTTTGAAAGAATTCGGCAAACAAATATGCAATAGCCGATCAGTATTAGCCGTGATACTTTCCAACGTAACCGTTTGGGATCCCGTAAAACCTGGGACCTGCAACGGACTAAATAATTTTTATAACACTGAGCGTTAAGCACGGTAAAGTTTGACCGAGCTCTTATGTATTTTTATTTTATTATTTATTATTATTATTATTATTTGTTTTATTGTTTTCCCAGGACTACAAGCTATTGCTTATTTATTGTTGACCTAGTCACATTGAATTTAAATTTAATTTAAATTTAACATACATATATGCTTGAAGTAGCTTAAAACTATAATTTAGAAATTAAAAACTAAAAATTAAAAAGTCTTTGCTTGAATTTAAGATCTAATTGTTGAATTATTATTAGTTTTATCTACTTTTTAATTTCAATTTTAATTTTTTTTTCATTTTTAATTTTATTTTCCTTTTTATTTTTGTTTTCATTTTTATTTTTCATTTTCATTATGCTGTATTATGATATCATTCCCAATTAGTTTTATTGAACAAGGTAGTTGATTCCAAATGCGAATAGCGTGAATAAAAAATTGCCTTTCTGATGTCAATGTTCTGTGCCTTTTAACTATAATGTTTTTCGTTCGTTCTGATGAGGCAAACTGAAGTTTACTGTACAGGTACGCCGGTTCTTTTGAATAGATAATCTTGTGCAGTAATATTAAAGTTCTAAATTGCATATAGTCTTTTAAACTTAATCCTAATATATTACATGCTAGTGTCGAGACATTATCATACAACCTCAGACCGTATACATATCGAACAATATTGTTGAAACAAACATTGATTTTACGGAAACTAACTGAATCACAATTTGCAAAAATTTCAACACCATACATTAAAGTTGGGACAAGACAGGTTTTGACAATTAATAGCCGAATGTTCATCGGTAGATAGTTTTTTGTTGTATGTAACATTCTTAGCAGACCATAAGTCTTCCCAGTTGCTTGATTTATGTTATTGTTCCACGTTAATGTTTTATTAAATATGCTAGCCGTATGGTTCACATATTCAATAGGTGAATTATTGACATTGAGTTTTTTTTATATTGGAAGTGTCGATATTATTTTTGTATATTATCAATGCTTTTGATTTTGATGGGTTTAGACCAAGTCCATTTTGTTTTGCCCATACACTTATTTTTTTAAGCTGCTCATTACAAAACTCAATACATTCATTGATTCTATGTAGTGGACGACTTACATACATTTGTACATCATCAGCATACAAGTGAATCAGTGGACCATCGCACACAACATTGACTAAATCATTGACATATATCACAAAAAGCAAAGGACCAAGAACAGAACCCTGGGGTAAACCACGTTTCACATATTTAAAAGACGAAGAACAAGTGGACGTTACAACAGCTTGACATCTATTACTTAAATAAGACGAAATAAGTTTAATTGCCGTATCAGAGAAGAAAAACAGTGAACGAAGCTTTGTGCAAAGTATCATGTGGTCAACAGTGTCGAACGCTTTGCTATAGTGAAGAAGTGTTAAAATAGTGACTTCGCCTTTGTCTAGGTGTTCTCGAATTTAATCGGATATTTTAATATTTTAATTTCCAAAAACAGACTGACAACCTAAAATTTTATATTTTTTATAAAGTCTGGACTTTAAATTCCTAAGGTGTGTCAACTCTTTGCTAAACCAAGGTGGTTTATGGGATGTTGACGGGTTATATAGCGGAACACACGAGTTAAAAAAAGAGTTTGATTGCCGAATGGCGTCTTCCATATTATTGCAGGAATAGAGATCGGACCAGTCATTGCCAGATATAAGATCATAAAGTCTCAGAAAGTTAGCCCTGCGAAAACAATGAGTTCGCTTGGCTACCTTTATAGCATTATTTATAACTGTTATACCAGTGTCGATAGTCACCTCGAAAGCAGGGTGATTCGGATCTTTAGAAAGAAAAACACTTTCAGGATTTGAGACAAGGCACAAATCAAGTAAACGATCTAATGAGTTCCAAACATGGTTTGCCTGACACAGAGGTATGTCAAGTAGACCGTCAATGAATTCATTGTGGCCTATGGGTTGTATAGCATTGAAATTATCATCCGAGGACCACGTAGTTCCAGGTATATTAAAATCAAACTTCGGTGCTAAAGATCTCCGGATTTAACCAGGTTTCTGAAAGCACAATAACTTGAAGTGCAAACGAAAAGCAATCAGTATTCTGATAGCTAATTAGGAGGTCAGTTGTTAGTTTTTTGGGGAGCAGCTAAAGACGACGCGGTTTGTTGGTCCCGGCTGGAGAGTTTTAATCCCACAGGGCCTTTCTTTTTTATTTTTGCTACGAACTGCTTAACCACCATTTTTGCGGGCCAAAATTCGCTCGACCATATGGTGTTAAAAAGTTCGTCAGGAACACTTATCTTGAAAGATGAGATGTTCCTAGCATATGAGAAGTTAAATTTTTTTTAACCTTCACTTTATCGGCATTTATTTTGTCTTTGATATAAGACGAAACATCAAATGGTGTGAGATGAGGATGTAGCCGAGAAACAAATATTTGTTTCGTTTGTGGAATCACAATGAGGGGTTTTGCTACTGCAGGCTGTGGACCTGCAGTCACAATTTAGGCCGGTAGTCCGGCCGCAGAAACCTCTTGTGGTGGTTTATTTAGCTGATAAGGTAGAATTTGCATTTGTCTCACCAGTGGCGTAGCGTGCCTTGTCGGGGCCCCGTATAAAAAATTTTTGGAGGCCCTTATATGGAGGTAAAGATTTTTCACAAAAGAAAACAAGAAAGGAAGCTAGCTTCGGCAAACCGAAGCTTTTATACCCTTGCAGGCATCAAATATGTCGAAAAAATTACATAACGGCTAAACAACATCGAAGCTAAGACGATTTTTCTATTCATTTTCTATATTTTCGACTATTGTTCAAATGACGGCTATATGATATGGTCGTCTGATTTTGATGAAATTTAATTCGGTATTCAAGAATCGTTAGAATGAAAAACAACGATGTTACAATTTTATTTCCGTTATTTCTATATAGATTTTTCGATCTTTCCTATGGCAGCTAAAAGATATAGTTGTGCGATTTTCATGAAACTCTTTTCTCAATTTAAGAGTTGTTTAAAAACCTGATATTCAAAAAGTCATGCTCGTGGGATAAAAAACAACGATGTTATCAATTTATTTCCATTAATTCTTTATATATTTTTCGATCTCTCCTATGGCAGCTATATGAAAGAGTTATCCGATGTTGATCAAAATTAATCCGAAATTCAATAACAGTTCGAAAACTCCATCTTGAAGAATTCAATTCGATCTGATAAAAAACAACGGCGTGAGAATTTTTTATTTCATTCTCTCGTATGGGAGCTATCCGATATAGTCGGCCGATCCGGCCCGTTCCGACTTATATACTGCGTGCAATAACTACACACCTTTTGGGAAAGTTTCAGCAAGATATGTAGCTTTTAAACTGAGAGACTAGTTTGCGCGGAAACGGACAGACGGACAGACGTATTCTGATTCTACTCGTGATGCTGATCAAGAATATATATACTTTATGGGGTCTGAGGTGTCTCCTTCACTACGTTGCAAACTTCTGACTGAAATTATAATACCCTTTTGCTCTGCAAGGGTATAAAAAATATTGTAAGAAGAAATATTTATTTATCACATTATTTACCCATTTTACAAATTAAAATCAAATTTTAAATATTCACTCTTACACACTTTGGGGGCCCCCTTGGCCCGGGGGGCTCCGTATAATTGATACGGTGTATACGGCGGTAGATACGCCCCTGTGTCTCACACACTCCGCTGCGGATTGATCGCGTTTACAAAACCATCCCTAGCTGTGCCAAAACTAATCAGTCTCTTTAGGCCGCCTTTAGTTTGGCGCATGAACGACTAAATCTCGTTCGCAACTTCGCGACATGCTTCACAGCAGAACTGCAAACCAAGGCCTTTATTAAGGTCATCACTTGTCCGCTCTGTGAATTCAGCGCACAAAGTGTGCACCATCTTGTCACCAAGCCAACAAGTGAGTTTAGCCTGCTCAGCCTTAATTACCTGAAGGCAGGTTTTTTTTTTAAAGCAGACTGTTGGAGCAGTAGATTAAGTTTTATTGTTAGCATTAAGGAAAGATGAAAAAATTGAATTGAATATATGCTGCCAAAGGTAAACAAACGAACCTAAAACCGAAGCTACTGGCTGCAATAAAATTTTAGAACTGACTTCGATTCGTTTTGCTTCTTGGAAAACTTTCGCTTTTAGAGAAAACTCTTCCGGATTATCATGGAGCCCGAACAGGGACTAGTTTTTTATTAATTTTTCGCGCCGGAAAAAACTAACAAAAAAAAAAGGTAAAAAAAAAATTTTAAGTTAAACCGTTTTATGTAAAACATGTAATAAACGTACTAAAAGCCTAAAAATAATATAAAATAGATACAGACGTGGGAATTATAAACATATGCTTAGACTAGACTAAAATAAAACCGTGGGGCAAACAAACATTTTAATCAACGATTGTACACAATTGAATTTTATCCAAAATTCAATAGTAGTTAGAAAACTCCATCTTGAAGAAATCAAGCCGATCTGATCAAAAACAACAGCATGAGAATTTTTTATTTCATTCTCTCGTATGGGAGCTATCAGATATAGTCGACCGGTCCTGCCCGTTCCGACTTATATACTGCGTGCAATAACTACACACCTTCTGGGAAAGTTTTAGCAAGATAGCTTTAAAACTGAGAGACTAGTTTACATAGGAACAGACAGACGGACAGACGTACATTCGTATTTCGATTCTGATCGTGATCCTGATCAAGAATATGTATGTATACTTTATTGGGTCTAAGGTGTCTCCTTCACTGCGTTGCAAACTTCTGACAGAAATTATAATACCCTTTGCTCTGCAAGAGTATAATAATATAGTAAAAACATCTGAGAAGACAATAAATTCTTTCCGGTAAAGTTTTTCGCTTGAAAAACATGGCAATGTTCTAAAAACGGGTTGTCTCGCAGCTATTTTAACAAATAACAAGGATTTTTAAAAAAGAATAAATTTCCTAGCCCATTTTTAGCAAAAGCCCCTAAAGCGCAACTTTAACAATTATAAGTTAAAATCTGGAACTTTTATAGTTATCATTAATTTACAATGATTTTGTATAAATTTATTTCGAGGTCAGGTATTTTTACTATTAACAAAAAATCACGAGGAATTTAATTTAATATTCAACATCTGAGATTTTACTATATTATTTTTAAACAAGAAAAGAAGCTTATGTATATACCCTTGCAGTCATCAAATACATACATATGTATTTACATATGTCGAACAAAATACAACATCGAAGCTATGACGATTTTCCTATTAATTTTCCATATTTTCGACTATTGTTTATATGGCAGCTATATGACATGGTTATACGATTTCGATAAAATTTAATTCGTAATTCAAGAGTGGTTAGAAAACTCTATGTTCCAAAAATTATGCTTCTCTGATGAAAAAAATGGATAAGAATTAAGGTGCCAATCAAAAATAGTTAATGCATAGTTAAGCTGTAATAAGCTAATACATCAATTAAACTGTTAATATCTGTATGCAACCTGTTCAATTAGAATTTCTTTTGACACTCACACCTCTCACCCTTTTTTCTACTGCTGTAAATTAATTCGTTTTGGCACAGAAAGGATTTCGGCTTAAAAATCGTCTTCTTGCTCAAGTAAGAATACATACATACATACATACGCACTTACTTGTTCTCACACACGCAACCGTATTCTATTTTTAAATTTTTACGCTCTCAACTTTGTGCGAGCGCGTTGAGAGCGAGAGAGGATAGAAGAAGATAGAGAGATCGTTCGTTAGTGGTTAGAGAGGGATGGGGATGTGTCGCGTAACCGAAAAATGTGACGCGTAACCGAGAAATGTGACGCGTAACCGAGAAATGTGACGCGTAACCGAGAAATGTGACGCGTAACCAAAAAAATGTGACGCTAAATTTTTTCCAACGCCGATAAAGAAGTTTCACTTCAATTATATAAAAATAACGGATAAGCTCAAAAAATCAGAATATAAAGTTTTCCAACGACTCTTGAATTACGAATTAAATTTGATCAAAATCGGACAACTATATCATATAGCTGCCATATGATCTATAGACAAAAATATGGAAAATGAATAGAAAAATCGTCCTAGCTTCGTTGTTGTTCAGCCTTTATGCGTTTTGTTCGACATATTTGATGACTGCAAGGGTATTCGGCAAGCCGAAGCTAGCTTATTTTCTTGTTTTTAAAAAGAATACTCATAGGAAACGTGTCGAATAGTGTAAATATTGAAGAAATAAATTTAAAAAACTAAATTTTTAATTTACAGTAGAATCCGCTTATAGCGACTTTCAAGGGACCGACGATTTTTCGTCGTTATACCCGGAAGACGCACTAAGCAGAAGGATTTAAGTGTATAAGTCTGTCTGGGGACCAATCAAGCCATCGAGTTTTCGTCGCAATACCCGGACGGACACTATAAGCGGAGTCGTTATAACAGGATTCTACTGTATATTAATTTTCAACACTTTTAATATTTTAATGACAATTAAAATCCTAACATATCTTCCTTTTTCCCTTTCTTTAAGTCTCGGAAATCTAAAGTTTTCGATTTGTATAAATATAGACAAGACTAATAAATTAGTTCGCCAAAGAAGTTTCACTTCTGACATGTGTACTTTGTACGCACACACTTTTTTTTTATTTATTACGCATTGTATTTCGCATTTAAAGTTTATGCTAAAAAAAACTGCTCTCTATTTCATCACTCATTTTGATCCGCCAAAAAATTTAACATAACACTTTCGATGGTCCACCACGAAATAAATCAAAAGCCAACGCAGACAGAAAAATAAGTTTCAGTGCATGTACTCGAGGAAAAAACAAAAACAAAATACATTGCGTTCAGCGAAGCGTGACGACGGATAGAGATGTAATGAAGAAACAAGCAAAATTGTTTTTGTTTCGCATGCAAATCGAAGCCCATATGCACGGTGCTTATGCGCGCACTACCCATAAGCACAGAGCATCTACAAAAACAAAAGTGCACTCAGTGTATAGGCGTTGAGCACCGCTGATCTAAACTATCCTCAAACCCCCTGGAATACACACAAAAAATTTCATCAAAATCGGTCTAGGCGTTGTTGAGTTATGCGCTTACCAACACATTTTGCGATTCATTTTTATATATAAGATTTAGCTTACCCCGTTTGTTGTCAGATTGATCTGAATTAATCTGATGTGTTTGACAGTGACAATGATACCCATGTTGATGGGATTGATAAAACCTAAGTTATCCACCATTTTGCAGAGGCCACCATCTTGAATTTTAATTTTATATAGTACTTTGTATTCTACTTGTTGAGACCTTTCATTTGATACCCATATTGATGGGATTGATAGAACCTACGTTATCCGCCATTTTGCGGCCGCCATCTTGGATTTACAATGTTATTGATATTACTATATTGTATTGTCATCGGAACTGAAGGTGTGTACCAAGTTTCAGATCAATCTGACAACAGGGAGGTACTTAAATTTCAATTTCTAATTTTGACCCTAGGGTGACCTAAGTAAAACAGTTTAAAAACAGTGCACCTCTCGTCGTCTCAGCACTTGTTCAGTTTTTTTTAAATTGTTGGCGAAAAATCTAGCTGGTGGAATTCGGCGAAGCAGTGTTAAGTGTTGGCCAAAGCAGTTGGATACGGAAAGGAAAGTGCTTGGAAAACCATGCCTAACAACCAGCTAATTCAGTGCCAAAAATTAAAATTTGTGAGCACTCCTCTTTATGTGTATGTGTGCCTTCTACATGGTATTAACTCTTGGCACCTGCTTTTATTGGAAAAATTAATAAACCCAAAATAAACCCAAACTTCCAAATAAACAAATAAAAAAAGTGAACTGCCTTTAACAAAGCATATCGACGCATTTCCGCGACTGTATCGTATGTCGCTTTTTTTTCGAAATTGAGATTTTAATGCAAAATTGTTAGGCACCTAATGTCCCACTACCCTGTGAAATATTATAACTGAAAGCCCTATAGTTCCGATAAAAATTAAGTTTCAATTTTATCGTATGTTACAATGTGCGCGCGAAATTATCGTATGTCCATACAATTTTGCATGGAAATACTGCAATCGCACAAAAATACCGAAATACAAAAATAAAGAAAAAGCTTCTCCTGTAAAATTTGATTTTTCTACATACGATACAGTTGCGGAAATGCGTCGATATGGTGTTAAAATTCTGTGAAAATTTGGAAATTATATGTGCGTTATATACATACGGTTCAACTTCAAAAGTACAGCGATATAAACATATGTACAGACATATCGGCGTTTCGTCGCCAATTTCGATTCTCTTTTGTGCAGTTGCAGAGCAGTTATTTGTCTGCTTCATATACGGTGTCAGTGGCTTCTATGCTGTACATAAAACAACACATCAGTTAATTTTTAGCGCCACATTCAGCGCCAGTGGCTTTCAAACTGCATACAGCCATAAGTTCCTGCAAAACTCGGCAGTGAATTTAAGCCCTGCTCACATTTGTATATTGATATATGTATTTGCCTGGAGAAACTGATAAGTTTTTGCTCATCTTTAACCCGTGATCCACTTAAATAGTTTGGACAATTTTTTTGTCAAATAAAATTCCTTATTTATGCATTTTTCGGTTTTGGTTTAACGGCAAACACACATAAACATATTTTGTGCATTTTGGTGGGGCTTCTGTGCACATTTAACCCTTATAGAACCCAATAAATTTTTTTTAGAGGAATTTAAATTTTAATATAAACAAATTTTGTGCAATTTGGTGATGAATCTGTGAACATTTTACCCTTATACAACCCAATAATTTTTTTTGGACGAATCTAAATTTTTAATTTTTGAGCATTTTGAAAGAGATTTATTTAACCCTTGTGTCCGATGTTTACTTGGAATATTTTATTTATTTAAATTAACTTAAAATGTCTTAAAAAGAAAAGGAAGTATTGTCAAAGCCTAATGCTAAATTAATATTGGCTATGCAAAAACACGACAGGGTTATGAGTGATATTCAAAGTATGAGAACGTCATTTGAGGAAAAAACTATTTTATTCAATAGGTTTCAAATGGAAGACCGAATGCAACTTCTCGAAACATATTGCGAAAAATTAATGGATATCCAAGAAGACATCGATGTGCTAAAATTTTTTTTACATTTTTTTTTAAATTTTTTTTCTGAATGACCAATATGTCGAGAACATTGTGTCAAAATTTTGAATCAATTATAGTCAAACTAACGGAGTTACAGCGTATTAAACAACCATATTTGGACGTATTTTCACGTATAAAAATACTTTGAATCGATTTTGCCGAAGACGTTATTTTGAAAGTCGGTGAACATCAGAACTCAAAATCTACTGAACCGATCCTTTTCAAATTTTTAACACAAATTCTCAACATAAATACGCAGGTAATCAGGAAGAGTTTTTTTAAATTTTTTAATTTTTTCCTATTTTTAAAAAATAAATTAACAGCGATTTTTAAAGCTAAAATCGCACTTTTCACTTTCAAGTGCTCCCAAAAATAGACAAAAAATAAATTTTAAAAAAGCTCTTCCTGATTACCTCGGAAAATTCATTATCTTTACAACGCATATCACATTTTATTTTTAAGATGATCCGTTAACGCCCTATGATGTTCACCGCAAAACAACTTTTTCTTTGGGCGCTTCGGAAGATCAACCGCCACAGGCTTATTTCTTAATATTTTTTAATAATTTTTTTTTTCTAAAACTCTTCAAAAGTTAAAAAATAACATGTAATTAAGCTCAATAAAATAAACTTACTCATTTCGCCGCAAAAAAAAATCAAACATGGCCCTTTTTTTGGCCTTTAAAACCTTAACCCATTTAGTGGAAAACATTCCGACTACAAATTTCATATGTCTTTTTGAGAGTTTAGTTCATAACGACCCATCTTTAACGAACATAAAGAAATTTAACCATTTGCTAACGTGTCTAACAGATAATGCATTAGGAACTGTGAAAGCTTTTCAAATTTCGGATCTAATAGATCACACAACAAAATCCCGATTTGAGGAACAACTAGATTATATTACGTTGCCGACGTGGTCTGATTGTGCGACTCTGTTGAATCGGCGATATCAACATTTAGCTGCTGAAGAGTCAACTAAATGTAAAGGGAAGCCTAACCAAGGTTCCAATAGAGGATATTCCAAATCGTCCTTCTCATGCACACAAACAGATCGCAGACCTTAATCAAAATGTCGATATTGCTCAGCGACAAACCATAGTTTAGGCAGTTGTCAACCTTTCATAGCTTTATCAGTGATCCACCGGTTCGATTTCACGGAACACAATCGGTCGTGCATTAATTGTCTGAATCCAGGTCATCCAGTTAAAAAGTGCAAAGCAACAAAGTGTCGCGTTTTCTTCAAGCCCATAACACATTTCTTCACAGATACGGAGTAGAGCAGCAACCAATTTCTTCGGGATCACTTCCTCAAGTGCAAGCCCAGGCACCTTCAATAGCATTTGATCATACCAACCAAGCCCATTCTTGTCATGTTGCAAGTAGTGCAAGTTATTCTTGCCACCGCTTTCGTTAAGGTACAGGACAGTTTTGGACAGTTTCAATTAGCATTAGCTCTGTTAGACTCAGGGTCAAATAAACTTTATGGCCGAGGACTTAGCATTGCGTTTGCGGTTACATAGGAAAGAATCCTATCCTCCATTTCATCATATCAATCATATTACGAAGTCAATTGTGCACAGTGGAAAATTCCAGCAAACATTGAATTGGCAGACCCTCGGTTTCACAAGCCCGCAAAAGTAGACTTACTAATTGGGGTCTGCCCCAATTTCTCAGCGTAGGCCAAATAAAATTGGATTCAGAACATCCTTCATGCTCGAGTTCGAACGCCGCCGCGTATGGACGTGTTTTTCAATCGCTCAGTGAAAACTCCTATTTTACCAGCATCCAACTGCGAAAATATAGGCCCACTAGTGAACCCAACAAACCCCAGCGAAAAGACGCTTTCCCACACAAAAAAAACCCTGTGTTTACCTTATTAAACCTATCATAAAGAAATAAGCAAGCTCCAAACAAAAATGAGTGAGCGTTGCGCTCAAACTCAGAGCGCGCGCCCTCGCTCAAGCATCAACAACGCTTACTTTACAATAAAGTCAAGCGCCGACAACAACAGTGCACATAGCACCCTCTCAGTGCAACCTCAGAGAACACGCTCTTGCTCTCCCGCGCTTTTACAAGCAACGCCAAACACACCAGCCGCTCTCCCTATGGAGCAATTACCTTGGAGCGAGCAATGCACCTCACCGCTGCCCCCCGCTCTCTACTCTCCCGCCAACCTCAACGTCAACACAACCCACAAAATTACCAACAACGATATCCAATACCGCAGCAAGTACCAAACAAATAAACTCCAAGCTTTTAACATCGTCTCTGCCACTCTCCACAACATCTGCAACAACTACAACAACGACAGCTTCCCTAACAACAACAACTACAACAAGCTACTCCTCTACATCTTCCTGTTCTATAACAACAACACTTACCGAATTAAACCAACTAAGCCTTAAACGGACTCGTGAGAGACAGTCGCCTGGACAAGTAAACGAGCCAACGAACTCAACCAAAAAACAACGGAGTAAAAACCAAAGAGCCACCCAAAAAACACTCAAAGAGTATTGGCAAAGAGACAAAATTTTACACGTACAGACCGAAAGATCAGAGAGGATTCAAAGTAATACTCCGCCATGTACATCATGCTACCGAAAAAACGAAATAATTAACGAACTAGCCGACCTTGGGCATACAGTACTAAACATCCACAACATTCAACGCAATGACACAAAAAAGCCGCTACCCCTCTTCTCAATTGAACTTAAAACGCAAGATAACAATAAAGACATATACAAAATAAGCCATCTATTACACTGCAAAGTTACTTTTGAGCCACCGCACCAAAAACTTATAATGCCGCAATGTACAAACTGCCAAAAATACGGACACTCAAGAAATTACTGTACGAGAGATCCCATTTGCGTAAAATGCGCTGGTAAACACCAATCAGCCAACTGCCACCTACAAACAACCAACTCTGACAAGAGCCAAATAAAATGCGCTCTCTGTAGCGAGAACCACACTTCCAATTATAAAGGTTGTATGGTCTACAAAGCCCTACAACTTAAAAAATATCCAAGTCTCCGGCAAAAAGAAATACCACAAATCCAGACCCCACCCGAAATTGCCACAAAAAGTACACCTGACCTGATCAATCCTAAAATATCATACGCAGAAGCCCTACAAAAAAACAAACCTCCAACATCAACCCACCAAACCTTCCTACACAATGATGAGCCGTCCATTCCAACAAACAATAACCAACAACAAGAGGACATGCAAGAACTGAAGACACTTATGAAACAACTGATTGCACAGATGTCAGGCATGATGAACATAGTTACCATACTTGTATCCAAACTTGACAAACAATAATTTGTCATATCCTATATCCTAGAAATAAAGAGCTTTCTACAAGAAAACCAGATTGACATAATGCTAATTTCAGAGACCCACGCCACAGACAAAACATATATCAGCATTTTTGACTATAACATATTCTTCACAAACCATCCAGACAACAAAGCCCATGGAGGCACAGCAATCATTATCAAAAATGACCTAAAATGTGTAGAAGTAGAAGGCTATAAGGCTGCAAACAAGCCACGACAATAACAATTTCGGACCAGTTTGGACAACTTAACATCTCGGCTGTTTACTGCCCACCCAAATTTAATAACACGAAAGAGCAATAACTAGACTACCTAAATTCGCTTGGGAATCGATACCTGGCGGGAGGAGACTACAACGCCAAGAATGCCATGTGGGGATCGCGCCTGACAAATGCAAAGGGAAGACAACTTTACGAAGCTATCAAAGCCAATAATAGCCGTACAATAAGTACAGGAGAGCCAACATACTGGCCAACTGATACAAAAAAACTTCCCGACTTGATTGACTTTTGCATTACCAAAAACTTGACACACCAAAACATAAAAATAAAGTCAAGCCTGGACCTATCATCAGACCACTCACCAATCTTAGTAACTATAAAAAGCACACCAGACCTGACAAGCAACACTCCGAGCCACAACCACAAAACGAACTGGAACCTATTCAGGGAGATATTACTTGACAACATGGATACCATGGCCTCTCTAAAAACAAATGAAGAACTAGACTCTGCTGTAATGCACTTAAACGACAACATAATTAAAGCTCTATGGCAATCGACGCCGGCTCTGATCCCCGTAATAACCAAAAGGTCTCCATCACACATAAAAGACAAAATCAAATATAAGCGCCAACTAAGAAAAATATGGCAGTCCACCAAGCACCCAAATGACAATGCCAAGCTAAACCGTGCAACAAAAGATCTCAAGCAAACGCTACAAGAGTACAACGAAAGCCAAATCAGGAGTCAACTGGAAAATCTGGGAACAACGACATCTACAAACTACTCCCTATGGAAAGCAACTAAAAAACTGACAAAAGCAATTATACATAAACATCCAATAAAGACAAAGAAAAACTCATGGGCAAGAACAAACGAAGAAAAAGCTGACACACTGGCAGAACACTTTGAGGAAATTTTTACGAACAGTATGGACAACCAAAACGTTGAGCTTCCATCACATTTACCCAAACCCAACTGTGCAATCAGAAGAATAACGATAAACGAAATAAGAGCACAAATATTAAAAGTCAAAGACAAAAAGACACCGGGCTATGACCAAATCAGTGGTAAAACACTAAAAGGGCTGCCAGACAATACGATTAAGTTTATAAGAGACATTTTTAATGTAGTGATAAGACTGAAATCCTTCCCTTCGACGTGGAAAATTGCGCAGATTACAGCAATCCCAAAACCTCATAAAAGTGCATCTCTTGTTAGCTCATATAGACCAATCAGCCTGTTACCAATTTTATCAAAAATCTTCGAAAAAATTTTACTTGACAGAATCAACCTTATCTTAGTAGAACAAAATGTAATCCCACCCCATCAATTTGGTTTTCGAAAAAAACACTCAACGGTGCAGCAAGTGCACAGAGTTATCAACAAAATAACAGAAGACTTTGACAACAAGAAAGTTTGCGTAGCAGTATACATGGACATTGCAAAGGCGTTTGACAAAGTGTGGCATACAGGACTACTCCATAAGCTTTACAACATCCTACCATTTAACCTATTCACTATACTAAAAAGTTACTTGACTAACAGATACTTCTATATCAAATGCAACGATGAATGTTCAGATCTTATGCCTGTGGCAGCGGGTGTACCCCAAGGCAGCGTACTAGGACCAGTATTATACCTTATATACACAGCAGACATCCCAAACCCACTGACCCATGGTTCCATGATTGCAACCTTTGCTGACGATACAGTGCTATTGGCCTCTAGTTACACAGAAAAAAGAGCAGCAAACACACTTCAAGAGATATTAACAACAACAATGTCATGGTTTAAAAATGGGGCATTGAAATAAACAAGGACAAAACCCAACAGGTGGTATACACGAAAAGAAAATAACTACCCCAACAAGAATAAGAATAGATGACGAAATCCTGAAACTAAGTACTAGCGCAAAATACCTGGGACTCACTATTGACTCAAAACTCACGTGGAAAAAACATATAATAAACAAACGAAACGAAGTAAAAAGTAAATTCCGACAACTCCATTGGCTTCTGGGAAGACAATCAAACCTAAACGTATCCAACAAGCTACTAATCTATAAAACAATAATAAGACCAATCTGGACATATGGTATAGAAATATGGGGAACAGCCAGCAAATCCAACCTCAACTTTATACAAAGAGCCCAGTCGAATATATTAAGAATATTAACTAACTCAGACAGATACACAACAAATGACCACATCCACAGAGAGCTAAGAATACAGACGATCTCAGAGATAATTAAGCAGAATTGCATTACCCACATCCAAAAATTACTTGCGCACCAGAATCATAGCCTAAGAGACATTCCGAGAAGAGAAGCACAACCGCGAAGACTAAAAGAGAGAACTCCCACAGCATTACCGCACCAATAACAGAATAAAGATAAGTAAATAAAAATAAGCGAAATTAAAAAAGTTATACCAACACAATGGTGTTGGTAATAAGTTAAGCCCACATGTTGTCTTCCAAAACAATTACTTAATATTCTATTGAATAGATGTAATAAATAAAGGGGTTAGAAAAAAAAAAAAAAAAAACATCCTTCAATCCAGAAAACTTTATTAGGATGGATTGTTTCGGGGAAACGCGCATCGAATAATGCTCAAGTATGCAACGTCACTGGTAGTGAAAATATAAGTTCTTTCGACTCTCTAGACAGATCGAAGGCTGTTACAGCTGAACAAGTTGCTTGCGAGCAGCACTTTGAGCAAACAGTACGCAGGCTTTCGTCAGGTCGTTTTGAGGTAAAGTTGTCATTTAAGACAAATCCAAGTGCTTTAGGCTTATCATTCGAAACGGCAAGGCGCAGATTTCTTGCGTTGAAGCGCAAGCTTGCAAATAATCACGAGGTACATGATATGTATCAAGAGTTTATAAAAGAGTATCTTAAACTTGGGCATATGTCGCTGCTTCCAACACCTCCTCCAGGACAACACTATTACATTCCACATCAATGTGTCCTGAGACCTGTTAGTAGCACCACAAAGTTGCGAGTTGTTTTTGACGCCTCAAGTAAAACGTCAACCTCGATCTCACTAAATGAGACTCTAAGACTCAGAGGGAGCTTTACGCTATTTTGGCAAGATTTCGATTACACAAATATGCCTTGACTGCTGATATCTCGAAGATGTATAGGCAAGTTAACATTGCCAATGAAAATAGAAATTTCCAACTTAATGTGTGGAGGGAAAAGTCGACGCAAGCTCTCCAAACCTATTGCCTCAACACTGTCACTTAGGGGACAGCCTCTGCTTCGTTTTTGGCCATTCGTTGCCTCTTTGAACTAGCAAGAATTCACTCTGAGTCACATCTTGTCGCATAAGAGGTTATTTCAAGCGACTTCTATCTAGACGATATGCTCACAGGAGCAAACAGTTTAGAAGGGTTGGAAGTCATTCGCAGAGAAGTGACCAAGGTGTTGGAGTTAGGGGATTTCCAGCTGGCCAAATGGGCAACAAATCACCCAAGTTTGATGACTAACCGGGGACCAGAAAAATCTCTTATATTCAACACTTCCGAGTCAGTGAAAACGCTTTGGATGAAATGGAACCCTCAGAGTGATGCATTTCATTATAGTTTGGAGGATTCGTTTCAGTCCCTACCAACTATACGCAACATTTTATCCGTCACAGCCTGTTTATTTGATTCCTTGGGCTTGTTGTGCCCGTTGATCAGAAGAGCTAAAACCTTGCTTGGGACGAATCGGTTCCCATGAATTTACACGCCAGTTGGAATGAATTCAAACAGAATTTACTAGAAATCGATCAGATAGGCATTCCTCGATATATTTGTTTATTTTCCTATGACAGTGTTCAAATCCACGGATTTGCTGATGCATCGAGTCATGCCTATGGCTGCTGCATTTATATTCGTACCGGACTCCCAAGTCACTTTATACTGGCTAAAGAGGGATTGCGGAAGCCACTGTGACGCACTCCCTTCTAACGATGCACTCAAGACCAACACGCTGCCTTTTATAGTATTTTCCGCGATAATAATATTTACGGTTGAACACCACGCAGACGCGTCCGAGCCATCAAGGTCTGCGTTGAATTTTGGAAGCGCAATTGTTTTTTTATTTGTTTTTCAGGGGCCGATTGAACAGCTTTAATAAGTTCGAGCAAGTTTTTATTTTGCATTTCCATCAAAATTCGCCATGGTCCATTTGAAACATTAGGTAGCGAGCTAGATCCCACTTCTGATGTTGCAGCCACGTTGTTTTCCGACATCGTAATAGCACAGCGAGTTTCGGTTTTGGACACACGACAGTCTATATGCAACTGCCCGAGTCGTCCCTTCTTATTTCTATCCTTACCACCGAACCACACCCGGCGACAGCGACACTACGCTGTCGCCCTGCTAAAACGTTCCGTCTCAAAGTGACAACATGCAACATTACCATATATGGTAACATCAGTTTAATGATGAAATTAATCTTCTTGTGAAATTCCCGAGAACTGTATACCCATACACTCATACCAACATCCACACACTCTTAGTGTGCGCCGACACGGCCATCCTGACCATTACACGACCTCGTGCAATTTTTCCAAAAATGATTTGTTACCGTTCAATCAAATTATAACAGTTTATTCAAATATAACTTCTCATTTCTCAACTAACGTTATAATTTTCATTACAAATTACATCTTCATATTTCTGCGTTTTCTTTTTTTTTTTACTAATACAAATTCTCTTTTTTTTTATTTTTATTATTAGCCCTTAAGGCTCCTGTACCGTCTCTTGCAACAGTTTCTCTTTACATGATTTCATTACTGTCTCTTTCAACAGTGTCCTTTTCATTACTGTCTCTTTCAACAGTGTCTTTTTCATTACTGTCTCTTTCAACAGTGTCTTTTTCATTACTGTCTCTTTCAACAGTGTCTTCTTCAATTATTTCATTATTTAAATTCTTATTATAACTTTCAAATTCAACTGGTTTTCAATTCTCTTGCTACTGTCAATGAGAACAGACGTGTTTTTATATCGCTCCGCCGTGTAATTAAAAATACATCGTAAATAGCCGAATTCCATTTCGCGAAAAGACGCTGAGGTAACGCATGGGTACATGTACTCGTGTTGCCTATGAAATAATTTCAAGTTGTGTTCAAAATACGAAAATAAACAATAGTACAGCTGATCATAAACAAAGCCAACGTTTAAGAGCACCAGCTCTGTAACGAAGAGTGATAATGAGCAAGGCTCGGCAACAACAACAAGACGAACGTCGGCTCTCGTCAATTAGAAACAACGCTTACTTCTCCATAAGAGCGGAAGAGTTGGAACCGACAACAAGTGCAACACTAAAAGTGAGTACGGAGAGAGCACGCTCGCTCTCTCCCGCCTTATTATGTCCAAGCGGCGCATCACAAAAACAGCCGTGGAGTGCCCAATGCCTGTCCCCCGACCCCTACAACATTACCAACGATCTGCTGATAACAACAACGACCAGCACAATGCCATCGTTTAAGACGGTGACATCGACACTAGCGGCGACAACAACCACTACAACAACCACATCAACTGCAGTTTCTGTTTCGTCAGCCCTTACTGACAAGCTAGCCAATACCCAACCCAAAAATAACAAAAATGCTAATGGGTCGTTAATTCAAACCGGAATCGATCGGTACGTGCAAATTAAGAGAAAATTAAGCCCACAAGCAGCCAAAAAAACAAATGCATCAAAAGTCACCAAGAAAGTTGAAGCCACTGCACCTTGAGTGACCCAAAGGAAGATGAAACCGCTCCAAAACCTCAGACCAAGCAACTAAGGCCACCACCAATCTTTGTACGTCAGGCAAATTGTTCTGAATTGGTCAAAAAAATAACTGATCAAATAGGAGCAAACAATTTCTACGTTAAATCCTTAAAAAGGGGAAACATTAATGAAACAAAAATACAAGTGAACAACGAACATGACTATCGATCTGTTGCCAAACACCTTGACAACGGAAAAATTAATTACTACACCTACCAACTTAAAAGTTGCAAAGGACTACAAGTAGTTATAAAAGGCATTGAAGCAACAGTCCCTACTTATGAGATAATAGCTGGACTTAAAGAAAAGGGCTTTAATGTCAAACAGGCTATGAACATATTAAATAAAAATAAAGTTCCACAGCCAATGTTCAAGGTAGAGTTGGAGCCGGAAATTTTGAAACTCAAAAATAATGAAGTCCACCCAATTTACAAGCTTCAATATCTGCTGCACCGTAGGATCACCGTGGATGAGCCCCACAAGCGGAATGGGCCTGTGCAATGTATGAATTGCCAGGAATACGGTCATACGAAGACTTACTGCACTCTACGTGCAGTCTGCGTTGCCTGCGGAGATGCACACTCAACTGAGGCCTGCCCAATAAATAAGACTAACCATTCTGCAATAAAATGTAGTAATTGTGGGGGAAACCACACTGCAAATTACAGAGGTTGTCCTGTCTACAAAGAGTTGAAAAGTCGACTAGGCCAACACATAACTGCAGCTAGAAATCCTGTAACCCGAAACAGTTCTTCTTTTATACCAACGACCACGATCCCGGGAGTCTCTTTTGCACAGGCTTTAAGTAACAACAACGGGGCGAACGCCACAGTATCTAAGGTGACAGTTCAGCAAACCACTGCTGATACAGTGCGGCAACAAATATTGAACCAGACTCCAGAAACTACTGGCCAACATGTGAATGCAAATACACAACTGCCTAATGGCGTAGAAGCAATGTTGGTAACTATAACCAACACAATGGTAGCAATACAGCAAACGCTGCAGGAACTTATGCGCTCTCAAAATCTCCTTTTGGAGCTACTAATAAAACAAAAATCGGTTTAGATGGGTACTCTAAAAATATGTTTCTGGAATGCGAATGGCATTTCTCAGCACAAATATGAGCTCTTGCAGTTCCTAGATCAGTATGACATTGACGCCATGCTTATATCAGAGACTCACCTAACTAACAAAAACTACTTTCACCTAAATGGCTATTCATTTTATAAAACCAACCATCCTGATGGTAAGGCACATGGCGGCACTGGCATACTGATCAAGAAACGCATCAGGCATTATGAGTTGCCATCATTCGCAACAACCTTTTTACAAGCTACATCAATACAGATCGATACCCAAAGCGGTTTCTTAAACCTATCCGCTGTATACTGCCCACCACGCTTCTCCATTTCCGAAGATGAATTTGTACAATTCTTTAGCCTATTAGGTGACCGTTTTATAGCGGCTGGTGATTACAATGCGAAACACCCCCATTGGGGCTCTCGACTCACCAATCCGAAAGGAAGACAGCTGTACAACGCCATAATAACACCAAGAAACAAGCTTGACATTATCTCTCCAGGTAAGCCTACATATTGGCCAACAGATCCTAACAAGAAGCCTGACCTGATGGATTTTGCCGTCACAAGAAGAGTGCCTAGAGGACATGTCCATGTGGAACACTTATCAGATCTTTCATCGGATCACTCCCCCATTCTAATTCTTCTCTACGACCATCCACAGCTTTCTAAACAAACACATCTCCTAACTTCCAGTAAAACAGATTGGCTTAAATACAGAAAGTATGTAAGTACCCATATTGATGGCTTCCCAAACATGTACCAAAAAGAAGAGATTGATAGCTCAGTTGCAGCACTAGTGTCTGTTATGTCACTAGCTGCTCAACACTCCACACCTACTATATCGGCTTGTAAGTTTAATTCTAATTTTAGCAACAGTCGAGCTTCTGGGCATATCAACGAACTGCTACGCAATAAGAGAAGGCTTCGGAGGGAGTGGCAAGCCCACAGATCGCCTGCCTCGAAGGAGCGGCTCAAAACAGCCAACTATCTTCTACGCACAGCCCTAGAAGATGAAAGTAATCGATCCCAATTATTCTATTTGCAGAATCTCTCCCCTAACAGCAGACGATATCCACTGTGGAAAGCTAAATCGGGTATATGTCCACCAACCGAAAGCGAATCGCCATTACACACACAAACAGGAGAGTGGGCTCGCAGCAACGAAGAGAGGGCGAACGTATTTGCTGCGCATCTGGAAAACGTCTTCAAACCGCTTCCATCAACAAACGGCTTTGTGCTCCCAACAATCATCACTCCAGAGGCTACCCTGCCTATCGTATTCGAACCAAGAGAAGTGACAAGAGTGATCGAGGCTCAGGAAAAAAAGAAAGCGCCAGGACACGATCTAATCTCCCCGAAAATGATTATGGAATTGCCAAGCTGTGCAGTAAATCTTATCACCACCATATTCAACAGCATGATGAAATGGGGCTACTATCCACAACAATGGAAAAAGTCCGTTATCACAATGATCCATAAAGCTGGAAAGGACAAGTCCCAGCCTTCATCATATAGGCCAATCAGTCTTCTGCCGTGCCTATCAAAAATATTTGAAAAGATTCTGCTGAATCGTATAAAAGAACACCTGCAGTCCCATAATGCCATCCCAAGTCACCAATTTGGTTTCCGCGAGAAACACGGAACCATTGAACAAGTGAACCGAATAACCGCAGAGATACGAAATACATTTGAAAGTCGAGAGTACTGTTCCGCAGTCTTTCTGGATGTCGCCCAGGCCTTCGACCGCGTTTGGTTAGACGGCTTGATTTATAAAATTCAAAATTTGCTACCACAGAACACCCACAAAATACTGGAGTCATATCTTGTGCATAGAAGTTTCGCTGTACGGTGTAAAGATTTCCTCTCCGATTACCATCCAATCGAAGCTGGAGTACCTCAAGGAAGCGTGCTTGGACCAACGCTGTATTTAATCTACACAGCAGACCTTCCGACAACCGGCCTTACAATAACCTCAACATTTGCTGATGATACTGCCATTCTAAGTCGATCTAAGTGCCCCACGAGAGCAACGCAAAATCTATCAGCTCATCTCGGGCTTTTGGAGAAATGGCTAGCAGATTGGCGCATAAAGGTTAACGAGCAAAAGTGCAAACACGTTACTTTTACCCTTAATAGACAAACTTGCCCCCCACCATCTCTGAACAACATCCATATTCCACAAACAACGGAAGTAACGTATCTTGGAGTCCACCTTGATAGACGGCTTACCTGGAGAAGGCACATCGAAGCCAAGAGAACACAACTAAAATTAAAAGCAAGAAGCCTACACTGGCTAATAAATGCTCGCTCTCCGCTTAAATTGGAGTACAAGGTACTTCTCTACAATGTAGTTCTCAAACCAATTTGGAAGTATGGCTCCGAGCTATGGGGGAACGCATGCGTTAGTAACCTAGAAGTGATCCAGAGAGCCCAATCAAAAATACTAAGAACAATAACTGGTGCACCGTGGTACATACGAAATGAAAATATTCACAAGGATTTAAACGTGGGATCTGTTAAAGAGGAAATCGACAAAGAAAAAGCAAAGTATATGATCAAGCTACAGGCTCATCCAAACAGGCTGGCGCGGTCTTTAACGTGGAACACTAGCCACACACGACTCCGGCGAAGAGACCTCCCCACCCAGCAACAATAGCTAGGGCCGTTTTACCACAAAAAAAAAACTTAATCTTAATTTTAACTAATTAATTATATGTATTAGGCTAAGATTTGAATACTTGTCGTTAGTCTCATTGAGAGAAGGTCCGATAATTAAATACCGTAATTAAAAAAAAAAAAAAAAATTCAACTGGTATTTGTCCACCTGGCATTTTTCTTATATCATCATGAGCATATTTCTATTTTCTATTATTTGTCAAAGACCTGAGCATATATCTATCCCCCTCTAACAATTCAGTTATTTGAAAAGGCCCCCTAAACTTTGCAATTAACTTTGTTTGATGCCTCTCTTCATTTTTTAACAATACGAAATCTCCAACCTTGCATCCAACAACTTTAGCCTTGTTTTTATCAAATTGCTCCTTGTTATATGCTGCTGCAGCTGTTATATTTTGACCTGCTCGTGCTCTCACTTCTGTCAAGTCGACCTCTTCCACAGGGTGGAAGCAATCCCAACGGGCGAACAACTTTACCGATAAACAATTCTAAAGGGCTTGCCTTTGTCACTCGACTAACCGTACAGTTTAAAGCTAATTGAACTTCTCCTAAGGCATCTTGCCAAGATCGATTGCTAGTTTCAACAGCAGTTAATAAGTTCTTTAAGGTGCTCATAATGCGTTTGACCTGTCCATTCGCTCTACTAGCACCTGTTGCAATCAAATGCAATTTAATTTTTTGTTGTGAACAAAACTCACTAAATCTTGTGCTGGCGAAACATCTGCCCTGATCCGCTATCATGCGGTTTGGTACTCCAAACAGAGAAATAGCCGACGTGACAGCATTTATGCAATTTTCAGCATCAATTTTAAGCGTGTGGGTTAAATAAACAAATTTAGTAAAGGCATCCACCTGGACAATGATATACTCTTTCTGATCAGACTTGCCACTCAACTTTCCAGTTATGTCAATGTGAATGGTGTGCCAAGGTGTATTTACTTTTGGTATTGGATGGAGACCTACTTGAAGTTTACCTGAAGAAGACTTTGACATTTTATACGTAATACAGTTCTCAACGAACTTCCGAATGTACTTGGACATGTTATCGAACCAGTAATAGTCATAGGCCTTATCTAAGGTCTTCCCCCATCCCAAATGCATAATGGACTCATGGACCTGATTTATTACGGACCATCTAAATGATCGAGGAACAATTGATAGAGATCGAGTTCTACCATTTCGCTGAATTTTTCGAAATAATATTCCTGCTCTCAACTCGTACGTTTTAGCAATGTCCTCAGAAAGAGTATTTTCTTTTAATTTATTTACAATATTAACAATTTCAAAATCTTGATGCTGTTCGTCCAAAAGCCAATTGTCCGATATTTCTGCCAAATTAACTCGTTTTTCTGGAATTTTGCAAATCAACTCTGCTGAAGGTAGATTTCTTGAAAAGAAGTCAACATGAGACATTCGTTTACCTTCTTTATATTGTATGTCAGATGTAAAAGACTGTAAATACGCCCACCATCTTTGCACTCTGGTTTTTAGTTTTTGATGCTTTAAGTGAGTTACAATCAGTGAAGACAACAAAATTTCTACCCAATAAATAATGGCGAAAATGTTTTATAGACAAAACAACAGCAAGAGTTTCTAATTCATAGGAATGATACCGAGATTCAGCAGGAGAAGCAGCCTTACTAAAATATTCAATGACATGAGACTTGTTGTTGATTTTGTGTACCAAGATGGATCCGTATCCCCTAGAACTTGCATCGGTATGCAACTCAATAGGATGGTGCGGATCAAAAATTACTAAGACTGGCTTTCGTGTAAGAATAGAAATAACTTTCTGTCTAATTTCTTCATGTTCCGTTCATTCTTCTCCGAAGTCAAGAGGTACAACGGCTTCATAAAACAGGAAAATCCTTGAATAAATTGCCTGAAATAAGAGGCTAATAATTAGTAAATTGGCGCAAAGCAGAAACTGACTGAGGAGGTGGCAAGGTAGTTAACGCTGTAACTTTAAGCGAATTCGGACGGATTTCACCTGCACTCACTTTATATCCTAGATATTGGACTTTTGACTTAAGGAAAGAACATTTTTTTATATTGAATGAGAATCCAGCGTTCGTGAGACAATCAAGAGTAATTTGCAACCTTTCCAAAGCCTCAGTTTTTGTTGCAGCAGCCACCATTACGTCATCCATATAAACGACAACAAACGTATTTGCAAGGTCTCCAAGTGCTTGCATGACTGTGCGTTGAAATACTGAAGGTGCGTTTCTGAGACCAAAAGGCATTGCCAAAAATTCATATTGCCCATCTGGAGTGACAAATGCTGTACTCTCTACCGACTCTTTGTGCATGGGAAGTTGGTAATACCCGCTCGCCATGTCTAAACATGTAAAATACTTCGCTCCATAAAGTCTGGCTATCTGGTCCGATATGAGGGGCAAGGGATATCTATCTGCAACTGTATTAGAGTTTAATTCCCGCCCTGCAGTTCCAAAATAGCTTTTTCCTATATGAAATCCGCGAGGAAGCACCGAGGAACCGGGGTACGAAGGTATGCCCGCACCGAAGAATTGCGCGAGGAATTTTGTATGGGATTCAAGTTTTCTGCATAGGTGCAGCTCTCGATGAACTTTTTGGCCGTTTCATCGAACGATTCCTCGGTGTCTTATACGAATTTTGTATGGTAAAAATTCGTATACGGCATAGAGGAATTCGTAGCGGAAGTGGAAGCGGGGTTTTCATCGAGGATCGCCCTTAGGGAAATCATATATGCCAATGTTCAAAATTTCATCCCCAAATTCATATGAAAAACAATATATATATATATTTTTTTTTATTTTATAAAATACCTTATTTTGTAACATAAGAGATAAGCACATTAAAAATATGAAATTCGAAAGTTTTTGTTTATCATTTATGTGGAGTATTTGCAGGACATCGGCTGTTTTGCGTCCATCTATGGTACAAAAAATATTTTCGGTATTACATATTATATATTACTTTTTTTAATTTAGCGCAAACTTACCTTTCAAACGAATTTATCGGACATACATGTGTATGGCTTAATATTAGAAAGATTTAAATAAGTTTGTAGTAAAAAACATAAATTTTTTGTCATTTTAACGACACTTACATGATTTTTAAACATTTCCGCTTCCCGTTGCACAAATTAAGAAATTTGACAACATATTGTCAACGCACTACGCAAAAGAATGACGCAGTTCAATTTTATTTTTCACCCTTTTAGTATACCCTTCGTTTTAGATATAACCGACCATAGGTAAATGACACGCGAGTTATATTATATGTATACACATACATTTGTAATCAATGTTATGGTTACCTAGGTCCCATAATTTTAATAATATTATATATATATATACATATATATATAATATATTATATATTATATTATATTTATATTTGAAGAACTTTAACATCAGAAGAATATACCTACATAAGTCGAGCGCCCCTCAGCCGTATTTTCCATCGAAACCCAATTTTTTGTTTCTAACGGAGAATGACAACAGTGCAATTAGAAAAACGAAAGAATAGAAGACAAATTTGGAGTCGGGCCGCCGTCGGGTGCAAGCAACGAAAACGTATTATAAGAGTGAGAAAGAGAGGAAAACTTAGGAATATCCCTTTCCCTTTCCTACACACATGATTGGCAATTGCCAAAATTCACTTGTGAACAGCCGGAACTGCAGGGCGGTAATCAACACACAAACTTTGAGTGCCGTCTTTTTTGTTAACCAACATTTTGGGACTTGCGTATGGTGAGAAACTTGGCTGTATAATTTTACATTGTAATAATACATTAATCTTATCTCTTACCAATTCTCTTTCATTAGGGCTAAGCCGATATGGTCTTCTTTGAACAATTTTTCTTGGGTCTACTAACTTAATTTTCATTTCACCCGAACTAACTCTAGTCGAAGGAATTCCATTTATAAAAGATTTTGAATATTTTTCCAACAAATCTTGTAATTTATCTTTATTGTTGTTTTAATTGACCCAATAATTATACACAAGAGTTTGTAAGTTTATGTTTCCTTTTAATTTGATCTTCAACACCAGCACCACAACTTATCTCACCGAGAACACAGGATAGAAAGGAAAGAAGATCGGTCAGTGTGACCAAAAGCAATGTTTGAATTAAAGTAGAAAAGTACATTTTATAAATGGTATTTCTGTATACCCTTGGGGTATTCCAACACCCCAACGCCCCCTCAGAAATAACATCTATAAAATTATAAACTTAACATAATACATTCATTAGTTAGTAATTGTGTGGGTGGTGTGCATTCTGGGAGTAGTTAATGTGATCCAGCATTTGCTGCGAGGATGCGGGGAAAACCCAGAAAAACCCGATCAGATCACTCTTAGAAATACATAAGTTTACAAAAAATTAACATTTCAAAATTCAATAACTTAATGCTTATACAAAAATAAAAAGGAACAAAAGTATTTCATTGAGATCAATTAAACTCAAAATAAAAAAATTAAAAATTCAGCATCAGCAAACAGTGGATCAGTCATCTTGTTGTAGTCCCAATTCACGACGTATTTCCAAAAACTTCAAGGCGGGCAATGGCTTCGTGAAGATATCAGCAAGTTGATTTTCTGTGCAAATATACTCAAGACAAACGGTGTTACTTTCAATTTGTTCTCTGGCAAAATGATATTTGATGTCAATATGTTTGGCTCGTTTATGACATGAGGGATTGTTTGCTATACTGATACAGCCTTGGTTATCTTAGTAAATTTTAATTGGTTTCTCGAGATTGATATTAACACTATTAAGAAGGGATTTTAGCCACAACGCTTCCCTCACAGCTTCAAATAATGCCATGTACCCAGCTTCAGTTGAAGAGGCTGCTACTGAGTTCTGCCTCTTTGTGTTCCAACAAATTAAGTTTAAATCGAACATTTTGAATAAATACCCTGTGGTACTTTTTCTATCAATCTCGTTTCCTCCCCAATCAGAATCTACATAACCACTTAATTTATTTTTAAACTCATCATTTCTTTTAAAAATAAGTTTCATTTCAGTAGTTCCCTTTAAATATCTAAGGACCCTTTTTAAACACTGCCATAGCTCCGAATTATTTTTGCTACTATATCTACTCAAGATATTTACTGCAGTAGTTAAGTCTGGACGTGTACAAAGCATTATGTACATTAAACAGCCTATGAGATTTCGACATGGAGCATTGCAGTTTTCATCAGAATTAAGTGATTCATAATTTAGTTTGTTTGGTAAGGGAGTACTAACAGTATTGCAATTCTCCATGTTAAATTTACTTAAGATTCTTTTAACATATGCAGCTTGACTCAGGAAAATTTTACCTTCATACATTTCTATTCTAATACCAATAAAATGTTTTATTTCTTTTAGATCGGTCATTCTAAACTTTTTCAATTAATAACTTTTGAATTTATTCATTGTTATCATATTCCCTGTAGCTATCACCACATCATCAACATACAAGAGCACATAAATATTTTTTTTGATATCACCCTTATCAAGGATATATATACAGCGATCTACGGAAGAGTTTACAAAACTACAGTCCTTCAATGCTTGCTCAAAGACTTCAAACCAGCATCTTGCAGCTTGTTTGAGTCCGTAAATTGCCTTATTCAATTTACATACATTGTCACCCTTGCACTGTATACCTTGAGGAAGTCTCATATAAATTTCCTCTTTTAACGTGCCATTTAAGAATGCAGTTTTCACATCCATTTGATGAACTTTCAAGTTATATTGTACTGCCAACAATAATATAAACCGAAAACTCGAAATTCTAGCTACAGGGGCAAAAGTCTCTTCATAATCGACTTGGTATTTTTTGAGTAAATCCTCTTGCAACCAATCTAGCTTTATATCTAGTAGGATTTCCTAGTTCGTTATATTTGACGGAAAATACCCATTTGCTATCCACTATGTTTTTATGTTTAGGAGTTTCTGTGATTGTCCAGGTATTATTTAGTTCATGAGCACTTAACTCTGTTTTTATGGCTTCCTCCCAAAACAATTTATCATTTCTATACTGAATTTCATCATATGTGTTTGGAACATCATTGAAGATAGTGTGAGCATTTAACACAAACTTATTTAAATTATTATCATCTTCATAATATGATATCTGGGGCTTTGTTTTTAATCTCTCACTTCTCCTACTTGTTATTGGAGTATCATTAGTTCCAATTAGATTCTTAACAAATCCAGTTTCATCTAAGTATTCAGCTGTTTCATTTTCCCTACTCTCATTCGGGTTGCCTGATCCCTTACTTTCATTCAGGAGATCATCTCGCTTTCTTTTCTTACTCTCATTCAGAAAATATTCATCTGTTTCCTTATTATCATTCAGGTTGTCTGATCCCTTACTTTCATTCAGGAGATCATCTCGCTTTCTTTTCTTACTCTCATTCAGAAAATATGCATCTGTTTCCTTACTATCATTCAGGTTGTCTGATCCCTTACTTTCACTCAGGAGAGCATATCGCTTTCTTTTCTTACTCTCATTCAGAAAATATTCATCTGTTTCCTTACTATCATTCAGGATTTGTGTGTTGTCGCATTCCTTACTTTCATTCGGGAATTCCATTTCCTTACTCTCATTCGGGAAAATTTTATTTTTACTTTCCTTACTATCTTTCAGGAATGCTGTTTCAAATTCAACAGCCCTAGAATTAACCATATTGGTTTCATCGACAACCACATCTCTTGCAACGAAAAATTTTTTATTAACAGCATCCCACAGTTTAAAACCATTTGCTTCGTAGCCCACTACTAGCACTAGCTTTGCTTAATTTATCATCAAACTTTCCTTTTCTGATTTTATTGTGCACATATACAGTTGCACCAAACACTCTCAAATGTTTTAAACCGGGCTTTTTATTGTGCCACATTTCATAAGGGGTCATCACGCTATTAACTATTTCTCTACTAGGAATTCGATTAATTAAGTAAGTTGCAGTTAATACTGCTTCACCCCAAAAACTTTTGTCAAGTTGCGCACCGCTTACCATAGCACGAGCTTTCTCTGTGATGGTTCTAATCATTCTTTCAGAAACACCATTTTGCTGTGGTGTGTGTGGCACTGTTAAATGATAAGTAATACCTTTATTAACACAAAACTGCCGCATTTCATTTGAGAGGTATTCTCTCCCGTTGTCAATGTACAAATTGACAATTTTCAAATTAAAATGAGCTTCACATTTTTCTACAAAGTCTTTAAACATATTGAATACGTCAGATTTGTATTTAATAAGGTAAGTTACACAATAGTGTGTAAACTGGTCAACAAAGATCACGAAGTAATTTTTATCATTTAGTGTAACTGGAGTAATAGGTCTACAAACATCTGAGTGCACAACAAATAGGGGTCTTTTAATATGAGTTTTATCTTTAAATTGTTTAAACGGTAACCTCGTTTTATTTCTAATAACTTGCCATTGCTAATGTGTCCTAGCCTCTCATGCCATAATCGAAAATTATTTTTATGTTTCGCATCTATATTATATGCTTGAAATTGGACAATAGGTATATTGTTAAACATACCTGAATTTTCGACCACCGTCAAACCATTCTTGGAAATGGTAATTCCATTCTTTTCAAATTTGAATAATTATACGTAGTGAGATATATGGGGATGTTCGTAATAGAATTCTCTACGACACCAAAAAGGAATTTTTTTACATTTCTTGCCCCACGGTACCGTTATAAAATTTCAAAGGTAAATAAAAATGCTAAAAATGGGATTTTATTGAACAAAATTTCCTACAATTTTGGCCATAACTTGTGATAGCAATGAGCTAGACAACGTCAAATGGGCTTAAAAATTGCGTAATAGTATTGTATAAAATAGTATAAAAATTGTAGCTAATACTTGTAAGAAGGTCGGAGTCATTTTTCGAAAAATGGGAAAAATGAAAAATTTCCTCTACTGCGAAATTTCTACAACTAACTAACCCTTTTTTTTATGTTTTTTGTAGTCTTTCGTCACCCCCAACCCAAAAAAAAATATCCCATCCCCGTTGCAAAATCTTTGTAAGACAGTGTAATTGGAGAGGCATTCGCCATCGGTCGGACAATTAGCTAAAATTGACAGAAACATGGCCGCTGGCGTTTCTACCATGCCAAAACGCTGCATGAAAAGTTCTTTAAATTCGTCCCAAGTTATCTCAGGATAACATAGTGACGCACTCCCTTCTAACGATGCACTCAAGACCATTACCAAATCGCTGCCTTTTATAGTATTTTCTGCGATAATAATATTTACGGTTCATTCGATTGCGGACAGTCAATGCGAACGGTTGTGCCTTTCTTGAGTTCTCCCTACTGAAAATCACCAAAGCCCCCATAATGAACATAACAGTGTCTATTAATAGAACGCTTATCAGATCATAGATCAACAAATTCCACTTGATCGCCCATCGGAAAGCAAAACAATGCTAGACCCCCCCTGGAAGAGACCCCCCTGACTCAGAGGGTAAATACCTCGTTATAGCCCGAACCGACAATGGATCGCTCAGCGGCATATCGCCATTTACAATAAAAACAACACTTGACTCCACTATTAGTGGAGAACTCGCTTCTTGCAAAAAAACCAGAGACGGAAACCTTTTGATCAAAACAAAAAATCAAACCCAAACGCAGAAACTCCTCAAACTTACCACAATTCCCAGCAACATTCCCGTTAAAGTTACCGAACACAGATTCCTAAATGCCTGCAAAGGTGTCATATACAGCAATGATCTTAGATGCATCGAAGAAGCCGAAATTTTGGACAACCTAAAAGCACAAAAGGTCACAGAAGTAAAAAAAAATTACAAAGTATTCCTGTGGTCATACGACCGAATCTGGACTGATCATTCTAACTTACTCACTGCTAAACCTCCCAGAATACGTTAATATCGGATATGAGAGAGTCAAAGTACGCCCATTCATCCCCCGCCCAAGGCGCTGCTTCAATTGCTTGCGTATCGGACACACGGCCAAGTTTTGCAAGAACCCATCAGCATGCCCAAAGTGCAGCCGCTCATCTCATATAAACCTAGAGCTTGGTGAAGAATGCCAAGAAAACCCAAGCTGCATTAACTGCCTGGAAAAAAATTATCCCAACACTGACCACCTCCCTAGGGACAGAAAATGCCCGGTTTTCATCACACACCAAGAAATACAAGCAATAAAAACACTGCAAAAAGTTGACAACCGTCAAGCCTGGTCCATATACGAGACCAGACATCAACACAATGGCTCACTGTATTCGTCAGTGACCAAACAAAATCAAAACCAACCAACACGAAATGAAAAGACCCGAAATCTCTCCAACATCACTACATCTACGACCCTGGAACAACCAACAACAAGCATGCGAACACCTATTCAATATGAAGAACTCGACGCGATGTCTACTACCTCCACCAGCTCGGAACACAATACTACGGCTAAGTCTACCCCAAATACCTCTATTTACCCAAAAAACTTATCAAAAAGAGAAAAAAAGACTACTTAAAAAAATAACCAAACCTCAAGTCTAACTAAATATAAGATTAAGTCTTTAATTAACACAGAATCAACCAACAGCATAACGATAGGAAAGCAAAAAACTAGCCTCTAAATAAAATCTTAAATCAAAATTAAATGCTAAAAATCATCCAATGGAATATTCACGGCTATAGAAACAACTATACTGAACTGCAAATGTTAATTAAATCACAAAACCCACATATTATAGCACTACAAGAAACCCATCTGTCAAACCTCTCTTCACTTCCCATCCCGATCAACTTCTCCCTTTACACCACCGTCAACAATAGCAATAGCTTCGGCGGCGCTGCCCTCCTAATACACAATTCCATCACCCAAAACCAAATATCCCTAAACTCAGACTTCGAAGCAGTCGGAGTAAACATTCACTCTAAAACCAAATTCAATATTATATCCGCCTACATATCACCTTCCAAACCTTTTAATTCTAAAAATCTAGAAAACATCCTCGACCCGCAAAACACCCACACACTAGTGCTGGGTGACTTCAACAGTTGGCACCCCTACTGGGGTTCACCAAAGCAAAACAGTAGAGGAAAAACAATAGCTGACTACATAGACAAATCTGACTACATTCTACTCAACGACAAATCCCCCCACACATTTTTCCACCCATATGACCTTTACACACATAGATCTATCCTTTGCCTCAGCACACATAGCCCCAGAAATCCATTGGAAAGTGTTGGACAACCTCTATGGCAGCGATCACTTCCCTATACTAATTTCCATGTTCAACAACCATACTTCTCCCCCCTTTATTTCAAAACCCACATTCAAACTACAAACAGCGGACTTGGACCTCTACAGGGAAACAGCTTCCAAACTAAACATCTCTATTCAATTTCAACCAAGTTCAAACGTCAATCACGAAGCAGCCCTCATAAAGAAAATAATAATCGAAAGTGCCCACTATTCCATTCCACAAAACTCCACCTTTTCCCTCAACCGCACTGTTCCCTGGTGGAACAAAAACTTAACACTCCTTAAAAAGGATAAATCCAATAAAAGGAACAAATTAAAAAGGGAAATAAACAACTACAACATCATAGAGTACAAAAAAGCCAATGCTAAACTAAAAAGAGCTGTAAGGGAAGCTAAAAAAGCATCTATTCATAAATTCACCACAAATATAAACCAATTCTCGGACCCTACAAAAACGTGGTCAAACATAAAAAGACTCTGCGGCCTCTATCCGCAAAAACACATTCACTGTATTTGCAACCCCATCGAAACAACCGATCAAACAGAAATAGCAAACGCATTCGCCCAAACCTGGTCAGAACAAGCAGAAGATACTAAGTTTTCCCCACAATTCCGCCTTAATAAACACCTCCTTAACACAAACCCAACATATCTTTAGAAATTGAAAAAGAAATCTCCCCTTTAGAATTCTCAGCAGCACTGCATTCCTTAAAAGGCAACACGCCAGGTTTCGACCGAATTTCCTACCCTATGATAAAAAACCTACCTTTCGCTCTTAAATATAGAATAATTAACCACTACAACAACATTCTCTCCACCCACATCCCACAATCATTTAAACTTAGTCTCGTTTTACCAATAGCCAAACCGCAAAAACCCAAAACCGACATTGCATCATATAGGCCCATCTCCCTTAATCCATGCCTAGCTAAAGTGTTAGACAAAATTATGGCCAATAGATTGTGGTGGTTCGTTTTAAACAACGATCTCATTCACAACAGCCAACTCGGTTTTAAAAGGGGCAAATCTGTTCTAGACTGTCTACTTTACGTAGACCACCTAGCTCAAAGATCCATTGCCCTAAAAAAACACCTCTCAATCATATCGCTAGACTTCGCGAAAGCATTTGATAGAATCCACCAGCTACATAAATGAAAAATGGGTCATAAAACCTTTAATTATATAAAAAACTTTATGACAAACAGGAAAATTATAGCCAAATCCGGGAAATGTCTCTCCGATACATTCCCCCTAAACAACGGCATACCACAAGGGTCACCCATTTCAGTCATTCTCTTCCTGATTGCATACAACTCATTAGCTAACATCATTCCAATCTCAAGAGAGATCAAATTATGCGCTTACGCCGACGACTTCTACCTCACCATCCAACACAATAAACGAAAAAATCCCACAACCAACCTTTCAACCATCTTGAACCGTATAGCTGAATGGTGTTTATTATCTGGCTCAGTTATTTCAGTGGAAAAATGCAAAGTCCTACATATCTGCCGCAAACACAATTGCAAAGCTGAAATAATAACAGGTGACTCAAACATTCCATCTACAAACACTCTTAGAATCCTCGGCCTTACAATAAACCATAGATACAATTGGAACTCACACATTAATAAACTTAAATCAGAACTTGCCAAGACCCTAGGAATAATAAAACACCTGTCATCTCTCAAGTACAACACCGATACAAGTACTCTAATCCAAACTGTTAAATCAATTATTGTCTCAAAAATAGACTTTTGCCTTCCCATATATGGACGTGCACCCAAATCCCAGCTCAATCGGCTAAAAACTTCACTTAATTCAGCAATTAGATCAGCACTGACGGCTCCAAGTCAGGCGGAATAACAACATACAGCGTTACAAATGAATCAGAAACCATAAAAACCGGGATCCTACCCATCTACACCTCAGTACTATCGAGCGAAATCATTGCAATCCATGAGGCCGCACAAATCTGCGCCAAATCGCCAGGTAAACATGTGATATGCACCGACTCCCTTTCCTCGGTATCCGCTATCACAAACCACAACAACCATGCTCACTACCCAACCACCGTTAGAAATATTATCACCCAACACTTTCCAAAAATTAAAATTATCTGGATCCCCAGTCACATGGGATTAGTTGGCAACGAAAACGCCGACAACGCTGCCAAACTGACAGCCAAATCCCCCTTAACCTACACCCCTAACCTAAACCCAAAAGATATTTCGAAATTCCTAAAATTACTACTACAAGAAAAACAAACACAGCTACTTACGTCCGACTGGTATCACGAAATCAGGAAATCATCAGCAACAATCCAGCCCCTTATTAACTCTTCCCTAAGCAGAAGAGAACAAATCATCATCACACGACTCAGACTTGGACACACATATTTAACAAACGCTCACTACCTTGACAGAACAAAAAGCAACCTGTGCCCATTGTGCAACAATGCACAGGTCAACATCCGACATATAATCTGCACCTGCCCCGCCCTTACCACACAACGTTCCGTACTCCTCCCCAACCCTATTTCCACAATAGCCAACCCCACAAATAAAAACTCAGAAAAAGTCCTCAAATTCCTAGACAGCTGCCGAATCTCTTACAAAATATGAATGCTAACAAATGTATAAAGTAATCATCTAATAATTAAAAATGCACAAACAGTTAGCGTTAACCTCAATACATTACATTGTATATACCCAGAATCTATAAACCTTGATGTACAGCGAGCCGAAGGCCTTAGCTGCTATGGCTCTTAACCATAAGTTAGCTCTTAGTTTAGAACTATTTGTTAGCTTTAGATAAATAAATAAATAAATAAATAAATAAATATTTACGGTTGAACACCACGCAGACGCGTCCGCGCCATCAAGGTCTGCGTTGAATTTTGGAAGCGCAATTGTTTTTTTATTTGTTTTTCAGGCGCCGATTGAACAGCTTTAATAAGCTCGAGGAAGTTTTTATTTTGCATTTCCATCAAAATTCGCCATGGTCCATTTGAAACATTAGGTAGCGAGCCAGATCCCACTTCTGATGTTGCAGCCACGTTGTTTTCCGACATCGTAATAGCACAGCGAGTTTCGGTTTTGGACACACGACAGTCTATATGCAACTGCCCGAGTCGTCCCTTCTTATTTCTATACTTACCACCGAACCACACTCGGCGACAGCGACACTACGCTGTCGCCCTGCTAAAACGTTCCGTCTCAAAGCGACAACACGCAACATTACAGCACTGCATTCCTTAAAAGGCAACACGCCAGGTTTCGACCGAATTTCCTACCCTATGATAAAAAACCTACCTTTCGCTCTTAAATATAGAATAATTAACCACTACAACAACATTCTCTCCACTCACATCCCACAATCATTTAAACTTAGTCTCGTTTTACCAATAGCCAAACCGCAAAAACCCAAAACCGACATTGCATCATATAGGCCCATCTCCCTTAATCCATGCCTAGCTAAAGTGTTAGACAAAATTATGGCCAATAGATTGTGGTGGTTCGTTTTAAACAACGATCTCATTCACAACAGCCAACTCGGTTTTAAAAGGGGCAAATCTGTTCTAGACTGTCTACTTTACGTAGACCACCTAGCTCAAAGATCCATTGCCCTAAAAAAACACCTCTCAATCATATCGCTAGACTTCGCGAAAGCATTTGATAGAATCCACCAGCTACATAAATGAAAAATGGGTCATAAAACCTTTAATTATATAAAAAACTTTATGACAAACAGGAAAATTATAGCCAAATCCGGGAAATGTCTCTCCGATACATTCCCCCTAAACAACGGCATACCACAAGGGTCACCCATTTCAGTCATTCTCTTCCTGATTGCATACAACTCATTAGCTAACATCATTCCAATCTCAAGAGAGATCAAATTATGCGCTTACGCCGACGACTTCTACCTCACCATCCAACACAATAAACGAAAAAATCCCACAACCAACCTTTCAACCATCTTGAACCGTATAGCTGAATGGTGTTTATTATCTGGCTCAGTTATTTCAGTGGAAAAATGCAAAGTCCTACATATCTGCCGCAAACACAATTGCAAAGCTGAAATAATAACAGGTGACTCAAACATTCCATCTACAAACACTCTTAGAATCCTCGGCCTTACAATAAATCATAGATACAATTGGAACTCACACATTAATAAACTTAAATCAGAACTTGCCAAGACCCTAGGAATAATAAAACACCTGTCATCTCTCAAGTACAACACCGATACAAGTACTCTAATCCAAACTGTTAAATCAATTATTGTCTCAAAAATAGACGTTTGCCTTCCCATATATGGACGTGCACCCAAATCCCAGCTCAATCGGCTAAAAACTTCACTTAATTCAGCAATTAGATCAGCACTGACGGCTCCAAGTCAGGCGGAATAACAACATACAGCGTTACAAATGAATCAGAAACCATAAAAACCGGGATCCTACCCATCTACACCTCAGTACTATCGAGCGAAATCATTGCAATCCATGAGGCCGCACAAATCTGCGCCAAATCGCCAGGTAAACATGTGATATGCACCGACTCCCTTTCCTCGGTATCCGCTATCACAAACCACAACAACCATGCTCACTTCCCAACCGCCGTTAGAAATATTATCACCCAACACTTTCCAAAAATTAAAATTAACTGGATCCCCAGTCACATGGGAATAGTTGGCAACGAAAATGCCGACAACGCTGCCAAACTGACAGCCAAATCCCCCTTAACCTACACCCCTAACCTAAACCCAAAAGATATTTCGAAATTCCTAAAATTACTACTACAAGAAAAACAAACACAGCTACATACGTCCGACTGGTATCACGAAATCAAGAAATCATCAGCAACAATCCAGCCCCTTATTAACTCTTCCCTAAGCAGAAGAGAACAAATCATCATCACACGACTCAGACTTGGACACACATATTTAACAAACGCTCACTACCTTGACAGAACAAAAAGCAACCTGTGCCCATTGTGCAACAATGCACAGGTCAACATCCGACATATAATCTGCACCTGCCCCGCCCTTACCACACAACGTTCCGTACTCCTCCCCAACCCTATTTCCACAATAGCCAACCCCACAAATAAAAACTCAGAAAAAGTCCTCAAATTCCTAGACAGCTGCCGAATCTCTTACAAAATATGAATGCTAACAAATGTATAAAGTAATCATCTAATAATTAAAAATGCACAAACAGTTAGCGTTAACCTCAATACATTACATTGTATATACCCAGAATCTATAAACCTTGATGTACAGCGAGCCGAAGGCCTTAGCTGCTATGGCTCTTAACCATAAGTTAGCTCTTAGTTTAGAACTATTTGTTAGCTTTAGATAAATAAATAAATAAATAAATAAATAAATATTTACGGTTGAACACCACGCAGACGCGTCCGCGCCATCAAGGTCTGCGTTGAATTTTGGAAGCGCAATTGTTTTTTTATTTGTTTTTCAGGCGCCGATTGAACAGCTTTAATAAGCTCGAGGAAGTTTTTATTTTGCATTTCCATCAAAATTCGCCATGGTCCATTTGAAACATTAGGTAGCGAGCCAGATCCCACTTCTGATGTTGCAGCCACGTTGTTTTCCGACATCGTAATAGCACAGCGAGTTTCGGTTTTGGACACACGACAGTCTATATGCAACTGCCCGAGTCGTCCCTTCTTATTTCTATACTTACCACCGAACCACACTCGGCGACAGCGACACTACGCTGTCGCCCTGCTAAAACGTTCCGTCTCAAAGCGACAACACGCAACATTACCATATATGGTAACATCAGTTTAATGATGAAATTAATCTTCTTGTGAAATTCCCGAGAACTGCCCTGCAGTTCTGGCTGTCACCTGGTGACTCGTGTCATTTAAGCAATCATGTGTGTAGGAAAGGAAAAGGGATATTCCTAAGTTTCCCTCTCTTTCTCACTCTTATAATACGAATCGTTGCTTGCATCCGAAGGCGGCCCGACTCCAAATTTGTCTTCGTTTTTTTTATTGCAATTTTGTCATTCTCCGTTAGAAACAAAAATTTGGGTTTCGATTGGAAATATGGCTGAGGGGCGCTCGACTTATGTATACTCTTTTGATGCTAAAGTTCTTCATATATGTATTAGGTATAATATATATATATATATATATATATATTTATACCTAATATATATAAACTTATATATATAATATAATATAAACTTATATATATAATATAATATAAACTTATATATATAATACTAGAGGTCCTGTGTCCGCTTCGCTGGTCAACACAATTTAACAACATAAAAGTCAATGTTGCAACTTTTCCACTTGCGCAGCACAATCCAGCCGTTTCTCTTTTAAACTTTAACGCACTGCAATATCGGTATATAGTCGCCATTGGTCCAATATCTAAATTTTCATTATCACTGTAGTTCGCAGTGGGGTCATATTGGAATGCCAAGCGATTGAATGATGCCAATAATCTCCATGTGCTCATTTGTCTTTCTTCGCTTAAATTTTGTGAATATACTTGTTGCTGGCTTGGATGTCTGCGGCCAATGTTTTCACGTCGTCCTCTAAGCATTTTGGACTATGGACAGAGTGGTGAATTTATCCTCATAATTTTCACAGTTCAACTTAAATTGAATAAAAACTCTTTTTTTTCACAATTTTACAGTGAACACAAAAATTGAGTTAAAATGCTATGGGAGCGTGTTTGTCAGTGTGATGAGGTAGCAACTCACTTTATATGCGACAATATTGCAATTTTCTTACGGATCCCTAACTTTTTTCAAAATAAATTATAGCCTATTTAACTCCACGATAATATAGCTAACTGCCCTTTTTTTGATGACGGTCGCGTTTTCCAGCCCCAATAACTCGATAACCGTACGTCGCAGAAAAAAAATGTATAGGAAGTAAAAATTTCATCCTTCCTTCTTCTTTGCAAAACTTTCGTCAAATAATTTTTTTCAACAATTTTTCACCACAAAAAGTTCAAATGTTTACAACAAATTAATTTTTCTCCAACTTGGACAATTTTGATTTTTTTTTTTTATCACAATAAATCCTTCAAATTCTTCTGATGAACATACTAAAATTTCAGAATGGTATAAAAATTAGTTTTTGAGTTATAGAATTAAATAGCATTAAAAATTCATTTCATTGACCCTTACTATGCGCGCGCGAAGCGAATTGACGCTTCGTGGTCGGCGCACGCCCGGAGACCGAGCGCGCGGACCGTGCATGATGATCTTGAATATTCTATAACTCAAACTAGTTCATCAAAAATTCAAAAAATCATAACTTTGTCAAAAAAATGTTCTGAGCCAAATAAAAAAATACGTGTCGATTTATTTTCGATAAAGAGCATGAAAAAAAATATCTCATCGAATTTCCCAATATCGACTGTAAATCTGATATGGAATCACCCATATGTAATTGGCGTGTTATTTATGGTCGGCTATAACCCAAAAAAGAAGGGTATACTAAAACGAAAAAAAAAAAAAAAACGGAGCAAAGATGAAAAATGAAATTGACCAGCGTCATTCTTTTGCGTATTGCGTTGACGATTGGTAGTGAAATTACTTAATTTGTGCAACGGGCAGCAGAGAGTGTTTAAAAATCATGTAAGTGTCGTTAAGATTATAAAAAGAGTATGTTTTTTAACTAAAAACCTATTTAAATCTTCTTAAATATTTTCAAGATTCAGCCATATGTCCGATATATTCGTTTGAAAGGTAAGTTTGCTTTTAAATCAAAAAAGTCATATATAATATGGGATAATAAAAACATTTTTATACCATTTCAAGGGAGACGGACGCAAAACAGACGCTGCCCTACGAATATTCGTCAGAAGCCATTTTAATTTGTCCACATATAAATGGTAAACAACAACTTTCGAATTTCATATTATTTATCAACTTATCTCTTATGTTATAAAATAAGATATTTTAATAAAACTAAAAAAGAAATAAATATATATATATTGTTTTTCATATGAATTGGGGGATGACATTTTTAGACATTGACATTAATGATTTCACTAAGGGTATCCTCCCAAAAGCCATCGATGAAATTGTCTCCCCCACGTCACCAACGAAATCATCAATGGCTTATACGAATTTTCTCCATACAAAATTCGTATAAGCCACCGATGACTCGTTCGATGAAACGGACAAAATTGTCATCCAGAGCGTCATGCATACGAAAACCGGCGATCCCATACAAATGTCTATATGAAATGTCATCGGATAGACACCAGTGGCTGCTTCCCCTGTCATCGGTGGGTCGTCGTCCATTTCATCGTCGAAAAGCCACTTTTGGAACTGCAGGGTGGGTATACATTTGTATGGGATCGCCGGTTTTCGGGTGTATACCCACCCTGCAGTTCCAAAATTGCTATGTCGTCGTTGAAGTGTGCGAAGCCGCACCGACGACAGCGGGGGTAGCAGCCGTAGCCGCAGCGGCGCGAGTTCATAGAGACATTTTATATGGCACCGCCGTTTTCGGGATACATGTCGCTCTCGATGAACTTTTTGTCCGTTTCATCGAACGAGTCGTCGGTGGCTTATACAAATTTTGTATGGAGAAAATTCGTATAAGCCATCGTTGCTTTCGTAGCTGACGTGGAGGCGAAGTTTTCATCGATGGCTTTTGCGAGGATGCCCTTTTATGAAAACAGCAACGACTTTATGAATATGTCGTTGCTGCTTTCGTCGGTGGCTTTTAAAACAATGTCCTATATGAATTCACCAACCCATTTTTTTGGAAAGTCATACCTATTTTCATAAGAAGAATGACTAAAAAAACACGTTTTTAATTCAGTTTTTAAACCTTAATTTAATTATCATTATTACAATATTTATTATTATTAATTATTATTTCTATTTTTATTATTCTTATTATTATTATTATTTATTTATTGTTATATATTGTATTTATTCTCACTATTTTTATTATTCAAATTATTATTATTATTATTTATTTTTTATTATTATCCTATTTTTTTTTTTTAAATCCCATTTTTGGCGTTGTGTATCGCCTTCCTAATATTTTTGTCAGGATCTTCCAGCGGAAATGCCGTTTCTGAGACCTCTGAAAATATAAACAAATATTTATTAAATTTGTTGTTTCGAATAATATATTAAAGTAAATTTGTTTACCTTTCAAAATTCCATACAGCTCAGAAAAGCTTTTTAGGCTTTTTTTGCCGCTCGTCCCGTCTAAGTTGTACCTTGGGAGCAGGTCATCGTCCAAGACCGTTCTTAGAGTTTTGGCGAAGGTGTATTTTTTTAATGTGTTTGTTATTTTTGTTTTCTGTAATAATAAAAACTTAAAATCTGGACTCTTACAGTATAAAAAAACTTACGTAAAACTCCCGCAGCTCTGTTGTCATAGAGCTCTCGAAGAGCTCTATGTTGTCCTCCGACTTCCCCCTTCAGTTTGATTTTTAGAAGTGCGGTGGTCTCCGCCAGCTGCTCCCCTAACAAGTCCACTTTGCGCTGTAGAGCCGCATTCTGCTCCGTTAAAATGGAAATAATTCTTTCCTCTGCAGAATCTGTAAAAATTGAAATAAGTAATCAAAAATAACTAAAAAAAATCAACAAACTTACGAGATACGGATGGCTGATCTGTGAATAGTAAAATAATATTTTAATTTCAGTTTTGTATAACGGAATTTATACTCACCCGATTCGGAAAAGTCAATTCGGCGAATTTTTGGACCTGACATTCTAAGTAAATAAAAAAGTACATAATTAAAAACATTGTTTTATTTCATTAAATAAATTTCATTATTTAAAATTTTTTTTTTTTTTTTTTGGTTTCGAACCATGGCAGGTGAATCTCAAAAGATATTTAAAGCGCCGTCGCTTTAAATATGCCCGATTCGTAATTAAATTACGCCTACGGACTAAACACCTCCAATCCTAAAAATCCCTAAGAAAAGTGCAAGCAGGGAACTAAAACTGCTTCCTGTTTGTAAGGCATAAATACAGCCTTTCTCCTAAATTCATTAACTGAAAATTTTTTAACACTCCAAGGCGTTATGAAATTTACTAAATAAATACCTAGGCTTGACAACTTTAAGGGCTGATCAAAAAAGTTTCTTTTATCATTTAATTCCCTACCTATTATAAAAATGTCTCCTTCATTCTCCTCAAAAGACTCTATTTGTATTGGGATCTCATCCCCAACAAAACAAAAATTGTCTGGTGTCCTATCGCTAAGTGTGCAGTCTTTAATTTTAAGAAACCTGCCTTCTAACCTAATTTCTTCCCTTTCTGGGGCTACATACGTTTCCTCTTCCGTTCTTCTATAAATTTGTTCTAAAATATTTGTTGGCTTTCGGACGACTTTTTTTAATAACTGCAAATAATTCTCAAACGCGTAAGAGGAGTAGGCCATGAACATTGTAGGAAACACTGTTTTCGCCGAAGACAATGGGAAAATTTTCAACAAATAAATTTAACATTTGTTGAGCAACCTCAACATTATTCTCCCGCTGTTTTTGTGAGCAGAGCAGTCTATATGCGCAATGCAATAGCAAAAAAATATAATACTGCTCTTCTTGGATTGTATCTTTTAAAACTACATTTCCAGTGTATAATAAAAATTGGCGAAATGCAGTGCTTTTCCAATTTGGAAGTTCTAACAATGTTCTAGGCTTTCGTGAGAATTCCGTAGATATGTAGCCCCGCATTGACATCTTCATTTTATTTTCTTTAGAAATTTTTTTTATTACTTTATTATAATAGATTCTTTCAAAAATTTACGCATTACACCCAACTCAATGAGGTGCATGCAATCCAAGGGAACTTGGGTAACCATACCGATGCCAAGTTTTTCAAAAGCGGACTGAGAGCCTAAATAATCTTTGGAATGATGATTTGGATATCTCTTACATTCAAAGTCAATATTTGTAATTAAATCAGCACAAGAAGTGCTGAATGTAAGAGTTCCATCTATTTAGCGTCCTACCTGAGTGCATTTGTGTCTGTAACAAATGCCCTTGCAGGAGTGTCGCACACAAGAGCTCTAAGGTAAATTTTTATATTTTTATTTGAAATGGTCTATTTGATCTATTTGTCATCAAATCGGACAACTCCCTAGTGAATCTGGACAAATACTCTTCTGAATTGGATGGCTAACTTTGACCCAAAAAAACTCCTACGGGAAAAACCGGACATTTACTAATATTATTTATTCTAATTAATATGGGCCACAACTGTGAACGCGAGCTTTTAAACAATGGAAGGCCGTCAACATTAACGTCAATACCTAATACATCTGGTAGTTCTGGAACTACATCAAGTTTATTTAATTGTTTTGAAAGGCCAATATGCAAATAGGAACCACCTCCAACTTGCATAATATTTGGCTTTTCATTGCAATTAAATTTATAAAAGGCCTAATAATGAAATTTTCTTCATTTAAAATTTGTATTAATTCGATAACACAGCTACACTTGGGCTTGTGTTTTAACATACAAACCACTTCTTAAGCTTATAGTTAAGATCATGCTGATTCTGCTCTACTTCCACTATCTACCTCTATATCTTCCTGAAAAAAATGATTATTAACCTGAGCGGTTACTTCAATATTTTCTTCTATCGGACTTTCTTCTGCTAATCTTAGCCTTTTAGCTAATTGGTCTTTTTCCTTTCTAACTAGGTGACGAATCTGACGAGGTCCTATCATTTTTATTTTACTTCTAAATTTACTTCTTTACTATACAACAAAAAACAACCGCTGGAAATTGAAAACAAATTTTTTAATTATATTATTTAACGTTTTCGAGATATCGAGATATTAAGGCAAATGCTCACCTTGTGGAGGAAAATCGATTTTTCATTTTCAGATCAAAATTGGAAAAATTACAAGATTTTTTTTTAAATGTTCCTAATTGTTTCCTTTATTTAATGAACTAGGATTATCCAAAAATTTCGCTGACATGCCACAACTGAGGAACGCCCCCTCCCGCCCCTTTTTGGATGTTTTCAATTTCGCAAAATTAATGTGCTTTCAAATACAGTAAAAATGTCAGCTATTTATCTTTGTTTCCTTAAAAATTTTATTTAAAAAAGGGAAATTTTAATTTTAGGGTCGAAAAATGAACATTTTTAAAAAAAATTTGTGTTGAGAAAACGGTTAAAGATAAAAATCTGAAATTTGTAACTTTATTTGAAAACAGACTTATTTTGCGATAAAAAATTTCAAAATTGAAAAATCAAAAAAAGGGCGGGAGGGGGCGTACCTCAGTTGCATTATTTCGGCAAATCAATTTTTTTTTGCCACAAGGTGAGAACCTGCCTTAATAAAAATGTAAAAGAAATAAAAATGTAAATAAAATAATAATAACAATAAAATAAACAATAAAGAAAAAATGAATATAATAATATTATTTAAATATATAGGTATGTATATCAAAATATAAAATTTCCCAGTTATTTTTTTGCGCGTTGCCCGCCCACTGTGACGTATAACGCGGGCAGTATAATCTCAAATTTAAAGTCAATATCTCATAAACAGTGCGAGATGTCGAAAAATTTTATTTATTAAAACGTTTTTGTTTTGGGTCAATTAACAATAATATGTGCTCAAATCTTGGCACCCCAGTAACTAAAATCGCACCAATAGCAAAATTTAAAATTTTATTTATGAACAAAATAAACTTGGACCCACTGTACCTCGCACAAATCCAATAAACTCGTACAAAAAACCATAAGGCGGCGAGCGACACTTTAAATTTGGACCGGCTTAAACTGCATTAAGCATTTAGCATTTAACTGCATTTAGAATTGGGCCCAGCTGACGATTGAAAACAATTAATTTATTAAATGTGCGCCGGCGCACATGAAACGGAGGTTCACTTTTTTTTAGACACAAATTACTTTCACTTTGTTTTATTTCAAAAGCACCGCAGCGCCTTATGGTTATTTTTCAAAACTTAAAAAAAAATAACTTTTAAACAAAATTTATACACTTACCTGGTTTTTTTTTGTAAAATTATCACACAATATATCACTTTTTGTAAAAAATATTCTAACTCTTCTGGCGAACAACGAAAGAATAACGCAGGTCAGTTATTTTTTCATAATTTGCGTCGTCTCTTTTGTCTTATACTTTTTTGCGCGTGCCTTGTTCGCATACCCTTTCGATTTAAAGTCATACCCGACTATATATGCAACGCAAATTAATATAAGGCAAGATTCTTAATACTAATATTGGAAATGTTTATTTAAACTATTTAGTCAAATTATAACAAATTAAACAACATTTTTTATTAATAATATAATTTTGTAGTATAGCAATTTATTAATGTATAATTTGACTAATAAATTTAATTTAAAAATTATTACCAAGAAATAGCGGGTATTTAGTATGTTATTGCATATATTTATATTTATTTTAAATAAATTATTATAAAAATTTTAAAACCTAAGGGTATACATAAGTCGGGACGCCCCTAAGCCGTATTTACCATCGAAAACCCAAATTTTTGTTTCTAACGAAGAATGCATTGCCATGGAAACAATGCAATAAGAAAAACGAAAGCATTAGAAGACAAATTTGGTGTCGGGCCGCCGTCGGGTGCATGCAACGATTCGTGTTATAAGAGTCAGAAAGAGAGGAACACTTAGGAATATCCCTTTTCCTTTCCTACACACATGATTGCTTAATTGCCAAAAGTCCACAGTGTACATCCAGAACTGCAGGGCATACACTCATACCAACATCCACACACTCTTCCCTGCAGTTCCAAAAGTGGCTTGTCGTCGATGACATGGACGACGACCCACCGATGCCAGTGTCCGTAGCACCTGGTGTCGCACTGATGTCACTTCATATAAAGTTTTGTATGGCATTCTAGGATTTGACATGCATGTCGCTCTCGATGACCATTTTGTCCGAGTCATCGAGCAAGGCATCGATGGCTTATACGAATTTTGTATGGAGAAAATTCGTATAAGACATCGATGATATCGTAGATGGCGTGGAGGCGATGTTGTCATCGATGGCTTTTGCGAGGGTACCCTTAGTGAAATCATCTATGCCAATGTCTGAAATGTCATCCCCAAATTCATATGAAAAACAATACATATATGTCGGAGGGTCGTTTGTATTATCCATCACTTTAACTAGAATCCTCAGCAGCAAGTTCCGTTCGATTGCCAGGCGCTTTCTGAACTGACTCCCAAGAGTCTACTTTCCAAATTTATACTTTCTACTCAATTTTTATACATTGTTAGCCATCTCTTTCTAACATGTATGTCAGCGCTTAACGAACAGGCCTCACTTGGCAGCAGTCTAAATCTGTCCTGCTCTGCCATGCTTTCACTCATTTTCTAACTTCCTTTTTTAATTGTCCCTGCTTCACATTAAAGAAGGCCCCGCTTCACCTGTCCTGACCAAGAGACCAAAGTAGGCCCCGTTTCATCTGATCCGACATATATATTTATTTCTTTTTTTATTTTATTAATAAATCTTATTTTGTAACATAAGAGATAAGTACATAAATAATATGAAATTAGAAAGTTTTTGTTTACCATTTATGTGGAATATTTACAGGACAACGGCTGTTTTGCGTCCATCTATGGTACAAAAAATATTTTTATTATTACATATTATATATGTATTACTTTTTTTAATTTAAAGCAAACTTACCTTTCAAACGAATTTATCGTACAGCCTGTATATTCTAAAAAGATTTAAATAAGTTTGTAGTAAAAAACATAATATTTTTGTAATCTTAACGACACTTACATGATTTTTAAACGATTCCGCTGCGCGTTGCGCAAATTAAGTAATTTCACAACTAACTGTCAACGCACAACGCAAAAGAATGAGCAGTTTTATTTTTCTCCCTTTTAGTATACCCTTCTTTTTTGGGTATAACCGACCATAAATGACACGCGAGTTATATTATATCTATATTTGCAATCAATGTGCTTATCTTGGTTTAATAATTTATATAATGTTGAAAATATATAAAATTTAATATATATTATATTTAATATTTGAAGAACTTTAACATCAAAAGAGTATACATAAGTCGAGCGCCCCTCAGCCGTATTTTCCATTGGTAACCAATTTTTTGTTTCTAACGGAGAATGACAACAGGGCAATTAGAAAAACGAAAGAATAGAAGACAAATTTGGAGTCGGGCCGCCGTCGGGTGCAAGCAACGAAATCGTATTAAAAGAGTGAGAAAGAGAGGTGTAGAAATGCAAATTTATTCCCAAGTAAATAAAGCCATTTATAGTTTGCGGATTTATTGATTAAACAAAATTAGGTCTTTATTAACTAAACAAAATTAGGCCTTACCTTCTGGTCTCAGCCGTATATCTTCAATGCTCTCTTATTTTGAGTTGGCATTCGTCAAACTCGGGACTGCGCAGCTACGCCGTCGGTGACGCCGGCAGCGGAGCAGTCCGCGCTCATAAACATATCAGGCTGCCCAACAGAAGTTGCGCAAGCCGTTGAGTGAGAGAGTGTAATACGCTGGCATATCATAATTCGGTCGCGCATGCCAGACATGCCGACTCAGCACTTTGGCTGCCCATTGCATTCTTGTGTGGGTTAACAAACTCCGCACTTGAAATGCTGGGAACATTTGGTTTTTAAGGGAACTGCTACTTTGTATTTAATTAATATATAAAGGGTACAGTGGGTACCCGATATGTGAGCATATTACATCTCCCTCCTTTTGAAAAATAACGTAATTTATGGAGTTATTTTGATAATTAATATGTTATATGTGTAATATGTATTATATATGTATGTTTATAAAAATTAGGAATTAATATTTTTATATGTGTTTTTTTTTCATTTTTTTTTTGTTTTGGTTAATATAGTAAATGTTGGAAAAGTTAGTGAAATCAAAATTTATGCGAATATGTCTTATTATTATATATTTTGTTTTCGTTTTTATATTCCTATATTCCTTATAATAGGGGAGAAATATATATTTTTTTTGTAGTTGATTTTTTGTTTTTTTTTTTAGTGAATATGTAATATTATTTTTATCTTATGAATGGCCATCCTACAAAATCTATTCTATAAAAATTTTTAGTCTATCCTTATGAACTGTCTGTTTTTTGTTTTTTGTATTAAAAATTGTTATATTATTATTAGGTTCTATCTTTTCTACTTTATAGGGTCCTGTATATTTAAAGTCTAGCTTATGGCCCGTTTCATTGGTCACTTGGTCTCCTATTTTTAATTCGAAATCTAAGCTATTTTTATCGTATCTATCTTTTTTGTTTTTGTTTATTAATTTTTAGCATTATTCTGGCTCTTTTATATGCCTGTTCTAATCTACCATATATTTAGATTCCTTAGCATAGTCTTCTATATTATATAGTGGTTCTATTCTATCTATGCTATTGAAATTTTTTGGTAAGTTTGGAGTTTTCCCAAACACTAATTCGTATGGACAATAATCATGTGCCATAGAGGGGGTTGTGTTAAAGCAATATACGAAGTATTGTAGCCATACATCCCAATCTGTTTTATCAACTGAGATATATGAGCGTATGAACTCGTTAAGTGTTCTGTGGCTGCGCTCCACCGTTCCGACAGTCTGGTGATGGTGTGCAGTAGAATTTATGTTTTTGATATTTAAGTTTTTTTCAATTCTCTTTTCAAGCGAACGGTCGTGTTTTTTGTGCGCTCCGAACTTTCATTTTTTTGATACAACCAGCGGTGGTTCTGTTTTCAAATTTGAATATTAATTTGCTTAAATACCCTTGTGTTCGCTTCGCGAGTGAATTTTTGTGCATTTAACGATTTATTTAACGATTTAATTTTTGTCTTACTGAGTTTCTTTTGTGCATCGTCCGTCAACAGTAGTGTTGTTGTAACAAGTGCATGAACATTAACTGTCCCCGCTCTCTCGCTCTCCCGCTCTTCTTTTTTTTGACTAACAAACTCGAAGGTTCTAAGCGTGCAATTCTTGCGGTACATTTGAGTTGCTCGCTTAAAAATTTCGATTTCAATTTCTCTTGGCACAGTGGTCCCTGATTTAATAAACATGGAATCTTGCAATTTCTGTTTAAAAAAAACCTGCCTTCAGTTAATAAAGCCTGAGCAGGGTAAACTCACTTGTTGGCTTTGTGACAGGATGGTGCACACTAAGTGCGCTGGATTCACAGGGCGGACAAGTGATGATCTAAGTAAAGGCCTTGGTTTACAATTCTGCTGCGAAGCTTGTCGTGAAGTTGCGAAGGAAATGAAGTCCTTCATGAGCCAAACTAAAGGCGGCCTTAAGGGACTGATCGCTAGTTTTGGCATAGCTAGAGATAGTTTTGCCAGGGCTAATGATCTACTCTTAGCGCTGGACTCGCAGTTTAATAGCCTTAAGCTATTAGAGGAGTCCCCGAAGCGCAAGAGGGCTGCTGGTGGTAGGCCTGAGGGAGTCGTCCCGCAACTCCGAAGCGACCGGCAGAACTCCTCTGCGGATGAGCAGCCGACTTTAGCAACCCCTCAAATGTTGCTAAGATCGGCAGCCAAAAAAGATTCGGACCCCGATCAATCCACAGGGGAGTGTAGACCAACACCTCTAAAAAGTTCCGATTTGTCCGAAGGTGGTTCTCAAAATGTAATTCCACCTAACCAACCAAATATACCCCCACAAGAGGCTTCTGAGACCGGACTACCGGCCCAAATTGTCACCGCAGGCCCACTGCCTGCAGTAGCAAAACCCCCTCACAGTGGTGAGACAAATATTTGTTTCTCGGCTGGCCCCTGATCTCACATCATTTGATGTCTCGTCTTACATTAAAGACAAAATTAATGCCGATAAAGTGAAAGTGGAAAAATTCAACTTTTCATACGCTAGGAACATTTCATCTTTCAAGATAAGTGTTCCTGACGAACTTTTTAACACCATATGCTCGAGCGACTTTTGGCCGGCAAAAATGGTGGTTAAGGAGTTCGTAGCGAAAATAAAAAAGAAAGGTCCTACGGGAATTAAACTCCCCGGCCGGGACCAACAAACTGCGCCGTCCTTAGCTCCTTCCTCAAAAAACTAATCACTAACTTCCTAATTAGCTATCAGAATACAAGAGGTTTGCGTAGCAAGCTTACCAAATTGTATACTGGTAGCTTTTCGTTTGCATCCCAAATTATTGTGTTCACAGAAACCTGGTTAAAGCCGGAGATTTTTAGCTCCGAAGTTTTTCCCGGTAAGTACACAATATATAGGCATGACCGTCCCTCTAGACGGGGAGGGGGCGTCCTTATTGCAGTGGACGCTAACCTTACGTCAGAAGAGGTTTTGACAGAAGATCATTTGAACTTTGAGCTAGAATTTTTATGCGTAAAACTGTCCGTCGCTTGCAGGTTAATTTTTATTACCTGCTCTTACATACCTCCTTCGTCCGAACTTGAGGACTATTTTAGGCACCTTTCAGTCATAAAGTCAATTTCGAGTTCTTTGTCCGATATGGATCAGTTAGTAGTTCTAGGTGATTTTAATATACCTGGAACTACGTGGTCCTCGGATGATAATTCCAACGCTTTACAACCCATAGGCCAAAATGATTTCATTGACGGTCTACTTGACATACCTCTGTGTCAGGTAAACCATGTTCGAAATTCTTTAGATCGCTTACTTGATTTGTGCCTCGTCTCAAATCCTGAAAGTGTTGTTCTCTCTAGAGCAACTCCACTTACGCTGCCTGAAGATCCATATCACCCTGCTTTCGAGGTGACTATCGACACTGGTATAACAGTTAAAAATAATGCTATAAAGCCAGCCAAGCGAACTCATTGTTTTCGCGAGGCTAACTTTCTGAGACTTAATCATCTTATATCTGGCAATGACTGGTCCGATCTCTATTCCTGCAATAATATGGAAGACGCCATTACAATTTTTTATTCGGCAATCAAACTGTTTTTTAACTCGTGTGTTCCGCTATATAACCCGTCAACATCCCATAAACCACCTTGGTTTAGCAAAGAGTTGACACACCTTAGGAATTTAAAGTCCAGACTTTATAAAAAATATAAAATTTCAGGTTGTCAGTCTGTTTTTGAAAATACTTAAGAGCTCGGTCAAACTTTACCGTGCTTAACGCTCAGTGTTACAAGAATTATTTAGTCCGTTGCAGGTCCCAGTTTTTACGGGATCCCAAACAGTTCTATAATTTTGTCAACACTAAGCGCAGATCATGTTCCTTTCCGCCTTCGCTTTCGTTTGAAAGTAGGACGGCTAACACTGATCAGACAATAGCCGATCTGTTTGCCCAATTCTTTCAAACAACTTACTCAACAGTGTCTCATTCAAGTGAGCAATATTTATACGCAATACCTAAGTCGAACCTAATATTTCGTCCCACCTTAAACGAAAGCTCCCTACTTTTGGATCTTCAACGTGTTACACCAGTTTACTCCCCAGGTCCTGACGGGATTCCTGGGTGCGTTCTTAAACACTGTGCAAATGCATTGTGTAAACCCCTTCTCAAGCTGTTTACCCTATCCCTACAAACTTGTCAGTTTCCCCTTATTTGGAAGGAGTCATTTGTTATTCCCCTTCATAAAAAGGGAAGCAAGTCGGATGCTTGCAATTATTGAGGTATTTCTAAATTGTCAGCAATTCCAAAGCTTTTCGAACGTGCAGTAACCCCCCACTTGCAGCACCTTTGTAGATCAATCATATCTCCATGCCAACACGGATTTATGAAACGCAGGTCTACCACAACAAATCTTTTAGAGCTCACATCCTTCGTGATAGATGGCTTTAAAAATAATTTCCAAACTGATGTCATTTACACAGACTTCAGTAAAGCATTTGACTCTGTAAATCACTTCCTAATGATTCGCAAACTTGACATGATGGGGTTTCCAGCAGATATTTTAAGTTGGATCTTTAGTGGCCGAACGCAAAGAGTCCTTTTCAAAAATTCCTTAAGTAGTATCCTCAGAGTTACCTCTGGTGTACCACAAGGAAGCCATCTGGGACCATTACTTTTTACCTTGTTTATCAATGATCTTCCATCGATCATTGCGCCTTCCCGCCTACTTATGTACGCGGACGATGTAAAACTATGTCTGCAGTATAATGATTACTCCCGTCACTTAAACCTTCAAGCAGACCTAAACAATTTTCAAAACTGGTGTAACGAAAATTTACTGAAATTAAACAGCTCTAAATGCAAGCTGATGACGTTTTGTCGGGTCAATCCACAAAATGTCACCTATTCACTAAGTGGTGGTGCCTTGGAAAGAATAGCGCTTGTTGACGATCTTGGCGTCCAATTGGACCCCAAACTTAAATTCTCTGCTCATATTTCGAACATGGTTAATAAAGCTAGGGAATGCTTGGATTTATTAAACGATGGTCGAAGGAATTTGAGGATCCTTACGTTACCAAGGCTTTATTTATATCGTTGGTCCGGCCAATCCTTGAGTATGGGGCACCCGTTTGGAGTCCTCAATACGGAGTACATGCTGATCGCATAGAATCAGTACAAAAAAACTTTTTAATATTTGCCCTACGCCGCCTAAACTGGAATGCAAACCTATTCCTACCCTCATATTCTCATAGATTGCTCCTCATTAACTTGCCCTCCCTTACTAACCGTAGAACGATGTTTGGTACTGTATTTATTCATAACCTTATACGTGGTGAAATTGACTGTCCTTGCTTGCTGAGTAGACTAAATTTCTCAGTACCAAGTAGAATTACTAGAAATTATGCTCCTTTAGTTTTAAATCTTTGTAGACGACGTGCATGAGCCTTTCAGGGTACTTTGTTCAGACTATAATAGACTGTATTCTATCGTATCTTCTTCTGACTCTCTGGAACTCCTAAAAAGATCAATATTAACATTTCTGGCACAAAATTAGATCGTTAAATTTGAAATTAAAATAACTTTTAACTTTCTTTCCTCACTTTTCGTTTTTAAATTTTTTTTTCTTTAAAAATCGCGTCAAAATTTATCGCGAATCGTGCCGTACGTTACACGGCGGTCGCCCCTCGGTCGGTTGGGCGGGATTGTGGGCCGTGGGACTACGCGCGAAAAAAAAAAATTTTACATAAATCTTCAATTTTTGAATTTTTATATTCTGTTCCCATGTCCGTAATGAACGTCTTCATTGGACCGTACTTCAGAATGAAATCTTCAAATATAGCTTTGGCTATTGTTTTTGCACTTTTATTTGGAATTGGTATTGCTACAAGGTATTTAGTTAAATCGCAAATTAGAGTGACTGCGTATTCATTCCCTTGTTCAGACTTGGGCAATGGACCGATCGTGTCCACGATTACCCTGTCGAAAGCAGTTTGTGGTGTTTCGGTAATAGTTAATGGGGTCTTTGTATGCGTGGTTATTTTCTTTTTGCTTTTTGGCATTTTAGACATTTTCGTATGTACTCTTTAATATATCGAGTCATACCTTTCCAAAAGTAATGTCTTTTGACTTTGGCCAAAGTTTTGGTAATGCCAGTATGACCTGCTTGAATTGGTTCATCATGGTATGTAGACATTATAGCTTCTTTTTCTTTTTCAGAATTTATTTTGGTCACCGGGTTGAGTAGCGCTACTCTTAATGATTTTAATGTTTTATTGCCCATTTTCTTGAAATTATCTAATGAAACATGTTCAAAGATATTTTCCCACGGTGCCACTTTGAGTTGGCTGATTTTATGTATACCGGCTTGCGTTTCAAGCCTTTGGAAAAACTGACCTAAGTCAAGGACTCCATTGGTATATAAATCGCTAGCATCATATCTTGCAGTAATTTTTTTTCCATGTTTAAAAAGACATAGCGTATTTTTTACTTGCAAGGTCACTACTTTACGTACTTCGTCATTGTTTATGACTCCGTATACGTTGGGCTTTGAAGCTTTTTCTTTAGATTGCCTAGGCAAGTCTATTTCTTTTTCTCCTGCGCAGGATTTCTGTCTACTTTGGTATCTTGTAGTGACTTTATTTATATTTCTGGTTATGTCCTGTAGCTCTTTGATGGTTATTCTTGACAACGCATCGGCTACATAATAGTCTTTTCCCTTCAAATATTCAACTGTAAAGTTGTATTCTTCTAATTCTAGCCTCATGCGTGTCAGTTTGGAACTTGGGTTAGTCATTGAGAACAAGTATGTTAAAGGTCTGTGATCTGTTTTGATAGTGAAATGTTTGCCATAATATAATATAATATATAATATAATATAATATATGGTCGAAAATGTAATATTGCCCAGTGTATTGCAGCTAGTTCCTGCTCGGTAGTACACTTATTACTTTCTCCCTTGGTAAAGGCTCTTGATGCATATGCAATTGGAAGTTGGAGTCCGTTATGGTTTTGAGTTAAAACCGCACCACATGCTTGCTTACTAGCATCCGTAATTATACAAAATTCTTTACTAAAATCGGGATATTGTAGCAAGGTTGGTTCCATGAGTTTTGTTTTTAAGTATTTGAACGCGTTTTGGCATTCAGCTGTCCATTCAAAAGGAACATTCTTTTTACATAATCGTGTTATGTGCCGTGAATAGTCGGCGAAATTTTTTATGAATCGCCTGTAGTAATTGCAGAATGCTACAAAACGTCTTGCGCTGTCTGCATCGTGTGGGGCTGGATAGTTCAGTATGACGTCATATTTCTTGTCGTCTGGAAGTATTCCTTTATCTGTGCACGTATGACCTAGAAAAGTCACCTCATGCATAAAGAATGAACATTTTTGTGGATGTAACTTTAGGTTGTATTCCCTACATTTCTCAAAAACGTCTGTTAAGTTTTTAAGCATATGTTTTTCGGAGCAACCTATAACTATTAAGTCATCCATATAAAGGAATGCTTGTGAAGGTTCAAGTCCAGAGAATGCAATAGTCATCATTCTCTGAAATGAATTTGGCGCTATTTTTAAACCAAAAGGTAATCGCGTGAAGCGATACGATCTCTTGAGCCTTTTTCTAGTTCTATTTGGTGAAATCCTGACATTAAATCAAGACATGAAAAGTATTTTGCTCGACCTAGTTGATCTAAAATATCATCAATTCTAGGGAGTGGAAATTTATCGGACAGTAATTTTTTATTAATCTGACGATAGTCAATTACTAGTCGCCACTTCTTTTCTTCGGACCCTGGAGTTGATTTTTTAGGAACAAGTAATAATGGGCTATTATATTCAGATACAGAGGGTTCGACAATCCGGTCGGTGATTAATTTTCCGACTTGCTTCTGGATTTCGTTCACCTGACTATGTGGACTTCTATAATTTTTTATGTATACGGGTTCATCATCTTTTAATCTCAGTTTTTGTTTGTAGAAATTATTCGTGCTGATTGGTTCGGTTTCTAATCCGAATATGTCGTTATATTTTTTACATAAGTTTGAAAGTTGTGATTTGAATTGTGGGGGGAAATTTTTTGACAATTGAGATAATACAGACTTTTCTCTAGTTTCTTTGTTTCCTTCGACCACCTCGTAGTTCAAAAGTGATTCATATGCTAAATTATTCGCACTGACCACTTTATCTACATCTGTTGTATTCAGTAGTCTTATGAAGGCATTTTCTGTTGTAGCTATGGTACTTGCTACATAAATTCCTTGCTCAATTTCTTGAGTTGGAATTAATACACTGTTCTCTTTTGAATTTAATTTTATTTTTCTAATGACTTGTGATCTTGCTGGCAAATGAAATGAGTTATTGCCAGAACTGTATGCTATTGAAACGTAAATTGGAAATTTCAAATTATTTGGTCTTATTATAAGCCAATCCTCAGATGGCTGAAAGTCTAGTTGACAGTTGTATTTTTTAATGAAGTCAATTCCTAATATGCCATCACACGGGACGGCTAGGTGTAATTCTACGATATGAAAATCGTGTGGAATTATGTATTTCGTAGTCTGTATTTCAATTGATGTTAAGCCTTTGGATTTAGTAATCTCTTGGCTTATTCCCCGTATATCTATTATGTTATTATATTGTATGTTTTGAAATATATCGGAATTTTCTTTTACTATAGAGATTTCGGCACCTGTGTCTACCAAAAAGACAAGTTCTTTTCCAGTAGCCACATGGGTGAATGAGACAAATATATTTTGGCTGAGATTAATTGTATGAACTGTTACATTTTCTACTGTTGAGTATTTAAAGGGGCTTGAGAGTTTCCCGAACTCTCATTGGCTACTCTTACATTATTTGTATTGTTGTTATTGTAGCCTCTGTTCGAGTTGCCATGGCCCCTTGAGTTTCCTCTGTAGTTGCCGCGATTATTATTATTGTTGTAGTAACTATAATAGTAACTACGACCACGGAAATTACCTCTATAATTTCCGCGTCCGCGGTATCCGCCGCGCTGTGTATAGTTATTATAGAACAGGACCGAGTTTGGTTGCTTCTGTGCAACTGTTTACGAATTTTGAAACGGCGTCATTCATAGTGTTGAAATTGCCGGCTTGCATTATAAGTTTGACCTTATCAATCGTGCAGTTTTTGGTCATTGCTTTTACTGCTTGCTGTGTGGAATAACTTCTGGCCAGCTCTAGTGTTAAGCCGTCTGTTATGTACGCACTTTCTAAAGCCTTCGTCATCTGCTCAACCTCTGATGTATATTGATTGGCAGTTTTATTGCGTTGCTGTAGATTCATCAGCTTTGCTGACAATACTTCTACAGTCTCGCCCTTGACGTTACTTTTTAATTTGGCAATTACTTCATTTATTGTTGTTTCGTTTCCGATAAGATTCCTGGCTACACCCTTTAGCTTTGTCTTTATTATAGAGACAGCTAGGTTTTCGTGTTCGCCTTTTATTGAGTCTATTATATTTAATGCATCAATGAAACTGGTTAAATTTTCTGCTTTACCATCGAAAACTGGTACAAGCTTTGATGCAGTGTTAATGAAGTCAATATTTGTTTGTGCCATTTTGAAGTCGTTGTTTTCACTTATGTCTGCGCTTGAGTCTGAATCGGAGTCTGTTGTGTTATCTATGTTTGATAATAAAACAGCTGGGATAGTGAGATTATTTAAATCTTCATCCTTTATTTTTGCGTTTACTTCCTCTGATTCTATTTGGTCGACCCCAGTTGTCTCTTCCAATGTTAATTCTTCATCGGTTTCAACTGTTATGGCGGTATTAAGAGTACTGGGTACAGAGATATTTAAATTGAATTTTTCTTTTATTGATATTAAATTTTCTCTGAGTCTCTTCAAAAATTTTGACACTTTTGACCAATGATCGTTATTTAATTTTTTCTCGCTGCCCATGTATTAATATACGCGCCTCGTTAAAGCAGTTTACTAATATTCCTGTATGTTTTTTAATAGTGCTCCCTTGAATTGGTCTATTTTGAGAAAGAGATTTGTAGGATTTATCGAATTCATTTTTTATTTTATTCAATTTCGCATACAAATCGTTCCATTCCATAGTAATCTTATCTGTGTAATTTAACCATAAGGATAGTGGTTTCACCGAGTAGAGGATGGTAATCTACGACCTCCTTTACTGAGACGTATGGCAAAGTATTTAGGACTAAACCCTTTATTTTTTTATTGATAGTAACTAAAGGGCTGAATTCCAAGTTGTACTTTTCCATATAGTAATTTTCGAATTCAAAAATGGGAATAAAGGTTTTATGACAATGAAGAACCGTGAATGCACGGATTCTAAATTCCGGATCTTTGATAATTATTTCCTCGAGATAACTATCTAATTCTATAGTATTAAATTCCATCATTTGTTTTTTTTTTTTTTGTTTTTAGAAAAATGATTTTTTATTTGTTTAAAGATTATTATTAGGTGAACAGAACGTCCGAAAAGTAAACTTTCTGAATTCTCTCTTGGATATTAATATTTTGAGGATAGACAATCAATCATTCAATGACTTGATATGGAATTTAACACTCTAGCCCTTTTTTAGATCTTATCTAGATCGTTTGCTCTGCTTAAATACTTCTTTTTAAACATTTATTGTGCAACTTGTATATTTTGTAAAAAAAATTTGCGCACATTATGACAACTATTATTATTAACAGTATATGCACCCAATATAGATCAATGTTGTTAGATTCTACTTTGTTAATAACGTTAGCAGTGGAGTCCACTGACTTAACATCTACAACTCCCATTTTGGGTGGATATACTACTAATTTGTAGGTATTACTAAAATTTTCTGTTGAGAATTTATTTATTTTATTGTTATTCATTCATTCAATTGTATATATGTAAGTATTATTTTTCTTGATATCCCGGTCTAGCTTTCTATTTGATTTAAGGGGCCATTAAAAAAAACTGATCAAAATAAAGTCAAGAAAAGAAATTTTGTATTTATAACAAGAATTTAGGAATTCAAGTTTAATTAATCAAATAAATGTAATAAAATGTAGAAAAAATATCTGCTGACATAATCGCATAAATTTCGCTTCGATACTCAGAGTGAGAAAAAATTTTTGTGTTAGTTTTCATATAACTGATTTACAATATTTTGCTCTATATAAATCAATATCAGTTATATGTTGTTAGTATATATAGCCTAACAGTGGTTAGTGTTTAGAAGTTTTACAGCTAGCACTTTCGCGCAGCCCGCTGTGGTTTTATTTTACTTAAACTAAAGGCAACTCAGGCTTTGCCATTGCCTTTGTTGCGTTTCTTCGCATCAGAGCGAAGTTGTTTTTGTATGGTTTTGTAGTTTTCCTCGTGGGTTTTCCTTTCCTCTGGTGTCCTCGCTAGCTTTATTAAATCTTTTTCCAAATGCAGTTGTCGGAGTAGCTTAGTTTTCTTGCCGCCTCGGTCCTTTTTTCCTGCGTTGACTTCTGTTGGCGTGCCCTGTACTCAGCTATTGTGAGGGGGCGTAGTCCATCGTTAGGACACAACTCGAGGGCCTCTTCTAGAGTTGGCGCGTCCCTTTGCACAACAGGTGCAGGTATCTCCCACGAGGGTGCAGAGGGCGGATTGCCTTCCGCACTCATACGTTCCTACGTTGGCGTAGAAGGATTTGTCATTCCTTCCACACTTTTTGTTTCTAACAACGTTCCTGCGTTGGTGTAGTCGGCGGTTTGCCTACCACACTTTACTTTCCTACGTTGGCGTAGAAGGATTTGTCATTCCTTCCACACTTTTTCTCGTTCTGCTTCTTGTTTATTCCTCCTGGGTTTTTGTTGGTCATTTCACTGATGATTTTAATTTTTGTATGTACATATTTTTTTTTTTTTGTGTATATTTTTGTGTGTTGTTCGGCCCTTTGGACTCAGGCGGCGCCGGTGCTGGTCATCGCACAGGCTGATTTTTTGTTTTAATTTTTCCTTTGTATTGAATATTGTTTGTTGGCTGTTTTGGATTTGCAGCTTTTATATGTTTTTAAAAGAATTCACATCACTTTTTGTCTTTTGTCTTTTACTTTCAATCCGAAGATTGCAATTTCTATGTCACGGTCGCCATGTAGAAATTCAAATTTATTCCCAAGTAAATAAAGCCATTTATAGTTTGCGGATTTATTGATTAAACAAAATTAGGTCTTTATTAACTAAACAAAATTAGGCCTGACCTTCTGGTCTCAGCCGTATATCTTCAATGCTCTCTTATTTTGAGTTAGCATTCGTCAAACTCGGGACTGCGCAGCTACTCCGTCGGTGACGCCGGCAGCGGAGCAGTCCGCGCTCATAAACATATCAGGCTGCCCAACAGAAGTTGCGCAAGCCGTTGAGTGAGAGAGTGTAATACGCTGGCATATCATAATTCGGTCGCGCATGCCAGACATGCCGACTCAGCACTTTGGCTGCCCATTGCATTCTTGTGTGGGTTAACAAACTCCGCACTTGAAATGCTGGGAACATTTGGTTTTTAGGGAACTGCTACTTTGTATTTATTTAATATATAAAGGGTACAGTGGGTACCCGATATGTGGGCATATTACAGAGGGAAACTTAGGAATATCCCTTTTCCTTTCCTACACATTGATTGCTTGAATGCCACGAGACACCAGGTGACAGCCAGAACTGCAGGGTTAGTGTGCGCCGACATACACTTATTCCAACATGTGTGTCGGAGGGCAAGAACCACCCCTGCAGTTCTGGCTGTCACCATGGTACAATTATATAATTGTACCATGGCTGTCACCTGGTGACTCGTGTCATTTAAGCAATCGTGTGTGTAGGAAAGGAAAAGGGATATTCCTAAGTTTCCCTCTCTTTCTCACTCTTATAATATGAATCGTTGCTTGCATCCGACTTCTTTTTTTTTTATTGCAATGTTGTCATTCTCCGTTAGAAACAAAAATTTTGGTTTCGATGGGAAATATGGCTGAGGGGCGCTCGACTTATGTATGGGACATTCTTTTACAAACCGTACGGATTCGAGAAAAATTTTTTTCATATCTCACAATTGAATGAAAATTTTTTTATAGCTTCTATGGAAGATTTTATTCGACACGTGTAAAAGGATTTTACTCAAAAAAAATAGTTTTTTATTTATTTTTTCTATATATTAAATATATTATCTCCGCTTCCAGTAGTCACATAATAAAATTTTTTTTTTTATTCAATAGGTAATAATGTTGCCTTTCAAGTTTTTTACTTACAATTTTTTTATTTGTTCAGAAAAAAAATTATAAACAATTTAATGGTTTCAAAGCTGATCCCCACAACATATATAATTGGGAAAATTACAATTTAATTCTATACGTCATTCCTAAGCAAAAACACTTGGATTTAGAGTGGGGTCTCTATTAGGTACAGTGGCGGACTAAGGACTTTTGAGGCCCGGGGCGGTTTTGTCTTGCCCCCCCCCCCTTCTCATAAATTCGTCATATAATGATTATGAGATTATCAATAAATAAAATTCTTTAACAAGAAATAAATTTATTCACAATATGAAACTACAATTCGACACGAGCATTTTACATTCAAACAAATTGAAGTTTGTGTTTTCTTGCTTTAATTGAAGAGAATTTGTTGTTATAATCATTTACAAAGTACAATTATGCTAAATATCAATAGATTATAACTGAGACACAGAGCGTATAAAGGCAAAAATAAATGAATAATACAAACTTGTATTTAGATGCGAATCTTGATTTTCTGGGGAATGTTTCTCTGCAACTAAATATTTTAACAATGATTGTGCTTGCGACTGACTTTCTTCAGCTTTAACCTTTTGCTTCTTCCGCTTTTGCGCACCACTCTCGTAGTTTCGTTTCACTGTCAAAAAATTAAAATACAGATCTTTGATTAATATCTATGCATGGACGTCAGGTTTCACACTGTTTTTTTGTTATGATAACACTTTTCTGAAAGATTTTTAATCGTTTTTTGATATATTTTTATGTATGTGCCACCTACTTTTGAACAGCGAATGTTGCGATGAATTCACATAATGATATCGAATCAAACGTTTGTAAAAAACGCGAATATATTGCACGATGTAAACTTGAACTATCCACAGCTGTGAACAATATTTTCCGAATATTTCCGAATGTACGCAGACGTATCAACAGCAAGATGATAACAACAGTTAGTTTTCCGGACGTTCTGCACTGTACACACACCAGTGTTTGTGAGTGTAGCTCAGTGCCATCACCGACAGATGGCACTGAGCGAGCGTGTGCGAAAAAATGTTTCGAATTCAGCGAAACTTTTTTGATTTTTTATGTTTCATGATCGCACATGATTTTTAGCATTGCGAATGATACGTTAACAACATTTTTTTTCAATTTTTCAATTAATTGGGGGCCCCTTGCGGGGCCCCCTTGATCGCGGGGCCCGGGGCGGACCGCCCCCCTTAGTCCGCTACTGATTAGGTAATAAGATATAAAATAACATTGATCGCGCTGCGGCAGAATGTGGAGTGCTCGCTGCGCGAAGAGTCGAAAATTATTTAATTTCTCTTGATCTGATGAAGACCCCACTCTAATTCCTTTTACTGGTTATTAAGCGAAACATAGGGATAATAAATTGATTTTTTTTATTAAATAAGTTGTGGGGATCGGCATTGAAATGTCGATATAATGATTAATTTGTTACTAATAAATAAATAAAAAATTAAATTAAAAAATAAAATTACTTTTTGAAAGCTGAATTCTTTAACTAAATAATTAAAAAAAAAAAAATGTAACGATACGATTAATAGAACAAGAGATAATTGATTTAACGTGTTCAAGGATAGAGAAAACCATTGATATTGTCAAAAATCATAACTTTGTAAAAAAAATTTTTTAAGCAAAATACCGATACACGTGTCTTTTTATTTTGCTTCCTACACCTAGAAAAAAATTTGAACATAAATCGGAATTGTGACGCAAAAAAAGGTGTACGATTTGTAAAAAGAATGTCCCGTATACTCTTTTGATGCTAAAGTTCTTCATATATATAATATATTTAATAAATACAATATTATTTAAATTATTGAACCAAGGTAATCATGACATAACATTGATTGCAAATATAAATACAGGGTTGCCCATATTCGACGGACCCATCTGACGACGCCATAACTTTTGACAGAGATGCGAGATCGCTTAATGACATACCGCGTTTGAAGCGTCAGTCCAAGCAGATTTTTACCATGGAACAATACACGCCACGCTAGCGCTCTGAAATAGTTGAAATTTACATTCAACAGAACAAGTCAATTGTGAAAACTCAACGTGCTTTTAAAAAATCATGTCCGATGAAGCCCATTTCACATTGAATGGGACCGTAAATAAGCAAAATTGCCGTATTTACGCCACTGAAAATCCTGAGAAGATTCAAGAAGTGCCTCTTCACGACGAAAAAGTCACAGTTTGGTGCGGCGTTAGTTCGAAAACGGTCATTGGGCCGTTTTTCTTCCAAAATGAAAATGGCCATGCTGTTACCATCAACCAGGAGCGTTATCGCGACATGATGACCAATTTTGTGATCCCAATTATTCGTCGAAAGCGTATGAGACAGTTCTGGTTTCAACAAGACGGCGCTCCACCGCACACAAGTCGCATAACAATCGATTTTCTGAAGAAATTGTTTCCGGGCCGTTTGATGTCGAAAAGTGGTGATTTGGACTGGCCACCGCGTTCGCCCGATTTGACGCCGCCTGACTTCTTCTTGTGGGGATATTTGAAGTCAAAGGTTAACGTTAACAAGCCAAGGACCCTAGAAGAGCTCAAGGACAACATTCGTGAAGAAATAGCCGCTATTCCGGCCGAAATGTTGGCGAAAACGATGGAAAATGCTGCAAAAAGGGCACAAGACGCCATCAACGCCAGAGGCGGCCATTTGAAAGATATCATATTCAAAAATTGATGTAAACAAATCTACTTGGAACAAATTAAATGATTAAGATTGCCAACCGCCAAATTTTTTTTTTTTTCTTTGATTTTAAAAAAAAAAAACATGGGTCCGTCGAATATGGGCAACCCTGTATAATATTAATCGCATGTCATTTATGGTCGGCTATAACCCAAAAAAGAAGGGTATACTAAAACGAAAAAAAACGGAGCAAAGGGTGAAAATTGAAATTGACCTGCGTCATTCTTTTGCGTAGTGCGTTGACGGTTGGTTGTGAAATTACTTAATTTGTACAACGCGCAGCGGAGAATGTTTAAAAATCATGTAAGTGTCGATAAGATTATAAAAATAGTATGTTTTTTAACTAAAAACCTATTTAAATATTCTTAAATATTTTCAACATTCAGCCATATGTCCGATATATTCGTTTGCAAGGTAAGTTTGCTTTTAAATCAAAAAAGTCATATATAATAGTAATAATAAAAATATTTTTTATACAATTTCAAGGGAGACGGACGCAAAACAGACGCTGCCCTGCGAATATTCGTCAGAAGCCATTTTAATTTGTAACCACATATAAATGGTAAACAAAAACTTTCGGATTTCATATTATTTATCAACATATCTCTTATGTTATAAAATAAGATATTTTAATAAAATTAAAAAAAAAAAAATATATATATATTCTTTTTCATATGAATTGGGGGATGACATTTTTAGACATTGACATTAATGATTTCACTAAGGGTATCCTCCCAAAAGCCATCGATGAAATTGTCTCCCCCACGTCACCAACGAAATCATCAATGGCTTTTACGAATTTTCTCCATACAAAATTCGTATAAGCCACCGATGACTCGTTCGATGAAACGGACAAAATTGTCATACAGAGCGTCATGCATACGAAAACCGGCGACCCCATACAAATGTCTATATGAATTGTCATCGGATAGCCACCAGTGGCTGCTTCCCCTGTCATCGGTGGGTCGTCGTTTGATCCATACATATATGTACAACAAAAGTAGATAGGGTATGTTGGACTATTTTGCTGATTGCATTGATTGTGAGCGTTATGTATGTAACACTTACTTTGTGCTTTGAGCGGATATCCAATTTCTACTTTATCTGGGGACGCAATAAGGCGATTGCAATAAGGCAATAATAATAATAATAAACCAAACCCCGCTCTAATACATGTATATGCCAGAAATAAAAAAACGCAATAAGGCGATTGTAATAGGGCAATACAAAAACAAAAAAAAAAAAAAAAAACAAGAAGAAACTAATATCGTAAAATTAATAATAATAAAACTTCAGCATTTATTTATTTTAAATACATCATATGTTACATCAATTTAAATACATTATTTTTACCTTTAATTTAATTACAGGCAATTAAATAATTTGCATCGTATTACTAACTACTTGTATATATTAACCTTTTTGAATAGAAATAAGATAGTGAAATAAGTCATATATACATTTATCAATTTTGCCTTCTATCATAAAACATATAATTATCATTAAAATATACGACTAAACAAGACCTTAACGTTACAATGGAAAATAATACTACCTACATCTAATCCAGGAACCCCTCCTATTGATTCCAGTTGGGTAGCAAATTGTCAAGATATTTTTAGTTCTCTACGCATCCCGGATGCGATTAGAACTAAAGCACTTAAAGAATTTATAGGAAATGTGGAGGAAATTTTGGCAATAATTAAAGGGACGGATATGACTCCATATGGCAGAATGTTGCTGAGGGCTATCCGTAACAAGATTGAGGGTAGGGAAAATGATGCACTTTTGTCATCTGGTACTCCCTTTTATGTGGGATGATATCAAACAAACCCTGATCAATACATTCTCTGATAAGCGCGATGAATCCCCTCTTTTGTATAAATTGCAGTCACTAACCCTTCAAAAGTTGTCAGTCACTAAATTATTTGAATTAATTACGGAGATCAAGACAAACTTAGTTAATCAAATCGAAAATCAAGATCTTCCGAATACAATAGCTAATGCAAAGAAAGGTTCATACAATCACATATGTTTAAACACTTTTGTTGCAAGTATCAAAGGACCTTTGGGTTCTTTCGTTAGGTCGACTAAACCTTATTCCCTTGCAGAGGCATATGATTCTGCTATCAAAGAAAAAAATATTTACTATCAAGAACAAAACAGAAAACTAACATTTGAAAATACAGGTAGTGATATAGGACCCACCTTCAAGCGTTATGATTAGAGCTCGGATAGTCATGCAAATGCATGTTGCATGCATATTGTGCATATTTCATTCCTTAGAGCATATTTTGATCGAAAGTGCATGTTCGAGCATATTTTAATATTTCATTCATAAAAACTGATAATAATTTAGCTGTGACATATGATAATCATTCTGATGCGAATAACAACAAAAAACTTAATTCATTCTATTACAAATCTATTTAATTGTGTATAAGATTATTGCGTGGAATTGAAAGTAAATTGACTTTCACGTTGTTTATTTTCATCAAATGATCAACACTAGGTACATTGATAACTTATTAATGGATTCTCAATGACTAATCATAATAAACGCTTTATTATTATTATATTTATTATTTATTATATTATTCTTAAATTATCATTCGTCTCGTGGCATTCAAAGTTATCGGTTGTTTTAAATCAAATTTATACTGCGTATGAAAGTCGAATTCCCCAAAGTATTTCGGACTGATAGGTCAGTTTTATTTTGTACGTATTGTGAATGTGCAGTTCAAGGAAAAAAATATTCCAAGTAAATCAGCATATTGCATCAATAAAACACAAAGCTGCCAAAGATAGAATGAAGGAAAATGCCGATCAGGGAAGCCAATCGTTAAAATAGGATCTTGAACCAAAACCACACCAAATTTGTCGAAGTTCAATGTGAATCTGTGCAAAACTTTAGCTTTTAAATAAAGAACCGCCTTTTCCAATATATTATGACTATTTTTTGCATGATTCTTTCATATTTTATTGTATTTTTGAATGCATATTCTTGAGCATATTTTGCTATTTTTCGTGCATATTTGCATGCATATTTTGGCCTTTTTTCGTGCATAACTATCCGAGCTCTAGTTATGATCAACGGAAAGCGGTGGAGAATAAATCGAAAAACCAACAACAGTCTAACTCTTATAGATTTCGTAATAATAATAGGCAGTGGAACCGCAATAATTATAACGGAAATACTAACAGAAATGACAGTGTACGCTTTAAACAAAGTAATACAAACTCTGGTCAAAGATTGGCAATCTTACCACAGTCAGATCAGGTTAGCCAACAAAGTAGGCTCCAGGAAAATCTTTTTAATATTGAAGCACCGTATACTTTTCAAAATTTTTGCAAAGAAGCCGCAGGCAGAGAGAAAAAATAACGAAAATGACAGACCTTCCATATATCTGTATTGAATTACCCGTTGACCGAAAGTTAGTGTTTCTCGTCGATGCATCTAAAATTATTAAACTGGTCCAATCCCTGTTTTTGAAAACAGCATCGAATACACATCAAATACTTGAAGAAATCCGATTCCCTGCATTTAAGGAATTTAATACGTCCGGAAATTTTTCTTTCTTATTGTTCAAATTTCATAATTTCTTTGATGGAGTGTTTGGTATAGATATACTTCAACAAATAGGAGCAGAAATTGACTTAGTTAAGTTACAATTAAAAACGCCATTTGCTTGTTTACCCATTTATTGTCAAAATAAAAAGGAACCTGAATTACACGCTATAGAACCCGGGACTGTGAAAGTCTTTCCATTTAATGTAAATGTACAAAATGGCACAGTTTTGATTGAGCAAGACGAAATCGCTACGGGGCTATTTTTGTCAGAAGGACTGTATCAAGCAACAGAATACATTAGTTATTTGGAAGTAATGAATAGTTCAAATTCAATAAAATTTGTTGATTTAAATACGCCGGTTCACGAATGGTGGGAACAAGATAATTTTATAGAGTTAAATTTCTTGGATCGCTTAGAATTACAGGAACAGCCTTACATCAATTTCTTTAAACAATTAAAGTTAGATCACCTTAATGAGGAAGAGTATACACAATTGAAGAAACTTTGTATTAAATTTAAAGAAATATTTTACGATGAAGACACAAAACTAACTTTTGCCAGTACAATAAAACATAGTATCTCAACACAGGACGGTATTCCCATATACACCAAACCATTCAGATATGGACATTTTGAAAGACTAGAAGTAAAAAAATAGATACAAAAATTATTGGACATGAATATTATTAGAGATAGTTATTCCCCTTGGAGCGCCCAAGTCTGGTTGGTGCCCAAGAAGAAAGATACAGATTTAAAAAATGAGTGGAGATTAGTTGTAGATTTTAGAAAATTAAATGAAAAAACAGTTAAAGATAGATACCCTATGCCGGTCATTACCGATGTTTTGGATAAGTTAGGAAAAGCCAATTATTTCACTGCTCTAGATTTGGCTAGCGGGTATCATCAAATAGAGATGGCACCCGAAGATATACAGAAAACAGAAAATGTTGTTTAGTATGTTTAGATGACATTATAATTTTCTCAATATCGCTTCAAGAACATATGCAAGATTTGCAAAATGTTTTTTCGAAATTAAAGGCAACAAATCTTAAGTTATAAGTTGCAAAATCACAATTTCTAAGGAAAGAAATTGAATATCTCGGACATGTTGTATCAGCAGATGACATTAGACCTAATCCAAATAAGTTGACAGCAATTCAAAATTTTAAACTTCCAACAACAAGAAAGGAAATCAAGTCATTTTTAGGATTGCTAGGATATTACAGAACGTTTATTCGTGATTTTGCAAAATTGACAAAACCATTATCAGCTCAACTGAAAGGAAAAATAAAGATGGTTGAAATTGACAAAGATTTTGTAGATACATTTGAAGCATGCAAGACACTTCTTTGTAATGATCCTCTTTTACAGTACCCGGATTTTTCAAAACAATTTATATTAACCACAGACGCTAGTAATGTAGCACTGGGAGCGATTCCATCCCAGGGTAGTTTAGGAAATGATAAGCCTGTATCTTATGCCAGTAGGACTTTATCTGATACGGAGCAGAACTACAGCACAGTAGAAAAGGAAATGTTGGCTATTATTTGGGCAATAAAGTATTTCAGGCCATATTTATTTGGCCAAAAATTTAAAATTGTAACAGATCATAGGCCCCTAACCTGGCTAATGAACTTTAAGGAACCGGGCAGTAAACTTGTTGGCTGGAGACTTAAATTCTTAGAATATGATTTTGAAGTTATCTATAAAAAAGGGTTACAAAATGTTGTAGCAGATGCTTTAAGCAGAATAAATGTAGAACTAAACTATAACGATACCGATAACATTTACAGATCAGAAAAGCCACTCAATGATTTTAGGATCCAGTTAATTCTTGCAGAAGGTCTAATCCTGAGTTTTCGACGACAGTCCTTTTTAAAAATAAACTACGACGAACAATTATAAAACCAGAGTTCAACTTAATAAACTTAGCCAAAATATTAAAAACTGTTCTTAAACCTAATCGAATCTGTGCAGTGTACACAACGGACAAAATTTTTACTTTAGTTCAAGAAACATATTCAAAATATTTTGTTCACAGTAATAGTTACAAAATTATAAGATGTACTTTTTTTTTGACCGATTTGATAGGTACAGATAACCAAGAAAAACTAATTCGTGATCAACACGAGAACTCAAATCATAGAGGCTCGGATGAATGACACTGAAACTTAAGAGACAGTTCTTTTCCAAAATGTAAATGCAAAAGTAAAACAAACCATTAAAAACTGTAAAATATTTAAAACATTAAAATATGATAGGAAACCCCCTGAACAAGTTCATAAAAAAACAGAAACCCCGGACGGACCGTTGGAAATACTACATACAGATCTATACACTATTAACGGGAAATATGTAATTACTATAATTGATAAGTTTTCGAAATTTGCAGCAGCCTATACAATCCCAACCAGAGATAGTGTGTAGTATTAACACTATGGGCTATTTTGCAATTCATTCAAAACTTTGGCATTCCTAAAAAGTTAGTTTGTGATAAAGGCGCAGAATATCAAACAAATCTTTTTAAAAGTCTTTGTACCCAATATAATATACTCTTACATACTACTTCGTTCCAACAATCCTCCAGCAACGCTCCAGTCGAAAGATTACATTCGACACTGACTGAAATTTATAGAATCATCTTAGATCGAAAATCCAAAGAGAAGTTTGAATGTAATCATGAGGAAATTTTGGCAGAAACTCTTATTACATACAATAATTCAATCCATTCGGCTACTAAACTAACTCCATATGAACTTTTCACGGGTAGAACCCATTCTTTTAACAAAGATATTAAATTCGATAACTACCATGACTATTTAACTAAACTGAACACATTTCGTAAAGATCTTTATCCTAAAATTAAAGAGCAAGTAGATCCGTCCAAAATAATTAAGATTCAGAAACTGAACGAGAATAGGCACGAACCATTTCTGGTTACCCCAAATCAAACTGTATATAGAAAAGAGTATCGAAGGAACAAATTAACCGCGAGATTTACGGAACAGTTTGTTCACACCGACTCTGGACCCACTTTAATAACTAAAAAGAATCAAAAATTACATAAATCTAAAATAAGAAGGAATACTTCGCTTGCGTCTTCGGATCTTACATAAAATTCGTTATCAAAACAAACTAAAAACAATTTTCCTACACATGGTAAACTTAACACACGACCAAATTAAACTAGCTAATGTTAATAAATTGCAAATTTCATTAAATTCAATATAGAGAAATTTAGAAAATACTAAGCTGGAATCGACTGAAAACTGAAAATACGAAAACAAGACACATTAATTACTATCTCATTAAACAGTAGATACAAACTGAATCAAAACGGCAATTACAGAAATAACAAGAAGACATTTATCAATTAAGAAATCAAAATATTAATATGTTAATTGTTTCTAACATGTAAATTGTTAATACCAAAGTACAAATCGAATTTCGTTGTATTATATAATGTAAACAATTCCTTTGACTTGAACAATTACAGATGTAATCATAACCAAGTTTATTATGTAAAACAAAAATACGAAACTATGTGAAACTACTATGAAAACTACTAAAATGTATAAAGCTTGTAAATAATACGATTTTGCAAATTGGAACATAAAGAACAATCTGCCACCATCCCGAATCATTCGCTACGCTCCAGCCATACGTTCGTTTTGGCCCTCGCTTCGTGCTAGAGGGGAGGAGTTACGATGCCAGCTCGCTACAACAACAGCATCCTAGATCAGCGCCAGAGAGAACTGCTTTCCACGATCTAATGGGTTCCACGAAGCACGAGAGATAATTCATTTCGGATGTACATGCAAGGAAGTTCTGACTCACTGATTCTTGTTTTGACACTCAACGGAGGCGGTTGCTATTATTAAGAAGCCAATACAGAGTTTGAATAAATAAAGTTATAACGTTTACGACTAAGCCCACATTATTCTTGTGACCTCCCAAACCCTTAGCGAGGGGACGAGTGGTAACTCGCGCAATTTCATTTCACATTTGGCGCGCTTTTCCGCCATTTTCCCAAGCCTTAGCGCAATTTCCCGCGCTTCTGCGCATCGCGCTTATATATTCGTTGCCCTTATATATCGGTCAGTGCGTCATTTTCCGCTAGTCAGCAGTTACCAAAGAGTGAGCCTCACCCATGCAGCGCTGCCAGTGTTTTTGATCTCGCTTTCGCCCTTTTCGTTTTTGGTCGCTGGACTATTGCAAGCGTTTTTTGTGTTATCGCTGTGTTTTCGGTATTTGTGCTGAGCGTGTGCTCCTCTACAATTTGTGCGTGGCGTTTATTAGTTCCGTAAGGAATTAATAAATTAATTAATAGTATTCTAAACGACTTCGTTCAAATTATACGACAAATCCCCCACAGTGCAGACGTTCGGCATATACCACTCGTTTATTTTTTTATTTGTTTAAATAATAAAAATAAATTAAAATTTATATTTTTAATTTAATTAAAATAATAAATCACAATGAGCAACAAGGAAATCAAAGCGCTTAAAAATAAACGAGATGGAATTATGCGAAGTATATCCCGAACTCAACAATATTTGGAAGAGGGTCGATTATCTTTGAATCCAGTCGAATTAGAATGTCGTTTGGAAATATTAAGTTCGCACATTGAAAATGCTTCGACAATCCAGAATCAAATCGATGCGAGAGACCCAGAAGATTTGTTCCGGGAAGAATTGGAAGAGACCGCAGTATTGGCCAAGTCTCTGCTAATTTCCCTTATAAACAAAAGAAGGCGTGCGAGCGTCGATGAATCCGCTCCACCGGCAAGGCGCACCCCCCAATGCCGCTTGCCGAGCCTGAATCTTCCAACGTTTAGCGGAAAGCACTCCGAGTTTAAAAATTTTATAAGCCTTTTCGAAACGTTTGTTGACAAAGATGACACTCTGCACGATATTGAAAAATTTAACCATTTAATATCGTGTCTAGCTGGAGACGCTTTAGGCACAGTCAGGGCATTTCAAGTAACCGCGGCCAACTATCCCAAGGCCCTGGCTACCCTGAAGCGGGTGTACGATAATGATTGTCTGATTTTCTTCGACAATATATCGACACTTTTTAATCTGCCAAAAATGTCCCAGCCATCAGCTACAGCCTTGAGGAACCTGATCGACACAGTCAGAGCTCTTTATGACTCGTTGCTGTCTATTGGGGATGACAAACGAATTACGAATGCCATCCTCATTCATTTAATAATGAGCAAAGTCGATCCAGGAACAAAAAGAAAGTGGGAAGAACAGTTAGACTATACTTCGCTTCCGCTTTGGAGCGAATGTGAGTCGGCACTGGACAGGCGATACCAGCACATGGTCGCCGAAGAGGCTTCCAAGCCGAAACATGTTCAACCAAGCCAAACTTGTCCGAAGAAATAAAAGCTTTTCCTTGATCGCTGCCAGGGATGACCCTTCCCTATGTGTGTTTTGCACATCAGCAGAGCATCAAATAGGAAACTGCGTTTCTTTCGCAGCTCTAACAGTGCAGCAGAGGTTCGATTTTGCCAAAAAAGTGCCCTTATGCATTAACTGCCTTCGTAAGGGTCACACGGTCAAAAAATGCAAATCGAACAGGTGCAGGGTGTGCAAATCTTCACACCACACTTTGCTGCACTTATACTCGCCTAAGAAAAATCTCGCGTTTCCGCCTCCTCCTCAGCCCACGCTCATGCAAGAGACTCCATCCACTTCACATGTTTTGCATGCGACTGCTTCGGATAGAGTCATTCTTGCCACAGCTATCGTGAGCGTATTATCGGAAAGTGGCGAATTTGTTGTGGCTCGAGCGTTGCTTGACTCTGGTTCACAAATAAATTTTGTGACCGACGAGCTCGCTCATAGACTACAAATTAAAAGAGAGGATGTGTGTATGAGCTTGCGGGGCATTGGTGAAACTAATGCCCAAGCAACAAAGAAAATACATACAATAGTGAAGTCGCGAGTAGGGAGCAGCCAGTTGTCGTCCGATTTTTATATCTTAAAGAATATTTCTGGTTATCATCCGGATCAAGCGGTGAACACCAGCGGGTGGAGGGTGCCTGACAATATTAAGTTTCTTCCATTCTTCTTCAAGCCCCAAAAAAATAGACATGCTTATCGGCGCAGATTCATTTTTTGAAATTCTGTCAGTCGGGCAGATAAAGCAGGGGCCTGAACTTCCCATCTTACAAAAAACGGTTCTCGCCTGGATAGTGTCAGGGAGATGTACCTCGGAAACCAAAATTAAGGCAGAAAATTCGGTAGATCTCAGCTGTCAGGAAGAAACGTTGGAGTCAATCGACACAACCCTGCAGAAATTTTGGTCTGTGGAGGACTTGCCGCCTAAGGCTAAAGTCCATACTCCTGAGCAGCAATTTTGTGAACAACACTTTGAGAAGAATACTCAAAGACTGTCGTCCGGGAGATTTTCGGTTCGTCTGCCGTTCAAATCTGACCCGAATTCTCTTGGTTCTTCGTATGAAGTTGCGAAACGTAAATTTTTGTCGCTGGAAAGGAGACTGTCCAAAGATCCTTCATTAAAAAAAAATGTATCTGGACTTCATAGAGGAATATGCGTCAATGGGCCATATGTCTTCTACTGATAATAAAATTCCAGATGGTCCACACTACTTCATTCCGCATTAATGCGTGCTGCGGCCTCAAAGCACCTCAACCAAGTTGAGAGTGGTGTTCGATGCCTCAAGCCGCACATCGACGCAGGTTGCGTTGAATGATATCTTGATGGTAGGCCCCACTATTCAAGAGGAGCTGTATTCGACGCTACTTCGGTTCAGAATGCACAGGTTCGCCCTTGCAGCGGACATTTAAAAGATGTATCGCCAAATGATGGTGGACGAAGCTGACCGAAACTATCAGCTCATAGTGTGGAGACGAGATCCTTCTGAGTCTCTGAAGATCTTTAGATTAAATACCGTGACATACAGAACGTCGCCAGCACCCTTCATGGCAATCCGATGTTTAATGCGGCTTGGAGAGATGGCGCAAGCTAAGTATCCAAATGCCGCAAAGGTCATTCAGAATGATTTTTATGTTGACGATTTGTTGACAGGCGCCGGATGCGTTGAGAACTTGCAAAGCCTTCGTGATGAAGTTTCTCAGGTTTTGCAAGAGGCAGGTTTCGAATTGTCAAAGTGGTTTTCAAACTGCTCAGAGATCTCCGCATCTGACAGCGCTATCATGCCATTATTGGCTGACTCAGATGTAACTAAAACCCTTGAAGTCACGAAGGCAAAGATGCTTCTACAGGAGCTGTGGCTTCGAAAATTAGATTGGGACGAGTCGCTACCGATGCAGCTACAAACGTCGTGGGAAGCCTTCAAAACAACTCTGCTGCAACTGCCCAAAGTCAAGGTATCGCGATTCGTTCATACAGATCCGCAAGTCCAGATTGAAATACACGGTTTCGCGGACGCTTCCATGCGAGCATATGGAGCGTGCATCTACGTTCGCACTCAAACTGCTGAAGGTTTAAAAGTGTCATTACTGACTGCCAAATCCAAAGTAGCTCCCCCTCAAGACGAAAACTTTGCCTCGCCTTGAGCTGTGTGCAGCTCACTTTCTAGCAGATCTTCTTAATCGTGTAAGGCCATTACTAAATTGCCCTATCAAAAAAGTGGTCCTATGGACCGACTCCGAGATCACTCTGCATTGGATCAAAACTCATCCTTCGTCGTTGTCCGTTTTCGTCTCAAACCGAGTAGCTGAGATCCAAGAGTGGTCGGAGAATGCAATTTGGTGACACGTTCCCACGTTAACCCAGCGGATATAGTCTCTCGAGGATGTGACGTTGAAGATCTCCTAACGTCCATTTGGTTCGCTGGGCCGTCATTTTTACTCGACACAGAAAATAATTGGCCTGTAAATCAACACTTTGAACTATTCGGAGGTGTAAGAAAGTTTTACAGCCTTTCGAAAAAAACATTACGCCAAGAGAATTGAATTTTGCGTTTGAGAAAATTGTAGAAGTCATCCAATTACACGAATTTAGTGACGACATAGGCAAAATTCGGAAAAAGAAACCGGTATCAACGCAGATTCGAAAGCTAAATCCCTTTGTGCAGGAAAATAAATTAGATTGGTGCTCTTCGACATTATTGCGAGTTGGTGGTCGGTTATTGAATGCTCCTATCCCGTACGAAGCCAAATTTCCGTTGTTGCTAACAAAAAGCTCACAGTTCGTTAAAACCTACGTGTCGTATCTGCACGTTACGAATTACGAATCACGCTGGTCCACGAGCTCTTGTGAGTCCACTGCGAGAGAAAGTCTGGTGCATGCGCTGCTTTCGATCCAAGCCGCAACTCTTGACGCAAATTATGGGGAACTTGCCATCAGACAGACTCCGAGCTCTCCGCCCTTTTAATATCTGTGGCGTCGATTTTTGTGGGCCATTTAGCACAACATATCGCATCCGTGGTAAACCACCGTACAAGTTATATGTGGCCTTGTTTGTGTGTTTTGCGTCCAAAGCGGCCCACTTAGGGTTAGTGTCTGACCTTACCACTGATGCATTTCCAACGCGACCAACTTCATCGGCGCGGATCGGCATCTGAAAGAGTTCCGGGCCCGTCTGGAGGAGCAGGGAAGCGGTATAGAAGCATTCGCATCAAAAAAGGATTCGAGTTTGCGTTCATACCGCCCAGAGCACCTCACTTCGGCGGTCTATGGGAAGTAGGTGTGAAGTCTGCAAAGCACCTGTTCCTTCGGACGGTCGGTCACGACCTCTTGACCACGGAGGAGCTCGGAACTCTCCTCGCCAGCGTGGAGGCGGTGCTGAACTTGAGGCCCATCGGAGCGCTAAGCAGCGACCCCAGCGACGGCGAAGCCCTAACCCCTGGGCATCTCCAGATTGGCGGCCCGCTTATCGCTCCACCACCGTCAGCACTCCCGGACCAGATCAGCCCGACCTACTTGCGAAGATGGCCCAGTGTCTCGTCGCTCAGGCACAGGTTCTGGCAGCGATGGTCCCGGGAGTACGTCTCCAGCCTGCAGACGAGGCAAAAATGGAACCAGGAGGTCCAAAACTTCGTCGTGAGAGCTCTCGTCGTCGTCGGCGAGGACAATTTGCCGCCCCAGCAGTGGAGGATCGGGCGCGTAGTGGCGGTGCACGTCGGCGCTGACGGGAAGGTCCTAGTGGCGGACATCAAGACGGCAGAGGGGACGTTTAGGCGAGCGATCCATCGTTTGGCTCTGTTACCGATGTTGTCCTGAAGGACGTCGTCCCTTCAGAGGGGGCGGTGCTTGCAGATTTCTCTGTAAATGTTAATGTAAAGCGGGGATCGGGGGTTAAAAAAGCTTTCTCGCTCAGGCGAATTCGGGCGCCGCTCTCCCGCTCAGTACTTTAGGTTAGCATGTAAGACAATTTTATGGAATTAAAGTTAGTTGAAAATTGAACTCCCTATCGTACGCACTGAGTTACTTTCGTCTCGATTTCGTTGTCGTTCTTTCGATTTGAATAAAACCCTCGCAAAAGAATAACCACTGCATCATAAGTATCGCGTTTTATTCGGCAATATAAACTCATATTGTTTTTCATAGTACAAAATGAAAGTTTTAAATTTTGTTGTTATAATTTTGTATCCTAATCTTATGTATAGCCATACTACTAATTTCTATTTTACAAAATGTTTATTCTGTTCTTATTAACTGTTTGTTTTTTATCTTCTAGTAAACTATTGATTTCTTTTACCCTATTTCCGCGATTGTATGCAGATCTAACTTATATCTTGTTTTCATATTTTAAAAAAATTTTCATATCCTATTGATACACTCATATTTATATATTTATTATGTATAATACATATATATATTATAAGTTTTCTTCTACTATTCCCTTTTCTTATTGCTTTTCCTGTTTTATCCAGTTATTTCTCAAGGATTATTTCATATGGACAATATGTGCCTTAGATGGGGTGTAGAGTCAGATGATATGTGCAGTCGATGTTATTTGCACAAGCATATTATAGTTGAATTTTTATGTTCCGTTCCTATGCCCGCAATGAACGTCTTTTTATTTATAGCAGCTTGGACATTTTTGTATGTACTGAGTCATACTTTTTAGCGTCCTTTGTCATTGGCCAAGGTTCTTTTGTAATAACTGCGTGACCTCCTTGTTTTTGGTAATCATGCCGTGTAGACAATATAGCTTCTTTCAATTTTTATTTGGGTCACCGGGTTGAGAAGCACTCTCAGTAATTTCCATATTTTATTGCCCATTTATTAAAAATTATCTTTGAACTTGTTCAAAGATTTTTCCCAAGCACTATGGTCCAAACGTCGATTTTTTTGGCATAAACTCTGAAAATTGACTTACAGAATTCAAATTTTGCACACTATTTTTTCTTTTTAAGAAGAGTAAGCAAAATAAATTTTAAGTCTATGCGATCACGCCTTCTTTTGCCTCCCATACTAAATAATTCCTAGTATTATTCTTAAAAATTAAGATTCAGATAAGTTACTTACATTTATGTATGTGTAATAAATTTTAATAAATCAATTGGTTTTTGTTTTAAACATAGTCTTCTTCTTCTTCTGCTTCTTCTTCTTCTAGTTCTATAGAGCATCCTTCGTTTAGGTCCTCATCAGAATCAGAATCAGATTGCACGTCAAATTCTTTTTCATTTGGGTTTTTGTTTTCGGGAGACGGCAACTCCAGAAGACTTAATACTTCTTTAGGAAGAGGTTTTTTTATGTTTTTCCTTTCTCTTTCCTTTAAACAAATGCTAGATAGTAAAGGATCAGAAGAATCTATCGCCCTGTGGAAAAGGTCAGTCATAGTATTGATTCGACTATTTTTCCTTGCCTGTGAGAGTCTGTCTTTTTTGTAGATTTTATTCCGTGCCCCTGAAGCATTTTCGCCTAAGCACCCTAGTGGAACCAACGTCGAATTATTTATTTGAAAACCGTGGACTAATACCTTGTGAATTGTTGGTGATATTGGGTACCACGGTTATTTATGCATATATAAGTCAAACGTTTTCTTACAAAAAAATTCGAAACTTTTCAGAGTTTATATAGTGGTTACAGGAAATTGCTACTTATATAACGTGGAGCTTATTTAAAAGGGTTTCGTCAAAGCCGGTTATGGATGATAGTTGTTCACATTTTGCAAAAGCTCTTCTTGCTGTATTACCGTCATTGCTGTTGCCGCTGCCATTCTGTTTCAGCATGCTTATTCAAAGACCCATATAATTCCAAAACGTTTCCTGAATATGTTTTTTGCGAGCCCTCACTGTAATCTTGTCATCACCTTTTACATGCCATTTTTGTATTTCCATTCTATATGATATATTTAGGACAAATTCTAGAAACCTGATCCAAGCATGTAGAGGACTCACTCCAAAATGTAAAGCTTCAAGCTTGAGGGTAAAGGTTTTCGAGCAAAAATCTTTGGTTTCCAATACTTTTGTTGGGGTGACACCACAAATTGGACAACATTGAGTTGATTTAGTACCAGTTAGTACGTTTAGTACTTTCCCATCATTGAGTGTCATATGCATTTTAAAGGTTACTGTCACATCATAAGCCTCATCCAGTTTATAGGAAAACGTTTTCAGATTATCAATTTGAAAGTCTAGCTGATTTTTTTCCATAATTATGTGATCACTAGTTTCTTTAACAAATTGAATTTTTAGCGGCCTGCAAAATCGAATAGACTGCGGTGTTCTGTTAACCCAGATGTTTCGCTGAATTCAGTCAATCATTTTTATGGGTATAACAGAAGTAACAAATAATGAGTGATCTGAAAGCTGTACGTCAGGTGTTTGTATTTTAAACTTCTGCTTGTATGCACTTTGTCCAGTTGACCCATCAAAGCCATAACTGCAAATTAATTTGAGTTCAGAACTATCAGGAAATTGCTTGAAAACATCGGACTGCATTTTAATTAGTCGCTGTGCAGTATGATTCAAATGGTTGAATAATACTCAAGTGAAACTTGAGCAAAAGTTTCTGTAACTTCAATACTTCTATCACTTGATTGTAACTAGGATAAATATCGCTGTGATGATTTATGTTCAAAGCCCTAGTGTTGACATATTGCTGTTTGGTTAATGAATTTTCCAAAATGTAAGCTAGAGCTTCATTTGGTGTAAGTTGACTCGGTTTTTGCACTTGAAGTTGCTTTCTTAACTCCGTTGTGTTTTCAGGTGCTGTAATCGTTTCTTGAAGGACCAGAGCCACGTTCCTATTGCATTGCTTCTTAGCGGAAACTGCTGCAGCATGCATAAGCAAATTTGTTTCATGACCTTTTTCATTTGCTAGTTCAGATACCAATTTCCTTTTCAATCTTGGACCTGCGTTTGTATACGACAACGTTGGGCGTCCAGGTTGTTGTGGTGTCTTACGGTTTTCCTTTAAAGAAATTGATATTTTAGTAAGCGCACACACATGTGATGTTTCCTTCGCAGCCAAACTTGAACTGCCTCTTTATTGAAGATCCTCTTCCTTCATGCTCTCTCGTGAGAGGGAGCATAGTGTTGTATAATACTTAAATCTAATATTGCACAGTGTTGCTTAGGACTAACTTACTACTACAATTCGGCTATCCTGACATGGAGGATCTCCTGATACTCTTGGACATACTTCTTGTGACCATACTACATTTACTTACATTACTATTATGTTTTTATTTTTATCATTTACATTTTTATTACTTTTTTCTATACATTTATGGTTATTTATTTCTTTTACTTTTACATTTTCATTACATTTATCATTTTCTTTTTCAACATTCTCTACTTCTTTAAGGCTTACATTATCATCACAAATTTCGTCTTCATCTGAATTTAATTCATCACTATCTTCATTTACATTTATATTTTATATCCATGGTTTCATATTATGGATTGCCCATATGCCTGAGTATGGTATCTGAGTTTGTTGGAAACCTTCCACATCTCCTACTACATATCTATCATTGTCTAAAACTTTTGTGATTGCATAGGGTCCTTAAAACTTGGGGATTAATTTGCTAGACGCACCTTGTTGTGAGTTAAAATTTCTGAGCATAACATAATCACCTACAACAAATACTTTGGGCTTTTGTCTTTTGAAATCAACATAATTTTTATTATAATCCTGTACTTTACGCTGCGCTACCTCAGCATTACGTCTTATTACTTCTAAACTTTTCTTTGTTTCTATTTGTTTCAAATCTACCACATTTTCTTTCAGACTATCTTTAACACTACCTAACTGTTTCACACCGAAAAGCATTACGCTTGGATATTCATTAATACTTCTGTGTTTTGTGTTGTTCATTGTATACTCTACTCTATCTAACACTTTTGGCCAATCTTCATTTTTCTCTACGTTTCTTATTTTGGCAATTATTGGGCCTAAATCTCGATTAACTCTCTCTACTTGCCCGTTAGCCTGAGGCGAGCCAGTAGCTATTAGGATGTGTTCTACATTATTAGTCTGCAAAAATTCTTTGAACTCATTTGATGTGAAGCAAGTGTCCCGGTCTGAGATTATTATTCTTGGCCTACTATACGATTTAAAATAGCTTGTAAGCGCGTTAACAGCTTCCTTTGAGTTGGTTGTTTTTGTAGCATACAATTTCACGAACTTTGTATATGCGTCTATCACAACTAAAATATGTTTATAAGTCGTTCTTAAACCTTGTATTGGACCGTAGTGGTCAATGTGCATTACATCAAATGGTTTGGATCCCTTTGGAATCGAATGTAAAAATCCCTCAGTTTTTCCGACTTTTGCTGAAAATGCTATACATTTTAAACAGTTTTTGATATGAGCGTCAACCTTTTTTCTTATATTGGAAAACCAATAAGTTTTTGTGATTAAATCTGTAACTTTGTCAGTGCCTACGTGTCCAGATTCATCATGGTACTTGTACATAACGTTATCTTCCACACTTTCTGGCACACAAAACAGTAATCTATCCTTACTTTTCTTGTAAACTACTCCATTTCTCATTTCGTAGATGCTATCTTCTTTTTCTACCAACATATCTTTAATTTTCTTTAACTTTTCATCTCTACCTTGGCAAATTATCAGGTGTTCTTCAAACGTATTTTCTTCTATAACTACTATAGTATGATTCCTACTGAGTGCATCAACATGCGTCATTCTCTAACCCGCTCTATGTTCAAGATCGTAGTCATAATTCGAAAGTTCAAGTACCCACCTAGCTATTCTCGGATTTATTTCTTCTTTATTGAGCGTAAGAGCCAGCGAATTACAGTCTGTTACGATTTTAAATCTTAACCCTTATAGATATACACGAAACCTTTTCAAAGCGTTTGTAATAGCTAACGTTTCCAGCTCAAAGCTGTGATACCTCGACTCAACCTCTGTAGTCCTCTTAGAAAAATAAAATATAGGGTGAAACCTATTGTCCGCTTTCTTCTGCATAAGAACTGCGCCATACCCTAAAGAACTTGCATCGCAATGCAGTTCCGTTTCGTCTTTGGGGTCATACAATGCGAGAATGCTGCATCTCCAAATATAAACTTTTTATCTTTCCTGGTTAAATCGTACAGCGGTTTTGCTATTAGCGAGAAGTCTTTGACAAATCTTCTGAAATAGAAACACAGACCAACAAAACTTTGTACTTCATGAGCATTAGAGGGTGTAGGAAAATTTGTAATGGCCTCAATACCTTTTTCATCAGCTTTTATTCCTTCCTCTGTTATTACATATCCCAAATACTTTATTGTTGACTGAAAAAATTCACATTTATCCAGCCGAAGCTCAAGCCTATTTTCCGTAACTCTCTTAAAAACTTCTTTTAATAACTCTCTTAAAAACTTCGTTTTCTGTCGCTATCATTAAATCATCAAAGTAAATCGACAATCTCCCATCCCTAACCAAATCAGCAAAAATTTTATTAATATATCTTTGAAAAGTTGAGGGGCCATTTTTGAGCCCGAACGGCATTCTAAGAAATTCGAACTGACCTAGAGGCGTTACAAATGATGTATATTTGATCGAATCTTTATCCATGAAAACATAATAAAACCCATTTTTCAAATCTAACTTAGTAAAAACTTTCTTTCCTACCATACGTTCTAATAGGTCATCAATCAACGGTATAGGATAATTGTCTTTAGCAGTTACTTTATTGAAGTGAAACTTCTTTATCGGCGTTGGAAAAAATTTAGAGTCACATTTTTTTTTTGGTTACGCGTCACATTTCTCGGTTACGCGTCACATTTCTCGGTTACGCGTCACATTTCTCGGTTACGCGTCACATTTTTCGGTTACGCGACACATCCCCATCCCTCTCTAACCACTGACGAACGATCTCTCTATCTTCTTCTATCCTCTCTCGCTCTCAGCGCGCTCGCACAAAGTTGAGAGCGTAAAAATTTAAAAATAGAATACGGTTGCGTGTGTGAGAACAAGTAAGTGCGTATGTATGTATGTATGTATGCTTACTTGAGCAAGAAGACGATTTTTAAGCCGAAATCCTTTCTGTGCCAAAACGAATTAATTTACAGCAGTAGAAAAAAGGGTGAGAGGTGTGAGTGTCAAAAGAAATTCTAATTGAACAGGTTGCATACAGATATTAACAGTTTAATTGATGTATTAGCTTATTACAGCTTAACTATGCATTAACTATTTTTGATTGGCACCTTAATTCTTATCCATTTTTTTCATCAGAGAAGCATAATTTTTGGAACATAGAGTTTTCTAACCACTCTTGAATTACGAATTAAATTTTATCGAAATCGTATAACCATGTCATATAGCTGCCATATAAACAATAGTCGAAAATATGGAAAATTAATAGGAAAATCGTCATAGCTTCGATGTTGTATTTTGTTCGACATATGTAAATACATATGTATGTATTTGATGACTGCAAGGGTATATACATAAGCTTCTTTTCTTGTTTAAAAATAATATAGTAAAATCTCAGATGTTGAATATTAAATTAAATTCCTAGTGATTTTTTGTTAATAGTAAAAATACCTGACCTCAATATAAATTTATACAAAATCATTGTAAATTAATGATAACTATAAAAGTTCCAGATGCTAAAAATGGGCTAGGAAATTTATTCTTTTTTAAAAATGCTACCTTGTTATTTGTTAAAATAGCTGCGAGACAACCCGTTTTTAGAACATTGCCATGTTTTTCAAGCGAAAAACTTTACCGGAAAGAATTTATTGTCTTCTCAGATGTTTTTACTATATTATTATACTCTTGCAGAGCAAAGGGTATTATAATTTCTGTCAGAAGTTTGCAACGCAGTGAAGGAGACACCTTAGACCCAATAAAGTATACATACATATTCTTGATCAGCATCACGATCAGAATCGAAATACGAATGTACGTCTGTCCGTCTGTCTGTTCCTATGTAAACTAGTCTCTCAGTTTTAAAGCTATCTTGCTAAAACTTTCCCAAAAGGTGTGTAGTTATCTCAAGCAGTATATACATAAGTCGGAACGGGCAGGACCGGTCGACTATATCTGATAGCTCCCATACGAGAGAGTGAAACAAAAAATTCTCATGCTGTTGTTTTTGATCAGATCGGCTTGATTTCTTCAAGATGGAGTTTTCTAACTACTATTGAATTTGGGATAAAATTTTATTAAAATCGGATAACTCTTTCATATAGCTGCCATACAAAAGATCGAAAAATATATATATAAATAGTGGAAAAAAATTATAACGTCGTTGTTTTTCAACGGATAAGCATGATTTTTGGAATATAAAGTTTTTCCACGACTCTTGAATTACGAATTAAATTTGATTAAAATCGGACAACTATATCATATAGCTGCCATATGATCTATAGACAACAAGAAAGAAAGCTAACTTTGGCAAGCTGAAGCTGATATACCCTTGCAGTCACTAAATATGTCTAACAAAATACATAAAAGCTAAACGGCATCGAAGCTATGACGATTTTTCTATTAATTTTCCAAATTGTTCATATGACAGCTATATGATATAGTCGTCCGATTTTGATGAAATTTAAATTGTATTTCAAGACTCATTAGAAAATTCTTTATTTCAAAAATCATGATTGTCTGATGAAAAACAACGATGTTATCATTTTATTTCCGTTATTTATATATAGATTTTTCGATCTCTCCTATGGCAGCTATATGAATCGGAGTACTACGATTTTTATGAAATTTTTTTCTCGATTTAAGATTATTTAAAAAACTTGATGTTCCAAAAATCATGCTCATGGCATTAAAAACCACGACATTATAATTTTTTTTTTCATTATTTATATGTATATTTTTTGATCTCTCCTATGGCAGCTATATGATAGAGTTATCCGATTTTGATAAAATTTAATACGAAATTCAATAGCAGTTAGAAAACGCCATCTGGAAGGAATCAAGTCGATCTGATCAAAAACAACGGAGTAAGAATTTTTTATTTCATTCTCTTGTATGGGAGCTATCCGATATAGTCGGCCGATCCGGCTCGTTCCGACTTATATACTGCGTGCAATAACTGCACACCTTTTGCGAAAGTTTCAGCGAGATAGCTTTAAAACTGAGAGACTAGTTACATAGAAACCGACAGGAGGACAGACAGACATACGGACAGTCGTACAGACGGATTTCGATTCTGATCGTGATGCTGATCAAGAATATATATACTTTATGGGGTCTGAGGTGTCTCCTTCACTGCGTTGCAAACTTCTGACTGAAATTATAATACCCTTTTGCTCTGCAAGGGTATAAAAATATGGAAAACAAGAAAAGAAGCTAGCTTCGGCAAGCCGAAGCTTATATACCCTTGCAGTCATCAAATATGTTCAACAAAATGCATAAGGGCTAAACAACTTCGAAACTATGACGATTTATCTTTTAATTTTCCATATTTTCGACTATTGTTCGTATGGCAGCTATATGATATAGTTGTCCGATTTTGATGAAATTTAATAAGTAATCCAAGAGTAGTTAGAAAATGATGAATTCCAAAACTTATGCTTGTCTTATTAAAAACAACGGCGTGAGCATTTTTTACTTCATTCTCTCGTATGGGAGTTATCCGAAATAGTCGGCCGATCCGGCTCGTTCCGACTTATATACTGCGTGCAATAACTACACACCTTTTGGGAAAGTTTCAGCAAGATAGCTTTAAAACTGAGAGACTAGTTTAGGCAGAAACGGACAGGAAGACAGACGGACAGACTCACAGACATATTTCGATTCAGATCGTGATGCTGATCAAGAATATATATACTTTATGGGGTCTGAGGTGTCTCCTTCACTGCGTTGCAAACTCCTGGCCAAAATTATGGTACCCTTTGCTCTGCAAGGGTATAATGAATAGCAAAATCGTCCTAGCTTCGTTGTTGTTCAGCCTTTATGCATTTTGTTTGACATATTTGATGACTGCAAGGGTATTCGGCAAGCGGAAGCTAGCTTATTTTCTTGTTTTTAAAAAACAATACTCATAGGAAACGTGTCGAATAATGTAAATATTGAAGAAATAAATTTAAAAAACTAAATTTATAATTTATATTAATTTTTAACACTTTTAATATTTTAATGACAATTAAAATCCTAACATATCTTCCTTTTTCCCTTTCTTTAAGTCTCGGAAATCTAAAGTTTTAGATTTGTATAAATATAGACAAGACTGATAAATTAGTTCGCCAAAGAAGTTTCACTTCTGACATGTGTACTTTGTACGCACACACTTTTTTTAAACGTTTATAATTTACGCACAATCTAAATTCACCTGACTTTTTCAGTACCAACAAAGGTGGAGATACGTATTCAGAATCACTAGGCTGAATATAGCCTAAGGCCAAACTTTTATCTAAAATTTTTTGCAATGCTGTTTTTTCGGCGAAAGACAATCTCCTAGGAGAACAACTAAAAGGTTTGTCATCACTAATTCTTATTTTCATTTTACATTTAACATTTGGTTCAGCAGGGCGAATCGCCTTTATATACATTTGATCAAGCATATCTTCAAACATTTTCTTTACTTTGTAACTTATATGTTTTCCTAACGTATACGAAACTTCAGCATTTTCTATTACATCCATTGCTAATAAAAATGCTTCAAAATTATTTTTGTTGGTTTGTTTCGATTTAAATTTATATTCGTGCCTACACTTATTGCCGTTTCATTATTAATTTCTTTCCTTATTTCTTTACCTATACCTTTATTTACTTGTTTACTTATTTTTCCATTTATTCCTTTACCTATTTCTTTACTTGTTTCTTTACGGAATTCGTTTTTTACTTTTTCAATATCATTTAAAACAACCATTTTTATTTTACTAGCCGATAGAAAATCTCGGCCCAAATCCATTAAATACCCAGTAGACTCGTCAGTGACAACAATGGCTTCAATGCCAACTTCTTTATTAAATATAGAAACAAAACAAAATATTTTTCCAATTGTAATTAATTCGCTTCCGTTGATGCCAACGTACTTTTTATCAGAAACATAATCAAAAATTTTTTCATTTTTTGGAACAGCTGATCGCTTTAAAATTGTTATCGGACTGCCGGAGTCTAAGAGACATTCTATGGGGAAATACTTCTGATTAATCTTACCAAATTTTACATTTAATTTTCTTACATATTCGTTGTTCGCTCCTTCTTTGGTCTTCTTATTCAGAGAGCACTGCCAAGCCTTGTGACCCAACTCATTGCAAACGCCAAATCCGCACGAACTGGCTTACGGCACTCTGCCGCGATATGACCTTTGATATTACAGTTGAAACATATTATGACCCGCTGGTCCGGGGCCACCTTTCAATCAACCCTCTGGTCCGGGGTCAATGCACTATCTGCCCACTGGTCCGGGGCTGATACACTGTCTGCCCACTGGTCCGGGGTTGATACACTGTCTGCCCGCTGGTCCGGGGCCGACTTTTTAAATTTGCGCTGTTCTCTCATGGGCAGCCTTGGCCTTTGTATATATTGAAATGAACGCAAAACATCAGCTGATGAAGCAAAACATTGCAGTTTTGCCTGGTTACGTACATAGTTGCTCATCTGGTATACCGTCTATTAAATACTGGACCAAATCCTCATCAGACATTTGTAGACTTGTAGACATCAATACTTTATCAGCATGGTAGGCAGCAAACTTTTCGTCTAATTGCCATTTACGTTGCACGAACTTGCGTTGAATTTCGACCACATTAGCCTTTATGCCGTACATATTTTTCATCTGTCCGAAAATTTCATCCATTTCAGCCGAGAAGAGCAAAGGGTTTGCTAAAAACCACAACAATGCTTCGCCCTTGAGGCGAGCACACAGTAACTGGCGTTCTATTTCGCTGCCTATTTTAAATATGTTGCACACGCTGGACATACGCAGTAACCACTCGTTAACGTCTCCACTGCCATCAAATTCTGGTATCAGCTCTTTAATTGTCTCAAAAGGCACCATACATTTATTGCGTAGCTCAGCATTTTCGCATTGTAGTTTTAATACAACATGACATATCATCTTTATTTGACTGTACACCGCAGCCAGAAGCCACCGTACTGCATTTTGCCTCACATTCGTCAAACGGTACTTTTTCATTTTCGTTCTCCTCTACTTCGTCGCTGGGCAACGCGGCTGCGCTGCCTACATATTCTGCAACATACATTTTTGCAGCTGCGCGGCTGCTCATCGGAATTTCACAACAGTCGCGACAGCCTATGGCGCCGTCGCAGTCGCTTACATTTTCGGCTACTTTTTCATTTCAGTTGCTTCACTTTTTTCAAGGTCTTTACTTTTCTCAATCGACACATTTAGTTCATTTGCATTACTTTTTACAACTTCGCAATAATTTTCATTACTTTTTTCAATACTTTTATTAGACTCAATACTTTTTGGTGTACTTTTAAGCGGTGTGCCTAACTCTGGACACGAGCCGCGTTCATTTTGCGGAATTTCCATAATTCTTGCTAAGAGTTCCGTTTTATTTCCTTTAGATGAGACTCCAAGGTTATTACACCACGCTTTTACCAGGGGTGTTAGTTGAAGTTTGCCGGTTTGACTGTTAGATGTCGCTAGCAGTACTAGTACATTTGTATCATTCAGCATATGTGTCATTTTTTTCTGTTGACATTAACCTCAAAAAATACACAATTCGCATTCCGTCAAAATAAAAACGTCATAGTTGTTTACCTCAGTGAATATGTCGAGTTTCGTTCCAAGTAAATCGCATTTGCGGCACCAGTGCGGGACCAGTGTGGTGTGGTGTACTTCGAGTTATTGAAACCTGGTGAAACGGTTAATAAGGATCGCTACCGACAACAAATTATCAATTTGAATAATGCGTTGATCGAAAAACGGCCGGAATGGGCCCGAAGACATGGCAAAGTTATCTTGCAACATGACAACGCGCCGTCTCATACCGCTAAACTGGTGAAGGACACCTTGAAAGACCTTGATTGGGAAATATTATCGCACCCGCCGTACTCTCCAGACCTCGCCCCGTCCGATTATCACCTTTTTGCGTCAATGGGACACTCACTGGCAGAGCAGCGCTTCGCCAATTTTGAAGAAGTCGAAAAATGGCTCGTCGAATGGTTTGCCTCGAAAGAAAAAAAGTTTTTTTGGAATGGTATCCATAATTTGCCTAAAAGATGGGAGAAATGTGTAGAAGCCAATGGTCAATACTTTGAATAAAAAAATTTTTCACATTCTCTTGAGGATTAAGTGTTCTTTTTATCGAAAAAACCGGCAAACTTCAACTAACACCCCTGGTAGCTCGCCTATCGAATAATTATTTAGTTCAAGTGGCTTGTCCATTTTAAAACTTTTGGGTGTCTAGGATGAACCGTTAAGTGTTTGTAGTATCCGGACCACTTCTGAATTTTAGTAAGCGCACACACATGTGATGTTTCCTTCGCAACCAAACTTGAACTGCCTCTTTATTGAAGATCCTCTTCCTTCATGCTCTCTCGTGAGAGGGAGCATAGTGTTGTATAATACCTAAATCTAATATTGCACAGTGTTGCTTAGGACTAACTAACTACTACAATATTTTTGACGACATCCATTTAGCTTGCTTTGACTTAAATCGATCGACCATATAGTTACATTTGGGAAGTTTTTCTTTTATAAAGGATTCAAAATGACTTATTTTTTTTATTTATATTTAATCTTTTTCTACCTTCTATGTGGTATTTGCTCAGTTTTTCGAAAATCCAATCAGACACAATGGATATTTTGCAATTGTTGCTGCGCCAAATATCGAAAAGATCGCTATGGCTAAACTCGAACGTCCCTGAATATTGTGGATTTGTAAGAAAAGGGGGACGAACGGGGAAAATGTGTTAATTAGCGTTGAAAAACGACATTTATGTGAACAAACTTACGTTGTTTGTTTTTGTAGGCAGACATTGGGTCGTTTTTTTTTATCCACGAAACACAGGGAACGCATGTTAATTTTCTACAAAAATACACATAAATTGGACATTAAACACAGCTCAAATACTAAAACTAAACATAAATGTATAATATACAGTGAATACTACACACCTTGATCTTAAATTTCCATTATTAACTTGAGTTTGTTTCGACAGATAATTTTTAATTGCACGCACAAACGTAATCAAAAGAATTTGGCGCCAATTTCCTAATTCTAAACAGCTGATCGATTGCATTATTTTGAAAGTTAATACAAAGCTTCAGTGAAGCTTTTAAAGATTTATTATTTAAGTTTTTAGAAGTATGATGTATTAATTTTAAGAATTTAAAACCAAAAATACAAAACATTAACATAAAAATTTCGACTTTATGCCAAAAAATCCGACTTTTGGACCATAGTGCCACGGTGCCATTTGAGTTGGCTGTTTTGTGTATACCGCCCTGCATTTCAAGCCTTTGGAAAACTGACCTAAGTCCAGAGTTCCATTAGTACCTATATAAATCGCTAACCTCAAATCTTGCAATTATTCCGTCAATGTTCATAAGAATAATATATGTTATTTAATTGCAAGGCAAGTCTATTACTTTGTTTCCTGCGCAGGATTATTGACTACTTTTTCATTTGTAGTGACTTAGTGAAAATTTAGCGTTTTTCTAAATGTTAAAATGTTTCCCTGTTCCTCGCGAACTAGTGAGATGTTCAAGGGGGGCTTAGCTGAGGCCACCAGGCGGGTCGCAGGTTGCGGATAGCGAACGGCCTTCTTCGCAAGGTTAGTTGTGAATAAGCGCAAGCTAATAAGCAACCCCGGACAAACAGCGGGTACACCGGAGTCGGTGTACTGATAAGACGCTTGTTTGGCCGTCTTTAAATTGTAGCCTCACACACCCCTCTTCCCTCACAATTACCTACCAACTTCCCTTCCCACAATCTCACTCCGGTGCCGGACTAAGGTGTCATCCGACCCGTGCCGATAGTCAGCCTGGCTGGGGGCCCAGATTAACAACTAGCCCAGTCTCTCACGGAGGGTTCAGGCAAGTGGCGACCGCCTGTCCTAACCGCGCCTTACCCGGGTATGGCGGATCTCTGCCCGGGTGGACCTTACTTTTTCCGCAACTCGTGGGATTCGATTATGAGAAAACATACGAACACCAAATTGCCGCAGGACATCCCTGCCTCGAGTGTCGCAAGACACTTTGAAAACCAACTCCTCGACGGGGAGCGACCACAGGTGGGACCATCCCCACCCAGGAGCGCAGCCACCGCCAGGAGTGCGTCTCGGACGCAAGATGTGAGACATCCCCCACAACGGTCAACTGTTCCAGTCCGGGAACGTGCGCGACCAGCAGGACCATCCCGGCTGGCTCGCCCACCCCCTGCGGCTGGACAGAGGACCAGGCCTGCCGCGAAGACGGATGTCCTCCCAGCCAGAGGACAACCTGGAGGCATAGACGACCCCAACAGGAGAGGCCTGCCGGGATCCAAAGCTAAATGGTACCTCAGATACCTCAAGCAGGGCATGTCACCTGACGAGGCATTGAGGAAGGCAAAGGAGCCACGACCAGCGGCCCCAAGTAGTGCACCTGCCAGCAAGCGGGGTAACAGCACCCTCACCCCTCCGACAGACACCCCAAAAAGGTCGAAGTCAGAGGGCACTAATGAGGTCAAGGCAACTCCCTCCTGCCCAAAGCTTGAGGAGCCTTGCACCTCAAAGGCGGCGGCAGCACGGATAAAGCAGCCACCCTCCATCTCCACAGCCCCTCTTACTGGCACACACACCTCCTATGCGGAGGCTGCCAAGAGGGTCAGAGTGGCGGTGTTACCTGCGGAGTTCCCACAGGTGCACTTGAGCCACGAAGAGCTGTCCGAGTTGGAGGAGACCATCATGGACGACGTAATCACGTCGGCATGGGACACGGCAGTTGCGTTTAGGGGCATCAACTTCAGGGTAGGATACCTCATAATCGACTGCCTGGACCAGGACTCAGCGGACTGGCTGAGGGCCGTTGTGCCCTTGCTCAGGACGTGGAAGGGCGTGCCCCTAGAAACCAAGGTGGGAGAAGATATCCCCGCGGCATATAACGTCACGGTCTTCTGCCCCAGAAGCGCGGAAAGAGATAATGAGGAACTCCTCATGATGCTCGGGCGCCAGAACAGGCTGGAGACGGACGCCTGGAGAGTGGTCTCCCGGAGGAACGATGGAGGCGGAGCACTCCTTGTCATCAGGATCGACCAGCTCACCCGAGACGAGATCGTAGCTAGAGGGCATCAGCTCAACTTTAGGTTCGGTACCGTCTCGGTGAGTGGGCTGAGAAAGGCAGCAAAGGTGGCCGCAACGGAAGGAGCGCCCTCTGGTCCCCCAGATGGCAAAGTGGAGGTCAAGGAATCCCTCGACGAGCCACAGGAGCCTATGGGTACAGAGGAGGACCCTAGCGCCGTTACAGTTGTGAGGAATGAGGATGAGGAGCATCCTACGCCCTCCGACAGTAACGACGATATGGAGGCCGACGTCACTCTGACGGATGGTAGTGGAGGGGAACACACGCCCCCTTCACCAAAGATGGAGCATCCGCTCCAATGATGGCTGCACACAGCAGCACGAGGCTAGCCCAGGTGAACCTAACCCTGATGAGCAGGTCTCTAGGACCACTTATTAAGAACTGGAGATCAGGAAGGCCAAACGGAAGAACTACAGAGACTTCTGTGAGGCAATTAATTTGTGAGGCAATTAAATTTTGGCGAATGCAGCTGCAGCGTGTGCTGAGTTATCACTAATGATTCGAAGCGACCACAGCTGCCGAAAAATTTTACCAAAAAGTGTCCGTGCAAATAGTGCGATTAACTAAAATTAGTGACAAATACTAATAAAATAAGTACGTACATATCTTTAAAACAGGTAAGACTATGATAAAAGTATAAAGTTGGGCTTGAAAATTGTTTTATAAAGAGTGTGGATTTTTTCAAAGGCCTAAAGGCAACATTGCAGTAAGGACATACCAAGAACTTAGAGTATCGAAAATCGATATGAATAAAGAAGTTGCAATCTGTGCCTTTCTGGATATAGAGGGAGCCTTTTACAATGCGTCGCATGATGCCGTCTTAGCGGCCCTCGCCAGAAGGAATATAGACGCGACAACAAGAAGGTGGATTGGAGCCTTGTTAAGCTCCAGGCAGGCAATGGCGACCATTGGCAACAGCACAATGACCGTTGCCACAAGCAGAGGATGTCCGCAAGGTGGAGTCTTGTCTCCTTTACTGTGAAGCCTACTAGTAGATGAACTATTAAAGAAACTCGCCGACAGAGGAATACAATGTCAGGGCTATGCCGATGACATAGTAATAGTAGCCAAAGGGAAATTTGAAGAAACGCTTTGCGATATTGTCCAACTCGGACTCAAGATAACGCTCGACTGGTGCAGGGAAGTTGAGCTTAACCTCAACCCCGCAAAAACAGTCATTGTTCCTTTTACAAAGAAGTACAAACTAAAGAAGCTGAGACAAATCATACTACTAGGTACTCCCGTAGCAATAAGCCGGGAAGTTAAGTACCTCGAAGTTACCTTCGACAGAAGGCTAACGTTTGCAACCCATATGCAAAAGACAGTGGATAAGTGCCTCAGGGCTCTCTTCACCTGTCGGAAAATTGCAGGGAAATCTTGGGGGACCTCACCCCAAATTATCAGATGGTTATACCTTATAATTGTGAGGCCAATACTCACATATGGGTCAGTAGCCTGGGGTAAACGAGCTAGGCTCGTTACCGCACAGAAACAGCTCCAAAGGCTGCAAAGACTGGCATGCATATGTATGACAGGAGCAATGAGAACCTGCCCCACTGCGGCACTGGAAGTTCTCATGGAACTCTCTCCGCTACACTGCGTAGTAGAGTTACAGCGGAAGGCCACCCTACTAAGAATCACTTCTTGTGGGAATGGCAGTGACCGCATCCTCAGTTCTAGGGATGCAGCAAAACTACTAGTCGAACTTCCCCTGAGCTCACACCCCAGGGACGAAATGACAGTAGAATTCATCTTTGAAAAGAATTTCTCTGCTCATCTGAGCAACAAGAAAGAATGGACCACCATGAAGGAAGTACACTCCATGGCGAGTCACACTATAGCATGGTATACGGACGGGTCTTTAACACACCAAGGCACTGGCCTTGGAGTAGTAGGACCACGAATCAAATACCATGAATCGTTAGGCCAATACACCAGCATATTCCAAGCTGAAGTTTGCGCCATAGGACGGTGTGCAGAGCTCAATATGAAGCGTGGGTACACAGACAAGGACATTGCGATCCACTCGGACAGTCGAGCGGCAATTACTGCACTATGCAGCAATAGAATCACTTCGAAGCTGGTACGAGAAGTAAGGACAAAGCTGAACCTTCTGGGCAGCAACAACAGGCTGTCATTAAGATGGATTCCAGGACACAAAGACATACCCGGGAATGAACTAGCCGACAGGCTAGCAAAACTAGGGGCGAAAAGACCCCTTATAGGACCCGAGCCTTACTGTGGCATAGGCAGACACACAGTCAAAGATTACCTAAGAACGGAAGAGGTACATATGAAGCAAGCCTGCTGGGTAGACACCACAGGCCAAAGACAAGCCAAAACCCTCATCGTCAATTATGACATGAAGAGGTTTAAGAAACTTATACTACTAGGGAAGAGATCACTTAGGATAGTTACCGGCTTACTAACCGGACACTGCAAACTAAGGAGACACCTATTTAATATAGGGATTACAAACAGAAAAACATGCAGATTCTGTGATAGCGAGGATGAAACCTCCCTACACATAATAGCAGATTGCCCAGCACTAAGTAGCCTGAGGAGCAGAACCCTCGGGTCCAGGGTCCTTACACTTGGGACCTCTGGAAGCATCGACCCGATAAAGCTCCTTAACCTTATCGAAGGAACCGGGTTGATGGGTGAGCTCTAAGCTCAGATAGGGCGTACAATAGATCCAGTTGGGTAGAGGTAACCTAAAAAAAAACATTTTTTTAAACCGAATCGTAATCGCGTGAGGCAATACGAACCCATGCTCGTTGAAAAATAAATTATATGACTAGAACTTTTTCAAATTTAAGGGGATTGAAAAAACAATAAGCGTTTTTATTGCCGAACAACGAAAACTTTTGCGATTGCAGTGGTTAATTCTTTCAGAGGGGTTTTATTTAAGTCGAAAATACGGAAACGAAATCGAGACGAAAGTAACTCAGTGCGTACGATAGGGAGTTCAATTTTCAACTAACTTTAATTCCATAAAATTGTCTTACATGCTAACCTAAAGTACTGAGCGGGAGAGCGGCGCCCGAATTCGCCTGAGCGAGAAAGCTTTTTTAACCCCCGATCCCCGCTTTACATTAACATTTATAGAGAAATCTGCAAACACCGCCCCCTCTGAAGGGACGACGTCCTTCAGGACAACATCGGTAACAGAGCCAAACGATGGATCGCTCGCCTAAGCGTCCCCTCTGCCGTCTTGATGTCCGCCACTCGGACCATCCCGTCAGCGCCGACGTGCACCGCCACTACGCGCCCGATCCTCCACTGCTGGGGCGGCAAATTGTCCTCGCCGACGACGACGAGAGCTCTCACGACGACGTTTTGGACCTCCTGGTTCCATTTTTGCCTCGTCTGCAGGCTGGAGACGTACTCCCGGGACCATCGCTGCCAGAACCTGTGCCTGAGCGACGAGACACTGGGCCATCTTCGCAAGTAGGTCGGGCTGATCTGGTCCGGGAGTGCTGACGGTGGTGGAGCGATAAGCGGGCCGCCAATCTGGAGATGCCCAGGGGTTAGGGCTTCGCCGTCGCTGGGGTCGCTGCTTAGCGCTCCGATGGGCCTCAAGTTCAGCACCGCCTCCACGCTGGCGAGGAGAGTTCCGAGCTCCTCCGTGGTCAAGAGGTCGTGACCGACCGTCCGAAGGAACAGGTGCTTTGCAGACTTCACACCTACTTCCCATAGACCGCCGAAGTGAGGTGCTCTGGGCGGTATGAACGCAAACTCGCATCCTTTTTTTGACGCGAATGCTTCGATACCGCTCCCCTGCTCCTCCAGACGGGCCCGGAACTCTCTCAGATGCCGATCCGCGCCGACGAAGTTCGTCGCGTTGTCGCACCACACCTTCTCCGGAATCCCGCGACGACTCACGAACCTTTGGAAAGCCAATAGAAATGCATCAGTGGTAAGGTCAGACACTAAAACTAAGTGGACCGTTTTGGACGCAAAACACACAAACAAGGCCACATATGACTTGTACGGTGGTTTACCACGGATACGATACGTTGTGCTAAATGGCCCACAAAAATCGACGCCACAGATATTGAAAGGGCGGAGAGCTCGGAGTCTGTCTGATGGCAAGTTCCCCATAATTTGCGTCAAGAGTTGCGGCTTGCATCGAAAGCAGCGCATGCACGAACGAACGGTTCGGCGACATACGTCTTGAGCATTGACCAACCAGACTTTCTCTCGCAGGAGACTCACAAGAGCTCGAGGACCAGCGTGACAATTTGTAACGTGCAGATACGACACGTAGGTTTTAACAAACTGTGAGCTTTTTGTTAGCAACAACGGAAATTTGGCTTCGTACGGGATAGGAGCATTCAATAACCGACCACCAACTCGCAATAATGTCGAAGAGCACCAATCTGATTTATTTTTCTGATACCGGTTTCTTTTTCCGAATTTTGCCTATGTCGTCACAGAATTCGTGAGATTGGATGACTTCTACAATTTTCTCAAACGCAAAATTCAATTCTCTTGGCGTAATGCTTTTTTCGAAAGGCTGTACAACTTTCTTACACCTCCAAATAAATCTTAAAACCCACACGAAAACTCTCAGCAGCTTTAGGTGCGACGAAAAGGACTCGATTTTCTGAAGCAGGTAGTTGGGCTCTGGTATGACAACAAGAGTTAACGCCGACTTGCGTAACTCACTCGACACAACTTCTGAAGGAAGTTCGAAATGCTGATTTACAGGCCAACTACTTTCTGTGTCGAGTAAAAATGACGGCCCAGCGAACCAAATGGACGTTAAAAGATCTTCAACGTCACGTCCTCGAGACACTCTATCCGCTGGGTTAACTTTCGTGGGAACGTGTCGCCAAATTGCATTCTCCGCCCACTCTTGGATCTCAGCTACTCGGTTTGAGACGAAAACGGACAACGACGAAGGATGAGTTTTGATCCAATGCAGAGTGATCTCGGAGTCGGTCCATAGGACCACCTTTTTGATAGGGCAATTTAGTAATGGCCTTACACGATTAAGAAGATCTGCTAGAAGGTGAGCTGCACACAGCTTAAGGCGAGGCAAAGTTTTCGTCTTGAGGGGAGCTACTTTGGATTTGGCAGTCAGTAATGACACTTTTAAACCTTCAGCAGTTTGAGTGCGAACGTAGATGCACGCTCCATATGCTCGCATGGAAGCGTCAGCGAAACCGTGTATTTCAATCTGGACTTGCGGATCTGTATGAACGAATCGCGATACCTTGACTTTGGGCAGTTGCAGCAGAGTTGTTTTGAAGGCTTCCCACGACGTTTGTAGCTGCATCGGTAGCGACTCGTCCCAATCTAATTTTCGAAGCCACAGCTCCTGTAGAAGCATCTTTGCCTTCGTGACCAAAGGACACAACAGGCCCAGTGGATCGAAAAGTCTCGCAGTCACGGAGAGTATGTTTCGTTTTGTCGGACGAAGATCCTGGAAAGAGTCATCCAACCGAAATTGGAAGTAATCCTTACCAGGTAACCAAACCACTCCAAGGGTTTTAGTTACATCTGAGTCAGCCAATAATGGCATGATAGCGCTGTCAGATGCGGAGATCTCTGAGCAGTTTGAAAACCACTTTGACAATTCGAAACCTGCCTCTTGCAAAACCTGAGAAACTTCATCACGAAGGCTTTGCAGGTTCTCAACGCATCCGGCGCCTGTCAACAAATCGTCAACATAAAAATCATTCTGAATGACCTTTGCGGCATTTGGATACTTAGCTTGCGCCATCTCTCCAAGCCGCATTAAACATCGGATTGCCATGAAGGGTGCTGGCGACGTTCTGTATGTCACGGTATTTAATCTAAAGATCTTCAGAGACTCAGAAGGATCTCGTCTCCACACTATGAGCTGATAGTTTCGGTCAGCTTCGTCCACCATCACTTGGCGATACATCTTTTAAATGTCCGCTGCAAGGGCGAACCTGTGCATTCTGAACCGAAGTAGCGCCGAATACAGCTCCTCTTGAATAGTGGGGCCTACCATCAAGATATCAATCAACGCAACCTGCGTCGATGTGCGGCTTAAGGCATCGAACACCACTCTCAACTTGGTTGAGGTGCTTTGAGGCCGCAGCACGCATTAATGCGGAATGAAGTAGTGTGGACCATCTGGAATTCTATTATCAGTAGAAGACATATGGCCCATTGACGCATATTCCTCCATGAAGTCCAGATACATTTTTTTTAATGAAGGATCTTTGGACAATCTCCTTTCCAGCGACAAAAATTTACGTTTCGCAACTTCATACGAAGAACCAAGAGAATTCGGGTCAGATTTGAACGGCAGACGAACCGAAAATCTCCCGGACAACAGTCTTTGAGTATTCTTCTCAAAGTGTTGTTCACAAAGTTGCTGCTCAAGAGTATGGACTTTAGCCTTAGGCGGCAAGTCCTCCACAGACCAAAATTTCTGCAGGGTTGTGTCGATTGACTCCAACGCTTCTTCCTGACAGCTGAGATGTCCTGAATTTTCTGCCTTAATTTTGGTTTCAGAGGTACATCTCCCTGACACTATCCAGCCGAGAACATTTTTTTTGCAAGATGGGAAGTTCAGGCCCCTGCTTTATCTGGCCGACTGACAGAATTTCAAAAAATGAATCTGCGCCGATAAGCATGTCTATTTTTTGGGGCTTGAAGAAGAATGGAAGAAACTTAATATTGTCAGGCACCCTCCACCCGCTGGTGTTCACCGCTTGATCCGGATGATAACCAGAAATATTCTTTAAAATATAAAAATCGGACGACAACTGGCTGCTCCCTACTCGCGACTTCACTATTGTATTTATTTTCTTTGTTGCTTGGGCATTAGTTTGACCAATGCCCCGCAAGCTCATACACACATCCTCTCTTTTAATTTGTAGTCTATGAGCGAGCTCGTCGGTCACAAAATTTATTTGTGAACCAGAGTCAAGCAACGCTCGAGCCACAACAAATTCGCCACTTTCCGATAATACGCTCACGATAGCTGTGGCAAGAATGACTCTATCCGAAGCAGTCGCATGCAAAACATGTGAAGTGGATGGAGTCTCTTGCATGAGCGTGGGCTGAGGAGGAGGCGGCAACGCGAGATTTTTCTTAGGCGAGTATATGTGCAGCAAAGTGTGGTGTGAAGATTTGCACACCCTGCACCTGTTCGATTTGCATTTCTTGACCGTGTGACCCTTGCGAAGGCAGTTAATGCATAAGGGCACTTTCTTGGCAAAATCGAACCTCTGCTGCACTGTTAGAGCTGCGAAAGAAGCGCAGTTTCCTACTTGATGCTCTGCTGATGTGCAAAACACAAATAGGGAAGAGTCGTCCCTGGCAGCGATCAATGAAAAACTTTTATTTCCACTCTTCTTCGGAAAAGTCTGGCTTGCCTGAACATTTTTCGGCTTGGAAGCCTCTTCGGCGACCATGTGTTGGTATCGCCTGTCCAGTGCCGACTCACATTCGCTCCAAAGCGGAAGCGAAGTATAGTCCAACTGTTCTTCCCACTTTCTTTTTGTTCCTGCATCGACTTTGCTCATGATTAGATGAATGAGGATGGCATTCGTTATACGTTTGTCATCCCCAATGGACAGCAACGAATCGTATAGAGCTCTGACTGTGTCGATCAGGTTCCTCAAGGCTGTAGCTGATGGCTGGGACATTTTTGGCAGATTAAAAAGTGTCGATATATTGTCGAAGAAAATCAGACAATCATTATCGTACACCCGCTTCAGGGTAGCCAGGGCCTTGGGATAGTTGGCCGCGGTTACTTGGAATGCCCTGACTGTGCCTAAAGCGTCTCCAGCTAGACACGATATTAAATGGTTAAATTTTTCAATATCGTGCAGAGTGTCATCTTTGTCAACAAACGTTTCAAAAAGGCTTATAAAATTTTTAAACTCGGAGTGCTTTCCGCTAAATGTTGGAAGAGACACGCTCGGCAGGCGGCATTGGGGAGTGCGCCTTGCCGTTGGAGCGGATTCATCAACGCTCGTACGCCTGCTTTTATTTATCAGAGAAATGTGCTGAGACTTGGCCAATACTGCGATCTCTTCCAATTCTTCCCGAAACAAATCCTCTGGGTCTCTCGCTTCGATTTTATTCTGGATTATCGAAGCATTTTCAATGTGCGAACTTACAATTTCTAAACGATATTCTAATTCGACTGGATTCAAAGATAATCTACCCTCTTCCAAATATTGTTGAGTTCGGGATATACTTCGCATAATTCCATCTCGTTTATTTTTAAGCGCTTCGATTTCCTTATTGCTCATTGTGATTTATTATTTTAATTAAATTTGGTTGGGAATCGAAGGCTGGGAATTTATTTTTTATTCAAAAAACAAAATTAAAATAACAAATTTTAATTTATTTTTTATTATTTAAACAAATAAAAAAATAAACGAGTGGTATATGCCGAACGTCTGCAGTGTAGGGGATTTGTCGAACAAATTTAACGAAGTCGTTTAGAATAATAATAATTAATTTATTAATTCCTTACGGACAAATAAACTCCACGCACAAATTGTAGAGGAGCACACGCTCAGCGCAAATACCGAAAACACAGAGATAACACAAAAAACGCTTGCAATAGTCCAGCGACCGAAAACGAAAAGCGCGAAAGCGAGATCAAAAAACACTGGCAGCGCTGCGTGGGTGAGAGTGCGTGTGTGTGTGTATGTCTGTATTTAGCTGGCGGCTCACTCTTTGGTAAATGCTGACTAGCGGAAAATGATGCACTGACCGATATATAAGGGCAACGAATATATAAGCGGGATGCTGGTGAAGCGCGGGAAATGGCGCTAAGGCTTGGGAAAATGGCGGAAAAGCGCGGCAAATTTGGGAAAGAAAAATGCGCGCACAAGTTTTTTCCGCGATTTTCTTTGCACAATAGTTAACTGGATGCACTATTTAAATCACTTTATTTTCGGCCTTAATTTTTAACCCTAAATTGGTGCTCACTACGACGAAACTGTTGGAATTAATTTGCACTTATTGGGTCAACGACGAATTTAATTTTAAAGGTCCAAAGCGATTCACTTTAATTCAATATTTATAGCAATATAAAATATAAGGGTATATCAATATGTATAAATGTATAATATTCGAATTAAAATTGTTAGTGCATGCGAAAATCAAATTTTTTGGTTAGAATGCTCACTATCTACCGATTTTACATGAATGCAAAAAGTTGAAAGATTGGCCGAACACAATTTTAACAAGACGCCACAAATTAACTTTCAACTTTTTACACTCTATACCTGGCTGGCCGATTCGGTCTGATCAGCGGCTTCCCTTTTGGTATCCATATGCCTGGGTATATAGGGTGCGAAAGCGTAATCAGTGGTCCGATCAATCTTCTCCAGCGGCGACGAAAGGGCTTCTTGGCAGCAACAACAAAATCTTCTCCAGCGGCAGCGACGACAAGGCTTCTTCAGCAGCAACAAGTCCAACGACGACAAATAATTATTTATTGGCACTTTTGCACTTTATTTAAGCCGACGCGGAGAATTGTTTTTGGTTTTTGATTGTTTGTTACACACCAAAAAAATGCGAAAAAAAGAGAAACCAACTGCTGATCACGTCGGGGTCACCATGAAAAAACAATAAGCGTTTTTATTCCCGACAAACGCGAGAACTTGCGATTGCAGTGGTTATTTCTTTTTGATGGATTTTATTTAAGTCGAAAATACGGAAACGAAATCGAGACGAGAGTTACGCGTTGCGTACGATAGGGAGTTCGAATTTCAACTAAACTTTAATTTCATAAAATTCTCTTACATACCTATACCTAAAGTACTGAGCGGGAGATCGGCGGCCGAATTCGCCTGAGCGAGAAAGCTTTATTGAGCCCCGATCCCCGCTTTACATTGACGTTACAGAGAGAAATCTCCAAACAGGGATTAAAATTTGACATTAAGTCAGGGTTTGATAAATATTTTGCTCTACCTAGTTGATCGAATATGTTAACAATTTAAGCGAGCGAAATTATCAGACAAGAGTTTTTTATTAATTTGAGGATAGTCAATAACTAATTGTTATTTTTCTTGTTATAGTCTGTAAGAGGCTTCTTTGAATATAACTATAGTGGGCTGTTATAGACAGATACAGATGATTCCACAACTTTAATTTATTTTGTACCTGGGCTTGAATTTCACCCTCTTTTTTTTCTTTTGGTCTTTCAATATTTTCCCAAAATATTCGACCAACTCAACCATTTATTCAAAAATGGTGAAGTACACAGAAAAATAACTCCCAATAAAGTAAAAACCGCTCTTTTTATTTCAACTTTATTTATTTTTTATGTTTATTTTGAGCGACAAACGAACAAGCTCAAAGTAAAAGAAAATAACATTTGTAAATAGTATAAACAAACCAAAACGACCACTCTCCGCTTATATGCTGTGGCTCAACAGTGCCCACGAGTCAATCCAGCGTGAGAATCCCGGCATCACCGAGGTGGCGAATTATGTAATAATCAGATATACAACACACAAAAAAAATTTATATCTGGTACTATCCGTAACCCAAAGCTTGCGTTAGATTGGTAATTATCATGCTGAAGTGGTAATGGAGGTTTCCCAGGATGATATAGAACAGATTCTGACAAAATAGCAGTGGTGAAAATTTCCATGCCCCCAAAACGGGGAATTAAATGAATCCAATATTGAAGGAAAATACAAAAAATAAAAACTTTCCTTCGCGTTAAGAATGCATTAAATACCTGCACATTTGCTTATTAAACTTAAATTGATTTAAAATTTTGTTAATGTAATATCTTGGGTAACGACATATGTACCTGTCGGAGGGTCGTTTGTATTATCCATGTCGGAGGGTCGTTTGTATTATCCATCACTTTAACTAAACTCCTCAGCAGCAAGTTCCGTTCGATTGCCAGGCGCTTTCTGAACTGACTCCCAAGAGTCTACTTTCCAAATTTATACTTTCTACTCAATTCTTATACATTGTTAGCCATCTCTTTCTAACATGTATGTCAGCGCTTAACGAACAGACCTCACTTGGCAGCAGTCTAAATCTGTCCTGCTCTGCCATGCTTTCACTCAAGGGATTTCTAACTTCCTTTTTAATTGTCCCTGCTTCACATTAAAGAAGGCCCCGCTTCACCTGTTCTGACCAAGAGAACAAAGTAGGCCCCGTTTCATACGATCCGACACGGCCTTCCTGACGACTCACACGTCCTCGTGTGTTACCTTAAAATCACAGTATTCTCAAATTTCAGTTCTCATTACATTTCATTATCAACAAACATTTCATTACATTTTCTACACATAAGTTTTGAGGCATTTAGACAAAATAAACAAATTGATTTCTTAATAACATTTCACAAATTACATTTTCATTTTAATCATAATTTACAATTCAGACTTGACTAATTGCATAGCTTTATCAACTGGTGTATTTCCTTTTACACCCACATACTGACCCCCGCCATAACAAGTCCTTCTGTTATGGTGCGGTCATCACTAACCCCCGCCATAACAATTCCTTCTGTTATGGTGCGGTTATCACTAACCCCCGCCATAACAATTCCTTCTGTTATGGTGCGGTTATTCTATCCCCTCTTGGGATTCCAAGGCATCCACCGTGCCTTCCATCATTCCCCACATGGGAATCAGACGCATCTGCACTAAAGTCGTCTAAATCTTTATCAACTTCATTATTTATTTGTCTATTTGGCAATGCCCTCAAAAACTCATGCGCATATTTATAAGTTCTTTTGCTAGTTAAAGATTTTAAAGTGTACCGATCTCCATTTAATAGTTCAATTATTTCAAAAAGACCTTTAAACTGAACTTGCAAAGTTACGGCCCTGATCCGCTATAATTCGATTTGGGACTCCAAACAAACACACGACGGCTCTAACAGCCTTGATAGTATTTTCAGTGTCAATTTTTAAGGTGTGATATAAATAAACAAATTTTGTAAACGCATCTACCAAAACAATAACGTACTCCTTTAAGTCATTTTTTTCCACTCATCTTTCCTACTAATTTACAGGTGATGCAATTTTCGACAAACCTACGAACGTACTTCGACATGTTTTCGAAACAGTAAAAACCATAAACTTTATCGTTTTCTCCCAACCTAGATGCATAATAGATTCGTGGACGTGATTAATCAGTGCTCATCTAAATGCCCTAGGGATTACAGGCAAACATTTGGTTTGGCCGTTTCCTTGTATTTTCTTATATAAAACTCCTTTTCGCAGTTCATAGGTTTTATCTAAGTTTTCCGGCAATTCGTTATTTTTAAGCTTAACTATTATCTCTGCTACCTCAGGATCACGTATCTGTTCAGAAACTAGCCAATTAGCAATTATCTCAGTCAATTCAACCTGCTTTTCCACTATTTTTTCCACACTTCTATTCTCTTTAACCAGGGGATTCCGTGACAAAAAATCTACGTGTGCCACTCGTTCTCCCTTCTTATATTGGATGTCAAAATCAAACGACTGTAAAAAGGCCCACCATCGATGCACCCTCGGCAATAGGTCTAATTTTGTACGACTAGCTTTCAGCGAGTTGCAATCAGTAAACACTACAAATTTTCGCCCCTGTAAATAATGACGGAAATGTTTAATGGCATTGACAACTGCCAAAGTCTCAAGTTCGTAAGAGTGGTATTTTGATTCAGCAGGTGATGTGCATTTACTAAAATATTCAACAACATGGGGCTTTTTATCTATTCTGTGTAGCAATACTGTTTAACATTTATATTGGAAAGAATTTGCATTGTGCTACAGATGAACAGATGAAGTCGTTACCTATGCCATTCAGTTTTACAATATTATTAAGTCTTTTTCCTTTAAATTTCTCTGCAACACTTTCCTTAACTAATGAGCACTCTGCTCCGGAGTCAAAGCAAAATGGAACGAGCTCACCGGATACATTTATTTTTCCCTTTGGCTTATCGTCCGCTGCCGAAGTCCTTGGTTTCTGCATAGATTTTATTAGACCCATCAGGGTTCGGTTCTGGGCGTCCAACGCTGCCATATATTGTCCAGGAGTATTGTCTGTAGGCAAGGCGAATCCCACTTCTGATGTCGGAGGGTCGTTTGTATTATCCATGTCGGAGGGTCGTTTGTATTATCCATCACTTTAACTAAACTCCTCAGCAGCAAGTTCCGTTCGATTGCCAGGCGCTTTCTGAACTGACTCCCAAGAGTCTACTTTCCAAATTTATACTTTCTACTCAATTCTTATACATTGTTAGCCATCTCTTTCTAACATGTATGCCATCGCTTAACGAACAGACCTCACTTGGCAGCAGTCTAAATCTGTCCTGCTCTGCCATGCTTTCACTCAAGGGATTTCTAACTTCCTTTTTTAATTGTCCCTGCTTCACATTAAAGAAGGCCCCGCTTCACCTGTTCTGACCAAGAGAACAAAGTAGGCCCCGTTTCATACGATCCGACATACCTATATGGCATTTACATATGTACATACATATAATGTAATTAAAAAAATAGTAGAAACAAGAAACCCTTGCAGTCATCAAATATGTCAAACAAAATACATAAAGGCTATTTAATTTTTCATATTTTCGACTATAGATCATACATATGACAGCTATATGATATAGTTGTCCGATTTTGATCAAATTTAATTCGTAATTCAAGAGTCGTAAGAAAACTCTACATTCAAAAAAACATATTTGTCTGATGAAAAAGAACGATGTTAAAATGGTTCACCTCAAACAACAAGCACTGGAAAACGTGCAGCGAGTTCAGCGAAAGTTTCCAGACATACTTCCTGCCGAGGGGTTTCTTTACCAAGTTGGCGGACCGAGTGAAGCAGATAAAACAAGCTTTCGGAGAATCATTCAAAGACTACATGGTCGACATGCAAACGTTGATGAGGCCACTCGGATACTCTACGAAAGAAGCCCTTGAAATGATAAAGGAAAACTGCACCCCAGACCTTAGGATCTCCCTAAGAACATATAAAATCGACGATCTGGAGTCGCTGGTGATCCTGGCAGACGAATACGAGGAACTCAAAAAGGAGCGAGAGGCGTTCGTGCAGGAAAAAAATTCAGCAGAAACAAAGGCAGTCTCAAGCGCAAGTAACCTGCAGAAGATGCGAGGAATCGGATGCCCCGGCGACGTCTACAAGAGGCCAATGGACGCCACAGATCGTAAACCCGCGAGCCCAGCCGCCGAATACACAATGGAGACCACCGAATTCAAATCAGAGACAGCAAGGACAACGAAACGGCGGAGCACAATCGGTAGTCCCCAACCCGCAAGAAGCCTGCAGAAGATGCGGAGGACACGGACACTGGGGACGAGGGTGCCGACAGCAGCGACTACTTTTCTGCTGGGTAAAGTGAGCATACGAAGTGTAGAGTGCTGTCAAAACCTGGGAAACGGCCAGCGATCACAGCCGTAGAGAGGCGAGCAGGGATCGCAGACCTCCGCCTCTCCAAACTAACGGGCGAACTGATCGAGCGAGAGCGAGATATCATCGCGGCTCAAGGTCTCGGTCGAATTCGGAAACAAGAGACTAGACATGAATTTGCTGATACTCACAGGAGTAGTATACGCATTGATGCTAAGATGGAATTTCCTAACAGGCATAGGAGGTCAAATGCGCTGGCCATGAACTACCCATTCCGGCGAGAAAACGGCACAACGGGTGGCTTGAAGAAAGATTGTCAGTGGCGGCAGTTACGAGCGAATCCGGGGAGGAGGACATCAATAAATTTTTAAAGCCAGAGCTGGAGGGATTTCAAGGAATGTCAAGAACCTCCAACATAGCAGAACACCGCATAACTATGAAAGACGACAAGCCAATCAAGCAAAGGTATTACCCAAAGAATCCGAAGATCCAAGAAGAAATCAACGAGAAAGTGGATGAGCTGTTAAAGATGGGATGCATAGAACACTCAAAAAGCCCATACAGCTCGCCCATAGTCATGGTCAGGAAGAAGACAGGAAAATGGAGACTATGCGTCGACTTCCGACAAATAAACGCGAAGTCTATCAAAGACGCATGCCGCGCATAAACTACATATTAGACCAACTCCGGGAGGCCAAGTTCATCAGCAGCCTAAACCTGAAGAACGGCTATTGGCAGATCCCGTTCGAGGAGTCAAGTAGACAATTCACGCCATTTACAGTACCTGGCAAAGGACTCTTCCAGTGCAAAGTGATGCCTTTCGGATTACACTCAGCATCGGCAACCTTCCAAAGAGCGTTGGATCAGGTGATCGGTTCAGAAATGTCACCTTACGCATTCGCATACCAAGATGACATTATCGTGATTGGTAGGACTTTGGATTAACATAAGAAGAATCTACAAGAAGTGTTTAAACGCCTGAAGGAGGCAAACCTGAGGATAAATCCGGAAAAATGCCAGTTCTTCAGGCAGGAGTTGCTGTACCTAGGACACCGAGTGACAAGCCAAGGGATAGGGACAGAACTCGAAAAAGTGGCAGCCATAGCCGAGCTAGAACCACCTGCTACCACAAAAGAATTACGGCAGTATTTGGGAGTAGCTTCTTGGTACCGTCGATTCGTGCCAGATTTAAGAATAGTGAATCCATTAAACAACCTTCTCCGGAAAGGCACAAAATGGGTGTGGACGCAGGAACATTAAGAAGCATTCCAAGAAGTGAAGAGAAGATTGGTGGCAGACCCGGTGTTGGGATGCCCAGATTTTGGAAAGCCATTCACTCTCCAAACAGACGCGAGTGACTACGGAATAGGTGCGATTCTAACACAAAAGACAGACGAAGGCGAGAAGGTCATCTCATACTCAAGCAGAACCCTGAACGGAGCAGAGAAAAATTACTCCACCACGGAAACGGAGTGTTAAGCCATCGTCTGGGCCATAAAGAACCTAAAGCCATACCTTGAGGGATACCACTCAGACTCATCACATGGCATTGAAATGGCTAAACAGCATAGAGAGCCCGTCCGGAAGGATAGCAAGGTGGGCCCTAGAATTGCAGCAATACGACTTTGAGGTCAGCTATCGGAAAGGCCAGCTGAACGTGGTAGCCGATGCTCTATCCAGACAACCACAACAAGAAACAGTAAGAATAGCTAAGGAGAGAGCAGCGGACAGTGGAGACTGGACGGAGGACATGCGCAAGAAGTTGAAAACCCAACCACAAAAATTCCCGGACAACGTGGTGGAAGGGGAAAGGGAATCCCTGTACAGACACATACCACACCGAGCCGGCAATGAGGATATAGTAGCCTGGAAGCTGTGTGTGCCGCTCAACAAGCGAGAGTCAGTGATACGGGAAAACCATGACTCGCCAGCAGCCGGACATACAGGCACTCGGAAAACAATTGCACGCCTAGCAGCCCGAAACTACTGGCCAAGCATGCATAGGGACGCCAGGAATCACGTGCGAAAATGCGAAACATGCCTAAAATATAAGCCAAATCAACTGCAGGCCGCAGGAAAAATGCTGGCACAGGTCCCGGAGGAACCGTGGGTTACAGTGTGTGCTGACTTTGTGGGACCGCTACCAAGATCAAAGCACGGAAACCAAATGGTGTTCGTGCTGATCGACAGATTTTCCAAACGGACGGAACTCGTATCTCTGCGCAGCGCGACAGCAGATTCGTTAAAAAGGGCATTTAGAGAAAGAATCATAGCCAGATACAGAGTGCCAAAGGTGCTGATAACGGATAACGGAGTGCAGTTCACAGGTAAGGCGTTCAAGAAGTTCTTAGAAGAAATGGGTGTTAGACGACAATTCACAGCACCCTATACGCCTCAAGAAAACCCCACAGAACGCGCGAATAGAACTGTGAAGACAATGATAGCACAGCTCACGGGGCAGTTCACGGGGCAGTTCACGGGGCAGTTCACGGGGCAGTTCACGGGGCAGAAATTATGCCAAACAGCCTTTACGACAGAGAAACCATAGGAACAGGAAAGGCAGCAGAAACGTCAGACGAGAATGCAAAGAAGCTGCGGGAGTTTTTGGAATTTGGAGAAGGCTACCCAGGACCAAAGCAGGCACTACAACCTAAGGCGGAGAGCGTGGAAGCCCAAGGTGGGAGACATAGTGTGGGCTCGAGAACACCATTTGTCTAAGGCAGTCGAAGGCTTCGCTGCAAAGCTGGCACCTAGATACGACGGGCCATACCAGGTCACGGACTTCACATCGCCAGTAATTTGTAAAATACGTCACCAGAAGACACAGAAGGAGCGTACAATACATATAAGCGGGCTCAAACAGCAACACACGGAGACGCTGACGATGTAAGCAGCCATAAGCACAAGTAAAAGTTTTCCTTTAAAAGGGCGAGCGATCTTAGCGTCGGACGAGCGCCAAAGTCAACCGCATCAACGGTTTAAGCGTCGGGCACAAGCCAGAGTCTATAAGATGCCGCTTGAAGCAGACACAAACACAAGAAAGTAGAAGGGCGAGCGATCTTAGCGTCGGACGAGTGCCAAAGTCAACTGCATCAACGGTTTAAGCGTCGGGCGCAATCCAGAGGCTATAAGATGCCACTGGAAGCAGCCACTAACACAAGAAAGTAGAAGGGCGAGTGATCTTAGCGTCGGACGAGTGCCAGAGTCAACTGCATCAACGGTTTTAGCGTCGGGCACAAGCCAGAGTCTAAAAGATGCCGCTGGAAGCAGGAACGAACACAAGAAATTTCTCTTCCAAAATAACAGGCGATCTTAGCGTCGGACAAGTGCCAGAATCAACAACGTGGGCAATTTTATCGTCGGGCACGAGTAAAAGTCTATAAGATGCAAGACACATCCACATAAAAAAAAAGCACAAAAGCAACAAAAAAAAAAAAAAAAACAACAGCGGCAGGCAGGCAATCCTATCGTCGGACGACGATAGGAGTCAACCACCTAAGCAATTTTGTCGTCGGGCATAAGTTAGAGTCTGTAAGAAGCAGGCCAGGTCAAGGAAAATTACACAAACAAAGAAAAACAAGAACAAATAATATATAAGTCGAACACAGAACAACATCATCCAGCAAGAAGAACGACAAACACGAGCCAGGAACAAGATGGTACTGCTGCAAGAACCAAGGAAAAGCACAGGAAAAAGAAAGCTTACGGTTTCTTCCCGAAGAAAGAGAGAGGACAGCATTCTTAAGTTAAGGTGCCGTAAGAGAGCGACTCCGAGGGAAATAACGGGACCGTCGAAAAGGAGATGGTGAAGGACCCGTGTATAAAAGCGGAACAGGCGGCAGGGAGCGGACATTCGAAATACAACATCAAGATGAGTACAATTGTGACGCGAGCAGAGGCACGCCGGAGGATGGAAGCAGAGAAGGGTCCCAAAGGACTCGGAGGGGAGCAAGGATGGTCGGGAGTGGGGCGCCATCCCAGCACCTGACCTACCCGAACCTCTCGACGGGTCCTGAAGGATCCACCGCAGACCGAGCCCTAGCCAACGGTGTCCTCGGACAGCGAGGTCGAAATGATCGACGATCGGCGGATGGAGGCCAGGAGGTGGCGGCTGGAAAAGGCAGTGGGCAGTCGCGGCGGCACGATCCCGGCCGGAACCGAAGAAGTCCCAGATGAGCCGTCGGGACCACCAAGGGCCAACATGGAGACGAGGGCCAACATGGCTTTGGGATTGTGTCGGACTCTGAGGAACGAGTGGGCGCCGCTCCCTCGTCATTCAGAGGCCGGGCGAAGGATGCGCAAGAGGCAGCTAGGCGAGCTGCAGGAGATCACGGCCTACTATATGGGTCTCAAACGGAAGGTGGCGGCCATGAGGAGGGAACAGGAGGCTCGCGTCAGGTGGGAAGCGAGGTTGGAGGCGGCTGAACGGGAAGAGCGTGAGCTATGAAAGAGTCCCGTGCTGCTGAGCGAGGTGCCACTGCCGACGCCAGGCATGACCGTGCCCCCAACCCCCCAGGCACTGGGTGGAGGAGGTCAAGGAGCTGGAACTGGCGCAGGAACCCAGACCCGAGTCGCCGCTGTGGATGCCGGAACGGCCGCCGACGCCAGGGGGAAGGCTGTGGGACGACGAGTCTGAGGTGTGGTAGCAGGAGGCGGAACTGGAACCCAACTTGGAGACTACGCCAAGCGCGGCCGCCGACGCCGCATCCAGGGCGCACGGAGGCAGCAGAGGCTCAGCCGTCACCGAGGATGTCGCAGTCACCGAGGGAGCAGCAGTCGCCGAAGGAGGCAGGGGCAAGTGTGGGGCCGCTGCGGCCAGAGTGGCGGGCCGAAATTCCGTAGGCGAGGGTCTCGCACTCCCTCAAGGAGTACGTGGAGGAGGGAGTGCGATGTTGCTAGCACACGGTGGAATAGCGGTGGCCCGCGGGAGCGCCACCAGTGGAGGAGGAGGCGAAACCCCCGAGGAAGCCCGCGGCAGCACCCGAGGACGTAGCAGAAGAGCCCGAACTATGGGAGAAGGGGCCATGGGTGTGGCCCGAGGCGGCCGCCGTGGAGGAGAGGCCCGGCATTAGTCGCCAAATGTCCGTCCCCGTTACCGGGTCAGGACGAACAGATTGGCGGTGGCAGGTCTCGGCGGCGGACGAGCGCAAGTGGCTGGAGGTGCCGAGGATGAAGTGGCCCGCGGAGATCGAGGCGTGCGGAGCAGTCCAGGCCGCTCGGAGGCGCGGTGGCCGGCGCTGCGTCATGGTGCAGCGAGGGGGCACGGAAATTCCGGGAAATAAAAAAAAAATATGAAATACAAAACGAAAGATGAAATAATTTAAAAAAAAAGTTAAAAAAAAAGGGGAAAATGTGGGGCAACAAGTTAAAACCGAAGAAAAAGAATAATGTAAATAACAAAAAAAAAGGAGGCGGAAAAAAATTTAAACAAAGAAAAAAAATGGATAAGCCAAAAAATTCTCAAAAAAAAAAAAAAATGAACGGAAAAAAAAACCTCAAAGCAATAAGCAAAAAAAAATGAAAAGTCTAAAAAAAAAAGGCAAGGAGAGATAAAAAAAAATATTGTTGGCTGATTTCAGCCCTTTACTTTAATTTAGAAATAAGCAAATTTAATCAGAAGAAATTAATTGAAAAAGAAATGTAATGAAGCAAATAGAAATAAGTATAATAGGAAATGAAGTACAAACGCTGAATGTGGATCACGTTAGTTTCAAGCGGGAAGAGAGAAAAGAAGTAGGAGATAAAATAAATGAAGTCAGTCTCGTTTTGGTTCTGATCGTCTCGCACGCACCCGCTCTAAGTCGTTTTTCTATCCGCTGTATAATTTCAAAACTATATAATAATAAACTTGTCATATTTCCCGTGTTAATTTCGTGTCATTGTTGTTTAAATTTGGCAGTGTTTAAATATTCGTATCACAAAAACTATTGTGATTCTTCATGGCGCCCGAGCAGGGACAAATTAAGCCAAATTTAAACAATTGCAAGTGAACAGTGGCAACAAATTTAAAACAGTGTTTTGGTTTCTTATTTGACAAATAAAGTTAATATTTGTTAAATTAAAATCAGCAAACGGTGACGTGCAAATAAATACATATATACGTACGTAACGGAAAAAGTGGACAAGTGAAGTGCAATACATAACGCACACAAACATACATACATACAGAAATCGGTGGATAAGCGGTAGATTTAAAGCGGAACAAAAAGAGCGGGAATTAACCCTAGAAGCCCCAAATTAAAAACCTACAAAACTAATTAAACCGCGTCGGCCGGAAAAAAATTGAAAAACAACAAATAATTTGGCAAATGGATAAGCAGCTGGTAAAAAGTGTTATCTCACCCCGTGATAACTTGCAGGTACTCTGTACATTTTTTTGATTAATTAAAATTAGTTTATTACAAGCACATATACATACATATAAATTATTTGGTGCTGAATAAACAATTTTTCGAATTAATGCAAACAAACTTTAGTTAAAATATTGTTCGTGGCTAACATACATATTTTAAAGTTGCGTTTACTAACTACAGTACCTTAAATAAATTTCGCCTCAGCTGGTACTTATTGTATATATAAAAAAAAAGTGCTCTTCTACATTTCCTCAGCTTTAATTTGTGAATTCCCAAGAACAGCTGCTCAGTTAATTTTTATTCACTCTCCCATAAAAATACTTGATGAATTGTGTGAAAATAACTTGTGAGACATTATAAATTATTTAGTGTCCAGTTAATAAAAATTAAAAGTGGCTTTTTTTGAAACTATATTTATAAAAGAAAATATTGAAATGGCTCCTCCAGCATCAGGGTCCAATGATCTGGAATCATTGCTTAAACGACGAGACAATTTAGTAGCTAGCATTACGCGCATAAAAATATCTATTGAGAAAAACTTAATCTCAAAAGACCAGTGTGAGCTCGAATGTCGTCTGGAAATGTTAGGAAAATATGTTGAAGATGCATTAACGATTCAAAATAAAATCGAATTAAAAGATGACGAGGACGATTATAGAATGGAATTGAAAGAATTGTGCATAATAACGAAGGCAAAATTAAAATCGCTGTTACCACGCGGTACGAACAGTGTCACAGAACAAAGTAGCACAACAGCGCCTTCTCATTGTAGACTTCAAAAATTCGATGGAAAATATTCCGAATTTAAAAATTTTATAGGGTTATTTAATACTTTGGTACACAATAATAGTTCTCTACCAGACATCGAAAAATTTAACCTCCTCATATCATGCTTATCTGGAGCTGCATTAGGAACAGTCAAAGCATTCCAAATGTCAGAGGAAAATTACTAAAGCTTTAGAAAGTCTCAAACGTGTCTATGATAACGATTGCCTTATATTTTTTGATAATATTGCGACTTTGTTCGATTTAACTCTTAACCTTCAGCAGCTGCTTTGAGGGAACTTATTGATACAGCATCAGCGGTTTATGACTCTCTATTGTCATTAGGAAATCATGAAGACATCACAAATGCTATTTTTATCCACTTAGTGCTGTCGAAAGTTGACGGTAAGACTCGCTCGAAATGGGAAGAACAGCTTGACTACTCAAAGCTGCCTAAGTGGAGTGACTGTCAATCGGTATTAAATCGAAGATTTCAGCAGTTGTCTGGAGAAGAAGGTAGTAAGTTTAAGCAAAATAAACCAAATCAAGACCGCAGGGCTGACACAAGTAAAAATATTAAGCATTCTTTTAACTGTGCTGCTGAAAAACGAGACTTACGCAGTTCTAGTTGTCAATTTTGCAATTCTGGAGAACATGACATAACAGGTTGCCAGCCATATGCAGCTCTTTCGGTTCAGCAACGATTAGAATTTGCAATAAGTGTTCCCCTTTGTATAAATTGCTTGAAAAGAGGTCATACAGTTTCAAAATGTAAAGTTCCAAAATGTAGGATATGCGGAAAAGGGCATAACGCATTATTACATAAGTTCTCATTGTCAAGTACTCAGCAATCATCTCAATTAGTGCAAGAAAGCTCATCTTCTTCGCATGCTATGCATGCCACAGTACCAGATAAGGTAATACTTGCTACTGCAGTTGTACATGTCAAACGCCAAGATGGACAGTACATTCTAGCTAGAGCCCTACTAGATTCAGGGTCGCAAATAAATTTTGTGACTGAGGAGCTCGCTAGTAATCTGCATATAAAGAAAGATGATGCGAATGTGAACTTACTTGGTATCGGTCAACAGCATACTGAAGTTAAGAAAAGCATTCACACAGCTTTAAAATCTAGGTTTAATAGCAATGACTACATGGCAAATTTCTGCATACTCAAAACAATTTCAGGATATCAGCCAAATCAAGCAATCGAAAGTCAGGGCTGGGATATACCATCAAATATTAACTTGGCAGACCCGCAGTTCTATAAGCCACAAAGGGTAGACATGTTGATAGGAGCAGAATCGTTTTTCGAGTTAATGGCGGTTGGACAAATTAAGAAAAGCCCTGATCATCCCACACTGCAAAAAACCTTGTTAGGATGGATTGTGTCTGGCCGATATCGGTGCCCCAAAACACCAGTTGGGCCAATTGTTAACAGTTTTAAATGGTAGGAAGAAAGTTTAAGTAGCATAAACGATACACTACAAAAGTTTTGGGATTTAGAAGAGATGCCTTTAAGAAATTTTCAAGCACGTAACACAGAGGAACAGCAAATGTGTGAGAACTCCAAGCTTAGAGTTGACTTTGATGCTTCAAGTCGTACAACTACACAAGTTGCGTTAAATGACATCTTGATGGTGGGCCCAACCATTCAAGAGGAGCTGTTTTCCACTTTGTTGCGATTTCGCTTCCATAAATACGCATTAACTGCGGACATTACTAAGATGTATCGCCAAATAAACTTACACGAAGATGACCGGATTTACCTGCTCATAGTGTGGAGGAGAAGTCCTTCTGAGCCATTGCAAATGTGTCGCCTCAATACGGTTACTTATGGAACCGCGTCTGCACCATTTTTGACCATAAGATGTTTGATGCGGCTAGCTGAGATGCAAAGGTCGTCTAACCCAGCAGCAGCAGCAGTGATTCAGAAGGATTTCTATGTCGACGACTTGTTAACTGGTGCTGGAAGTATACAGGATTTAAAAACGATACAACGGGATGTAATATCAATCCTGCATGGGGCCGGAATGAAGCTCGCCAAATGGTATTCCAATTGAGCGGAGCTATGTACTTCCGAAAGTACAGACAAGTCGTTGGCAGTAGCCGAATCGGATCCAACAAAAACTTTAGGAATAAGATGGTTTCCCAAAGAAGATGAATTTCATTTCCAGTTAGAGGATTCATTTCAAGATCTTCGTGCTACAAAACGCAATATTTTGTCCGTGTCAGCTAGGTTATTTGATCTCCTTGGTCTTCTATGTCCCTTAGAGACAAAAGTAAAAATTCTACTGCAGGAGCTATGGATGGTAAAGTTAGATTGGGATGAGTCGGTACCACTGAGGTTACATACAAGCTGGGAGGAATTTAAAGTTAATTTGTTGCCCCTCCATCAGTTAAGGATTCCCAGATATTTAAAAACTTCACTATCTCAACCAATTCAACTGCACGTATTCGCCGATGCCTCAATTAAAGCTTATGGTGCTTGTATATATGTTCGTACAAGCACAGCTGATGGAATTAAAGCCATGTTGTTAACGGCAAAATCCAAGGTAGCCCCTTTAAAAACAAGGTCACTTCTCCGTCTTGAACTTTGTGCGGCTCATGTTGCAGCTGATCTGTTGAATAAAATCAGGCCTATAGTATCAAGCCCAATTAAAAAGTAACGTTCTGGTCGGATTCGGAAATAGTCCTTCATTGGGTGAAGACTCATCCGTCGAGTTTATCAGTTTTCGTAGAAAACCGAATAGCTGAGATTCAGGATTATAGCAAAGGCTCAACTTGGCGTCATGTTCCGACAAAGCAAAATCCGGCAGACATTGTATCGAGAGGAGCATCAGTCGAGGAACTCAAGGATCTTATGTGGTTCAACGGTCCAACATTTTTAACTGAACCAGAAGATAAATGGCCTATTAATAGTAATTTTGAACTATCGCAAGGCAATAGTTGGAAATTAGAAAATCAGCTCTTGTCTGTGCAGAACCACGCATGCAAAGTGATCTTTTAGAATACATAGAAAAACATTCGTCGTACATTAAGACAGTGAGGGTCATTGGATATGTACTTCGATTTATAAGAGGATGTCGGAAAGCGGCTCGTGAGGCGAATATACTGCTCACAGCAGCTGAGCTGAAAATGACGTTTGACAAAATCATTCAGGTTGTGCAGGACTTCGAGTATGCAGAAGTCATTGATAAAATTCGCAAGAAGTCATTACTCGCGCCAAATTTGCAGAAGTTGTGCCCGTTTTTGCAAGAAGTCAAGCTAGAAAAATTGACATTTAGCTTGGGGAGAGTCGGCGGCCGAATGTTGCAAGCCGATATTCCATTTGACGCGAAATTTCCGGGCTTACTCAGCAAACAGTCGCAGTTCTTAAAGAAATACGTTGAACATTTGCACAGAAGGAATTTCCATGTCGGCGCGCAAGCCTTAGGCAGTCTTCTCAATGAGCGGATATGGGTGGTTAATGCTCGGGAGATATGTAAAAAAGTTGTTCGGCAATGTTTGCACTGCTTTCGATACAAACCAAAGCTGCTTTCACAAATTATGGGGCAGTTGCCTGCTGATAGACTAAGATCAGCTCGTCCATTTACAGTGTGTGGAGTAGATTTTTGTGGGCCAATCATGACCACTTTGAAGATCCGAGGGAAGCAACCATATAAGTCCTATGTCGCTGTATTTATGTGTTTTGCGTCCAAAGCTGTTCATATTGAACTTGTTAGCGACTTGTCAAATGATACCTTTTTATCATGTTTCCAAAGGTTTGTCGGCCGGCGAGGACTTCCGAAGACGGTGCACTGCGACAACGGCACGAATTTCGTGGGCGCGAGCAATCGCATGAAGGAGTTCGGCGAGAGGCTGAAAGCAGAGTTGACCGGCGTCCAACGCTACGCTTCCGAAGAAGGAGTCTCCTTTGCATTCATACCGCCCAGGGCTCCTCACTTCGGAGGCCTATGGGAGGGCGCTGTGAAGTCTGCGAAAGGCCTACTCCTACGGACGGCAGGTCGCGCTTTGCTCACCGCGGACGAGTTAGCGACGTTCCTCGTAGGCGTGGAGGCAACCCTCAATTCAAGGCCAATAGGCCCCCTCAACCAGGATCCCAACGATGGAGAAGCGCGGACGCCAGCGCACCTGCTGATCGGCGGTCCGTTGAAGGCCCCACCGAAGGAGGAGGCGCCAGAAAAAATAAGTTGCTTGCGTCGATGGCAGCTTGTATGCTCGCTCAAGCAAAAGTTCTGGCGGAAGTGGTCGACGAGTTATCGTCGGAGCCTGCTGGTTCGCTCGAAATGGACCAAAGAGTACCCGGACGTCATGGTGGGCCAATTGGTGCTCGTGGCCGAGGACAACTGCCCGCCACAGAGGTGGCTGGTGGGTCGGATAACCGCCGTACACGCAGGGGTGGACGGAAAGGTCAGGGTCGTCGACCTGAAAGCTACCAACGGCGACATTAAAAGGGCCTTCCACAAATTGGCACCCCTGCCCATTGAATGAAGTAGAGGAGGTGCTCAACGCGGGCGGTGTTGGCTGATTTCAGCCCTTTACTTAATTTAGAAATAAGCAAACTTAATCAAAAGAAATTAATTGAAAAAAAATGTAATGAAGCAAATAGAAATAAGTATAATAGGAAATGAAGTACAAACGCTGAATGTGGATCACGTTAGTTTCAAGCGGGAAGAGAGAAAAGAAGTAGGAGATAAAATAAATGAAGTCAGTCTCGTTTTGGTTCTGATCGTCACGCACGCACCCCCTCTAAGTCGTTTTTCTATCCGCTGTATAATTTCAAATCTATATAATAATTTTTTACATTCTTTAACTCCACCCGGGAGCTTAGAGCCTCTTCATTTTCTTGTAGGGGATTCAATTATCATTGATTTTCGATCGTACCGGTGATAAGCCAGTAGCGACTTATCCTAACGGTGGGGTTGCCACCTGGCGCCATCTAGGAGTGACGAAAGTTCTATTGTTGGGTCCACAGTAACGTGGACGAGGGGGTGTGCGGGTCCGGGGAGCCGAAATTTGTTACTAATGTTAAGTAAGCGATAGAGCATAGAAGTGGTGGAGATTTGGAAAAAGAGACCGTTTCTTTTTCTCGGGGAGCCTGGGACTCGACTCGAACCCGGGCCTTCCGGACCGGAGGCCAGCGCTCTACCTGCTGGGCCACCGTCCCCCCCCCTGTATAATAATAAACTTGTCATATTTCCCGTGTTAATTTCGTGTCATTGTTGTTTAAATTTGGCAGTGTTTAAATATTCGTATCACAAAAACTATTGTGATTCTTCAAACTTAATAATTAAAAAAAGGAACAGTCTTAAAGAAAAAAAATGAAAACGAAGATCAACACAAAAAAAAATGTAAACAAAAAAAAAAGGGTTGAGCTGAACTAAAAAAAAGGGGTGGCCAACAAAGGAAAGGGTAGGCAGTCACAAGAAAATTCACTTTCACAAAAAAAAAAGCAACACTCATGATCACAGTCACGCACTTTAAAAAAAATACAGAAAAAAAAGAAAGAGAAGGACACTTAGCTAAGTGTCAACATGTACTTGCGGTTTAAAGGTGGGCATTGGCCTTTTCCACCCGAGGTCCAGTGTGAAGGGCAGATCAAGGACAGAGAGATCTGTAGGGGGAAAATGGAAGAAAGCAGGAAAAAAGAGAAAAGGAATTTTTCCATAACGGCGTGGACCTCGGGGTGGGAAGGTTTCGATAAGGTATGATCGGCAGGGAAGGGAAGCGATGCTATCGATAGACTGAGGGTCGAGGCGTGATGGGTCACACTGCACTAAGCACCACGATCAAGTGGCAGATGTGCAGATCGGCCAGCTGACAGTGAGACCAAAGGAAACATCAAGAAGGCGCGCAAATTCAAATATGCAGTTCAAATCAAGAAGGCGCGCAACTTCAAATTTACAGAAGGCGCGCGGATTCAAATTATCAGTTGGCATCAGGAGGCGCGAAAAATCAAATTTTGCGGTTCACATCAAGAAGGCGCGTAAATTCAAACTTGACGTTTAAGTCATTGAAGGAAACATCTACATCTTAAGAAGGAAACATCTACGAGGGAAACGTCCACGAGGGAAAAGTCTACGAGGGAAACGTCTACGAGGGGAGAGTCTACGAGGAAAACGTCTACGAGGGAAGCGTCGGCGTGAGGAATGCCTACAAGGGAAGGTCTACGGGGAAATGTCTCGGGAGGAATTCTGTGCATCTGGATCTACAAAGGGATACATCGGCGGCGAAGGAAATAGGAGGAGGCAGCCGAAGCGGAGATGCGAGTTTCGTTTTCCTTTCCGAAGTAAGGGGGAATAACGGGGTAACGGGATAGCGGTGGACCTTGGACCCAGTCCCGCGATCCAGCCAAATAAGCAACGGGATCGCGGTGGACCTTGGACCCGGTCACGCGATCCAGCCAAAAGCAACGGGATCGCGGTGGACCTTGGACCCGGTGACGCGATCCAACCGAAGAAGTAACGGGATCGCGGTGGACCTTGGACCCGGTGACGCGATCCAACTGAAGAAGTAACGGGATCGCCGTTGGACCTTGGACCCGGATGAAAAGGAGACGCCGAGGATTAACGGGACCAGGGGGCCCTATATAAGCGGGGCCCGCAGTTCAGCCGGGATCAGTCGAGGAGAAGTAAAACACGAGTATACATCAGACGGCGAGAAGTCGAGCAAGGATACAAGCAAGGAGTCAAGCAAGGACGAGAAGTTGAACACAGGGAACAGGACGAAAATCAGGATCAACGGCGTGGACGAAGGATACGAGGATACGATTGTTCGTATTCGATGTTTTATACCCTTTCAGAGGGTATTATAATTTCAGTCAGAAGTTTGCATTGCAAGGTAAAGTTTTAAAGCTATCTTGCTGAAATTTCACCAAAATTTGTGTAGTTGTTGCACGCAGTATATAAGGGGGGACGGGTTGGATCGTGTGCCTATGGGACATTCTTTTACAAATCGTACACCTTTTTTTGCGTCACAGCTCCGATTTTTTTTTTTTTTTTTTTTTTTTGAGCTTTATCTTTATTTATTGAATCTTATCTTGAAGAGACTTACAATAAGAATTCAGATCTTAAACTTTACTATGTATTATTAATGTATATTATTAATTATTATTTATTTGTTATATTATGATTATTAATTGGTCGACAGCCCTCAATTGGGCTTGAGTGGGCGGTCGTTGCGCTGTAGACGAGAGTGGCTCCTGAGCCGCCTGAGCTGCCTGGCTAGTTGGTTTGGATGTATTGATAATCTATTTTCGTATTTCAAAGCTTTACTATCAATTTCTTCCTTGACGGGTTTTATATCCAGGTCCCTATGGATATTTGCGTTGCGAATATACCAGGGGGCCCCCTTGTTGTTCGCAGTATCTTCGACTGCACACGTTGGATGATTTCTATGTTGCTGCTGCTTGCGTTTCCCCAGAGTTCAGACCCGTACGTCCAGGTTGGCTTTAGACATGAGTTATAAAGTAGAACTTTGTATTCCAGCGGAAGAGGTGAGCGAGAGTTGATGAGCCAGGAAACTGTTGGCCTTGAGTTTTAGGGAGGTCTTCTTCGCTTCAATGTGCCTTCTCCAGGTAAGCCGCCTGTCTAAGTGGATGCCACCTGGGCAGGAGACTTCGTTGACTTGGGGGATTTGTTTGTTGTTTAGGGACAGTGGTGGGCAGGTTTCCCGATTAAGTGTAAACGTAATGTGCTTACACTTTTGATCGTTGACTTGTATGCGCCAATCTGCAAACCATTTTTCCACGTCTGTCAGATGGTTTTTTAAGTGGGCTGTTGCTGTTTTTGGATATTTTGAGCGACTGATTATAGCTGTGTCGTCAGCAAAGGTTTGACTGCTTGTGAGAATATCAGCCGTGTATAGGACATACATAATCGAGTCCGAGCACACTTCCTTGGGGTATTCCAGCCTTGATTTTGTGGTTTTCAGAGAAGAAGTTTTTGCATCTTACAGAAAAGACTCTATCTTTGAGGTAAGATTCAAGCAACTTGTGGGTGTTTTGTGGCAAGACGGTCTTGATTTTGTAAACTAGACCTTCAATCCAAACGCGATCGAAGGCTTGAGACACGTTAGGAATATGGCACTACAGTATTCCCTGTATTCAAAAGCTGCGCGTATTTCAGCTGTTATGCGATTTACCTGTTCGATAGTTCCGTGCTTTTTCCTAAAGCCGAACTGATGCAGGGGAATCGCTCTGTTGTTTTGGAGGTGTGTTCTTAGGTGGCATGAAAGCAGCTTTTCAAATAGCTTTGATAAGCACGGAAGGAGGCTAATGGGCCTGTATGACGAAGGTTGGGATTTGTCTTTGCCTGGTTTCGGTATCATTGTAATAACGGACTTTTTCCATTGCAGAGGAAAATAGCCCCATTTGAGAATTGAGTTGAATATGGTGGCGATGCATTTAACTGCACATGCCGGCAGTTCAATTATCATATTAGGCCAAATTGAATCATGGCCGGGGCTTTTTTTGGATTCATCTGTTCTTCAATGGCTTTTGTGACTGTATTTCTTTCAAGAATGATTGTGGAGGAAGGCTCTGCTGGTGGGATGTTCGGCAAAGTAAGGTTGGAAGACGTTTTGTAAGTGAGAGGAGAAAATGTTGGCCTTTTCCTCGTCACCTGTTGGTGATCGAATTGGAAAATCAGGTTCTTTAGGTGGTTGAATGTTTGGGTGCGCTCTCCATAGTGGGAATTTGTTGCTAGTGGGTGAAAGCTGTGCTATATACGCACGTTAAGCCTGATTATTCTCAGTTATTAAAGCTTTAGATAGCTTCCGACAGGCTTCTTTATAGCTTTGTTTAGTGGCTGGGGATCGGTGTGTCTGCCAGTTTCGGCGAAGTCTACGCTTTTCTTGAAGGAGCGATTGGATCTGCATGTTTGTACGCATAGTATTTGGAAGGGATGTAGCTAAGGGGTCAGGTGTAGAGTGTTTGGCAGCTGGCATGGCATTACATCTGCTATGTGCTTAAGTGAGTTTTCAATGTCAGCTTCACACGAGATATTGGGTTCGATTTCAATGTGAGAGCTGATGTATTTCTTATACTTTAGCCAGTTCGATGTATTGGAAGTCAGAAATTGTGGTCGCTTTACAAGCTGTGGGTGTTCAAATAGACAGAGAAGAATAGGCGAGAGATCTGATGAAAGTTCCGCCAGTGTTCCAACGCGTAACAGCCTGGGCGGCACTCTCCTAGTTACGGCAAAATCGATAATGTCTGGTGGTTTATTCGGATCTGCTGGCCAGTATGTAGGGCTACCCGGTGAAACAAAACCTAGCTTATTACTAAGTTTGATAATAGCATTGTATAGTTGTCGTCCTTTGGGGTTAATAAGACGAGAGCCCCAGTAGTGGTGTTTTGCATTATAGTCACCGGCAGCTACAAAGCAGTTACCTAGTGAGTTGTAGAAGCCCAAAAATTCATTCTCTGGAATATTGAATCGTGGGGGACAATACACAGCTGATAGTGTGAGTGGACCGCTGGTTATATTGATACGTATGGATGTGGCCTGCAGGTAGTTAGTAGCGAATGTGTCCTGAGGATGATGCTTTATACGCTGTTTGACAAGAATGCCGGTGCCTCCATGTGCCTTGCCATCTGGGTGGTTGGTCGCGTGAAATATATAACCGGTGAGATAAAAATTGTTTTTATTGGTTAGATGAGTTTCTGAGAGAAGCATGTTATCGATATCATGGTTGTTTAGGAACTGAAGGAGTTCGTATTTGTGTTGGGAAACGCCGTTGGCGTTCCAAAAGCATATTTTTAAGGGATTCATTTAGATTGTTTAATCAAAAGCTTCAAAAGAAGATTTTGGTTTCGCGTTAGGTTTTGCAGGGTACTTTGTATCGATAGTATAATTTTTGTAAGCGTAGCTAGTATGTGTTCAAGTCCGCTATGTGCTGGTGTGGGGGGGGGAAGCTGGTTTTGCTGAGTAGTGGGTTGAATTGTTCGCTGGGTATTTTGCTCTGGCAGCGAGTCATCTTTTCGATTTGGTATGGGCTGGAGGGAATGCACAACTTCAGGCTGAGAAAGACTTACTGGCATTGGCGATGCTCCAGAGTATCGAAGAGCTCTGGCAAAGGAGACTCCGGGTGTTGTTACTGATGGTGTGAAGTAGTTTGGTTGAACAACATGTTGAGCGGTAGTCGGTTTGCTGCGCCTCTAAGTCAGACGAGTCTTGAGTTGTTTGCTTCTATGGCGTGTAGGCGCCTTCGAAAAGTTTTCTGTCAAATACGACTCAGATATTGTGACGCGTACTCCCGGGGGACACACAAAACCGGGGGATTTGTACCGCCACGTAACTGCTGCTGCTGACTGAGCTCGGTCCAGCTGACTCTGCTCCATAAGTTGCCCTTTCGGCGTTTCTTCAAGTTTGTCAATTGTTGCCGGATAAACCCTTCTCTTTATAGGCGTTTTCCATTAACCACATTGTAGACGTACGTTCTTCTCTAACGTTTTCCATAATCGTTTCGATTTCTCTCATTTTCATAAGCTTTTTGTGTACCATCTTGTACCCGTAAACACTCATTTTCTTCAATTTTTGTTCTTTATAGATAGGGCAGCCCCTATAGTTGGCAGTGTGGTTTCCACCACAGTTACTACATTTCCTAGTTACAGGATCTTCTTTGTTTCCCAGACATGCGTCTATGCAGTGCAGATCACCACAGGCGACACAGATTGATCGCAAGGTGCAGTAGCTCCTTGGGTGCCCAAACTCCTGGCAGTTAGTACATTGTACCGGGCCGTTTCGCTTGTGTGGCTCCTCTACGGTAATTCTTCGGTGGAGAAGAAATTGTAACTTGTAAATAGGGTGGACTGCATTTTTCTTAAGAGGTGCAGTCTCTGGCGCCAGTTCAATCTTAAATAGCGGCTGAGGGATTTTTGCCCTGTTGATTATATTGGTTGCATTTTTAACGTCAAAACTTTGCTCCTTTAGTCCCTCGGCTATGTCAGCTACTGGGACGGTTGATTCTATTCCTTTTACTACAACTTGTAGTCCTTTGCTACTTTTGAGCTGGTAGGTGTAGTAATTTACTGGCACATGGTCGAGGAAATTCGTCACAGTGCGGTAGTTGCTTTCATTTTTTATTTGGAGTTTGGTTTCTGATATATTACCTCTTTTAAGTTGGTAATATAAAAGTTATTTGGTCCGATTTTTTGTTTAAGATTGTTAATAAGCTCTGAGCAATTGTGTTACCTAATGTAGATAGGGGTGGCTTTAAATCAGGGGTGCTCAAGATCGTCTTATGGCAGTGCGTTTACTAACACATCCACAAGAAAACGTGTACATATGTAGCGGCGCGTTTGTGTTGGGGCGCAGCTGTGCACTGAGAGAAAACAAAAAGTTTTTACCTCCAGAACTACGAAGCATATTACGCATTGTACTTCGCATTTAAAGTTTATGCTAAAATAACTGCTCTCTAATTCATCACTCATTTTGATCCGCCAAACAATTTAACATAACACTTACGATGGTCCACCACGAAATAAATCAAAAGCCAACGCAGACAGAAAGATAAGTTTCAGTGCATGTGCTCGAGGAAAAAACAAAAACAAAATACATTGCGATCAGATAAGCGTGACGACGGACAGAGATGTAATGAAGAAACAAGCAAAATTGTTTTTGTTTCGCATGCAAATCGAAGCCCATATGCACGGTGCTTATGGGCGCACTACCCATAAGCACAGAGCTCTACAAAAAAAAAAAGTGCACTCGGTTCATAGGCGTTGAGCACCCCTGCTTTAAATCTTTGGTGTGTTGAGGAGGTTGGCCCTCATCTTCTCCAAGGTCACCAAGTATAAAAAATCTATTTTCAGAAGTTGCCTTGTTGTTGTTGCCTGAGGTTTTCGATACTTTCGGCAGGTTTGCATTGGTTTTTTGTGGGCTAAGCTTTCTTTTTATTTATACGTACCGATCGATCCCAGTCTATACAAGCGTTGTTTGTGGGAGAGAGGCAGCAGAGACACATTTCAATTGCGATGATAATATCGGCCACAGATTTGCCACCGACGTTGAAGTTGTTGTTGTCGTCGTCGAAACAACAGTTGTAAGAGAGGGCACCGTGCTGGTCAGCGCAAGAGCTGACGTAGTCAGTGCAATGAGTGGTGAGAGTGGAGATGGGCATTGGGAGCTCCACGACTGGGCCATGGCAGCGCTGCTTGAGCTTAGGAGTGCAGGTGACAGTGAGCGCGCTCTCTCGGAAGCAGTCAATGACATTGCTTTTATTATCCGCTGTATAATTTCAAATCTATATAATAATTTTTTACATTCTTTAACTCCACCCGGGAGCTTAGAGCCTCTACATTTTCTTGTAGGGGATTCAATTATCATTGATTTTCGATCGTACCGGTGATAAGCCAGTAGCGACTTATCCTAACGGTGGGGTTGCCACCTGGCGCCATCTAGGAGTGACGAAAGTTCTATTGTTGGGTCCACAGTAACGTGGACGAGGGGGTGTGCGGGTCCGGGGAGCCGAAATTTGTTACTAATGTTAAGTAAGCGATAGAGCATAGAAGTGGTGGAGATTTGGAAAAAGAGACCGTTTCTTTTTCTCGGGGAGCCTGGGACTCGACTCGAACCCGGGCCTTCCGGACCGGAGGCCAGCGCTCTACCTGCTGGGCCACTGTCCCCCCCTATATAATAATAAACTTGTCATATTTCCCGTGTTAATTTCGTGTCATTGTTGTTTAAATTTGGCAGTGTTTAAATATTCGTATCACAAAAACTATTGTGATTCTTCAAACTTAATAATTAAAAAAAGGAACAGTCTTAAAGAAAAAAAATGAAAACGAAGATCAACACAAAAAAAAAAAAAAAGGGTTGAGCTGAACTAAAAAAAAAAGGGGTGGCCAACAAAGGAAAGGGTAGGCAGTCACAAGAAAATTCACTTTCACAAAAAAAAAAAGCAACACTCATGATCACAGTCACGCACTTTAAAAAAATACAGAAAAAAAAAGAAAGAGAAGGACACTTAGCTAAGTGTCAACATGTACTTGCGGTTTAAAGGTGGGCATTGGCCTTTTCCACCCGAGGTCCAGTGTGAAGGGCAGATCAAGGACAGAGAGATCTGTAGGGGGAAAATGGAAGAAAGCAGGAAAAAAAGAGAAAAGGAATTTTTCCATAACGGCGTGGACCTCGGGGTGGGAAGGTTTCGATAAGGTATGATCGGCAGGGAAGGGAAGCGATGCTATCGATAGACTGAGGGTCGAGGCGTGATGGGTCACACTGCACTAAGCACCACGATCAAGTGGCAGATGTGCAGATCGGCCAGCTGACAGTGAGACCAAAGGAAACATCAAGAAGGCGCGCAAATTCAAATATGCAGTTCACATCAAGAAGGCGCGCAACTTCAAATTTACAGAAGGCGCGCGGATTCAAATTATCAGTTGGCATCAGGAGGCGCGAAAAATCAAATTTTGCGGTTCACATCAAGAAGGCGCGTAAATTCAAACTTGACGTTTAAGTCATTGAAGGAAACATCTACATCATAAGAAGGAAACATCTACGAGGGAAACGTCCACGAGGGAAAAGTCTACGAGGGAAACGTCTACGAGGGGAGAGTCTACGAGGAAAACGTCTACGAGGGAAGCGTCGGCATGAGGAATGCCTACAAGGGAAGGTCTACGGGAAATGTCTCGGGAGGAATTCTGTGCATCTGGATCTACAAAGGGATACATCGGCGGCGAAGGAAATAGGAGGAGACAGCCGAAGCGGAGATGCGAGTTTCGTTTTCCTTTCCGAAGTAAGGGGGAATAACGGGGTAACGGGATAGCGGTGGACCTTGGACCCAGTCCCGCGATCCAGCCAAATAAGCAACGGGATCGCGGTGGACCTTGGACCCGGTCACGCGATCCAGCCAAATAAGCAACGGGATCGCGGTGGACCTTGGACCCGGTGACGCGATCCAACCGAAGAAGTAACGGGATCGCGGTGGACCTTGGACCCGGTGACGCGATCCAACTGAAGAAGTAACGGGATCGCCGTTGGACCTTGGACCCGGATGAAAAGGAGACGCCGAGGATTAACGGGACCAGGGGGCCCTATATAAGCGGGGCCCGCAGTTCAGCCGGGATCAGTCGAGGAGAAGTAAAACACGAGTATACATCAGACGGCGAGAAGTCGAGCAAGGATACAAGCAAGGAGTCAAGCAAGGACGAGAAGTTGAACACAGGGAACAGGACGAAAATCAGGATCAACGGCGTGGACGAAGGATACGAGGATACGATTGTTCGTATTCGATGTTTTATACCCTTTCAGAGGGTATTATAATTTCAGTCAGAAGTTTGCATTGCAAGGTAAAGTTTTAAAGCTCTCTTGCTGCAATTTCACCAAAATTTGTGTAGTTGTTGCACGCAGTATATAAGGGGGGACGGGTTGGATCGTGTGCCTAAGGGACATTCTTTTACAAATCGTACACCTTTTTTTGCGTCACAGTTCCGATTTTTTTTTTTTTTTTTAGAGCTTTATCTTTATTTATTGAATCTTATCTTGAAGAGACTTACAATAAGAATTCAGATCTTAACCTTTACTATGTATTATTAATGTATATTTGTTCGGTCATGCCGCAGCCTAAATCCAATGATTATATTCAAATTGTAACGTAAAACTAAACTCTTGATGTTTGCTTTGTTTTGCTATTTGCCCTGCGCGGCAACACTGTTTAATTGTCATTGCTAACTCCTTTTTTTTTGCACTCTTTCGCTTATCCCTTCCTGGCCTTTGTCCACGGCAAGCTTCAAATAGTGAGTTCGAATCTGTACACGCTTACACAAGGCACGATCGCTGATCGCCTGCCAAATCTCGGTTATATACTTTCGTCTAAAGCACAGACAAATCGGTCTGCCTGCTAATATACTTTCGCTAAAGGCACAGACAAATCGGTCTGCCTGCCTAACTAAATCTACAACAAACAATAACTCTGTGAATTTAAGGCCTTGGTGCCAGTAATAAATAAGTGCATTATTTAAGCTAAAATTTGTGCGTTTTTATTTACTTGGGCACAAGGTAACGGTTAGTAAAAAAGCTTACTGACCCAACATTTTGGTGACCCCGACGTGATAGTGAAACAATAGAAGTTCGAACAATCAAAACTAAAAGTGCAACCAAACAAATAATTTTATAATTTTCGTTCGGTTAAAGTTGGGGATCGCGCATATATGTACATACTTTCGTAGCTCTGTGCACATAAGCGCAACCTGAAACTCCGCTAGACTCTCGCACACACCCGCCCCCGCGCATCGTAAGTGCATTTTCGTTTCCTCTTTGTGCCCCAGCTTCCCGCTTAAAACGTTTTTACAGCGGCGACAAAACGGTTTTCGTTTCGCGGGTTCAGTGCCTATATATATATATATATATATTCAAATAGACGCACAATTTTGGCGCTAATCATTGCACAGTGGGACTTGATCGGTGTGCAGGTGACAAATTCTCAAAACTATAAAGTCCAAGCAAATCAACATGTCAACGGTCACAACGCTTTCTGCTCCAGTTGCGGGAGCAACGTTATATAAATTGAAGGCTGGCTCAATGCTTTCTAAAGCTAAAGCCTTTGCGAAGACCCTGACCATCGAGAAGCTTCTGGAAATGACAGAGAAAGAATTGCAACTTCATGTTCAACGTCTGGACGAGAACAAGGCGATATTTATCCAGGTCCATGACAAACTTGAGGAGCTGGATTTTAGCGAAATCGGCAGCATGGTTCGCGACGATTTTGAGGAGCTAACCATATCAACAAAGGTTATGTTGAATATTGAGTTGGGTAAGCGAAAAGGTGCGGCAATTCGTAGCTCTACACTCAGTCCAGAGCCCTCCATGGATTTTCATTCCATGTCAGCGGCTAGGAGATCTCATTTGCCCGAATTGAGACTGCCTGAATTTTCTGGTGGCTATACCGAATTTGCCGACTTTCTGTCAATGTTAATGGCCATTATCGACAGTGACGTTGAGCTTTCCTAACATTGAGAAGCTCCAGCATCTCAAGTCTTGCCTAAAGGGTTCCGCCTTGGATACAGTGCGCTCATTGGAGATATGCGAAAATAATTATGCTGCAGCCTGGGATTTATTAAACAACCGTTTCAATAACAAGCGACTTATTTTCCAGTCCCACATAAATGCAATTTTGAGTCTCCCCAAAGTCGACATGCAGTCTGCCGCGAAGCTGAGAGAAATGTCCGACAAAATAAACGCAAATCTACGTGCTCTATGGGTTCGGTTGAGCAAATTGCAAACTGCGTTCTTGTCCATGTTCTACTGCAAAGGTTGGATAGCAAAACTCAGGCCAATTGGGAGGAATCTGCGGCGATCGATGAAATTCCTTCGATTCATCATTTTACTACATTTCTGTCCAAGCGATGTCAAAAATTGGAGAATATAGAGCACACTGCAGCGTTGTATTCGAATGGTTCATCAGGAAACACTCGCAGCAGAAGCATCTTAATTGCCACCAGCACTTCGGGACATGCATGCGTTGTGTGTGACAACAGTAGTCATTCGATATATAGCTGTAGTCAATTCTCCAATCTATCAATACAAGAGCGCATTCGAAAGGCAAAGGACTTGGCACTGTGCTTCAATTGCTTGAAGAAGGGACATCAAATGCGCAATTGTCGGTCAGGCTGCTGTCGAACTTGCGGGTCTAAGCATCATAGCCTTTTGCACCCTGGCTCTCAGCCTTCGACCGATGTTCAGCGAGTTCCCGTGGCGGAACTAAGTACGCCAAACGCAATCGCCTCTAGCCCCTCATCCTCTTTGCTGGTTCAGAATTTGGAAAACACTATCAGAGTTTTTCTTCCAACTGCAGTCATAAGCATACAAAGTGGATCAGGTGCCTGGATCCCATGCCGCACGCTGCTAGACTCGGGATCACAAGTCCACGTTGTGACCTCCCGACTCGCTCACCAGTTGTGTAAGGATGTTTTCTTGGCCGGGGTACAGATCTCAGTCGAGTACCAGGGTCCTTTACAAGAATATTTGTAATTCACCGAAACGCCGGACTAGGGGGTTCCGTCCCACAGGGGAAACGGATGATCTTTGAGGGTCGAGTCTCCACCGGAGGCGGGGGAGGTAGGATCTGTAGGCGACTTCTCCAGTACGGAACGTAATCCTCGGGTTACGATGTGTGTTTCGTGTCCGGGACGAAAAATCCACCGGGCTGGACCTTCGGGCGAGGCCAAGCCAGGAGAATACACAATGGGCGCACGAGTCAGCTCAGTTCCACAGACCCGGCGGGAAGGGTGTCCTCGCTCGGATCCCTAAGTACGACCAACAAGGGGGCAGGTTCAGCGGGAAGGGTGTCCACGCTCGAGCCTCTAACTACGGTTAACTGGGAGTCGGATCCGGCGGGAAGGGTGTCCACGCTCGATCCTCTAACTACGGTTAACTGGGAGTCGGATCCGGCGGGAAGGGTGTCCACGCTCGATCCTCTAACTACGGTTAGCTGGGAGTTGGATCCGGCGGGAAGGATGTCCGCGCCCGAATCTCTAGCTACGGTTAGTCGGGAATCGGGTCCGGCGGGAAGGGTGTCCACGCTCGAACCTCTAACTACGGTTAGTTGGGAGTCGGGAGGTGTCCGTCAGACTGAACGGGAAGGGTGTCCACGTTCACGTCCAAAACACCGTTGGGAACGGGGTTAGGTGAGGTTAGGTTTAGGTTTTAGTTTTCTTTAATCTCAGTCTACGAAAAGAGAACACACGAGGAACAATTTTAGATGCTCTTTACCATTTATTTCCAATACACTCTTTTCTTGAGTCCGCTACACCGTTCTGTACGCACGTGGACCTAACTGTACTAACCTTGGCTGTCACGTTTCTTGAATAGCCGTTGGCCTTTCCTTTTCTATGATCTCTCACGAAAACACTGCTTGAGCTTCGTCGCGTCAAGCCGATCACACCATAAGCGCCCGCACGTGGTGGCGTGAGTACACCTGTTTTCACGGAAAACTCCCGAAGAGCGCACGTCTGCTCTGTCCGCCGATCTCGTGTCCAAAAGCCCGGAAACACCTTCCTGTGAGACCCTCCTCTCTTTCTTCCCCTTTTCTCGCGTTCGGGATTTCTAGTATTTTCCTACTGCCAAAGTCCTAACTTCTTAACTTTCCTAGTATTTTAGGAATCTCGGCTAGATATCGGACGGCGTTGCCATCCCGGGTTTGCGGCTTAGATGATCCTTATTCTTAATGGTGGCAACTTAATATTTATTATACTTCAGACTTCATAATGTTTCTCTTACAACTAAGAATGATTAACTACTGCATAGATATAAAATATACAAAGGGAGTGGTGCGATGTGGCGTACACGCCTCCTAGGCGGGTTCGTCACAGTTGGAATTGCCAAAAACAAAGTCTACCGTAACAGTCGCTGGTATTGGAGATGCTCGATTTGACTCTGAAGGAGCTTCTGTTTGCATCACGTTAAAGTCGCATACCTCCGGTTACTCCACATCCCTAACTGCGCTTGTTGCTCCAGCGATTACTGAAAATCAACCAAGTTTGAACGTTAAGCCCGATGACTGGAAAATTCCCTCAAATATTCAGTTGGCCGATCCTGAATTTTATAAATCTCAGCGTATAGATATTCTCATTGGCGCAAGCAAGTTTTTTGAACTTTTATCTGTAGGGCAGATTAAGTTAGCTGCTGGGTTACCCCTATTACAGAATTCGAGGCTTGGTTGGATCGTAACAGGAGGTGGATCATCCCCTATCAAGCCAACTGGATTACAGGATCAAGCTGTTCATCGTAAATTAATTGCAGCTCGCATGGATGACGTTGATGATCTGATCACAGGAGGGCAATCAACACAAGAAGTCCTCGAAATCAACGACGTTCGTGATCAAACTCCTGACTCGGAAAAAGGAACATTCCTGAAGATTGACGATGGCAACGACAAGACGCTCGGTCTAGCCTGGGATCCTGCAGCGGATGTTTTTCGTTCTTCTTTTTCTTCCATACAGGTCTATCCAAAGCCATGCAAAAGGATGGTGTTATCCACAACTGCTCAGGTTTACGATGAGAGCGTTCCCCAGGGACTCAACACGTCATCGCGGAAGTTGCTATCTGGCATGGGTCATACCCAGCAAAAGACGTTTCTTCGACCTGCTTTGGATCCAGATGCTGATGGCGAACGACAGGCGCATCTACTTTATTCAAAGTCTCGTGTGGCGCCTTTGAAGACTCTCATGGCTTTCAAATTCGAGTTCTACGCTACCTTGTTACTGGTCCAACTGATGCGGGACGTATGCAACACGAAGCTCTTCGTTTCTGCTGAAGCTTTATCATCGATAAGCTATGAACCTTCACGTTTCCAAGTATTTATTGCTAATCGAATTTCTTCAATTCAAGAGCTATCCAGTGGCATGAATTGGCGCTACGTTCCGGCTGACTGCAATCCAGCCGACATCTTGACAATAGAAACTTCCCCGAGAGAGCTTCTGGAACCTGCCCTTTGGTTCACCAGCCCAGCGTTTCGTCTCGAGAATCGCAATGCGCAGCATCCTACACTGGACTTGCATCGGAAGAGCATGCATTCTGGTCCGCCAGCGCTGCTCGCTTACATGCGTCTTCAATGTTGGCAGCAACGACATAGGTGGCGCACTCCCAAACCTGCGCTACAAATCGACGAGGTCGTCTCCAATTTGCCTCCGCTTCAATGGCCGTTGGTCAGCGTCATTGAATTGGTGCCTGGATCCGATGGAGTTGCTCGAGTGGCTCTAATCACTCGAAGGGCTGTACGCAAGTTGTGCGTGCTGCCGAAGCTGGATCTGGTTGAAAGCCCTGGTCTTCCAACGGGGGAGGATGTTCGGTCATGCCGCAGCCTAAATCCAATGATTATATTCAAATTGTAACGTAAAACTAAACTCTTGATGTTTGCTTTGTTTTGCTATTTGCCCTGCGCGGCAACACTGTTTAATTGTCATTGCTAACTCCTTTTTTTTTGCACTCTTTCGCTTATCCCTTCCTGGCCTTTGTCCACGGCAAGCTTCAAATAGTGAGTTCGAATCTGTACACGCTTACACAAGGCACGATCGCTGATCGCCTGCCAAATCTCGGTTATATACTTTCGTCTAAAGCACAGACAAATCGGTCTGCCTGCTAATATACTTTCGCTAAAGGCACAGACAAATCGGTTTGCCTGCCTAACTAAATCTACAACAAACAATAACTCTGTGAATTTAAGGCCTTGGTGCCAGTAATAAATAAGTGCATTATTTAAGCTAAAATTTGTGCGTTTTTATTTACTTGGGCACAAGGTAACGGTTAGTAAAAAAGCTTACTGACAAAACAATATTATTTATTATTATTTATTTGTTATATTATGATTATTAATTGGTCGACAGCCCTCAATTGGGCAGGAGTGGGCGGTCGTTGCGCTGTAGACGAGAGTGGCTCCCGAGCCGCCTGAGCTGCCTGGCTAGTTGGTTTGGATGTATTGATAGTCTATTTTCGTATTTCAAAGCTTTACTATCAATTTCTTCCTTGACGGGTTTTATATCCAGGTCCCTATGGATATTTGCGTTGCGAATATACCAGGGGGCCCCCGTTGTTGTTCGCAGTATCTTCGACTGCACTCGTTGGATGATTTCTATGTTGCTGCTGCTTGCGTTTCCCCAGAGCTCAGACCCGTACGTCCAGGTTGGCTTTAGACATGAGTTATAAAGTAGAACTTTGTATTCCAGCGGAAGAGGTGAGCGAGAGTTGATGAGCCAGGAAACTGTTGGCCTTGAGTTTTAGGGAGGTCTTCTTCGCTTCAATGTGCCTTCTCCAGGTAAGCCGCTTGTCTAAGTGGATGCCACCTGGGCAGGAGACTTCGTTGACTTGGGGGATTTGTTTGTTGTTAAGGGACAGTGGTGGGCAGGTTTCCCGATTAAGTGTAAACGTAATGTGCTTACACTTTTGATCGTTGACTTGTATGCGCCAATCTGCAAAATATTTTTCCACGTCTGTCAGATGGTTTTTTAAGTGGGCTGTTGCTGTTTTTGGATATTTTGAGCGACTGATTATAGCTGTGTCGTCAGCAAAGGTTTGACTGCTTGTGAGAATATCAGCCGTGTATAGGACATACATAATCGGTCCGAGCACACTTCCTTGGGGTACTCCAGCCTTGATTTTGTGGTTTTCAGAGAAGAAGTTTTTGCATCTTACAGGTAAGATTCAAGCAACTTGTGGGTGTTTTGTGGCAAGACGGTCTTGATTTTGTAAACTAGACCTTCAATCCAAACGCGATCGAAGGCTTGAGACACGTCTAGGAATATGACACTACAGTATTCCCTGTATTCAAAAGCTGCGCGTATTTCAGCTGTTATGCGATTTACCTGTTCGATAGTTCCGTGCTTTTCCCTAAAGCCGAACTGATGCAGGGGAATCGCTCTGTTGTTTTGGAGGTGTGTTCTTAGGTGGCATGAAAGCAGCTTTTCAAATAGCTTTGATAAGCACGGAAGGAGGCTAATGGGCCTGTATGACGAAGGTTGGGATTTGTCTTTGCCTGGTTTCGGTATCATTGTAATAACGGACTTTTTCCATTGCAGAGGAAAATAGCCCCATTTGAGAATTGAGTTGAATATGGTGGCGATGCATTTAACTGCACATGCCGGCAGTTCAATTATCATATTAGGCCAAATTGAATCATGGCCGGGGCTTTTTTTGGATTCATCTGTTCTTCAATGGCTTTTGTGACTGTATTTCTTTCAAGAATGATTGTGGAGGAAGGCTCTGCTGGTGGGATGTTCGGCAAAGTAAGGTTGGAAGACGTTTTGTAAGTGAGAGGAGAAAATGTTGGCCTTTTCCTCGTCACCTGTTGGTGATCGAATTGGAAAATCAGGTTCTTTAGGTGGTTGAATGTTTGGGTGCGCTCTCCATAGTGGGAATTTGTTGCTAGTGGGTGAAAGCTGTGCTATATACGCACGTTAAGCCTGATTATTCTCAGTTATTAAAGCTTTAGATAGCTTCCGACAGGCTTCTTTATAGCTTTGTTTAGTGGCTGGGGATCGGTGTGTCTGCCAGTTTCGGCGAAGTCTACGCTTTTCTTGAAGGAGCGATTGGATCTGCATGTTTGTACGCATAGTATTTGGAAGGGATGTAGCTAAGGGGGTCAGGTGTAGAGTGTTTGGCAGCTGACATGGCATTACATCTGCTATGTGCTTAAGTGAGTTTTCAATGTCAGCTTCACACGAGATATTGGGTTCGATTTCAATGTGAGAGCTGATGTATTTCTTATACTTTAGCCAGTTCGTTGTATTGGAAGTCAGAAATTGTGGTCGCTTTACAAGCTGTGGGTGTTCAAATAGACAGAGAAGAACAGGCGAGAGATCTGATGAAAGTTCCGCCAGTGTTCCAACGCGTAACAGCCTGGGCGGCACTCTCCTAGTTACGGCAAAATCAATAATGTCTGGTGGTTTATTCGGATCTGCTGACCAGTATGTAGGGCTACCCGGTGAAACAAAACCTAGCTTATTACTAGGTTTGATAATAGCATTGTATAGTTGTCGTCCTTTGGGGTTAATAAGACGAGAGCCCCAGTAGTGGTGTTTTGCATTATAGTCACCGGCAGCTTCAAAGCAGTTACCTAGTGAGTTGTAGAAGCCCAAAAATTCATTCTCTGGAATATTGAATCGTGGGGGACAATACACAGCTGATAGTGTGAGTGGACCGCTGGTTATATTGATACGTATGGATGTGGCCTGCAGGTAGTTAGTAGCGAATGTGTCCTGAGGATGATGCTTTATACGCTGTTTGACAAGAATGCCGGTGCCTCCATGTGCCTTGCCATCTGGGTGGTTGGTCGCGTGAAATATATAACCGGTGAGATAAAAATTGTTTTTATTGGTTAGATGAGTTTCTGAGAGAAGCATGTTATCGATATCATGGTTGTTTAGGAACTGAAGGAGTTCGTATTTGTGTTGGGAAACGCCGTTGGCGTTCCAGAAGCATATTTTAAGGGATTAATTTAGATTGTTTAATCAAAAGCTCCAAAAGAAGATTTTGGTTTCGCGTTAGGTCTTGCAGGGTACTTTGTATCGATAGCATAATTTTTTAAGCGTAGCTAGTATGTTTTCAAGTCCGCTATGTGCTGGTGTGGGGGGAAGCTGGTTTTGCTGAGTAGTGGGTTGAGTTGTTCGCTGGGTATTTTGCTCTGGCAGCGAGTCATCTTTTCGATTTGGTATGGGCTGGAGGGAATGCACAACTTCAGGCTGAGAAAGACTTACTGGCATTGGCGATGCTCCAGAGTATCGAAGAGCTCTGGCAAAGGAGACTCCGGGTGTTGTTACTGATGGTGTGAAGTAGTTTGGTTGAACAATATGTTGAGCGGTAGTCGGTTTGCTGCGCCTCTAAGTCAGACGAGTCTTGAGTTCTTTATAGATAGGGCAGCCCCTATAGTTGGCAGTGTGGTTTCCACCACAGTTACTACATTTCCTAGTTGCAGGATCTTCTTTGTTTCTCAGACATGCGTCTATGCAGTGCAGATCACCACAGGTGACACAGACTGATCGCAAGGTGCAGTAGCTCCTTGTATGCCCAAACTCCTGGCAGTTAGTACATTGTACCGGGCCGTTTCGCTTGTGTGGCTCCTCTACGGTAATTCTTCGGTGGAGAAGAAATTGTAACTTGTAAATAGGGTGGACTGCATTTTTCTTAAGAGGTGCAGTCTCTGGCGCCAGTTCAATCTTAAATAGCGGCTGAGGGATTTTTGCCCTGTTGATTATATTGGTTGCATTTTTAACGTCAAAACCTTGCTCCTTAAGTCCCTCGGCTATGTCAGCTACTGGGACGGTTGATTCTATTCCTTTTACTACAACTTGTAGTCCTTTGCTACTTTTGAGCTGGTAGGTGTAGTAATTTACTGGCACATGGTCGAGGAAATTCGTCACAGTGCGGTAGTTGCTTTCATTTTTTATTTGGAGTTTGGTTTCTGATATATTACCTCTTTTTAAGTTGGTAATATAAAAGTTTTTTGGCCCGATTTTTTGTTTAAGATTGTTAATAAGCTCCGAGCAATTGTGTTACCTAATGTAGATAGGGGTGGCTTTAAATCTTTGGTGTGTTGAGGCGGTTGACCCTCATCTTCTCCAAGGTCACCAAGTATAAAAAATCTATTTTCAGAAGTTGCCTTGTTGTTGTTGCCTGAGGTTTTCGATACTTTCGGCAGGTTTGCATTGGTTTTTTGTGGGCTAAGCTTTCTTTTTATTTATACGTACCGATCGATCCCAGTCTGTACAAGCGTTGTTTGTGGGAGAGAGGCAGCAGAGACACATTTCAATTGCGATGATAATATCGGCCACAGATTTGCCACCGACGTTGAAGTTGTTGTTGTCGTCGTCGAAACAACAGTTGTAAGAGAGGGCACCGTGCTGGTCAGCGCAAGAGCTGACGTAGTCAGTGCAATGAGTGGTGAGAGTGGAGATGGGCATTAGGAGCTCCACGACTGGGCCATGGCAGCGCTGCTTGAGCTTAGGAGTGCAGGTGACAGTGAGCGCGCTCTCTCGGAAGCAGTCAATGACATTGCTTTTGTTGTTGCGTGTTCGTTACTTACTGTCTCCGAAACAATTGCTACATAAGCATTATTCCGGGCAGAAGACAGTCGGCGTTCGTCTAGCTTTTGTTGTTGTTGCATTCGACTTTGACTCGTGGGTTTACTAGTTGCACTTATTATTGATTTGCCCGCAGGCATTGTATTTTCTTTGAGATTAATTGTTTTTTCACTTTGATCTGTTAGAAAACAAGGAAATGTAGCTAATATGGTTTGGCATTGCTGCCAGCGTCTTTTCGCTACTATTTCAGTTTTTATTTCACTTAAATATCGAGCTAATTGACTCGCTTGGCGGAGCGATCAAGAAACACGTCTGCACGGGGTAAAAGTAAAACTTGAACTCCACCAAATTGAGCGAGCATAAAAGCAACACTTAAATATCGAGCTAATTGACTCGCTTGTCGGAGCGATCAAGAAACACGTCTGCACGGGGCAAAAGTAAAACTTGAACTCGACCAAATTGAGCGAGCATAAAAGCAACAAAAACAGTTCGTTACACTATTATATGTTGAAAATAAGGCCCCTGTATATTATTTATGTGACAATGCACGTACATATACAAGTATGTAAGTAAACGCTGATCGCGAGACCTATATAGTTGTCTCGTCCTAACGAAATAGGAAAAAGAAAATATGTATACCAAATGTTTCTCCTTTGCCAAACTTTAGTCGCAAATAAAGTTCCGCAGCATACACACGGTGTTCGTTTTCTTTCCTTTAAATTCTGCCGCTGAATAGGTTATAGGCCCAGGCACTAAAGAATTTAAATAAAGTTGTTCGGTGTGTGACTCAGGATAAAAAATAATGAGTGCTCTTTATAAAAAAAAAAGAACAAAATTGGGTGGCCTTGGATAGTTAGGCGTTGGCCACAATAAAACTGTTGGACTGCGTTGAAGGCTTGGGCGAAATTGAAAGATGTACATAAGCCAAGCGGACCTGTACGAACAGTACAGTTATACAAGAAACTGCTCAGCAAGCGGATGGAGCAGGGGCAAAGCATGGTGACCTACATAAGTGAGTTCGCGGAAATTCTGGATGGTCTAGCTGGAATAGGCATAGAGCTAAACGATGAACTTCGCACTATCTTTTTGCTGTCTAACCTTCCAGAACAGTTCGAGAACTTCGTGGTGGCTATAGAGACACGAGATCAGTTGCCTTTGTTTGTGGTTCTCTCATAAACCTGAAAGAAGAGAGCGACAGAAAAGGAGTAACACACGAGAATGGCGACAATACAAAGGCGTTCGTTGCAGCACAGTCCACAGATATGCAGACAAGAAAAAAATATCGGAAAAATATCGCTTGTTTTAAGCGTGGAAAAAAAGGGCACATCAAATCACAGTGTCGAAGTGTGACAAAGACGGCAACAATGCCACGTTGGCGAAAAACACGGTGAACCGCCAAAGCAAGTTGCTAAATGCCTGTGACGTCAGCAACTTAAAAAACTCAATGTGGTGCTTAGACAGTGGCGCAACGAGCCATATGTGTTGTGAAAAGGAGCTGTTCAAAAATTTCAAGAAGCACACAGAACAGATCGGACTCGCCGATGCTGGTTTTCTTTAAGCCGAGGGAAAGGTTACGTCAAGATACAGACAGACCTGTGCATATTGACGCTAAGAAATGTTCTCTATGTTCCAAAAGCAATGCTGTGTAGAACAGGTGCAAGGTGATTTTCAATATGAAAAACGCCAAGGTAGTGCAAGATGGTGAATGCATTGTGACAGCTAATAAGATTGGCAACCTGTATTTGTTCGACGGCGGACGAAGTAAATGTTTTGCCATGAAAGCAGTGGATGGTATTTTGCTACAGAGATACGGCCACGTTAATTTCTCTGGCATGAAAGAGCTGGTATCCAAAGGAATGGTTCTTCGAGTAGAGAATATTTCATTGACACAAAATATCAACTGCAGGACGTGTATGGTTAGCAAGATCTATGTTCAGCGTTTTCAACATCGACAAGTAACCGGGCTAAGGAAGTATTAGAATTGATACATGCAGATGTTTGTGGACCTTTTCCGACACAATATTTTGGGAGGTTCCAAGTATTTTTAGACCTTCATTGACGACAAATCCAGGAGGATTTTTGTGTATGTTCTGCGTGGGAAGAACGAGGTGCTATAGAAGTTCATTGAGTTCATGAGCTTGGTTGAACGGCAGACAGGCAAAAAGCTTAAATGTCTGCGAAGCGATAACGGAGGAGAATTCGTCAACAAGCAATTCGATAATTTTAATTTTATTCAGGCATCATGGCATCGCTATGCAGCTCACAATAGCGTATACACCCCAGCAAATGGAGTCGCGGAAAGAGCTAATCGGACACTCATGGAGATGCCAAGATGCCTTCTGGTCCAGGCGGGACTTGGAGATGTTTTTTGGGCAGAAGCAGTCAACACTTCGGTCTATCTACGAAGCAGGTCTCTTACCAGCACATTGTAGAGCTTGACGCCTATGGAAGCGTGGATGGGTAAAAAGCCTAGTGTAACTCATCTATAAGTATTTGGTTCTCTTGCAGTTGCTCTAGAAAAGGGTCCAAGAAGGGGAGCAAATTTCAACCCAAAGGCAAGGAGTACATCATGGTTGGATACTCAGTAGCAGCCAAAGGTTATCGCTTATATGACGCTGCAGCTCGACAACTAGTGAAGAAACGAGATGTCCTGTTCGACGAAAATCATGACGTGGAATCCAAGGGTGATTCTGTGTCAATCGAACTAGAGGAGTTGGAGGAACCGTGTCAGCAAGATGAGCCCGATAATGCAGAAAACGATTCTGACGCATCCATGCACAACGACAGCTCTAGTGAAAGCTCAGATCACTACGAGAGTGCTGAAGATAAGGACGCAGATGTGAACGTCGAGGAACGCAGAGGACCTGGTTGACCCAAGATTATCCGGACTGGGCAACCTGGTCGTCATAAGAAGCAATACAACATCCTGAGCGCGAAAATGTTTCGATTCCCCTGACTTGCGAGGAGGCTTTGAGTTGTACGTATGCGCCCAAATTACGCGCAGCTATGGGAAGAGAATATGACTCTCTGGTTGCCAATAAAACCTCGCAGATCGCGAATTTGCCGAAAAATCAGCGAGCAATTGGATGCAAATAGGTGTTCAACTTAAAGCACGATAATGACGGCCGCATAGAGCGTTTCAAGGCGCGTTTGGTGGCAAAAAGATGCTCCCAAAAGTTCGGCGTTAATTATACGGAAACATTTTCTCCAGTTTGCCAACTAGAAAGTGTGCGATTTATGATAGCACTCGCAACGGAGCTCAAACTATATCTTCAAATGGATGTATGCACCGCCTATCTCAACAGCGATCTAAGTGTGACTGTCTACATGAAGCAGCTGAAAGGATATTTAGACGAGAAGAATCCAGTGAAGGTATTGCTGCTTAAAAGGGCGATATATGGTTTGAAGCAGTCAGGAAGGGCCTGGAACGAGAAGCTGAATGGAGTTCTGGTGGACTTGGGATTTGTTGCTTGCTACAACGAACCATGTTTATACAAGCAGAGTGGAGAATGTAACCTTTCACTAATACTTGTATATGTTGACGATATCATTATAGCCTGCCAGACGCAAGAAGATTTGGTAAAATATAAGGCCGGAATTTCGAAATCATTCGAAATCATGCATTTGGGGATGGAAATAGAGAGGCAAGGCGAAAATTGCAAGACTGCCAAGACACCTCTGGATGCAGGTTTTCAAGTAGATTGTACAAGTGATCAATGCAAGAAAGTTGAGCCCTCGTTGCATCAGTCCATTGTTGGGGAGCTTATGTGGCTAGCTCTTACAACAAGACCCGACATTTTGCATTCCGTTTCGAAGCTGCCACAACGGAATCAAAACCCGCATGCTGAACATATGGCTGGCATAAAACATGTGCTCAGGTATCTCGCATCAACAGTTGAAATGAAATTACACTACAGGCAGTGTGGTCAACCGTTTTGTGGATTTGTGGATGCGGACTGGGCAGGTGATAGATACGACAGGAAGTCTAATGAATTATGAATATTAAGATTATTTTTATGAATATTACTACTTTTTAAGTTTTGGGACATTTTCAAGCCTGTAATATTATATTTCAGAAATAAGGCTTATTTTTATACCATTGCAGAGCAAAAGGTATTATAATGGTGAAGGAGGCACCTCAGACCCCATAAAGTATATATATTCTTGATCAGCATTACTATCAGAATCGAAATACGAATGTCCGTTTGTCCATCTGTCCGTATGTCCGTCTGTCCGTTTTTACGCAAACTAGTCTCTCAGTTTTAAAGCTATCTTGCTGAAACTTTTCCAAAAATTGCGTAGTTGTTGCACGCAGTATATAAGTCGAAACGGGCTGGATCGGACGACTATATAGGATAGCTGCCATACAAGAGATTGAAATACAACATTCTAACGCCGTTGTTTTTGATCAGATCGACTGGAGTTCTTCCACATGGCGTTTTCTAACTACTATTGAATTTTGGATTAAATTTTATCGAAATCGGATAACTCTATCATATAGCTGCTATAGGAAAGATCGAAATTTATATGTATGTCGCAGTGTGATTCCTAGTAAATGTAGCGTGCTGGTAATTTGGGAGTTCGGGGAATTCCTTGCTTCTGCTTTACTAGTTGATATTCAGCGAAAGCACGGCAGCAGAGGCAGAGACGCTCTGCTGCTGAGTGAGGTTCGATGGTAGGATACCAAGAGTTAGTTGATCTTGGGTATTGGAACCGATCGGAACTCGCTGTGCTGGCGCAATAGTGATAAAAGTAGTGTGAAGATGGAGGATACCATCCTGTTTCCGACATCAGAAGTGGGATTGGCTCCGCCAAAAGAGGACAGCTCTAGCGTATATAGGGCAGCCTTAGAAGAGCAAACAACGAGGAGGACGAATATTCGACGGGTCCGGATAAGAAGAAAACAAGAATGCAGTCGCAGGTGGAGTGCCATTTTTGTGGAAAGGCTGGCCACAAATATGCAGAATGTCGCTCTCGAATGGAGAAAGCATCAGCCCCAACAGAAAGGAGTTATAGCGTGAGCAGCACGGCCGGATTGAAGGATCGATCGAAAATTAAATGTTTTAAGTGCGGTGAAAACGGACATGTGGCTTCTGTATGCCCCAAAAATCGTACTGGTGGAAACAGCAAGAGCTACGAGAAGCGAGTTGACGTTTGTACAGTAGCTCCACCAAGTGGAACAATTACCTTATCCGGTGAGTCTATTCCATATTGTTTCGATTCTGGAGTCGAATGCTCACTGGTCAAGGAGAGTGTTGCGGATAAATTCAACGGAAAATGATTTCACAATATTGTAACTTTAAATGGCATAAGTAACAATTCAATTTGTAGCACATTGCAAGTTCTGAGTAATATTAATATTGAACAATATTGTTTAGAAGTTTTATTACATGTAGTTATGGACAAATATTTGAAGCATGACGTGTTGATTGGCCGTGAAGTTTTAGGCCTGGGCTTTGGTGTATCAATTGATGCAGATAAATTTTGCTTTTATAAGACAAAAAGAGTAAATGTTCTGGGTCTAGTGAAGTATGAAGAAATCATAAATTCTGATACCAATTTAAACGAACTGATAGACGGCGTTAGTAAGCGTGCGCCTGTGTCCCAAGAGGGGAATTGAGGACCGCACCATAACAGCTGTCTCACAGGGATGAGAAGTGTTATGGCGGGGGTCAAGGTGATTGGGTGTAAGTGTGCACACCAAATTAAATTGAGAAACTAAGAGACATCAAACACAGGGGCTAGATCTGATCAACAATAGTCATGCCTGGTGTGGATGATATTGTGTGGTGCAGTTTGGATCTGAGTAGATCGTGGCACTAGAGGTGCAAAGCGTCATGTGAGATGGCAAGAGCCCGTAACTGTGGTTTGATAGCGAGGATAGCCAAATGGGCGGGTTTGCGCAGAAGGGTACGAGCTACTGAGAGAGTGTTATACCAGGTCAAGCCGAAAGCACAGGTGTAGAACCAGGAGTGTTCTGTCATGGCGTGTGGCACGGTTGACTGGTGTGGCAAGTTGATAGCCTGCGAAACCGACATTTGATGACGCAATTTATAAAGTTGTGTGTGTTTACTATTTGTTTTGATAAGAATGATGTTGAGAGATGAAAAAGATGAAAAGAGAAATGAAGCAAGAATGGTACCAATCTAGTGTTACAGTATGCACACGAGGACGTGTGATAGGTCAGGAAGGCCGTGTCGCAGTGTGATTCCTAGTAAATGTAGCATGCTGGTAATTTGGGAGTTCAGGGAATTATAACGTCGTTGTACAACAACGACTTTTTAAATACCCTTGAACCGAGAAAGAAATTTCATAAAAATCGGACAACTATTTCATATAGCTACCATAGAAGGATCGAAAATTCTATATAGAATTAACGAAAATAAAATGATAACATGGTTGGTTTTCATCAGACAATCATGATTTTTGAAATATAGAGTTTTTTAACGACTCTTGAATATCGAATTGAATTTAATCAAAATGGAACGACTATATCATATATGTAGCTGCCATATAAACAACAAAAAATATGAAAATATGAAAAATTAATAGAAAAAACGTTATAGCTTCGATGCTGTTTAGCCTTTATGTATTTTGTTCGACTGCAAGGGTATATAAGCTTCGGCTTGCCGAAGCTAGCTTCCTTTTTTTTGTTTTAACGAATTGTTTATAGAATTTTCACATTGCCAGTTATTATGGCAGTCTGCTTATGATTTTGGCTCTTTTTTTGAAAAAATTGTGCGCAAAGTGCACGTGTATATTAACTGAGTATAATAAGAATTAAATACTCTACAACATAAAACAAGTTTTAGGGCTGGAAAACAAAACAATATCCAAAAATACCAGACGTGTTTTTATATCGCATCGCCGTGTGAATAAATATATATAGAAAGCTCGGCAACAAAAACAAGACGAACATCTGCTCTCGTCAATCAGAAACAACTTTTTTGGGATCTGCATGTTAGTTCGATTTGATAATAACAAACCCAGCCTAATACATAGTATCCCCTTCAACATAACCAACGATCTGCTTATTACAACAATGAAGAGCAGAATGCCCTTATTAAGGCGGAGACACTGACATTAACGAAGAAAACAAACGGAGACACATCAACCACTCACTGACAAGCTAGCCTCTATCCAACCCAAAAATACTAAAGTGGTTAACGCATAATTAATTTAAAAAGAAATTGATCGATATGTGCAAATAAAAAGAAAAAAATAGTTTAAAAAACAAATGCACCAAAGGTTACAAAGAAAGTTGAAACCACTGTGCAAAACAATGTTCTGGCAAAAAATCGATTTTTTTTCTTAATGACCCAAAAGAAGTTAATGTTGCCGCTTAAACACCTAAGGCCACCACCAATTTTTGTACGTCTGAAAAATTGTGCTGAATTCTTTAAAAAAAATAACTGATTAAATTGGAGCAAAAAAAAATCTAGGTTCCTGAAAAGAGGTAACAAAAACGAAAAAAAAATTCAAGTAAAAGACTAACAAGATTATCGATCAGTGGCCAAATACATTTACAATGGAAAAATAAGTAACAACACTTACCAACTTAAAGTTGCAAAGGATTACAAGTAATTATCTAAGGGAGTATTTCCCTAAGTGTGGGTCGCGACCCACTGGTGGGTCGCGGGAAGATTTTTGATGGGTCGTGATTGCCGTATAGATCTGACCGCTCCGTCGGGTTCACACACTAACAAAATATGACGTATTTGTAAACATGGGTCACGAGCGCTGATAGAATGCAAGATTGAACTTGTTCAATTGTCATTTTACACGTTTGTTGTTCTTTCGTTTGTTCGTTTGTCGTCGTAGGTGCTTGCGGGACGGGCGAGGACGTAATTACGAGTAACGCGTCAGTTGCATATTCACGAGTCGCACGATCAATTATGTTATCGTCTTTCTTTCGGCACTGTTTGCACCTACTGTTTGCCTTCGAAAGTTCTGTCGTGCGTGCATTTACATCTTTATTTTAACATTACATAATGGACAATTGGTTGAAACGAGTATCAACAAGAAAGGAAGCTAGCTTCGGCAAGCCGAAGCTTATATACCCTTGCAGTCATCAAACATATCGAACAAAATACATAAAGGCTAACTACATCGAAGCTATGACGACTTTTCTATTAATTTTCCATATTTTCGACTATTGTTCATATGGCAGCTGTATGATATAGTTGTCCGATTTTTATGAAATTTTTTTCTCGGTTCAAGGGTAGTTCATAAAGTCGATGTTGTAAAAATCATGCAGCTATATGATAGGGTTATCCGATTTTGATAAAATTTAATCCGAAATTTAATAACCGTTAGAAAACGCCATCTTGAAGAATTCAAGTCGATCTGATCAAAAACAACGGCGTAATATTTTTGTATCCTTTATTTTTTTGACCTCTCGTATGGGAGCTATCCGATATAGTCGGCCGATCCGGCTCGTTCCGACTTTTATACTGCGTGCAATAACTACACAACTTTTGGAAAAGTTTCAACACGATAGCTTTAAAACTGAGATACTAGTTTACATAGAAACCGACAGGAGGACAGACGGACAGACGGACAGACGTACATACATATTTCGATTCAGATGGTGATGCTGATCAAGAATATATATACTTTATGGGGTCTGAGGTGTCTCCTTCACTGCGTTGCAAACTTCTGACTGAAATTATAATACCCTTTGCTCTGCAAGGGTATAAAAAGTACGTCACCGCAGGCATGTGCTGTTCAAAGAAAAAAAATAAAAACAAAAGACGTTATTGCGGACGACAAAAGTGACACTGAGCTTAACCTACGAGCTCCCTTAACGAGTTCACATCAAACGAAACGTAGAGAAATTGTGCGAAAGTATGATATCGAATATCTAAAACTGGGATTCACTTGGAACCAAGACACAATGGATCCTTGTCCCCAATGCGTAATTTGCTACGAATTATTAGCGAACGAAAGTATGCGTCCTAATAAGCTGACACGTCACATGGCAACGAAACATTCTCATTTAATAAATAAGCCATTGGATTTTTTTCAAAAAAAATTATTGGAAATAAAATCTTCAAAAAAATATTGTTTCGCATTTCACAAATATTAATGAAAATACTACCTATGCCTCGTATCTCATCAGCTTGAGAATTGCCAAATCTAGTAAACCACACACGATTGGGGAAAATTTGGTGTTACCATCGATTAAAGATGCTGTTGGAGCGATGTTTGGAGAAAAATAATTAAAGGAAATCGAACGTATACCACTTTCCAATAATACGGTTGCTCGAAGAATTGACGAGATGTCCGAATGGGCAGAGGATGAGTTAATCCGTGGGATAGTTGGCAGTAAATATTCTTCATTGCAACTGGACGAGTCTACCGATGTACAAAGCCTAGCTACTTGCTTTTGTACGTTATTTATGGCAAAACAACACGCATGAGGATATCTTGTTCTGCAAACCAATTACTCGTGGAACGGCCGAAGAAATTTTCAAAGAAATTGATTCTTATACAAAAGTAAAAGGCTTAGAATGGAATAACTGTGTCGGTATATGCACTGATGGAGCTCGGGCTATGTGCGGCAAAAATAGCAGTGTGGTCACGAGGATTTTTGAACGAAGTCCCAGTGCTTCGTGGACACATTGTAGCCTTCATAGAGAAGCACTGGTTTCAAAAGCATTGCCTGATGATTTCAAAACAGTATTAAATACCGCTGTTAAAATTGTAAATTATATCAAAGCAAGACCCTTGCAATCACGTTTATTTCAAAAGCTGTGTGAAGAAACGGTACGTTGGCTATCCAGAGGACTAATGAAATCACAGTTTACCTGCAAGAAAAAAAAGAATATTTTGAATATCCACTAAACGAAGAATTCATCCTCAAACTCACATACTTGGCGGACATTTTCTCAAAATTTGTGAGGTAACCCTCAGAAGGGCCTCCCCCTCTACCGTATGTACATATAAGTTAGGAATAGTTTATAAGATAAGATTTAGGTTAAGGAGCTAGAAAGACCCATGGAGGGCACTACATCATCGCCACATCCCCGGCCACACCGACACCACGCCAGCAACATCATCATCGGCAACATCGCCGACACCACGCCAGCAACATTATCATCGGCAACATCGCCGACACCACGCCAGCAACATCAGCATCGGCAACATCGCCGACACCACGCCAGCAACATCATCCTCGGCAACATCGCCGACACCACGCTAGCAACATCATCTCCGGGAACACTACCATCTCTCCAAACTTGCGCTCTCGGCAGCCGACTACCGGCAGAACCGACGGCCGGGTCCGGAGAGCCACGAAAAGGAAGAGAGGAGCACGATCGCGTAGAGAGACGCGAGTGCGGGAAGCAGCAGAAGAAATAGGACGCCAATAGAACTGCACGGAGGCAGCGAAAGGGCCGCTGCCGCGGTCGACGGCAGCAGCGAGGGCTTCGAACAGCCTTCGCTGTTCGCCGATCGAGGAGTCGCAGTTTAGCTCCAGAAGGAGCAAGTCGGAGTTTTGACCACGGAAGCGAACAGAGGATCAACAAGGACACGTGGACATGGAGTCCCTCCAGTAAACGGGTGAGCCGGCCGCGGGCCATCCCTACGGGGTGGCCAGGATGTGCGCAGGGAATTAGGGACTCTCAGACATTAAGAAACTATAAATAAAATTGTAAGAAAAGCACAATCGACCATAGTATTCTCTCTCCCAAGTCCTCCTTCCCCCTTCCCCCTCCATACCTACGAGCACCGGCCACCGGGTGACGGGGCCGGCATGCTGACTCCCGGGTGACGGGAGCAGCCGCTCATAACCTGTATTTAGGAGCACCGATTCCCGGGTGACGGGATCGGTCGCTCAAAGTCCCCTCCTTCGTAGTCCGAGCACCGGCCACCGGGTGACGGGGCTGGCATACTGACTCCCGGGTGACGGGATCAGTCGCTCACTACATCCTTTCCTTGGGCACCAGCACCCGGTTGACGGGGCTGGCAAGTCGACTCCCGGGTGACGGGATCGACCGCTCGTAAACCCTCCGCCCCCTTAGCAGGGCTCCGGCACCCGGTTGACGGGGCCGGGTAGCCGACTCCCGGTTGACGGGATCGGTCGCCCTTGGCCTGCCCAGGTCCGCTGGCCGCCCGGGTGACGGGCCGACGGCATAACCACGGCACGCAACCCAAACTTTCCCCCCTCGAACCCACGCCTAATTAGGGAACCCGCCTCCTTGTCCTGTCTGTCTCCGTAAATATAAATTATTTCTGTAGGGGACCCTGGATAGACTGAGTATTTATCCTGGCCCGTGATTAGCATCCTTACAGATGGCGCCCGAACAGGGACTAGACAGGATAACGTAAGGACATTTTAATCCTTCGTGGCATAAAAACCCACCAGAAGAAAAATAGGGTCGAAATTAGGTAAAAATCTGAGGTTAGGGACGAAAGCTAGGGAAAACACGTTTTTGGACGGAAAGAAAAGGAATAGGAAAAAATTACGAGAGAGAAAAAAAAATGTCGTAGCACGCGACAGAAAGTACAGTCATACGGGAGAGAACAGAGAGAAGGAGAGATGGAGAGAAAGAGAGCCGCCAAATTTAAGCCACGTGGACGCCGCAGCCGGCAACCACGCGATTAGGAAAATTTAGTTCCCTTGCGCACTACTGGTCCCTTTACAAAATGGGACGCCCGACGCCGGCAAAGCCGAGAAGTATTTAGGTCGCCAGCCGACACACCTCGAGACAGTCGATCATCAGAGCCACAAGAGAACAGTCGATCACCAGAGCTACAGGAGGACACATCGATCACCAGAGCTACAGGAGGACACATCGATCCGCAGGATCACTCAAGGACATCAAGGATACACATCCCCCTCAAGGATACACACCACGCCAAGGACATCAAGGATACACATCCTCTCAAGGACATCAAGGATACTCAAGGATACACATCGCCGCTCCTGCACCATAGCCAGGACAATCAAGGACACACAGGACTACAAGGACACACAGGACCACGAAGGACACACATCAAGCGACATGGGAATTTCTTGGATCTCATACAGGAAGAAGCACGAGCTCGAGGCTATTCTTCTCGATCTCGGCCTGGAGCAGAACGGCACGGTCGAGGAACAGCGAGCCCGACTGTACGCGTTCGCCAGGCAACCGGAACACTCCGAGGACACACTGATCCGGCTTGGGGAGTTGGAACGCAAGTACGCCCCTTCTGGAGACATCAAACCACCGTCGCCGATACCCCCTACCAGGAGAAGGTACCCAGCAGCAACCACACGTTGGCAGTACCACGCAGCACTTCCCCGTCCCCAGGGACGCGAGGAAAATCAGAGGGCACCGCACGCGCCAGTGCATCCCAGTTCGACGCAGGCATCTGCTCGATGTTGGTCGACAAAGCGACCAAATGGGGACTGTCCTTCGACGGCACCTCAGACCCGCTCAGCTTCGTGGAACACATCGAAGAACTGGCGGATACCTACCGGATCGACCGGAAGTATTTGTCGCACGCTATCATCGTCCTCCTGACTGGCCGAGCGGGAAGCTGGTTCCGAACCAGTGATCTACAGGGACGTACCTGGACCGAAGTCCGCCGGGAATTTTTAGAATTTTTCCTGCCGCCCCGGTACTATCAACGCCTCGACGACGAGATCCACTCTCACTTCCAGAGAGTGAATGAGCCGTTCAAGGAATACCTGGTGGATCTTCGCCTCCAGATGCGCCGCGCTGGATTCTCACCCGAGCAAGAATTAGAACGAATCTACGAGAACATGCTGCCCGAGTACCAGATGTTCACCCGCCGCCAGGATTTCAAGACGCTGACCGGACTCACGCACCTGGTGGCCAACTTTGAGGATGCCCGCAGCCGAGGAGGCCGAACCATCCGTGGATACCCATCAGCAAGCCCAGACGCTGAGTATCCATCCCTTAGCAGAGTCGCACGACCCAGGGCGAACCCTGCCTTCACACCGCAGGTGCCACGCCCTGGGGACGCGACCGACGAGCCCGCCAGCCGAGGCACCGGAGGAAACTCCAACCAAGGGGCCACGCCCATCAGGTCAACCGACCCCAGCACCGCCTGCCGAAACTGCGGCCAGGCCGGCCACTACGCCGCGGAATGCCGGAACCAGAGAATCATGTTCTGCTGGGACTGCGGTCGCCAGGGCATACGCACTATCGAGTGCTGCAGGAACCAGACGCCGGGAAACGGGCAAGGGCCTCGAGTATCAGGGAGTCACCCGAGGAACCCACCAAACTCCCGCACCCAGTAAGCAACGCCATCCAACAGGATCGGAACCGTATCCGCGCACAGGTCACGGTCGAGGGACGCCCGCTCACCGCCACCTTGGATACGGGGGCCTCGCATAGCGTTATAAGCGAGCGCCTGGCGAGAAAACTCGACGATGGAAGGAATCACTGCGCCGTACGGACACAGGTAAAGCTAGCAGACGGAACCGACAGGGAGCTCACACAGGCCCTACGAGTCACGATCCAGTTGGGGAAAGCTCTGATTAGCGTCTCCGCTCTCATAATGTCGGACGTGCTGGACGACCTTCTGCTCGGCATGGATTTCCTGTGCTACAGCGGGGCCACACTACAGTGTGGGGGCATGGCCCTCAAGCTTCTGCCACCCACTCCGGCTCGACTTGCGAGAACCAGCTCGCTAGAACCGACGCGAAGCGAACGCGCCGCAGCAACGCCGCCACACAAACGTGCCGCCACGCCGGCGCACACACCCGGCACCCAGGCGCACTCATCCGCCGCCACCCAGGCGCATTCCTCAGCCGCCACCCAGGCGCAAACACGAGCCGCCCCACGGGCGCAAAGACAAGCCGCCACCCAGGCGCACACCCAAGCCGCCCCACGGGCGCACACACAAGCCGCCACGCAGGCGCACTCATCGGCCGCTGCAACGCAGGCGCACACCCAGGCCGCCACACAGGCGCACACCCAAGCCGCCACACAGGCGCACACCCAGGCTGCTCCACGAGCACACATCGAAGCCGCCACACAGGCGCACACCCAGGCTGCTCCACGAGCACACATCGAAGCCGCCATACAGGCGCACGCCCAGGCTGCTCCACGAGCACACATCGAAGCCGCCACACAGGCGCACACCCAGGCTGCTCCACGAGCACACACCGAGGCCGTCACACAGGTGCACACCCAGGCTGCTCCACGAGCACACACCGAGGCCGCTCCACGAGCGCACATCGAAACCGCCACACAGGCGCAAGTACAAGCCGCCACACGGGCGCACACCGAAGCCGCTACACGGGCGCACACCGAAGCTGCCATCCAGCCGCAAACACAAGCCGCCACCCAGGCGCACCCACCAGCCGCCGCCACCCAGGCGCACCCACCAGCCGCCGCCACCCAGGCCGCTCCACGAGCACAAAGACAAGCCGCCCCACGGGCACACGCATCAGCCGCCACGCAGGCGCACCCACGGGCGCATTCACCAGCCGCCCAGACGCACTCATCGCAACGCCCTGACGCGCAACACAGCGCCAGGTACACCAACGCGCGCACGGTCCCAAGCTGGACCGGAGCACTACCTACGCCTGATCTAGCAGCGGTTCAGCGAAACCCATTTCGCAAAGGGGGCGAGAGAGTCCGCTTCAGCGACCTGGAACCACCGCCTTCATCCTGCGGTATCGCTGACGCTGAATACGGCACCGAGGAGGAGGCCGACACCGGGGAGGAGCCCCTCCCAGCCGAAGTGCTACTGCAAGGCGCCCAAGTGCGCGCCCGAAACGGGTGGATCACCGCCGACGGCTGGGCCCCCTTTGGCCCTGCGGGAACGGGTCGACCAGCACCTGCGCCAGCCGAGGCACCGGGAGGTCCGGTATTTGGAGGAGGCAGCCGGCGTCCGGTACCGGGTACAGGATCCTTCCCCACCCCCGAGGAAGGGATGGGGTGTGAGGTAACCCTCACAAGGGCCTCCCCCTCTACCATATGTACATATAAGTTAGGAATAGTTTATAAGATAAGATTTAGGTTAAGGAGCTAGAAAGACCCATGGAGGGCACTACATCATCGCCACATCCCCGGCCACACCGACACCACGCCAGCAACATCATCATCGGCAACATCGCCGACACCACGCCAGCAACATTATCATCGGCAACATCGCCGACACCACACCAGCAACATCAGCATCGGCAACATCGCCGACACCACGCCAGCAACATCATCCTCGGCAACATCGCCGACACCACGCTAGCAACATCATCTCCGGGAACACTACCATCTCTCCAAACTTGCGCTCTCGGCAGCCGACTACCGGCAGAACCGACGGCCGGGTCCGGAGAGCCACGAAAAGGAAGAGAGGAGCACGATCGCGTAGAGAGACGCGAGTGCGGGAAGCAGCAGAAGAAATAGGACGCCAATAGAACTGCACGGAGGCAGCGAAAGGGCCGCTGCCGCGGTCGACGGCAGCAGCGAGGGCTTCGAACAGCCTTCGCTGTTCGCCGATCGAGGAGTCGCAGTTTAGCTCCAGAAGGAGCAAGTCGGAGTTTTGACCACGGAAGCGAACAGAGGATCAACAAGGACACGTGGACATGGAGTCCCTCCAGTAAACGGGTGAGCCGGCCGCGGGCCATCCCTACGGGGTGGCCAGGATGTGCGCAGGGAATTAGGGACTCTCAGACATTAAGAAACTATAAATAAAATTGTAAGAAAAGCACAATCGACCATAGTATTCTCTCTCCCAAGTCCTCCTTCCCCCTCCATACCTACGAGCACCGGCCACCGGGTGACGGGGCCGGCATGCTGACTCCCGGGTGACGGGAGCAGCCGCTCATAACCTGTATTTAGGAGCACCGATTCCCGGGTGACGGGATCGGTCGCTCAAAATCCTCTCCTTCGTAGTCCGAGCACCGGCCACCGGGTGACGGGGTCGGCATGCTGACCCCCGGGTGACGGGGGCAGCCGCTCGTATCCCGTATTTAGGAGCACCGGCCACCGGGTGACGGGGCCGGCATGCTGACTCCCGGGTGACGGGATCAGCCGCTCATAACCTGTATTAGGAGCACCGATTCCCGGGTGACGGGATCGGTCGCTCAAAATCCCCTCCTTCGTAGTCCGAGCACCGGCCACCGGGTGACGGGGCCGGCATACTGACTCCCGGGTGACGGGATCAGTCGCTCACTACATCCTTTCCTTGGGCACCAGCACCCGGTTGACGGGGCTGGCAAGTCGACTCCCGGGTGACGGGATCGACCGCTCGTAAACCCTCCGCCCCCTTAGCAGGGCTCCGGCACCCGGTTGACGGGGCCGGGTAGCCGACTCCCGGTTGACGGGATCGGTCGCCCTTGGCCTGCCCAGGTCCGCTGGCCGCCCGGGTGACGGGCCGACGGCATAACCACGGCACGCAACCCAAACTTTCCCCCCTCGAACCCACGCCTAATTAGGGAACCCGCCTCCTTGTCCTGTCTGTCTCCGTAAATATAAATTATTTCTGTAGGGGACCCTGGATAGACTGAGTATTTATCCTGGCCCGTGATTAGCATCCTTACAAATTAAACGAACTCGATTTGTATCTGCAGGGATCAGACGAGACCGATATTTTTGCAGTGCACGATAAAATTCAAGCGTTTATGAAAAAGCTTATGTTGTGGCAGACATCTATTGAAAAAGGCAAGTACGATTGTTTTGAAACATTTGAAACTTTTATTGTAGAAAATTAAGTACAGAAAAGTGTCAATGTAGTGACCGCGATATCCAGTCATTTAACACAGTTAAAAACCAACTTTGGTGCCTACTTCGGGGAAGATATGAGGAAGTTCGACACGAAGAACTGGATTTGTAACCCATTTCAAGACAATATACAAACTGAAATTTCAACAAAAGCAAGTGAAGAGCTTATTGATTTGTCAGAAGATACGTCACTGAAAAATATATTTAATCGCAAGCAATTGACAAAATTCTGGATCTCAGTGGCTGACAGCCATCTTTGCCTGTTTGACGAAGCAATGAAAGTCCTACTCCCTTTCACTACCTCGTATTTATGTGAAGTTGGTTTCTCAGCCTTGGTCAACATAAAAACTAAATACCGAAATAGATTGGACGTATCGAACTCTTTACGATTAAAAGTGACTAAAATCGATGTCGACGCGAAAGCTGTAATTGAAAAAAATAGAAAACAAATGCATCCCTCTCATTCTAATGTCAAATAATTTTATTAATTAAAAATATATAATAAACGTTTTTCTTCTTTATTTATTGAAATGGGTGTGGTGGCAAGATTTAGAAAAGGCCCAAGTCCAACAGTGAACGTCAATAGGCTGATAATGATAGTATGTTGGTAAACTAAGGTAAATACTGCTGCAGCAAGCTGCATTTTTGTCTTCATGACACAAGGTGGGTCGCGATATTTAAACGTTTCGTGTAGATGGGTCGCGGTACCGAAAAGTTTGGGAAACACTGATCTAAGGTATCGAAGCAACAGTCCCGAACTATAAGATTATAGCTGGACTTTAACAAAAGGGTTTTGATATCAAAATGGCTAGCAATATATTAAACTAAAAACAAAGTTCCACCCAATCTATAAGCTTCAATATCTATTGCACCGTGGAATCACTGTCGAGGAACCCTATGAACGGAATAGACCTATATTTAAAATTTGTTAAGTAAACTATTTTTTCAAATATTATATTATATTTATATTTATAATCATATATTCCATTTTGTTTATCTAATACTAGAGGTCCTGTGTCCGCTTCGCTGGGCAACACAATTTAACAACATAAAAGTCAGTGTTTTTCAAAAATTTTTCAAATACATGGAAGTATAGAAAGATGGTGATTTAACACTTTTCCAGTTTGACTCTTCCACTTGCGCAGCACAATCCAGCCGTTTCTCTTTTAAACTTTACCGCACTGCAATATCGGTATATAGTCGCCATTGGTCCAATATCTAAATTTTCATTATCACTGTAGTTCGCAGTGGGGTCATATTGGAATGCCAAGCGATTGAATGATGCCAATGATCTCCATGTGCTCATTTGTCTTTCTTCGCTTAAGTTTTGTGAATATACTTGTTGCTGGCTTGGATGTCTGCGGCCAATGTTTGCACGTCGTCCTCTAAGCATTTTGGACTATGGACAGAGTGGTAAATTTATCCTCAAATGCACGATCCACATAATTTTCACAGTTCAACTTAAATTGATTTCACAGTGAACACAATACCCGTTTGTCATGAAATTAACTGAGCAGAGAACACTAAGGTTTGCATAATATGTGAAAAAACTTAATTCACTTGAAAATGATAAATGAAAACCACAAAAATTGAGTTAAACCGCTATGGTAGCGTGTTTGTCAGTGTGATGAGGAGCAACTCACTTTATATGCGACAATATTGCATATAAAATTTTGTGAGCGTACTGCATAGGTCTGAGAATCAACCAACATCTATTTTTCATCCTCTTAAATCCTGTTTGACATACCAAAAATTGCATATGAAGTGAGTGACTACCTCATCACACTGACAAAAACACGTTACCATAGCATTTTAAATCAATTTAAACTACGGCAAAAATCATTAATCATTAAGTAAAATCATTAATTCTATTTATGAGTGTTTTGTCCAGTGAGCAATGCCAAGAAAACGCAAAGCGGGAGATTTGAGCCATGATACAAGTAGATTTTGATACATGCGAAATGGAAGACCCGAAAGAATAGCGCAATTGCATCAATAAGAGCCAGAAGATACACGAACTGAACGCAATGAAGTCAGAAGATTAGAACAACGACAACCACGCCGTTTCACAGTCAATAGACGCGGAACAAATGACCAACAACGACAATAGGTACATCGAGCATTTATATATGATTCATTACTGCGTCTAGCATTCCAGTATGAGCCCGATATTGAGTATTATGCTCACTCAAAAGTGGTAATTGGTACTATGGACAAGGAATGTCTGCATTGTCATGCTCTGAAACTTAAAAATGAGCCAGCTGGGATGTGTTGCGCGTCAGGAAAAGTGCAACTACCAGAAATTGAAACACCAACTGAACCACTGAACGGCTTACATATCGGCACGGATCCAGATTCTAACGTGTTCCCTCATGGTTCACAGCGCTCCAGATGACTTTATAATACATAAGTCTAGAACTGAGTAAATTTTGTACAGAAATTATAAAGTCATCTGGTGATAAAACAACGTTTGCGAGCTAGTGATAAATAAATTTATCTTTTTAGTGGTGAGTATCAGCTCTTTTATTTTTTTTTGTTCATTACCCTTTGGCGGTGTATAAGCTTGCTTGCTTCTCAGTCGTTTTATAGAGCCACGGGTAGACCATGATGTTCCCGCATATAACTATGCGCGGAAACAAAATATTTTCATGCCACAACTTGAAAATACATACAGTAAACTTTCCTTAAGGAAAATCACGACTAAGGTTAGGATTGTACTGCTCGAACTGTTGATAAAATATTACTTTTTTAATATTGTAATAAGCCCCAAGATCAGGGAACATTGCATCACTAGCAGTTAAAGACACGCTGGTCATCGACACAGTTACGGCAGGTTCAGACTCCTCCAAGACCTTCTTATTGCCGACAGATGCCAGCGGTTATGGGCTCGGTGCAATCGTCACTCAACATTCCAAACAAGGCGAAGGGGTTCATGCCGTTCCTGGAAGGTTTGGGCATGCGACACCATGTCCTTGCCAAATACACAATGCAGAAAAACTCAATGGAGGAAAACAGAAAAAAATTATCGCACAGTTCGCTGGAGCCCACCTGAGGACGTAGGACGGGCGGGAGAATTTGAAAAAAAATTTTAAGATCGTCAGGCAGAACTTGTTCCGCCATTGTAACTTCTGGAAGCGGCCATGGACGCAAAAGATCGGAGACAGAGTGTGGGCCATGGAGCACACATGTACGACAGGAGCGCGACCGCAAGTCACAGAGCGCGAAAGCCGAGACATTGTGTAATCGCGTTATCGCCTCACACATATAATCACGTTTTTAGAGGATTTCATACACGAGGGAGAGTCCCGTCATCGGTACAAGTCCCGAGGAATAACGAAATAACGGCGAAAGGGGGAATATCAGAGACGGGAAGAGCAGGGGTCGCTCTTTTCAAATTCAACAGCCGAGCAAGATGAATTCCAACCAGTAGCAGCAGCAACAGGTCGTGAAGAAGCACTGCAGCCAGTAGCAACATCCAGCGGCGATATGAAAGCGCACGAGCTCGTTGTGTGCCCTTTAGCTGCTGGTGTCCTCCTGGTATCGCGGTCACCTTCCCCGCGAAAACCCGAATGGCGTATCATCGCAGCCGGGGCCGGACGGCTCCGCTATGGGATTGAATCACCGTCGGTCACAGGTGAGGCAGGTGTTGAGGCAGGTGGACCCCGTGTCCTCCCGGCGGTCGGATGGCAAAGCGATCTCGCCAAGGGGAAGCGAGAAGGTCCGCGAAAAAGGCCATGTGAGTGACCAGCTACCACCGCTGAGAACCAGAGAGCCAGCGAATATACTCCCTCCAGGAGCAGAGGTGGGAGGAGTTGAAAGAGAAAGTGGCCGAAGAGGCTGACCGGCGAAGGAAACGCGGCCGAATCCAACGACGGGGCAAGCTGGTCGAGATCGAAGGGGTGCGGGTGCTATCAAATAAATGTGGCCGGTGGCGTCCCACGGGTCTTCGTGGCCCAAAAAGATACCAAAGTGCATGAAAAAATAAAAATACGAGGAGCCCATTTTAATGGTCTACCGAGGGACATTCCGGAAGCAAAAGGCACTAGAAACTGACTCCTTACAAAAATACTATACATAGAACACTTACATTCCGCCTATAGCATGTCGTAAAAATGTTGTCGGTTACACAATATATACTCGGTCTTACAGGACTCTTTCCCTAGCAAGATTAAACTTACTACTTTAACGCGTATATCTTTGATATGGGTACTAAAAAAACTGTCAAAAGATTGCAGGGCAGATAGGAAAAGATCAGCATTTTTAAGCAAGTCGATGTGGACATGGTAGTCAGTCTATTCTAGCTGATAGTCAGTTTATTTTTAAAACATAAAACATTTCAGAAACAAAAGAAATTAAAAAAAATTGAATTTTAAATAGTTTTAAAAAACTCTACCTATTTACATTTTTATAATATTGCACTTAACAGACCTTTCTTCTTTTATTGTTTGTTCAGTTCCTCCTCGTATATCGCCTTTCGCTTTTGAGGAAGATCTAATGGAGGGGATGAGAACACAAATTATGTGTTCCAGCAGCCAAGGAGACCAACCCTTTAATATTACCTGGCTTAGAAACAACGTTCCCATTATTATAAATACTTCACAACCAGAAAACAGTGACAACATGAACAAGCGGAAACTCCAAGACGCAAATGTTTTAAACAATTTTCATTCTTCGGATTTATCAATGACTGTAAAACAATATTCCCAATTTTCCAGCATATTATCTATACATAATGTGTCCACGCGACACAATGGAAATTACACCTGCGTTATAAGCAACCATGCTGGAGTTGTACATTATACCGCTGTACTTTTGGTTTCTGGTAAATAAAGTAAAACCGTACATTTTGTAAAGGTTATCAGCACAGTTTTTTTTTTGCAAGAAATATATGCACAGTGAATGTTGAAAAGCAAATGCACCTTTCTCACTCTGTATTTTATCGTATTACCATACGTTTGTATCGCACCTAAACTACCAAAGTTTTTTAATATCAAGCACTGCTTGTTTTTAATTTTTTTCTTTTTAAAAACAGGTTTATATATAGATTATAGCTTTCCCATGACTTTCTTAAAATGACTTACGGATATTTTAATCATAAGTCAGTACCAATAAAAACGTGTTGTTTAATTAGAAACCCTACTTTAATGTGATAGTAGTACTCATATCTATATATATAAAAGCAAGTTGTGTTAGTTACACCACTTATAACTTAAGAACGGCTGAACAGATTTGGCTGAAAATTGGTAGGAAGGTAGCTTAGAGCCCGGAATAGGACGTAGTGTACTTTTTATTCCGTTCGACATACCAAAAATCGCATATAAACTGAGTTATTACCTCATCACACTGACAAGCACACACAACCATAGCATTTGAACTCAATTTTTTTGAAGTGAATTGAAGTTATTTGTGATTTTGGTGAATTGAAGTGAAGTGAAGTTTTTCGTGGTTTTAGTGAATTTAAGTGAAGTGAAGTTTAATTAATAATGCCGCAACCAAGACGATCGAATCTTTCCCGTCAAAGCCGTAATTCAAGAAGACTACAAAATACTGCAAATAAAAGGACTGAAGAAGAACAAAACATTGCACGTGAACAGCGCCGCGTTAGTATGGGTCGACTTCGTGCTTCTCAATAAGAAGAACAAAGTGAGGCAACCCGTAACACGGCTCGGTTGACACTGCAGAATCGTCGAGAGAATCGAGTTCAATACGATTGCATCACTGATTAAAGCTTGCATCCCAGCGTTTGTATTGGGCAAATGGACGTTGTTTGCAAGTATTGCGGTGCGTTGAAGTTTTACGGAGAAACGCCTGGATTATGCTGCTTTAATGGTAAAGTGAAATTGCCATTGTTGACTTCGCCACCTGAGCCAATGTATTCACTGCTTTGTGGTGAAACACAAGAATCACGCCACTTTCCTGCAAATACTCGAAAATACAATGGTTGTTTCCAAATGACGTCATTTGGGCAGATATTATCGAAGAACGAGGATTTAATCCGACATTTAAGGTTTTTTTTTTGGTATTACATAGAATTTAGTTAAAGAATAACTTACTTTATCTTAGATACAAGGGCAGATTCACCATCGAATTGGATCATTACTACCTTTCGAAGATACACAAAAAAAATTTTTAAAAATATATTTCATGGGCAATATGGAAGAACAACTTGATCGACGCCTAGGGATCAATACAGGAATGAAGCGAGCAATTCTTCAAGACTTGCAGTGCCTGCTTCATGAACATCATGCGATGGTCAGGTTGTTTAAGAGTGCTTTAGAGCGCATGCTAAATGATGACTATAAAGTTGTCATAAAAGCAGATAAACGACCATCTGGAACAAACGAAAGGACATTTAATGATCCAACTATAGACGAAGTCGCCATCCTGATTGTGAACAATTTGATGAATGAGGAGATACATAATCGGGTTTTACTCTTGATCAAAGATATGTGTTACCTTATGTGCGGTAATATATTAATCAGGTTAGAATGCCAGCGCCAAATCGTGAAATGAATGAGGCACGGGAACGTGAATATGATCACCAGGAATTAAATTTATTAGTTCAAACGAATGTACCCCTGTTGAATTCCCAACAAAAGAAAGTTTATGATACTTTAATGAAGGCAATCGATGAAGAAATTGGTGGTTTATATTTCCTAGATGCCTCTGGTGGAACTGGCAAGACATTCCTCATGTCATTAGCTTAAGCAACTGTTCGGGCGAGATCCAACATAGCTGTTGCAGTTGCTTCTTCGGGAATAGCAGCCATATTGTTAGAAGGATGCCAAACGGCTCATTCAGCATCAAAATTACCCTTAAATCTTCAAATTATTGAAGAACCAACGTGTAATATTGCAAAACGCTCAGCAATGGCCAAAGTTTTAATGGTATCGAAATAAAATTTTTCCTTTTCATATATAAAACAAAAAAAAATTTTCTTTATCTTTTAAACACTAACCGAAATTTTACCTAAAACTATCGCCATCTGGTGGCGGAACGGAGTTCGCTGGGCTGACTAGTCTACAATAAAAGGAAATTTTTGGATATTATATTCAAGTTTAAATATTTATATAACTCATCTTAATTAGTTCAACGGAAACCTTTTTGTGATTCAACACAATCTAAACCAAAACCAATCATCCGAAACCTTTACCAGCAGCCCTTTGGGGGATATTTTTCTATCCCTTACCTTATTCTCCTAGAAAATTTTTTGAGAAACCTAACTTCTGAAAAATAATATTAATTTCTTGAAAAAATTTAATTTTCAATCCTCCCCCGTAGCGTGGAAAGGAATAATAAAGTCTACTGTGAGGAAACAGCACATTGTGCGAAAGTGTGATTCTTCCTGGCCGACGATATTCAGATGAAACTCAGGGTGTGGAGCGTATAAGTGTACTTTGATCACGAAAGAATACTTCTGAACTGCAAGCCATACTTTTCTTGCTTAGCCCTGCTAGGGAGATTCTGCCTAACATGCCCAAATCTATGAGAAGTCAGTAGCGAGAATAGCGAAGCCAATAAGGAGTGCCGCCGCATGGCCCACATATAACGACAAGATCGATAAACAAACCCGTTTAGCTAAGCATTAACAATAACGGTATCCTAAAGAAAAAATTAAAAAAAAGGGCTGAAAGTTAGGACTCGTTAATAGACATTTCTTTCCCCTTCTGCATTCTCTCTCGATAACACTTTACAAAAAATTGGCGATTATCCCTTAAGAAATTCTTAGTAGGTCTTCAACATTAGAAAATACAGTAGAATCCAGTTATAGCGACTTTCAAGGGACCGTCGATTTTTCGTCGTTATACCCGGAAGACGCATTAAGGGGGGAAATACAATTAGAATTTTTTTTTTTTCGAAAAATTTTTTTTGGGTTAATGTACTCTAAATATGTCTGGGAATAAGCCTTTAAAAGCATAAAGCCGTCCGGTACTTATTTTCAAAGTTATACGCAATTTAGTGAGGGTGTGTCATATGGCGGACATGCACAAAAGTAAACTTTAAACGCTTCTCCTGAAAAGTCGTGTTTTGAAAGTCGCCGTGCAATGTACAGGTCAGAGATTTTATTTTAATCGGATGCGGTTTTTTGCATTATGTTTGAAATTAAATTCTCCACACCATGAATATAACGGTTTTTCATATTTGTTTGTTATAACATGTTTTTTTTACAAACAAAGTCGAAAAAAAAAACGTTTTTTTGAAATTTTTTTTTCTTCAAATTTTTTAATGGAAAAATAATTTTTTTCAAATATGGAATAATTCATGGTGTGCGCTGTACCTTTAAGTTTAAAGCCCAGTTGCTGTTTTTTGTTTAAGTCGTGATCCTGGACCTGGAGACTGCACGGCGCAAAGTCCCTCCCTAAAAACACGACTCCACATTATTGATCATAAATGGGCTTAATTACAATATTTTTCAAAAAACTTGACTGATTTTTATTGCTCAATAACTACCTAATAACATGCAAAAAGAATCGCTAAGATTCATTTAATACCCTACTTGCAATCCACTCCCAAAGATAGCCCTCATTTCAGGCCTTCTAATTGTATTTCCCCCTTAAGCAAAAGAACATTTTTTTTTGAAGTGAAACTTCTTTATCGGCGTTGGAAAAAATTTAGCGTCACATTTTTTTGGTTACGCGTCACATTTCTCGGTTACGCGTCACATTTCTCTCTAACCACTAACGAACGATCTCTCTATCTTCTTCTATCCTCTCTCGCTCTCAGCGCGCTCGCACAAAGTTGAGAGCGTAAAAATTTAAAAATAGAATACGGTTGCGTGTGTGAGAACAAGTAAGTGCGTATGTATGTATGTATGCTTACTTGAGCAAGAAGACGATTTTTAAGCCGAAATCCTTTCTGTGCCAAAACGAATTAATTTACAGCAGTAGAAAAAAGGGTGAGAGGTGTGAGTGTCAAAAGAAATTCTAATTGAACAGGTTGCATACAGATATTAACAGTTTAATTGATGTATTAGCTTATTACAGCTTAACTATGCATTAACTATTTTTGATTGGCACCTTAATTCTTATCCATTTTTTTCATCAGAGAAGCATAATTTTTGGAACATAGAGTTTTCTAACCACTCTTGAATTACGAATTAAATTTTATCGAAATCGTATAACCATGTCATATAGCTGCCATATAAACAATAGTCGAAAATATGGAAAATTAATAGGAAAATCGTCATAGCTTCGATGTTGTATTTTGTTCGACATATGTAAATACATATGTATGTATTTGATGACTGCAAGGGTATATACATAAGCTTCTTTTCTTGTTTAAAAATAATATAGTAAAATCTCAGATGTTGAATATTAAATTAAATTCCTCGTGATTTTTTGTTAATAGTAAAAATACCTGACCTCGAAATAAATTTATACAAAATCATTGTAAATTAATGATAACTATAAAAGTTCCAGATTTTAACTTATAATTGTTAAAGTTGCGCTTTAGGGGCTTTTGCTAAAAATGGGCTAGGAAATTTATTCTTTTTTAAAAATGCTACCTTGTTATTTGTTAAAATAGCTGCGAGACAACCCGTTTTTAGTGAAGGAGACACCTTAGACCCAATAAAGTATACATACATATTCTTGATCAGCATCACGATCAGAATCGAAATACGAATGTACGTCTGTCCGTCTGTCTGTTCCTATGTAAACTAGTCTCTCAGTTTTAAAGCTATCTTGCTAAAACTTTCCCAAAAGGTGTGTAGTTATCTCAAGCAGTATATACATAAGTCGGAACGGGCAGGACCGGTCGACTATATCTGATAGCTCCCATACGAGAGAATGAAACAAAAAATTCTCATGCTGTTGTTTTTGATCAGATCGGCTTGATTTCTTCAAGATGGAGTTTTCTAACTACTATTGAATTTCGGATAAAATTTGATCAAAATCGGATAACTCTTTCATATAGTTGCCATACAAAAGATCGAAAAATATATATATAAATAGTGGAAAAAAATTATAACGTCGTTGTTTTTCAAAGGATAAGCATGATTTTTGGAATATAAAGTTTTTCCACGACTCTTGAATTACGAATTAAATTTGATCAAAATCGGACAACTATATCATATAGCTGCCATATGATCTATAGACAACAAGAAAGAAAGCTAACTTCGGCAAGCTGAAGCTGATATACCCTTGCAGTCACTAAATATGTCAAACAAAATACATAAAAGCTAAACGGCATCGAAGCTATGACGATTTTTCTATTAATTTTCCAAATTGTTCATATGACAGCTATATGATATAGTCGTCCGATTTGGATGAAATTTAAATTGTAACTCAAGACTCATTAGAAAATTCTTTATTTCAAAAATCATGATTGTCTGATGAAAAACAACGATGTTATCATTTTATTTCCGTTATTTATATATAGATTTTTCGATCTCTCCTATGGCAGCTATATGAATCGGAGTACTACGATTTTTATGAAATTTTTTTCTCGATTTAAGAGTATTTAAAAACTTGATGTTCCAAAAATCATGCTCATGGCATTAAAAACCACGACATTATAATTTTTTTTTTCATTATTTATATGTATATTTTTTGATCTCTCCTATTTTGATAAAATTTAATACGAAATTCAATAGCAGTTAGAAAACGCCACCTGGAAGGAATCAAGTCGATCTGATCAAAAACAACGGAGTATGAATTTTTTATTTCATTCTCTTGTATGGGAGCTATCCGATATAGTCGGCCGATCCGGCTCGTTCCGACTTATATACTGCGCGCAATAACTGCACACCTTTTGCGAAAGTTTCAGCGAGATAGCTTTAAAACTGAGAGACTAGTTTACACAGAAACCGACAGGAGGACAGACAGACAGACGGACAGTCGTACAGACGGATTTGGATTCTGATCGTGATGCTGATCAAGAATATATATACTTTATGGGGTCTGAGGTGTCTCCTTCACTGCGTTGCAAACTTCTGGCCAAAATTATAGTACCCTTTGCTCTGCAAGGGTATAATGAATAGCAAAATCGTCCTAGCTTCGTTGTTGTTCAGCCTTTATGCATTTTGTTCGACATATTTGATGACTGCAAGGGTATTCGGCAAGCCGAAGCTAGCTTATTTTCTTGTTTTTAAAAAACAATACTCATAGGAAACGTGTCGAATAGTGTAAATATTGAAGAAATAAATTTAAAAACTAAGTTTATAATTTATATTAATTTTTAACACTTTTAATATTTTAATGACAATTAAAATACTAACATATCTTCCTTTTTCCCTTTCTTTAAGTCTCGGAAATCTAAAGTTTTAGATTTGTATAAATATAGACAAGACTGATAAATTAGTTCGCCAAAGAAGTTTCACTTCTGACATGTGTACTTTGTACGCACACACTTTTTTTATTATTTATGGTTGCCGTCTTCGTAATAGGTTTTAAAAATAAATCAAATTAGTTTTTTAATGAAAACGAAAAATTTAATTAATTTAATTCAAAAGCATGGGTTTCTCATAATACTAAAAACTGAGTGAGCTTATTATTGCATATGTACCTATGTATTTTGCATTTGCCGAATTTACGCTTTCAGTTTTACTCGGAAAAAATCAGAAAAAACTAGAATTATAACGGGACATCTCATGAAATAGGCTATGAGGTCTGCACACGCAGTGTGACGTCGGCATTGCACTTCGACTCTTTCTCTCTCGCAGCAGCGTAGTTAAGACGACAGCTAATACTAACAGATAGTAGTGACAGGGTAGTAGTAAGTGTAAGTTTCCCAGCGGGAAAGTGAGAAGTAGGTTTTTATTCGACTGAAAAACCTCCTTCTTTTAGCAGGCGTAGGGGTAGGGATAGATGAAAACCTACTTCTTTTAGCAGGCGTAGGTAAGGGGTAGATAATTTCGGACCGCTAAATGGGGTTGGTTTCTGAATATGACCATAAGTTACAAGGAAGTTGTGACTAAATATTCTCTTTCTTCGGAATGTTGTTATATGATGCACGGTCACATCAGTATAAAATTTCGTGCAAAAAGTGTAAAAAGTGAAAAATGTTGTGTTAATCTTAAAAAGCAAGATAAAGGTAAGTTATAACATAACTATTTTTGCTTGCATATCCTTATTTCAGCGTTACGGATATGGTGAGCATAGGCATTTTTACTAAAACTAAATATAAGCCGCCAGAGGCGGTTGTCAAGTAAGTAAGTTTTTTATTTAAATTTATTTTTCTTGTTCTTGTAAAAACAAACAATGTTTTTTTTAGAATTTGTAATAGATTCGATTTCAAAGATTCTGGCCTTTGTGTTAATATTAACGGCAAATCTGAACGTGTGCAAGCGAACAATTCGATTTCGTCATTTGAAGAACTCGGCCATTTGGACTCCGATGCCGAAGCCAATCCAGAAGCATTTGTAAGTACTCACTAAATTTTTAATAAGTTTCAAAAGCCCTGTCCCCATGCTTTTTACTATGTTTATTACTTATTTTTCTAAATTTCTACATTTTTCCCATTACTTTTTATATATTTATTACTTGTATTAATATATAATATATTAACATATTATGGTTTTTATTTTCAGAGTCACTCAGAAACGACAATTACAGTCTTCCCCAATATCAAGATGATCTGCGTTCACCGTTCACTAAGGCAAAAAATAAAACATACAACAATATTTATGATAAAGGCCCTTGGACTGTAAATAGATTAATAAATGCATATACCAAATTAGAAAGTATTGTTTTTTTTATTGCTTGTGGAAATTCTGTAAAGCGGGGAGGCCAAAAATCAGTGGATTTTATCCTGCATTCAGCAGCCGTAGGTCCACTGGATTTTGTCCTGCATTCAGCAGCAAGAAATCCACTGGTTTTTTCAGTACAAAAACCAGTGGATTTTGCCCTGCATTCAGCAGCTGTAGGTCCAGTGGACTTTGTCCTGCAATCAGCAGCTGTAGGTCCACTGGATTTTTCCCTTTACCGCTTACTTTTGTGTGTCACCCCCGTGTATTTTGAAAGGAGAGACGGCAGATTTGTAAGGGGTAAAGGGGTTTTTCCACATTCCGCTTGTATGAAGAAACCACTGGAAAATAGCATATTTTCCACAGGTTTTTCCCGCTGGGTTGTCGCTGCTACGCACACAAGCAAAGGTGCGGATCACTAATAAATACATACATTTCTAACAGCGTGTTTTGATGCTTAATTTTGGCACTATTGCAATGTATTTTTTTTCTGGACGACGTAATATCCGGTTAAATTTTTCAATTTTCTTGAAAAGTTACGTTCTTATAAGCGGTTTGTCGCTAAAAGCGGAAACGCTCTAAGCGGAGGCCCTTTCATATAAGTTTGTATGGGGACCAACCAAACCATCGAGTTTTCGTCGCACAACCCGGACGGACAGTATAAGCGGAGTCGTTATAACAGGAATCTACTGTATATATATATAATTCACATGACACTGCCTTTTTTACAAATTACAAAACAAAGTTCTAAAATTATCCGCACATATTGAATCACAATAACCAAACAAAAATTATATCATTTTCACAACTTTCTTTGCGCTATTGATTATAAAATTTTAAACATTAAACTCTCAAAGTTTTATTTCTTTAAAAATATTAACATGGAAGTTTATACAAGCTTCTAATATGATGTTTTCTACTTCCAATTCAAAAGAGCAAGTCAAATCGCCAAATTCTCTTAAACTTAGACGCGAGGTTAAAACTTAATTTAAGTCATTATACATATGCGACATTCTTTTACAAACCGTACGGATTCGAGAAAAAATTTTTTTTCATATCTCAGAATTGAATGAAAATTTTTTTCAGCTTCTATGGAAGATTTTATTCGACACGTGTAAAAGGATTTTACTCAAAAAAAATAGTTTTTTATTTATTTTTTCTATATATTAAATATATTATCTCCGCTTCCAGTAGTCACATAATAAAAATTTTTTTTATTCAATAGGTATTAATGTTGCTTTTCAATTTTTATACTTGCAATTTTTTTATTTGTTCAGAAAAAAAATTATAAACAATTTAATGATTTCAAAGCTGATCCCCACAACATATATAATTAGGAACATTAGAATTTAATTCTATACGTCATTCCTAAGAAAAAACACTTGGATTTAGAGTGGGGTCTCTATTAGGTAATAAGATATGAAATAACATTGATCGCGCTGCGGCAGCATGTGGAGCGCGCGCTGCGCGAAGAATCGAAAATTATTTAATTTCTCTTGATCTGATGAAGACCCCACTCTAATTCTTTTAACTGTTTATTAAGCGCAACATAGGGATAATAAATTGATTTTTTTCAATTAAATAAGTTGTGGGGATCGGCATTGATATGTCGATATAATGATTAATTTGTTACTAATAAATAAATAAAAAATTAAATTAAAAAATAAAATTACTTTTTGAAAGCTGAACTCTTGAACTAAATAATAAAAAAAAATTGTAACGACACGATTAATAGAACAAGAGATAATTGATTTAACGTGTTCAAGGATAGAGAAAACCATTGATATTGTCAAAAATCATAGCTTTGTAAAAAAATTTTTTAAGCAAAATACCGATACACGTGTCTTTTTATTTTGCTTCCTACACCTGGAAAAAAATTTTGACATAAATCGGAATTGTGACGCAAAAAAAGGTGTACGATTTGTAAAAGAATGTCCCATATATGTCTAGCCGTTATAATACACGATTTCATTGTTTAAAAACACTTCTGACTGAAATTATAATACTCTTTTGCTCTGCAAGGGTATAAAAATCAAATTTTAAATATTCACTCTTACACACTTTGGTATAATTGATACGGCAAATACGGCGGTAGCTACGCCCCTGTTAAAGACCTCAACCTGTACAGACATTCGTCTACGTACATGGAGTCTTTTGATCCATCGATCTTTTTTTTTTAAACGCCAACTGGCCAGAATATTTGCAGCCTTCTCTGGTGCCACTGATCTATGAGATGCGCTGCTAAATTGATTTCCTAATCCTTCTGCGTTTCTTTGTGAATGTTGATTGCTTTGTACTTCATTTTGAGGATCCGGTTGTTGCGGCTGTGTCGGAGTTAATTCCGCACCTAATGTAAGTCTTCCTAGTTGTGCTCTAAGACTCTCTTCTATAGTCCTTTTTACGAATGAACTAAGTTCTGTCATCATGTCTTTTTGCTGGCCTTTTATAATAGCATGGATAACGTTTGAAGTTTTCTCGCTCTCAGCTCCTTCATGAGAGTAAGGTGCTGTACTTGCAACTGAGTTATCTCTTCCGTTTCGAGTCTGTGATCTGGTTCTCATCGTCCTGGGATCGAAATCTGTACGGTTTTGTCGCGACTTAGCCCCTGGTCCCCTTCCTCGACCTCTAGGTCTTTGTTCGGGAGATAGAAACTCAAAATAGCAATTAAACTGCGTTGTAGTTAATGTCTCTTTACAGATGCCGCAAAATTCGGGGGAGGTTCCCCCAGAACGCCGCCTACTGCGCTACCTTCTGGGGTGCGTTGTAACGGCATTTTAAATAAAGATAATTTTGTTGCGTTTATAAATTAATTGTTCTGAACTAACTTTCTTCTAAGCTCAAGAATGTTTGATTATAATCAAATACAAATATTCGTCCCTTTTGAGCATGTTTTAGTCAGTAAAATATAAACTTACCATTTTAGAAAGAAACACTTCCTTTTCAAATTTAATATACATTTTGTTTGCTTTTATAGAAACTAATCTGGTAGTGGTTAATCTCCAAATAATGTAACTAGTAAATTAAATGTACAACTGCCTTGATTTAATTTCCTTTCACAAACTTTGGTGATACATGGTTTATAGTTTGGACGCCCTATCCTGATACTCCGAATGGATGACGTAAAATCGCAAATTAAAATTGACCTAAATATCTATGTCTACTTACTTACTGAGTTTGTATCCACTTACATTCTGAATTAATTAAGGTCGGTTAATCCATTTTTAAATTAAACACCGCATATCCGTTAATATCATCCAGAACTTGAAAGGGACATTCTCAGTATAGCATGACATATTTGTAAAATACTATTGTTTTTGGGTTGAATTGGAAGAGCTTTATTTGTGGTATCTAAAACCTTAATTTTTCTCCTCGTTTCAAAGGCCACATGTTCTGGGAGTCAATTATGTAATATAGGTGGTTTCCCTGTGTCGAAAAAATGAAGATGTTGTAGGGAATATAGCTAAAGCTATTGATTTCGGACGACACAGACTATTGACAGGATTTCGGGAAGTGTACCTAATGCTATGCTCAAACTAGCTCGCCAGATTGTCGTGGGGTCTTTCTACTCATAATATTTTAGGTACACGTATGACTGCGAGCTTATGGCTATTAAAAGCTGTGGGGTTGGCAAAAAAAAATAACTGTAATAGGCTAACGACTTTAGCCAAGTGGTGTTTCGTTCTTTAGGTTGGGAATTTGAAGTTAGTTATCCCATTTCTTTACCCTCCCTTCCTTTATCACATTTAATACTAATATGACCCTTATAAAAGTTATAGTTTTAATTCATATTAACACTGACCTGCACATGCTCTACTCGGGACGAGTAAATAACGAAATTAGGCGATCATTTTAATATTAGATGTACATTTTAATAATTCAAATAAGTGTCAAAATAATTCACAGCAATTCTCATAGTTTTCTAATATTGTTTTAAGGGTATATAATTTTATATTTATAATCTAAGTTATCAAAATTTAGATGAACAAAATGGTCATGCGAAAGTATGTATTTAGGATATTGGGATTTCAACTTTTGTATCTTAAGTTAAGAATAGGGCGCAAGTATATATATTATTATTATTATTATTATATAGAAATTATCCACAATTGCAAATTGTGAATAATTTTATGCTTTGTTTTGAGCAATAGCAACCGTGGCCTTCTGCTTAAGTTGTTATAACTGACTGAATATTTGTTGAGTAAATAAACTTATCGTAGGTAACTACATTAGGTGTTATGTTTATACAGTGGAAAATTAAATACAGTTATTAAAAGTAAGCTTATATTATATGTTACAATACATTGGTGTGATTAGGTTAACAATTTGTTGAAAGTAATATAATATTATATATTATTGTAGAGGTGGATGGATTTGATAAATTCGATTGTTTTTTCAAAATTTATTGGGTGTAATATATTTTCTAGGGTATTTGGGAGGAGTTTATTTCTTTGCTCAACGTAGAGAGGACATTCTAGGAATATGTGGGTTAAAGTTAGATTATGATTGCAGTGTTGGCATGTAGGAGGTGGGGTTTTATCAAATAGGTGACTATGTGTTAGTTTAGTGTGTCCGATACGAAGTCTCATAAATTTGATGATGTCCATTCGAGGAGCTGTTGCGCTTAAGAGGTCGATTTCATTCTGCTTGTTTGGATTAATAATTTTGTAGTGTAGGGATGTGTGGTTCCAGGTTAAATCAAATTTGGCTTTCATATAATTGTTAATGTACTTAAGAATGTCTGATGTGTTGTGGTTTTTTTTCCAGTATTAATGCACGTTTAGTAGCTTCCTTAGCAGCTTGGTCTGCAAGTTCGTTGCCGGTAATGTTGCAGTGTCCTGGGACCCATATTAGGGAGAATTTGTTTCTATATTTGGAGATAATCTTTATAATTTCTTGTGTGTAAAACATAGGATTATTGGGGTTTTCTAATATATATAGCGAATTTTCCTTTTTGTTTTTCTGCGTATTTACATGCGTAAAGGATGGCCGCTATCTCGGCAGTGAATATAGAAAAGTAAGGTGGGAGCATTTGTTGGGTTAAAATGGATTCTGTGGAGGTTACGCTATAGGTTACCCCGCTTTCCGATTTCGAACCGTCTGTGTATAGGAATGTGTGTTGTTTGAGGGTGTGTTTTATTTCTAGAAAATTTTGATAGTAGACTATTGGGGGGTGTTAGATTTAGTTGATGTATGTAAAGATTTGTTTATATTGGAGTGGTTGAAGGACCATGTTGGTATAGTTTGTTTTTTATTTGTTATAGGGACTGGGTCTAGAAGTATTGCTTTACAGTTGTCTATAGTTTCTTGTATTGTGGATGTAAGTTTTGGGCGTCGTTTTGCTTTCGTGCTTTTTTTTTGTAATTTATTCTAATGGAGTTTTTTTTGTAGCTGAAATCATTTTAAAGTTTTTTAATATGGCATATTCGGTTTTATGTTCTATTGGTTTGATGTTGGATTCGTAGAGTAGGTTATGGATTGGTGAGGAGCGAAAGGATCGGAATGCTATTCTAATAGCTGAGTGGTAAATTCTTTTTATTTTTTTTAGCTTTGATTTTGGTGCTCTTCCGTATAGGAATAGCCCATAGTCAATTTTAGACATGATAATTGAGTTAATTACATAAACTATCGTTTTAATGTGGCAGTTGAAGCTTGTGTAGAAATGCAGATTTATTCCCAAGTAAATAAAGCCATTTATAGTTTGCGGATTTATTGATTAAACAAAATTAGGTCTTTATTAACTAAACAAAATTAGGCCTGACCTTCTGGTCTCAGCCGTATATCTTCAATGCTCTCTTATTTTGAGTTGGCATTCGTCAAACTCGGGACTGCGCAGCTACGCCGTCGGTGACGCCGGCAGCGGAGCAGTCCGCGCTCATATACATATCAGGCTGCCCAACAGAAGTTGCGCAAGCCGTTGAGTGAGAGAGTGTAATACGCTGGCATATCATAATTCGGTCGCGCATGCCAGACATGCCGACTCAGCACTTTGGCTGCCCATTGCATTCTTGTGTGGGTTAACAAACTCCGCACTTGAAATGCTGGCAACATTTGGTGTTTAGGGAACTGCTACTTTGTATTTATTTAATATATAAAGGGTACAGTGGGTACCCGATATGTGAGCATATTACATCTCCCTCCTTTTGAAAAATAACGTAATTTATGGAGTTATTTTGATAATTAATATGTTATATGTGTAATATGTATTATATATGTATGTTTATAAAAATTAGGAATTAATATTTTTATATGTGTTTTTTTTTCATTTTTTTTGTTTTTTTGGTTAATATAGTAAATGTTGGAAAAGTTAGTGAAATCAAAATTTATGCGAATATGTCTTATTAATATATATTTTGTTTTCGTTTTTGTATTCCTATATTCCTTATAATTGGAGAGAAATATATTTTTTTTTTGTAGTTAATTTTTTTTTTTTTTTTTTTTTTTTTTTTTAGTGAATATGTAATATTATTTTTATCTTATGAATGGCCATCCTACAAAATCTATTCTATAAAAATTTTTAGTCTATCCTTATGAACTGTCTGTTTTTTGTTTTTTGTATTTAAAATTGTTATATTATTATTAGGTTCTATCTTTTCTACTTTATAGGGTCCTGTATATTTAAAGTCTAGCTTATGGCCCGTTTCATTTTTTAATAAAACTTGGTCTCCTATTTTTAATTCGAAATCTAAGCTATTTTTATCGTATCTATCTTTTTGTTTTTGTTTATTAATTTCTAGCATTATTCTGGCTCTTTTATATGCCTGTTCTAATCTATATTTAGATTCCTTAGCATAGTCTTCTATATTATATAGTGGTTCTATTCTATCTATGCTATTGAAATTTTTTGGTAAGTTTGGAGTTTTCCCAAACACTAATTCGTATGGACAATAATCATGTGCCATAGAGGGGGTTGTGTTAAAGCAATATACGAAGTATTGTAGCTATACATCCCAATCTGTTTTATCAACTGAGATATATGAGCGTATGAACTCGTTAAGTGTTCTGTGGCTTCGCTCCACCGTTCCGACAGTCTGGTGATGGTGTGCAGTAGAATTTATGTTTTTGATATTTAAGTTTTTACATAAATCTTCAATTATTGAATTTTTATATTCTGTTCCCATGTCCGTAATGAACGTCTTCATTGGACCGTACTTCAGAATGAAATCTTCAAATATAGCTTTGGCTATTGTTTTTGCACTTTTATTTGGAATTGGTATTGCTACAAGGTATTTAGTTAAATCGCAAATTAGGGTGACTGCGTATTCATTCCCTTGTTCAGACTTGGGCAATGGACCGATCGTGTCCACGATTACCCTGTCGAAAGCAGTTTGTGGTGTTTCGGTAATAGTTAATGGGGTCTTTGTATGCGTGGTTATTTTCGCTTTTTGGCATTTTAGACATTTTCGTATGTACTCTTTAATATATCGAGTCATACCTTTCCAAAAGTAATGTCTTTTGACTTTGGCCAAAGTTTTGGTAATGTCAGTATGACCTGCTTGAATTGGTTCATCATGGTATGTAGACATTATAGCTTCTTTTTCTTTTTCAGAATTTATTTTGGTCACCGGGTTGAGTAGCGCTACTCTTAATGATTTTAATGTTTTATTGCCCATTTTCTTGAAATTATCTAATGAAACATGTTCAAAGATATTTTCCCACGGTGCCACTTTGAGTTGGCTGATTTTATGTATACCGGCTTGCGTTTCAAGCCTTTGGAAAACTGACCTAAGTCAAGGACTCCATTGGTATATAAATCGCTAACATCATATCTTGCAGTAATTTTTTTTCCATGTTTAAAAAGACATAGCGTATTTTTTACTTGCAAGGTCACTACTTTACGTACTTCGTCATTGTTTATGACTCCGTATACGTTGGGCTTTGAAGCTTTTTCTTTAGATTGCCTAGGCAAGTCTATTTCTTTTTCTCCTGCGCAGGATTTCTGTCTACTTTGGTATCTTGTAGTGACTTTATTTATATTTCTGGTTATGTCCTGTAGCTCTTTGATGGTTATTCTTGATAACGCATCGGCTACATAATTGTCTTTTCCCTTCAAATATTCAACTGTAAAGTTGTATTCTTCTAATTCTAGCCTCATGCGTGTCAGTTTGGAACTTGGGTTAGTCATTGAGAACAAGTATGTTAAAGGTCTGTGATCTGTTTTGATAGTGAAATGTTTGCCATAATATAATATAATATATAATATAATATAATATATAACACTGTGCGACAAAATTTAACGAAATGTTTGTTTGAGTTACTTTTTTGATTGTTTTCGGTTAAGGGGCATAAGTTATGCACAAAAATATTTATGCCACCTTCTAAGTGATAGGATTTCTTTTTTTATGATAAATTTTATGAAATTATTATTATGAAAATATTTAACACAAAATATTATTTTTTTTTTACTTCCAATAAACTATTATTTTTTTTAAAAGTGAAATTTTTTTCTGATTTTTTTGGCTTTTTCAGAGGTATCCTCGCGTAACAAGTTCCATACAAAGTCGCCCAGAGTATAGAGCTGGGAGAAAAAAATTTTAAAGCATTGTTATAAAAGCCTAACGGTATATTTGCTTAATATATTTTAATTAATAGATATTGAATTTGCATAAAACGCTTATAACGGTGAAAAAATATTTTCCCAATATGGTATTATAAGGCTGTGAAATATGCAAAAACACGCGTTTTTGGGACCTTTGAGTGTGCGTAGAAGCTGATTGGCTATTGATATTAACAAATCCAAAAACTTGTATTCTTATTTTGACTAGTAGAAGTGAAAAAGAAGAAAAAATCAACTCAAACATTTTTTTGTCGCACAGTGTAATATAATATAATATATGGTCGAAAATGTAATATTGCCCAGTGTATTGCAGCTAGTTCCTGCTCGGTAGTACACTTATTACTTTCTCCCTTGGTAAAGGCTCTTGATGCATATGCAATTGGAAGTTGGAGTCCGTTATGGTTTTGAGTTAAAACCGCTCCACATGCTTGCTTACTAGCATCCGTAATTATACAAAATTCTTTACTAAAATCGGGATATTGTAGCAAGGTTGGTTCCATGAGTTTTGTTTTTAAGTATTTGAACGCGTTTTGGCATTCAGCTGTCCATTCAAAAGGAACATTCTTTTTACATAATCGTGTTATGTGCCGTGAATAGTCGGCGAAATTTTTTATGAATCGCCTGTAGTAATTGCAGAATGCTACAAAACGTCTTGCGCTGTCTGCATCGTGTGGGGCTGGATAGTTCAGTATGACGTCATATTTCTTGTCGTCTGGAAGTATTCCTTTATCTGTGCACTTATGACCTAGAAAAGTCACCTCATGCATAAAGAATGAACATTTTTGTGGATGTAACTTTAGGTTGTATTCCCTACATTTCTCAAAAACGTCTGTTAAGTTTTTTAAGCATATGTTTTTCGGAGCAACCTATAACTATTAAGTCATCCATATAAAGGAATGCTTGTGAAGGTTCAAGTCCAGAGAATGCAATAGTCATCATTCTCTGAAATGAATTTGGCGCTATTTTTAAACCAAAAGGTAATCGCGTGAAGCGATACGAGCCATTGCTCGTTGAAAATGAAGTTATATCTCTTGAGCCTTTTTCTAGTTCTATTTGGTGAAATCCTGACATTAAATCAAGACATGAAAAGTATTTTGCTCGACCTAGTTGATCTAAAATATCATCAATTCTAGGGAGTGGAAATTTATCGGACAGTAATTTTTTATTAATCTGACGATAGTCAATTACTAGTCGCCACTTCTTTTCTTCGGAACCTGGAGTTGATTTTTTAGGAACAAGTAATAATGGGCTATTATATTCAGATACAGAGGGTTCGACAATCCGGTCGGTGATTAATTTTCCGACTTGCTTCTGGATTTCGTTCACCTGACTATGTGGACTTCTATAATTTTTTATGTATACGGGTTCATCATCTTTTAATCTCAGTTTTTGTTTGTAGAAATTATTCGTGCTGATTGGTTCGGTTTCTAATCCGAATATGTCGTTATATTTTTTACATAAGTTTGAAAGTTGTGATTTGAATTGTGGGGGGAAATTTTTTGACAATTGAGATAATACAGACTTTTCTCTAGTTTCTTTGTTTCCTTCGACCACCTCGTAGTTCAAAAGTGATTCATATGCTAAATTATTCGCACTGACCACTTTATCTACATCTGTTGTATTCAGTAGTCTTATGAAGGCATTTTCTGTTGTAGCTATGGTACTTGCTACATAAATTCCTTGCTCAATTTCTTGAGTTGGAATTAATACACTGTTCTCTTTTGAATTTAATTTTATTTTTCTAATGACTTGTGATCTTGCTGGCAAATGAAATGAGTTATTGCCAGAACTGTATGCTATTGAAACGTAAATTGGAAATTTCAAATTATTTGGTCTTATTATAAGCCAATCCTCAGATGGCTGAAAGTCTAGTTGACAGTTGTATTTTTTAATGAAGTCAATTCCTAATATGCCATCACAAGGGACGGCTAGGTGTAAGTCTACGATATGAAAATCGTGTGGAATTATGTATTTCGTTGTCTGTATTTCAATTGATGTTAAACCTTTGGATTTAGTAATCTCTTGGCTTATTCCCCGTATATCTATTATGTTATTATATTGTATGTTTTGAAATATATCGGAATTTTCTTTTACTATAGAGATTTCGGCACCTGTGTCTACCAAAAAGACAAGTTCTTTTCCAGTAGCCACATGGGTGAATGAGACAAATATATTTTGGCTGAGATTAATCGTATGAACTGTTACATTTTCTACTGTTGAGTATTTAAAGGGGCTTGAGAGTTTCCCGAACTCTCATTGGCTACTCTTACATTATTTGCCACGGCCCGAGTTGCCACGGCCCCTTGAGTTTCCTCTGTAGTTGCCGCGATTATTATTATTGTTGTAGTAACTATAATTGTTACTACGACCACGGAAATTACCTCTATAATTTCCGCGTCCGCGGTATCCGCCGCGCTGTGTATAGTTATTATAGAACAGGACCGAGTTTGGTTGTCCAGTTGCTTCTGTGCAACTGTTTACGAATTTTGAAACGGCGTCATTCATAGTGTTGAAATTGCCGGCTTGCATTATAAGTTTGCCCTTATCAATCGTGCAGTTTTTGGTCATTGCTTTTACTGCTTGCTGTGTGGAATAACTTCTGGCCAGCTCTAGTGTTAAGCCGTCTGTTATGTACGCACTTTCTAAAGCCTTCGTCATCTGCTCAACCTCTGATGTATATTGATTGGCAGTTTTATTGCGTTGCTGTAGATTCATCAGCTTTGCTGACAATACTTCTACAGTCTCGCACTTGACGTTACTTTTTAATTTGGCAATTACTTCATTTATTGTTGTTTCGTTTCCGATAAGATTCCTGGCTACACCCTTTAGCTTTGTCTTTATTATAGAGACAGCTAGGTTTTCGTGTTCGCCTTTTATTGAGTCTATTATATTTAATGCATCAATGAAACTAGTTAAATTTTCTGCTTTACCATCGAAAACTGGTATAAGCTTTGATGCAGTGTTAATGAAGTCAATATTTGTTTGTGCCATTTTGATTATTATTAGGTGAACAGAACGTCCGAAAAGTAAACTTTCTGAATACTCTCTTGGATATTAATATTTTGAGGATAGACAATCAATCATTCAATGACTTGATATGGAATTTAACACTCTAGCCCTTTTTTAGATCTTATCTAGATCGTTTGCTCTGCTTAAATACTTCTTTTTTAAGCATTTATTGTGCAACTTGTATATTTTGTAAAAAAAATTTGCGCACATTATGACAACTATTATTATTAACAGTATATGCACCCAATATAGATCAATGTTGTTAGATTCTACTTTGTTAATAACGTTAGCAGTGGAGTCCACTGACTTAACATCTACAACTCCCATTTTGGGTGGATATACTACTAATTTGTAGGTATTACTAAAATTTTCTGTTGAGAATTTATTTATTTTATTGTTATTCATTCATTCAATTGTATATATGTAAGTATTACTTTTCTTGATATCCCGGTCTAGCTTTCTATTTGATTTAAGGGGCCATTAAAAAAAAACTGATCAAAATAAAGTCAACAAAAGAAATTTTGTATTTATAACAAGAATTTAGGAATTCAAGTTTAATTAATCAAATAAATGTAATAAAATGTAAAAAAAAAAAAAAATATCTGCTGACATAATCGCATAAATTTCGCTTCGATATTCAGAGTGAGAAAAAATTTTTGTGTTAGTTTTCATATAACTGATTTACAATATTTTGCTCTATATAAATCAATATCAGTTATATGTTGTTAGTATATAGCCTAACAGTGGTTAGTGTTTAGAAGTTTTACAGCTAGCACTTTCGCGCAGCCCGCTGTGGGTTTATTTTACTTAAACTAAAGGCAACTCAGGCTTTGCCATTGCCTTTGTTGCGTTTCTTCGCATCAGAGCGAAGTTTTCTTGCCGCCTCGGGTCCTGTTTCCCTGTGTTGACTTCTGTTGGCGTGCCCTGTACTCAGCTATTGTGAGGGGGCGTGGTCCATCGTTGGGACACAACTCGAGGGCCTCTTCTAGAGTTGGCGCGTCCCTTTGCACAACAGGTGCAGGTGTCTCCCACGAGGGTGCAGAGGGCGGATTGCCTTCCGCACTCATACGTTCCTACGTTGGCGTAGAAGGATTTGTCATTCCTTCCACACTTTTTGTTTCTAACAACGTTCCTGCGTTGGTGTAGTCGGCGGTTTGCCTACCACACTTTACTTTCCAACGTTGGCGTAGAAGGATTTGTCATTCCTTCCACACTTTTTCTCGTTCTGCTTCTTGTTTATTCCTCCTGGGTTTTTGTTGGTCATTTCACTGATGATTTTAATTTTTGTATGTACATATTTTTTTTTTTTTTATGTATATTTTGTGTGTTGTTCGGCCCTTTGGACTCGGGCGGCGCCGGTGCTGGTCATCGCACAGGCTGATTTTTTGTTTTAATTTTTCCTTTGTATTGAATATTATTTGTTAGCTGTTTTGGATTTGCAGCTTTTATATGTTTTTAAAAAAAAATTTACATCACTTTTTGTCTTTTGTCTTTTACTTTCAATGCGAAGATTGCAATTTCTATGTCACGGTCGCCATGTAGAAATGCAGATTTATTCCCAAGTAAATAAAGCCATTTATAGTTTGCGGATTTATTGATTAAACAAAATTAGGTCTTTATTAACTAAACAAGATTAGGCCTGACTTTCTGGTCTCAGCCGTATATCTTCAATGCTCTCTTATTTTGAGTTAGCATTCGTCAAACTCGGGACTGCGCAGCTACGCCGTCGGTGACGCCGGCAGCGGAGCAGTCCGCGCTCATATACATATCAGGCTGCCCAACAGAAGTTGCGCAAGCCGTTGAGTGAGAGAGTGTAATACGCTGGCATATCATAATTCGGTCGCGCATGCCAGACATGCCGACTCAGCACTTTGGCTGCCCATTGCATTCTTGTGTGGGTTAACAAACTCCGCACTTGAAATGCTGGGAACATTTGGTTTTTAGGGAACTGCTACTTTGTATTTATTTAATATATAAAGGGTACAGTGGGTACCCGATATGTGAGCATATTACACTTGTGCTGGAAAGGCATTTATAATATTAAGTCTTTTGGCTATTTGTAATACTAATTTATCTATGTGTTCGTCCCATTTGTATTTATTGGTTAAAGTGATACCTAATATTTTTAGAGATTTTTCATTTTTAATATTGAGATTATTTATTATTGTAAAATTGCACTTTCTTTTTCGACAAATGTGTAGGTGTTTTGTTTTCGGTAGGGAGAGACTTGCTCCGGAGTAATCGCACCATTCCTGAATGTCTGTAAGTAAGGGATTTATGTCTAAGGAGTTATCTGTTTTGTTTATTCTTTTTAATATTGTATAGTCGTCGGCGTATGCTGTAAACTCGAAAGATTTGTAAAGACCTATTGTTTTGTTAAGTTTGTTGTAAGCAATGGCAAAAAGATAACGGATAATGGAGATCCTTGTGGGATTCCATTTTCTAGTGACAGAGGGTGGGATTGTATGTTATGGATTTGAACACAAATTTTCCTATTGGTCAAGAAATTGACTATGTAGTTTATCATTTTGTGTCCTAATTTCCAGGTTACCAGTTCGTTTATTATCGTGTGGATTCCGATTTTGTCAAAAGCTTTAGAGAAGTCGAGTGATATTAGTGATAGATGGTTTTTTCTCGATAGGTTTGCGGTAGTCAGGTAGTCTAGAGATGCTAAAGAATCTGATACCGACTTACCCTTCCTAAAATCCATTTGACGACTATCGAGTAGCTGGCTGTTGTTAACTAGCCACCATAGTCTTTTGGAAATTATTTTATCCATGACTTTGGATAAGCAGCTATTTAACCCTTTCATGCCCAAATTAATCTGGGGACACATAGAAAGTATTTAACGCCATAAATGATTAATAGGAACCCCAAGTAACGTTCATATCGATTTTCGATACTCTAAGTCCTTTGGTATGTCCTTACTGCAATGTTGCCTTTAGGCCTTTGAAAAAATCCACACTCTATATAAAACAATTTTCAAGCCCAACTTTATACTTTTATCATAGTCTTACCTGTTTTAAAGATATGTACGTACTTATTTTTCTAGTATTTGTCACTAATTTTAGTTAATCGCACTATTTGCACGGACACTTTTTGGTAAAATTTTTCGGCAGCTGTGGTCGCTTCGAATCATAAGTTATAACTCAGCACACGCTGCAGCTGCATTCGCCAAAATTACCAAAAATTAAACAACATTAATAAGGGGAATCGCCTATAAAAAAAAAAATCCACAAAAATTTTGAATCCTAACCGATTTAAACTTCAAAGTCAATGTTGCCTGTAGGCAACAGTGGGCATGAAAGGGTTAAGGATATCGCTCGATAGGAGGTTATTGTTGTTTTGTCTGAGTCTGGTTTTAAGATGGGTACTATGTTGTTTACTTTAAATTGTTGTGGGATATATGAGTTCAGAATATTATTTTAAAGTTTGAGAAGTCTTTGCATGACTGGATCTGGTAAGTTTTTTATCATTTGATAGCTGATGCGGTCCCTGCCTGGTGTTTTCCCTTTGAGTTGATTGATGGCGCTTCTCAGTTCAATCATTGAAATATCACATTCTAATGGTCTGGCGAGGGGCGATGTTTCATGGGTAAAACTATAGTTGAGGTTTTCTTTGTGGGATCTGAATGTGGGATGGAAGTTATTATTTAAAGAAGCATTTGACCAGTATTCACATAGCGCTTTTGAAATGTCTTGTTTGCTTGTATACATTTCAGATGTGTTTGATGGGTTAGCAAGGCAGTGAATTTGGATATGGGTTTTGAGGCCGCAGAACCTATTAATTTTTTTTCATATTATTGGGATAGGGGTATGAGAATTTATTTCTGAGGTGAGTTCGAATAAAGCTTTGCGTTTTTTTGTTTTAATTTCTCTTTTTAGTTGTGCATTAGCTTTTTTGTAATTGATTACATTGGTTGTGTTGATATTTTGGCACATGGCCTGCCAGGCTATTTTCTTATTGTTTTTTAATGTTCTCAGATCGCTGTCCCACCAGGGAACTTGTTTGGATATTTTTGGGTGATATTGTGGGATTGAAAGGTGTGCGCTGTGTCGTATTAAAGAGCAGATATTGGCTGTTTCTTGGTTGATATGCGAGCTGGGTGGTCTGTTATCGGAAAGTTGTTTTGTTAAGGCTTGGTAAAAGGGCCTGTTGGCTTTATTAATGTTGAATTTTGGTTTGGAGGGAAGGTCCGTAGACTCCTTTTCAAAAATTTCTATTGATATCGGGAAGTGGTCGCTTCCCGAGAGGTGGCTGTCAATTGACCATTTGGAGTGTAGTTTAAGTTCGGGGGAAGCAATGGTGAGGTCAATGTGTGTAAAGGTATGGTGTGTAGTAAAGTGGGTGGGGGAGCCATTGTTAAGGGTTGTTAATAAGGACTGGTTAATAAATTTAAACATGATGTTACCTCGTGCGTTATTTTTGGGGGATCCCCAACTATTGTGCCAGCTATTGAAGTCGCCTGTTATTAAGATTGGGGTGTCAATATGGTAAGTGTTGTGCAGATCTTGTAAAGTGAATTTTTTGTTTGGTGGTATATAACTAGAAATTATGGTGAACTTGATTTTTGAATTTACTGTTACGGCTATTAAGTCAAAGCTAATGTTACCAATTTGGGCTTGTTGTTGTTGCAATGAATTGTGGAGTAAAAGAGCTACTCCGCCATAGGGGTTATTAGAATTGTTAGTGCTGTATAGAGTAAAGTTGATTGGAATGGGGATATTGTGGGTAGAGTGGAGGTGGGTATCTTGAAGGGAGATTTTTTTGGGATTTTTGCTTTTAATAAGAATTCGTAGATTATTATAGTTATTGAGGTATCCATTAATATTAAGTTGTAATATTCTTAGCATAGGAATCATGAAGATTTTGACTTAAAACTATCTTAATTTGTTGATTTTAGCAATTATAAATCTAGTTCTTCATCGGTACTCAAGAGCTCAAATGACTTCTTTTTACCTTTTTTTTCAGTTTTTGTTTTTGGGTTGCTTTTTTCTTTTGATTTCAGGGGAATGCCTAGTTTATTTGGTCTAGCTGAGTATATTTTTAGTTTTAAATCTTCACTGGTTTCAGAGTGTGTGAATTGTTTTGATGTCGATGCCGTGGTGTCCATGAGTTCTAAAGAGTCTACGTAGCTGATAATTTTCCTTGTGTTGGGTGTTGAATTTGTTGTTGTTTCCGAAGTGGGTGGTTTGGGTGGAAGTGCAGCTTTCAGAGAGTAGGGAGTATGTGGGTGGATGTGGCGAGTGTTGTAGATGTAACGGGCTGTCTTGTGGTCGACTTTTTCGAATGCCTTTATGGCAGTTAGTTCCTTTTGCTTAATGAAGGCGGGGCAGGTTTTGTCCATTGCGTTGTGATGTTTGATCTCGTTGTCCTCGTGTTTGCAATTGATGCAGGTGTGTGTGTTTGTACATGGTTCGTTCTCTTCTGTGTGTTTTTTTTCGGAGCAGTTGGCGCATATTTTATCGGATTTGCAGTAAGCAGTGGGATGTCCAAATTTGAAACAATTGTAACATCTCAATGGAGGTGGGACGTATTGTTTTACATTAACGACCTCATAACCTATCCATATTTTGTTTGGTATCGTAATTGTCCTAAAGGTGAGTATTATTAAGCCGGATTCTGTGCTTTCATTTTTAATTTTCTTCAGAATTTTACGAACTTGAACTACGTTCTGCGGTTTTAATTCTATCAATATTTCATTTTCTTCCATGTTACGTAGGTCATTGGAGTAAATCACTCCTTTAGAAGTGTTTAGCGTTTTGTGTTCTTCTACACTGACTGGGAAGTCGTGAAAAGTGTTTAGTTTGAGTAATTTCTGGGCTTCTAGTGTGTTTTTCGTTTTAATTAGGAGGGTTCCTGCTCTTGTTTTTTTTGCATGTTTCGACTGCTCCGTTACAGGCGAAGTCTACAACTTTTTTTATAACGAATGGAGAAACATTTTCAAAGGTTTTATTGTCTTTTCTAATGATGGTAATATATTTTTCTTCTGTTGTTGTTATGCTGTTCGTTGTCCGGGGTAGGTCGGGTGGTCGCGACATCGTGGTAACGTTGGGCTCGGGCCCCACAGAGAGTTAGTTTTCCTCACTTATTGATCTGTTTCTTTTTATTGTTGTTGATACGAGGTAGTTACGAGTCGGATGATTGATCTGCGTATAGATCGCAAGCTGATAAGCTGTTGGTTGGAGATTAGTTCCTCCGATGCCCCAATGACTAAAGCAGAACTTTTGATGTTGCATTTTTTTTGCCGAGGAAAGTCAAGATTTACAACTTCTCAATAGATATCCTGAGATCAAAAGTGTTTTTATTAAATACAACACACCTTTGCCATCGTCAGCTGCAGTGGAACGTCTTTTTTCTTTTGCGACAATGACAAATCTGCAAAAGAGTCTCAAACTATCCGACAGTATGTTCGAGAAGAGAGTGGTACTGAAGTGTAATTTAAATTGTTATTATACCCTTGCAGAGCATAGGGTATTATAATTTCAGTCAGAAGTTTGCAACGCAGTGAAGGAGACACCTCAGACCCCATAAAGTCTATATATTCTTGATCAGCATCACCATCTGAATCAAAATATGTATGTACGTCTGTACGTCTGTCCGTCTGTCCGTCTGTCTGTCTGTCTGTCTGTCTGTCTGTCTGTCTGTCTGTCTGTTTGTCTGTCTGTCCTCCTGTCGGTTTCTATGTAAACTAGTCTCTCAGTTTTAAAGCTATCTCGCTGAAACTTTCCCAAAAGTTGTGTAGTTGTTGCACGCAGTATATATGTCGGAACGAGCCGGATCGGGCGACTATATCGGATAGCTCCCATACAAGAGAATGAAATAAAAAATTTTTACACCGTTGTTTTTGATCAGATCGACTTGATTCCTTCCAGATGGCGTTTTCTAACTGCTATTGAATTTCGGATTAAATTTTATCAAAATCGGATAACTCTATCATATAGCTGCCATAGGAGAGATCAAAATATATATATATAAATAATGGAAAAAAATTATAATGTCCTTGTTTTTAATGCCACGAGCATGATTTTTGGAACATAAAGTTTTTAAATACTCTTAAGTTGAGAAAAAAATTCATAAAAATCGGAGTACTATATCATAGAGCTGCCATAGGAAAGAACGAAAAATCTATATAGAAATAACGGAAATATAAATATAACCTCGTTGTTTTTCATCAGACAATAATGATTTTTGGAATATAGAGTTTTCTAATGAGTCTTGAGTTACAAGTTAAATTTTCATTAAAATCGGACGACTATATCATATAGCTGTCATATGAACAATTAATGGAAAATTAATAGAAACATCGTCATAGCTTCGATGCTCTTTAGCTTTTATGTATTTGTTCGACATATTTAGTAACTGCAAGGGTATATAAGCTTCGGCTTGCCGAAGCTAGCTTCCTTTCTTGTTTTTAATTAAATTTAACAAAACAATTGAAAATTAATATTGTTACTAATACAATTAACAATTAAATTTATATTTTACATTAACAATTAAATAATTGTTAATTGATAAATTTTACTAAAACACAATTACATTTGATTAATTGTTCAAGTTGTTGTGGTTTACATTAACAAACCCTTATTCAACGTACCCATCTCTCACACTATATTTAACTCAAAATAAATTAAACAAACAATCTAAGTATTATTTATAAAGAAAATCTCGAAAGCAGCAGCAGTTTTGGAGCAACTGCCTTGCACGCACAGTTTAGGTTTTAAAGCCACTCCAGTAGTCCCATTGGCACAGTTTGCGAGGCGGCGATGTGTTGGCCAAAACTGATTTTAGCGAAGCGTGATGGTCATCCGAGTTCCCTGAAGACGATCGAGAGGGCTACAGGCAGGGCCGTAGCTAGCATGGGGCAGGTGGGGCGCTGCCCCAGGGCCCCCGAAGGGACCACTTTTTAGTTCTGAAAAAGCCTTACCATGGCTTTCGGACTTTCTGAATGTGCTTTAAATGGATCACAATAGTCTAACAAAATAAAAAAATTCTAAATTTTTTACAGTTTTATTAGAAAATGTACAAAACAACATGTTTTCGCTTTATTTCAACATATCTCAGTATCTCATTTGGTAAATACCATTAAAAACGCCGCTTTCTCGCTTTGCAAGCCGCAAATTCGTCGATCGCTTGGCTGAAATCGATCTTTCTTGCTCGTTCATTTTCAATCGATAATAATGCCAATCCATACAATCGCTCTTGCCCCATAGGGCTTCTCAAATATTTTTTAATAAGTTTCAATTTCGAAAAAGATCTTTCCGCCGTTGCAACTGTGACAGGAAGTGTCAGAAACATGAAACAAGCAGTGCATACATCAGAGTAACTTGACGTTAAGGAACTGTTTTCAATTATGATCATTTCAGCAAGTTGTTTCACAGTATCAATCAGACCGAATTTTTTTCTGAACGCTGAACGCAACGAGAGTAATTGCGATGGAAATGTGGAAGAAATGTGATCACAGAAATTTTTCATGAATTTTTCGGCTTCTAACGAAATTTCCTCGTCAGTGGCATTGATTATGAATTTATGAATAAAATTTGACAAAAGACTCCCGTATAGGGGGTCCCAAATTTACTTGTTGCCCCAGGGCCCCCGAGGCTCTACTAGCTACGGCCCTGGCTACAGGTCACAATTATGGGGTCATTGGAGCACTATTTCTTCATGTTGGTTTGGTTGCTCTGTCGGTTTATATAATCACTAGAGGTCCTGTGTCCGCTTCGCTGGTCAACACAATTTAACAACATAAAAGTCAATGTTGCAACATTTTTCAAATATATGGAAGTATAGAAAGATGGTGATTTAACACTTTTCCAGTTTGACTTTTCCACTTGCGCAGCACAATCCAGCCGTTTCTCTTTTAAACTTTAACGCACTGCAATATCGGTATATAGTCGCCATTGGTCCAATATCTAAATTTTCATTATCACTGTAGTTCGCAGTGGGGTCATATTGGAATGCCAAGCGATTGAATGATGCCAATGATCTGCATGTGCTCATTTGTCTTTCTTCGCTTAAGTTTTGTGAATATACTTGTTGCTGGCTTGGATGTCTGCGGCCAATTTTTGCACGTCGTCCTCTAAGCATTTTGGACTATGGACAGAGTGGTGAATTTATCCTCAAATGCACGATACACATAATTTTCACAGTTCAACTTAAATTGAATAAAAATTCTTTTTTTTTCACAATTTCACAGTGAACACAAAAATTGAGATAAAATGCTATGGGAGCGTGTTTGTCAGTGTGATGAGGTAGCAACTCACTTTATATGCGACAATATTGCAATTTTCTTACGGATCCCTAATTTTTTTCAAAATAAATTATAGCCTATTTAACTCCACGATAATATAGCTTTCTATCGGCGAAAGAATTTTTTAAATCGGACCAGTAGTTCCGGAGCCTATTCCCTGCAAACAAACAAACAAACAAACAAACAAACAAATTTTACCTCTTTATAATATTATAGTATAGATGACCACGTGCAGCTTATGACCTTATGATCCGGGCACTGATCCGGCGTGGAGAATAAGCCTCTCTGATAACTTGGGCTCCGCGGTTCCACTAGCCAATAAAATCTGGCTTAGTTATTTCCGATTAAAAGTCCCTCGACGAAAAGTATCAGGCCCCCAAAGTGGCCAGGCGAGTACACGGCCTTCATAGATTTTGGACAACTTGTATTGGCACTTGTGTTCACAATCACTCGATCGACGATAATGAATTTGTCTTTAGTCGCTTAAAGAAGTTTTGGGCTCGCAACTGAGCTTTTGAGAGTTCGTGCAGAGCTGCCGACCTCGAATTAATCAAGCTGGGGTGATAACGGAGGAATCATACGATTTTCTACTTGCATTTTTTCTCGATGCGCTCTTGCAACACAAAGCTTTCTGCTTATGAACCATAAAATATCTTATCTTCAGAAGTTTCACTCAAATGCAAATTATAAAGAAAACATTAAGATTATAGGTATTTGTACTTTCTATTTAAACTGACCACTACAGCCAGTTTGCGAGCGCTAGTTATGACTGGCAATGAGAAAACAGAAAGAAGGGCAGTTTCTTATGTTCTTACTTGGATATCTTTTAGATGAAAAATTCCTAACTTTTTACCTTGCTCATTTTATAACTGATAGTAAGACGATCCTACCTATCGTTCAACAATGGCTGGTACAAAGACTGGTGCCAACTTTGCACTAAACTTTTTGATTGCACACTTTGGCAAAAATTTCGAGCTAATGCATTATCACCTTCCATAAAACTTATATTTCTACTACGCAAATTGTATCTAGCTGCATTTCGATTATGTGCTTCGGAAACGTTTGGACGTGCGGCTATCCGCATGGCTTGGAGCGCATCTGGATATCTTATTTTAGTATCCCCTGAAAGTAATTGAAGTCGCCGTAGAATCTTAATGCTGCACTTATTTCTGATAACTTAACATCCCAAGTGGTGTGATCCTGATTTATAAAGGCCCGTTTTGCGGCCAAAACGGATCTGTTTAGCCGCTCGCTGGCATTATCCTGAGGCGAGTAAATCGCGGTACAAGTATGCTGAACTCCGAACCCGGTAGTGAATGCTTTTAAATAGTTAGACACAAACTGTGACCCATTATGGGTCAATATATTTTCAGGTACGCCAAAAGTACAAAACAGACTGTTTTCCAAAAATTCACAAATTCGGTTTGAGGTAAACTTTCAAAGCGGGTGCAGAAAATGGAATCTTGTAAAGTGATCTACTATTATAAGGATTCCAATGTTCCCATTTCGTGATCTTGGGTGAGGTCCTAGAAGAACCATAAAAAGCTTCTGGAAAGGTCGATCGGACATCATGGGCTTTCCCATAGGCGGTTTTAAGACTACGTTAGGATGCTTGGTCTGACGACAAATATTGCAGTTAGTTATATATTCCCGTATCTACTTTACCATCTTCGTCCAAAACAAATTGTTGAGTTAGCGAGCTTTTTCACTAACTATTTTTTTGGCAAGATAACACAAAGATTTAATTTAGTTTTATAAAGGTTATTTAATTAGCTCCAACGGAAATTATAACAAGTTTATTTCAAATTCACTTAAGTATGTTTATTGAATACAATAGTTTATTTAGCGGCACGAGGGTGACGGCATAATAATACGAAAAAGTGCGCAGACAAACCCGAATTGGTTTGAGCGTTAAATGCAACGATCTAGCAACGACTAATAACTATTTTCGGCAATGCAGCTGCATGAGCTTGACAAAGAAGTACGAGGTGATAAATGATAAGCGAAGAACAAAGCGATGGTTAAGAGAATCGCCTCGCAGGGCAAGATAATTTAAGAGAGTTGCCTCGCAGGGCAGTTTACAATAGTTTTTAGTTATTATGTTAAGAGAACAAAAGGGATGTTATTTTAATTGTTTGGGCTGGACCAAACATTCTCCCCCCGTTGGAAGGCTGCAGCTTTCAACATCAACCTTCGTAGGCAAGAGGCACAATTTGGCAACAGCTCTCTTGGTTATTCCTGTTGCAGTCTTCAGGACAGCGACTCGACAGATTTCATCCTTTCCTTTTATCATCTCTAACACACGAGCTAATGACCATTTAAGCGGTGGTAGATTTTCATCCTTAATTAGGACGACATCGTTGACCTGCAGACTGGGTTGGGGAGAACGCCACTTGGATCTCTGCTGAAGGTGCGTCAGATATTCTTTACGCCAGCGTTTCCAAAAAGTTTCCTGCAAATACGAAATTTCCGGCAAAGATCAAGTCTGTTGACATTTAGGTTAGAAAGATCTGGTTCACTGCAACTGGTAGCAGGACCGCCAGTTAAAAAATGTGCCGGAGTCAGGATATCAACCCCTGCTGGATCCTCTGATAGGGGCAGAAGCGGTCTAGAGTTGATAATGGCCGAGATCACGCAAATAATGGTGCGCAACTCATCAAATCCTAGCACGGATTGCGAAATGGTGCGATAAAGATGATGCTTGGCTGTCTTAACTAAGGCCTCCCATAGGCCTCCAAAGTGAGGCGATCTGGGTGGAATGAATTTCCATTCGATGGAATCTGATAGACAGAAACTCACGATTGTCTTCAAATGGTCTTCAGGTAAGAATAAACGACGAGGTTCGGCAAGCTCGTTTTGGCTCCAGTAAACTTGGTTGCATTATCAGACCAAATGCATTTGGGACGACCTCTTGTGGCAATAAATCGTCTGAGGGCTGCCAAGAATGTTGGTGTGGATAAATCAGCAACTATTTCCATATGCATTGCCTTGGTTGAAAAGCATATAAAAATGCATATGTAGCATTTCAACGGCTGGCGTTTGCGTCCCTCTGGCTTATAAACGAATGGGACGCAATATTCCACTCCAGTGACAGTGAAGGCCTTGCAAGAATCCACCCGTTCCTTTGGTAGGTCTGCCATAACATGCTGAAGGGTACGTGGCCGAGCGCGACAGCAGCGAATACACTTGGTGACCACATCAGCGACTGTTCTTCTCCCCCTATGGGCCAATAGTGCAGTCTGATTCTGGCCAGCAACGTACGAGGTCCTGCATGAAGGCTTTCTTCGTGGAAGTGCTTGATGATAGCCGAAGTAATTGGGTGCTTCCTGGGCAGGATCATTGGATGTCGAGAGTCAAAGGGCAGACTTGAGTTCGATAGTCTAACTCCGACTCGAAGAAGACCAAAATCGTCAACAAATGGGGGCAGCGATGACACGCAATTTGATGGCTGCAGGACATGGTTGGCCTGAATTGCTTTTAAGTCAGCCCACATGGTAGCTCGCTGCACAGCTGGAACTAGGAGGCAGGAAATGAATTTTCAAACTTGCACTTAGATGTCAGATCAATGGGTGACGTCAAAACCAAACACGTTGCCTTGCGCAGCTCGAGTAAGCATTGCTCTTGGGCAGGGGATGGCCCAAGGACTATAAAACCAGAGATCGGACGCGTTCAATTCCATGGGCAAGGCTCCTCTGGATATGATATCAGTAGGATTTAGTGTAGTAGACAGTCTTTGGATGGATGCTACTCTATTAGCAACGAAAGTTGTGAGTCATCCCTCACTATTCAGCCAAGCTAAGACTACGGTTGAATCGCACCAGCAGAAGTATGGACCTGAAAATATATCCATTTTTGAAGCTCGCTTAGAAGATTGGCCCACAGGAGCGCTCCGCACAGTTCAAGCTTCGGAATCGACCGAGTCTTTAAGGGCGCTACTCGAGACTTGGAGCACAATAGTTGGGCATTTGATTTCTCAGCAGATCTGGATACAATATACAAATTAAATTTAATGTTGTTGGTGAATTAAAAAAAATATATTTTATTTTTTATATATATTTATTTCGGTGATAAACCTTTTATCTTTTAATACAATTTTTACAAGACACTTTCTTAACAGAGATAACTGATCGCGATGCCGATCTGAACTGGACTGATTGCTTAAATTTTTAATCGGCTCTAATAAACCTCGGCCAGGAGCTTTTCTTCTTTGAGTTTTTCGAACTCCAATTTTTCTTTAGAATAAAAGGTGAAGATACAACTGTCGCATCTTATTGTGAAATTCAATTATGCTGACCGATGCAATGGATCGTCCCGATTCATTTAAATGATCTCTTAATTTTGTTAAAAAATTTCTTCGTTAATAAATTTTTCTGGTTCTGGCCGTTGTTTTTCGGTTACAAATAATATAGTATTTTTGTATTTTATAATAAGTAAAAAAATCAAATATATAATGATTAAAATTAATAGTATAAAGGTAAGTGATATTTTAGTATTATTAATTTCAATGAAAGGGTTTAAAATGTTAATATTATTTAAAGAGAGTTCCGAGTTATTTGATAATATGTAATCGGAAATCTCATAATTTTTTAAGTGGTTCGTAGTTATGTAGTCAAGAATTTTGTTTTCCAAATTGGTATATGAGATATTATTAATTATGGTCGTACCATTAAATGTTATTAGGAAGGAACCGTTTAAATGGGAGTTGTTAACAATATTGTAACCATTTATAAGAATGGCACCATCTTGTATTAGGAGTACAAATAGAAAACCACCGTTTTTTCTCATAATTTGAGGTTTTATTGTAAAAATCTCGTTACAATGTCATTCTTCAAAATAATTTCCATCCTTAGCCACAACTTTTTCCTATCTTTCTGGCAGCTTCTGAATTCCTCTTCGAAAAAATGTCCGTCTTTTGACGCGATCCACAAATCAATCCAATTTTTCGCTTCTTCGTAAGAACGAAAGTGCTGTTCGGCCAGGTCATGCGTCATCAATCGGAAGTGGTAGAAATCAGATGGGGCGATGTCAGGAGAGTAAGGCGGGTGCGATAGGACGTCCCATTTCAAAGTTTCCAGGTATGTTTTCACGACCTTGGAAACATGTGCACGAGCGTTGTCATGCTGAAGTATGACCTTGTCGTGTCTTTTCGCGTATTGTGGGCGTTTTTCCTTTAACGCTCGACTCAAACGAATTAGTTGTGTCCTATTGAGGGCTCCTGTGATGGTTTCGCGAGGTTGCAGGAGTTCATAGTAAATTAAGCCAAGCTTGTCCCACCAAATACACAGGTCCGGGACGCTCGTTATCATCCACGTCATACTCGCCATTTCTAAACTTTTGGAACCATTCGCGACACGTTCATTCACCATAAGTTTCTACAATCATTCGACGCGCCTCTGCTGCATTTTTTTCGAATGATATGCAAAAAGCAACACTTCCCGCAAATGTCCCTTGTTCGGCTCGAATTTCGCCATTTTTGCACACCAACAAAACAGAGCACAGTGAAAATAGACAAACGAGACGATAAAGAGTTTTTGACAAATGCCTCAGCTAGCTATATGACGTTTCAGGGCATAATTTTTTACCGACGTGCTATGCTAGGGCCACCTGTGGGAAAACGGTTGTTTTCTATTTGTACTCCCAATATAATGTAAATTTTTTTTTTTTTTTCTCTTATTTTTTTTACAAGTTGATTTCTCACCATTTATTAATTGGGTAAAACAAGTTTTTTCATTAATTAAAGTGCAATATTTGTAGCGTGTAACGTTCGACTGAAGTGTTATGAATCGAGGGATCTGTACTTGCGGGGCACGCTATAGGGTCCGGCACTAACTCGTCGGCTTTGGGGGTGTTGGTCTTGCTTTATACAGACCTGTCACATTATTATTATTATTTTTTTTTTTTTAGCTTTATCTTTCCCTTGAAGGGACTTACAATAAGAATTCAGATCTTAACCTATACTGTGTATTAATTTATATTATTTATTATTATTTATTTGTTATATTATGATTATTAATTGGTCGGCAGCCCTCAATTGGGCAGGAGTGGGCGGTCGTTGCGCTGTAGACGAGAATGGCTCCCGAGCCGCCTGAGCTGCCTGGCTAGTTGGTTTGGATGTATTGATAATCTATTTTCGTATTTCGAAACTTTGCTATCAATTTCTTTTTTGACGGGTTTTATATGCAGGTCCCTATGGATATTTGCGTTGCGAATATACCAGGGGGCCCCCGTTATTGTTCACAGTATCTTCGACTGCACTCGTTGGATGATTTCTACGTTGCTGCTGCTTGCGTTTCCCCAGAGTTCAGACCCGTACGTCCAGGTTGAGTTTAGACATGAGTTATAAAGTAGAACTTTGTATTCCAGCGGAAGAGGTGAGCGAGAGTTGATGAGCCAGGAAACTGTTGGCCTTGAGTTTTAGGGAGGTCTTCTTCGCTTCAATGTGCCTTCTCCAGGTAAGCCGCCTGTCTAAGTGGATGCCACCTGGGCAGGAGACTTCGTTGACTTGGGGGATTTGTTTGTTGTTTAGGGACAGTGGTGGGCAGGTTTCCCGATTAAGTGTAAACGTAGTGTGCTTACACTTTTGATCGTTGACTTGTATGCGCCAATCTGCAAACCATTTTTCCACGTCCGTCAGATGGTTTTTTAAGTGAGCTGTGGCTGTTTTTGGATATTTTGAGCGACTGATTAAAGCTGTGTCGTCAGCAAAGGTGGATAGAATTGTTGGACTGCTTGTGGGAATATCAGCCGTGTATATGACGTACAAGATCGGTCCGAGCACAATTCCTTGGGGTACTCCAGCCTTGATTTTGTGGTTTTCAGAGAAGAAATTTTTGCATCTTACAGTAAAAACTCTATCTTTGAGGTAAGATTCAAGCAACTTATGGGTGTTTTGTGGCAATACGGTCTTGATTTTGTAAATTAGACCTTCAATCCAAACGCGATCGAAGGCTTGAGACACGTCCAGGAATATGGCACTGCAGTATTCCCTGTATTCAAAAGCTGCGCGTATTTCAGCTGTTATGCGATTTACCTGTTCGATAGTTCCGTGCTTTTCCCTAAAGCCGAACTGATGCAGGGGAATCGCTCTGTTGTTTTGGAGGTGTATTCTTAGGTGGCATGAAAGTAGCTTTTCAAATACAGTAGAATCCGGTTATAACGACTTTCAAGGGACCGACCATTTTTCGTCGTTATAACCGGAAGACGCACTAAGCAAAAGGAGGAAAAAAATATTTTTTTTGATTATTTTATGGTATCTGTGTTTGTAATAGGTTTTTAAAATAAATCAAATCAATTATTTAATTAAAACAAAAAATTTAATAAATTAAATTCAAAAACATAGGTTTTTCTAAATATGTACTGAAAACTGAATGAGCTTATTATTGCACATATTGCATTTGGCAAATTAAAACATTCAGTTTTACTCGGAAAAAAGCAGAAAAAACTAGAAATATAACGGGACATCTCATGGAATAGAGTCTATTCAATAGACTATGAGGTCTGCACACACAGTGTGACGTCGGCATTGCACTTCGACTCTCTCTCTCTCTCGCAGCAGCGTTGTTAAGGCGACAGCTAAAACTAACAGAGAGTTGTGCCAGTGCAAGATCCTTCGTGTCGCTGCTACGCACACAAGCAAGGGTGCCGATCACTGACAAATACATACATTTCTAACAGCGTGTTTTGATGCCTAAATTTTGAACTATGGCACTGTATTTTTTCCGGCACGACGCAATATCCGGTTAAATTTTTCAATTTTCTTGAAAAATTTCATTCTTATAAGCGGTTTGTCGCTAAAAGCGGAAACGCTCTAAGCGGAGGCCCTTTCATATAACTTTGTATGGGGACCAACCAAACCATCGAGTTTTCGACGCACAACCCGGACGGACACTATAAGCGGAGTGGTTATAACAGGATTCTACTGTAGCTTTGATAAGCACGGAAGGAGGCTAATGGGCCTGTATGACGAAGGTTGGGATTTGTCCTTGCCTGGTTTCGGTATCATTGTAATAACGGACTTTTTCCATTGCAGAGGAAAATAGCCCCATTTGAGAATTGAGTTGAATATGGTGGTGATGCATTTAACTGCACATGCCGGCAGTTCAATTATCATTTAAGGCGAAATTAAATCATGGCCGTGGGCTTTTTTTAGATTCATCTGTTCTGCAATGGCTTTTGTGACTGTAGTTCTTTCAAGAATGATTGTGGAGGAAGGCTCTGCTGGTGGGATGTTCGGCAAAGTAAGGTTGGAAGACGTTTTGTAAGTGAGAGGAGAAAATGTTGGCCTTTTCCTCGTCAATACGTGCCCATACACCTGTTGGTGATCGAATTGGAAAATTGGCTGTTGAATGTTTGGGTGCGCTCCAGAGTGGAAATTTGTTGCTAGTGGGTGAAAGTTGTGCTATATACGCATGTTGAGCCTGATTCTTCTCAGTTATTAAAGCTTTGGATAGCTTCCGACAGGCTTCTTTATAGCTTTGTTTAGTGGCTGGGGATCGGTGTGCCTGCCAGCTTCGGCGAAGTCTACGCTTTTCTAGAAGGAGCGATTGGACCTGCATGTTTGTACGCATAGTATTTGGGAGGGAAGTAGCTAAGGGGTCAGGTGTAGAGTGTTTGGCAGCTGACATAGCATTACATCTGCTATGTGCTTAAGTGAGTTTTCAATGTCAGCTTCACACGAGATATTGGGTTCGATTTCAATGTGAGAGCTGATATATTTTTTATACTTTAGCCAGTTCGTTGTATTGGAAGTCAGAAATTGTGGTCGCATTACAAGCTGTGGGTGTTCAGATAGACAGAGAAGAACAGGCGAGAGATCTGATGAAAGTTCCGCCAGTGTTCCAACGAGTAACAGCCTGGGCGGCACTCTCCTAGTTACGGCAAAATCGATAATGTCTGGTGGTTTATTCGGATCTGCTGGCCAGTATGTAGGGCTACCCGGTGAAACAAAACCTAGCTTATTACTAGGTTTGATAATAGCATTGTATAGTTGTCGTCCTTTGGGGTTAATAAGACGAGAGCCCCAGTAGTGGTGTTTTGCATTATAGTCACCGGCAGCTATAAAGCAGTTACCTAGTGAGTTGTAGAAGCCCAAAAATTCATTCTCTGGAATATTGAATCGTGGGGGACAATACACAGCTGATAGTGTGAGTGGACCGCTGGTTATATTGATACGTATGGATGTGGCCTGCAGGTAGTTAGTAGCGAATGTGTCCTGAGGATGATGCTTTATACGCTGTTTGACAAGAATGCCGCTGGTTAAGCTGGTTTTGCTGAGTAGTAGGTTGAGTTGTTCGCTGGGTATTTTGCTCTGGCAGCGAGTCATCATTTTGATTTGGTATGGGCTGGAGAGAATGCACAACTTCAGGCTGAGTATAACTTACTGGCGATGCTCCAGAGTATGAGTTCTTTATAGATAGGGCAGCCCCTATAGTTGGCTGTGTGGTTTCCACCACAGTTACTATATTTCCTGGTTGCAGGGTCTTCTTTGTTTCTCAGGCACGCATCTATGCAGTGCAGATCACCACAGGCGACGCAGACTGATCGTAAGGTGCAGTAGATCCTTGTGTGCCCAAACTCCTGACAGTTTGTACACTGTACCGGACCGTTTCGCTTGTGAGGCTCCTCTACGGTAATTCTTCGATGGAGAAGATATTGTAACTTGTAAATAGGGTGGACTGCATTTTTCCTAAGAGGTGCAGTCTCTGGCGCCAGTTCAATCTTAAATAGCGGCTGATGGATTTTTGCCCTATTGATTATATTGGTTACATGTTTAACTTCAAACCCTTGTTCTTTTAGTCCCTGGGCTATGTCAGCTACTGGGACGGTTGATTCTCTTCCTTTTACTACAACTTGTAGTCCTTCGCTACTTTTGAGCTGGTAGGTGTAGTAATTTACCGGCACATGGTCGAGGAAATTCGTCACAGTGCGGTAGTTGCTTTCATTTTCTATTTGGAGTTTGGTTTCTGATATATTACCTCTTTTTAGGTTGATAATATAAAAGCAATTTGGCTCGATTTTTTGTTTAAGATTGTTAATAAGCTCCGAGCAATTGTGTTCCGTAATGTAGATAGGGGGTGGCTTTACATCTTTGGTGGGTTGAGGCGCTTGGCCCTCATCTTCTGCAAGGTCACCAAGTATAAAAAATCTATTTTCAGAAGTTGCCTTGTTGTTGTTGCCTGAGGTTTTCGATACTTTCGGCAGGTTTGCATTAGTTTTTTGTGGGCTAAGCTTTCTTTTTATTTGTACATACCGATCGATCCCGGTCTGTACAAGCGTAGTTTGTGGGAGAGAGGCAGCAGAGACACATTTCAATTGAGATGATAATATCGGCCACAGATTTGCCACCGACGTTGAAGTTGTTGTTGTCGTCGTCCAAACAACAGTTGTAAGAGAGGGCACCGTGCTGGTCAGCGCAAGAGCTGACGTAGTCAGTGCAATGAGTGGTGAGAGTGGAGATGGGAATTGGGAGCTCCACGACTGGGCCATGGCAGCGCTGCTTGAGCTTAGGAGTGCAGGTGACAGAGAGCGCGCTCTCTCGGAAGCAGGCAATGACATTGCTTTTGTTTGTGCGTGTTCGTTACTTACTGTCTCCGAAACAATTGCTACATAAGCATTATTCCGGACAGAAGACAGTCGGCGTTCGTCTTGCTTTTGTTGTTGTTGCACTGGACTTTGACTCGTGGGTTTGCCAGTTGCACTTAATATTGATTTGCCCGCAGGCATTGTATTTTGTTTGAAATTAGTTGTTTTCTTCACTTTGATCTGTTAGAAAACAAAGAAAGGGAGCTAATAAGGTTTGGCATTGCTGCCAGCGTCTTTTCGCTACTATTTTCAGTTTTTTATTTCACTTAATTGGTGCTTTGCTTTTGTTGGTGCGTGTTCATTACTTACTGTCTCCGAAACAATTGCTACATAAGCATTATTCCGGACAGAAGACAGTCGGCGTTCGTCTTGCTTTTGTTGTTGTTGCACTCGACTTTGACTCGTGTGTTTGCCAGTTGCACTTAATATTGATTTGCCCGCAGGCATTGTATTTTGTTTGAAATTAGTTGTTTTCTTCACTTTGATCTGTTAGAAAACTACTATTTTCAGTTTTTTATTTCACTTAATTATCAAACTAATTGACTCGCTTGGCGGAGCGATCAAGAAACACGTTTGCACGGGGCAAAAGACACATTATTATTAAAAGACTGAGAATTGAGCGTGCTTGCGACAAAACTATAAGTTAGTTAACTAAACCGGAAGAAATATAAATAAATTCGGAAAAAGGGGTCAGATGGCTTTTGTGACTGTATTTCTTTCAAGAATGATTGTGGAGGAAGGCTCTGCTGGTGGGATGTTCGGCAAAGTAAGGTTGGAAGACGTTTTGTAAGTGAGAGGAGAAAATGTTGGCCTTTTCCTCGTCACTACGCGCCCATACACCTGTTGGTGATTAAAGCTTTGGATAGCTTCCGACAGGCTTCTTTATAGCTTTGTTTAGTGGCTGGGGATCGGTGTGCCTGCCAGTTTCGGCGAAGTCTACGCTTTTCTAGAAGGAGCGATTGGACCTGCATGTTTGTACGCATAGTATTTGGGAGGGAAGTAGCTAAGGGGTCAGGTGTAGAGTGTTTGGCAGCTGACATAGCATTACATCTGCTATGTGCTTAAGTGAGTTTTCAATGTCAGCTTCACACGAGATATTGGGTTCGATTTCAATGTGAGAGCTGATATATTTTTTATACTTTAGCCAGTTCGTTGTATTGGAAGTCAGAAATTGTGGTCGCTTTACAAGCTGTGGGTGTTCAAATAGACAGAGAAGAACAGGCGAGAGATCTGATGAAAGTTCCGCCAGTGTTCCAACGAGTAACAGCCTGGGCGGCACTCTCCTAGTTACGGCAAAATCGATAATGTCTGGTGGTTTATTCGGATCTGCTGGCCAGTATGTAGGGCTACCCGGTGAAACAAAACCTAGCTTATTACTAGGTTTGATAATAGCATTGTATAGTTGTCGTCCTTTGGGGTTAATAAGACGAGAGCCCCAGTAGTGGTGTTTTGCATTATAGTCACCGGCAGCTATAAAGCAGTTACCTAGTGAGTTGTAGAAGCCCAAAAATTCATTCTCTGGAATATTGAATCGTGGGGGACAATACACAGCTGATAGTGTGAGTGGACCGCTGGTTATATTGATACGTATGGATGTGGCCTGCAGGTAGTTAGTAGCGAATGTGTCCTGAGGGTGATGCTTTAAACGCTGTTTGACAAGAATGCCGGTGCCTCCATGTGCCTTGCCATCTGGGTGGTTGGTCGCGTGAAATATATAACCGGTGAGATAAAAATTGTTTTTATTGGTTAGATGAGTTTCTGAGAGAAGCATGTTATCGATATCATGGTTGTTTAGGAACTGAAGGAGTTCGTATTTGTGTTGGGAAACGCCGTTGGCGTTCCAAAAGCATATTTTTAAGGGATTCATTTAGATTGTTTAATCAAAAGCTTCAAAAGAAGATTTTGGCTTCGCGTTAGGTCTTGCAGGGTACTTTGTATCGATAGCATGATTTTTGTAAGCGTAGCTAGTGTATGTTCAAGTCCGCTATTTGCTTGTGGGGGGGGGGTAAGCTGGTTTTGCTGAGTAGTAGGTTGAGTTGTTCGCTGGGTATTTTGCTCTGGCAGCGAGTCATCATTTTGATTTGGTATGGGCTGGAGAGAATGCACAACTTCAGGCTGAGTATAACTTACTGGCGATGCTCCAGAGTATGAGTTCTTTATAGATAGGGCAGCCCCTATAGTTGGCTGTGTGGTTTCCACCACAGTTACTACATTTCCTAGTTGCAGGATCTTCTTTGTTTCCCAGACATGCGTCTATGCAGTGCAGATCACCACAGGCGACACAGACTGATCGCAAGGTGCAGTAGCTCCTTGGGTGCCCAAACTCCTGGCAGTTAGTACATTGTACCGGGCCGTTTCGCTTGTGTGGCTCCTCTACGGTAATTCTTCGGTGGAGAAGAAATTGTAACTTGTAAATAGGGTGGACTGCATTATTCTTAAGAGGTGCAGTCTCTGGCGCCAGTTCAATCTTAAATAGCGGCTGAGGGATTTTTGCCCTGTTGATTATATTGGTTGCATTTTTAACGTCAAAACCTTGCTCCTTTAGTCCCTCGGCTATGTCAGCTACTGGGACGGTTGATTCTATTCCTTTTACTACAACTTGTAGTCCTTTGCTACTTTTGAGCTGGTAGGTGTAGTAATTTACTGGCACATGGTCGAGGAAATTCGTCACAGTGCGGTAGTTGCTTTCATTTTTTATTTGGAGTTTGGTTTCTGATATATTACCTCTTTTTAAGTTGGTAATATAAAAGTTATTCGGCCCGATTTTTTGTTTAAGATTGTTAATAAGCTCTGAGCAATTGTGTTACCTAATGTAGATAGGGTTGGCTTTAAATCAGGGGTGCTCAAGATCGTCTTATGGCAGTGCGTTTACTAACACATCCACAAGAAAACGTGTACATATGTAGCGGCGCGTTTGTGTTGGGGCGCAGCTGTGCACTGAGAGAAAACAAAAAGTTTTTACCTCCAGAACTACGAAGCATATTACGCATTGTACTTCGCATTTAAAGTTTATGCTAAAATAACTGCTCTCTAATTCATCACTCATTTTGATCCGCCAAACAATTTAACATAACACTTACGATGGTCCACCACGAAATAAATCAAAAGCCAACGCAGACAGAAAGATAAGTTTCAGTGCATGTGCTCGAGGAAAAAACAAAAACAAAATACATTGCGATCAGATAAGCGTGACGACGGACAGAGATGTAATGAAGAAACAAGCAAAATTGTTTTTGTTTCGCATGCAAATCGAAGCCCATATGCACGGTGCTTATGGGCGCACTACCCATAAGCACAGAGCTCTACAAAAACAAAAGTGCACTCGGTTCATAGGCGTTGAGCACCCCTGCTTTAAATCTTTGGTGTGTTGAGGAGGTTGGCCCTCATCTTCTCCAAGGTCACCAAGTATAAAAAATCTATTTTCAGAAGTTGCCTTGTTGTTGTTGCCTGAGGTTTTCGATACTTTCGGCAGGTTTGCATTGGTTTTTTGTGGGCTAAGCTTTCTTTTTATTTATACGTACCGATCGATCCCAGTCTATACAAGCGTTGTTTGTGGGAGAGAGGCAGCAGAGACACATTTCAATTGCGATGATAATATCGGCCACAGATTTGCCACCGACGTTGAAGTTGTTGTTGTCGTCGTCGAAACAACAGTTGTAAGAGAGGGCACCGTGCTGGTCAGCGCAAGAGCTGACGTAGTCAGTGCAATGAGTGGTGAGAGTGGAGATGGGCATTGGGAGCTCCACGACTGGGCCATGGCAGCGCTGCTTGAGCTTAGGAGTGCAGGTGACAGTGAGCGCGCTCTCTCGGAAGCAGTCAATGACATTGCTTTTGTTGTTGCGTGTTCGTTACTTACTGTCTCCGAAACAATTGCTACATAAGCATTATTCCGGACAGAAGACAGTCGGCGTTCGTCTTGCTTTTGTTGTTGTTGCACTGGACTTTGACTCGTGGGTTTGCCAGTTGCACTTAATATTGATTTGCCCGCAGGCATTGTATTTTGTTTGAAATTAGTTGTTTTCTTCACTTTGATCTGTTAGAAAACAAAGAAAGGGAGCTTATAAGGTTTGGCATTGCTGCCAGCGTCTTTTCGCTACTATTTTCAGTTTTTTATTTCACTTAATTATCAAACTAATTGACTCGCTTGGCGGAGCGATCAAGAAACACGTTTGCACGGGGCAAAAGACACATTATTATTAAAAGACTGAGAATTGAGCGTGCTTGCGACAAAACTATAAGTTAGTTAACTAAACCGGAAGAAATATAAATAAATTCGGAAAAATATAATTTTTTTGAAAGAAAAGAAAAGAAAGTAAAGCATGTTGCCCATCCTACCTAAGATCACCTGCCGCAAGAGCATGACTCCGGTGACCCCTTTTGTACCCAACGACCGTGAAAACATCAGCAGAGTTCAGTAATTTAAGGTTTTAAGCTTCCATTTTAAATAGTTGAATTCAGAAAAATAAGACATAATTAATATAATTAAGAACTAGTGTATATAATTTCATAAAAGAGTAATGGGCATGCAATAGTAATAATATTTGAATAATAGCATGGGTATACAATAAAAAAAAAGTGAGAATATGTATGGTTTTTAACTTTTCAACTTTTAGGATTTCAATTTGTTTCAATGTATAATGGTATTTGGGTTTTTGTTTCTTCAAATAAATGTATTTTTTTTTTTTTTTTAGCTTTGCTTTGTTTATTGAATCTTCACCTTACGAGACTAACAATAAGTGTATCAAATCTTATACTATAACCTTACTACCGTCATATAGACTGGAACAGTAGAAATGGCCCTGACAAATTATGGCTGGGTTGGAAGGTCGTTACGTTGTAGGCGGGTTCTTCTGGAGACCCGAGCCAGATCCCTTGCGAGAGGATTTGGGTGTGCTGAGAGTTTTTCCTTGTATGACGCTTTTTGCTTCTCTATTTCATCTTTTACTGCGAGAATGCCAAGGTCCCTGTGGATGTTTTCGTTTCGAATATACCATGGTGCCCCAGTGAAAGTTCTCAGGATCTTTGCTTGAGCGCGCTGTATGATGTCTATGTTAGTTTTGCTCGCGTTCCCCCAGAGCTGGGAGCCATACATCCAGATTGGCTTAAGAGTGGAGTTGTAGAGCAGTTCCTTGTAGTCCAGACACATGGGCGATCGGGCGTTTATAATCCAGTGGAGGCTGCTGGCTTTTAGTTTTAGATGTAGTTTCTTGCATTCGATGTGTCTACGCCATGTTAGGCGTCTATCGAGGTGGACGCCGATATACGTTATTTCGTTTACTTGGGGGACTTGTGTGCTATTTAAGTAGATCGGAGAGCATGTTTGTCTGTTAAGAGTAAACGTTACGTGCTTACACTTCTGTTCGTTTATTTTGATACGCCAGTCGGATAGCCACTTCTCTACTACCTTGAGGTGATTGGCTAATTGGGATGTTGCACGGACTGGGCATCTGGAGCGGCTGAGGATCGCAGTATCGTCGGCGAAGGTGGATGTTAGTAGTCGGTCGCTCGTGGGAATATCCGCTGTGTAAAGGACGTATAGAGTTGGTCCAAGTGCGCTTCTTTGTGGGACTCCAACTTTGATTTTATAGTTTTCGGATGTTGTTGTGTTGCACCTCACTGCGAAGACTCTGTTGTACGATACGATTCGAGAAATTTTTGAGTGTACCCGGGAAAGTGTGTTTTGATTTTATGCATAAGACCGTTGAGCCAGACGCGGTCGAATGCTTGGGATACGTCGAGGAATATCGCGCTGCAGTATTCTCTATGTTCGAAGGCTGTGCGAATTTCTGATGTTATTCTGTTTACTTGCTCGATAGTTCCATGTTTTTCTCTGAAGCCAAATTGATGGGCTGGGATAATGTTATGAGTCAGGAAATCAAGCCCTGCTGGATCCTCTGATAGGGGCAGAAGCGGTCTAGAGTTGATAATGGCCGAGATCACGCAAATAATGGAGCGCAACTCATCAAATCCTAGCACGGATTGCGAAATGGTGCGATAAAGATGATGCTTGGCTGTCTTAACTAAGGCCTCCCATAGGCCTCCAAAGTGAGGCGATCTGGGTGGAATGAATTTCCATTCGATGGAATCTGATAGACAGAAACTCTCGATTGTCTTCAAATGGTCTTCAGGTAAGAATAAACGACGAGGTTCGGCAAGCTCGTTCTTGGCTCCAGTAGACTTGGTTGCATTATCAGACCAAATGCATTTGGGACGACCTCTTGTGGCAATAAATCGTCTGAGGGCTGCCAAGAATGTTGGTGTGGATAAATCAGCAACTATTTCCATATGCATTGCCTTGGTTGAAAAGCATATAAAAATGCATATGTAGCATTTCAACGGCTGGCGTTTGCGTCCCTCTGGCTTATAAACGAATGGGACGCAATATTCCACTCCAGTGACAGTGAAGGCCTTGCAAGAATCCACCCGTTCCTTTGGTAGGTCTGCCATAACATGCTGAAGGGTACGTGGCCGAGCGCGACAGCAGCGAATACACTTGGTGACCACATCAGCGACTGTTCTTCTCCCCCTATGGGCCAATAGTGCAGTCTGATTCTGGCCAGCAACGTACGAGGTCCTGCATGAAGGCTTTCTTCGTGGAAGTGCTTGATGATAGCCGAAGTAATTGGGTGCTTCCTGGGCAGGATCATTGGATGTCGTTGGAAGACCAAAATCGTCAACAAATGGGGGCAGCGATGAAACGCAATTTGATGGCTGCAGGACATGGTTGGCCTAAATTGCTTTTAAGTCAGCCCACATGGTAGCTCGCTGCACAGCTTGAACTAGGAGGCATGTACCATTCAGTAAATCTGAAACAGTCAGAGTGGGTGATCTAAGTCGAAACAAGAATTTGTATATGTATGAGAAAACTCGCTGCATAGCAGGAAATGAATTTTCAAACTTGCACTTAGATGTCAGATCAATGGGTGACGTCCAAACCAAACACGTTGCCTTGCGCAGCTCGAGTAAGCATTGCTCTTGGGCAGGGGATGGCGGCCAGCTGGATCGCGGTAGCAGCAAGAATGAAGGACCATAAAACCAGAGATCGGACGCGTTCAATTCCATGGGCAAGGCTCCTCTGGATATGATATCAGTAGGATTTAGTGTAGTAGACAGTCTTTGGATGGATGCTACTCTATTAGCAACGAAAGTTGTGAATCGGGATGACTCACTATTCAGCCAAGCTAAGACTACGGTTGAATCGCACCAACAGAAGTATGGACCTGAAAATATATCCATTTTTGAAGCTCGCTTAGAAGATTGGCCCACAGGAGCGCTCCGCACAGTTCAAGCTTCGGAATCGACCGAGTCTTTAAGGGCGCTACTCGAGACTTGGAGCACAATAGTTGGGCATTGGATTTCTCAGCAGATCTGGATACAATATACAATTCCGCAATATAGAAATTCCGTGGCACACCCTACATATTGACATAACAGGAAAGATGAGTGGAAAAAAATGACTTAAAGGAGTACGTTATTGTTTTGGTAGATGCGTTTACGAAATTTGTTTATTTTTATCACACCTTAAAAATTGACACTGAAAATACTATCAAGGCTGTTAGAGCCGTCATGTGTTTGTTTGGAGTCCCAAAGTTTAAAGGTCTTTTTGAAATAATTGAACTATTAGATGGAGATCGGTACACTTTAAAATCTTTAACTAGCAAAAGAACTTATAAATATGCGCATGAGTTTTTGAGGGGATTGCCAAATAGACAAATAAATAATTAAGTTGATAAAGATTTAGACGACTTTAGTGCATTTGCGTCTGATTCCCATGTGGGGAATGATGATATGGAAGGCACGGTGGATGCCTTGGAATCCCAAGAGGGGATAGAATAACCGCACCATAACAGAAGAAATTGTTATGGCGGGGGTTAGTGATGACCGCACCATAACAGAAGGACTTGTTATGGCGGGGGTCAGTATGTGGGTGTTAAAGGAAATACACCAGTTGATAAAGCTATGCAATTAGTCAAGTCTGAATTGTAAATTATGATTAAAATGAAAATGTAATTTGTGAAATGTTATTAAGAAATCAATTTGTTTATTTTATCTAAATGCCTGAAAACTTATGTAAAGAAAATGTAATGAAATGTTTGTTGATAATAAAATGTAATGAGAACTGAAATTTGAGAATACTGTGATTTTAAGGTAACACACGAGGACGTGTGATGCGTCAGGAAGGCCGTGTCGGATCAAATGAAACGGGGCCTACTTTATTCTCTTGTTGGTGAAGCGGTGAAGCGGGGACTATTAAAAAGGAAGTTAGAAATTGAGTAAAAGCATGGCAAAGCAGGACAGATTTAGACTGCTGCCAAGTGAGGTCTGTTCATTAAGCGCTGACATAAATGTTAGAAAGAGATGGCTAACAATGTATAAGAATTGAGTAGAAAGTATAAATTTGGAAAGTAGACTCTTGGGAAGTCAGTTCAGTTCAGAAAGCGCCTGATAAACGAGCAGAACTTGCTGCTGAGGATTCGATTCAATAAAATGGAAAAGACAAACAGCCCTCCGACATATATATTTATTTCGGTGGTAAACCGAATCTTTTAATACAATTTTTCACAAGACACTTTCTTAACAGAGATAACTGATCGCGATGCCGATCTGAACAGCACTGATTGCTTAAATTTTTAATCGGCTCCAATAAACCTCGGCCAGGAGCTTTTCTAAGATGATCCTGTCGCATCTCATTGTGAAATTCAATTATGCTGACCGATGCAATTTGGTGGGGACTTGAAACTCAAACGGCTGTAACGAACTGTTTTTGTTACTTTTATGCTCGCTACGGGATTGTGCGGCTAGCTCAGTAATGGTTGTACGTTCGTTCCACCAAATTTATATGTTGTGATTGCCCCACCAGTGAATAAGAAGACAACGTTGATTTCTTGAATTCAAACTGATTTATTCGACTTCTGAATTTGACAATTTAATGTACTGTTCGCCTCGGTATGATTCCCTCGATGCCTCCTCTTGGTTTGACACCCTCTCCAGTGCTCACGCTCGATCGCTGCCGTTGATGTCGGGTATTTCACGTGATGGAGTTGGACTATCTGGGCTGTGGGAAGCCCAGACTAGGGTGAACAGGCGCCGTGTTCTCCAGGCATTCGCCTTTCACAACCTCGACCGCCTGTCCCTTGCTCTGTCCCGGCCGGTCCACCGAACGCTCACTCAATTCTCACCGTCGGTCCAGGCGTACGCCGGGTACCCGACGAATGATCCTCTCGTGATACGATCAGTTCAGACGAACGTTCCACCCTAGTCCCTACTACTCCTTGCTGGGGCTGTTCAATCCTTGGCTCTCGGGGTTTCGCTGCTCCCGGACTCTGGCAGACACAGCAGGGTTCTCGGCGTGCACGCCTTTAACACCAGTTCCGTTCAACTGCGTGTCCTTCGCGGCTTGTCACACCAGAACGCAACTCTCGCCACGAGACGGACCAAGCGTACGCCGGATCACGGTCTGGTAGACCCTACAGTATGCGTCTGGTTCTTGACTTTTCCCCACCGAGGACACGTTTACCCGCCAGACAATACGCCGGGCTCAATGTCTCCAACTAGTGGTCGTCACAGGCGCCTAATTCGAGTTGTGTGCTGCCTAAAGGACCTCAGCTACCTGTGTCTCAATTCGGAGACTTGCAACTTACAGTCCCAAACGTCTCGACGTAGCAATCTTGCTCCTTGTAGACTCCTTGCGTGGGATCCTTGCGCCCTTCGTCCGCGCCGTTGATCCTTTCTCCTTTTGTTCTTCGTGTTCGTCCTCGCTTAAATCTTTGCTTGTATTCTTGCTTGACTTCTCGCTGCCTGATCTATACTTGTGTTTCACTTCTCTTTGACTGATCCCGGCTGAACTGCGGGCCCCGCTTATATAGGGCCCCCCTGGTCCCGTTAATCCTCGGCGTCTCCTTTTCTTCCGGGTCCAAGGCCCAACGGCGATCCCGTTACTTCTTCGGTTGGATCGCGTGACCGGGTCCAAGGTCCACCGCGATCCCGTTACTTCTTTGGCTGGATCGCGTGACCGGGTCCAAGGTCCACCGCGATCCTGTTGCTTCTTTGGCTGGATCACGTGACCGGGTCCAAGGTCCACCGAGGCCACTCTATCCTTTTATCCAGCCCATTCCTATTTGTGGGGAGTTATCCAACTCCTCACACGGCGCAATTGATTGCGCTTCGAACGGAAGCTGATGTTTACTTTAAATTTGATTTGTTTAGCTTAGCTGGGGAACTAAGATCGGGCCTCAAAGCAAAAGACAAAGGAAATGCAGAGTTTATAAATATTGTTTATAAAAGCCATAAGTGGCCTGGTTTCATGGGTTGGATAACTTACACGCATGCTCCATAGGCGGACATGCTAGCATCGAATTTCGATATATCCCTTTAGTAGTAGTGCAAATCTGGGAAATGTCGTCCTTTCTACGCTGCTAAACTGAAGGCACATACTGGACCAGGTTGAGCTTAAAGATTCGGGCAAGCTTTCATCCCAGTGTAGCTTCTCCTTCCAGAGCTCATGTAAGAAGATTTTGGCTTTAGTTATAACCGGGCTTATGAGCCCAAGCGGGTCAAAAAATCGGGATATTGCCGAAAGCACAGAACGTTCGTTTGGCTTGGTTATGGACTGTGTAGGCAAGTAAGAGAAAAGAAGGACATCTGATGCAGGATCCCAAGCCAATCCGAGAGTTTTGGTTATGTCACTTCCACCGTGAAACTTCAGGAATGATTCTCTCTCCTCTTCTGGAACATTTATGAGAACGACTGTGATATTGGAGCACCACTTTTGAAGCATGAAGTGGCAATTCGCCACTTTGTTTGGTGAAGAATCTCCTCAACTTCTTCAATGGAACTGCCACCTGTGATCAAGTCATCAACATAAAAATCACGTCTGACGATTTGAGACCCTACAGGATATTTCGACTGCTCATCCATGGCCAACTGTTGCATCGCTCGAACAGACAAAAAGGCGGCGGGCTTGGTACCGTATGTTACGGTGTCCAACTTGTAGATGCTGATGTCATCCTGATCAGAATCTCGCCAAAGAATGCATTGCAAATAGCTGTCTGACTTGGATATTCGAACACAGTGATACATTTACCCAATATCTCCAGTGAGAGCGACTGCAAAGGTATTAAAATATTGAAGAGCTTAGTCTGTATGGTAGGTCCTGCCATCAACGTGTCATTCAACGAAATTCCAGATGATGAAGCTGCTGATCCATTAAATACGACACGTAGCTTGGTGGTCGTGCTTTCTTCTTTAAAGACGCAATGATGCGGGAGGAAAAATCTGCAGTGCATTCTATCATCTGGAGGCACAAGCGACATATGACCGAAATCCAGATACTCATTTATGAGGTTAGAGTATTGTTCCTTGACATCAAAACGGCGTTCCAACTTTCGCTCCAAGCTGAGAAAACGGCGAAATGCTTGCTGGTATGTCACCATAGTCAAGTCCATCGATTTTTCCAGTTTTCGGTAACTGAACTTCATATTCACCAGTGGGTAGTCGAAAGACGGTGTTTTGGAAATGCTCCTCGCATTCCATTTGTTCTTTGGTGAATTTCGAGCCTTCCAAAGGACAGGCTTCTAATTCCCAAAATCGCTGCAGAAGATAATCAATTCGATCTTCGGGCTGAAATTTTATCTGAATCATTCATTATCATTTTATCTGAAACTAGTTGACCCGACAGACTTCGTCCTGTCAAAAAGATTTGTAATGTGGCAGTTTTTGTGCCTACGTATTTAAAAAAAATCTCCTAAACAGAACCGTCACCCTGTAATAGGGCGTTGTGAATAAAAAATAATTTAATAAAACATATATAAGGATTTAAAAGTATGTAATCGCTTTATTGTTAATCATGTGAATCATAATTTTTATTATTATCATTGTAGTGCTTTGTGGTATACGATGTTTTTTGTTTGATTACCTGGCGCATAGATAAACAAATCTGATGGTTTTCCAACACGGGAACAGGCAACATACAATTGACCATGTGAGAAACATGGGTTCTCTAGATTAATACCACAAACACTTAATGATTGCCCCTGGGACTTGTTTATAGTCATAGCAAAAGCAAGCCGCACTGGAAACTGTAGTCGTTTAAACTCAAATGGCACATTAGTCGGAATCATTGGGATGCGCGGTATGAGAACATCTTCTCCTTTATATTTTCCTTTGAGTATAGTTGCTTCTATCACATTGTTAAGTAATTTTTTTATCGCTAACCGTGTACCGTTGCAAAGACGCGGTTGGTTGATATTTCGCAACATTATAACCACCGATCCAACCTTTAATTGAAGATTGTGAGGTGGCAAACCTGGCAAATCCAGCGAGTTTAAAAATTCCGGTGGATAGTTGACTACATCATCTTGATTAGTAGCCGAATCAACTGATTTATATATCTTCAATTCGCCTATAATTTGTTCTTGAATTTTGAAATTTAATTCATTCACATCTAAGTTTTTTGCAGCCAGTATAGCTCGTTCGCTCAACCAATCATGGTTTCTGTAATTTTGAGAAACATCTGGAAACACCTTCTGAATAAGTTCATCTTTTGATCGAATTAACTGACAAAAACTTTGAGGAAAGTTAATGCAGCCAGTCAACATGTCTATAGGAAATTTGCCATTACCAATGTCAATGAGTTGTTTAGAAAATATGTTTCCAGATTGGTCATTTTGCAACTCGACACGCATATTCTTGCTTAAATGAAGTACTTTGACATATTTCCACAAATTGGAGGACTTTAGACATGCATTGAGTTCATCAGCTGGCGTTGATCGTGGAATCACTGGCAATGTTTGACGAAAATCTCCTCCTAATAAAATCATTGCACCACCAAATCAGTTATTATTGCTCCGTAGATCTTTTAAGGTTCTGTCTAAAGCCTCCAAAGATTTTTTATGTGCCATCGTGCATTCATCCCAAACAATCAATTTACATTGCTGCAAAACCTTTGCCATTGCAGAGTTCTTCGAAACGTTGCAGGTTGGAGTTTCATTGCTTTGCATATTTAATGGCAATTTTAGTGCTGAATGGGCTGTTCGACCACCTTCAAGCAAAGTTGCTGCGATTCCCGACGAAGCGAGTGCAAGTGCAATTTTATTTTGTGAGCGTATTGTTGCTAATATTAATGAAATCAAAAAAGTTTTTCCTGTACCACCAGGTGCATCTAAGAAGTAAATCCCTCCAGTTTCATCATTTGTTACTTCCATAAGAGTTTCAAATACATACTTCTGTTGTTCATTTAACAGTGGAAGAATTGTTTGAATTAATTCTTTCAAAGCGTTGAGATCATACAGTCATTCTCGATGCAACTCTTGGTTAAAAGCGTCATGCATTGGACGATTGGGCGCTTCACGCGTTTGTGATATCCGAATTCTTTCACGTTCATTTACGTATTCACGTTCTTGTGCAGTACGATTAGATCGGTAATTAGACTGGTTTGTAGCATTTCTGGTTCTTCTACCTAAATTGCTTCGTCTTATAGCAGGCATTATTTTTTCACTACTCACAAACAAAACACTTTTTTTTATAAAAACTCTGATAAAGCAAACCTTTTTACTTAAAACCAAATGCCTACTGCCTACCCCATAAGAACGATTGCGTAATTACATACAACATTGTGTACATCTGTTAAGCCGCTAGCGACTTTTCCAGAAGGTTTTCTCATAATTTTCTTATGCTACAACCTTCTTCTTGTTCTAAGCTATCTCCCTACCAATTTTCAGCCAAATCGGTCAAGCCGTTTTCATGTGATGCGCTTACCAACACATTTTGCGATTCATTTTTATATATAAGATAGATTGAGAGGCAACGAGAGTGTGGCAAGTTTGTGTCGTGCCACCAGAGACAACCCATCCAAGTCGAGTTTTTTGAAGCGTGGGAAGATGGGGCCCAAGCTTGATTTGTCCAATACATAACAAATCTTAGAACAAACTTTCTCCTATGAGAAGATCAACCCTCTTCGATTTGTTGAATTCTGGGTCAGCCAATGGTAGATTTGTCGGGATATGAGTCGAAATTGAAATCAGGCTGATCGTTGACAATGGAGGATGCAACCACGGCTTCAGTACTTGCAGAGTAATTGGTAGAGTTGGATGATATACTCAGCTGGACAGCATAGCCTGTAGTTCTGAAGCTAGAATCTCCAAGACCAGATACAGCAGCAGCAGATTTAATCCTTTTGAGCTGAAGGAGGTGCACGAATCTGGATGTTACAATGTGAACTTGCGAGCCTGAGTCGAGTATGGCACGACAAGGTATTGGACTACCATCTCTATTTTTAATAAAAACATTAGCAGTTGCCAAGAGCATAAAGTTGCAAACTAGACCAGCGCAGGCTGAGTTGGCGGTGGCATTGCAGATGACGTTGAAAATGGTGCGTCTCCCAAATTAAGCAATGTATGATGCTTGGATCCACATTTCCTGCAGCTGCTAGAATTGCACGAGCGCAATTGATGCCCATCTTTAAGGCAATTTATGCACAGGGACATCTTTTTTACTTCCTTCAGCCTTAGTGCTGGGGAAAGATTCGCAAATCTCGTGCACGTATATATGGAGTGGCCGGTATCGCTACAGAGTCGACATCTTGATGGACTGGCAGCTAGTAGGGCCTTGTTAGAACGATTTTGCCTTCAAGATGAGTTGCTGGATGAATGGGTAGCCATGGCAAGCTCCACATTCTCTAGCGTCTGGTAACGTCTTTCCAGGAACTTCGAAAACTCCTCCCACGATGGTATTTTATCAACAGAGCACGATTCCCCCACTTGGCTTGGGTAGATGGATCCAGCTTTTGGACCAAGGCTTGAACAATGAAGCAATTTGCAATTTCCTCTTGATCGCCTAATGCTTGAAGAGCCCGCATGTGACTGATAAGCTTATCAGAAAGTTCTCTTAACTTGGCAACTGACTCAGCTTCGATCGTCTTTAGGACAAAGATTTGTGCAACACGTGCCTGAAAAACAATGCGTTTACTATTAAATCTATTATTTAATACTTCAAGAGCGATACTGTAGTTGCTGTCAGAGATTTCCAGTGATTTTCTGGTGTCAAGGGTCGCATCCTTAAGGCAGGAGCGCAGATGCTGCAGTTTTTTAATGTTGGAAAAGCCAGGATCCTTGTCGATGATCGTCGAAAACATGGCATGGAAATCGGCCCATTGAGTGTAGCCTCCACTAAATGTTGGGAGTTTAAGATCCGGCCGATCGAGATTTTTGAGTTACAAAAATCGAATGAGACGAAAATGGATCTTCTGGACGAAATGTTGAGGATAAAGGCACAGTCGAATTGCGAATCTCTGAACGGATGCGGACCTTTAGGGTGGCTGTAAGTTCTTCGAAATTATCTCGTAATGGGCTACCGATTTAATTATAGTCTTCATTTTCTAAGTTGTCATGAGCCAGGCAAAAACAATCACTTAATTTGTTAACAAGGTCTTCTCGCACACTAAGATCATTGACACACATGCCTCTAAGCATTTCCATTGTTAATTATTTATTTATTTCGTTCGGCACGTTGCCAAATTGATTCGGCTTTAAGCTTGAAAAAGGTAGCTTAAGTTTGGGGCGAAAGGGTTTTGTCTTCTGCCGACATGTTTCACTCAAGGCAAGACACCCTGGATAGAACCAAAGGAACGTAGCACAAAAGAGAGAAAACACACGATAATACCGCAAGCGAGAATTGCACAGAGGGCAAATGCCACACGGCCAACGACCTCCGAATAACACCGATGCAGCGTGTATTAATTTATAATTTATTCACTTTGAATATTTGTGATTATCTCGCCGGGGCCTCCAAAATGTTGAGTTAGCGAGCCTTTTCACTAACTATTTTTTTTGGCAAGATAACACAAAGATTTAATTTAGTTTTATAAAGGTTATTTAATTAGCTCCAACGGAAATTATAACAAGTTTATTTCAAATTCACTTAAGTATGTTTATTGAATACAATAGTTTATTTAGCGGCACGAGGGTGACGGCATAATAATACGAAAAAGTGCGCAGACAAACCCGAATTGGTTTGAGCGTTAAATGCAACGATCTAGCAACGACTAATAACTATTTTCGGCAATGCAGCTGCATGAGCTTGACAAAGAAGTACGAGGTGATAAATGATAAGCGAAGAACAAAGCGATGGTTAAGAGAATCGCCTCGCAGGGCAAGATAATTTAAGAGAGTTGCCTCGCAGGGCAGTTTACAATAGTTTTTAGTTATTATGTTAAGAGAACAAAAGGGATGTTATTTTAATTGTTTGGGCTGGACCAAACATTCTCCCCCCGTTGGAAGGCTGCAGCTTTCAACATCAACCTTCGTAGGCAAGAGGCACAATTTGGCAACAGCTCTCTTGGTTATTCCTGTTGCAGTCTTCAGGACAGCGACTCGACAGATTTCATCCTTTCCTTTTATCATCTCTAACACACGAGCTAATGACCATTTAAGCGGTGGTAGATTTTCATCTTTAATTAGGACGACATCGTTGACCTGCAGACTGGGTTGGGGAGAACGCCACTTGGATCTCTGCTGAAGGTGCGTCAGATATTCTTTACGCCAGCGTTTCCAAAAAGTTTCCTGCAAATACGAAATTTCCGGCAAAGATCAAGTCTGTTGACATTTAGGTTAGAAAGATCTGGTTCACTGCAACTGGTAGCAGGACCGCCAGTTAAAAAATGTGCCGGAGTCAGGATATCAACCCCTGCTGGATCCTCTGATAGGGGCAGAAGCGGTCTAGAGTTGATAATGGCCGAGATCACGCAAATAATGGTGCGCAACTCATCAAATCCTAGCACGGATTGCGAAATGGTGCGATAAAGATGATGCTTGGCTGTCTTAACTAAGGCCTCCCATAGGCCTCCAAAGTGAGGCGATCTGGGTGGAATGAATTTCCATTCGATGGAATCTGATAGACAGAAACTCACGATTGTCTTCAAATGGTCTTCAGGTAAGAATAAACGACGAGGTTCGGCAAGCTCGTTTTGGCTCCAGTAAACTTGGTTGCATTATCAGACCAAATGCATTTGGGACGACCTCTTGTGGCAATAAATCGTCTGAGGGCTGCCAAGAATGTTGGTGTGGATAAATCAGCAACTATTTCCATATGCATTGCCTTGGTTGAAAAGCATATAAAAATGCATATGTAGCATTTCAACGGCTGGCGTTTGCGTCCCTCTGGCTTATAAACGAATGGGACGCAATATTCCACTCCAGTGACAGTGAAGGCCTTGCAAGAATCCACCCGTTCCTTTGGTAGGTCTGCCATAACATGCTGAAGGGTACGTGGCCGAGCGCGACAGCAGCGAATACACTTGGTGACCACATCAGCGACTGTTCTTCTCCCCCTATGGGCCAATAGTGCAGTCTGATTCTGGCCAGCAACGTACGAGGTCCTGCATGAAGGCTTTCTTCGTGGAAGTGCTTGATGATAGCCGAAGTAATTGGGTGCTTCCTGGGCAGGATCATTGGATGTCGAGAGTCAAAGGGCAGACTTGAGTTCGATAGTCTAACTCCGACTCGAAGAAGACCAAAATCGTCAACAAATGGGGGCAGCGATGACACGCAATTTGATGGCTGCAGGACATGGTTGGCCTGAATTGCTTTTAAGTCAGCCCACATGGTAGCTCGCTGCACAGCTGGAACTAGGAGGCAGGAAATGAATTTTCAAACTTGCACTTAGATGTCAGATCAATGGGTGACGTCGAAACCGAACACGTTGCCTTGCGCAGCTCGAGTAAGCATTGCTCTTGGGCAGGGGATGGCCCAAGGACTATAAAACCAGAGATCGGACGCGTTCAATTCCATGGGCAAGGCTCCTCTGGATATGATATCAGTAGGATTTAGTGTAGTAGACAGTCTTTGGATGGATGCTACTCTATTAGCAACGAAAGTTGTGAGTCATCCCTCACTATTCAGCCAAGCTAAGACTACGGTTGAATCGCACCAGCAGAAGTATGGACCTGAAAATATATCCATTTTTGAAGCTCGCTTAGAAGATTGGCCTACAGGAGCGCTCCGCACAGTTCAAGCTTCGGAATCGACCGAGTCTTTAAGGGCGCTACTCGAGACTTGGAGCACAATAGTTGGGCATTTGATTTCTCAGCAGATCTGGATACAATATACAAATTAAATTTAATGTTGTTGGTGAATTAAAAAAAATATATTTTATTTTTTATATATATTTATTTCGGTGATAAACCTTTTATCTTTTAATACAATTTTTACAAGACACTTTCTTAACAGAGATAACTGATCGCGATGCCGATCTGAACTGGACTGATTGCTTAAATTTTTAATCGGCTCTAATAAACCTCGGCCAGGAGCTTTTCTTCTTTGAGTTTTTCGAACTCCAATTTTTCTTTAGAATAAAAGGTGAAAATACAACTGTCGCATCTTATTGTGAAATTCAATTATGCTGACCGATGCAATGGATCGTCCCGATTCATTTAAATGATCTCTTAATTTTGTTAAAAAATTTCTTCGTTAATAAATTTTTCTGGTTCTGGCCGTTGTTTTTCGGTTACAAATAATATAGTATTTTTGTATTTTATAATAAGTAAAAAAATCAAATATATAATGATTAAAATAAATAGTATAAAGGTAAGTGATATTTTAGTATTATTAATTTCAATGAAAGGGTTTAAAATGTTAATATTATTTAAAGAGAGTTCCGAGTTATTTGATAATATGTAATCGGAAATCTCATAATTTTTTAAGTGGTTCGTAGTTATGTAGTCAAGAATTTTGTTTTCCAAATTGGTATATGAGATATTATTAATTATGGTCGTACCATTAAATGTTATTAGGAAGGAACCGTTTAAATGGGAGTTGTTAACAATATTGTAACCATTTATAAGAATGGCACCATCTTGTATTAGGAGTACAAATAGAAAACCACCGTTTTTTCTCATAATTTGAGGTTTTATTGTAAAAATCTCGTTACAATGTCATTCTTCAAAATAATTTCCATCCTTAGCCACAACTTTTTCCTATCTTTCTGGCAGCTTCTGAATTCCTCTTCGAAAAAATGTCCGTCTTTTGACGCGATCCACAAATCAATCCAATTTTTCGCTTCTTCGTAAGAACGAAAGTGCTGTTCGGCCAGGTCATGCGTCATCAATCGGAAGTGGTAGAAATCAGATGGGGCGATGTCAGGAGAGTAAGGCGGGTGCGATAGGACGTCCCATTTCAAAGTTTCCAGGTATGTTTTCACGACCTTGGAAACATGTGCACGAGCGTTGTCATGCTGAAGTATGACCTTGTCGTGTCTTTTCGCGTATTGTGGGCGTTTTTCCTTTAACGCTCGGCTCAAACGAATTAGTTGTGTCCTATTGAGGGCTCCTGTGATGGTTTCGCGAGGTTGCAGGAGTTCATAGTAAATTAAGCCAAGCTTGTCCCACCAAATACACAGGTCCGGGACGCTCGTTATCATCCACGTCATACTCGCCATTTCTAAACTTTTGGAACCATTCGCGACACGTTCATTCACCATAAGTTTCTACAATCATTCGACGCGCCTCTGCTGCATTTTTTCGAATGATATGCAAAAAGCAACACTTCCCGCAAATGTCCCTTGTTATTTTAGTTGTTTGGGCTGGACCAACCACAAATATCTTCTGCTTTTTCAATAGTTTTTCCTACTCTACTATGAGCTGCGTTAAGCGGGTCATGGGCTCGGATAATAACATTTAATGTTAGTTTAGCCGGTACCCATAATTTCCAAGCTAATTGGTCTTCAATGTCATTGCCCCTAACTGGTTCAGTTCTTTTATAAATTATCCCTTCTACGATTTTTAAATCGGGTAACTTAGCCTGATTAGTACAAATATTTTCTATAAGATTAACATACTCCTCTGATTTGAACTCTTCGACTATTGCTCCCTGTTCTTCTACTTCGGATACGGCAGGTTCATCTTTTCTCGGTTTCTTTTCTATAGGTTATTCGAAAGAAGAAGCCTTGTAATTATATTGCCCAACGAGCCAGACGACCAGAGAATTCCTTTTGACTCATAAGCCACTGTAGAGACGCGTGATCAGTAACTACTTCAAAATCCTGACCCTCTACGTACGCCCGAAACTTACGGATTCCTTTTATTACCGCCAAACATTCTAGCTCCATTACAGAGAAGTTTCTTTGAGCCTTCAACAGCTTTTCGGACATAAATGCACCAGGTAGTTCCTCGTTCTCCTCATTGATATGCGCTAACACACATCACAATCCAAAAGTACTTGCGTCGCACAAAAGCAGAAAATTTGTCGGAGAATTGAAGCCTTATCCACGCAAGTTCTCATTGGTCGCTTGTTGTTCTTCCATATTGAGTCCTGGCTGGTGCTGCGAGTCTTCGTTGCCTTTGTTGCTCATAATTATTACTCTTTTATCAGTCCTCAACTAAACACCACGCTAAAGCTCGGAACCAAAAAAGACAGACCCTATCCAGCAACACAACGAAGCCACACACGGCCTCAGTTCGCAAAATGAGTCCCCATCATACCAGAACTGGTATATCCTAGCACGACCTATGGTCACACCTTAGAGTATCCTGTCTATCGAGAGACTGAATTACCTCCTCTCCGACACGGCCATCCTGACATATACACGTCCTCGTGTCTTTAATAAACATCTGAATTTCATTCCACTTTATAGTTGTTATTGAATGCTTCCAAAAACTTAACCACGTAATCTCAAATTCGTATAACATTCATTAACATAACTTAACTGAACTTTTACAAGCCAACTTTTAAATTCTTCGCCAAACACATGGATTCATAAATTCATTAATCATATTACTCGTCCCTCGCCCAACACTAGGCTTCACAAATTCATCAAATACATCTCTCGTCCATCGCCCAACACTTGGCTTCACGAATTCATCAAATACATCTCTCGTCCATCGCCCAACACTAGGCTTCACGAATTCATCAAATACCTCTCTCGTCCATCGCCCAATACTAGGCTTCACGAATTCATCAAATACATTTCTAAAGCAACTCTCGTCCATCACCAATCACATGGCTTCACGAACACTTTCTTTTTCAACAGACTTTTCCAACTGACTTTGTTCTTTCTAATTTATATCAAGCTCTTCTGAAATTTGCACATCGCAAACTTTCGTGTGAGTACTTGTAACGCCTATTGTTCTGTGTACCCTTTAGAACGTATCGGTCACCGTGCAATACCTCGACCACCAAAAAGGGTCCTCTGAACTTAGGATCTAATTTCCTTTGCTGTCTTTCGCTGTTTTTAAGCAGCATAAAATCCCCCACACAGAACCTTATTACTTGAGCCATATTTTTATCAAATTTTGTCTTCTCATATCTCGCGGCCTCCTCCATGTTCTTAGCGGCCAACTCCCTTGATTTAGTCTTGTCAATTTCATTGTCGGTATCACTAATAGGTATCCAACCCTAGCTAACTGTACATCCCCTAGTGCATCCTGCCACAATCTAGAGCTTGTCTCAACAGCCGTCAAAAGATTCTTCAGTGTACTCATGACTCTTTCAACTGGCCCGTTGACTCGATTTGCGCCCGTTCCAATTATATAGCGTCGATTTGTAAAATAATATATTCTTTACGATCGTTTTTTTCGCTAAATTTTCCTGATATATCTATATGAACAGTGTGCCAGGGAATGCTAATTTTTGGAATTGGGTGTAATTCCATTTGAGGTTTTCCTGACGTACCCTTAAAAACTCTACATGTAATGCAGTTCTCCACGAATCTTCGAACATATTTTGCCATACGCGAAAACCAGTAATGGTCGTACACTTTATCTAGTGTTTTCTGCGAACCTAGATGCATGAAAGACTCATGTAACTAATTTATAAATGACCAGCGAAAAGTACAAGGTATCAAGGTACAACTACAGGTAACAACGAGTTTTTGAATTCCTTTGACTCTTTCTATACAAAACATTTGATCAAATTTCATAAGTGGCAACTAAAGCCAACGGTAAATCGTCATTCTTCAACTTATGTAAGATTTCTGATATTTCTAGATCCTTTTGTCGTTTTACCAGTATCCAGTTCTCCGATATTTCTGTTAAGTCAATTCGTTTTTCTTCTATTTTTTTTTTTTGTGGTACTAACTTATTCTTTAGACACACCAGGTTTCTGGATAGAAAGTCAACGTGAGTCATACGCTTACCTTCCCTGTATTGAAACTCGAATTCAAATGTTTGAAGAAACTCCTAGGTGACAACTCGACTTTATTTCAAGAAGATTTTATTGAGCTACAGTCAGTAAAAATGTAGAATTTTCTCTGAGAAAATATAAAAGCTTCATCTGTTGAGAAAACCGGAATGAATTGACGAAAGTATGACGCTAACCCAATAAACTGTCTTAGAGAAGCAACTGACTTTGGTGGAGGCAAGGCCGATAGTTTTTCTATTTTGTTAGAATTTGGGCGTATCTCCCTCGCTTGTATCTCATAGCCCAGGTAGCGCACTGTAGTTCTCAAGATAAAGCACTTTGAAATGTTAAAAGAGAATCCTGCGCTCACTAAAACGTCTAATACAAGTTTCAAACGTTCAAACGCTTCCTCCTTTGATTCTGAAACAATTAATAAGTCATCCATATAAACAATTACAAACGAATGAGCAAGACTGCCATGTGCCTTTAATACAGCTCTCTGGAACACTGAAGGGGCGTTTTTAATCCAAAAAGCATCGCAAGAAATTCGTACTGCCCATCAGGGGTAACAAAAGCAGTATACTCTATACTCGCTAGCCATGTCAAGAGAAGTGAAATATTTAGCTCCCCTAAGTCTAGCTATTCGATCTGATATTAACGGTAATGGAAACTTATCAGCTACGGTATTTTTTTTATTTATTTCTCTGTAATCAACGCAAAGTCTTGCTGAGCCGTATTTCACTCAGCTTCCGAATCAAAAGTAATTGGAAATCTCTCACCATCGACCAGCATACTCGATTGAGGCTCCACTATAGCGCATAGCTCCACTCTTTTTAACGTTCTCACTTCCGATCCAGCATTCTGCACTTTTTTTTGACAATTAGTGGCTATGTGTCTCGGTTCCTGACATCTGTAACACGTTATTTTTGTCCTTCCATGACGAGGCTGCGCTGACGGCCACTCCTTTCCAATTGTCGAAACCTGAGATCCAGATCTACAGTCTTGCTTTTTGTGGCCTAGCTTTCCACACTGGTAACATTTGATTTCCGCAGTTTTAGCTCGCTTCGTCTCTGGTTCCCAGTTCGTTGCATTAGGGCGCTCCTTTAGAGCTGAGAATACTTACTTATAGCTCCGTTTGCAGTTCACGTCGATTGTTAACATGCGTTGTGTGTATCATTCGCTGCAAACGCCGATCGAAATTAGCCATGTGCCCAAGAACCAGCGCGATGGAAATTTGTTCAGAATTCAAATTACGCAGTTTTGTGCCCAGTGACGTCACACTGCGACTTGCAAAAAAAGACAGGCTTTCGCCGGTGCTTGGACAACTATTAAGAAAATTTAAAATGACGGCGGTTGGCGTCTCTGAAGTCTCGTATCGCTGCTCAAATAATTGCCGGAACTGTTGCCAAGTTATTCCCGGGTAACATATTTGAGATAACCATTGTGCCGCTGTGCCTTTCAAAGCTTTACTTAACGCTAATATAAGAGCGCTGTCACTTAATGGTTTTTCTCGTAAGATGATGTCGACCGTAGCGCACCACTGCGTGGCATCCATACCAGCAACATCCGGATAATATTTCGGCAGGAAAATCTCGCTAGTTTGTTGCAACTCACTCGCCGGCGTCTGTAGGCTCTTAACCAGTTCCAGAAAGTTCCGGTTTTGTTGTTCTAACAGCGCGAGTATTTCTCTAGAAGAAATTTGGTTAGTGCCGAATCCCACTTCTGATGTCGGAGAATTGAAGCCTTCTCCACACAAGTTCTTATTGGTCGCTTGTTCGATTGCTTGTTGTTCTTCCATATTGAGTCCTGGCTGGTACTGCGAGTCTTCGTTGCCTTTGTTGCTCATAATTATTACTCTTTTATCAGTCCTCAACTAAACACCACGCTAAAGCTCGGAACCAAAAAGACAGACCCTATCCAGCAACACAACGAAGCCACACACGGCCTCAGTTCGCAAACTGAGTCCCCATCATACCAGAACTGGTATATCCTAGCACGACCTATGGTCACACCTTAGAGTATCCTGTCTATCGAGAGACTGAATTACCTCCTCTCCGACAAAGGTTTCGTAAAATTTGGGGTGGATAAAATCGGAGCGGACGTAAGAGATCGTTTAAGGGTGTTAAAGGCTTCGTCTGCTGTAGAGTTTCATGCATTGTGTTTTGATTTTTTTAGAAGTTTGGTATGCGGACAACTGACTATGGAATAATTAGCAACAAAACGACGATACCATCCGGCGAGACCCAGAAAACGCCTAAGTTGCTTTACTAAATTCGGTATTGGAAAATCTGCAATTGCTTTAATCTTGTCAGAATCGGTTTTCAGTTGGCCATATCCAATTATGTACCCGAGATACTTAATTTCCTACATACAGAAATGTTCCATTTCTTTGCTTTTCTTTGCTACGTTATTCGTAAGATTAGCTTTCCATAAGTGCACCGGTACTTCTCGTAAGAATATAAGATGAGATTCAAAATCACGGACAACACTAAAAGATCGTCTAAATCAGGGGTGCTCAACGCCTATACACTGAGTGCACTTTTGTTTTTGTAGACGCTCTGTGCTTATGGGTAGTGCGCGCATAAGCACCGTGCATATGGGCTTCGATTTGCATGCGAAACAAAAACAATTTTGCTTGTTTCTTCATTACATCTCTATCCGTCGTCACGCTTCGCTGAACGCAATGTATTTTGTTTTTGTTTTTTCCTCGAGCACATGCACTTGAACTTATTTTTCTGTCTGCGTTGGCTTTTGATTTATTTCGTGGTGGACCATCGTAAATGTTATATTAAATTTTTTGGCAGATCAAAATGAGTGATGAATTAGAGAGCAGTTTTGTTAGCATAAACTTAAAATGCGAAGTACAATGCGTAATATGCTTCGTATTTCTGGAGGTAAACACCAAATACAATCGTAATAGGCATTTTTCTCTTAGTGCACAGCTGCGCCCCAACACAAACGCGCCGCTACATATGTACACGTTTTCTTGTGGGTGTGTTAGTAAACGCACTGCCATAAGACGAATTTGAGCACCCCTGGTCTAAATAGACGAAATCACGTGTTCGCAGATGGGCGGGTATCACTTGATCCTTAAGCCTACATAGAGTCTGAGTGGCATTCGTTGGCCAGCTAAAGGTATTTGCCAGTAGGCATGCTTCATATCCAGCCCTGTTATGTATTTGGCTGGAGGCAGCCGACTAAGTATCCCATCTGTATGGGGCAAGGGAGAGGCGTCCGTTCGTGTGTATTTGTTAATTTCGCGTGAGTCTAAGCATAACCTGTGTTTATTTCCTTTTTAAACCGGTTGCAGTTGGAGTCGATTCCAGGAGGACGTTATCGATACTTTAGAACAGGCAGTGATGGTTAGGGCAGCGCCCCCTTTTGGGCCATGAACAAGTTATTCATGTAGAATGTAAAATCGCAATCCCGACTTAGGGATTCTCTTAGATGGCCTTGAGGGTGTCCATTGACCCATCTTAGAGAGAGGCTGGGGATGGCGGGAGACATTGCGGACTAGAACGGATCAACGGAACCGTGTAGTAGTACAAGAAAAGACGGACACGATAGACGTGGTAATTTAACCTCGTAGTGGTTTTGTGCAAATTTTGTGAAAAAAGTGAGTTGGAGTTTATTTTTGTGTAATTTTTCTTTTGGAAACATAAATGTTTATTTTGTTTAGGGAAACCGGGGTCCCACAATAAAGGGCCCCGGGATTTTTTTTGCGAGGAATACATTTTTGGAGAAGTCACATTTTTTCGAGGGTTATTTTTCGTCGAAGAAAATATATCCTTTTTGTGGAGCAGACCTTTTTTCGAGAAATATAAATATTCTTGAGAGGCCACAGTTTTTCGATCAACACAGTTATTTTCTGAAGAACACCATATTTCTGGAGGAACCCATATATATTTTTGAAGAAATTCTAACCTTTTCGGAGGGAACACACACACACTACGAAGTTTTCTGAGGAGAACGTGCGTTTGGAGGAACATTTTTGAAGAACCACGGCATCATAGCCGACCCTCTAGGACTCCAGATCTCCGGTGAGTCCGTTCCGTGTCGGGGTGCCTCCGATAGTGGCCAACTTATGCGCGAACGGCTGGTACCACGAGGTTGGCGAGCCAGTCTCTATACGCCTCCAAGTTCCTTGTGGTGCAATACTCTGGTGTAGTTTTTAAGAATTTAAATACCTTGTATTGTTAAGTCTATTGTGCGTTCGTCCAAAGATTCACCCTTGACCGACGGTTTCTAAAATAAAAGGGTCGCGACTAATTAGGATGAAGGAATAGTGTGTGTAAATCTCACATACCTTTCGGCGTCCCTTCTTTTCCCTTGGAGCTCCTCAGGATTAGGTGACCTAAATTTAAGCCGCGTTAACAAGAGAGTTCTGCCGATACAAGGGTGGCAGAACATTTTCGTCGGTGAGTGTCCATTCCTTAGTTCTTGAATTTAGCTTTGACCGCTAAATACTTATACGGCGGTTGAGAGTTAATTCTAGGGCCTAATGAACAAATAGATTTTGATTGATTTAATTAGAAGCGAAATGTTATATATTCATGAACTTACCTGAAGTATTAAAGACCAGTTTATAACGATGAGTGAGTAGACCTTTTTCTGAGGGGGAGATGGAGTTAAGTTAGTCGCCTGGAGTGACTTGTGGACCCATTATGGGGGATGCGGGGATTATACTTACCTAGCATCCTAGGTTAGGTGGGTACGTAGTGGCCAAGAACACCGATGGCCACCAAAGATCCAAATTTCCGCCGCCTTGTATTTCAATGTTTACGTTTTTGGGTTTGTTTACATTTTTGTTAGTGATCGCAGAGAGTTTAGTGTTGTGAGACGACCGTAATCGATGTTAGTATTTTATGTTGTCGGACTGCGGGCATTGGGGAGAACTTGGCCCAAATGAGATCGCTGAGCTAGCGGCACTTCCCACCCAAGAAAGCAGTTCGTAACAAATCAATACGCAATTACTGCTCCACGGACTATTTTAAGGCTCTATAACATCTAAGGCTAACATCTTTTCCACTTCCTCATACATCCATTTCTCTTTGGCCGGTGAGTCTCTGTATTTATAATAATCGAGTGTTCAATAAGAGATATACGACCCAGTCCTTTGCGTTCAAATAATGGAAAAGTTTTTATGACTGCTCCAAGTTAAACTTTCTGATCTTCCGTTAATAAATGCATTTTTGGATCCTCTTTTCTGGAGAAATCGTCTCCTGTATCTATCTTATAAAGTAACTTAGCTAAAAGACCGAAATTCTGCCAGAAGCCAACTCCTAAATAAACATCTTGTTTTAATTCCGGAATCAAAAAAATTCTATTTCCTTAACTTTATCTTGAAACCTAATTGGGACTGAAAGTTTTGCGATAACTGAACAAGACTCATTGCTAGCTGTTCGTATTTTCCCTGAACATTTGCGGGTTTTCTGTTAATCTATTAAGGCCTTGGCTGCGGCTCCCCCTTAACAACTTTCAGTTGCCCCCGAATCCAAAAGCGCTTTAAACGTTGTACCTTCTATTATAATGTCAGTGTATAAACGGTTGTCTGAACTCAAAATGATTGCTGATCCGATCAGCTCTTACTTTTTTCCAGAACTCTCGACTTCTTAATGTAGATCGTTTGGGTTTGATCCGTATATTGAGTAGTGGATTATTATATAGTTCTTTTTCGTTTTTATCTAATAGTTCGTCCAAAGTTTGAATAGCGGCTTGACTGACTAATTTTAATGAGTAAGAGTGTAATTTAGAAATTTGGTCTATTTTCGCGACGTTAATGTCGAACATTTTTAATGGTTCTACTGTTTCGGATGCGCTGATCATTGCTGGTTCTTCGCACCCTGCTTCCGGTTTCCCGACGGATTACATTTTGTCAAATTGTCATGCTTCTTAACTTCTTCACGCAGTTCGCAGCGGTTTTTAATTTTTAGGTGAAGAAGCTCGCATCTGGGTGAGACTTTAGCATTGCGCTTTAAAATATTCACTATGTTGTCTTCTGCTACTTCACTGCAAAGACGAGATACTAGGTCTTCAATGGCTGATTGGAAATCTTCAAATGATTCACCTTCTCTTTGTCGCCTTCTCCTTATCAATTCCCACAAGTTAAAGTCATCTTTCGTATCATCGAATCTTTGTCTGAATGCTACCGAAAAGGTTTGCCACGAAAAGAGTGGATTCTTCCGATGAAAGTTCCAGAACCAATCACTGGCTTTGGCTGAGAACAACAGATGCAGGTTATCGCAGAGTAATCCATAGTCGTTATTTAAGGGGTTACCTATATACCTTTTTGAGCAAAAAAATTTAGGGAACTTTGGATTTTTTTTCAGGTGTGTAGCAATTATTTTATGACACTGAAGTTATTATTTATTGATAGTATATGTTTTTATCGAAACAACAAGCGTTTGTTCTTGAAAAAATATAAATAATTTACGAAGTTATGGCAATTCTCTCGGAACCCTTTTTTTTATAGCGGCTTGCGGTGACCACGATTGTCAACCGAAATCAAAAAACCAAAAAAATTTTATTAGTTTAGTATTATTTTTAGTTCGTGAATGAATTATTTCAAGAATATTTGGTTTTTTCTGCATACAGTAACAATTTTTCCAAAAAGTTGATTTTTCGAGTTCTAAAAATGTTATTAAAAAATTCTGATTCTGAAAAATTTTCGGCAAACCAAAGCTTTTATACCCTTGCAGTCATCAAATATGTCGAAAAAAATACATAACGGCTAAACAACATCGAAGCTAAGACGATTTTTCTTTTCATTTTCTATATTTTCGACTATTGTTCAAATGACGGCTATATGATATACTCGTCCGATTTTGATGAAATTTAATTCGGTATTCAAAAGTCGTTAGAAAACTCTATATTCCAACAAGAAAGGAAGCTAGCTTCGGCAAGCCGAAGCTTATATACCCTTGAAGTCATCAAATATGTCGAACAAAACGCATAAAGGCTAGACAACATCGAAGCTAAGACGATTTTTCTATTCATTTTCCATATTTTTGACTATAGATCATATGGGAGCTATACGATATAGTTGTCCGATTTTGATCAAATTTAATTCGTAATTCAATAGTCGTAAGAAAACTCTATATTCCCAAAAACATCTTTGTATGATGATTTTTCGATCTTTTCTATGGCAGCTATAAGATATAGATGACCGACTTTTCCTCAATATAAACGTTGTTAAAAAACTTGATATTCAAAAAATCATGCTCGTGGGATAAAAAACAACGATGTTATCAATTTTTTCCATTAATTCTATATATATTTTTCGAACGCTCCTATGGCAGCTTTATGATAGAGTTATCCGATTTCGATCAAAATTAATCCGAAATTCAATAACAGTTAGAAAACGCCATCTTGAAGAAATCAAGTCGATCTGGTCAAAAACAACGGCGTGAGAATTTTTTATTTCATTCTCTCGTATGGGAGCTATCCGATATAGTCGGCCGATCCGGCCCGTTCCGACTTATATACTGCGTGCAATAACTACACCCTTTTGGGAAAGTTTCAGCAAGATAGCTTTAAAACTGAGAGACTAGTTTGCGCGGAAACGGACAGACGGACAGACGTATTCTGATTCTACTCGTGATGCTGATCAAGAATATATATACTTTATGGAGTCTGAGGTGTCTCCTTCACTGCGTTGCAAACTTCTGACTGAAATTATAATACCCTTTTGCTCTGCAAGGATATAAAAAATATTGTGAGAAGAAATATTTATTTATCACATTATTTACCCATTTTACAAATAACAAGAAAGGAAGCTAGCTTCGGCAAGCCGAAGCTTATATACCCTTGCAGTCATCAAATATATCGAACAAAACGCATAAAGGCACTAAACAACATCGAAGCTACGACGACTTTTCCATTAATTTTCCATATTTTTGACTATTGTTCATATGGCAGCTATATGATATAGTCGTCTGATTTTGATAAAATTTAATTTAAACTCGATATTCCAAAAATCGTGATTTTCTGAAAAGAAATAACGATGTTATCATTTTATTTCCGTTAATTCTATATAGATTTTTCGATCTTTCCTATGGCAGCTATATGATATAGTTGTCCGATTTTTATGAAATTTTTTTTATAAATCAAGGCTAGTTAAAAAACTTGATACCCAAAAATCATAGTCGTGTGATGAAAAACAATGACGTTATCAATTAATTTCCTTTAATTCTATAAATATTTTTTGATCTCTCCTATGGCAGCTATATGATAGAGTTATCCGATTTTGATAAAATTTAAACCGAAATTCAATAGTAGTTAGAAAACGCCATCTGGAAGAAATCAAGTCAATCTGATCAAAAACAACGGAGTGAGAATTTTTTTTTTTCAAACTCTCGTATGGGAGCTATTCGATATAGTCGGCCGATCCGGCTCGTTCCGACTTATATACTGCATGCAATAACTACACAACTTTTCGGAAAGTTTCAGCACGATAGCTTCAAAACTGAGAGACTAGTTTACATAGAAACAGACAGACGGACAGACGGACAGACGGACAGACGGACCGACGGACAGACGGACCGACGGACAGAGGGACAGGCGGACAGACGGACAGACATACCTATTTCGATTCAGATGGTGATGCTGATCAAGAATATATATACTTTATGGGGTCTTAGGTGTCTCCTTCACTGCGTTGCAAACTTCTGACTGAAATTATAATACCCTTTTGCTCTGCAAGGGTATAAAAATCAAATTTTAAATATTCACTCTTACACACTTTGGTATAATTGATACGGCAAATACGGCGGTAGCTACGCCCCTGTAAAAGACCTCAACCTGTACAGACATTCGTCTACGTACATGGAGTCTTTTGATCCATCGATCTTTTTTTTTTAAACGCCAACTGGCCAGAATATTTGCAGCCTTCTCTGGTGCCACTGATCTATGAGATGCGCTGCTAAATTGATTTCCTAATCCTTCTGCGTTTCTTTGTGAATGTTGATTGCTTTGTACTTCATTTTGAGGATCCGGTTGTTGCGGCTGTGTCGGAGTTAATTGCGCACCTAATGTAAGTCTTCCTAGTTGTGCTCTAAGACTCTCTTCTATAGTCCTTTTTACGAATGAACTAAGTTCTGTCATCATGTCGTTTTGCTGGCCTTTTATAATAGCATGAATAACGTTTGAAGTATTCTCGCTCTCAGCTCCTTCTTGAGAGTAAGGTGCTGTACTTGCAACTGAGTTATCTCTTCCGTTTCGAGTCTGTGATCTGGTTCTCATCGTCCTGGGATCGAAATCTGTACGGTTTTGTCGCGACTTAGCCCCTGGTCCCCTTCCTCGACCTCTAGGTCTTTGTTCGGGAGATAGAAATTCAAAATTGCAATTAAACTGCGTTGTAGTTAATGTCTCTTTACAGATGCCGCAAAATTCGGGGGCAGGTTCCCCCAGAACGCCGCCTACTGCGCTACCTTCTGGGGTGCGTTGTAACGGCATTTTAAATAAAGATAATTTTGTTGCGTTTATAAATTAATTGTTCTGAACTAACTTTCTTCTAAGCTCAAGAATGTTTGATTATAATCAAATACAAATATTCGTCCCTTTTGAGCATGTTTTAGTCAGTGTTCAGAGGAATGCAACTAATTTGTTGCTACCGCTTTGTGCACTTTCAAAAAAAGGCCAATGTTTGTGATTTAAATGAGATGTGGTTTTATATTTGTGTCTCTGAGTGTTATTTGTTTGTTCTTGTGTACAATGTTTGTGCGTTTTGCGCTTACAAGATCGCGACCGACAACTTGCTTGCGAGGTTTTTGCGAGAACGAACGAAATGTGAATCGGTTAGGAGTTGCGAAGACGAATGAGATGATAAAGAAGATAGATAAAAAACAAGATAAGCTAAGTTAGGCGCGATTACATTATGCGGGTGTTGGTAAACAACTTTACGTTTACGTTACGTTACTTTACATTAGCAGTTATACATTTGAATTTAGGGTAGAATTTACAAGTTAGGGGTTCTGCTCCGAACATGCTCCCCCCGCTGGAAGAGTCACGCTGACAGACGAGGTGGTCTCAAAGGGCAGAACGGCCAACTTGCCAACAGCTCTTCGGATGATGCCTGCAGCTGTTCGAATAACTGCAACACGGGCCACCCCATCTGGTCCAAGTACGATGCTCTCAACTCTGCCCATGCGCCATTGGAGTGAAGGAAGATTGTCGTCCTTAATGATGACTATACTGCCGGGCGACAAATTTGCCTTTCTGATCGCCATTTCCCACGTTCCTGGAGTAGCGATAGGTAGGCAGTGCTCCACTTGTGCCAAATCGCCTGCTGCATCTGGCAAACTCGCTGCCAGCGACTTAGCCGATTGATGTTGAGGTGGGTGATGTCGGGTTCGTCTATGGCGTTGAAAGCAGTGCCAATAAGAAAGTGTCCAGGCGTGAGCACCTCCAAGTCGCTAGGATTTTCTGAAATGGGGCAGAGTGGTCGAGAATTAAGCATGGCAGAAACTTCACAAACGAGAGTACGAAGTTCATGAAAAGTTAAAGTCGATCTTCCAACCACTCTATGAAAGTGGTATTTGGCTGCTTTTACGGCGGCCTCCCACAAGCCACCAAAATGAGGCGAGCGGGGGGTATGAACTGCCAGTTAATGCCATTAGACAACAGGTCATTGCGAAGCTCGATATTTGGAGGATCAGCCAGGAAGATTTCCCTGAGCTCCTGCAACTCGTTTTTCGCACCAACGAAGTTTGTTGCGTTGTCCGACCAGATCGTGTTGGGCTTGCCCCTGATGCTGGTGAAACGCTTGAGAGCGGCGAGGAACGATGCGGTAGATAAATCCTCTACTAACTCCAAGTGAGAGGCCTTAGTTGCGAAGCAAATAAAAACTGCCACGTAACACTTCGCAGGCGGTCGATTCCTGACTTCCGATTTCGAGAAGAATGGGCCACAAAAGTCGATTCCAGTCGTTGTAAAAGGACGACTTGGTTGCACTCGGCTGGCCGGCAAGGGGGGCCATGATGTGCTCCATCATTCTCGGCTTCAGTCTGAAACACCTGATACATTTGTTTACGATAGCTGCGACTGTTTTTCTGCCTCCAATTGGCCAAAACCTCTGGCGCAAGGCAGCTAGTAAACTTTGCGGTCCTGCGTGCAAAAACTTGTGATGAAAGTGAGCGACGATTGCTTGAGTGACAGGATGATCCTTTGGCAGCAAAATGGGATGTCTCGCATCGTAGTCCAGAAGCGAGTTTTGCAAGCGACCACCAACACGAATTAATCCTGAGTCATCTAGAATAGGATGCAACGACGAGAGCTTGCTATTTGATGCAACCTGCTTGTTCTTTCGCAATGCTTTGTAGTCCTCTGCGAAGGAAACACGCTGGATTCCTTTGATGAGTAGATGTGTGCCACCTTTGACGTCATCGACTGTGAGTGGTCCTTTGCGACGCCTTTGATTTTGAAACTTGAGAAGCCAGAACCGGTATATATATCCAAAAACTCTCTGCAGCTTTCCAAATGAGTTTTGAAATTTGCAATCGAAGGAGATATCCTGTTTCTCGGTTACGACTAAAACCATGCGACGACGTTCAGGCAAGTCGTCCACAATAGGCGCTATATTTGGCCAGCACGATGAATCCGAACGTAAAAATGGAGGTCCCTCTCGCCACAGGTTCGACTCCAAGAGCTCGAGAGGTGAGCATCCACGCGATAATATATCGGCAGGGTTCCAGTGTGTTGGTACATGACGCCATGTCATGCCCTTGGTGCGATCCTGAATCTGCGCAATTCTGTTGGAGACAAAAATATTAAAGTCTGATGGAGGTTTACGAATCCAAGAAAGCGTTATGGTTGAATCAGACCAACAATAAAAATTACAATCCGATGAAATGGTTAGTGCAATGTTTGAGATGAGCTCTGATAACAATAGCGCTGCGCATAATTCCAATTTGGGTATGGTGAGGGTTTTTAGGGGCGAAACTCTAGATTTGGAACAAAGTAAATGAGTTGAGATACAGCCATGAGTTTCAGATCTGACGTAAACGCAGGCGCCATACGCTGCTAAACTTGCGTCACAAAAGGCGTGTATCTCCAACGACGAGTTGGGCTGCATGACGAAACGAGGAAATTTTAAATGATTGACCGCTGACATCTGCTTCATGTGCTCCAGCCATGAGGAGTGCAAAGATTGCGGAAGCGACTCGTCCCAATCCAGTTTGTCTTTCCAGAGAATTTGCAGAAATATTTTCAATTTCGTAACAATCGGTGCTATCAATCCGAGAGGGTCGTAGAACTTGGCAACGGCCGATAAAATCGATCTTTTCGTTGCACCGCTTTCTGTCATAGTTCCAGACAATGAGAAAAGCAAGTGATCCGATTTTGCATCCCAATATAAGCCGAGCGGTTTGAGGACATCAGTTCCATCATGAAACCTTAGCGTTTTCTCGCGATCAATTTCTGGCTCGCCTTCTAAAGCTGCTGCCTCGTTTGAACACCATTTTCGAATTGGAAAATGACCCTTGGATAGCAATTCCTTCACCTGCTCACGAATTTGAGCTGCCTCCTCGATCGAGTCACCTCCAGAAATGAGATCGTCCACATAAAAGTCTCTTCGAACTATTTTGGCTGCCAACGGGAACTCAGCTTCCTCATCGTAGGATAGCTGCTGCATAGCACGAATTGCCAGAAATGCAGCCGGCTTGGTGCCGTAGGTGACCGTATCGAGCGTATAAGCCTTGACTTGCTGATTTGGATTGTCACGCCACAAGATAGACTGCAAGTAGTTATCAGGGCTAGTGACACGGACACATCGATACATTTTGCAGATGTCCCCGCATAATGCAACTTTGAAAAAGCGAAAACGAAGCAGTGTGCTGAAGATTTTAGGCTGTATTGAGGGACCTGAAAACAACAAATCATTTAGAGAATACCCTGAGGTCGTTTTAGCTGAACCATCGAATACGACTCGTAACTTTGTGGTTGTACTATCCGGCTTCTGCACGCAATGATGAGGCAAGTAATATTGCGAGGCTACTGATTGCTCAGAAGCAAGCGACATATGCTGTAGATCGATGTATTCCTTGATGAATGCAGCGTATTGCGACTTCAATTCCACATCCTTGAGCAATTTGCCCTCCAGCGTCTTAAATCGACGTAAGGCACGACCGTATGAATCTCCGAGCATGTCGAAACTGGCTTTGGCAGGCAAACGAACCGAGTATTGCCCTGAACTGAGTCGAGAAAAGGTATTCTGGAATAGCTGCTCGCACAAAACATCTTCATCAGTTGCGACAATTGGAGATCCACAGTAGCTGTCGATTTCCCAAAACCGTTTGACAATATCTGGCAAGGAATCGGTTTCCGATTGGATGACGGGCTCAGTGGTCACCGCAAGTGCTGAACGCTTCAAGTTTGAGAACGAAATCCCTCCAGATGCGATCCAGCCAAGACGCGTTTTTTGCAAAATGGGCAGATTTTCGGCTAATCGCATTTGCCCGACGCAAAGCAATTCGTAAAAAATGCCAGCTCCTATCAACAAGTCGATACGCTGACTATTGTAGAACCACGGATCAGCAAGAACAAGATTTGGTGGTATGTTCCACCCTAGGGCGTCTAAATCGAAATGAGGCTGATAATCTGTAATTTTGCCACTAATTACTGCTGTCAGTGCTGTACGATATTTTTTATCCCTAGAGTGCGCTTCGAGATCGACGGTTGCGTTTGATGAAAGCGATGATTCACCAACTCCAGAGATAGATGTGTTTGTTTGACGAGTAGTGAGTTGCAACTGCTTAACAAAACGAGAAGTGACGATGTTGATTTGAGCGCAAGAATCTAACAAGGCTCTGCAGGGAACAAATGCACCAGATCGATTTCTGATGTATACGATGGCAGTGGCAAGCAGCACATAATCGGTCTTACTATCTGACGAGACAACAGGTGGAGCTTCAGAGAATGATGATGATAAGAGCGAAACGACATTTTGAGAGTTAGTAGTGGTAGTTGGAGGAGAGGGTGCGGCGATGGCGTTGGAATCGATGTGAAGCAACGAATTGTGCTTCGAATGGCAGCGTTTGCAAGAACCAGACTTGCACTGTTGCATACCATGGCCTTTGCGCAGACAATTTAGGCACAAGTGCAGCCTTTTAGCCTCCTTATACCGCAAGGTGGGACTGAGGTTCAAAAACTGAGCGCATTTAGAAATGAAATGATCTCTACTTTCACACAAGCTACATGAAGAGGAGGTTAATGATGATGCTACGAGTGCGTTATGAATGCTTTTGTTAGTGTTAGGTTTTCCCACCTGTTTGCTAGGTGTCGGGATTACCATAGCATTTTCAAGATTCTCCAACATGCGGCACCTCTTTTCCAGGAATGTAGCCATATCCTTCCACTTCAGCAGCTTGTTTGCCTGCAGACCCTCTTCCCATTTCTCTCGAGTGTGGCGATCCAACTTCGAAGCTACCAGATAGATCAGAAGACCGTCCATGATCTCCTGTGTCGTTGCCATGGTATTCAGCGCACGCAGATGCGAATTCATCTGGTCGCTTAATCGTCGTAAGCTCGCTGCCGATCCTTGCTCCACACCTGAAATCCCGCAGATAGACCGTATGTGTGCCTGAAAATGCAAAAGTTTGTTATCAAATCTCGAAACTAGTAATTCGATAGCCTTCTCATAGTTAGCTTCCGTGGGCTCCAGTGATCGAATTGTGTCCAACGCTGTGCCATCCAAGCATGACCGAAGATGCTGGAACTTTTCCACGTTGCTCAGGTCATCATTATTGCCCACAATGGTGTTGTACATCGCGTAGAAATCGGGCCAATCGATATAGGCACCGCTGAACCTTGGCAACTTGAACTCTGGGAGCCTTGTGGCACGCGCAGCGGGTCTCGAATCACCACCGACATGTGGAAGGGCTGTAGAATTCACGGCTGAAAATCTACGCTGCTTGCCAAGCTCACGCGAAATTTGCGATTTTACCACGAGGTAGGTGTTTGCGAACTTTGACCGAGCGTCACTGCACAACTCCTGCAAGTCTAACCTTTCGACCGCGGTTTGACTTTTATCAAAGTCCACTTGCATTTGATCGACAAAATCAAGTCGCACCTGAAGATCAGTCTCGTCGAAGTTGACCGCCTCATCTGACTCCAGATAGCTTTTTAAAGCTTCTACCTGTCTTAAGGTAGCATCAGCCTTCGCTTTATAAAAGTCTAAGTCACTTGGTACCGCCGCGGATCTTGCACCAACCGAATCATTTTCAGCCATCATTTTCAAAAAGAGTATACGAAAGTCACTATCACCGTAAGCTGCCGATGCAACTGCACGAAATTAAATGCAAGAGACGAAAATGCAACGGAACAAATTCGTAAGCGTTCACTGACCTCGCTTAACACGGCTTATATATGCACTGCACTTTATATAACCAAGATCAAACTGTGGTTATGTATGCGAACAAGATCACAAAAGAAAGCGCGCCAAATAATACCCAAGCTCAGGAATATATGTATGTATGTTTGTAGGCCTCTTCACCGAATTGCGAAGTGGTGTCCAAATGCACTGATAAGCCTTTTCACCGATTTGTGAAAACCGAAGAACGAAATAAAAAACACACCCCACGTAAATCACGTCGGGGTCACCAAATGTTCAGAGGAATGCAACTAATTTGTTGCTACCGCTTTGTGCACTTTCAAAAAAAGGCCAATGTTTGTGATTTAAATGAGATGTGGTTTTATATTTGTGTCTCTGAGTGTTATTTGTTTGTTCTTGTGTACAATGTTTGTGCGTTTTGCGCTTACAAGATCGCGACCGACAACTTGCTTGCGAGGTTTTTGCGAGAACGAACGAAATGTGAATCGGTTAGGAGTTGCGAAGACGAATGAGATGATAAAGAAGATAGATAAAAAACAAGATAAGCTAAGTTAGGCGCGATTACATTATGCGGGTGTTGGTAAACAACTTTACGTTTACGTTACGTTACTTTACATTAGCAGTTATACATTTGAATTTAGGGTAGAATTTACAAGTTAGGGGTTCTGCTCCGAACAGTCAGTAAAATATAAACTTACCATTTTAGAAAGAAACACTTCCTTTTCAAATTTAATATACATTTTGTTTGCTTTTATAGAAACTAATCTGGTAGTGGTTAATCTCCAAATAATGTAACTAGAAAATTAAATGTACAACTGCCTTGATTTAATTTCCTTTCACAAACTTTGGTGATACATGGCTTATAGTTTGGACGCCCTATCCTGATACTCCGAATGGATGACGTAAAATCGCAAATTAAAATTGACCTAAATATCTATGTCTACTTACTTACTGAGTTTGTATCCACTTATATTCTGAATTAATTAAGGTCGGTTAATCCATTTTTAAATTAAACACCGCATATCCGTTAATATCATCCAGAACTTGAAAGGGACATTCTCAGTATAGCATGACATATTTGTAAAATACTATTGTTTTTGGGTTGAATTGGAAGAGCTTTATTTGTGGTATCTAAAACCTTAATTTTTCTCCTCGTTTCAAAGGCCACATGTTCTGGGCGTCAATTATGTAATATGGGTGGTTTCCCTGTGTCGAAAAAATGAAGATGTTGTAGGGGAAATAGCTAAAGCTATTGATTTCGGACAACACAGACTATTGACAGGATTTCGGGAAGTGTAGGGGAATGTTGTCAGGGTTGGGCCATGTTTTGACCTATGTCCATAACTTCTGAACCAATGAAAATTCAGAATAAGTTTATACATTTTTGGAAAGGTACAAGCAAGAGGAAGTGTTCACCAAAAAAAGAGAACAAAAAAACAAAAACAAAAAAAGTTATAGGCGGTTGAAAAAAAAAAAAATGTAGTCAGCGTTGGGCCATGTAGTCAGGGTTGGGCCACCTTCAGAAAATCGTTGACAATATCGTAACGTGGTGGAATAAAATTGAATTCAGGTTTATCTGACATTATTTTGTTCATTTATTTAATTATTTAGGATTTTACAGTAAATAAAAAATTATTCAGAGTTGTTTTTTCGTTTGTAGCGAGAAACACTAAAGAAAAAGATAAAAATGATTCATCTTCTTTCAATCCATCGAAATATTTTTTTAAGAAAATCTATTTAATTTATTTTGCATATTTTTGCTACAAAAAACTTAAATATTACAACAAAAATCGAAAATACACGAATAAAATGTAAAAATTATGATGGCCCAAGCCTGACTACACAAGTGGCCCAACCCTGACGACATGCGGTATTAATCTATTATGGTATGATATAGCCAAACTATATCTCACAATGAAACTATATCTTAGTATTTTGTAAAAAAATAACTATATAACGTATTTTTATGCTCACCTTGCGGATGACATGTTGTTTTCTTGTGATATTCACCTTTTTCGGCCAGGTAAAAAAAACTTTTTCGAGCACTTTTTCTTCACGGAGCAACGACGCGTAGAAGAATGAAATCCCGAAATAAGTAGTCACGTGGAAAGTTTCGAGTGACCGATAGAAGTTTCTAGACACCCACAAACAGATTGTTCTAGAACGAATATTCGAAATATTGAGATGGCCCGACCCTGACAACGGCCCAACCCTGACAACATTCCCCTACCTAATGCTATGCTCAAACTAGCTCGCCAGATTGTCGTGGGGTCTTTCTACTCATAATATTTTAGGTACACGTATGACTGCGAGCTTATGGCTATTAAAAGCTGTGGGGTTGGCAAAAAAAATAACTGTAATAGGCTAACGACTTTAGCCAAGTGGTGTTTCGTTCTTTAGGTTGGGAATTAGAAGTTAGTTATCCCATTTCCTTACCCTCCCTTCCTTTATCACATTTAATACTAATATGACCCTTATAAAAGTTATAGTTTTAATTCATATTAACACTGACCTGCACATGCTCTACTCGGGACGAGTAAATAAAGAAATTAGGCGATCACTTTAACGGCAAGTGAAAGAGTAGCCATTCTTTATCAGAAGAATGAATATAGTTGGGCAAGTGTCGACTTTTCAGAGTCAGTATTATCACGTAACAAGCTGATTCTACCAACACTTATTCTAAAAGTAATCAATACCCTAAAAACCTTCTTTGTACGAACAGAAAAAAATTTTGACCAGTTGGTCGAATGAAATAAGAAAATCAACGTATACAACGTACGTACGTAATTTCTTGCTACCTACGAACTTAAGTCCTAGAATCTGCGTACAGTAGAATCCTGTTATAACGACTCCGCTTATAGTGTCCGTCCAGGTTGTGCGACGAAAACTTGGTTGGTCCCCATACTAACTTATATGAAAGGACCTCCGCTTAGATCGTTTCCGCTTTAAGCGACAAATCGCTTATACGAACGAAATTTTTCGAGAAAATTGAAAAATTTAACCGGATATTACGTAGTGCAGAAAAAAAAAATACATTGCAATAGTGCCAAATTTAAGCATCAAAACACGCTGTGAGAAATGTATGTATTTATTAGGGATCGGCACCCTTGTTTGTGTGCGTAGCAGCGACACAAAGGATCTTACACTGTCACTACTCTTTGTTAGTTTTAGCTATCGCCTTAACAACGTTGCTGCGAGAGAGAGAGAGAGAGAGAGAGAGAGAGAAAGAGAGAGAGAAAGAGAGAGAGAGAGTCGAAGTGCAATGCCGACGTCACACTGCGTGTGCAGACCTCATAGCCTATTCCATGAAATGTTCCGTTATATTTCTAGTTTTTTCTGCTTTTTTCCGAGTAAAACTGAATTTGTAAATTCACCAAATGCAATATGTGCAATAATAAGCTCATTCACTTTTCAGTATTTAGAAAAACCTATGTTTTTGAATTTAATTTATTAAATTTTTCGTTTTAATTAAAAAATTAATTTGATTTAGTTTAAAAACCTATTACAAACACAGCAACCATAAAATAATCAGAAAAAAATTTTTTTTTGCTCCTTTTGCTTAGTGCGTCTTCCGGGTATAACGACGAAAAACCGTATACCCCAGATCTGGCCCCCTGTGACTTTTTCTTGTTTCCTAAACTGAAGAGGCCCATGAAAGGACGACGGTACGCTACGCTTAACGGGATAAAGACGGCATCGAAGGAGGAGCTGAGCAAGATAAAAAAAATGATTTTTTGAAGTGCTTCGAAGATTGGAAAAACCGTTGGCACAAGTGCATAATATCTCATGGGGATTACTTTGAAGGGGACAAAATAGATATTCATTAATAAATAAATAATTTTTGAAAAATCACAAAATTCGCGGTACTTTTTGAATACACCTCGTATGTCGAACAAAATGCATAAAGGCTAAAAAACATCGAAGCTATGACGGGTTTTCTATTCATTTTCCATATTTTCGTCTATTGTTTATATGGCAGCTATATGATATTATTTTCCGATTTTGATAAAATTTAATTTTTAATTCAAGAGTCGCTAGAAAACTCTATATTCCAAAAATCATGCTTGTCTGAGTAAAAACCAAGATGTTATAGTTTTATTTCCGTTATTTCTATAAATATTGGGTTGGCAAGAAAGTAATGTCGTTTTTTTTAGTAATCGTTTTTAATCTAATTTATTTACGACTAATCGAGCACCAGGGTCACACTTTTTAGTATCGTTTTAAAGCTTATTGTCTTAGGTACTATCGACGAAAATTTGGTAATTATTCGATTACACTTGTGGAAGCCCAGCAGGTAGAGCGCTGGCCTCCGGTCCGGAAGGCCCGGGTTCAAGTCGATCCCCAGGCTCCCTGAGAAAAAGAAACGGTTTCTTTTTCCAAATCTCCACCACTTCTATGCTCTATCGCTCACTTAACATTAGTAACAAATTTCGGCTCCCCGGACCCGCACACCCCCTCGTCCACGTTACTATGGACCCAACAATAGAATTTTCGTCACTCCTAGATGGCGCCAGGTGGCAACCCCACCGCTAGGATAAGTCGCTACTGGCTTAACACCGGTGCGATCGAAAATCAATGATAATGAATCCTCTACAAGAAATTGTAGAGGCTCTAAGCTCCCGGGTGGAGTAAAAGAGTGTAAATTTATAGCAAATTAAACATGGAGGACCAAAGTGAGCATTTTCGGCATGTTTTGCAGTTTTAACTTCCAAAAAGGAAAAAAGCTGTCGAAGCTCGCGAAAAATTGTGCGAAGTGTATGGTAAAGATGCCATGAGTGATCGCCAATGTCAGCGCTGGTTTGCCAAATTCAGGCTTGGAGATTTTGGAGTTAAAGACGCCCCACGTTCTGGTCGACCATCGGCCGTTTTGACGAACAAATTCAGGCTTTGCTGGATGAAAACCGGCGTTATTCAACGCGGGAGATGTCAGAGAAGCTCAGTATGTCGCATACAACGGTTGAAAACCATTTGAAGAAACTTGGCTACGTAGGCAAACTCGATGTTTGGGTTCCGCACAACTTAAAGAAAATTCACCTAACTAAGCGTATCAACATCTGCTATTCTCTGCTGCAACGGATTAAAAACGATCCTTTTTTGAATCGGATCATTACTGGCGACGAAAAGTGGGTTGTTTACAATAATGTCCAACGAAAAAGATCATGGAGCAAGAAAGATGAGCCAGCCCAAGCCACATCAAAGGCCGATATCCATCAGAGGAAAGTTATGCTGTCTGTTTGGTGGAATTGGAAGAGTGTAGTGCACTTTGAGCTGCTGGGACGGAATGAAACCATCAATTCAGATGTGTACTGTCGCCAGCTATTCAATTTGGCGGAAAAAATTAAAGAAAAGGAGCCGGCACTAGCTAATCGGTAGGCCCCACACATCTTTGGTCACTCGGCAAAAATTAACGGAGCTGAATTGGGAAGTGCTACCACATCCACCTTATAGTCCGAACTTAGCACCTTCAGATTACCATGTGTTTCGCTCTCAACAAAACTCGTTGAATGGTAAAAACTTTGATTCAGATGAGGCTGTCGGAAACCACTTGTCTCGATTCTTTGCTGGAAAAGACCAAAAGTTCTTCGAGCGCGGATTTATGCAGCTGCCCGAAAGATGGTCATTAGTGGTCGAACAAAACGGCCAATACATAATTGATTAATTATAAGTCCTGATATAAATAAATCATCTTTGAAAATATTGAAAAAAACGACATGACTTTCTTGCCAACCCAATATATTTTTCGATCTTACCTATGACAGCTATATGACAACGTTGTCGGATTTTAATGAAATTTTTTTCTCGATTCAAGGGTTATTAAATCTCCATATTTTGAAAATCATGCTCGTGGAATTAAAAACAACAATGTTATAATTGTTTTGTTCCATTATTTATATTTTTTTTCGATATTTCCCATGACAGCTATATGATAGAGTTATCCGAATTCGATAAAATTTAATTTGAAATTAAAAAGTAGTTAGAAAATGCCATCTGGAAGAAATCAAGTCGATCTGATTAAAATTAACGGTGTGAGATTTTTTTATTTCATTCTCTCGTATGCATACGTATGGGAGCTTACCAATATAGTCGGCCTATTCTTATTCTTATATAGACTTATATACTGCGTGCAATAACTACTCAACTTTTGGTAAAGTTTCAGAAAGATAGCTTAAAAACTGACAGACTAGTTTACATAGAAACAGACAGACGGACATACGGACAGACGAACACATGTTTTTCGATTCATATTGTAATTCTGATCGAGAATATATATACTTTATGGAGTCTGAGGTGTCGCCATCACTGCGTTGCAAACTTCTGACTGATATGGATTAGTCTGCCTTCGTACTCCAATTTAAGCGGAGAGCGAGCATTTATTAGCCAGTTTTTAATTCTAGTTGTGTTCTCTTGGTGTCGATGTGTCTTCTCCAGGTAAGCCGTCTATCAAGGTGGACTCCAAGATACGTTACTTTCGTTGTTTGTGGAATATGGATGTTGTTCAGAGATGGTGGGGGGCAAGTTTGTCTATTAAGGGTAAAAGTAACGTGTTTGCACTTTTGCTCGTTAACCTTTATGCGCCAATCTGCTAGCCATTTCTCCAGAAGCCCGAGATGAGCTGATAGATTTTGCGTTGCTCTCATGGGGCACTTAGATCGACTTAGAATGATAGTATCATCAGCAAATGTTGAAGTTATTGCAAGGCCGGTTGTGGGAAGGGGTGCTGTGTAGATTATACAGCGTTGGTCTAAGCACACTTCCTTGAGGTACTCCAGCTTCGATTGGATGGTAATCGGAGAGGAAATCTTTACACCGTACTGCGAAACTTCTATGCACAAGATATGATTCCAGTATTTTATGGGTGTTCTGTGGAAGCAAAATTTAAATTTTATAAATCAAGCCGTCCATCCAAATGCGGTCGAAGGTCTTGGCGACATCCAGAAAGAGTACGGAGCAATACTCTCGAATATATTTCTTATCTCGGTGGTATGTCTTACTTGTTCAATGGTTCCATGTTTCTCACGGAAATATGGGACTGTAGGTGTTGCTTTATACGATTCAGGAGCAGATTTTCAAATATCTTTGATAGGCACGGCAGAAGACTAATTGGCCTATATGATGAAGGCTGGGACTTGTCCTTTCCAGCTTTATGGATCATAGTGATGACAGACTTTTTCCATTGATGTGGATAACAGCCCCATTTTATGCACTTGAATATTGTGGTAAGAAGATTTGCTGCACAGCTCGGCGATTCTATAATCATGTTCGTGTATGTAATGGCGATTCGCTTTCGATTGGTGGACATATACCCGATGTAGCTTTCCATGGTGGATATCGTCTGCTGTTTGGGGACAGATTCTTCAAATAAGACAATTAAGATTGATTATTTTCATTGCGTAGAAGATAATTGGGTGCTTAAAGCCGCTGCTTCGAGGCGGGCGATCTGTGGGCTTGACACTTCCTCCGAAGCCTTCTCTTTTTGCGTTACAGTTTGTTGATATTCCCAGAAGCTCGACTGTTGCTAGAATTAGAATTAAAATTACAAGCCGATATAATAGGCGTGGAGTGTTGAGCAGCTAGTGACATGACAGACACTAGTGCTTCAACTGAGCTGTCAATCTCTTCTTTTTGGACATGTTTGGGAAGCCATTAATATGAATACCTACAAACTTTGTGTACTTAAGCCAATCTGTTTTACTAAGATTAAGTTAGATTTTTTTTTTTTTTTTTTTTATTTACAATCTGTCTTGTGACAATAAGTAAATTTTATGACTAATAATTACATAACAGGAATAGCAGATTTCCAGTGAAACCTGCTATTAAGTATACCTTATCGTTTACTTAAATTTAGCTTTCAGGAAGATCAAGAATGTGAAATCTTTTGAGTCTTCTATATGTTGAGCTATTGTCTAATAGACCTAGGGCTAGATTATTTACATGATTGTGAAGTCTGTCTGTATATTTCTTACTATATTTGTTTATTTCTTCTTTTATTGTTGGAATATTTAGATCTCTGTGAATATTTGCATTGGTTACATAAAAAGGAGCATTAACAATTTGTCGCAATGTTTTAGATTGGTAGCGCTGAAGTATTTCAATATTTGAATTACTAGCTGTTCCCCAGAGCTGGATAGCGTAGGTCCAAACAGGCTTCAAAATGGCTTTGTAGAGGAGAATTTTGTTTTCCAAAGTGGTCGCTGATTTTCTACTTAGTAACCAGGACATGTTCAGTGTTTTTATTTTGAGTTGTTTACATTTCGCTTTTATGTGCGGTTTCCATGTTAGTCTGCGGTCGAGGTGCATTTCAAGATACTTCACACAGGTATCCTGTGGAATTGCTGAGCCATAAAGTGTGACATTTGGGCAGCTTCCTGGTCTTAGTGAAAAAGTTATTTGGGCAGACTTCAGGGAGTTAATTTTAATTTTTCAGCGAAGAAATCAGGCTTCAATCAGACTGAGCTCACATTGCAAGAGTTGAGATGCTTCGTCTCGAGATGAGCTTGTTGCCAGAATGGCTGTATCGTCAGCATATGTTGCAATGTGTGCAATTTGAAAGCTGTGGGTGGTCGTAGAGAAAAAGTAAAATAGGCGAGTTATCTGTTATCTGTTAAGTGTTCCACATGAACACTCTTCTTGTGTCCGCAAAATCCATCAGGTCAGGCTTCTTGTTAGGATCTGTTGGCAAATATGTAGGCTTACCTGGAGAGTTAAGGTCAAGCTTGTTTCTTGGTGTTATTATAGCGATGTACAGCTATCTTTCTTTGGGATGGATGAGTCGAGAGCCCCAATGGGGATGTTTCAAATTGTAATCACCAGCTGCTATAAAACGGTCACCTAATAGGTCAAAGAACTGTACAAATTCATCTTCGGAAATGGAACAGCGTGGTGGGCAGTATACAGCAGATAGGTTTAAGAAACCGCTTTGGGTATCGATGTGTATTGATGTAGCTTGTAAATAGGCTGTTGCGAATGACGGCCACTCATAATGCCTGATGCGTTTCTTGATCAGTGCCGCCAGTGCCGCCATGAGCATTGCCATCAGGGTGGTTTGTTTTATAAAATGTATAGCCATTAAGGTGAAAATGGTTTTGTGTTTGTTAAGTGAGTCGCTGATATAAGCATGGCGGCAATGTCATACTGATCTAGGAACTGCGAGAGCTTGTATTTGTGCTGTGAAATGCCGTTCGCAATCCAGAAACACATTTTTAAGAAAACTTTGAAGCCGATTTTTATTTGATTAATAACTCCAGAAGGAGAGCTCTTGTAGCGTTTGCTGTATTGCTACCATTATGTTGGTTATAGTTACCAGCATTGCTTCTATGCCATTAGACAAGTGTGTGTTTGCAGTCATATGTTTGCCAGTACTTTCTGAACTCTGGTTCAACGATTGTTGCCGCACTGTATCAGCAGTGGTTGGCTGACCTGTCAGCTTGGATGCTGAGACTTAACGCCTGTGCGAAAGAAACTTCTGTGGTCGCGGTCGATGGTATATATGGAGAATTTATTCGGGTTACAAGATTTCAAGCTGCAATTATATGTTGGCCTAGTCGACTTTTCAATTCTTTATATACAGGACAAGTTTTTTGCCTCTTTAATTTGCAGTGTGGTTACAGTATTTTTTGGAGGAATGGTTTTCCTTGTTTATGGGGTAGGCGTCAGTTGAATGTGTATCCTCGCAGGAAACGCAGACTGCGCTTAAAGTGCAGTAAGTTCTCGCGTGACCGTATTCCTGACAATTCATGCATTGTACAGGCCCACAGGGCGCTTGTAACTCATTTTAACATTTTTGACAAATTTGTGAGCGAGTAATTAGCTGTAGGCGCAACAATGGCGGAAATAGATAAAGTGTTGCATTTGCATCTAACTTTGCCGGCATAATATGATGGCGTCATCACGGCAATTGAGACATTATCCAAGCATAATTTATCTTTATCTTTTTATGAAGAACAGACTATTAGACCATGAGGTTAAAATAAAAAGCGAGCATAATGACACAAGTAAAAAAAAATTTAAAGGCATTTGCCTTTAATAATAAAAAATAATAAAAACAAGAAAGGAAGCTAGCCTTGCAGTCATCAAATATGACGAACAAAGTACATAAAGGCTAAACAACATGGAATCTATGACGATTTTTCTATTTATTTTCCATATTTTTTCTGCGACTTTTATATGACAGCTTTATAAAAAAGTCGCCCGATTTTTATGAAACTTACTTTAAAATTTAAAAGTCGTTAAAAAAGTCTAAATTCCAAAAGGCATGATTGTCTGCTGAAAAACAACGATGTTATCTTTTTATTTCCTTTAATTTTATATAGATTTTTTGATGTTTCCTATGGCAGTTATATGAGTAATTTTGATCAAATTTGATCCAAAATTGACTAGTAGTTAGAAAACGCCATCTGGAAGATATCAAGTCAAACAACGTTGTTAGATTTTTTTATTTTATTCTCTCGTATGGGAGCTATCCGATATAATCGGCCGTTCCACCCAGGTCCGACTTATATACTGCGTGCAATAACTACAAAACTTTTGGGAAATTTTTTTGCAAGATAGCTTTAAAACTGAGAGACTAGCTTGCGTAGAAAAAGACAGGAGATCAGACGAACAGACGGACAGACGTACAGACGTATTTGGATTCTGATCGTGATGCTGATCAAGAACATATTTACTTTATGGGGCCTGAGGTGTCTCCTTCTTTGCGTTGCTAACTTCTGACTGAAATAAACCTTTAGCTATCCAATATAGTTGGTCGATCCGGCCCAGCTCGACTTATGTTCTGCGTGCAATAACTACACTTGGGTCAGCAAGATAGCTTTAAAACTGAGAGACTAGTTTACATGGAAACAGTCAGATGGACAAACGGACAAACGTATTTCAATTCTGAACGTGATGCTGATCAAGAATATATAGTATATACTTTATGAGGTCGGTGGTGTATTCTTCACTGCGTTGCAAACATCTTAAAGTCAATTTCGAGTTCTTTGTCCGATATGGATCAGTTAGTAGTTCTAGGTGATTTTAATATACCTGGAACTTCGTGGTCCTCGGATGATAATTCCAATGCCTTACAACCTATAGGCCACAATGAATTCATTGACGGTCTGCCTCACATACCTCTGTGTCAGGTAAACCATGTTCGAAATTCATTACATCGTTTACTTGTTTTGTGCCTTGTCTCAAATCCTGAAATTGTTTTTCTTTCTAAAGCAGCACCACTTACACTGCCTGAAGATCCCTATCACCCTGCTTTCGAGGTGACTATCGACACTGGTATAACAGTTAAAAATAATGCTATAAAGGCAGCCAAGCGAGCTCATTGTTTTCGCAGGGCTAACTTTCTGAGACTTATTCAACTTATATCTGGCAATGGCTGGTCTGATCTCTACTCCTGCCATAATATGCAAGAAGCCATTACAATTTTTTATTCGGCAATCAAATCGTTTTTTAGCTCGTGTGTTCCACTATATATCCCATCAACATCCAATAAACCACCTTGGTTTAGCAAGGAGTTGTCACGCCTTAGGAATTTAAAGTCCAGACTTTATAAAAAATATAAGGTTTCAGGTTGTCGGTATGTTTTTGGAAAATACATAAGAGCTCAGTCAAACTTTACCGTGCTTAACGCTCAGTGTTACAAAAATTATTTAGTCCGTTGCAAGTCCCAGTTTTTACGGGATCCTAAACGGTTTTATAATTTTGTTAACACTAAGCGCAGATCATCTTCCTTTCCGCCTTCGCTTTCGTTTTAAAGTATGATCAAGCAAAAGCAGTATAATGAATACTCCCGTCACTCAAACCTTCAAGCAGACCTAAACAATATTCAAAACTGGTGTCACGACAATTTACTGAAATTAAAAAGCTCTAAGTGCAAGCTGATGACGTTTTGTCGGGTCAATCCGCATAATGTCACCTATTCGCTAAGTGGTAATGCCTTGGAAAGAATAACGCTTGTTGACGATCTTGGCGTCCTCTTGGACCCTAAACTTAAATTCTCTTTTCATATTTCGAACATGGTTAATAAAGCTAGGGGAATGCTTGGATTTATTAAACGATGGTCGAAGGAATTTGAGGATCCTTACGTTATAGTATCGTCTTCTGACTAAGACTAACATTTCTGGCACGAAATTAGATCGTTTAATTTTAAAATCAAAATAAAATTTAACTTTTCTTTCCTTAATTTTTTTCTTTTAAAAATCGCGTCAAAATTATCGCTAATCGTGCCGTACGATACACGGCGGTCGCCCCTCGTTCGGTTGGGCGGGTAGTGGGCCGTGGGACTACTCGCGAAAAAAAAAAAATATATATATAGACTTTTTCATAATAGCGTTTATTTCATAGGGTTCCATAATTTCATTTATATTTTTACACATTACTATTGAACAACTTGGGGATGGGATGGCTTTCATTCGTACAGAGTAAAGTTTTCTGATCGCAGTCAACTTGGTGGCCGCCAGTGCGATCTCCGTTTTCGAATGATTGCAAGTTGACGCACAGCCTCCTCGTGGCACCTCCTGGGTAGCTATCTTAGCATCCTCTAGATAGTGAGCTAATGTGTGCAGCGAGACACTGGGACGTTAAACGTAAAAAAAGAAGCCCAGTGAAGATCAAAGCGAAAGCCTCGGATAAGATCCCCCTTATGTTGACGACCACCGCAAAACGAAAAGGACTACGATTTAAGGATATGCACCTGGAATGTCCGAACCCTTAATTGGGAAGGTGCCCCTATCCAACTGGCAAATGCCTTCGAAAAATTAAAGGCTGACATTACCGCCATCCAGGAAATGAGATGGACAGGACAAGGTTGCTCCAAGCGAGCAAACTGCGATATCTACTACAGCTGCCATGCGGAGAGGCGCGAATTTAGATGCGGATTTGTAGTAAGCCGGAGACTTCGCGACCACGTCTCCAATTTCACCTCAGTGAGTGAACGACTGGCTACAATCAGCGTCAAAGCTAGGTTTTTCAATCTTAGCATGATTTGCGCGAAGGCCCGACGGAGGAGAAAGACGATGCTGTTAAGGATGCATTCTACGCGAGACTCGAGGACACATACGACCGCTGCCCAGACCACGACATGAAGATTATCCTCAGGGACTTCAACGCAAAGGTCCGGCGCGAACGCATCTTTGACCCCACCGTCGGTCAATTCAGCCTCCATGAGACCACCTCGAACAACGGTCTCAGGCTGATTGACTTCGCCGCGGCGCGAAACATGTTAGTGAGTATCACCAGATTTCGGCACCTTAACATCCACAAGGCCACATGGCTGTCCCCTGATCAAAAGACGCGCAACCAGATTGATCACGTTGTGATAGACCGAAGGCATGCCTCAAGCGTGATGGACGTGCGTACGTTTCGTGGAGTCAACATTGACTCGGACCACTACCTTGTCGCAGACAAGATACGCATGCGGCTATGGCGAGCGAAGAACATTCGCCCCATCACGCAACGAAAGCTTGACGTCACTAGGCTGCGATCACAACGGACAGCAATAGCCTACTCCACTCACCTCTCGGAACTGCTCCACCAACCTATCCCTCTCCCTGTTGACGCCGGCGGACTCTGGGCGCACATATCCCACTCCATGCGAGCTCCTGCTGAAACAACCATTGGGTTCAAGCGCCCACCCACACGGAACCAATGGTATGACGAGGAGTGTCGCGTCGCAACTGCGGCAAAAAACGCCGTCCACAGAAAAACGCTGCAGTCTGAACGTTACAGGGAGAAAAGGAAGGAAGAGAGGCGACTTTTCAGATGGAAAAAACGGGAGCAAGAAAAGCGAGAGTGCGAGGAACTTTAGGTGTTACAAGACAGGAATGATGTTCGAAAATTCTACCAACAAGTCAACCGTCTGACACAAGGTTTCAAGACCGGAGCATCTAACTGTCGGGATGAAAATGGAAATCGGGTTACGGATACACAGTGCACGCTGTGCTTATGGAGGGAGCATTTCTCCAAGCTGCTAGCAGGCGATGATGGCACCAATCCCGCCATTGGAGGAAGCACCCCCATACCACCAATCGACGACAATGTGGATATACCACTACCTAGCCATGACGAGGTCCGAGTTGCTATAACGCGGCTCAAAAACAACAAAGCTGCCGGTGCTGATGGACTGCCTGCAGAGTTGTTTAAGGCCGGCGGCGAAGAGCTGATAAGGTGCATGCATCAGCTCTTGTGCAAAATATGGCTAGAACGATTGGAATCTTAGCGTCCTTTGTCCTGTACTGAAGAAAGGTGACCCGACGATATGCGCCAACTACCGGGGAATCAGCCTGATTACCATCTCATACAAGGTCCTATCGAGCGTAATATGTGAACGACTGAAGCCGTATACCAGCACACTGATTGGACCTTATCAGTGCGGCTTCAGACCTGGTAAGTCCACCATAGACCAGATCTTCACATTACACCAAATCCTGGAAAAATCCACGAGAATAACATTGACACACACCATCTCTTTGTCGATTATAAAGCTGCATTCGATAGCCCGCCATAGCCCGAACGCCTATATGCCACCATGTCTGAGTTCGGTATTTCTGCAAAGCTAATACGTCTTTGCAGAATGACATTGAGCAGCACCATCAGCTTTGTCAAGGTAGGAACGAACCTCTCCGAACCTTTTAATACCGTTCAAGGTTTCAGACAAGGCGACCCCCTGTCGTGCGACCTCTTCAATTTAGTGACTGCGGAAAGCCCGTGTACATCTACCTGGGAATATTTTTTATAAAAGTGTCCAGCTCCTTGCGTATGCCGATGATATTGACATCATTGGCCACAGCAAGCGTGATGTCACTGCTGCATTTTCGGCTATCGAAAAAGAGTCCGTAAAAGTGGGTTTGGCGGTAAACGAGGGCAAGACGAAGTATATGCTGTCGACAAGCAGGGAGGCGCGGCGCCTAGACTCCCATGTGGTAGCGGACAGCTATACCTTCGAAGTGGTCAAGGAGTTCACGTACCTTGGCACTGCCATTAACCCCGAAAATGACGTCATCCTGGAGATCAAGCGATGAATCACACTTGCCAATAGGTGCTACTTTGGTCTGAGTAAGCAAATGTGCAATAGAGACCTCTCTCGCCGTACAAAATTAACACTCTACAAGACACTCATCCTACCCGTGCTATTATATGGCGCAGAAGCATGGGTAATGTCACTGACGGATGCAGCAGCGCTTGTAGTGTTCAAAAGAAAAATTCTTCGCAAGATCTTTGGTCCCGTTCGGATTGGGGACGACTTTCGTATTCGGATGAACCACGAGCTGTACGAGTTGTACGACGACGTAGACGTGGTTCGGCGCATCACGATACAACGTCTGCGCTGGCTTGGCCACGTTGTGCGTATGGATTAAGAATCTCCAGCTCAGAAGGTGTTTGAAGCGAGGGTCGACTACGGGCGACGACGAAGGGGACGACCAAAGCTCCGATGGAAGGACCAAGTGGAGAAGAACCTAGCTGCACTGGGTATTTCCGATTGGAGGAGGCGCGCGAGGAGCAGATGCGCCTGGAGGGAGACGCTGAGGCCGGCCAAAACCCGAATCGGGTTGTAGTGCCACCTAATGAAAATTGAACAACTTGTCATTTTAAAGTAAACACTAAGCTCAACACCACGCGCGCTCTAGAAAGCAACTAATAGCCTCTATACCCTTCACTGCTTTTCTCTATTGTAATGCGAAATAAAACAATGTCTCGGTTTTCTAAATTTTCTCCCTGGACGACGTCCAGCATATTGTCCTACAGGCGCCTTATCGGCTCTGATGACAATTTTATGATTATCTGATGGCATGCGGTCTAACGCAGTTTTGAATAATGCAAGAAATTCATTGTGTTGATGGAAAAATGTTTGAAGATGTTCCACAATGGATATTTTCACTGAGTTGTTTTGTGCGCAACGCTGATCGACTTCTCTTGCTGAATTGCCCATAAAATATATTTGCAAAAATGTATAGTCTTCATCAGGCATTGGCAAGAAGGAACCTGTTCGATGATATATTTGACCCTGCATCTGCAAGAATATACATAAATATGTGTAGGATTGCCATCTCTCATGAGCAATTCCAGAAATCTTTATTGTAATTCTTATGAATAGGAGCATTGTCTTGTTGAAAAATCCAAGGAATTGGTCCAAAGAGATCATTTAATTTTGGAAATACGGACTCCAACAATGTTTTGAAGTGATCGCCGTTCATCTTCTGATCGATAAAAATCAAGTCAATTGTTCCATAAAACGTGATGGCACCCCACACCATTACTCAACCTTCTCGGCTGTGGTGGCGGCTTAAATATAGCTCATCTTTTCGCATATCGTGATAATAATATTGAAAGTCATTGGGGCCATCTAAATTAAAACGTTTTTCATCAGTAAAAACAACAGAACTCCAATCATTAGGCCGAGTGTCAGATTGAATTTCCCACGTCATGTATTCTTTCGCAAATCGAAGCCGTTTATCCTTGCGTATTGCATTCAGTGGAGGTTTTTTCTTGATTTTTAGACGCTTTAGGGGGTCTGCATTTCTGATAGTAAAGTAAAAAAGTAAAAACTAAAAAGGAAAGTCGTTTTTTTCAAGTGAAAACGTTAAGATCATGACCTGGCCACCATATTCTCCAGATCTTAACGTAATTGAAAATGTTTGGGGCTGGCTAACGCGGAAGGTATACGAAGGAGGAAAGCAATACGAAGACAAGGAAACATTAACTGCAGCTATTAAACGTGCTTGGAGCGAGATTTCGTTGAAATACATAGATTCCCTGTATTATTCTATGAAGGACAGGATTTATGAAGTTATTGCTAACAAAGGAGGCAGGATTCATTACTGAAATATTTTTTTTTATTTCTAATAAATCAAATATTAACACCAACTAAAAATTTAAGTTAAAAATAAGTTACTTTAAAAAAAAAAAAAATAATTTGTCTAAGTGCGTCTATTCTATTGACCAAGAAAAATGTGCCTTATTTTAAGTTGCTTGAAGAAAATGTTTGAAAACACAACTAATGTTATATTTTTATAATATTTTGAATATTATAATTGAAGTATTATTAAATAGTCAATGTTTTTGCATATTCACTTTTTTTCAATAATCATTAAAATAATAAATATAAATCAAATTTGTTTGAAAAACTGAGTGCGTCTAACCCAAGACCAGCAGTGTATATCAAATGAATTGGAGTCAAGAAGCAATTCTCTACATATTTGGGGGCTCGTCCAGAAAAAATCTACGTAGAAAGTTAACCTGATATGCGGCCAACAAAAACCATTAAGTTTTGTGCTAAAAATCCATCGTTGACGCAGTAAAATGAGAAAAACCAAAGGAAAAAGCAAGAATTTATGAAGAGAAGTGTTTTAATGCAGCAGCAGAGTAAAAGAAGAAAAAGAGAATTTTCATATTTCGCAACCGCCATCAAGCTTTGCGAAATATTGTGAAATTCTGGAGGCGTCGCGTCACTTACAAACTACATAGCAGAGAGAAGCAGAGAGAAGCAGAGAAAAGCCGAGAAAAGTCGAGAGAAGAGGAACGAGGATCAGAAACTAAGCAGAAGGAGAAAAACTAAGAGGAAACAAGAATTTTCGTGTTTCGCAATTCCATAAAACATTGCGAAATACTGCGAGATTCTGCGCACCAACAACGAAGAAGAGAGAAGAGGAACGAAGCAGTGAGAAAGATAAAAAGCTAAGAGGAGAAAAGAATTTGCATATTTCGCAACCGCTATTAAGTATTTCGAAATATTGTAAAATTCTGGAGCTCCACACGCAAAGAAGTTTAAACGGAGGCGAGATATGAAAGCGGTGACGTCATTAATCCGTCGTCGCTTACGGCGATAAAAAATGGCTACAGTGACAGCTTGAGGAGGTGAACATAATCGTGGAAAAGCTGAAGAAGATCAAAAGAGGAAAACAGCCAGAAAGACGAAGCGACAAAGTTCCAGAAGAGGTGTCCTACGAAAGCAGCGATGGCATCAACATCGAGGCACGAGGTGGCAAGCAGTTCAACAGGAGGCGCGCAACGGTTGCGAGACAAATCGCAACGACAACCCAAGCAGTCAAGGCATCCAGGGGTGCATCAACAGAGACGACCGGAAAGAAGCATTTATTTAAATTTCTATATAACTTACTTTATTGCAACTTTAACTATATATTATTCAGATTTAAATTGTTCTTTAGTTTTAAGAGAAAGGTATTCAAAAAATATTAATAGTAGAAATAGTGTTTTAAGAGTTAGATTTCAGTAAGAAGAATATGAATGTTGAAGAGATCACACGATTTTCTGTTGCAGAGCTTAGAGATAAACTTAAAGAATTGAATTTGAAAAGTTCAGGAAACAAACCAGAGTTACAGCAGAGACTAGTATCCTATTTTGCGGGAAATAATATAGACCCAGAGGAAACTTTAGAGCATTCAGAGGACTCATCAGTGTATGAAGAATCACACACACCTAATACTACTTCAACCATGGCGTTTACACTAAGAGACATTGAAGATTCCCTTTCTGCATTTTCTGGAAGATTTTGAATTAAATTTCATTACAGTTGGGTGGACTGATCTTCAAAAATTTATTTACGGCAGGCAGTTAGGAATAAATGATTGGAATTCATTGAAAGAAGCCCTAAGAAATGAGTTTGGAGAAAAGCTCTCAGCAAAACAGGTCCACAAGTTGCTAGAAAACAGAAAGAAAACTCAAAAAGAGAGTTTAATTGAATATTTCTACAGCATAACTGCTTTGGCTAATCAGTCCAAGTTGGATGAGGAAAGCATCATAGATTACATCATAGAGGGTATACCAGACTCAAAGCAAAATAAGAGCTGCTTATACCAAGCTTCTAATCTTAAGGAGTTCCGTGAGAAACTTAAAATTTATGAGAAGATAAGTGCGAGTCAGAGCTATAAGCAGAAGCCAAGGTATGAAATTCCGTTAAACAAAGCAATCCAAGAGACAAGACACATCGCAAAGGACTGTAAAGAAGCAAGCATTAAATGTTTCAAGTGTAACCAGATAGGACACAAGGCAAATCAGTGCGGTACCAGAGAGACTCGTAGGGAAATAAAAAACGAAAATTCCAACCATCAACAACTGTCACAATCGACTTACAATAGAGCATTCAAAAACATTAGTATTGGAAACGGCCAGATTACAGCATTATTTGATTCTGGCAGCGATATTTGTACTATTTGCGAGACAGCTGACATGCGAATCCATCCAGGCATTTTAAAACCAAATATTAAGGAGCTAGTTAGAATCGGAGGCAAAAAGATCTACAATTTAGGCTCGTTTATGATTGCTACGAAGTTGGACGACGTTGCCATTGACATGTGTTTCCATGTGGTCCGTGACAAAGATACTCTTTATGAAGGTGTGATGGGCAGTGATGTTTTGGACAACGTAAACGCAATTATAGGAGCAAAGGGAGTGGTTTTCCATAAAGTATCGTCAGCAAATGTTCATGATCGCACTGTAGTCAAAGATCGAGTAATTAATAACTCTGCTCGGAACAATGAAATAAACATCACTCATCAAAGTGATTATCAAAATGTTGCTGAGAAAGCTTCAACTTTAAATATACCAGACTTGACAGAAACGTTTCATCAGTTAATGACAGCAGATTTTTACGAAGAGATTGTGCCAGATTTAGATCTCATTCACCTGTGCCATGATTTAAAGTCGGAAGTGGTGGATTTAATTAAAACATATCAGCCACGGAAGCCTGAATCAAGCCCAATAGAAATGAAGATTCTTCTGACAGATGAAATTCCAGTTCGAGGATAACGAGAAAGTTGTTAAGCAGATCAAGGATTGGCTCAAGGATGGAATCATTCGTCAAAGTGTTTCGGAATACGCCTCTCCCATTGTCCTGGTGGCCAAAAATGATGGCACTAAAAGGCTCTGTTGTGACTATCGGAAATTGAACCAAAAGATTATTCGCGATAATTTCCCTATGGCGCTGATTGATGACGTGTTGCAGAAGCTTCAAAAAGGAAAAGTATTTTCAACATTGGATTTATCAAATGGATTTTTCCATGTCCACGTACACGAGAGTTCCAGAAAATATACCTCGTTTGTCACTGAAAGCGGACAGTACGAATTCTGCATCGTACCATTTGGAACTTCTAATTCTCCAGCTGTGTTCATGAGGTACATATTTTCTGTACTCAGACCGTTAATTGAAGACGGTACTCTGATTTTGTACAGGGAAGATCTGATAATTCCATCGGAAGATGAGCGTGAAGGACTGGAGAAATTTAAGAGAGTTTTGAGTGTAGCACAAGAGTCAGGTCTACGTATCAAGTGGGATAAGTGTCAGATCTTACAGAAAAGAGTTCAGTTCTTAGGGTATATAGTCGAAAATGCCACTATCCAACCGTCAGCAGAAAGGACGTGGGCGGTCGAAAATTTTCCAGTTCCGCGAGACAAGAAAGGAGTTCAGCGATATCTTGGCCTAACTTCCTATTTTCGGAGATTTGTGAAGGATTTTGCTTTCTTTAAGATTGGCGAAGAAGAGTTAGCATCGTTTAACCAGTTAAAACTATACTTATCTAGATCTGCAGTATTAAAGTTATTCGACCAAAAGAGTGCCACAGAAGTGCATTGTGATGCAAGCATGTACGGTAGAGTACATGAGCCGCAGGACAACAGAAACCGAAGAGAAATATCCATCTTATGAGCTAGAAGTACTCGCTATAGTACAGGCTCTAAGGAAATGGAGAATTTACTTGCTCTCAAGCACGAAATTTTTCACAAGGACACGATAAAAGAGCTTATCGTAATTCCGTCAGCCATGGAAGTCGAAATAATCCGCACGGCTCACCGAGAATGACACTTTGGAGTCAAGAAGACGATCGATCTGATTCAGCGTGATTATTATGTCCCAGAACTAGATAGAAAAGCTCAAGCAATTGTGAAGACTTGTATAGAATGTATAGTTGGTGAGGCGAAGCATGGGAAAAAGGAGGGTTATCTTAATACTATAAACAAATCAGATAAATCTTTACAAACATACCACATCGACCACGTTGGTCCGATGGACTTGACAAAAAAGCAATACAATCAAATCCTAGTAGTAGTCGACGCTTTTTCTAAGTTTGTGTGGCTTTATCCCACCAAAAGCACCGGCGCCGATGAGGTCGTGGACAGACTACGAAGGCAATCGGGAGTATTCGGTAATCCAAGTCGCTTGATAACAGGAACAGCGTTTACAGCGAATGTCTTTGAGGAATCTTGCAAGGATAACAATATTCAACATTTGTTAGTAGCCACAGGAGTGCCTCGCGGCAACGGCCAAGTTGAGCGTATCAACCGGATTGTCATCACCCTACTGACCAAACTTTGTGCAGAAGACCCGAAAGCCTGGTACAAACACGTAGGAAGACTTCAACAGTTTATAAACTCTTCACCACCTAGAAGTACTAAACTATCTCCGTTTAAAATCTTAACTGGAATAAACATGAAGACTAAGTACGATATTGATTTGGGAAATTTACTGGAAGAAGACTATTTAAGCGAGTTGCAAGAAGTAAAAAAAAATATTCGTCGAGAAGCCAAGGAAAACATCTCAAAGATTCAGGATGAAAATAGCAAGGCATATAACAAGTCTAGGAAACCAGAAACTATTGGGGATTTAGTCGCTATCAAACGTACGCAGTTTGGAACCGGATTGAAGCTGAAGAAGGACCCTATGTCGTTATACGCAAGTTAAGACATGGAAGATATCTCATGGAAAAGGTTAGAGATGATGAAGGTCCTATCAAGACAAATACAGTTGCGGAATACATGAAACTATGGTCGCCGTCATTCGGGACGAATGAATTGCAGAATAGCCGAATGTAGGATTGCCATCTCTCATGAGCGATTCCAGAAATCTTTATTTAACAGAACATCTGATTCTTAGCATTAGGTTTAACAGAAGGGAGCGTCAAGAGAAGGAAATATAAGAAGCTGAGAGAGTAGAGAATTAGCTTGGAAGGAAGAAGGTCGTGTGTTCTCGAAGAAAAAAAATGTAAAACGAAGTTGAAAAACTGTAAAAGCTACATATCATATTTATATTAATTAAAGTGCTTATATTATTATCAGGGCTAACAGAGTTTTGTTCTTAAAAACGTAAGAATATGTATGGATTTATGGACGAAAAAATAGAGAAATATGGACGAAATATGGACGAAAAAGTTGACAAATATGGAATAAAATGGATAAATATGGATAAATATAGGTAGTATACGAAAATAGGGATAAATATAGGTATAAAAATGGATAAATGTAGACGATTATATCGATCATATTAACTTTTTATGACAATGAACAATTAGAAATCACTACAAACAAAAGTACGCCGTTTGTCTCAAAGATCATTGCAGAACAATATGACATGTTGTGTCAGATTAGTAAAAACAAAACTACGGCGTTTGTCACTCAATATGTGTTTATATGATGAAAATGAACGCTCAACATCGCAAGATGTAACAGGAGCATTTGCATATGCATTCAGTTCAGCAGGTGATAAATTCAGGATAAGATCGTCACCTTCTGTAGAACTATCAATGAGATTTCCTGCTAACATTCGCGATATGTCCTGAAGAATTCGCAGATTCATATTTGATACATTCGATGATACATATTTTGATTGATTAACGACGCAACGATGTTTTGTTTACATTATTTATTATCGAGTATAAGGCAAACGACAGAAATTTCATAATATTTGAGCCAAACTTATTTTTCTACAGGTTTTCAGACACTTTAATGCTCAAAATATGGATTTATTGAAGTGATTGTGTAAAATATGGATTTATAGGAAAAAAGGCGAAAATATGGAAATAAATATTTTTTCATTTAAAAACATAACTCTGTTAGCCCTGATTATTATACATATATCAAATGAATTGGAGTCAAGAAGCAATTTTCTACATATGTATTTCGGTAATTGTATAGAAAATTGTAGAACACTTTGTAAACACATTTACACAACACTGACTCAGCTACATGGTTGTAAAACTAAATAAAATTGTTTGCCATTATACTTACTTACCTTGAAAGTAGGCTTAAAACTGTCTCGAAATTTTTTTGTTGCGCCAAATAATGTCATTTGAAAGCAATTATTGTATTGCTGTATATGAGTCAAAAAATGATTCGAATCCGGCCCATTTCCGGAAACCAATGAATGTAGTGGCTCTGGTGGTGGTACCAATGGCGTCAACTTGACTTGGCCGCTGGCGCAACACAATCCAGGGGCTTCATTTTTGAACTTCAATGCATTGCAATGTGGACACACAATATTCATTAGTCCAATAGCAACGATTTGCTCTGAACTGTAATCAATTGCCACATTATAACAGAATGCAGCTCTATAGAGATTAAACACAACATTTCTACATATGTTGATTTCGATTCCGTTGAAGTTAATTTCGCGCTTCGCGTTGCTCATCAGTTTGAGTTGCTCTTACATATATGTATATCTTTGACTCGCCGTATTTCTAGTTCTGCGGCCTATACTTGTACGTCTGGTTTGTGGCATTGTTAAAAACGAAAATCTTACTGAAAATAGACCTATGTTCCAACAACGTCGTCTTCCAAACTTGACTTTATAATTTCTGCCGTTCAGCCGTTTAGGAGAAGTTCAATGACTGACACCAAAATTACAAAAACTTTACTTCAATTCAATTCACCAAAACCACAAAAATTGAGTTAAAATGCTATGGTAGCGTGTGTTTGCCAGTGTGATGAGGTAGTAACTCACTTTATATGCGATTTTTGGTATGTCGAACGGGATAAAACGTATCATGTGTCCTTCTCCTGGCTCTAAGCTACCTCCCTACCAATTTTCAGGCAAATCGGTCAAGCCGTTTTTATGTGATGCGATTCCGTACATTTTTTGTCTCCATTTTTATATATATAGATAACATTTAAAACTCGAACAAAATCAACCTCGATTGCAATGAGTCTAAACGACTTTCGCACACAACGTCAACGTGAGCAAAACGAGAGATGGCTCTCAGTACAAAGAAACAACGCTTACTGCACTTTCAAAGCAACCGAAAGTAATGCAAGCTCATCCCAAACACGGTCAATTACCCCAAACTTGAGCGAATACTTAAAAGTAGAGAGCGAGAGAGCGCGTTCTTGCTCCCCCTCGCTACCATCGATGTGTCTGCAGCCAAAGAGCGCAGTAACTAGCACCGCAACTTCTTTGACAACGTCAACCGTAACAACAACAACCACCGCAACTGTAACGACAGCGTGTTTAACGACGTCATCAGCTAGCAACGCAAACATTAACACTTCTGCCGCTGCGCTGCCCGAAAAAGAGAACAAATCCAAAGAAAATATTAAGCCGGCTGTGCAGACTGGTATGGATCGCTACATTCAAATCAAAAGGAAGCTGAGCCCCCTAAACTCTCAACGCAAAATAACCCGTGACAATGCTAACATAGCTGCAATAGAAACGCCTACGAACTCAAACCGTTTTAAATTCTTGGCAGACTATGAGGAAGACGCCGAATCTACAGAAGTCGAAAAAAGGAAGCCTAAGCCCCCGCCAATTTACATACGAGAAAAAAGTTTCAACGTTATTGTCAACAAAATTATAGAGCTTATTGGCAAGGACAACTTTCACATAATACCACTCGTAAAGGGCAACATCCAGGAAAGAAAAGTTCAAACGAAGTCTGAAGATAATTACAGAGTATTATCGAAATACCTCACCGACAAAAAAAAAAGCACTTTTATCAGCTGAAAAGCAGCAAGGGCCTGCAAGTCGTACTTAAGGGCATAGAGTCCGAAGTATCGCCTGCAGAGATAACAAAGGCGCTACAAGAGAAGGGCTTTAGCGCTAAGACAGTCTTCAATATCCTTAACAGGGATAGAAAGCCACAGCCACTCTTTAAGGTTGAGCTCGAACCACAAAATACGCCCCTAAAGAAATACGAAGTGCACCCTATATACAATCTTCAGTTCCTGCCGCACAAACGCAATGGCACGGTACAATGTGCGAACTGCCAAGAATATGGCCATACAGGGTCTTACTATAAACTGCGCCCGGTGTGTGTAGTTTGTGGTGAGCTTCATGACTCCGCACACTGCCCAGCCAGTAAAGATGACCAGAACTCGAAAAAGTGCGGCAACTGCGGTGGAAATCACACTGCTAACTATAGAGGTTGTCCAGTTTACAAGGAGCTGAAAAGTCGCATCCACCAGAGGGAACCTACTGCCCGCAGCCAAAATAATCAGTTCATAGCCTCCAGGTCAAACCCTGAAGTCTTCTTCTTGACTGCAGCCAGATCCTCACTAGGACCCATAAACTCTGCCAAAAATGTCACATACGCAAGCGCTTTAAAATCAGGACTGGCTACCACAGCCCCAAAAATCTCACTGCCGCAATCAGCACACCAAGAACCGAACACGGCTCAGCAGCATCAACCGCCGGAGCAGCCAAAAAGTAACTTTGAAACTTTGATATACAGTCTACAACAAAGCCTTACGGAGTTTATGTCGTTTATGCGTACAACTATGGAAGATCTAATGCGAAACCAAAATCTACTTATACAAATGCTGGTTTCACAACAATCCAAATAATGACTTCCCTACGAATATCTACGTGGAACGCTAACGGCGTTTCGCAGCATAAACTCGAGTTTGCGCAATTCCCACTAGACAATCAAATCGACGTAATGCTGCTTTCAGAAATACATCTTACAAACAGATGCAATTTCCAACTACGAGGATATTCATTCTATGGAACAAATCATCCAGATGGTAAAGCACACGGCGGGACTGGAATTTTAATCAGAAGCCGTATTAAGCACCATTATCATCCGAAATTTGCTAAAAACTACCTACAGGCCACATCAATAAATATACACCTAAATATGTTTTGAGTGCTACAAAGTGATGAAAATGAAAGCGGCGAAGTCTCTATTGCTCTGCCCATATTGCAGGCAAATAGTAGACAGCCAAATCAAAGTTTATCAATAATGTTTAAATGAAATAAATGACATGTTAACACAATTTTGTATTTAAATTTACTTTATTTAAGCGCAAGCAAAATTTTTGCCTGCGGCGCTTCTTACGCTATTGAGCACTCGATTCCCACGATTAATTATGCTGGGCGGCTATTTATACCAGGTATTTCATTACTATTAGGTTCGGGATGCTCCCTCCTGAGTCGATTGACTCTGTACCCGGCTCTTGGATCTCTTCTGATCCGCACTTACATGCATCCATTTATACCAGGTATTTCATTATTATTAGGTTCGGGCGTCAATGCACTTCTCACAGTGTCATAAGGCCCACAAGAAAAATGACATAGCGCCCGCGGGCGATATGACACTTTCAGAAAGTGACGGAACGCCCGCGGGCGCTATGACACTGGGCGTTATGCCATGCACCCATCATATGAACCCCAGCCTCAACATGAGCCAATCGAGTTTCGCCCAAACGAAATCGTTAACATCATCAACTGAATCCGAAAAAATCCCCGGGCTGCGACCTCACAACTCCCAATATGACCATTGAGCTTCCATACTGCGCCGTTTGCACTCTCACCCAGCTATTTAATGCCATCGCAAAACTTGGCCACTCTTCAGTGAGATGGAAAAAGTCAATTATAATAATGATAGCAAAGCCGGGGAAAGACCACACTACCCCACGTCGTATAGACCTATAAGCCTACTCTCTTGCCTATCCAAACTCTTTGAAAAACATACCTGAGAATGCAGGAAGGTATCCCGTCACACCAATTTGGGTTTCGTGAAAAGCATGGAACAATTGAGCAGGTCAACCGAATAACATCCAAAATTCGGAACCCGTTCGAAAAACGGGAGTACTGTACTGCCATATTTTTAGATGTCTCTCAAGCATTTGATAGAGTCTGGCTAGAAGGTCTAATGTACAAGATCAAGACAATGCTCCCCTACAGCACCCACAAGATTTTAGAGTCTTACCTTAACGACAGAAAATTTGTCGTGAGGTGCAACACTGCTATATCTGACGATTACACTGTTGGAGCTGGAGTTCCTCAAGGTAGCGTGCTAGGGCCAATATTATATGTCCTGTACACAGCAGATATCCCGACAAGCACACGTCTAACAACATCCACGTTTGCCGATGAGACAGCTATTCTTAGCCGCTCAAAATGCCCGATTCAAGCAACTGCGCAGCTAGCTCTTCATTTGATCGATGTTGAAAAGCGGCTGTCAGATTGGCGAATTAAAGTGAACGAACTAAAATGCAAGCACGTTACGTTCACTCTGAACAGGCAAAACTGCCCGCCGATTACATTAAACAACACCCTACTCCCACAAGCAAACGAAGTAACATACCTAGGAGTACATCTCGACAGAAGACTCACATGGCGCCGGCACATTGAAGCCAAAAGAACACACCTAAAGCTAAAAGCCAGCAGCCTTTATTGGCTTATCAACGCTCGGTCAAAGTTCAGTCGAAGATCTTGAGAACAATCACCGGGGCACCGTGGTACGTTCGCAACGAAAACGTACACCGCGACTTGAACATTCTACCAGTCAAAGAAGTGATCGCTGAACAGAAGGCAAAGTACTTAACCAAGCTATCGGTGCACCCTAACCACCTGGCGAGAGGTCTAACAAGGTTGAGCAACCAATCACGCCTTCGTCGCAATGACTTACCCACCCAGCGAACGACCTGAGGGACGCGCAACCAGAATGCAGTCTTAGTATACTGCTAGTTAAATTTTAATGTTAAGATTCGCCAACTTATTGTTAGTCTCAAAATTAAGAGTAGATTCAATAAATAAAAGCAAAGCTATATAAAAAAAAAAAAAAAAAATACCTTCACGGTGCCCAAATAAAATAATCACAAATTTAGTTAATAAAATGCACTTATTTATTATTTGGCACCAAGGCCTTAAATGTATAAAGTTATTGTTTGTTGTTGAGTTGGTTAGGCAGGCAGACCGAATTGTCTGTGCCTTTTTACAGCGATAAGGTATGTTGGGCAGGCAGACCGATTTGTCTGTGCCTTTTTGCAGCGAAAAGGTATATTAGCAGGCAGACCGATTTGTCTGTGCTTTAGACGAAAGTACATAAAGCCGAGATTTGGCAGGCGATCAGCGATCGTGCCTTGTGTAAGCGAGTACCAAAATCGAACTATATACCAGCTTGCCGTGGACAAGGCCAGGAAGCGATAAGCGAAAAAGTGCAAAGGTAGTTAGCAATGACAATCAAAACAGTGTTGCCGCGCAGGGCAAATACTTTGGTTTTACGTTACGATTTGAAATTAGTGGTTTGATTTAGGCTGCGGCATGACCGAACATACTCCCCCGTTGGAAGACGTGGGCTTTCAACCAGATCCAGCTTCGGAAGCACGCACAATTGGCGGACAGCTCTGCGAGTGACTCCAGTTGAAGTTCGTATTACTGCCACACGAGAAACTCCATCGGATCCGGGCACCAATTCCATGACCCGGGCTAATGGCCATTTAAGTGGAGGCAAAATCTCATTCTGGACCAAGACGATATCGTTGATTTGCAGCACAGGTTTGGGAGTGCGCCGCTTTGACCGTTGCTGTAACAGGGTCAAGTACTCTTCACGCCACCCTGACCAGAAGATTTGTTGGAAGTAGGAAATTCTCTTCCAGCGGTCCAAACGATTGAAGTTCAGCTTTGTGACGTCAGGCTCAGAATACAACACCAGTGGAACTGTGCCAAGAAAGTGTGCAGAAGTTAGCGCCTCAAGATCTGCCGGATTCTCTGAAAGAGGGAGTAAAGGCCGTGAGTTTACAATCGCCGCAATGTGGCAAATGAGAGTGCGTAATTCATCGAACGATAATAACGATGGGCCAACAGAACGGTAGAAATGAAATTTGGCCGTTTTTACTGCAGCCTCCCAGAGACCTCCAAAGTGAGGTGAACGAGAGGGAATAAAACGCACCTCAATCGAATCTTCCAAGCAGAATTCTTCAATCGCTCGAATGTGGGGGCTCGATAAGAATAGATTCTTCAGCTCAGCTAGCTCGTTCTTGGCTCCAACGAAGTTCGTGGCATTATCCGACCATATTCGGACAGGTTTGCCTCTAGTGAGAATAAACCGCTTCAGTGCTCCCAAATATTCTTGTGTCGAAAGATGAAAACGCAGACGTACGTTGTCACAGGCACCTTGCTTCGAACTCCGGTTTTGTAATAAAACGTAACGTAGACGTGGCGTTTACACGATCCTTGGGCAAGTCAGCCATTATGTGTTGAGAAAGCTGTGGTTTGGCACGAAAGCAAATGACGCATTTTGACGTTGCAGCTGACACTGTTTTCCGGCCACCTATCGGCCAAAACTGAAGGCGCATGTGAGCGAGCAGTGCTCGTAGACCAGTATAATGGCACGTGTAACTGGATGCTGGCATGGCAGTATGCTGCGCATTGTAATCCAAGGACGAATTCTGTAGACGGCCACCAACTCGCATCAGACCGAAGCTATCGATGAATGGCAAAAGAGAGGACAACGGGCTGGATGATGAAATTTGCTGCTTAGAATGCAGTCTCCAGTAGTCATCAGCCAGGTTGCTCATTTGGATACATCTGATGAGCATCTGAGTGCCCATTTTGACATCTTCGAAGGTGTGCAAATTTGTAAACATATCCAAAGGTGTGGGTCATATTTAGCCAGGAATTCAAAAACTTGCATTTTAAAGTCAGATCCACTTCGGTAGAGGCGCCAACAAAAATGCGCTTTCTGAGCTCGGGCAGAGTCTTCACAGGGAAACAAGATTCAGGCCAATCGTGCTGATTCTTGAGAAGAAACGCTGGGCCTCTGAACCAAAGAGCAGATTCAAGAACCTCAGTCGGGGAAGCACCTCTTGACAAGATGTCGGCTGGATTGCAGTCAGTCGGTACATAGCGCCAATTAATGCCACTGGATAGCTCTTAAATTAAAGAAATTCGATTAGCAATAAATACTTGGAAACGTGAAGGTTCATCGCTTCTCTATGATAAAGCTACAGCGGAATCCGACCAGCAATAAAACGGGCAATCGAAGAGATCCATGTTGCGTACGTCCCGCATCAGCTGGACCAGTAACACGGCAGCGCACAGCTCCAATTTGGGAACTGTGAGAGTCTTCAAAGGTGCCACACGGGACTTTGAACAAAACAGATGCATTTCTCGCTTGCCCTCAGCTATTGAAACGAGATAAATGCATCCCCCATAGGCGTCGATGCTGGCGTCACAGAATCCGTGAATCTCAATAGCACCATTTGGATGCAGCGCACGTCGAGGAAACTTTATTTGCTGGGTTCGACTAATGTCGGATGACAACTTCAGCCACGATGTGTTGAGTGCCTCAGGAAAGCGCTCATCCCAACTCTTTTCTCCAGACCTCTTGCAGGAAGTTTTTGGCTTGGCAACTACAAGACCAATGAGACCAAGAGGATCGTAAGTCCGAGCAATTGTGGACAACACCAGTCGCTTACAAGGCTTTGGAGAGACCTGTATGGTAGAAAAAGAGAAACGAAACACATCCGTTGCAGGGTCCCAAGAAAGACCGAGCGTCTTGTCGCTGCCATCGTCAATCTTCAGGAATGTTTCCTTTTCCAAGTCAGGAATTTGATCACGGACGTCGTAGATTTCGGGGACCTCCTGTGTTGATTGCCCTCCTATGATCAGATCGTCAACGTAGAAGTCTCGCAAAATGGTTTTAGACCCGATTGGAAATGTACTCTTCTCATCACTCGCCAGTTGATGCATCGTTCGAACGGATAAAAAGGTTAGTTCAGCCACGGGAGCTCGCTGAACCGCGGACGAAGGCTGAGAGCCAGGGTGCAAAGGGCTATGATGCTTGGACCAGGGTTGCCAACTCTACGTCTTTTTACGTAGATCTACGTACTTTAAGCCTTTCTTGCAAACCTACGAACTTAAGTCCCAGAATCTACGTATTTTCTATCAAAATTGTTCAAATTTGCAAAATAGACTGAATGGGCATAATTACCTTTATTTTCGCGAAAAAAATTAATAAACGTTCCGTTTCATACTAACGGGCACCCCTAGCCTCTTGTTTAACTTGTTTAAATTAACTACAGGTGGTATAGGTTTACCAGAATCTCGTGGCAAATAAGCCAAACTTTATACACAAGTATATTAAAATCCATTCATTATTTAGCCTTATTTATTTCATACTCTATGTGCCAATATATAAATATCTATATACACAGATCATTATATTTATATTTGCATGTAAAGTTTGGCTTATTTGCCATGAGATTCTGGTAGATCTATAATTCAAAGATTTTTTTTATTTTTAAATTTGTTGTTTGTTTGCTGTCTACTACTTTTAGGGTAATATAAATTGTCATTTTATTTACTTTTACCTACCCTACTCTCTTAATTTCCCTCAGAAAAAAGTACGTAGATCTACGTATTTTCTATATGGCAATTTCACATTTCTACATAACTTTCTTTGTCTGACCTACGCCTTTTTATAAATCCGAGTTGGCAACCCTGGCTTGGACCCTTTTCGCTTACGCAATTCAATATTCAATTTTGTTTTTGTTGAAATGAAAAGCTCCTCGAAGTCATCGCGCACTATACTACCAATTTCATTGAAGTCCAGCTGTTCAAGTCTGTCGTGGATCTGGAAAAAGGCAGTCTTGATCTCGTCCAGGCGTTGAACACGAAGCTCCAATTCCTCCTCGCACATTTCCTGGAGCTTGTCGGCAGTCAGGGCCTTCTCGAAGGCTTTCTTTTTAGAAAGCATTGACTCAGCCTTCAACTTGAAACATTTTGCTCCCGCAACTGGAGCAGAAAGCGTTTGGTTCGTTGACATTTTATTAAAATTGATTTTAATTGCTTCGAGAATTTATCACTTGCACACTAAACAAGTTCCACTGTGCAATGATTAGCGCCAAAATTCTAAGCCAGCGAAAACGAAGCGAAATCTATGCGTAAGTCTATTGCATATGCAATGTAGGCAATGAACCCGCGCACAAAAGTTTTGTCGCCGCTGTAAAACGTTTAAAGCGGGAACGACGGCACAAAAGAAAACGAAAATTCACTTTACAATGCGCGGGGGCGGGTGTGTGCGAAGGTCTAGCGGAGTTTTCAGCTTGCGTATGTTCTGCTGTTATGTACTTGCACGATCACCAACTTTAAACCGAAACGAAAATAATAAATTATTTGTTTGGTTGTTCTTTAGTTTTAGATGGTTAGAATTTCTATTGTTTCACAATCACGTCGGGGTCACCAAAATGTTGGGTCAGTAAGCTTTTTTACTAACCATTACCTTGACTGTGCCCCAATTAAAATAATCACAAATTTAGTTCATAAAATTCACTTATTTATTATTTGGCACCAAGGCCTTAAATGTACAAAGTTAGTTTGTTGTAGATTTAGTTAGGCAGGCAGACCGAATTGTCTGTGCCTTTTTACAGCGATAAGGTATGTTGGGCAGGCAGACCGATTTGTCTGTGCCTTTTTGCAGCGAAAAGGTATATTAGCAGGGAGACTGATTTGTCTGTGGTTTAGACGAAAGCATATAAAGCCGAGGTTTGGCAGGCGATCAGCGATCGTGCCTTGTGTAAGCGAGTACCAAAATCGAACTATATAGCAGCTTGCCGTGGACAAGGCCAGGAAGCGATAAGCGAAAAAGTGCAAAGGTAGTTAACAATGACAATCAAAACAGTGTTGCCGCGCAGGGAAAATAGCAAAACAAAAGGAGAACATCGAGAATTTGGTTTTACGCTACGATTTGAAATTAGTGGTTTGATTTAGGCTGCGGCATGACCGAACAGTGGGTTTTAAATGTATAATCAAGAACAAGCTATATTTTAATTTAAATTATGAATTTAATGAGAGAATTTAATGACAACAGGGTGGCATTTTAGGCTTTTAAATAGGTTTTTACGCATTGTTCGCACGACCTTTTATTTGTGTTCCATGCGACGCGTTGTAAAGTTGGGCCCAAGTTCACATGGTCGTTGAGGAGCTGTTGGTCAAAATATTTCATAAAACCTACATTAAATGACCTATACAAATACCACACTCATGTCAATCAGCGAGTTCTCAAAGACAATTTAAATGATACACGATGGGGACTCCTAACGGACGATCATCGATCGCTAGACGTTGTGAGATGGGACGTCCTCGTTTAGATCTAGAATGTCCTCGACCCACGGCCAACGATTGTCCTTGCAGCTCCTTACTGCGGCAAGATCCGGGTTGTTGCTGTTGCTTTGTTGTTGCTTTCTGCACCTTCGTAGTGAAGCGATCCTGAGTTTCATAGGGTTTCGCTGGGTATGTACTCCGCGTTGAATAATAATGACCTCGGCTTTGAACTGCCAGAGTCCAAATGCCAACATGCGTTGGCGGTTGCGTTATCACGCCGCCGGAGGCTATGTTCTCCTCTGGACCACTTTACCAAGAATTTGGGCAATGGAGCTGGCGTAAGACGTTCAGACTGTAACCGGCCTAATGTAGGAAAAGACTCCCTCAGCGGGGTCTACAGGTATACGCCTGACGTCACGCCTTCTTATGGCGATCCCTAAGAAAAAATCGGTTAAATTGGGGACCCACTAATTTGGTATTTGTTTCCCTTGCACTCACTCTCATAAATTCACTAGTTATTATTAATAACCGCCTGGTTATTTTAATTCACCAAAGATCAAGATTATATAATATAAAGGAAGCTGCCGCACTAACCAAGACCGAAAAAAGCGCGCCAATCGAATGTGAAAGTTTGGCTGACAGTTTTCTTCGATTGCAGGGGCGTGGTGCATCATGAGTTCTGGCCAAAGGGAGGAACGGTCAAAAAGGATTATTACCTGCAAGTTATGCGCAATTTGCGCGAAGCAATCCGCCAGAAACGCCCGGATTTGTGGAAGAACAAAAATTGGCTTTTGCACCACGATAACGCCCCTGCTCACACAACGTTGCTTGTGCGCGACTTTTTGGCTAAAAACAACACACTTATGATGCCGCAGCCACCGTATTCCCCAGATCTGGCCCCCTGTGACTTTTTCTTGTTTCCTAAACTGAAGAGGCCCATGAAAGGACGACGGTACGCTACGCTTAACGGGATAAAGACGGCATCGAAGGAGGAGCTGAGCAAGATAAAAAAAATGATTTTTTGAAGTGCTTCGAAGATTGGAAAAACCGTTGGCACAAGTGCATAATATCTCATGGGGATTACTTTGAAGGGGACAAAATAGATATTCATTAATAAATAAATAATTTTTGAAAAATCACAAAATTCGCGGTACTTTTTGAATACACCTCGTATGTCGAACAAAATGCATAAAGGCTAAAAAACATCGAAGCTATGACGGGTTTTCTATTCATTTTCCATATTTTCGTCTATTGTTTATATGGCAGCTATATGATATTATTTTCCGATTTTGATAAAATTTAATTTTTAATTCAAGAGTCGCTAGAAAACTCTATATTCCAAAAATCATGCTTGTCTGAGTAAAAACCAAGATGTTATAGTTTTATTTCCGTTATTTCTATAAATATTGGGTTGGCAAGAAAGTAATGTCGTTTTTTTAGTAATCGTTTTTAATCTAATTTATTTACGACTAATCGAGCACCAGGGTCACACTTTTTAGTATCGTTTTAAAGCTTATTGTCTTAGGTACTATCGACGAAAATTTGGTAATTATTCGATTACACTTGTGGAAGCCCAGCAGGTAGAGCGCTGGCCTCCGGTCCGGAAGGCCCGGGTTCAAGTCGATCCCCAGGCTCCCTGAGAAAAAGAAACGGTTTCTTTTTCCAAATCTCCACCACTTCTATGCTCTATCGCTCACTTAACATTAGTAACAAATTTCGGCTCCCCGGACCCGCACACCCCCTCGTCCACGTTACTATGGACCCAACAATAGAATTTTCGTCACTCCTAGATGGCGCCAGGTGGCAACCCCACCGCTAGGATAAGTCGCTACTGGCTTATCACCGGTGCGATCGAAAATCAATGATAATGAATCCTCTACAAGAAATTGTAGAGGCTCTAAGCTCCCGGGTGGAGTAAAAGAGTGTAAATTTATAGCAAATTAAACATGGAGGACCAAAGTGAGCATTTTCGGCATGTTTTGCAGTTTTAACTTCCAAAAAGGAAAAAAGCTGTCGAAGCTCGCGAAAAATTGTGCGAAGTGTATGGTAAAGATGCCATGAGTGATCGCCAATGTCAGCGCTGGTTTGCCAAATTCAGGCTTGGAGATTTTGGAGTTAAAGACGCCCCACGTTCTGGTCGACCATCGGCCGTTTTGACGAACAAATTCAGGCTTTGCTGGATGAAAACCGGCGTTATTCAACGCGGGAGATGTCAGAGAAGCTCAGTATGTCGCATACAACGGTTGAAAACCATTTGAAGAAACTTGGCTACGTAGGCAAACTCGATGTTTGGGTTCCGCACAACTTAAAGAAAATTCACCTAACTAAGCGTATCAACATCTGCTATTCTCTGCTGCAACGGATTAAAAACGATCCTTTTTTGAATCGGATCATTACTGGCGACGAAAAGTGGGTTGTTTACAATAATGTCCAACGAAAAAGATCATGGAGCAAGAAAGATGAGCCAGCCCAAGCCACATCAAAGGCCGATATCCATCAGAGGAAAGTTATGCTGTCTGTTTGGTGGAATTGGAAGAGTGTAGTGCACTTTGAGCTGCTGGGACGGAATGAAACCATCAATTCAGATGTGTACTGTCGCCAGCTATTCAATTTGGCGGAAAAAATTAAAGAAAAGGAGCCGGCACTAGCTAATCGGTAGGCCCCACACATCTTTGGTCACTCGGCAAAAATTAACGGAGCTGAATTGGGAAGTGCTACCACATCCACCTTATAGTCCGAACTTAGCACCTTCAGATTACCATGTGTTTCGCTCTCAACAAAACTCGTTGAATGGTAAAAACTTTGATTCAGATGAGGCTGTCGGAAGCCACTTGTCTCGATTCTTTGCTGGAAAAGACCAAAAGTTCTTCGAGCGCGGATTTATGCAGCTGCCCGAAAGATGGTCATTAGTGGTCGAACAAAACGGCCAATACATAATTGATTAATTATAAGTCCTGATATAAATAAATCATCTTTGAAAATATTGAAAAAAACGACATGACTTTCTTGCCAACCCAATATATTTTTCGATCTTACCTATGACAGCTATATGACAACGTTGTCGGATTTTAATGAAATTTTTTTCTCGATTCAAGGGTTATTAAATCTCCATATTTTGAAAATCATGCTCGTGGAATTAAAAACAACAATGTTATAATTGTTTTGTTCCATTATTTATATTTTTTTTCGATATTTCCCATGACAGCTATATGATAGAGTTATCCGAATTCGATAAAATTTAATTTGAAATTAAAAAGTAGTTAGAAAATGCCATCTGGAAGAAATCAAGTCGATCTGATTAAAATTAACGGTGTGAGATTTTTTTTATTTCATTCTCTCGTATGCATACGTATGGGAGCTTACCAATATAGTCGGCCTATTCTTATACTTATATAGACTTATATACTGCGTGCAATAACTACTCAACTTTTGGTAAAGTTTCAGAAAGATAGCTTAAAAACTGACAGACTAGTTTACATAGAAACAGACAGACGGACAGACGGACCGACGGACAGACGGACCGACGGACCGACGGACAGACGGACAGACGGACAGACGGACAGACGGACAGGCGGACAGACGGACAGACGGACAGACATACCTATTTCGATTCAGATGGTGATGCTGATCAAAAATATATACACTTTATGGGGTCTTAGGTGTCTCCTTCACTGCGTTGCAAACTTCTGACTGAAATTATAATACCCTTTTGCTCTGCAAGGGTATAAAAATCAAATTTTAAATATTCACTCTTACACACTTTGGTATAATTGATACGGCAAATACGGCGGTAGCTACGCCCCTGTTAAAGACCTCAACCTGTACAGACATTCGTCTACGTACATGGAGTCTTTTGATCCATCGATCTTTTTTTTTTAAACGCCAACTGGCCAGAATATTTGCAGCCTTCTCTGGTGCCACTGATCTATGAGATGCGCTGCTAAATTGATTTCCTAATCCTTCTGCGTTTCTTTGTGAATGTTGATTGCTTTGTACTTCATTTTGAGGATCCGGTTGTTGCGGCTGTGTCGGAGTTAATTCCGCACCTAATGTAAGTCTTCCTAGTTGTGCTCTAAGACTCTCTTCTATAGTCCTTTTTACGAATGAACTAAGTTCTGTCATCATGTCGTTTTGCTGGCCTTTTATAATAGCATGAATAACGTTTGAAGTATTCTCGCTCTCAGCTCCTTCTTGAGAGTAAGGTGCTGTACTTGCAACTGAGTTATCTCTTCCGTTTCGAGTCTGTGATCTGGTTCTCATCGTCCTGGGATCGAAATCTGTACGGTTTTGTCGCGACTTAGCCCCTGGTCCCCTTCCTCGACCTCTAGGTCTTTGTTCGGGAGATAGAAATTCAAAATTGCAATTAAACTGCGTTGTAGTTAATGTCTCTTTACAGATGCCGCAAAATTCGGGGGCAGGTTCCCCCAGAACGCCGCCTACTGCGCTACCTTCTGGGGTGCGTTGTAACGGCATTTTAAATAAAGATAATTTTGTTGCGTTTATAAATTAATTGTTCTGAACTAACTTTCTTCTAAGCTCAAGAATGTTTGATTATAATCAAATACAAATATTCGTCCCTTTTGAGCATGTTTTAGTCAGTAAAATATAAACTTACCATTTTAGAAAGAAACACTTCCTTTTCAAATTTAATATACATTTTGTTTGCTTTTATAGAAACTAATCTGGTAGTGGTTAATCTCCAAATAATGTAACTAGAAAATTAAATGTACAACTGCCTTGATTTAATTTCCTTTCACAAACTTTGGTGATACATGGCTTATAGTTTGGACGCCCTATCCTGATACTCCGAATGGATGACGTAAAATCGCAAATTAAAATTGACCTAAATATCTATGTCTACTTACTTACTGAGTTTGTATCCACTTATATTCTGAATTAATTAAGGTCGGTTAATCCATTTTTAAATTAAACACCGCATATCCGTTAATATCATCCAGAACTTGAAAGGGACATTCTCAGTATAGCATGACATATTTGTAAAATACTATTGTTTTTGGGTTGAATTGGAAGAGCTTTATTTGTGGTATCTAAAACCTTAATTTTTCTCCTCGTTTCAAAGGCCACATGTTCTGGGCGTCAATTATGTAATATGGGTGGTTTCCCTGTGTCGAAAAAATGAAGATGTTGTAGGGGAAATAGCTAAAGCTATTGATTTCGGACGACACAGACCATTGACAGGATTTCGGGAAGTGTACCTAATGCTATGCTCAAACTAGCTCGCCAGATTGTCGTGGGGTCTTTCTACTCATAATATTTTAGGTACACGTATGACTGCGAGCTTATGGCTATTAAAAGCTGTGGGGTTGGCAAAAAAAATAACTGTAATAGGCTAACGACTTTAGCCAAGTGGTGTTTCGTTCTTTAGGTTGGGAATTAGAAGTTAGTTATCCCATTTCCTTACCCTCCCTTCCTTTATCACATTTAATACTAATATGACCCTTATAAAAGTTATAGTTTTAATTCATATTAACACTGACCTGCACATGCTCTACTCGGGACGAGTAAATAAAGAAATTAGGCGATCACTTTAACGGCAAGTGAAAGAGTAGCCATTCTTTATCAGAAGAATGAATATAGTTGCGCAAGTGTCGACTTTTCAGAGTCAGTATTATCACGTAACAAGCTGATTCTACCAACACTTATTCTAAAAGTAATCAATACCCTAAAAACCTTCTTTGTACGAACAGAAAAAAATTTTGACCAGTTGGTCGAAAGAAATAAGAAAATCAACGTATACAACGTACGTACGTAATTTCTTGCTACCTACGAACTTAAGTCCTAGAATCTGCGTACAGTAGAATCCTGTTATAACGACTCCGCTTATAGTGTCCGTCCAGGTTGTGCGACGAAAACTTGGTTGGTCCCCATACTAACTTATATGAAAGGACCTCCGCTTAGATCGTTTCCGCTTTAAGCGACAAATCGCTTATACGAACGAAATTTTTCGAGAAAATTGAAAAATTTAACCGGATATTACGTAGTGCAGAAAAAAAAAATACATTGCAATAGTGCCAAATTTAAGCATCAAAACACGCTGTGAGAAATGTATGTCTTTATTAGGGATCGGCACCCTTGTTTGTGTGCGTAGCAGCGACACAAAGGATCTTACACTGTCACTACTCTTTGTTAGTTTTAGCTATCGCCTTAACAACGTTGCTGCGAGAGAGAGAGAGAGAGAGAGAGAGAGAGAGAGAGAGAGAAAGAGAGAGAGAGAGAGAGAGTCGAAGTGCAATGCCGACGTCACACTGCGTGTGCAGACCTCATAGCCTATTCCATGAAATGTCCCGTTATATTTCTAGTTTTTTCTGCTTTTTTCCGAGTAAAACTGAATTTGTAAATTCACCAAATGCAATATGTGCAATAATAAGCTCATTCACTTTTCAGTATTTAGAAAAACCTATGTTTTTGAATTTAATTTATTAAATTTTTCGTTTTATTTAAAAAATTAATTTGATTTAGTTTAAAAACCTATTACAAACACAGCAACCATAAAATAATCAGAAAAAAAATTTTTTTTGCTCCTTTTGCTTAGTGCGTCTTCCGGGTATAACGACGAAAAACCGTATACCCCAGATCTGGCCCCCTGTGACTTTTTCTTGTTTCCTAAACTGAAGAGGCCCATGAAAGGACGACGGTACGCTACGCTTAACGGGATAAAGACGGCATCGAAGGAGGAGCTGAGCAAGATAAAAAAAATTATTTTTTGAAGTGCTTCGAAGATTGGAAAAACTGTTGGCACAAGTGCATAATATATCATGGGGATTATTTTGAAGGGGACAAAATAGATATTCATTAATAAATAAATAATTTTTGAACAAGAAAGCCGAAGCTAGCTTCGGCAAGCCGAAGCTTATAAACCCTTGCAGTCATCAAATATGTCGAATAAAATATTGGGTTGGCAAGAAAGTCATGTCGTTTTTTTCAATATGTTCAAAGATGATTTATTTATATCAGGACTTATAATTAATCAATTATGTATTGGCCGTTTTGTTCGACCACTAATGACCATCTTTCGGGCAGCTGCATAATTCCGCGCTCGAAGAACTTTTGGTCTTTTCCAGCAAAGAATCGAGACAAGTGGTTTTCGACAGCCTCATCTGAGTCAAAGTTTTTACCATTCAAAGAGTTTTGAAGAGAGCGAAGCAAATGGTAATCTGAAGGTGCTAAGTCCGGACTATAAGGTGGATGTGGTAGCACTTCCCAATTCAGCTCCGTTAATTTTTGCCGAGTGACCAAAGATGTGTGGGGCCTACCGATTAGGTAGTGCCGGCTCCTTTTCTTTAATTTTTTTCCGCCAAATTGAATAGCTGGCGACAGTACACATCTGAATTGATGGTTTCATTCCGTCCCAGCAGCTTAAAGTGCACTACACCCTTCCAATTCCACCAAACAGACAGCATAACTTTCCTCTGATGGATATCGGCCTTTGATGTGGCTTGGGCTGGCTCATCTTTCTTGCTCCATGATCTTTTTCGTTGGACATTATTGTAAACAACCCACTTTTCGTCGCCAGTAATGATCCGATTCAAAAAAGGATCGTTTTTAATCTGTTGCAGCAGAGAATAGCAGATGTTGATACGCTTAGTTAGGTGAGTTTTCTTTAAGTTATGCGGAACCCAAACATCGAGTTTGCCTACGTAGCCAAGTTTCTTCAAATGGTTTTCAACCGTTGTATGCGACATACTGAGCTTCTCTGACATCTCCCGCGTTGAATAACGCCGGTTTTCATCCAGCAAAGCCTGAATTTGTTCGTCAAAACGGCCGATGGTCGACCAGAACGTGGGGCGTCTTTAACTCCAAAATCTCCAAGCCTGAATTTGGCAAACCAGCGCTGACATTGGCGATCACTCATGGCATCTTTACCATTATTATTATTATTATTATTATTAGGGGGAAAAAGGTTACCACGACCTAACTGGATCTATTGTACCCCCTATCTGAGCTTAGAGCTCACCCATCAACCCGGCCTTCGATAAGGTTAAGGAGCTTTATCGGGTCGATGCTTCCAGAGGTCCCAAGTGTAAGGAACCTGGACCCGAGGGTTCTGCTCCTCAGGCTACTTAGTGCTGGGCAATCTGATATTATGTGTATTGAGGTTTCATCCTCGTTATCACAGAATCTGCATGTTTTCCTGTTTGTAATCCCTATATTAAATAGGTGTCTCCTTAGTTTACAGTGTCCGGTTAGTAAGCCGGTAACTATCCTAAGTGATCTCTTCCCTAGTAGTATAAGTTTCTTAAACCTCTTCATGTCATAATTGACGATGAGGGTTTTGGCTTGTCTTTGGCCTGTGGTGTCTACCCAGCAGGCTTGCCTCATATGTACCTCTTCTGTTCTTAGGTAATCTTTGACTGTGTGTCTGCCTATGCCACAGTAAGGCTCGGGTTCTATAAGAGGTCTTTCCGCCCCTAGTTTTGCTAGCCTGTCGGCTAGTTCATTCCCGGATATGTCTTTGTGTCCTGGAATCCATCTTAATGACAGCCTGTTGTTGCTGCCCAGAAGGTTAAGCTTTGTCCTTACTTCTCGTACCAGCTTCAAAGTGATTCTATTGCTGCATAGTGCAGTAATTGCCGCTCGACTGTCCGAGAGGATCGCAATGTCCTTGTTTGTGTACCCACGCTTCATATTGAGCTCTGCACACCGTGCTATGGCGCAAACTTCAGCTTGGAATATGCTGGTGTATTGGCCTAACGATTCATGGTATTTGATTCGTGGTCCTACTACTCCAAGGCCAGTGCCTTGGTGTGTTAAAGACCCGTCCGTATACCATGCTATAGTGTGACTCGCCATGGAGTGTACTTCCTTCATGGTGGTCCATTCTTTCTTGTTGCTCAGATGAGCAGAGAAATTCTTTTCAAAGATGAATTCTACTGTCATTTCGTCCCTGGGGTGTGAGCTCAGGGGAAGTTCGACTAGTAGTTTTGCTGCATCCCTAGAACTGAGGATGCGGTCACTGCCATTCCCACAAGAAGTGATTCTTAGTAGGGTGGCCTTCCGCTGTAACTCTACTACGCAGTGTAGCGGAGTGAGTTCCATGAGAACTTCCAGTGCCGCAGTGGGGCAGGTTCTCATTGCTCCTGTCATACATATGCATGCCAGTCTTTGCAGCCTTTGGAGCTGTTTCTGTGCGGTAACGAGCCTAGCTCGTTTACCCCAGGCTACTGACCCATATGTGAGTATTGGCCTCACAATTATAAGGTATAACCATCTGATAATTTGGGGTGAGGTCCCCCAAGATTTTCCTGCAATTTTCCGACAGGTGAAGAGAGCCCTGAGGCACTTATCCACTGTCTTTTGCATATGGGTTGCAAACGTTAGCCTTCTGTCGAAGGTAACTTCGAGGTACTTAACTTCCCGGCTTATTGCTACGGGAGTACCTAGTAGTATGATTTGTCTCATCTTCTTCAGTTTGTACTTCTTTGTAAGAGGAACAATGACTGTTTTTGCGGGGTTGAGGTTAAGCCCAACTTCCCTGCACCAGTCGAGCGTTATCTTGAGTCCGAGTTGGACAATATCGCAAAGCGTTTCTTCAAATTTCCCTTTGGCTACTATTACTATGTCATCGGCATAGCCTTGACATTGTATTCCTCTGTCGGCGAGTTTCTTTAGTAGTTCATCTACTAGTAGGCTCCACAGTAAAGGAGACAAGACTCCACCTTGCGGACATCCTCTGCTTGTGGCAACGGTCATTGTGCTGTTGCCAATGGTCGCCATTGCCTGCCTGGAGCTTAACAAGGCTCCAATCCACCTTCTTGTTGTCGCGTCTATATTCCTTCTGGCGACGGCCGCTAAGACAGCATCATGCGACGCATTGTCAAAGGCTCCCTCTATATCCAGAAAGGCGCAGATTGCAACTTCTTTGTTGTCCACTACCCCTTCAAGAGTGTGACAAAGTTGGTACAGTGCAGTGTCCCTTGAACGACCTGCCCTGTATGCGTGCTGCGTGGGTTGTAGCGGACAGTCCTTAAGAACTGTGCTCCTAATATGGTAGTCTACCAGCTTTTCCAACGTTTTAAGGCAAAACAAAGTTAAGCTTATAGGTCTGAAGGACTTTGGGTTGGTGATGTCTTTCTTCCCTGCTTTGGGGATGAAGACCACCCTAGCTCTACGCCACGCATTTGGGATGTGTCCAATTGCTAGGCTGCTTAGCATCAGTCTCCTTAAGCGGGTTAGGAGTAAATCCAGTCCCTGCTGCAGGAATGATGGAGAGATACCATCCAGACCAGGTGACTTAAATGGCTGGAAGGTCCCAATTGCCCATTTAAGTCTCTCCGGAGAGACTAGAGACTTGGCAATTGCCCAGTCCTCAGCGCTTGGTCTGAAGTGTCTTGGAGTGGACGGTGCCTCCATTGGGTTGAACGTATCTTCCGCCAGGGGTGAGCTCCCGGGGAGGTGTGTTTTAAAGAGTAAAGCTAGTTTATCCCTGTCGTCGGAAGTGTAAGCGTTGTCACATTTCCTCAGGGCTAGGTTACTTTCTGGTGCAACTTTGGCCATAGCCTTGTGCAATCTTGCCCCTTCATGGGCTGTGCTGATTGACTCACAGAAGTGTCTGTAGTTCTTCCGTTTGGCCTTCCTGATCTCTTTGTTGTAGAGCGTCAGGCTGTGTCTATATTGTCTCCAGTTATCCTCGCTCGTTTTTGCTCTGTTGAAGAGCCGGCGGGTGGAGATTCTGAGCCGTTCCAGGTTGTCGTTCCACCATGGGGCGTCTCTAGCTGCTTTCCGTCTGCCAAGAGGGCAACTGTCCTCAAAAGCATTGGTTATCTTCTTGCAGAGGTTATCCACTGCCTGATCTAATTCTAAGGAATGTCTGGGTATACCTGACGGTTCGTTAGAGAGATCGAGCTCAAGAGAGGACTTGAACCGATCCCAGTTTGTCTTCTTGGGGTGAGGGTGCTGTTACCCCGCTTGCTGGCAGGTGCACTACTTGGGGCCGCTGGTCGTGGCTCCTTTGCCTTCCTCAATGCCTCGTCAGGTGAGATGCCCTGCTTGAGGTATCTGAGGTACCATTTAGCTTTGGACCCCGGCAGGCCTCTCCTGTTGGGGTCGTCTATGCCTCCAGGTTGTCCTCTGGCTGGGAGGACATCCTTCTTCGCGGCAGGCCTGGTCCTCTGTCCAGCCGCGGGGGGTGGGCGAGCCAGCCGGGATGGTCCTGCTGGTCGCGCACGTTCCCGGACTGGAACAGTTGACCGTTGTGGGGGATGTCCCACATCTTGCGTTCCAGACGCACTCCTGGCGGTGGCTGCGCTCCTGGGTGGGGATGGTCCCACCTGTGGTCGCTCCCCGTCGAGGAGTTGATTTTCGAAGTGTCTTGCGACACTCGAGGCAGGGATGTCCTGCGGTAGCTTGTTTGTATTAATATTCTTCCTCATAGTGGATCCCACGAGTTGCGGAGAAAGTAAGGTCCACCCGGGCAGAGATCCGCCATACCCGGGTAAGGCGCGGTTAAGACAGGCGGTCGCCACTTGCCTGAACCCTCCGTGAGAGACTGGGCTAGTTGTTTATCCGGGCCCCCAGCCAGGCTGACTATCGGCACGGGTCGGATGACACCTTAGTCCGGCACCGGAGTGAGATTGTGGGAAGGGAAGTTGGTAGGTAATTGTGAGGGAAGAGGGGTGTTTGAGGCTACAATTTAAAGACGGCCAAACAAGCGTCTTATCAGTACACCGACTCCGGTGTACCCGCTGTTTGTCCGGGGTTGCTTATTAGCTTGCGCTTATTCACAACTAACCTTGCGAAGAAGGCCGTTCGCTATCCGCAACCTGCGACCCGCCTGGTGGCCTCAGCTAAGCCCCCCCTTGAACATCTCACTAGTTCGCAGGGAACAGGTAAGGGTTGTTTACCATACACTTCGCACAATTTTTCGCGAGCTTCGACCGCTTTTTTACCTTTTTGGAAGAAAAAAAGCAAAATATGCCGAAAATGCTCACTTTGGTCCTCCATGTTTAATTTGCTATAGCTTCCACAAATGTTATCGAATAATTACCAAGTTTTCGTCAATAGTACCTAAGACAATAAGCTTTAAAACGATACTAAAAAGTGTGACCCTAGTGCTCGATTAGTCGTAAATAAATTAGATTAAAAACGATTACTAAAAAAACGACATTACTTTCTTGCCAACCTAATACATAAAGGTTAAACAACATCAAAGCTAAGACGATTTTTCTATTCATTTTCCATATTTTCGACTATAGATCATATGACCGATTTTGATTAAATTTAATTCGCAATTCAAGAGTCGTAGGAAAACTTTAAATTCCAAAAATCATGCCTATCCAATGAAAAACAACGATGTTATAACTTTATTAACGATATTTTTATATAATTTTTTGATCTTTCCTATGGCAGCTATATGATATACAATAGTTGTGCGATTTTCATGAAACTCTTTTCTCAATTTAAGGGTTGTTAAAAAACCTGATTACATAGGAATAGACAGACGGACAGACGTACATTCGTATTTCGATTCTGATCGTGATGCTGATTAAGAATATGTATGTATACTTTATTGCGTCTAAGGTGTCTCCTTCACTGCGTTGCAAACTTCTGACGGAAATTATAATACCCTTTGCTCTGCAAGAGTATAATAATATAGTAAAAACATCTGAGAAGACAATAATTTCTTTCCGGTAAAGTTTTTCGCTTGAAAAACATGGCAATGTTCTAAAAACGGGTTGTCTCGCAGCAGTTATAATTGCTATTTTAACAATAACAAGGTAGCATTTTTAAAAAAGAATAAATTTCCTAGACCATTTTTAGCAAAAAGCCACTAAAGCGCAACTTTAACAATTATAACTTAAAACCTGGAATTTCTATAGTTATCATTAATTTACAATGATTTTGTATAAATTTATATTGAGGTCAGGTATTTTTACTATTTACAAAAAATCACGAGGAATTTAATTTAATATTCAACATCTGAGATGTTGAACAAGAAAAGAAGCTTATGACGATTTTCCTATTAATTTTCCATTTTTCGACTATTGTTTATATGGCAGCTATATGACATGGTTATCCGATTTCGATAAAATTTAATTCGTAATTCAAGAGTGGTTAGAAAACTCTATGTTCCAAAAAAATTATGCTTCTCTGATGAAAAAAAATGGATACGAATTAACCCTCTAAGACGTAAGCCTGCCTGAAGGCACGTATTATGTTTTTGGCCCTAAAAAATAAACTAACAACTTTTCAATCGTTTAAATAATTTTTGGCGGTTGATAAGAAGCACACAAAATTATGAGTATCAGCTTTGAAAACTTTTCGAAGCTTTTAACGGGACTTATCTTTCCGTAAACACAGACAATGTGTTTTTTTGCGCGAAAAATTTGGTCTGCTATATGTTGTGTTTTGCTGTGTAAATAATATTTAATACATTACACCTATCCAGCTCATAATTTTTTTCTCAAAAGGTAAGTTTATTTACTATTAAAATTAAGTTGCAGATTTGCAAATTTATAAAAGACATGCGTTGTGGCAGCGAAATAGCGATACGTGCCTTGAGGCACGTTTGGGGATCCAAGACAACTTTCATTGCCAGCTGAAAAATTTACAAATGATTGCAATTTATATGTTTTTTTTTTTTTTTTGTTGATGGAGTGATTTTTCTTAATAGAATTATAAATATTATAGAAAATGGCAAACCGGGTTCGGTATAAGCTGTCCGACTTGACAGATGAGCAGTTGCTCAAGATATTTGACTCAGTTCCGTCGGATGAGGAAGTGTTAAGCTCAAGTGACGACGAGGACGATGACATTGATATAATGGAGGCTCTAAATACTGCATTAGAGGATGCGGAGACTATATCATTTATTGAGAGTAATGTTGAAAATGTCCAAAACAATGCACAGAAAGCTGAGACATCCCAGAAAGCTGCGAAAAGGCCGCGATCACCATTACCAATCAGTGAAGATTCGGCGTGCGCATCTCCGCCAACTGCTGGTGGGTTCAATGGAGCTGGTAAGCCAAATTTAATTGCTACTGGTATTTTAGTGTACAATTAGTTTTGTTTACACAGGTATTGAATCAATAACAAAAGATTCGAGTAAGATTCTGTGGCGAGAGAAATGTATGCAGTTGCATGTTAACAATGTAGCATTTCGAGGAGATTTTTCGCTGCCATCAGAAATAAAGGAGCTCGAAACTCCTCTAGAGCTCTTTTGGTATTTCTTCAATGCGGAAATCATGAATATGATCGTCGACGAAACCATGTGTGCAGCTTTGAACGATGATATTAACAATAAGTTCAAAATTAACACTGATGAGATGCACCATTACATAGGTATTTTGATGTTCATGTCCATTTATCGCTACCCAAATCTGAAGAGCTACTGGGGACAAAACGCGCTCGGACCTATAAAAACCTGCATGACCCGAAGCAGGTTCGAGTCAATCAAAAAGTACTTGTCGCTACGTGATGAGCGCGAACGGATCAAAAAGGGTGAACCAGGCTACGATCCTTTGTTCCGTACGCGAAAATTTGTAGGCTGTATCAACAAACGCTTTGACTTGGTGCCAAAGTATGCCCGCCTTTGTGTTGACGAGCAAATGTGCAGCACAATAATGTGGTCTTACCTGGTCACCCGAATCTTGGTGCTTCGGCCAACATTGTAGTGCGCTTAACACAAACCGTACCACGATTTAAGAATCACATCGTTTACTTCGATAATTTTTATGCATCTCTGCCTTTGATGGTTTATCTAAGAGCGATAGGTATTTATAGCCTTGGCACGGTACGAGGAAACCGTATCCCCAATTGCAAGCTACCTAACGATATTGCCATCAACAATGGTGCTCATATGGTGTTGACATAACCAATGTACTCTGGAAATACAGCAAGCCTGTTCGCTTTTTGTCCACCTATGTGGGTGTTAAGCCATTTGAAAAGACAAACCCTCGTGAAGGAACTGCAAAGGCTGCTCGTTTTGACCGAAAAGCTAAGCGACACATTTTAATTGATTGTCCCCAAATTGTGCATGAGTACAACGCTCACATGGCACAGTGGATCCGCTCGTATGGAAGAGCGGCCAAAAATACTAATAATGGCCATAGCGTGTTGAAATTTATAACAAAAATTTAGAAAATTGGTCTAGACATATAACAAAAAAATGGGACATATCGAACGGCTATATCCTATAGCTCCCATAGGAACAATCAATAAAAAATTAAAAATAAATATTTGTTTAATGTAATTTATTAATATTTTATTATTTACACATATAAAAGTAATATATTAAAAAATAATGGAATATATTTATTTATACATATTATCAAAAAACAAAAACAACAAGAAAGGAAGCTAGCTTCGGCAAGCCGAAGCTTATATACCCTTGCAGTCATCAAACAAATCGATCAAAATACATAAAGGCTAACAACCTCGAAGCTATGACGACTTTTCTATTAATTTTCCATATTTTCGACTGTTGTTCATATGGCAGCTATATGATATAGTTGTCCGATTTTTATGAAATTTTTTTCTCGGTTCAAGGGTAGTTCATAAAGTCGATGTTGTAAAAATCATGCTCGTGGAATAAAAAACAACAACGTTATGATTATTTTGCCATTATTTCTATATATATTTTTTGATCTTTCCTATGGCAGCTATATGATAGGGTTATCCGATTTTGATAAAATTTAATCCGAAATTTAAACACCGTTAGAAAACGCCATCTTGAAGAATTCAAGTCGATCTGATCAAAAACAACGGCGTAATAATTTTTTATCCTTTATTTTTTTGACCTTTTGTATGGGAGCTATCCGATATAGTCGGCCGATCCGGCTCTGTCCGACTTATATACTGCGTGCAATAACTACACAACTTTTGGCAAAGTTTCAGCAAGATAGCCTGAAAACTGAGAGACTAGTTTACATAGAAACAGACAGACGGACAGACGGACAGACGGACCGACGGACCGACGGACAGACGGACAGACGGACAGACGTACAGACGGATTTCGATTCAGATCGTGATCCTGATCAAGAATATATATACTTTATGGGGTCTAAGGTGCCTCCTTCACTGCGTTGCAAACTTCTGACTGAAATTATAATACCCTTTGCTCTGCAAGGGTATAAAAATCAACAAACAAAATATTAAGAAAACAAAATTATAAAGTATCGTCAAGTAATTCATACACAGATGTAAGCAAACTTGACTTATCTTTTTTTGTAAGTTGTCTCTGTCCTGATAAAAATGGGTCTGAACGCAAAATTAAATAGTTCATGACATCTGTGTTTGTTAAGATACGAGACACTTTCCGAGTGTGCTGAAGTCTACATTTTTTGATTTCCTTGTTATTGGACTCTGCAGCTTCCTCGGAAAGCTCCCCAATCGATAATAACGCATGCTCTATTACATCTGAACCATGTATTAATACTTTATGGACGGTAGCCGGTAAATAGTACCATGGATATGCAGCTATTAGTTAGTTAGCTGTATCCAGCGCGTAATTTTTAAACTTCTCCACATTTATTTTATATCCCGATGCCATGGCTTGCAATAATGTTGCACATCTATGAATCAAAAATGCATCGATTCCTGTTATTTCGGAGCTCAAAGCTGCATTAGAAAAGAATTTTCTTGCAATATTTCCGTCGTTAGACGATCCTCTTCCTCCATCTCTAGGTTTGTCCACTAGTATTCCCATTTTTTCGCGAAATTCCTCCTGAATGTGTTTCTTCCTGTTCAATACTTCAATCTTCTTTTCCTTATCTCGTACTTGCCACATTTTAACCTCTAGTTTGTATGAAATGTGCAAAAAGTATTCAAAGAAGCGTATATATGAATGTAGTGGAGATAAGCCAAACTCATAAAACCCTATGCGAACTTCTTTACTCAAACATTTTTGTACATTGTTCATTTCTGTTGGCTTTGCTCCACATATATAACACGTTGCCGAGGATGATTCACTGATTGCGTTGCACACCTTTCCATCTACCAAAGTAAGATGCAAGCTATGCGTAATGACAATTTTTTTTACTAGAAACGCTTAATTCTTTTGGCTTTAACTGTTTAATTTTTGCGCCAAAATATTCTGCTTCGTCTTTCGACACCTTAGGGGTCTCTTTCTTAAATTGAAACCTGATTGGTCGACAGTAACGAGTGGATGATGGCCGGGGGTTTTTCCAAATTATGGTGTTATCTATTTGAGTAACCAGTTGAAGAGGTACGTAGAAGGTTACAAATAAGCTTCTGTCGTCCGAATCACCGTTGGAGAACTTTTGCTTGTACTCGCTATGCCCCGTACTTCCATCAAAGCCCCATTTTCCAATTAAACAGGGGCGTAGCTACCGCCGTATATGCCGTATCAATTATACGGGGCCCCCAAAGTGTGTAAGAGTGAATATTTAAAATTTGATTTTTATTTGTAAAATGGGTAAATAACGTGATAAATAAATATTTCTTCTCACAATATTTTTTATACCCTTGCAGAGCAAAAGGGTATTATAATTTCAGTCAGAAGTTTGCAACGCAGTGAAGGAGACACCTCAGACCCCATAAAGTATATATATTCTTGATCAGCATCACGAGCAGAATCGGAATACGTCTGAACGTCTGTCCGTCTATCCGTCTGTCCGTCTATCCGTCTGTCCGTTTCCGAGCAAACTAGATTCTCAGTTTTAAAGCTATCTTGCTGAAACTTTCCCAAAAGGTGTGTAGTTATTGCACGCAGTATATAAGTCGGAACGGGCCGGATCGGCCGACTATATCGGATAGCTCCCATACGAGAGAATGAAATAAAAAATTCTCACGCCGCTCTTTTTGATCAGATCGACTTGAATTCTTCAAGATGGCGTTTTCTAACTGTTATTGAATTGTGGATTAAATTTGATCAAAATCAGATAACTACATCATATAGCTGCCATAGGAGAGATCGAAAAATCTATATAGAAATAACGGAAATAAAATTGTAACATCGTTGTTTTTCATCAGACAACCATGATTTTTGGAATATAGAGTTTTCTAACGACTCTTGAATACCGAATTAAATTTCATCAAAATCGGACGAGTATATCATATAGCCGTCATTTGAACAATAGTCGAAAATATAGAAAATGAATAGAAAAATCGTCTTAGCTTCGATGTTGTTTAGCCGTTATGTATTTTTTTCGACTTATTTGATGACTGCAAAGGTATAAAAGCTTCGGTTTGCCGAAGCTAGCTTCCTTTCTTGTTTTCTTTTGTGAAAAATCTTTACCTCCATATAAGGGCCTCCAAAAAATATTTTATACGGGGCCCCGACAAGGCACGCTACGCCACTGCAATTAAAGTTAAATTCTTAACTTTATTTTCAGGAATATTTTCAATAATTTTGTTTTGAAGCTCTATTATACTAGATGCCGTATTGTCCAGTAAGCTCTGTAATTCGACTTCCGCACGAGATTCGTCTATATAAATACCGCCAGGGTACCTTAATTTTTTTGCACTTAGTACTCTTTGATAACTCGGAAAAAATTCAAAGGATATTTTACTATTTACAAAGTTTCTTATTAGTAAATATTGGTGCTTCGTCATGGAGGTCTCCATTAAAAGTGAAATAACATCCATGGGATCTGCTGGTTGGAAGTTATTATTATTATTATCATTGCGTAGAGCAGTGACAGCGGACTCATCTATTTTGATTAGCTGACCTAAACGTCGTCGCTTTGTTCTATTTGACGCCTCCTCAAAATCAAGTATAGGACGGCCCCGATGAGCACTTTTCGCTATTTCATTTGATTTGCAAAGGGGGCGTTTTATTGAAATGGATTCTTTTTTATTAAGCCATCCAGACTGATATTGAATTATTGAAGATTTTTTGCGTTTGTAGTTTTTCCAAAATGTTTCAATTGTTTTGCAGAGGTTCTTAATTTTTTTTGATAGTTCGCTCAACTCTAAAATAAAATAGCCGTTGTTTTCAATGCTGGCTTGCACATCGGATATCAATTTCTTTAATTTTTGTGTGTTGGTTCCATTTTCAGTGGACCACATATTAAAAATATAAAGCCGTGAAAACACACACTTTTGCGATGCGCCTACCAAAATCAAATATGATTCAAAAGAAAAGATAAATAAAATTTAAATGGTTATTTACAAATTAATAGTTTTGCAAAGACACAAACCACGAATGACGAAGACAAAGCAACAACGCAACAGTACAATAGGCAAAGGTCACCTTTAACTCCTTTGATATTTTTACTAGTAAACACACATCTCCAAGTTTCTGCAGCTAATTTTAAAACATTTAATACCTTAAAAATAAGACAAACACAATGACATACATACCAATTTCTGGACTTTCTTGGAACACAACTAAAACTTTAACTAAACATAAAGTAGACTTTCACAAAAAAACACAAAAAAGGGTTAATCGATCAAATAAGTTTTTCGAAAAAACTGTGACCGCAAACTTAACTATTTTTATCTCGATTTAAAATAAATACCTTCAATTTCAAAATTCATTTCAATTCGAAACACTCCAGCTAACGTTTGAAGAGATCAAGGGCTATTTCAACTAGATAAAGAACTGCCTGAGCCAAGGTTCGTTGCCAAAATGAGCACGTGTTCATGATTTCAAAGCTATTTTAAAAAAGTACCGTTAGACTTCCAGTAAAATCTGGTATGCCATCGAAAAGCTTAGACTTTTAAGAGATAATTTCTTTACATTTTGCTTAAAGAATACGTCATCCCATTTTTTGATTTTTGGCCTCTGACGGATCCACTGTGCATGGGCGGCGTAGATCTCATGGACGGCCTAATGGGACGGTATCATATCAGAGCAAAAACTCGGGATGCCGCAACACGAATTTTTTATCACCTAATTGATATGGCAGCCACCAATGCCTATATTTTACACAGACGTATCCACACAGAGAACGAAAGCAAAAAAAACTGCTTGCACTCCCAGACTTTCGCGAAACACTAGCCGCAGGGCTGGTGACTTATAAAAACAAAAACTTTCCGGGTCGTCCAGTCAATGCATCTTCACCGCGATGGGCAAACCAGTCTCCATCCTCTCAGTCAGGACGAACAATAAGTTCCCCATTTTTGCCGAAAGAACGGGAAAAGCAGTCTCCACTCTCTCATCGACCTTTTCAGCATGAGCTCAAACATGGTCAAAAATCAAAGCATCCAATATCGGACTTGCGGTTTGACCAGCTAAACCATTACCCACATTGGTCGGATCGAAACAGTGGAAAAAGATGTTGCAATGCATATGCACGAAATGCAATCTGCATTTATGCTGCACAGCGAATAAATCTTCATTATCGAAAATGTTTTTTTTTTCACTCAAAGCCCCAAGCGTGCCTTCAGGCCCGCTTACCTTTTTTCCCAGCTTACAGGTGAACCAATTTTTATGTTATTTCTAAGCACATATTTGAGCTTAGAAGCATTAATTCAATTAAAAAAAAATTATTTGGAAACTTTTTTTCTACTATTTTGGAAAGTAGTGTTAGAGGGTTAAGGTGCAATCAAAAGTAGTTAATGCATACTTAAGCTGTAATAAGCTAATACATCAATTAAACTCAGGGGCTCCAGACCCGGGGCAAAAATTCAATTTTGGGAGATTGTCAATCCTTACATATCATCATCCTTATCCTTATATATCATATATCATATCGCGCGGGGCCCCCATAAGCCCGGGCCCGGGGCAAATTTCCCCCTTTGCCCCCCTCTGTGCGCCCCTGATTAAACTGTTAATATCTGTATGCAACCTATTCAATTAGAATTTCTTTTGACACTCACACCTCTCACCCTTTTTTCTAATGCTGTAAATCAGGGGTGCTCAAATTCGTCTTATGGCAGTGCGTTTACTAACACACCCACAAGAAAACGTGTACATATGTAGCGGCGCGTTTGTGTTGGGGCGCACCTGTGCACTGAGAGAAAAAAAAAGTTTTAAATATTTATTTTTGGTTTTTTTTTTTTCTACATTTGGTTGATAAGTGGTTTAGTGGATTAGTGGTTGATAATTTCAATTGAGCTTCCAGATTATTATTATTTAGTCGATTTCTATAATTATTTTTTATTAATTTTAAGGTTGAAAAAATATATCACAAATATAAGTGCTTCCAAACATCGAATACATCATTAGAATTTTATTTCGAAGAATCTTGTATTTTTTGCACCTTCGGATTTCCAGAAATCCAGTCCTTTCAAATTGCATGACTTTAATTCAAAGTTTCAGTGCATGTGCTCGAGGAAAAACCAAAATCAAAATACATTGCGTTCAGCGAAGCGTGACGACGGATAGAGATGTAATGAAGAAACAAGCAAAATTGTTTTTGTTTCGCATGCAAATCGAAGCCCATATGCACGGTGCTTATGCGCGCACTACCCATAAGCATAGAGAATCTACAAAAACAAAAGTGCACTCAGTGTATAGGCGTTGAGCACCGCTGCTGTAAATTAATTCGTTTTGGCACAGAAAGGATTTCGGCTTAAAAATCGCCTTCTTGCTCAAGTAAGCATACATACATACATACGCACTTACTTGTTCTCACACCCGCAACCGCATTCTATTTTTAAATTTTTACGCTCTCAACTTTGTGCAAGGGCGCTAAAAGCGAGAGAGGATAGAAGAAGATAGAGAGATCGTTCGTCAGCGGTTAGAGAGGGATGGGGATCCTCGCTTTTTCGTGACGGTCATGAATCGGATGGCGCGTAACGAAAAAATGTGACGCGTAACCCAAAAATGTGACGCGTAACCGAAAAATGTGACGCTAAATTTTTTCCAACGCCGATAAAGAAGTTTCACTTCAAAAAATCTTAAAACCGATCGTTCAAGCACAAGGAATTACACTAAACTAATGAAATTTTTTTACTTTTATGGTTTCAGTTGACCTGTTCGACCTGGGGAATTATTACCGCAAGGCTCTTAAAAAAAGGCCTCTAAGGGAAACAGCCACCCCTTAAAAACTATTTAATATTTTTCCACGAAATTTTGCACAAACATTGTTAATAAAGTGTACTATCAAAAAATTAAAACACCCGTGTAATTAAATAATTGCTACATACCTAAAAAAAAATCCGAACTTTCCTCTTTGTCTTCGACAAAGAAGGTATATAACCCCTTAAGGCAATTTATGCACAGGGACATCTTTTTTACTTTCTTCAGCCTTAGTGCTGAAAAAAGATTCCCAAATCTCGTGCACATATATATGGAGTGGCCGGTATCGCTACAGAATCGACATCGTGATGGACTGGCAGCTAGTAGGGCCTTGTTAGGACGATTTTGCCTTCAAGATGAGTTGCTGGATGAATGGGTAGCCATGGCAAGCTCCACATTCTCTAGCGTCTGGCAACGTATTTCCAGGAACTTCGAAAACTCCTCCCACGATGGTATTTTATCAACAGAGCACGATTCCTCCCACTTGGCTTGGGTAGATGGATCCAGCTTTTGCACCAAGGCTTGAACAATGAAGCAATTTGCAATTTGCTCTTGATCGCCTAATGCTTGAAGAGCTCGCATGTGACTGATAAGCCTATCAGAAAGTTCTTTCAACTTGCCAACTGACTCAGCTTCGATCGTCTTTAGGCCAAAGATTTGTGCAACACGTGCCTGAAAAACAATGCGTTTATTATCAAATCTATTATTTAATACTTCAAGACCGATACTGTAGTTGCTGTCAGAGATTTCCAGTGTCAAGGGCCGAATCCTTAAGGCAGGAGCGCAGATGCTGCAGTTTTTTAATGTTGGAAAAGCCAGGATCCTTTTCGATGATCGTCGAAAACATGGCAATGAAATCGGCCCATTGAGTGTAGCCTCCACTAAATGTTGGGAGTTTAAGATCCGGCAATCGAGATTTTTGAGTTACAAAAATCGAATGAGACGAAAATGGATCTTCTGCCCGAAATGTTGAGGATAGAGGCGCAGTCGAATTGCGAATTTCTGAAAGGATGCGGACCTTTATGGTGGCTATAAGTTCTTCGAAATTATCTCGTAATGGGCTACCGATTTCATTATAGTCTTCCTTTTCTTAGTTCTCATGAGCCAGGCAAAAACAATCACTTAATTTGTTAACAAGGTCTTCTCGCACACTAAGATCATTGTCACACATGCCTTGAGGCGAAAGGGTTTTGTCTTCTGGCGACATGTTTCACTTAAGGCAAGACACCCTGTATTCAACCAAACGAACGTAGCACAAAAGGGAGAAAAAACACCCGATAATACCGCAAGCTAGAATTGCACAGAGGGCAAAATGTCACGCGGCCATCGACCTCCGAATTACACCGATGCAGCTTGTATTAATTTATAATTATTCACTTTGAATATTTGTGATTATCTCGCCGGGGCCTCCAAAATGTTGAGTTAGCGAGCCTTTTCACTAACCATTTTTTTTTGGCAAGATAACGCAAAGATTTAATTTAGTTTTATAAAGGTTATTTAAATAGCTCCAACGGAAATTATAACAAGTTTATTTCAAATTCACTTAAGTATAGTTTTATAAAGGTTATTTAAATAGCTCCAACGGAAATTATAACAAGTTTATTTCAAATTCACTTAAGTATGTTTATTGAATACAATAGTTTATTTAGCGGCACGAAAGGGAATTGTTAAGATCAAAAGTGCAAGAGTTGATTGAGCATAAAGTAATAAGAGCTAGCTGTTCGCCATATGCTAGTCCAGGATAGCTAGTCAAGAAGAAGAATGGGTCTATGAGGCTCTGTGTAGATTACAGGGAATTAAATAGAAACACAGTGGCTGACAAGTTTCCCTTGCCTTTAATCTCTGATCAGCTAGCTAGATTGCGAGGAGCTAAATATTTCACTTGCTTGGATATGGCTTGTGGATATTATCAGGTCCCAGTACATGCTGACTCCATTGAATATACAGCTTTTGTGACTCCAGAAGGCCAGTACGAGTTCTTAGCAATGCCGTTTGGTTTAAAGAATGCGCCATCAGTATTTCAGAGAGCGGTAATGAAAGCATTAGGCGAACTAGCGTATTCGTATGTTATCGTTTACATGGACGATTTAATGATCGTGGCAGCAACTAAGGAAGATGCACTTGAGAGGTTAGAGACCGTTTTAAAGATTTTAACAACAGCAGGCTTTTCGTTTAATGTGGAAAAATGCTCATTTTTGAAACGCACCGTTCAGTATTTAGGTTACGAAGTACAAGCTGGTGAGATCCGCCCCAATTGGCGTAAAATTGAAGCACTAAGTGCATTGCCACCACCCATGTCTATTACCACTTTAAGACACTTCATTGGATTAGCTTCGTATTTTCGTCAGTTTGTACCAGGATTTTCTAAATTAATGAAGCCTCTATATTCTCTCACATCCGAAAAAATGAATTTTGTTTGGAAAGATGAACATGAAATTATTCGAAATAAAATTGTTAAAATCCTAACAAGCAAGCCAGTTTTAACGATATTTGATCCGCAACATCCTATAGAATTGCGCACTGATGCTAGTGCCATTGGTTATGGGGCCATTCTTTTGCATCGAATTGAAGGCAAGCCCTATGTTGTAGAATACTTTGTGAGTCAAAGTACACATCACATCATATGACTTAGAAACACTCGCGGTTGTCAATGCCGTTAAATATTTTCGACATTACCTGCATGGTAGAAAGTTTGTCCTTTTTACTGACAGTAATTCTTTGAGGGCGACTAGATCGAAAATTGAATTATCAGCCAGAGTATATCGCTGGTGGGAATTTTTGCAGGTTTTTGACTTCGATATAGAGTACCGTGAAGGAAAGCGCATGGCCCATGTCGATTTTCTATCAAGAAATCTTTTGACATGCACGACTAAAAAAATAGAAAACAAAGTTATTGAAAAACGAATAGAACTAATGAACATCACAGAAAACTGGATTCAAGCTGAACAGCAGCGTGATCAAGACATTGCAAATGCAATTAGAAATTTAAATGAAGGAGAACTACCTGATGATTTGGCTTCAACTTACGAGATAAGAGCATCCGTGTTATACAGAAAAATACAAAGGCATGGTAGAACTCGCTGCCTGCCAGTCATCCCACGAGCTTTTCGATGGTCAATTATCAACCAGGTTCACGAATCTATACTATACTTAGGCTGGGAAAAAACTCTTGATAAGGTGTACGACCATTACTGGTTCAAGGAAATGTCGAAGTATGTTCGAAAATTTGTTCAAAACTGTATAACTTGCAGAGTGACAAAGTCGGCGTCGGGAAAAATTCAAGCCGAATTACATTCGATACCAAAGATTAGTATACCATGGCACACGTTGCACATAGGTATCACCGGCAAATTAAGTGGCAAAAATTACCGTAAGGAATACATCGTAGTGCAGATAGATGGGTACACAAAATATGTTCATCTGTATCATACGTTCAAACTTGATTCAGGTAGTTGTATAGACGCGTTAAAATCCTCGATTGCCTTGTTCGGTGTGCCCACTCGGTTGATAGCTGATCAAGGACGAAGCTTTACGGGTAGTAAATTTGTGGACTTCTAACTCTCAGAAAATTCAGTGTCACCTAATAGCAACTGGTGCTAGTCGTGCCAATGGTCAGGTCGAAAGAGTCATGAGTACTTTGAAAAATTTGTTGACTGTGGTGGAATCTAGTGAACGGTCTTGGCAGGATGCTTTAGGTGAAGTGCAGTTAGCGTTAAATTGTACTGTCAATCGAGTTACAAAATCCAGCCCATTGGAGTTATTAATTGGCAAGTGCTCACGACCATTAGGTCTTGTTCCCATTTGTGAGGAAGAGGAGATACAGTTAGATAAACAAAGATCGGAAGCTGATAAGAAAATGCAATACGCAGCACAATATGAAAATAAAAGATTTGACAAGGGTAAAGCAAAAGTTGTCAGGTTTAGCGAAGGAGATTGCGTCTTAATCAAAAATAGTGAACGACAGCAAACAAAGTTAGATCCGAAATTTCGTGGACCTTTCGTCGTAACGGAAGTCTTAGACGCTGATCGGTATAAACTAAAGTCTATCACAAGTAAGAGGCAGTATAAATATCCTCACGAGAGATTACGAAAAATGCCGGATGGACAGGTACCCAGCGAGCTGGATATCGACGAAGATGATTTGAATTGAGTTTATGTAGCGGGTGAAGACCGTGATGACCAATGTGGCATTGGTGGAGACTAGTGTGGCACTAGTAGAATGTAATACGGGTGAAAAAGACCGTTGAGATCAGTGTGGCACTGATGAGAAAACAGTTGAAACAGACTGTATTGGCTAATGTGGCATTAGCGTGTTGTGACCAGTGTGGCACTGGTGAGGTGTAATGTGAAACCGTCGATGCTATGTGGCGGCACCTGTTCCAAAAGGTAAAAAATAAAGATTGAAAGTATAAAAAGAAAACTAAAATACTTAAGTAAGTTAATTAATTAGTCTGTAATACTAAAAGTAAAATGAAATAGAATAATGGAGTTGAAAATGGTTAAATGTCATGTTTTGAGTTAAGTAATTTTTTAATGAAACTAACTATGAAGTAAAGTTTGTAAAATTAAAAAATTGGTGATTAATGGTGAGTACACGAGGACGTGTAAGTGGTCAGGATTGGCCGTGTCGGAGCGTAGTTGATTAATTAAATTGCTCGCTCAACTGTTTAAGCGAATGGCTTAGTGTTGCAAGGTGAATCCTTGTGAATTGCTCGATAGTAGAAGAGTGAGACGACTGTATATGCAGTCGTCAGTGTGGCTCAGTGTTGTGTTGAGAAAAATGGATAACGATGGTGTCAAATCGTAGTTAAAAAGTCTTTTGGATTGTAATTTTCGAAGAGAACGCACGCACTGAGTCTCGCTTCGCTCGAACAATGTCAGACAACGGTATAAATCTTCAAGGAAACAAGACCCCTCCGACACATACATACATATGCATGTATGCATTTGGCGCGCTTTCTTTTGTGATCTCGTTCGTATGCATAACCAAATAATACTCAGCAACCCAAATACAAAAATCACATCTCGTTTAAATCACAAAACATTGGCCTTATTATTAAGTGCATAAAGCGGTAGCAACAAATTAGTTGCAGTCCTCTGAACAAGACCTGTGTTCCAACAACGTCGTCTTCCAAACATGACTTTATAATTTCTGCCGTTCAGCCGTTTAGGAGAAGTTCAATGACTGACACCAAAATCACAAAAAACTTTACTTCAATTTAATTCACCAAAAACACAAAAATTAAATGCTATGGTAGCGTGTGTTTGTCAATGTGATGTGGTAGTAACCCACTTTATATGCGATTTTTGGTATGTCGAACGGGATAAAAAGTATCCTGTGTCCTTCTCCTGGCTCTAAGCTACCTCCCTACCAATTTTCAGGCAAATCGGTCAAGCCGTTTTTATGTGATGCGATTCCGCACATTTTTTGTCTCCATTTTTATATACAGGGTGGGCCATTTAAAGTTGACCCACTTGATTCTTAAAACAAAAACAAAAAAAGTGGACAATTTTTTTTTATTCCAAAAATCATTTATATTGGTCCAAGGAGATTTTTTACAAATTATTATTAACAAGAAAGGAAGCTAGCTTCGGCAAGCCGAAGCTTATATACCCTTGCAGACATAAAATATGGCCAACAAAATACATAAGGGCAAAACAACATCGAAGCTATAATGATTTGTGAATTATCAACAATAGTAATTTAATATCTGGGGACTCCTTAATATATTATAACAAGAATGATCAAAACATAGTAAAAATTTAAAAAATTTCACAGAGTTTTACAATTATCGGTAGACCTGCCTACGTTGTTGATGTTTATTTCAAAAACGGCATGCATGTTCCTCTGGAATAACTTAATCCCTATATTTTGGGTATACACTTAGAAGGTATTTTGTTGGAAACTAGGTATATCTAGTTAATTTTTCTCAAAATTACACAATATTAATATTAGGTATCAGGTGCACATTTATTACAGTGCACAAGCTACCTAATTTACCTAAGACCCTTCGAAAAAGGGTTACCAATGTCGCAAAATTGCATCATCGACACGTGCACATTTATTACAGTGCACAAGCTATCTAATTTACCTAAGACCCTTCGAAAAAGGGTTACCAATGTCGTAAAATTGCATTATCAACACGTGCACTACCTGTACCTTTCATAGGGAAAAAGAAAAGGATAACCGAATTGGCAGGTAAATCACACACCTACGAGTATTTATTGACGCGTACGCCTAATCCGCGGATTAGTCTGTGATTGACAGTTGCCGAGTGACAACGTAAAGGTGTGCAGTATTTTTTTAGTGCGATTTTTAAACGTTTTGTACGAAAAGTGAAAAACAGTGTGAACTCAAATCTTAGACAAAATTGATTTGGTAAGTCATTCGTTTCTTTAAATCTAGGAGTGGACGTTAATTCTGCCAGGACTTAGCCAAAGCCCCAGTCATTAATACCAATTATAATTGATGTGGCATTTGATGAGTTAAATGGAAAATATTTTTAACCTAATCCAACATTCGCTATGTACTTTTTCTTCCAATTTTTTAACAGCCAATTCCAAAGGATGCCCCGTATATCGTCTTTGTCGCAAGAACAGCGTCGGCAAGCTAAGCTTGCTCGTGAGCGAGCTCGATATGCACAAAATTCGTCGCAGATAAGGACTCATAACGCCCGGCATATTGCCTTGACTCGCTCTACTAATTCGGTAGATGTGGTAGAGGAAATTCGTGCTCGTAACACTGCTGCCCGCGCTCAGAGAAGGCGTAGTGCACGAATTCAGGCTATTGAACGTGTACGGGATGCCGCGGCTCACGCAAATACCAGGGAAAATTCTGAGGAACGACGACGGCAGCAGTCCGTAAATACTGCCAGCCATGCAGCCCGCAGGGCTGTTGAGGATAATCGTGAGCCCGAACGCAGACGGGACGCTGCAGCGCGTGTACGAGTCCGAGCGATCTCCGAAAACCGTCGTCGAGAGCAGTTGCGAAATACTGCCGATCATGCTACCAGAAGAGCGGCAGAGGTTAACCGAGCACCCGAACGAGCACGGGATGCTGCAGCGCATGCGCGGATCCGGGCAAACTCCGAGGAACGACGACGAGACAGTTGCGAAATACTGCCGACCATGCTACCTGGAGAGCGGCAGGGGTTAACCGAGCACCCGAACGAGCACGGGATGCTGCAGCGCATGCGCGGATCCGGGCAAACTGCGAGGAACGACGACGAGAGCAGTTGCGAAATACTGCCGACCATGCTGCCTGGAGAGCGGCAGAGGTTAACCGAGCACCCGAGCGTGCACGGGATGCTGCAGCACACGCAAGGATGCGGGCAATTTCGGAGGAACGACAAAGGAGCAGTCACAAAATACTGCAAATCGCGCTGGCTGGAGAGCGAATGATGAAAATCGAGGACCGGAGCGAGAGCGGGACGCGGAAGCTCACAGGATTGCGAGGAACGACCCCATTACTCGGGAACATCAGCTACATAACAGGACATTGCAACAACGAGAAACACGCCTACAGAGGAGACTTCGGGAGCAACGGATTCGGGAAATGGCTAAGGAACGACTCTTGACGTATAGGACCAGTTCGGAAAATCGACAGGCTGAATCTTCACGACAGTCTCAACGAAACATGGATGCTAGAGCTGAACTTTCCGCAGACGAAAGAGAGGATCAACGGGAACAACAACGCCGAAGGAGCCGAGTGTCAGCAAAGGAGCAGTATCTGCAAAACATAAAATACAGACCAACTGAATGCTGCATATGCTGTGGAGGTACTTGGTTTATATCTCAGGTGAGTGGTTTGAACAAATTTACTATATCGTCTAAGTTCCCGAATATGAATGTAGGCAACGCATTTTATTTAAGTAGTAAATTTCCCAGTCCGTCCGGCAAATATCAATTTTGCACCACATGTCGCAAAGCCGTTTCCAAAGGTAGAATACCATCCCTGTGTCTTGGTAATGGATTTGATTTTCCAGAGATTCCAGAGTGTCTCAAAAACTTAACATGTCTAGAAGAGCGCCTCATTTCTCTCCGAATCCCCTTTATGCGCATTATATCCCTTGGATATGAAAGGCAATGCGGAATAAGAGGTGCTGTAGTTAATGTCCCAATTTCTGTACCTGATACAGTAAGTGCGCTTCCCCCTCATTTGATTCAACTTATGTTATCCAAGTTCACTTAAAGAGAAAGTTAGAGTACTCTCACAATTTCATGACTGAAACAATTCGTCCCTCGAGAGTTATTGAAGCTGTGCGATATTTAGTAAACACTGAGCTGTACAGGAAGCACAATATATCATTAATTGGGGATTGGCTAAATGAAATGAGAGATAGGGAAGAAATACCTTTCATCGCAGATGAATCTGACCGTGAAGAAGTTGAACAGCTTTTGCGCCTTCAACATTCTCAACCAAACGACCATCAGGATGAAAACTTAAATCCTGGTGGTCACGAAACGCTTTTAGAAAATAACGGGAATGATTTTCAGCGTATTGCTTTGGCTCCCGGTGAAGGCCGTCGTCCAACAAGTTTAACCCTAGATGACGATGCTGAAGAACTTTCATTTCCAACAATATCTTTTGGTGAAATTTTTAAGGCCAATACCACCTACGCAAAAAAAGCCAGGTCTCAAATTCGATTTTACGACCGTCGTTGTGCAGTAGTACCTAAAGTCCTTTATATGTACAAATTTTATGAGATGCAGCGAATTCAAAACTCCATTTCCATTGCCTTACAAAAAAAATCCGGTGCAGTAACTGCTGCAAACGTAAGAGATGAATCTTTTGTCGACAGACTGGTGCAGCATGACGACGGATACCATATTTTAAAAGGTTTGCGTTCAGCTCCTGCACATTGGGAAGCAGAAAAAAAAAAATTATTGCAATGATAAGACAATTTGGTTTGCCTACATTTTTTATCACCCTTTCTGCTGCTGAAACAAAATGGAATGAACTTTTGATTATTCTTTCTCTTTTGTTAGATAACAAAATCATGAATGAGGAGGAAGCTGCATCATTATCCAGTACCGAAAAAGCTCGACTGATCCGATCCGACCCAGTAACTTGCTCCCGTTACTTTGACTACAGGTTCCGTCAATTATTAAAATTATTCAAAAGCTCCGAAATATTTGGGAAGTATACCCTAACACATTATTATTGGAGGATCGAGTTCCAGCACAGAGGCTCTCCACACTCTCATGGAATGTACTGGCTATCTGGAGCACCAAACCTAGAAGGAGCGGAAAATTTTGATGAATTAATACGTTTTATTGATAGGTTTATTACTACCAGCGGAAATGATCCTGAATTGCAAGAAGTAATTCAATATCAGCGCCATAAGCATAGTTCATCGGGCTTAAGGGAGCTCCGTGGCCAGGAATTTTGCCGTTTCAATATGCCATACCCTCCCATGCCTGAAACTCTCGTCTTGCATCCTTTAGATGAAAATGAAGTCAGTCTTGACAATCATAAAGCTTTGTTTAAAAAAGTTAAAAATATTTTAAAATCTTGTCCTGAAGAAGAAGCAGCGATCTACAATGATTTTAATTACACAGCCACACAAAAAAAAATATTTTTTCGGGCCTGGAGGTCAGACCATGTTTACTATATGTTTTCGGGGTCGCTGAATCCGAATCCGAGGTCCAAAAAATCCCAGCACGTCAGGGTTCTGACATAACCTCAAAAAACCTCATACAAAATTATATTCGAGTCCGTGGGTCAGACCATGTTTATTATATATTTTCAGGGTCGCTGAATCCGAATCTGAGGTCTAAAAAACTCCAGAATGTCAGGGTTACGACATAACCTCAAAAAACCTGGAGTTTTTTAGACAACGGATTCGGATTCAGCGACCCCAAAAACATATGGTAAACATGGTCTGAGCCCAGAACTCGGAAAATAAAAATTTTATCATATTTAACTACATTCATGTATCATAATTAACTACATTAACAAATCCAACCGCGGCGTGTCTCAACTGATGCGGGAAGCAATGACTGAAATGCAACACGGAAACATTTCAATTAAAAGAAAGTTGCAACACCTAGGGAGCAAATTTATAAACGCTACGGAGATATCAGCCCAAGAAGCTGCCTACAATATTTTAGGCTTACACATGTCTGAGGCTAGTGAAGGAAATATTTTTATAAACACTTGCCATCCAGATAAAAGAGTTCGCATAGTTCGATCCAACAGAGAACTAGAACAGATTCCAGGAGACTCAACTGATATTTTTGAACGAAATTTACTCGATCGATATGTGCAAAGGCATGAGTTATTAGAGTCAGTATGCCTTGCAGAATTTGCGGCTTGGTACAAATTTTCTAGGTCAAATACTCGAGCAAATCCTTCCAACGAAGATTATGAAGAGCCGATGGACTTGGAACCAGATGACGAAAATTTGGCAGGCGAACAAAGTTATCAACTGCTAGATGGGACTGGGTGTGTAAAAAAAACGTAAGCATGCCCTAATCCTCCGATGGGTCCGATTTAGCTTAAATTCTTCCCCATCCGACTATTTTCGAGAGCATGTAATGCTTTTCTTTCCGTGGAGAAATGAAGATACTGAACTCATCTCAAACGATAACGAGAGCACCTTCAGAAACAACTATGAGCTAATTAAACGCAATAAAGCGGAATACGATGTTTTTGATGATATGGAATTGGATAGAGTACTTGAAGAGCTGCAAAATGTTGATAGACAAGAAAGTGGTCCTCTACCTGACCAACCTGCTTCCCAATTCCTAGATGAAGAGTTCAGAGCTCTGGCAGTGCCAAACGTTGGCCAAAACTTAAATATGTTTCAGGACGATGATGCTGCTAACGTTGAAGAGGGGGAGCTTCAACTTATTAGACTTCCGCCGTTGGTATCAGAAGACAATCTTTGCTCGCTTACTCGGTCGCTCAATATAAAACAGCGCCAGTATTATGCCCATGTAATGCACAATGTGGCAGCAAAAAAAACATTTTATGAATATGTTGGCGGAGGGGCTGAAGTAGGTAAAAGTAGATTGATTTCGACCATTTATCAGTCTATAACTTGGCGAGCAAGTAAATTTCCTGGGGCAACTGATTCTCCAAAGGTATTACTATGTGCTCCTACCGGAAAAGCTGCTTTTGAAATTGGAGGACTCACCCTTCACTCCATTTTCTCCCTTCCAGTTAACCAGTCATCTGGTCCATTAAGGCCTTTAAGCAATGTCTCGCTCAACACATTTCATTGTAAATTAATGGACCTACAATTAATAATTATTGATGAAATTTCGATGGTCGGTTCCAAAATGCTTTGGTATTTGGATCAAAGACTAAGACAAATTTTTAGAAGCCAAGATGTTATATTCGGAGGCAAATCAATAATTGTGTTTGGAGATCTTAAGCAGCTTTCTCCAGTTGGGGATCGTTGGATATTCTTAGAAAATACCAACAATCTTTATAACATTATCGCTGGAACCAATCTGTGGGATAATTTTAAATTTTTTAAGCTGACCGAAATAATGCGGCAACGCGACGATCACGCATTTGCGATAGCTCTAAATAACATGTCTGAAGCCAACATGTCGGACACAGACATAGAGCTCCTTAGGCAGAGAGTAGTTCTCCCAACTGAGGTTCCCGACGATGCCATCCACCTATTTTGCTCAAATGATGAGGTGGATCGCTATAATACCTAAAAACTTGCACAAATAAACACAGAAGAGTTTATTTCAACTGCGCTGGATACAATCAAATCGTCAAACATGCCGCAGAGTCATAGGGAAAGAACTCTTAGAATTGCAAAAAATATGAAAACGTCGGAAACTCAGGGATTACCATAAATGCTTCATCTAAAAAGAACTGCAAGATATATGGTAACCGTTAATATAGACACTAGACTTCTGCATGAATGCATCCAAAACGACAAATGAATCACTAATTCTAAAAGTGGGCACACTATTTTTTCTGCACAGTATATTTGGGTGTGAGTGAATAGGGTAGTATTGTCTGTTTTGATTGACAGTAGTCTCACTCATTCCATAGTTGTACAGCTGTTAATGAGAACAGCAACATTGGTGTGCAGTAGTCAACGCACTGTACAGTGTTTTGGTGTGCAGTTGACTTACTGTACAGTGAGTGAAACTTCATGACTGGTACATACACACATATATATATAGTTCTCGTGTGTATGTATGTCCGATTAAAAAATTTATTTGTTTTTTCCTTTTAAATGTATTTATTATAAAATAAAGAATTTTAAAATTATTTATATTTAAATTTAAACTAATTATAATAATTATTTTATGTAATTAGAGAATGTATATTTAAGTTATTAATATTAGATTGAAGGAACATTATTTAGTTCACCATGTCTTCATTGGTGGCAATTTTTTACCGTTTTTCGCAAATTAAATTTTTGGCAACAGAAAATTACTGCACTCATCTGCACAGTTGTTCACAGTCAAGATACAAGCTGTACAACGTCTGACAAATATTGTACTCCTTACGAAGAGTACAACCATATACTGAACTCACTCGAAGTGAGTACACTAAAAATGTTGTGCTATCTTCTTCTGACCTATAGAGTATACTGTACAGTAACGAATGAGTGCAGTGTTTTTGAAAACACTACACTACTGTACAGATCAGTTATGCCACAAATGAGTGCATTCATGCAGAAGTCTAATAGACACCAATGATGGACTGGTAAATGGTGAAACTGGCGACCTTATGCAAATTGACAGTTGTATGGTAAACGGTTCTCTTTTAGTTACAGGGCTGTGGATAAAGTTTTCTGATACAACGGTTGGTGCTATTGCCAGATCAAAAGTTAGAGGAAATGAGCATCCAGATTGGACACCGATAAAAAAGGTTTCACGAGTATTTCGATGTGGAAATTCAGAGCATTCTACAGTAGATCGCAAGCAATTCCCAGTTGTTCCTGCTGAGGCTATTACCATCCATAAAAGCCAAGGAGCCACCTACAGCAAAGTCGCAGTGCATCTCAAAAGAGGCATTGAGCGAGCTTCGCTTTATGTAGCGTGTAGCAGGGCAACAAGCGCATCGGGTCTTTTCCTACTAGGCGACTTTGTTCCTCCTACTAGATTTGGAGCAACAAATGTACAAACTGAACTTCAAAGTTTAAGAGAGGAAAAGGCCTTGACTACGCAATACGAATTCTTGGCCACTGATAATACAATCTCATTATATTACCATAATGTTGAGTCTCTTCGTGCTCATCGCGAAGATATATCCAACGATAAAATTATTTGTTCCGCTGATTTCTTATGTTTTGTTGAAACCTGGTCTCTTCCAAGTGAAGAGTACAGCCTTATAGATTTCAACATCATAGGAAGAATTGACAGCAATCGATTTAATAATATTGGAAAGAACGGTATAATTATTTTTGCAAAGCAGAGTATCTTCCATAGAGTGGTCCTTCTGTTTGAGACAAATAAGTTTTTGAATTCAAGGGCCACTTATCAATCGATTGCTTTTAAATATCTTGATACATCATTTATCATTGTTTATAGGAGTCCCGGATTTCCTATTTCAAGATTTCGAAATTAAGTTATAAATGACGTTGAAAGAGTACGGAGAATAGAAAATAATAAAGTGGTAATATTAGGAGATTTTAATATATGCAGATCCACAAGAGATGATTCCTCAGAGGAAAATCTAAATGCTCTTAACCTCGTACCAGTAAATAATTGTCCAACGACAAAGCATAAAACGCAAATTGATTGGGTTTTTGCTGATACTGGCATTTCAGAAGCTCTTGCACACACATATGAGACCCCATACAGTCATCATGATGGTGTTTTCTTAAAAGTATAGCCTATAAGTAATTTTGTATCAGTTAATAATTAATTTCTTGGATAATAATGAAAATACACTAATTGTACAAGTATGTTTAAGTTGTTATTTGTATTTAGCTAAGTAATTGTATAAATAAATTGTATAAAATTTAGTCTTGATTTAAAATAATCTGCAATATAATTTGTAAGTAGTTAAAATTTCCCCCTCGTGGATTGAGACCTTGTCGTGGTGTGGGGGCTGAGTACGTGAATTTCGAAATATTTCCCAGAAACTAGCAGCAATCCTTAAAATTAAATTTTATTTTATTTAATACATTTTACACAAATTCAAAAATTGCAATTATAAATCAGATTTTCATAAACCTTCTTTCGAAATCTAATTATCTTTAAAGAACTTTTTATTCCAACAACAATCAAACTTGTATGACAAAAAACAAAAAAAAAATTATAATACCCTTTACTCTGCAAGGGTATAAAAACAGACATGCAATAATTTTGTTATTATAGATTTTTCGATCTTTCCCATGGCTTCTATGTATGTATATTGTAGATCCAAAAAGGGGTCTACTGCTAATGTGGCCCTGTGCCACAAGCAACTTCAGAGCAAATATCGATAATATAATTGAAGGCCAACTTGCATAAGCGGACGGGACAGACAATGTAATAATAAGTGCGTGTGCTTCGTTTCAGTTCTTTTCTCAAGTGATCGTTATAATTTTCCATATTTGTTCTTAAGCTAAGCGCTGGCATAATTGCGCGTGTATATGTAAGCATGCAAATCGTAGATAACAATAGATAAATTTTGATATGCAAGAGAGATTCAAGTGAGAGCGACTATTTAAGAGCGTAATGTTAGCTTAAGAGCAGTACTTCAATTCGAGCGTAACATAAGAGTATTGGCTTTGGCTATAATTACATATAAATATATATCTACTAAGTAGGACTTCATGAAATGACTTAACATCGGCCGCGTTGAACGACTGCAAGGCTTCAAAATTCATTCACAGGCAAAGGAGCTAATCGACGTATTGATCGCTTAAAAACGCCAGATTTAGTTCTGACGACCGCCACGCGAACTTTTCCATCCTCGCCTTTGATGGCCTCCTCGATGACTCCCATTAGCCACTGTTGAGGCGGACTGTTGTCCTCGTGGACCACGACGATGGTTCTGATTTGTATATTGTGGCTCTCGCTTAGCCACTTCTGTCGTTGTTGCAGGCTCAGGGCGTAGTCTTTTTGCCAGTCTACCCAAAACCGTTGCTTGACGGCGGATATCAGTTGCCATCTCTTCAAGTAGCTCAGTTTGTCGTCTGTTACTGGCTGACTTGACACGAATGGCAGCGCAACGAGCGTTGTTCCGACCAGCAGATGATCTGGGGTTACTGCTTCGCCGTCGTTTGGGTTGGAGCTGTCCACGACGATGGGCCTCGAATTGAGAATGGCTTCGACTTCTACCAAGACGGTGTTCAACTCGTCCTGTCGGAGCACTGCGCTGCCCACGGCCTTGACCATTAATCCCTTTGCTGATTTCACGGCCGCCTCCCATAGGCCGCCAAAATGGGGCGCTCGGGGCGGGATGAACGAGAAGGTGATCCCACGCGTGGCTGCGAACTCCGTTATGGCATCCTGGTTGGCAATGAAATGGTCCCTGAACTCCTGCAGCATTCGGGAAGCACCGACAAAATTGGTGGCATTGTCGCAGAAAATTTTCTGGACACGTCCACGCCGGCCAACAAACCTAGACAAACACATAATAAATGATTTAGATGTGAGGTCTGAAACAAGTTCTATGTGAACAGCTTTAGAGAAAAAACAAACAAATATGGCAATATACATCTTTACCGCTGACTTCCCTCTAATTCCTAAGGTTACGAAAATTGGACCACAAAAGTCCACTCCACTGACTTCGAACGGCCTATTGCCGTGAAGACGATCAGCAGGTAAATTTCCCATTATTTGGGTTGCCAAGATTGGCTTATAGCGAAAACAATATACACACTGCCGTACAATGCTATTACACGCTTGACGAGCGTTCACCAACCAAATTTGCTGCCGAAGAATAGCCATCAAAGCACGTGGACCTGCATGACAATTTGAACGATGCAAATATTGTAGATATATTTTAACGAAACGGCTATCTTTTGGCATGAGCAACGGGAACTTAGCATTGTGTGGAACAGGAGCTTTCAACAAACGACCGCCGACTCTAAGCAGCCACCACACATGCTTGCCATCTTGATGAGGATACAAGAATGGATTTAGTTTCTGAAAACTTGGTTGTAACGTCAAAGATTTATTTAGCCTCGCAATTTCATTTGCGAACTCGATTCGCTGCAATGCAGACACCACTGCTAAAAACGCTGAACTCAGTTCTTCCGCTGATGGCACGAGTGAAGTCTGTTTGTGCGATTTTCCATTGATAAATCGGAGCATATATGATACGATGCGCAGAATTTTCAAATATGACGAAGATTTGTCAACGAGGTCCAAAAAGGATTATCCAGTGCATCGGTCGCGATCAAGACTGTGGCATCCTTCCGCATCTCTAGCACAGAGAGATCGTTGGGGGGTTCTAGGTGGTAGTTTACTGGCCAAGAGGTTTTATTTTCCTGTAAGAAGTTTGGGCCCGTAAACCAGATTGATTCCCTGAGCTCACTAGTTGAGCAACCACGTGAAAGGATGTCCGCTGGATTCGCGTTGGTAGGCACATGACGCCAGACAGCTTGTGAAGTCAATTCTTGAATTTCTGCTACACGATTCGCAACAAATATATTTAGGTATGATGGGTGCTTCTTGATCCAATACAGCACCACCTCAGAGTCCGACCACAAAAAAACGTCGTACACTGGTGAGTTCAACAGATCCCTGATTTCACTCCATAGCTTCGCCAGTAAGTGAGCAGCGCATAATTCCAACCGAGGCACAGACTTGGTTTTGAGAGGTGCCACTCTCGACTTGGCTGTGAGCAATCGTGTAAACGTTCCCTTCCGATGCTCCACTCTGACATAAATGCAGCAGCCGTATGCTCTCTTTGACGCATCGGCGAATCCGTGAATTTGGTATTTAATATTTTTTCTAATTCCGATATGTCGAGGTATGTTAAGCGAGCCTAGAGTCGAGAAGCAATTAGTCACCGAATTTAATTGCTCAATTAGATCTGTGGGCAATGCTTCATCCCAATCTAACTTATGCAGCCAGATTTCTTGAATGAGAATTTTTGCACGAGTAACAATTGGACACAATAATCCAAGTGGGTCATACAAACGTGCTACAAACGATAGAATAGACCTCTTAGTCGGCACAAAATCGAGTGAAAGATGGTCTGCGGAGTATTTGAACACATCATTTCTGGGATTCTGTAACGAACAACGGTGAGCTGATGGTATTCCGAACTGTAAGCCCTGCACTCGTTATATTCCGGCTTTAACTCGTCGGCAAATGTCGTGGTGTTCTGGAGAGGCTGCAGCTTATGGGTGCTCATTTAAATCCTTAACAATTAAATTTTCTTGCGTGCAAAAATAAAACAACGAGCCAAAATCGGCCGGATATAGAGATAGCATGACAAACGGACAGACAGAAAAGAATTGAATTTCCCTCAACGTACGCCACAAGATGTATGCGGGCGTGATATTAGCCCTCCCTTCCTTGGCCATGTCAATGTTCCAAATATGATCTGCAACAGGCCCCATTAGAAAAAGGCAACTAAGGTGGCTCTCGGGTCAGCATGGAGTTAAAAAGATTGGTTATCTACTCAGACATTATAATTCGTTTTTATTTCCTAATTATAAAAGCTAAAGATAACATAATATAATTCATAAAGAAAATTCTTGTTGGCTTTGTAAACTTGTATGACTTCATAAGGTCTAACATAATAATATCAAAAACCTACAAGATAAACTTGCAAATGATTACGAACTAATTTCAATTTAATTTCTTTATAATTTTAACATTTTTATGAATATTTGGTTTTAATCTTTACTTCTAGTTTTATTTCAAATTTCAAGTTTAATTCATATTAATATCATAGCTATTCGTTAGCGCTTTAATTTTCATTTTTACTTTGTTTTACTGTTAATGAATAAGTGTCATAAATTTTAGTGTATTAAAAGATCAAATTAATCAAGTGTATTAAAAGATCAAATTAAATTCGTTTTTAAACAGCAGGGTTAGGTTCGCATTATACAGTAATTAAATAATGTGTGCCAGATTGGGTATTATTTAGAGTCATGCTTGGCTCACCTGAATTTCCTCCACTGATGAAAGCGCTTCCATGAGTTGGGATTTGAGCTGAAAAATTATTAGCAAAGCAGTTTGGCAATAATGCCTAATTGGCTGATAGCTGTCGTTAATGCGACCGAACTTGGCATAACTTCTGACACAGTTTCATTTTATATTCCTCTTTTTTTTAAATTCTTCCAATAATTTCATTACCAATCTTTACTGCTAACAATAGTTAAAATTCAGTTTTCCTAATATTCACATTTTTTTACATTTAATCTACTATGTTTTTAACCTAACTTAATTATTTTGAACATAGGCGAATATATTTTACATATACGTTTTGTAAATTCACATGATTTCGATGGTTTCGTGAGGCTCAAATTTTAACAAAATTATAATCTGGTTTTCGGCTAACATTTTTTTACAATTCACTGATTTGGGTTGCACCTCCGTATTTAGCCACTTCTTTTAGTTTAATTGATATTACGCGCAGGCGTCTGCTTAGGCACAACGACAATTTGTGCACTGCATTGCGACAGGCATCTCGGACCACTTTATTTGAACTTGAATTAATACATTTGAGGGGGTCTACAAGTTCCGACAGCAAAACAAGAAAATGGCAAAAGAAAACACCTCCTTTTAAGGTATTCGGCCACCTAGTGCCACTCAGCCATTTATTGCCTGGTTTCTGGCGAAGATCACTGACTCATTATATGGTACCCGGCAGGAACTAGCTGGAGAAAATAATCCCTATCCTTCCTCCTATGCGCCGCAGAAATTAATTTGACGATACTGCTTGAAGACGGTCGACAGAACTGCCCCCTTTTTGGGGAAGCAGTGATTGCTGACGTTAACGTAATTCCCGCCTCCGCGCAGGGAAATCTTAAAATTCCGAGTGTACCTATTCGGGTACGGAAGGGGAATTAATTGACGAAAATCTGGTTAAAAATCCCTTGTCCACTTACACTTGCAATGGACTTGCAGCAGGGTTATGCAATCTGCTGCACGTCGACTGGTGAAGTCGCACTCCAACCGGACCTTGATCAGCCACAACCTTAACTTTTCACTTTATATTAAAATCACTGGCTGGACTGCACCCAACCGTTCACGCCGAGCTTCAAAATTTGAAAAGGAAGTTTGAGATTTCCCTCACGTGCACTTTGCCGATCTAGTGATGCTAAAGTCAGCCAAAAATGACGTTAGCGTAAATGCAGCCGTACCTAATATCGAATAAACCTCTCGGCCACGGTTGCCAACTAAAATCGATAGCCCAACCACCACTGATATATCCCAAAAATTCAGTTGTACCTATCATAGAATTCCTCTCACGCCAACTAGTGCCATTATCCTCCTCTAGGTGGCGCAGGAAAGCTTGCGATCATCTGTTTTTTATTTACCTATTCGCTACAATTCCAAATCAAACCCAAACCAAATCCAAATGGTCTTCAAACTGCCAACAATTCCAAGTTTCTGATGCGTCCATTACAATTGGGTCGCAAGAAGACACCAAAACTTTGGGTTTGATTTGGAATCCCAGAAGTGATGTGTTCAAATACTCCGCAGACCATCTTTCACTCGATTTTGTGCCGACTAAGAGGTCTATTCTATCGTTTGTAGCACGTTTGTATGACCCACTTGGATTATTGTGTCCAATTGTTACTCGTGCAAAAATTCTCATTCAAGAAATCTGGCTGCATAAGTTAGATTGGGATGAAGCATTGCCCACAGATCTAATTGAGCAATTAAATTCGGTGACTAATTGCTTCTCGAATCTAGACTCGCTTAACATACCTCGACATATCGGAATTAGAAAAAATATTAAATACCAAATTCACGGATTCGCCGATGCGTCAAAGAGAGCATACGGCTGCTGCATTTATGTCAGAGTGGAGCATCGGAAGGGAACGTTTACACGATTGCTCACAGCCAAGTCGATAGTGGCACCTCTCAAAACCAAGTCTGTGCCTCGGTTGGAATTATGCGCTGCTCACTTACTGGCGAAGCTATGGAGTGAAATCAGGGATCTGTTGAACTCACCAGTATACGACGTTTTTTTGTGGTCGGACTCTGAGGTGGTGCTGTATTGGATCAAGAAGCACCCATCATACCTAAATATATTTGTTGCGAATCGTGTAGCAGAAATTCAAGAATTGACTTCACAAGCTGTCTGGCGTCATGTGCCTACCAACGCGAATCCAGCGGACATCCTTTCACGTGGTTGCTCAACTAGTGAGCTCAGGGAATCAATCTGGTTTACGGGCCCAAACTTCTTACAGGAAAATAAAACCTCTTGGCCAGTAAACTACCACCTAGAACCCCCCAACGATCTCTCTGTGCTAGAGATGCGGAAGGATGCCACAGTCTTGATCGCGGCCGATGCACTGGATAATCCTTTTTTGGACCTCGTTGACAAATCTTCGTCATATTTGAAAATTCTGCGCATCGTATCATATATGCTCCGATTTATCAATGGAAAATCGCACAAACAGACTTCACTCGTGCCATCAGCGGAAGAACTGAGTTCAGCGTTTTTAGCAGTGGTGTCTGCATTGCAGCGTAAGGATTCAATCGAAAACGAAGCAAAGTTGCGTAGAGAGATGGTTGTATCGTTGGACCAACCATAAGCGTGTCATTAAGCGACATTTGTGATGACGTTTTGCTTGACGCATCGAAGACGACTCGCAACTTTGTTGAAGAGCTTTGCGGTTTGAGCACACACTGGTATGGGATAAAATAATGTGGCTCACTCGGGACTGTGTTACTGATTGCACTCATATGACCAAGAGAAATGTATTCTTTCATAAAAGAAATATACATGTCTCGGACTTCCGCTTGTTTTTCCATTCGCCTCTCCAGGCCAAGAAATCGCCTCTTAGCTGTCTCAAAGGACGAGCCAAGACAAGTCGGACTAGATTTAAACGGCAATTTAACACTTAGCCTGCCCGAAGGTAATCTGTTCACAGATTCAGTGAATGTTCTGGGGTATATAAATTTGGATTCGCAGTATTTGGAGCTTGCTCCAACTCCCAGATTTTTTTAACAATTGAGTCTAACGACGATTCACCGGTTGTACTTAATAACGTCGTTGAGCAAGCATTTGCATCTGGTTGGGCTTTACAACGACCAGACACGATCCAACCAAAAACTGTTTCACGCAAAGTTAAAGACTCTTGTTTACACCTCAGACGCCCATCTTTAAGAAGATCGAAGAAAGCGTCTGCCCCAAGCAGCAAGTCTACGCGTTGCGGCTTATGAAAAAGGGGGTCAGCGAGATCAATATGACTTGGAATGTCAACATTTTCTACAAGCCTTTCGGGTTGATAGGACGTGATAGATTTTAATATACTTAATTCAGTCATCGTTTCAAAGGAATTCAAACGAGAGGCAATATCAGTTTGAACTGCATGCCGAATGGCAGATTTTGTCTTGCCTATGCCTACTAAATTTATATCTTTGCGCGATTTGGGTAATTTCAAAATATTGGCCAGGTTTTCGGTAATAAAATTGACCTGGGACCCAGAGTCTAAGAGTGCTCTGGCCATATGGTAAGATCCCAACTGATCTTTTATTTTTACAACTGCGGTAGCTAATACGACTTGGTCAGAATCACTAGCAGCGAGATTGGCGGACGACACTTGACTAGATGTCGAAATTAATTTGACGATACTGCTTGAAGACGGTCGACAGAACTGCCCCCTTTTTGGGGAAGCAGTGATTGCTGACGTTAACGTAATTCCCGCCTCCGCGCAGGGAAATCTTAAAATTCCGAGTGTACCTATTCGGGTACGGAAGGGGAATTAATTGACGAAAATCTGGTTAAAAATCCCTTGTCCACTTACACTTGCAATGGACTTGCAGCAGGGTTATGCAATCTGCTGCACGTCGACTGGTGAAGTCGCACTCCAACCGGACCTTGATCAGCCACAACCTTAACTTTTCACTTTATATTAAAATCACTGGCTGGACTGCACCCAACCGTTCACGCCGAGCTTCAAAATTTGAAAAGGAAGTTTGAGATTTCCCTCACGTGCACTTTGCCGATCTAGTGATGCTAAAGTCAGCCAAAAATGACGTTAGCGTAAATGCAGCCGTACCTAATATCGAATAAACCTCTCGGCCACGGTTGCCAACTAAAATCGATAGCCCAACCACCACTGATATATCCCAAAAATTCAGTTGTACCTATCATAGAATTCCTCTCACGCCAACTAGTGCCATTATCCTCCTCTAGGTGGCGCAGGAAAGCTTGCGATCATCTGTTTTTTATTTACCTATTCGCTACAATTCCAAATCAAACCCAAACCAAATCCAAATGGTCTTCAAACTGCCAACAATTCCAAGTTTCTGATGCGTCCATTACAATTGGGTCGCAAGAAGACACCAAAACTTTGGGTTTGATTTGGAATCCCAGAAGTGATGTGTTCAAATACTCCGCAGACCATCTCTCACTCGATTTTGTGCCGACTAAGAGGTCTATTCTATCGTTTGTAGCACGTTTGTATGACCCACTTGGATTATTGTGTCCAATTGTTACTCGTGCAAAAATTCTCATTCAAGAAATCTGGCTGCATAAGTTAGATTGGGATGAAGCATTGCCCACAGATCTAATTGAGCAATTAAATTCGGTGACTAATTGCTTCTCGAATCTAGACTCGCTTAACATACCTCGACATATCGGAATTAGAAAAAATATTAAATACCAAATTCACGGATTCGCCGATGCGTCAAAGAGAGCATACGGCTGCTGCATTTATGTCAGAGTGGAGCATCGGAAGGGAACGTTTACACGATTGCTCACAGCCAAGTCGAGAGTGGCACCTCTCAAAACCAAGTCTGTGCCTCGGTTGGAATTATGCGCTGCTCACTTACTGGCGAAGCTATGGAGTGAAATCAGGGATCTGTTGAACTCACCAGTATACGACGTTTTTTTGTGGTCGGACTCTGAGGTGGTGCTGTATTGGATCAAGAAGCACCCATCATACCTAAATATATTTGTTGCGAATCGTGTAGCAGAAATTCAAGAATTGACTTCACAAGCTGTCTGGCGTCATGTGCCTACCAACGCGAATCCAGCGGACATCCTTTCACGTGGTTGCTCAACTAGTGAGCTCAGGGAATCAATCTGGTTTACGGGCCCAAACTTCTTACAGGAAAATAAAACCTCTTGGCCAGTAAACTACCACCTAGAACCCCCCAACGATCTCTCTGTGCTAGAGATGCGGAAGGATGCCACAGTCTTGATCGCGGCCGATGCACTGGATAATCCTTTTTTGGACCTCGTTGACAAATCTTCGTCATATTTGAAAATTCTGCGCATCGTATCATATATGCTCCGATTTATCAATGGAAAATCGCACAAACAGACTTCACTCGTGCCATCAGCGGAAGAACTGAGTTCAGCGTTTTTAGCAGTGGTGTCTGCATTGCAGCGTAAGGATTCAATCGAAAACGAAGCAAAGTTGCGTAGAGAGATGGTTGTATCGTTGGACCAACCATAAGCGTGTCATTAAGCGACATTTGTGATGACGTTTTGCTTGACGCATCGAAGACGACTCGCAACTTTGTTGAAGAGCTTTGCGGTTTGAGCACACACTGGTATGGGATAAAATAATGTGGCTCACTCGGGACTGTGTTACTGATTGCACTCATATGACCAAGAGAAATGTATTCTTTCATAAAAGAAATATACATGTCTCGGACTTCCGCTTGTTTTTCCATTCGCCTCTCCAGGCCAAGAAATCGCCTCTTAGCTGTCTCAAAGGACGAGGGTTTTCGGTAATAAAATTGACCTGGGACCCAGAGTCTAAGAGTGCTCTGGCCATATGGTAAGATCCCAACTGATCTTTTATTTTTACAACTGCGGTAGCTAATACGACTTGGTCAGAATCACTAGCAGCGAGATTGGCGGACGACACTTGACTAGATGTCGAAGTTTGTGCTGGTGGAGCTTGAGATTCTGTTGCATACCTATGCAGTAAAGTATGATGCGGCTTTGAACAGACTCTGCAAGTGCTCGACTTGCAGGTAGTAACTGTATGGCCTTTTCGTAGGCAATTTATACACAGGGGGAACGATTTTACAAACTTAAAACGATTATTGCATGGGATGGCAGCAAAGGAGGAACAAGATTGAATGAAGTGATCCTCCGATTTGCAAAACGAGCATTTTGGATTATGCTGTTCATTTGGCTTAGCCACTGTTAGCGACGTTTTTCCTCCCTTTTTCCACCATTGCGCTCATATTTTTGAGCTCGAGAAGCTCCCCCACCTGAGGAATTTTCTTCAGCAGAGAGGTGCTGGTACCTTTTATTAAGGGCCTTTTCGCAATCATCCCAAAGTGGCAGTTTTGTATAATCTAAATTCTCCTCCCATTTTGACCTAGTCGTAGAATCCACCTTGCCCATAACTAAGTGTATTAGCATAGCGTTGGAGATCTGTTTGTCATTTCCTAAAGACAACAACGACTCATACACCGCTCTTATTGTGTCTATCAACGAACCCAGTGAAGACGCAGATGCTCCATGCATTTTTGGAAGGTCGAATAACTTTGAAATACTCTCAAACACAATCAAGCAACTGTTATCGTAAACGTTTTTTAAGGCAGCTAATGCTTTTGGGTAATTAGCATCGGTTACTTGATACGATTTCACCGTGCCTAAAGCCTTTTTCTCTAAGCAAGACAACAAATAGTTAAATTTTTCAACATTTGAAAGAGAAAGGTCATTTTCAACGAGGTTTTCGAACAGTCCTATAAAATTCTTATATTCCGAATACTCTCCACCAAACCTTGGCAGTTTCATATGGGGCAGTTTTTTGCTCTGAGCAGAAGTTGACCCTATCATGGTTGAATTCGCATGATTGTCTTTAATAACGTGTTGACTAGTGCCTTTGCTTTTAAGCAGAGCCTTTGTAGTTGCACACAGGTCTTCTAGATCAGCTCGAGAAACAAGCTCGGTATTAATGTCATCCAAATCCTGTTGAATATTAAAGGCTTTTCCTACATATCGATCCAGTATTTCCAAGCGGCAATCAATTTCAATTGGGTCGACGTACCCTGAGTAATTTTTAACTGTAGTGAACTTTGGTTTGATTTGCGTTTGATTTTGTGTTACTTCTATCGCTGCTTGGGCAGTGAATTTGGATGCCCATCTCATATACACACATACATATATGTATATATATAGTGCGCGAATTGCTTAGTGGTATTCGGCCACTTTCGGTTTAAATTTTAACATCTCGCCATATACACATATATACATATATAGTGCGCGAAGAACTTAGTGGTATTCGACCGCCTTTGTTTGAATTTTAACAGCTCGACATATATACATACATATATAGTGCGTGTATTACTTAGTGATATTCAGCCGGTTTAGTTGAAATTTTAACATCTCGCCATACACACACACATATATAGTCCGTATTACTTAGTGGTATTCAGCCGCTTTAGTTTAAATTCTAACATCTCGCCATACACACATACATATATAGTCCGTGTACTGCTTAGTGGTATTCGGCCATTTGAGTACTTGATATTCAAAAAATCATGCTCATGGGATAAAAAACAACGATGTTATCAATTTATTTCCATTAATACTATATATATTTTTTGATCCTTCCTATGGCAGCTATATGATATAGTTATCCGATTTTGATAAAATTTTATCCAAAATTCAATAGTGCTTAGAAAACGCCATCTAGAAGAAATCAACCCGATCTGACCAAAAACAACGGCATGAGCATTTTTTATTTCATTCCCTCGTATGGGAGCTATCCGATAGAGTCGGCCGATCCGGCCCGTTCCGACTTATATACTGCGTGCAATACCTACACACCTTTTGGAAAAGTTTCAGCAAGATAGCTTTAAAACTGAGAGATTAGTTTAGGCAGAAGCGGACAGACGGACAGACGGACAGACGTACAGACGGATTTCGATTCAGATCGTGATGCTGATCAAGAATATATATACTTTATGGGGTCTGAGGTGTCTCCTTCACTGCGTTGCAAACTTCTGGCCAAAATTATAATACCCTTTGCTTCTCAAGGGTATAAAAATGATATCACGTAAATGGGCACCTTTAGCTCTGACAGCCGAATGCATTCTTTTTTCAGCATTTTCCATGACTTTGGTCAATGTTTCAGACAATATGGCGGCTATTTCACGTCTAATGTTGTCTTTTAGTTGACTTAAGGTTTTTGGTTTATTAGCGTATACCTTGGATTTCAAATAACCCCACAAATAAAAGTCTGGTGCCGTCAAATCTGCTGATGTTGGGGGCCAGTCAAAATCACCACTTTTCGATATCAACCGCCCAGGGAACAATGTTCGCAATAAATCGATTGTTGCTCTAGCTGTATGGCAAGTTGCCCCGTCCTGTTGAAACCAGAAGTTATCCATGACATTTTCACGAATAATAGGCATCAGAAATTCGGTTATCATTGCTCGATAACGCTCACCATTGACGGTTATCGTGGCTCCATCATTGTCTTCGAAAAAATACGGTCCGATGATCATATTCGCGCAAACACCGCACCAAACTGTAACTTTTTGGTCGTAAAGTGGCTGTTCTTCGATTAATTGAGGATTTTCGGTGGCATAAAATCGACAATTTTGCTTATTTACGCCTCCATTCATCAAGAAATGTGACTCGTCTGACAAGACATGGTTAACACAATTGAGAATTTATTTTCAATGTAGAGCTGAACAATTTGAGCGCGTTCCTTTGGAGTGATTGTTCCATGGTATCAATTGTCTTCGACTGACGCTTCCAACGTGGTATGACATTTGACGATCTGTCGACGCTGTCAAAAGTTACAGGGTTGCCAAATGGGTCAAATTTAAATGGCCCACCCTGTATATAGTTTAAAACTCGAACAAAATCAACCTCGATTGCAATGAGTCTAAACGACGTTCGCACACAACGTCAACGTGAGCAAAACGAGAGATGGCTCTCAGTACAAAGAAACAACGCTTACTGCACTTTCAAAGCAACCGAAAGTAATGCAAGCTCATCCCAAACACGGTCAATTACCCCAAACTTGAGCGAATACTTAAAAGTAGAGAGCGAGAGAGCGCGTTCTTCTGCAGCCAAAGAGCGCAGTAACTAGCACCGCAACTTCTTTGACAACGTCAACCGTAACAACAACAACCACCGCAACTGTAACGACAGCGTGTTTAATGACGTCATCAGCTAGCAGCGCAGACATTAACACTTCTGCCGCTGCGCTGCCCGAAAAAGAGAACAAATCCAAAGAAAATATTAAGCCGGCTGTGCAGACTGGTATGGATCGCTACATTCAAATCAAAAGGAAGCTGAGCCCCCTAAACTCTCAACGCAAAATAACCCGTGACAATGCTAACATAGCTGCAATAAAAACGCCTACGAACTCAAACCGTTTTAAATTCTTGGCAGACTATGAGGAAGACGCCGAATCTACAGAAGTCGAAAAAAGGAAGCCTAAGCCCCCGCCAATTTACATACGAGAAAAAAGTTTTAACGTTATTGTCAACAAAATTATAGAGCTTATTGGCAAGGACAACTTTCACATAATACCACTCGTAAAGGGCAACATCCAGGAAACAAAAGTTCAAACGAAGTCTGAAGATAATTACAGAGTATTATCAAATACCTCACCGACAAAAAAAAGAACTTTTACACGTATCAGCTAAAGAGCAGCAAGGGCCTGCAAGTCGTACTTAAGGGCATAGAGTCCGAAGTATCGCCTGCAGAGATAACAAAGGCGCTACAAGAGAAGGGCTTTAGTGCTAAGACCGTCTTCAATGTCCTTAACAGGGATAGAAAGCCACAGCCACTCTTTAAGGTTGAGCTCGAACCACAAAATACGCCCCTAAAGAAATACGAAGTGCACCCTATATACAATCTTTAGTTCCTGCCGCACAAACGCAATGGCCCGGTACAATGTGCGAACTGCCAAAAATATGGCCATACAGGGTCTTACTATAAACTGCGCCCGGTGTGTGTAGTTTGTGGTGAGCTTCATGACTCCGCACACTGCCCAGCGAGCAAAGATGACCACAACTCGAAAAAGTGCGGCAACTGCGGTGGAAATCACACTGCTAACTATAGAGGTTGCCCAGTCTATAAGGAGCTGAAAAGTCGCATCCACCAGAGGGGACCTACTGCCCGCAGCCAAAATAATCAGTTCATAGCCTCCAGGTCAAACCCTGAAGTCTTCTTCTTGACTGCAGCCAGATCCTCACTAGGACCCATAAACTCTGCCAAAAATGTCACATACGCAAGCGCTTTAAAATCAGGACTGGCTACCCCAGCCTCAAAAAAGCTCATTGCCGCAATCAGCACACCAAGAACCGAACACGGCTCAGCAGCATCAACCGCCGGAGCAGCCAAAAAGTAACTTTGAAGCTATGATATGCAGTCTACAACAAAGCCTTACGGAGTTTATGTCGTTTATGCGTACAACTATGCAAGATCTAATGTGAAACCAAAATCTACTTATACAAATGCTGGTTTCACAACAATCCAAATAATGACTTCCCTACGAATATCTACGTGGAACGCTAACGGCGTTTCGCAGCATAAACTCGAGTTAGCGCAATTCCTACTAGACAATCAAATCGACGTAATGCTGCTTTCAGAAATACATCTTACAAACAGATGCAATTTCCAACTACGAGGATATTCATTCTATGGAACAAATCATCCAGATGGTAAAGCACTCGGCGGGACTGGAATTTTAATCAGAAGCCGTATTAAGCACCATTATCATACGACATTTGCTAAAAACTACCTACAGGCCACATCAATAAATATACACCTAAATACTGGCAAGCAATTAACTCTAGCCGCCGTATACTGCCCCCACGCTTCACCATAGCCGAAGATGAGTTTATGCAGTTTTTCAACTCACTCGGAGACCACTTCATAGCAGCAGGAGACTACAATGCCAAGCACACACACTGGGGATCTCGTCTCGTGACCCCAAAAGGAAAGCAGCTCTATAATGCAATTATCAAAGCTAAGAACAAGCTAGACTATGTTCCTTCTGGCACTCCAACATACTGGCCGGTAGACCCAAAGAAACTTCCCGATTTAATAGACTTTGCGATTACCAAAAACATTCCTAAAAATCTGATAAGCGCCGAATGCCTTTTGGATCTTTCAGCTGATCACTCGCCTGTCCTTTTTACTCTACTCCGACACCCAGGAACATGGGATCACTCATCAAAACTGACCTCACATAAAACCAATTGGGTTAAGTACAGGAAGTATATCAGCTCACACATTGAGCTGAGTCCTCACCTCAGCGACGAAGCCAACATAGACAGTTTTGTTAATTCACTGGAGTCTGTACTCGTCTCTGCAGCTCGAGTTTCAACACCTCAAACTTTAAACACACAATTCATTCAAAAGAAGACCAATCTACAAACAGCTCGTCCTTGAAAAGCGACGCTTACGTCACAGATCGCCATCTGCTAAGCAACGCTTAAAACATGCCTCACGTCAACTTGATCAAGCTCTATAGCAAGAAGAAACGTGTGTCCACCGCCGCTACATAGAGCAATTGTCAACTAACAGAACAAAACACTCACTATGGAGAGGTCACCCAACTATGAGCTCACCGAAAGAAACCGTGATGCCTATTAGAAATTCCACAGGCGGGTGGGCGCGCAGCGACGCCGACAGACAAACGAAATCTTTAACATCATCAAAAGACAACTGAATCCGAAAAAATCCCCGGGCTGCGACCTCATAACTCCCAAAATGATCATTGAGCTCCCATACTGCGCCGTTTGCACTCTCACCCAGCTATTTAATGCCATCGCAAAACTTGGCCACTTTCCAGTGAGATGGAAAAAGTCAATTATAATAATGATAGCAAAGCCGGGGAAAGACCACACTATCCCCACGTCGTATAGACCTATAAGCCTACTCTCTTGCCTATCCAAACTCTTTGAAAAACATACCTGAGAATCCAGGAAGGAATCCCGTCTCACCAATTTGGGTTTCGTGAAAAGCACGGAACAATTGAGCAGGTCAACCGGATAACATCCGAAATTCGGAACCCGTTCGAAAAACGAGAATACTGTGCTGCCATATTTTTAGATGTCTCTCAAGCATTTGATAGAGTCTGGCTAGAAGGTCTAATGTACAAGATCAAGACAATGCTCCCCTACAGCACCCACAAGATTTTTGAGTCTTACCTTTACGACAGAAAATTTTTCGTGAGGTGCAACGCAGCTATATCTGATGATTACACTGTTGGACCTGGAGTTTCTCAAGGTAGCGTGCTAGGGCCAATATTATATGTCCTCTACACAGCAGACATCCCGACAAGCACACGTCTATCAACATCCACGTTTGCCGATGACACAGCAATTCTTAGCCGCTCAAAATGCCCGATTCAAGCAACTGCGCAACTTCATATGGTCGATGTTGAAAAATGGCTGTCAGATTGGCGAATTAAAGTGAACGAACTAAAATGCAAGCACGTTACGTTCACTCTGAACTGGAAAAACTGCCCGCCGATTACATTAAACAACACCCTACTCCCACAAGCAAACGAAGTAACATACCTAGGAGTACATCTCGACAGAAGACTCACATGGCGCCGGCACATTGAAGCCAAAAGAACACACCTAAAGGTAAAAGCCAGCAGCCTACGTTGGCTTATCAACGCTCGGTCATCTCTTAGCCTTGAATATAAAGTCCTGCTGTACAACTCGGTCCTAAAACCTATATGGATGTACGGCTCCCAGTTATGGGGGAACGCCAGCAATAGCAACATTGACATAATTCAAAGAGTTCAGTCGAAGATCTTGAGAACAATCACCGGGGCACCGTGGTACGTTCGCAACGAAAACATACACCGCGACTTAAACATTGTACCAGTCAAAGAAGTGATCGCTGAACAGAAGGTAAAGTACTTAACCAAGCTATCGGTGCACCCTAACCACCTGGCGAGAGGTCTAACAAGGTTGAGCAACCAATCACGCCTTCGTCGCAATGACTTACCCACCCAGCGACCGACCTGAGGGACGCGCAACCAGAATGCAGTCTTAGTATACTGTTAGTTAAATTTTAATGTTAAGATTCGCCAACTTATTGTTAGTCTCAAAATTAAGAGTAGATTCAACAAATAAAAGCAAAGCTATAATAAAAAAAAAGAGTGAAAACCAGCCAAGTATCCGGAACCGCACCCTTAGCCAAGTCAACATTTAAGGCAAGTGGGCGGAGAACCGCATATTTGTGCAGCGATCAGGAGACTCAAGTCTACCTGTAGTGAACAAGTGATTGATTTGAAATTTCTGGAGGTAAAATTGCTAAAGTCATACAGGTTCGTGTGTGTACGCTGATTAAGTAAATCTTCCACAGTTTTTGGTCAGTGGCGGCCAGCTCAGCCTTGGCGCTGCATACCTAGGACCCTTTGCAGTAGAAAAAATTTTAATTAAGGATACAATAAAAAATTTTAAATGTAAAAACGAAGGTATAGAATATATTTTTAAAATATCTTAATAATAACAAAAAAGGAAGCTAGCTTCGGCAAGCCGAAGCTTATATACCCTTCCAGTCGAACAAAATACATAAGGGCTAAAGAGCATCGAAGCTATAACGTTTTTTCTATTATTTTTCATATTTTTATATTTTTTTTTGTTTATATGGCAGCTATATGATATAGTCGTTCGATTTTGGTGAAATTCAACTCGTTATTCAAGAGTCGTTAGAAAACTCCATATTTCAAAAAGCATGATTGTCTGATGAAAAACGATATAGATTTTTCGATGTTTCTTATGGCAGCTATATGATATAGTTGTCTTTTTTTTATGAAATTTTTTTCTCAGTAAGGGAATGAAAAACAACTACGTTATAATTTTTTTCCATTATATATATACAGTAGAATCCTGTTATAACGACTCCGCTTATAGTGTCCGTCCGGGTTGTGCGACGAAATTTTTCGAGAAAATTGCAAAATTTAACCACATATTACGTCGTGCAGAAAAAAAAATTACATTGCAATAGTGCACTGCGTGTGCAGATTTCATAGCCTATTCCATTAAAGGTCCCGTTATATTTCTAGTTTTTTCTGTTTTTTTCTGAGTAAAACTAAATTTGTAAATTCGCCAAATGCAATATGTGCAATAATTAGCTCATTCAGTTTTCAGTATTTAGAAAAACCTAAGTTTTTGAATTTAATTTATTAAATTTTTCGTTTTAATTACAAAATTAATTTTATTTATTTAGAAACCTATTACAAACACAGCAACCATAAAATAATCAAAAAAAAATTTTTTGCTCCTTTTGCTTAGTGCGTCTTCCGGGTATAACGACGAAAAAACGCCGGTCCCTTGAAAGTCGCTATAACCGGATTCTACTGTATATACTAGCGGACCCGGCGAACTTTGCCTCGCCCCAATTTCACGATTTCATATAACCCCAGAGTAATAATAGAACACTGGTAATTCAAATTTGTTGTGAAATTTTTTTGACTGGAAATCATTGGGAGATGTTCATTTTGATAAAAGAGAGACGCCATTACCTTATAACTTGGATTGTAGCCTGGTTGATGTCATTTGAGGTCATTTGAAAGCATCCGTTATATTTTTGTGCAAGCTTTAGGAAACTGTTTGATTGGGCTGAATTTCCATATAGTAGCGAATACAATGGCTCTGGTGGATGAGCCAAAAGGGGCAATTTAATTTTGCCACCTGCACAGCATAAGCCGGGGGTTTCCAATCGAAACTTAAGTGCATTGCAATGCTGACATACGACAGACAATGAACCAATAACAACGCAGCTATGATCTTTGTAGGGTGTTTCAGAATTGTATGCGAATGCAGCGTGATTCAAGATTTGCGTCTTCCTCTATTATTTTGTCGGGTTTGTGCAGCGCGAAGCTGTGCCATTCGGGCACGTGTCGATGCATTTATTTCTGCACGTTCCTTTTGCGTCCGACTATTGCGGAAATGTATTATTATTATTTATTTATTACATTGCTCGAACGCCGTCCAAGTCTTAATCGTCTAACAGCAGGCATTATTTCCAATTGTTTAAGCTCACTCGATTTTTTTGTTTAAATATTTTTTACCGACTTCATCAATACACAATATCAACGCAGCTATGATCTTTGTAGTGTGTTTTAGAGTTTTACATACAACATTGTGTACATCTGTTGATTTGCTAGCGACTTTTCCAGCAGATTTTTCCAAAATTTTTCTTATGCTATAACCTGTTGAAAATAAAACCCCTTAATATTATCTATGTGACAATGCACGCTTGTATATGTATGAAAGTAAACACAGATCGCGAGACCTATATAGTTCTCTCGATCTAACGAAATAGGGATAAGAAAATATGTATACCAAACTCCTTTGCCAAACTTCAGTCGCAAATAAAATTCCGCAGCATACACACGGTGTTTCGTTTTCTTTGCTTTAAATTCCGCCGCTCAATATAACCTTCTTCTGGCATGTACAAACAACTGAAATAAATTTGAGCCAGATCGGCCCAGCCGTTCTCTTGTAATGCGATTCCGCACATTTTTCGTCTCCATTTTTATATGTACAGTAGAATCCGGTTATAACGACTTTCAAGGGACCGACCATTTTTCGTCGTTATAACCGGAAGACGCACTAAGCAAAAGGAGGAACAAAAAATTTTTTTTTGATTATTTTATGGTTGCTGTGTTTGTAATAGGTTTTTAAAATAAATCAAAATAATTTTTTAATTAAAACGAAAAATTTAATAAATTAAATTCAAAAACATAGGTTTTTCTAAATACTGAAAACTGAATGAGCTTATTTTTGCACATATTGCATTTGGCAAATTAAAACATTCAGTTTTACTCGGAAAAAAGCAGAAAAAACTAGAAATATAACGGGACATCTCATGGAATAGACTATGAGGTCCGCACACACAGTGTGACGTCGGCATTGCACTTCGACTCTCCCTCTCTCGCAGCAGCGTTGTTAAGGCGACAGCTAAAACTAACAGAGAGTTGTGCCAGTGCAAGATCCTTCGTGTCGCTGCTACGCACATAAGCAAGGGTGCCGATCACTGACAAATACATACATTTCTAACGGCGTGTTTTGATGCTTAAATTTGGAACTATGGCACTGTATTTTTTCCGGTACGACGCAATATCCGGTTAAATTTTCCAATTTTCTTGAGAAATTTCATTCTTATAAGCGGTTTGTCGCTAAAAGCGGAAACGTTTTAAGCGGAGGCCCTTTCATATAACTTTGTATGGGGACCAACCAAACCATCGAGTTTTCGACGCACAACCCGGACGGACACTATAAGCGGAGTCGTTATAACAGGATTCTACTGTATATATAAATATTTTGATCTTTCCTATGGCAGCTATATGATAGAGTTATCCGATTTTGATAAAATTTAATCCGAAATAAAATAGTGGTTAGAAAACGCCATCTGGAAGAAATCAAGTCGATCTGATCAAAAACAACGTCGTTAGAATGTTGTTTTTCAATCTCGTGTATGGGACCTATTCTATATAGTCGCCCGATCCGGCCCGTTCCAACTTATATGCGTGCAACAACTACACAGCTTTTGGGAAAGTTTCAGGAAGATAGCTTTAAAACTGACAGACTAGTTTGCGTAGAAACGGACAGACGGACAGATGGACAAACTTACAGACTTATAGACGGACAGGCGTACAGACAAATTTGAATTCAGATCGTAATGCTGATCAAGAATATATATACTTTATGGGGTCTGAAGTGTCTACTTCACTGCGTTGCAAACTTCTGACTGAAATTATAATACCCTTTGCTCTGCAAGGGTATAAAAATCAAGGGTATATAAGCTTTGGCTCGCCAAAGTTAACTTCAGTTCCTTATTTATTTTCTTCTGTTTTTATACCTATTTAAAAAATAATATTACTCGTCGATTCGCAAATCTTATATTACAAGGTCTTTCGTACCAAATAACGTATTAGGAAAAGAGCATGTTGTGACAAATGCTAAATTGTCAGTGCTGAGCATCTACCGCTCTGGGGACTTTCATTCGACAAGAGAAAATAGGTAGAACCGAAGTAACTTCAAGATTAATTTTATTTACAAATTTCACTATATATCAAAGCAAACTAAATTAATTACGAAGGTTAAGTTATATCAAAATTTTAGGGTTCTTCAAGGTATAAAACTCAAAGAGACACAGGCCGACCAGCACCGAACACCGCTTGCCAAAGAGTGTATTGTCGCATTTTGGCATTCTTCTTTTGTGCTGCTGGGGCGTCTCGAGAGCGTAGAAAACTGCATGAAGCACACTCTTTACTACTCTACTACACACTCTCCTACTAAATACTCTGAAGATTCACAATAGTTTTTGTGAGACGATAATATTTAAACACTGCCAAATTTAAGTAACAATGACACGAGTTAAACGGGAACAAAGTTTATTATATATATATATATATATATATATACAGTATACGGCGGATAGAAAAAGACTTTGAGCGGGTGCGTGCGAGACGATCAGAATCTTAACGAGACTGACTTCATTTATTTCATCTCCTACTTCTTTTCCTTCTTTCAGCGTTTGTACTTCATTTTCTCTTATACTTATTTTCTAATTGCTTCATTACATTTCTTTTTCAATTAATTTCTTCTGATTAAGTTTGCTTATTTCTAAATTAAGTAAAGGGCTGAAATCAGCCAACACCGCCCGCGTTGAGCACCTCCTCTACTTCATTCAATGGGCAGGTGTGCCAATTTGTGGATGGCTCTTTTAATGTCGCCGTTGGTAGCTTTCAGGTCGACGACCCTGACCTTTCCGTCCACCCCTGCGTGTACGGCGGTTATCCGACCCACCAGCCACCTCAGTGGCGGGCAGTTGTCCTCGGCCACGAGCACCAATTGGGCCACCCTGACGTACGGGTACTCCTTGGTCCATTTCGAGCGAACCAGCAGGCTCCGACGATAATTCGTCGACCACTTCCGCCAGAACTCTTGCTTGAGCGAGCATACAAGCTGCCATCGACGCAAGCAACTTATTTTTTCGGGCGCCTCCTCCTCCGGTGGGGCCTTCAGCGGACCGCCGATCAGCAGGTGCGCTGCCGTCAGCGCTTCTCCATCGTTGGGGTCCTGGCTGAGTGGGCCTATTGGCCTTGAATTGAGGGTTGCCTCCACGCCTACGAGGAATGTCGTCAACTCGTCCGCGGTGAGCAAAGCGCGACCTGCCGTTCGTAGGAGTAGGCCTTTCGCAGACTTCACAGCGCCTTCCCATAGGCCTCCGAAGTGAGGAGCCCTGGGCGGTATGAATGCAAAGGAGACTCCTTCTTCGGAAGCGTAACGTTGGACGCCGGTCAACTCTGCTTTCAGCCTCTCGCCGAACTCCTTCATGCGATTGCTCGCGCCCACGAAATTCGTGCCGTTGTCGCAGTGCACCGTCTTCGGAAGTCCTCTCCGGCCGACAAACCTTTGGAAACATGATAAAAAGGTATCAGTTGACAAGTCGCTAACAAGTTCAAGATGAACAGCTTTGGACGCAAAACACACAAATACAGCGACATAGGACTTATATGGTTTCTTCCCTCGGATCTTCAAAGTGGTCATGATTGGCCCACAAAAATCTACTCCACACACGGTAAAGGGACGAGCTGATCTTAGTCTATCAGCAGGCAACTGCCCCATAATTTGTGAAAGCAGCTTTGGTTTGTATCGAAAGCAGTGCAAACATCGCCGAACAACTTTTTTACATATCTCCCGAGCATTAACCACCCATATCCGCTCATTGAGAAGACTGCCTAAGGCTTGCGCGCCGACATGGAAATTCCTTCTGTGCAAATGTTCAACGTAATTCTTTAAGAACTGCGACTGTTTGCTGAGTAAGCACGGAAATTTCGTGTCAAATGGAATATCGGCTTGCAACATTCGCCCGCCGACTCTCACCAAGCTAAATGTCAACTTTTCTAGCTTGACTTTTTGCAAAAATGGGCACAACTTCTGCAAATTTGGCGCGAGTAATGACTTCTTGCGAATTTTATCAATGACTTCTGCATACTCGAAGTCCTGCACAACCTGAATGATTTTGTCAAACGCCATTTTCAGCTCAGCTGCTGTGAGCAGTATATTCGCCTCACGAGCCGCTTTCCGACATCCTCTTATAAATCGAAGTACATATCCAACGACCCTCACTCTCTTAATGTACGACGAATGTTTTTCTATGTATTCTAAAAGATCACTTTGCATGCGTGGTTCTGCACAGACAAGAGCTGATTTTCTAATTTCCAACTATTGCATACCTTGCGATAGTTCAAAATTACTATTAATAGGCCATTTATCTTCTGGTTCAGTTAAAAATGTTGGACCGTTGAACCACATAAGATCCTTGAGTTCACATAAGATTCTTGAGTCCTCTCGATACAATGTCTGCCGGATTTTGCTTTGTCGGAACATGACGCCAAATTGAGCCTTTGCTCCAATCCTGAATCTCAGCTATTCGGTTTCCTACGAAAACTAATAAACTCGACGGATGAGTCTTCACCCAATGAAGGACTATTTCCGAATCCGACCAGAACGTTACTTTTTCAATTGGGCTTGATACTATAGGCCTGATTTTATTCAACAGATCAGCTGCAACATGAGCCGCACAAAGTTCAAGACGGGGAAGTGACCTTGTTTTTAAAGGGGCTACCTTGGATTTTGCCGTTAACAACATGGCTTTAATTCCATCAGCTGTGCTTGTACGAACATATATACAAGCACCATAAGCTTTAATTGAGGCATCGGCGAATACGTGCAGTTGAATTGGTTGAGATAGTGAAGTTTTTAAATATCTGGGAATCCTTAACTGATGGAGGGGCAACAAATTAACTTTAAATTCCTCCCAGCTTGTATGTAACCTCAGTGGTACCGACTCATCCCAATCTAACTTGACCATCCATAGCTCCTGCAGTAGAATTTTTACTTTTGTCACTAAGGGACATAGAAGACGAAGGGGATCAAATAACCTAGCTGACACGGACAAAATATTGCGTTTTGTAGCACGAAGATCTTGAAATGAATCCTCTAACTGGAAATGAAATTCATCTTCATTGGGAAACCATCTTATTCCTAAAGTTTTTGTTGGATCCGATTCGGCTACTGCCAACGACTTGTCTGTGCTTTCGGAAGGACATAGCTCCGCACAATTGGAATACCATTTGGCGAGCTTCATTCCGGCCCCATGCAGGATTGATATTACATCCCGTTGTATCGTTTTTAAATCCTGTATACTTCCAGCACCAGTTAACAAGTCGTCGACATAGAAATCCTTCTGAATCACTGCTGCTGCTGCTGGGTTAGACGACCTTTGCATCTCAGCTAGCCGCATCAAACATCTTATGGTCAAAAATGGTGCAGAAGCGGTTCCATAAGTAACCGTGTTAAGGCGACACATTTGCAATGGCTCAGAAGGACTTCTCCTCCACACTATGTGCTGGTAAATCCGGTCATCTTCATGTATGCTTATTTGGCGATACATCTTAGTAATGTCCGCAGTTAGTGCATATTTATGGAAGCGAAATCGCAACAAAGTGGAAAACAGCTCCTCTTGAATGGTAGGGCCTACCATCAATATGTCATTTAACGCAACTTGTGTAGTTGTACGACTTGAAGCATCAAAGTCAACTCTAAGCTTAGTAGTTGTACTTTGAGGGCGCACTACACACTGATGCGGAATGAAATAGTGTGGAGGAGTCGGGACCCCATAATCAATTGGTGACATGTGCCCCAATTCTATATAGTCGCCCGATCCGGCCCGTTCCAACTTATATGCGTGCAACAACTACACAGCTTTTGGGAAAGTTTCAGGAAGATAGCTTTAAAACTGACAGACTAGTTTGCGTAGAAACGGACAGACGGACAGATGGACAAACTTACAGACTTATAGACGGACAGGCGTACAGACAAATTTGAATTCAGATCGTAATGCTGATCAAGAATATATATACTTTATGGGGTCTGAAGTGTCTACTTCACTGCGTTGCAAACTTCTGACTGAAATTATAATACCCTTTGCTCTGCAAGGGTATAAAAATCAAGGGTATATAAGCTTTGGCTCGCCAAAGTTAACTTCAGTTCCTTATTTATTTTCTTCTGTTTTTATACCTATTTAAAAAATAATATTACTCGTCGATTCGCAAATCTTATATTACAAGGTCTTTCGTACCAAATAACGTATTAGGAAAAGAGCATGTTGTGACAAATGCTAAATTGTCAGTGCTGAGCATCTACCGCTCTGGGGACTTTCATTCGACAAGAGAAAATAGGTAGAACCGAAGTAACTTCAAGATTAATTTTATTTACAAATTTCACTATATATCAAAGCAAACTAAATTAATTACGAAGGTTAAGTTATATCAAAATTTTAGGGTTCTTCAAGGTATAAAACTCAAAGAGACACAGGCCGACCAGCACCGAACACCGCTTGCCAAAGAGTGTATTGTCGCATTTTGGCATTCTTCTTTTTGTGCTGCTGGGGCGTCTCGAGAGCGTAGAAAACTGCATGAAGCACACTCTTTACTACTCTACTACACACTCTCCTACTAAATACTCTGAAGATTCACAATAGTTTTTGTGAGACGATAATATTTAAACACTGCCAAATTTAAGTAACAATGACACGAGTTAAACGGGAGAAATATGACAAAGTTTATTATATATATATATATATATATACAGTATACGGCGGATAGAAAAAGACTTTGAGCGGGTGCGTGCGAGACGATCAGAATCTTAACGAGACTGACTTCATTTATTTCATCTCCTACTTCTTTTCCTTCTTTCAGCGTTTGTACTTCATTTTCTCTTATACTTATTTTCTAATTGCTTCATTACATTTCTTTTTCAATTAATTTCTTCTGATTAAGTTTGCTTATTTCTAAATTAAGTAAAGGGCTGAAATCAGCCAACACCGCCCGCGTTGAGCACCTCCTCTACTTCATTCAATGGGCAGGGGTGCCAATTTGTGGATGGCTCTTTTAATGTCGCCGTTGGTAGCTTTCAGGTCGACGACCCTGACCTTTCCGTCCACCCCTGCGTGTACGGCGGTTATCCGACCCACCAGCCACCTCAGTGGCGGGCAGTTGTCCTCGGCCACGAGCACCAATTGGGCCACCCTGACGTACGGGTACTCCTTGGTCCATTTCGAGCGAACCAGCAGGCTCCGACGATAATTCGTCGACCACTTCCGCCAGAACTCTTGCTTGAGCGAGCATACAAGCTGCCATCGACGCAAGCAACTTATTTTTTCGGGCGCCTCCTCCTCCGGTGGGGCCTTCAGCGGACCGCCGATCAGCAGGTGCGCTGCCGTCAGCGCTTCTCCATCGTTGGGGTCCTGGCTGAGTGGGCCTATTGGCCTTGAATTGAGGGTTGCCTCCACGCCTACGAGGAATGTCGTCAACTCGTCCGCGGTGAGCAAAGCGCGACCTGCCGTTCGTAGGAGTAGGCCTTTCGCAGACTTCACAGCGCCTTCCCATAGGCCTCCGAAGTGAGGAGCCCTGGGCGGTATGAATGCAAAGGAGACTCCTTCTTCGGAAGCGTAACGTTGGACGCCGGTCAACTCTGCTTTCAGCCTCTCGCCGAACTCCTTCATGCGATTGCTCGCGCCCACGAAATTCGTGCCGTTGTCGCAGTGCACCGTCTTCGGAAGTCCTCTCCGGCCGACAAACCTTTGGAAACATGATAAAAAGGTATCAGTTGACAAGTCGCTAACAAGTTCAAGATGAACAGCTTTGGACGCAAAACACACAAATACAGCGACATAGGACTTATATGGTTTCTTCCCTCGGATCTTCAAAGTGGTCATGATTGGCCCACAAAAATCTACTCCACACACGGTAAAGGGACGAGCTGATCTTAGTCTATCAGCAGGCAACTGCCCCATAATTTGTGAAAGCAGCTTTGGTTTGTATCGAAAGCAGTGCAAACATCGCCGAACAACTTTTTACATATCTCCCGAGCATTAACCACCCATATCCGCTCATTGAGAAGACTGCCTAAGGCTTGCGCGCCGACATGGAAATTCCTTCTGTGCAAATGTTCAACGTAATTCTTTAAGAACTGCGACTGTTTGCTGAGTAAGCACGGAAATTTCGCGTCAAATGGAATATCGGCTTGCAACATTCGCCCGCCGACTCTCACCAAGCTAAATGTCTACTTTTCTAGCTTGACTTCTTGCAAAAATGGGCACAACTTCTGCAAATTTGGCGCGAGTAATGACTTCTTGCGAATTTTATCAATGACTTCTGCATACTCGAAGTCCTGCACAACCTGAATGATTTTGTCAAACGCCATTTTCAGCTCAGCTGCTGTGAGCAGTATATTCGCCTCACGAGCCGCTTTCCGACATCCTCTTATAAATCGAAGTACATATCCAACGACCCTCACTCTCTTAATGTACGACGAATGTTTTTCTATGTATTCTAAAAGATCACTTTGCATGCGTGGTTCTGCACAGACAAGAGCTGATTTTCTAATTGCCAACTATTGCATACCTTGCGATAGTTCAAAATTACTATTAATAGGCCATTTATCTTCTGGTTCAGTTAAAAATGTTGGACCGTTGAACCACATAAGATTCTTGAGTTCACATAAGATTCTTGAGTCCTCTCGATACAATGTCTGCCGGATTTTGCTTTGTCGGAACATGACGCCAAATTGAGCCTTTGCTCCAATCCTGAATCTCAGCTATTCGGTTTCCTACGAAAACTAATAAACTCGACGGATGAGTCTTCACCCAATGAAGGACTATTTCCGAATCCGACCAGAACGTTACTTTTTCAATTGGGCTTGATACTATAGGCCTGATTTTATTCAACAGATCAGCTGCAACATGAGCCGCACAAAGTTCAAGACGGGGAAGTGACCTTGTTTTTAAAGGGGCTTCTTTGGATTTTGCCGTTAACAACATGGCTTTAATTCCATCAGCTGTGCTTGTACGAACATATATACAAGCACCATAAGCTTTAATTGAGGCATCGGCGAATACGTGCAGTTGAATTGGTTGAGATAGTGAAGTTTTTAAATATCTGGGAATCCTTAACTGATGGAGGGGCAACAAATTAACTTTAAATTCCTCCCAGCTTGTATGTAACCTCAGTGGTACCGACTCATCCCAATCTAACTTGACCATCCATAGCTCCTGCAGTAGAATTTTTACTTTTGTCACTAAGGGACATAGAAGACGAAGGGGATCAAATAACCTAGCTGACACGGACAAAATATTGCGTTTTGTAGCACGAAGATCTTGAAATGAATCCTCTAACTGGAAATGAAATTCATCTTCATTGGGAAACCATCTTATTCCTAAAGTTTTTGTTGGATCCGATTCGGCTACTGCCAACGACTTGTCTGTGCTTTCGGAAGGACATAGCTCCGCACAATTGGAATACCATTTGGCGAGCTTCATTCCGGCCCCATGCAGGATTGATATTACATCCCGTTGTATCGTTTTTAAATCCTGTATACTTCCAGCACCAGTTAACAAGTCGTCGACATAGAAATCCTTCTGAATCACTGCTGCTGCTGCTGGGTTAGACGACCTTTGCATCTCAGCTAGCCGCATCAAACATCTTATGGTCAAAAATGGTGCAGAAGCGGTTCCATAAGTAACCGTGTTAAGGCGACACATTTGCAATGGCTCAGAAGGACTTCTCCTCCACACTATGTGCTGGTAAATCCGGTCATCTTCATGTATGCTTATTTGGCGATACATCTTAGTAATGTCCGCAGTTAGTGCATATTTATGGAAGCGAAATCGCAACAAAGTGGAAAACAGCTCCTCTTGAATGGTAGGGCCTACCATCAATATGTCATTTAACGCAACTTGTGTAGTTGTACGACTTGAAGCATCAAAGTCAACTCTAAGCTTAGTAGTTGTACTTTGAGGGCGCACTACACACTGATGCGGAATGAAATAGTGTGGAGGAGTCGGGACCCCATAATCAATTGGTGACATGTGCCCCAAAGCGAGATATTCCTCCATAAAATCAATATACATTTTCTTTAAATTCGAGTCTCGTAATAATCGTCGTTCCAACGAAAGGAATCTACGTTTGGCAACTTCAAATGAGGATCCTAAGGAACTAGGTTCTTTTTTAAATGGAAGTTTAACTTCAAATCTTCCATCTGACAAAATTTGGACATTTTCAATAAAAGATTTCTCACACATTTGTTGTTCCTCTGTGTAACGTGCTTGGAAATTTCTTAACGGCATCTCTTCTAAATCCCAAAACTTTTGTAGTGTGTCGTTTATGCTACTTAAACTTTCTTCCTGACATTTAAAACTGTTAACAATTGGCCCAACTGGTGTTTTGGGACACCGATATCGTCCAGACACAATCCACCCTAACAAGGTTTTTTGCAGTGTGGGATGCTCAGGGCTTTTCTTAATTTGTCCAACCGCCATTAACTCGAAAAACGATTCTGCTCCTATTAACATGTCTACCCTTTGTGGCTTATAGAACTCCGGATCTGCCAAGTTAATATTTGATGGTATATCCCAGCCCTGAATTTCTATTGCTTGATTTGGCTGATATCCTGAAATTGTTTTGAGTATGCAGAAATTTGCCATGTAGTCATTGCTATTAAACCTAGATTTTAAAGCTGTGTGAATGCTTTTCTTAACTTCAGTATGCTGTTGACCGATACCAAGTAAGTTCACATTCGCATCATCTTTCTTTATATGCAGATTACTAGCGAGCTCCTCAGTCACAAAATTTATTTGCGACCCTGAATCTAGTAGGGCTCTAGCTAGAATGTACTGTCCATCTTGGCGTTTGACATGTACAACTGCAGTAGCAAGTATTACCTTATCTGGTACTGTGGCATGCATAGCATGCGAAGAAGATGAGCTTTCTTGCACTAATTGAGACGATTGCTGAGTACCTTCCCGCTTAAAGCTGACGCGATCCACATTCAGCGTTTGTACTTCATTTTCTCTTATACTTATTTTCTAATTGCTTCATTACATTTCTTTTTCAATTAATTTCTTCTGATTAAGTTTGCTTATTTCTAAATTAAGTAAAGGGCTGAAATCAGCCAACATACTCTTAATAGATGCTCGAACAGAGCATAGTTTAGAAAGTATCAAGAGTATATTTTTTAATATCAAGAGCATATTTTTAAAATCATTTCCGAAAGTTAATTCCAAAATAAAATCCATTATTTTTTACGATTTGCATGACTTTCAGACATTAAACATTCAGTCTTTATTCTCATTTACTTAATCTAAAAATACATTAAACTTTTGTTTTAAATAAAATATTTGGCTTTAGTACCTCCCAGATGGATTTTAAGGCCAAGCGATCGGGACGTTATATCAGGTGAATTTGTAATATTTGTTTGTGCTGCGGATGGATTTCCACTACCTACAATACAATGGAAACAATCGATCGGTAAGTACAGTGTGCAAGTAAATCATGATTGGAGCTCTGAAAAGATATTGCATTCAGGTGATTCTAGTAAATATAGAGAGCTTAACTATGGCACATCCTTCGGAAACTCAATAGCTGGGATTCAAACTTACTCTAATGGTTCTCTGATAATACCGAAGGTAAATCGAGTACATGCGGGAAACTTCTTGTGCCAGGCCAGCAATGGTATTGGGCCGGGACTCAGTTTTCGTATAAGGCTAACTGTTCATGGTAAGTATAACAGCTTTTTTTATTAGCTAGTATGTATATTAAAACAATTATTTTTTTTCAATTCAGCTGGGCCTTCGTTAACTGTTTTAAATAAACTTTTAACTACTAGACGAGGAGAACGTGTCACATTGCAATGCGAAGCTTCTGGAGACCAACCTATACAAATGTCATGGACATTTAAAACTTACAAAATAGATCCTTCAAGTAATAATCATTATATCATAAAAAAACTCTGTACAAGATCATGGAGTTTTATCTGAACTAACGATTTTTCATGCAGTTATGAATGATACAGGAGAATATTTTTGCATTGCCAGTAACAAGTACGGCCTTGATAAGCGCGTTTTACAGCTACAAATTCAAGAACCACCGAACTTTCCTGTTAACTTACGTATAACGGACTTGGGAAGTCGTTCAGTGACTTTAGCGTGGTCTGCGAATGATAAAGACTCGCTCATGTTGGGATTGACCAAGAACTCGTCAAGCAAATTGTACTTTAAATTACAAATTAAAAAAGCTGAAGGTAAGACCAATAAAAATATATGCTTGAACAGCGTTAGCTTTAACGCAAACTAACCTGAAATCTCAGTTTAAGGCTCTCTGTAAAAATGTACCAAAAGTTTTGTAACTGTGGCAGGTACTATACATGTCGGAACGGCATGAATTTACAATTAAATTATAATAAGATCGAATAGTAAATAACTACAATATTTATTGTTGTTTTTATTTTACTAGCATCATTTTTTGTATATAGTATTTGTATAATATCGTTATAATTTCGTCGTTTTCTATTATACGAACATGTTTTTGTAAAAATATTATAACATTGTTGTTTTTTATACCCTTGCAGAGCAAAAGGGTATTATAATTTCAGTCAGAAGTTTGCATCGCTGTGAAGGAGACACCTCAGACCCCATAAAGTATATATATTCATGATCAGCATCACGAGTAGAATCGGAATACGTCTGTCCGTCTGTCAATCTGTCCGTCTGTCCGTTTCCGCGCAAACTAGTCTCTCAGTTTTAAAGCTATCTTGATGAAACTTTCCCAAAAGATGTGTAGTTATTGCACGCAGTATATAAGTCGGAACGGGCCGGATCGGCCGACTATATCGGATAGCTCCCATACGAGAGAATGAAATAAAAAATTCTCACACCGTTGTTTTTGATCAGATCGACTTGATTTCTTCAAGATGGCGTTTTCTAACTACTATTGAATTTCGGATTAAATTTCATAAAAATCGGATAACTCTATCATATACATAGCTGCCATAGGAGAGATCAAAAATTATATATATAAATAATGGGAAAAAAATTTTAGCGTCGTAGTTTTTAATCCGTCGAGCACCATTTTCAAAATATTAAGCCTTTTAATAACCCTTGAATCGAGAAAATAAATTTCATTACAATCCGACAACGTTATCATATAGCTACCATAGGAAAGATCGAAAAATATCTATAGAAATCACGGAAATAAAATTATAACATCGTTGTTTTTATCATACAACATGATTTTTGGAATATAAAGATTTCTAACGTCTCTAGAATAACGAATTAATATAGCTGACATATAAACAGTAGTCGAAAATATGAAAAATTAATAGAAAAACCGTCGTAGCTTCGATCTTGTTTAGCCTTTATGTATTTTGTTCAACATATTTAATGTCTCCAAGGGCATAAAAGCTTTGGCTTGTCGAAACTAGCTTCCTTTCTTGTCGAATATGCGACAGACTAAATTCAATGCCTTTTAACAATTTGCATTTGACGGTTCGAGCGAGCGTATTGCCTTCAGAGCCACGCCGCCTAAACTAGACCGTAAATACCGAAATTTTTTAATTCTACTTAGCTCGTCGTAATTGCCAATGACCGTAGTGAAGGCTGCAAAAAAGTCTGGCCAATCGAACTATCTCCAGGGCTGATAATAGACATTTTCTAAACCGCAAAAAAATATCTGCATTATTTGTGATATCCAGACATGTCATATTGGCAGATGTGGCCCCAGCAAATTAAAATTTGCGTTGTTCCGCTAAGCGCAAGAATATCAGCTTAATAAAACTTTTCAATATTAATGGCCACTAAATAACTTCTCAGCGCATTTGGTTTGCCGCAAAATTGATGTCACTTTGATTTAAAAAAATTCAATATCACTTGAGCCGTTTTGAGGCTGAATCTCGATGACAGAATTGGGCATTTCATAAATGACACCAAATAAAAAATAAAAAGTAACTTTCGAACGAAAATGAAGAGGCACCAAGTGTCACGAAAAGGTTACGGATCCTTGAATTTAGTTGTTCTTGCTTTGCCCGCTTAGCAACAGCGAAAAAACTAATAAACAGCGCGAAATGTACAAAAATCAAGCGACCGGCTGAGTGCACGTTTGAACGTTTGTGTGTTTGTGACCGAACGGCCCCAAACGACGACAAATGTATGAACGATATTTAACCAAACGAAAATTAAGTTGCAAACTCCGATTACAACGAAGATCACGTCGGGGTCACCAAAATGTTTATGGGAAAGACAACGATTATGCCTTTAATAATAAATTAATTCCAATATCAGATGAACTTCTGCTGGGGAAATTTTAGCTTCAAGTACATCAAGTCCGGCGAACTATATGTCTGAGGAATTCGAGCCGAAAACTGCGATATACTGCCCTCGACATACTTTCTTTTATACACCATCATCCTTCGCCTCTGATTCCCCCGCGTTGTTAAATTGATAGTAGATAAAAAGTTTATTTGGAAGTGCAGTTATAATCATTCTAAACACCGGTAACTTCCGACGCAACTCTTCATAACTCCCAGTTAAGAGGTCGTTGCCAGCTTCAGGTCAGCGATAATAAAAACCAATGTGATGATCCGTGGAGGAAGTCGTCGATCACAAGAGATTAAAAGCACATGTTTCATTTTTATGAAATAGCGCGGAGTTTACCGGCGTTTATTCTCTTCTTTTGACAGTTTTCCACTGATTGCTTTGCCCAAACGCTGCAATGCTATGTAGAATCCTGTTGGGGCGGGAGATTGGATTCCATGAACAAACTGGAGTGCAAGCTGCCGAAAGCACACAGCTTCACTGAATGCCGGGAGCGGAAAAGTGCAGCTGGATGGGAATGGTTGTGCTAGATGACTTGCACAATGTTTTCTGTATATTTAGCCACATCGTCGTTGTTTATAATTATCGCCGAGTTTTCAAACACTTTTGACTAGGTGGTACCCTATGGATTCCTATCAATTTGGTTTGCCAGTTTTAGCAGATATTAACTCCTAGGTGTTTCCTTGGGGACAAGATCATAAGTTGGTTCTCTATCTTCAGCGATTTTTTTTATTTTCCAGTTGGCTTTTTTCAACAATAGTGCTTAGATATGGATTTTGAACTGACTATGCCTTCACGATCTAGAGCTTTCACTGAACCTCCTAGTTTTTGAACAGGGTATACGTGTTCTCAATAATTTCCTCTAATTTGGGAGTGAACGTCCGTCTTAAGATACTATATACATAAGTAGGTTTATAAGTATTGTTATCCTAGTCTAGTAAGAGAATCATCGAAAGTACTATTTTAATTTAATGTTCAGTATAGTTAAAAGAAATATTTAAGATAAATAGCATAAAATATGAGGCACGGAGCCAAATATCCTAAATATGTTAAAGCTTAAACTAAACGAATCTCTGATTAATTCAAGTCACAAAACCTGCCCAAAGTGGCAACTCCTAAAAAAAAAAAACTAAAAATCCTTGAATATTCGATTAAGATTAGCATAGGTAAGAGAAAAAGTGCAGGAACACACGACAATGGTGAGCTCTATTCCAAGAGGCCGAGGCGCGGGGAAAACCGAGGGCAGAAAGAGGATGATGACGTAGTGCAGAAGGAAGCAGTTCCACGAGACCGCGGCGCGGGGAAGACGTAGTGCAGAAGAGAGCAGTTCCACTGGCCAAGGCGCGGTGAAGGTATAGTGCAGAAAGGGCTATTCTAAGAGGCCGTGGCGCAGATAAGTCGTGTACGGGTAGACAAATAAAGACAAGGAAAGATCATAACGGAACTCAAAGGAGACGTGGAACTCAGACGCCAGGTTAACTGATAACTGTAATCGGTAATCAGCCACTAGATAAAACCAATTGCTTTTATTTAATTCCTTGTCATTCTTCCGTCCAATAATATGATTCGACAAACAAGAACCCATTTACCCCTGCTATTTTCTTTCGCAATCGCAATCCTCTCCAGTAAGGACGGTCAAGGGACGGCGGATCCTCCCTAGTTGACTAACTTTACCAGTTAGGGCGCGGTAAAGGGCACCGGATCCAATAGGTCAATCGTTTTTGGACGGACGATCCTCCATAAAGAGGTTGCGTAGAGGGACGGCATAGCCTCTCTATCGCGTGTGCCGAGTAGTCTTCAAGGTCTAAAGTCATTCTGTCGGCTACTGCCTAGCCCAAAAGTGGAATTTTCTACCACCCCCGAACGCGCGATTCCCGCTTCCGCCATGAAACACTCTGTCGGCTGCGGCCTCGCACGAGGGTCCAGCCCGTGGGATTATTGCCTCTAACGAACCTCTCCAAAAAAATTACATTCTTTAACTCCACCCGGGAGCATAGAGCCTCTACAGTTTTGAAGAGGATTTATTTATCATTAGTTTTCGATCGTACTGGTGATAAGCCAGTAGCGACTTATCCTAGCGGTGGGGTTGCCCCGTGGCGCCACCTAGGAGTGACGAAAAGTTCTATTGTTGGGTCCATAGTAACGTGGACGAGGGGGTGTGCGGGTCCGGGGAGCCGAAATTTGTTACTAATGTTAAGTGAGCGATAGAGTATAGAAGTGGTGGAGATTTGGAAAAAGAGAACGTTTATTTTTCTCGGGGAGCGATTCCCAGGCCTTCCGGACCGGAGACCAGCGCTCTACCTGCTGGGCCACAGTCCCCCACAACAACCCCTCCAAGACAGTTATAAAACTTTGTTCATTGAATGAACACACCTCTTAAGCCTGGTGTCTCTGTCATTTCCAAAATTTCTTGTAAAGGACCCCGGAATCCGACTCAGATTTGTACCCCAGCCGGAAAGCATCTTACAATATGGTATCATTGAAACGTATGTATTTATTTTTGTGATCCCCATGACCAAGGGAGAATACAGATTATATCGGCTTAGCAAAATGAGTTTATTTGGGGTGTTTGATGTTGCCTGTCGCTGATGCGTCAGCTCTTCTTTTTGACTTCGCAGCTGGTAGCATATTAATCCTTCGGCGGCATATCTGCTTTGCATCCACTACTTTGTCGAATTCTCTGCATGGGGCGTCTGTGCCCTTGATTCGCTACTGACTCTTATCGAAGTGTATCGGAAACAGGTCACACAGAGTCAACCCTGAAGCCACTCCTTAACTTCACAAGCGGTGTTTGGTCTGGATATCCTCGGCCGAGCACTCGCACATTCGTTTGAATAGAAGCCCGGTTGCAAATGTCCATCAAGGAATCATTGATTCACAGCGTTTCCTCTTTGTTCGGATCAAAAGTCCATGGATTTACCGTTCGACCTCTGCTGCCCTTGCTGGCTAGAGTTCAAGGTTCAAAGCAGCAGCATTATTTCCCAGCTTCTCCGCTATGCGCCAGCCGAGGGGCCGATATTTTCGATCAACCACTCCTCAAATCTCCATATAAAGTCAGCAGCGATCTTAGCTGCCCTAGAAAGGGACTACAAAAAGTACAGGTCAATCGAAGTAAAGGTCTAGTGCGAAGTGTAGATGTCAACAGATGCAAAGAGTTCAGCAGGTGGCGTGGTCTGGCTCGACATCAGCCAAATGCCAGAACCTGAACACCCTGATGGCGTTGGCAAATGCATTCAAAAATCTCGACCTAAAAAGGGAACGATTCAGGCAAGAGAACGCCACAAAGGCCCGAGTTCATCCTACGGTCATGAGGGGGGAGCTTGGAGCCATACGCAGGCGCTCTCAAGAAGGCTCTGACATAAGATTAAACAGCGGGTAGGACGCACGGATTATGTTCTGCTGGAATTGCGGGAAAATTGATGTCAGGACAGAAGAATGCTGTGTAGAGGTTGGTCTCGGGACGAGGAAAGTATTGATGCAGCTATTAATGCTCCCAGGGGTGAGGAGAAGAAAAGGGGCGGAGGTGAAGTGCGCGGGACTCGAAGTAGCGATTCCGACAAAAAACCGCCGACAAGTTCTCAGAAAAGGACATCGCCGCTTTTCAAAAAGATGAATTGAAAGCCCTGAAAAACAGGACAGAAGAATGCTGTGTAGAGGTTGGTCTCGGGACGAGGAAAGTATTGATGCAGCTATTAATGCTCCCAGGGGTGAGGAGAAGAATAGGGGCGGAGGTGAAGTGCGCAGGACTCGAAATAGCGATTCCGGCAAAAACCCGCAGACAAGGATGGCTGGACGAGAAACTGTCTGTAGCGGTTTTAAAAACCCCAGACAAGTTCTCAAAAATGGCATCCCCGCTTTTCGAAAAGATGAATTGAAAGCCCTGAAAAACACAAGAGGAACATCAAACTCGAGTGTGGGCCACCGTATTCGGTGCCTAACCTCGCAATTTTTCTGCCTTTTGGATGCGCGTGTTAACTCCTCCCGCCGTTTTTGTGAGAGGGCAATGGAATCTTTCTTCTAGGCCGTTTAAAGTGTTGTGTAGGGGAGGTGCCTTTGAAAAAAATCGTACTTTAACTCTCAACAACTATACAACAGAATACCGTAAGTATCCACAATAAAAAATTAAAAGTAACTGCCTGAACAGGCTAAGACACCCTTAAGCTTTAAAGCGCGAAAATATAGAGGCACCAAGCGTCACCAAAAGGTTATGTAACCTCTAAAATTTTTGTTATTGATCTTGCACAAGATTTGTCCGATTAGCATTAGCGAAAAGAACTGACAAACAGCACCAAATAAACAAAAATCAAGCGAACGGCTGAGTGCACAATCTATGCATGTTTGAGTGTTTTTGACCGAATGCCAGCAAACGACGACAAATGTTTGAACCATATTAAACAAAACGAAAATTTAGTACCGTCTGGTACCACTGTCAATGACAACATACGTGTTTTTATATGGCCCTGCCGTGTAACTTAAAATGAGAATGTTGCGTATGGAATTTATCGAATAGTTTTCCAATTACAGTATAATTCGCTTAACTGCCTCGATGCTTAGCTGCATCGTCAAGATAACTGCCTTATTTCTATTTTTTCTGCATTTATGGTCTCATTTGTATGAAATTAATTACGTTTGCTGCATTCAAGTTAGCTGCCTTTCGCACTTAAGTGCCTCGTTTCGGCAGAATTTAACTGTCTTATTCTATGAATATCATCCAACTTAACTGCGCCATCTAGGATTCGAATTTGGAAACAACAAATTTATGAGTTTTAATCATGTATCTTTTTTTGTGCATATGGCAACGCTTGCATCTCTTTGCGCATGTCCGTTTTTCGTTTGTTTTGATCGTGCCATTTGTGTGCATAAATCATTCCTAATCGTAAAAATGGGTAAAGTGAAGCGCTTGGTTGGCTTAACTTTAAAAGAAAAGCTCCAAATTATTACGGCTGTCAGCGAAAAAGTTGATAAAAGTGTTCTCTGCACGAAATACAAGTGTGACAGATCAACAATAAACCGTATAATTAAAAATCAAGACGAAATTCAAAATTTAAAAATTACGTTAGCTGCCTTTTTAAGATAGCTGCCTCCAAAATCACTGCAATCGACTCGATGCAGTTAAGCGAATTATACTGTACTTAAATAAACAGTAATATAGCTTGTCATATACAAAGCCAACGTTTGAGAGCACAAGCTCAGTAAAGAAGAACTATAATGAGCAAGGCTCAGCAACAATAAGAAAACGAACGTTGGCTCTCGTCAATCAAAAACAATGCTTACTTCTCCATAAGAGCAGAAGAGTTAGAACCGACAACAACTGCAACATTGTAAGCGAGTACGGAGAGAGCACGCTCGGTGTCTCCCGCCCTATTATGTCCAAGCGGCTCATCACCAATGCCTGTCCTCCGATTTCTACAACAGAAACAACGATCTGCTCATTACAACAACGATCAGCACAATGTCCTCGTTCAAAACGGTGACTTTAACACTAACGATGACAACAACCACTGCAACAACCACTGCAACAACCACACCCACTGCAGTTTCTGTTTCGTAAGCTCTTACTGACAAGGCCTTACCCATCCCAAAAATACAAAAAAAAAAAAAAACGGTAACGGATCATTAATACAAACAGGAATCGATCGATAAGTGCAAATAAAAAGAAAACTAAACCCACAAGCATCTTAAATGCAAGTGCACCAAAACTTACCAAGAAAGTTGAAGCCACTGTGCAGCACAATGCGCTGACAAGAAATCGATTTTTCATTCTTAGTGATCCAAAAAATGATGACAATACCGCTCAAATACCTAAGGCCAAGCAACTAAGGCCACCACCAATTTTTGTACGTCAGGCAAATTGTGCTGAAATGGATAAAAGAATAACATATCAAATTGGAGCAAACAAATTCTATGTTAGTTCCTCAAAAATGGGTAACATAAACAAAACATATATACAAGTGAACGCGAACAAGATTATTGATCAGTTGCCAAACACCTCAACAACGGAAAAATAAGTTACTACACCTACCAACTTTAAAGTTGCAAAGGATTTAAAGTAGTTTTCAAAGGAATCAAAGCAACAGTCCCTATCTGTTGTAAATACACCTTTGCTCTTAATGAAATCAATTAATTTAATATTATTTATTATGTATTTTGTTAAGGACCATAAGATTATGAGAGGTAAAACAATCATGTCAACTAGTTAGGATGATTCATAGAGCACCTGAAAATCATATCTCTAAATGAAAAATACTAAAACTAGGTATGCTTTTACTATTTTTTTCTGGGACGCATATGTCCCTATGGTCCCTATGCTATAAATAATAAGGTAATACGTTCAAAAACGCATACTAAATAAAATTACATTAATTTTCATGATAGTTATTTAGCTGTTCGGACATAAGTGTCCCCCGTGGTCGTCAAAGGGTTAAGCACCACCACACCACATGTACACGTACTTCACAGTCAACGTAAAAGAGATCGAGAGTACATCGAGTGTACCCGTATTCATTTACATTAAAAACTACTTCAGGGGGTCGGTGGTCCAGCAGGTAGATCGCTGGTCTCCGAACCGAGAAGACCTGGGTTCGATTCCCAGGCAACAGAAACGGTCTTTTTTTCCAAACTCCATCACTTCTATGCTCTACCGCTAACTTAACAATAACACAAATTCGGCTTCCTGGACCCGCACAACCCCTTGTCCACGTCACTGCGGGCACGTCAATAAAACCTTACACACTCCTAGATGGAGCTAGGTGGCAACCCCACCACTGGATAAGTCACTTCTGGCTAATCACCAGTTCGATCGCAAATACCAACAATTGTTGTATCCACTACAAGATATAAAGGATAAGGAAGTTTTTTTTTTAAGAACTTCTTGCATTCCAACACGTCTCACAGTGTGGGAATCTTACAATTTAACTGTACAAAAGTAAATTTTTGAACTTTCACCAAATTCGCCCGAACAATTTTTTTTTAATGCCCTATTAAATGTATATAATTATTATATAAACTATTTTTCTAGTCGTCGCACTAGAAATAAAATAAAAAAATTAAAAGAAGGCACTTAGCAAAATCTGTTTCTCACTGTTTGGAGAACAGTGAAATTCCGCTTTATTCAAGTACTGATATTCTGCGAACTTCGAAAACAAATTGTTTTTTTCTGCTTTTCTTTTATTCATAGTTTCGTTAAGGTACGATAAACAAAATTAGAGCTTTATTTAAACGGCACTTTAAGCGCAATTCTTATCTAAGCAACAGATCTTTTTCGTTGGTTATTTTTAATTGTCTTTTGTGTTGAAAGGAGAAAAAAATTGGTTGCTTATTAAAGTTTGAGCTCGAAACTTTCAGTATAAGTAGATTGCAGTGCTGGCTTTCACATTCAGTTGAAACATCGTGCGTATTTTTGCAGCACCCATACATTTTTTTTTATATTTTCAAAATGTCTACCGAACTAACGAAAAAACAAATTTATGATATTTGGATTGCAAGTGATAAGAACAAGCGTTTGGATGCGGTTTGTGATTTTTTTGGAATAATCATCGTTTAGTTACATTTTCTGAAGACTTACAGGCTTTTCTAAAAAATCTGTGTTTACAATTTGAAATAAAATGGAATCAATGTTATCGTTATGAGGAAAGGTTTTTAAAAAAAATAAAATCTGGTTGAATGGTTATTTGAATTTACCATACACGGTATTGCAAGAAATTTCTCTTCCATCTAAGCCTGGGAAAAAAATTCGAGGATTGCTGCGATCGCACCAAAAGAAGAAAGGTACAAGACCTTATTGATTCTACTAGCCCTGAAGAAATTGCAGTTGCAAACCAAGTTAACCTATTTAAGGAAGGGAAACGCAACTCTGCTGCAATTGTTAAAGAATTGACATTGGATTCTCCAAATAAAGGAAGAGGAAGGATTCAAGATGCTTATTTATCGGTTCATCAATATGACACAATACGTCAAAGGATTAATAAAATCGTAAAAAATCCTATGATAAAATTAAGGAGTGTAAAAAAAAAATGTTATGCTGAAGTGACAGTAACAGAGTCCTTAGCAGCATGTAACGTTCAATCCTTGGTTGATAATACTATCCAGCGATTATGCCTAGCTCAAAGAGAAGCACTGAACAGCTTAAAATGGGTGGAAAGGAGCTATCGTTGTTAATAAAATGGGGTTGTGATGGAGCGCAGCAAAAAAAGTATAAACAGAAATTTTCATCATCAGATGATATTGATGAAAACTTATTTAGCACTTGCATTGTGCCCATTCAAATGAATTATAATACTAATGGAGGTAAAAAATCATAGTTTGGCAAAATCCAGCACCTTCATCTACAAGATACTGCCGCCCAATTAGGCTGAACTTTAAAAAAGAAACCACAGAGTTGATAAACGAAGAAGTGACTTTGGTGAAAAAAGAAATTGAAATGCTTCAATCTGTTAAAATTAAAGTAGACAATTTCTATGTAATGGTGAAACCAGTGTTTATCCTGGCCATGATAGACGGCAAACTTTGCAGTGCTTTATCTAACGTAGCGTCAACTCAAACATGTTACATATATGGCGCCAAACCTTCGGAAACGAACAGGCCCGAATTAATTTTAAATAAGCCTTTAAATGATCAAGCCATGAGCTTTGGATTATCTCCTCTGCATTCATGGATTCGATTCATGGAATGTTTACTTCATGTAGCGTATAGGCTTGATGTAAAAGTATGGCAAGCCACAACAACAGGTTAAAGCCAGAAAGGAATTAATTCAAAATAAATTCAAAGAGAAACTAGGTTTATTGATAGATGTCCCAACCCCACAGGCAGGAAACACTAATGACGGAAATACCACAAGACGTTTTATTCAGAAATTCCAAGATTACTGCTGAGATAACAGGTCTTAATCTGGAACTTGTTCACAGGTTCCACATAATTTTGGAAACTTTAGGGTCAGGGTTTCCTATAAATTTAGCGGCATTTAATGAATACACAAAAGAAACCAGGAAATTGTACCTTAAAGAATACTCTTGGTACAACATGCCCGTCTTTGTCCATAAAGTGTTGTACCATGGAAAAGATGTCATAGCATCATGCATTCTCCCAATTGGACAGCTATCAGAAGACGCTTAAGAGGCAAGGAATAAGAATGTGAGAAGATACCGGGAAATATTCACCCGGAAAACATCAAGAATAGATACCAACACAGATCTTATAAATTATTTATTTATTTATTTAACAAAATTAAATCTAGTATATAATACTAAATCTAATGGGTTTCTTAAAAGAGTACTAGCTGCTATGGCCTACGACTCGAGACTTAGTTAATTATTTACAATACTTAAATATTAAGGTTGGATTTGATTACAAATGTATAAAGGTTTGTTATGTTTTCTTGAGAAACTACATTTAAACTGTCTGATGGTTTTTGTTGTTTGAAAATGAGAGCCCTGACGCTCTCTAGAAGACGGCATGAGTTAAGAAGATGGTCTATTTCAAGGCGTTCGCCACAAAGGCAAGAGGGACGTGGTGTTCCTGTAAGAATATGTTCGTGTGTTGCACGAGTGTGTCCGATGCGAAGGCGAATGAAAGTTGAGCATACCCGCTTTCCAAGGTAGGCAGGCAGAGAAATTTTTGTAAAAGTATTGTTGATGGAAAAATATCGGTGGTTATAAAGTTCCCATTCTCCAATTTGTTTGTCCTTAAGATGGTGACGGATTAGGTTACTTATGTCCTTGCTGTTGAAAGGACTGAACAGAGGAGACGGTTTTAGTCTCATGTCCTGAGCAGCCTGATCTGCTAATTCATTGCCAACGATTCCTTGGTGGCTGGGTGTCCATAAGAGAGTTATCTTGTTGGTGGTGGAAAGCTTTCTTATCTCCTCGATTGTGGGATCGGTGTGCCCCCAGTTCCTTAAAGAAGATAAGGTGGAGAGGCTATCGGTACAGATAACAAATTGTCCAAAGTGTTTCGTGGCGAAGAGGCAGGCTTGTAGTATGGCGAAGGCTTCGGCTGTAAAGATGGAGTTGTACTGAGGTAGCAATCCTCCCGAGATTATTTTGCCTTCGCTGTCGACAACAGCAAAGGTAGTTGATTCGACTGTTTTAGATCCATCGGTGTAGAGCCATGATTTTGAGCCAAGTTTTTCTTGTAACGATCGGAAGCGGGTCTGGAAGTCTGATCTCGTGGTATTATTTTTTGAGGCGTTATACATATCCAGGTTCACATTAGGTTTTGCATTGTTCCAGTAGGCTGGGGGCTTTGTGACCTTTAGTTTGGGAGGTGGTAGGCCAAGCTGCGTTGTGTAGTTGGCACATCGCCGTAGGGTGGATATGATTTTGTATATTCGTTTTTGCTTAAACAAAGCAGAAAATTCCTTCCTTAAAAGAGCATTTTTTGTTAAATGCAATTTGGGAATGAGCTGCATGGTCATTTCTTCTCTGCGGGCCTGAATGGAGCCTGCAGCTTGCTTAGGTGCGATTTTGCACACCATCCGTAAACTGGTAGGCCGTAATCTATTTTAGAGAGCATCAGGGCACGAGTAATCCCTAACAATGTATTGATGTGAATGTTAGTATATTTGGATGACAAAAATTTTATAATATTGAATCTAGTCTCGAGCTGTTTTCTTAATTTAATACAGTGTTGATCAAAAAGGAGTTTGGTATCGAAGGTTAAGCCCAAAATGGTTAAACTTTTTACATTTTCAATTATTTTGTTTTTAAAGTTAATTTCAGAGAGAGAGCATCTGTGCTTACGGCAAATATGAAGTATTTTACATTTTTCTATAGCTAGGGAGGCACCCGAAATGGCTCCCCAGGAATCTATGTCTCTTAATATATCTACAAATTTATCTTTAACAGTATTTACATTTTTAAGTTTGGTAAACAGAATTGCGTCATCTGCATATATTGAGACTTGAATATCCTTATATCTACGTATTATACAATTAAGTTTTTCGAACGCAATAATAAAAAGAACAACTGAAAGAGGGAGCCTTGCGGGATGCCGTTATAGAGGCTGTGGGTGTTAGAGGTGTTGTTGTTAACGCGAACTCTGAAGGATCTATTGGTCATGAAGGCCTTTATAAGGTTATAAAGTTTTGGACCAACACCCCAGCGCTCAAGCTGACTGAGTACGGCATGAATCCCTACACGATCGAAGGCTCTTTCAAAATCCGTCGCCAATATAAAGACGTGATTTTTTGTGGAAAGGGCGTTCGACGCGAAGTGTTGAATACGCAATAAGGCGTCCATAGTACTATGTTTTTGTTTGAAAGCTACTTGGTTATGTGAGATTAGGTTATTGCGGGTGATGAACCACATAAGTCTGCGGGCTATAATTTTATCTATTGTTTTACCTAAACAGGATAGGAGGGAGATGGGGCGGTAGCTGTTAATTTCGGCAGGAGGTTTATTGGGTTTGGGTATTGGGATGACAGTGGCTGATCTCCAACTGTGTGGGTATGTTCCGGAGTTTAGGATTTGATTATATATTTCTAAAAGTCTAATTTTGAGGGAATGTGGCATTTCTCTAAGCATAGGATAGGAAATCCTGTCTGCACCAGGGGTTTTACCCTTTGACCCTGCTAAGGCATTATCAATTTCACCTAGAGTAAATCGTTTATCTAATGTTTTGGCAGGGGGTGTCAGTGTTGTCGGAAGATAGGTCTGGGATAAATAGGCATCTTTTTGGTGTATGTATTCGGCTGAAAAGTTACTATCTGCCGAGTAGTTAGACCAGAGATGCCCGAACTCTTCGGCGATACCTTGAGAATCTGTTACGACACCTGAATGACACTTCAAGAATCGAAATGGTTGTGGTGGCACACCGGCCAGCCTCTTTACGTCGGACCAAACTTTTTTGAAGAAGAAAGAGGGGATATCCTGGAGGTGAAATTTTCTAGACATTTCCGTTTAGCCACAAGTACAGATTTTTTAAAAACTGCATTGGCTCTTTTATAATTTTTTAGATTGGTGTCTGACATACTGGCCTTGTAAACCGCGAACAAATGTTGCTTTTCATTTCGAAGCTTCTGAAGTGTATAATTCCACCACGGAACTGCTGCCTTACGCACGACACGTTTGGTTTGAGGGATACTGCAGTTAGCTGCAGACCTAATGCCTTTGGTTAATTGGGCAACTTGGTGGCTTAAGCAACCGGTCTTCCAACTAGTTGCTGTCTGTTCGCATTTTGATTTATATACATCCCAATTAGCTAAATCTATTTTATATTTAGGTAGGGGAGGGGTGTGGTCAGGACTGAATTTGATGGAAAAAATAATTGATATGGGGAAATGATCACTTCCGAAAAGGTTGGCCAAGGTCGACCAACTGCACCTATGTGCTATTTGCGGGGTGATCAAGGAAAGGTCTACATGGGTTAGGGTGTTGTGGGTGGATAAATGTGTGGGAGATCCATCGTTTAGGACAATTAGATCTTGTTCCGCTATTAGTTTTTCGATTTTTTTGCCTCTGGTGTTTGATTGAGGAGAGCCCCAAAGAGGAGACCACGAGTTAAAGTCCCCTAAAACGATATATGGTTGTCTAACTGTGTCAAGAATGGCAGATACGTCGAATGTAGAAAAGCTTTGATTAGGAGGAATGAAAACATTGACGATCTGTATGTCAATGCTTACATTCAGCTCCAAAACAGAGCAGAGGATGTTGGAGCTGATGTTGCGGTGTTTGTGGGGGAGGTTTTGTTTAATAAGAATACCGATACCTTGCTTAGCACTGATATTCTGCGGTAAATTGTGGAAATAACCAACGTAGCCTTTGGGACAGACAAAATTTATAAAGTTAAATGGCAGGTTTGTTTCTTGTAAACATAAGATGTCGGGCGATTGTTCTTTTATTAGAATAGAAAGTTTGTGGTAGTTGTTAAATATTCCGTTTATATTCCATTGCAAGATTTTAATTGGCATAGATTAAATTTAAAAAATAAAATAATACTAAAATTAGTATTATAGTGGTGAAGATTAATGCAAAGGGAAAAACTGAACTATGAATCCGGTGAATCCATAGAATCAGAATCAGAAATCGGATAAGATACTTGGGACGTAGAGATAGTTGGGGATTTAGGTACAATTATATTGTTTGCTTCTTCAGTAAGAGCTTTAATAACATCGGAGTGCGAGCGGATAAAAGAGCTCGGGTTTTGAGTATTGGGTATAGTAGAGAGAGAAGGTTTGTATGAGTTTGAAATAGAAGAGGTTGGCATGTTAGTAAGAGAGATCGTGTTGATCTCACTATCAGGCTTCGGATTTGTGGTGCTTTTGTCGGTTTTCGTGGTTATCATGTTCAGGGTTCGGGCAGTTGTAGTAGACGGGCTTGCTGAGCTGGCGACAGAAGCGAAGGTAGTCGATGCGTTGTTCTTATTGGTTTGTTGTTGTAGAATAATACGGGCTTCACGGAAGCTGCATTTCTTGCTTGTTTTTATGCAGAGAAGTTCTCTCTGGTATTGATATGTTGGGCATGTTGGAGAGGAGGCGGGATGATCGCCACTACAGTTCGCGCAGAAAATGCGAGTGCAGGGCACTGGAAGATGAGGAGGGAGATTGCAAGAAACGCAAGTTGCGGTGTTTTTGCAGTGTTTCATTGTGTGACCCAGTAGTTGACAAGACTTGCACCTCATTGGATTAGGAAAGTATTCCCTAACCTTTACGGTATGCCAAGAGACGTTGAGCTTGCTCGGTAACTTGTAAGAGTCAAATGTGACAAGTATTTTGCCGAAGGGTTTGGGTTTGCCGTCAATCATTTTCGTAAATTTGTAAACGCTGTGAACATTTTGCGACTTCAGCTCTTCGACAATTTCTGTTTCGGGAACATTGATCAAGCAAGGGGCATAAATTGTGCCTTTAACATAATTAAGAGATTGGTGAAGTTTGATTTCAACATCAGTTATACCAGGCAAAGCAGAAACTTTGGTAAACTTATCGGCTACTTCACGGGAGTTAACTAGGAGAAGCAGATTACCATCACGTAAGGTTGATATAGAGGAGATTTCTTTGCTTATAAGCTTAAGAGAGCGGTGGACTGCGAAACAAGAGAATTCGGATAGCGGTTTAGTGGATTTGGATGCAACGACTATAAATCGTGGGTTTTTTTGCTGGGTTAAGGGAAGTTCAGGGAAATCGACGGGAAGTTTTTGATATGGTCTTTTTTTTTTTGCTTTGGGGCTAGCGCTAAGGCTGGCAAAGCGGTTATCCCCAAGATTTGGTGGCCGGGGGCCATGGTAATTATTTTTGGTGTGCACTTGAAAAAAAGTTGCTAGAACGATGTGCGCGAAGGGAAGATCGTAGGCCGAAAATTAGGCGAGAGAGTGAAAGAAGCAAATTGCAAGAAACCACTGATAGTTCGGAAGACAACGACGTCCGCACTCGAAGAGAGATAGTCGGTGACTGAGATCTTATAAATAGATTGTTAGTATCTTCGGATCCATTCCTTGCCAGCTTGCGAAATGTTCCCAAAAAAGTCAGAGTCCAATAGAACACGACGTTTTATTATTATTGGCCAAATTAATAAACACTTTTTATTGTTTTATAATTATTTTTTAGTTTTAGTTGTTTTGGATTAAATTTTATTTTTCTATATGACTCCAATATAATAATTTTGTATAAAATATAATATAATATAATGTAATAATAAAATAAAATTGATAAAAACCAAAGTTTAAGTTAAAAAATAATGTATTTCATTCAAATAAATATCGAAACAATTAAATCCCGCTAGATTTTGATTTTCCCACTTTGTGCGTCTCCTCAAAAATAACGCTCAAAATAAATAAATCCAAAAATATTTCAATTTATTTCTGCTTCAGTTGATGGAGCTGCTTCTGAGTTTTGTTTTTTGTGCTCGAATAAATGTAATGGTATGGCTGAATATTGTTTTTGCCACAGCCTCGGTTGAAGAGGGAATCGGACGTTCAGTGCACTATAATGCGCTCTGCGCTCAGCTCGCCGGTATTGGGGTCGGTTTTTTTCCTATCCCAGTATTCTCCTTTAACTCACCACACTCGATAAAAATAAGTGCAGTTCCCGACTCTACTCTACTAAATACAAAAATAACCAAAAATATCCCCATCGGTATAGTTGATAGAAAGAGGCAAGCAAACACGGTTTGTGGTGTTCCTAGTTGGAATTGATCAGCCGTTCTGTATCCGCCCTACCTTTGTAATGATATGGAAGTTTGCATTACCCCTAACACAAAATCAAGACGTGTTCTAACCTCGATAATTCCTCGGCATTATGTAAATAGGCAGACTCAGCGATATCTTTAAATGTTCATATTTTAATTTAATTACAAAGATGATAATAATTATAATTATGGGTGATTCCATATCAGATTTACAGTCGATATTGAGAAATTCGATGAGATATTTTTTTCATGCTCTTTATCGAAAATAAATCGACACGTATTTTTTTATATGGCTCAGAAAATTTTTTTGACAAAGTTATAATTTTTTAAATTTTTGAACTTTGAACTTTTTGTGTTGAAATATTGTTTAAAAAATTTTTTCACGAAAGTTTTGCAAAGAAGAAGGAAGGATGAAATTTTTACTTCCTATAGATTTTTTTCCTGCGACGTACGGTTTTCGAGTTATTGGGGATGTAAAACGCGACTGTCATCAAAAAAAGGCAGTTTATCAAAAATTCAAAAAATCATAACTTTGTCAAAAAAATGTTCTGAGCCATATAAAAAAATACGTGTCGATTTATTTTCGATAAAGAGCATGAAAAAAATATCTCATCGAATTTCCCAATATCGACTGTAAATCTGATATGGAATCACCCTTATACATTTTCATTTTCTTCCGAAGGGGCTGTACTTAAATTTTAAATCATTTTACTCTAGATTAATTTTAATTTAAATACTAGGAAATTCAATTTCATTCATTTTAAGTTTAACAAAAGCCTAACGCAAGAATGTCAATTTCGATTGTACCCACTAAGGGTTAAGTCATTGTCAAATAATTCAAAGTATGTACCACTTAAATTAACCTACAACAAGATCTTGGGCCCAACGAACTGTTTTGTAGCTGTGGAACAAGTGTTAGTAAATATATGTAATATATAATATATGTTATATCTCTATATATATAAAATTTTCGTGTCACTGTTTTTGTTACCATACTCCTCCGGAATCTAACCAATGTTGACGACAATAGCAAACGTAAAAAGGACTATGATTTGAGAGTATGCACCTGGAATGTACGAACATTGTACAGGCCCGGAGCTGCTCAACAACTAGCGGATACCCTCAACGAATGTAAAGCTGACATTACTGCAATCCAGGAAATGCGATGGAAAGGACAGGGATGCATCAAGAAGAAGAACTGCGACATATACTACAGCTGCCGTACAGAAAGGCATGAGTTTGGTTGTGGTTTTGTGGTAGGTGCCAAATTACGGCATCGTGTCTCTCATTTTTTGCCAATAAATGAGAGAATCGCAATCATCCGAATATCTGCCAAATTTTTTAACATCAGCCTGATATGCGTGCACGCCCCAACTGAAGAAAAAGACGATGCGACTTAGAATGCTTTTTATGCGGAGCTCGACCGATCTTACGGCCGCTGTCCATCTCATGACATTAAAATCCTCCCTGGAGACTTTAATGCCAAGATTGGGCGAGAAAGTGTCTTTGGAGCAACTGTCGGGCAATTTAGCCTGCATGAGACTACCTCGAGCAATGGACTCAGACTAATTGGCTTTGCCGCATCGCACAATATGGTGGACCGTAGCACTGGTTTTCGTCATCTAGACATTCATAAAGCATCCTGGATTTCGCCCGATCATGTTATGATTGATGCACGGCATGCATCTAGCATACTTGACGTACGGTCTTTTCGGGGTCCCAATATAGACTCTGACCACTGGCTCGTTGCAGCCAAGGTTCGCACACGGCTATGTGTGTCGAAGATTGTACGCCGAGGTTTGTCAAGAAAGCCGGACTTCGAAAAACTGCACTCACAACAGACGAAGGATGCGTTCTCCACTCGACTCGCTGGCTTACTGAGCCAGCCCTCTCCAATGTCTGAAAGCATTAGTGATATGTGGGCGCACATATCTCACTCCCTGCAAGCCTCCGCGGATGAAGTGCTTGGTTTCCAGGGCCCTCCCGTAAGGAACCCATGGTACGACCAGGAATGCCGTGAAGCTACAGCTGCAAAAGACGCTGCATACCAAAGAACGCTGCAAGCTGGAGCCACCCGTGCCCTGGTGGATGCCTACAGGATAAGGAGAAGAGAAGAAAAACGCCTTTTCAGACGCAAGAAACGGGAACTCGAAAGGCGTGAATGTGAGAGTATAGAGTGTAGTAGAGACAGGAATGATGCGCGCAATTTTTACCAGAGGGTCAAGCGTCTGACCCAAGGTTTTAAGACCGGTGGGTTTGCGTGTAGAGATGATGACGGAAACCTGGTCGCTGACAAGGACATTGTACTGAAGTTATGGAGGGATCACTTCTCCACACTATTGGCTGGCGATGCTCCAAGCCTCGGAGACAGTGATTCACTAACCCCGATCGATGATGACACCGATATACCGGCCCCGAGTCATATTGAAGTCGCAGCCGCCATACAGCGGTTAAAGAACAATAAAGCTCCTGGCGCTGATGGCCTATCAGCTGAATTGTTCAAGGCAGGTGGCGATGTGTTGGTAGGGTGCATGCACCAACTCATTTGCAGGATATGGCTCATGGAAAATATGCCCAATGATTGGAACCTCAGTCTGATCTGTCCCATCCTGAAGAAGGGTGATGCCACACAGCGCACCAATTACCGTGGCATTAGCCTTCTACCCGTCGCATACAAGGTCCTCACGAGCGTATTGTGTGAAAAACTGAAACCACATGCTGAGGCACTGATTGGACCTTATCAGTGCGGTTTCCGACCTGGTAAATCCACCATGGACCAGATTTTTACACTGCGACAAATCCTGGAGAAGTCGCACGAGAACCAAATCGACACTTATCATCTTTTTGTCGACTACAAAGCCGCATTCGATAGCCCGCGACGCGATCTCCTATATGCCGCCATGTCTGAGCTTGGTATTCCTGCAAAGTTGACGCGACTTTGCAGAATGACATTGAGCAACACCAACAGCTCTGTCAAGGTAGGACACGACCAGTCCGAAACCTTCAATACTAAGCTAGGTCTCAGACAAGGGGATTCGCTCTCATGTATGCTCTTTAATCTCTTGATGGAGAGTATTATAAGAAAGGCTGGTGTGCATCGGACGGGCACAATACTGACGAACAGGTGTGTCCAACTGCTTGCATACGCTGATGATATAGACATCATTGGTCGCACAAAGCGTGATGTTACCGCAGCTTTCGGAACAATCGAAAAAGAATCGGCTAAAGTAGGTTTAGCAGTAAATATGGAGAAAACAAAGTTTATGGTGTGTTCTAGTAGAGAATCGCGGCGTCTCGATTCTCAGCTCACTGCAGCGAGCTATAGCTTTGAGTCCGTCAAGGAATTTATATACCTTGGTACTGCTGTGACTGGAAACAATGTCAGCCTGGAGATTAAGAGAAGAATAACACTTGCCAATAGGTGCTACTTTGGGCTCGGTAGGCAAATCAGAAGCAGAGCTCTCTCTCGACAAACGAAAATAACACTTTACAAGACGCTCATCCTTCCAGTGCTTCTATATGGGGCAGAAGCCTGGACAGTAACACAACCAGATGCAGCAGCTCTTGAAGTATTCGAGCGAAAAATTCTTCGAAAAATCTTCGGTCCTGTTTGCGTAGGCGATACCTATCGTATCAGATGGAACCACGAGTTGTATGAGCTGTACGATGACATTGATGTAGTCAGCCGGATGAACATCCAGCGACTCCGTTGGCTAGGTCATGTGGTACGCATGGAAGAGGTAGCTCCAGCTCGGAAGGTGTTTGAAGCGGTGGTAAGCGGACAACGTAGGAGGGTAAGACCAAGGATTCGATGGCAGGACCAAGTGATTCAACCCATTGCATCACTTGGTATTGCCAACTGGCGTAGACGCGCCCAGGACAGGGACGCGTGGAGGGAACTAATGCATCAGGCTGTGACCCGTTAGGGTTGTTAAAGCCATTTATTATTATTATTACTCCTCCGAATCGGCTATACCGATTCTCATGAAATTTTGTGAGCGTATTGAGTAGGTCTAAGAATCGGCCAACATCTATTTTCATCCTCTCCTGTTCGACATACCAAAAATCGCATATAAAGTGAGTTACTACCTCATCACACTGACAAATACACGCTAACATAGCAACTAACTCCTCCTAAATGGCTGGACCGATTTTGATTTAAATGTTTTAATAATTTTATTTTTTCGCTTATACATTGCAAACTCAGTAGGTAATTATACATAAGTCTAGAACTGAAAATATTTTGTACAGAAATTATAAAGTCTGTAAGGATGCTCTGGCTATGCCGGGGTGAAGCCTCAGCGGTGCCAGGGGTGTCCTTCACAGAAAATTTATAAGAAAACTATGAAAGGACACTGGAGGTTCGTGGGCGGTGGGCGACGCATGGTACCTTAGGGGGAGGGCACTGGCGACGACGGTACGGGTGGTCATTGACGAGACGGAGTAGCCGACCCCAGTCGCAGCCGACCCAGTGCGTGGTAAAAATTCCAGGCACACTGGGTGGCGGACGACGGGGCTGGTTCCCACCGAGGCAGTTGCTAGCGTGGTAAAAATTCCAGGCGCCATAACAACTTGGGTGGGGCGCAAAGGGGGTGACCTGTGCCGATGTCGGTGCCGGGTGCGATCGCTGAGCATGGTCTCTGGGTGCGGCGGTCGAGAGGACCCATTCGCCTCCACCGAAGCCAGTCCCGTGCGTGGTAAAAATTCCAGGCCCACGGGATGGCTGACGATGGAGGGCGGAATCCCGGTGGGCCCGATCGAAGTAAGGCTGATCGCTGGGGAATCGGAGTAGCTCCTGCCGTCGCCGACCCAGCGCGTGGTAAAAATTCCAGGCACGCTGGGGGACGGGCGACAGAGACTTGGATAGCACCCGCCGAGGTAGGGGATGGCGTGGTAAAAATTCCAGGCGCCATACCTACCAGGACAGGGCTGAAAGGGTGAACTGTGCCATGCTCGGATACCTGCGGGGTCACTTGCCACGGAGAGGGAGGGAAAACAATTAACGGTGCCGATGCTGGTGTTTCGCTGTGTAAACGTGAGTGTATGAGTATGCGGGTGTATGTATAGGTGTGTAAGTGCGTGAGTGTATGAGAGTGTGTGTAAGTGTGTGTGTGTGGGTGCGTGGGTGTGAGTGTGTGGCTTACCCCATAAAATAACAGATGTGTAGGGTGGGTTGTGTTTAGGTATGTGTCTTTATTGTGGTAAATCCCGGGTTATTGTAAGTTTGTGTTTGTATGTTTGTATTATTAGAACGCGTTATAATTGTTCACTGCGTCGCTGCCGGTATTCCTGGTGATTTTCCACGGGTCACTCGCGCTATGTCTCTTGCCCGGTTATATTTTCGCGACCTGCTCGCTTTGGAAGTTCGAAGTCAACTCCCCGATCGTTCTTCGATGCCCCTTTTTGCCAGCCTCGGTCGAGCTTCGCTGCTCTGCCGATTTGCTTGCGCCGGCCCTTTGGTCGACGTCGCGTGCCGATCGTTGTTTTGGTGCCACCAGATCGATTCGGAAGGGTGGTCGTTGCGGTGTTTACTATCTATGTTTGGGCGGGGTGGCACGGCTATTGGGCGTACAGGGCGACGTATGTCGAGGGTGGCAACCTGTTCTAGGGTGGGGTAGGTCGCGAATTTGCGACTTCGTCACACCCCCCCCCTTTCCTCACGGGAGAAGAATGGGCCCGACCTGGCCGCGTCGGGTGACGTGCACCTGGAAGTGCCAACCCTCCTGCGTCACCACGAAATTCCGGGTGAACCGCCTCGGTGGAGCGGCGGCCTGCTCAATCCGCTCAATTACGCCGATGGACAGAAGGCGTCGGAGATTTCCCAGTTCCCAGTCAGTCGGGGCTTCCTGTCACCCTGCGGCCATGTCTGCTGCCTCTGCGAACTCTACTGAGGGTGGTGGAGTCGGTGATCCTGCGGCCTGGTCTGCTGCGGTGCCGGGGTTGATCTGCTCGCTGGCTGGCATGGCTACCATTTCGGGTGATTCGCCTGGTATAGCCAACGCGTCGGGTGCTGCCTCGGCTGATAGCCGCCCTCCGCGATCGGAATGAGCGACCTCATGTCCTCTACCTCGACGATCGGACGCGACACAAATGGTCTGTCGAGTGCCCCAGTTGCAGTGCCTCCTCTTCGGTGGCTGTCCATCCCTCGATGGCCTCTGGCCAGGGCCACTCCGGCTCCACCAGTCCTGGCGACAAGTCGAGGCGCGAGCTGGTGCCAGGTGACTCTGCTGCGACTGCAACGTCCACTTTGGGGGCCTCCCAACAGCTCAGGATGGGGTCGAAATTGTTGCAGCCTGCGGCTGGCCACTCCTAGATCGGCCCGGCGAGAGGGATGGCTACCGGATGTTCCAATCCGAGCTCGGCGTCGCACAGCAGTAGCGCCAACTCCTCCTCGCCACCGTCGTACAACCCCGGGATGGGGAGATCGTCCTCGCTGGCAGCTCTGTCGCCGGGGATCTCGTCCTCTGGCCTCGGGTCTTCAGGGAGCTGGCGGACGTTCTGGGGAGGCTCGTCCTCTGGTACTTCAGGGAGCTGGCGGACGTTCTAGGGAGGCTCGTCCTCTGGTTCTTCTGGGAGCTGGCGGACGTTCTGGGGAGGCTCGTCCTCTGGTACTTCTGGGAGCTGGCGGACGTTCTAGGGAGGTTCGTCGTGGAGGTCGAGCTCGGCGAATCGTTCGGACCCATCCACTTCGGGGCCAGAGTCGCGGCTGACGCGGGACCATTGATGTCCGGGCCATGCTTCGGTGCTGTTTGTGGTGTAGCCATCGTCTGTATACACATACCCGAAGGCCCCCCGGCCGTCTCCGCCGCCAAAGCCTGGGCCTTCCGCATTCCTTGCGACCGGCTCGTTGTTTTCCTCGCTCGCCCCGCTGCTGGTCTCGCCGCTCGCCTCGATGCCCGACATGGGTGACCCCGGGCCGAAAGACATCGGTGACTGTAGGCTGCCAGACATTGGTGACTGCAGCCAGTTTCTCCATTCGTCGATGGACTCGTCGTCTTCCGTGCCTTGGATGCTAGCCATATCCTCGTCGACGGCCTTCAGCATCGCCAACTCCGGGGCTCCTGGACATTGGGCGTAGGTCGACCGGGTTTGGAGGCATATCCTCGTCCGACACGTCCTCCACTTCTGGTCGATAGTTGTCCGGATGGGATGGACTTATCTCCACTGGACGTGGCAGGCTTGCCACGGACCATCGGGGTGTGGTCCCGTTGGGAGTGTCAACTTGGCCCGATGGGGCTGGATCGGCTTGAGTCGATGGGGTTGCCTCGGCCTGGTCTGGTGGGGTCCAGATGTTTCCACCAACCTGGCGACGAGCAGTCCCCTCAATCCGGTTTGCTGCGGCCATTTCGCTCTGCTCTGGCGGGGTCCCCTCAGCCTGGCTCGGTGGGGTCGACGTGGGGCCACCAGCCTGGCTTGCTGCTACCTACTCGGCTGTGCGGGCTTCGCGACGTCTCTGTTCTGCTGCTCGCTTCATGGCTGCGGGAGATTTGGGAATGTAATTAAGAGTTCTAAAAGTTACTACGTTGTTAGTGGAGGGAATGGGAGTAGGGGTGTGGTTCCATGGCTTGGTTATTGTTGAGGCTCTTGGTGTTCTTCGGCTGGGTCAGCTGCTGCTTGGTGGTACTCCTTCAGGTCACTGATGTTTGCCGTCCGGCGCTTGCGTTCTCCTGTTTTCTGCAGCCTGACGTTGTTCGGGGAGATGAATTTTACTACCCTGAATGGTCCATTGGACTTTGGGGCCAGCTTTGCGGCGAATCCATCCGCTGCCTTCGAAAGATGGTGTTGTTTTACCAAGACTACCGCTCCCAGCTGGGGTCTCCATTCCCTTCTTCGGAGGTCGTAGTGTCGACGTTGTCCTTCGGTTGCTTGCTGCATGTTTTCCTTGGCTGCTTGGATGACCGCGTGGCGGTGCTGTGCCTAATCTTCGGGTCCTCTCGTCTCGCTTCCTATCCCAGGCGTGACTTCGTCGTAGAGATTTCCTTGCAGATGTGGTTCACGACCCAGCACTACATAGCTGGGGCTGAAACCGGTCGAATCAGAGACACTGCTGTTGATGGCGAGGGATATTTCTGGGAGCAGCTCATCCCAGGCGCGTTGATTCCTGCAGGTACTGGGCTATCATTGTTTTTACGGTGCGATTGGCCCTTTCGGTAGGGTTCTGGTGAGGACTGTACGGTGCAGTGTGTTTCAGCTTGCATCCCAGCTTCTCCAAGAATTGTCTAAAGCCGCGGCTGGTGAACTGTGTGCCATTATCGCAAGTGAACTGTCTTGGCACGCCGAATCTGGAGAGGATTCTCTCCCGAAATGCTCGAATCAGCTGCGCTGTGGTGGCCTTGCGGAGTGGAACCAGTTCAACCTATTTTGAAAATTGGTCGAAGAACACCAACAGGCTTGTGTTCCCATGTTTCGATCGGGGCAGGGGTCCGACGAAATCTCCACAGAGGATGCCAAATGGTTCCTCAGCTTGCCGGGTGAGCATGTGTCCTGAGGGCTTTTGTTGACTTACTTTAAACCGTTGGCAACTGTCGCAATGGCGAACGTGGAGGGCCGCGTCTCTAAACAGGCTAGGCCAATAATATCGTTGGTTGATTCGTTGGATGGTTTTACGGATTTCTAAATATCCTGCCGTGGTGTGGTCGTGGCACTCCTGTAGTACACGAGGACGGTGTTCCTTCGGGACGCAGAGCTTCCATGGGATGTAGTCTTCTTCCTCCGGACGCAGGCCTCCGTGACGATAGATTTGGCCATTTTCGCACGCGTAGAGGGCATTCTTGCCAGGCTCCTCTTCTAAACGTCTCCTGAGTCGGACAATCCACGGGCACTGCGGCTCCTCGACTTGGACGATTTGCAGTGTGTCTTCCGGTTGGCGTGATAAGGCGTCGGCCACTCCGATACTGGACATCAAATTGGTACTGCTGGAGTTCTAAGGCCCAGCGGGCGATCCGGCCTGAAGGGCTTTCAATCGAATTGAGCCACTTCAGCGCTAAATGGTCCGTAATTACTTCAAAACGATATCCTTCCAGATAACATCGTAGTTTTCGTATAGCCCAGTCTATAGCGAGGCACTCTTTTTCGGTGGGGGAGTAGTTTTCCTCAGTTCGGGTTAATCTTCTACTTACGTAGGCTATGACTCTCTCGTTTTCATCAGTCCCCTGAGTTAGTACGCCTCCGAGGCCGTAATCGCTGGCGTCTGTCTGTAGTGTGAACTTGGTAAGAAAATCTGGGCAAGCCAAGATAGGGGCCTCGGTGAGAAGTGTTTTTAGTGTCTCGAAGGCATTGCTTTAGGCCTCTTCCCATGTCCAAGTACGGCCTTTCCTGAGCAAAGAAGTCATCGGTTGCACTACCATGGCAAAATTGGGGACGAATCGGCGATACCATGATGCCATGCCCAGGCATCTCCGAAGTTCCTTGAGTGTAGTTGGTGCCGACAAGTTCCGCACTGCTGATACCTTGTCTGGGACCGTATGTATCGCCTCAATGCTGATTACGTGGCCAAGATAAACTAGACGTCGTCGAAAGAAAGAACATTTTTCCTGGTTTACCCGTAATTTGGCCTTCTTGAATCGTCGGAAGACTTCGCGCAGATGGCCCATGTATTCTTGCAGAGATGCGCTCACCACAATGATATCGTCTAAATACGCGAAGGCGAATGGTTCGAGTTCCGGCCCGATGACGCTATCGAGGGCACGCTGGAAGGTGGCAGGAGCTGAATGCAGCCCAAATGGCATCACCTTCCACTGGAACAAGCCACGGCCTGGCACGGTGAACGCTGTACATGCACGGCTGTCTTGGGCGACTGGTATTTGCCAATAGCCGTTTTTGAGGTCCAGCGTAGACATAAATCTAGCATTCCTGAGGCGCTCGAGAATGTGGTTGATGCGAGGTAACGCGTCGGGTACTGACCGGGCATTGAGTTGCCGGTAGTCGACGCACATCCTCCACTGGCCTGTCTTCTTACGCACTAAGACGATGGGCGCGCTGTGTGGACTCCGTGATGGTTCGATACAGCCTTGCCGCAAAAGTTGGTCCACCTGTGTGTTGATTGTTTGCTGCATCGCTGTTTAATGGGGTTGTTGTCTTTCATAATAATTCTGTGCTCTGTGATCGTTGAGGTGCCTGTCATAGCCTCGAAGGGGCAAAGTTCCTGCTCCAGGAATTTGGTCACCTCTGCCTGGTCGTCTGGGTTTACTCCAACCATCTCGCTGTCCAGTTCCACTGTGGCGTCGTTCACCTGGATAGGTAGAGCCTTGAGTCGCTGATCTGTGTCTGAGAATCCTGTGCGTCGATGGCGTCGAACCGGCCGGGCGTCGCTCGAAGAAGTCGAAGAAGTTTCCTGCTCTGCTTGCTCGTCGTTGGTACTTAATCCTATTTCTGTTGTTCCTGTCCTGCGTTGCTTAAATTCTAACGTTGCTCTTCGGTCTTCCTTCTGCGGCGCTGCCGTGGTATCGGTTTCCGGTATTCCTTGACTGGGCTTCTGGTTGTGTTCTCCTGGTGGCTGCGTCTCCATTCTTGGTGATGCGGCTGAGGCTTTGAGGGTTGGCTTTGTGGGTTCTCTGCTGCTGGGTTTGACGTCCTGCGTGGCCAGATCTGGTCTCCCTGGGATGGGTAACTCTGGGTTGTGTCGCTGAGAAAGCCCCAGGGGCTGTATTCTTGTTAAACTTTGGTCTTGGGTCACGGGGTTTGGTTTAAAACTTAGTGTTGTCGGCGTTTGTTTCGCGGTGATCAACTGAGTCTGTGGAGTGGGCGGTGTGCGGCCAAGTGTGGTGGGCGTCGAAGTTGGGGTCGTAGTTGGCGCTAGACGAGTTGTTGCAGGCGTTTCGGGTTGCACCAGAGGTGCACGCAGGGGCGGGTACTCGAGTTTCAGTTGTACTGGGCCACAGATAATTCTTGCTTGAGCAGCACAAAGGAAGTCGCTGCCCAGTATGATGTCCTTTAGTACTGTCGGGAGGATGAGCAACGGCATTCGGATCCATAACGTCTCCAGTTTTACTCTCACCATCAGGGCTCGCGTCACCTCCTTTGCTGTGCCGTCTGCTAACCTCACCCTGGCGCATACATCTCTATAGTTTTCCCGATTGTGAAATCTTGCCGCTGCCCTTTCGCTAATTAAGCTCCTGGTCGCCCCGGTGTCCCCCGTCGCTTTAAATGGCTGTCCTTCGACTAACACGGCTGCCACGATTCGGCCGCTCACCAACCTCATTGTGTCTATTGTGTCCATGCTGTTGCCTGTCCTGGCCCCGACTGATCCCTGTTCAGGCGGGGCCGCGATGCGTTCCCGGCTTCGACTTGCAGCATTCGATTGTACGAACACCGCGGCGGCCGCAATCCCAGCAGAACAAGACTGTGCCGTTCTTGCACTCCCGGGCCATGTGGTCGTGGGCGCTGCAGTTTCTGCAGGCTCGCCTGACATCAACGGGCTGCTCCGGCTCGTGGGTGTGCCCTATGGAGAAGTAACTGAATCGCCACCAGGTAATCCTTGAAATTTTCCCTTTCCATTTGGACTCGCCTACGGATTTCATCTTCGAGGGTCTCAAAATACCGTGGGGGTAGGAAGAAGGTGAGGAAGGCCTCACGGAACGCTGGCCAGGACGCGTTCTGAAGTCGGCTGACTCTAAACCAATTTTCCGCTCGCCCAACCAGCAACTCTGGGATGGCTTGAGGAATGTGGTTGGTGTCGAAGTTGTGGGCCATTGCCCGCTGCTCCAGGCGTTCGACGAACAGCACAGGGTCAGACAGACCATCAAACTGTAGTTCCCATCGGCGGAACTTGTCTGCAATTGAAGGGTCTGCTCTGTCTCCGGTCTTGCTGAATGGTTGACTAGGTCGATGGTGGCCCAGTCGCGTTGGCGATGTCGACAGATGTCTAGCGATACTTCCGGTGGGAACGGGTATACTAAGTTGTGAATCAATGCTTGTTCCGTTGGTGCCCGGTAGCAGTGGGAACGAAGCTTCCGTTTCGACGATGTTGGCCCCCAATTGGGGCTTGGGCTCGGCACGTGGGGACGAGGGTCGAGACGGCTGCGAAAACTCGATGGCCAAGTCGTTGAGTTTGTTATAGGTCTCTGGGGGTGGTCAGTTTGACCGACGAAGGCTGAGAACCGGCTACGAAGTTCCTCGACTGTACCCACTGCGTCTAGGCCGAACTCCAAACTCATGGCCTCTAGCTCGAACTTCTTCCTGTACCCTATCCATGAGCGCGGGATCGGCGGTTGGGCTACGCTGGGCTTCTTGGACATGTTTACTGGGTTTTTTTTTCTTGAAGTCCTTGATGTTATCTAGTTTTATTCAAAATTATTTTTATTCAGTTTATTTTATTTTATCCGGTTTTATCTAGGTTGGTTTCTTATTAAATTTTATTTTATTTTACTTTAGTATCGTTTGAATTTGGTTTATTTTATTATCCCTTTATATTCTTTTATTTTAAATTTTATTTCAATATTCAAGTCCCTTGAGTTTAATTTTATTTGAATTCTGTTATCCTTAAATTTTCTTTGTTAATTTTTATTTCAATTTTAAATTTTCTTTGTTAATTTTATTTTCCTCTTATTTCAGTTTTATTATCCTTTAATTTAAATTTACTTGAATTATTTTATTTTAATTTTTAATATTAATTTTTTAATATTTCAATTTTATTATCCTTGAGTTTAATTTTGAATTTAATTTTCTTTGATAAATTTTAATTTTATTATCCTTCAGTTTAATTTTGATTTATTTTATTTGAGGTTTTATTTCAATTGTCGAATCCCGGAATTTAATTTGAGTTTAATTATAATTTTATTATCCTTGAATTTAATTTCACTTGTACGGCGTCCTGTGTTCTAGTATCTCTTTTCACTTCGGTGTCCTTTTTTTCACTTGCTTTATTTTATTGATCCTCTTCGAAAGGATGCCCTGGTTATCCTTGGTATCCTTCGCGGTGATGTTGACTCTGCTCTTGGTTCACTGGGTTGTGGTTGCTCCTGGATCTAAGGATCGACTGTCCTGTTGATTCACTAAGGATCGACTGTACTGCTGGTCCGCTGATGATTGACTGTCCTGCTCTGCTGTTGGTTCACTGATGATCGACTGCTCGGTTTGATCGATGGAGATTGACTGTTCTGCTCGTTCGATGAAGATTGACTGTTTTGCTCGTTCGATGAAGATTGACTGTCCTCTTTGATCTGGAACCGCTGCATATATAGCCAGCCTCTGGCGCCTCTCTCCACTGCTCTGCCCACACACGGTTCTGTCCGCCGTCCGTCTCTGTCGCGGTTTTGTCGCTTTGCTCTCCTGCCGTCCGTGTCTCTGTTCCTGCCTGCTTAACCTAACTTGGTGCCTGTTGCTTATTTCCTATTGGCCGCTGCCTGGGCTCTGCCGCCGTCTGTTGCTTGGTCCCTGTCGCCTGTCTGTCCGTCTGTTCTGTACTTCGTGAGGGCTTTTCTAATGTAAAAAGAGCAAAACGTGCGTTTTCTAGTTGCCCCTTTTTATCGCAACTGTACCGGTGAAGGGTTTTAACGAATATCACGAATGAGTAGGTCAAGAAAATACATATATTTATATATATGTGTAATAATCTATACTAATATTATAAAGAGGTAAAATTTGTTTGTTTGTTTGTTTGTTTGTTTGTTTGTTTGTTTGTTTGTTTGTTTGTTTGCAGGGAATAGGCTCCGGAACTACTGGTCCGATTTAAAAAATTCTTTCGCCGATAGAAAGCTATATTATCGTGGAGTTAAATAGGCTATAATTTATTTTGAAAAAGTTAGGGATCCGTAAGAAAATTGCAATATTGTCGCATATAAAGTGAGTTGCTACCTCATCACACTGACAAACACGCTCCCATAGCATTTAAACTCAATTTTTGTGTTCACTGTGAAATTGTGAAAAAAAAAGAATTTTTATTCAATTTAAGTTGAACTGTGAAAATTATGTGGATCGTGCATTTGAGGATAAATTCACCACTCTGTCCATAGTCAAAAATGCTTAGAGGACGACGTGCAAACATTGGCCGCAGACATCCAAGCCAGCAGCCATTATGTTCACAAAACTTAAGCGAAGAAAGACAAATGAGCACATGGAGATCATTGGCATCATTCAATCGCTTGGCATTCCAATGTGATCCCACTACGAACTACAGTGATAATGAAAATTTAGATATTGGACCAATGGCGACTATATACCGATATTGCAGTGCGTTAAAGTTTAAAAGAGAAACGGCTGGATTGTGCTGCGCAAGTGGAAAAGTCAAACTGGAAAAGTGTTAAATCACCATCTTTCTATACTTCCATATATTTGAAAAATGTTGCAACATGGATTATTATGTTGTTAAATTGTGTTGACCAGCGAAGCGGACACAGGACCTCTAGTAACTTATATATTTATTAATCTTATTGTGTGTCATTGCATTTTATTGTATGTCAATTGCAAGGGTGGGGGAGTGGGTTATATATTCAAATAGGCGTGCAAATACGAAAAGTTTTCTGGTTTTACCATTTTTCTTTTCTTCGAAACCGCGTGTATTGTACGTATATACCATACATAGGTAGGTGTACACTGTACTGCCCGACAGTAGTCGGGGCTTCCAAGCTATACATATCTACGCGAAAGCCATGTGCGATGAAAAGCATGCGTTTTCAGAGAGAGTACGGAACCATGTGCTTTGGGGACAGGGTGAGGGTATTAATGGGTTAGATTGAAACGGAATTTTAGGCAAAGCAAATAGCCAAAAGCGTGTGATCTACGAATATACTAACCTAACCTAAAATGAAGTAAAAAAAAAAACCACGCGTCGGCAACTTGGTGGGTTTTTAGTCTACCAATAGTGGGCGAATCTTTTGAGATCCCCAACTGCTCCCACTGGCCCCCAGTTGTCCCTGCTCGGGCGCCACTGTAAGGATGCTCTGGCTATGCCGGGGTGAAGCCTCAGCGGTGCCAGGGGTGTCCTTCACAGAAAATTTATAAGAAAACTATGAAAGGACACTGGAGGTTCGTGGGCGGTGGGCGACGCATGGTACCTGAGGGGGAGGGCACTGGCGACGACGGTACGGGTGGTCATTGACGAGACGGAGTAGCCGACCCCAGTCGCAGCCGACCCAGTGGTAAAAATTCCAGGCACACTGGGTGGCGGACGACGGGGCTGGTTCCCACCGAGGCAGTTGCTAGCGTGGTAAAAATTCCAGGCGCCATAACTACTTGGGTGGGGCGCAAAGGGGGTGACCTGTGCCGATGTCGGTGCCGGGTGCGATCGCTGAGCATGGTCTCTGGGTGCGGCGGTCGAGAGGACCCATTCGCCTCCACCGTAGCCAGTCCCGTGCGTGGTAAAAATTCCAGGCCCACGGGATGGCTGACGATGGAGGGCGGAATCGGAGACAGAGAGAGAGGGCGGGAGCCCGGTAGGCCCGATCGAAGTAAGGCTGATCGCTGAGGAATCGGAGTAGCTCCTGCCGTCGCCGACCCAGCGCGTGGTAAAAATTCCAGGCACGCTGGGAGACGGGCGACAGAGACTTGGATAGCACCCGCCGAGGTAGGTGATGGCGTGGTAAAAATTCCAGGCGCCATACCTACCAGGACAGGGCTGAAAGGGTGAACTGTGCCATGCTCGGATACCTGCGGGGTCACTTGCCACGGAGAGGGAGGGAAAACAATTAACGGTGCCGATGCTGGTGTTTCGCTGTGTAAACGTGAGTGTATGAGTATGCGGGTGTATGTGTAGGTGTTTTTTTTTTTTTTTTTGTATAGGGGGAAAGCTTAAAGAGCCGAAGTCTGGGTCTTTCACCCAGTTCTCACGGTACAACCGCAGGGGTTAACCTTGGGTATTACTTCGAGAGGGGGAGATGGCCTCAAAAGCCGCAACTAGTAATTAAACTAGGTTAGACGACGGTTGCGCTGACGTTCAGCGCGACGCATGGATTTCATGACAAAGACTGTCATTTTGCTGACGGCATCCCAATTGTTTTGTGAGCCCAGTAGCGTATCTATCAGGTCAGAGACCGTGAACGGCTTCCCAATTGCTAGGCTGAGCTCATGCCTTATAGCTTCAAATCTCGGACATAAAAAGAAAACATGTTCTGCGTCTTCGATTGCCCCAGTACACTGTGTGCAGAACGGGTCCGTCTCGTGCCCAAACCTATGAAGATAGGATTTAAAGCACCCATGTCCTGTCAACAGTTGCGTCATGTAAAAGTCAACCTGTCCGTGCTTTCTTTCTACCCAACGCCGGCCAGCTCCTGCGCCTGCTTTGCGAGCAGGTCTAGGGGCGTCGTGGCGGCTAGAAATAACGCGCTTTCCTCGGAAATGGTCCGAAAGCCACATATAACTCGGAGTGCGGCGCGTCTGTATGCCGCCCTGCATGAGCGGCTATATGTAGGCGAGGTCATGGCCGGAGCCCAGATCGGTGCCGCATACATGATTGTAGATTTCACCACATTTGCCAGAAGGCACCTACTCTGCTGTTTTGGCCCGTTAACGTTCCTTAACATTCTAGCTAAGGACGTGGCAACTTTAGCAGCTTTGTTGCCCGTCACCTCTAGATGAAATTTGAACGTAAGCCGGTGATCCAACATTACCCTAAGGTACCTAATGAATGGCTTGGCTATAGTAGTCCTACCCACTATTATTTGGGCGGTTTCTACCGCCTTCCTGCTGCTAATCAAGACTGTTTCCGTCTTGTGCTCGGCTAGCTTCAAGCCATTGGCACATAGCCAGTGGGAAGCTTGCTCGATGGACGCATTTGTTACTGCTTCGGCTTCATTTAAATGCTTCGCTACTGCGACGACGGCAATATCGTCTGCGAAGCCAATGATCGTAGCTCCTTCAGGGAGCTGTAGGTTAAGTATTCCGTCGTACATGCAGTTCCAGAGGGTAGGGCCCAGCACAGAGCCCTGAGGAACTCCTGCTGAAACTGCATAGCTTCGACGGCCCTCCTCAGTGTCATATAGAAGCTGTCTGTTGCTAAGATACTCTGAGACTATGTCCACCAGATAGCTGGGGACCTGTAAGCGTCTCAGGAACGAAAGTATCCGCACCCAGTTTGCTGCATTAAATGCGTTTTTTACGTCCAGAGTAGTCACAAGGCAGTATTTTTTGCTACCACCTCGCCAACGTGCTCCCTGGATTGCCTCAGAGGCCAGTTTGTGTACCAGCCCGATCGCGTCCACTGTGGAGCGCTTCTTCCTAAAACCAAATTGGTTATGGGATAAGCCCGGACCCTCGGACAGTGCAACTTCGATGCGGTTGCAGATGAGCCTCTCATATACCTGTCCCACTGTATCAAGCATGCAGAGTGGTCTATAGGCCGCAAGGTTATCATTTTGACTTTCCTTGGGTAAAAGTACCAGTTTCTGCATTTTCCAGGCTTCAGGGAACGTTCTCAGAGCGAAACAGGCATTGAAGAGCTTGACGAAGATCTCTAATCTCTCCGTCCGTGTATGTGTAGGTGTGTAAGTGCGTGAGGGTATGAGAATGTGTGTTTTTTTTTTTTTTTTTTTTTTTTTTTATTTGTAGCTATAGAAGAAAGAATATAGTATATTTACATACTAGAATAAAGTAAACTAAGTAAAGTAAAGAAAAAGAATCCGCTCCCGCGGGATTGGGCTTTGCAGTTCTACTTCACGGGGCGGATAAGGCTAGGGGAGCTCATCGGGTAGTGCGAGAAGAGCGAGATCTTTTTCGCCGTCGCAATTCCTTCATAATGGTCGCTGCCATGTGCGCTACTGCATTCCATTGATCCTCATTTGACAGCATATAGTCTACAACGCTATCAGCCGTTAATAGACTTCCGTTTCCATTCAGCAAGCTGTCGCGTTCGCGTTGGAAGATTGGGCACTCAAAGAAGCAATGCTCGACGTCTTCAATAACACCGGCTCCACAGTGGTCACAGATGGGATCATCAGCGTGCTTGTATTTGAACAGGTAGGCTTTAAAGCATCCATGGCCTGTCAAAAATTGTGACAGGTAGAAGTTCACCTGCCCATGGCGACGCTTGAGCCAGGGCCGAATGTTCTTTACTAGTCGCCTAGTCCAATGAGCGTTTGGTGCGGACTCCCATCGTGCTTGCCAATGCACAATTGTAGCATCTCTTTGGTCCTGATTAACTATTGTTCCGCGACTCCTTTCAGCTGCCAACAGATCTAAGGGAATCATCCCAGCAACCAGGAGGGCTGCTGTCTCGGATACAGTTCGGAAACAGCAGGCAACCCTAAGGGCACATCTCCTGTACACTCCTTTGCACTCCCGGCTGTAAGAAGGAGTGTTCAACGCCGAAGCCCAGACCACCGAGCCATATAATATGGTGGAGGTGACTACTCCAGCTAGGAGTTGGCGGCTTTGGTGCTTGGGGCCTCTGGTGTTTGCCATGATCCTGCTTATGGCGGTGGTTACTGTAGCCGCCTTACGGCTAATGTCGTGCAAGTGTTGGCTGAACTTGAGCCTATGGTCAATCATTATCCCCAGGTACTTGATTGCCGGTTGAGAATCGATAGTGGTAGACCCAATTCGGATGGATGTGTTCTCTACCTTCTTTTTGCTGCTTATCACTACTGCTTCTGATTTTTGTTCAGCCAGGCAGAGTCCATTCGTTGTTACCCAGTTAATGATTTGGTCGACCGCAGCACTGCATCTAACATTTACCTCCTCTAGTTTTTTTCCAACTGTTGCCAGGGCGATATCGTCGGCGAACCCAATGAGGGTGCACCCGGCTGGCAGTACGAGCTGCAGAACTCCATCGTACATAATATTCCAGAGGAGGGGGCCAAGTACAGAAGTGTTTTTTATTATTTTTTTTATTTTTTTTATTTCATTAGTGCTCTAGGATAAACTACAGTATAATTTAATTATGCTAATCTAAACTTTGGGATGAGCCCATGCGGTACGACCGCGAAGTATTGCTTCGCAGGGGCAAAGCCCAAAGTTAGGCACCTCTTCTTATGCGCTCCAGTCTACGCAGTTCTTTGGTAATTTGGCCAGCAAAGGCCGTTATTAGCGCCCAGTTTGCCTCGCTTGACAGCATGGTTGCGATCAGGGTGTCCGGAGAGAGGGCTCCACCAACTTGTACGCCGACTTCATGCCTTGCCGCTGCAAATCTGTTGCACACGAAGAAGGCATGTTCGGCGTCCTCTTCGATGCCTGCTCCACACAGCGTGCAGTCGCTGTCGGTTTCGTGGCCAAACCTTTTTAGGTAGCTGTGGAAGCAGCCATGCCCGCTGAGGATCTGCGTCAGATCGAAGTTCACCTGGCCGTGCTTCCTGTCCATCCAGGATGTCAGATCTGGGATCAGGCGGTGGGTCCACCTGCCCTTCGTCCAGGCATTCCACCGGGTTTGCCAGGATGAAATGCTCAGCGCACGAAGATTCGTCCTTACGGCACTGGTAGCAGGGCCGGATGAGCGTAGGGAGACGGCTTCCCTAGCGAGGAGGTCGATTGGCACCATACCCGGAGCGCGCAGAGGCGGTAGGTGCTGGCTATCCCGCTGAAGTAACTTGGCGTATATAGGGCTGTATGCCAAATTGGAGCAGCATACAGTATGGTTGCCCTTACCACGCTCATCAAAAGCTGCCGTCTCTGCTGCTTGGGGCCTCTGGAGTTCAGCATTATTCTCGAGAGTGCTTGCCCAGCCACCGCCGCCTTCTTATTGACGTAGTCCAGGTGCTCTCTGAAGCATAGACGGGTGTCGATCATCACCCCAAGGTATCGTATCGCTCGCTTGGAGTGGATAACTTGGTCGCCAACCCTGATCCGAGCCGTCTCAACGGTTTTGCGGCTGCTGACAAGCACAGCCTCGGTTTTGTGGGCTGCCAGCTCCAGGCCAACTGCGTTAAGCCAACGTGTGATGGAACGGATGCATGAGTTGCATGACTCCTCTGCCTCGTGGATGTTTTTCTCTACTGTGACAATGGCCACGTCATCAGCGAAGCCGATGAGGCGCGTTCGGGGGGGAGTTGGCCGTCGTAGGACCCCGTCATACATGGCATTCCACAGTGGAGGGCCGAGGACTGAGCCGTGGGGGACTCCAGCGCTAACAGGATACCGTGTGGTTCCACTGTCGGTTGCTACTTCTAGCCATTTTTCACAGAAGTAATCCCTGATGAGGTTTACGAGGTGGTTCGGCACGTTGAACGCTGACAGCGCCCGCAGGATGCTGCCCCAGTCAGCCGAGTTGAAGGCATTCTTGATGTCAAGGGTAACGATGAGGCAGTACTCCTTGTCACCCCCTTTCCACCGCGTGCCCTCTATCGCTTTGGAAGCAATGTCCACCACCATGCCAATAGCGTCTAGGGTCGACCGGGACTTGCGGAAACCGAATTGCGTGTGGGCGAGGCCGCCGCCCCTTTCAATGGCCGTTTCCAGACGGCTGGCTATTAGGCCTTCAAGGATCTTGCCTGCTGTGTCCAAGAGGCAGATCGGCCTGTACGCTGAGGGGTCTGATGGGGGCTTTCCTGGTTTAGGGATCAGTACCAGCTTCTGCGTCTTCCAATGTCTCGGAAAAGTGCCTTCCTCGAAGCATCTTGTAAAAAGATGTGCGAACTTCTCAGGGTGCAAGTTGAGAGCCAATTTGATTGCCCTATTGGGAATAGCGTCAGGACCAGGAGCCTTGTTTGGCTTAATTTTGCTGGCTGCCAAAACCACTTCCTCAGGCGAGACTGGAATAAGGCGGCGCTCAGGATCGGAGTCCGGTGGTAGACTCTGGAGAGTAGGCAGGGCTTTTTGGGGAAACAGCGTCCTTACTATGGTGGCGAGGGAGGATGCATCAGTGGGGACACGACTACCTCCAGAATTCAGCCGCTTCACCACATTTTTATATGCGGCGCCCCATGGGTCCTTATCCGCATTGTCACACAGCCTGAGAAAACACTCCCTTTTGCTGTCCCTGATGGCATTTTTGAGTGTCTTCCTCGCTACTCTAAAACTTTCCTGGAGTACAGGGAAATTTGGAGTGCCTCTGGCGCGCTGGCAGAGCCTACGGGCATGTATGCAACAACTACGGATTTCGGTAAGGCTTTCGTTCCACCAGCACACAGGGGGGTGATGGGTGCCGTTCAGTCGCCGCGTGGTCATACTGCTATTGCAGGCTAACTTGACGCTGTCCATGGTTGCGTCCGCCAGAGATTGGGCATCGTCGGGTAAGCCCTCCTCATCCAATCGGGTCAGCTCAGACCCCAGCGTTTCTCTAAAGACTTGAAGGTTGAGGGTCTCGCTTCGGTAGGCAATTGGTGATGGCTGCACGTTCCTTGGCTCAGGGGGCACCCCAACGCTGCAGATTATATATAGGGAGGAGCTAACGAAAGTGAGGTCAATGAAGGACTCCATGCCGGCTATGCAGTAAGTTGGCTTACTGCCTGAGTTCAGGAGTGTGATGTCCAGAGACGCAAAGGCCTCCAGCACGGTGCGGCCTCTTGCATTTGTCTCCTGGCTGCCCCAGACCGTTGCCCAGGCGTTGAAATCCCCAGCAATGAGAACTAGGCTTCGATGCCTTGCGTCATTCGCTAGATCCTCCATGGCTGTGGTGAACTCAGCCAGCTTTAAGCTTGGTGGGAGATAGCAGCTATAGACCCATATAGAGTTGATCAGCACTCGACTGAAGTGTGTGAAGGGTTTCACGTCGGCGAAGTTTCTGCCTCTACAGCAGCACCACAGAGCAGCTTTCCCTGATGTGGCATCGACCCAGTCACCCACAAGTTCAACTCTGTGGGGTTCGCTAAGGATGGCAACATCTATCCGGTTCTCATGGATTGCTTTCTCGAGGAGGGCTTGGGCCGCTCTGCAGTGGTTGAGGTTGATCTGGACAAATCTCAACATTTCAGCTTTTTGAGCGCTTCAAGGTAGGCTGGGCATGTACGGCATCCCGTGGCGTGGTCCTTCTTCAGCCCCTTATGCTCGCATAGGCGGCAGTTTGGCGCGTTGGTACAAGTGTTGGCCAAGTGGCCGGCCATTCCACATCTGTAACAAGCTCCGTTAAAGTCGGCTGTGCTGTGGCACGCTGATGCCATGTGGCCGAACCCAAGGCACTTGAAGCAGTGCTTTGGTTCTAACTTCAAACGAGTGCGGCAAACAACCCACCCGACGCGGATCTTGGACCCTATCAATTTGGCTGCCATTGGGCTAGGGAGCTTAAGGACGGCGATCTGACGCCCACCGTTGACCTTGCGTAGGGATCGGACAGTGTCCTCGCCAAGGGAGTGGTCTTCTAGTTTGGCCTTTACAGCCTCAGCCACCTCTTCTTTTGGGGTCAGCTCATCTAGATCCAGGATCTCAATGAGAGTTTGGTCTGTCAGTGTTTTGACGACAGCGGTAGTGCCTAGTGCTTGCACTACTGCCATTTGTACTTCGGTGGCTGTTTTGGTAGAGGACCTGCTCAGACGGAGTACAAGATTACCGCTCGTGGATTTCCTGAATTGGATTGGACGCTCTCTTTTATGTGGTTCAGCGAGGGCTCCCCCTTAACTGCGCGATGCATATCAGCGTAGGATAGCCCTGCTCCCGAGACCATGACTGCATCGGGCCGAGGCCGTGTCGCTCGCTTTGGCTTCTTAGACACCTTAGTCCAGGCTTCAGGTTTGGCAGTGACGACTGGGTCAGCATCCGAGGTCTGTGATGTGGTCTTCGCTGGTAACACCACGGCTCTGGGGCTTGACGCCCTCACCACCCTTAGCTCCGGGTTCACCACCTTCTGGCTAGCGTTAACCACCTTCCGGTTACCGTCCGACTTGGTACGGCTCTTTTTGGGGGGTGTAGAGCGTTCGAGAGTCTGTGGGTCTCTCAGGCGCTTAGGTGTGCTTTTGACCTCTGCATGGGGCTCCATAGACAGGAAATCGGTTTGCGTATGTTTGCAAACGGCGGTCACGACCCCTTGGGTCTCACGACTGGGTGTTGAGACGCCGGCAGCGACTGCTGATTTGGCTAGGGCTAGAGCGGCCGTCTTCTGAAGCTTGATCGACGTGGTGAGCTCGTCTCTCATAAGCTGATTGATGTGGCGCTGGCCACTAAACAGGACCGAGAGCCTTTCAAGGGCTTCACCAATTGCTCTAACGGCGCTCTCCGGCGACGACGCTTCCTCATCAGGAACCGGGGATGCCGGTTTCTGACCATGTGCTACCAAGTTCTTGGGGGAGTTCTTGGTAGGGCCGATTGCCTCGGGATGGCCTGGTGGCCAGGTTGGCCAGCACTGCTGGATGGCACATCCGGTGGGTTCCAGGAAGACCGCTGGAAGGAGACTATCTCGCGCTCCATCCTTGGGGTGAGGGTCCGCCCCTCGCCGTCTCCCACGACAGCAAGCTGTCGGGGCTCAGTGGGATCAGCCAAGATGTGCGCTTCTAAGCAGTATTTCCGTGTATAAGAAAAGGGCCTAAAAGCGCTCTACGTATGGCTGGTAGGACTCCGGGATCCAGCTGGCGTTGGGGAAGGTCCCAGTCCGTGAGTCTGGCAACTCCGCCAGCAGCTGTTTCTGGGGCAAGCTTGCGCTTTTCCACACTGCCTTAGGCGTGAAAAGCAGAAAAAACTTACTGCTGGAAAACAACTGCAAGTTCTGCAGGTCCAACCGCAGCTTGCTCTGCGACCCCCCTCCGGTCAAGAAGAGGGCAGTGAGGGACGCTGGATCAACGACCCGCTGGAGCAGCTTAACGAGCCGGTAAGCACAATCCAGACTCAGGAGCAGCAAGTAAAGGGTCCAACCTCTTTTTCAGGCACGCGTGGGCAGAAGGAAAACCGAGAGGAAGCCGATAATAGGCCAACAAGCCGGAGCGGGATGAAAAACACGACCGGTCACTTTCCACTGGGAAATCTCTCTGAGAGTACAGAAGTGTGTGAGAGTGTGTGTGTGTGTGTGGGTGTGTGTGTGTTTTTTTTTTTTTTTTTTTTTTTTTTGTATATGGGAGAAAACTTGAAGAGCCGAAGTGTGGGTCTTTCACCCACTAAAACCCTGAACCTACTCTCCGTTTTCCTCTCACGGCACAACCTCAGGGGGTTAACCTTGGGTATTACTTCATGAGGGGGGAGATGGCCTGAAAGCCGCAACTAGTAATTAAACTAGGTTTGAAGTCGATTGTGCTGACGTTCAGCGCGACGCATGGATTTCATGACAAAGACTGTCATTTTGCTGACGGCATCCCAATTGTTTTGTGAGCCCAGTAGCGTACCTATCAGGTCAGAGACCGTGAACGGCTTCCCAATCGCTAAGCTGAGCTCATGCCTTAAAGCTTCGAATCTCGGACAGACAAAGAATACATGTTCTGCGTCTTCAATTGCCCCCGCACAGTGTGTGCAAAAGGGGTCTGTCTCGTGCCCAAACCTATGGAGATAGGATTTGAAGCACCCATGTCCTGTGTGTGGGTGCGTGGGTGTGAGTGTGTGGCTTACCCCATAAAATAACAGATGTGTAGGTTGGGTTGTGTGTAGGTATGTGTCTTTATTGTGGTAAATCCCGGGTTATTGTAAGTTTGTGTTTGTATGTTTGTATTATTAGAACGCGTTATAATTGTTCACTGCGTCGCTGCCGGTGTTCCTGGTGATTTTCCACGGGTCCCGTTGCGGTGTTTACTTTCTATGTTTGGGCGGGGTGGCAGGGCTATTGGGCGTACAGAGCGATATATGTCGAGGGTGGCAACCTGTTCTAGGGTGGGGTAGGTCGCGAATTTGTGACTTCGTCACAAGTCATGTGATAAATCACAATAGTTTTTGTGATTAGAGTAATTAAACACTGCCAAATTGAAACAACAATGACACGAATTAACACGGGTAAATATGACAAATTTATTATTATATATATCAATTTCAAAGTATACAGCGGAGAGAAAAAGACTTCGAGCGGGTGCGTGCGAGACGATCAGAACCAAAACGAGACTGACTTCATTTATTTTACATCTCCTACTTATTTTCCTTCTTCCCGCTTGAAACTGACGCGATCCACATTCAGCGTTTGTACTTCATTTTCTATTATACTTATTTTCTATTTGCTTCATTACATTTCGTTTCAATTTAATTTCTTCTGATTTGATTTGCTTTTTTCTAAATTAAAAGTAAAGGGCTGAAATCAGCCAATATCAAGTTTGGAAGACGACGGTGTTGGAACATAGGTCGTAGTACAGTGAATGCTAAAAGGGTACGTTGCCATCTGGTGGCTAAACGGAGTTCACCGGTGTTTGCTAGTCTCTTTATATATGTAAATGAATAATCGTTAATTAATCGTTAGAAGCTGTACACATGGTATTACTTAAAACTAAATATTTTAATTAAGGGCTCATCAATTATTCAAGCAAAAAGAAAATTCAAATTAAATTTTAAACTATTTTAAATTAGTAAACATTGGCAAAATATCTGACACAAGTTGAAAAACAATATTAGTTTATATTGCCGAATAAACGAAAACTTTGGCGATTGCAGTGGTTAATTCTTTGCGATGGTTTATTAAGTCGAAAAAAGACGAAAGCGAGACGAAAGTTGCGGCGTTGCGCACGAAAAGGAGTTCAATTTTCAACTAACTTTAATTCCATAAATTTCTCTTAGGGCCGTCCATAAACCTCGTGACGCTAATTTTTGGCTTTTTTGACCCCCTCCCCCCCTATGTGACGCATCACATATACAAATTACAATCTCCTTACAACAAAGCGTGACTCTCTGATGAAACCCCCCACCCACCTAGGAGCGTCACGAGCTTTATGGACGGCCCCTTACGTGCTAACCTAAAGTACTAAGCGGGAGAGCGGCGGCCGAATTCGCCTGAGCGAGAAAGCTTTATTACGCCCCAATCCCCGCTTTACATTAACATAACAGAGAAATCTGCAAACACCGCCCCCACTGAAGGGACGACGTCCTTCAGGACAATGTTGGAAGAAGAGCCAGCCGATGGATGGCTCGCCTGAAGACCCCGTCTGCCGTCTAGACGTCCGCCACTCGAACCTTTCCGTCAGCGCCGACGTGCACCTCCACTACGCGCCCGATCCTCCACTGCTGGGTCGGCAGGTTGTCCTCGCCGACGACGACGAGAGCTCTCACGACGACGTTTTGGACCTCCTGGTTCCATTTTTGCCTTGTCTGCAGGCTGGAGACGTACTCCCGGGACCATCGCTGCCAGAACCTGTGCTGAGCGACGAGACACTGCGCCATCTTCGCAAGCAGGTCGGGCTGATCTGGTCCGGAAGTGCTGACGGTGGTGGAGCGACTAGCGGGCCGCCGATCAGGAGATGTCCGGAGGCTTCGCCGTCGCTGGGGTCGCTGCTTAACGCTCCGATGGGCCTCGAGTTTAGCACCGCCTCCACGCTGGCGAGGAGAGTTCCGAGCTCCTCCGCGGTCAAGAGGTCGTGACCGACCGTCCGAAGGAACAGGTGCTTTGCAGACTTCGCACCTGCTTCCCATAGACCGCCGAAGTGAGGTGCTCTGGGCGGTATGACTTGTCACATATTGCCACATATGACTTTTACGGTGGTTTACCACGGATGGGATATGTTGTGCTAAATGGCCCACAAAAAGGAGAGCTCGGAGTCTGTCTGATGGTAAGTTCCCCATAATTTGCGTCAAGAGTTGCGGCTTGCATCGAAAGCAGCGCATGCACGAACGAACGGTTCGGCGACATACGTCTTGAGCATTGACCAACCAGACTTTCTCTCGCAGGGAACTCACAAGAGCTCGATTACCAGCGTGACAATTTGTAACGTGCAGATACGACACGTAGGTTTTAACAAACTGTGAGCTTTTTGTTAGCAACAACGGAAATTTGGCTTTGTACGGGAGAGGAGCATTCAAAAACCGACCACCAACTCGCAATAATGTCGAAGAGCACCAATATGATTTATTTTCCTGCACAAAGAGATTCAGCTTTTGAATCTGCGTTGATACCGGTTTCTTTTTCCGAATTTCGCCTATGTCGTCACTGATTTCGTGAGATTGGATGACTTCTACAATTTTCTCGAACGCAAAATTCAATTCTCTTGGCGTCATGCTTTTTTCGAAAGGCTGTAAAACTTTCTTACACCTCCGAATAAATCTTAAAACCCACACGAAAACTCTCAGCAGCTTCAGGTGCGACGAAAAGGACTCGATTTTCTGAAGCAAGTAGTTGGGCTCTGGGGTGACAACAAGAGTTAACGCCGACTTGCGTAACTCACTCGACACAACTTCTGAAGGGAGTTAAAAATGCTGATTTACAGGCCAACTACTTTCTGTGTCGAGTGGACGTTAAAAGTTCTTCAACGTCACATCCTCGAGACACTATGTCCGCTGGGTTGACTTTCGTGGGAACGTGTCGCCAAATTGCATTCTCCGACCACTCTTGGATGTCAGCTACTCGGTTTGAGACGAAAACGGACAACGACGAAGGATGAGTTTTGATCCAATGCAGAGTGACCTCGGAGTCGGTCCATAGGACCACTTTTTTGATAGGGCAATTTAGTAATGGCCTTAAACGATTAAGAAGATCTGCTAAAAGGTGATCTGCACACAGCTAAAGGCAAGGCAAAGTTTTCGTCTTGAGGGGAGCTACTTTGGATTTAGCCGTCAGTAATGACACTTTTAAACCTTCAGCAGTTTGAGTGCGAACGTAGATGCACGCTCCAAATGCTCGCATGGAAGCGTCAGCGAAACCGTGTATTTCAATCGGGACTTGCGGATCTGTATGAACGTATCGCGATACCTTGACTTTGGCAGTTGGAGCAGAGTTGCTTTGAAGGCTTCCCACGACGTTTGTAGCTGCATCGGTAGCGACTCGTCCCAATCTAATTTTCGAAGCCACAGCTCCTGTAGAAGCATCTTCGCCTTCGTGACCAAAGGACACAACAGGCCCAGTGGATCGAAAAGTCTCGCAGTCACGGAGAGAATGTTTCGTTTTGTCGGACGAAGATCCTGGAAAGTGTCATCCAACCGAAATTGGAAGTAATCTTTACCAGGTAACCAAACCACACCAAGGGTTTTAGTTACATCTGAGTCAGCCAATAATGGCATGATAGCGCTGTCAGATGCGGAGATCTCTGGGCAGTTCGAAAACCACTTTGCCAATTCGAAACCTGCCTCTTGCAAAACCTGAGAAACTTCATCACGAAGGCTTTGCAGGTTCTCAACGCATCCGGCGCCTGTCAACAAATCGTCAACATAAAAATCATTCTGAATGACCTTTGCGGCATTTGGATAGTTAGCTTGCGCCATCTCTCCAAGCCGCATTAAACACCGGATTGCCATGAAGGGTGCTGGCGATGTTCCGTATGTCACGGTATTTAATCTAAAGATCTTCAGAGACTCAGAAGGATCTCGTCTCCACACTATGAGCTGATAGTTTCGGTCAGCTTCGTCCACCATCACTTGGCGATACATCTTTTAAATGTCCGCTGCAAGGGCGAACCTGTGCATTCTGAACCGAAGTAGCGCCGAATACAGCTCCTCTTGAATAGTGGGGCCTACCATCAAGATATCAATCAACGCAACCTGCGTCGATGTGCGGCTTAAGGCATCGAACACCACTCTCAACTTGGTTGAGGTGCTTTGAGGCCGCAGCACGCATTGGTGCGGAATGAAATAGTGTGGACCATCTGGAATTCTATTATCAGTAGAAGACATATGGCCCATTGACGCATATTCCTCCATGAAGTCGAGGTACATTTTTTTTAATGAAGGATCTTTGGACAGTCTCCTTTCAAGCGACAAGAATCTACGTTTCGCAACTTCATACGAAGAACCAAGAGAATTCGGGTCATATTTGAACGGGAGACGAACCGAAAATCTCCCGGACGACAGTCTTTGAGTATTCTTCTCAAAGTGTTGCTCACAAAGTTGCTGCTCAGGAGTATGGACTTTAGCCTTAGGCGGCAAGTCCTCCACAGACCAAAATTTCTGCAGGGTTGTGTCGATTGACTCCAACGCTTCTTCCTGGCAGCTGAGATGTACCGATTTTTCTGCCTTAATTTTGGTTTCCGAGGTACATCTCCCTGACACTATCCAGCCGAGAACAGTTTTTTGTAAGATGGGAAGTTCAGGCCCCTGCTTTATCTGGCCGACTGACAGAATTTCAAAAAATGAATCTGCGCCGATAAGCATGTCTATTTTTTGGGGCTTGAAGAAAAATGGATCTGCTAACTTAATATTTTCAGGCACCCTCCACCCGCTGGTGTTCACCGCTTGATCCGGATGATGACCAGTAATATTCTTTAAAATATAAAAATCGGACGACATATGTCCAGCAAAGTGTGGTGTGAAGATTTGCACACCCTGCACCTGTTCGATTTGCATTTTTTGACCGTGTGACCCTTGCGAAGGCAGTTGATGCATAAGGGCACTTTTTTGGCAAAATCGAACCTCTGCTGCACTGTTAGAGCTGCGAAAGAAACGCAGTTTCCTATTGATGCTCTGCTGATGTGCAAAACACACATAGGGAAGGGTCGTCCCTGGCAGCGATCAACGAAAAGCTTTTATTTCTTCGGACAAGTTTGGCTTGGTTGAACATGTCTCGGCTTGGAAGCCTCTTCGGCGACCATGTGCTGGTATCGCCTGTCCAGAGCCGACTCACATTCGCTCCAAAGCGGAAGCGAAGTATAGTCTAACTGTTCTTCCCACTTTTTTTTGTTTCTGCATCGACTTTGCTCATGATTAAATGAATGAGGATGGCATTCGTTATTCGTTTGTCATCCCCAATAGACAGCAACGAGTCATAAAGAGCTCTGACTGTGTCGATCAGGTTTCTCAAGGCTGCAGCTGATGGCTGGGACATTTTTGGTAGATTAAAAAGTGTCGATATATTGTCGAAGAAAATCAGAAAATCATTATCGTACACCCGCTTCAGGCTAGCCAGGGCCTTGGGATAGTTGGCCGCGGTGACTTGAAATGCCCTGACTGTGCCTAAAGCGTCTCCAGCTAGACGATATCAAATGGTTAAATTTTTCAATATCGTGCAGAGTGCCATCTTTGTCAACAAACGTTTCGAAAAGGCTTATAAAATTTTTAAACTCGGAGTGATTTCCGCTAAATGTTGGAAGAGACACGCTCGGCAGGCGGCATTGGGGAGTGCGCCTTGCCGGTGGAGCGGATTCATCGACGCTCGTACGCCTGCTTTTGTTTATCAGAGAAATTAGCAGAGACTTGGCCAATACTGCGGTCTCTTCCAATTCTTCCCGGAACAAATCCTCTGGGTCTCTCGCTTCGATTTGAATCTGGATTGTCGAAGCATTTTCAATGTGCGAGCTTAAAATTTCTAAACGACATTCTAATTCGACTGGATTCAAAGATAATCTACCCTCTTCCAAATATTGTTGAGTTCGGGATATACTTCACATAATTCCGTCTCGGTTTTTTTTAAGCCCTTCGATTTCCTTGTTGCTCATTGTGATTTATTATTTAATTAAATTTGGTTTGGAATCGAAAGGCTGGGAATTAATTTTTATTCAAATAACAAAAATTAAAATAAAAAAATTTGTATTTATTTTTTACTATTTTATTTTATTTTCAAGTCAACCGTCTGGCACAAGGTTAAGAACCCTGAACGGAATTGCGATCCATTGTCGGTGAGAATTGATTGAGGAACTCCAAATGTAAATAAGATATGCTTTTCAAGGAATTCACAAATTTTTTCCGATGTAAATCTTTTCAACGGACGAAGAAAAAGAAACTTTGTAAACTGATCAACAATAATCAATAACTCAATGTGTTCTGCCTTCGAACGGGGATATGGACCTAACAAATCCATATAAAATCGCACCCCATGGGTGGTCTGAGAACAACATATGCTCTTTTTGTTTGCCTACAAACGCTAGAATTGTTCACATATTCTCGAATTTGCATAAGCATCTTCGGCCAAAACAGGTATCTTTTAAATTTCTCCACTGTTTTTCCTATGGCGCAATGAGAAGAACCTGGAGAATCATGAGCTTGTTGCAGGACGCTTTTAGCAAGTCCCGAAGGTACCCATAACTTCCATGAACCTTCATCCGATTCAGTGTTTCCAGTTATCGCTTCAGTACGCTTATACACATATCTATCTGTGATCTTAAGATCGGGAAGTTTCTCTTGATTCTGACGAATGCGTACGATCAGGTCGAGATATTCCAAGGAGCGAAAATCTTCTGATTCTAAATACAATAATTGGATCCACGTACACAAATTCCTCTAATGATTCGTTCTGTCTAAAAAGGGTGACTGCTATGAGGAGGTAGTAGTATTTTTCGCTCTCTTCAAGTGAACGTTCGCGTTTTTTTATGCGCTCCGAACTTTTCATTTTTATTGATACAAACCAGCGGTGGTTCTGTTTTAAATTTGAATATTTAAACATTTAAATACACTTGTTTTCAAAACCGTTCGCTTCGCGAGTGAATTTTGTGCGTTTTATCATAAAATCATAAACTTTAACGATCTGATTTTTGTCTTTTTGAGTAGTCAGTGTGCTTCGTGCTTCGTCCGTCAACCGTAGTGTTGTTGTTAGAAGTGCATGCTTATTAACTGACCCGCTCTCCCGCTTTTCTCTTTTGTACTAACAAACTCGAAAGTTCTTAGCGTGCAATTTATAAAAAAGAAAGGCCCTATGGGAATAAAACTCCCCGGCCGGGACCAACAAACTGCGCCGTCCTTAGCTCCTTCCCCAAAAAACTAACCACTAACATCCTAATTAGCTATCAGAATACAAGAGGGTTGCTTATGTAACGTGTAACGTTGAACTGTTGTAGAGGGCGGTGAGACTTCCTAGAATCTGTATCTGCGGGGCACGGGGTCTTGCTTGTACAGATCTGGACGCTGTCTACACATTTCTATTATCAAGATCAGAAAATTGAGCGTGCTTGCGACAAAAAAATAAAGATAGTAAACTAAACCGGAAGAAAGGATGCATAAAGTCAAAAAAAAAAAAAAAAGAGAAAGTCAAATAAGAGAAAGTGAAAGAAAAGAGAGAGAGAGATTTATTATGAGCGAAACCAAGGATGTAATTCGGTTCGCATGCTGAAAAAAAAAAATGACTGGTATGTTGCATTACAACACCAGGTTATGTAATGATCTTCACAATTCACTTTTGGTTTGGATAATATTCCAACTTTTAACAATTTCTTTCGCCCGACATTCTTAAACGCGCCTCACCATTAAATCTTACATATTTCGAATTGATTAGATTTCAAGAAAATTATTATACAATTAAAACTGGCAGTTAAAGCATTAATCGACTCTCATACATAGTTAACTTTGAACTTTCATTTCTCAACTTCTCATTTTCTCATTTTCAAAAAAAAAAATTATTTTAATTTTATTCTTAATGGCCATCCATGGCGGCGACGATATTTTTTTCGAACTTTAAAAAAAAAACGCTGCTGACGATAGGGAAATTTCCATTAAATTCTGCTCCGCTACTGCCGACAAAACTGCTGCCAAGATGGGGCTCCTGCGCCTAGATGCGGCCAAAGGTTATGTGCCTGCGTGTGTGAGATTATGCACGTAGGCCTGTGTATGTGAGGTTATACGTACAGGCCTGTGTGAGTGCGGAAGTCATTCACGCAGGCCTATGAGTGAGCGGAAGTTTTGCGCGCAAGTTATAGTAATAGCTTCGGAGTCCTAGGGAGTCTTCACTTCCTTCAGAGTCCAATCGGCCAAAAAGTGTTGGTTGATATTTGCAGTAGTATTGTTCTAGAATCAAATGAAAGTGACTTCAGTCTTTGAGTAGTTTGTCTGAACTGATTTCATATATTGTTCAGCGGTGGCCAAGAAGCCGCCGCTGCCGAGTACATTCTTATATACTAGTACAATAAATGCTTATACATAAATATAAATGGAAATAATGTGTTTGTGTATAAAGTGGCTGACCGTGTCGTCTTTCTGTGGCTGAGGGTCGGGGCATCCTGTTGCACCATCAGCATAACATTCGTAGTTCGACGATCTCAAGTGGTCTTAGGCGTCCAGTTGCAATGTCAGCATTATGTAGTTGGTAAACACTCAAGTGGGTCAAGTGGGTCGTTGACTGACTTGGGTGTAATTTATGTATTGCAACATAGTTCCATCAAAGTGTGTAGTCACTAGTCAATGTGCCATTTCCAGGGTAACCCTGGGTGGTTTAGCCGGAGGCTCGTTGCCTACCGACTGGTCGGTAACTCCTCCCCTCCTGGATTGAAGTGACGGCCATAACGAAGGAATGGAAGTCGCGAAACTCGGCTCCGGAGTAGTAACGAATACAACTCTTTTTTTGTGTTGATCAAAAGGAGTGTTGCTAAGATTCCAACTAATATTATTAAATATATAGCTCCAAGATTTGTAGTTGTAAACTTTTTCCAGTAAATAATTGAATTTGTAGCGTTGATGGATCTTATATTAAGTTAATATCTTCAATGTTTTCTGTAAAATTGATGTTTTGAATAATAGGAATAGTGGTTTCTATTTTTTCATCAAATATTGACAACTCTTTATCGTATGGGATCTGATTGACGTATACTTCACAATTTTTGAACGTAACTAAAGCAGATCCTTTCACAACAATCTTAGTAGTACAATTAGATTCGATTGTAGTGTTTATTGTGTTTAAAATTAAAATGTGTGCTGGTTCTATTTCTGTAATTATTTCTTGGTTTCCAATGTCTTTGACTTTACAATTTTTAGTGTTTAATGAAAATATGTTATTTAAACATTCAGTGTTAATGTTTTCTTGGGTTGTAATTGTGTTTTCACATATGAAGTATTTGTATATTCTATTACATCTGTTTGTGAAATAATATACGTCTTTCGAGTTAAAATAAGCCATATAATTTGGTAAAATTAGAAATTTAGATTCATTAATGGGTAATGGGACAATGTGTGTGAATTGGTAACAATTTTGTTTAAATGTAGGTATTCTTATTCTAAAATGTATCTTGATACCAATCATAAAAGTCTCTAATTCTAGCATTTCTATCATATGTATGTTCGTCTGACAAATTTTGTAGATCTGAATCATTTATTTCTTGCCTGATTAAATCTAATTCTTGTTTGGATACAATGAAAGTTGGTACGATCTTTAGTTTGGCTAATAGCAGACTTTCTTCAATGTTCCTTAAATAGTTTGATAATACGTCTATATTAATATTTATTCTAGATATATATTGAATAGTGTGTAATAATTGGTGTTCCGAATTCATAGTTCCAAAAACAGTATTTTTGTAATCGTTTAAGAAATGGTTAATTATTTGTTTTTCTTTGTTAATGTGATCTGTAATATTTTCAAATCTGACTTTAATCTCGTTATTGAATATTTCCTGATTGTTAGTCTTTAGTGTTATTTCTTTCTGATTTTCTGTAATAGTTTTAAGATTATTCTTGTTTCTCCGTCCGTCTGCGTCATCGAAGTTTCCTGTAACTACCTTAATGACCTTTCCTAGACCGTTTATTAGTCCGCGTTTCTGTCTTTTCTTGGGTAATAGCATTTCTACTCTGTTTTTTAATTGTTGAAGCTTTGTAGATAGACTGTCCACTGTGTCGTCAGACTCCAGATTTCTTTTTAATTTATTAATTGCTCTTTCGAAATTTACAACACCATCGATTTGATTTGATTTTGTTGTCTTTTAGGACTCTGTGTTTAGAGAAACGAGGGGTTATTTTATCTCTTCTATTTTCTTTCCTAAATATTATATCATCCTATAAATTTCTGTGAGGGATGAATGCAATCTTTCAACGGGAGAATTACTCGTTGATTGCTGAAAGGAAGTGACATGAGTGACAATGTCGTATTGTTTGCAAAAATCGATAAATAATTTTCCCGAAAATTCAGCGCCCTGGTCAAATATTAGTTTTGTTGGAATGCCCACAAAACAGAAGTAATGTCTTAACGACTTTACCACGTTTATACAGCTCCTTGCTGGAATTGTATAAGCGCTGGCAAATTTTGAGAATTTATCTATTAATGTTAGGATAGTTTGACCATTTATAGTATAGATATCCATGTGTACTATTTGTAGTGGTACTCCAGGAATTTCGGTTTTTTGAAAATAAGGTTTTGGTGATTTTCTGTCATATTTAAGTGTTTGGCACGTGTCGCATGGATTAATTATTTGTGTTATTTTCTGTTTCATGTAGGGAAAGTATATAGTTCTTTTTAGATGGTTCAAAGTCTCTTCTATTCCACGGTGGTTATTCTTTAAGTGATATTCCCTAACTATTGTTTCTTGTTCCTCTTTAGATGTTATATCTTTTAGAACTTCTCTACATCTGACTAGTCTGTATGTTTGAAAATGTTTACTATAGGCTTCTTTTATCAATTCAAAGATAGTGTCGGGTGCAAAAATGGCGTGTAGCCTATTAGGTGTTAGAATTTCTTTTAATATTTTGGTAACGTTATTTAGATCCAATTTAGCTATGGAAATAATGCGTCTCAGCTTGTTTTTAAATAGAATGCAACTCTTTACTTTGTCTTCTGTTCCGACTTCGAAGATATATTGTAATTTAAATTCATTTAATGGTCTATCGGACGTACTTATTTGATTTGCAATGGGTAATTTGTTTGATATGGAACTGGAAAAACAGTTGGTCTGTACTGTAACGCGACTTAAAGCGTCGGCGACTACGTTTTGGGATCCTTTTTTGTATATTATTTCGTAATCGTATTCTAAAAGTTGAAGTTTCCATCTAACCAGTTTAGAGTTGGGTTCTTTGAAGTTCATCAGCCAAGTTAAGGGTCAGTGACTATTTGAAATTTTTGACCGAATAAATAGGGTCGAAAATATTTTGTGGCCCAAATAATGGCTAACATTTCCTTCTCAACAGTAGAGTAGTTTGCTTCTCGTTCATTAAGTGTTCTACTAGCGAATGATACTGGTCTGTCGGAACCTAATATTCCTTGTGACAAAACTGCTCCTATTGCCACATTACTGGCATCAGTGGTCAGTATGAAAGGTTTTTTAAAATCAGGGTATCTTAATAGAGGATCGTTACAAAGTAAGGTCTTACAGTTCTCGAAGGACTTTTGGAACTCTTCGGTTATTAATACCGGAGCTTTTCCTTTTAGCTGTTGTGTCATAGGTTTGGTTAACTTGGCAAAATCTCGAATGAATTTTCTATAGTATCCCAGAAGTCCTAGAAAAGATTTTATTTCCTTTCTGGTAGTAGGCATTGGGAACGCCTTTATAGCAATAATTTTTTTTGGGTTAGGTTTAATGCCTTCTTCCGTGACAATATGTCCTAAGTATTCTATTTCGTTGTGAAGAAATTCGGATTTGTCTGGTTGGATTTTTAGGTTAGCTTGGCTTAATCTGTGAAAAACGGAGTTTAAGTCAGCTATATGTTCTTGTAAAGAGGGTGAAAAAATTATGATGTCATCTAAATAAACTAGACAACATTCTCCATTGAGGTCGGCCAAAACGTTGTCCATCACTCTTTGGAATGTTGCCGGAGCATTAGTAAGACCGAAGGGCATACGAATAAATTCGTAATGTCCTCCTTGTGCCGTGAAGGCTGTCTTTGGAGTGTCCCTAGGTCCCATTTCGATTTGATGGTACCCGCTTGCCAGATCTAAGGCTGTAAAGTATTTGGCTCTTCCAATTCTGTCAAGGACATCGTTGATGTTTGGCATGGGATATCTATCTTTCACTGTTTTTTCATTAAGTTTTCTAAAATCTACAACCATTCTCCATTTCTTAATTTGGGAAGCATCTGGTTTTTTTGGAACAAGGAAAACTGGAGCACTCCAAGGTGAATGACTATGTTTAATAATATTTTGATCCAACAGTTTGTCTATTTGATTTTTGATTTCGGTTGATTCTAATTGACTGAATCGAAATGGTCTACAGAAAACGGGTTTTTCATCAGTGATGTTAATTTTGTGTTTAACTTGATTTGTGAATGAAAGTTGGTCACCTTCGTGAAATACTAGGTTTGGGAATTTATTACAAAGTTGGGTTAGTTGTTGTTTCTCTTCATTATTTAGATGTTCTGTTCGTATTTTGTTAAAACCTGAATTGCAGTGTTCGTTCTTGTATCCGATATCACTAGGCCTAACGTCAGTAATGACGAAATCGTCTTCATTAAATCTGTTTACCTCTAACCTCGAATCCAAGAAAAACTTTTTGGGCTTAGTGAAGAAATTATTATTTTCTATTCGACTAAGATTATTACAAGCCGTGTAAATTCCTGCTGTTATAAAGAAATCCTTTCCCAACTGAATGTGATTACAAAAGAATGCTCCTTCTTCAACGCTTACTGGTACTTCGATTAGAGCTTTCGACTCTTCTTCGATCTCAAATACTTTAGAGGAACGATTGGGTGCCACAAGTAAGGGAACTTTAAACATTGGTGTAGTAAATGTTAGGTGTGGAATATCGATAATTGCTGGGAGTTGTGTTAGGATATTCATCCCGATTAGGCCTTCGAAATATTGGCTAAAATCGAACAATAAGAAGGGAAATAGGGGGGATGGGGGAGAGCATATAAGGCAAAGTGTCCGACTGCATTCAACTTGGTGAATGCCAGCATGATCCTTATCACTGATCTCCTCAAGCCGACGCACTACCTCCACGTGGTTCTCCCTGGATTGCCATTTAACATCCGTTGAGTGGCAAACTAAAGCGCGCGACGAGAGTCCTAGCTCTTCAAACTAGGTTGTGGCGTAGGACTTGAAATCCACCCATAGAAAAACCAAAATTCAATAAAAGAAGCAAAAGAAGCCTCGGAACGGGACCGATTTAACGTTGACGACCATGGCAAACGAAAAAAGGACAATGATTTTAGAGTATGCACGTGGAATGTACGAACACTGTACAGACCAGGTGCTGCTCAACAACTAGCAGATACCCTCAAAAAATGTAGGGCAGATATCGCTGCTATCCAGGAAATGCGATGGATAGGGCAAAGTTGCATTAAGAAGAAGGACTGCGACATCTACTACAGCTGCCATCCAGAAAGGCATGAATTTGGCTGTGGCTTCGTTGTTGGCACCAGACTGCGGCGCCGAGTCTCTCACTTTCTGACAATAAACGAGAGACTTGCAACGATCCGAATTACTGCCAAATTCTTCAACATCAGCCTGATATGCGCGCACGCTCCAACCGAAGAAAAAGACGATATAACCAAGGATACTTTCTATGCGGAGCTCGACCGAGCTTACGGCCGCTGCCCTTCTCATGACATTAAAATCCTCCTTGGGGACTTTAATGCCAAGGTTGGGCGAGAAGACATCTTCGGTGCCACCGTCGGGCGATTTAGTCTACATGAGACCACCTCGAGCAATGGTCTCAGATTAATAGGCTTTGCTGCAGCGCATAATATGGTAGTTCGTAGTACTGGGTTCCGTCATTTGGACATACATAAGGCGACGTGGCTCTCTCCCGATCGACTGACCAGAAATCAGATCGATCATGTTGTGATCGATGCAAGGCATGCATCTAGCGTACTCGACGTGCGATCCTGTCGGGGTCCCAACATCGACTCCGACCATTATCTTGTTGCAGCTAAGATTCGCACACGGTTATGGGTTGCGAAGGTTGCACGTCGAGGACTGCTGAGAAGGCTGGACATCGGAAAGCTGTAATCACAACAGACAAGGGATGCATTCTCCACTCAAGTCTCTGGCCTATTGAGCCGAACAACTCCAACACCTGAAGACATCAGCGATCAGTGGGCGCTCATATCCCACTCCCTGCGAACTTCCGCAGAAGAAGTCATTGGATTCCAGCGCCCCCCAACAAGGAATCCATGGTATGACCAGGAGTGTCGGGACGCAAAAGCTGCAAAAGACGCCGCCTACCGAAGAACACTGCAAGCTGGGGCTACACGGGCTGTTGTTGAGGTCTACAGGTTAAGGAGAAGGGATGAGAAACGCCTTTTCAGACGCAAGAAAAGAGAACATGAAAAGCGAGAGTGTGAAAGCATAGAGAGCAGCAGATGCCGAAATGAAGCTCGTAACTTCTATCAGAGGGTTAAGCGTCTGACCCAAGGTTTTAAGACTGGAGGAGTTGCATGCAAGGACAATGACGGAAACCTAGTCACAAATGCAGAGATTGTGCTGAAGCTATGGAGGGATCACTTCTCAAGCCTGTTAGCTGGCTCTGGCACGGGCTATGAAGATTATGATCCACAAACCCCAATCTATGGTACTGATATAGATGTACCGACCCCAAGCCATGCCGAAGTCAAGGATGCAATCCAACGACTCAAAAACAATAAATCTGCAGGTGCTGATGGCCTGCCGGCTGAATTGTTTAAGGCAGCTGGTGATATGTTGGTAGGGAGCATGCACCAACTAATCAGCAAGATATGGCGTACGGAGAGCATGCCCGAAGATTGGAACCTCAGCATGATCTGTCCTGTCCTGAAGAAGGGTGATGCCACATTGCGCACCAATTACCGTGGCATTAGTCTTCTTCCAGTCGCATACAAGGTCCTTTCGAGCGTACTGTGTGAAAACCTGAAACGCCATGCCGAAGCACTAATTGGACCTTATCAGTGCAGGTTCAGGCCTGGCAAATCCACTATTGACCAGATTTTCACCTTGCGCCAAATCCTGGAGAAGTCCTATGAGAACCAGATCGACACCCATCATCTAATCGTCGATTACAAGGCTGCATTCGATAGTCCCCGGCGAGATCGCCTATATGCCGCCATGTCTGAGCTTGGTATACCAGCAAAGCTGATACGGCTTTGCAGGATGACATTGAGCAACACCATCAGCTCTGTCAAGGTAGGAAACGACCAATCCGAAACCTTTAGTACCAAGTGTGGTCTCAGACAAGGTGACTCGCTATCTTGCATGCTCTTCAATATTCTAATGGAGAGTATTGTAAGGAAGGCTGGTGTGCATCGGACGGGCACGATTCTGTCAAACAGGTGTGTCCAACTCCTTGGTTACGCTGATGATATTGATATCATTGGCCGAACCAAGCGTGATGTTACAGCAGCCTTTGGGGCTATTGAAAAAGAGTCGGCTAAAGTAGGACTAGCAGTGAACATGGACAAGACAAAGTTTATGGTGTGCTCAAGCAGAGAATCGCGGCGTCTTGATTCTCAGCTGACTGCAGACAGCTATAGCTTTGAGTCCGTCAAGGAATTCATCTACCTTGGCACTGCTATAACTAGCACAAACGATGTCAGCCTAGAGATTAAGCGGAGAGTCACACTTGCCAACAGGTGTTACTTTGGGCTCAGTAGGCATTTCAACAGTAGAGCTCTCTCTCGACAGGCAAAAATATCACTCTACAAGACGCTCATTCTTCCAGTACTCTTATATGGTGCGGAGTGCTGGACAGTGGTGCAATCCGATGCAGCCGCTCTTGGAGTGTTCGAGAGAAAGATTCTCCGCAAGATCTTTGGTCCGATTTGCGTTGGCGATGCCTATCGCATTAGATGGAACCACGAGCTGTATGAGCTGTACGGGGATGTTGATGTAGTCAGTCGAGTTAAAATTCACAGACTCCGCTGGCTGGGTCACATCGCCCGTATGGAAGAAGACGCTCCGGCCCGTAAGGTGTTTGATGCGGTAATTGTCGGGAAACGGAGGAGAGGACGACCCCGGATGCGTTGGCAAGACCAGGTGATGGAAGCCCTGTCTACATCCGGTGCTGCCAACTGGAGAAGGCGCGCCCAGGACAGGGATGCGTGGAGGCAAATCGTGCAACAGGCTGTGACCCGTCAAGGGTTGTGATGGCCAATTATTATATTATTATAAGAAGGGAAATATTCTTTGCTCATTGATATCTTTAAATATAGGTAGTGTTGTCATGTGAATTATTGGGTGTTCTTGTAGAACGGTAGAAATTGAAATTGGTTTATTTAATCTGATCTTTTTATCTTCTGGTACAATTTTAGAGTTAATGAGTGAGCCTTCAGCCCCGTATCTATCAAGAATTTTAGGTTATGGTTATTAAAATCGAAAGTTCTATATACGTCAAACTTGCATCTAAATGGATCTTACTCAAGACTCCTGTTCGTGATTTGAGGCTCTTGCACGAAAATTTTCTTCTTCGTCAATGTTATGTGGAGTCTCAGTCCTGTCTATCTCTTTGGTCTCAAAATTAAATAATCTTTGTCCATTTGATTGAAATTTGTTACCGGTTGAGTTTCTCTTATTTGCAGCGTTAGATGTACTGGGTGCATCGTCGCCTGCCGTAATGGCTGGGTAACTAGAGGTGCGATTGTTGTTGTTGAAATTTGATTGATTATAATTGGGTCTATTGTTTCGGTTGTATCTATTATAATCCCTGTCTTGGTATTGGTTATACCCTCTATTCTGATATTGGTTTTGATTTGTCCTGAAACGGTCGGTCTGTCTATTTTGTTGTCTATTCTGCGACACTTGCGTAGCGTTTTCCGTGAAATAAATACTTCTTTCTTTAATTGCTCTATCATATGGCTCTTCAAGTCCTTCCGGTCTTAAAGCTCTGACTATGCCGCTTAGATTTCCCCTTAGTCCCCCAAGGAATGTTGTTAAGCAAGTCTGAGATACCACCTTTTGTCTGACTCTAATTGCTATTGGTTCAGTTTCTTCGGTTTCGATTATTCTGAAAAGTGCCAATCTTATTGTTCAGGCCTCTCCCGGAGCTTCTCCCCACACCGCACTCTTCCTCTCCTGGAGCTTGGAGCATGTCGCGCTCGGCCGTCCAGGCTCTCCACTCCCCGAGCGCGAGAAGTCTCCGCTGCGCCTCCAAGCGCCTAGCTTAGAATAGCTTAAATTAGTTCCAAATACGTCAACGCATGAAATAAACGCCCGGCCGGTCCGCGCCATAATCGAAGTTTTAGAGTTTTTACTTTTCGCGATCGTCGAGTGTTTTTTCTTGCCCCCACAGCTAACACCGCCAGCCGTCGCTGACCAAAGGAGTTGCTGCCTTCAGATAGGACGCCCCCAGCACTACATTTTTTGATCCAATCGAGCCGGATTGACCCAGCGCCCGAAATTGCTCAAGATAAGTACGAAGATCTACATATATTAATTTGCCGGTCTGCAGTCAGCCACTCGAAAACACTGTTTCGTTTGACTTTCTGCATGATTTTTTCTAAAAATCCAAGTCCGATTTAATCCGAAAACGGCAATTATTAAGATCTCTTCCATTTTCCGTTTTTCTTTGATCGTGCCGCCATATTCTTCCAATTCCTCTTTGGCCCGTACATCAAAGTGAAACCGTACACATATGTACATACAAGTATACATACATCAAATGAGCAAAATGCCAAACTTTAACAAAGAGCAAAAATTGCAAACTTTAATAAAAAGTGAAAATTGCAAACTTCAATAAAAAGTGAATATTCCAAAAATTCCAAAATTTAACGAAAAGTGTAAAGTGTGCAAAATATTCCAAGTGAACAGTGAAAAAATAATTTCTGTGAAAAACTTCCAAGTGTTCTGCCGAAAAAGGGCCCCAATTTCAAAGTGTTTTTTTTCACTGTACTCCTACGCTAAATATTTTGCACACCTTTTCTTCCAATACAGTCCACTAAATAAAAAATCGAAAGCTCAACACATACCCGCCGGCAATAATTTAAATAAATTTTCCGCCACAAATACAAACATATATCATACATATACATATAAATTAGGTAATTAAGTAATCCGTGTGCCGGCTGGCTGTCAGTCTGCAGAGGGGGTGAAGCTGGCTGGCTGAACGTCTGTAGCGGGAGGTCGGTTGACCGTAGTTGTAGCTGGTAATACCAGCCGCAGTGTGTGTTGTAAGTGGCCGGTTGGCCTGTGTCATCAACAGTAGAATTATGTCGATTAGGTTGAGAGGGTAACTGCCCTCTTTTAGCCCGCTGGCCTAGAGACTCAGACTGGGTGTAAATTCAATAAATCAAATACGGCGATGGCCGGAGTTTCAATTCGTGAGCGTTAGCTCTTTATTCTTTCAAATCAAAATGAGAACTGAACTTAAAGCTAACATAAAAAGGGACTCATAGCGGCCACTCCAATGGGTAGTGCTTGCCGGCTATGCACGGGCTTCCGGCCAGACGCTGTGTCAGCAATTTGGCCGGAGCGAGCTTTCGGACGATCGGTCATTGCCGTCGCCCGGTTAACTTACTTAGTTAACTACTCCCCCCTCAGGATTAAGGCCGCCCTCGCCCGACCCTATTTGGGCGATCATATCTGCTATTTGGGCCGTAGCTCTCCTGGCCTGGATGACTCGCCGATAGGTGAAACCGACGCAGATCAACGCGCAGCATATTGCTCCTGCCACCAGTACTATCTGATGTGACTGATAGTCGTTGATATTCTCCCCGACTCTCTTGATGTGTTCCAGATTACGCTCACTCAAGCGGTGAAGGTATGGAAGACTGAGGATATTGTGCTCCATAGAAATATTCAGGGAGGGCGAGCTGGCTACTCCTGGGACCCTCTTCTGGGCCCTGTCATTGTTGACGTATCGGGTTTCATTAACCATGGCACTCTCAGTAAAGGTAATGAGATGCGTGCCTCGTACATGGATGTAAGTGCCATTATCCACACTCACACGTGCCGGACGATCGTTTACAATTATGATGCCTTCATCTACGTGAGTAATTGGATGTAGATCGCTGTGCTGGATGTCACAGTGCGCTATGCCTCCAGCGTGGAGCTCTTGCGCGCACGACCTTCTTAACGCCAGCTGGCAAAATGTGGCTCTAGGTGTTGTGGAGCAATTGTTGACCGTGTGAATTGCTCCATTGCAATCAGCTATTATTTTGTCCTCCAGCCTGAGCATCGTGTCATGATGGGACACGGGAAAAACAGTGATTTTAATGCACGACGATTTGATTATTGGAAATTTGATGACAAAATACAAAAGGTTATCGGACTGTAGTATTTTAACGGAAGCAACGGACAATAAGTCTTTGATGGGGGTATCTGTGGGCTCTTCTATCCATATATCTTCTAGGTCTGCATGATCTAGTATACTAGGGCTCACAATGTTGGCCTTAGCTAGAGCTATTGCTAGTAATAAGTTTTGCAGCTCCATACTAATCATTCTATTTCGGGATAATAACATCTCATAAAGATGCCCCGTGTCAACTTGGGTTCCCTTGGCTAACCTCAGAAGTTGGTTGACGGTGGTAGTAATATTATTAATTTGGTCTTGTACTTTACTATTGATGTTTATCTGCCTATTGTTTGCATTTATTAACTGAAATTCATTAAATTTAATTTTTTCGAAATCCTCTGCATCTGGCGTTCCTGCCACTACCTTTAACGCCGCTCCTAGAAAATCCAAACTCCTAGCTACTCTGTGGTGGATGCTCAACGAGTCGAGCAGGTCACGCAGATGAGCGACATCGACACTCAAAAGTTTCTGCATGTGTGAGTGGGGAAACATGCTGATCATGCCACCCGTTTCTTCCACCACGCGCCTATATTCTGAGAGATTCGCCGAGTGTGTGACGAACGCGAATTCTTCCCAAACTAAAATTCTACCATCAATGATGGGAATATATTTGGCCTGCGAGTAGTCCGAGACGTGCCCCGATGTTACGGTAAGCAGGACTAACAGGGATACGAATGCGAACCTGTTATATTGGATGTATTGTAGTGTTTGTTTAAAATATTGTAGCCCACCACCAAAGCATAAAGAAAAAAGCACAATTATAACAAAAACTTATACCGAGTGGAGTGAGAAAATATGGAAAAAAAAACTTATGCCAAGTGGCTAGGGGTGGACATTAGAAAAAATGAATTATTATCTAATGTTGTTCCTTGTGGAAAAGAAAACTTACGCCAAGTGGCTAGGTGTAAACGTTAGAAAAAATGAATTATTATCTAATGTTGTCCTTGTGGACCACCCTCCCCTTAATGAGGACCGTGGTCCCCAGGTCCGCTTCAACAGCTTTTTCCTCACACAGTGGTGTGAGTTTATTGCCAAGCCTTCGGTTTAACTTAACCAAAACTTTCTCGCCGACTTCGAATGTTCTGCATTGTCGGGAGGCATTTTCCCTAGCCCCGAGCGTGTTTTGCGCCCTAACGATCTTATTCTGGACGTCCGTCTGTGGGTCTGGGTTTGGGTTTGGATGCTTTTGCACGATGTTGACTGGCCGTTTGTCAACGACAGAGTGAATTGATTTATTATATTTGGCGGTTGCCAATAAAATAATTTCCACAGTATCGGTTATCTTCTTGTCGATTTTTAGGCAACGAGCAAGCTCCAAGAGGGTGCTGTGAAAGCGCTCTACTTGCCCGTTTGAAACGCTTTGAAGTGGTGGGGCATTTGCAATGTTGACGCCAAAATGGTTGTCAAGCATGGCTGAGATAGTGTGCGAGTTTAACGAAGGTTCATTTTCGCAATAGACTACTCAAGCCCTAGGGAAAAAGTTCATGATTTGGAGTATGGCCGGTTTAAGATCCTCGATTGTCCTAGAGTGGACATGTTGCACAACTGCAAACTTCGAAAACTTATCGATGCAAGTGAGGAAGTATTTCTTGTCTGTGGAAAAGATGTCGATATGTAGCAGTTCTCCCACATGAGAGGGGATCGGAGTCTCGCCTAGCTCATGCTTCTTTGGGTGCCTATCGTACTTGGCTTTCGCACATGTTTTGCAGTTTGCTACAATCTCGGTGGCTAGCTTGGCCATCTTTGGAAAGTAGTACTCGGAGAGTATCTGCTTAACATTTTCTTGGGCCGATCTGTGAGCCCTGTTGTGTTCGACGGTGAGGATTTCCCGTCTTTCAGGAACTGCAAAAATATCCGTTACACGGTTTTTGCAATGCCAAAATTTGGTGGCTGGAAACTGCCGAACCAATTCGTCCTGTATCATTGCCAGCGTGGGCAAGTCACAATGAATGGCGTTTACGCCTTTAGGAACGATTATATCTGCGAGTTCATCAAGTAATGACTCTTTGCAGGAGAAGTTAATGACATGCCGTCTCTTGTTTCCAAAGAGGACGAAGCTGCGTTTTAACGGAAAGCGTGCCTCCTCCAGAGTTATCTGGTTCTGGAAGCAATTCAAAGGCTTGTCCGTGGTTTCAATGGTATAGGTTAGCGACAGCTCACTGTGAATTGTGGCCGCGCTAGAAAAAGCCTCTTCCTCTTCCACAACGTTAAGTTGCTGTCTTGAGAGGGCATCCGCAACAAGGTTATCTTTGCCGGGCTTGTAAAAAATTTTAGCGCCGGACTCGTCGATGCGGGCTATCCACCTCTTGATTTTCGCGTTTGGATTGGATTCTGACACTGCGAAGGTCAACGGTTGGTGGTCAGTAAAGATATTTATATCTTTGACTGCATATAAATAGTGGCGTAATTTGGCCAGTGCCCAAACTATAGCTAATAGCTCCCTTTCATTGGTAGCGTAGTTAACTTCCCTGTCCTTTAAGGTCCTAGAGATCATTGTTATGGGTCTCCCTTCTTGGGATAGTACTGCGCCAATGCCGTACGCTGAGGCATCTGTCGTTAGATCAAATGCCTTTTGGTAGTCGGGGTACCTGAGGATGACATCCTCAGAAGCCAGAATGCTACGCAGTTTTTGGAAAGCCAGCCGTTGGGGCTCGTTGAACTGCACCTGGATGTTCCTGGATCTGTGTCTACTGACACTTCCAAGTTCCCCTTTCAAAATATCAGTGATGGGCCGAGCTATGGATGCAAAATCTTTTATGAAGCATCTATAATAGCTGGCCAAGCCAAGGAATGATCTGACCTCGAATATGTTCTTAGGCTCTGGAAATTCCTGAATGGCTTTTATTTTTTCTGGGTCTGTGGTAGCCCCGTTATTGGTGATTATGAACCCTAAAAAGCTAACGCTTTTCTTGAAAAATCGTGACTTCTCTGTTGATATCCTCATATTTGCATCGTGTAGGCTCTTGAGAACCCAATCCACGTGCCGGATGTGGGAGTTTTCGTCTTCGGAAAAGACGATAACATCATCAACATAGACATAGCAAAATTTGCCAATCTGCTCTCGCAGTATGTCATCAATTGTTCTTTGGAAAATGCTGGCTGCATTTTTTAATCCAAATGGCATTCTGCGAAACTCGTACTTTCCTCCGTTAACGGAAAAGGAAGTTTTTTCACGGTCGCATTCTGCCAGCGTGATCTGATGATATCCGGACTTCAAGTCCAGCGTTGTAAAATACTTGGCCTTGCCTAAGTTTCCTAATATCATTGAGATGTTCGGCATGGGGTATCAATCGGGTATTGTTTTCTCGTTTAGTTTGCGAAAATCCAATACCAAATGCATTTTCCGCCTGGCAGTTTCGTCGGTGCCCTTTTTGTCTACAACCCATATTGGGTTATTCTAGGGGGATTTCGACTTTTGGATGATGCCATTTTTTAGCAGATCTTGGATTTCGCCATTTACAAAATCAGCTGCCCCCATTGGATATGGGTAAAGTTTGGCATAAATGGGCGTCTCATCAATGGTTCTGATGGTGGCAACCACCGACGTGTTGTAGGACAAGGCCTCATTGGGGTCTGCGAAGGTTTTTTTCCTGTCGCTGAGCATTTTTAAAAATGTTTTTCTGACCAAAGGTGGTGCGTCTGAGCAGTCCACCTCAGTAAAATTTACATCGGGACATGTATGAAAATCGATGTTCTCTACTTCCGTGCCCCATTTGAGCTGACCGGAGGCCAGACAAAGTGACGCCCCTGCCTGTTTTAAAAGGTCAAGGCCGATGATTCCATCAAAAGAGGACAAATCTGGTAAAATGAAGAATGTGGCCTTCAAGTTAAAAATTGACACGAAGCATTTCTTCGTGATATTGGTGACTCCATGGATCGAATGAGCCTTGAATGGAGCCTCTACCGGGCGGACGCCTTTCAATCCTTCATATGGTCGGATGAAATTTTTGGACGCGCCCGTATCAACTAGAAATCTCATGTCAATCCCCCTACTCTTCGTCTGATGACGGGTAGCAGGGATCTTCCCTTAAGAAATTTATGGAATCGATCGTCATCGATTTATTGTGCCGCGCTAGAGGCCGCTGTGGTGTACGTATCACCAGTTTTGTCAGCGCTCTGGGCAATGTGGTTTACCCTTTGCCTTTTTTGTGGGTTGGCTTTATCGGACGCCGCCGGCTTCCTATTCTGGTATGCCGGGGCTTGTGACGGTTTAAGCATTCTAGACAATGATGGATCCACTTCCATGGGTTCTGGAGTGTCTCCCTGGTGCCTATCGCTGCGTGGAGCATTGTGCACCTGTGCCTTGTGTTGCTTAGTAAAATGGGGATTTTTACCGCCACTATATTGGGAATTAGCATGAGGGGCGGCCTGCTGACGCTCTTGCGCTTTAGGAAATTGTTTTTTCTCCCTATCTTCCTGGCTTCTTGCAAATGATGATGCAAAGGTGTACCTATCATGGTTCGCCTCCACCTCTTGAGCCAAGGCAAGTGCTGATGGCATGTCCTTGGGCTTCGCCGCAAAGAGGACGTCAGTGAGGCTGCGTTTTAACCCAGAGATAAATACGCGAAGGGCATCATCCCGGAATTTTTCGCATAAAACTTGTGCAGCGGAGGCTTCGTATGTCATGGTCGCCTTGTTGGTGAGGAGGGTGAGCTTCCTTTCGACCTCGTCATAATATTGTAGAAGCGAGAGACTCCCCTGTCTGAGGGTGCCCATCTCCTGCTCTATGACATGCATTGTCCGCTTGTCACTATAAGTAAAGTCGAGTCGATTTATAATCGCTTCGAAATTAAGCACTGTGCCAACTGAGGATAGCACTGCATCGGCCGGGCCCCTTATTTTGCTCCTAATTATAATAACTGCCTGATAATGGCGTGAACTTCCTACGAAATCCTTAAAAATATAGTATGCGCCTACTGCCGCCTGCCGCCAGGAGACGTATGTTTCCTGGGCACCCGAAAATTCGGGCAGGCATTTGACGGCGTCTAGTGGCTCATTACAAATGACGGCGTTATTAATGTCTATGGGTGTAAAAACTTTAATCTGAGGAGTTACTGTTGGGGCGGGTGCGACCTGCATCGCCGCCACTTAATTGGCTAGTTGTTGGATAGTCTGGCGCAATTCATTTTCCCTGCGCTGGCTGTCCTGTAGGGCATGGTTGACTGCAGCCTCTACTACCGCCTTTATTTGATCTGGGTTAAATGCCATGTTTCTGTCTGAGGGAGTGCCGACGCTTACACTTTTCGGTGTAGAAGTTCTTGCCGGCCCTTCGGTCTCGGATTCAGAGTCACTGGGGACCTGCTTGCTGTTCCTATATTGTTGGAATGGGTTGCTCATATGGAGCTGTGCAAGCTAAATCGGCCCAGCGATTTAATGCATGCCCAAGCGGTCTTGCCCACGGATATGGCGAGGGGGCCGCGGGGGCTGAGATGCCGCTTGGTAACAATGGACGAGAGCTCGTTGGAAAACTGAGCTGTTGCCTTGCCAAGCAGTGACAAGGGGAAGGGGATCGCGGGGACTGGGTCTCCGCTATGGCAAACGAAAATATAAACAACAAAAATTGACACAGTAAAGATTCGTGGTGGCTAAGCTGCCGTTCTGAAAGACAAAAAAGCGAAGCTAAACAAAATCGGAATACAAACGTCGCGGTGTCAAGTTCGAGTGTCGTAGTGGAGTGGGTAAGCGATGGAAACAAAAACAAACCCAAGACTGTTGCGAAGCTAACACAAGGAATTTAGGTGTAAGCAAAAAGACGACTGCATATAAGGGGTAAATTAAATGCACAAATTTAAATGAGACAGTATCCGTCGCCAATAAAAATATATCAATAAATGCACAATTAATAAATTTATTTATTTATTTACAAAATTAACAATAATACAAAATAATATTAAAGCTAATTATCGCGGCGAGCACTAGCAACAAGGCCTTCAGCTCTGTTTTTGGTTTTTGTTTACATCTTAAATTTGAAAGTAGTTACATTCTTTGAAAAATTTATAGATTCTATTAATATTGGTCATTGATATTTCGAGATGGGATGATGGAAGGGAATTTGGGAAATGGCGTTTTCTAATACTTGTTAATCTTGGGCAGGTGTCTAATAAGTGGGTGGTGGATAGGATTTGTCCACAAAGTTGGCAGTCAGGCCGGTCTTCACCTGATAGGAGGTGGCTGTGTGTGGCTTTGCAGTGTCCAATACGGAGACGAACGAAGAGCGTAGATTTGGCGCGGCTGCATTTTGCAGGGTACCGAACCATCTCCAAGTTGGGATTAACTTTTTTGTACCCATGCTGGAAGGATGCCCAGCCATCGATCCTGATGTTATTTAGGTAGATGGAAAGGGCTCTCCTTATGTCCTTTTGGTTTGATGGGATAACCGTTATGGTTGGAGATATTGTTGTTAATTTAGCTGCAGCGTCCGCGAGCTCGTTGCCTTCTATACCCTTGTGGCTGGGCACCCAGAACAGCACCAGCTTCGTGGGCCTCTGTATTAATGAATCTCTGATGTTGCAGATAGTTGGATTTCTGTTTTCAATATTTCGAACTGCTTCTAGCGATGATAGGCTATCGCTGCAAATCACGAATCTTCCGCGCCTCTTTTGGGTGTAGGTTATGGCTGAATGTATGGCTACTGCCTCTGCTGAGAATATTGAGTAGTAGTTTGGTAGTTGGCCGGCAGCAATGATGTGTCCATCCTGATCTACACATGCGAATGAGGTGTTGTGTTCGCTTTTTGATCCATCTGTGAATAGCCACGTTCGGTTTTTAAATATCGGCATGCTTGATTCTTCGGCAAAAACTTTGCGGTAGGCCTCTCCAGGGGTGATATCCTTGGGAAGTTTTTGAAGTCCCGTCTGAAAGGCGGAGTCCCGTAGTAGCCAGGGTGGTGAAGGAATTTTATGGTTGGTGGGCGGCAGGTGGATGTTTAAATGCTTCGCAAGTGCAATGCAGCGCCGAAGGGTGGAGGTGCATTTAAATTTTCTGCGTTGCTTAACAATTTTTCGCAATTCGCTTTGCAGGAGTTTGTTGGGTGAGCAAAAGAGTTTTGGGATGAGTTTTGCTGTAGAGTCGGAAACCAGGTTTTCAATAGACGGAAGCCCGGCTTCAGCTAAGATGCATTTTATTGGTGATGTCGGAAATGCATTGATGCTACGTCTAACAGCAGTGTGATACCCAGGTCTAAGTAGTCTTATATGCTGACTTGCAGCCCACCCAAATATAGGCAGGCCGTATTCAATTTTAGCAAGTATTAGGGCCCTTGTGACGTGAATTAAGGAATTTATATTGATAAGAGAGTGCTTCGATGCTAGGTATTTGATGACATTTAGTCTTTTCTCAAGGCTGTCTCTTAAAACTATTAGTTGCTTTTTATAAGTAAGTTTCTTATCGAAATATACACCTAGTATTTTTAAATTATCAACGCATTCAATTGAAAGTGTATTAAAGGATAAGCTAGGATATATACATTTGTGCTTTTTACATATGTGCAATATTTTACATTTGCTTGGGGAAAGTGTTGCACCAGAACCCAGCCCCCAATTACAAATTTCATCAAGTATAGTTATAAGAATGTTATTTAATTGTACTAGGTCTTTAATTTTGCTTACAATAATAGCGTCATCTGCATACATTATTAATTTGACTTGTTTATGCTTTGCTATGATGTTATTAATTTGTTCGAAGGCTATTATAAACAAAACAACAGATAACGGGGATCCTTGCGGAATTCCGTTGTGAAGTTTAAAGTAGGAAGAGAGGACATTATTTATCTTAGCGCGAAATGAGCGCTGAGTCATAAAAGTCTTTACTAAACTAAAGACTTTCCTACCCACCCCCCATGTTGCAAGCTGTTGAAGAACCGTATGGACACCCACGCGATCGAAAGCTTTTTCAAAATCAGTCGCCAACAGGGTGACGTGATTTTTTGTTGAAAGAGCATCCGACGCAAGGTGCTGCAGGAGCAGCAGGGAATCCATAGTGCTGTGCTGCGGCTTAAAACCGGCTTGGTTCGGACTTAGACGTTTAGTTTTGGTTATGTACCACATAAGACGACGGGCTAACATTTTTTCGAGGGTTTTGCTAAGGCATGAAAGCAGAGAGATGGGGCGGAAATTTGACACTTCTGATGGCGGTTTGTTGGGTTTGCATATAGGAACAACTATTGCAGACTTCCAAACATGGGGATAGCGACCTTGGTTAAATATTGAATTGAAGATTTCGAGAAGTTTGGCTTTGGCCGCTGGTCCTAAGTGCTTCAACATGGGATATGAAATGCGGTCGTAACCCGGGGTTTTCCCCTTGGCTGTAAGTAGAGTTGATTCGAGTTCAATAATAGAAAAGTCCTTTTCAAGTTGTCGAGCTGCCAATGTTAGGTTATCTGGAGAGTATATATTGCCTAGTACCGATTGTTTTAGTCGGGTATATTCGGTGTTGAAATTTTCATCCCTAGAATATTCCGACCATTTTTTACCAAATTCGTTAGCAATTTCGAATGGTTCTGTGAGCAATTTGTTTTGGGCTTGGATATATTTAATTTGTTGAAATGGGGCTCCTACAAGTTTTTTAATGTCAGCCCAAACCTTCTTTGTTGTAGCCAGTGGGGTTATGTTGGAAGTAAAAGCTTCAAAAGATTTCCTTTTTGCTGTTTTAACGGCTCTTTTAAAATATGCGTTGGCTTTTTTATAAGAAATAAGGTTTGTGTCGTTCATTTGATGTTTGTATATATGCCAAAAATGTTGTTTTATTTTCTGTAACTTTTGAAGCTCTTTGTTCCACCAACAAATCTTTTTTGAATAAATGTAGGGCTTGGTCTCGGGTATTGAAAGGTTTGCAGCAGTTCTTAAGCATTTGGTGAATTGGGCTACTTGTAATGGAATGTTATTATCGGATGGAAATTGTGAGAGATTCTCGCAAACTGAGCTAAATTTATCCCAATTTGCCAACTCTATTTTGTACTTGGGGGAAAATTTATTTTTTGCGAAATTATGTTGTTGGGTTAGATTTGTGAGAATCGGGAAGTGATCGCTTCCGTAAAGGTCAGGGAGGGCCGACCATTTACAGAAGGGGTAGATGACTGGCGAGGTAAAAGTGAGATCAACATTTGTGAAAGTCTTGTGTGTGTTAAAATGTGTAACTGAGCCATCATTTAGCAGTACTAAGTTGCTCTGAGCGACTGCCTCGATTACTTTACGCCCTCTAGTGTTTGTTGAACATGATCCCCAGGCATAGCTCCAGGCGTTAAAATCTCCCAAAAATATTAAAGGATGGTTAGTATGTTTAATGATTAAGGACAGCTCGTTGGCAGAAAAATTTTGGGCGGGTGGAATGTAGGCATTTAATATTTTTATTTTTTGTCCGAAATCTAGTTGGATAGCGATGTGCAAGATATTAGAGTTTTGGGCGGATTGCATTAAAGTATGGGGTAGGTGCCTTCTAACAAGAATACCGACTCCTTGCTTTGAATTTAAGTTTAGTGGCAAATTAGTAAAATACCCAATATATTGTTTGGGACAGATTATATTTTTTGAATTGTATGGTAAGTGGGTTTCCTGAAGACATATAATATCTGGGTTTTTATTAGCTATTAAGATTTTTAATTCATCGTACTTGTTCATATAGCCATTTAAGTTCCATTGAATAACTTTAATTATCATGGATGTGTATTAAATAATTTAAGTTATATGTCAACAGGGGCTTAGTTATACTTTTATTTATTTATTTTTTTTTTTTTTTTTTTTTTTTTTTTTTTTTAAATGTGATTTATTTATTTATTTATTAATCTGACATTGACCCGTCGGTGTCAAGATCAGAGATGTGTTTCGTTTTGTTTGTCATTAACTCCGGGGAGCCAATGTCAGAGTTAAAATTTTCGAGGCTTATGTTGTTAGGTGTAGAGGTAGTGAATGTAAAAGAAGAGTGGGAATGATTGTTAGTTGTGTGTTTTGATGTTGTCGCGAGTTCACCTGGAGCAGTTGATTTGTTTGTATAGTTATTATGATATGATTTGGAGTTATGGGGAGGGGAAGGGAGAGGGAAAGAAGAGTCGCCAGCAACGTGGCGATCGTCAGCATAGGAAATGATAGTGTCTAGCAAGTGGTTATTTCGTTTTGTCTCTGTTTTCGTTTTGTTTTCGTGCTGCTTTAACGCAGCAACGCCTGCATAGCTGCTTGGGCTGGAAGTTTTGGGTTGAGAAGCTCTGAAGAAGTTTTCGCTTCGCGCATTGTACATTTTTTTGTTGTTTTTATTTTTAGTATTTCTTTTTGCTGTTTGAATGCGTTGCATTGCTTATCAGAGGCGGCGTGAGCTTCGGAACAATTAACGCATTTGGGGGTACAGTTTCCTGAGTGGGGCGCTCCACCGCATGTATTGCATGCTGGCTCATTTTTGCAATTTTTTTGTGTGTGGCCAAGTTTTTGGCAAGACTTGCACCTCATTGGATTAGGGATAAATTCCGAGACTTTAGCATTATGCCATGAGATACTAATTTTGGGAGGGAGCTTAAATAAATCAAATGTAAGCAATATGACTCCGCTGGGCTGCGGGCCTTTTTCAGTTTGTTTCAGGAATTTGTACACTGAGGTGACTTTTTGTGGGCTAAGATTCTCAACGATTTCGTCTTCGGGGATACCGTTTAAGTAGGGTGCGTAGATTGTCCCTTTAATGGAATTTAAAGAATCGTGAAGCTTACACTCAATTTCGCATAAACCAGGCAGTTGTGTTGTTTTAATAAACGCGTTTGCATCTTTTTCAGTGTTAACCAGCATTAACAAATTTCCGTCTTTTAAGTTAGAAATTGAGGCAAAGTTATTATTTATAAGCTTAAGCGCTTTATGAACCGAAAAGCAATTGTATTCCGAAATAGGTTTGTCACTCTTTTTGGCGGAGATGATAATATATTTGGGGTTGGTTGTATTTTTCGTTGGAAGTTCCGGGAAGTCAGAGTAGAGTTTTTGCGGCTGTTTTCTTTTCTTGCGTGGGGGGCTGACGTTCGAAGCTAGAGCAGCGAACTGATTGCTCCCCAAATTGGGTGGCTCAGGGCCCCCCATGTTTATCTAGCTAAGACTAGGTCAGTCTTACGTTAGACACACTTCACGGTCGAAGAATATAGAGGAGAGAACTTTGTTAGTTTTTGCGAACGAAGGAAGGAGCGAAAAGAGGATCGAAATCACTGATAGCGACACTATTAGATTAGCAACTGACGTCTGCTCACGATGAGTGTTAGTCGGCGACTGAATTAATAAATTTATTTCCCGGCGGCGCCTTTGCGTCTAGGCTGGGTATTAAATATGTAATCTGGTAGTTATATTGGCGATAATATTCGGCACCAAGATATTTATTGAAAGAATTTAAAAATGCAAACAATGAAAAACACAAATAATATCACTTGTGATTACAGCAATAAAATTGTCAACCAATTAGTGAGTATGTTTATTTATAAAAATGTTAACACAAAACTCTAATACAGAGCTGCAGAAAATATAGCGTATTTAAATATTTTACCAATGCAGATGTCGGAAAATTTTTTGGAACAGAAGTGCTCACTTGATTTCCCGACCTATATGGGTAATTTAACGTGGGCGCCAATTAGGTAATTAAGTAATCCGTGTGCCGGCTGGCTGTCCGTCTGCAGAGGGGCTGAAGCTGGCTGGCTGAACGTCTGTAGCGGGAGGTCGGTTGACCGTAGTTGTAGCTGGTAATACCAGCCGCATTGTGTGTTGTAAGTGGCCGGTTGGCCTGTGTCATCAACAGTAGAATTATGTCGATTAGGTTGAGAGGGTAACTGCCCTCTTTTAGCCCGCTGGCCTAGAGACTCAGACTGGGTGTAAATTCAATAAATCAAATACGGCGATGGCCGAAGTTTCAATTCGAGAGCGTTAGCTCTTTATTCTTTCAAATCAAAATGAGAACTGAACTTAAAGCTAATATAAAAAGGGACTCATAGCGGCCACTCCAATGGGTAGTGCTTGCCGGCTATGCACGGGCTTCCGGCCAGACGCTGTGTCAGCAATTTGGCCGGAGCGAGCTTTCGGACGATCGGTCATTGCCGTCGCCCGGTTAACTTACTTAGTTAACTTATACATATATATTCCATATATATCTCCAAATATAGGTATTCCATATGTATATCCATACATCATATTTTCTACTTCCCACAGCGAGAATATACATACCAACATTAAAAGTTTTCCGTCGGCCTCCGTGTAAATAAAAATAACTAATAAAAATCCACCACCGACGCGGAAAACTTTGTTGGTTTCAGTGTGTTTTATTTCCAACATTTTTTTTGGCGTGAGCGCGAACTGCACGAACGCACATACGTACATATACACATTTTTATCCAAATCCAGCATCCCAACTGCATATACATACACACCCATACTCAATAGGGAGCTGTTGCACGACAAGGGCTTTATACACGACATAAGGTCTTAAACATAGAAAATTTTTCCAAAGACAAAATAAATTATTTCTGAGCTGTAATAAATAAATTCCAATTCCAACAACAACACAAAATTAATACTGCAATCAAATTAAATTAAAAATACCAAAATACTTGGGAATTAATTTTTTATTATTTGATTTGTTTTTTTGTCCAGTTACATAAAATAATTTTTAAAAAAATTTTATTTCGTTGTCTGGTTCCATAAAATTTAAGTGTGAACGTCACTCCGTACGGTTCACCATTGTTGATCGCTCATAAATTAAATTTTTGCAAATAAATTATTTTTTGAATAAATAATTAACATCCATTCTCCGCATAAACAAGCCTTTTTGGTTTTTTCTGTTTTCTCCACAGTTGGTAATATTTTCTTCAACTCCTTTAGAGAAAATAATAAATACCAGCATACCAAAAAAATAATCCCATTTTTTATATCCGAAACAGTAAATATTATTTAATTATTCTGGGGTTTTTTTTTTGGCAATTAATATTCGCTCCTGTGCAATTTAAATATACCCCGTTTCCACTGGGCATATATCTCTTTTCTATTTATCGTCGCTATAGACCGTTTCTTTTTAGCGAAGCAAATTCTGCTAAATACAAATTTTTTTCGAGAGTGCAATTAAAATACCAAAGGTCTAAAAATTGTTTTTTACACCCAGCACACTCGTTTTTCAAAAAAGGTTTCGTTTTTTGGCATGTCCAGTGAAGGTGCGAATAAGAAATCTCCCATTCCACCAACAAAAGCTCCGAAGATTGTTGTCAAGCCGCCCACACCTAAACTTTCCAATAAGACTCCCTCTCCCCGAGCAAGGCTCACTCGTTCCGAGACAAAAATGGCTCTAGCTGCGTCCGATCTTGCGCTGAATCAATTCATTGAGGTTTCCGATCGACTCAGTGAATTCGAAGCGAGATGCAACACTCCGTCGCCGACTCCCCCGAGCATGTCCATGCTAAACATCCGACGCGAAGAGGTCCGAGCATTGTGGGAGCGCATCAAAAAAGAGTACGATGAGTGCAATGTACGCCTGATTTCAGCCGGAGACAGTGCAGCTGACAGCTTGCCAATTCTCCGAGCGAAGTACAATTATTGCTACGGCGTCTACGAAAGGTGTGGTGCGAACATAGAAGATCTTATTGCTCAAGCTCCACGAACCCCCCAAACACAAGCTGATCCGTCCCAGACCTACGTTCCTTCAGGTTGTCGGCTACCTCCGTGCGATACCGAGGTCTTCACCGGCGATTATCTTCGCTGGCCGACGTTTAGGGACCTTTTCACGGCGATCTACATTAATAATCCCAGATTGACGCCGGTCGAGAAATTGTTCCACCTGAATTCCAAAACGAGTGGCGAAGCACACACAATTGTGGCAAAGTCGCCTTTAACTAACGATGGATTTCGCTCAGCCTGGGATAACCTAACTAAGCGTTTCGAAAACAAACGGTTGTTAGTAAACAGTCATTTGAAAATACTGTTCAATGTGCAGTCCATCACTCAGGAATCTGGGCCAGCTTTGCGAGAGCTTCAAGACACCATCCAGAGTTGCCTTACCGCTTTAGAATCGAGCGATATTAGCACCGACAATTGGGATTGCCTATTAGTTTATATGGTCTCCGCCAAACTTCCAAAGTTGACACTTTCCCTCTGGGAGCAGTCGCTCCACAACAAGGTCGATGTTCCCTCTTGGCAGGAGTTAAATAATTTCCTCACAGAGCGTCACAGGACACTAGAGGCCATAGATGACGTCCGTCCGTCAGGCTCTAGTCAGCCTCAGCCCAGAGCAGCAGGCTCGAATTCCACGGCATGTAGGATCCATCCCTATGAAGCTAGAGTAGTACCCAGAGGTAAAGGGTGCGACTTGTGCAATAGAGAAAACCATCCAGTGCGGACATGCGCACGGTTTCTCCGGATGTCTGTCGATGAGCGGTCCGCCTATATCAAAGGCAAAAAGCTATATCAAAGCTTCGCACGAGGACATCAGCTACGGGACTGTGACAGCACTCATAGTTGCTTCACATGCCGCGGCCGCCATCACACGCTACTGCAACTCAGGCTTCTTCGCCCAGGTCAAGACCAACTACGGCCGCTCCAGCCACTACCAGTGCCGCAACCTCCACGGTGCAAAATTATTTTGCCATGGGTCATAGATCCGTCTTGTTGGGCACCGCCGTTATTGACATTTGCCATTTGGGATCAACCTTCAAAGCTCGTGCCTTGATCGACTCTGGATCGGAGGCGACATTCATGACTGAGAGGCTGTTCAACTTGATTAAGTTGCCTCATCAGCTCATTCAAGCCCAAGTCTCCGGCTTAAGCCAAACACTGGCAGCAGAATCCAAAAGACTGTGCCAGTTTTCAATTCGGTCTCCGACCAGGCCTGGGCTGCAGCTAGACGCGACTGCCTATGTCCTTCCACAATTAGCTGGTCAACTTCCGTCCTGCTCAATTCCGCAGCATTTCCTACGGGAGCTTCCCGATTTTTCTTTGGCGGACCCGAAATTTTATGAGAGTGCACAGATAGATGTGTTAATCGGGGCTGATCTGCTGCCTTCCATACTCCTAAGCGGCACCCGAGCAAACATCTGTGGCTCTCTTCTTGGTCAAGAGACTATATTCGGATGGATCCTTACCGGACCAGTACCAGCTGCTAGGCAAGAGCAAATTTCCGCTTTCTCCACGCGAATCTCCCATATATTCGATTCAAACCTGGATCAACTTCTCACCAAGTTTTGGGAGGTGGAGTATCTGCCAATAAAAATGGCAAAAGAGTCAGATTTGGCTTGTGAGGAGAATTTCCTCCGGACAACCATGAGAGACGATAGTGGAAAATATATTGTCAGCCTTCCATTCCGTGATCCGGAGAACGTAAAGTCCGCCCTGGGACACTCCAGATCCTTCGCGTTGGCTCAATTCTTAAGAAACGAGCAGCGTTTGAAAAGGGACAGCCAACAGAAAGTTAAGTACGATACCGTTATTCAGGAATATCTCGATCTCAACCACATGAAAGAGGTCTATCCTACCCATGATTCTGCGAGTTATTATCTTCCGCATCATGCCGTGCTTAAGCCGGAAAGTACAACTACCAAGCTTCGTCTGGTGTTCAATGCCTCGAGCCCTTCAGACAATGGGGTCAGTCTAAATGATATCCTTCATGCTGGCCCGGTCTTACAGTCCAATCTGACCATTCAAATTCTGAAGTGGCGATATTTCCGATACGTTTATAGTGCCGATATCGAGAAAATGTATCGACAGATCTGGGTAGACCGGAAGCATACCCCGTTCCAACGCGTTTTATTCTGAAACAGCGAGGGGTACATTCGAGATTTTGAATTAAAGACGGTAACTTTCGGGATTAATTGTGCGCCCTTCCTGGCGATACGAGTCCGACAACAGCTGGCGACTGACGTGCAGCTCACCCATTCAAGAGCGAGCAAGGTCATTCGTAGTGCAATGTATGTAGACGATGTCCATCTGAGTTGTGCCAAAAGTGGCACAGTTTTCACCAGAGCATGTCTTATTACAAAAGGGTATGTGTTGTTTTTCGTTTGCTTCTCCACCAAGGCTATCCATTTGGAGCCTTCTTCAGATCTGACGACCGAGAAATTTCTTGCGGCGTTCGCTCGGTTCGTATCCAGAAGAGGGTGTCCTCGCCAAGTGCAGTTGGACGATGGGAAGACCTTTGTTGGCGCTTCCACATTACTGTCCCGAGATTTTCGCCAGGCCGTTAAAGAGTCTGTGACTGATGCGTATAGTCATCAGCAGCTCGACTGGCATTTCATTCCGCCAGGAGCACCCCATATGGGAGGCCTATGGGAAGCTGGTGTCAAGAGCTTCAAGGCATTGTTCTATAAATCCACAGCTACGAGGAAATATACATTTGAAGAACTTGCCACTCTGCTAGCGAAGATTGAAGCTTGTCTAAATTCCAGACCGCTATCTCCCATGTCAGAGGATCCCACTGATCTTCTAGCGTTGACACCAGGGCACTTTCTTGTCGGCGGCCCTCTTCTATCCATAGTGGAGCCCGAAAGAAAGGGAGAATCCGAAACCATATTAAACAGGTGGCAACACTTGAAAGCGCTCCATCAGCAATTCCGCGCTCGATGGAAGGATGAATACCTTAAAGAGCTCCACAAGCCCAACAAGTGGAAGTGTCCCACCGAGAATATGCGTGTCGGGGACATGGTCGTCATCAAAGACGACAATCGGCCCTCAAATGAGTGGCGACTCGGTAGAATCGACTCCGTCTTTCCTGGAGCCGATGGCAATGTCCGCGTAGTCGACATCCGGACGGCGCGCGGCATTGTCCGGCGTCCAGTAGCCAAAATTGTTCTCCTTCCCGGAGAGGCTCCCCAAACTTCTACCCAGTAATCCATGCGTCGTTATCCGTAGTCCGTAAGCCCCGAATCATTCCATTATAAAACATCTTCCTTTGTTTTTTTCTTTTTCATATTCCCTCCGAGCCCTCCGAGCCTTCCAAAAGGGGCTCCGCTTCTCAGCAGCGTTCGCGCCGGCAAGATCCGCCAACTCGCAGAGCGCTCGCTTCTCCACCGCGCTCAGCGTCCTCGACACCAGAGCCCTCGACTCGCGCAGCGCGAGTTACCGCCTCACCACATTCCATCGGCGGTCCCCCACCTAAACCCCTTCGGCCGCCAAGCAACTAAAGAACGTACACTTGAATCGGCAACTAAGTTGCCAAACAAACAAACATAGCGGCTACTGCTGAGTCCAAGCCCCAGATATGCATCCGGTCTAATTACAGTCCCACTCCGCTTGATCAGCAGTTTGTACTTAGGCAAGAAGGTTCGAGCCAAGAGATATAAAATAAAGACATTCATTCTGGATTTAACTTTTAATAAAGAAACACAGCTCTTTTATTTGGCTCGTGGATTTGAACTTTTAATAAAGAAACACAGCTCTTTTATTTGGCTCGTGGATTTGAACTTTAATAAAGAAACTCAGCTCTTTAATTTGGCTCGGAGATTGGTCTACGATCAATATCAAGGAACCTACTAGTTAATATTGATAACTGGCGCAGTCGGCAGCTTTCGTCAAAGGACAGATTCGACCAAGGACAGGAAGGATCTGAGACGGCGGAAGGAAGCAGAAAAGAAGGACAGATGTTCTGGATTACGTTTAGCATTATTATGTAAGAGAGTGAGTAGAGTGAAGTGGGTGCAATGGAGTGTAAAGAAAATAAAGTGGAAATTAATAAAATAAATCTAAATACAACGACCAGACAAATAGAAAAGAATTAATTAATAAACATGCAAGCAACAAGTTATAAACGGTGATAATGAAAGCAGTAATTCGAACCGCAGACAAACGTAAAAAGAGCGTAGGCCAAGGCAAGGACAGCAAGAAGATGAATAAATAATAATGAATAATAACAAATATAGTAGAAGAGTTTAATAACAAGAACTAGACAAATTTTATTAAATTAAATAGTGTTCATATTCGCGAATTAAATGAAAAGTTCGAGTGTAACAATGACTCGTGGTCAAACGTCGGCGAACGGTCGAGACCATCGACGGTTCGAGGTTGCGTCGATCGGTTCGATCGAACGGGCGGCCGTCGACAAGCGTCGGCAGGTGGTCGTGGTTGTCGATGGTTCGATGCGAACCGAACAACTCGGGCAAACGTTCGATCGTCGACGAATGATGGATGGAGCATGTTGCAGGTAGTTAGTGTTGCGGTATGAGGGTATTCGTGTTAAAACGACGGCAGCCGGGAGGTTGCAGACAGCTCGGGTCGAGTTGGCAACGGTTGTAGGCAAGTTCAAGGCAATACAGACGACGATCGAACGGTTCGATCGGTGCAAGCACAGTGGTATGTAGAGTGGCAGACTAGGAAGTGAAGGCAAGAGTAGATTAAACAAGTAATAAAGAAATTTAAATAAAGAAATAATAAATGAATAATGGAATAAAATTATTTAAATAAAATAAATAAAATAAAAAAATAATTAAATAAAGTTGAAGGAAGAAAGAAATAAATCAAAGTTAAAGAAATAATCAAAGAAACTATTGTCCCCTTTAACATTTATTAGGCGGCGCACTGCGTTACACAGGGCGGCCGTTTAGAATGAGAAAAGGGTAAAGGAATGCGAAGGAATGACGATTTCAGTGAAAATAAGTGATATCGGATGATGTTTTTCATTTGTATTAGGCGACGAACTGTGGAAACAGAGTGGCCGCCTAGCAAATGGAAGGTATTGATTCGATAGACAGTAAGAATAATTTTGTGTACACCCATTAACATGTATTGGGCGGCGCACTGTAATGCACAAGGCGGCCGCTTAGCATGTGGATGAGGGGGTACATTGGTAGACAAACAACAGAAGAGGCTATCCACATGTATTAAGCGATACACTGTAGAAAACGGGGTAGTCGTTTAGCATGGGGGCGGCCAAAACAACAAATACCCTGATGGCAATGTCTGTCCGCATTTGGTCGTGAGGCTGTATCGCACAGCCGATCGGCTAGCTTCAGCATGCCGGGTAACGAAACAGAATACGCGAAATAAATAAAGAATAATGAATAAAGAAACATATAAAGAAATAACTAAATAAATGAAATAAATAATAAAATTTTGACCCATTGTTGATATTTTAAGAAATCAATTTAGCAAAAGTACTCATTTTAAATTAATTCCAGAACTCCATTACACCACACGGAAACTCCCTGAACCACAACACAATACAAGAGAAGATAAAGAATACAATTAAAACAATAACTTAAGTACACTAGCACACATACACACATTTAAACACTATTAATATAGTTAACATTTAAACACTATTAATTAAGAAATACACACATAAGCGTAAATACACACAGAAACAAGCTAGAAATAGTGGTAAAACCCAAGAAACCGAACCCACAAGTAATGACAGAAGAAAGAAGGCCTGCAGCAATGGCAACAACAAGCGTGTTAGAAGCTAGCAAGGTAATAGACCTGGTAGGAATTATTCCCAAATATGAGGGAGAGCCAGGGAAGTTAGATGGTTTTATAGCAGCAGTAGAACAGGTACTGGGCCTCATAAAAGGAGAAGAAAGGTCGAATATAGGAATAATCGCTCTTGGAGCGATAAGGAGCAAGATTGTGGGACCAGCAGATAAAGTTCTTGACTTGGACGAGTCCGAATTAAATTGGGATCGAATTAAGAAAATATTGATTACCCATTTCAAAGATAAGAGATCAGAGCAGGAGTTGATTATGGAGTTAACGCATATTAGAGAAAAGAAATTGGATTTAGAAGCCCTTTACACGAAGGTGATGACCCTCAGGAAAGCCCTAGTGAGTTTAACTAAATCCAACGAGCAAGGTGTTTTGTTGAGGAGCGAGAAGATCAGGTGGTACGAGGAAATGGCCTTAAACGCCTTCATTTCAGCATTGAAAGGGCCAGTAGGGGTAACTATCAGGAACATGGAGGTGCCCAATATAGCTAAGGCATATGAGATTGCTTGTAGAGAAAAGAACTTGGGCACCCTACAGGAGACTCAGGAAGAGACGAAGGATCGGGCATTGAATGAAACCCAGGCCAAAGAGGGTAAAGAAGCCCCGAAACAGGATCTTGACAAACGGGACAATCCGGTGCCGGAGTCCCAGACTGGCATGTGGTCTCAATACCGATGGGCAGCGAATGCCCAACCGCAGTTCCCAATGCCATTTCCGGTACCGAATATGAATGGTTGGCCTGGATTTGGATTTCCGTATCCAATGATGGGTAACCCATTCAGGACAGACAATGACAATCAAGGAGGAAACTCCAACTATCAGAGACCATACCGAAGTTATCAGAACAGGAATAATAAGTGGAATTATGGTCAGAATAACCGGGGCAGACAGTGGTATGGGAACAACAACTATAACAACAGCAAGCCTAGAGAGGGCCAGCTAGCCATCCAAGCGGCTGGAGACGTAGAGGGTAGTGGCCAGACCAGAATGTCTAGGAATTCTAACTTCTCTGGACAGTCGTATAATTCCAACAATTCGAGGCAGTCAAATAACTCGACCAATTCAAAACGGTCATATCATTCGACTAACAATTCGGAGAGGGGCGGAAATCGACCGTCGACAAGTGGTCAGTTACATAATATTCAAGAGGACGAGGCAAATTTTTCGCAATCAGTCTCGAACAGCCAACAGGATATTTAGGAACTAGGAGGGGCCACTCCACCCTACCATTTGTAATGATAAAAATCACTCCACAAAAAACAATAAAAGTACTAATTAATACAGGATCCACTTTCTCCTTTATTCGTCCCGAATTAGCTCAATCGCAGTATGTAAAGGAGTTGAAAGACCCCATAGCCATTAAAACAATTACACAATCCCACAAGATTTCGAAAGAAGCATACATACCAATGTTCGAAGAATTTGGAGGAACAGGAGAAATGAGATTATTACTCTTCAAATTCCACCAATTCTTTGAAGGGTTAATTGGTATAGATTTACTACAACAAGTGAAAGCCGTGATCGATATTGAGAAAGGTCGGTTCCGAACGGTGGACACAGAATTGCAGATACACTTCGCTAACTATAGGCCCAGCGAGGTCCACTCAATAGAAGCAGGAACAAGAACAATTATTCCTTTACCGGTACGAGTACCCGATGGGGATTTTCTATTAAACAAAACGATAGTCAAGGAGGATTTAATTATATCAGAAGGAATCTATAGGGCAGTGGCTGGAAGGAGCCTGGTCGAGGTAACGAATTACGCGGAAACGGATCAGGAACTATTTTTGGAGGAGCCGTTAGAAAGTTGTGAATTCGAAATAGACAAGCATTTCGAACTCAACAATATAGAAGAAATGTATAATGGGAACACGAAGATACCATTTGATAAGATCAGAACAGAACACTTAAATAGCGAAGAGCTTAAGGAACTTCAACGCATTTGTAAAAAATATCCGAAGGTATTCCATAAAGAAGGGGATCATTTGTCGTTCACGAATGCGGTCAAGCACCAAATCAGAACGAAGGATGACATACCAGTGTACGCCAGGCCGTATAGGTATGCATTCAAAGAAAAACAGGAGGTGAGAAGACAACTAGGAAAACTACTGGATCAAAAGATTATTAGGCATAGCCATTCTGCCCAAGAAGAAGGATGCCTCTGTGGAGAGGAAATGGCGAATGGTAGTGGATTACAGGAAGCTTAATGAGAAGGTAATTAAAGACAGATACCCTATGCCATTGATTAATGACGTGCTAGATAGTCTGGGCAGGGCTAAATATTTCTCAACCTTGGATCTGGCGAGTGGATACCACCAGATCGAGGTGAAGGAAGAAGACATCCCGAAAATAGCTTTCTCGGCAGAAGGAGGTCACTTCGAGTATGTCAGAATGCCGTTCGGACTAAATAACGCCCCAGCAACCTTTCAAAGGTTGATGAACAATATCTTCGGAGAGTTGTTGGGGAAGTGTTGTCTTATATATATGGATGACATTATGGTGTACTCGACATCCCTGCAGGAACACATAACAGACTTGGAAAAAGTTTTCAAAAAGCTTGCGGAGGCAAATTTCAAGTTGAAGTTAGATAAAACAGAATTTTTAAGGACAGAAGTCGAATATTTAGGACACGTAGTAACCCAGCAAGGAATCAGACCGAATCCAGGGAAGATCGAAGCGATAAAAAGATTCGAGATACCTAAGACTAGGAAACAGATAAAATCGTTTCTGGGCCTGTTGGGGTACTGCAGGAAGTTCATCAAGGATTTCGCGGCTATAACAAAGCCGTTGACAAGACAGTTGAAAGGGAAAAAGGCAGTGCAGATGGATCAATAATACAAAGATGCATTTGAGGTGTGCAAAACCTTACTGTGCAACGATCCAATCTTGCAGTTCCCTGACTTTGAGAAACCTTTTATACTCACCACAGACGCAAGTAATTATGCTATTGGTGCCGTCCTGTCCCAAGGAAATTTGGGAACGGATAGACCTATAGCATACGCTAGCAGAACCCTGTCAGGAGCAGAAGTAAACTATGCCACAATAGAAAAGGAAATGCTCGCCATAATTTGGGCGATCAAGCATTTCAGACATTATGTATTTGGCACAAAGTTCAAGATAGTCACGGACCATAGGCCATTAACATGGCTAATGAGCGTCAAAGAACCCGATTCCAAACTTGTAAGATGGAGACTCCAAATGTTGGAGTACGATTACGAGATTGTGTACAAGAAAGGGTCTCTGAATGAAGTAGTGGCCGACGCACTGAGCAGAACTCAACCAGAGCTCAATGTGCTGGAAGATGCCTCAGAGAGGGCAACCAACGGGGAGACAATCCACTCTGCTGGAGAAGATCTCCAGTTGGGATTCCCAATATCGGAAAAACCACTAAACGAATACAACATCCAGGTGGTCATACAAGAAGGTAGAGTAGGGAGAATACAGAAACAAATTCCGTTCAGGAATAAGTTGAGACTGATCTGGACGGACAACAACTTCGATGAGGAAACGGTTGCCCGTAGGTTAGAAGAAATCCTGAAACCTAAAAGAACTGTAGCACTCCTGATTCCAGATAACTTGGTGATAACAATCCAGGAGACATATTGCAAGTATTTCGCCTACACTAAGTTGTATAGGGCAGTAAGATGTACTGTTTTATTGCCAGATATAACAGACAGGAGCGAACAGGAACAGGTCATCAAAGATTACCATGAAAGGTCAAATCACAGGGGAATAGACGAAACCTTGGCACACCTAAAAAGGAAGGTGTTTTTCGTCCATATGAAACAGGCAATTACCCAAACAATTAATAATTGCGACAGTTGCCAGATACAAAAATACGACAGGAAACCAAACAAGATCAAATACAGCTTTACAGAGACACCGGAGAGGCCTATGGAAATAGTGCACATTGACTTGTACTTTGTAAACAAGAAAAATGTACTGACCATAATCGACAAGTTCTCGAGATACGCTTGGAGCTAACAATCCCAGCAAAAGAAAGCGTAAATATCGTGAAGGCAGTAAAGAGTTTCATGGCCTTATTCGGAGTACCTAAGAAGATAGTCTGCGATCAAGGAGTGGAATTCACTTCCAACTTGTTCAAGGATTTTTGTAGGCAGTACGAATTAGAATTACACACTACATCATTTCAGCAATCGTCGAGCAATTCTATGGTCGAAAGACTGCACTCGACGATTACAGAAATATATAGATTAATAAATGAAACTAGGAAGAAAAATAAACTTGAGAGCAGACATAAAGAAGTCCTGGATGAGGCATTTATAACTTATAATAATGCCATTCATTCAGCGACGAAGCTAACACCGCAGGAGTTGTTCACAGGGAGAACGCATAACTTCCTTAATAACGTGTCCTTTAACAACGAACACGATTATTTACAGAAGATTAATGCGTTTCAAGCAGAGCTTTATCCAAAAATTAGGGAAAAGGTTCAACAAGAAAAGGACAAAAGAATTGAGGCGGCGAATGTCGGCAGGCAAAGCCCGGAGGCAGTACAACCAGGAGACATAGTATTTAGGAAGGAAAACAGGAGAGATAAATTAACTCCTCGTTTTTCAAAACAGAAGGTGATGGAAGACAACGGCCTTACACTAACCTCTACTAAACCACAGAAGATCCATAAAGAAAAAATCAGAAGATTAATTAAACCAAACGAACAATAATTACAGGTGGGCAAGAATCATGGCCGCAGAAAGGAAACTCGAGATCCGACCATTACTAGGGGAAGAACCACTAGCACAAATAAATCTAGGCGATGCAAAGATAATACAAACCCATAAAACATTGGTACACATAGTACAATTACAAGAATATCAAGAGGCAATAGAACAATTGGAACGAACACTTACTGAGGTAGTTGAAGACTCGGAAACCAGAGACCTTGTTAAAATTTTACAGAAAAAATTACAGATGATCAAGAACAGATTAGAGGCAATATGCCCCAGGAAGAGGAAAGCAAGGGGATTAATCAATGGATTAGGATCCGTTGTTAAATCCATAACAGGAAATTTAGACGCGGAGGACGCGGAAAGATTAGAAGAGGAGATAAGGAAGATGCAGGAAGAGGAAAGAAGATTGAAGGAGAGCTTGAATTTACAAGAGAGGACAGGAGCTAAATTCACAATAATGTTTAAAAATTTGACGAGATATATTAACGAGGAGCAAAGTCGAGTAACGACATTTATAAATAATTATAAAAATGGAATAAGCAAAACATTTTTAGAAGAAGATAAGAGAATCTATAGATTAGAATACATCGATAGAATTTCAGTGACAATAGACATGCTCGGACTAAATATAAATGATGTAGCCGAAAGTTTGCTATTGGCAAAGATCGGACTAATTTCAAAATTCATATTTGATAAACAGGAAACAGCTAAATGCGTACAAGAACTAGAAGAGCAGGGCATACACATAATATCGGAAGAACATATGTACGAATTTCTAGAATTCAAAGCGATTATGAATAAGACAGATTTAATATTTGCGATAAAATTACCTATTTTTAAAAAAGAAATGTATTCTTTACATAGGATTATATCTCTACCGATGAATAAGACAGAATTTATAATAACGCCAGAATACGTGGTGATGAATAACGAAGATATGTATTACTACAAAAACAAATGTCAAAAAATTAGAAGTTTATATACATGTAAGAACAACAAAATTGTAAATCAGATAAATGAGAGTTGTCTAAAAAACCTGATCAGCGGAAAAAGAGCGAACTGTGAAACCAGGGATGCTGGGCTCAGGACCAGGATCTTTGAACCGGAAGAGGGATATATCGCAATCTTCAATGGAGAGAATGTGAAGTTGCAAACGGACTGCGGAGAAGATAGAACGGTGAATGGATCGGCATTAATTGCGTTTAAAGGATGCAGAACAATGGTCAACAACGTCCAGTATGAGGCGGTGCAAAGACTTGACGCTACAAAACTAAAATTGGAAATACCTCAAATCGAAGCCATTAAGAAGAATAGAACAACCCAAGAGCTGGGAATACACGAGCTGGAGATGGAGGATATCGAAACAAAACTGCAAATCAGCAGAATACAAACTGGAACAGCAATACACACAACAGCGACGTATACAATGTTAACCATGTTGCTGATAGTGGTGTTGGCCGTGGCCGCCTGTTCAAAAAGGACGACCACCTTCACACCAGATACAACACTTGCGACCCTCACACCAACCATTGCTTCACCTGTCTCCTTCACACCAACCATCGCTCCGTTATGGTCGGTTGTTCAGACTGAGGGGGAGGAGTTACCGCCTCACCACATTCCATCGGCGGTCCCCCACCTAAACCCCTTCGGCCGCCAAGCAACTAAAGAACGTACACTTGAATCGGCAACTAAGTTGCCAAACAAACAAACATAGCGGCTACTGCTGAGTCCAAGCCCCAGATATGCATCCGGTCTAATTACAGTCCCACTCCGCTTGATCAGCAGTTTGTACTTAGGCAAGAAGGTTCGAGCCAAGAGATATAAAATAAAGACATTCATTCTGGATTTAACTTTTAATAAAGAAACACAGCTCTTTTATTTGGCTCGTGGATTTGAACTTTTAATAAAGAAACACAGCTCTTTAATTTGGCTCGTGGATTTGAACTTTAATAAAGAAACACAGCTCTTTAATTTGGCTCGGAGATTGGTCTACGATCAATATCAAGGAACCTACTAGTTAATATTGATAACTCGCGCGCTGCTCCGACGCTGGCAACCCTCCTTCAGCACCACGTCGTCAACGTCCTTCCAACGGCTTTGGTCACCCTGGAGGCGGGTCCGAAGATTGTGGACACCGTGGCGCTCATCGACCCCTGCTCGCCTCAAAGCTGTATCGACGCCACCCTGGCGTCCAGCCTTCGTCTGCCGACCACCAATGTCGGAAAGGAAAGGGTGTGCACGGCGATCCTCCGATCGAAAGTCGTCGAGGGAGCTGCGTTGGAAGTCGTCCTCAAGATCGAACCCGGCGTCGGCGTCCGCACCCCCATCCGAGCGATCGACGAGTCTGTCGTCGGCCGCTACAAGGATCTTCCGCTGGCCGACAAGCGGTTCTATCTGCCGGCGTCGATCTCCATGATCCTGGGTGCGGATGTCTATGCCAAAGTCATCCAACCAGGATTCCACCTGGTCGCCGAGGGATTGCCAGTAGCCCAGAAGACCATCTTCGGCTGGATCCTGTCCGGCGCCTGCAACCAGGGCTGATTATGTTGCAACGCCAGCGGTTGCCAGGGGGGCGGAATGTTCAGGCCTCTCCCGCTCTCCCTCTCCCGGAGCTTCTCCCCACACCGCACTCTCCCGGAGCTTGGAGCATGTCGCGCTCGGCCGCCCAGGCTCTCCACTCCCCGAGCGCGAGAAGTCTCCGCTGCGCCTCCAAGCGCCTAGCTTAGAATAGCTTAAGTTAGTTCCAAATACGTCAACGCATGAAATAAACGCCCGGCCGGTCCGCGCCATAATCGAAGTTTTAGAGTTTTTACTTTTCGCGATCGTCGAGTGTTTTTCTTGCCCCCACAGCTAACACCGCCAGCCGTCGCTGACCAAAGGAGTTGCTGCCTTCAGATAGGACGCCCCCAGCACTACACTTATTTTAGTGATTTGTTCGTAAGATCTCTGTAAAGACGACTATTTCTGTCTTAAATTGTATAACTCCATCATTAGTGTTTCTTCGTCTCTTCTGTCCCTACAGTGTCTGATTAAGGCGTCTCTAATGTCATCCCAATTAGGTCCGGCTCCTGCTGAAATAACTGTTTCGTTTGCTTTCCCTTCTATTTTCTGTCTGATTGCCCTAAGTAACATTTGGCCATGTGGTGTCTGGTCTGTGCCCCTAATCATTAATATAATTTCTTCTACATTATTGATGAACTCATTCAGAGTGAATGGATCCCCTGAATACGGAGGCAAGAAACGAATTGAATCCGGAAATCTCATTGACGAGTATACATGGGTCGGATTGGGGTGAGTAGGTGAAGAGCTTGAACTAGAATTCATGGTTGTTAACGAGGGAGTAGTTATTGGTCTTAGGGACAGAGAGTTCGCTTGAGTGATTTGTTCGTTATCTGCTTGTTTTTTACTACCACCTCTAGTAGTGATTCTGCTGGATGGTAATATACTTTTAACTTTCGAAATATAAGGCATTAAATTAATTTATTTTTACGTATGACGAAACAAGTTTATCTATCGTATTGTTATGAATATAAAATCTTAAAGTAATTCTTTGTGTTGTACTTATGTGTATTGATTTTTAGTTTTTGGTTCTTGGTTTGTGTGGTTGTGTTGTCTCGCAGGTGTTGTACTCTTGTGAATTTACCTGTGAATGAAGAAAATTAATATTTGTCTACTTGTTTTGATTTGAATATATTTTCTCAATTTGTGTGTAATTATGGGGTTTATAATTTTATTGGGAAATTCTTGTTTAACAAATTTTGTATCTTGAACAAAACTCAAGTGCCAACTGAAACCAGTATGAAATTCGCATGAATTTCCTTTACTGAACACCCTTTACAAAATATATAATATTTATCCGAAAATGAAACCAGGTTACAAAATTTGCCATAAATTTTGCAGCTGACACTCTTACAAAACTCGCGATGGGATTGTAGAGTTATTTCATTAAAACTGATAAATTTTATTTTTTTGATATGTGTATCATTCCACTTTTATTCATTCTTCTTACTTTTTGTCTTTTCTGTTTTTTTTTTTTTTTTTTTTTTATATATATATATATATATACTCTTCTTTACTTTACTAAATTTTATTTTTATTTTGACTCTTTTTTTTAAATTTTAATCGAAGTAAACGTTCAACCAAAAGGGTCAGTGATTTATTGAATTCTCCGAAAAATGGATTCGTTATATATCTTTGTTTTATAAATTTCTCTTTTTTTTTTTGGTATTATTATTTTTTTTTTTAATTTTATCTGGTTCAGGTTGTATAATTTTGATTTTTTTTTTTTTGTTTCCACTTTTCTTTTGTTTCCCATGTCGTATTTTGTTGTTCATTTCTCACAGCTTTAGCACTTTGTATTTTAATCATCTTTATTCACAAGAATACTTCACCTTTAGTTGTGTAAGTGTATGTGTACGTGCTTACAGGGTTACTAAGATAATAAGATCCATCCTGGTTCGTAGATCGGCTGCGCCAGTTATAGTAATAGCTTCGGAGTCCTAGGGAGTCTTCGCTTCCTTCAGAGTCCAATCGGCCAAAAAGTGTTGGTTGATATTTGAAGTAGTATTGTTTTAGAATCAAATGAAAGTGACTTCAGTCTTTGAGTAGTTTGTCTGAACTGATTTCATATATTGTTCAGCGGTGGCCAAGAAGCCGCCGCTGCCGAGTACATTCTTATATACTAGTACAATGTTTATACATAAATATAAATGGAAATAATGTGTTTGTGTATAAAGTGGCTGACCGTGTCGTCTTTCTGTGGCTGAGGGTCGGGGCATCCTGTTGCACCATCAGCATAACATTCGTAGTTCGACGATCTCAAGTGGTCTTAGGCGTCCAGTTGCAATGTCAGCATTATGTAGTTGGTAAACACTCAAGTGGGTCAAGTGGGTCGTTGACTGACTTGGGTGTAATTTATGTATTGCAACATAGTTCCATCAAAGTGTGTGGTCACTAGTCAATGTGCCATTTCCAGGGTAACCCTGGGTGGTTTAGCCGGAGGCTCGTTGCCTACCGACTGGTCGGTAACTCGCAGGCCTGTCTGGGTGCTGAAGTTTGCGCGCAGGCCTGTGTGTGTGCTGAAGTTATTCGCTCAGGCCTGTGTGCATGATGAGGTTATGCACGCAGGCCTAGGTGTGATGAGCTTATGTGCCTCAGGTGTGTGGGCAGAAGTTATGCACGCAGTTTTTTTTAGCCAGAGCAGGCCTCCCTGGGCACCTTGACTTATCTTCTGCTTGCGGCCAAATCTGGATAACAACAAGCACAGTCAGCACCAATTAAAAGAATATTTGAAAACATACCTGACGACTATAGCCCTCAAAAGAAATAAATGGGTGGCTCAAAAAAAATAGAATGCTGCTTCTCCAATGTGAACATTGGATGTGAACTTCTTGCAATCAGCAGTCTGGCTGAAAATTTCTCCACTTAGTCACTTGATTGGCACTACTTTTATTTTTATATCATAACTCTTGCATCCGCACGCCACGAGGATCGAAACGAAAAGAACTTAGCCGGATGGAAAAATCCTTGAGCTAGGCTGTAAACGGAAATGCAAGGCAGCTAGCGAGGGAACTATATGCAAAAATTTGGAGCTTTCCAAAACGTCCCTGACACAGCTGACGCGATAGTCACGAACTACATTCTGGCAACCTTCCCAATTAGCGTTTCCTAAGCTGATCGTTATCAGCTATACTTTGAGGAATGCTTCTAGCTAGTTTTTTCCTTTTAAGCTACGCTAACGGAACCCGTTAGTCGAAGCATACCTCTAGGCTGAACTACAAAACGTTCTTCAGGTGCCGCTACACGTAGCAAGCTAACCGAATTGTATACTGATAGCTTTTCGTTTGCATCCCAAGTTATTGTGATCACAGAAACCTGGTTAAAGCCGGAGATCTTTAGCTCCGACGTTTTTCCCGGTAAGTACACATTATATAGGCATGACCATCCCTCTAGACGGGGAGGGGGCGTCCTTATTGCAGTGGACGCTAACCTCACGTCAGAAGAGTTCTTGACAAAAGATCCTTTGAACTTGAAGTTGCTGGCAGGTTAATTTTTATTACCTGCTCTTACATACCTCCTTCGTCCTATCTTGAGGACTATTTTAGGCACCTATCAGTTGTAAAGTCAATTTCGAGTTCTTTGTCCGATATGGATCAGTTAGTAGTTCTAGGTGATTTTAATATACCTGGAACTAAGTGGTCCTCGGGTGATAATTCCAATGCTTTACAACCCATAGGCCACAAAAAATTCATTACATACCTCTGTGTTAGGTAAACCATGTTCGAAACTCATAAGATTGTTTACTTGATTTGTGGCTTGTCTCAAATCCTGAAAGCGTTTTTTTTCCAGAGCAACACCACTTACGCTACCTGAAGATCCGTTTCACCCTGCTTTCGAGGTGACTATCGACACTGGAATAACAGTTAAAAATAATGCTATAAAGGTAGCCAAGCGAACTCATTGTTTTCGCAGGGCTAACATCCTGAGACTTAATCATCTTATATCTGGCAATGACTGGTCCGATCTCTATTCCTGCAATAATATGGATGAAACCATTACAATTTTTTATTCGGCAATCAAATCGTTTTTTAGCTCGTGTGCTCCGCTATATATCCCATCAACATCCAAGAAACCACCTTGGTTTAGCAAGGAGTTGTCACACCTTAGGAATTTAAAGTCCAGACTTTATCTATACTAATATTATAAAGAGGTAAAATTTGTTTGTTTGTTTGTTTGTTTGCAACGAATAGGCTCCGGAACTACTGGTCCGATTTAAAAAATTCTTTCACCGATAGAAAGCTACATTATCGTGGAGTAAAATAGGCTATAATTTATTTTGAAAAAATTAGGGATCCGTAAGAAAATTGCAATATTGTCGCATATAAAGTGAGTTGCTACCTCATCACACTGACAAACACGCTACCATAACATTTTAACTCAATTTTTGTGGTATTCATTTATCATTTCCAAATGAATTAAGTTTTTTCACATATTATGCAAACCTTAGTGTTCTCTGCTCAGTTAATTTCATGGACAAACGGGTATTGTGTTCACTGTGAAATTGTGAAAAAAAAAGAATTTTTATTCAATTTAAGTTGAACTGTGAAAATTATGTGGATCGTGCATTTGAGGATAAATTCACCACTCTGTCCATAGTCCAAAATGCTTAGAGGACGACGTGCAAACATTGGCCGCAGACATCCAAGTCAGCAACAAGTATATTCACAAAACTTAAGCGAAGAAAGGCAAATGAGCACATGGAGATCATTGGCATCATTCAATCGCTTGGCATTCCAATATGATCCCACTGCGAACTACAGTGAGAATGAAAATTTAGATATTGGACCAATGGCGACTATATACCGATATTGCAGTGCGTTAAAGTTTAAAAGAGAAACGGATTGTGCTGCGCAAGTGGAAAAGTCAAACTGGAAAAGTGTTAAATCACCATCTTTCTATACTTCCATTTATTTGAAAAATGTTACAACATTGACTATTATGTTATGTTATTAAATTGTGTTGACCAGCGAAGCAGACACAGGACCTCTAGTAAAAAATATAAGGTTTCAGGTTTTCAGTATGTTTTGGAAAATACATAAGAGCTCGGTCAAACTTTACCGTGCTTAACGCTCAGTGTTACAAAAATTATTTAGTCCGGTGCAAGTCCAGTTTTTACGGGATCCTAAACTGTTTTATAATTTTGTTAACACTAAGCGCAGAACATGCTTGTTTCCGCCTTCGCTTTCGTTTGAAATGATGACGGCTAATACTGGTATGACGGTATGACGGCTACTGATCAGGCACCAACCGATCTATTTGCTCATTCAAGTGAGCAATATTTATACGCCATACCTAAGTCGAACTTAATATTTCGTATCTCTTTAAACGAAAGCTCCCTTCTTGTGGATCTTCAACGTGTTACACCAATTTACTCCCCAGATCCTGACGGGATTCCTGGGTGTGTTCTTAAACACTGTGCTAATGCATTGTGTAAACCCCTTCTCAAGTTGTTTACCCTAGCCCTACAAACTTGTCAGTTTCCCCTTGTTTGGAAGGAGTCATTTGTTATTCCCTTTCATAAAAAGGGAAACAAGTCGGGTGCTACCAATTATAGAGGTATTTCTAAATTGTCAGCAATTCCAAAGCTTTTTGAGCGAGTAATAACTCCTCACTTGCAGCACGTTTGTAGATCAGTCATATCTCCATGCCAACACGGATTTATGAAGCGCAGGTCTACTACAAAAAATCTTTTAGAGCTCACGTTCTTTGTGTTAATGGCTTTAGAAATCATTTTCAAACTGATGTCATTTACACAGACTTCAGTAAAGCATTTGACTCTGTAAATCACTTCGTTTTGATTCACAAACTTGACATGATAGGGTTTCCAGTTGATCTTTTAATTTGGATCTCTAGTTATCTTAGTGGCCGCACACAAAGAGTGCTTTTCAAAAATTCCTTAAGTAGTCTCCTCAGAGTTACCTCTGGTGTACCACAAGGAAGCCACCTGGGACCATTACTTTTACCCTCTTCATTAATTACCTTCCAATGGTCATTGCACATTCCCGCGTACTTATGTACGCGGATGATGTAGAACTGTGTCTACAGTATAATGAATACTCCCATCATTCAAACCTTCAAGCAGACCTAAACAATTTTCAAAACTGGTGTCACGACAATTTACTGAATTTATACATCTCCAAGTGCAAGCTGTTGACGTTTTGTCGGGTTAATCCGCATAATGTCACCTATTCGCTAAGTGGTAATGCCTTGGAAGGAATAACGCTTTGTTGACGATCTTGGCGTCCTCTTGGACCCTAAGCTTCAATTTTCACTTCCTATTTCGAACATGGTTAATAAAGCTAAGGGAATGCTTGGATTTATTAAATGATGGTCGAAGGAATTTGAGGATCCTTACGTTACCAAGACTTTATTTATATCGTTGGTCCGGCCTATCCTTCAGTATGGGGCACCCGTATGGAGTCCCCAATACGGAGTTCACGCTGATCGTATAGAATCAGTCCAAAAAAGCTTTTAATTTTTGCCCTACGCCGCCTTAAGTGGAATGCAAACCTATTCCTACCCTCCTATCCTAATAGATTGCTCCTTATTAACTCCCTCCCTTACTAATCGTAGAACGATGCTTGGTACTGTATTCATTCACAATCTTATCCGTGGTGAAATTGACAGTGCTTTCTTGTTAAATAGACAAAATTTCTTGGTTCCAAGTCGATTTACTAGAAATTATGTTTCTTTAGTTTTGAATCTTTGTAGATCTAATTATGACGTGCATGAGCCTTTCAGGGTACTTTGTTCCTAAGTGAATTCTTTATGCTTGCGATGAAACTGCCAAAACCAATCGCACGCTTTTCCAGAAAGGAGTTGTAAGGAGTTGTAAAACTCCTTACAATTTCAAGTGCAGGGGAGCTGCATGGCAACAGCGGGATGCGCTGTGTGCGGAGGGAAAAAGGAAAATAACGGCTCTCTGGACTTTGAACTCAATGCTTCGGTGAGTCTGCAGACTTTGGACCCAATAACGGTGAGTCTGCGGACTTCGGACCCGCGCAAAGAGGAGAGACCGTGAACTAACGGTACCATTCTGGACTTTTAACCCGTTATAACGGTGAAGTCCTGGACTTTGTACCCGTATAACGGTGAAGTCGGCGGACTTTGGACCAGCACAAAGAGGAATGACCGTGAACTAAAGGGACTGGTCCTGCACTTTGGACCCGATCACGCCACTTGTCTTGCACTTTGGACCCGATCACGCCACCGAGGAAGGGAAATTGCGGGACCAGGATGGCGTATAAAAGGAGGACGCGCGCACACTTCTGGACAGTCAAGTGAAAGTCGTGGAAGTGCCCGTATCAACGCGAATAAAGCCCAAGTGAACAACAAGTGCCAGGATATCCGGAATCAAGATCGCCGAGTCGAGAAGCCCAACGACGGTCACGTCTACATAAGCTGAGACTGCCAAGCTGAGATCCCGAGGGTACAAGGTAAGCTGTAGGGTGCGTCTACGAGTCTCGAAAACGACGATATTGGTGGAGTCCGAGTAAGTGGATGTTGTGCGAAAGGTACCCAGCGTCGGTTCGCATGAGAGATTGAGAACCTGCTGAGGGCCAGCCGACGAAGATCCAGTGGATGTTGTGCGAGAGGTACCCAGCGTCGGTTCGCGTGAGAGATTGAGAACCTGCTGAGGGCCAGCCGACGAAAATCCGAGGGAGTTGTGCGAAAGGTGCCCGGAGTCGGTCCACACAAGAGTGAGGACCTGCCGAGGCCCAGCCGACGAAATCCCGACCGACTTCAGAGTGGAGCGTGGAGTGTTGACTGCAGCAACGCTGCTTAGCTCTCCACTAAGGTTTTCTGCTTAACATCCGCCAAGTTGTGAGAGACTCGTAGCGAGCCTAGTACGCGACCGGTGCCCGAAAGATTCGGCAAGGCAGAGAACGCACGACAGGCGTGCCACCGTAGAAGTCGACGTGGGAGCCACTACCGGCGTCAACGAGGGCGTTATAGTCATCAGCGATCGGAGCCAGAAGTCGAATATTTTATTGTAAATCTACAAGCAATAAACCCAACACACATATTCTAAATCTAACCTAACTCTGCGTTCTTCTTTGGTTTCGGGGTCACGCAACAATAAATTTGGTGGGACGAACACACAAACTCAACAGAGCTAGCCGCACGTTTACGTAGCGATATGTAACGAACTGCGTTACAGAGTAAGTGCAAATGATCGCGTACAAGTTGAAAATCGTTTCCTAAAGTCTGTGCCGTCAACGAACGAACGCGATAAATAAATTCGGAAGCGGATGGACGGTCCTTGCAACCATCAAACTTTACCTTCCAATTTTGACTAACCTGACCAACTTTCTCCGGTGAAATCGAAGCTGTAGATCTATGACTGTTGTTTCTTAAATCCTGCTCGTGATTGGACATATTAACCGAATCCGTAGGTGAAGGACGAAACCTTGCACTAGGATCGCTACGATTAAAACTCAGGCCTAACTGATTGAGCTGTATTCTTAAAGATGTGCCTTTGTGATCTGTCAGTTTGTATAATAAGGTCTTCTGTTGAGTTCTTCTGCTGAGTTTAACTATATTAACAATTTCGCTTTTATCCGTGTTGTTAGATGAATTGGGTTGCTGACTAGGATTTTCTAATGAGTTTTGGCTCCCCCCTCTCTGCATAGATCGGATAACCATACCGAACCTGCTGTTTAAGCCTCTGGTTCTACCTCTAGCTCTGTTAGAATTTCTACTTGTTCTTCGACCATCAAGCGAAAGTCTTTCTCCACTTCCATCACCCGGTTCTGAGGGTGGATTTCCCAAGCCTGCGTCAGCTGTAGGTTCGGCGTTGCTAAGTTCGGCTTCCAAATCGACATTTCCTCCCATAAGCAATTCTGTAGTACAAAGAGCGCGACATGCCGGACAAGCTGGGGAATTCTTCAGCCAATTTGTCAAACACGCGTGATGGAATTGATGTTTGCACGGAGTCTTCGCCAACAATTGGTCTTCCTCAAGTTTTTCATGGCAAATCCGACAAAGCTATTATCATTACTTGCCATGTCTGTCATTATTATTTAATACCAAAGTCAATTCTAAATATCGTCTGTCTATTTACAATGCCGAGTCGTTATCGGGTCTTCTGCTCCTTTCTATCACTATTAAAAAAAATTGATATTTAATTATAAATTGTTTTAGTTAATGTTTAATATTAGTCGAAACTTCAAAGACTCTCTAAAGTCCGCTATTCTTAGTATCGAGCGATAACTATTACATAGGCGGAATTACTTAATGTGTCTGGCTGGGTCGATAAATTCAAATTCCCGAACTTAAATCGCAATTTCCCTCGCTCTGATCCATCAAAAAAAAACTACCCTAAAAATACCACACTGGCTTTGGTTAGAAAAATCTACAGCTCTCCTAGTCATCCTTGAAATAAGTCAAAAGTTAAAATCAAAGAAAACCAAATCAGTCCTGCGTTATAATTTATTTAACGTGAAGTGTGGACTAGGGAATACATTAGGGAAGACAAAAATCCAATAGGTTATGGGCCCAGGCCACATTTTTATACAAAATTAAAGTGCAGAAAAAGTTTCTTTTATATCCGAACACAGACACGTGTATACATATGCAAAATGGACAAAACGAAGCGAAACATCAAACCTTTCGATGGAATTAAATATTCTGTGTGGAAGTTTAGAATTAAAGCACTTCTTGCTGAGCAAGATACATATATTAAAAGTGATTGATGGTGAGATTCCTGATGAAACAGATGAAAGTTGGGTGAAGGCAGAGAGGAGCGCTAAAAGTACAGTTATAGAACATTTGAGTGACTCTTTTCTAAATTTCGCGACAAGCAACAACACAGCACGCGAAATTCTAAGAAGTCTAGATTCCGTGTATGAAAGAAAAAGTCTCGCGTCACAATTATCTGTGCGAAAACGGTTATTGTCGCTCAAAGTTAAGAGTGAGGTGACACTAGTAAACCATTTCATTATTTTCGATGAATTAGTTGGAGAATTATTAGCGTCAGGAGCAAAGTAGACGAAATAGATCAAATTTCTCATTTATTGCTCACATTGCCAGCATCATATGACGGAGTAATAACAGCTATTGAGACACTTTCAGAAGAAAATATTACATTAGCTTTTGTAAAGAATCGTTTACTAGACCATGAAATTAAAATGAAAAACGCTAACGACGATACTAGCAAAAAGGTTATGCAGGCTCAGGCTAAAAACAATAATTTTCAAAACAAATATAAAAATTATTATAAAAACGATAATAAATATAAATTTAAAACCAAAAATTATAATACAAATAATAATAACCGCAAACCATATATTGAGAAATATAAACACAATAATATAAAATGTCACCACTGTGGAAAGCTGGGACACATTGTTATGGCTATGAAATACAAATAAATAATGAAAATAATAAAGAAAATAATAAACAAGCGCACACTGCAACAACCAAGCCAGGCTTCGCGTTCATGCTAAAAAGTGTAAATAAAACGTATAACAATTTAAACGAGAATGTGAGTTTTGTTCTTGACTCGGGTGCTACTGACCACCTCTCAAATGATGAAGTTTTATTTGTGGACCATGCTGACCTGGAAACTCCGATTAAAATTGCTGTTGCCAATCATGGAGAGTATATTTATGCAACAAAGTGTGGGATCGTCCGGAAAGCAACTATCAAATAACATTGGAAGATGTACTCTACTCCAAAGAAGTTGCAGAAAATCTGATCTCAGTAAAACGACTACAAGAGGCTAGAGTGACAATTGTGTTCGACGAAAATGGAATGAAGTTGATCAAAAACGTTGTTACGATTGCTGAAAACTCAGGTGCGTAAAATATGCCAGTTATTAAATTTAAAGCATATAATATTATTAGCAAAAATAATAATTTATATAAATTATGGCACGAACGTTTGGGACATGTAAGCAAAGGGAAAATGTTAGAAATCAAATGAAACAATTTATTTAGTGATAATACATAGTCTCCTTGATAGTGTTAATTCTACCGACGATATATTATATGTGAAGCTTGTTTGAACGGGAAACAAGCCAGATTACGATTTGATAAATATAAAAATAAAGAACATATAAAAAGAGCTCTTTGTTATTCATTCTGATGTCTGTGGTCCGATAACACTAACAACTATTGACGATAAAAATTACTATGTGATTTTTATAGATCAATTTACTCATTATTGTGTCACTTACTTAATAAAACATAAATCGGATGTATTTATTATGTTTAAAGATTTCGTGGCAAAAAGTGAAGCACACTTTAATCTTAAAGTTGTAAATCTATATATTGACAATGGTAGGGAATATTTGTCTATTGATATGCGTGAGTTCTGCGTTCAGAAAGGAATAAGTTACCACTTGACTGTACCATATACTCCACAATTAAATGGAGTTTCAGAACGAATGATCAGAACAATTACTGTAACAATATGGTAACACAAAACATACAGTGGCTCACAGCTTATTTGACCCACCTTGTATATTCAAATTTAAGTTAGAATAACTTTTTAACTAAAGTAGATATTAAAAAAATAAAAACGCAGGTTTTTCGGTGGGTATTATAGGAACAACAAAGAACTTAAATTTTATTAAAATAACAAAAGGTTTTATAATTATTCAACTTAAAAGAAAAATACTGCAGTTTTCTATGTCACAGCTTATTTGACCCATTGCATTTAATGCTCAGCTTCTCTACCAAGAAGTGTAAATTAACGGTTCTTTTTTTTTGGTTACTCTTTGCTCAATGTATTCGCAAATATAATTTTTACTTTTAATTCGATTTCGTCAAGAAAGCACGCTTATTAACCATGGGAAAACGCACAACCATCGAACAGAGGGAATTGGTCCTTAGACACCATAAAACCGGTGTTTCCCGGCGAGAAATCGCCAAAATTGTTAACATACCAGATGGTACTGTTAAAGCCATCATCCACAGATTCGTGTTTGAAAATCGCGTGGAAGACAAGGGCAGAAAAGCGCCAAATAAAATTTTCACCGAAACGGATGAACGCCAAATTATAAGGAAAATTAAAAAAGATCCAAGGATTTCGGTGCCAAAATTAGCCCATGAGATGCAGGACATAATCGGCAAAAAATTTAGCCAAGAAACAGTTCGACGTGTTTAAAGGGATCATGATTTTTATGGCCGAGTTGCTCGCAAGAAGCCGTTTATAAATAAAAAAAATAGAAACAACCGCTTTAAGTTCGCAAAAGAGCACATAAAAAAGGACATAGGATTTTGGAACGACGTTATTTTTGCAGATGAGTCCAAATTCAACATTTTTGGCACCGATGGGCAAACTTATGTGTGGAGGAAGCCCAATACAGAACTCGAAGAAAAGCACCTGAAGGCGACGGTAAAGCATGGCGGTGGCCATGTAATGGTGTGGGAGGCTTCAGTTTATTGAGTCAACAATGGACGAAATGGTTTATCTTGATATACTGAAGGACAATTTGATCCAAAGCTCCGAGGATTTGGGTATAAAGGAATCTTTTCGTTATTACCAAGACAACGATCCCAAGCATACCTCGGGGATCGTTCAAACTTGGCTGATTTATAACTGCCCCCACGTGATGAAACCACCGGCACAATCACCAGACCTAAACGTGATAGAAAACCTGTGGTCTATTTTAGATTCGAATATTCGCAAAAGGCAGATATCGAACAAAAATGATCTCAAAGTTGCCTTGATGGAGGAGTGGGCCAAAATACCCCCAGAAGTCACCAAAAAGTTTGTGGAATCGATGCCAAAACGCCTCAAAATGGTCGTAGACCAGAAGGGGGGCCATACAAAATATTAAAATATGTGGGTATAATCTTTTGTTATTTTTCTAGTTTTAATTATTTTAAGAAATGGGTCAAATAAGCTGTGTCATAGAAAACTGCAGTATTTTTCTTTTAAGTTGAATAATTATAAAACCTTTTGTTACTTTAATAAAATTTAAGTTCTTTGTTGTTCCTATAATACACACCGAAAAACCTGCGTTTTTATTTTTTTAATATCTGCTTTAGTTAAAAAGTTATTCTAACTTAAATTTGAATATACAAGGTGGGTCAAATAAGCTGTGAGCAACTGTAAAAATAAGGTGGCAACAGAGATAGACAATAAGAGATAGACACACACACTATAACACTGGTCAACACAAGTCTTGTTTCCTTTATTTTTTTATCTGTTATTGGGTATTTCTATAGCCCTGAGTATGGAAAAAATACTGGAAGATTGCTAAGAGCTTCAGTTTTTGAAATATAGAGTTTTATTATTTTGATAAAAAAGAACAGAAAATTAATAAATGATGTTAACAAAATTTCTATTGAACACTAACAAATGATCTTTTATACGATTTTCTGGAATGGACGACTTTAGGTAGATCACGTTGCAAACTCCAGCAGTAGTCTGCCATCATATGTGAGTCCCACCGCCCCTCATACCGCTCTTCCATTGTTCGAAGATCCTGATGGAATCTTTCACCCTGCTCCTCCCTAAAATCACCTAGATTTTGTGGAAATCGGTCTAAATGTGAGTGCAGGAAGTGGATTTTTATGCTCATGTTGCACCCTAACTCTTGCAAGTTCGATAGCATGGACTCAACAAGCTCGACGTGGTTGTCAGATTTCTTTTTGCCTAGGAAATTACTCATAACCAAAACGAATGACGCGAAGTCGGAAAAATAGTGAATAAAAAGTGAATTTTATAACGTTTAACCAAGTTCTGCTCGCGTTCTTCATTATTCAACAAACTTTGGCTTGTGATTTCTGGAAGGCCCGCCCCACGACTAATCAATAGTAATGGAGGGTAGTTAGCTGTAACTCAAAAACAAAAGCTGTTAGAGAAAAACTGTTACCATATTTAAAAAATACACGTTATTTTGAGATAGAAACACAAAAAAAATTAAAGGAAACAAACGATTTTATTTTTTTTGTTGACCAGTGTAATTAGTCTTAAGTGATCTACCAATAAAGCAACATGTCGTACATAAAACATGGTGTCAGAAGTTGTGAACCCTTCTTGAAATCATAAAAAAGTTCTCTTGTACATGTTTGCCAACGGATTGTTGATGCTTGGAAATCTGGAGCTGGAAATCTCTTAAGCGAACTATAGACATATGCAAACAAATGCATAATTGGATTGATTGCTGAAAGGAAAAAGTGGACTAGCGGCACGGTTGCCAGATTTGGCTCTTTTGAGCCAAAACTGGCTCTTTTTTTCTCGTTGGCTCTTTGGCCCATTTTGATTGAATTTGGCTCTTTTTTGCTAATAGCGATACAAAATATTTTAAATTAAAAGACGAACTCATTTTTTAATTAATGCATTTTTTTTGTTCAATTTTAAAAGTGATTAATGTCTGAAATCTAAAAGTGCCAGATCGAAACTAAATTGCTCCGCTGCAGCGCGCTGGTATGGTAGCTCTAAACAAGTGTACTGTAGTGTAAATTTGGCGTTTATTGTTGTGACTCAAAGTGATAAATTGTGCAAAATGGACAAGTAAGTAAAGAAATAATGTAGATTTGTGTATCTCAAATGCAATATAGCTAATTTATTCACATGCAGGTTTGTTTTAACTTCAAAAAGTTTAAATAAAACCGCGTTCCAGCCACGAGCACATACTGAGACATTGCAGAAAAATGTTTTGTGATGTTTTTTATTACTTTCTTATGATAAAAGTTAAAAAAAATCAAAATAAATAATAAATAAAAATTTGGCTCTTTTTTATTCGAATTGGCTCATTTTTAGTCTTTTTTTGGCTCATTAAAATTTTTTGAAGTGGCAACCGTGACTAGCGGTGATAAAGACAAAGTGTGCCATGATTGAGTATCGATATTAGAAACTATCGATATTGCACACAGTATTTCACAATATCAGACAATAGTAATCAGCAATGCAAACAGAGTTATGTTTTTAAATGAAAAAATATTTATTTCCATATTTCGCCTTTTTTTCCTATAAATCCATATTTTACACAATCACTTGAATAAATCCATATTTTTAGCATTAAAGTGTCTGAAAACCTATAAAAATATATGTTTGGCTCAAATATTATGAAATTTCTGTCGTTTGCCTTATACTCGATAATAAATAATGTAAACAAAACATCGTTGCGTCGTTAATCAATCAAAATATGTATCATCGAATGTAACAATTATGATGCAGTTTTTATTTAAGGATTCAGTTTTTATTCCATATTTCATGCTTTCAGTTCTTATGTCTCTTAAATTCTAGTGTTATAAAGATATTGATTAATTCTATATCTCATTAATAGTTCTACAGAAGGTGACGATCTTATCCTTAATTTATCACCTGCTGAACTAAATGCATATGCAAATGCTCCTGTTACATCTTGCGATGTTGAGCGTTAATTTTCATCATATAAACACATATTGAGTGACAAACGCCGTAGTTTGGTTTTTACTAATCTGACACAACATGTCATATTGTTCTGCAATGATCTTTGAGACAAACGTTGGACTTTTGTTTGTAGCGATTTCTAATTGTTCATTGTCATAAAAAGTTAATATGATCGATATAATCGTCTACGTTTATCCATTTTTATACCTATACTAGCTGACCCGGCAAACGTTGTTTTGCCACCAGATGACTTTATAATTTCTCTACAAAATTTACTTAGTTCTAGACTTATGTATTATAAAGTCATCTGGAGCGCTACAAACCATGAGGGAATATAAAAATAACAAAAGGCAAATATTATTTTTAAGTTATTATAATTGCGCCTGGCATAAAATGAATCCAGGTTATTATAATCACAACGTGCATTCACGCGATTGGCAAGTGCGCTTCCGGAATCCTCTCCGCCCATAAAGTAGATTTGTAAGAATTTATGTTGTTCATTTGGCATTGGCAGCAGTGAGTCCATTTTATGATAAACTTGGCCTCTAATTTTGAATGTAGAATTGTAATTTTGACCATTTGCATTAGTATTTCGAACTATTTCTGTAGCTCCGAACGATGTCATTTGAAAGCATGAATTAAATGTTCGAATTGACTTCAGGAACAGGTTAGAATCAGGATCCGTGCCGATAAGTAAGCCGTTCAATGGTTCAGGTGGTGTTTCAATTTCTGGTAGTTCCATTTTTCCTGACGCGCAACACATCCCAGCTGGCTCATTTTTAAATTTCAGAGCATGACAATGCGGACATTCCTTGTCCATAGCACCAATTACCACTTTTGAGTGAGCATAATACTTAATATCGGGCTCATACTGGAATGCTAGACGCAGTAATGAATCATATGTAAATGCTCGATGTACTTGTTGTCGTTGTTGGTCATTTGTTCTGCGTCTATTGACTGTGAAAGTACCCGCTTTGCGTTTTCTTGGCATAGCTCACTGGACAAAATACTCATAAATAGAATTAATGATTTTACTTAATGATGAAGGATTTTTTCCCCAGTTTAAATTGATTTAAAATGCTATGGTAGCGTGTTTTTGTCAGTGTGATGAGGTAGAAACTCACTTTATATGCGATTTTTGGTATGTCGAACACGATTTAAGAGGATGAAAAATAGACGTTGGGTAATTGTCAGACTTACTCAATACGCTCACAAAATTTTATGAGAATCGGTATAGCCGTTTCGGAGGAGTAAGGTCAGAAAAACTGTGACACGAGAATTTTATATATTAGATAATGGAAATAAATTGATAACATCGTTGTTTTTTATCCCACGAGCATGATTTTTTGAATATCAAGTTTTTAAAAACTCTTATATTGAGAAAAAGTTTCATAAAAATCGGACAACTATATCTTATAGCTACTATAGGAAAGATCGAAAAATCTATATAGAAAAACCGGAATCAAAATTGTAACATCGTTGTTTTTCATCAGACAAGCATGATTTTTGGAATATAGAGTTTTCTAACGACTCTTGAATACCGAATTAAATTTCATCAAAATCGGACGGGTATATCATATAGCCGACATTTGAACAATAGTCGAAAATATAGAAAATGAATAGAAAAATCGTCTTAGCTTCGATGTGGTTTAGCCGTTATGTATTTTTTTTCGACATATTTGTCCGCATTGTACATTCCTTGTCCATAGCACCAATTACCACTTTTGAGTGAGCATAATACTCAATATCGGGCTCATACTGGAATGCTAGACGCAGAAATGAATCATATAAAAATGCTCGATGTACCTGTTGTCGTTGATGGTCATTTGTTCTGCCTCTATTGACTGTGACACGGCGTGGTTGTCGTTGTTCTAATCTTCTGACTTCATTGCGTTCAGCTCCTGTAACTTCTGTCTCTTTTCTGACTTCATTGCGTTCAGCTCGTGTATCTTCTGGCTCTTCTTGATGCAATTGCGCTATTCTTTCGGATCTTCTATTTCGTATGTATCGAGATCTACTTGTATCACGGCTCAAATCACCCCCTTTGCGTTTTCTTGGCATTGCCAACTGTACAAAACACTTAATGATTAATTAATGAATTTACTTACTTGCCTCAGTTTAAATTGAGTTGAAATGCTATGGTAGCGTGTGATTGTTAGTGTGATAAGGTAGTAACTCACTTTATATGCGATTTTTGGTATGTCGAACTGGATATAAGAGGATGAAAAATAGATGTTGGGTAATTGTCAGAACTACTCAATACGCTCACAAAATTCCATGAGAATCGGTGTAGCCATTTCGGAGGAGTATAGGCACAAAAACTGTGGCACGAGAATTTTATATATTAGATTTATCAACTTTTTCAATATATTTGTCAACTTTTTCGTCCATATTTCGTCCATATTTCTCTATTTTTTCGTCCATAAATCCATACATATTTTTACGTTTTTAAGAACATAACTCTGTTAGCCCTGGTAATCAGTAATCTCGAAAAAACATCAAGATGGAGTCAAAATACCACACGTAGGGGAGCATGGGGCATTGTCGACACTTTTTTTTCAAAGTCGTTTTTTCATAGTGAAAATATATTTTTTGATAATGTAATGCATATCGTTGTATTCGAAAAAGATCTGGCTAATAACATTCAAAAAGTTTTTTGGTCTATTGTCAAGGGGGTGAGTGTGGTAACCAAATATCTGAAGTGTTGTCAAATTCAGAAATTGAAAAATCGTGGGGTAAAGTCGACACCCCCCTGGGGCAAAGTCGACACATACCTGAAACTCGAAGAAAATGAACACAAAATCATAAGGTATCAATATTTATTCGTCAATAAGTAAAATGTTTACAAAATACAGCCATCTACCCATCACTTCCTTTTCAGCCAATCAATTAATGTTCCTCGGGGAATGTCTTATTTTTCAGCTGCCTTTTTTGCAGCTAAGCCTTCCGATCGTACTGCGTGGATGGCCGTTTTGATATTTTCCACGCTTACGGGAACCGTTTTCCTTTTATAATTGCGTACCATTGGGTGGCAAACATGGCAAAGTTGATCGAAATTCTTCAACGCATTCAATTTTGTTCAGTACACAGAGGCAAACACGCTTTAATGTCGGTGTCGACTTTACCCCACATACATAGTGTCGACAATGCCCCACACGACATTTTTGCAAACAAGTTACATAAAAATCATGATAATATAATAAAATTTTATGACGAGTGTCATTTATATCTTCTGTGAACTCTACTGAATAAAGCCAACATATCTTGATAACTCTTCGCAATGCACAATTCTTAAAAAACCAAACTTCACACGATCGGAAAATTTTACTTTTGTGTGCCAAAAACACATGTGACGTAATAACAAATTTTCCATAACTCAGAATGCCACCAAACTTCGTTGGTAATGTGGGGCTCTTAGGATCTACATTCGGTAAAAAAATTACGTCGATATGATTTATAGTTTTTTTTTTAAGAACGGGTGTCGACTTTACCCCACTGTCGACAATGCCCCATGCTCCCCTATTGGATGCGAGTAATCTTGCCAAGGAATGGCCAAAGTGGAAACAACGATTTCAACTGTATTTGCTTGGCTCAAAGAAACACAAAGAGAGTAAGCCGGAGAAAGTAGCAACGTTTTTATGGCTGATTGGTGAACAAGGACTAGAAATTTTTGGTAAAATTGCGCTCTAGCGGCTTTTACTAAAAATGCTCTAGGAAATTTTTTTTTTTTTAATGATACCTTGGGGCCTAAACATTAATAAAAAAGTGGCGGAAAGCTTGATTTCTAATTATTTATTTGTAAAAATAGCAAAAAAGCAACTGGCCATAGCTTTTCTGGATATTCACTCAGTACTATAAAATCACTCTGAGTCATTTCGCAACCTTTACAGCGTTCAGTACTAAAATTGGCAGTGCCTGACATGGTAAAATTGTTTAATTTCTTTTGTTTTTAAATTTTCACACAATTGCACACATTCTCAACGGTAAAGTTTTTCGCTAGAAAAACATGGCAATGTTCTAAAGCGGGTTGACTCGCGGCAGTAATAATTGCTATTTTAACACATAAATAATTAAAATTTACGCTTTCCGCCACTTTTTATTAATGTTTAGGCCCCAAGGTATCCATTTAAAAAAAAATAATTTCCTAGACCATTTTTAGCAAAAGCCGCTAAAGCGCAATTTTACCAAATTTTTAACACTCTGTTCCCGACATACAATTGTTTTGAAAGTGCCGCTGTAAATATAGCTGTGGCTGCAACCCCATCCCCTGCTGCTGACACGGATGCTGCTGCCACGGGTGCCTCCGCTTCGAATACTGCTGCTGCTGCATTTACTGCGGGTGTTGCTGTTATGCGTGGGAACTCTGTCACAGAAAGTTTCACAACTGAAGGAACCTTGTCACTTATTACAGTTCTGTCCGCTTATGACAGGCACTGTCTTCCAAAGAGAAATTTGGCAATGGAATCGTTCAAGCTGAACAACTTGGTACATAAGGAAAATCAGCCATTCACGGAATTTTAGACAGCTCTACGTACACAGATACAGTACTGTGACTATACGGACGCATCGGGCAATTTAACAAGTTCTGTAAGTCCAAGAAGAATCTAATTGGAAGTCGTTCGGAAGTAAAAGTTCAGGAAGTTAAACATGCAGAGGTGGAAAATGTGAGTTACCAAAACAAAAATGTAAACAAAAATAAAGTAGTTTTTTGTAAAGCATTAACTGCAAATATTAACACTATTACAAGTCGGTGGACAAAGTCTTATCAAATAAGAAATAATATAATAACATTTAAGTTAGACACTGAAGCTGAAGTATGCCAGTGACTGTCGTTAAAAAGCTTAAAGTCCCTGTAAAACATAACTCGAATTTTAAAGTTGTAGACTATAGTTCAAATCAAGTCAGGATTCATGGCACAGTTGTTTTGGAATGTATAGACAAATCAACAAACCAAAGTAATAAAGCAAAATTTTTTGTAGTAGATGACTCTTTTGAGCCGATTCTTGGGCTAGAATCGTGTTTGTCATTTGGACTTATAAAACGTATTCAAAATTTGAGCAACCAAATAAACTTACCAATGGAAGGAAAATAATTTCTTGATACAATGGTGGCCATAAGTATTTTGACAAAATAAAAATGAAATATGCTCGAAATTTGAACTTGCTTCTTTTAACTTTTGGTATCAATGGAAAGGTAATTCAAATGCCGTTTGAATGATACCATATTTTTCTCAACTCATTCGATATTTATTGAAAAGGGCAATTTAAAAAAAAAAGTCAAAAAAACTTTTTCCCTCGGCTTCAAAACTAAAATTTTTGGATGCAAAAAGTTTCTTTAAACAAAAATAATAGTAACTGCAAAAAGAATTTTTCAAAAATAATTTTTCTTCTGATTTTTTGAAAATGCTTAGAAATACGCATTTAAGCCACATTTTTCTCTTTTCCATACAAATTTTTTCCGACATTGTCACCTTCGAAAAATCATAAAAAATAGAAGAAAAATTATTTTTGCAGTTACTATTATTTTTGTTTAAAGAAACTTTTTGCATCCAAAAATTTTAGTTCTGAAACCGAGGGAAAAAGTTTTTTCTTTGACTTTTTTTTTTAAATTGCCCTTTTCAATAAATATCGAATGAGTTGAGAAAAATATGGTATCATTCAAGCGGCATTTGAATTAGCTTTCCATTGATACCAAAAGTTAAAAGAAGCAAGTTCAAATTTCGAGCATATTTCATTTTTATTTTGTCAAAATACTTATGGCCACCACTGTATGCTTAAAGGCCTGTTTAAGGGAGTTGGAAAGTTTCCAGAAAAATTTCACATAGTACTTAAAGAAGGCTCAGAACCCAAACTTCATTATAAAAAAAGAATTCCTCTTAGTGTACATAATAGATTAAGGGACACAACTAGTGTGACATTTCAAAAAAACCTTTTTTTTCTTTCATATTTCGGTAAATTACACCTTTAAAAATAACATATTAAAATTTCAAATCGATATCTCATATAGTTTTTGAGTTATAGCAATTTTAAGAGCAGCCGCTCGTATAACAGTGAATGCGATCATTTTATCTTTAAACGCGTTTTTCTCGAAACAGCATTTTCCGAATTTGCTGCAGTGATAACTCAAAAGCTAATGATCCGATCACTATCAAATTTTTTTTACATGTTCTATATATAATTCTCCCTACAATGACCTATCGATTTTTTGATCCGATCAAAAATCAAATTTTGGCAGGCCAAAAACGACCAAAATTTTGGCTAAAATTCGATTTTTTTTTTTAACACCGCCATTTTGTCAATTTTTGATATTTTTTATTTACCGTAGGTCATTGTATAGACAATTTCATCTAGTTTAACGAGAATTTTTTTTTTTTGATTTCATCCACGGAGAGGGTTGGAATTACTGCAGCAGTTAAGGCACTTTTTTTTTTTTTGCGCCGTTGGAGATCGGCTCTGACTTAAAAAATATTTAATTTTTTTCTTTTTAAAATTTCACTGTATATTCTTAAAACATGTATAAATATATTCTGAAAATTTTAAAATAATTGATCAAGTAGTTTTTTTTAATAAAAATTCCCAAAAATCACCTTTTAACAGAATGTTGGACCAAAGGGTAATAACGAGAGTGGAAACACCTACGGATTGGGTAAACAACATACAGTTAGTAGAAAATCCAAATGGAGCTCTTAGAATTTGTCTAGACCCAAGAGCATTGAATGAATGCATAAAGAGAGAATACTTCTTGATACCCAAGTCGGAAGACTTGCTGTGCAGACTATCAGGAATGAACGTTTTTACGGTACTGGATTTAAGAAACGGATTTTGGCAAATGGAGGTTGACGAGGAAAGCTCAAAATTAACAACATTTATGACCCCATTCGGTAGATTTAGATGGAATAGGGTACCTTTTCGTATTAGTTCAGCTCCAGAAATCTTTTAAAGACAGATAGTAAGTGTATTCGGGGATATAGAAGGAGTAGATGTTCATTTTGATGACTTGGTTATATATGGGAAAACACTTCATGATCACGACAAAGCATTAAAAACTGTCTTAGAGAGAGCAAGAAAAAGTCAGATTACTTTTAACGCTGAGAAGATCGAATATCGTAAGGATAGTGTAATATTCATGGGTCATCTGATTTCAAAAAACTCTGTTAAGCCAAATCAGTCTTATTTGGATGCTATTTTACGTTTTTCAAGACCAAAGGAGAAGTCTGATGTGCTAAGGCTACTGGGGATGTTTAAATATCTGGGGAAGTTTATTCCAAATCTGTCAAAGCGAACTGCTTATTTGAGAGAATTAAAAAAAAATTAAATACCTTTTATATGGGCTGAAAAACATGAGAAAGAATTTCAGAGTCTTCTCAAAACCATAACAACCTCCCCAGTTTTAGTAATGTTTAATGAGAAAAAGCGGTAGTAGTTCAGACTGATGCATCCAAAGATGGCTTGGGCTGTGTATTACTTCAGGACAACTTACCAGTGGCATTTATTTATTTATTATTTGTTTTATTGTTTTCCCAGGACTACAAGCTATTGCTTATTTATTATTGCCCTAGTCACATTGAATTTAAATTTAATTTAAATTTAACATATATACATATATGCTTAAAGTAGCTTAGAACTATAATTTAGAAATTTTAAAATTAAAAAAGTCTTTGCTTGAATTTAAGATCTAATTGTTGAATTATTATTAGTTTTATCAACTTTTTAATTTCAATTTTAATTTTTTTTCATTTTTAATTTTATTTTCCTTTTTATTTTTGTTCTCATTTTTATTTTTCATTTTCATTATGCTGTATTTTGATATATTCTTAATACCGCCCTTTTGAAGAGCGTATCATTCCCAATTAGTTTTATTGAACAAGGTAGTTGATTCCAAATGCGAATAGCGTGAATAAAAAATTGCCTTTCTGATGTCAATGTTCTGTGCCTTTTAACTATAATGGTTTTCGTTCGTTCTGATGAGGCAAACTGAAGTTTACTGTACAGGTACGCCGGTTCTTTTGAATAGATAATCTTGTGCAGTAATATTAAAGTTCTAAATTGCATGTAGTCTTTTATACTTAATCCTAATATATTACATGCTAGTGTCGAGACATGATCATACAACCTCAGACCGTATACATATCGAACAATATTGTTGAAACAAACATTGATTTTACGGAAACTAACTGAATCACAATTTGCAAAAATTTCAACACCATACATTAAAGTTGGGACAAGACAGGTTTTGGCAATTAATAGCCAAATGTTCATCGGTAGATAGTTTTTTGTTGTATGTAACATTCTTAGCAGACCATAAGTCTTGCCAGTTGCTTGATTTATGTTATTGTTCCACGTTAATGTTTTATTAAATATGCTAGCCGTATGGTTCACATATTCAATATGTGAATTATTGACATTGAGTTTTTTTATATTATATTATATATTACAAAACTCAATACATTCATTGATTCTATGTAGTGGACGACTTACATACATTTGTACATCATCAGCGTACAAGTGAATCAGTGGACCATCGCACACAACATTGACTAAGTCATTGACATATACAGTCGACTCTCGTTAATTCAAACCTGCGATAATTCGAACCTCTCTATAAATCAAAGTTATCACGAGGTCCCTACGAAATCTCTTTATATTTCGAACTAAATCAATACATTTTCATACACTTGGTAATTCGAACGAAAAAATCATTGATATTTAACAAAACCACGCATTAATTCGAACTCATCAGCGTCTAACACTCGACAATTCAAAGTTGCAGAGAAAAAAATTTTGCGACAAGTTCAAACTTGCCTTTTTTTTTGTTTTGATTATGTAGTTTTTGACGCACACACTTCTTACGAATTGGTTTGTGTAGTTATTCAGTTACTGTTACTCTTTCGTTGGTATGCATATTAAAAGTTAGTGTTAGCTATGAGCCCTAGAAAGTATAAAGAACCTTTGGCAGAGGTGTCAGTTAAGGAAGCAAGATCCTCATTTGATACCTTACAAAGCTTATGTCTACAAAACGAAAGTGATGAAAAAGTATTTCAGGCACTTTTTCTCTTAAAAAAAGTTATTGAGCAGTGTGAGCAGCAGAATTGTGCTTTAAAGCAAGCCAGTATAACAAAGTTCTTTCGAAAATTTCGAAATTTCGGACCATTTGATATTTCAAACACTCGATAATTCGAAATATTTCAAGAGTCCCTCGAGTTTCGAATTAACGAGAGTCGACTGTATCACAAAAAGCAAAGGACCAAGAACAGAACCCTGGGGTACACCACGTTTCACATATTTAAAAGACGAAGAACAAGTGGACGTTACAACAGCTTCACATCTATTACTTAAATAAGACGAAATAAGTTTAATTGCCGTATCAGAGAAGAAAAACAGTGAACGAAGCTTTGTGCAAAGTATCATGTGGTCAACAGTGTCGAACGCTTTGCTATAGACAAGAAGTGTTAAAATAGTGACTTCGCCTTTATCTAGGTGTTCTCGAATTTCCTCGGATATTTTAATGACAGCTGAGGTACAGCTTTTATTTTTCCTGAAGCCTGATTGCAGATCGGTTATTAATTTGTTATCGGAAATAAACTTGTTTACTTGAATAGCCATTACATTTTCGAACACCTTCGATAAAAATGGCAAAATCGATATAGGCCTGAACTCACAACTTCGTCCTTTGGGCACAGGAATAATTTTAGCCGCTTTCCATGCATCAGGAAATGTGGATGTCATTATAGCTGTATTATTATTATTATTAGGGGGGAAAAGGTTACCTCGACCCAACTGGATCTATTGTACCCCCTATCTGAGCTTAGAGCTCACCCATCAGCCCGGCTCCTTCTATAAGGTTAAGGAGCTTTATCGGGTCGATGCCTCCAGAGGTCCCAAGTGTAAGGAACCTGGACCCGAGGTTTCTGCACCTCAGGCTACTTAGTGCTGGGCAATCTGATATTATGTGTAGGGAGGTTTCATCCTCGCTATCACAGAATCTGCATGTTTTCCTGTTTGTAATCCCTATATTAAATAGGTGTCTCCTTAGTTTGCAGTGTCCGGTTAGTAAACCGGTCACTATCCTAAGTGAGTTCTTCCCTAGTAGTATAAGTTTCTTAAACCTCTTCATGTCATAATTGACGATGAGGGTTTTGGCTTGTCTTTGGCCTGTGGTGTCTGCCCAGCAGGCTTGCCTCATATGTACCTCTTCTGTTCTTAGGTAATCTTTGACTGTGTGTCTGCCTATGCCACAGTAAGGCTCGGGTCCTATAAGGGGTCTTTCCGCCCCCTAGTTTTGCTAGCCTGTCGGCTAGTTCATTCCCGGATATGTCTTTGTGTCCTGGAATCCATCTTAATGACAGCCTGTTGTTGCTGCCCAGGAGGTTCAGCTTTGTTCTTACTTCTCGTACCAGCTTCGAGGTGATTCTATTGCTGCATAGTGCAGTAATAGCCGCTCGACTGTCCGAGAGGATCGCAATGTCCTTGTTTGTGTACCCACGCTTCATATTGAGCTCTGCACACCGTCCTATGGCGCAAACTTCAGCTTGGAATATGCTGGTGTATTGGCCTAACGATTCATGGTATTTGATTCGTGGTCCTACTACTCCAAGGCCAGTGCCTTGGTGTGTTAAAGACCCGTCCGTATACCATGCTATAGTGTGACTCGCCATGGAGTGTACTTCCTTCATGGTGGTCCATTCTTTCTTGTTGCTCAGATGAGCAGAGAAATTCTTTTCAAAGATGAATTCTACTGTCATTTCGTCCCTGGGGTGTGAGCTCAGGGGAAGTTCGAGTAGTAGTTTTGATGCATCCCTAGAACTGAGGATGCGGTCACTGCCATTACTACAAGAAGTGATTCTTAGTAGGGTGGCCTTCCGCTGTAACTCCACTACGCAGTGTAGCGGAGTGAGTTCCATGAGAACTTCCAGTGCCGCAGTGGGGCAGGTTCTCATTGCTCCTGTCATACATATACATGCCAGTCTTTGCAGCCTCTGGAGCTGTTTCTGTGCGGTAACGAGCCTAGCTCGTTTACCCCAGGCTACTGCCCCATATGTGAGTATTGGCCTCACAATTATGAGGTATAACCATCTGATAATTTGGGGTGAGGTCCCCCAAGATTTCCCTGCAATTTTCCGACAGGTGAAGAGAGCCCTGAGGCACTTATCCACTGTCTTTTGCATATGGGTTGCGAACGTTAGCCTTCTGTCGAAGGTAACTCCGAGGTACTTGACTTCCCGGCTTATTGCTACGGGAGTACCTAGTAGTATGATTTGTCTCATCTTCTTTAGTTTGTACTTCTTTGTAAAAGGAACAATGACTGTTTTTGCGGGGTTGAGGTTAAGCCCAACTTCCCTGCACCAGTCGAGCGTTATCTTGAGTCCGAGTTGGACAATATCGCAAAGCGTTTCTTCAAATTTCCCTTTGGCTACTATTACTATGTCATCGGCATAGCCCTGACATTGTATTCCTCTGTCGGCGAGTTTCTTTAGTAGTTCATCTACTAGTAGGCTCCACAATAAAGGAGACAAGACTCCACCTTGCGGACATCCTCTGCTTGTGGCAACGATCATTGTGCTGTTGCCAATGGTCGCCATTGCCTGCCTGGAGCTTAACAAGGCTCCAATCCACCTTCTTGTTGTAGCATCTATATTCCTTCTGGCGAGGGCCGCTAAGACAGCATCATGCGACGCATTGTCAAAGGCTCCCTCTATATCCAGAAAGGCGCAGATTGCAACTTCTTTGTTGTCCACTACCCCTTCAAGGGTGTGACAAAGTTGGTACAGTGCAGTGTCTGTTGAACGACCTGCCCTGTATGCGTGCTGCGTGGGTTGCAGCGGACAGTCCTTAAGAACTGTGCTCCTAATATGGTAGTCTACCAGCTTTTCCAACGTTTTAAGGCAAAACGAAGTTAAGCTGATAGGTCTGAAGGACTTTGGGTTGGTGATGTCTTTCTTCCCTGCTTTGGGGATGAAGACCACCCTAGCTCTACGCCACGCATTTGGGATGTGTCCAACTGCTAGGCTACTTAGCATCAGTCTCCTTAAGCGGGTTAGGAGTAAATCTAGTCCCTGCTGCAGGAATGATGGAGAGATACCATCCAGACCAGGTGACTTGAATGGTTGGAAGGTCCCAATTGCCCATTTAAGTCTCTCCGGAGAGACCAGAGACTTGGCAATTGCCCAGTCCTCTGAGCTTGGTCTGAGGTGTCTTGGAGTGGACGGTGCCTCCATTGGGTTGGACGTATCTTCCGCCAGGGGTGAGCTCCCGGGGAAGTGTGTCTTAAAGAGTAAAGCTAGTTTATCCCTGTCGTCGGAAGTGTAAGAATTATCACATTTCCTCAGGGCTAGGTTACTTTCTGGTGCAACTTTGGCCATGGCCTTGTGCAATCTTGCCCCTTCATGGGCAGTGCTGATTGCCTCACAGAAGTCTCTGTAGTTCTTCCGTTTGGCCTTCCTGATCTCTTTGTTGTAGAGCGTCAGGCTTTGTTTATAATGTCTCCAGTTATCCTCGCTCGTTTTTGCTCTGTTGAAGAGCCGGCGGGTGGAGATTCTGAGCCGTTCCAGGTTGTCATTCCACCATGGGGCGTCTCTATCTGCTTTCCGTCTGCCAAGAGGGCAACTGTCCTCAAAAGCATTGGTTATCTTCTTGCAGAGGTTATCCACTGCCTGATCCAATTCTAAGGAGTGTCTGGGTATACCTGACGGTTCGTTAGAGAGATTAAGCTCAAGAGAGGACTTGAACCAATCCCAGTTTGTTTTCTTGGGATTCCTTTTGGGGGCGTCCCTAGCGGTGTTGAAGTCTACTTCAAATCTAATGATTCGGTGATCCGACATTGATTCCTCTGGCGACACATGCCAGTTCTTGATAGGTGGTCCTAGAGACCTGCTCATCAGAGTTATGTCTAGGACCTCCTCTCTTACTCTAGTAATGAATGTCGGTGTGGACCCGACATTAGCGATTTCTAGGTTACTATTTACAATAAACTCTATTAGCTGCTCACCTCTGTTGTTGACGTCGGTGCTTCCCCATATCACGTGATGTGCATTGGCGTCACATCCTATGATTAGGGGTAACTTCTTCCTTCTGCAGCATTCCACGAGTCCGATGATTTCCGGTGGTGGGCATGCTGCATCCCCAGCGAAATAAGCCGATGCTATGGCGGTCGCTGGTAACTTTCCTGTGCCGCTCAGCGTTACTGCGACACAGTCACTGGTTAGGAACTCTGAAAAGATATTATAGTTGATATCTTTCCTTATTAATATGCATGCTCTTGGGTGTGCACCCCGTTGGTCGCATATTACCTTTGATTCCTTGGTGTACAGGCCTTTAATGCCCTGATTGCACCAAGGCTCCTGAATGAGAGCTAGCCCGAGATGTTGGGAGGTGAACAACCTGGCCAGGACGGCGGATGCCGCCTTGGCCCGGTGCAAGTTCACCTGGGCTAGCTGCGTGCTGCGATGTGCAGCCATTACTGGAGCGGGTGCTCCATGTTTTGTGAAGGGGGCGGGCATTCCCCTTCACTGCCTTCGGTCAGGGTGACGTCGGCCTCCTTCTCGTCGATATCTTCTCGGAGGGGCTCTTGTGCCACCTCCTGGGAGTGTGAGAGAAGTTCGTCCTCACTCTCCACGTCCATATCGGCGATAGCTTCCTCCTTTGCACCCAATGGCTCTTGTGGCTTTCCGAGGGATTCCTCGGCCTCCACTTTGCCGTCTTTGGGGCCGGGGGCGCTGCTTCTGTTGCCGCCGTCTTCGCCGCCTTCCTGAGACCACTCACCGAGACGGTCCCGAATCTAAAGTTCAGCTGGTGCCCTTTAGAGACGATCTCATCTCGGGTGAGTTGGTCTATCCCAATAACGAGGAGTGCTCCGCCTCCGTCGTTCCTTCGGGAGATCACCTTCCAGGAATCGACCTCCATTCTATTCTGGCGTCCCAGCATCATCAGAAGCTCCTCATCGCTTCTTTCTGCGCTTCTAGGGCAGAAGACTGTGACATTGTATGCCGCAGGAATGTCTTCCCCTACCCTAGTGTCAAGGGGCACGCCCTTCCAAGTCCTCAGCTGAGGCGTCACAGTCCTCAGCCAGTCCGCTGAATCCTGGTCTAAGCAGTCTATCAGGAGGTATCCGACCCTAAAGTGGATACCTCTGAAGGCGACTGCTGAGTCCCATTCAGACGTGACTACATCGTCCATTATGGCCTCCTCCAGCTCGGCAAGCTCTTCGTTGCTCAGGTAGACCTGCGGGTAGTCCTCAGGTATGAGGTGCCCGTGAGAGGAGCCGTGGAAGTGGAGGGTGGCTGCTTCTCACCCTTGTCACCCGCCTTCGACACGCTGGGTGCGCCAGCAGATGCCTTAGGGGGGGTCTCCTCGTCGCCGCCGCCTTCGATGTGGTTGGCTCATCAGGCCTTGGTGGACGGGGGTGGGGTGCCGCTGCCTCTTTGATGCCCTCGGACTTGGCCCTCTTCGGGGTGTCCATCGGAGGGGTGAGGGTGCTATTTGCCCGCTTGCTGGCAGGGGCAACATTTTGTGCCACTGGTCGTGGCTCCTTCGCCTTCTTCAGAGCTTCAACAGGTGTCATGCCCTGTTGAAGGTACCTGAGGTACCATTTGACCTTGGACCCCGACAGGCCTTTCCTGTAGGGGTCGCCAAGGCCTCCTGGTTGCCCTCTGGCTGGAAGGACATCTGCCTTATTGGCGGGCTTGATCTTCGGTACAGCCGCGGGGGGTGGGCAAGCCGGCCGGGATGGTCCTGCCGGTAGCCCACGTTCCCGAACTGGAACAGTCGATCTTTGTGGGGGTTGTCCCACATTCTGCGTCCGCGACGCACTCCTGATGGAAGCTGCGCTCCTGGGTGGGGCTGGTCCCACCTGGGGTCGCACTCCGTCAAGGAGTCTTTCTTCAAGGAGCCTTGCGGCACTTGAGGCAGGGATATCCTGCGGTAGTTTATTGGTATTAATCTTCTTCATGATCAAATCCCACGAGTTGCGGAGAATGTATGGTCCGCCCGGGCAGAGATCCGCCATACCCGGGTAAGGCGCAGTTAGGACAGGCGGTCGCCACTTGCCTGAACCCTCCGTGAGAGACTGGGCTATTTGTTAATCCGGGCCCCCAGCCAGGCTGACTATCGGCACGGGTCGGATGACACCTTAGTCCGGCCCGGAGTGAGATTGTGTGGGGAGGGGAGTTGATAGGTATTCGTGAGGGAAGAGGAGTGTGTGAGGCTATACTTTCGAAGACGGCCAAACAAACGTCTCATCAGTACACCGACTCCGGTGTACCCGCTGTTTGTCCGGGGTTGCTTATTAGCTTTCGCCTATTCGCAACTAACCTTATAGAAGGCCGTTCGCTATCCGCAACCTGCGACCCGCCTGGCGGCCCCAGCTAAGCCCCCTCTTGAACATCCCACTAGTTCTCGAGGACCAAGGTTATAGCTGTATTAAAAATATGGGTTATATATGTCAAGATTTTGGGAGAGAATTCTCAAAAATTTAGGGCTTAGGTCATCAAGTCCCACGGCGTTTGATTTAATCCTGCAGATGCCTGATAATACTTCGCTTGGGCTGACACATGTAAAATTAAATCTTGTATCACAAATATGAGTTGGGGGATAATTCAGATATATATTTTCGGTTGCTTCAGGTACATTTATGTAGGGTTTGTTTATTTGTTAAAGGTTATTGAAATTATTGATTTTATTTAAAGACAATATTTAAAAATGATTAAACTTAAAATAGATCGTCGTCGCGTCGTTCTCTCGGCCAGATCTCGTCGAATACTTCCTTCTTGCTTGGGTTTGGTCTCGTCGTGTTCATCTTCTCGTCGTAGTGATCCTCGTCTCCTTTTGGATCTTTGGCTCTTCTTTTGTCGTCTCGATGTCGTCTTTTTGCAATGCGTCGTTTTGGCAATCTGCCTCGTCGTAAGTATTTGTCTTGTTGTCTAGAGGTTATTAGGAAAATCACTCCCACATTCGGCCATTCTGATTAAACATTCGCCTCGAATGTTTCGTCGTCGTCTTCGTGGGTGGGCCACGGCTTAAGAAATTCGGCACAAGTTGAGGAAATCTTTGGACCATCTGAGTTACCGATTTGTTGGACATCGTAAGCATTGTTGTGTTTAACTTTTGTAATTTTGTAAGGACCCAAAAACTTCGGCTTTAATTTGAGACCTCCTCCAAATTGTGTACGTTTTATGGCTACGATATCATCAACGTTATATACCCTTGCTGGTTTGCGTCGCAAGTTATACGTCTTCTTGTTTTCGGATTGGAGCTTCATAATCTGGTTTTTGGCTTTCGTTCGAAGATCGTTTCGCATGTCCTGAAAGAAAACTAAAGATTCTTTATTTATTAGTTCGCGAAGCTGCTGGTCATCTTTGTTTTTCATTTTGACTCCAATTAGAAGCTCAAAAGGTGTAGTGTCGATGCTTCTGGAATATGTGGAGTTGATAGCTTGCTGAACGCGATCAACATGTCTATACCATTTCGTGGGATCCTGCACACTGAGTTTTGACAGAACTGGAATAATTATGGCATTTAGTCTTTCGACTTGTCCGTTAACTCTTGGTAGACCTGTCGTTGTTTTAACTGCCTTTATGTTTTCGTCGTCACAGTATTGTAGGAAGTCTTGGGCGGTGAAAGCTGATCCCCGATCAGATATGATGCAAGCTGGGTTGCCAAACACATTACTTTGACCTCGTAGTTTTGTAATGACTTCGCTGGCAGTCGTTGACTTCGTAGGATAAAGCCAGCAAAACTTCAAAAATGAGTCGATAACGGCGAGTATGTGTTTGTAATTCTTGCTTGTAGAGTCTAATGGACCTAAGAAGTCAACGTGGTAGGTGTGCAACGGGAAATCTTCTTTCTGCAATGGATGAAGCCAGCCTTCTTGCTTTCCACGTTTGCGGTTGCTTAAAATACATGGAATGCAACAGTCGATGTACTTCTGAATTTTGTCGTCGATATTTTGATTAAAATATTCCTTGCAGATCAACTCTTTCGTCTTTTTGATGGCAAAGTGTCCTCTGTCATGTGCTTTGCTAATGATTTGTCTCTGCATGTCTTTTGGAACAACAATTAATTCTGAGTCGTCGACTAATCTGTACAAAATACCTGACATTAGGAAATAGTCTTTATAGGGTGAATTAGAATCTTCGATGATTTTACAGATTGCTTTCAGGTGTTCATCCCGTTCTTGAGCCTGTTTGAAGCCAAGGGCTATGGAGTCGTCTACTATGGTCATTATGGGATACCTAGAGAGCGCATCGACGTGTTTCATACGTGAGCCTGAACGGTGTTTTACTTTATAGTCGTACTCTTGTAACAAAAGCACCCAACGTACAACTCTGGTACACAGACTTTGTTTTTCTAGCGTCTTAGTAAATGCATTGCAGTCGGTGATTATCTTAAATGGAATGCCAAGGAGATAAACTCTAAACTTTGTTATAGCTTCGATAATCGCAAGCACCTCTAACTCGTAGCTTGAATATTTACGCTGAGTATCTGTAGTTTTTCTGCTCATGAAATAGACCGGGTGAAATTGGCCGTCATCAGGTGATTTTTGCAAAAGCACGGCGCCAAAGCCATCTATGGACGAATCTGTGTGTACTTCGGTTTCATACTTCGGGTTATAAATAGCCAAAACAGGGATAGAAGTCAAGTATTTCTTCAAGGATTCTATTGCTATCTCTTCTTCAGGACCAATCACGAACTGAACTTTGTTCTTGGTCAGATCTGTCAAGGGTTTCGAAATGATAGCATAGTTCTGGATGAATTTTCTGAAGTATCCTGTGAGTCCTAGAAAACTTTCTAACTGCTTGAGATTTTGTGGAGTCTTGAATTTTGAAACGGCATCGATCTTCTGAGGCGTCGGAGAAATAGTTTTATTCTCGATGATGTGACCTAAAAACTGGATACGAGTCTGTAGGAAATGACATTTCTTCAAGTTAAGTTTAAGTCCATATTCACTGCAAGTTTCTATAACTTCTCTGAGATTAGTCACAGCCTCCTTTTCGACTTTTGCTGGGATAATTATATCGTCTACGTAAGGTAAAGCGATTCATCTGCGTGAAAGATTTCGAAAAATTGCATTTATGTGTCTCTGAAACACTCCAGGTGAGTTCGATAAGCCAAAAGGAACCTTTAGAAATTGGTATTGCCCGCTCTGCGTCACGAATGAGGTGTACTTCCTACTGGATTCGGCTACTGGCACATGAAAAAAGCCATTCTTTAAATCAATCGTGCTGAATACCAGGGCTTCTTGCAAGCGGTCGAGCTGGTCGTCAATCAGGGGCAATGGAAAATGATCTTTTACTATTACCTTGTTAACACGTCTGAAGTCCACACAGAGTCGTTGAGAGCCATCGTTTTTCTTAGCAAGTACAACCGGGCTTGTAAATTCGGAGTCGGATTCCTCGATAATACCATTTGTCAGCCACTGCTCAATTTGGTCGTCGATAACGTTTGTTTCAGCGAAAGCGAATCTGCGAGGTCGCGAAAAGATTGGTGTTTCGTCGTTCAAGATGATTTTCATTTCAATGTTCGTTGATTTCGATTTTTGCGGATTATAGTTTTTTATGATTTCATGCACATCTTTCTTTGCATTCTCACTAGCTGATTTGTTTATATCAAGTTCATCACTATCATTCACCGTGTCAATTTTCATTAGGTTTGATTCGAATTTTTCTTCGCACAAATTATTTAAATTTCGCACACGCAAACCACTTGGACCAAACGATAATTCTGCTTGGAAGCAAAGCTCTTCTCCGATAATCATACGAGTGTCCATACAATCAAGCGGAACTATAAAGAAGTTCAATTCGTATACGCTTTTGTCAATACACACTGCTTGCTTACATTGTCCAACCGGCTTGATCTTATTGGCATTGCGATTTTTTCCAAATCCAACTAGAAAGACACTGCACTCTTTAAGCTTCGGTAAATCAAGGTCAGTATACAAATCTTCGCGCAAAATATTAAATTTACTGCCTGTGTCAAACAGGGCAATGCAGTTTTGGTTTTTAATCGAAACAACTTTGCTTGTCATGCTAACTTGCTCACTTAACACTCGCGCGTTCGACTTGCTTTCTTCAACTGCTTTGTCTGCTTGCGGACAGTTTCGGGAGATGTGGCCAAATTTGTTGCATTTGAAACATTTTCTTCCTTTCTCTTTGTTGTTGTAGCCACTAGAAACGTGTCCCTTCTCGCCACAGTTGTAGCATACGACTTCTTTTTTGCCACCTTTTGAACTGACGTGCACTGCTTGAGCTTTCTTTTCCTTAACACTGCTTGATTTTGCATTCATTGTTTGGTAGTCCTTCAGCTTGTACTTAAATTCGTTAAGGTTTTTGGCACCATACAAAATTGATTTGTTCAAAGAGAGTTCGTCTATTCCATCGATCACATATTGGATGAGAGCTTCTTCTTCAACATTTCCTCGCGATGCAATATCTTTCATCCGGTAAAAATATTCTTGCACATTTTCGTTTACACGGCGTTTGCTCTCTCCCAGTTGCATGTGTATTTGCTTGCTACTCACTCTTGATCTGAACTCGGACAGTAAAGAGTTTTTTAATGCATTCCACGAATTCAACCTTTTTTCGCTCAACACAAACAACTTTGCGACACCTTTTAACAATTTCTTGGCGAAAATAAGTTTTTGTAGTTCGTTCCAGCCCATTAGTACAGCTTGATCCTCAAAATCAGAAATCCATATTTCCACTGGAATTTCATCACTTCCGTCAAATTCTTTTATGAAGTCTTCTATTTCACGAAAATTTATTGAGAAACGCGGCATCTCGTTGTCCTGCGAATTTTTCTTTTGCTCTCTTTCATTTGCCCGATTTGTTGCTGCCTCACTTCGGATTTCGTCTATGCTCTCGAATTCTTCGTTGTCTTCCATGTCTCCACCAGATTCCTCACTTCCTGAATCTTTCGATTCGTTACCAGCGAGAAGTTGGCCAAAACGTAGGTTGCGAAAAATATGCAGCTGCGCGTTTTCTTCGTCGTGGCTTATGCCTAAAACTACACATATTGAAATTAAATCTTTTTCAGTTAATTTTGCTTGTATGTATACACATTTTGCTTTATACACTTCGTCATTTTCATCATACTGAAAACCAGCGAATTCTCGTAGTCGTTTGCGGTTATTTCTGTCTCCTTCATCCTCAAAGATGAATTTATGCAACGCGCAAATGCTTCCCTTTGATGCACTTTTTAAGTTATTGGAAATTAAATTATTTAAACACGCCATTTTTAAGAGAAAAAATTTGGGTTTTCACTGAGTCTGTTTTCCACGTCGTACAAGTTCTCTTTTTTCACTTTTCTCGAGTCTATCCCGGACGAGCCCCCAAATGTAGGGTTTGTTTATTTGTTAAAGGTTATTGAAATTATTGATTTTATTTAAAGACAATACAGTAGAATCCGCTTATAGTGACTTTCAAGGGACCGACGAGTTTTCGTCGTTATACCCGGAAGACGCACTAAGCAAAAGGATATAAGTGTATAAGTCTGTCTGGGGACCAATCAAGCCATCGAGTTTTCGTCGCAATACCCGGACGGACACTATAAGCGGAGTCGTTATAACAGGATTCTACTGTATTTAAAAATGATTAAACTTAAAATAGATCGTCGTCGCGTCGTTCTCTCGGCCAGATCTCGTCGAATACTTCCTTCTTGCTTGGGTTTGGTCTCGTCGTGTTCATCTTCTCGTCGTAGTGATCCTCGTCTCCTTTTGGATCTTTGGCTCTTCTTTTGTCGTCTCGATGTCGTCTTTTTGCAATGCGTCGTTTTGGCAATCTGCCTCGTCGTAAGTATTTGTCTTGTTGTCTAGAGGTTATTAGGAAAATCACTCCCACATTTATCCTTAGGAACTTATTGTTTAACTCCTCCACATTAATATTTTCTATTATTGCACGCTTCTGTTTTCCTATACCTAAACTTTTAAGACGATTCCATGTCTGCTTAGTGTTCACTGCGTTATCAAATTTACTACTTAAATAGTTGCTCTTGGCCGAACTAATAAGTTTAGTGACTATCTTCCTTAATTTAGCAAAGACGTTGTAATGAGAGTCAGTTTTATATCTCTTCCATTTATGAAATGCCTTATTTCGTTTTGCTATTGCCATCCTAATATCAATATTGAACCATGGGTTTTCCTTCAGTCTTACTTTTTTCTTTTTAAGTGGTACGTGTCTGTTATATAGGTAGTTGATGTTCGTTTCTAGCTGTTGAATTTGACAGTCTATTGACGTTAAGCAAAAAATATAGTTCCAGTTTATTAAGTCAAAATCATGGGCAAGGCCGTTGTAATCTATATTTCTAAAGTCACGGAATTCTATGCAATGGTCAGTGTAGTCTGGGTAGGTATTATAAGTCAGGAAAATGAGGTCATGTTTAGAGTAGGCTGGTGCTGCCAATTGGTCATATTTTAAAATTTTCTCAAGATTGTTAACGAAGAACAAATCAATGAGCGTATTTGTCGAATTTGTAAAATGTGTAGGATTTGTAGAATTGACAAGCGCTAGTCCTATCGATTTCATATTACCTAAGAGTCGATTGTCTTTCAACATGTCACAGTTAAGGTCACCAGTCAGAATGATGTCAGTAAAATCAGAGGCAAATGTCGATATAAGGTCTATCAAATGAGAAAAGTCAATATTATTGTTAGGTCGGTATATACAGCCTATTAATATTTTACTATTATCTGGTGCATTCTTAATTCGAAGGAAAATGTACTCCATTGGACTATCAGGGGGCTTTGGCAATGTACAGACACATTAAGTTTTTTGTTTACATATATTGCAACACCTCCACCACGACTAGGACGATCCACTCGAAACACATTATAACCATCACAATATATTAATACGCTACATAGATTAGGTAAAAACCATGTCTCAGACACACATATAATATCGACATTAGAGTTAACAAACATAAATCTAAATTCATCTATTTTTCTCTTTAGGCTTTGTGCATTTATATGGCATACGTGTAGGCCAGGCTTTCGACTAGCAAGTATACGAACTAAAGTTTCACTGTTCGCATTGGATTTTGCGTTAGCTGAAGTCATATTGGGTAGTTATAAATCCTGTTAAATATTTGTTAGTGTACAGCATAATGAACATTTTTAGATAATAATATAAGCTTAATAAAATAGAAAAAGAGTTAACACGAGTGTGATTAAGGAAAATAAAAATAAAAAGGGAGAAATTGTGTTCGTTGATTAAAGAATAGTAGTTACTATTAAGAGCGAAAAGAGTGAGTGCTACTGTTTATGGGATCTCTTTTCTTCCAAGCTAAAAGTTCTTGGTAGCTTTCAATTGCAAAGATCTTACTGGTTTCATGCTCTTTAATGTGCACCGCTCCCCTCCGCGCAAAAACTGCAACAAGCTGCTTATTCTTTTTCATGCGCATGGCCTCTTTGAAAGCCTCGTACGCACCTTTCGGAAGCTGCTCATTAATATAAACTACAGCAGGAGAGTCAATGCCGAAGTGCTTTAGAGTCAGCTGCTGCTTAGTTTCTCTTCGGTATGCCGCCGTTGCTCTTAGAATGCACATTGGGCGGAAACGCCGATTTTTTGGCATAAATTCCAATTTTAGAGATACTGGGCTCAAATTTTGCATATAAACTATTTTTGTCGAATTTCGTATTTTGTTGTTTTTGGTATTTGACCACGCCTATGCCCGCCGCCCACATCAACAGTGGACCATATGTCCATTTTTACTTACTTTTTTCATAAACTAAAGTTTTTAATAAATAGAACTACAACTTTTACTAAATATGCTTCCATTAGTTATTAAATTTAATATTTTTAACATTTTTTTTTTTTTTAATTCCATATTTATTTCTAACAAAAATTTTTTTTATAATTCTACATCTAAATCAAAATCAAACATATTTTTAAATTCAAAATCGTATTCCATATTGCCTTCTTCGTCAAATGTCGGTGATTCCAAGAGCTCAATAACTTTTTTCGGTAGAGCTTGTATCCTGGATTTTCTATGTAAAGAGATTCCGGATAGATACGGATCAGAAGAATCCAGAGCTCTGTGGAAAACGTCTGTCAAGTTATTTATCCTACTGTTTTTTCTCGCATGAAATAGTCTATCACGCTTATAATGCTTATTACGCGCCTCAGAAGCATTTTCTCCCAAGCAACCGACAGGAAGTACCGAACATATAATAATATCCGCGCCGTGAACTAAGAGCTTGTGAACGGTAGCGGTCGTCGGATACCATGGATATTTATTTAGGTGTAAGATAAGGGTTTCTTCACAGAATTTCTTAAACTTAATGGCATTAGTTTTAAATTCGCAGGAAATGACAATTAAAATTGTTTGAAGATTTGTTAATAACGTTTCATCTACATCTAGAATTGATGCTAATAATGGCACATTTGAAAATGCTCTTCGCGCCGTGTTGCCGTCATTAGAATTTCCAGAGCCGTTTGGACTGGGTTTGTTTATATGTAGTCCCATTTCCGTCCATAATCTCTTCTCAATTATTTTTTTTCTTGCCAACATCTTGTCCTTATCAGAATCATTATTTACTCGCCATTTTTGAAGACCCACTCGGTATGATATATTCAAAACGAACTCAAATAATCGAATCCATGCGTGTAGAGGACTAACTCCGAACTGCAAGGCATCCGGGTTTGGTTCAAAAACCTTACTGTTAATATCAGTTATTTTAGAAAGTCCTTTGGGCCTGCTCCACAAATCGGACATGATTGGGTGGACCTTGTCCCCGTTAAAGTATTCAAAACTTTGCCATCTATAAGCGTCATGCGTAAGTCGTATGAAACTTCCACTTTAAGAGGGGCTTCTTCATATAAAAATGTTTTTAAATTGGCTATTTGTAAATCCAAACTATTTTTTGAGTTTAAAATATGTTCTCGACTTTCCTTAGTGAATTCAATCTTTAATGGCCTGCAATACCTGACGGACTGTGGGTTTCGATTTCTCCAGATAATTCGTCCCATTTGATCAGTCATTTCAAGAGGAATTATTGTCGTCACAAATAAAGATTGGTCAAGGCTTTTAGGTTCTACTTCATTAAATCGTTGCTTGTAAATACTTTGTCCTGTCGAACCATCAAATCCATAGCTTACGGTTAACTTCAGTTTATTTATATTAGAAAATTGTTCAAAGACCGGGGTTTGAAATAAAATAATTCTTGAAACAGTATGGTCTAACAAGTTCTGCAACGGCACTTCAGCAACAGTTTCTGATACTTGTATTGCAAGTGGCCTGCTCTTGTTTTTAGCTTCCTTGACCTTTTCATAGCTAGGAAAAATATTGCAATTTTTTTTATATTCATTAATCTAATGTTAATATATTGTTGCTTTGAGAAGGAGTTCTCAATAAGGAATGCCAACGCCTCATCTGCTGACAGTAAAATTGGTGTAGAACTCTTCGAATGACATTCATTTGCATTCAATTTTGTCTTTAAAATCCTGGACGTTTCCTTATCTCCGGACTTCTTTGCTGACATGGCAGCTGCATGTATAAGAATGTCTTTTGAATTTTCCTTCGAAAGTTTTGAAGCCAACATTCTTTTCAAACGAGCTCCTCCTTCTTCGAAAGCTAATTGGGGTCTTCCCCTCTGTTTTGTGGCATGATCCTCCTTGGGCAGAAATGATATTTCTGCCGCTAGCCAGCTTTTATTTGCCTCCTTAAAACGTTCCATATGCCTATTACTTTTAATTAATAGCTTTTTAACATGGGCAACAAAATTTTGCAATTGTTTCTTTATGCCATTTTAAGCGTCGGTAGATAAGCAATTTTTGTTTATTTTATCGCATAGCCAATCAAAAGTAGCGTCAATACTGCGTTCCCTGCCCAGCCACACATCCAACAAATCGGATCGACGAATGTTGAGTTGTCCTAAAACTATTCAAATATTTTTAATTTGCGCAAGTATGCGCAAAAGGTGTTAACTTTATTTCAATATACATAGAATAACACATTCAACCTCATTTGCAGTTCACGTAATACGACGTAATATCATTAGTTCTAGTCCACGAAACACAAGCATTTTGGGGTTAGGTTCCATATAAAACATGTATATATAAATCAACTAAATATAACATAACACAAACACATACATAATTTTGAAACTTTTAACAGTATTCTACATACCTTGATGTCTATTTTCCATACTTAAGATTCAAAATATGCACTGTGCTTTAATAATTATAAATAAACAAACGTTGGCCACGTGAAAGAGAAAAAGTTTGGAACACATAACCTAGAACAATCAGCTGACTTTAAATGGCTACCAAAAAGCCACGGATGGCAATAAAAATATTTTAAAAATATTTTTGTAATGGGGCAACATTTTTTTAACGGAATAAAAAAAAAAGGGGAAATTAAACAAAATAATTTTGGACTTTATGCCAAAAAATCGGCGTTTCCGCCCAATGTGGAATGGCTGCCTTGTCTCCAACGCGTTCCAGTTTAACCATGATCGCTGTGTCGACCACAGTAGTTGTCGCGTTTCGCCGTGTTGTTCTATAAATTTTGCTTCTCGCACATTGTCAGCTAGTGAGCAAAAGTGGGCTCCCATAGAAAAGGAACTTTTAGCAATAGTGTTTGCTTGTGAAAAATTTCATTTTTTTCTATATGGAAGACAATTTACTGTTCACTCTGATCATAAGCCATTAGAAGGATTAGCAAAGAAAGATATTGATGACGTAACCCCACGATTACAGAGGATGTTTGTTTTTCTTTTGCGTTATACGGGCATCAATATTGTCGGGGGCCTCATAGCCTAGCAGTTAGTGTACTAGCTCGCTAAGCGTGAGGTCGTGGGTTCAATCCCCACTCATGACTCGCTTATGACCTCGTACTTTTGATTCTTTGATGCGTGAGCTGGAGCAATTGGAAAAATTCTTTGGAAATTTTTCAGTTTGCAACAGCGCACGTGCCAAAGATTCGAAAGCGGCACGCCCAGTGGCCGATAAGGTGGCAGCCCCACCAATGGGATAAGTCGCATACGGCCAATCACCGGATCGATCGAAAACACAAACGATTACCGAAAACGAAGCAAGCGAAATGAATCACACCCCCCCAACCCGATGACGACCATCCGCATATCGAAACGGACACGAATTGGACAATGGAACGTGAGGACTCTAATGGAACCATCCAGACTGGCGCAGTTTGAACTGGAGATGGACAAATTGCAGATCTCAATTGCTGGCATTAGTGAGATGAGATGGAAAGGAAGTGGAGCAACAACAACATCAAATGGCAATTCAGTGTTGCATAGCGGAAACAATGATGGCGGCAGGAACGGAGTAGGGATTTATGTGTCCAAAAGATACAAACAGACACTAATCTCCTGGAACCCGATATCCGATAGAATCATCATGGCCAGATTCCGATGCAGCGCTAGACACATCACCATCGTGCAATGCTATGCCCCGACGGAAGACGCCAGCGATGACATCAAAGACGACTTTTACAACTCCCTCACATCCACACTCACAAGGATCCAAAGAGGCGACATCAAAATTCTCATGGGTGACTTCAACGCTAAGATCGGCCCCAACAACACCGGACTGGAACCAGTCATGGGTCGGCACGGCGTTGGCTCACGTAGCAATAATGGAGATAGGCTGATCGACTTAGGCCAGACATCCCAAATGGTCATTGGAGGCACTGTGTTCCCACATAAGGAGGTACATAAATACACATGGACGTCCCCAAATGGTCTCTCAAGAAACCAGATAGACCATATCTGCATAAGCAAAAAATGGAGGAGCTCGATGAAGGATGTACGCAACAAGAGAGGCGCGTCAATTGACAGTGACCACGAATTAGTAGTCGGAGAGCTCTCAATCAAGCTCAGACGAAAACGCACTGTCAATAGAACCACAAACAGACCACCACCACTAAACGTACATCGTCTTGGCGACCCCACCCTATCCGCCAGAATGGCAACAACGCTACGAGAACAACTGATGCCACTACAACCAACGCACCCATGGGAACAAACATGCAGATCACTGAGGAACACCGCTGAGGAGTTGCTCGGCACCAGGCAACCAAGGCGCATCGACTGGATATCAACTGAGACATGGAACCTTATCAACAGACGGAATAACCTCAAGCAAAGAGCTGACCACGACTGTAGAGCACGCGCGGAACACAGTGAGCTATGCAGGATGGTGAAGAAATCAGCCAGAAACGACAAGAGAGCCCTATTGAACAGACTCGCAGATAGTGCGGAAAGTGCAGCCAATGCCAACAACATGCGCTTGCTGTATCAAATTATTGGGAAATTATCCGGATGTCACCAAATAAGGCAAACCCAGCCAGTGCGAGATTCCGACGGTGCACTTCTCACGGACGACGATGCCCAAATCCAGAGATGGCGACGACACTTCATGGAAATTAGCTACACTGAACACCCAAGCAGCCCACATGAGGAAGAACCCAGAAGTATCGAGCCCAACACCACCAACACCAGGATCTCGCCCACGCCTCCCACTGTGAGAGAAATACGAGATGCGATCAGGAAATTGAAGAGCAACAAAGCAGCCGGAGATGACGGTATACCCGCCGAACTTCTCCAGACTGACTCTCAACTAATAGCCGAAACACTGCATCCGCACTTCTAAGCAATATGGGATAACGAGCGAGTTCCTAAAGCCTGGAAAAAAGGGATCATTATCAAATTACCTAAGAAAGGAGACCTCAGTGACTGCAACAATTGGCGAGGAATTACCTTACTGAACACAAGTTATAAGATCTTAGCTACCCTGCTGAACGAGCGCCTGATGGACAAGATTGAGCCAACACTTCGGGATGAACAAGGAGGATTTAGACCACACAGGAGCTGCGTAGACCAAGCCAACACCCTACGCGTAATAACCGAACAAGCTGTGGAATGGCGTTCGCCGCTGTACCTCCTGTTCATCGACTTCCAGAAGGCCTTCGACTCAGTAGACAGAGTGGCGATATGGCGGGCACTTGCAAGGAAGGGAGTGCCAACAAACATCATAAACATAGTGAAAGCTATGTACGATGATGCGGACTTGGCGGTACTGCACAACGGAAAAATTAGTGCACCCTTCCAGACAAACATTGGCCTCAAGCAAGGTTGCCCCCTATCGCCGCTCCTGTTCAACCTGGTAATAGATGAAATCATGAGAAAAGTGAGCAAGTCCAGACGCGGGATCATATGGAGCTTCACCCGACACCTGGAAGACCTGGACTACGCAGACGACATTTGCCTCATGTCTCATAGACTCACGGATATCCAAGCCAAAGCAGATGACCTCGAAAGTCGAGCAAAATCAGTGGGTCTAAACATCAATGCCGCCAAAACAAAAGCAATGCGAGTCAACAACACCAATCAAGGCAACATCACCATTAGCGGCAAAAGCGTTGACTTCGTCGATAGCTTTGTCTACCTTGGCACCCTAATAACAGGGAATGGAGGAGCCGAGCAAGATATGGAGAACCGACTAAGCAAAGCTAGATCGGCATTTGGAAGATTGCACCGCATCTGGAGAAACACGCAGTTAAATAGAAGATCTAAACTGCGAATCTTCAATGCGTGTGTCAAATCAGTACTGTTGTACGGCTCAGAAACGTGGCTGACCTCCCAACGAATGTTGATGAAACTACAAGCATTCGTCAACAAATGCCTCAGAATTATATGCGGCATATTCTGGCCTGCCAGAATAAACAACAATGATCTGTGGCATGACACAGGAGAGGTCCCCATCCACCAACAAATAAGGAAGAAAAAATGGAACTGGATTGGCCACGCTCTTAGGAAAAACCACGACAGCATCACTAGGACAGCGCTAGATTGGAACCCACAGGGAAGTAGGAGAGTGGGACGCCCCAAGCTGACCTGGCGCCGGACAACACTACAGGACATGTCCCGGATAAACACCTCCTGGGACTCCATAAAACAGACAGCGCCGAACAGAGTCCGATGGAGATCGCTTGTAGAAGCCCTAAGCTCCCAAGAGGAGTAACAAGGAAAAAAAAAAAAAAAAAAAAAAAAAAATATTGTTTATAAGCCTAGGAAGGAGCAACTGGTGGCAGATTGTCTTTCAAGAGCACCATTGGAGTCAGCTGAAGTAAGCTTAACAGCTGAGGATTTGTCAATTATGATTCACAGTATAATTCGGAATGCTTGTCAATGTAAAGAGAACTGGGAAATATATCAAAAAAAGCTTAAAGAAGATCAGTTCCTTAGCCGAATTGTTCAGTATGTCGAAAATGGTTGGCCTGTGTATCATAAGTTAGACGAAAGAAGCCAGATATTTCATAAATTTAAAGATGAAATGCATTATGAAAATGGATTATTGTTCAAAAATCACAAACTGGTAGTACCATCGTCCTTGCAGCCAATCATAGCCAAACTTTTGCATGGTCCTCATGTAGGAATTGAAAAAACAATCGCGCGTGGCAGGCAACAATTTTTTTGGCCAGGGATGACAACAGACCTAACAGAATTGGTTAAGGGATGTACAGTTTGCGAAAAGTTTACCAGGAACAATCAAAAAGAACCATTAAGGCAATCAGACGTCAATGGGACGTCAAATCAAAACACGATTACCTATTTGTAATTCGATACTGCATAGAAATAATATACCGGAATCGCAAATACAAGAGAAGTTAGTTATTAAACAAGAAAAAAAGAAAATTTATTTTGATAAAAATGCAAAAACATTACCAATATTAGAAATAAATGATGAAGTAAAATTTAAGAAAAACTCAAAAGAATGGTGCTATGGAATCGTAATTAAACGCCATAATGATAGATCTTATATTATTAGAGAGCCCTCTGCAAAGCATTTTAGAAGAAACAGAAAATATATTGTAAAAATGTTTGAAAATACAAACAAAAATAATTTAAATAAAAAAGAAAATGTTAATGAAGTCGCTCCACCTAATTGTATATTTGATAATATTCCCAAGGAATTTTTTAATAATCTAAACGTACTTAAAGAAACAGAGATTACAGAAACGCTCAGAGAAACTATTGGGTTGGCAAGAAAGTTTTTGTTTTCGTTTTTTTTAGTAATCGTTTTTAATCTAATTTATTTACTACTAATCGAGCACCAGGGTCACACTTTTTAGTATCGTTTTAAATCTTATTGTCTAAGGTACTATCGACGAAAATTTGGTAATTATTCGATAACATTTGTGGAAGCTATAGCAAATTAAACATGGAGGACCAATGTGAGCATTTTCGGCAAATTTTGCTTATTTACTTCCGAAAAGGAAAAAAAGCGGTCGAAGCTCGCGAAAAATTGTGCGAAGTGTATGGTAAAGATGCCATGAGTGATCGCCAACGTCAGCGCTGGTTTGCCAAATTCAGGCTTGGAGATTTTGGAGTTAAAGACGCCCCACGTTCTGGTCGACCATCGGCTGTTTTTGACGAACAAATTCAGGCTTTGTTGGATGAAAATCGGCGTTATTCAACGCGGGAGATGTCAGAGAAGCTCAAAGTGTCGCATACCACGGTTGAAAACCATTTGAAGAAACTTGGCTACGTAGGCAAGCTCGATAACTTAAAGAAAATTCACCTAACTAAGCGAATCAACATCTGCTATTCTCTGCTTGAACGGATTAAAAACGATCCTTTTTTGAAGCGGATCATTACTGCGACGAAAAGTGGGTTGTTAACAATAATGTCCAAGGAAAAAGATCATGGAGCAAGAAAGATGAGCCAGCCCAAGCCACATCAAAGGCCGATATCCATCAGAGGAAAGTTATGCTGTCTGTTTGGTGGAATTGGAAGGGTGTAGTGCACTTTGAGCTGCTGGGACGGAATGAAACCATCAATTCAGATGTGTACTGTCGCCAGCTATTTAATTTGGCGGAAAAAATTAAAGAAAAGGAGCCGGCACTAGCTAATCGCAAGGGTATAGTCTTTCACCATGACAACGCTAGGCCCCACACATCTTTGGTCACTCGGCAAAAATTAACGGAGCTGAATTGGGAAGTGCTACTACATCCACCTTATAGTCCGGACTTAGCACCTTCAGATTACCATTTGTTTCGCTTTCTTCAAAACTCTTTGAATGGTAAAAACTTTGATTCAGATGAGGCTGTCGAAAACCACTTGTCTCGATTCTTTGCTGGAAAAGACCAAAAGTTCTTCGAGCGCGGAATTATGCAGCTGCCCGAGAGATGGTCATTAGCGACATAACTTTCTTGCCAACCCAATAGATGTATTATCCGGCCGCCGGTTTTCAACCAGCAAAGCCTAAATTTGTCCGTCAAAAACGGCCGATGGTCGACCAGAGCGTGGGGCGTCTTTAACTTCAAAATCTCCAAGCCTGAATTTGGCAAACCAGCGCTGACATCGGCTATCACTCATGGCATCTTTACCATACACTTCGCACAATTTTTCGCGAGCTTCGACCGCTTTTTTTCCTTTTTGGTTGTTCACTTTGATCCTCCATGTTTAATTTGCTATAGCTTCCACAAATGTTATCGAATAATTACCAATTAGTACCTAAGACAATAAGCTTTAAAACGATACTAAAAAGTGTGACCCTGGTGCTCGATTAGTCGTAAATAAATTAGATTAAAAACGATTACTAAAAAAAACGACATGACTTTCTTGCCAACCCAAAATAATTAGTCTTAAGTGATCTACCAATAAAGCAACATTTCGTACATAAAACAATTACTGAAAAGGCTCGTGCCATGGTAAATGGTGCAAAGTTAGATAAATATTTTTGGGGTTAAACTGTGTTGACAGCAACATATAAGTTAACACCGGCCAAGCGCCCCCTTCTCCTCATCGCCTCTCGACCCGGATACCAGACACTACGACTTCCCTCAACCAACTTGACGACCAGCAGAGACGCAGCAGAGACCAAACGACAGCGGCAGAACGACAGTGTAACGACAGAACGCCAGAATTGCAACGGCAGTAACGTGAGAATGGAGGAGGAGTGACCGCCGCTAGCTGCCTCAACAATAGCTGCCGCTACCCCTTCCAATCGCCGCGGCTAATCGAATATCATCCGAAGTTTAGCAACACGTCAGCCCAAATATCCGGAAGCGCTGCTATCAGCAGCGCGACAATGGAAGGGCACTGACCGATCGCTAGCTGTCTCAACCATACCCCAGCCCACAAACGGAAATACAACGCTAGCACCTGGAGTATGGCAACACTTTGGCCCAGAACCGCTGTTGTCAGCATCGGATTGCGGCAACCGCTCTGCCAGCTTATGCAGTCAACAAGCCACGCTAATTATATTTTAAGATCACTTCTATTTGTACCCCCGAAGCAGCAAGTTGACGATTGGTGCACGAATAAACGATTTATAACGTTAAAGCTCATATTGTTTAATTAAAACTCATACAACAAAAATTCAAGACATAGAAGGAAGGACGAAGGGAGCAAGGACCACAAGGATGCAGATAACGCTCATTAGGTAATATTCAGGGGAATACTTCCCCTACTGGTCATGTCAGGCCATAACTACTGGTCATGTCTGGCCATAACTGGCGCCCGAGCAGATTTTACTTTCTCTCGAAAGTGGGACCCAAGAACCACCCGACAAACAAAAAGGAAAGAAAAAAATTGTGAAAATTTCGTTAATAATTAAAAAGTAAAATATTTTAATAAAAAGCGTTGTGCGTGTGCGTGTGGAAAATGTAAATGGAAGTATAAAAATTTGTTGTGAACCACAATTACCCGCTGCGGTGAGGATGCTGCCATTTAGAGCTGGCATTCCCCACGGGCGCAAAAAAAATTGTGAATAACTTAGTACCTGCCGCGGCGATCTGCCCACGTATCCTGTGACGCAGCATATTCGCGGGCACAAGACACTAAGTAATATTAAGAAAAAGAAGCGATAATGCGCTGTGGCGATAAGTCCACACCATTGGGTAGCTTATTCGCGAGTGTAAAAATTGCAATTCTAATTAAATAAACACGGATAAACGCTGCGGCAATTAATTTGCGAGCGGAAAGATTATAAACATATTTTGAAGATAAACGGAGAATTTGTGAAATGTTTCGTGTAAGTGGCAATCTGCTGGAAAGGCTACCGGATGTGGAATGCATTCAAAAAAAAAAAAAAAGCTGCCCAGTGGATTGTGTGGCAACCGTACCTTAGTAGGCGAAATGCCAAAATGGATAAATACGGACCACCGCGCCGATAAACACAATTACACAAAATTAACAAAGAGAAAATACACGAAATTTAATAAAAATCGCACAACGCTCAAATGAAAATTACCAAGTTTCTTTTATTATGAACAAAAAAGTAAACCACTTACTAATTCTAATCTAATTTCAGAATAATAATCCTTTAAGAAAGAAAACGGATAAACATTGAAACAACACAAACTGAATAAAGGAGGAAAATACTGATGGTAAGTGAAACGTTCCCACATACGCACAATTCCGAATTTACAAAAAAATAAAATAAATTAAATTAAAATATAAACTTATATAACAAATTTAAAATAAAAAAAAAAGAAAACTGTTGCTAAATCCCCTGCTACGACCCAAAGTAAAATAAAGTAAACACTCCTAAGGAAATTTAACTTTAAAAATGGAGGAAATGAAAGAAGTTTTGAACCGTCTTGATGCTACCATTACGGCCTTGACCATCTGAGTGGTGGGCATAAAGGAAGAGGTTAGGAAAATAGGGAATAGAGTGAACACTTCGGGCGGCGCAACCCGGTACCGGAAATACCGCTACCACTAGCGCGTCCACGTACGGAGTACGAACTTAAGGAATCTTCGGCCGTACCGGACTGCGTAAGGGAGCTTCTGACTTTCGAGGGAGATTCCGAGAAATACAATTCTTGGATTAATAGGGCTCAATCCATTGTTAATTATTTCGAGGTCGTTCGGGAAAAACCCCTGTATAGGTCAGTCCTTATTCAGATTAGACAAAAAATTAGGGGCAGCACCGACATGGCACTCAACGCCTACAATGTGCGGGAGGACGATTGGCCAGAGGTCAAACGTGTATTGGCATTACACTTTGCCGATAAACGAGATGTCGGTACGCTAGAGTACGAGCTAGCTCAAATGACCCAGGGAAACCAAAAACTGGACGACTTCTACATCAGGATCAGTAATCATGTCTCGCTTATAATGAACAAAATTAAAAGCATGAATTATTCTACGGAGATAACCAATGCTTTTCTTGCCGGTCAAAGGGACAAAGCTCTTAATGCCTTTATTAGGGGGGTAAGCGGTGACGCTTCTAGGCTACTGATAATCCGTAAGCCTGCGGATGTCCACGAGGCATACTCTATTTGTCTAGAATTACAAAAGATGGAACTGAGGAACCCTGCGCCAAGGGCGCCTTTCTTTAAACAGACCTTTAGCCAAAGTCACCAGAATTATAGACCTTCTATTGCACCAAGGTATCCCCAAACGTATCAGTTTAACGATAATCATTCGAACCATAGGGTTCAAACGAACGCAGGAAACAACTTTGCTCCAAGCGGAAGCGCACAGAGCCCTCCAAGATATCAGGGGGCTAGAGCAGCAATCAAGCACGAGTCAAACCAATCGGGCCAAAGTTATAGGTCAAATTTTAAGGAGCTGGAACACTCATCGCAAGGAGTAGAACAGTGTTCTCCCTTGGAGGAGATACAGTGTATTGGCAATGGTGAACAAAATTTTATGACCGACGCCTCTCTAGTATACCATACATAGAGTATGGGACTAAATCAGGGGCCAAATTGCAATTTCTTATAGACACCGGCGCTAACAACAATTTTATAAGCCCCAAGAACTCCGCCGGCTCTATAGCATTACCAACACCGTTTGTCGTTCAGTCCGCGGGGGGTAATATAAGAATAACACATTGTATCACTGGACAATTTTTTAAGCCGATTGGGAACGATACCGTTCTCACCTTTTTTGTCCTTCCTGGACTAACATCATTTGACGGCATCATAGGAGACGACACCCTAAGAACTTTAAAAGCCCTGATCGACAGGAAAAACGACCTTTTGACAATATCACCCGATATTAAGATACCCCTTCTTGCTAAAAAATCCCTGAATGTATACCTATTGTTAGATAAAAATCTACCTGAGTCTGCAAAGGAAGCTTTAAACGCGCTTATAAGCGAATATTCCAAAATCCTCGAGCCACTCTCACATGGAGAGGCCGTAGACACGAGCGTTAGGGCTGAGATTCGCATAAGCACAGACCCTATATACACAAAGAGCTATCCCTACCCTACCAACATGAGAGGGGAAGTGGATAGACAGATAGAGGAACTCTTGCGGAATGGGATCATCAATCCATCTAAAAGTCCCTATAACTCCCCGGTCTGGGTAGTACCAAAGAAAGCCAAACCGAACGGAGAGAAACAATACCGTATGGTCATCGACTTTAAACGCTTGAACGCCGTCACGATTGCAGATACTTATCCGATACCGGACATAAATTCCATTTTGGCAAGTCTAGGGAAAGCCAAATATTTCACTACTCTCGATTTAACCTCGGGATTCCATCAGATTTATATGTTGGAGTCTGATACCCCAAAAACAGCATTCTCTACATTGAATGGGAAGTACGAATTTCTTCGCCTTCCGTTTGGTTTGAAAAATCCCCCAGCGGTGTTTCAAAGAATGATCGACGATGTGTTACGGGAACACATTGGCAAAATTTACTATGTGTACATCGACGACATAATAGTCTTCAGTGAGGACTATGATACCCACTGGAAAAATCTTCGCGCTGTCTTCAACAGCCTGGAGAAAGCCCGGCTGCCGGTCAACTTAGAGAAAACTAATTTCCTATCAACTCATGTTGAATTCTTAGGATATGTAGTAACTACAGATGGTATCAAAGCAGACGAGAAAAAGGTAGAGGGTGTCACAAAAATGAAACCACCTACCAATGTAAAAGAGCTGAAGAGTTTCCTCGGCATGACTTCTTACTATAGAACATTTATTAAGGATTACGCAAAAGTCGCGAAACCACTGACTAATTTGACTCGAGGAGAGTTCGCTAGAGTTAAGTCGTCACAGTCAAAGAAAGTTCCCATTGAACTCGACGAGGTCGCGATGAAAGCCTTCAATGATTTAAAATCTATCCTTTCATCCTCAGAGGTTTTGGCATTCCCAAATTTTTCTAAACCCTTTCACTTAACCACAGACGCGTCAAATTACGCTATAGGGGCAGTCCTTTCTCAAGTAGACGCAGGCAAAGATCGGCCAATAGCGTATATCTCCCGATCTTTGACTCAGACGGAAGAAAACTATGCCACCAATGAAAAGGAAATGCTCGCCATAGTGTGGGCCTTAGATAATCTTCGGTCTTATTTGTATGGTGCTGGATCCATTCAGATTTACACCGATCACCAGCCTTTAAGATTTGCACTAGGCAATAGAAATTTTAACGCAAAGTTAAAACGGTGGAAGTCCCGTATTGAGAAATACAATTGCGAATTAATATACAAACCGGGGAAGTCTAATATAGTGGCCAATGCCCTTTCAAGAGTTACAACGTATGTTAATCATCTGGGCTCTGGCACTGAAACCGCCTCTGAGTCAGATTCTATAGCTACAATTCGTAGCGCTCTTCAAGACGCATCTCATTTAATTCCCCACGTTGAAGCACCGATTAATGCCTAGCGAAATCAATTGATTTTTCATCCGGACCAGACCGATTATTCATGTGAACGCCCACATGCCGGATACGTGCGTCACTTAATTCCAATTAACGACTGTTCATCTTCAAACCTTATAAACTCACTACAAAAGTACTTGAAACCTTCGGTAATCAATGGGACTAAAACTCCGGACGATTACCTACAACTCCTTCAAAACTGTTGCTTCCAAAATTTTAAATCGTTCAAAATCCGCATAACACAGCGCTTAGTACAGGATATTACGGATGAAGAGCAAATTTGCGAAGTCATCGAAAAAGAACACCGCAGAGCGCATAGAAATTCAAAAGAGGTCCGTATTCAGATCCTAGAGAAGTACTATTTCCCACGGATGGCTAATATTATTCGCACGCAACTGTCGACCTGTGGCACTTGCAAATTGCACAAGTATGACAGGCACCCAAATAAACCACCACTGCAGCCAACCCCTATACCTAACTACCCATGTGAGATACTTCATATCGACGTTTTCACACTGGAGAAAAAAATATACCTCAGTTGCATCGACAAATTTTCTAAATTTGCTAAACTTTTCCCCTTACAATCGAAATCAGCAATCTATCTTCGTGAAAGACTATTGGACACACTTCATTACTTCACGGCGCCTAGAATGATAGTAACTGATAACGAAAGAGGCCTTCTATGCCCAACTGTCCTGAACTACTTGCGAACATTGGAAATTGAGCTTTATCATACCCCAACTCAGAAAAGCGAAGTAAACGGTCAGGTAGAAAGATTCCATTCTACCTTCATGGAGATATTTCGATGCCTAAAAGGCGAATATCCCACCTTTAAAGCAACCGAGCTTATCCCAATTGTCGTAGATAGGTACAATAACTCCGTTCACTCGGTGACAAATAAAAAACCAGTTGACATTTTTTTCAACCGGACTTCTAGGATAAACTACCAGGGCCTATCTAATTTTAAACAGCAAACTCTAGAGGACATTCGAGGCCTCATTGAACTCAAACAAATCTTAACCAATAATGGGCGCAATAAAAATAGAGGCGACCCAATTTCCTATGAACAAGGTGACACCGTGTATGTCGCCAACAAACAGATTAAAACCAAGGAAAAGCAACGATTTAAGGCAGAGGAGGTTGAAGATGACCGAAGGGTCACTATCAAAACAAGGTCGGGAAAAATCTTTCATAAGTCCCATCTAAGAAGTTAATTTTGTGACCAACACATGTAGTTTTTGTTTTCTCGGCAGGGAAGACTGGCAACAGAATATCAAAAACCCTCAAAATATTAAAACTTATCCAAAATTAAAGTGCGCACCAAACGTTTCACTAACTCATAACTTCCTTCAGACACAAACAAGTAAATACAAATAAATAAAATAAAGACATAAGCAAAGACAATTCAACCCTAATTTAAGTTAAACATTTAAAAAAACAAAAACCTCTCATAACAGGGGGACATTTAATCAAACATTTAATAGAACAAAAACCTCTCATAACAGGGGAACATTTAATCAGAATAATATTAAGCCACACCAAATAAAATTTTTTTGGCCACCACTGGGAACAGGATAACATTTAATCGGAATAGTATTAAGCCACACCAAATAAAAATTTTTTTTAGTAATAAGAATATACGAATAGTAACAACGGAATACAAGAAACACCAACACAAAACATTAGTGTTAAGACAAAGAAACTATTTTATTATAAGAATCTACAATTTCATGTGCATTTAATCCCCTGCCGTCGTTACAAGTGCGTCCACAATCTACGTGGCGACAACCATCCATATTTTCAAATATGATGCACCAGTTGTCCCCTTACAACAAGGTACCGTCTGGAGGACCAATGGCGTTTTCAAACTGGCGCACTTCATCAATCTACGCACTGGTTGCCCACTATCTGGAACATGCTTCAGAGGGAATCTCGCGCATGGTTAGCGCACCGGTACGAAGACAACGCTCAATCGACTTGCTATGATCAGCCTGGAAGTGGGTCGCTGGATCACCGGACAAATCGGATTGTAACGCCATCCTGAAAGAGGAGGACAGCTTGGCAAGAAACAACAATCAGAAAATATGTATCAACACTAGGTTGTTTGACACAACACACGAGTCGCTCCAGAAGTTGAACGACGTTATCGGGAGAGTCAACGCATTAGATGGGGATTTCCACGTGACAACGGCCATTCTCCACAACGCTATTATAATAGCGGATCAAGCGGATGAGATACTGAGGGCCTGCCAACTAGCAAAGACTGGAGTGGTCAACACGAATCCCCTGGACCACGACGAGGTCGACATGATACTGGCGGAAGTGGACAGCCTCCCTTATCAAAACGTCGTTGAGGCAGTCGAATTTTCCAAGCCTACAATCCTCACAAACGGGACGGCTCTTCTGTACATCTTGGCGATGCTCAAGGTAGTGGACAGGAAGTACAGATTGATGAGGATCTACCCAACGATATCCGATGGGAAGCAAGTCGTTTTGAAGTACAGTACACTGGCGATGGACCGCTTGGAAACATACGCCCTCCTCGGAAACTGCATATCTATTGGTAACATAACAGTCTGCCGAGAAAAGGATCTGTTCAAATTGGAGGAGGACAGTTGCATACCTAGACTGTTGAAAGGAGGACAAGCGGAATGCGATTATCTAAGGACCAACCAGGAAACGGTAGATCTGATCGATGACGGCACACTCTTTTTAACCAACTTTAATGGAACAATATCCACACCAGCCAAGAATTACCAACTAGAGGGCTCGTACGTCATAAAATTCGACAACGAAACGATCACAATCGGTGACCGGAATTACATCAGCTACTCATCAACACACCTTATGGCAATGCCCGCCGTGCTAACCCAGGTGAAGACATCGGGTTATGAGCTATCTCTGAAATATGTCCATGAATTCAGCATGGAGAGCCTGAAGAAGTTATCAGTCATGTCCGATGAGATTTTGATATCCTTCTCAGTGGAAATAGTCATAGCTCTCTCCATGATGACAACGGTGTACCTCGTTTGGAAGAAGATAACGTCGACCAAAGGAATCCCTAAACTGCGGGACCCACCTACAAACCTGGAAGCGCAGGATACCCTGGAACCCGCAATCAAAGCCTAATAATCTGTGGGACGCAGATCTTATGGTGGGGAGGAGTTAACACCGGCCAAGCGCCCCCTTCTCCTCATCGCCTCTCGACCCGGATACCAGACACTACGACTTCCCTCAACCAACTTGACGAGCAGCCGAGACGCAGCAGAGACTAAACGACAGCGGCAAAACGACAGTGTAACGACAGAACGCCAGAATTGCAACGGCAGTAACGTGAGAATGGAGGAGGAGTGACCGCCGCTAGCTGCCTCAACAATAGCTGCCGCTACCCTTCCAATCGCCGCGGCTAATCGAATATCATCCGAAGTTTAGCAACACGTCAGCCCAAATATCCGGAAGCGCTGCTATCAGCAGCGCGACAATGGAAGGGCACTGACCGATCGCTAGCTGTCTCAACCATACCCCAGCCCACAAACGGAAATACAACGCTAGCACCTGGAGTATGGCAACACTTTGGCCCAGAACCGCTGTTGTCAGCATCGGATTGCGGCAACCGCTCTGCCAGCTTATGCAGTCAACAAGCCACGCTAATTATATTTTAAGATCACTTCTATTTGTACCCCCGAAGCAGCAAGTTGACGATTGGTGCACGAATAAACGATTTATAACGTTAAAGCTCATATTGTTTAATTTAAACCAGAGCTCGCAAATAACAGTTGACCGTTTTTCATCTAGTGCTCTCGGTGCGAGCACAACCGAAAAAGTTCATACTGTCTCGCTCTCGCTCTGAGCAAGAGCCCCTTGCTGTCATCCTTTGTGTTTTCTGTTGAGCACTTTTTGTTGAGCTCTTTGCATTTCGGTCTTTCAATGAGCAGTGCGTAAGGAGCAGATCGAGAAATGTTCGCACAATGAGAGTCACCAAAAGACCGATTGACCGAAAAACTCAATGCAAACGGTCTTGGCATTTACACACACACGTTCAACTCACGAAGACGATTAATATACTTCGTCCGCAAAACCGATGTTTAACGATTTGCTTGCCTATACGTGCACTGTATGCCAATACATATGCAAAAGACCTTTTGCTTAACTGAAAACGACAAAACGGTCCTGGAGCAACCAGAACAAAACCGAATAGAAAAAACGGTTTCGGTCTGAGCGCAACCGAACCCATTCACGAACCCATAAATCGGTCGTTCTCTGAGACTTTTCGTAAAGGGTCAGGAGAATACTGTTATTAGCAGACAACGAGAAACGGTCGACTGTTATTTTTTTTTTTTTTTTTTTTTTTTTTGGAGCTTTATCTTTATTTATTGAATCTTCTTTTGAAGAGACAATAAGAATTCAGATCTTAACCTATGCTATGTAATTAATGTATATTATTTATTTATTATTATTTATTTGTTATATTATGATTATTAATTGGTCGACAGCCCTCAATTGGGCAGGAGTGGGCGGTCGTTGCGCTGTAGACGAGAGTGGCTCCTGAACCGCCTGAGCTGCCTGGCTAGTTGGTTTGGATGTATTGATAATCTATTTTCGTATTTCAAAACTTTACTATCAATTTCTTCTTTGACGGGTTTTATATCCAGGTCCCTATGAATATTTGCGTTGCGAATATACCAGGGGGCCCCCGTTATTGTTCGCAGTATCTTCGACTGCACACGTTGGATGATTGCTGCTTCCGTTTCTCCAAAGTTCAGAACCGTACGTCCAGGTTGGCTTTAGACATGAGTTATATAGTAGAACTTTGTATTCCAGCGGAAGAGGTGAGCGAGGGTTAATGAGCCAGTGGAAACTGTTGGCCTTGAGTTTTAGGGAGGTCTTCTTCGCTTCAATGTGCCTTCTCCAGGTAAGCCGCCTGTCTAAGTGGATGCCCAGGTAGGTGACTTCGTTGACTTGGGGGATTTGTTTGTTGTTTAGGGACAGTGGTGGGCAGGTTTCCCGATTAAGTGTAAACGTAATGTGCTTACACTTTTGATCGTTGACTTGTATGCGCCAATCTGCTAACCATTTTTCCACGTCCGTCAGATGGTTTTTTAAGTGAGCTGTTGCTGTTTTTGGATATTTTGAGCGACTGATTATAGCTGTGTCATCAGCAAAGGTGGATAGAATTGCTTGTAGGAATATCAGCAGTGTACAGGACATACAAGATAGGTCCGAGCACACTTCCTTGGGGTACTCCAGCCTTGATTTTGTGGTTTTCAGAGAAGAAATTTTTGCATCTTACAGTAAAAACTCTATCTTTGAGGTAAGATTCAAGCAACTTATGGGTGTTTTGTGGCAAGACGGTCTTGATTTTGTAAACTAGACCTTCAATCCAAACGCGATCGAAGGCTTGAGACACGTCCAGGAATATGGCACTGCAGTATTCCCTGTATTCAAAAGCTGTGCGTATTTCAGCTGTTATGCGATTTACCTGTTCGATAGTTCCGTGCTTTTCCCTAAAGCCGAACTGATCCAGGGAATCGCTCTGTTGTTTTGGAGGTGGGTTCTTAGGTGGCATGAAAGCAGCTTTTCAAATAGCTTTGATAAGCACGGAAGGAGGCTAATGGGCCTGTATGACGAAGGTAGGGATTTGTCCTTGCCTGGTTTCGGTATCATTGTAATAACGGACTTTTTCCATTGCAGAGGAAAATAGCCCCATTTGAGAATTGAGTTGAATATGGTGGTGATGAATTTAACTGCACATGCTGGCAGTTCAATTATCATTTTAGGCGAAATTAAATCATGGCCGGGGGCTTTTTTTGGATTCATCTGTTCTGCAATGGCTTTTGTGACTGTACTTGTTTCAAGAATGATTGTGGAGGAAGGCTCTGCTGGTGGGATGTTTGGCAGAGTAAATTGATTCGCCGGCGGATGAGGTTGGAAAACGTTTTGTAAGTGAGAGGCGAAGATGTTGGCCTTTTCCTCGTCACTACGCGCCCATACACCTGTTGGTGATCAAATTGGAAAATCGGGCTCTATAGGTGGTTGAATGTTTGGGTGCGCTCTCCAGAGTGGAAATTTGTTGCTAGTGGGTGAGAGCTTTGCTATATACGTACGTTGAGTCTGATTCTTCTCAGTTATTAAAGCTTTAGATAGCTTCCGACAGGCTTCTTTAAAGCTTTGTTTAGTGGCTGGGGATCGGTGTGTCTGCCAGTTTCGGCGAAGTCTACGCTTTTCTTGAAGGAGCGATTGGATCTGCATGTTGGTACGCATAGTATTTGGGAGGGATGTAGCTAAAGGTTCAGGTGTAGAGTGTTTGGCAGCTGAGGACATTACATCTGCTATGTGCTTAAGTGAGTTTTCAATGTCAGCTTCACACGAGATATTGGGTTCGATTTCAATGTGAGAGCTGATATATTTTTTATACTTTAGCCAGTTTGTTGTATTGGAAGTCAGAAATTGTGGTTGCTTTACAAGCTGTGGGTGTTCAGATAGACAGAGAAGAACAGGCGAATGATCAGATGACAGTTCCGACAGTGTTTCAACGCGTATCAGCCTGGGCGGCACTCTCCTAGTTACGGCAAAATCGATAATGTCTGGTTGTTTATTCGGATCTGCTGGCCAGTATGTGGGCCTACCCGGTGAAACAAAATCTTGCTTATTACTAGGTTTGATAATAGCATTGTATAGTTGTCGCCCTTTGGGGTTAATAAGGCGAGAGCCCCAGTAGTGGTGTTTTGCATTATAGTCACCGGCAGCTATAAAGCAGTTACCTAATGAGTTGTAGAAGCCCAAAAATTCATTTTCTGGAATATTGAATCGTGGGGGACAATACACAGCTGATAGAGTGAGTGGACCGCTGGTTATATTGATACGTATGGATGTGGCCTGCAAGTAGTTAGTAGCGAATGTGTCCTGAGGATGATGCTTTATGCGCTGTTTGATGAGAATACCGGTGCCTCCATGCGCTTTGCCATCTGGATGGTTGGTCGCGTGAAATACATAGCCGGTGAGATAAAAATAGTTTTTATTGGTTAGATGAGTTTCCGAGAGAAGCATGATATCGATATCATGGTTGTTTAGGAACTGAAGGAGTTGGTATTTGTGTTGGGAAACGCCGTTGGCGTTCCAAAAGCAAATTTTTAAGGGATTCATTTAGATTGTTTAATCAAAAGCTCCAAAAGAAGATTTTGGTTTCGCGTTAGGTCTTGCAGGGTACTTTGTATCGATAGCATGATTTTTGTAAGCGTAGCTAGTGTATGTTCGAGTCCGCTGCTTGCTTGTAGGGGGAAGCTGGTTTTGCTGAGTAGTGGGTTGAGTTGTTCGCTGGGCATTTTGCTCTGGCAGCGAGTCTTCTTTTCGATTTGGTATGGGCTGGAGAGAATGCACAACTTCAGGCTTGGTATAACTTGCTGGCGAAGCTCCAGAGTAACGAAGAGCTCTGGCAAAGGAGACTCCGGGTGTTGTTAGTGATGGCGCGAAGTAGTTAGGTTGGGCAACATGCTGAACGGTATTTGGTTTGCTGCGCCTCTGAGTCAGACGTGTCTTGAGTTCTTTATAGATAGGGCAGCCTCTATAGTTGGCTGTGTGGTTTCCATCACAGTTGCTACATTTCCTCGCTGCAGGGTCTTCTTTGTTTCTTAGGCATGCATCTATGCAGTGCAGATCACCACAGGCGACGCAGACTGATCGCAAGGTGCAGTAGCTCCTTGTGTGCCAAAACTCCTGACAGTTAGTACACTGTACCGGGCCGTTTCGCTTGTGAGGCTCCTCTACGGTAATTCTTCGATGGAGAAGATATTGCAACTTGTAAATAGGGTGGACTGCATTTTTCTTAAGAGGTACAGTCTCTGGCGCCAGTTCAATCTTAAATAGCGGCTGAGGGATTTTTGCCCTGTTGATTATATTGGTTACATGTTTAACGTTAAAACCTTGTTCTTTTAGTCCCTCGGCTATGTCAGCTACTGGGACGGTTGATTCTATTCCTTTTACCACAACTTGCAGTCCTTTGCTACTTTTGAGCTGGTAGGTGTAGTAATTTACCGGCACATGGTCGAGGAAATTCGTTACAGTGCGGTAGTTGCTTTCATTTTTTATTTGTAGTTTGGTTTCTGATATATTTCCTCTTTTTAAGTTGGTAATATAGAAGTTATTTGGCCCGATTTTTTGTTTAAGATTGTTAATAAGCTCCGAGCAATTGTGTTCCCTAATGTAGATAGGGGGTGGCTTTACATCTTTGGTGGGTTGAGGCGCTTAAAATTCATCTTCTCCAAGGTCACCAAGAATAGCAAATCTATTTCCAGAAGTTGCCTTGTTGTTGTTGCCTGAGGTTTTTGATACTTTCAGCAGGTTTGCTTTAGTTTTTTGTGGGCTAAGCTTTCTTTTTGTTTGAACGTACCGATCGATCCCGGTCTGTACAAGCGTAGTTTGTGGGAGAGAGGCAGCTGGGACACATTTCAATTGCGATGATAATATCGGCCATAGATTTGCCACCGACGTTGAAGTTGTTGTTGTCGTCGTCGAAACAACAGTTGTAATTGAGGGCACCGTGCTGGTCAGCGCAAGAGCTGACGTAGTCAGTGCAATGAGTGGTGAGAGTGGAGATGGGCATTGGGAGCTCCACGACTGGGTCATGGCAGCGCTGCTTGAGCTTAGGAGTGCAGGTGACAGAGAGCGCGCTCTCTCGGAAGCAGTCGATGACATTGCTTTTGTTGTTGCGTGTTCGTTACTTACTGTCTCCGAAATAATTGCTACATAAGCATTATTCCGGGCAGAAGACAGTCGGCGTTCGTCTTGCTTTTGTTGTTGTTGCACTCGACTTTGACTCGTGGGTTTGCCAGTTGCACTTAATATTGATTTGCCCGCAGGCATTGTATTTAATTTGAAATTAGTTGTTTTCTTCACTTAGATCTGTTAGAAAACAAAGAAAGGGAGCTAATATAGTTTGGCATTGCTGCCAGCGTCTTTTCGCTACTATTTTCAGTTTTTTATTTCACTTAATTATCAAACTAATTGACTCGCTTGGCGGAGCGATCAAGAACACGTCTGCACGGGGCGAAGTAAACTTTTTCATGACTGTTATTTGCGAGCTCTGATTTAAACTCATACAACAAAAATTCAAGACATGGAAGGAAGGACAAAGGGAGTAAGGACCACAAGGATGCAGATAACGCTCATTAGGTAATATTGAGGGGAATACTCCCCTACTACTGGTCATGTCAGGCCATAACTACTGGTCATGTCTGGCCATAACTTATATAATAAACAGAATTCCAAGTAGGGCACCTGCAAATCGTGCTACAACGCCTTATGAGATGTAGCATAAGAGAAACCCGATTTTGAAATATCTAAAAATATTTGGTTCAACTGTGTATGTACACAATATAATTAGAAAACAAAAATTTGACGATAAATCATTTAAAGCTATATTTGTCGGATACGAACTAGACATCTGCATGAGTGGCAAAAAACCCACATTCAAATGCACAATGCTCAAAATGAGTTGAGTGAATATGAGAGAGAAGCCAACATGGAGTGAGAGGGTTGACTCTCCTTCGCTTACTCATTTGCACAACTAGCAGGTAGAAGGAAACGAATTGAGTGAATTGAGAACGTTGAAAACAGAGACGTTGCATTCGAATGATTCGAGTTGCAAATGTAAATAAAAGGAAATAAAAACAAATTAAATGCAGTGAATTTTCTTCGAGTCCGAAAAGGCTTTATATTTATGGTTTTTTATTTTATTTATTTCTAAATTAACAATAACTTACAACTAATTTAAATTGGAATGCAAAAACATTATTTTGTTAATATTTTCCGAATTAGTGGCTATTTGACAACGATTTTCTGTAATTATTCTGTAAAAATTTCTTACGTTTGAAAATGTACGTTCCGAAGCCGCGCTGCTCGCTGGAATGCAACATTTTTTGACTTTGTGCTATAGTTCTCAAGAAAGGAATGCACAGAAATCCTAAGCAAGAACTCGAATGATTCGAGTATTCATGGCATAGCCAAATCTCTCATTTCACTTTTCGTTTCGTTCATTCACTCTCATTTTGTTTGACGTCTCAAATTAAGAGAGGAACACAGGCTTGCACTCATACAATGTCATTTCATTTCCATCATTCCACTCACTCCATTCTATTCGATTCGAATGTATTCATTTAGACGTATGTTATGAATGTAATCATGCAGACGTCTAATACGAACCAAACGGTTTAAAATTATGGGATATCAAAAATGAAAAATTCATGGTTGCTAGAGATGTAATTGTAGATGAGACAAATATGGTTAACTCCAGAGCTGCTAAAAGTAAAATCCTGAATGATAGTAAGGACAATGAAAATATTATATTCCTGAAAGAGAGTAAGGAAAGTAACCTCCTGAATGAAAGTAAGGAAGGTGTTGAATATAACTTCCAGAATGAGAGTATGGAATGTTGTGAACAAGGAATCCTGAATGAGAGTAAGGATTATGAAAATAGAAATATCCTGAATGAGAGAAAGGATTATGAGAATGAAAATTTCCAGAATGAGAGTATGGAATGTTTTGAACGAGAGATCCTGAATGAAAGTAAGGATAGCAATAAAGACAGTTTCCCGAATGAAAGTAAGGAAGTTAAGCAGCCAAGAAAAATGTCAGTAAACGAAATCACAAATAAAGTTACTAACGATGTAACTAGAAGAAGTGATAGATTGAAAAATAAACCATATATATCTTACAATGAAGATGAAATAAATTTAAATAATTTTATAATATATGCTCATACTGTGTTTAACGATGTCCCTTATTCATTGGATGAAGTACAGAGTAGAAAAGATAAGTCGTTATGGGAAGAAGCAATTAGGGTCGAACTTTCTGCTCATGAATTAAATAAGACTTGTACTATAGTTACGAGGCTACAAAATAAAAATATTGTAGATTGTAAATGGGTATTTACTTTAAAGCATGATGAGATGGGAAATCCTGTTAGATATAAAGCAAGATTAGTGGCATGCGGTTTTACACAAAAATATCAAATAGATTACGATGAAACTTTCGCCCCTGTTGCTAGAATTTCCAGTTCCCGTTTTATTTTATCTATTGCAAATCAATACAATTTAAATATGCATCACATGGATGTTAAAACTGCTTTTCTTATTGGTACACTTAAAGAAGAAATATACATGAAAGTCCCTCAAGGAATTGTTTGCAATTATGAGCATGTATGCAAATTGAACAAGGCAATTTGTGGTCTAAAACAAGCAGCTAGATGATGTTTTCAAGTATTTGAGCACCAGATGGCAACGTACTCTTCTAACATTCACTGTACTACGGCCTATGTTCCAACAAAGTCGTCTGCCAAACATAATTTTATCATTTCTGTACATAATTTACTCAGTTCTAGACTTTTGTATAGTACCTACTAAGTTTGTAATGTATAGGCGAAAAAAATAAAATTATTAAAACATTAAAAACCTCAAAAATAATAAATAATCCCTCCTCAAACCCCCCTGGAAAAAAAAAATTTCATCAAAATCGGCCCAGCCGTTTAGGAGGAGTTCAATGACTAACACACGTACAGAAGATTTCCCGTCACACAGGAACGCTGTCGAAATATTACATAAAACGAAGCCATTACCAAAACACCAAAAACTTGACTTAACTTCAATACACCAAAATCACAAAAATTGAGTTAAAATGCTTTGTTAGCATGTGTTTGTCAGTGTGATGAGGTAGTAACTCAGTTTATATGCGATTTTTGGTATGTCGAGTAGGATTTAAGAGGATGAAAAACAGATGTTGGCCGATTCTCAGACCTACTCGGTATAGCCGTTTCGGAGGGCTATGGTAAGGGGCCGTCCGTAAACCTCGTGACGCTAATTTTGGCTTTTTTGACCCCCTTCCCCCCTATGTGACGAATCACATACAAATTACAACCTCCTTACAACAAAAACTCTCTGATGAAAACCCCACCCCCCTAGGAGCGTCACAAGGTTTATGGACGGCCCCTAACAAAAACTCCCTGCAGTTCTGGCTGTCCACTGATGACTCGTAGCATTCAAGCAATCGTGTGTGTAGAAAGGGAAAAGAGATATTCATAAGTTTCCCTTTCTTTCTCACTTATAATACGAATCGTTGCTTGCATCCGACGGCGGCCCGACTCCAAATTTGTCTTCGTTTTTCTTATTGCACTGTTGTCATTCTCTGTTAGAAACGAAAATTTGGGTTTCGATGGAAAATACGGCTGATGGGCGCTCGACTTATGTATACTCTTTTGATGTTAAAGATCTTCATATATTAAATATAATATATATATAAACGTAAATATGTATATAATAAAGGAACACACTTACATTGCTTAGACAACAGTGAGTGCTTGTAATTTAATATGAACTTTATACCATAGCAATAAAGCTCAAATTGACTACGTTTTAGTTACAAATCATTTGTATGGGAAAAAATAGCCCTCTTTTTTAGGGTTTTTCCAGCAATAATTCTAATTAAATAAATAAATTGAAAAAAAAGATTTGGCCAATTTGGTCCAGGCGTTGTTGAGTTATGCGCTTACCAACACATTTTGCGATTCATTTATTATTATAGATATGTGGAGGATTTAGTTATAGCAACATCAGACATAAAAGTTTTTTTTTTATTATAGCTTTGCTTTTATTTATTGAATCTACTCTTAATTTTGAGACTAAAAATAAGTTGGCGAATCTTAACATTAAAATTTAACTAACAGTATACTAAGACTTCATTCTGGTTGCGCGTCCCTCAGGTCGATCGCTGGGTGGGTAAGTCATTGCGACGAAGGCGTGATTGGTTGCTCAACCTTGTTAGACCTCTCGCCAGGTGGTTAGGGTGCACCGATAGCTTGGTTAAGTACTTTACCTTCTTTTCAGCGATCACTTCTTTGACTGGTAGAATGTTTAAGTCGCGGTGTATGTTTTCGTTGCGAACGTACCACGGTGCCCCGGTGATTGTTCTCAAGATCTTCGACTGAACTCTTTGAATTATATCAATGTTGCTATTGCTGGCGTTCCCCCATAACTGGGAGCCGTACATCCATATAGGTTTTAGGACCGAGTTGTACAGCAGGACTTTATATTCAAGGGTAAGAGGTGACCGAGCGTTGATAAGCCAATGAAGGCTGATGGCTTTTAGCTTTAGGTGTGTTCTTTTGGCTTCAATGTGCCAGCGCCATGTGAGTCTTCTGTCGAGATGTATTCCTAGGTATGTTACTTTGTTTGCTTGTGAGAGTAGAGTGTTGTTTAATGTAATCGGCGGGCAGTTTTGCCTGTTCAGAGTGAACGTAACGTGCTTGCATTTTAGTTCGTTCACTTTAATTCGCCAATCTGACAGCCATTTTTCAACATCGACCATATGAAGAGCTAGCTGCGCAGTTACTTGAATCGGGCATTTTGGGCGGCTAAGAATAGTTGTGTCATCGGCAAACGTGGATGTTGTTAGACGTGTGCTTGTCGGGATGTCTGCTGTGTAGAAGACATATAATATTGGCCCTGGCACGCTATCTTGAGGAACTCCAGCTCCAACAGTGTAATCATCAGATATAGCAGTGTTGCACCTCACGACAAATTTTCTGTCGTAAAGGTAATACTCTAAAATCTTCTAGCCAGACTCTATCAAATGCTTGAGAGACATCTAAAATTATGGCAGTACAGCACTCTCGTTTTTCGAACGCGTTCCGAATTTCGGATTTTATCCGGTTGACCTGCTCAATTGTTCCATGCTTTTCACGAAACCCAAATTGGTGTGATGAGATTCCTTCCTGGATTCTCAGGTATGTGTTTATCCGAGTCATTAGGCATTTTTTAAAGAGTTTAGATAGGCAAGAGAGTAGGCTTATAGGTCTATACGATGTGGGGATAGTGTGGTCTTTCCCCGGCTTTGCTATCATTATTATAATTGACTTTTTCCATCTCATTGGAAAGTGGCCAAGTTTTGCTATGGCGTTAAATAGCTGGGTGAGAGTGCAAACGGCGCAGTATGGGAGCTCAATGATCATATTGGGAGTTGTGAGGTCGCAGCCCGGGGATTATTTTGGATTCAGTTGTTGTCGGGTCATCCAGCCGCAGCAGATATTTAGATTCTCTTAATGCTAGCTCTTAGCTTATCTGCATAATTACCATCGCTCTCTCTCTCTCACTTTATCTTTCTATTCGCTCTCTCTCGTTACTTGTTTTATACTTTGGGTCAGCAATCGGCTGATCCGCGTCTTAATTCAATTCTAACTCTTCCTTTCGATCTCGCAGACCATTTTTGTTAATAGCTTCTGCTAAATAAATTCGCTGCCTTTGCAGAAATCGAACTCTAAGTTTTCGTCTTTTTAATTCAACAGCTAATAAAAAAAGCTTATTAGCTCAACATTTGGTGACCCCGACGTGATCTGTGCATAAAAAGACCCAGTGCAAGTCACAAAAATTGAATTTATTTTACCAGGCTGCATATTTTACTTGATCTGTGTTGCCGCTGGATTGTGCGTTAAACTGCCATAAACAATTTTGTGCAAATAAACAAATTGATACACAAACTCGTACATAAGGCGATATATAGACCAGTAGCGGATCATTTTTCGCTATTCCCCTTTTGCGTTCATCTTCCCGCTGAAGCCGAATTTTGCCCACCTAGTCTGCTGCATTTAATTGTTGTTGTTGCTGCTTAACATGTCTTCAGAAAATTCGGTAAGCGTCACCGGCAACAGCAGCTCAAACAGGGTGACATTTCTGAAGCGCAAGGCAAATTCACTATTTAATAGAGTGAAGCGTTTAATGGAATCTCTTTCAAGTTCGGCGTTGAATTCGTTTGACGATTCTGGCCTTCATGTGAGGTTGGAGCTTATTGAGGAACTTCAAGGAGCATTTAAAAAGGTTCTCAGCGAGCTTGAAGAATTGGATTTCGTCGAAATTGAAAACGACTTGGACGAGAAATTTGATGACGTCGTCGTAATTCTTAAGTCGACGGTTCGATCGGAGATCACAAAGCGCTCCTCGCAATTGCTTCAGCATTCAACCTTTGCTGATGGTAATACGCCCGGTCATTTCGGCCATCAACAGCGACAAGCTCTGCGCCGAGTGATTCCACTTCCCGCTCTCGAACTTCCGAAATTCGCTGGAGGTTATGCGAATTGGGCAGATTTATATTCCATGTTTACATCCATCATAGACAGTCATCCTGGCCTGACCAACATAGAAAAACTGCAGCATCTACGTTCATGCCTGAGGGATTCTGCGTTGGAAACCATCCGCTCGCTGGAAATTTCGGATGGCTATTATTCTGTGGCTTTGGACTTATTGCAAAACCGATTTGATAATCGTCGTTTGGTTTTTCAGGCACACATTACTGAGATCCTGGGGCTTAAGGCAGTGCAGAGTGGTTCCGTCTCGATGCTTCGTGATCTGTCAGATAAATTCAACGCTCATATTCGTGCTCTAAAGGGATTGGGCACGACGGAACAAATCGCAGGATGCATCATCGTCCAAATACTGCTTCAAATGCTAGATCCTGCGAGCCAGGCCAAATGGGAGGAGCGATTAGAGGATCCAGCATTCGTCAATCTAATTCCGACGTGGGAATCCATGGCATCATTTTTGGAGCAGCGATGCAGAACATTGGAGACTATGGATTTCGCCATGGCAAGCTATGCGTCTGGCAATCAGGTGGGAAACAACGGAACGTCTAATTCTCGTAGATCCGCTTTTGTTGCCACAAATATTAACCCTTGGATTTGTTCGTTCTGCAATGCTTCTGGTCACTCCATTCATTACTGCCAAGATTTTAATGCCCTGCCCCCTGCAAATCGGCTTCAAGAAGTAAAGAGGCTCTCTCTTTGCATAAACTGCCTTAAGATAGGGCATCAATTGAGGCAGTGCAATTCCAGCAATTGTCGTGCATGCGGAGCTAAACACCACACCCTCCTTCACTTGGGAAATTTAGCCTCAGCTTCTCCACAGGCAGGATCACGGCTTCCAGAAGCTCTTGCCGCTGTCTCACTCAATGCTGTCGTAGAACCATCTGCCGTACCTTCCACATCCACTGCTCTTATTGCTCAGGATTTCAGTACTGTCATTGTGCTCCTAGCCACTGCCACCGTTCTCGTAAAAAATCGGTCTGGAGTTTTCGTTTCATGTCGAGTCCTTCTTGATTCGGGCTCTCAACTGCATCTAATAACATCACGCTTTGCAGATCAGCTTCAAACAAAGAAGATAAAGTCCTCGGCATCTGTTACTGGAATCGGTGATTCGAGCTTTGTTACAAATGGTCACTCAGTTAATATTGCGATGCAGTCCCGAACGTCTGATTACACGGTGAACCTAACCGCAGTTATTGCCCCCCAATATAACTGAGCTACAGCCTAGTTTTAATGTGGACACCAGCACCTGGAAAATACCGCAAAACATTAAATTAGCTAACCCTACATTTTATATCCCTCAGCGTGTGGATCTTTTGATTGGAGCCAGTTTGTTTTACGAGCTGTTGTGCGTTGGACAAATTAAGCTCGCACCTGGATTACCGCTTATTCAAAAGACTCGACTGGGATGGGTTGTTTCCGGAGGATATGGCGTCTTCAATGGCTCTTCATTAATCTCGCCCCTTGCTGTACCTCTCGTTAGTAAGGAGAATAGCTTAGATCGCCTTGATGATCGTCGAAAGGTCCTGCTAATAAAATCGCCAAGCTCGTCGCTGGACTTCAATGGCCGCCATCCAGTCATATTGCCACGGAGCCATCCTGTCACTGCCGCCATCATTACTCACTTTCATGAGCGTAGTCAGCACACAGAACCTCGGGCCGTATTCTGCATAACTCGATCACAGTATTGGCCTATTGGGGCGAGGAAGACGGAACGATTGGATGAATGGCAACGTGTGGCCTACTTGCAGCAAGTCCTCTGGACCCGATGGAAGAAGGAATATCTGACGCTACTGCAGCAGCGCTCCAAATGGCGCACCCCGAAGCCTGGCCTGGTTGTCGGTGACGTGGTGCTGGTCAAGGACGAGAAATTACCTCCGAAGAAGTGGCCCCTAGCGAGAGTCATTGAGCTTCTGTGTGGTGCAGATGAGTTGCTCGAGTTGCAGTTCTCAAGACAACATCAGGAGTGACGAAATGAGCAGTAGCAGAAATGCCCCTTAAAGATGCTGTTGAAAACCAAGCTTCCAACGGGGGGAGTATGTCGGGTCATCCAGCCGCAGCAGATATTTAGATTCTCTTAATGCTAGCTCTTAGCTTATCTGCATAATTACCATCACTCTCTCTCTCTCACTTTATCTTTCTATTCGCTCTGTCTCGTTACTTGTTTTATATTTTGGGTCAGCAATCGGCTGATCCGCGTCTTAATTCAATTCTAACTCGGAAGAGTTTCGATCTCGCGGACCATTTTTGTTAATAGCTTCTGCTAAATAAATTCGCTGCCTTTGCAGAAATCGAACTCTAAGTTTTCGTCTTTTTAATTGAACAGCTAATAAAAAAGCTTATTAGCTCAACAGTTGTCTTTTGATGATGTTAACGATTTCGTTTGGGCGAAACTCGATTGGCTCATGTTTTTTAAGGTGTTTGGCAAACGTGCTGGCTCTGTCTGCGTCGCTGCGCGCCCACCCGCCTGTGGAATTTCTAATAGGCATCACGGTTTCTTTCGGTGAGCTCATAGTTGGGTGAGCTCTCCATAGTGAGTGTTTTGTTCTGTTAGTTGACAATTGCTCTATGTAGCGGCGGTGGACACACGCTTCTTCTTGCTATAGAGCTTGATCAAGTTGACGTGAGGCATGTTTTAAGCGTTGCTTAGCAGATGGCGATCTGTGACGTAAGCGTTGCTTTTCGAGGACGAGCTCTTTGTAGATTGGTCTTCTTTTAAATGAATTGTGTGTTTAAAGTTTGAGGTGTTGAAACTCGAGCTGCAGAGATGAGTACAGACTCCAGTGAATTAACAAAACTGTCTACGTTGGCTTCGTCGCTGAGGTGAGGACTCAGCTCAATGTGTGAGCTGATATACTTCCTGTACTTAACCCAATTGGTTTTATCTGAGGTCAGTTTTGATGAGTGATCCCATGTTCCTGGGTGTCGGAGTAGAGTAAAAAGGAGGTCAGGAGGAAAAGTGGTCAGATGAAAGATCCGAAAGGCATTCGGCGCTTATCAGATTTTTAGGAATGTTTTTGGTAATCGCAAAGTCTATTAAATCGGGAAGTTTCTTTGGGTCTGTAGCATATAACGTTTTAAATTATTGATTAATTGTATGAGCAGATGTTAGTGTAAATTGAGTTGGGAAACACGCGCTTGTTCCGGCTCATCTTCGTCGGCATTATGGGTGAGGGTCAATAGAGGATACTCTTTTACGTGCTCACGAAAATATGCTAGTAATAATTAATTTTCGCGTGTTAGGTATAGAAAAAGGAATAAGGAGAAAAGCCTGTCAACTAGCCTCGAAAGAAGAAGAAGAAGAAATATGAGAATATAGGGGTTAGAACAGGATAGATAGAAAAATTCCTTTAGCGACATTTCGACACACTAAGATGTTTGTTAGTGGTCTTATACCCCACCCTACCATGATCACTATATTGTCGTATGACTCCATTGCTGGTAGTGATCCCTTTTGGTCGCTAAAGTATTTAAAAGAATTTCGTTGCTACACTTCTGTATCCCATGATTTCCGGAATAATCAGGGTTTTAGTTCGGTTTCATAATATAAACATTTATTTTAAACATAATTGTAGCTATAGATAGCTAACATATTTTAATTTTATTGGTTTAGACCAAAATAATTTTTAAGTTACTTTAATGCATTTGGTTTTAATTTTTATTTTATTATTTATTTGCGTTCTTTCTTCATTTTATTTCGCTCCCTATTTTAAATTCAATGCTTATTCACCTTTTTTAAAAAATATTCAGTAATTCGGTTTAATTTCATAATATTCAAGTGATTTAAGATTTGGCTGTAAAGGGGGTAGAAAATATATATATAACTAATAAATGAATTTATAAAGAAAATATAATCGTAATCAAGATTAATTTTAAATGTATATGTTCATTATCAAAAGTAGGGTATTGTTTGTAGAGTATGAATGTATCTAATAATTTTACCTCGAATGTAGGAATTGAAAATAATTAAATTAATTTTAATAAAAAAAAAAATTAAATGTTAAAGAAAAGAAAGTAAAGTAAATAAAAATGTGTACTTAATAATGTGCCTCTCATTGTATAATATTATCTTATTTTAATTTATTCAAATTAATTTCAATTTCAAAACCAAGATAAATATTTAGTGTACCTAATTAAGTGCCCTGCACTGTATAATATTAGTTTATTTTAATTTATTCAAATTAATTTCAATTTCAAAACCAAGTTAATTATTTAGTGTACCTAATTAAGTGCCCTGCACTGTATGAATGCAATTTCAGTATGCATTGAGGTAGGTCAGCAAAGCTCTGATCGGACGGAAGAGCAAAACAAAAGAAAATATAAAAAGTACAGCTTCGATCGGCGCGTGGGTAGATACGGGCGCATGAGCCAGAAAGAGACGGGATACCGCTCACAGACTACACTGACAAAAATTTGCGAAGGCCAAAAAAAAAAATTGTAAATTAAGAACAAGTGAGAGACTCAAACAGTACTTAGGCATATTCACCAAAAATTATTTTCCTTTTTTGTTTTTTTTTTTATTATTAATTATTATTTTTTAACACTTACTTTTATTATGGTTCCATCGGTGAAAGATCTTTCGCCGACCTGTAGGGGAGTCAAAAGTGTTTGGGTTGTTTGTTTGTTTTTGTTTCACTTGTTCTACTCTTAGGGTGGTTTTGGTTTCACGTAACTGTATTTTTCTGAACTTTTATTTCACTTGCCTGCGCTTTTGGTACACTCAAAAAAAATAATGGCTTTTACATCCACCATCTTTCACTTGAATATAACAAAAAAATTATAACACCACAAATGAAAGAAAAAATAAAAGAAACGCAAAATAATAAAAAATAATAATAAGAAGAAACTTAATAATATTACAAAATAATACATTTGAAAATAATAACAAAAATTATAAAACAATAAATGAGAGAAATAAAATAAACGAAAAAAAAAAAAAATCAAAAATAAGAAGAAACTTAACAATATAAAAAAATAATAAATTTGAAAATAACCAAAAATTGAAAACTAAAAAAAAAATAATAAACTTAAAATAAATCAGGAACAAAATAAGATATCGATGCAAATCCGGGGAAGTCTTGCGACCAATTTTTCGCACTGTAGCATGTCTTTTTGTTTCAAGCACCAGAAAAAAAATAAATTGGGGTTATACCCGCGCGGTTTTGGGCGCACCGATTTCACGCGTTTTTTTCTTTTTTACTGTATCTGATATTCTTGAGCCACTACCCTTTTTTTTTCTTTGTTTTTGCACGCTTTATTTAATTATTTCATCGGGTATGTATAATTCGGGAATAGAAACGTTTATTTTTTTTTTCTGCTACTCCTTTTAGTCAGTTAGCCAGGCTACAGCAGCGGCTGAGAATTTAGGTTCCATGGAGATAGAAGTGCGCCAAGATTGGCGAGATTATTTTGTGCAAAATAGCACATGGTGCCAGATCTACGTATAAAACGTAAGAATTAAAAAAAACTATATAAAATGGCATTTTTGTATCAAAATAATTACCAATAAAGGTTTGGCCAGAAGGCTAGAGGGATTTCTCTCCTTTTATATATATGGATGGCGGCGGACTTCCACAAAAAACTTAACCTCATTGGGTTTTTTCTTTTAAATTTTTGGAGCTGCACTTTTTTTACGTCTGTAATGTTGGACGATCCGGAAGAAAAGAGAACGTGGGTAAGCTTGACTTAGCGGACGTACCCCCAGCTAAGGCATAGGAATGCATTTCCCCAAGCAATCGACTAGTTTTATGTATGACTGTTCGATCTACATTAGTGCAAAAACTGCACGCTAGGTGGAGCGGCCGATAGTGTAGAGTGGCCACTTCGGTGAGTCACGATATCAATAATTGTTTACAAAACATTCTTGGCCAAATTGCAGTGACAAGCGCCACTACAGGTCTGTCGGCCAGTATGTTGGTGTGCCAGAAGAAACATAGTCTAGCTTGTTCTTAGCTTTGTTAATTGCATTATGGAGCAGCTTGCCTTTTGGGGTCACGAGACGAGATCCCCAGTGTGTGTGCTCGGCATTGTAGTCTCCTGCTGCTATGAAGTGGTCTTCGAGTGAGTTGAAAACTGCATAAACTCATCTTCGGCTATGGTGAAGCGTGGGGGGCAGTATACGGCGGCTAGAGTTAATTGCTTGCCAGTATTTAGGTGTATATTTATTGATGTGGCCTGTAGGTAGTTTTTAGCAAATGTCGTATGATAATGGTGCTTAATACGGCTTCTGATTAAAATTCCAGTCCCGCCGAGTGCTTTACCATCTGGATGATTTGTTCCATAGAATGAATATCCTCGTAGTTGGAAATTGCATCTGTTTGTAAGATGTATTTCTGAAAGCAGCATTACGTCGATTTGATTGTCTAGTAGGAATTGCGCAAACTCGAGTTTATGCTGCGAAACGCCGTTAGCGTTCCACGTAGATATTCGTAGGGAAGTCATTATTTGGATTGTTGTGAAACCAGCATTTGTATAAGTAGATTTTGGTTTCACATTAGATCTTGCATAGTTGTACGCATAAACGACATAAACTCCGTAAGGCTTTGTTGTAGACTGCATATCATAGCTTCAAAGTTACTTTTTGGCTGTTCCGGCGGTTGATGCTGCTGAGCCGTGTTCGGTTCTTGGTGTGCTGATTGCGGCAGTGAGCTTTTTGGGGCTGGGGTAGCCAGTCCTGATTTTAAAGCGCTTGCGTATGTGACATATTTGGCAGAGTTTATGGGTCCTAGAGAGGATCTGGCTGCAGTCGAGAAGAAGACTTCAGGGTTTGACCTGGAGGCTATGAACTGATTATTTTGGGTGCGGGCAGTAGATCCCCTCCGGTGGATGCGACATTTCAGCTCCTTATAAACTGGGCAACCTCTATAGTTAGCAGTGTGATTTCCACCGCAGTTGCCGCCCTTTTTCGAGTTGTGGTCATCTTTGCTCGCTGGGTAATGTGCGGAGTCATGAAGCTCACCACAAACTACACATACCGGGCGCAGTTTACAGTAAGACCCTGTATGGCCATATTCTTGGCAGTTCGCACATTGTACCGGGCCATTGCGTTTGTGCGGATCCTCAACTGTAATTCTGCGGTGCAGCAGGAACTGAAGATTGTATATAGGGTGCACTTCGTATTTCTTTAGGGGCTTAATTTGTGGCTCGAGCTCAACCTTAAAGAGTGGCTGTGGCTTTCTATCCCTGTTGAGGATATTGAAGACTGTCCTAGCGCTAAATCCCTTCTCTTGTAGCGCCTTTCTTATCTCTGTAGGCGATCCTTCGGACTTTATGCCCTTAAGTACGACTTGCAGGCCCTTGCTGCTTTTTAGCTGATACGTGTAAAAGTTCTTTTTTTGTCGGTGAGGTATTTCGATAATACTCTGAAATTATCTTCAGACTTCGTTTGTACTTTTGTTTCCTGGATATTGCCCTTTACGAGTGGTATTATGTGGAAGTTGTCCTTGCCAATAAGCTCTATAATTTTGTTGACAAGAACGTTGGAACTTTTTTCTCGTATGTAAATTGGCGGGGGCTTAGGCTTCCTTTTTTCGACTTCTGTAGATTCGGCGTCATCCTCATAGTCTGCCAAGATTTTAAATCGGTTTGAGTTCGTGGGCGTTTCTATTGCAGCTATGTTAGCATTGCCACGGGTTATTTTCCGTTGAGAGTTAAGGGGGCTCAGCTTCCTTTTGATTTGGATGTACCGATCCATACCAGTCTGCACAGCCGGCTTAATATTTTCCTTGTTATTGTTCTCTTTTTCGGGCAGCGCAGCGGCAGAAGTATTAATGTTTGCGCTGTTAACTGATGACGTCGTTAAACGCGCTGTCGTTACAGTTGCGGTTGTTGTTGTTGTTACGGTTGACGTTGTCAAAGAAGTTGCGGTGCTAGTTACTGCGCTCTTTGGCTGCAGACACATCGATGGTAGCGAGGGGGAGCAAGAACGCGCTCTCTCGCTCTCTACTTTTAAGTATTCGCTCAAGTTTGGGGTAATTGACCGTGTTTGGGATGAGCTATTACTTTCGGTTGCTTTGAAAGTGCAGTAAGCGTTGGTTCTTTGTACTGAGAGCCATCTCTCGTCTTGCTCACGTTGACGTTGTGTGCGAACGTCGTTTAGACTCATTGCAATCAAGGTTGAGATTGTTCGAGTTTTAAATGTTATGTTTTATATTAATTAATTAATTAATCAATATAAACATTAGCGATTTCATCGCTGAAAGCGTCTTTTCGCGTTGTTGTTGATTAACGAAACCAGTCACTGCACTTTTTGATATTATTGAATACTTTGTTCCCGGAGCACAATAAATACACGTCTGCATGCGACGACGATTCGATCACTGTCATAGACAAAAAAATTTACATTCTTTATACTCCACCCGGTAGCTTAGAGCCTCTACAATTTCTGGTAGAGGATTCATTATCATTGATTTTCGATCGTACCGGTGATAAGCCAGTAGCGACTTATCCTAGCGGTGGGGTTGCCACCTGGCGCCATCTAGGAGTTACGAAAATTCTATTGTTGGGTCCATAGTAACGTGGACGAGGGGGAGTGCGGGTCCGGGGAGCCGAAATTCGTTACTAATGTTAAGTGAGCGATAGAGCATAGAAGTGGTGGAGATTTGGAAAAAGAGACCGAGTATAAATATACATATATATATGGGTGATTCTATATCAGATTTACAGTCGATATTGGGAAATTCGATGAGATATTTTTTTTCATGCTCTTTATCGAAAATAAATCGACACGTATTTTTTTATATGGCTCAGAAAATTTTTTTGACAAAGTTATGATTTTTTGAATTTTTGATGAAATGCCTTTTTATTGATGACAGTCGCGTTTTCCAGCCCCAATAACTCGAAAACCGTACGTCGCAGAAAAAAATCTATAGGAAGTAAAAATTTCATCCTTCCTTCTTCTTTGCAAAACTTTCGTGAAATAATTTTTTTAAACAATTTTTCACCACAAAAAGTTCAAATGTTTATAACAAATTAATTTTTCTCCAACTTGGACAACTTTGATTTTTTTTTTATCACAATAAATCCTTCAAATTCTTCCGATGAACATATTAAAATTTCAGAATGGTATCAAAAGTAGATTTTGAGTTATAGAATATTCAAGATCATCATGCACGGTCTGCGCGCTCGGTCTCAGGGCGTGCGCCGACCAACGACTCTAACGAGCGTCAATTCGCTTCGCGCGCGCATAGTAAGGGCAATGAAATGAATTTTTAATGCTATTTAATTCTGTCCGTTTACCTCTCTTTTCTGGGATGGCGTGTGGTATACGGCGATTCCTAAAGATTGCAGGTAGTGTAGTACGGTTGGGCAAAGTAAGCCTCTTTCATTATCCGATACCATAGTTCTAGGTGCAGTGAAGTAATGCAACACCTCGGTCAATCTCTCGCGTTGATGTATTGATGACTTGGATGCAATTGGGAAAAGTTTGGCGAATTTGGAGAATTTATCTATACTACTTAAAAATTTTAGGTTTTCGATCATGAAAAGATCGAAATGCAAAATCTCGCATGGGTAAGTTGGAACAGGGGTCAGCTGAAGCTCTGGTTTGTTGGGGTGCCTATCATATTTAAACATTTTACAAACTGAGCAAGAGGACACTTGTGCCTTAATCCGGCTGGTCATTTTAGGGAAATAGAATTTTTCTAAAATTTGTACCCTGATTTCTTTGGGGTTTCTGTGAGCTCTTGCGTGTTCTTCACCGATTATCCTGCACACTTCCTCTTCACCTTCTAAATCTGTAACCTCTGGGTCAGGCGGATTTTGTATTCGAAAAATGTTTTTTGGTAGCAAGTCTGTAAAAGGTCTGAGGTAGTTTACATTCGAGATGATGCGGGAGAGAGCATCAGCAACCACATTGGATTTGCCCGGCTTGTAAAAAAGCTCGCAGTTGTATTCTTCTATGGGCGCTTTCCAGCGTTTCAGCTTAGCATTATAGTTCCGATTACCTAACGAAAAGGTTAGGGGTTGGTGATCGGTATAAACTTTAATTGCCGCGGCACCATAGAGGTAGGATCGTAAATTATCAAGGGCCCATACTATTGCCAACATTTCATTCTCGTTTTCTGCGTAGTTCTCCTCTGTTTTGTTTAAAGACCGAGAAATATAGGCGATTGGGCGGTCCTTGCCGCCGTGACTTTGAGAGAGAACGGCCCCTATAGCGTAATTGGAAGCATCGGTAGTCAGATGGAAAGGCTTATTAAAGTCTGGGAATGTTAAAACCTCTGAAAAGGCGAGGATGGTTTTCAAGCCATGGAAGGCCCTCATGCCCTCTTCATCAAGCGAAATTGAAATATTCTTGGATTGAGAAGTCTTGATCTGTGCATGGTCTCCCCTCGTGAGGTTCGTCAGAGGCTTCGCGACTTTAGCGTAATCGCAGATAAATTTCCTATAATAAGAGGTCATTCCTAGGAAACTTTTAAGTTCTTTCAAATTCGTGAGTGGAGGCATTTCTTTAATGGTTCTGACCTTCTTTTCATCTGCGAGGATTCCATTCGCTGTTACCACGTAACCCAAGAATTCAACCTTGGTGCGCAAAAACTGTGTCTTTTCCAAATTCACCTGTAACTTGGCCTGCCTCAATTTTTCAAATATGGCGCGAAGGTTACGCCAGTGACACTCGTAGTCTTTATTAAAGACGATAATATCGTCGATGTAGACGTAACAAATTTTACCAATGTGTTCTCGCAACACGTCGTCAATCATTCTTTGGAAAACAGCCGGGGCGTTTTTCAACCCGAATGGCAGGCGCAGAAACTCATATTTCCCGTTCAGGATAGGGAACGCTGTCTTGGGTATGTCGGATTCCTTCATGTGAATTTGGTGGAACCCGAACGTTAAATCAAGAGTGGTAAATAGCTTTGCCTCGCCAAGACTGGACAAGGTAGATGTTATATCAGGGATCGGGTAAGATGGTGACTGCGTTGAGACGCTTGAAGTCTATCACCATTCTGTACTGTTTTTCCCCATTGGGCTTTGGTTTTTTTGGGACTACCCATACCGGGCTATTGTAGGGGCTCTTGGAGGGTCTAATTATTCCCTCGCGCAGGAGCTCGTCGACCTGGTTTTCCACTTCCCCTCTCATGTTTGCGGGATAGGGGTAACTTTTTGAATAAATGGGTTCTTGGGTACTTGTCCGGATTTCAGCTTGAACACTTGTGTCCACGGCCCCGCCTGGCGAGAGTGGGTCGAAAATTGTGGAGAATTCGGAAATCAGGGATTCAAGGCATTCCCTCGCCTCTACTGGGTGATGGCTGTTGATTAGCGAATGGACATTTATCGAGGGCATCGCAAGTAGCGGAATTTTTACTCCTGGTGTAAAGAATCATTCTTCCTATCAATAATTGCCTTAGGGGTTTTAAAGTGTCGTCCCCAATAATGCTATGGAAGGCAGTTAAACCGGGAAGAACAAAAAAGGCGATCGGAGAGTCATTACCTATGGGCCCGAAGAAAGGTCCGGTCAATTGATGTGTTATTTCTATTTCCCCTCCAGCGGATTGGACTGGGAAGGGTTTCGACAAGGGCTGGCATCCCTTGGCTATCTGGGGGCTAATGAAGTTCTTATTTGCGCCAGTGTCTATCAGAAACTGTAGCTTAGCCCCATCTTTTACGCCATACTCTATGTATGGAACGCTAGAGAGGCGTCGGCCATAAAACTTACCGTCCCAGTACTGCCAGCCTCCGTGTGCGGGTGGCCAGTCTGGTTGTCTGGTAAGGCTTCGTCACAGTAAGCCTCACTGACGGCTTTTTCCTCCTGCTGGCTCAAAGTGCCCTCGCCCGAGGATGGGGCAGCATTTAATTGATACAATCTTTGCGATTTCCGGAAAGGGTTAAGATTAGATGAGGTGCTGGGACTGCGCTTAACGCTTGGATTATCGGTACCCTGGTTTGAGAGATAGGAGTGGCCGCTCGGGGATTCGAATACCTATGCGGGGACTGCGAATTCCTGCCTGCGTTCTTGTACTGGTATTGTTTATTATAGGAAGGGTAATAAGATTGGGGCCAAGAGTACTTTTGGCGGTAAGGCTGAGAGGATGAAAACTTGTTAGGGTATGTGACCTGATTTGTTGAGGTCAGATTCTGCAACTCTAAACATATTGCGTAGGCTTTCGGCCATTACTAGTAACTTCGAGAGGTCATCGCTTAGGCCTCTAATAAAAACATCCAAGGCTCTGTCCCTATAAGTTTCGACCAGCGCACCAAGAATTTCCGGGTTTGGGTTGCTGTTTTTCAGGCAGCGTATAATCAGGGCAAAATGAGCATTTATTCCTGAGTAAAATGCTTCCATGGTCTTCGCCCCCTGAGTCATTTGACCCAGCTGGTAATCTAGTGTGCGCAGATCTCGCTTATCGGCATAGTGGAGCATTAGGACGCCTTTTGTCTCGGGCCAGTCGTCCTCTGCCATGTTGTACGACAGAAGGGTCGTCTCAGCATTACCCCTAATCTTTTGTCTAATGCCAATAGAACGATAATGAGGTCTTTCCTTAACTATTTCATAATCTTTCAGAATGGACTCCGCTCTACCCATCCAAGAATCTTAGCCACCAGCTTCGCCCTCAAACACCTGTAGTTTCTTTTACGCAATCCGGAAACCTAGCTATCTCTTTTAACTCGTACTCCGTACGGGCGGGAATCAAGGGCTTCGGTTGGGGAACAACTTCGTTAACCTTTTCTTGAGCCGCTTCTAGTCTCAATACTTTGTCACTAACTTTCTTCACATCCTCTCTAACATCGACCATCTGGCCAAGCAATGCTGCCAAGGTTCCCTCAAACTTCGTCAGGGTTTCTTTCATCTCTTCCAATTTAAGGTAAATTATAACGGGCGAAACTTAGTAGGATTTTATTATAAGAGTACAGAGCGACAGTTAAGACTCGGGTTTTTATATTTTAATATATTTTATTTAGTATATTTTTTGTTTTATGCCTGAAAACGTTTCACTCACCGGTATTCTGGTTCTTGGTGTATTCGTATGAGTCGTTTGCGTAGGGTTGATGGTTGGTGCCGTCACTTACAACGTGCAGATCCTAAACATAAAGAGTGATTTTAGTGGTGTTTTTCCCAGTGGACTTGTTTCATAATAATTTTAATTTTTCGGGGTGTAACATTTTTCCCCAGTGGACATTTTTATTTCACAATCATTTTTCTAATTCCATTTTAGAAGGCTTTAGGCACGGTGGGCCGTATTGTTCCCCTTTGGTTTACTGCCTAACCTACGGTTAACCACGCAGCTCACTAGGCGGCCCTTACTGTGTTGGTTACACTGAGCGTATCTAGTAAGCTACCACCACCATTTTTTTCGTTATAAACTTATTCTTTATAAGGGGCCGCTCGTAATCAATTTTACCGTAGCGGTTGTTTTGTCTGATTATTATAATTTCTGTGACGCATAATTAGCGCCCGTGATTTAAAAAAATAACATTTTTGGGCTAATAATAAAATAAAATCACCGCAGCGGGTTTGTCACTTCTATTCGTAACGTTTTTGGCGCTCGTGATTTGAAAAAATCACCGCAGCGGGTCTGTTACTTTTATTATTTTATTGCAACATTTAATTAATTTTTCATTTTATTTTGTAATCGAGGAATTGATTGTGTTTCACCTTTACATTTTAATTTTATACTTTCTCCACTTTTCATTTTTAATATTTTCTTCTTATTTTCTCCACTTTTTCACACCTCACACACAACCTCCCAATTTCACGAACTTATTCTTCTTCTCATTTTGATTTTTGATTTGGGAATCCCCATCCTTTTTTTTCGATAGGGTCCCTGTTCGGGCGCCAGTTAAGTCCTTGCACATCCCGACGCTTGCAGGACTCGTAATATTACCTAAACATGTCCAGGTTTGAAGGTTTTCTCCTAGAGATTTGTAGCTCTGTTCCGCTTCCCCAAGTTAAGAGATCCGTTGTAGCTCTGTTCCGCATCCCCAAATTAAGAGATTTGGTTCGAATAATCGTTAGAAATTTATTGTTTAAGTAAATTATAAAAATGCCAATTAACTTTCTAGTTCTCCAGTCCAATTAGAAGTGTCGCTCTCCACTCGTTCCATTCCTTTGTAACGACCATGTTCCGGGGGGCGGTGTAGCTCGCCAATGGCCAGGGTTCGGGACAGAATTTCCTATCTAGTTTGGCCCCTCTTTAAGATCAGTTTACCTTCTCCTTTCCCAGAATAACTCGAGGGGGTAATGCGGTGTCGAGGAAGTCTTCGTATATTTTTACTTAGGCTTAACTAATACTATAGTATTGATGATGGTCGGGTGTTTTGCGGTATTTTCTTGTCGTATATTTGCTTATTCTGAATTAAGTCTACGGGGTATTGTTATAGTTGGGATTGATATAGTCTGAATTGATAGTCTGGTTTGGGTTTCTCGGCGCTCTGGAGGGCCGAGAGGTGTTGATCCGGTGTTTTCTCCGGCGCTGCTGGAGGGCCGGGCTGCGTTGATGTCCGGCGCTGCGGAAGGGCCGGGGTTGCGTCGATGTCCGGCGCTGTGGAAGGGCCGGGGCGACGTCGGTATTCGTTGCGGCTGAAAAGCCGAGTACTCCGTGCGGCTGAAGAGCCGGCTTAATTTCTACGGCTGAAGAGCCGGGTGCTCCGTGTGGCTGAAAAGCCGGTTGGGTTCTACGGCTATAGAGCCGGGTGCTCCGTCGGCTGAAGGTCCGGTTTGGTTCCTACGGCTGGGAGGCTGGATCGGTCGCTGCGGCTGAAGAGCCGGCTGGGAGTGCTGTCGATCGGCTCGGGATTCCGTTGTCGCGTCGTGCTCTGATCGTCCGTCAGGGGAACGCTCTACTCGGGTGGGGTCATGCAGCAGGAGTCCAATGCTACTCCGCTTCGCTCCCGGGTCGGAAGCCGGGGCGTGACTTCTAGGAGGAACTCTCTGAGCTGGGCTGACTGATAAATCACACCGGACTCAGAGATCTTGACCAGGCCGAAGGTTGATTATTACTAACCAGACCGGGCGTAGGTGATCCTTCCTAGGTCGCAAGCCGAATAAAGATCCGTACTCTGCGAAAAACCACCACCAGAAATAGAGAACAGAACACTTACCCCTTTGATGTTGCTCGATCAGACGCCTGAGCACAAGTGACTGGAATGAGGACGTGTCACTGCTTATATAGGCCCCAGATGGTACTTAGTGTGCCCAGATAGCTGGTGGGATTATCCCACGATTACCGATAGTCGTCGATCGTTATCGATCGACCAGGGCTGTGTAACTAATTATCGATATCAGGGTTGCGAAAACAGTTATCGATATCTTGTTCAGGGCTGCGTAAACAGTTATCGATTGACCGCACATTTCGAAATAAGAGCTTTTATTGTGTTTGGTTTGGTTTATTTATTTATTTATAAGTTATTGTGGCAGCGGGCCGTCAAACTCCCCCCTCTTTGGAGACCGGGTTGTAGGTGGAGTTGACCCTGACATCTCCGGCACGCCCTATGCGGATTCGGGTGAACCACTCGCCGGAATTGACCTTGTGGGTCCCTCGGGTGCCGGGTCGCCAGGCCGCTTTGACATATGCCACCATTTCCGCGACTTTCGCCTCATGCTCTGGGTCTTTTCTTCGTGGTTCGTCGTCCCAATCGCTTTCCGTGTCGTTATCCTTCCGTGTGTCCTGATTCTGTGCCGTTGTCGTCGTTGTTTTCCTTGGTGGTGCTTGTCTGGTCACTGGTGCTGCTCGGGTTCGGATTCTGGTCTCGGGCCTTATTGTTTCGATGGCCGAGAGCAGGATCACACGTCGGCGGCTGGACTCCAGCTTTTCCAGCGAGGCCCGGTACTTTGCCGTTGAATTTTTGAATTTGTTCTCCATCTGTAATTTTTTTGGAGATTTGTTTATGTCGGATTTCTTTTTCCCTTTTATGATTTACTACATTTGTGACTACGTTGCTAACTACGGCGTTCCCTTTATATGGTTTAAGTTCGCTAACGTAAGCCCTATGTCTTTTTCCGGTAGTATTATGTTTTAGGTTTGCTATTACTGCGGATATGAAACCTATAACCTTAAATGGTCCTTCGTATTTTGGCGCTAGTTTGGCCGCAAACCCTGCGGCTGCTTTGGATAATGGGTGTTGTCGTTCCCATACGAGGTCTCCGATCTTGGGTTTCGAGTCTCTTTTTCGTAAGTTGTAGGCTCTTGCCTGGTCACATGCAGCCTTTCCCATGTTTTTTCGCGCTAGCTTCCCTGTCTCTTTCATTCCTTTCCATCGGTCCTCTCTTGTTTCTTCTACTATGCCTGATCCTGATGTGGTTTCGTTAAACAGACTGCCTGGTAGTCGTATTTCTCTTCCATATAGAAGATACGCTGGGCTATACCCCGTTGATTCCGATCGGATGCTGTTTATGGCTATCATTATTTCTGGTAGCCAATCGTCCCATCTTTTGTGTTCCGCGCCCGTGAGTTGTGCCAACATTGTTTTGATAGTCCTGTTTGCTCTTTCCGCTGGGTTCTTCTGAGGTGTGTATGGTGCTGTCAGTTGGTGCGTTATCCCCCATCTTTCTAGCTGGGATTTAAATTTTCTGCTTGTAAACTGAACCCCATTGTCTGATATCAATTTCTTTGGTGCTTCATATCGGTTCAAGATCTGTTCCGTAAGCGTCTTGATCACGCTTTCTGTGTTTGCCTTTCTTATGGCCGCCAGTTCTACCCACTTAGAAAATTTGTCGAAGAAGACCAGTAACATGTTGTGGCCGTGGCTCGATCTTGGTAATGGGCCTACAAAGTCTACGCATAGTGTCTCCCATGGTGCCTGTGCTATCTCGGTGAGCATCTTTCCTGCAGCCTGTTGCTGTGACGTTTTATACCGTTGGCATAGTTCACAGCCTTGTACAAATTGTTTTATATCTCTATGCATGCCTTGCCAATAGTAGTTAGTCATAATTCGGTGTTTCGTCTTTCTTATGCCTAAGTGTCTTGCTACTGTATCGCAATGGTTTTCTTTGAGGACTCGTTCCCTTTGTTTCTTTGCTACGCATAGTTTCCATGGCTGGGTATCCTCGTCTGTTGCCCATGATGGTAGGTTTCTGTAAAGTCTTCCTTCTATGACTGCGTAGTCTGGCCATGATGCTGGGTCTTTTTCTATTGCTAGTAGTTTTTGATTTATCCAGTTATCTTCTTCCATTTCTGCTCCTCGAACTTCTTCCTCCAGCATTCTGGATAGTGCGTCTGCCACTACGTTAAGTTTTCCCTTGCGGTAGCGAATCTCAACTGAGTATGGCTGCATTGCCAATGCCCATCTAGCTATCCGACCTGACGGGCTCTCAATTGAGTTCAACCATTTAAGTGCTTGGTGATCTGTTATGACCACGAAGTGGTATCCTTCTAGGTAGATTCTCATTTTTTGGATTCCCCAGTGGATTGCCAAGCACTCTTTTTCGGTGGCTGAGTATTTTACTTCCGTTTTGGTAAGTCTTCTACTAGCGTATGCGATCACTTGTTCGCCGTTTTCGCCTTCCTGTGTTAGGACTGCTCCTAGCCCGTAATCACTGGCGTCGGTCTGTAGTCGACGCACAATCGCCATTGCTTGTTTTTCTTCTCCACTATTACTACTGGGGAGCTGTATGCTGAGTGGGATGGTTCAATGAGGTCTTGTGCCAGAAGTTCGTCTACTTGTTCGTTGATGATGCTATCTCTGTTTGATGGGCCTATCGTGTTTCATGAAAATTCTATGTTTTTCTATGTGACTGACTCCCTTGACTTGTTCCATTAAATGTAGTTCCTTCTTGAGAATCTCTTGGATCGTCTCTTCTGTGAGATCGTCCGTTGTTAGGGACCCTATACCCTGTGTACTGTCTTTTGTTGGTTTCTTTTTTTCTTGTTTCTTCTTTTTTGTTCCGATGTGTGCTGTAATACCTCCACATTGAATGGTAGCATTGCATTGTTGTAAGAAGACGACTCCCAGGAGCAGGTTTCCAATAACTTCGTCGAGGATTAATAATATGACTGTTTTGGATAGGGTTCCTAGTTGGATCGGCACTTCTAGCGCTTCGGTTACGGTTCTGTTTGTTCCGTCTGCTAGTCTTATAGCTTCCGTTACTCGTTTTCGTGTTCCGAGTGTTGCTATTTCGTTTGCGAGTTCTCTGCCTATAAAACTTCTCGTGGCTCCGGTGTCTATCGTACTTTCTACTCTCCTGGTGCCTATTCTAACATGTGCAAGTACTCGCCTATTCCTAAATTCTATCGTTGTTGCGGGTTGCCTGTCGGTCGTCTGGGCCCTGGGTACCCGCTCTGCTCCCATCGGCCTCTCTCGTTTCCCGAGTTTTCCTGTCTGCGGCAGCAGTGTATTGTCCGATTTCCGTCTTGTCCACAAGCCCAGCAGAACAGAACTGCCTTGGTGGGTTGTTACATCCCCGTGCTGAGTGTCCCACCATTTTGCATCTTGAGCATCTGTTCCTCATGTCGAAAGTTTCTATTATTCCTCTGTTTAGTGACTGGGTTGGTTGTTGCGGTCTCCAGTAGTCTCTTGTCCGGTATTGTGTCCTTTGTGGTGCTATGTATTCTTGTCTTTCTTCTGGTTCTTCAGCTTGGAGTGCCTCGAATTCTTCTGCCGGTCGGAGGTATTCCATTAGTGATCTGCATTCCCCACGTTTGGCATACCGCTTGAATTCTACGCGACTGTTCCTGTAGATCCATTCTAATTTACTGTCCTCTGTGAGTTTTGTAAACCTCATAATTTTCCGTAGTTCTCGTGCGAACTCCATTGCTGGCTCGTTTTTTTCCTGATGTCTGCGTGTTATTTGTTCCATTTTTTTTTCTTCGTGGTCTGCTGGCTTGAAGTATTCCAAAAATTCGTGTTTGAAACGTTTCCATGATGTCATCTCTTTCGGGTGGGTGTGCCACCAGTCAAAGGCTCCATCTTTTAGCAAGATTACCATTGCTCCTACTGCTTGGTCATTTTCTAATCCGTATGCTTCTGTTAATTCCTCTATCCTGTAGATGAATTCGTCCGGGTCCCCAGTGCCGTCGAATTCTTCTCTCCAGCTACGTATGACTCCCATTGTGGTTATTTTGTCCATTGTGTTCCTTATTGGCGTTGGTGACGGCTTACTGTCTTCTTGGGTCTGGTTAATGGGTTTATTTATGTCCGTTGGTATCTGTAGTGTCAATTGGTTCCCTCGATCTATGTTCCTTTTTTATGCTACCCGATGCCTCGGGTGTCGGAGACGGGTTTCTCGTGTGCCTTTGGGATAGTTCCAGTAGTCGTCTTGTTGTTTCTTCGTCGTGGTCTTGTCTTGTGAATTCGGACATCTGTCTTCGCATATCTTCGCAAAGATTTTCGGGTTTGATATTGAATTTCTTGAGGTATTCTTCCAGTTGGGATTTGTTTATATCGATCGATATATCGATCGACCAGGGCTGTGCAACTAATTATCGATATCAGGGTTGCGAAAACAGTTATCGATATCTTGTCCAGGGCTGCGTAAACAGTTATCGATTGACCGCGCATTTCGAAATAAGAGCTTTTATTGTGTTTGGTTTGGTTTATTTATTTATAAGTTATTATGGCGGCGGGCCGTCACACCCTATCAAGCCTCTGCTCGCCGGCAGAGCGTGGCGCTTAACGGCCGAATTGCAGACATTGCAATTCTTGACCGCTGTGTGTTGTTGTGTCGCTGGCCACAAACTTGACGTCGGCAGCGGTGTTGTGCTTAGTGGCCGAATTGCAGGCATTGCAATTCTTGACCGCTGTGTGTTGTTGGGTCGCTGGCCCCAAACTTGCTGGTGTTGGGTAACGGGGCAGCGGATATCGGACCGCTGGCTCAGCGGGCTGTTGTTGTGCCGCGGCTCCAGCCAAGTCAACGGCACCCGAGAAACGTCGCTGGCCTCGAACTTGCTGATATTGGGCAACAGGGCAGCGGATACGGGACCGCTGCTTCAGCGGCACCTGAGATATCTGACTCGGCGCAGGGTGCGTGTGAACGTAGGGCTGTAACCGGATGCGCGTGTGCAGTTTTGGCTCATCGCTGGAGCGACGAGGGTAGGGGAGATAACTGCACCGTTAACTTCAATTATTCAAGCAAAAAGAAAATTAAAATTAAATTTTAAATTATTTTAAATTGGTAAACATTGGCAAAATATCTGACACAAGGATTAATATTCAGCGGTGCCAAACTATTGTTTTTCCACTACAGGGTGATTCGTGTACTCACGAAGAAAAATAGGTTTCACGTTATGCAACGCCATGTGCTACAATTTTTGGTTGATGTGTTGTAGCTTAGAAGTTATTATTTTCCTGTTCACTGAAATGTGGCTGCCGTCGCTCTAAGTGCTCCACAGGGTAGGGTATCCAAAAAAGTTTATGGCGTATCTCACTAGTACTGACTGCAAAGCTGGGACACCGGCGGCAACGAAATTTAGTTTGTATGTTTGTATGAAAGCGCGCAGCGCCAAGGCTGAGATGGCCGTCGGTGACCAAGAACTGTGGAGGATTTACTAAATTAGCGTACAACCACGAACCCTTATGACTTTAGCAATTTTACCTCCAGAAATATCAAATCAATCACTTTTTCACTACAGGTAGACTTTGAGTCGGGATGGGATGGCTTTCATTCGTACAGAGTAAAGTTTTCTGATCGCGGTCGACTTGGTGGCCGCCAGTGCGATCTTTGTTTTCGAATGATTGCAAGTTGACGCACAGCCTCCTCGTGGCACCTCCTGGGTAGCTATCTTAGCATCCGCTAGATAGTGAGCTAATGTGTGCAGCGAGTCACCCGGACGTTAAACGTAAAAAAAGAAGCCCACTGAAGATCAAAACGAAAGCCTCGAATAAGATCCCCCCTTATGTTGACGACCACCGCTAACGAAAAAGGACTACGATTTAAGGATATGCACCTGGAATGTCCGAACCCTTAATTGGGAAGGTGCCTCTATCCAACTAGCGGATGCCCCCGAAAAATTAAAGGCTGACATTACCGCCATCCAGGAAATGAGATGGACAGGACAAGGTTGCTCCAAGCGAGCAAACTGCGATATCTACTACAGCTGCCATGCGGAGAGGCGCGAATTTAGATGCGGATTTGTAGTAAGCCGGAGACTTCGCCACCACGTCTCCAATTTCACCCCAGTGAGGCAACGACTGGCTACAATCCGCGTCAAAGCTAGGTTTCTCAATCTTAGCATAATTTGTGCGCACGCCCCGACGGAGGAGAAGGACGATGCTGTTAAGGATGCATTCTACGCGAGACTTGCGGACACATACGACCGCTGCCCAGACCACGACGTGAAGATTATCCTCAGGGACTTCAACGCAAAGGTCGGGCGCGAACGCATCTTTGACCCCACCGTCGGTCGATTCAGCCTTCATGAGACCACCTCGAACAACGGTCTCAGGGTGATTGACTTCGCCGACATGGTAGCGAGTAGCACCATTTTTCGGCACCTCGACATCCACAAGGCCACATGGCTGTCCCCTGATCAAAAGACGCGCAACCAGATTGATCACGTTGTGATAGACCGAAGGCATGCCTCAAGCGTGATGGACGTGCGTACGTTTCGTGGAGTCAACATTGACTCGGACCACTATCTTGTCGCAGCCAAGATACGCATGCGGCTATGCCGAGCGAAAACCATACGCCCCATCACGCAACGAAAGCTTGACGTCACTAGGCTGCGATCACAACGGACAGCAATAGCCTACTCTACTCATCTCTCGGAAATGCTTCACCAACCTATCCCTCTCCCTGTTGACGCCGGCGGACTCTGGGCGCACATATCCCACTCCATGTGAGCTGCTGCTGAAACAACCATTGGGTTCAAGCGCAAGTGTCGCGTCGCAGCTGCGGCAAAAAACGCCGTCCACAGAAAAACGCTGCAGTCTGAACGTTACAGGGAGAAAAGGAAGGAAGAGAGGCGAGTTTTCAGACGGAAAAAACGGGAGCAAGAAAAGCGAGAGTGCGAGGAACTTGAGGTGTTACAAGACAGGAATGATGTCCGAAAATTCTACCAACAAGTCAACCGTCTGACACAAGGTTTCAAAGCCGGAGCATCTAACTTTCGGGATGAAAATGGAAATCTGGTTACGGATACGCAGTGCACGCTGAGGTTATGGAGGGAGCATTTCTCCAAGCTGCTAGCAGGCGATGACGGCACCAATCCCGCCATTGGAGAAAGCAGCCCGATACCACTACCTAGCCATGACGAGGTCCGATTTGCTTTAACTCTGCTCAAAAACAACAAAGCAGCCGGTGCTGATGGACTGCCTGCAGAGTTGTTTAAGGCCGGCGGCGAAGAGCTGATAAGGTGCATGCATCAGCTCTTGTGTAAAATATGGCTAGAAGAAAGCATGCCCAACGACTGGAATCTCATCGTCCTTTGTCCTGTACTGAAGAAAGGTGACCCGACGATATGCGCCAACTACCGGGGAATCAGCCTGATTACCATCTAATACAAGGTCCTATCGAGCGTAATATGTGAACGACTGAAGCCGTATACCAGCACACTGATTGGACCTTATCAGTGCGGCTTCAGACCTGGTAAGTCCACCATAGACCAGATCTTCACATTACGCCAAATCCTGGAAAAAACCCACGAGAATAACATTTACACACACCATCTCTTTGTCGATTATAAAGCTGCATTCGATCGCCCGACGAGGGAACGCCTATATGCCACCATGTCTGAGTTTGGTATTCCTGCAAAGCTAATATGTCTTTGCAGAATGACATTGAGCAGCACCATCAGCTCTGTCAAGGTAGGAAGGAACCTCTCCGAACCTTATAATACCGTTCGAGGTTTCAGACAAGGTGACCCCCTGTCGTGCGACCTCTTCAATATATTGATGGAAGGGGTTCTGCGGAAAGCCCGTGTACATCTATCTGGGACTATTTTTTATAAAAGTGTCCATCTCCTTGCGTATGCCGATGATATTGACATCATTGGCCGCAGCAAGCGTGATGTCACTGCTGCATTTTCGGCTATCGAAAAAGAGTCCGCAAAAGTGGGTTTGGCAGTAAACGAGGGCAAGACGAAGTATATGCTGTCGACAAGCAGGGAGGCGCGGCGCCTAGACTCCCATGTGGTAGCGGACAGCTATACCTTCGAAGTGGTCAAGGAGTTCACGTACCTTGGCACTGCCATTAATACCGAAAATGACGCCAGCCTGGAGATCAAGCGAAGAATCACTCTTGCCAATAGGTGCTACTTTGGTCTAAGTAAGCAAGTGTGCAATAGAGACCTCTCTCGCCGTACAAAATTAATATTATATCTTTAACTTCTGTAGTTAAAAAGGCCAGTAAATTCGCAATATTTCTTAGCAAATCAAACTCATGTTTATTCACACTCTTCTACAGCTTTCTAGGTTATGTAGGGATGTATTTACTTCGATACAATCGATATATTTATAAAGCCCTTTAACTTTGCAGGTATTTTTGAATTCGTAACACTTAACTTTAACACTTTCCCTTGTAAGAATTTAAAAATAACATTTCAATTGACAAACTTGAAAATCTTGTGATTCTATATAAAGCAAAGTAAATAGTGGTTTTCTCCTTCAGAAGAGTCCAATCTTGTTGCAAAGAATCCGGAGACGAGTATTAAGGAGCGGCTTAGTCATCATATCTGCAAGTTGTTCCTCAGTCGGGATTTGCTCGATTCCAAATTCTCCCTCAGCAATTCTTTCCCTGATGTTGATGCTTGTTGGCTATGTGCTTCGTCCTACGATGGAATTCCGGGTTTTGAGCCAACCTCATGGCCGCAGCATTGTCGACCTGAAGAATTGGGGCTCGGTCCAATCTGTCAATTTCCTGAAACAATATTTTAAGCCAAATTATTTCTTTTGTAGCTTCATTGTCTGCTACTATTTCAGCCTCTGTAGTAGAAATAGCCACCATTGCCTGTCTTTGACTTTTCCACGATACAGCTCCTGAGGCAAACATGATCAAGATACCTGATGTAGATCTCCCAGTCTTCGTGCAGCCACCAAAGTCTGCAACGCTGTAGCATTCGAGGATTCCCTTCTTCTGTTTTTGATAGACTATTCCAACGTTGATAGTTCCTGAAATGTAACGGAAAACCCTCTAAACTTGTGCAATATTTTCTTTTGTTGGATTCTCAAGCGTTCTTGAAAGAAATCCGATGCTGAAACCCAAGTCTGGTCTGCTTCCAAGCATGAGGTACGAAAGAGCTCCGATGGCTTGGCGATAAGGGAACTCAGTCGCCTCCGATTCTTTTCCTTCTGTCGAAATTTCCAAACTCTTGAGAAGTGGGGTTGTAACAGCTTTGCAATGAGAAAATCTGAATCGTTCCAAAATCTTTTTAGCATATCCTTGTTGACTTATTTTGAGTCCATTTTCTTTCTGAATTTCTAGTCCCAAGAAACACTCAGCCTTGCTCGAGACAATTTTGAACTCCGATTTTAACTCATCCAAAAATTTTTCCAAATCTTGAGTATCTGTTGCTGTGACGAGTCCGTCATCTACGTAAACGACAAGCAAAATCTTTTTGCCATTTCTTTCCCTGATGTAAAGACACGGATCCGCCTCGCTGACTTTAAAATTGTGTTTCCGCAGGAAACCTCTGAAGCGTTCTTGCCAACATCTTGGCCCTTGCTTAAGTCCGTAGAGACTCTTCTTCAATCTGCAAACAAGCTCCTGTCCTTTTTCGTATCCCTCTGGTTGTTGCATGTAAATTTCCTTGTCGTCCAATTCACCGTATAAAAAAGCTGTTGAGACGTCAAACTGGAACAAAAACATATCATTTTTGGCTGCAACGCTCAACACTGAGCGGATTGTTTCCATTCTCGCAACAGAGCTAAATGTTTGGTCGTAATCGATCCCTTGTCTCTGAGCGAATCCTTTGATGACCAAGCGAGATTTGTATTTGTCAATACTTCCGTCAGAATGGGTTTTGACTCTATAGACCCATTTGCATGGAAGTGCCCTCGATCCTTTGGGCAGTCTAGTTAAGCTCCAAGTTTCATTTTGATGCAAGGAATCGATTTCCCTATCCATTGCCTTTTTCCATTCGACGTTGCTGTTGATGGCTTCCTGGAAGGATCCTGGACTTTCCAGCACAAAATTCTCAGCTGCTGCTATGTAGTTATCCGGTCTCTTCAACTTCGAACGATCCCGCAACCGCATCGAGAGTAAGTTTCTATTGTTGCTTTCCTCGTCAAAACTTATTTCTTCTCCGGTTTCGTAATTGTCTTCACTTTCTGTTTCGGCTGCATCTTCTTTTAAGTCTTGCTCCTGAAGCGTGTCTTCGTCCTCGCTCTGGTGCAAATCTGTGTCTTCTTCTTTCTTGTCTTCTACGACTTCCTTGGAACCAAAATCTTGAAAAGGTAGGTTGATGCCTGGTTCACAATTGCTGAACTTTTCTTGAAATTTTACGTCCCTCGACACGACTACTTTGTGCTTTTCTGGTAAGTAAATACGATATCTCTCATCGCCGTCGTAACCCACTAGGTACCCGCGAATTTATATGCGGATTTGTAGTAAGCTGGAGACTTCGCCACCACGTCTCCAATTTCACCCCAGTGAGGCAACGACTGGCTACAATCCGCGTCAAAGCTAGGTTTCTCAATCTTAGCATAATTTGTGCGCACGCCCCGACGGAGGAGAAGGACGATGCTGTTAAGGATGCATTCTACGCGAGACTTGCGGACACATACGACCGCTGCCCAGACCACGACGTGAAGATTATCCTCAGGGACTTCAACGCAAAGGTCGGGCGCGAACGCATCTTTGACCCCACCGTCGGTCGATTCAGCCTTCATGAGACCACCTCGAACTACGGTCTCAGGGTGATTGACTTCGCCGACATGGTAGCGAGTAGCAACATTTTTCGGCACCTCGACATCCACAAGGCCACATGGCTGTCCCCTGATCAAAAGACGCGCAACCAGATTGATCACGTTGTGATAGACCGAAGGCATGCCTCAAGCGTGATGGACGTGCGTACGTTTCGTGGAGTCAACATTGACTCGGACCACTATCTTGTCGCAGCCAAGATACGCATGCGGCTATGCCGAGCGAAAAACATACGCCCCATCACGCAACGAAAGCTTGACGTCACTAGGCTGCGATCACAAGGGACAGCAATAGCCTACTCTACTCATCTCTCGGAAATGCTTCACCAACCTATCCCTCTCCCTGTTGACGCCGGCGGACTCTGGGCGCACATATCCCACTCCATGTGAGCTGCTGCTGAAACAACCATTGGGTTCAAGCGCAAGTGTCGCGTCGCAGCTGCGGCAAAAAACGCCGTCCACAGAAAAACGCTGCAGTCTGAACGTTACAGGGAGAAAAGGAAGGAAGAGAGGCGAGTTTTCAGACGGAAAAAACGGGAGCAAGAAAAGCGAGAGTGCGAGGAACTTGAGGTGTTACAAGACAGGAATGATGTCCGAAAATTCTACCAACAAGTCAACCGTCTGACACAAGGTTTCAAAGCCGGAGCATCTAACTTTCGGGATGAAAATGGAAATCTGGTTACGGATACGCAGTGCACGCTGAGGTTATGGAGGGAGCATTTCTCCAAGCTGCTAGCAGGCGATGACGGCACCAATCCCGCCATTGGAGAAAGCAGCCCGATACCACTACCTAGCCATGACGAGGTCCGAGTTGCTTTAACGCGGCTCAAAAACAACAAAGCAGCCGGTGCTGATGGACTGCCTGCAGAGTTGTTTAAGGCCGGCGGCGAAGAGCTGATAAGGTGCATGCATCAGCTCTTGTGTAAAATATGGCTAGAAGAAAGCATGCCCAACGATTGGAATCTCATCGTCCTTTGTCCTGTACTGAAGAAAGGTGAGCCGACGATATGCGCCAACTACCGGAGAATCAGCCTAATTACCATCTCATAAAAGGTCCTATCGAGCGTAATATGTGAACGACTGAAGCCGTATACCAGCACACTGATTGGACCTTATCAGTGCGGCTTCAGACCTGGTAAGTCCACCATAGACCAGATCTTCACATTACGCCAAATCCTGGAAAAAACCCACGAGAATAACATTTACACACACCATCTCTTTGTCGATTATAAAGCTGCATTCGATAGCCCGACGAGGGAACGCCTATATGCCACCATCAATATATTGATGGAAGGGGTTCTGCGGAAAGCCCGTGTACATCTATCTGGGACTATTTTTTATAAAAGTGTCCATCTCCTTGCGTATGCCGATGATATTGACATCATTGGCCGCAGCAAGCGTGATGTCACTGCTGCATTTTCGGCTATCGAAAAAGAGTCCGCAAAAGTGGGTTTGGCAGTAAACGAGGGCAAGACGAAGTATATGCTGTCGACAAGCAGGGAGGCGCGGCGCCTAGACTCCCATGTGGTAGCGGACAGCTATACCTTCGAAGTGGTCAAGGAGTTCACGTACCTTGGCACTGCCATTAATACCGAAAATGACGCCAGCCTGGAGATCAAGCGAAGAATCACACTTGCCAATAGGTGCTACTTTGGTCTGAGTAAGCAAGTGTGCAATAGAGACCTCTCTCGCCGTACAAAATTAATATTATATCTTTAACTTCTGTAGTTAAAAAGGCCAGTAAATTCGCAATATTTCTTAGCAAATCAAACTCATGTTTATTCACACTCTTCTACAGCTTTCTAGGTTATGTAGGTATGTATTTACTTCGATAATTAAGGAGCCCTCTAACTTGGCGCGTATTTTTGAATTCGTAACACTTAACTTCAACAATTAACACTCTATAAGACACTCATCCTACCCGTGCTATTATATGGCGCAGAAGCATGGGTAATATCACTGACGGATGCAGCAGCGCTTGGAGTGTTCGAGAGAAAAATTCTTCGCAAGAAATTTTGTCCCTTTCGGATTGGGGACGAGTTTCGTATTCGGATGAACCAGGAGCTGTACGAGTTGTACGACGACGTGGACGTGGTCCGGCGCATCATGATACAACGTCTGCGCTGGCTTGGCCACGTTGTGCGTATGGATAAAGAATCTCCAGCTCAGAAGGTGTTTGAAGCGAGGGTCGACTACGGGCGACGACGAAGGGGACGACCAAAACTCCAATGGAAGGACCAAGTGGAGGAGAACCTGACTGCACTGGGTATTTCCGATTGGAGGAGGCGCGCGAGGAGCAGAGGCGCCTGGAGGGAGACGCTGAGGTCGGCCAAAACCGGAATCGGGTTGTAGTGCCACCTAATGAATGAATGAAGACGAGTCTCCTGATCGCTGCACAAATATGCGGTTCTTCGCCAACTTGCCTTAAATGTTGACTTAGCTAAGGGTGCGGTTTCGGAAACGTGGTTGGTTTTCACTCTTGAATTAAATATTATTTCTTATAAAATTTTACGACCACGCCGCCTAGACCGTAAATACTGAAGGTTTTCAATTCTACTTAGCTCGTCATTATTGACAATGACCGTAGTGAAGGTTGCAAAAAGTCTGGCCAATCGAACTATCTCCAGGGCTGGTAATAGACATTTTCTAAACCGCAAAAAAAATATCTGCATTATTTGTGATATCCAGACATGTCGAATTGGCAGCTGTGGCCCCAGCAAATTGAAATTTGCGTTGTTCCGCTAAGCGCAAGAATATCAGCTTAATAAAACTTTTCAATATTAATGGCCACTAAATAACTTCTCAGCGCGTTTGGTTTGCCGCAAAATTGATGTCACTTTGACTCCAAAAAATTCAATATCACTTGAGCCGTTTTGAGGCTGAATCTCGATGACAGAATTGGACATTTCATAAATGACACCAAATAAAAAATAAAAAGTAACTTTCGAACGAAAATGAAGATGCACCAAGCGTCACGAAAAGGTTACGGATCCTTGAATTTAGTTGTTCTTGCTTTTGCCCGCTTAGCAGCAGCGAAAAAACTAATAAACAGCGCGAAATGTACAAAAATCAAGCGACCGGCTGAGTGCACGTTACGAAAATTACGAAAATTAAGTTGCAAACTCCGATTACAACGAAGATCACGTCGGGGTCACCAAAATGTTTATGGGAAAGACAACGATTATGCCTTTAATAATAAATTAATTCCAATATCAGATGAACTTCTGCTGGGGAAATTTTAGCTTCAAGTACATCAAGTCCGGCGAACTATATGTCTGAGGAATTCGAGCCGAAAACTGCGATATACTGCCCTCGACATACTTTCTTTTATACACCATCATCCTCCGCCTCTGATTCACCCGCGTTGTTAAATTGATAGTAGATAAAAAGTTTATTTGGAAGTGCAGTTATAATCATTCCAAACACCGGTATCTTCCGACGCAACTCTTCCAAACGCATTCTGCAGCATAACTCTCAGTTAAGAGGTCGTTGGCAGCTTCAGGTCAGCGACAAAAAGAGATTAAAAGCATACGTTTCATTTTTATGAAATAGCGCGGAGTTTACCGGCGTTTATTCTCTTCTTTTGACAGTTTTCCACTGATTGCTTAGCCCAAACGCTGCAATGCTATATATAATCCTGTTGGGGCGGGAGATTGGATTCCATGAGCAAACTGGAGTGTAAGCTGCCGAAAGCACACAGCTTCACTGAATGCCGGGAGCGGAAAAGTGCAGCTGGATGGGAATGGTTGTGCTAGATGACTTGCACAATGTTTTCTGTATATTTAGCCACATCGTCGTTGTTTATAATTATCGCCGAGTTTTTAAACACTTTTGACTAGGTGGAACCCTAGTTTTAGCAGATATTAACTCCTAGGTGCTTCCTTGGGGACAAGATCATAAGTTGGTTCTCCATATTTATCGATTTTTTTTTATTTTCCAGTGGCTTTTTTCAACAATAGTGCTTAGATATGGATTTTGAACTGACTATGCCTTCACGATCTAGAGCTTTCACTGAACCCCCTAGTTTTTGAACAGGGTATACGTGATCTCAACTATTTCCTCTAATTTGGGAGTGAACGTCCGTCTTGAGATACTAATATAAGTAGGTTAATAAGTATGTATTAACTTATTGTTATCCTAGTCTAGTAAGAGAATCATCTGAAGTACTAATTTAATTTAATGGTAAGTATAGCTAAAATAAATATTTAACATAAATAGCATAAAATATGCGGCACGGAGCCAAATATCCAAAATATGTTAAAGCTTAAAATAATCGCATCTCCGATTATGTAGATGTAAACAGATGCAAAGAGTTCAGCAGGTGTCGTGGTCAGGCTCGACATCAACCAAATGCCAGAACCTGAACACCCTGATGGCGTTGGCACATGCTTCAAAAAGCTCAACCTAAAAAGGGAACGATTCAGGCAAGAGAACGCCACAAAGGCCCGAGTTCATCCTACGGTCATGAGGGGGGAGCTTGGAGCCATACGCAGGCGCTCTCAAGAAGGATCTGACATAAGATTAAACAGCGGGTAGGACGCACGGATTATGTTCTGCTGGAATTGCGGGAAAATTGATGTCAGGAAAGAAGAATGCTGTGTAGAGGTTGGTCTCGGGACGAGGAAAGTATTGATGCAGCTATTAATGCTCCCAGGGGTGAGGAGAAGAATAGGGGCGGAGGTGAAGTGCGCAGGACTCGAAATAGCGATTCCGGCAAAAACCCGCAGACAAGGAAGGCTGGACGAGAAACTGTCTGTAGCGGTTTTCAAAACCCCAGACAAGTTCTCAAAAAGGACATCGCCGCTTTTCGAAAAGGTGAATTGAAAGCCCTGAAAAACACAAGAGGAACATTAAACACGAGTGTGGGCCACCGTATTCGGTGCCTAGCCTCGCAATTTTTCTGCCTTTTGGATGCGCGTGTTAACTCCTCCCGCCGTTTTTGTGAGAGGGCAATAGAATCTTTCTTCCAGGCCGTTTGAAGTGTTGTGTAGGGGAGGTGCGTTTGAAAAAAATCGTACTTTAACTCTCAACAGCTAACCATTTAAACAAAATACTACTTACACACAAAAAAATCGAATTCGCTGGATACGCTGATGACTTCACAATAACTAACAAGGTAGGGAATATTCAAAACAACCTAAGCTTAAACCTACTACTCATTGATATTTATCAATGGTGCACATACTCTGGTGCATCGCTTTCAACCAGCAAATGCAATCCAACAACTTCCACCTACAGAATGTCACGTCAAAATACGTGGAATCACTATAGGCAAAAACTACAAATGGAAATAGAATAAAGAGAACCTTACTCTTGAACTATCGAAAAGACTAGTTGTAATCAAATGCCTATCTTTTTTATTATTTTTTAATTACGGTATTTAATTATCGAACCTTCTCACAATGAGACTAACGACATGTATTCAAATCTTAGCCTAATACATGTAATTAATTAATTAAAATTAAGTTTTTTTGGTATAACGGCCCTAGCTATTGCTGCTGGGTGGGGAGATCTCTTCGCCGGAGTCGTGTGTGGCTAGGGTTCCACGTTAAAGACCGCGCCAGCCTGTTTGGATGAGCCTGTAGCTTGATCGTATAATTTGCTTTTACTTTGTCGATTTCCTCTTTAACAGATCCCACGTTTAGATCCTTGTGAATATTTTCATTTCGTATGTACCACGGTGCACCCGTTATTGTTCTTAGTATTTTTGATTGGGCTCTCTGGATCACTTCTATGTTACTAACGCATGCGTTCCCCCATAGCTCGGACCCATACTTCCAAATTGGTTTGAGAACTACATTGTACAGAAGTACCTTGTACTCCAATTTAAGCGGAGAGCGAGCATTTATTAGCCAGTGTAGGCTTCTTGCTTTTAATTTTAGTTGCGTTCTCTTGGCTTCGATGTGCCTTCTCCAGGTAAGCCGTCTATCAAGGTGGACTCCAAGATACGTTACATCCGTTGTTTGTGGAATATGGATGTTGTTCAGAGATGGTGGGGGGCAAGTTTGTCTATTAAGGGTAAAAGTAACGTGTTTGCACTTTTGCTCGTTAACCTTTATGCGCCAATCTGCTAGCCATTTCTCCAAAAGCCCGAGATGAGCTGATAGATTTTGCGTTGCTCTCATGGGGCACTTAGATCGACTTAGAATGGCAGTATCATCCGCAAATGTTGAAGTTATTGTAAAGCCGGTTGTCGGAAGGTCTGCTGTGTAGATTAAATACAGCGTTGGTCCAAGCACGCTTCCTTGAGGTACTCCAGCTTCGATTGGATGGTAATCGGAGAGGAAATCTTTACACCGTACTGCGAAACTTCTATGCACAAGATATGACTCCAGTATTTTGTGGGTGTTCTGTGGTAGCAAATTTTGAATTTTATAAATCAAGCCATCTAACCAAACGGGGTCGAAGGCCTGGGCGACATCCAGAAAGACTGCGGAACAGTACTCTCGACTTTCAAATGTATTACGTATCTCTGCGGTTATTCGGTTTACTTGTTCAATGGTTCCGTGTTTCTCGCGGAAACCAAATTGGTGGCTTGGGATGACATTGTGGGACTGCAGGTGTTCTTTTATACGATTCAGCAGAAGCTTTTCAAATATCTTTGATAGGCACGGCAGAAGACTGATTGGCCTATATGATGAAGGCTGGGACTTGTCCTTTCCAGCTTTATGGATCATAATGATGACTGACTTTTTCCATTGTTGTGGATAGTAGCCCCATTTCATCATGCTGTTGAATATGGTGGTGAGAAGATTTACTGCACAGCTCGGCAATTCCATAATCATTTTCGGGGAGATTAGGTCGTGTCCTGGCGCTTTCTTTTTTTCCTGAGCCTCGATCACTTTTGTCACTTCTCTTGATTCGAATGCGATAGGCAAGGTAGCCTCTGGAGTGATGATTGTTGGGAGCACGAAGCTGTTTGTTGATGGAAGCGGTTTGAAGACGTTTTCCAGATGCGCAGCAAATACATTCGCCCTCTCTTCGTTGCTGCGAGCCCACTCTCCTGTTTGTGTGTGTAATGGCGATTCGCTTTCGATTGGTGGACATATACCCGATTTAGCTTTCCACAGTGGATATCGTCTGCTGTTAGGGAAGAGATTCTGCAAATAGAAAAATTGAGATCGATTACTTTCATCTTCTAGGGCTGTGCGTAGAAGATAGTTGGCTGTTTTAAGCCGCTCCTTCGAGGCAGGCGATCTGTGGGCTTGCCACTCCCTCCGAAGCCTTTTCTTATTGCGTAGCAGTTCGTTGATATGCCCAGAAGGTCGACTGTTGCTAAAATTAGAATTAAACTTACAAGCCGATATAGTAGGTGTGGAGTGTTGAGCAGCTAGTGACATAACAGACACTAGTGCTTCAACTGAGCTATCAATCTCTTCTTTTTGGTAGGGTAAGATGGGGTAAAACCGCCAAAAATGTATATTTGACGATGTCAAGCTTTCATTTATAAAATAATCAATGATCCAAATCATATTTCTGAAAGTTTAATCCCTTGGCTACATAATTCATTTAGAAAGTTTTTATGTAGCTTTTTTTTAAAAGAATTGTGATCGTTCAGAAGAAAAGTTTAAAACGGCGGTTTTACCCCACCTAGTGGGGTAAAAACGCCATTCTGGTTTTAGTGTAGTTAAGTACCCAAATAATGTCAATAACTTCTGAGAAAAATTTTTATTCAATTCAAATGGATATTACATGTTAAAACGAATATATTATATAAAAGTAAAAATAAGAAATTGAAGCGAAGTCATAAGCAAGTCGTCGAACTGCTGTCCGAGAGAAACCATGAAACATAGCTGATGCTTTTATGAGATATTTCTCAAGCGATGCCTCTTGGTCGTCAGTAAAAATCTGTAAAATAAGAATTACGTGGTTAAAATAGTTTTAAACTAAGAAGAAATGTCGCATTAACAAAGGTTTGAAACTGAAAATTAAAATATTCTTATTTAAAAGATAAAATCATTTTATACAAAACTGTTTGCAATTATCTGTTCAAAAAGAAAGGCTGTTATTTTTAAATTGAATTGAATTCAAAATCATGACATTACATATTGTTTCAATTAACAAAAATTGTGAATATTTGACACTTTACCTGGGGATGATGGCCATAATAAGCGTTGTGCGCTTTGTTGACTCGGTCTCGCAAAGTCTCTCGGGGAATCCCATATTTTTCGGCAGCAACTGCCACCTTGCTGCCCTCCTGAACTTCCTCGATTGCCCGTTGAAATATATTTTCATCAATTTTTGATTTTTTTCTTGCGAGGCAGGATGGTGAAAGACATTCATTCTCGATTAAAACGAGTTTTTCCGTTATCAAATTGTGTGGCGTTTTTACCCCACCTTTTCGCGGCGTTTTTACCCCACGCGCCAATTTTTTTTCGAGGTCACTTAGTTTGTACAATTTTGGAAATATTGGCTAACTTGATACATGTACATCAGTATCAAGGTTCGTACTATAAGCGGACACTTACCTCTTTTTTTTAAGCCGTTCACTTACACTTGATTGAGCAATCTTTATAACAAAAATTTTTTGGCGCCGTCGAGGGAAACAAAAATGGCGCTATAGAAATTGTCACGATAAAGCTGCAGTATTCCGACCGACTTCAAAAACCGCGCATTATCAATCAGAATCTACATTATCAACGGTTAATCGTTTCGGCGCTTCATTTGAATTTGAAATCCAAATGGCGGTTTTACCCACCGGCGGTTTTACCCCATCTTACCCTACATGTTTGGGAAGCCATCAATATGGGTACTTACATATTTTCTGTATTTAAGCCAATCTGTTTTACTGGAAGTTAGGAGAGGTGTTTGTTTAGAAAGCTGTGGATGGTCGTAGAAAAGAATTAAAATGGGCGAGTGATCCGATGAAAGATTTGATAAGTGTTCCACATGAACATGACCTCTAGGCACTCTTCTTGTGACGGCAAAATCCATCAGGTCAGGCTTCTTGTTAGGATCTGTTGGCCAATATGTAGGCTTACCTGGAGAGATAAGATCAAGCTTGTTTCTTGGTGTTATTATGGCGTTGTACAGTTGTCTTCCTTTCGGATTGGTGAGTCGAGAGCCCCAATGGGGGTGCTTCGCATTGTAATCACCAGCCGCTATAAAACGGTCACCTAATAGGTTAAAGAACTGTACAAATTAATCTTCGGAAATGGATAAGCGTGGTGGGCAGTATACAGCAGATAGGTTTAAGAAACCGCTTTGGGTATCGATGTTGTTGCGAATGATGGCAACTCATAATGCCTGATGCGTTTCTTGATCAGTATGCCAGTGCCGCCATGAGCCTTGCCATCAGGATGGTTTGTTTTATAAAATGAGTAGCCATTTAGGTAAAAGTAGTTTTTGTTAGCTGAGGTGAGTCTCTGATATAAGCATGGCGTCAATGTCATACTGACCTAGGAACTGCAAGAGCTCATATTTGTGCTGAGAAATGCCATTCGCATTCCAGAAACATATTTTTAAGGTAACCATCTAAACCGATTTTTGTTTAATTAATAGCTCCAAAAGGAGATTTTGAGAGCGCATAAGTTCCTGCAGCGTTTGCTGTATTGCTACCATTGTGTTGGTTATAGTTACCAACATTGCTTCTACGCCATTTGGCAATTGAGTATTCGCATTCGCATGTTTGCCAGTAGTTTCTGGAGTCTGGTTCAATAGTTGTTGCCGCACTGTATCAGCAGTGGTTTGCCGAACTGTCACCTTAGATACTGTTGTTGTTGTTACTTAAAGCCTGTGCAAAAGAGACTCCCGGGATCGTGGTCGTTGATATAAATGGAGAACTGTTTCGGGTTACAGGATTTCGAGCTGCAGTTATGTCTTGGCCTAGTCGACTTTTCAACTCTTTATAGACAGGACAACCTCTGTAATTTGCAGTGTGGTTTCCCCCACAATTACTACATTTTATTGCAGAATGGTTATCCTTATTTATTGGGCAGGCCTCAGTTGAGTGTGCATCTCCGCAGGCAACGCAGACTGCACGTAGAGTGCAGTAAGTCTTCGTATGACCGTACTCCTGACAATTCATGCATTGCACAGGCCCATTCCGCTTGTGGGGCTCATCAACGGTGATCCTACGGTGCAGCAGATATTGAAGCTTATAAATTGGGTGGACTTCATTATTTTTTAGTTTCAAAGTTTCCGGCTCCAACTCTACCTTGAACATTGGCTGAGGAACTTTGTTTTTATTTAATATGTTCATAGCCTGTTTGACATTAAAGCCCTTTTCTTTAAGTCCAGCTATGATCTCAGAAATAGGGACTGTTGCTTCGATGCCTTTTATTACTACTTGTAGTCCTTTGCAACTTTTAAGTTGGTAGGTGTAGTAATTTATTTTTCCGTTTTCAAGGTGTTTGGCAACAGATCGATAGTCTTGTTCGTTGTTCACTTGTATTTTTGTTTCATTTATGTTTCCCCTTTTTAAGGATTTAACATAGAAGTTGTTTGCTCCTATTTGATCAGTTATTTTTTTGACCAATTCAGAACAATTTTCCTGACGTACAAAGATTGGTGGTGGCCTTGGTTGCTTGGTCTGAGGTTTTTGAGCGGTATCCTCTTCTTTTGGGTCACTCAAGATAGAAAATCTATTTCTTGTTAGCGCATTGTTTGATACAGTGGCTTCAGCTTTCTTCGTGACTTTTGATGCATTTGTTTTTTTAGCTGCTTGTGGGCTTAATTTTCTTTTAATTTGCACATACCGATCGATTCCGGTTTGAATTAACGATCCGTTAACATTTTTGTTATTTTTGGGTTGGGTATTGGCTAGCTTGTTAGTAAGGGCTGACGAAACAGAAACTGCAGTTGATGTGGTTGTTGTAGTGGTTGTAGTCGCCGCTAGTGTCGATGTCACCGTCTTAAACGATGGCATTGTGCTGGTCGTTGTTGTTATCAGCAGATCGTTGGTAATGTTGTAGGGGTCGGGGGACGGGCATTGGGCACTCCACGTCTATTTTTGTGATGCGCCGCTTGGACATAATAAGGCGGGAGAGAGCGAGCGTGCTCTCTCCGTACTCACTTTTAGTGTTGCAGTTGTTGTCGGTTCTAAATCTTCCGCTCTTATGGAGAAGTAAGCGTTGTTCCTAATTGACGAGAGCCGACGTTCGTCTTGTTGTTGTTGCCGAGCCTTGCTCATTATCGCTCTTCGTTACAGAGCTGGTGCTCTTAAACGTTGGCTTTGTTTATGATCAGCTGTATTATTGTCTATTTTCGTAATTTGAACTCAACTTGAAATATTTTCATAGGCAACACGAGTACATGTATGTACCCATGCGTTACCTCAGCGTCTTTTCGCGAAATGGAATTCGGATATTTACGATGTATTTTTAATTACACGGCGGAGCGATATAAAACACGTCTGTTCTCCTTGACAGTGGCAAAAAGAATGCCTATCTAGCAAAAAAAAAAAAAATTAGCTGCAACACAAGCACAATCATATACAAAGTGGTAAAATCAATGTTTATTGCAAAAATTACTACGGCTTGCAGCTATATGGAAAAATACCGATCAGTCTACACTTAGCAAACTTAAAGCAATCTACCACTCACCAATAAGAATCGCTTTCAACGCCATCAGCACAAACCCAATCAATAACATTGTCCATGAAGCCAAGATACTTCCAATAGAACATAGAACTAAATACGCAACGTAAGAAAATATCAAAATTATAATCAACTCCAAGCACTCTCAAATAAAAAAAAAGTGCGTGAGTACAAAGTACACATGTCAGAAGTGAAACTTCTGTGGCGAACTAATTTATCAAAAGGAAAATATGTTAGTAATTTAATTGTCGTTAAAATATTAAAAGGTAATTCAATTTTGTTTCAGAACTTAAAATTTAGAAAAGGGAATTTATCAAATATTTTTATTTTAAGAAACATGATTTATTGAATTATTAATTGACGAGTGGCAAGTTGAAATACAACATGTTATTTGTAAATATTAAAACGACCTAACCTTCAAACCAATTAGCCTAAAAATTGTAAATTAACAAAAAGGTAACAGATACACAGAAGAATCCTTTTATAACGAATCCGCTAAAAGTGTCCGTCCGGGTTTTGCGACGAAAACTCGATGGCTTTATTGGTCCCCATACAGACTTATACATTTATATCCTTTTGCTTTGTGCGTCTTTCGGGTAGAACGACGAAAACTCGTCGGTCCTTTGAAAGTCGCTATAAGCGGATTCTACCGTATTACTTACTTCGAGTAACTGCTTAGTACAGGACGACTTTAAAATTAATTAAAATTAATTAAAACTGCATAAGTGCTTATAATATATATTATATATATAATAATATAAAGATGAAAATCTGCGTTTACTGCAAATGACGTTATGCGACAGATTTGCCATCTAATGTTCCAATAATTAACTGGTAAACGAATACACAAACCAATATAGCATGTATTATTTCTCATTATCCCTTATTCTCTCTCTCGTTCAATCTTTCTCACTAGCTCACTCGCACCTCTCGCTCCATGGCACCATGGTACAATCATGGTACAATTATACAGGGTTGTCTCGTTGGTTGCAAAATTGTTCGGGTTCTTTTCCCCTATGGCTCCGTGCGCTCGGGTTTTCGAAGTAAGAGGTTGTACGCAAACGATTTTTTCTCAAAACGTTAGCCCTTGTGTGCTGTAAGGAGTTATAAATCTCCTTACAATTTCGAGTGCAGGAGAGCTGCATAGCAACAGCGGGATGCGTTGTGTGCGGTGGGAAAAAGGGAAATAACGGCGTAAAGGACTTTGGACTCAATGCTGCGGTGAGTCTGCAGAAAGAGGAGAGATCGTGAATTAACGGTACCGCGGTGGACTTTGTACCCGTTATAATGGTGAAGTCCTGAACTTTGTACCCGTATAACGGTGAAGTCGGCGGACTTTGGACCAGCACAAAAAGGAATGGCCGTGAACTAACGGGAATTGTCCTGCACTTTGGACCGGACCACGCCACTTGTCTTGCACTTTGGACCCGATCACGCCACCGAGGAAGGGAAATTGCGGGACCAGGATGGCGTATAAAAGGAGGACGCGCGCATACTTCTGGACAGTCAAGTGAAAGTCGTGCAAGTGACAGTATCAACGCCAGTAAAGCCCAAGTGAACAACAAGTGCCAGGATATCCGGAATCAAGATCGCCGAGTCGAGAAGCCCAACGACGGTCACGTCTACATAAGCTGAGACTACCAAGCTGAGATCCCGAGGGACAAGGTAAGTTGAAGGGTGCGTCTACGAGTCTCGAAAACGACGATATTGGTGGAGTCCGAGTAAGTGGATGTTGTGCGAAAGGTACCCAGCGTCGGTTCGCATGAGAGATTGAGAACCTGCTGAGGGCCAGCTGACGAAGATCCAGTGGATGTTGTGCGAGAGGTACCCAGCGTCGGTTCGCATGAGAGATTGAGAACCTGCTGAGGGCCAGCCGACGAGAATCCGAGGGAGTTATGCGAAAGGTGCCCGGAGTCGGTCCACACGAGAGTGAGGACCTGCCAAGGCCCAGCCGACGAAATCCCGACCGACTTCAGAGTGGAGCGTGGAGTGTTGACTGCTTAGCCCTCCAGTAAGGTTTTCTGCTCAACATCCGCCAAGTTGTGAGAGACTCGTAGCGAGCCTAGTACGCGACCGGTGCCCGAAAGACTCGGCAAGGCAGAGAACGCACGACAGGCGTGCCGCCGTAGAAGTCGACGTGGGAGCCACTACCGGCGTCAACGAGGGCGTTGTATTCATCAGGAATCGGAGCCAGAAGTCGAATATTTTATTGTAAATCTACAAGCAATAAACCCAACACACATATCCTAAATCTAACCTAACTCTGCGTTCATTGGTCTCGGGGTCACGCAACAATAAATTTGGTGGGACGAACACACAAATTCAACTGAGCTAGCCGCACGTTTACGTAGCGAGCGAGGATATAGAAAAGCAGTTCGTTACAAAAATACTTGTTGCAATTATTGCAGCAAGCACATACAAGCCGTACCATTTACTATTGCAGAAAAATGTTTTAAAGGGGGGACAATAAAGGAGCGAATCTTGAGGAACATCTCTGGGCACAAACCAAAAATTACGGAACAGTTAGTATTCATTATCACATAACAGAACTTTTTAAGCCCCCAAGCACAGCATAAGGGCAAAACGACTTCATCTTCTTTAGTTCATTTCGCACTTATAAGAAAACATCCTCTCATTTGCACTCATTGTAGAGCCCAATAGGGGAGTGACGCAGCCGACGAGACTACCTTGTACTTATTATACCATGGCACTGTGCGTGATCTTTCTCTCTCGATCTCTCTCTATCTTTCTCATTTGCGTGCTCACTATTCTCACTCCATCTCTATTTGCTTCATGCTACGTTCGCCCTGTCGTACATTTCTCAATAGGTCTTGATCACTCTCTCTCTTTCTTTTTCGTCACTTCCGTTGCATACTTGCGTGACGTTACCGTTGCAAATGTAAAAATTTTACCCTCATGCGCCTAAAGAAGTTTCACTTCAAAAAACATATAAAAAAATATAAAAAACTCGAACAAAAACTCCAAAACAGACGGGAGGAGTCTTTTTTGTCAAAGCACAGTAGAATAATAAAATAATCTTAATATCATATATAAACGGTAACATGCAAACAGGACCCCATACTGTCTGTGCAGCAAGTATAGACATTACACACAGTAGCCAAAAAGAAACAGCACCAATAATCTACCAATAATTCAATAAACCCAAAAAAATCACTCCCCAACAGACCAGAACCAAAATAATAATACAAATTTTTTAAAAATTAATCCTGTTACTATGGGTCCCGGGAAACTGCGTGATCATTACCAGCAAAAAACCTTAGCGGAGAATGTACCACCAACACCCTCACCGCCTTCCGCTTATCATCACTACGACAACGTCAGTGCGTTATCCGAAACACCCCAAAGTAGAGAAAGTTGAACCCCCTCCCCTACATTCTTATTATTAGTATTATTTATTTAAAGCGATCTCAGGCGTAAGTTAAGAATGGTAGTAAAAAGCCGTGTGTGTGAGTTAGGGAAGGGAAAAATGCAAAACCAAGTAAAAAAAAAATGATACCAAGCCAAGTGAACAAAAAATAAATCTTCTTTTTTATTTGTGTCCATGTGCAGTGATTTGGGTCGGACGGGATCTGTGTTGCGCCAGAGTTGCCTACCCATGGCCATGGAATTTCAATAAAAGGATTGCAGTAACAGGAAAAAAGCACATCATTTTCCTCCAATCATCCAAAACAACCTCAATCAATCAGACATCATAAAACACATTAAATTAAAAAATCACAATACTCTACAATTCCTCAACCCAAACCATCAACCACGACAGCGAACCAACAAAAAAATCTCTCGAGCAGACTTAATTAAATTCACGAGAATAAGATTACGACACACCACACCAATCTGTCCAAACTGCAAGACAATCTTAACCTTACGAATGCCCTGCAGTCCTGCTCCTAAAACTAACCTTAACTGAAATGACCTTATTAAAGAAAATATTGTATAATATAACAAAAAATATAATTATAAAGTCAATTTTAAGCTCTTTGTTCGATATGGATCAGTTGGTAGTTCTAGGTGATTTTAATATACCTGGAACTACGTGGTCCTCGAATGATATCCCAATGCTTTACAACCCATAGGCCACAATGAATTCTTTGACTATACCTATGGGTCAGGTAAACCGTGTTTGAAACTCATTAGATCGTTAACTTAATTTGTGGCTTGTCTCAAATCCTAAAACACTGTGACTTCTGCGACACTTTCAGAAGTAACGAAAAAGTGTCTTCCAGAAGAGACTTCCGCGACACTTATAGAAGTTACCCAGAGTAATCCCAATTAATAATGTAATTTTTTTAATATAATTGATACATTTTTTGTGGGTGTTGGCGACCTTTCCAATCGAATAATTTGGTGTTTTGCCGGCTCAAGGTCTGGGACATCAAAAAACAAAAAACACAATTTATGTTTTTTAAAACCGATATATTTCGGCTGCTCTTCGGCAACCGAACTTTTAACTCCACGTCTCTTGGCGCAGACGTGTCAAAAAAATTGCCCGGAAGACGGTTGCCGAAGAGCAGCCGAAATATATCGGTTTTAAAAAAACATAAATTGTGTTTTTTGTTTTTTGATGTCCCAGACCTTGAGCCGGCAAAACACCAAATTATAATTGATACAAATGAAATCTCTAAACGAAAATAAACAAATATCCTTATTAAAATGAAAATATAATAAAAAGTTAGAAAAATATTTGATCTTTACTTGTGCTGCTTTTTTTTCTGGTATTCTACGCGTTGTAAAGCACAATACTATCTTTGAACATTAAACAATTTTAAGACCCGAACATGCAAGACAGGAATCTAGAAACTAAATGACACGTTGCAGCAAAATCAGTACGCGGGACAAAAGAAAATATAAAAATATGTTTAGCAGAAGAAGAATATCGGTAAATTTTTGGGACTTTTGCTTTACTGTCTTCATTTGAACTTCTAGAAGTGAATTGGGGGAAAGTTTTATTGTATATTTGTGTTGTTTAATGTGTGCTATGTGTTTTTGTAAAATGTATACTATAGTCTTTCTATCTTCCAGAAGCTTCCAGAAGTGACTAACAAATGACTTCTAGGCGATAGGGGATAAATTAAACTTCCAAAGGCTTGCAGGGAAGATCCGTATCATCCTCCTTTTGAGGTGACTATCGACACTGTTATAACAGTTAAAAATGATGCTATAAAGGCAGCCAAGCGAATTCATTATAAACAGTGCTAACTTTCTGAGACTTAATCTTCTTATATCTAGCAATGACTGGTCCGATCTCTACTCCTGCAATAATAAATAACCCGTCTACATCCAATAAACCACCTTGGTTTAGCAAAGAGTTGACAAACCTTGGAAATTTAAAGTCCAGACTTTATAAAATATATAAGGTTTCAGTTTGTCAGTGCGTTTTTGGAAAATACATAAGAGCTCGGTCAAACTTTACCGTGCTTAACGCTCAGTGTTACAAAAATTATTTAGTACGTTGCAAGTTCCAGTTTTTACGGGATCCCAAATAGATTTTTAATTTTGTTAACACTAAGCGCAGATCATGTTTTTTTCCGCCTTCGCTTTCGTTTGAAAGTTTGACGGCTAATACTGATTAGGCAATAGCCGATCTGTTTGCCAAATTTTTTCAAGCAACTTACTCCACTGCTTATCATTTTTTTTTTAGATAACAAATAAGTTTTATTTATTTACGTCGATCAGCCAACCTAATGGCTATAATACGTAAAGCATAACAAAGAACAGATAACATGAAAACAATAACAGAAGATGTACAGTAACAATTACTATTTCAGGACTCGGGAAACATTGCGTCCTCTTGTCCAGAGATCGCCGGGGTGTCTCCGTTTCAGTCTTCTTCGGATAGCTTGATTACGTAGAGACGCTGCTAGGTGGTTGGGGTGCGCTATGAGGCGATCGCTGTAACGACTCGAGTGTCGGTTGATCTGCTCTCTAATGGAGGGAATTTGGAGATCATTTGCTAGGGCGTCGTTTCGAACGTACCAAGGCGCGTTTGCCATCATGCGTAGCGCTCGGTTTTGGGTTCTCTGCACTTTCATGACGTTAGTGTCAGAAGCCATGCCCCATATCTGAATGCAATATGTAATCGAGGGCATCACGATCGATTTATACAGCAACACTTTGTTGCCAAGGCTGAGCTTGCTCGTTGGCTTAAGCAACCAGTTCAACTTCCTGAGTTTACTCCGACATGTAGCTGTTATTTTCTTGGTGTGTTCTTTCCAGGTGAGCCGCTTTTCTAGGATCAGTCCCAGATACTGCGCCTGGGGTGACTGTGGGATGGTGACAGCGTGGAGTTCGACTCTGGGTAGGACCTTTCCTCTCAAAGTAAAGTTACAATGTTGCGACTTCCTGCCATTTATGGCAATATTCCACCTGTTAGCCCACTTGCCATACGAGTCCAAAAATTCCTGGGTGATCCTTGATGCCTCGATTCGGCAGGAAGAGTTCACAAGAAAGGCAGTATCGTCAGCATATGTGGCCAAAAGTGTGCCCGGTTCAACAGAACTTGGCAGGTCTGATGTGAACAGGGTGTAGAGAACGGGACCCAGAACGCTTCCCTGCGGAACGCCAGCACGAGCAAATCTAATGCTTGACCTTTCCCCTTTCACCTCGACCATAAAACTTCGATCAAGCAGGTATGATTTCAGTAGAAGGAATTGGCCAGTCGGAAGTAATGACTTCAACTTATGAAGTAGTCCGTAATGCCATACTCGATCAAAAGCTTCCTTGACATCAAGGAAAATTGCAGAGCAGTATTGCTTGTTTTCAAAGGCTTTCAAAATGTGATTAACTACTCGATGTGCTTGCTCTGGGGTCCCATGGCGATGCCTAAAACCAAACTGGTGATCGGGAATGGCGGCCTGCACGCTTCTTACTCCCATAATTCTTCTAAGAAATATTCTCTCGAATATTTTAGAGAATGTGGGAAGCAAGCTTATAGGTCGGTATGACTCTACAAGGTTCTCCGGTTTTCCTGGCTTTGGTATCATCGTTATCACAGCACACTTCCATCGGGAGGGAAAGTGTTGGATACGTAGCATTGAATTAAAGAGGAGAACAAGGAACAGGATACTTCTTAGGCAGAGCCTTGGCAATTCTATTGTCTATGCCATCGAATCCTGGCGCTTTACTGATATGTAGCTTTCGAATATGAAGACAAACTTCTTCTGGGCTGACATGTGGGATCGGTAGAGCATTCGGTGAAGGAGCATTAATGAAGGCCATTGTTTCTTCGAGATCCTCTGGGCTCGCGAGGTCGAATGGCTGAAAGCGTTTCTCTAGTTCGTCCGCGAAAGCTAAAGAAATCTCTGAGTCAGACCTGCACCATGTATCGTCAGTTTTCTTTATGGGGATCTTTCGGAGAGGCTGTCGTTTAATGTTTCGTGTCGATTTTCAGAGGTTAAAGCCGTACGGTTTGGTGGGATCCGCATTGAGGAGCATCTCATCAAAATATTCGCGCTTGGTGTGCTGGAGAACTTTTTTAAGCTCGTCCTCGGCGCGACGGTAAGCCCTTTTGTCGACTGGGTCTTGGGACCTCAAATATCTGCGACGTAAGGATCTTTTCAGCCTTACCAAGTCCATAACTTCAGGTTTTAAAAGAGCCTGAGGTGGATTGGAGTGGCTTGAAACTTGTCCACAGGTTGAGGACTCGGCAGCGATATGAATACTCCGGACAAACATCTCTACAGCGTCGTTGATTTCCTCGGGAGAGTTTAACACCAGATTAAGGTTAACAAGCTGGTTAACTGCTGCTTGGAAGCGCGGGATACTCGCGTTTCGAGGAAGGATGCGAGGCCTATTACGAATTATTTGTGCAGCTACTCTCAACTTTATTATAAGCGGTATGTGATCAGAGCTAAGCTCAAAGCTTTCTGTGATGGAGAGACACTCGGACCGTATCCCTCTATAGACTGCAAAGTCAATGGCTGTTGGCGTTCTTTGGCTGTATGGATAATGCGTAGGCCCTCCAGTTCCAAGGACCTGGGAGTTTGATCTTTGTACAACATCAGAGAGTGCTCTTCCTCGGCTGGTAGAGTTTCGGGATCCCCAGAGGCGGTGGTGAGCATTCCAATCACCTGCGATTATGAAATTTGTTCCAAGATCATCAAAGAGTTTTTCGAAGTCGTCAGCAGAGCATTGAAAGTTTGGTGGACAATATATAGATGCAATACATACTTCGCCATGGTCGGTTGTAACTTTGACAGAGACACATTGTACATTCGTGCTTTGTAGATTGTAGGACTGGCAGCATTTAAGACCAGATTTTATTATTATTGCAGATCCACCGCGTTTACGATCAGCAGGATGAGTTGCTTGATGGATATCGTACCCATGCAAGTTGCAGTACGACCTTGAACAAAAGTGTGTTTCACTGACCAGCATAATGTCAATATTATGACTTTGCACAAAGAGCTCTAGCTCGATGGCTTTATTGGCCAGTCCGTCGGCGTTCCACACACCAATGTTCAGGCCGATTTGGCTCATGGTTGTGACACATTAACTGGGAAAGATCCAGGGAATGCTTGAGCTGTTCCTGGAGTATTTTGGGGTAATAATCTTGAGACAAGACTCATCATCGACACCATCATTTGGAATAGCTTGTCAATCTGGGCAACAAGGACCGAAAGGCTTTCATTAGATTGCAAGAACCTTTGCTCTTGGCGCTGCCATTGCTGGTCGTTGACCAATTGCTGTGAGTTGCGTCGCTGTTGTTGTGGGAGAGTCCTCTGGAGATCTGGCTGTTGCTGTTGTTGAGGCCTTTGTTGTTGCTGTGATGGCTGCTGCTGCTGTCGATGCGGTACTTTTTGGTGACTTGGCTGACTTTGTTTCCTGTTGTCACTGCCCAGTGGAGGAAACTGTTGGCTCTGCGTGAGGGTCACAGGGACTTGTTGCCGCTGGGGATGACTAGCTAGACCACGGACAGCATTAGCGTAGGAGTTGGGCGCCGCTGAGTTTGACCAAACATTAGGATCAGTAAACTGCTGGGGGATGGTTCTGCGTTGGGATGTGACACGTTTTCGTTGAGCAACTTGCTGGTATACAACGCAGCCTTTATAGCTAGCTGTATGTCCACCGCCACAGTTAGCACATTTTACTGGACGGACATCCTTTAAGCAGGCCTCCAAGCCATGTTGTAGGCCACATCTGACGCAGTTAAATAGCTTTTGGCAATGATTTTTGGTGTGTCCGAAAGCTTGACAACGGTGGCACTGAACAACATCATCCTTTTTGTAAGGGAGTTCAACTTGGACCCGTTGCACAGTGGGCGATTTGGTTTTGCTAGCGGCATTTAATTAATAACTTCTAAACTAAAATAGATATCTTTAGTTGGTTTTTTTTCACTGATCAAAGAAAAATCATACAATTTTTTAAGTTAAAAAAGTTTTTTTTAAATATTTTTTTATTTTTTTTTTTTAATTTAAAAAAAATATTTTTTAATTTTAAATTTGGTTTTATTTTTATATTTTTTAAACTTCAATTAATATATTCCATAAACAAACATAATTAAAAAAAGGCTAGAATTTTATTCAGAATCATCGGAATCAGACGGCGGCATAGTAAAAATACTAAAATATACTGTGTTGAGCTAATAAGCTTTTTTATTAGCTGTTGAATTAAAAAATTAACAAGAATTTTGAGTTCGATTTATGCGAGAGCAGCGATTTTATTTCGACGAAATGAGTTATAAAGTTTCGCGAGATCGAAAGGAAGTAATACAATTGAATTGAGTCGCGGATCAGCCGATTGCTGACCCAAAAAGAAGCCGACAAGCAACGAGAGAGAGCAAGTAGAAAGATAACGAGAGAGAGAGCGATGGTAATTATGCAGATAAGCTAAGAGCTAGCATTAAGAGATCCTAAATATCTGCTGCGGCTGAATGACCCGACATACTCCCCCCGTTGGAAGCCTGGCTTTCAACAGCATCCTTAAGGGGCAGCAGACACAGCTTATTAACTGCTCGTTTTGTCACTCCTGATGCTGTCTTGAGGACTGCAACACGAGCAACTCCATCTCCACCACACAGAAGCTCAACGACTCTCGCTAGGGGCCACTTCATCGGAGGCAAGTTCTCGTCCTTGACCAGCACCACGTCACCTACAACCAGGCCAGGCTTCGGGGTGCGCCATTTGGAGCGCTGCTGCAGTAGTGTCAGATATTCTTCCTTCCATCGGGTCCAGAAGACTTGCTGCAAATAGGCCACACGTTGCCATCCATCCAACCGATTGAAGTTAAGGGCGGTCACATCCGGCTCGATGAATGAGGATGGTGGGCCACCATTCAGAAAGTGGGCTGGCGTTAGCACATCCAGATCAGCGGGATTTTCTGAAATTGAGACTAAAGGCCGAGAGTTAACTACTGCCGAAATATGGCACAGAAGAGTCCGCAGCTCGTCGAAGGCCAGCACTGAAGGTCCAATAGCGCGGTAGAAATGGTACTTCGCCGTCTTCACCGCTGCTTCCCAGAGACCACCAAAATGCGGCGATCTGGGAGGAATAAAGCGCCAATCAATAAGCTCCGCTAGGCAAAAGTCCAACGTCGCTTTCTGATGCTCGTCGCTGAGGAACAAGCGTCTCAACTCAAGCAGCTCATTGCGTGCACCGACAAAGTTGGTTGCATTGTCCGACCAAATCTGCCGCGGTCTTCTCCTGGTGCATATAAATCTCTTGAGGCCATGCAGAAATGATACTGTTGAGAGATCCCTGATCAACTCCAAGTGAATGGTCTTTGTTGCGAAGCAGATAAAGACGCAAACGTAGCATTTCACTGGGGCCTTATTTCGCACTTCCGGCTTGTAAAAGAATGGCCCACAAAAATCAATGCCAGTGACTTCAAATGCATGCGATCCATCCAATCGCTCCTTTGGGAGATCCGCCATTACATGCTCGACTAATCGAGGCTTCGTTCGAAAGCATCTGACGCATTTGTTCAAGACCTTGCTCACCGTCTTCCTCCCCCCAATAGGCCAATACTGGGATCGAATTATGCCGAGTAGGGCCCGAGGTCCAGTGTGCAGATTACGCTCATGAAAGTGAGTAATGACGGCGGCAGTGACAGGATGGCTCCGTGGCAATATGATTGGATGACGGCCATTGAAATCCAGCGACGAGTTTTTTTAGTCGGCCATCCACTCTTAGAAGCCCAAACTGATCAATAAAAGGAGATAGAGACGCAAGCGAACTAGATGGGGCTACAACTCCCTTAGACTGCAAGGATTTTATGTCTTCCCATAAATGAGAACGCTGAACTAGCCGAAGCAATAACTGAGTACCGCTTTGGATATCCGACACCTTAAGATCCGACTGCCGAATGCGATTAATAAATTTGAAGACGTATCCGAAAATCCTTTGAAGCGAAGCGAAGGAATTTGCAAATTTGGAACAGGCTATGATGTCTACGTATGGCGATTTAATTAGCAGGACCTTTCGACGAAGCTCAAGTGTTGACTTCTGAGCAAGGATTTGGGGAGGCCAGTCAATCTTGGGTTTGCAAAGAAATGTCGGCCCGTTAAACCATATAGGGGACTCGCTCAGCTCAGTGGGAAGGACACCTCGGGAGAGAATGTCAGCCGGATTCAAAGAAGTTGGAACGTAACGCCACTCCATCGAATCGGTTCGCTCTTGGATGGCAGCAACTCGGTTTGCCACAAACATGTTGAATCTGGAGGGCTCGTCTCGGATCCAGGACAGCGCAACCGCAGAGTCACTCCAACAATAATACTGTCCCTTAAATACGTTGGTGCCAGCTACTTCTGAGATGAGCTTAGACAAGAGATCGGCTCCACAAAGCTCCAGCTTGGGCACGGTGAGTGTCTTCAAGGGAGCGACCCTTGACTTTGAACAAAGCAACTGCGACTGTCCACTGCACACGATGTAGACACAGGCGCCGTATGCTTCCATGCTGGCATCACAAAATCCATGGACCTGAATCTCTGAGTTTGGAGACAGAACTAGCCGAGGGAAACACAAACGCTTGATTTGCACAAAACTCCTGCATATCGAACTCCATTCCGTATTCTGAGCTTCAGGAAGGCTTTCATCCCAGGATAACCTTTCCTTGCACAATTGCTGAAGGAAAATTTTCGCTTTCGCTATCACCGGTCCAACCAATCCAAGAGGATCATAAAATCGTGCAATGGCAGACAAGACAGAACGCCTACAGGGACTTGAGGTCAACTGCAAGACAGAAAAAGAGAACAATAGCTGATCAGAAGCAGGATCCCAGGCTAAGCCCAGAGTTTTGGTAAAGTCAGTGCCGTCATCAAACTTCAAATATGACTCCTTATCTTCGTCAGACACGCCACACAAAGCCGCTGGAACGTTTGAGCACCACTTTCTAAGTTTGAAGCCTCCTCTGGACAGAATTTTAGAGGTCTGATTTACAATGATGATAGCCTCGTCCACGGTCTGGGCTCCAGATATCAAATCATCTACGTAAAAGTCACGCGGAATAACCTCAGCCCCAAGCGGAAACGAAGAATGCTCGTCTCTTGACAGCTGATGCATAGCCCGCACAGCCAGAAATGATGCAGGCTTCGTGCCATAAGTGACGGTGTCCAGCTTGTACACTTGCAACTTGTCCTGTGGGGAAGTCCTCCATAAAATGCATTGCAAATAGCTGTCCTCTGGATGTACCTTGACACAACGGTACATCTTACAAATGTCTCCAGTGATGGCTACCGGGTATGAGCGAAAACGAATCAGAATCTGGAACAGGGTGTGCTGAATTACGGGGCCTGCCATGAGCAAATCATTAAGAGAGTAGCCTGATGAAGTCGCGGCAGATCCGTCAAAAACTACGCGAAGCTTTGTAGTGGAACTCTCCTCCTTTATGACGCAATGATGAGGCAAAAAGAAGCGACAAGAAGCGAGGTCTGCGCCAGCAACTGTTGACATGTGCCCCAAGTCAAGGTATTCCTTTATAAAAGCCGCATATTGGGACTTCAAGGCTGGCCGACGATCTAGTTTCTTCTCTAGGGACAGGAATCTACGATAAGCTTGCTCGTAGGACTCACCCAATAATTCCAGGTTGAGCTTGGCAGGCAAACGAACAGAATAATCTCCAGCAGGAGAGCGAATGAAACGCTTTGTAAAGTGCGCCTCACAGTCCAGTTCTTCCTTAGTAGCATGTGCAATTGGCTCCACGCAGCTTTCCACCTCCCAAAATCGACGAAGAAGATCATCAAGTCGATCCAAGCTATTATCCTTATTAATGGTAGGCAAGGCCATGGTCGAGATTAACGATGAGCCATTGGAGACGCCATATCCTCCGGAAACAACCCAGCCCAGGCGAGTTTTTTGTATAAGCGGTAAGCCAGGTGGGAGCTTAATTTGCTCAACGCACAACAGCTCGTAAAACAAACTGGCTCCAATCAATAGATCCACACGCTGAGGGACATAAAATGTGGGATCAGCTAATTGTATGTTTTGCGGTATTTTCCAGCTGCCGATGTCCACATTGAAACTAGGCTGTCGCTCAGTTATATTGGGAGCAATGACTGCGGTTATGTTCACCGTGTATTCAGAGGTTCGGGACTGCATCGTAATATTGACTGAGTGACCATTGGTAACAAAGCTGGAATCACCTATTCCAGTCACAGAAGCAGAAGTCTTTATCTTCTTTATTTGAAGCTGATCTGCGAAGCGAGATGTTATAAGATGCAGCTGAGAGCCGGAGTCAAGGAGGGCTCGACATGGAACGAAAACTCCAGAACGATTTTTATGAGAACAGTGGCAGTGGCTAGGAGCACAATGTCAGTACTGAAATCCTGAGCAATAAGAGCAGTGGATGAGGAAGGCGCGGCAGATGGTTCAACGACAGTATTGGGTGCAATAGAGGCATGAGCTTCTAGAAGCTGAGATCCTGTCTGTGGAGTAGCTGAGGCCAAATTTCCCAAGTGAAGGAGGGTGTGGTGTTTAGCTCCGCATGCACGACAATTGCTTGAATTGCACTGCCTCAACTGATGCCCTAACTTAAGGCAGTTTATGCAAAGAGCGAGTCTCTTCACTTCTTGAAGCCGATTAGCAGGGGGTAGGGCTTTAAAATCTTGGCAATAGTGAATAGAGTGACCAGAAGCATTACAGTATGAACAAATCCATGGGTTGATATTTGTGGCAACAAAAGCGGATCTACGGGAATTAGTCGTTCTATTATTTCCCACCTGATTGCCAGACGCATAGCTTGCCATGGCGAAATCCATCGTCTCCAATGTCCTGCATCGCTGCTCCAAAAATGATGCCATGGATTCCCACGTCGGAATTACATTGACGAATGCTGGATCCTCTAACCGCTCTTCCCATTTGGCCTGGCTCGCAGAATCTAGCTTTTGCAGCAGTACTTGGACGATGATGCATCCTGCGATTTGTTCAGTTGTGCCCAATCCTTTTAGAGCACGAATATGAGCGTTAAACTTATCGGACAGCTCACGAAGAATCGAGACGGAACCACTCTGCACTGCCTTAAGCCCCAGGATCTCAGTAATGTGTGCCTGAAAAACTAAACGACGATTATCAAATCTCTTGCTACTGTCAATGAGAACAGACGTGTTTTTATATCGCTCCGCCGTGTAATTAAAAATACATCGTAAATAGCCGAATTCCATTTCGCGAAAAGACGCTGAGGTAACGCATGGGTACATGTACTCGTGTTGCCTATGAAATAATTTCAAGTTGTGTCCAAAATACGAAAATAAACAATAGTACAGCTGATCATAAACAAAGCCAACGTTTAAGAGCACCAGCTCTGTAACGAAGAGTGATAATGAGCAAGGCTCGGCAACAACAACAAGACGAACGTCGGCTCTCGTCAATTAGAAACAACGCTTACTTCTCCATAAGAGCGGAAGAGTTGGAACCGACAACAAGTGCAACACTAAAAGTGAGTACGGAGAGAGCACGCTCGCTCTCTCCCGCCTTATTATGTCCAAGCGGCGCATCACAAAAACAGCCGTGGAGTGCCCAATGCCTGTCCCCCGACCCCTACAACATTACCAACGATCTGCTGATAACAACAACGACCAGCACAATGCCATCGTTTAAGACGGTGACATCGACACTAGCGGCGACAACAACCACTACAACAACCACATCATCTGCAGTTTCTGTTTCGTCAGCCCTTACTGACAAGCTAGCCAATACCCAACCCAAAAATAACAAAAATGCTAATGGATCGTTAATTCAAACCGGAATCGATCGGTACGTGCAAATTAAGAGAAAATTAAGCCCACAAGCAGCCAAAAAAACAAATGCATCAAAAGTCACCAAAAAAGTTGAAGCCACTGCACCTAACAATGCACTAACAAGAAACCGATTTTCTATTTTGAGTGACCCAAAGGAAGATGAAACCGCTCCAAAACCTCAGACCAAGCAACTAAGGCCACCACCAATCTTTGTACGTCAGGCAAATTGTTCTGAATTGGTCAAAAAAATAACTGATCAAATAGGAGCAAACAATTTCTACGTTAAATCCTTAAAAAGGGGAAACATTAATGAAACAAAAATACAAGTGAACAACGAACATGACTATCGATCTGTTGCCAAACACCTTGACAACGGAAAAATTAATTACTACACCTACCAACTTAAAAGTTGCAAAGGACTACAAGTAGTTATAAAAGGCATTGAAGCAACAGTCCCTACTTATGAGATAATAGCTGGACTTAAAGAAAAGGGCTTTAATGTCAAACAGGCTATGAACATATTAAATAAAAATAAAGTTCCACAGCCAATGTTCAAGGTAGAGTTGGAGCCGGAAATTTTGAAACTCAAAAATAATGAAGTCCACCCAATTTACAAGCTTCAATATCTGCTGCACCGTAGGATCACCGTGGATGAGCCCCACAAGCGGAATGGGCCTGTGCAATGTATGAATTGCCAGGAATACGGTCATACGAAGACTTACTGCACTCTACGTGCAGTCTGCGTTGCCTGCGGAGATGCACACTCAACTGAGGCCTGCCCAATAAATAAGGATAACCATTCTGCAATAAAATGTAGTAATTGTGGGGGAAACCACACTGCAAATTACAGAGGTTGTCCCGTCTACAAAGAGTTGAAAAGTCGACTAGGCCAACATATAACTGCAGCTCGAAATCCCGTAACCCGAAACAGTTCTTCTTTTATACCAACGACCACAATCCCGGGAGTCTCTTTTGCACAGGCTTTAAGTAACAACAACGGGGCGAACGCCACAGTATCTAAGGTGACAGTTCAGCAAACCACTGCTGATACAGTGCGGCAACAAATATTGAACCAGACTCCAGAAACTACTGGCCAACATGTGAATGCAAATACACAACTGCCTAATGGCGTAGAAGCAATGTTGGTAACTATAACCAACACAATGGTAGCAATACAGCAAACGCTGCAGGAACTTATGCGCTCTCAAAATCTCCTTTTGGAGCTACTAATAAAACAAAAATCGGTTTAGATGGGTACTCTAAAAATATGTTTCTGGAATGCGAATGGCATTTCTCAGCACAAATATGAGCTCTTGCAGTTCCTAGATCAGTATGACATTGACGCCATGCTTATATCAGAGACTCACCTAACTAACAAAAACTACTTTCACCTAAATGGCTATTCATTTTATAAAACCAACCATCCTGATGGTAAGGCACATGGCGGCACTGGCATACTGATCAAGAAACGCATCAGGCATTACGAGTTGCCATCATTCGCAACAACCTTTTTACAAGCTACATCAATACAGATCGATACCCAAAGCGGTTTCTTAAACCTATCCGCTGTATACTGCCCACCACGCTTCTCCATTTCCGAAGATGAATTTGTACAGTTCTTTAGCCTATTAGGTGACCGTTTTATAGCGGCTGGTGATTACAATGCGAAACACCCCCATTGGGGCTCTCGACTCACCAATCCGAAAGGAAGACAGCTGTACAACGCCATAATAACACCAAGAAACAAGCTTGACATTATCTCTCCAGGTAAGCCTACATATTGGCCAACAGATCCTAACAAGAAGCCTGACCTGATGGATTTTGCCGTCACAAGAAGAGTGCCTAGAGGACATGTCCATGTGGAACACTTATCAGATCTTTCATCGGATCACTCCCCCATTCTAATTCTTCTCTACGACCATCCACAGCTTTCTAAACAAACACATCTCCTAACTTCCAGTAAAACAGATTGGCTTAAATACAGAAAGTATGTAAGTACCCATATTGATGGCTTCCCAAACATGTACCAAAAAGAAGAGATTGATAGCTCAGTTGCAGCACTAGTGTCTGTTATGTCACTAGCTGCTCAACACTCCACACCTACTATATCGGCTTGTAAGTTTAATTCTAATTTTAGCAACAGTCGAGCTTCTGGGCATATCAACGAACTTCTACGCAATAAGAGAAGGCTTCGGAGGGAGTGGCAAGCCCACAGATCGCCTGCCTCGAAGGAGCGGCTCAAAACAGCCAACTATCTTCTACGCACAGCCCTAGAAGATGAAAGTAATCGATCCCAATTATTCTATTTGCAGAATCTCTCCCCTAACAGCAGACGATATCCACTGTGGAAAGCTAAATCGGGTATATGTCCACCAACCGAAAGCGAATCGCCATTACACACACAAACAGGAGAGTGGGCTCGCAGCAACGAAGAGAGGGCGAACGTATTTGCTGCGCATCTGGAAAACGTCTTCAAACCGCTTCCATCAACAAACGGCTTTGTGCTCCCAACAATCATCACTCCAGAGGCTACCCTGCCTATCGTATTCGAACCAAGTGAAGTGACAAGAGTGATCGAGGCTCAGGAAAAAAGAAAGCGCCAGGACACGATCTAATCTCCCCGAAAATGATTATGGAATTGCCAAGCTGTGCAGTAAATCTTATCACCACCATATTCAACAGCATGATGAAATGGGGCTACTATCCACAACAATGGAAAAAGTCCGTTATCACAATGATCCATAAAGCTGGAAAGGACAAGTCCCAGCCTTCATCATATAGGCCAATCAGTCTTCTGCCGTGCCTATCAAAAATATTTGAAAAGATTCTGCTGAATCGTATAAAAGAACACCTGCAGTCCCATAATGCCATCCCAAGTCACCAATTTGGTTTCCGCGAGAAACACGGAACCATTGAACAAGTGAACCGAATAACCGCAGAGATACGAAATACATTTGAAAGTCGAGAGTACTGTTCCGCAGTCTTTCTGGATGTCGCCCAGGCCTTCGACCGCGTTTGGTTAGACGGCTTGATTTATAAAATTCAAAATTTGCTACCACAGAACACCCACAAAATACTGGAGTCATATCTTGTGCATAGAAGTTTCGCTGTACGGTGTAAAGATTTCCTCTCCGATTACCATCCAATCGAAGCTGGAGTACCTCAAGGAAGCGTGCTTGGACCAACGCTGTATTTAATCTACACAGCAGACCTTCCGACAACCGGCCTTACAATAACCTCAACATTTGCTGATGATACTGCCATTCTAAGTCGATCTAAGTGCCCCACGAGGGCAACGCAAAATCTATCAGCTCATCTCGGGCTTTTGGAGAAATGGCTAGCAGATTGGCGCATAAAGGTTAACGAGCAAAAGTGCAAACACGTTACTTTTACCCTTAATAGACAAACTTGCCCCCCACCATCTCTGAACAACATCCATATTCCACAAACAACGGAAGTAACGTATCTTGGAGTCCACCTTGATAGACGGCTTACCTGGAGAAGGCACATCGAAGCCAAGAGAACACAACTAAAATTAAAAGCAAGAAGCCTACACTGGCTAATAAATGCTCGCTCTCCGCTTAAATTGGAGTACAAGGTACTTCTCTACAATGTAGTTCTCAGACCAATTTGGAAGTATGGCTCCGAGCTATGGGGGAACGCATGCGTTAGTAACCTAGAAGTGATCCAGAGAGCCCAATCAAAAATACTAAGAACAATAACTGGTGCACCGTGGTACATACGAAATGAAAATATTCACAAGGATTTAAACTTGGGATCGGTTAAAGAGGAAATCGACAAAGAAAAAGCAAAGTATATGATCAAGCTACAGGCTCATCCAAACAGGCTGGCGCGGTCTTTAACGTGGAACACTAGCCACACACGACTCCGGCGAAGAGACCTCCCCACCCAGCAACAATAGCTAGGGCCGTTTTACCACAAAAAAAAAAAAAACTTAATCTTAATTTTAATTAATTAATTATATGTATTAGGCTAAGATTTGAATACTTGTCGTTAGTCTCATTGAGAGAAGGTCCGATAATTAAATACCGTAATTAAAAAAAAAAAAAAAAAAAAAGATTATCAAATCTTTTTTGCAACAAGTCCAATGCCACAGAATAATTGCCATCCGAAATTTCCAGCGAGCGGATGGTTTCCAACGCAGAATCCCTCAGGCATGAACGTAGATGCTGCAGCTTTTCTATGTTGGTCAGGTCAGGATGACTATCTATGATGGTTGTAAACATAGAATAGAAATCTGCCCAATTCGCATAACCTCCAGCGAATTTCGGAAGTTCAAGAGCGGGAAGTGGAATCGCTCGGCGCAGAGCTTCCCGCTGCTGATGGCCGAAACGACCGGGCGTATTGCCATCAGCAAAGGTTGAGTGCTGAAGCAGTTGCGAGGAACGCTTTGTGATCTCCGATCGAACCGTCGACTTCAGGATTACGACGACATCATCAAATTTTTCCTCCAAGTCATTTCCAATTTCCTCAAAGTCCAATTCTTCCAGCTCGTTGAGAACCTTTTTAAACGCCTTTTGAAGCTCCTCGATGAGTTCCAACCTCACATGAAGGCCAGAATCATCAAAAGAATTCAAAGCCGAACTTGAAAGGGATTCCATTAACCGCTCCACTCTATTAAACATTGAAGTTGCCTTGCGCCTCAAAAATGTCACCCTGTTTGAATTGCGATTGTCGGTGACGCTAACCGAATTTTCTGAAGCCATGTTAAGCAGCAACAACAACAAATAAATGCAGCAGATTCGGCGGGCAAAATTCGGCTTCAGCGGGAAGATAAGCGTAACGGGGAACAGCGAAAATTCGGTCCGCTTCTGGTCTATATACCGCCTTATGTAAAGCTTTTGTAACCAGAGTGCTATTATTTGCATAAATCAATTAATTTTATTGTTTTACAACAAACATAAGTGAGATATGCAGCAGACTCAGCGGGCAAAATTCGGCTTCAGCGGGAAGATGAGCGCAAAGGAGAATGCGAAAAATTGGTCCGCTGCTGGTCTATATACCGACTTATGTACAACTTTGTGTAACCAAGAGTGTTATTATTTTCACAAATCAATTTATAATATTTGTGTTGTTTATGGCAGGTAAACGCACAATGTAGCTGCAACACAGATTAAGCAAAATATGCAGCCTGGTAAAAAAATTAATTTTTGTGACTTGCACTGAGTCCCTTTTATGCACAAATCACGTCGGGGTCACCAAATGTTGAGCTAATAAGCTTTTTTATTAGCTGTTGAATTAAAAAATTAACAAGAATTTTGAGTTCGATTTATGCGAGAGCAGCGATTTTATTTCGACGAAATGAGTTATAAAGTTTCGCGAGATCGAAAGGAAGTAATACAATTGAATTGAGTCGCGGATCAGCCGATTGCTGACCCAAAAAAGAAGCCGACAAGCAACGAGAGAGAGCAAGTAGAAAGATAACGAGAGAGAGAGAGCGATGGTAATTATGCAGATAAGCTAAGAGCTAGCATTAAGAGATCCTAAATATCTACTGCGGCTGAATGACCCGACATACTGAAAAAGACCCCTTTTTGCTACTGACATTGTGCCTTAAAAGTACCATAGTTTGAAGGCTAGCATGTACTAGCAGTTTATATTACACACATTGGACGCCACAGATTCACACTTTCGGCTAATAAAAGAGTTAGACTGAATCCACTTGAATCAGATAAGTTCTACTCCACGAAAGACAGGTGTACGCTAATCCGGGCTCGTTGTTAATACACTGAATTACCAATACGTTTTATGAGCTACACATTTATAGACCGGTCACAAACATTATTTTTTTTGTAATACATACCTTGAAATTAATAAAAAACCAAACTTTTAATAAATTCACTAAAAATTGTAAATTTCCCAGGAACTTGAATTCGATGCGCGCAAACAGGTAAAATTTTGTAAAGCTCTTTGCAAAATCATTTCCTGGTTTTGTCCGTTCACAGCTGATGATGAGCTGATCGTAGAGCTTTTAAAATGCTTGGATAAATCTAATCAATGTCTCTATTATCGAATCGTGAAAAAAAATCATAGCTTTTTGAAAGTTGAAATTTGAATTAAATGCCGCTGGCGAGGCCAAATCGCCCACTGTGCGTTGCCGACAAAGTGTCTTGATCCCGTGGATTTCTTTGTTGTTTCCAGCCGGTTCAAGTTCAACAAAAACTAAGTTAACGAGCTTAGTTTTGTCGAAGCGGCTTCTAGGTCTATTGACAAATCGAACCAAATGACCCGCCGAGGTCAGACTTTCCTTAATGTCTACATCTGGGACAGAATGATGGACACCACGGATGACAACACGATAAGATCTGTCTTCTTTTAACTGCCAGGAATGGTATGGTACCTTTTTAAGGGTCAGCGATTTGGTTATGGCTCTGTATGTGTCTGAATCTGATGCGAGAATGGAGACAGAGTTGTTGGGATGGCATTTCAGGGAGTATTTGGAAGGGGCAACAATCTTGTCTGTGGATCTTATGAGTCCGTTTATATTCTCACAGTGATCAACCACAATTGGGGGTGGTTTGTGGGAGGGTAGTTGCTCCTGGCTACCAGACGGTCGGATGACATTTTTGTTATTGCCTGCGGTACTGTTGACGGCTTTTGTGTTTTTCTTGTTTGTTGTTGATGTGTTATTTGAGGTACTTTTGCTGTTGTTGCTAACTTGTCTTAAGCTGAAAGAAGAACTGGCTTCTTCAGAGACATTGGGGCCCATCGTTTGTGGGACTTCGACGGGTTCGGTGGCTGTGTCCATGTCCGACAGATCTGAGAATCGGTTGGCAGAGACATTGGTTTTAGGGCTATTGGAGTTTCTCAAGATTTTGGAGACAGAATTTGGTGATCTGGAGTCAAGACGGCGTTTGTTTGCCGGTCTTGGGGACCACCAGACCTCCTCGTCTCCATTTATGACTTCTAGTTCCGGTTCAGGATCATGGCTTGAAGGTGAGATGCTGAGGGGGGATGCAGGAGGTGGGGTAGCCTTAACTGACCTAATATATAGGATGATAATATATTGAATTTTTAACAGACTGAATTTCCAATGCAATGGAATCAACTGTGCTCTGAAGAGGGATGAATTTGTGCTGTATGGATTTGTGTATTAAAATTGCCGCGCCGCCATCTGGGCTGTGCGAGGCTGTGTAGTGAATGTTGAAGTTAACTGGAATAGGGATTGGTTGGGTGTACGTTATGTGGGTTTCTTGAAGTGAAATGATTTTGGGAGTAAAGCGTTTAATCAGGAATTGCAGTTCGTTGTAATTGTTCAGGTATCCATTCATGTTCCATTGTAGAAGTTTCAGGGTCATAATGATTGTTACTGTGTTGTTTTTGTTTCAATTGAGGCAAGGGATTTAAGTTTAAATCTGTTGATCATTGTAAAATTAAGAACATTAATTGCAAGAATTACAGTGGTGAAAGACAGCAGCAAAAACGAAGAACAATCAAAAACAAACGAAAATAATATTTTATAGTTCTTCTTCCGAGCTATTGGCGTTGGCTAACTTGTTTAATTCGCTCGCAAGGTTAGTGTGATTGGCTGGCTTAATTTTTTCGGACTTATCTTTGGCTTTTAGAGAAGGTTTAGAAACTGAGCTGGATTTGTCTTTAATTTGGCTCCTAAGTTTCCGATCAGACTCTGTAATTTTCTTCTTCGGGTGGGTCGTTGTCGTGTCAAGTGTTTGTACGGTTTCCATTTCTTCGTCGAGGATCTTTGCTCCTTGGTTGTTTGACTTATATGAGGTGCTGGGTTGTATATCGATAAAGTCGCTATACTCTTTAATCTTACGGTTCTGGTTGGTATGCGTGGTTGCTTGGAGAGAAGTCCTTTGGGCGTTGTTCGTCAACTGTGCTTGGCTTGCTGTTGCTGTAGGGTGTTGGGATGCAATCTGGGAGTATGGGGTCGGTTGATGGATGTGTCGCATATTGTAAATTCCTGTTGCAGTTTTATGGTCCACTTTCTGAAGAGTTTTGATAGTAGTTATTTCCTTTTGTTTTATGAATGCTGGGCAAGATTTGTCTAGAGGGCTAAGGTTGGCTTGGTCGCTGTTGTCATATTTGCAATTAATACAAAATTTGGGCTTATTGCATTGTTGGTCGTCTGGGGTGTGGTATTCGGCAGAGCAGTTAGTACACCGAATTTGAGGCAGTGGCGACATTTAAGTGGGCGAGGTACATGGGGTCGAATTTTGACTCTCTCGTATCCTATCATCATTGTTTCAGGTAGGGTGCTTGATGCAAAAGTGGTTATTATAAGGCCGGTTTCCTGGAGCATGTTGTTTTTTTAAAATGTAGGATTTTCTTGACGTTGATGACATTTTGAGATTTAAGCTCTTGTAATATTTCTCTTTCCTCAATATTTCGTAATTCATTGGAGTAAATTACGCCCTTTGAGGTATTTAAAGATGCATGCTCGGTTACGGCTACATCCAAATCGTGGAATTTCGTAAGATTTAACAGTCTACGTACTTGGTATGCAGTCTTGGTTTTCACCAATAATTTACCATTTCTGCTTTTGGTACATGACTCCACCTCTCCACCGCAAGTAAAGTCAATAACTTTCTTGATGACGAACGGAGAAACTTTTTCAAATGTGATGCTGTCGGTTCTGGTGATCATGAGAAATTTTGGCTCGGTTATGATGGAGTTGTCACACCGTGCAGTGAAGTTCAAGTCGGGAGGCCGGGACATTGTTGTTGCGCTTGGGGCTGATGCCCGCTGCACAGAGCACTTGGGAAGATGTAGCGGTTTGTCTGTAACTTTTGTTGTTGGCTTTTGCAGCGTCTTCTTTGAGCTTTGGTTTGTTTTTACCAAAAATGGTAGGAAATTGTTTTTGTAACCACGGGTACGCGGGAGGCACTGGCGACAGCACGTCTTCACTGTTCGAAGTCTAGACTGGTACTGGAAAATAATTTTTAAAGCCATTTATCACAAAGGACGTGAGCTCTAAAATATTCGTTACGGTATATAGTACCTGCGCTTCAAAAATCCGTGTTGGCATGGAGATATGACTGACAATTTAGAAATACCTCTATAATTGCTTGCATCCGACTTGTTTCTCTTTAATGAAGGGGAATAACAAATGACTCCTTCCAAACAAGGGGAAACCAGAGCTCGCAAATAACGGTCGACCGTTTCTCGTTGTCTGCTAATAACAGTCTTCTCCTGACTCTTTACGAAAAGTCTCAAACACAAATGATGACAGCAAGGGTCTCTTGCTCAGAGCGAGAGAGGGAGAGTATGAACTTTTTCGGTTGTGCTCGCACCGAGAGCACAAGATGAAAAACGGTCGACTGTTATTTGCGAGCTCTGGGAAACTGACAAGTTTGGGGGATCGGGTAAACAGCTTGAAAAGGGGTTAACACAGTGAATTAGCACAGTATTTAGAAACACACCCAGGAACCCCGTCAGAACCTGGAGAGTAAACTGGTGTAATCCAAAAGTAGGGAGCTTTTATTTAAAGGAGGACGTAAGTTCGACCTAAATATTGCGTATAAATATTCCTCACTTGAATGATAAGTCAGTCTCGATCATGCTTTCGTGGAGTGCAGACGCGTTTTTGCATCGCTGCGAATTTCACTGTGAAGAGTCTATGGACAAGTCCACCTCAGTGGTAAGAACTGTTACTCTTGTGAATCCCACCTCCGTTAGTTTTGACTAACGCGATAACAAGTGATTCGAAAAGACAAAACAAGTGAAGATTTTGTGAAGATTTTGTGAAGATTTTGTGAAGATTTTGTGAAGATTTTGTGAAGATTTAAATCAAATTCAAGGTCAAATTGAAATTGAGAATAATTTCATCCCAAATAAAAGAAAAATAAATTTCGATTGCTCCGTCACTTGGTGGGTTCGAGCCGGGTGCCGCCCGACTGCGGGGCTTGCGCCTTGCCCACTAAGCCACGGTCACCTTGCAGGTAGCCGGACAAGGAGCCGATACATACAAGAAGTCGGTAAAGCAGTGCACATCTGTGCCCAATACTTAAACCATGTCTGGCCTTTCGGACTCCGATGATGATCTTAACATCAGTAAGATTGTGGCGCGACAACAGCGAAAAATCCAGCAGGTCTTAAGGTCAGTTAAGGCTACCCCACCTCCTGCATCCCCCTCAGCATCTCACCTTCAAGCCATGATCCTGAACCGGAACTAGAAGTCATAAATGGAGACAGAACTTGGTGATCTGGAGTCAAGACGGCGTTTGTTTGCCGGTCTTGGGGACCACCAGACCTCTTCGTCTCCATTTATGACTTCTAGTTCCGGTTCAGGATCATGGCTTGAAGGTGAGATGCTGAGGGGGGATGCAGGAGGTGGGGTAGCCTTAACTGACCTTAAGACCTGCTGGATTTTTCGCTGTTGTCGCGCCACAATCTTACTGATGTTAAGATCATCATCGGAGTCCGAAAGGCCAGACATGGTTTAAGTATTGGGCACAGATGTGCACTGCTTTACCGACTTCTTGTATGTATCGGCTCCTTGTCCGGCTACCTGCAAGGTGACCGTGGCTTAGTGGGCAAGGCGCAAGCCCCGCAGTCGGGCGGCACCCGGCTCGAACCCACCAAGTGACGGAGCAATCGAAATTTATTTTTCTTTTATTTGGGATGAAATTATTCTCAATTTCAATTTGACCTTGAATTTGATTTAAATCTTCACAAAATCTTCACAAAATCTTCACAAAATCTTCACAAAATCTTCACAAAATCTTCACTTGTTTTGTCTTTTCGAATCACTTGTTATCGCGTTAGTCAAAACTAACGGAGGTGGGATTCACAAGAGTAACAGTTCTTACCACTGAGGTGGACTTGTCCATAGACTCTTCACAGTGAAATTCGCAGCGATGCAAAAACGCGTCTGCACTCCACGAAAGCATGATCGAGACTGACTTATCATTCAAGTGAGGAATATTTATACGCAATATTTAGGTCGAACTTACGTCCTCCTTTAAATAAAAAGCTCCCTACTTTTGGATTACACCAGTTTACTCTCCAGGTTCTGACGGGGTTCCTGGGTGTGTTTCTAAATACTGTGCTAATTCACTGTGTTAACCCCTTTTCAAGCTGTTTACCCGATCCCCTCAAACTTGTCAGTTTCCCCCAGAGCTCGCAAATAACAGTCGACCGTTTTTCATCTTGTGCTCTCGGTGCGAGCACAACCGAAAAAGTTCATACTCTCTCTCTCTCTCGCTCTGAGCAAGAGACCCTTGCTGTCATCATTTGTGTTTGAGTCTTTTCGTAAAGAGTCAGGAGAAGACTGTTATTAGCAGACAACGAGAAACGGTCGACCGTTATTTGCGAGCTCTGGTTTCCCCTTGTTTGGAAGGAGTCATTTGTTATTCCCCTTCATTAAAGAGAAACAAGTCGGATGCAAGCAATTATAGAGGTATTTCTAAATTGTCAGTCATATCTCCATGCCAACACGGATTTTTGAAGCGCAGGTACTATATACCGTAACGAATATTTTAGAGCTCACGTCCTTTGTGATAAATGGCTTTAAAATTATTTTCCAGTACCAGTCTAGACTTCGAACAGTGAAGACGTGCTGTCGCCAGTGCCTCCCGCGTACCCGTGGTTACAAAAACAATTTCCTACCATTTTTGGTAAAAACAAACCAAAGCTCAAAGAAGACGCTGCAAAAAGCCAACAACAAAAGTTACAGACAAACCGCTACATCTTCCCAAGTGCTCTGTGCAGCGGGCATCAGCCCCAAGCGCAACAACAATGTCCCGGCCTCCCGACTTGAACTTCACTGCACGGTGTGACAACTCCATCATAACCGAGCCAAAATTTCTCATGATCACCAGAACCGACAGCATCACATTTGAAAAGTTTCTCCGTTCGTCATCAAGAAAGTTATTGACTTTACTTGCGGTGGAGAGGTGGAGTCATGTACCAAAAGCAGAAATGGTAAATTATTGGTGAAAACCAAGACTGCATACCAAGTACGTAAACTGTTAAATCTTACGAAATTCCACGATTTGGATGTAGCCGTAACCGAGCATGCATCTTTAAATACCTCAAAGGGCGTAATTTACTCCAATGAATTACGAAATATTGAGGAAAGAGAAATATTACAAGAGCTTAAATCTCAAAATGTCATCAACGTCAAGAAAATCCTACATTTTAAAAACAACATGCTCCAGGAAACCGGCCTTATAATAACCACTTTTGCATCAAGCACCCTACCTGAAACAATGATGATAGGATACGAGAGAGTCAAAATTCGACCCCATGTACCTCGCCCACTTAAATGTCGCCACTGCCTCAAATTCGGTGTACTAACTGCTCTGCCGAATACCACACCCCAGACGACCAACAATGCAATAAGCCCAAATTTTGTATTAATTGCAAATATGACAACAGCGACCAAGCCAACCTTAGCCCTCTAGACAAATCTTGCCCAGCATTCATAAAACAAAAGGAAATAACTACTATCAAAACTCTTCAGAAAGTGGACCATAAAACTGCAACAGGAATTTACAATATGCGACACATCCATCAACCGACCCCATACTCCCAGATTGCATCCCAACACCCTACAGCAACAGCAAGCCAAGCACAGTTGACGAACAACGCCCAAAGGACTTCTCTCCAAGCAACCACGCATACCAACCAGAACCGTAAGATTAAAGAGTATAGCGACTTTATCGATATACAACCCAGCACCTCATATAAGTCAAACAACCAAGGAGCAAAGATCCTCGACGAAGAAATGGAAACCGTACAAACACTTGACACGACAACGACCCACCCGAAGAAGAAAATTACAGAGTCTGATCGGAAACTTAGGAGCCAAATTAAAGACAAATCCAGCTCAGTTTCTAAACCTTCTCTAAAAGCCAAAGATAAGTCCGAAAAAATTAAGCCAGCCAATCACACTAACCTTGCGAGCGAATTAAACAAGTTAGCCAACGCCAATAGCTCGGAAGAAGAACTATAAAATATTATTTTCGTTTGTTTTTGATTGTTCTTCGTTTTTGCTGCTGTCTTTCACCACTGTAATTCTTGCAATTAATGTTCTTAATTTTACAATGATCAACAGATTTAAACTTAAATCCCTTGCCTCAATTGAAACAAAAACAACACAGTAACAATCATTATGACCCTGAAACTTCTACAATGGAACATGAATGGATACCTGAACAATTACAACGAACTGCAATTCCTGATTAAACGCTTTACTCCCAAAATCATTTCACTTCAAGAAACCCACATAACGTACACCCAACCAATCCCTATTCCAGTTAACTTCAACATTCACTACACAGCCTCGCACAGCCCAGATGGCGGCGCGGCAATTTTAATACACAAATCCATACAGCACAAATTCATCCCTCTTCAGAGCACAGTTGATTATTCCATTGCATTGGAAATTCAGTCTGTTAAAAAATTCAATATATTATCATCCTATATACCTCCTAACAAAAATTCAATCAAATGGATCTCCATTCAATTTTACCACCGGGTAACTCCCCAAATCTAATTACAGGCGACTTCAACAGCTGGAATACCAGCTGGGGATCCTCAACAATCAATCAGCATAGTTATACCAATCCACAAACAAGGTGCAGACAAAACCATGACGGAATCGTATAGACCTATCTCCCTTAACCCGGCATTCCGCAGGGATCTCCCCTCTCGGTAGTACTTTTTCTCATTGCATTCAACAGTCTCTCAGATATAATCGACAAGCACAAGGATCTCCAACACACAGCCATGTGAAAGAAGATAAAAACATATCAGTCAACTTCGACAGGCTGTTTACGGAAATCGATGAATGGTGCCAAAAATCTGGAGCTATGCTTTCTATTTCAAAATGCAAACACATTCACATTTGCCGGAAAAAACAATGTTCATGCCAGGTCTCTACACAATCCACAATTTTAAACACAGTTAACGAAATAACTATTCTAGGTCTGTCCTTCAATTCAAAATACAAATTCAATCCCCACTTCAATAAATTACACAAATCTCTTCAGAAATCATCAAATATAATAAAATGCCTTTCCAGCGGAAAATATAACAACCACCCCAACACCCTTGTTCAAATCGTCAAAAGTCTATGTATCTCCAAAATTGATTTTGCTTTACCGATATACGGTAACTCTTCTAAATCACTCATAAAACCAATTAAAACGCTAATCAATTCAATCTTGCGAACGTATCTGGGAGCCTTCTGCTCAACACCCACATTCAATCTATACCTGGAATCTAACATCGAACCACTAGATATCAGAATCGAACAATTACAAACAAAAACAATCAACACTATCATGCACGCAAGCGACACCCCTCTAAGAAAAATTATTCACCGGATAACCAAAAATAATACAAAACAAGAAAGGAAGCTAGCTTCGGCAAACCGAAGCTTATATACCCTTGCAGTCATCAAATATGTCGATCAAAGTGCATAAGGGCTAAGCAACATTGAAACTATGACGATTTTTCTTTTACTTTTCCATATTTTCGACTATTGTTCGTATGGCAGCTATATGATATAGTTGTTCGATTTTGATGAAATTTTATATGCAATTCAAGAGCAGTTAGAAAACTCTATATTCCAAAAGCTATGCTTGTCTGTTGAAAAACAGCGATTTTATAGTTTTATTTCCCGTATTTCTATATAGATTTTTCGATCTTTCCCAAGGCCGCTATATGATAACGTTGTCGGATTTTAATGAAATTTTTTTCTCGATTCAAGGGTTATTAAAAACCTCAATGTTTTGAAAATCACGCTCGTGGGATTAAAAACAACGATGTTATAATTTTTTCATTATTTATATATATATATTTTGATCTTTTGTATGGCAGCTATATGGTGGAGTTATCCGATTTTGATAAAATTTTATACAAAATTCAATAGTGGCTAGAAAACGCCATCTAGAAGGAATCAATTCGATCTGATCAAAAACAATGGCGTTATAATTTTATATTTCAATCTCTTGTATGGGAGCTATCCTATATAGTGGCCCGATCCGGCCCCTTCCGACATATATACTGCGTGCAATAACTACACACCTTTTGGGAAAGTTTCAGCAAGATAGCTTCAAAACTGAGAGACTAGTTTGGGCAGAAACGGACAGGAGGACAGACGGACAGACAGACAGACGGACAGACGGACAGACGTACAGGCCTATTTCGATTCAGATCGTGATGCTGATCAAGAATATATATACTTTATGGGGTCTCAGGTGTCTCCTTCACTGCGTTGCAAACTTCTGGCCAAAGTTGTAATACCCTTTGCTCTGCAAGGGTATAAAAATACCGATCCTTAACCGTCAACCGCTGCATTTCCCTAGGTCTAAAGCTAGAACTACCTACCTCTCTTCCTCATAAGCCTAAGCCAACATTACCGCCCTGGTTTCTAAATATCAATCTGATAGATACCCGACTGAGCCGCCTAAAAAAATCTGACACAAACAAGGACATATTTGTCCAACAATTTCTGGATATTAAACACCAGCTCATGAGCAACAACTTCACGCTTCTGTTCACAGATGGATCCTTGAGCAAGGAAATAATTGGCTTTGCAGTAACGACAGAAGATGAAACACTAAAACAAGCTGTCCTTCCAAGCTACTCAACAGTTTATACGGCAGAGGCGATTTCTATTCTTGAAGCCATCAAAATAGCAGCCAAGATTAGAGGGAAATTTTGCATCTGCTCAGATTCCCTATCCACATTGGAAGCATTAGCAAACATAAACAATTCCAGCTTTTATGTAACATCCATCCGTGACCTACTGATAAAATATAAAAACAAGAAAGGAAGGACGATTTTTCTATTCATTTTCTATATTTTCGACTATTGTTCAGATGACGGCTATATGATATACTCGTCCGATTTTAATGAAATTTAATTCGGTATTCAAGAGTCGTTAGAAAACTCTATATTCCAAAAAATCATGCTTGTCTGATGAAAAACAACGATGTTACAATTTTATTTCCGTAATTTCTATATAGATTTTTCGATCTTTCCTATGGCAGCTATAAGATATAGTTGTCCGATTTTTATGAAACTTTTTCTCAATATAAGAGTTTTTAAAAACTTGATATTCAAAAAATCATGCTCGTGGGATAAAAAACAACGATGTTATCAATTTATTTCCATTAATTCTATATATATTTTTCGAACTCTCCAATTGCAGCTATATGATAGAGTTATCCGATTTTGATCAAATTTAACCCGAAATTCAATTACAGTTCGAAAACGCCATCTTAAAGAAATCAAGTCGATCTGATCAAAAACAACTGCGTGAGAATTTTTTATTTCATTCTCTCGTATTGGAGCTATCCGATATAGTCGGCCGATGCGGCTCGTTCCGACTTATATACTGCGTGCAATAACTACACACCTTTTGGGAAAGTTTCAGCAAGATAGCTTTAAAACTGAGAGACTAGTTTGCCCGGAAACGGACAGACGGACAGATGGACAGATGGACAGACGGACAGACGGACAGACTATTTCGATTCTGCTCGTGATGCTGATCAAGAATATATATACTTTATGGGGTCTGAGGTGTTTCCTTCACTGCGTTGCAAACTTCTGACTGAAATTATAATACCCTTTTGCTCTGCAAGGATAAACAAAATCAAGCTCCTATGGGTCCCCAGCCACGTCGGAATCAAAGGCAACGAAATAGCCGATGCAGCAGCGAAAGGAGCGACCATCGCTCCACCACTCACTGCAACAAATGTAAACCGTAGAGACATTAACAAACAAATAAAAACTGAGTCTATCAAAAAAAACCTAAAATGTTACAAAAATCATCACAGTGGTATCAACAAATCAATTCTGAAGCAAAAAGCATATCTGACTACACTAAAACTTCACAGCCCGCCAACCTACCAAGAAGAGAGATCACTAAAATAATCCGGCTTCGACTTGGCCACACCAGGCTCACCCACGAACATCGCTTTTCACAACCACCAAACTACCAATGCCAGTTCTGCACCACAGACAACATATCTATCTCCCATATCCTTGACGACTGTACCGCACTACAAACACATAGAACAAATTCTCCAAACATTAAACTCACGGAACTGTTAATAGACCCTAATCCTGCAAACCTCCAGCTAATTATAAACTTCCTAAAATCAGCTAACCTTTTGCATCTTTTATAAACCAACTCATGTAAACTGTTATTTAATTTGTAAATAATTTATGTGTAAATAACTTGTTAATATATTCGTAAATATTTGTTATTTATTATAAGTTTAATATTTAAGCAAATATGTAACGGCCGAAAGTCACCGCTGCTATGGCCGATCCCCGTCTGTACCTAAAGTTTGCAACTTTTGAGTGCAGAGTACAATAAATAAAAAAAATTATTTTCAAACTGATGTAATTTACAAAGACTTCAGTAATGCAGTTGACTCTGTAAATCCTTCCTATTGACTAGAAAACTTGACATGATAGGGTTTCCAGCTGATTTTTAAGTTGGATCTTTAGTTCTCTCAGTGCGCGGACACAAAAAATATTTTTGATAGGCACGGCAGAAGACTGATTGGTCTATTTGATAAAGGCTGGGACTTATCCTTTCCGGCTTTATGGATCATACTGTAAAAGACTTTTTCCATTGTTGTGGATAATAGCCTGTAACGAACTGTTCTTTCTGTTTCGCTCGCTACGTAAACGCGCGTCTAGCTCAGCTGAGTGTGTGTTCGTCCCACCAAATTTACTGTTGGGTGATCCCAAAACCAAGAAATACACAGAATGGGTTAGATTATAGGAATAGGGAGTTTGGTTTATTGATTCTCGTTATGAAATGGATTCGATATGAAAAACAACTATCTGGTGACGATAATGCCCTCGTGGACCCCGGTGATGACACCCGCGTCGATTCCTGCTGCGGCACGCCCACCTCGTGTTCTCTGCCCCACCGAGTCTTTCACAATTTGGAGGATGTTAAGCAGAACCTCCCTAGCGGGGCTAACCAGTGATGCCTGCAGTCACCACTCTTCGGTCCGCCCCAGAGTTTGGTCGGGACTTCGTCGGCCTGGCCCTCGGCACTTCCGTGTGGACTGACACCGGGTAACTTTCGCACAACTCCATTGGATTTTCGTCGACCTGCCCCTCAACAGGTTTCCACTCCCGTGTGACCCGACACCGGGTACCTTTCGCACAACATCCACTGCTTAGACTCCACCAACTTCGTGAATCTTAAGATTCGTAGACGCGCCCTACACCTTAACTTGGACCCTCTGGATCTCAGCTTGGCACTCTCAGCTTATGTGAACGTGACAATTGTTGGGCTTCTTGACTCGGCCTCTTGCACGACTTTCACTGATCGTCCTGGTGTAGGTCTTGGACACGACCGTCCTCCGAGGCGGTTCCTTTCTAACTTTCCGCGTTGCGCTTGCGGCGGCCTTTCATATTCCGTGCTGGTCCCGTTATCCTCTCCAGCCGGCTCACGTGATTGAATCCGAAGCGCATCGAGGTCCCGCTAATTCACGGTGTCTACCCTTTGCGCGGGTCCAAAGTCTGCGGATTCACCTTTCGACCCCGATGCCTTTGCCGACTGGAGTCCAAGGTCCAGAGCGGTACCGATATTTCCATTTTTGGTACCCGCTCTTCCGCATGCAGCTCCTCCCGCTGTTGCTATGCGGAGTTTCCCCTTGTAGTGGCCAGTGAACAGAAAGACAAGATTTTCGTATTATAACGGACGTACGAAATTTATTAGGTCAGCTAAGGGTTAAACAAGCTAGAGTATGCAACCTTTAAGATCAACTATACTGCTTCAGCTTAAACCGTATAGTTTTCTCGCGCGCACCCATTGCTAAGTTGCCAGGAATAGTCCCGTTAAAGCTTACGTACAACCAGCCACGCTGCTAGAATATTGTCCTATTCGATCATTTCGCTACCGATCTTCTACCGCCACAGAGCGAAAAATTTTGTGCCAAGTCAACATTTAAGGCAAGTGGCATATTTGTGCAGCGATCAGGAGACTTAAGTCTACCTGTAATGAACAAGTGATTGATTTGAAATTTCTGAAGGTAAATTTGCTGAAGTCTCATATAGGTTTGTGTGTGTACGCTAATTTAGTAAATCTTCCAGCTCAGCCTTGGCGCTGCGCGCTTTCATACAAACACACATACACATATGTAGCATATGTGTTATAAATTTCGCTGCCGCCGGTTTCCCAACTTCGCAGTCACTATTACTGGAATGCGCCATAACCTTTTCTACCCAAGGGAAATGTGTGGAACAATCAGAGCGACAGCAGGACGGCAGCCACATCTCGATGAAAAGAACAACATCTAATTAACCAAAAATATTAGCACATGGCGTTGCATAACATGTAACCTGTCACCCTGGAGTGGAAAAAAATAGTTTGACACCGCTGAATATTAACTCTTGTGTCAGATATTTTGCCAATGTTTTCTAAATTAAAATAATTTAAAATTTAAGTTGAATTTTCCTTTGAATAATTTGATGAACCCTTAATTGATATATTTAGTTTGACACAGTCTTCGTCTATCTCTCGTCGCGAGCAGTCATCTCTCGTCGTTACCCGATACCTTTTTTTCAAAAGTGGTTCCCGAACCTTCTACCACGTGGTTCTCTTCGTGCGCAGACGTCAGTGCCTGTTTTCCTTCGTGGCCTCGTTCCACACGGTTATCCGCTAAAATAGTTCCTTTATATTTTTTCTCCAGTGCCAGTTTTCAAGCCTAAACTTAACAGTCTCAATCTATTGAAACCATGCCCCCTGGGCCCCCTAACTTAGGGGATAATCGCTTTGCATGGCTTAGCGATAGCCCCAAATCAAAAAAAAAAAAGACCTTTCCAAAAACTTCAAGAGGTGTTCCCAAAACTACCCGAAACAACAAAAGAAAATCCAAAGTTTATCATCATATCTTCCAAAAACACAAGCAAAAAAATTTCCGAGTTTTCTTGCTTTGCTGTTAACCGTGCGTTAAATATTATAAGCAAAGAAATTCTGTCCATCTCCACTCTTCGGGATGGCAACCTTTTAATGCTCGTTAAAAACAAAAACGCTGCCGGTAAATTCACGAAATTAAACAACCTAGCAGGATTATGCGACATCGAGTGCAAATTACATGAATCCCTCAACTTTGTTAAGGGAACCATCTACGCCCCTTGTCTAATAAACATCACCGAAGACGAAATTGTTAAAGAACTGGCCAGCTAAAACGTTCACTCGGTTTTCAAATTTACCAGGAAAGTTGACGGGACCCCAAAACCCTCTGGAGTTATTCTTGTAACCTTTGATCTCTACAACCTACCCAGCAAGCTTGACATTTCATGGCACACTGTCAAGGTCAGGGAGTACTTCCCCAACCCTATGAGGTGCAAGACCTGCCAAAAACTGGGCCATACAGCCAAATTTTGCAAAAACTCTCCTACTTGCGAAACATGCAACTTTCCCCCCATACCCCATCCCCTTGCTCACGAACCCAATGCGCAAACTGCTTAGAAGAGCATGCTTCCTCTGCTCCCTCTTGTCCACGATACCAACAACAAAAAGAACTAATAAAAATCAAAACAACAAGAAAATGCAGTATAAGAGAAGCTAGATTACTTCTCAAACAGCAAAATCCTTCCATAATTACATCAACCAACTACGCACGTGTTCTAGCCAACAACGGCCCTGCTAACAAAACAAACGACCATAGCAATGCTCATCTAAGCACTGCCAACATCACCAACCACTCTCAAGAGACTGCCCTCCCGGTCTCTCAGCAACAACCTCTCTTATACACTCCTTCCTCAAGTAAGACAAAAACTTCCAATACAAAGAAAGATACCGAAACACTCACACTACAATCCCACTGCCTTATCACCAACAGCAAAATCTCTGGATTCTCCTTTTAACATGTTTGAATTCGAAACGGCCCTTCATACAGCCTTAGGTAAAACTCCCGGTGCCGATAGAATCTCCTATCCCATGTTAAGGCACACCCCACAAAGCCTTAAACAACGTATCCTGGACGTTTACAACTCCATGCTGTCCACAGGCAGTTACCCTCACACATGGAGATCCTCCACAGTCATTCCCATTCCTAAGCCAAACAAAAATCCTTCCACAATAAACGGGTTTCGCCCAATATCATTAATCCCTTGTCTCAGCAAAATAATCGAGAAAATGATGGCCCGCCGACTTATGTGGTACATCAATCGTCACAGCCTGTTAAACGGCAACCAGGTTGCATTCAAAAGCCACCACAGTACCATGGACGCTCTCCTTAAAATCCAACACTTCGTTTCGGATGCCATTTCGTCAAGAAACCATGTCTCCATCCTGGCAACGGATTTCGAAAAGGCCTTCGATCGCGTGGGGCTGCATGCTGTGCTCTCTCGACTCCAGCTTTGGGGCATTGGTCCAAGACTGTACAGGCTTGTAAAAGCCTTTATGACTAAGAGGACCTTTAAAGTCAGAGTCAACGACAAAACCTCTGGACCGGCAAACCTGTCCAACGGAATCCCTCAAGGGTCGCCTCTATCTGTTGTCCTCTTCATCATTGCCTTCGACGAAATCAACAACACTCTGGCTAGATACAAGGAAATAAGAATATCGTTATACGCAGACGACGCCATAATCTACACAAAAGCTAAAAATCTAAGTAACGTAAAAAACATATTCATTAATGTTCTTCAAGATTTAGAAGCCTGGGGTTTACACTCTGGTGCTTCTCTTTCCATTGACAAATGCCACACTCTGCACATTTGCCGCAAAATCCACTGTTGCTTCCCAACTTTGGAATTCAACAACAAGGCTATCCATCCTGTTCCAAACTTAAAAATACTTGGGATCACTTTTGATTCCAGGCTTAGCTTTAAGGAACACTGTATTATATTAAGAAAACAACTCGAGTCCCGAGCTAACATAATCAAATTTCTCAGCTCCAAATTCTCACACATACACCCTAATACTCTAACCAACCTAACCCGTTCCCTCATCCTTTCCAAAATTGATTACGGTCTACCTATCTACGGCTGGTGCGCAACATCCAACTTGAAGAAAATCCAACCTCCATATTACTCATCAGCTCGTCGTTCAATTAATCCATTTCCAACATCTCCAATACAGTGCGTTCTGGCTGAAACAGGATTACCAAGCATTCTCGATCGTTTAGAAAGGACCACAAAGAACCTTATTCCAAAGCTACTCACTAGTCATAACCGATCGCTAGTAAAAGATTTTATATCTACTTTTAAGATAAAACGGAAGCCCAGAATTCTCTCAACTCTTCATAGATGCTCCAGCTTCACGGATTTGCTGGGCCTACCACCGCCCAAACAAAAAACAAACACCCACCTCCTTCCACCTTGAAAACACATATCTTCTGGAATAAACAAGCAGCTACATCACTACACTAAAAGCGACACACCAAAAGAAGTCTTCCAATCAGAATTCGCACTTTTGAAAAGCCAATTGGGCCAAAGGAACTAGCTTTATTCCGACGGCTCTAAAACAACGCGGACATTATCATTCGCTGTTGTTAACAGTGACAACGTCATTTTATCCGGCGGAACCCTTCCGAGCTTCAGCTCCATATTTACCATCGAGGCCTTTGCTGTTCTACAGGCCTGCCGATTCGCTTCCAACTCCAAAGGGAAATTTGTCATCTGCTCGGATAGCCTCTGTACTATTTCTGCTCTGGAGAACCACAGGCACCCTGACCCAACAATACGTGATATACAGAAGTTAATCGCCAAATACAAAACAAAAATAAGTATTGTCTGGGCTCCTAGCCACCAGGGAATTCTCGGAAACGAGCATGCCGACTTGGCTGCCCGATACATGAGCACGGCACCAACTATTCAGTTTTCGCCCATTAATAGGGGAGACCGGGGGGCTTTGAGACGTGTTTTGTTTTTTGACAAAAAATATAATAGAAAAGCCATTTTTCTGCCCGTACAAATTTTTAAATCATAGTTCAGTGTAATTTCACTCAGACAAGAGTATAATTAGTTGAAATTTTGTTCGACCTTCAAGTTTTGCCTGCCTGCTCAAAAGTTGTTTTTTATGGATTTTCGCAAGGTTCGGGGGGTTGTGAGACACAAATTTATAAGAATGAAAATGGCTTAATTTTATCAAAATTGTTATTTTTAATCTTTAATAAGGCATATTTTGTGGTCTACAATTTATTCAAATTGAAAAGATTTCGGCTTTTTCTCGATAGCAACCTCTTTTATAGCAGCCACAAAAACATTGACATCAATCGCAGATTTGGCAGTCTGACTATACTTATGACGCACCATGATGACTAAAGAAAGAAAAAAAGATCATCAAAAACACTGAATCCATCAAAAATATCAAAATTATCATTAAACGTTTTACTTGTGTACAGAAACACTATATCAGGCTATAAAATACAATTTTATGTTCCTAGATGACGCGGTAATAGAATGTCTCATAACCCCCCGAGAACGTTGTCTCTCGACCCCCCAATAGCTATATTTTAAATATGGCTTCTGCTTTACGGACGCATTAAATGTTTATGCAAAATTTGTTCCGTGTTTCAAAAGGCTACTCACCAAGGAATGTTTCGGATGTATGCACTCTCGCAAATAGCTTGTAAAACAAAGCGAAAAGACAGCAAACACGAACGGTCTACAAAACTTTCGATCACAAAATTGGAGTTGCCATTTGGGAAGACATAAAGAATCGGCATGAGCGGAATATTTGTGATGTGGAAATGAAGATTGGAAACAAGCAAGAAGTTTCACAGTCAGCTGGTAGATGTCGCGCTTTTTAGTTCAGGGCTGTAAGCGCGTCTCACGACCCCCGTGTCTCACGACCCCCGGTCTCCCCTACCAATGACATCAAAAGGCTGATAAAAATTGATACCGATCAAAAACAACTTATGAATTGGAATGCCTATAACCACAGATACAAATCGATAAATCCATCCCGCGAAAAAACCTCATTTTCTACTGGACTCAACAAATACGAACGCACTCTATACACCCGGCTACGCATAGGACACACCCAGGAAACTCACGAACACCTTCTACAAGGCTGCACTCGTCCGGCATGCCGATTCTGCGGTGGTAACCTTTCCATAGATCACTTGCTTGACTCTTGCCCGGTAGTAGGGAACACGCGTAACTCAATTTTTGGAACATCCCTCCCATCTTCCCTCCTTTTATCCCCTACAAAATCTAATATACAAAAATTACACGAATTCATTAGTAAAATACAACTCCGACTGTAAAATAATATAATACTATTAATTATCTTTATATCAGGCCGAAGGACTTAGTATCCAGTGCCTTAGATTACATTAACTTTAGTATTAAATACTAGATTTAATTTGTTAAAATAAAAATAAAAAAAATATTTAGTTTGAAGTAGTAATATCATGTGTGCAGCCTCTAACGATTCTGGGGAGGGGTCGGAGGACGGGCATTGGTGATGTGCCGCTTGGACATAATAAGGCGGGAGACGGCGAGCTCTCTTATTACTCAATTGCAAAGATGCAGTTATTGTCGGTTCTAACTCTTCCGCTCTTATGAAGAAGTAAGCATTGTTTTTGATTGACGAGAGCCGAAGTTCGTCTTGTTGTTGTTGCCGAGCCTTGCTCATTACACTGTGCGACAGAAAAATGTTTAAGTTAATTTTTTCTTATTTTTTACTTCTACTAATCAAAGTAAGAATATAAGTTTGTGGATTTGTTAATATCAATAGCCAATCAGCTTTTACGCACACTCAAATGTCCCACAAACACGCGTTTTTGCATATTTCACAGCCTTATAATCACATATTGGAAAAATATTTTTTCACAGTTATAAGCGTTTATGCAAGTTCAATATCTATTAATTAAAATGTATTAAGCAAATATACCGTTAGGCTTTTATCACAATGCCTTAATTTTTTTCTCCCAGCTATACTCTGGGCGACTACGTATGGAACTTGTTTCGCGAGGATGCCTCTGAAAAAGCCAAAAAAATCAGGAAAAAAAATTCACTTAAAAAAAAAAATAGTTTATTGAAAGTAAAAAAAAAAAATAATATTTTGTGTTAATTATTTTCATAATAATTAAAAAAAAAAAAAAATTAATTAAAAAAAAGTTAATTATTTTCATAATAATAATTTCATAAAATTTACCATGAAAAAAGAAATCGTATCACTTAAAAGGTGGCATAGATATTTTTCAATCAAAAAAGTAACTTAAACAAAGATTTTGTTAAATTTTGCCGCACAGTGTTATAGCTCTTCGTTGGCTTTGTATATGACAAGCTATATTATTATTTATTTTAGTAATTGGAACACTATTTGATAAAATCCATAAGCAACATGAGAACATGTAAATTAAGTTTTAAGTTGTAGGTGAATTAAAAAAAAAATATATTTTTTTGTATACATATATTTATTTTTTGTGGGTGTTATTTATATATTTTGGTGTTAAACATTTTATCTTTAAATACAATTTTTACAAGACACTTGCTTAACTGAGATAACCAACCGCGGTGCCGATCTGAATAGGACTACCTCTTCATATTTTAATCGGCTCCAATAAACCTCGGTCAGGAGCTTTTCTTCTTTAAGTTTTCTTGGTTAATAGATTTTTCTGGTTCTGGCCGTTGTTATACCCTTGCAGAGCAAAAGGGTATTATAATTTCAGTCAGAAGTTTGCAACGCAGTGAAGGAGACACCTCAGACCCCATAAAGTATATATATTCTTGATCAGCATCACGAGTAGAATCGAAATATGTATGTACGTCTGTCCGTCTGTCCGTCTGTCCGTCTGTCCGTCTGTCCGTCTGTCCGTCTGTCCGTCTGTCTGTCTGTCCTCCTGTCGGTTTCTATGTAAACTAGTCTCTCAGTTTTAAAGCTATCTCGCTGAAACTTTCCCAAAAGTTGTGTAGCTATTGCACGCAGTATATATGTCGGAACGAGCCGGATCGGGCGACTATATCGGATAGCTCCCATACGAGAGAATGAAATTAAAAATTCTTACTCCGTTGTTTTTGATCAGATCGACTTGATTCCTTCCAGATGGCGTTTTCTAACCACTATTGAATTTCGGATTAAATTTTATCAAAATCGGATAACTCTATCATATAGCTGCCATAGGAGAGATCAAAATATATATATATAAATAATGGAAAAAAAAGATAATGTCGTTGTTTTTCATGCCACGAGCATGATTTTTGGAACATAAAGTTTTTTAAATACTCTTAAGTTGAGAAAAAAATTTCATAAAAATCGGACAACTATATCATATAGCTGCCATGGGAAAGATCGAAAAATCTATATAGAAATAACGGAAATATAATTATAACCTCGTTGTTTTTCATCAGGCAATAATGATTTTTGGAATATAGAGTTTTCTAATGAGTCTTGAGTTACAAATTGAATTTCATTAAAATCGGACGACTATATTATATAGCTGTCATATGAACAATATGGAAAATTAATAGAAAAATCGTCATAGCTTCGATGCTCTTTAGCTTTTATGTATTTTGTTCGACATATTTAGTAACTGCAAGGGTATATAAGCTTCGGCTTGCCGAAGCTAGCTTCCTTTCTTGTTTTTTAGTTACAAATAATATAGTATTTTTATATTTTATAATAAGTAAAAAAATCAAATATATAATGATTAAAATTAATAATATAAAGGTAAGGGATATTTTAGTATTAATAATTTTAATGAAAGGGCTTAAAATGTTTATATCATTTAAAGAGAGTTCCGAGATATTTGATAATATTTAATCTCATATCTCATAATTTTTAAAGAGCTTCGTAGTTATGTAGTCAACAATTTTGTTTTCCAAATTGGTATATGAGATGTTATTAATTATGGTCATACCATTAAATGTTATTAGGAAGGTCCCGTTTAAATGGGAGTTGAAAATTCAATAAGCGTTTTTATTGTCGAATTAACGAAAACTGTTGCGATTGCAGTGGTTATTTCTTTTTGCGATGGTTTATTAGTAAAAATACGAAAACGAGATCGATACGAAAGTTACGCAGTGCGTACGACTGGGAGTTCGATTTTCAACTAACTTTTTAACTTCACAAAATTCTCTTACATGCCTATACCTAAAGTACTGAGCGGGAGATCGGCGGCCGAATTCGCCTGAGCGAGAAAGCTTTATTAAGCCCCGATCCCCGCTTTACATAGACATAACAGAGAGAAATCTCCAAACACCGCACCCTCTGAAGGGACGACGTCCTTCAGGACAAGATCGGAAGAAGAGCCAGCCGATGGATGGCTCGCCTGTAGACCCCGTCTGCCGTCTTGACGTCCGCCACTCGAACCTTGCCATCAGCGCCGACGTGCACCTCCACGACGCCCCCGATCCTCCACTGCTGGGGCGGCAGATTGTCCTCGCCGACGACGACGAGCGCTCCCACGTCGACGTTGTGGACCTCCTTGGACCACTTTTGCCTCGTCTGCAGGCTGGAGACGTACTCCCGGGACCATCGCTGCCAGAACCTGTGCCTGAGCGACGAGACACTGCGCCATCGTCGCAAGCAGGTCGGGCTGATCTGGTCCGGGAGTGCTGAGGGTGGTGGTGCGACCAGCGGGCCTCCGATCAGGAGATGTCCGGGTGTGAGGGCTTCGCCGTCGCTGGGGTCGCTGCTTAGCGCTCCTATGGGCCTCGAGTTCAGCACCGCCTCCACGCTGGCGAGGAGAGTTCCGAGCTCCTCCGCGGTCAAGAGGTCGTGACCGACCGTCCGAAGGAACAGGTGCTTTGCAGACTTCACACCTGCTTCCCATAGACCGCCGAAGTGAGGTGCTCTGGGCGGTATGAACGCAAACTCGCATCCTTTTTTTGACGCGAATGCTTCGATACCGCCCCCCTGCTCCTCCAGACGGGCCCGGAACTCTCTCAGATGCCGATCCGCGCCGACGAAGTTCGTCGCGTTGTCGCACCACACCTTCTCCGGAATCCCGCGACGACTCACGAACCTTTGGAAAGCCAATAGAAATGCATCAGTGGTAAGGTCAGACACTAACTCTAAGTGGACCGCTTTGGACGCAAAACACACAAACAAGGCCACATATGACTTGTACGGTGGTTTACCACGGATGCAATAAGTTGTGCTAAATGGTCCGCAAAAATCGACGCCACAGATATTGAAAGGGCGGAGAGCTCGGAGTCTGTCTGATGGCAAGTTCCCCATAATTTGCGTCAAGAGCTGCGGCTTGCATCGAAAGCAGCGCATGCACGAACGAACTGTTCGGCGACATACGTCTTGAGCATTGACCAACCAGACTTTCTCTCGTAGGAGACTCACAAGAGCTCGAGGACCAGCGTGACAATTCGTAACGTGCAGATACGACACGTAGGCTTTAACAAACTGTGAGCTTTTTGTTAGCAACAACGGAAATTTGGCTTCGTACGGGATAGGAGCATTCAATAACCGACCACCAATGCGCAATAATGTCGAAGAGCACCAATCTGATTTCTTTTCCTGCACAAAGGGATTTAGCTTTTGAATCTGCGTTGATACCGGTTTCTTTTTCCGAATTTTGCCTATGTCGTCACTGAATTCGTGAGATTGGATGACTCCTACAATTTTCTCGAACGCAAAATTCAATTCTCTTGGCGTAATGCTTTTTTCGAAAGGCTGTAAAACTTTCTTACACCTCCGAATAAATCTGAAAACCCACACGAAAACTCTCAGCAGCTTCAGGTGCGACGAAAAGGACTCGATTTTCTGAAGCAGGTAGTTGGGCTCTGGTGTGACAACAAGAGTTAACGCCGACTTGCGTAACTCACTCGACACAACTTCTGAAGGAAGTTCGAAATGCTGATTTACAGGCCAACTACTTTCTGTGTCGAGCAAAAATGACGGCCCAGCGAACCAAATGGACGTTAAAAGATCTTCAACGTCACATCCTCGAGACACTATATCCGCTGGGTTAACTTTCGTGGGAACGTGTCGCCAAATTGCATTCTCCGACCACTCTTGGATCTCAGCTACTCGGTTTGAGACGAAAACGGACAACGACGAAGGATGAGTTTTGATCCAATGCAGAGTGATCTCGGAGTCGGTCCATAGGACCACTTTTTTGATAGGGCAATTTAGTAATGGCCTTACACGATTAAGAAGATCTGCTAGAAGGTGAGCTGCACACAGCTCAAGGCGAGGCAAAGTTTTCGTCTTGAGGGGAGCTACTTTGGATTTGGCAGTCAGTAACGACACTTTTAAACCTTCCGCAGTTTGAGTGCGAACGTAGATGCACGCTCCATATGCACGCATGGAAGCGTCAGCGAAACCGTGGATTTCAATCGGGACTTGCGGATCTGTATGAACGAATCGCGATACCTTAACTTTGGGCAGTTGCAGCAGAGTTGCCTTGAAGGCTTCCCACGACGTTTGTAGCTGCATCGGTAGCGACTCGTCCCAATCTAATTTTCGAAGCCACAGCTCCTGTAGAAGCATCTTCGCCTTCGTGACCAAAGGACACAACAGGCCCAGTGGATCGAAAAGTCTCGCAGTCACGGAGAGTATGTTTCGTTTTGTCGGACGAAGATCCTGGAAAGAGTCATCCAACCGGAATTGGAAGTAATCTTTACCAGGTAACCAAACCACTCCAAGGGTTTTAGTCACATCTGAGTCAGCCAATAATGGCATGATAGCGCTGTCAGATGCGGAGATCTCTGGGCAGTTCGAAAACCACTTTGCCAATTCGAAACCTGCCTCTTGCAAAACCTGAGAAACTTCCTCACGAAGGCTTTGCAGGTTCTCAACGCATCCGGCGCCTGTCAACAAATCGTCAACATAAAAATCATTCTGAATGACCTTTGCGGCATTTGGATACTTAGCTTGCGCCATCTCTCCAAGCCGCATTAAACATCGGATTGCCATGAAGGGTGCTGGCGATGTTCCGTATGTCACGGTATTTAATCTAAAGATCTTCAGAGACTCAGAAGGATCTCGTCTCCACACTATGAGCTGATAGTTTCGGTCAGCTTCGTCCACCATCACTTGGCGATACATCTTTTTAATGTCCGCTGCAAGGGCGAACCTGTGCATTCTGAACCGAAGTAGCGTCGAATACAGCTCCTCTTGAATAGTGGGGCCGACCATCAAGATATCATTCAACGCAACCTGCGTCGATGTGCGGCTTGAGGCATCGAACACCACTCTCAACTTGGTTGAGGTGCTTTGAGGCCGCAGCACGCATTGGTGCGGAATAAAATAGTGTGGACCATCTGGAATTCTATTATCAGTAGAAGACATATGGCCCATTGACGCATATTCCTCCATGAAATCCAGATACATTTTTTTTAAGGAAGGATCTTTGGACAATCTCCTTTCCAGCGACAAAAATCTACGTTTCGCAACTTCATACGAAGAACCAAGAGAATTCGGGTCAGATTTGAACGGCAGACGAACCGAAAATCTCCCGGACGACAGTCTTTGAGTATTCTTCTCAAAGTGTTGTTCACAAAGTTGCTGCTCAGGAGTATGGACTTTAGCCTTAGGCGGCAAGTCCTCCACAGACCAAAATTTCTGCAGGGTTGTGTCGATTGACTCCAACGCTTCTTCCTGGCAGCTGAGATGTACCGAATTTTCTGCCTTAATTTTGGTTTCCGAGGTACATCTCCCTGACACTATCCAGCCGAGAACAGTTTTTTGTAAGATGGGAAGTTCAGGCCCCTGCTTTATCTGGCCGACTGACAGAATTTCAAAAAATGAATCTGCGCCGATAAGCATGTCTATTTTTTGGGGCTTGAAGAAGAATGGATCTGCCAATTAAATATTTTCAGGCACCCTCCACCCGCTGGTGTTCACCGCTTGATCCGGATGATAACCAGAAATATTCTTTAAGATATAAAAATCGGACGACAACTGGCTGCTCCCTACTCGCGACTTCACTATTGTATGTATTTTCTTTGTTGCTTGGGCATTAGTTTGACCAATGCCCCGCAAGCTCATACACACATCCTCTCTTTTAATTTGTAGTCTCTGAGCGAGCTCGTCGGTCACAAAATTTATTTGTGAACCAGAGTCAAGCAACGCTCGAGCCACAACAAATTCGCCACTTTTCGATAATACGCTCACGATAGCTGTGGCAAGAATGACTCTATCCGAAGCAGTCGCATGCAAAACATGTGAAGTGGATGGAGTCTCTTGCATGAGCGTGGGCTGAGGAGGAGGCGGCAACGCGAGATTTGTCTTAGGCGAGTATATGTGCAGCAAAGTGTGGTGTGAAGATTTGCACACCCTGCACCTGTTCGATTTGCATTTCTTCACCGTGTGACCCTTGCGAAGGCAGTTAATGCATAAGGGCACTTTCTTGGCAAAATCGAACCTCTGCTGCACTGTTAGAGCTGCGAAAGAAGCGCAGTTTCCTACTTGATGCTCTGCTGATGTGCAAAACACATATAAAGAAGAGTCGTCCCTGGCAGCGATCAATGAAAAACTTTTATTTCCACTCTTCTTCGGAAAAGTCTGGCTTGGCTGAACATTTTTCGGCTTGGAAGCCTCTTCGGCGACCATGTGTTGGTATCGCCTGTCCAGAGCCGACTCACATTCGCTCCAAAGCGGAAGCGAAGTATAGTCCAACTGTTCTTCCCACTTTCTTTTTGTCCCTGCATCGACTTTGCTCATGATTAGATGAATGAGGATGGCATTCGTTATACGTTTGTCATCCCCAATGGACAGCAACAAATCGTATAGAGCTCTGACTGTGTCGATCAGGTTCCTCAAGGCTGTAGCTGATGGCTGGGACATTTTTGGCAGATTAAAAAGTGTCGATATATTGTCGAAGAAAATCAGACAATCATTATCGTACACCCGCTTCAGGCTAGCCAGGGCCTAGGGATAATTGGCCGCGGTGACTTGAAATGCCCTGACTGTGCCTAAAGCGTCTCCAGCCAGACACGATATTAAATGGTTAAATTTCTCAATATCGTGCAAAGTGTCATCTTTGTCGACAAACGTTTCGAAAAGGCTTATAAAGTTTTTAAATTCGGAGTGATTTCCGCTAAATGTTGGAAGAGACACGCTCGGCAGGCGGCATTGGGGAGTGCGCCTTGCCGGTGGAGCGGATTCATCGACGCTCGTACGCCTGGTTTTGTTTATTAAAGAAATTAGCAGGGACTTGGCCAATACAGTGGTCTCTTCCAATTCTTCCCGAACCAAATCCTCCGGATCTCTCGCTTCGATTTGGTTTTGGATTGTCGAAGCATTTTCGATGTGCGAACTTAAAATTTTTAAACGACATTCTAATTCGACTGGATTCAAAGATAATCTACCCTCTTCCAAATATTGTTGAGTTCGGGATATACTTCGCATAATTCCGTCTCGTTTATTTTTTAGCGCTTCGATTTCCTTGTTGCTCATTTTGATTTGTTATTTAAGTAAATTTGGTTGGCAATCGAAGGCTGGGAATTTAGTTTTTTATTCAAAAAAAAAAAAAACAAAATTAAAATAAAAAATTTTAATTTATTCTTTATTATTGAAACAAATAAAAAAAATAAACGAGTGGTATATGCCGAACGTCTGCAGTGTAGGGGATTTGTCGAACAAATTTAACGAAGTCGTTTAGAAGAATAATAATTAATTTATTAATTCCTTACGGAACTAATAAGCCCCACGCACAAATTGTAGAGGAGCACACGCTCAGCGCAAATACCGAAACACAGCGATAACACAAAAAACGCTCGCAATAGTCCAGCGACCAAAAACGAAAAGCGCGAAAGCGAGATCAAAAAACACTGGCAGCGCTGCGTGGGTGAGAGTGCGTGTGTGTGTATGTCTGTATTTAGCTGGCGGCTCACTCTTTGGAAATTCCGACTAGCGGAAAATGATGCACTGACCGATATATAAGGGCAACGAATATATAAGCGAGATGCAGAAGCGCGGGAAATGGCGCTAAGGCTTGGGAAAATGGCGGAACAGCGCGGCAAATTTGGTAATGAAAATGCGCGCACAGGTTTTTTCCGCGATTTTCTTTGTACAATAGTTCACTGGATGCACTATTTAAATCACTTTATTTTCGGCCTTAATTTTTAACCCTAAATTGGTGCTCTCTACGACAAATTGGGGGATTTAATTTGCACTTATTGGGTCAACGAATATTTATTTTTAAAGGTCCAAGCGATTCACTTTCAGTTTAATATAAATATATGGGTATATCAATATAATATATATTCGAATCAAAGTTGTTAAGTTAACCAAACCACTCCAAGGGTTTTAGTCACATCTGAGTCAGCCAATAATGGCATGATAGCGCTGTCAGATGCGGAGATCTCTGGGCAGTTCGAAAACCACTTTGCCAATTCGAAACCTGCCTCTTGCAAAACCTGAGAAACTTCCTCACGAAGGCTTTGCAGGTTCTCAACGCATCCGGCGCCTGTCAACAAATCGTCAACATAAAAATCATTCTGAATGACCTTTGCGGCATTTGGATACTTAGCTTGCGCCATCTCTCCAAGCCGCATTAAACACCGGATTGCCATGAAGGGTGCTGGCGATGTTCCGTATGTCACGGTATTTAATCTAAAGATCTTCAGAGACTCAGAAGGATCTCGTCTCCACACTATGAGCTGATAGTTTCGGTCAGCTTCGTCCACCATCACTTGGCGATACATCTTTTTAATGTCCGCTGCAAGGGCGAACCTGTGCATTCTGAACCGAAGTAGCGTCGAATACAGCTCCTCTTGAATAGTGGGGCCTACCATCAAGATATCATTCAACGCAACCTGCGTCGATGTGCGGCTTGAGGCATCGAACACCACTCTCAACTTGGTTGAGGTGCTTTGAGGCCGCAGCACGCATTGGTGCGGAATAAAATAGTGTGGACCATCTGGAATTCTATTATCAGTAGAAGACATATGGCCCATTGACGCATATTCCTCCATGAAATCCAGATACATTTTTTTTAAGGAAGGATCTTTGGACAATCTCCTTTCCAGCGACAAAAATCTACGTTTCGCAACTTCATACGAAGAACCAAGAGAATTCGGGTCAGATTTGAACGGCAGACGAACCGAAAATCTCCCGGACGACAGTCTATGAGTATTCTTCTCAAAGTGTTGTTCACAAAGTTGCTGCTCAGGAGTATGGACTTTAGCCTTAGGCGGCAAGTCCTCCACAGACCAAAATTTCTGCAGGGTTGTGTCGATTGACTCCAACGCTTCTTCCTGGCAGCTGAGATGTACCGATTTTTCTGCCTTAATTTTGGTTTCCGAGGTACATCTCCCCTGACACTATCCAGCCGAGAACAGTTTTTTGTAAGATGGGAAGTTCAGGCCCCTGCTTTATCTGGCCGACTGACAGAATTTCAAAAAATGAATCTGCGCCGATAAGCATGTCTATTTTTTGGGGCTTGAAGAAGAATGGATCTGCCAATTAAATATTTTCAGGCACCCTCCACCCGCTGGTGTTCACCGCTTGATCCGTGTGAATCCGGGAGAGTTTTCCCGGAAAAAATTACGTTTAAATAATTAAACAAATGAGACTGGCGACTAGCTGCTGGGGAATTTTTAAGAAGGCGAAAAACAAGACGAGAACGAATTTGGTTCCAATACGTTTATTGCTGCTGCCAGCTGCTTCGAGGTTCGATCGGTTAATCATCTCCCGAGAGCAGCATATCATTTCGCATAGCCACGAACAGAAAAGCTTATCAGCTAGATCGGCTATGCTCAAGCTTGAGTGCAACTGATAAGCTTTTGTACATTGGTTTAAAGTGATTTGTTTACACTCTGGCTGCATATATTCAATTCATTCTTTCTTTCAACTATCCTTAAAACTAACAATAAAACTAAATCTACTGCTCCAACATTCCGGCCCCGTTGAAGGCCTCCGGCGCTTTAACCTCCTCGTTAGGAGCGTTGCTTACTGGCAGCAATGCCAGCTTGTGGATGGCGCGCTTGATGACGCCTCCTGACGTCCGTACCTCCGCCACACGCACTCTTCCGTCCTCACCGCCTGTTGTTGCCACCACGCGGCCTGTGAGCCATCTTTGCGGGGGCATGTTGTCCTCGTGCACGAGCACCAGGCACCCGACCTCCAGATCGCGGCCCTCGACGCACCACTTGTTGCGATGCTGCAGGCTGGCGATGTAGTCCCTGGACCAGCTGGCCCAAAACTGCTGCTTGAGATCGGACAGCATTCGCCACCGCCTCAAATATCCGCAACTGGCCTTGCTGGAGATTCCGTCTGTGCCGGACTCTTGCGGCAGCGTGATCAGAGGCTGTCCGATAAGCAGATGTCCTGGAGTCAGGGCCTCTCCATCGTTGGGATCGTTGCCTGGCGACGCGATTGGTCGAGAATTGAGCAGCGCCTCTACCTCGACCAGATGGGTGCTGAGCTCGTCCGCTGTCAGCTTGGCGTTGCCGACTCCTCGCAGCAGCCGGTGTTTGGCGGCCTTGACTGCTGCCTCCCACAGTCCTCCGAAGTGTGGTGACCTCGGCGGTATGAAACACCACTCGACGCCTCTCTGAGCCGCGTATCCTCTCAACTGTTCCTGACTGCGGTGGAACGCTGCGCTCAGATCCTTGAGCACGTTGCTCGCTCCCACGAAGTTCGTGGCGTTGTCGCTGTACATCTTCTGAGGCAGCCCTCTCCTCCCGACGAACCTTTTAAAAACGGATAAGAAGCTGTCAGTTGATAAATCTACAACGAGCTCAAGGTGAACAGCCTTTGACGAAAAACACACGAAAACGGCAACATAAGTCTTGATAGGAGGTTTACCGCGGATCTTTAGTGACACATAAAATGGTCCGCAAAAGTCTACCCCGCAAACCAAAAAGGGGCGTGCTATCTTGACCCTATCGGCTGGCAAATTGCCCATTATCTGACCCATTAGCACTGGTTTGTATTTGAAACAGTGGACACAGCTACGGACAACTTTTGTGCACGCTTCTCGCGCATTGATAAGCCATATCTGCTGCCTCGAAAGTGATACCATCACTTTGACACCAGCATGGTAATGAGTACGATGCAGGTCTCGAAGAAACAGCGAAACAAATTCTGATTTTGAGGACAGTAACAGTGGAAATTTGGCATCATACGGTATTGGTGCATTTAACAACCTTCCCCCAACTCGGATTAATTGAAGTGTTACGCCTTCTAGTTCGCTTGTGTGTAAGAACGGATTTAGACGTTGGAGATGTGGGCTTAAAGTTTCAGATTTCTCTAACTTGACATATTCTAAACCAAAATCAGCTCTTTGATATATTTGGACCATTCTTAGAAACGATAACTTCAGTTCGTTGGCCGAAATAACAATATCGCGATTATTTTTCTTCCCTTGAATAAATCGATTCACATATGCCATAATCCGCAGGAGTTTATTGAATGACGAACATCTTCCAACAAGCTCAATGAAGACATTCGGTTGATTTGTTGTGACGGAACATACTGTCACGCTTTTCTTGTTCTCGGACAACTGTAACTCCGGTGAAACTTCAGTTTGATGAGAACGAGGCCACTCGTTAGGATGTCGGAGTAAAAATTCTGGTCCATTTTCCCATAGCGTACATTTTAAACCCTCTATATCTGTCCCTCGTGATACTAAATCGGCTGGATTATCTTCCGTGGGCACATGACGCCAGACAACATTCTCTGAGAGCTCTTGAATTTCAGAAACTCTATTCGCGACAAATGTACCTAGAGTGGACGGATCCCTCTTTAGCCAGTATAAAGTCACTTGGGAATCCGACCAGAAGTTGATGCTTTCAAACTCTAATTTGTTAAGCAAGGGAAATACTTGAGCCCATAATTTGGCAAGCAGATGCGCTGCACACAGCTCGAGCCTTGGAATCGATTTGGTTTTGAGGGGAGACACTCTCGACTTGGCGGTCAGCAGTCTCGACAAACTTTTTGTCCCAGCCACGGTACGAATATAAATGCAACAGCCATAGGCGTGGCTTGATGCATCAGCAAATCCGTGGATTTGAACACTGTCATAGGAAGACAAACAAATGTATCGAGGAATGGATATCCGGTCAATTTCTAATAAATTTTGTTTGAATTCATTCCAACTGGTATGTAAATTCATAGGAACCGATTCGTCCCAATCCAGTTTTTGTCGCCACAGTTCCTGAAGCAAGATTTTAGCTCTCGTGATCAGCGGGCACAACAATCCCAAGGGATCAAACAAACGGGCTGTGACGGATAAAATGTTGCGTTTAGTTGGTGGTAGGGACTGAAACGAATCCTCCAAACTATAATGAAAGGCATCACTCTGAGGGTTCCATCTCATCCCAAGCGTTTTCACAGACTCGGAAGTGTTGAACATAAGCGATTTTTCCGATCCCTGGTTAGTCATCAAACTTGGGTGATTTGTTGCCCATTTGGCCAGCTGGAAGCCACCTAACTCTAACACCTTGATCACTTCTTTGCGAATGACTTCCAACTCTTCTAAACTGTTTGCTCCTGTGAGCATATCGTCTACATAGAAGTCGCTTGAAATTACCTCTGATGCGACAGGATGTGACTCAGAGTAAATTTTTGCCAATTCAAAGAGGCAACGAATGGCCAAAAACGGAGCAGAGGCTGTTCCATAAGTGACAGTGTTGAGGCGATAAGTTTGTAGAGCTTGCGTCGACTTTTCCCTCCACACGATAAGTTGGAAACTTCTGTCTTCATTGGCAATGTTAACTTGCCTATACATCTTCGAGATGTCAGCAGTCAAGGCATACTTGTGTAATCGAAATCTTGCCAAAATAGCGTAAAGCTCCCTCTGAATCGTTGCACCCACCATTAAAGTCTCATTTAATGAGATCGAGGTTGACGTTTTACTTGAAGCGTCAAAAACAACTCGCAACTTTGTGGTGCTACTATCAGGTCTCAGGACACATTGATGTGGAATGTAATAGTGTTGTCCTGGAGGAGGTGTTGGAAGCAGCGACATATGCCCAAGGTTAAGATACTCTTTCATAAACTCTTGATACATGTCATGTAACTCGCAATTATTTGCAAGCTTGCGCTCCAACGCAAGAAATCTGCGCCTTGCCGTTTCGAAGGATAAGCCTAAAACACTTGGATTTGTCTTAAATGGCAACTTTACCTCGAACCGACCTGACGAAAGCCTGTGTACTGTTTTCTCAAAGTGCTGCTCGCAAGCTGCTTGTTCAGCTGTATACACAGCCTTCGATCTCTCCGGGACGTGTTCCAATTCCCAAAAACGTTCTACAAGAGAGTCGAGAGAACTTATATTTTCACTACCAGTGACGCTGCATACTTGGGCATTATTCGATACGCGTTGAGTGTACTTTCCCGAAACAATCCATCCTAAGAGAGTTTTCTGGATTGAAGGATATTCTGAACCCAATTTTATTTGGCCTACGCTGAGAAGTTCGAAAAAGGATTCTGCCCCAATTAGTAAGTCTACTTTTGCGGGCTTGTGAAAACGAGGGTCCGCTAATTCAATATTTGCTGGAATTTTCCACTGTGCACAATTGACTTCATTATCTGGTTGATATGATGAAATGGAGCTTAATACCCAAAAATCAGTAGCGAAACTATGAGCATTGACGCGAGAATGAATCGACGTGTGGACTTTGTGCCGTACTACCGAGTCGTTCTTCCCTACAGTGGTGACATTCAAATAGGATTCTTTCCTGCGTAACCGCAAACGCTGTGCTAAGTCCTCGGCCATAAAGTTTATTTGAGACCCTGAGTCTAACAGAGCTCGTGCTAATTGAAACTGTCCAAATCTATCCCGTACCTTAACGACAGCCGTAGCAAGAATAACTTGGTCACTACTTGCAACATGACAAGAATGGGCTTGATTGGGATGATCAAATGCTACTGAAGATGCTTGGGCTTGCACTTGAGGAAGTGATCCCGAAGAAGTTGGTTGCTGCTCTACTCCGTATCTGTGAAGAAGTGTGTTATGAGGTTTGGAGCAAACGCGACACTTTACTGCTTTGCACTTCTTGACTGGATGACCTGGATTCAGACAATTAATACACAACCGATTGTGTTTTGTAAAATCGAACCGTTGGATCACTGACAAAGCCATGAAAGGTTGACAACTGCCTAAACTATGGTTTGTCGCTGAGCAATATCGACATTTTGATTCAGGTCTGCGATCTGTTTGTGTGCATGAGAAGGACGATTTGGAATATCCTCTATTGGAACCTTGGTTAGGCTTCCCTTTACTTTTGGTTGACTCTTCAGCAGCCAAATGTTGGTATCGCCGATTCAACAGAGTCGCACAATCAGACCACGTCGGCAACGTATTATAATCTAGCTGTTCCTCAAATCTGGATTTTGTTGTGTGATCTACTTTGGACATTGCTATGTGAATAAAAATTGCGTTGTTTATTTCTTTTTCACTACCCAGAGACTGTAACGATGCATAGAGGGCCGATATTTCATCTATAAGAGACCTCAAGCCTGATGCAGAGGGTTTTGATACTTGCGGGAGGTCAAACAGCTGAGAAATCGTGTCAAAAAAGATCAAACATTTATTGTCGTACACGTTTTTTAGACTAGCCAATGCCTTCTCATAATTTAGATCCGAAATTTGAAAAGCTTTCACAGTACCTAATGCATCATCTGTTAAACATGTTAGCAGATGGTTAAATTTCTCTATGTTTGTTAGAGATGGGTCGTTGTGAACTAAACTCTCAAAAAGACTTATAAAATTTTTGTAGTCGGAATGTTTTCCACTAAATTTCGGTAGATTCATTTTTGGTAACTGAGACGAATGACGATAACCACCTATATCACTTTGACTAAGTCTCTGAGGCTCGAATTCTCTCATTGCGGACCGATATAACGCTTTCGTAATTATGCACATCTCCTCAACAGACGCTCTTAAATCATTCACTGGATTTAGCACATCGATATCTCCTTGGATATCCATCAATTTCTCGCAATATGTTTCGAGAAGTTGCATTCGGTATTCCATTTGAAACCTATCGAATGAAATGGTTTTTTCCTCGAATGACGTTCTCATACGTTGAATATCACTCATCACCCTGCCGTGTTTTTGCATAGCCACTATTAATTTAGCACTAGGCTTTGACGATGCTTCCTTTTCTTTTTCAGACATTTTAGGTTAATTTAAATGAATAAAATATTCCAAGTAAAAACAGTCGGACACAAGGGTTAAATAAATTTATTTCCAAATGCTCGAAATGCTTCCTTAATAAATTTCCACCAATATCTAAATTTTAAATTTTAAAAATTAAAAAATTTAATTCCTCTAAAAAATTTTTATTGGGTTGAATAAGGGTTAAATGTGCACAGAAGCACCACCAAAATGCACAAAATATGTTTGTATGTGTGTTTGCCGTTTAACCAAAGCCGAAAAAAATGCACAAATGTTGAATTTTATTTGACAAATAAATTGTCCAAACTATTTAAGTGGATCCCGTACGGGTTAAAGATGCCCACAAACACCGACAAAAAAACCAACAAATGTATTAAAGATTTTTCTCCAGGCCGAATCTCTGAGTATACACCGAATTAATATCCAGGCAAATATGTACATACATATAAACATAAACTGTAGGCAGGGCTTAAATTCACTGCCGAGTTTTGTAGGAACTGTTGGCTGTATACAGTTTGAAAGCCACTGCCGCTGAAACTGGCGCTAAAAATTAACTGATGCGTTGTTTTACATACATATGTACAGCATAGAAGCCACTGACACTTATATATAGCAGACAAATAACTGCTCTGCAACTGCACAAAAGGGAATCGAAAATTGGCGGCGAAACGCTGGTATGTTTGTACATATGTATGTAGATATAGCTGCACTTTTGCGGTTGCACCGTATGTATATAACGCACATAGAATTTTCAAATTTTCGTAGAATTTAAAACACCATAAGTTTTGTCAAAGGCAGTTCACTTTTTTATTAATCATTTGGAAGTTTTAATTAACATTTGGAAGTTTGGGTATATTTGGGGGTTTAATAATATTTCCAATATAAGTAGGTGCCAAGAATTAATACCATGCTCACAAATTTTAATTTTTGGCACTGAATACCTGGTTGTTGTTAGGCATAATTTTCCAAGCACTTTCCTTTCAAGTCCGAACTGCGATCGCCAACAATTAAACCGAATTCCACCAGCTAGAATTTCCGCCAACAATTTACAAAAAACTAAACAAGTGCCGAGACGACGAGAGTGCACTGTTTTTTGTTTAATTTTTCCGACGCGAAAATTAATGCAAAACTAGCCGTTGTCCCTGCTCGGGCGCCAATGTGAATCCGGGAGAGTTTTCCCGGAAAAAATTACGTTTAAATAATTAAACAAATGAGACTGGCGACTAGCTGCTGGGGAATTTTTAAGAAGGCGAAAAACAAGACGAGAACGAATTTGGTTCCAATACGTTTATTGCTGCTGCCAGCTGCTTCGAGGTTCGATCGGTTAATCATCTCCCGAGAGCAGCATATCATTTCGCATAGCCACGAACAGAAAAGCTTATCAGCTAGATCGGCTATGCTCAAGCTTGAGTGCAACTGATAAGCTTTTGTACATTGGTTTAAAGTGATTTGTTTACACTCTGGCTGCATATATTCAATTCATTCTTTCTTTCAACTATCCTTAAAACTAACAATAAAACTAAATCTACTGCTCCAACAATCCGGATGATAACCAGAAATATTCTTTAAGATATAAAAATCGGACGACAACTGGCTGCTCCCTACTCGCGACTTCACTATTGTATTTATTTTCTTTGTTGCTTGGGCATTAGCTTGACCAATGCCCCGCAAGCTCATACACACATCCTCTCTTTTAATTTGTAGTCTCTGAGCGAGCTCGTCGGTCACAAAATTTATTTGTGAACCAGAGTCAAGCAACGCTCGAGCCACAACAAATTCGCCACTTTTCGATAATACGCTCACGACATCTGTGGCAAGAATGAATCTATCCGAAGCAGTCGCATGCAAAACATGTGAAGTGGATGGAGTCTCTTGCATGAGCGTGGGCTGAGGAGGAGGCGGCAACGCGAGATTTGTCTTAGGCGAGTATATGTGCAGCAAAGTGTGGTGTGAAGATTTGCACACCCTGCACCTGTTCGATTTGCATTTCTTCACCGTGTGACCCTTGCGAAGGCAGTTAATGCATAAGGGCACTTTCTTGGCAAAATCGAACCTCTGCTGCACTGTTAGAGCTGCGAAAGAAGCGCAGTTTCCTACTTGATGCTCTGCTGATGTGCAAAACACATATAAAGAAGAGTCGTCCCTGGCAGCGATCAATGAAAAACTTTTATTTCCACTCTTCTTCGGAAAAGTCTGGCTTGGCTGAACATTTTTCGGCTTGGAAGCCTCTTCGGCGACCATGTGTTGGTATCGCCTGTCCAGAGCCGACTCACATTCGCTCCAAAGCGGAAGCGAAGTATAGTCCAACTGTTCTTCCCACTTTCTTTTGTCCCTGCATCGACTTTGCTCATGATTAGATGAATGAGGATGGCATTCGTTATACGTTTGTCATCCCCAATGGACAGCAACAAATCGTATAGAGCTCTGACTGTGTCGATCAGGTTCCTCAAGGCTGTAGCTGATGGCTGGGACATTTTTGGCAGATTAAAAAGTGTCGATATATTGTCGAAGAAAATCAGACAATCATTATCGTACACCCGCTTCAGGCTAGCCAGGGCCTTGGGATAATTGGCCGCGGTGACTTGAAATGCCCTGACTGTGCCTAAAGCGTCTCCAGCCAGACACGATATTAAATGGTTAAATTTCTCAATATCGTGCAAAGTGTCATCTTTGTCGACAAACGTTTCGAAAAGGCTTATAAAGTTTTTAAATTCGGAGTGCTTTCCGCTAAATGTTGGAAGAGACACGCTCGGCAGGCGGCATTGGGGAGTGCGCCTTGCCGGTGGAGCGGATTCATCGACGCTCGTACGCCTGGTTTTGTTTATTAAAGAAATTAGCAGGGACTTGGCCAATACAGTGGTCTCTTCCAATTCTTCCCGAACCAAATCCTCCGGATCTCTCGCTTCGATTTGGTTTTGGATTGTCGAAGCATTTTCGATGTGCGAACTTAAAATTTCTAAACGACATTCTAATTCGACTGGATTCAAAGATAATCTACCCTCTTCCAAATATTGTTGAGTTCGGGATATACTTCGCATAATTCCGTCTCGTTTATTTTTTAGCGCTTCGATTTCCTTGTTGCTCATTTTGATTTGTTATTTAAGTAAATTTGGTTGGCAATCGAAGGCTGGGAATTTATTTTTTATTCAAAATAAAAAAAAAAACAAAATTAAAATAAAAAATTTTAATTTATTCTTTATTATTGAAACAAATAAAAAAAATAAACGAGTGGTATATGCCGAACGTCTGCAGTGTAGGGGATTTGTCGGACAAATTTAACGAAGTCAATTAGAAGAATAATAATTAATTTATTAATTCCTTACGGAACTAATAAGCCCCACGCACAAATTGTAGAGGAGCACACGCTCAGCGCAAATACCGAAACACAGCGATAACACAAAAAACGCTCGCAATAGTCCAGCGACCAAAAACGAAAAGCGCGAAAGCGAGATCAAAAAACACTGGCAGCGCTGCGTGGGTGAGAGTGCGTGTGTGTGTATGTCTGTTTTTAGCTGGCGGCTCACTCTTTGGAAATTCCGACTAGCGGAAAATGATGCACTGACCGATATATAAGGGCAACGAATATATAAGCGAGATGCAGAAGCGCGGGAAATGGCGCTAAGGCTTGGGAAAATGACGGAAAAGCGCGGCAAATTTGGTAATGAAAATGCGCGCACAGGTTTTTTCCGCGATTTTCTTTGCACAATAGTTCACTGGATGCACTATTTAAATCACTTTATTTTCGGCCTTAATTTTTAACCCTAAATTGGTGCTCTCTACGACAAATTGGGGGATTTAATTTGCACTTATTGGGTCAACGAATATTTATTTTTAAAGGTCCAAAGCGATTCACTTTCAGTTTAATATAAATATATGGGTATATCAATATAATATATATTCGAATCAAAGTTGTTAGTGCATGCGAAAATCAAATTTTTTGGTTAGAATGCTCAATATCTACCGATTTTACACGAATGCAAAAAGTTGAAAGATTGGCCGAACACAATTTTAACAAAACGCCACAAATTAACTTTCAACTTTTTACACTCTATGCCTGGCTGGCCGATTCGGTCTGATCAGCGACTTCCCTTTTCGGATCCATATGCCTGGGTATATAGGGTGCGAATTGCGTAATCAGTTCCAGCGGCGACGACGACAAGGCCTTTGGCAGCAATCAAACAAATCCAGCGGCAACAAAAGGGCTTCTTGGCAGCAACAACAATCTTCTCCAGCGGCAGCGACGACAAGGCTTCTTCAGCAGCAAAGTCCAACGACGACAAATAATTGTTTATTGGCACCTTTGCACTTTATTTAAACCGACGCGGAGAATTGTTTTTGGTTTTTGATTGTTGTAGAAACACCGACGCGGAAATGTTTGTTGTTTGAATTGTTTATCACACACCAAAAAAATGCGAAAAAAAGAGAAAAAACCAACTGCTGATCACGTCGGGGTCACCATGAAAATTCAATAAGCGTTTTTATTGTCGAATTAACGAAAACTGTTGCGATTGCAGTGGTTATTTCTTTTTGCGATGGTTTATTAGTAAAAATACGAAAACGAGATCGATACGAAAGTTACGCAGTACGTACGACTGGGAGTTCGATTTTCAACTAACTTTTAATTTCACAAAATTCTCTTACATGCCTATACCTAAAGTACTGAGCGGGAGATCGGCGGCCGAATTCGCCTGAGCGAGAAAGCTTTATTAAGCCCCGATCCCCGCTTTACATAGACATAACAGAGAGAAATCTCCAAACAGGAGTTGTTAACAATAGTGTTACCATTTATAAGAATGACACCAGCTTGTATAATGTCTATTTTTTTATTTTTATACCCTTGCAGAGCAAAGGGTATTATAATTTCAGTCAGAAGTTTGCAACGCAGTAAAGGAGGCACCTCAGACCCTTGATCAGCATCACGATCTGAATCGAAATCCGTCTGTACGTCTGTCCGTCTGTCTGTTTCTATGTAAATTAGTCTCTCAGTTTTGAAGTTATCTTGCTGAAACTTTTCCAAAAGTTGTGTAGTTATGACACGCAGTATATAAGTCTGAACGAGCCAGATCGGCCGACTATATCGGATAGCTCCCATACGAGAGATTGAAAAAAAAAATCTCGCTCCGTTGTTTTTCATCAGATCGACTGGATTTCTTCCAGATGGCGTTTTATAACTACTATTGAATTTCGGTTTAAATTTTATCGAAATCGGATAACTCTATCATATAGCTGACATAGGAGAGATCAAAAAATATATATAGAATTAATGGAAATTTATTGATAACGTCATTGTTTTTCATCACACGACTATAAATTTTTGAGTATCAAATTTTTTAACTACCCTTGATTTAAAAAAAAAAATTTCATAAAAATAGGACAACTATATTATATAGCTGCCATAGGAAAGATCGAAAAATCTATATAGAATTAACGGAAATAAAATGATAACATCGTTATTTCTCATCAGAAAACCATGATTTTTGGAATATAGAGTTTTCTTGAATCACAAATTCAATTTTATCAAAATCGGACAACTATATCATAGTCAAATCTATATAGAAATAACGGAAATAAAATTATAACATCGTTGTTTTTAATCAGACTAGTATGCTTTTTGGAATATATAGTTTTCATACGACTCTTGAATTACGAACTAAATTTGATCAAAATCGGACACCTATATATATATATGTATATATATAATATAAAAAATGGAAAATTAAAAGATAAATCGTCTTAGCTTTGATGTTGTCTAGTCTTTATGCATTTTGTTCGACATATTTGATGACTGCAAGGGTATATAAGCTTCGGCTTGCCGAAGCTAGCTTCCTTTCTTGTTGAAATAAAAGTTTTTTTTTTAGCTTCTTGTGATAATACTGCACCAATCGCGATGTCCGAGGCGTCGGTGGTCAGGGTAAATTTTTTTGTAATAGTCAATTTGAATAAGTTCTACTAGAGCAATGAGATTTTCTTTTAGCTCGTTAAAAGCTTTAATAGCTGGGTCATCCAGCTGAATTAACGCTTTTGTTGGCATTCTTTTTGAAATTTTGCCATTATAACCTCCAAGATATTTTGTTAGAGGTTTGGCTATAAGGGCGTAATTTAAAACAAATTTTCTATAATAGCCCGTAAGGCCTAGGAAACTTCTTAGTTCCCGAATATTTTTAGGAAGTGGATATTTAACCAGGGGCGCACAGAGGTAGTCTGGGGCCCGGGGCAAAAATTCAATTTTAGGAGATTTTCAATCCTTACATATCATCATAAATATCATATATCGCGGGGCCCCCCATAAGCCCGGGGCAAGTTTTTTCGACATCAGATTCTTTCATTAATATCTGATGAAATCCTGATTCTAAATACATTGTTGAAAAATATATCTTCCTTTTCCCCAATAAGATAGACGAACTGATGGGTCTTTCATTGAGTAGGGGAGACCGGGGGGTTTTGAGACGGGTTTTGTTTTTTGACAAAAAATATAATAGAAAAGCCATTTTTCTGCCCGTACAAATTTTTTAATCATAGTTCAGTGTAATTTCACTCAGACAAGAGTATAATTAGTTGAAATTTTAGTTCGACCTTCAAGTTTTGCAAGCCTGCTCAAAAGTTGTTTTTTATGGATTTTCGCAATGTTCGGGGGTTTGTGAGACACAAATTTATAAGAATGAAAATGGCTTAATTTTATCAAAATTTTTTATTTTAATCTTTAATAATTATATATATACATATATATACATATATATTATATATATTATATGATCTACCAACGGACCGTAGCGGCTTTTTCTCGATAGCAACCTCTTTTATAGCAGCCACAAAAACATTGTCATCAATCGCAGATTTGGCAGTCTGACTATACTTATGACGCACCATGATGACTAAAGAAAGAAAAAACGATCATCAAAAACACTGAATCCATCAAAAATATCAAAATTATCATTAAACGTTTTGGTTGTGTACAGAAACACTATATCAGGCTATAAAATACAATTTTATGTTCCTAGATGACGCGGTAATAGAATGTCTCATAACCCCCCGAGAACGTTGTCTCACGACCCCCCAATAGCTATATTTTAAATATGGCTTCTGCTTAACGGACGCATTAAATGTTTATGCAAAATTTGTTCCGGGTGTCAAAAGGCTACTCACCAAGGAATGTTTCGGATGTATGCACTCTCGCAAATAGCTTGTAAAACAAAGCGAAAAGACAGCAAACACGAACGGTCTACAAAACTTTCGATCACAAAATTGGAGTTGCCATTTGGGAAGACATAAAGAATCGGCATGAGCGGAATATTTGTGATGTGGAAATGAAGATTGGAAACAAGCAAGAAGTTTCACAGTCAGCTGGTAGATGTCGCGCTTTTTAGTTCAGGGCTGTAAGCGCGTCTCACGACCCCCGTGTCTCACGACCCCCCGGTCTCCCCTACCTTTCAGGTATCGTACTTTCATTTAATTTTTTATAGTCAATGTTCAGTCTTGTCTCTTACGGCTTGCGTCTTCATTTTCTCCTTTCTTTGGGACTAACAGATCTGATTTTTGACGGTATTTTCTTTGTCGGCGTTCTCGGGATTTTTTCCCCAGATATTTGCTTCTTTTCTTGTTTCTTAATAAATTAAATCCAACTAGAAGATCAGATTCTAATACTTCGATTTCATAAAAAAGATGTCTTGTTTCAAATATATTTATAATATGGTAATGTTTAATAATTGAGTACCCAAGAACTGTACATAGTTACCTTTTTGTATAATATTAGGTTGTTTGGTAATGACATACCGGCTTCTTTATTGATTTTTGACGACGATTTTAAAATAGTTATCATTGCCCGATTTAAGTGCTTTATGTAGCGTTGTCTTCTATGATTTTCTGCCATTTTGATGGTAACTTGTATATGGCTCTCCTAAAGAAGTCCTTGTCTCTACTGGCAATCGGCGATTCGATTTTCACAATCCTCCCTTGAACTTAATTTTTTTCCATGGAGAAAATTTTGCATGGCCAAAAACAGATGGTAATCGCTTGGGGCAATGTCCGGACTATAAGGTGGATGCATAACCACTTCCCAACCAAGCTCCCGTAGCTTGTGACGAGATGTATGGGGCCTGGCGTTGTTATGATGGAACACAACGACCTTACGATTCACCATGGCTGGCCGCTCCTGTTCAAGTGCAGTCTTCAATCGCTCCAGTTGTTCACAGTAGAGGTCAGAATTGATGGTCTGATCATAGGGCAACACTTCATAATGGATAATTCCTCTGATATCCCACCATACACTCAGCAACACCTTCTGAGCCGTCAGTACTGGCTTTGCCACCGTTTGAGACGACTCACCGTGCTTCGACCAGGATCTTTTACGCTTTATGTTGTCATATATGATCCATTTTTCATCACCAGTGACTAACCGATCCAGAAATGAGTCGAGTTTATTTCGGTGCAACAAAGATTCGCAGATTGATACACGGTCGAAAAGGTTTTTTTGGGATAACTCATGAGGCACACATACATCGAGCTTTTTTGTTAAATTATTCGACTTTAAATGCCTATGGTTTCCGTGTTTAGTTGCAGCTCCTCTGCGATGGTTCTAATAGTCACATTACGATCTCGATCCACTATTTCCATGATTTTATCCGTATCAACGGTCACTGGTCGTCCGGAAGGCTTGGGTGTTTCGGTATCAAAATTGCCACTTCGGAATCGCCAAAACCACTGTTCGGCGGTTTGAGTCGAAAGTTTGTTATCTCCTAAGACAGCAATAATCTGTCTGCGAGATTCCGTTTGTGAACTCAATTTCAATCGATTGTAATTTCTTAACGTGGAAGCTCATGTAAACATACGTAATTTTAAAGGTGATGCCAATACCTTTCAAACGATATACAGCTTTGCCAGATACGATTATATTTGACTTCACAAGCGAAGCTCGAAATTTGAATGTAATCCATTTTATTTTATCCTAATATAATACATTTATAACTCATTTTTGTTTTCAAAAATTCCCTTTTTAATATAACAATCAGTGGCTCCTGTATCGATTAAAATCTTTAACTGCTTGTTGGTTTTTCTATCTGTTATTTTTAAATAAGGCAATCCCCTGTAGGGGTCTAGTCTAAAAAATGTTCTTCGTTAATATTATTTAATCTGGTTACTTTATTAACTGGCTTATTTTCTGTTCCATCCTGTTCCCTTTTGAGAGCTTGAGACGTTTGATCGATTATTATTTTGATAATAATTATTATTATATCTTCCCCGATTATTATTCAGCTGCCGATTGTTATAGGGTTTATTCTGGATTTGAATTGATGGATCCACATCCATTGGCTCGACGGCCTCGATATTTGTTTTTATTTTTAAACCCATTATACCTGTTTGCAAATTGAGCAAGGAAATTGTTTGATTCTAATTCTTGTAAGCATTGGGCAAATCTGGTGGATTTAACGAGAACAGGATTTCTGAGATAGATCCATTTAGTCCGGATATAATATTCGCAGTGCGTTGTAGCATGTAACTTTCTGTATGGAGAATGAGCTGATGGAATTGAAAACGTATAAGCGGGGCGCGCGGTATCCTCGGCTTTTATTTTATTTAGTCTGGTCGGCTTGGGGTGGGTTAACAGAAAAACCGCAACGTTTTATGCTCAAATGCTAGTCGAAAATAACTAACTTTATTTTTAGAGAAGGGGATAGCAGCCGAAGAAGGCTTGAGAAGGAAAAGAATATGAAAATAGAAAAAGAAGTACACTTGCAAAAAAAAATACATCATTTCTTTTACCACGCAAAAAAAAATTGCGAAGTACCCACCCTACCTTGATCTTATTAGTCCTACATTTCCTCGATAAGATCCCTTGGAATGATCGACCCTTGGACAACTATGATCGCCAGATAGGAGATATTTAGCTAAAATTCATTTTTTTAAATTTTTATTATTTATACAAGACAAAAAAACTAGCCATTATTTCATTCCTTTGAAAACAATGCTTAAATAATTTATTCACAACAAAAAACATTTTAAACTAATTCAGGCAAAAAAAAAATAATCCTATTAATCCTTTTTATTTCCTTACTGGTAGACCACAATTCGGGCTTCTAATTTTATTTCATATTCTAACCATAACAATTCTTATCGCTTGTTTACTTAACTTTTAATTATAAAAATTCTATAACAAATTTTTGCCTCATCGATAAAATTTTAATTCTTTCATTTGTTTTAATTTTTAATTTTAATGACAAAGAGAATCATGTTGCTGGAAAAGAGCGGGGTTTATATTATATGATGTGGTAATGTAATACATAAAAAAATAAAAGAAAACATATTTATATTCAATTAAAAAAAATATAATACTATTAAAAAGAACTACAAATGAAAATTAAACATAATTTTAAACAACAAAAATAAGAAGTTTTAATTTCCAGTGACTGTAATTACTATTGAAACTTTTGGGGGAAACTTTTGTGACCACCCTCGCTAGGAAAGCTCATTATCTTTATTTTGTTCTCATTACATATCGAGCTTCGGCCAGCAATACAGCACTGAGAAAGTATGATCAAACCAAAAATAATGTAAATAATAATTTAAAAAAATATGCTTCAACCAATGACGAAAATAACCAAATAAAAAGGAAAGCATAATAAATCAAGATATAATAAGAAAGACTTAAGGTCGAATAAATTTCGGCGGCGAAAGATCTCTGGCGGCGACGGTCGGCTGGAACATAATTTTGGTTGGTTAAGTCGGCATGGTTTTACTAAACTTTCTTTTTCTATATTGGCGAGATAAATTTGCGGGATTACACAACAAAATTTTAAATGCACTTTGAAATAATATAATATATTCACCGGTTCTTTTTTCGCAACATTTCTCTCTTTTACAATTTGGCCATTATTATTATTTTTACTCCTATTAATTTTTTTATTTTTCTAACCATAATTTTTATCTCTTTGCTTAAAAATGGTTGGATTTTGGCAAATTTAATTGCCACGTATTATATCATTTTCCACATGCTGATTAATTTTCCACTTGCTGACTTTTCCTCTGCATAAAAAATTTTTAAAACTCGCCTCTGCTACTCCGCTGCCAAGCCTGTACCCTGGGTTGGCACTAGCACGTGGCGGTGGATAGTAGTTTTTGTCTTATTTTTCCACTACAAAAAATCCAGAAAATACTCTCCCACAGGTGATCGTGAGCTTAGGTATGCACTAAAATTATTTTCAGTTAGCGATGGGAAGGTTCGTAAGAACAGAAATAAAACTTACTGCTGGTAGTCACTTTCTTTTCTTTTTTTTTTAGACTGAGACGTCTAGTTTTGTGGGCTGTCCAATCGAAAAGAATTGACTTGGTGCCGTAGGAATTTTAAGTTAGCCGAAGCCGGAAATAAGCGTCTTTCTCGAAGAAAAATGACACTGACAGACGATTTGTAAAAGCTGATCCTCAGGTTGCCAGTCGGCCATCTTCTAGTCTCAGCCCTAGATGGCGCCACCCGATCATAAGGGCTAAATTTTTATACCCTTGCAGAGCAAAAGGGTATTATAATTTTAGTCAGAAGTTTGCAACGCAGAGAAGGAGACACCTCAGACCCCATAAAGTATATATATTCTTGATCAGCATCACGAGTAGAATCAGAATACGTCTGTACGTCTGTCCGTCTGTCCGTCTGTCCATCTGCCAGTCTGTCCGTTTCCGCGCAAACTAGTCTCTCAGTTTTAAAGCTATCTTGATGAAACTTTCCCAAAAGGTGTGTAGTCATTGCACGCAGTATATTAGTCAGAACGGGCCGGATCGGGCGACTATATCGGATAGCTCCCATACGTATGCATACGAGAGAATGAAATAAAAAATTCTCACGCCGTTGTTTTTGATCAGATCGACTTGATTTCTTCAAGATGGCGTTTTCGAACTGTTATTGAATTTCGGATTAAATTTGATCAAAATCGGATAACTCTATCATATAGCTGTCATAGGAGATTTCGAAAAAATATGTCGGAGTGTCGTTAGTCTTTTCCATTTTTTGAATCGAATCCTCAGCAGCAAGTTCTGCTCGTTTACCAAGCGCTTTCTGAACTGACTTCCCAAGAGTCCACTTTCCAAATTTATACTTTCTACTCAATTCTTATACATTGTTAGTCCTCTCTTTCTAACATGTATGTCGGCGCTTAACGAACAGACCTCACTTGGCAGCAGTCTAAATCTTTCCTGCTCTGCCATGCTTTCACTCAATTTCTAACTTCCTTTTTAATAGTCCCTGCTTCACATTCAAGAAGGCCCCGCTTCACCTGTTCTGACCAAGAGAATAAAGTAGGCCCCGTTTCATTTGATCCGACACTGCCTTCCTGACGAATCACACGTCCTCGTGTGGTCAGTTCTCCACTCCTTTTGCCAATACCTTATGACTCAATTCTTCATAACACCTCTCTTTTTTTTAACAATTATTCATTTTATTCACTTGACAAAAGCTTTAAAGGCATAAATAACTTAAACAAATATCGAATCTTTCATTTCCATAAAGTTTCTTCGTTTTAACATAAATAAATTTCTTTCGTTTAGTTACTCTCCAGTAAAATTAATCTTATCTATAACATCTCTTCAGATGTGTCCCCTCCTGCCGGCAGCTCGGGGTCATAGAATTAAGGAGTTCCGTCGTCGTATAAAACACTTTGAGAATTAAACAGTATAATTTCACTATTTATTCGTAGTTTTGAGTTGGTTAGGAATAGATAACAAAGTGATTAAAAGAAATATAACGCAGCTCCGTCAGCGTCGCGATGCAGTGCAGAACCAGACTGATTTTCTCTCTCTTCCGCCAACAGCAGCGGAACTATCGCTGCAATGAGCTTTGCCCAAACTCTCCGCAAGTATTGGCACCGTGGGGCCAGATCGCGAATCTGAACCTAGACCGTAGCATTAAGTGTTCCGAGCGTCCCGAGCGTCCTGAGCTGTACCTAAACTATGGGAGGAGAAAGAAAAAGAAATTTTTGTGCATGAGCGTGAGCGACTAGAGCTGCTATGAGGGAGGCTATTCCTGAATCGGTAAGCGACAGATCTTCGCTACCGATCGTTTCAGTTGTCCTTGCTGGGTTTTTAGCGTCACCACGCGAACCAAGCCATCCTGACCCGGGTGAAGCTCCAAAATCCTTCCAAGCAGCCACACGATGGGGGAAACCTGTCGTCCTTGACGAGTACAAGTTCATCCAACTTCAGGTTCTCCGAACTTTGGGACCATTTTGGACGCTGCTTCAGATGGCTAAGCCAGTCCCTACTCCAGCCGTCCCAGAAATGTCGCAGCATTGATTGCTGAAGCAGGAACTGCTCCCTGAACTTAGCAGAAGCTGGTCGGTATTCCGGGGGCGCAAGCATGGAGTCGCCGATTAGAAAGTGGGCCGGAGTGAGCACCTCTAAATCACCTAAAGCATCTCTAAGGCAGGCTTCTATGCTTATAAGCACCGTGGAAATCTCCTCGTAGGTTAGCTTCCGATCGGCGATCCCGCGCTTGAGGTGGTGCTTGACCGACTTGACGTTGGCCTCCCAAAACCCTACAAAATTAGGTGACTGAGGTGGAGTAAAATGCCAAGTGACCCGTAGCTGGGCCCACTTCGGAGCAATGAGCGTTTCATAATCATCGCGGAATTGCTTCACCAAACCTTTCAGTTGACGGTCTGCTCCCACAAAGTTGGTGCCGTTGTCGCTATATAAATGCTGAACCACGCCTCGACGCCCCGTGAACCGGTCAAATGCCAGCAAGAAGTGTTCCGTAGTGAGCCCGGTCACCAGCTCCAAATGAACCGCCTTTGTTGCGAGACAGATGAACACTGCTATGTAGCCCTTGTAGGTGCTCGACCCCCCGAGTCCGTGCCGCTTTGAGCTCAATGGCTCCTGTGTAATCGACTCCGGTCGTAACGAAAGGCCTCTGTGGCGGGTTCACTCGGTGAAGAGGCAGGTCTCCCATGAGCTGCGACGAGATGGCTGGGTTGGCGCGAAAGCAGCGAACGCATTTCCGTATCACTCGTTGCGCGGATCGCTTTCCGGTAATGATCCAGAACCGCTGGCGCGTATGAGACAAGGTCAGCTGGGCACCTCCGTGAAGCGTAGCTAGGTGCGAATAGTTAATAATCAGATCGGTAAAATTATGAGTACTGGGAAGAATTATGGGGTGGCGCCTGTCCGCCGGCAACGCAGAGAACCTCAGACGGCCTCGTACCCGTAAAATATCATCCACCAGAATGGGGGACAGCCGCAACAGTTTGCTCTGGGAAGGAAGGATCCTTACGGATCGAAGGTCCGTCGCGAACGATTCCTTCTGGACCATCCGTACGATGCAGAACATGGCGTCGTCGAGCTGGAATATATGCTCAAGGCTCCTGCGCGTCGGCTCGGCTTGTGCGAAGCGTTGTAAACGAAACGCCTTAGGTAAGCGACCACCCGAACGGCTCGATTGTACGTGGAAAAACGAACGACAAATGACGGGACTGGAGAGACGTGATGTATCCGAAGCTTGTCCGCTTTCGCTTCCAGTGCTGGCTCGGATGGTAAGATCGAGCTGGGAAACTGCTTCGGCCAAAATTCTCGCTCGCGCGACAACCAGCCTGGCCCTCTCCACCACAAGGTAAAAGTCTTCAACTCCTTCGGTTTCAGTCCTCTGGTCGCGCAGTCCGCCGGGTTGTCCTCGGTACCCACGTGCCGCCATTGACTTGGGTCAGAATGGTCCAGGATGAACCCAACTCGATTGGCCACAAAGGTCTTCAACCTTTGTACGTCTCCGTTTAGCCAGTGCAGGACGATAGTGCCGTCCGTCCAAAAGAAGGTCTCCACCGGAACTCCGCCAATTCGAACCGCAGTGGACAAGCACCTGACAAGCTTGACTGCCAGTACTGCTCCGCTAAGTTCTGTCCTGGGTATTGTTAACGGCTTGACTGGTGTGACCTTCGTCTTGGCCCCCAGCAGGGTCGTGCCGACGGTCCCGTTGACGTGCTCGACTCGCAGGTAAACAGCGGCAGCATACGACGACGATGACCCGTCACAGAAGTGTAACTGCACAACGGCTACAGAGGCGGGATCGTACTCAGTCCACCGACTGACGGTGATGTCCTCGATTCCTGGGAGGTCGGAGCGAAACGCTCGCCAACGCTCCAGAATCACTGCCGGCACCGGTGAGTCCCAGTCCAACAACACCTGCACTCCCTCGCTGTTCGCCACCTTGACCGAAGTGACCTTCTTTAAAATGAGTTTCCCAACGATGATGACCGGAGCTATCAGACCTAAGGGATCAAAAAGACGCGCAATAGCAGCCAGTAAGGTCCTTTTTGTCGTGCACTCTGGAAAGTCAAAATTAATTTTGAACCTGAAACAGTCGGAGTCCGGAAGCCAATACATCCCCAACGCCTTTATTGGATCGTTTGCATCCCAATTTAAAAGAGTCTGACAGCATCGATATTCCTGCGGGACCGAGGCTAACAATCGTGGATCGTTGCTCGACCATTTGCGCAATTCCATCCGTGCGGATTTTATAGCTCCCACGTCGTGCACCCGCTTTTCTTCCGCATCCTCCATGGTGGGCCCTCCAGATAGTATGTCGTCAACATATATTTCTTCCTTCAAGACCTCGGCGGTGTATGACTCTTATGGCCGCGTAGGGTGCGGATGCCGTTCCGAACGTCAGAGTCGACAACGCGTATGCCTTGATGATTCCATCCGCCGCCCGCCATAAAATCCACTGATATTGCGTATCCTCCGGGTGAACGTCAATGCAGCGATACATTTTCTGAATGTCCGCTGCAAAAACATAACGATATTTTCGCCAGTTGAGAAGAACTGCAGACATGTCGTTTTGGAGAGGGGGTCCGGTGACTATAACATCATTTAGGGATCTCCCGTTGCTCGTCTTCGCAGATGCGTCGAACACTATCCTCTGCTTCGTGGTAGGACCTTCTGCCTAGTGATGCATTCCGGTCGGAGTGCGAACACATAAGCTGCTCTCGGATCCTTCCGCGAGAGCGATTTGTCCCAAAGTGAAATATTCCTCAATCTCCTCAGCGTACTATCTTACTTGCACCGGGCGTGCCGTAAGCCGCCGTTCGAGCTGAATAAACCGGTTAAGGGCCCCTTGGTGAGATCGTCCTAACACGATATTGTGGTTCAGATACCTCTTGAAAGGGAGGCGCACCACGTAGCGCCCATCCGCACGTCGGAAATGCGTTCTTTGAAAGAACGATTCGCACCACTGGTCCTCCTCCGTGTGAGCCGTCCGCTCTGGTACGGTCTCGACCTCGAAAAAGCTCTTCAGAAGCGACTCCGCCTCGGAGACTACATGATGGCAACGGATCTGGGTGGAGCTGGTCGAGCCGGCGGCTTGACCCAGCTGAGTCTGTTGCGCAATTGGCTCCGTAGGACTTCCTATCCTTGTACCGGACAGCATGATCTGCGCAATAAGGTCCACTCCCAAGATAAGGTCAATCCTCTTCGCACGGTAGTACTCCGGATCTGCTAGTGGAAGTCCTTGAATGTGGGTCCATCGTTGCGGCGAGAAGCTTGAGCAGGGCAGCAGCGAAGTGACCGTGTCCAACACATATGCCGAAGAGACGTCTAGCGAGAAATGATTATTAGTACTAAGAACCTTGAAATTAACCATGTACTTGCTCCTGGACCCGACCCCTTGGCCTACTCCGACAATAGATGTCCTCGCCATTGTCCGCCTGAGATGTAGGGATTGCACCACATGCTCGGACACGATGGTAGCTTCGGAGCCCTGATCGATGAGCGCCGTGATGACAGCTTAGAGCCCGTTGTCTGGATTCTGGACCGTGATGCGCGCTGTAGCCAAAGTACATTGCCCCCCTCGATTAGAGGGCGATGAGGAAGCAAAACATCGATATTCGGAGCCGACTTCCCGTTGAGACTGCTCACCATTATTAGCCACCGAAGATCGCGGCTGCAGCGACGACGTCTGGGCAGAGGGCGCCTGCGGAGCGATGGCGGGCTGAGCTGCACTCGGCAAGTACAACAGTGTATGATGGCGCTGACCGCAAACTTGACACCCCTTATTGCTGGTGCCGCGGGGAAGCGCATGAGCCTTGCTGAGGCAGTTGATGCACAGCTTCGCCCTGCCTACAATCTCCTTACGCCTCCAAGCGTCCATGGCTAGAAACGCCGAACAATGCAGAATGTGACCGCCGTTGCAATGATGACAACTTAAGCCAGGGCGTCCTGACTCGTCGCGCACGTTGTGCACTCGAACCCGGCGCATGGCATCTGAAGATCCGGGTCCAGGACAAGCCTGCCACGCCCAGTTGAGATATGTCCACCCCATCCGGACAACTACCGGCCCGAAGTGGAGGACGTGTCGGAGGAGGATGTGCCTCCGAACCCGGTCGACCTACGCACAATGCCCAGGAGCCCCCGATCGGAGTTGGTCATGCTGATGGCCATCGACGAGGATGTGGCTAGCATCCAGCCTGGATTCCAGGGCACCGACGACGACGATTCCATCGACGAGTGGAGGAACTGGCTGCAGTCACCAACGTCCGGCAGCGAGGCGAGCAGCCATAGCGACAACGAATCCATCGACGAGCGAAGAAACTGGTCGAAGCCACCGATGTCTATCGATCCGGAGTCACCCATGTCGGGCATCGAGGCGAGCGGCGAGACAAGCAGCGAGGAAAAAGGCGAGGCGAGCGGCGAGACAAGAAGCGAGGGAAACGGCGAGGCGAGGCGAGCGGTGAGGCGAGCGGCGAGACAATCAGCGAGGCAAACGGCGAGTCGCTATGAACGAAGAAGGCCCACGCTTTGGCGGCGGAGACGGCCGGAGGGCCTTGGGATATGTTTCTACGGACGATGGCTTCAGCACAAACAGCATCGAAGAGTGGCCCGGACCTCAACGGTCCCGCGTCAGCCAAGACTCTGGCACCGAAATGGATAGGCCCGAACGATTTGGCGAGCTCGACCTTCACCAGGAGCCTCTCCAGAACGTCCACTACCTCCCTGAAGCCCTGTTACCAGAAGACCAGTGGACGAGATCCCAGACGACAGAGCTGCCAGCCCTAACGAGGACGAGCTCCCCATTCCAGGGTTGTACGACGGTGGCGAAAAGGAGTTTGTGACGAAGTCACAAAATCGCGACCTACCCCATAGTCAAACAGGTTGCCACCTTCAACACCCATAGCCCAGAAATAACAATAGCCCTGCCACCCTGACGAAAATATGACCGAATTGCAAAACAACAATAGCTCACCAACATTGCAAACGACCACCCTCCCGATCGCTACGATCTGACACATCAAAAACAACGATCGGCATGCGACGCCAGCCGAAGGGCCTGCGCAAGCTAAAGTCGGCAGCGCAGCCTGCAGCGCGAGGCTCGGGCGATAGGGCAGCGAAAATCGATCGGGGAGTTAACTCAGAACTTCCGAGGCGATCAGGTCGCGAACAAAAGCACAAGTAGTGCGAGTGAATCTCAGAACGAGTGGAAAATTACCAGTGACCAAAGAAAAATCAACGAACAGCAACAACAACAACTACGGCAGCGACGCAGAAGACACAAGCAATAGTTCCTAATACGCACCAGCAATAGTTCCTAATACAAAACATACAATATCCCGCCTTTTTGCGTACAAATAAATACATACATACAATACACAAAACCCACCCTACACATCTTGATATTATATGGGGTAAGACACACACTCTCGCACACACCCACGCACCCACACGCACACACATACTCACACTCTCATGCACAACAACAACCGAGATGAATAATGAGGAGGAGTTCGCATTCGGAAGGAGTAGCAGACTTCTGAGATCGCCAGTGGGCGAGCAGGCCCCCCGAGCAGGGGCAAAAACGCGCGCACCGGGTACTAAGCCTACCCAGAACACGGGTCCGGCACCGGCCAACGTGGCCGCTGGGGCTGATATACAAGCGGTAAATAAACAAAAGGATTAGGGCGGGTATAGCTCCGAGCCCACCTATAACTCACTGCAAGAGAGCAGGAAGGTGCAAAGGTCACCAAGGCGAGCATTGGTGGATGCCAATTTGGATGCTCAGCGCCAGGGGATTCCCCCGAAGAGAATTGCCCAACCATCGAAAAGGAATTTCGAGGTTCTGGGGGAAAAGATTAGAGCACTCAGCAAAATGCTGGAAGGGCGGCGATCGATCCACCAACCAATGAGGGATCTGATCGATAACATCATGGCCCTTTACACGACGGCAGACGAAGAGATGCCAATGGAGGCATCTCCTGTAAAGCCAAGCCATCCAAGGGCAAAAAGGCAAGAAGCGAGAGGGGTGAAAACACATCACCACCACCGAGAGTCTCGGTCCGAGACCGAAGAAGCCCAGAGGCCATGCAGAGCCCAAATCAAAGGCGGAGGTAAAGGTACCCTCCCATAAAGCGCCGTTATAGGCCATCCCCGGCAGATGAGCCCAAGGGAGAGGAACAGTGGAAAAATGTGGAAAGACGGAAGGCCAAAGCCAAATCCGCCAAAACCAATACCGCCAGAAGCAAACCCGCTAGGCGGGATGCGATTGTGGTGAAGGGGACGGAAAACACCTCCTACGCGGACTTGCTGCGCTCAGTTAATAGCGAACCATCGCTAAAAAGCCTCGCGCAACATGTAAGAGGAATTCGGAAGACGGCAAAGGGAGATCTGCTTTTGAGCTCACAAGGCCGTCAGACCCGAACACAGGGACGCTGGAAGAAGCCGTAAGAGGCTTTCTGGGATCGAACCCCCTGATCCCTGACTGAGACATCGCTGGTCGAGGTCAGGGACATTGATGAGGTCACGATAACCCAGTTTGGTGAAATCCAAGTCACCAGGTCCTCTATTGTGTCATACCGGAAGGCATACGGCGGCACACAGACGGCGTCACTTAAGCTCCCAGCAGACACGGTGAACAAGCTGGTGGAGGCGGGAAAAGTTCGAGTGGGCTGGGTAATATGCCGCATAAGAAGGAAAGTGCAGCCAGTCCGCTGCTTTAAGTGCATGGACTACGGTCACACGGCTAGCAGATGTTATGAAGAGGACAACTACAGAGACACCTGTTTCAAATGTGGCGAATCTGGCCACAAAGCCAAGGACTGTCAGAAGAGTCCAAAATGCATATTATGCCACAGGAAGGGAGAAAAGGAGACGGGCCACACTGCTACTAGTGGCAGGTGTCCATACCTTAAAAAGGCGCTGACCCAAATCCGACAACGATGATCCGCATCTACCAGCTGAACATGATTCACTGTGAAGCTGCGCAAGACCTGCTAGCACAGAGTCTCCGGGAGAATAGGTCTGACATTGCCATCCTGAGTGAACCTTATCGCATAAAACCCTCCAATACGTGGGCAGGGGACAAACTGCGAAAGTCAGCAACGTAGAGCTGTGGACAACACGCCACTCCATTCACAGACATCATGTCAGAAAAGTGTTTTATAAGAGCTAAAGTAGGCTGGCTATACGTATATAGCCGCTACCTCCCTCCATCGCCAAGCCTGGAGGAGTTCACAGGTATTCTTGACTTACTGGTCAGGGACGCGAGAGACAAGTCACCATGCTTAGTCGCCGGCGATTTCAACGCATGGGCGATCGACTGGGGTAGCGTCAGTACAAACTCGAAAGGGAGAGCAGTTCTTGACCCTTCTGAACAACCGGCACGATAACACGTTCAGAAGAGGAAATGCAGGATCTGCCATAGACCTGATGTTTGTAAGCAGCACGCTCGTACCCAGGACGTCCTGGAATGTAAGCAAATGCTACACCCATAGTGACTACCAAGTGATAATAACGGTTATCCATAGTCGGACTCTCGCTCCTCTACCTACCAGAGTCAGTAGATATAAACCGGAATCCCTTGATACGCATGTCTTCAGTATATGCTGCAAGGACTGCACCCAAGTGGCACAGCCACAGACATGGCCAGCCAGGTCATGGTATACGTGACCCGGGCATGCAATGCTTCCATGACAAAGACTGGAAATGGGCCTAACAGGCAGCCCGTTTACTGGTGGAACGATGACATTGCCAAAGCTCGGAAAGAATGCTTCCGTGCCAGACGAGCATACCAGAGAGCACTAAGACGTGGGACTACCCACGCCGCCGCCCAACAATGCACCTTCAAGGACAAGAGGCGAGCGCTCAAAGTCCTGATAAAAGAGAGCAAGAAACGGCTGTTCCTGGAACTGTGTGACCAGGCGGACTCGGACCCCTGGGGCACAGCATACAAAATAGCGATGAAGAGGCTGCACGCTTTCAGGCCAGCTAGCCCAAAATGCCCGGATCTGTTGGGAAAGATAGTAGTCCACTTATTCCCGCACCAACCGCCCAGGCGGGTAGACAGGTTGGCAAACGTGAATTGGACCGATACCCCCTCCGATTGTGTGACAGAAGAAGAGGTCCGGCTAACAGCGCGGCGAATAAAACCAGGGAAAGCTCCCGGCCCCGACGGAATACCGAGCGCGGTCATGAGGAAGGCCATCGAGCTTCAACCAAGCTACTTTGCTTCTCTTTTCAGCAGGTGCATCTCGGAAGGGGTGTACCCCAAGTGCTGGAAGAGACAGAACCTAGGTTTGATCCCAAAGGGAGCTAAAGTGCCTGAAGACCCCTCAGGATCTCAGGACCGATCTGCTTGCTAGACACCGCTGGCAAAGCCATAGAACGGGTCATATGCTCCAGACTAGAAGCCTCAATCAACAGCTCAGGAGGTCTGTCCGACTCCCAGTTCGGCTTCAGGAAAGCTCGCTCTACGAAGCAGGCTATCCAAGAAGTCGTAAATCTGGCTGCTAGAGCAATTGAAGGTAAACGGTGGCGGTGGGGCACCAAGGAGTACTGCCTGGTGGTGACGCTAGACGTCAAAAATGCTTTTAATTCGGCTAGCTGGGCAAGGATACTAGAATGCCTGGTTAGCAAGTTCATTGATCCAACCCTAACTCGAATTATAGAGAGCTACCTAAGCCAACGAGTGCTACGCTACGAGACCAATGAAGGAAGGAAAACTTACAGAGTCACGGGAGGAGTTCCCCAGGGATCGATCCTCGGGCCGACGCTGTGGAACCTTATGTACGACGGGATCCACCGATTGACACTCCCATCTGGCGTAAAGGTGATCGGCTTCGCAGATGACGTTGCCATTGTGGCAGTTGCTAAACACACGCATGAGCTGGAGGCTATAACCAATGCGGCGATCAGACAGGCGAGGGAATGGCTAGTAAATGTCGGACTTAGCCTTGCAGAGCATAAGACGGAGGCGGTGCTTATAAGCTCCAGGAAGGTCGTGGATAGCATGACACTCACAGTGGGTGGGACAGCCATAAGATCCCGACCCCATCTCCGCTATCTAGGAATAATCCTGGACCACAGGCTCTTCTTCAAGGAGCACTTGAAGTATACAGCCGAGAAGGCCTCGTTAGCCTGTTCAGCACTGGCCCACATCATGCCAAACACGAGGGGACCCAAAGAGCTGCGTAGACGGTTGCTGAGCAGCGTTGTTAGGTCAATAACGACCTATGCGGCACCAATTTGGGCAGACGCCACAGCAAACAAGACCTATACGAAAGAGGTAAGAGCGGTCTACAGAACTTGTGCTCTGAGAATCGTCAGCGCGTTTCGAACGGTCTCAGGAGATGCAGCTGAAGTTCTGGCCGGAATGATGCCATTCGACGTAGGCATACGTGAGCTTGCATGCGCACACGAGGTTTCCCTAGAGGAAAGCAGGAAGAGATCCCTTGCTGAGTGGCAGCGAAGATGGCACTGCTCCGTTAGAGACAGGTGGACGTTCAAGCTCATCCCTAGGGTAGAGGTGTGGCCTGACTCAGTTCCTGAGCGGCCACGGCTGTTTCAGAGCGTACCTCCACCGATTCGGGCACGCGGAAGACCCGTTCTGCCCAAGATGTTGCACTAGTTGTCCAGAAGATGCTGAGCACGTCATCTTTACCTGCCCAAGGTTCAGCAGACAGAGGGATGAGCTACAAAGACAGTGCGGCGAGCCGCTGGCACCAGAGAACCTAGTCGCCAACATGCTGGCAAGCGTCTCAAATTGGAATGCAGCTGCAAAAAATGGCGAATAGCGTCATGAAGGAGCTGAGGCGTGAGGAACAAGCCAACAAAAGGAGCCTCTAAGGCTATACTCCCCCGAGGTAATACCAAATGGTTGTACCGGGGGCAGTAATATGTGCAATAAACAGGCGTAGTCCTGGTTTCACAAGGGCCACTTGAGTGTACTGCGGTACGCCAACGTCTATGTGAAAAAAAAAGAAAAACACTCTCATGCACCCACGCACTTACACACCTACACATACACACACTCACAAGCTAAGGAAATTTCCGGCCCTCTTCCGCCGTCCCATGCGGCCATTGGCACGGAGGAGGGTGCGGAAAAATGGTCGACGGTTACCAAAAACCGGAAGAAGCAGCAGCCAAAAAAGCAGCAGCGCCAGAGAAAACTCCTTCCACGCACAGACGCACTAGTCGTTAAGTGTGGCGAGGGCATGCAGTATGCCGAAGTGTTAAAGTTGGTGAAAAATAACCCAACTTTACAGCAACACAAAGATTGCGTCAAAGGCATACGGATGACTGGTAGGGGCGAGCTTCTCATCAAAATGATGAAAACGGCCGACCCAGCCACATCCAAATTACAGAAGGCAATGCAGGAGACTCTGTTTGATAAGGCAGAGGTTAAAGAATTGAAGGAGCTAGTTCAAGTCGAGATTAGGGACATTGCGGAATTTTCGTCAAAGGATGACATTATTCAGGCAATTTTCACCAATTACGAAGGCGATATTCCACCAGCGGCCATTCCTTCCCTAAGGAAGGCATACGGGGCACACTAATAGCCAGGATGAGCATCCCGCCCGTTCTTGCGGAGAAGATCCTCGCAGAAGGAAAAATTTGCATCGACTGGGCGCACTGTAGGGTCCGTAAAACCGTAGAGCCAAAGCGATGCTATAAATGCCTCGCATTTGGTCACATGGCTTTGCACTGCCGTAGCAAGATCGATTTGTCCAAAGCGTGTTTTAACTGCGGTGGGCTCGATCACGAGTCCAAAAGCTGCAGCAAAGAGGCACGCTGCCTACTATGCGCAAAAACCCATGGCGCAAACTGCAAGCAGCACACGCTTAGCAGAAGCTGCCCAGCTTACCAGCAGGCTCTCAAAGCAAAGGGGAAATGAAAATTCTCCAATTGAATTTGAACCATTGCAGAGCGGCCCAGGACTTGCTTGCACAAACAGTGCGAGCCTTAAAAATAGACCTGGGCATTTTGAGCGAGCCATACGCAAGTAAGCACGATGGGTTTTGGTTTCAAAACACCCAAGGTGGTGCAGCAATTTGGAGGTGCAGAACGAGACCACTGCAAATCCAATGCCGGCATTTAGGCAAAGGTTTTGTTAGGGCGAAGGTGGGTAGCCTCATCGTCTACTCGTGCTATATTGCACCCAGCGTCGACTCCCAGACATTTGGCAGCATTGTCGACGACATTCTGGATGACGCTAGATGACGACACCCCAAAATCATTGCCGGCGATTTCAACATTCTACATAAGCTAAGAGAAAGGTGCTGAGATTGGAGGAACGCTCAGCCGTGACAGGAGGAAGAGGTCGGAAGGAGTGGCGTGCAGGACTTGCAGCGGCCACAAGGATGGAGGTGTACGCAAGGAGCCGTGGGGGTCAAGATGCCACAGTCCAGATGCCGAACGACCAGGCAGTGTCTAATATTCTGAGACCGTCAGGCTGAGATCCAGGAGGCCAATGGCCGCATCAGGAGGTGGAGGTCGACGAGGGAAGGAAGAATTCGAAGGCATTCCGGAGCCCAAAATGTCAAAACGTTTCCGAAGGATAGGGGAGATGTAAGGAGTTGTAAAACTCCTCACATTGCATAGCAACAGCAGGAGGAGCTGTATGCAGAGGAAATGGGAAATATGGGTTCTAAGGACTTTGGACTCGATGCAGCGGTGAGTCTGCAGACTTTGAACCCTAATAACGGTGAGTCTGTGGACTTCGAACCCACGCAAAGAGGAGAGACCGTGAATTAACGGTATCGCGGCGGACTTTGTTCCCGTTATAACGGTGAAGTTGCGGACTTTGGACCCGTTATAACGGTGAAGACCCGGACTTCGGACCCGCACAAAGCGGAGAGACCGTGAATTAACGGGACCGTTCTTGCACTTTGGACCCGATCACGTCACCGTTCTTGCACTTTGGACCCGATCACGCCACCGTTCTTGCACTTTGGACCCGATCACGCCACCGATCTGGAGGGAAATTGCGGGACCAGGATGGCGTATAAAAGGAAGACGCACGCACGCTGGAGGGACAGTGAAGTGAAAGTCGTGCAAGAGATCGTACCAACGCGAGTGGAAAACCCAAGTGAATTCCAAGTGCCATTGTATCCGGATCAAGATCGCCGAGTCAAGAAGCCCAACGACGGCCACGTCTACATAAGCTGAGACTGCCAAGCTGAGATCCCGAGGGTACAAGGTAAGTTGTAGGGCGCGTCTACGAGTCCCAAGATTGACGAAATTGGTGGAGTCTGAGCAGTGGATGTTGGGCGAGAGGTACCCGGCGTCGGTTCAGACGAGAGTGAGAACCTATTGAGGGCCAGCTGACGAAGATCCAGTGGATGTTGTGCGAGAGGTACACGGCGTCGGTCCATACGAGGGCGATATAGTCCCCAGACAGCAGCAAACCAATTAAATTTTATAAACCAAGACCCAATAAACCAATTCCCCTTATTCTATATCTAACCTCATTTTTGTGTATTTCTTGGTTCGGTGTCACGAAACAAAAAATTTTGTGGGACGAACATATAAACTCAGCTGAGATTGCCGCGCGTTTTACGTAGCGAGCAGAAAGTAAAAAAGCAGTTCGCTACACCCTACATAAAGAAATTAAGTTAAATGCATATGCTGACGATTTCTTCCTTATAATAAATTTCAACAAAAACAAAAATACAAGCTTTAACCAAGATAACCTTTTTAAAAGACATAGAGAATTGGTGCTCATATTCAGGAGCATCCTTATCCCTATCAAAATGCCAACATCTCCATGTCGGCAAAAAACACAACTGCACTTGCACCATAAGCTGCAACAATATGCTAATTCCCACGGTAGATTCCCTAAAAATCTTTGGAATAAATATGGACAACAAATACAAATGGAACACACATATAAATAAACTTATACCTGCACTCCACAAAAAACTAAACATAATAAAATGCCTATCCAGCCTCACGTTCAACTGCAACACATACACCTTAGTTAAAGTTGTAAAAGCTACATTTATCGCCAAAATAGAATATGGTCTATTCCTATACGGACATGCACCCAAAAACATATTAAACAAAATAAAAAATCCATTCAACTCCGCTTTCCGCCTAGCTCTCGGAGCCTTCCGCTTCACGCCAAAAAAATCTATTCCAAGAAGCCAACATTCCTCCAGTAGAAATTGAACGAGATTTCCAAATGGCCAAACCGTCCTAAAATCTCATCTATTCCAAAGACACACAAATCCATAAATTTGTGAAGCAACGTAAACGAAGAAAGAAAAGGCCGCCAATTATTGACCACATAATAAACTTTTGCCAGGATCTCTTTCTTACCCAACTTACCCTACAAATCTCAAAAACTGTAGAAACGCAAGCCCCCTTGGGACCTCCCCAACGTCATAGACACATCGATTCGTTTGCATAAGAAGAGTAGCACACCCAGAGAAACTTATCAGAAACTATACGAAGACTCAAAAGCCAACCCTAGCTCATACAAACATATATACACTGACGGTTCAAAAATAACAGACACCATAACATACGCCATAACTACTGAAACAAGCATCCTGAAATGCGGTATCCTCCCACCATATTCCTCTGTACTGAGCTGAAATAATTGCCATCTTTGAAGCTTTTAAGAAAACTTTTTAAACAAACAAAAATATTTAAAAACAGAAAAGGCACATATGTAATCTTTTCTGACGCTCTCGCAGCAATAGACTCGATTAAAAACACAAGCAATAACAACATCTACCCAAACAAGATTAGATCAATAATAACCCAGTTAGCGCCAAAAATTAAATTAATGTGGATTCCTGGCGATGCAGGCTTAGCGGGAAACGAACTAGCCGACCAAGTAGAAAAATCAACCAATAAATTTCCACTAATTTTTACCCCAAATATAAATCCCACAGACATTAAAAGGCACCTTAAAGCTGAATTTACTACAAGACAAAAACGTTCTTTTTAGAAATACCCACCAAAAGTGGACCAGACTCGAACAAACCAAAATTACCCGACTACGTCTAGGACACACAAACCTTACCAACCAACACTATCTGAATCAAATTCCAATACCACCTTACCCCACATACTAAACTCATGCCCACCTCTTCTTCAAGCCAAACAGGCCATCTTCCAGAATTCCAACCCGCTAGACCTTCTCAGAGACCCCAACCCAGATAACATTGAAAAAATCCTACAATTCTTAAAAACAACCCAATTATGCCACAAAATATAAAAAAATACTTAAACTAATTAATTGTACAAAATAGCAAATAAAAACATGAAAGGAAGCTAGCTTCGGCAAGCCGAAGCTTATATACCCTTGCAGTCATCAAATATGTCGAAAATATGCATAAAGGCTAAACAACATCGAAGCTATAACAATTTTTCTATTCATTTTCCATATTTCCGACTATAGATTATATGGGAGCTATATGATATAGTTGTCCGATTTTTATCAAATTTAATTCATAATTTAAGAGTAGTAAGAAAACTCTATATTTCAAAAATCATACTTGTATGATGAAAAATCACGATGTTATAATTTTACTTCCGTTATTTCTATATAGATTTTTCGATCTTTCCTATGGCGGCTATAAGATATAGTTGTCCGATTTTTATGAAATTTTTTCTCAATATAAGAGTTGTTAAAAAACTTGATATTCAAAAAATCATGCTCATGGGATAAAAAACAACGATGTTATCAATTTATTTCCTTTAATTCTATATATATTTTTTGATCTCTCCTTTGGCAGCTTCGATAGAGTTATCCGATTTTGATAAAATTAAATCCGAAATTCAATAGTAGTCAGAAAACGCCATCTGGAAGAATTCAAGTCGATCTGATCAAAAACAACGGCCTGAGAATTTTTTAATTCATTCTCTCGTATTGGAGCTATCCGATATAGTCGGCCGATCCGGCTCGTTCCAACTTATATACTGCGTGCAATAACAACACACCTTTTGGGAAAGTTTCAGCAAGATAGCTTTTAAACTGAGAGACTAGTTTGAGGAGAAACAGACAGACGGACAGACGTATTCTGATTCTACTCGTGATGCTGATCAAGAATATATATACTTTATGGGGTCTGAGGTGTCTCCTTCACTGCGTTGCAAACTTCTGACTGAAATTATAATACCCTTTTGCTCTGCAAGGGTATAATAATATGATTATTAGGTTAAGAAACAACATGTAATTACACCATCCAAATCATTATCTCACATAGCCGAAGGCACCGTTGCCAGTGCTGTACCATATAAGTTAGTTAAGTTTTGTAAACGTTTCTATCTTTTATAATAATAAACTAAAACTTCTTAATTGGCGCCCAAATGGGTTTTCCAGCCTTTGACAACTTACTAACTTTTAGCGAAGCAAAAAGCGACGAACCGTGAACAGTAAAAACTTTGCGAATCTCTCTCTAAAATAAATTAAATGCAATTAAATAAAGAGAGCAGCCAAAGACAACAGCGGCAGCTGCGGCTACCATCTAATTGCAAAAACCTAGTTTTCATAAAATAAAGTATTAACACTTAAAAACCAATTTAAATAAGAAAAAAGAATTGTTATGGACTCCTAATTCTTTGTAAGAATAACGCATATCGAATGATTGAAAAATTCTCATTTTCCCTATTACAATATCTGTCCAAAGAGTATTGACGACAAAAACACATGAGGGACAGTGAAAAATTTTTAGTTTTTAAGTTTGAATAAGTGGTCAGCGCATCAGACAAGGTGGTTGGACAGTGCAAAGGAAAACAATTTGTCAGGAAATAATTGGTGGTCAAAAACAAATAGAGTTAGGGAAATGGAGTTGTAAGGATGCTAATCACGGGCCAGGATAAATACTCAGTCTATCCAGGGTCCCCTACAGAAATAATTTATATTTACGGAGACAGACAGGACAAGGAGGCGGGTTCCCTAATTAGGCGTGGGTTCGAAGGGGGAAGTTTGGGTTAGTTTGGGTTGCGTGCCGTGGTTATGCCGTCGGCCCGTCACCCGGGCGGCCGGCGGACCTGGGCAGGCCCAGGGCGACCGATCCCGTCACCCGGGAGTCGACTTGCCAGCCCCGTCAACCGGGTGCTGGTGCCCAAGGAAAGGATGTAGTGAGCGACTGATCCCGTCACCCGGGAGTCAGTATGCCGGCCCCGTCACCCGGTGGCCGGTGCTCGGACTACGAAGGAGGGGATTGTGAGCGACCGATCCCGTCACCCGGGAATCGGGGCTCCTAAATACAGGGTATGAGCGACTGCCCCCGTCACCCGGGGGGTCAGCATGCCGGCCCCGTCACCCGGTGGCCGGTGCCCGAACTACGAGGGAGGGGGGTTTGAGCGACCGATCCCGTCACCCGTGAATCGGTGCTCCTAAATACAGGTTATGAGCGGCTGCCCCCGTCACCCGGGGGGTCAGCATGCCGGCCCCGTCACCCGGTGGCCGGTGCTCGAAGGTATGGAGGGGAAAGGGGAAGGAGGACTTGGGAGAGAGAACACTATGGTTGATTGTGGTTTTCTTACAACTTTATTTATGATTCCTTAATGTCTGAGAGTGCCTAGTTCCCTGCGCACGTCCTGGCCACCCCGTAGGGCTGGCCCGCGGCCGGCTCAGCCGTTTTATTGCAGGGACTCCATGTCCACGTGTCCTTTCGATCCTTTTTTTATCCGCTTATGTCTGTTCACTCTGGTGGTCCAAATTCAACTCCTCGATCGGCGAACAGCGAAGGCTGTTCGAAGCCCTCGCTGCTGCCGTCGACCGCGGCAGCGGCCCTTTCGCTGCCTCCATGCAGTCTATTGGCGTCCTATTTCTTCTGCTGCTTCCCGCACCCGCGTCTCTCTACGCGATCGTGCTCCTCTCTTCCTTTTCGTGGCTCTCCGGACCCGGCCGTCGGTTCTGCCGGTAGTCGGCTGCCGAGAGCGCAAGTTTGGAGAGATGGTAGTGTTCCCGGAGATGATGTTGCTAGCGTGGTGTCGGCGATGTTGCCGAGGATGATGTTGCTGGCGTGGTGTCGGCGATGTTGCCGATGCTGATGTTGCTGGCGTGGTGTCGGCGATGTTGCTGGCGTGGTGTCGGCGATGTTGCTGGCGTGGTGTCGGCGATGTTGCCGATGTGGATGTTGCTGGCGTGGTGTCGGCGTGGCCGTGGATGTTGTCGACGATGTAGTGCCCTCCATGGGTCTTTCTAGCTCCTAACTCTTATCTTATAAACTATTTCTAACTTATATGTACATACGGTAGGGGGAGGCCCTTGTGAGGGTTACCTCACACCCCATCCCTTCCTCGGGGGTGGGGAAGGATCCTTACTTGCCCGTTTCGGGCGATCTGTACCCGGTACCGGACGCCGGCTGCCTCCTCCAAATACCGGACCTCCCGGTGTCTCGGCTGGCGCAGGTGCTGGTCGACCCGTTCCCGCAGGGCCAAGGGGGCCCAGCCGTCGGCGGTGTTCCACCCGTTTCGGGCGCGCACTTGAGCGCCTTGCAGTAGCACTTCGTCTGGGAGGGGCTCCTCCCCGGTGTCGGCCTCCTCCTCGGTGTCGGCCTCCTCCTCGGTGCCGTACTCAGCGTCAGCGATACCGCAGGATGGAGGCGGTGGTTCCAGGTCGCTGAAGCGGACTCTCTTGCCCCCTTTGCGAAATGGGTTTCGCTGAACCGCTGCTGGATCAGGCGTAGGTAGTGCTCCGGCCCAGCTTGGGACCGTGCGCGCGTTGGTGTACCTGGCGCTGCGTTGCGCGTCAGGGCGTTGCGATGAGTGCGTCTTGGCGGCTGGTGAATGCGCCCGTGGGTGCGCCTGCGTGGCGGCTGATGCGTGTGCCCGTGGGGCGGCTTGTCTTTGTGCTCGTGGAGCGGCCTGGGTGTGCGCCTATATGGCGGCTGGTGGGTGCGCCTGGGTGGCGGCTTGTGTTTGCGCCTGGGTGGCGGCTTCGGTGTGCGCCCGTGTAGCGGCTTGTACTTGCGCCTGTGTGGCGGCTTCGATGTGCGCTCGTGGAGCAGCCTGGGGGTGCGCCTGTGTGGCGGCTTGTACTTGCGCCTGTGTGGCGGCTTTGATGTGCGCTCGTGGAGCGGCCTCGGTGTGTGCTCGTGGAACAGCCTGGGTGTGCGCCTGTGTGGCGGCTTCGATGTGCGCTCGTGGAGCGGCCTCGGTGTGTGCTCGTGGAGCAGCCTGGGTGTGCGCCTGTGTGGCGGCTGAGGAATGCGCCTGCGTGGCGGCCTGTGTGTGCGCCCGTGGGGCGGCTTGGGTGTGCGCCTGGGTGGCGGCTTTGATGTGCGCTCGTGGAGCAGACTCGGTGTGCGCCTGGGTGGCGGCTTTGATGTGCGCTCGTGGAGCAGCCTCGGTGTGCGCCTGGATGGCGGCTTTGGAGTGCGCCCGTGTGGCGGGGGTGTGTGCCGGCGTGGCGGCACGTTCGTGCGCCCGTGGAGCGGCTCGTGTTTGCGCCTGGGTGGCAGCTGAGGAATGCGCCTGGGTTGTGGCGACGGATGAGTGCGCCTGGGTGCCGGGTGTGTGCGCCAGCGTGGCGGCGTTGCTGCGGCGCGTTCGCTTCGCGTCGGTTCTAGCGAGCTGGTTCTCGCAAGTCGAGCCGGAGTGGGTGGCTGAAGCTTGAGGGCCATGCCCCCACACTGTAGTGTGGCCCCGCTGTAGCACAGGAAATCCATGCCAAGCAGAAGGTCGTCCAGCACGTCCGACATGATGAGAGCGGAGACGCTGATCCGAGCTTTCCCCAACTGGATCGCGACTCGTAGGGCCTGTGTGAGCTCCCTGTCGGTTCCGTCTGCTAGCTTTACCTGTGTCCGTACGGCGCGGTGATTCCTTCCATCGTCGAGTTTTCTCGCCAGGCGCTCGCTTATAAAGCTATGCGAGGCCCCCGTATCCAAGGTGGCGGTGAGCGGGCGTCCCTCGACCGTGACCTGTGCGCGGATACGGTTCCGATCCTGTTGGATGGCGTTGCTTACTGGGTGCGGGAGTTTGGTGGGTTCCTCGGGTGACTCCCTGATACTCGAGGCCCTTGCCCGTTTCCCGGCGTCTGGTTCCTGCAGCACTCGATAGTGCGTATGCCCTGGCGACCGCAGTCCCAGCAGAAAATGATTCTCTGGTTCCGGCATTCCGCGGCGTAGTGGCCGGCTTGGCCGCAGTTTCGGCAGGCGGTGCTGGGGTCGGTTGACCTGATGGGCGTGGCCCCTTGGTTGGAGTTTCCTCCGGTGCCTCGGCTGGCGGGCTCGTCGGTCGCGTCCCCAGGGCGTGGCACCTGCGGTGTGTAGACATGGTTCGCCCTGGGTCGTGCGACTCTGCTATGGGATGGATACTCAGCGTCTGGGCTTGCTGATGGGTATCCACGGATGGTTCGGCCTTTTCGGCTGCGGGCATCCTCAAAGTTGGCCACCAGGTGCGTGAGTTCGGCCAGCGTCTTGAAATCCTGGCGGCGGGTAAACATCTGGTACTCGGGCAGCATGTTCTCGTAGACTCGTTCTAATTCCTGCTCTGGTGAAAATCCAGCGCGGCGCATCTGGAGGCGAAGGTCCACCAGGTATTCCTTGAACGGCTCATTCACTTTCTGGAAGTGAGAGTGGATCTCGTCGTCGAGGCGTTGATAGTACCGGGGCGGCAGGAAAAATTCTAAAAATTCCCGGCGGACTTCTGCCCAGGTCCGTCCCTGCAGATCACTGGTTCGGAACCAGCTCCCCGCTCGGCCAGTCAGGAGGACGATGATAGCGTGCGACAAATACTTCCGGTCGATCCGGTAGGTATCCGCCAGTTCTTCGATGTGTTCCACGAAGCTGAACGGGTCTGAGGTGCCGTCGAAGGACAGTCCCCATTTGGTCGCTTTGTCGACCAACATCGAGCAGATGCCTGCGTCGAACTGGCATGCACTGGCGCGTGCGGTGCCCTCTGATTTTCCTCGCGTCCCTGGGGACGGGGAAGTGCTGCGTGGTACTGCCAGCGTGTGGTTGCTGCTGGGTACCTTCTCCTGGTAGGGTGGTATCGGCGACGGTGGTTTGACGTCTCCGGAAGGGGTGTATTTGCGTTCCAACTCCCCAAGCCGGATCAGTGTGTCCTCGGAGTGCTCCGGTTGCCTGGCGAACGCGTACAGTCGGGCTCGCTGTTCCTCGACCGTGCCGTTCTGCTCCAGACCGAGATCGAGAAGAATAGCCTCGAGCTCGTGCTTCTTCCTGTATGAGATCCAAGAAATTCCCATGTTGCTTGATGTGTCCTGGTTGTGCCTGTAGTCCTGTGTGTCCTTGTAGTCCTGTGTATCCTTGAGTGTCCTGTGTATCCTTGATTGTCCTGGCTAGGGTGCAGGAGCGGCGATGTGTATCCTTGAGTATCCTTGATGTCCTTGAGAGGATGTGTATCCTTGTTATCCTGGAGGGGGGTGTATCCTTGTGGTCCTTGAGGGGGATGTGTACCCTTGATGTCCTTGAGTGATCCTGCAGATCGATGTGTCCTCCTGTAGCTCTGGTGATCGACTGTCCTCTTGTAGCTCTGCTGATCGACTGTTCTCGGTGTGTGTCGGCTGGCGACCTAAATACTTCTCGGCTTTGCCGGCGTCGGGGGTCCCATTTTGTGAAGGGACTAGTAGTGCGCAAGGGAACTAAATTTTCCTAATCGCGTGGTTGCCGGCTGCGGCGTCCACGTGGCTTAAATTTGGCGGCTCTCTTTCTCTCCATCTCTCCTTCTCTCTGTTCTCTCCCGTATGACTGTACTTTCTGTCGCGTGCTACGACATTTTCTCTCTCTCGTAAATATTTTTTTCCTATTCCTTTTCTTTCCGTCCAAAAACGTGTTTTCCCTAGCTTTCGTCCCTAACCTCAGATTTTTACCTAATTTCGACCCTATTTTTCTTCTGGTGGGTTTTTTATGCCACGAAGGATTAAAATGTCCTTACGTTATCCTGTCTAGTCCCTGCTCGGGCGCCATCTGTAAGGATGCTAATCACGGGCCAGGATAAATACTCAGTCTATCCAGGGTCCCCTACAGAAATCTATACTAATATTATAAAGAGGTAAAATTTGTTTGTTTGTTTGTTTGTTTGTTTGTTTGCAGGGAATAGGCTCCGGAACTACTGGTCCGATTTAAAAAATTCTTTCGCCGATAGAAAGCTATATTATCGTGGAGTTAAATAGGCTATAATTTATTTTGAAAAAAATTAGGGATCCGTAAGAAAATTGCAATATTGTCGCATATAAAGTGAGTTGCTACCTCATCACACTGACAAACACGCTCCCATAGCATTTTAACTCAATTTTTGTGTTCACTGTGAAATTGTGAAAAAAAAGAATTTTTATTCAATTTAAGTCGAACTGTGAAAATTATGTGGATCGTGCATTTGAGGATAAATTCACCACTCTGTCCATAGTCCAAAATGCTTAGAGGACGACGTGCAAGCATTGGCCGCAGACATCCAAGCCAGCAGCCAGTATATTCACAAAACTTAAGCGAAGAAAGACAAATGAGCACATGGAGATCATTGGCATCATTCAATCGCATTGCATTCCAATATGACCCCACTGCGAACTACAGTGATAATGAAAACTTAGATATTGGACCAATGGCGACTATATACCGATATTGCAGTGCGTTAAAGTTTAAAAGAGAAACGGCTGGATTGTGCTGCGCAAGTGGAAAAGTCAAACTGGAAAAGTGTTAAATCACCATCTTTCTATACTTCCATATATTTGAAAAATGTTGCAATATTGACTTTTATGTTGTTAAATTGTGTTGACCAGCGAAGCGGACACAGGACCTCTAGTAATTTATATTTACGGAGACAGACAGGACAAGGAGGCGGGTTCCCTAATTAGGCGTGGGTTCGAAGGGGGAAGTTTGGGTTAGTTTGGGTTGCGTGCCGTGGTTATGCCGTCGGCCCGTCACCCGGGCGGCCGGCGGACCTGGACAGGCCCAGGGCGACCGATCCCGTCACCCGGGAGTCGACTTGCCAGCCCCGTCAACCGGGTGCTGGTGCCCAAGGAAAGGATGTAGTGAGCGACTGATCCCGTCACCCGGGAGTCAGTATGCCGGCCCCGTCCGGTGCTCGGACTACGAAGGAGGGGATTGTGAGCGACCGATCCCGTCACCCGGGAATCGGGGCTCCTAAATACAGGGTATGAGCGACTGCCCCCGTCACCCGGGGGTCAGCATGCCGGCCCCGTCACCCGGTGGCCGGTGCCCGAACTACGAGGGAGGGGGGTTTGAGCGACCGATCCCGTCACCCGTGAATCGGTGCTCCTAAATACAGGTTATGAGCGGATGCCCCCCGTCACCCGGGGGTCAGCATGCCGGCCCCGTCACCCGGTGGCCGGTGCTCGAAGGTATGGAGGGGAAAGGGGAAGGAGGACTTGGGAGAGAGAACACTATGGTTGATTGTGGTTTTCTTACAACTTTATTTATGATTCCTTAATGTCTGAGAGTCCCTAGTTCCCTGCGCACGTCCTGGCCACCCCGTAGGGCTGGCCCGCGGCCGGCTCACCCGTTTTATTGCAGGGACTCCATGTCCACGTGTCCTTTCGATCCTTTTTTTATCCGCTTATGTCTGTTCACTCTGGTGGTCCAAATTCAACTCCTCGATCGGCGAACAGCGAAGGCTGTTCGAAGCCCTCGCTGCTGCCGTCGACCGCGGCAGCGGCCCTTTCGCTGCCTCCATGCAGTCTATTGGCGTCCTATTTCTTCTGCTGCTTCCCGCACCCGCGTCTCTCTACGCGATCGTGCTCCTCTCTTCCTTTTCGTGGCTCTCCGGACCCGGCCGTCGGTTCTGCCGGTAGTCGGCTGCCGAGAGCGCAGGTGTGGAGGGATGGTAGTGTTCCGGGAGATGATGTTGCTAGCGTGGTGTCGGCGATGTTGCCGAGGATGATGTTGCTGGCGTGGTGTCGGCGATGTTGCCGATGCTGATGTTGCTGGCGTGGTGTCGGCGATGTTGCTGGCGTGGTGTCGGCGATGTTGCTGGCGTGGTGTCGGCGATGTTGCTGGCGTGGTGTCGGCGTTGTTGCCGATGTTAATGTTGCTGGCGTGGTGTCGGCGATGTTGCCGATGTGGATGTTGCTGGCGTGGTGTCGGCGTGGCCGTGGATGTAGTCGATGATGTAGTGCCCTCCATGGGTCTTTCTAGCTCCTAACTCTTATCTTATAAACTATTTCTAACTTATATGTACATACGGTAGGGGGGAGGCCCTTGTGAGGGTTACCTCACAGAGTTAAGTGAAGCTCAGATAAAAACGATTGTAGAAAGTGCTGTTGCCGGTGCGCTCGCAGATTAAAAACAATCATTTGAAAAGCAGTTATAGGAGATTAGTGAGCAGATACAAAAATTTACTGTTGAAAACCCAAAGGTGGAAACTTACACAGATGCCGAGATCATAGAAGGTGTTGTGTGTAAGGAACCTTTAGATATAATAAAGTCTCTCCCAGACTTTGAGGGCAAATATGAAACATATGCGTCGTGGAGGAAAGCAGCTCATGTCGCTTTTAAAGTTTTTAAAAAATACGAGGGCAGTTCAACATACCACCAAGGTCTTCGCATTAAGTGAAATAAAATAAAAGGCTCGGCAAACACGGTGTTGGCTTCCTTTATACTTGTATACATCATACATATATAATATCATATCATTGATCAGCCGTCTTGATTTTACACATCCCGGCAAAAAAAAAAACGATCTATCTAATTGAACAGGAGTTATCAACATTACTGCAGGTTGACATGACGCTTACAGAATTCTACGACGAGGTCGAAAAAAAAACTGACCCTACTTACTGACAAGACAATAATGGCTTTCGATAATTCCTTGGCGATGTCACAGAATGAAAAGTATAGGGTGGACGCTTACGAGTGTTTATAACTAGAGTAATGAAAAGACCTACCAACAGCTCTTGCTTTAGCGCAAGAAGTCGAATCTAACCATGAGCGTTACCAATTTTCCCTTTATTACTTGAGAAAATTAGAAGACAGAGGTCACAGAACCGATGATAGACACAATGATAGGGATAGAAATTCACTCATGCCCATAAAAAACCAAAACCCTTATTTTACTTACAGTAACCAGGAAGGGCAAGGTCGCATCCAGTCAATAAATCATGATGTATCTATGCGCACTATTCGAACGGGTCAAAATCAACTTAGGCAAGCACCATTTCCGACTCAGGGAAATGTTTGGCCACCTCCGCTACAAAATGTTAAGCCACATCCGCAACAAAAGTTTGCCCACCTCCGCAACAAAAGGTTTGGCCATTTGAACAAAATCAAAACGCGTGGCAACCTCAACAACAGAACGCACGTCACGGCTCAGACAAACACAAATTATGCACAGGCATCAAAAAGACGAAATTGTGGCACAGCAAAGTTTACAGGACCAAAACAACAAGGGAATAATCACTTAGCCAATGGGGAAGGTCAAGGTAGGGAAGACGCCGACGATTATCATCAGGGGGCTGAAACGACGGTTGAAGATTTTGACGACGAACTCACAGGATATGATTATGTTAATTTTTTAGCCACAGGTCCCTGCTACCGTACATAGAGAGAAAGATAGCAGGGCGAACCATAAAACTTCTTATCGGGGCTTCAAAAACTACATACAGCTCCTCTCTGAACTAAAATAAATAAAAGAATTCATTGTTAAATCGCTACATGGTTGCAATACCGTAAAATATAAATGCTTTATTAAACTTTTTAATACAGATGTTCCCTTCTTTACTTTCCCAAACTTTTCTAGTTTTGACGCCATAATAGGACCAGACTTACTGACGCAGACAAATGCAATCTTAGAATTTAACACCAAAACTCTAAAACTCAACTCTACAATACGTACCGAAGACGATCAACCCATGTAACTTTATCCGTACCCCTTGGACGTAGCAGATTTTGTAAATGAGGAGACAAAACATTTGTTAAAACGGAATTATCAGGCCTTCGACGTCACCCTACAATAATCCAGTTTGGGTATTCGATAAGAAAGGTACAGATGAAAAGGGAAATACGAAAAAAAGGCTGGTCATTGATTTAAGTAAGCTTAACTTGAAAACAGTTGACGACAAGTACCCTATACCAAACGTAGTATCCATCCTGTCAATTTTGGGAAAAGCCAGGTTTTTTACTACCCTGGACCTTAAATCGGGATTCCATGAAATCCTGCTGGCGGAAAGGGATAGGGAGAAAAAGCCTTTTCAATTGAAAATGGAAAATACGAGTTATGCAGATTGCCGTTTGGCCTAAAAAAATGCTCCAAGTATTCAACGTACCTTTAACATTCGCCGTATCGGATTGGAATCAAATTTCAAAAATCAAAAGGTGGAAGGCATTTATAGACGAGCATAATGCTCAGATTTTCTATGAGCCAGGGAAGGAAAATCACCAGTTCAGGTATATTATACAACATTTATATATGGAAACTTTACTAGCGAGAAATCGTGATGTGGTCAAGCAAGATGTTGTGAATGCAGTACACGGGCAATTCGAGCCCGTACTTGCTTTCATTCAAAACAGTCTCGTAGATAAGTTCCCAGGAACAACTTTTCGACACACATAAGAAATGGTCATCGACATTTATAATAACGCAGAACAAAAAGAAATTGTAGCTACGGAGGCCAACAGAGTTAAACAAATTCTTAAGTATTACTTTTTCCTAAAATACCACAACTAGCGGCTAGTTTTGTAGCTAACTGCTTGGTTTGTCAAAAAGCTAAATACGACCGCCATCGGCAGAAGCAAATCCTTGGGATAACACCTATTCCTTCACACGTATGCAAGACTTTGCACATTGATATTTTTTCAATAGACAGAAAGTACTTTTTGAAATGTATTGATAATAATAATAATAATTGGCCATCACAACCCTTGACGGGTCACAGCCTGTTACACAATTTGCCTCCACGCATCCCTGTTCTGGGTGCGTCTTCGCCAGTTGGCAGCACCGGATGTAGACAGGGTCGTCCTCTCTTCCGTTTCCCGACAATGGCCGCATCAAACACCTTATGGGCCGGAGCGTCTTCTTCCATTCGGGCGTTGTGACCCAGCCAGCGGAGTCTATGAATTTTAACTCGACTGACATCATCAACATCCCCGTACAGCTCATATAGCTCGTGGTTCCATCTAATGCGATAAGCATCGCCAACGCAAATCGGACCAAAGATTTTGCGTAGAATCTTTCTCTCGAACACTCTAAGAGCAGCTGCATCGGATTGCACCACTGTCCAGCACTCAGCACCATATAAGAGTACTGGAAGAATGAGCGTTTTGTAGAGTGTTATTTTTGCTTGTCGAGAGAGAGCTCTACTGTTGAAATGCCTACTGAGCCCAAAGTAACACCTGTTGGCAAGTGTGACTCTCCGCTTAATCTCTAGGCTGACATCGTTTGTGCTAGTTATAGCAGTGCCAAGGTAGATGAATTCCTTGACGGACTCAAAGCTATAGCTGTCTGCAGTCAGCTGAGAATCAAGACGCCGCGATTCTCTGCTTGAGCACACCATAAACTTTGTCTTGTCCATGTTCACTGCTAGTCCTACTTTAGCCGACTCTTTTTCAATAGCCCCAAAGGCTGCTGTAACATCACGCTTGGTTCGGCCAATGATATCAATATCATCAGCGTAACCAAGGAGTTGGACACACCTGTTTGACAGAATCGTGCCCGTCCGATGCACACCAGCCTTCCTTACAATACTCTCCATTAGAATATTGAAGAGCATGCAAGATAGCGAGTCACCTTGTCTGAGACCACACTTGGTACTAAAGGTTTCGGATTGGTCGTTTCCTACCTTGACAGAGCTGATGGTGTTGCTCAATGTCATCCTGCAAAGCCGTATCAGCTTTGCTGGTATACCAAGCTCAGACATGGCGGCATATAGGCGATCTCGCCGGGGACTATCGAATGCAGCCTTGTAATCGACGAATAGATGATGGGTGTCGATCTGGTTCTCATAGGTCTTCTCCAGGATTTGGCGCAAGGTGAAAATCTGGTCAATAGTGGATTTCCCAGGCCTGAACCGGCACTGATAAGGTCCAATCCGTGCTTCGGCATGGGGTTTCAGGTTTTCACACAGTACGCTCAAAAGGACCTTGTATGCGATTGGAAGAAGACTAATGCCACGGTAATTGGTGCGCAATGTGCCATCACCCTTCTTCAGGACAGGACAGATCATGCTGAGGTTCCAATCTTCGGGCATGCTCTCCGTACGCCATATCTTGCTGATTAGTTGGTGCATTGGTACATCTATATCAGTACGGTAGGTTGTGGCTTCTGGATCATAATCTTCATAGCCCGTGCCAAGGCCCGCTAACAGGCTTGAGAAATGATCCCTCCATAACTTCAGCACAATCTCTGCATTTGTGACTAACTTTCCGTCATTGTCCTTGTCCCAGTCTTACATCCTTGGGTCAGACGCTTAACCTTCTGATAGAAGTTACGAGCTTCATTTCGGCATCTGCTGCTCTCTATGCTTTTACACTCTCGCTTTTCCTGTTCTCTTTTCTTGCGTCTGAAAAGGCGTTTCTCATCTCTTCTCCTTAACCGGTAGACCTCAACAACAGCCCGTCTAGCCCCGGCTTGCAGTGTTCTTCGGTAGACGGCGTCTTTTGCAGCTGTTGCGTCACGACACTCCTGGTCATACCATGGATACCTTGTTGGGGGGCGCTGGAAACCAATGACTTCTTCTGCAGAAGTTCGCAGGGAGTGGGAGTCGATGTTGGGACCCCGACAGGATCGCACGTCGAGTACGCTAGATGCATGCCTTGAATCAATCACAACATGATCGATCTGATTTCTGGTCAGTCGATCGGGAGAGAGCCACGATGCCTTATGTATGTCCAAATGACGGAACCCAGTACTACGAACTACCATATTATGCGCTGCAGCAAAGCGTATTAATCTGAAACCATTGCTCGAGGTGGTCTCATGCAGACTAAATCGCCCGACGGTGGCACCAAAGATGTCTTCTCGCCCTACCTTGGTATTAAAGTTCCCAAGGAGGATTTTAATGTCATAAGAAGGGCAGCGGCCGTAAGCTAGGTCGAGCTCCGCATAGAAAGTATCCTTGGTGACATCGTCCTTTCTTCGGTTGGAGCGTGCGCGCATATCAGGCTGATGTTGAAGAATTTGGAAGTAATTCGGATCGGTGCAAGTCTCTCGTTTATTGGCAGAAAGTGAGAGACTCGGAGCCGCAGTCTGGTGCCAACAACGAAGCCACAGCCAAATTCATGCCTTTCTGGATGGCAGCTGTAGTAGATGTCGCAGTCCTTCTTCTTAATGCAACCTTGCCCTATCCATCGCGTTTCCTGGATAGCAGCGATATCAGCTCTACATTTTTTGAGGGTATCTGCTTGTTGTTGAGCAGCACCTGGTCTGTACAATGTTCATACATTCCAAGTGCATACTCTCAAATCATTGTCCTTTTTTCGTCTGCCATAGTCGTCGACGTTAAATCGGTCCATTCCGAGGCATCTTCTACTTCTTTCATTGAACTTTTGTTTTCCATGTGTGGATTTCAAGTCCTACTCCACAACCTAGTTTGAAGAGCTAGGACTCATGGGAAAAACCAGTTAGAGATCGAAGTGATAAGAGCATAAGTGCAAGAATGCACAGAAGAGTGCGTTTGTGTGAGTTTGGTTTGATAGAGCAAAGGAACACTGAAAGAAAAGCTCTGATGTTTTACACAAAAAGTTAAATTAATTGCGTCTCAGAAATATCCCAAAATTTTGAGAAAAAGCCCCAAAATTCTGTTTCCAGCACACCAGCGCCGGGAGATCGATCTTTCGTCGTGGGATATGCACGAAGGTTTGTTTTTCTAAATTTATATTCAATTTTAACAACAAAAATACCTGCATGCAATTATTATTTTTTTTGTTGTAATTTAAATTCCCCACAAAAACGAATTTTGCGGAATGGAAAGATGATAAAAGAATCAAAGAACGGTTATATTCACAGCAAGCTTATCTTTTAGTCAGCGAGCTTTTGCTACACTGAGAGAAATTTTTCAACTAACTTTATTTAATTTAATATTATTTAAATTGTGAGGTTACCCTCACAAGGGGCCCCCTTTCCCCCCCTACCGTATGTACATATTAGTTAGGCATAGATATAAGATAGGAGTTAGGGACTTAGGTTAAGGAGTTAGAAAGACCCATGGAGGGCATAAGGATAAGTTAGTTTTAAGGCCCATGAAGGGCATTCCCTTTCCTTAGTTAGACCTACGGACGAGAACCCGTACATACGTTGCCCGGCGGGCGCACTCGCCACACCGCCCCGGCAACATCGCCGCTAACACCTGCCCCATCCCCGGCCACACCAGCAACACCCATCGGCAACATTGCCGACATCATCGCCAGCAACACGCTTCGGCAACATTGCCGACATCATCGCCAGCAACACGCTTCGGCAACACTGCCGACATCATCGCCAGCAACACGCATCGGCAACATTGCCGACACAACGCCAGCAACATCATCACCGGCAACATCGCCAGCAACACCACCGGGAACATCACCGGGATCATCACCGGCAACATTGCCAACAACACCACCGGGATCATCACCGGCAACATTGCCGACATCATCTCTCCAAACTTTACGCTCTCGGCAGCCGACAACCGGCAGAGCCGACGGCCGAACCAGGAGAGCCACGCACGAGAGGAGAGGAGCACGATCGCGTAGAGAGACCCGGGTGCAGGGAAGCTGCAGAGGAAGCAGGACGACGACAACGGCACGGAGGCAGCGTAAGGGCCGCTGCCGCGGTCGGCAGCAGCAGCAAGAGCTTCGAACAGCATCCGCTGCTCGCCGATCGGGGAGTGGGTTTCGAGATCCCGAACAAGCAAGACGTGCAGTGATCCAGGAAAAATATATACAAACACGGAGGACACATGGACATGGAGTCCCGCCAGTAAACGGGTGAGCCGGCCGCGGGCCATCCCTACGGGGTGGCCAGGATGTGCGCGTAGGGTAGTAGGGACAGCTAGGTTTGACTAAAATATTGTAATAAACAATAAAAAAACATAAATTACAATCGGCTTGAAGTTATTTTCAGTAAGGACGGTCTCCGGGTGACGGAGCCGCCCCTTTCTCCACATATCCTTCCCTCCCTCGTATTTAGGAGCACCGGCAACTGGATGACGGGGCCGGCTAACCGATTCCCGGGTGACGGGATCGGCCGCTCATAACCTCCCTCCCTCGTATTTAGGAGCACCGGCACCCGGATGACGGGGCCGGCCAACCGATTCCCGGGTGACGGGATCGGCCGCTCCTACCCCTTCCCTCGTAGTTCGAGCACCGGCAACCGGCTAACCGATTCCCGGGTGACGGGATCGGCCGCTCACTACCTCGCCTTTCCCGTAGATCGAGCACCAGCAACCGGCTGACGGGGCTGGCTAACCGACTCCCGGGTGACGGGATCGGCCGCTCACTACCTCCCTCTCCTCGTAGCTTGGAGCACCAGCAACCGGCTGACGGGGCTGGCTAACCGATTTCCGGGTGACGGGATCGGCCGCTCATAATCCCCCACTCCTAGTTGGGCTCCGGCACCCGGTTGACGGGGCCGGACAGCCGACTCCTGGTTGACGGGGTCGGTCGCCCTTAGCCTGTCCAGGTCCGCTGGTCGCCCGGTTGACGGGCCGACGGCGTGATCACGGCACGCAGACAACCCCAATTTCCCCCCTCGAATCACACACCTTACTAGGAAACCCGCCTCCTTTTCCTGCCTGTCTCCGTAAATAATAAATATTTCTGTAGGGGACCCTGGATAGACTGAGTATTTATCCTGGCCCGTGATTAGCATCCTTACAGATGGCGCCCGAACAGGGACTAGGCAGGATAATGAAAGGACATTTTTACACTTCGTGGCGTAAAGAACCACCAGAAGAAAAATCAGGTCAAAATTAGGTCAAAGTTTGAGGTTAGGGACGAAAGCTAGGGAAGCACGTTTTTTCAACGAAAGCTAGGGAAAAATAACTGCGAGGAGAGAAACTACGAGAGAGGGAAAAGTCGTCGCACACGACTTAAAACAAACGCAAGCAAGTACAGTCATACGAGAGAGGAAAAATGTCGTCGCACACGACTGGAAATAAAGGCAAGAAAGTACAGTCAAATATGTTTGGCAAATCAGAGTACACGAGGAATGTCGTCACACACGACACGAAATGAAGGCAAGCTAGTACACACACACACGAGCACGTAGACGCTCAGTCATACGAGAGAGAACAGAAGGAGAAATAGAGAGAAAGAGAGCCGCCAGACTTAAGCCTCGGGGACGCCGCAGCCGGCAACCACGAGATTAGAAAAATTTAGTTCTCTTACGCACTACTGGTCCCTTACGAAACGGGACGCCCGACGCCGGCAAAGCCGAGAAGTATTTAGGTCGCCAGCCGACACACCCAGAGGACAGTCAATCAACAGAGCCACAGGAAGACAGTCGATCAACAGAGCCACAGGAAGAACATCGATCACCAGGATCACTCAAGGATAACAAGGATACACATCCCTCAAGGATACGCATATCAAGGATACTCAACCACTCAAGGACACACATCGCCGCTCCTGCACCCTAGCCAGAACGATCAAGGACACACAGGACTACGAAGAACACACATCAACATGGGAATTTCCTGGATCTCATACAGGAAGAAGCACGAGCTCGAGAATATCCTCCTCGATCTCGGCCTGGAACAGAACGGTACGGTCGAGGAACAGCGAGCCCGACTGTACGCGTTCGCCAGGCAACCGGAACACTCCGAGGACACACTGATCCGGCTTGGGGAATTGGAACGCAAGTATTCCACCCCTTCCGGAGACATCAAACCACCGTCGCCGATACTACCCTACCACCTTCTCCCAGCAGCAACCACACGCTGGCAGTACCACGCAGCACTTCCCCGTCCTCAGGGACGCGAGGGAAATCAGAGGGCACCGCACGCGCCAGTGCATCCCAGTCCGACGCAGGCGTCTACTCGATGGTGGTCGACAAAGCGACCAAATGGGGACTGTCTTTCGACGGCACCTCCGACCCGCTCAGCTTCGTGGAACACATCGAAGAACGAGCGGATACCTACCGGATTGACCGGAAGTATTTGTCGCACGCTATCACCGTCCTCCTGACCGGCCGAGCGGAGAGCTGGTTCCGAACCAGTGATCTGCAGGGACGGACCTGGGCAGAAGTCCGCCGGGAATTTTTAGAATTTTTCCTGCCGCCCCGGTACTATCAACGCCTCGACGACGAGATCCACTCTCACTTCCAGAAAGTGAATGAGCCGTTCAAGGAATACCTGGTGGACCTTCGCCTCCAGATGCGCCGCGCTGGATTTTCACCAGAGCAGGAATTAGAACGAGTCTACGAGAACATGCTGCCCGAGTATCAGATGTTCACCCGCCGCCAGGACTTCAAGACGTTGACCGAGCTTACACACCTGGTGGTCAACTACGAAGTTGCCCGCAGCCTCGGAGGCCGCCCCGTCCGTGGATACCCGTCAGCAAATGCAGACGCCGAGTATCCACCCCAGAGCAGAAACGCACGACCTAGGGCGAACCTTGCTCACACACCGCAGGTGCCACGCCCTGGGAACGCGACCAACGACGCCGCCAGCCGAGGCAACGGAGGAAACTCCAACCAAGGGGCCACGCCCACCAGGTCAACCGACCCCAGCACCGCCTGCCGAAACTGCGGCCAGGCTAGTCACTACGCCACGGAATGCCGGAACCAGAGGACCATGTTCTGCTGGGACTGCGGCCGCCAAGGCATACGCACTGTCGAGTGCTGCTGGAATCAGACGCCGGGAAACGGGTAAGGGCCTCGAGTATCAGGGAGTCACCCGAGGAACCCACCGAACTCCCGCACCCAGTAACCAACGCCATCCAACAGGATCGAAACCGTATCCGCGCACAGGTCACGGTCGAGGGATGCCCGCTCACCGCCACCTTGGATACGGGGGCCTCGCATAGTTTTATAAGCGAGCGCCTGGCGAGAGAACTCGACGATGGAAGGAATCACCGCGCTATACGGACACAGGTAAAGCTAGCAGACAGAACCGACAGGGAGCTCACACAGGCCCTGCGAATCACAATCCAGCTGGGAAAGGCTCGGGTCAGCGTCTCCGCCCTCATAATGGCGGATGTGCTGGACGACCTCCTACTCGGCATGGACAAACGTGCCGCCACGCCGGCGCACACACCCGGCATCCAGGCGCACTCATCAGCCGCCACCCAGGCGCAGACACAAGCCGCCCCACGGGCGCACACCGAAGCCGCCACCCAGGCGCACCTACCGGCCGCCGCAACGCAGGCGCACACCCAAGCCGCCACCCAGGCGCACACCCGAGACGGAGGAAAAGTCGATGCGGCCGGACGTGTTTTTCATTCGAGTGCGCGAAAACAAGTTTCCATCGTTGTGTACCGCGATTGCGTAACCTAGAGGTGAAGAAGAGGGGTTGTAGTGACCCATACTTGTGGAAGGAGGAACCTACCAGTGTGCGAAGGTCTTCCCTGGATCCCAGAATCCCTCTGGCTCCAGCAGCGTCGGCCCGGCACTGGGACGAAGGGGTGGTACCCCCTGCAGGTGAGTGGAAACCCTTTTCACTCAATTTTTCCGAATTGGGTAAATTGGGTCTGCCATATTCGTGGTCAGTTGACTAATCAGCTGCGCTGAAGAGTTACCAACTTTTGCGCAAGCGTAAGCCGAGCTGCCAACCCGCGGGGAAAGCTCTAAAGCAAGCTCTCCTCCGACCAAGTATAGCATATTTTTAGGCGACAGGTAGGAATCATAAGATTTAAAGGATGGCGAGCCGTGGCCCTGGCCCGGTTAGCAGCATTAAGGAGGCGCCACAGGGCAAGGCTGAATGTGCAACAGCAAAAAACACTGCTGCGCTGGAAGCCGACCCGTTCAAGAAGAGCAACAAAATGGGGAGATCACCGACAAAGGTGCCAAAATCTCCACCCATTTTCTCGCCCGCAGTTGAGAAGGAACAAGCGGAAACGGCGCATGCTGGGGGTCCCACAGAAGTTGGGGTCTTCCACTTCAGCGCAATTTCCGAGCACGGACTGGCTCCGCTTATCGCCAATGGCGACATAGACGGAGTTATTGGCGCGATCGGGGCGAAATTGTTCCAACTAAATAGTATGATGGTAGGAAAGACGAGGGTGATGGTGACGATTCCTATGAAGGAACTTGTACAGCAGGTCATCACCCTCCAGAAGTCAGCGGTAAGAATCTTGGAGACGGCTCCAAAGAATCCCAGTGAGCAAAAGCCCACCCCCAAGAGGTCGCGCGAGAGCCCAAGAGCCGGTAAGCTCTCAGCGCCAAAAAGGCAGAAGGTGCCGCAACCTTGCGGCACAAGCAATAAGGTGGTGAAATCCATCTCCTACGCAAGTGCAGCGAAGCAAATTTCCGGCCCTCTTCCGCCGAGCCATGCGGCCAAAGGCACGAAGGAGGGTGCGGAAAAATGGTCTACGGTTACCAAAAAACCGAAGAAGCAGCAGCCAAAAAAGCAGCAGCAGCAGAGAAAACTCCCTCCACGCACAGACGCACTAGTCGTCAAGTGTGGCGAGGGCATGCAGTATGCCGACGTGTTAAAGTTGGTGAAAAACAACCCAACTTTACAGCAACACAAAGATTGCGTCAACGGCATACGGATGACTGGTAGGGGCGAGCTTCTCATCAAAATGATGAAAACGGCCGACCCAGCCACATCCAAATTACAGAAGGCAATGCAGGAGACTCTGTCTGACAAGGCAGAGGTTAAGGAGTTGAAGGAGCTAGTCCAGATAGAGATCAGGGACATAGCAGAGTTCTCGTCGAAGGACGATATTATTCAGGCGGTTTTCGCCAACTATGAGGGCGATATTCTACCAGCGGCCAATCCTTCCCTAAGAAAGGCATACGGGAGCACACTATTAGCCAGGATGAGCATCCCGCCCGCTCTTGGGGAGAAGATCCTAGTCGAAGGAAAAATCCGCATCGACTGGGCGCAATGTAGGGTCCGTAAAACCGTAGAGCCAAAGCGATGCTTTAAATGCCTCGCATTTGGTCACATGGCCTTGCACTGCCGTAGCAAGGTCGACTTGCGTGCTTCAACTGCGGGGGGCTCGATCACGAGTCCAAAAGCTGCAGCAAAGAGGCACGCTGCCTATTTTGCGCAAAAACCCATGGCGCAAGCTGCAAGCACCACACGCTTAGCAGAAGCTGTCCAGCTTACCAGCAGGCTCTCAAAGCAAAGGGGAAATGAAGATTCTCCAATTGAATTTGAACCATTGCAGAGCGGCCCAGGACTTGCTTGCACAAACGGTGCGAGCCTTAAAAATAGACCTGGCCATCTTGAGCGAGCCATACGCAAGTAAGCACGATGGGATTTGGTTTTTAATCTCCCAAGGTGGTGCAGCAATTTGGAGGTGCAGAACGAGACCACTGCAGATCCAATGCCGGCATTCAGGCAGAGGTTTTGTCAGGGCGAAGGTGGGTAGCCTTACCATCTACTCGTGCTACATTGCACCCAGTGTCGACTCCCAGACATTTGGCAGCATTGTCGACGACATTCTGGAGGACGCCACCCCATCATCATTGCCGGCGATTTCAACGCCTGGGCAACGGAGTGGGGCAGTCGCCTCACAAACCATAGAGGCCACATATTGTTGGACGCTGTTGCCACAGGGACTGCCAACACCTACGAGAAGGCGGGAATGGGTTCTGTGATCGACATCACGTTCATAAGCCCAACCTTAACCAGGACGTCAGCATGGCAAGTCTCAGAGATATATACCGGAAGCGACCACCGGGCCATCACCATGGAAATAAGAGACAGGCGATTTAAACGCAAAAACACCAATGCGTCTACTGGGTTCCGAGATTCTACCCTCGACCCGCAAGCCCTGATCTAAATGGCGGAAGATCTCGTGTATGACGAATGTAAGAACGCCAATGAAAACGCTATATGCATTAAAAAAGCAACTTGGTCAGCATGCGCTGCTTCCATGCAAAGGAGACGTGCTGGCGGTAATGGGTATCCCCCGGTGTATTGGTGGACCGATGCCATAGCGGAGGCGCGCAGGAAGTGCCACCAGGCACGAAGGCAATACATGCGCTCTCGAGGTAGGCCGGACTTCGCCTCACTCCAACGCCTCTACAAATCCTTGCGGTCGGCTCTTAAAAAGGAGATCTCCGCGAGCAAGAAGCAATGCTTCGCAAAATTATGCGATGACGCAGACACACGTCCCTGGGGTACAGCGTACAAGCTGGTAATGGGGAAGTTGGCGGCCTTCAGCCAGCCAACCCCAACATTTCCTGAGCAGCTCAGCTACATAGTGGCGCACCTCTTCCCGGCGAGTGTAGCACTGCATCCACAGCAAGAGCCCTCCCCGCTTCAAAGTGAGAATTTTCCCACGTTCACAAATGCTGCGGAAGTCTTGGCTGAAGTTAGGAGAATCAAAGTCGAAAAGGCCCCTGGCCCAGATATGATTCCTAACAAGGCATTAAAGATCATAATGAGGGAGAGATAAGAGATAAGCGTCAAGCTCTTCAATGCCTGTTTCGCACAGAGAACGTTCCCTGAAGCCTGGAAAATGCAGAGACTGGTACTATTACCCAAGGCAGTCAAAATGACAACCTTGCAGACTATAGACCACTCTGCATGCTTGACACTGTGGCAAAGGTATATGAGAGGCTCATCTGCAACCGCATCGAAGTTGCACTGTCCGAGAGTCCGGGCTTATCCCACAATCAATTTGGTTTTAGGAAGAAGCGCTCCACAGTGGACGCGATCGGGCTGGTACATAAACTGGCCTCTGAGGCAATCCAGGGAGCACGTTGGCGAGGTGGTAGCAAAAAATACTGCCTGGTGACTACTCTGGATATTAAGAACGCATTTAACACAGCAAACTGGGTGCGGATACTTTCGGCCCTGAGACGTCTACAGGTCCCCAGCTATCTGGTGGACATAGTCTCAGAGTATCTTAGCAACAGACAGCTTCTATATGATACTGAGGAGGGCCGTCGAAGCTATGCAGTTTCAGCAGGAGTTCCTCAGGGCTCTGTGCTGGGCCCTACCCTCTGAAACTGCATGTACGACGGAATGCTTAACCTACAGCTCCCTGAAGGAGCTACGATCATTGGCTTCGCAGACGATATTGCCGTCGTCGCAGTAGCGAAGCAGTTAAATGAAGCCGAAGCTGTAACAAATGCGTCCGTCGAGCAAGCTTCCCACTGGCTATGTACCAATGGCTTGAAGCTAGCCGAGCACAAGACGGAATCCGTCTTGATTAGCAGCAGGAAGGCGGTAGAAACCGCCCAAATAATAGTGGGTAGGACTACTATACGGTCCAAGCCCTTCATTAGGTACCTTGGCGTAATGCTGGATCACCGGCTTACGTTCAAATTCCATTTAGAAGTGACGGGCAACAAAGCGGCCAAAGTTGCCACGTCCCTAGCTAGGATGTTAGGGAATGTAAACGGGCCTAAACAGCAGATTAGGCGCCTTCTTGCCAGTGTGGTAAAATCCACTATTATGTATGCGGCACCGATCTGGGCTCCGGCCATGATCTCGCCAACTTATAGCCGCTCGTGCAGGGCGGCATACAGACGCGCCGCACTCCGAGTCATTTGTGGCTTTCGGACCGTTTCCGAGGATAGTGCGCTGTTCCTATCCGGCGTCATGCTCGCAACTCAGGCCCAGGAACGGACCGGCGGAGATGCATCGATGGAGGTGACCAGCGCCCGCGTGGTCTCAGTGTGGCAAAGTCGATGGAGTAGCAGCTCGAAAGGTAGGTGGACATATAAACTTCTGCCCGATGTGGAGCGTTGGACAGAAAGAAAGCACGGACAAGTTGACTTCTACATGACGCAACTATTGACAGGACATGGGTGCTTCAAATCCGATCTCCATAGGTTTGGGCACGAGACAGACCCCTTTTTGCACACACTGTGCGGGGGCAATTGAAGACGCAGAACATGTATTCTTTGTCTGTCCGAGATTCGAAGCTTTAAGGCATGAGCTCAGCTTAGCGATTGGGAAGCCGATCACGGTCTCTGACCTGATGGATACGCTACTGGGCTCACAAAACAATTGGGATGCCGTAAGAAAAATGACAGTCTTTGTCATGAAATCCATGCGTCGCGCTGAACGTCAGCGCAATCGACTTCAAACCTAGTTTAATTACTAGTTGCGGCTTTCAGGCCATCTCCCCCCTCATGAAGTAATACCCAAGGTTAACCCCCTGAGGTTGTGCCGTGAGAGGAAAACGGAGAGTAGGTTCAGGGTTTTAGTGGGTGAAAGACCCACACTTCGGCTCTTCAAGCTTTCCACCCTATACAAAAAAAAAAAAAAGGCGCACACCCAAGCCGCCCCACGGGCGCCACCCAGGTGCACCTACCGGCCGCCCCACGGGCGCAAAGACAAGCCGCCACCCAAACGCACACCCAGGCCGCTCCACGAGCGCAGACGCAAACCGCCCCACGGGCGCAGACACAAGCCGCCCCACGGGCGCAAAGACAAGCCGCCACCCAGGCGCACACCCAAGCCGCCCCACAGGCGCCAGCACAAGCCGCCACCCAGGCGCACTCACCGGCCGCCGCAACGCAGGCGCACACCCAGGCCGCCACACAGACGCACACCCAGGCTGCTCCACGAGCGCAGACGCCCCACGGGCGCAAAGACAAGCCGCCACCCAGACGCACACCCAGGCCGCTCCACGAGCGCAAACACAAGCCGCCCCACGTGTGCAAACACAAGCCGCCCCACGGGCGCACACATCCGCCGCCACGCCGGCGCACACATCCGGCATCCAGGTGCACTCACCGCCACGCCCTGACGCGCAACACAGTGCCAGGTTCACCAACGCGTGCACGGCCCCAAGCTGGGCCGGAGCATTGCCTACGCCTGATCCAGCAGGGGTTCAGCGAAACCCATTTCGCAAAGGGGCCAAGAGAGCCCGCTTCAGCGACCTGGAACCACTGCCTCCATCCTGCGGTATCCCTGACGCTGAGTACGACGCCGAGGAGGAACCAAGATCCAGAGGAGCCTTGGATAGGGAAGTTTCTCGAACGAGAGCTGTTCCGCTTCAACAACATCGCCAACGTCTCCCACATCGCCAACGTCTCCCACATCGCCGAGCACAATATCGTGATGCGCCACGACCGCCCTATCAAGCAACGATATCACCCACGGAATCCCGCGATGAGGGCCGTCATCGACCAGCAGATCGACGAGCTTATCCGCGACGTACGCATAGAGCCTTCCAAGAGCCCCCATAGCGCGCCGATAGTCATCGCGGCAAAGAAGAATGGAGAGGCCAGGATGTGCATCGACTACAGACAGTTGAATGACAATTCGATCCCCGACGCTTACCCGCTGCCGCGGATCCACCACATTTTGGAGCGGCTGCGAAACGCCCGCTATATATCGACGTTGGACCTACAGAATGGGTACTGGCAGATCCCAGTCGCCCCAGCCAGCCGCGAATGCACGGCATTCACCGTCCCGTGCCGCGGACTATTTCACTGGAAGGTGATGCCTTTCGGGCTTCACTCGGCTCCGGCCACATTTCAACGGGCGCTGGACACCGTTATCGGCTCAGACATGGAGCCACACGCTTTCGCCTACTTGGACGACATCATCGTCGTCGGGGCCACACTCTCCGAGCACGTACGGAACTTACGCGAGGTATTCCGACGGCTCCGAGAGGCCAATCTCCGGCTCAACCGAGACAATTGCCAGTTCTTCCAGCGGAGTATAAAATATCTTGGCCATGTAATCAGCGAGGCCGGGATACAGACCGACCCCGACAAGGTTGCAGCCATCCGGGAACTGACCCCACCCACGAACCTGAAGGAGCTTCGCCGATGCCTCGGTATAGCGTCTTGGTACAGACGCTTTGTGCCGAACTTCGCGGACGTGGTCGAGCCAATGACCTCACTGCTCAAGAAGGATCAAAGCTGGAGATGGGCATAGAAACAGGAACAGGCGTTCCAAAAGTTGAGGGACCTGCTCACTGAGGCACCGATTCTGGCGTGCCCGGATTTCGAGGAGAAATTCGTACTTCAAACCGACGCAAGCGAATACGGCGTGGGAGCCGTACTCACCCAGACCATCGACCAGCAGGAGCGTGTAATCGCCTACGCCAGCCGCCGGCTAAATACCGCCGAGCGCAACTACTCTGTCACAGAAAAGGAATGCCTCGCGATAGTATGAGCCGTAAGATGCGCTGCTATCTCGAAGGATATCGCTTTGCGGTGATCACCGACCACCACTCGCTAAAGTGGTAGAACTCCATCGACAACCCCACGGGCCGGATCGCTCGGTGGACATTGGAGTTACAGCAGTTTCAGTACGACGTGACATACCGACGCGGAACCCAGAACCTGGTCGCGGACGCACTGTCACGCCACCCTCTGGCCACCATGCAGCAGGCACAAGTTTAGGACAACGGTTGTAAGTGGATTGCAAAAATAATACAAAGGATCCGGCAGGAGCCGGCCAAGTATCCGGACTTTCGAGAGGAGAACGGACAACTCCACAGACGCATCGGACTGCGCCCGGAAGATGAGGAATATACCCCCTGGAAGCTATGCGTGGGCACCCACGACCGCGCAAGGGTGCTGACGGAATGCCACGATCACCCCACCGCAGGCCACCTGGGCGTGCGGAAAACAAGCACACGAGTCGCCCAGAAATACTACTGGCCCGGATTATTCCGAGAAGTAGCCAAATACGTACGACGATGCACAAGCTGCCAGAAGTTTAAGGTAAGCCAAGAAAAACCGGCCGGGAAAGTGTTCACCCGCCAGGTCGACGAACCTTTCCACATACTATGTGCGGACTTCGTTGGACCCCTCCCGCGTTCCAAGCAAGGGAACACAGTCCTACTGGTGTTCCTCGACTCATTCAGTAAGTGGGTGGAACTCGTCCCACTGCGACGGGCCACCCTACCATATCTCGAACGAGCGTTTCGAGAACGGATTCTGAGTCGCTTCGGAGTCCCGAAGACTCTGGTTTGCGACAACGGGACCCAGTTCACCAGCCGGGATTTCCGGACATTTTGCAAATCCCTAGGAATGGAACTGCAACATACCGCGCCTTACGCGCCCCGCCAAAACCCTACGGAGAAGGCGAACAGGACCGTGAAAACCATGATCGCGCAATACCTGGGCGACGCGCCGCAGAACACCTGGGACCAACTCCTGCCGGAAATCTCGCTGGCCGTCAACAGTAGCGTGTCGGACACAACAGGATTCAGCCCCGCCTTTCTGGTACAAGGCCGGTAACCACGCCTACCCAACGCACTTTACGATGAAGTCACCCCAGGACGAGGAACCGCCCTAATTCCCCCTGCGGAGAGGAGCGAGCAGCTGCACACCATATTTAAAGTTGCCCGCGACAACGCCGAGCGTGCCACGGCCGAGCAAGGCCGGCACTACAATTTGCGACGACGAGAATGGAAGCCACCATTGGGCTCCCTCGTTCTCGCCCGCCATCATGTGCTATCAAACGCCGCCGAGGGCTTCGCGGCCAAACTGGCTACAAAATATGAAGGCCCGTTCCGAGTGATCAAGTTCCTTTCGCCGAACATCGTCCGGCTGCAAGACATCGGGAGTCGCCGCCGCCGTACGGCCAGCATAAACAACCTGAAAGCATATCATCAAAGCAACGAAGACGACGACGAACACCAAGACGAGGACAGCCTCAGCGTCACCCCAGTCCACGACGACCATAACGCTCGTGACCAACCAGGTCGCCTCCACCCTGACACTGACCCTGATCCTAAGGAAATATAGGAGGACAGGAGCATAGGATGGGCGCCACCCTCAAGCAGATGTCATAAAAAAAAGGGGGTGGGCACTACTAATACACTTGTTTACTCTTCTTAGATCTCGCCCATTCGTTCATGGAGTTGCCAGATTGACAGAAAAATCAACTTCGATACAAGCGGGACGTCGTGCTATCCGAATCGATAAGTACAGCGCGAAACCAAGTTTTCAAACGACACAATTAAAAACAAAAGTAAGACGCCAAAATGCCACGAGAGCAGCACCAACGATCACGACACCGCCATTCGCACCACTCAGGAGACGAGCGACGCCACCACCACCGGCACCGGCGCGACAGGCACGCCACACGGAACCCAGGTGAGAACCCGGACACCGCGGCTCCAGCCGCCACGATGCCCGCCAGCCCCAAGCGCGCCTCGCGACCACCAACGCCGACGGGTCCGGTCGCTATCAACCCTGAGCGCTCACCACGGCCGCCATCGGCGGCGCCCACCGCCACTGGGTCGATACCACCGTCGGCCACAGCCGACAGCGGGGGCCAGCCGTCGCCCGCCATCAGTTCGACCTGGTGCGACGGGCTGACTCTGGAGGACGTGGTAGCCTCCTTATTCGAGGCAGATGGGGGGAGACGCCCGCTCGGGAGATGAATACGCTCCACCACAACAGCCAGCCACCGCCACGCCGATCACCGTGGGCCCACTGGGCGCCACGTACGAGGAGGTCTCCGATGCTGAGGTAGTGACCCTCAGCTCGGACGACGAGGAGCCACGGGTTTCGGCGGCGGCTACGATCATCCTCTCCGACGGGGATTCTAGCGGAGCGGAAACGCTGCCCCGGACGCCACCGCCCTCGTACGAGGAGCTGTTCGGGCCGCGTCCGTACCCGGAGCCCGACTTTTCAGCCTCAGCCGGGGTCAGCACCGCCGCCACCATGGCGGTGCAGGCCACCGACACCGCTGCCACGGGGCAACATCGCTGACAACACCGACGCAGTAACAGCCCGGGCGGGAGCCAGCACCCCCACGGGGAACGGCACGCTACAGCTGCTCCTGGGGAAGCTGACCGCGTCCCCCGACGAACCCACGACATCCGCCGCTTCCCAGCAGCGGGAGGCCGTGCGGACCATCCTGGCGGCGATCCCCGCGGCAGGAGCCGTCCCTCAGCCGGACGCCGTCACCCAGCCGGACGCCACCACTCAACCGGACGCCGACACCCAGCCGGGCGCCGCCACCCAGCCGGGCGCCGCCACCCAGCCGGACGCCGTCACCGCGGCACGCGCACCAACGCCGCCGGATGGCACCGCGGTCATCGCGGCAGTGGCCGCCAGCAGCAGCAGTGCCACCGGCCACACCAGCAACACCCATCGCCAACATTGCCAACATCATCGCCAGCAACACGCTACGGCAACATTACCGACATCATCGCCAGCAACACGCTTCGGCAACACTGCCGACATCATCGCCAGCAACACGCATCGGCAACATTGCCGACACAACGCCAGCAACATCATCACCGGCAACATCGCCAGCAACACCACCGGGAATATCACCGGGATCATCACCGGCAACATTGCCAACAACACCACCGGCAACATTGCCGACATCATCTCTCCAAACTTTACGCTCTCGGCAGCCGACAACCGGCAGAGCCGACGGCCGAACCAGGAGAGCCACGCACGAGAGGAGAGGAGCACGATCGCGTAGAGAGACCCGGGTGCAGGGAAGCTGCAGAGGAAGCAGGACGACGACAACGGCACGGAGGCAGCGTAAGGGCCGCTGCCGCGGTCGGCAGCAGCAGCAAGAGCTTCGAACAGCATCCGCTGCTCGCCGATCGGGGAGTGGGTTTCGAGATCCCGAACAAGCAAGACGTGCAGTGATCCAGGAAAAATTTATACAAACACGGAGGACACATGGACATGGAGTCCCGCCAGTAAACGGGTGAGCCGGCCGCGGGCCATCCCTACGGGGTGGCCAGGATGTGCGCGTAGGGTAGTAGGGACAGCTAGGTTTGACTAAAATATTGTAATAAACAATAAAAAAACATAAATTACAATCGGCTTGAAGTTATTTTCAGTAAGGACGGTCTCCGGGTGACGGAGCCGCCCCTTTCTCCACATATCCTTCCCTCCCTCGTATTTAGGAGCACCGGCAACCGGATGACGGGGCCGGCTAACCGATACCCGGGTGACGGGATCGGCCGCTCATATCCTCCCCTCCCTCGTATTTAGGAGCACCGGCACCCGGATGACGGGGCCGGCCAACCGATTCTCGGGTGACGGGATCGGCCGCTCCTACCCCTTCCCTCGTAGTTCGAGCACCGGCAACCGGCTAACCGATTCCCGGGTGACGGGATCGGCCGCTCACTACCTCGCCTTTCCCGTAGATCGAGCACCAGCAACCGGCTGACGGGGCTGGCTAACCGACTCCCGGGTGACGGGATCGGCCGCTCACTACCTCCCTCTCCTCGTAGCTTGGAGCACCAGCAACCGGCTGACGGGGCTGGCTAACCGATTTCCGGGTGACGGGATCGGCCGCTCATAATCCCCCACTCCTAGCTGGGCTTCGGCACCCGGTTGACGGGGCCGGACAGCCGACTCCCGGTTGACGGGGTCGGTCGCCCTTAGCCTGTCCAGGTCCGCTGGTCGCCCGGTTGACGGGCCGACGGCGTGGTCACGGCACGCAGACAACCCCGATTTCCCCCCTCGAATCACACACCTAACTAGGAAACCCGCCTCCTTTTCCTGCCTGTCTCCGTAAATAATAAATATTTCTGTAGGGGACCCTGGATAGACTGGGCCGTGATTAGCATCCTTACAATATAAAAATAATTAGAGATGATCAGATGAGAATGAAAATACAAAAATATTATAGCTAAAAGAAAATGTTGAATACACTGAAAAAAAAATGTTTGAAAAATTTTAATATAGGTTTTGAAAAAAAAAATATTTTTTTTTAAATATTAAATAAACAACGCCGATTGACAATACAGATTAAATTTATTTTCGAATATTGCCTACCAGGTTTATTGCCACGATTAGCCACGTTTAGAATAGGATTTTAAATTTTTGTTTACTTTTTAAAAATTAATTATGCCATCATTACTTTAATATTTTTAATACCTTTTTAATATTAATTCCTTTTAATATATTCCTTTATATTTAGTTTTAATTCATTTTAATAATTACTATTTTTCTACACACTATTTTTGAATATTTGATATCAATCTTTGGTTATAATTTTCTATCGCTCAAAACAAAAATGTATCTTTTTATTATTAACTTTTATAACGTTTAAAAAAAATAATAATATAATGAATAACTAAACCCATAACAGAACCATGCTGTTGTTTCTCCGGTCCTAGGGTATAAAGGGATCCTCAGAGCCATGCTCGAGCGGAGAGGGTCATAGGTTGGGTAGGGCATAAAGCGAACACCACTTCATCTGTGTATCGCAACCTTTTCATTTCTCACCTCTTTCCCTTTCTTCTAGTTTCTCTGAAATTGTCCTTCTGTTCTTCCGGTTATCGTTTAGCTCTCTGGAAATTTTCACAGTTTTCCTGTTTGAATTTTTTTTTTTGTCGCAGCACGCTAAATTCTAATTCTTATTAATAATAATGAGTAGTTAGTGTTGGATTCTATACGGAGCAAGACCACCACCCCCAAAGCCGACGAGCTAGAGCCGGAAAATTAAAGCGTGCCCCGCAAGTATAGAATCCAGGATTGATCGCTACTACCGGTACACGTTACAGATAATTATTTATTATTAATTAAGAAAAGTGGCGCCCAACGTGTGTGGCCTTAGTGAATAAATTCAAGTTCATTAAGACTCGCGAAGGACATAATTTCATTTCTTCGTTACTTTAAAATTTCACCTTTCTAAATTTTCGATTGTGTTCGAATTCCTGGAATTCATGCCGTAAGAATATCAGTATTCAAAGCTGACCGGAATAGACCATAAAGCGGAAATTTTCTACCTACCTACGCAGGAAAACAGATTTAAAAATCAAAACTTCGGTTGATTTTCTGTCCGCGACTGCAAAAAAACCAATCACTGAGCTACTCAAAGTGTTCTATAAAGGAAGTTATCGATGAACAAAGAGGAAAATACTGGCATAACTTGCGAGATGCGCCGTATCCTATCTTCGTAAGTTCTGAATCTAAATTCTTACTACTGGAAGGAAAATTTGTTTACACTGGAATACGAGTGTAAGAGTACACCGTCCAAAACTTAGGTAGAAAGAAAGGATTATCTTTTGAATAAGTTTAAGTCAATTTGAACGAATTTTCTTCCAAACTCTATACACCTTTTAAGAAATTTAAGAAAAGAGAATGTACATATCCTTGGACATGAGAACAACAAGCTAAGGATTCAGTTTATAAATTTGATTGAGTTATATTGATCTTTGTTATATTGACATTTTTTCGTGTGCCACATTTTTGAGAATTAATTGAGTATGATGGGGTTAGATCGGTCGCCGAATAGGGGAGTCGGAAGTGCCTCAAATTCTTTGTGTTCTCTTTCTCGGAAAGTGTGAATCGAGTGATGGTCACTCCAAGCCCAGCTCAGCCCCAGCTCCAAGATCAGGTGCCAAGAGTTTTTGATAGAGTCGAAACTCCACGCTCTCCTGCTTCCCAACGCATGGTTGCATCTGAATTACTAACGCGGCCAGATAAAGTGGTTCATACTCTCAATGGCTGGAAAATTAAATTTTCTGGAGAAAGTATGTCTGTTGGCAATTTTATTTATAGGGTCGAAGCCCTCACAAGGCAAATGCTGGACGAAGGGAAAGCCAACGAGTTTTATTGGCGGTACCATAAGGCGTACGGTGAAATCTCTTGGGAGGATTTTTGTGCAGCCTTACGACTTCAATTTAGACACAGTAGAGATGATAATGACATAGAGGAAATTATTAGAATGACAAAACAGAAACCAAACGAATCCTTCGATAGCTTCTACGACACCATATCAGGACTAATTGATCAGTTAGAACAGCCTTGGGTGTCAAGTAAACTTGTCCGAGTACTTAAAAGTAATCTTCGTCCTGAAATTCGGCATGAAATCCTGAATCTGGAAATAAAAACGGTGTCCGAAATAAGGGAGATTTGTAGGCGTCGCGAAGCATTTCTCGCTGATGTCAAGAGATGTAGTGGGTACACTAAGGTTGTTCCTTTTAGGCGTGAAGTGGCTGAATTTGGAGATGAAATGGTAGATCTCCAAGAATCAGAACCTGAGGGTGAGGCAGAAATCGAAGCCTTTTCCTTAAAGTGCTGGAACTGCCAAAGCGAAGGACATAGGTATCAGGATTGTCTCTCAGAAAGACGTGTTTTTGTTACGGATGCGGTGCGCCTAACACGTACAAGCCAAGTTGCAGTAAATGTTCAAAAAACTTCAAGCAAGGCATATCGAAGTCGCTATACAAACAGAAGTCTTCATATGCCAGTCGAAATTACAATGACCGACCAATAGAGGACACTCTTCAAAGTGTATCTCTCTCTTCCCCAGACGAACAAATAGTCCCAGATAGCTCTCTGCTTCACAGCAAAATTTCAAAGTTATGGGACGTCGCAATCCATGAAGTACAAAAGATAGCTAACGTAGCTAAACGGAATTCACGAAGGTTAAAAGCGTTTTGGAAAAATGTGAAAAGCTGCAAAGATGCATTAATTCCATACCTGCAGGATCTAGAGATCCACGACCGTTTCTACCGGTTCGATTGCTCGATCGCGTTGTATACGGTTTGTTAGATTCGGGAGCTTCGATTAGTTGCCTAGGAGGAGAATTAGCTAAGGAAGTGATAAAGAATAAGGAATACCGAGCCATAAAAGGCAGCGCTGCGACAGCAGACGGGAAATCCCAAAATATAGTAGGAGTTCTAAACATTGACGTAGAATACGGCAATGATAAGAAGCCTTTAAAACTTTATGTCGTACCTTCACTTAAACAAGATTTATATCTTGGCATAGACTTTTGGAAGTTATACGATCTTCTTCCAACACATTTAAAAATATCGGAGATAGAATCGGCTAAGGTAGTCCGCCCAGACGAGGTGGATCAACACGATTTGTCGGAAGTCGAAAAAACTAAATTGGCAAATACCATAAATTGTTTTCCTTCGTTTACTCAGGAAGGATTAGGCAGGACAAATTTGATAACTCACACTATTGATGTAGGAATGGCGAAGCCCATCAAACAGCGGCATTTCCCTGAATCTCCCGCAGTTGAAAAGGCAATGTATACTGAAATTGACAGAATGTTGCAATTGGGAGTGATAGAGGAATCAGAGAGTGCATGGTCCTCCCCAATCGTAATGGTTACTAAACTAGGGAAAGTTAGAATATGTTTAGATTGGCGGAAAGTCAATAGTTTCACGGAAAAGGACGCGTATCCTCTTCCCCAAATAAATGGAATTTTGAGCCGATTACCAAAAGCAGAATTTATAACTAGCTTAGACTTAAAGGATGCTTATTGGCAAGTGCCTTTAGATGTTCAGTCGCGCGATAAGACTGCGTTCACGGTCCCAGGTAGACCGTTATACCAATTTAAGGTAATGCCGTTTGGTTTATGCAATGCTACGAGCACCATGTCTCGTTTAATGGACAAGGTAGTGCGAACTCACATGAGGAATGAAGTTTTTATATATTTAGATGATCTTCTAATAGTATCTGCAAGTTTTGAAGATCACCTCGAAGTTCTCAGGGAGTAAGCATTGCACATTAGCCGTGCAGGTTGACAATCAACATTGGCAAAAGTCACTTCTGCATGCGGAAAGTGCGTTTTCTAGGTCATATAATAGGTGACGGCGGAATCCGTACAGACCCAGAAAAGGTGTCTGCGATTACCAACTTTCCTTTACCAAAAAGCTTAAAGAATTTGAGAAGCTTTATGGGGATGTGTGGATGGTATCGGAAATTCGTGCCAAATTTTGCGTCTCTCTCTGCTCCTTTGACGGACTTGATGACGACAAAACGAAAGTTAATCTTGACCGAAGAGGCTATAAGAGCGTTTGAGAGGCTTAAGCAGTGTCTTAGTGAAGCTCCTGTTTTATGTAGTCCAGACTTCGCGAAGCCGTTCGCTATACACTGTGATGCCAGCAAAACAGGCGTAGGAGCTGTATTAGTCCAGGTTTCAGACGAAGGCGACGAGAGACCGATTGCTTTTATTTCTAAGAAATTGAGTAAAGCTCAGAAAAACTACACAGTCACTGAACAAGAATGTTTAGCTGCTATCGTCGCTTTAAAGAATTTTAGAGCGTATGTGGAGGGTTTGAAATTCAAGATAATTACAGATCATGCTTCTTTAAAGTGGTTGATGTCGAACCACGATTTAAGTTCCCGATTATCTCGGTGGTCGTTAGCGTTACAAAGATACGTTTTCGAGATCGAGCATCGCAAGGGTTCACTACACGTTGTCCCCGACGTTATGTCTCGTGTGAACGAAGAGGCAGTTACTGCCATAGATTTGACGGAAGGACTTATTATTAATCTGAACTCCGAATCATTTAAAACGGAGGAGTATAAGAAGTTGATAAATTTCCCGGATCTTAAAGTGGAAGACGGTTATTTGTATCGTAAAGCGGAACACTTAACCGGGGAACAGATGCATGATGAATACGCACGGAAGCTTTGGTTACCAAAGGAATTAGTGCCCAAAGTTCTTTCTCTAGCTCATGATAGCTCCTTGGCCTCACATGGAGGCGTACACAAAACTATCGAGAGGATTAGGCGATACTATTTCTGGCCTGGTCTCGTTTCAGACGTAAGAGCCTATATAAGCGCTTGTGAGGTTTGCAAATGCACGAAAGCACCGAATTGTGTTCTCAGACCTCCTTTGGGAAGAGCACCGGAGACTCAGCGGTTCTTTCAAAGTCTTTTCGTTGATTTTCTCGGGCCTTATCCCAGATCGCGAAGTGGAATCGTCGGCATTTTTATCGTCCTCGACCATTTCTCAAAGTTTGTTTTCCTTAAACCTGTGAGGAAAATTGATTCAAGCGCAATTGTGAAGTATCTAGATAGTGAACTGTTTATAACTTTTGGAGTCCCTGAAACAATGGTGTCAGATAATGGGTCCCAATTTCGTTCGAAAACATTTCGAGGATTAATGCAGGAATATAGCATTAATCATATTCTGACTGTTGTTTATTCACCTCAGGCTAACGCCTCGGAGCGAGTAAATAGATCGGTCATATCCCTCATTAGAACGTATATACGCCCGGATCAGAAGGATTGGGATGAAGTTCTGAACAGGATATCCTGCGCGCTGAGGTCTTCCATACACTCCAGCCTTGGAACAAGTCCGTACTACATGGCTTTTGGACAGCATATGGTTACCTCTGGTTCGACCTATTCTCTGCTCCGACGTTTAAATCTTTTGAACGATCGTTCGCTACGATTTGACAGGCAGGATTCTTTCGAAACAAGAGGAGAACAAGAAACGCTATGATCTCCGTACTCGTAATGTCACGTATACTGAAGGTCAAGAGGTATATCGACGTAACTTTAAGCAAAGCTGCTTTCAAACGGGATTGTTCGGTCAAACTTTGTTATTCCCTTAGTATTTTCTTGTATACATATCAGAGACTGTTAACTTTCTGTAATTTATTATGTTACGATAGTCATGTTATGCTAGCTGCCCTTTGCGCAGCCGAATAATCGATCAGTACGAATGAAACAGCGAAACGAAGAACACTCTCTTTAATCGGTACAGACTTTTCACGCCCCATTTTTCACACCGCCCAGATCCTAGTTTCATGTCACCACAAAAACGCTTGTGGATGCAACATTTTGGCGCCCAACGTGGGGCAGTGTGTTAAATAAACATTTAAATAAACTAATAAACTTACAAATTACACGTACCAAAAGTCTTATCGTTCTCGCGCGTTCCGTACGCACACAGCTGCACACCTACGCATACGATCACAAGTGCGAGCAGTCAAGTGTCGCTAACAAACGGGACAATTCTTCGATTTCGCTTTGCGTTTGAAATTCGGCTCATCACTTAAACCGAAATTGAAAAGGGATCATTGCTTGCAGTTCTTTCGTTTTCGCTAATTTCTTCAACTGTGTAGCCGCTTGTCGCTCAACAAATCTGTCGCTTTCGGAATCTAACGGCAAGTCGTCGCGCTACACCGGTTCAGAACTTTGATACGCTTCAACTTTAACCTTACTGCAACATAATGGTTCCTAGTGTAAGCCAACTTGACGAGGCCAAACGTCAGAGAGCCAATGTCAAACGAAACATTTCGCGAATTAAATCAGTGGTTGACGAACATGTTGAAGAGGAGTCTTTCAACCGCTCTGCCGCTGAACTCCAATGCCGTCTGGGAATTTTGGAATCCTACTTTAAACAGGCGCTAGTGAGGCAAACTAAAATTGAAACTCTGGATTCAGCGGACAACGGGCGTGTTGACATTGAGGAATCATACATAGCGACCAAATTGGCTATCAAACAACTACTCGGTGAAAATCTAAGCAGCACAATGCTCGAATCCAATCCACCGGCACTGCCGCAGTCAAAGCTCCCAAGGCTGCCGCTGCCAACTTTTGATTGTACTCACACGGAGTATAACAACTTCATGACTTCGTTTATGCAGCTTACTGGACGTGAGAATTGGTCATCAATTGAGAAATTCAACCATCTTCTCAACTGTTTGAAAGGCCCAGCACTGGAAGCAGTAAAGGCGTTTCCAGTGACCAGCGAAAACTTTCCCAAGGCTTTGGATAAGTTGAAGGCTCGATACGACAAGCCAGCGCTAATATTTATGGAAACAATAACCACAATCTTTAAATTGCAGCCTGTTAACTCTTCGAATGCACAACAATTGAGAAGCTTGATCGATAATTCATCCGCCCTATTCAGCTCTCTGTCGTCGCTGGGCTCAGATGCACAAATTTCTGAGGCAATGCTGATCTACCTGGTCATGGACAAGTGCGATCAACAAACTCGGAATAAATGGAATGAATCCCTGGACTACTCTTCGTTGCCATCCTGGACCCAGTGCGCTAGTGTGCTCGAACGCCACTGCCAATTTCTAGTATCCAGTGGATCTTCCTCAACTCAACTTCGAAGGCCTGTCCAGGCTAAACCAATATCGGGTGCAATCAACAACGCTCACAACGTATCATTTGCACTCACCAAGACCACATGCGTCTTTTGCTCCAGCGCTGGACACAGACTCATGGGATGCGACCAGTTTCGGAATTTGGATTCACTGCAACGCCTAGAAGTGGTGAAACAACATGCCCTTTGCGTCAATTGTCTGGGCAAGGGACATAAGGTGTCAAATTGCCCGTCGAAAAATCGCTGTCGAAGTTGCAATCAGCCGCATCACACGCTATTGCTATCTCCGAAGTCGTTATCATTACCTTCGACAAGCTCGTCCCACCCCAGCGGAACTGCAGCTTACTCTCAACCACAATTGAACGCAGCACCAAACTACGTGAATGTGCAGCCGTATCCTATCGGAGCTGCAACCCATGCGCACGCTCAATCAGATGCAAGAGGAGGATCACAAGTCATCCTAGCCACAGCAATGGTGCAAGTTCAGGACTCAGTTGGCTCCTTCAGACTCGGGAGAGCGCTTCTCGACTCCTGCTCTCAGGTCAACTTTATAACCGAGGCTTTTGCTCAAAAACTCAGGTTGCCGAGGGACAAGCATAGTGTTCAAATTCGCAGTATCGGCGACTCGAACACGCACATCAAACACCGTACATCAACAACAATCAAATCTCGTCTTTCGCCTTTCGAATTGCCTCTCGATCTCTGCATAACGCCTAACATTGCATATCAACCGGATACCCAAATTGACATCTCGAACTGGAACCTTCCACCCAACACGCCGTTAGCGGACGAACAATTTCATCTTTCCCGAAACGTCGACATGCTGCTAGGTGCAGAGGCATTCTACGATATTCTAGCAGTGGGCCAAGTCAAGCTAGGCTCCAATTTGCCGACTCTCCAAAAGACACTATTCGGTTGGGTAGTAGCGGGAAGCCATCGCCCAAAACAATCAAAGGAGTCCTACGCATATCTGGCTCAAAGCTCTGCACCCATTGATGCAAATCTTAAGCGTCTGTGGGAGGTCGAAACAATCAGCACCTCGGCTGAACGACTTAAGCCAGAACATCAGTTATGTGAGACACACTTCAAGCAGTCAACTCGCTTAGAAGCAAACGGAAGGATCGTCGTTAAGTTACCATTGAAGGATGCCCTACTCAGCTTGGCAATTCGGTTGACATTGCTCGTCGAAGATTTCTCAACGTCGAACGGCGACTTGTACGTTCACCGGAAGTCTACGCTCAATATAGGACGTTCATGAACGAATATGAACAAATGGGTCACATGGAGCTAGTGGCAAATCCCAATTTATCGGCCCCTCACTACTACATTCCTCACCACTGTGTGATAAAGCCAGCCAGTGAATCTACAAAGCTTCGAGTTGTATTCGATGCGTCCTGCAAAACGTCAAGTCAAGTCTCCTTGAATGACATCTTACTTTGCGGTCCCACGATTCAAGATGATCTCTTCATGCTACTGCTACGTTTTAGACTTTCAAGATATGCCCTGACAGCCGACATAGCGAAGATGTACAGGCAAGTAAATGTTGATTTTAGTGACCGCAAATTTCAGTACGTTCTCTGGCGAGATTTTTCAGGCGATCAACTACGCACATATCAGCTTAATACGATCACTTACGGAACGGCTTCCGCACCATATCTCGCTGTACGTAGCCTACACCATTTAGCGGATCTTCATGGCGCTGAATTTCCCATTGGTGCTGACGTTTTAAGGACTTCATTCTATGTCGACGATTTAATAATTGGTGCAGACGAAATATCGACTCTGTCAGTCATAAAGGATCAAGTTACCAAATTACTAGAACGCGGTCAGTTTCCGCTTACCAAATGGCACTCAAATCACATGGAGTTCGTCGAGAGTCGCAACAACAAGGATCTTAATCCATGCACAAACGCTATGACTAGTGCACTTGGAGTCCAGTGGGATCAGATGTCCGATGTCCTACGATTTGCATTTACGCCCAAAACCTTGCCTTGTCTGCACTATACGACCCACTTGGATTGCTGTCACCGCTAATTATCGTCGCCAAGATTATTCTTCAGGAACTCTGGCTAGCAGGATTGAGTTGGGATGAATCGGTACCGCAACACTTGCAAATCGCTTGGAGCAAGTGCTTGGAATCCTTTAGAACCTGTTCAAACCTTTCGGTGCCACGCTATTGTCTACAAGCTCAATACCTATCAGTTCAGATTCACGGATTCTGTGACGCGTCAATCCGAGCATATGGTTCGCCATTTATCTACGCACCGTTGGCATCGACGGAACCATCGGTGTTCAACTGTTTACTTCTAAGTCCAGAGTGGCCCCGGTAAAAAGGAAGTCTCTTCCAAAATTTGAATTGTGCGGAGCGCACTTGCTGGCGCAGTTATATACTAAGGTCCTCCCGATGCTACAGGACAAGCCGTATACCTCATACTTTTGGTCGGATTCCCAGATCGTACTGCATTGGCTACAGGAGCATTCTGTTACACTATCGACTTTCGTAGGGAATCGAGTATCCGAAATACAAGATTCAACATCGACTGGAGAATGGAGATATGTACCCACATCGCTCAACCCAGCTGATATTGTGTCCAGAGGAGCTACAACACACGAACTCCAAGCTTCAATATGGTTTTCTGGACCGCCCTTTCTATCGCAACATATGTCAGACTGGCCTCAGCCTCCCAAGCTGAAGAATCTTGACCAGGAAGTAGTTAATTCAGAGAAGCGAAAAAGCACATTCATAGCCGTTGTGAGGTCAAACCATTTACTTGAAAGGATGGAATCAATCAGCTCGTATACTCGGTGTCTACGCGTAATCGCATGGATGTTCCGCTTCTATCGTCTCACAAGCAAAACGAATAACACCAAAGCGGCTGGATTGACATCGGAGGAACTACAACATGCATCCAACTGTATCATATGGAATCTCCAACAGCAATCGTTTTCAATAGAATTTCCGCTGCTACAAAAATCTCGACCACTGCAAGGACAGCTGAAATTTCTCAACCCTTTTATTCAATCTTCCTCAGGTTTCCAGCTCATCAGAGTCGGCGGCAGGCTCGAAAACGCCAACTTCTCATAAAGTGAGAAGCACCCGATTCTTTTGCCTAAGAAATCGCATATCTCTTGGATATATGTTCGACATCTTCATCTACGAAACTTTCACGCTGGACCGAAAGCTTTGGTGGCACTCAGTCGTTTGGAATTCTGGATAGTCAATGTCAGAGACTTAGCCCGGCGAGTCGTTCGATCCTGCGTATCTTGTGTTCGCTACAAACCGAAACTACAAGAGCAACTGATCACTGCCTGTGGAGCGCCTTTCGCCACAACAACCCTTTTCGAAGTGCGGCGTTGACTTTTGTGGTCCAATCAACACTTATCTTCGCATCCGTGGAAAGGGTCCTGTGAAGTCTTACTTGGCAATCTTCGTCGGTATGGCATCAAAGGCTGTACACATAGAAGTCGTTTCAGAATTATCGACTAAGGCGTTTCTCGCTGCACTCAAACGAATGATTGCTCGACGCACATCGCCCACGGACATTTATTGTGACAATGCCACAAATTTTGCAGGCGCTTCTAACCATCTTCAAGAACTCAAGAAATTCATCTTTGACCGCAACACGCAAGATGCAATTGAATCCTTTTGTTCTTCTGATTTTATTAATTTTCACTTTATCCCCCCTAGAGCCCCACATTTCGGCGGACTTTGGGAAGCGGCAGTAAAAAGTGCAAAAGGACTGCTGAACAGAACTCTTATGAATACGCGGCTCACCTTTGAAGAGCTCACCACCGTGGCAGCTGAAGTCGAGGCCATACTCAACTCACGCCCGTTAACCCCATTATCGCCTGATTCGAGTGATTTTGGAGCGATCACTCCGGGTCACCTCCTGGTTGGAAAGCCGTTGCGTGCCTTGCCGGAACGCCACGTCACCAACATTACCAATCAGCGCTTTGACGTCGTGACGGCCATCAAGCAAGAGTTTTGGCGCCGTTGGTCAGCGGAATACATCAACGAACTGCGAGCCCGCACTAAATGGTCACAATCTTCAACAAACGTCACCGTTGGATCTTTAGTCATCATCCACGACGACAATCGTCCTCCACAGCATTGGAAACTCGGCCGTATTGACTCCGTTGTAGTCGGAAAAGACGGTCTCGTCAGAGTTGCTCAAGTCAGACACACACACCTAACGGCTACTGCTCTCGACCAATACACAAGTTGGCATTAATCCCTACATCTGACCTGAAGGACTGAGAATTTTGAAAGTGGATCCTTTCAAGGGTGCCGGGATGTTCTGTCAAACTTTGTTATTCCCTTAGTATTTTCTTGTATACATATCAGAGACTGTTAACTTTCTAGTATTTATTATGTTACGATAGTCATGTTATGCTAGCTGCCCTTTGCGCAGCCGAATAAACGATCAGTACGAATGAAACAGCGAAACGAAGAACACTCTATTTAATCGGTACAGACTTTTCACGCCCCATTTTTCACACCGCCCAGATCCTAGTTTCATGTCACCACAAAAACGCTTGTGGATGCAACAGGGACATAACGCCAAATTCGGTCCAATGTTTGTAAAATCTCGGATTCGAAGAAAGATCGGTAACCTCTACTATGAACTGGAAGACCTTCAAGGAAAAGTTGTAGGTACATATCACGCTAAAGACATTCGGCAATAGCTTCAGCCGGAATCAGTCTAGGGCATTCTCTCGATTATACCCTAGTCTGATTTTAGCGGGGGGTTTTCTACTGGCGACTGAAGCCTCCAAAATTTAATGGGGGAAAAAAAAAAGAAAATGTTCATTTTGATTTTTTTATATTTGGCGCCAAAGGTACTAAGCTTAGATTACCGATTAGGTAAACTAAGCCGGCCCAGCGATCCGCAAGTGTCCCACGGAGCGCCTCATTCATCCCCTCGAGGGATCGGCAACTCCGCGGGCCAGCATATTTTTTTGGGATGTGAAAGTGGCCAAAAAGCCCTGTGAGAAAATGTGAAATTTAACCTAAAGCCCCAATAAAACCATGTGCACACTGGGAAAAAAATATACGACAAAAACTATAATGGAAAATATAAAATAATAAAGATCAATGCAAGTGATATAAAAACATGAATATTTAAAAAAAAAATGTGTATAAAAACAAAAATTTAATTTTTTTTTGTTATATATAAATTTTTGCGAGTGATATACACTGCAAACAATGAAGTGGAAATTTAAATAAATAAACCTTAAAATATAATGAAGCAAGAACAGTGCTAGAAAAATATTGTAAAAGAAATAAATGAAAAGGTGAAAACAAAGACCTAAAAGAAAAATGTAAAAAAAATAAATAGTTAAAAATGTTAAAAATAAAGAATAAGTTAAAAAAATAAAAAAAAAATTTTATAAATAAAGTCAAAAATGTGAAAATGTGCGGCAAAAATTAGAAAGGCTCTTCGAAATTTAAATTGTTAATTTTTTTTATTTTTTGTTTTTTTTTCTTTTATTTATGTTTTGGTTTTGCATGGGAAAAACCAGTTAGAGATCGAAGTGATAAGAGCATAAGTGCAAGAATGCACAGAAGAGTGCGTTTGTGTGAGTTTGGTTTGATAGAGCAAAGGAACACTGAAAGAAAAGCTCTGATGTTTTACACAAAAAGTTAAATTAATTGCGTCTCAGAAATATCCCAAAATTATGGGAAATGCCCCGAAATTCTTTTTCCAGCTCACCAGCGCCGGGAGATCGATTGTTGTTTTGTTTTTCTAAATTTATATTCAATTTTAACAACAAAAATACCTGCATGCAATTATTTTTTTTTTTTTTTGTGTAATTTAAATTCCTCACAAAAACGAATTTTGCGGAATGGAAAGATGATAAAAGAATCAAAGAACGGTTATATTCACAGCGAGCTTATCTTTTAGTCAGCGAGCTTTTGCTACACTGAGATAAATTTTTGAACGAATTTTATTTAATTTAATATTATTTAAATAAAAATAATTAGAGATGATCAGATGAGAATGAAAATACAAAAATATTATAGCTAAAAGAAAATTTTGAATACACTGAAAAAAAAATGTTTGAAAAATTTTAATATAGGTTTTGAAAAAAAAAAAATATTTTTTTTTAAATATTAAATAAACAACGCTGATTGACAATACAGATTAAATTTATTTTCGAATATTGCCTACCAGGTTTATTGCCACGTTTAGAATAGGAATTTAAATTTTTGTTTACTTTTTAAAAATTAATTATGCCATCATTACTTTAATATTTTTAATACCTTTTTAATATTAATACCTTTTAATATATTCCTTTATATTTAGTTTTAATTCATTTTAATAATTACTATTTTTCTACACACTATTTTTGAATATTTGATATCAATCTTTGGTTATAATTTCTATCGCTCAAAACAAAAATGTATCTTTTTATTATTAACTTTTATAACGTTTAAAAAAAATAATAATATAATGAATAACTAAACCCATAACAGAACCATGCTGTTGTTTCTCCGGTCCTAGGGTATAAAGGGATCCTCAGAGCCATGCTCGAGCGGAGAGGGTCATAGGTTGGGTAGGGCATAAAGCGAACACCACTTCATCTGTGTATCGCAACCTTTTCATTTCTCACCTCTTTCCCTTTCTTCTAGTTTCTCTGAAATTGTCCTTCTGTTCTTCCGGTTATCGTTTAGCTCTCTGGAAATTTTCACAGTTTTCCTGTTTGAATTTTTTTTTTGTCGCAGCACGCTAAATTCTAATTCTTATTAATAATAATGAGTAGTTAGTGTTGGATTCTATACGGAGCAAGACCACCACCCCCAAAGCCGACGAGCTAGAGCCGGAAAATTAAAGCGTGCCCCGCAAGTATAGAATCCAGGATTGATCGCTACTACCGTTACACGTTACAGATAATTATTTATTAATAAATAAATGCGTCGATATGTTATCTACAATCGTCAAAGCGACAGTATAAAGAAGCCGCGCTTTCGGCTTATCTCACCTCACTCAAGCAATTACTTATCTCGCATACATTGTTCTCGCAAATATCGAAAACGAAAACATAGAGTTGCAGCTCCAAAATATACACTTTAATTAACTAAACCTATTCGTGCGTTTGGTTTCTAACAAGGGTGGCATATTCGTTGTCTTCCTGTGAGAATGTAAATTTTTAGTAATAAATAAGCCTCAGCCACAGTATGAAACACATATTTCGTCACGGCTTTGCAAAACATCAGGCTTTGCAAAACATTCGGCTTTGCAAAACATTCGATTTTACGATGTTTTGATAAGCCGGCAGCGCTTCGATCTACTCGATCTAGCCAAACTGGCAAGGCCTGTAATTTTTGGCAAAGGCCCCGCTTCGTATTAATTTACTTTTCTAATTCTTTTCCACATCAACTGCAGGAGTAGGCACACACACCACTCTTGGTGATTTTGCGAGTTGAAAGAGAGAAAACGTGCAACACTAATTTTTGCGGAGCTATAGTTGATCATATTTACATTTTTTTTTTTTTTTTTTTTTTTGAGCTTTATCTTTATTTATTGAATCTTCTCTTGAAGAGACTTAGAATAAGAATTCAGCTTACTAAGCTTAGATTACCGATTAGGTAAACTAAGAGTTGCCATCTGATAAATAATCTCTTATCAGCTGTACCAGGTATGCACTGGAAAGCTGCAATTAACTATCATGGCGTAAAATTTTGACTGACCTATGTTTCCGCTCTGGATTGTAAAGCTCTTTTCGATCCAACCTTCAGAGCAGAAAGACCTGTCCAAGTAAGTTCCTTGCCTTGGCATGTGGGTGTCATTGCTCACACATAGGTTAAATTCTTTTGGGTTATTTCTTTAGATTTACCCAGATTAACCTGCCAGCTATATTCCGCCAACCCATTCCCGCGGAACTATAAAAAGGAAGGAAGGAAAATAGGAACCCTTTGGAGTTACCGGCCTTATCTAGGAGAACCCACCTCCACGTGGATCATCCATCGGCCCGGCATCCAGGCAGAGCAAGCCCTAAGCCGGCCCAGCGATCCGCAAGTGTCCCACGGAGCGCCTCATTCATCCCCTCGAGGGATCGGCAACTCCGCGGGCCAGCATATTTTTTTTTGGGATGTGAAAGTGGCCAAAAAGCCCTGTGAGAAAATGTGAAATTTAACCTAAAGCCCCAATAAAACCATGTGCACACTGGGAAAAAAATATACGACAAAAACTATAATGGAAAATATAAAATAATAAAGATCAATGCAAGTGATATAAAGAAAACATGAATATTTAAAAAAAAAATGTGTATAAAAACAAAAATTAAATTTTTTTTTTTGTTATATATAAATTTTTGCGAGTGATATACACTGCAAACAATGAAGTGGAAATTTAAATAAATAAACCTTAAAATATAATGAAGCAAGAACAGTGCTAGAAAAATATTGTAAAAGAAATAAATGAAAAGGTGAAAACAAAGACCTAAAAGAAAAATGTAAAAAAAATAAATAGTTAAAAATGTTAAAAATAAAGAATAAGTTAAAAAAATAAAAAAAAATTTTATAAATAAAGTCAAAAATGTGAAAATGTGCGGCAAAAATTAGAAAGGCTCTTCGAAATTTAAATTGTTAATTTTTTTATTTTTTGTTTTTTTTTTTCTTTTATTTATGTTTTGGTTTTGCATGGGAAAAACCAGTTAGAGATCGAAGTGATAAGAGCATAAGTGCAAGAATGCACAGAAGAGTGCGTTTGTGTGAGTTTGGTTTGATAGAGCAAAGGAACACTGAAAGAAAAGCTCTGATGTTTTACACAAAAAGTTAAATTAATTGCGTCTCAGAAATATCCCAAAATTATGGGAAATGCCCCGAAATTCTTTTTCCAGCTCACCAGCGCCGGGAGATCGATTGTTGTTTTGTTTTTCTAAATTTATATTCAATTTTAACAACAAAAATACCTGCATGCAATTATTTTTTTTTTTTTGTTGTAATTTAAATTCCTCACAAAAACGAATTTTGCGGAATGGAAAGATGATAAAAGAATCAAAGAACGGTTATATTCACAGCGAGCTTATCTTTTAGTCAGCGAGCTTTTGCTACACTGAGATAAATTTTTGAACGAATTTTATTTAATTTAATATTATTTAAATAAAAATAATTAGAGATGATCAGATGAGAATGAAAATACAAAAATATTATAGCTAAAAGAAAATTTTGAATACACTGAAAAAAATGTTTGAAAAATTTTAATATAGGTTTTGAAAAAAAAAAATATTTTTTTTAAATATTAAATAAACAACGCTGATTGACAATACAGATTAAATTTATTTTCGAATATTGCCTACCAGGTTTATTGCCACGTTTAGAATAGGAATTTAAATTTTTGTTTACTTTTTAAAAATTAATTATGCCATCATTACTTTAATATTTTTAATACCTTTTTAATATTAATACCTTTTAATATATTCCTTTATATTTAGTTTTAATTCATTTTAATAATTACTATTTTTCTACACACTATTTTTGAATATTTCATATCAATCTTTGGTTATAATTTTCTATCGCTCAAAACAAAAATGTATCTTTTTATTATTAACTTTTATAACGTTTAAAAAAAATAATAATATAATGAATAACTAAACCCATAACAGAACCATGCTGTTGTTTCTCCGGTCCTAGGGTATAAAGGGATCCTCAGAGCCATGCTCGAGCGGAGAGGGTCATAGGTTGGGTAGGGCATAAAGCGAACACCACTTCATCTGTGTATCGCAACCTTTTCATTTCTCACCTCTTTCCCTTTCTTCTAGTTTCTCTGAAATTGTCCTTCTGTTCTTCCGGTTATCGTTTAGCTCTCTGGAAATTTTCACAGTTTTCCTGTTTGAATTTTTTTTTGTCGCAGCACGCTAAATTCTAATTCTTATTAATAATAATGAGTAGTTAGTGTTGGATTCTATACGGAGCAAGACCACCACCCCCAAAGCCGACGAGCTAGAGCCGGAAAATTAAAGCGTGCCCCGCAAGTATAGAATCCAGGATTGATCGCTACTACCGTTACACGTTACAGATAATTATTTATTAATAAATAAATGCGTCGATATGTTATCTACAATCGTCAAAACGACAGTATAAAGAAGCCGCGCTTTCGGCTTATCTCACCTCACTCAAGCAATTACTTATCTCGCATACATTGTTCGCGCAAATATCGAAAACAAAACATAGAGTTGCAGCTCCAAAATATACACTTTAATTAACTAAACCTATTCGTGCGTTTGGTTTCTAACAAGGGTGGCATATTCGTTGTCTTCCTGTGAGAATGTAAATTTTTAGTAATAAATAAGCCTCAGCCACAGTATGAAACACATATTTCGTCACGGCTTTGCAAAACATCAGGCTTTGCAAAACATTCGGCTTTGCAAAACATTCGATTTTACGATGTTTTGATAAGCCGGCAGCGCTTCGATCTACTCGATCTAGCCAAACTGGCAAGGCCTGTAATTTTTGGCAAAGGCCCCGCTTCGTATTAATTTACTTTTCTAATTCTTTTCCACATCAACTGCAGGAGTAGGCACACACACCACTCTTGGTGATTTTGCGAGTTGAAAGAGAGAAAACGTGCAACACTAATTTTTGCGGAGCTATAGTTGATCATATTTACATTTTTTTTTTTTTTTTTTTTTTTTGAGCTTTATCTCTATTTATTGAATCTTCTCTTGAAGAGACTTACAATAAGAATTCAGATCTTAACCTATACTATGTAATTAATGTATATTATTTATTTATTATTATTTATTTGTTATATTATGATTATTAATTGGTCGACAGCCCTCAATTGGGCAGGAGTGGGCGGTCGTTGCGCTGTAGACGAGAGTGGCTTCTGAACCGCCTGAGCTGCCTGGCTAGTTGGTTTGGATGTATTGATAATCTATTTTCGTATTTCAAAACTTTACTATCAATTTCTTCTTTGACGGGTTTTATATCCAGGTCCCTGTGAATATTTGCGTTGCGAATATACCAGGGGGCCCCCGTTATTGTTCGCAGTATCTTCGACTGCACACGTTGGATGATTGCTGCTTGCGTTTCCCCAGAGCTCAGACCCGTACGTCCAGGTTGGCTTTAGACATGAGTTATATAGTAGAACTTTGTATTCCAGCGGAAGAGGTGAGCGAGGGTTAATGAGCCAGTGGAAACTGTTGGCCTTGAGTTTTAGGGAGGTCTTCTTCGCTTCAATGTGCCTTCTCCAGGTAAGCCGCCTGTCTAAGTGGATGCCCAGGTAGGTGACTTCGTTGACTTGGGGGATTTGTTTGTTGTTTAGGGACAGTGGTGGGCAGGTTTCCCGATTAAGTGTAAACGTAATGTGCTTACACTTTTGATCGTTGACTTGTATGCGCCAATCTGCAAGCCATTTTTCCACGTCGGTCAGATGGTTTTTTAAGTGAGCTGTTGCTGTTTTTGGATATTTTGAGCGACTGATTATAGCTGTGTCATCAGCAAAGGTGGATAGAATTGTTTGACTGCTTGTAGGAATATCAGCAGTGTACAGGACATACAAGATAGGTCCGAGCACAATTCCTTGGGGTACTCCAGCCTTGATTTTGTGGTTTTCAGAGAAGAAATTTTTGCATCTTACAGTAAAAACTCTATCTTTGAGGTAAGATTCAAGCAATTTATGGGTGTTTTGTGGCAAGACGGTCTTGATTTTGTAAACTAGACCTTCAATCCAAACGCGATCGAAGGCTTGAGACACGTCCAGGAATATGGCACTGCAGTGTTCCCTGTATTCAAAAGCTGTGCGTATTTCAGCTGTTATGCGATTTACCTGTTCGATAGTTCCGTGCTTTTCCCTAAAGCCGAACTGATGCAGGGGAATCGCTCTGTTGTTTTGGAGGTGTGTTCTTAGGTGGCATGAAAGCAGCTTTTCAAATAGCTTTGATAAGCACGGAAGGAGGCTAATGTGCCTGTATGACGAAGGTAGGGATTTGTCCTTGCCTGGTTTCGGTATCATTGTAATAACGGACTTTTTCCATTGCAGAGGAAAATAGCCCCATTTGAGAATTGAGTTGAATATGGTGGTGATGAATTTAACTGCACATGCTGGCAGTTCAATTATCATTTTAGGCGAAATTAAATCATGGCCGGGGGCTTTTTTTGGATTCATCTGTTCTGCAATGGCTTTTGTGACTGTACTTGCTTCAAGAATGATTGTGGAGGAAGGCTCTGCTGGTGGGATGTTTGGCAGAGTAAATTGATTCGCCGGCGGATGAGGTTGGAAAACGTTTTGTAAGTGAGAGGCGAAGATGTTGGCCTTTTCCTCGTCACTACGCGCCCATACACCTGTTGGTGATCGAATTGGAAAATCGGGCTCTATAGGTGGTTGAATGTTTGGGTGCGCTCTCCAGAGTGGAAATTTGTTGCTAGTGGGTGAGAGCTTTGCTATATACGCACGTTGAGTCTGATTCTTCTCAGTTATTAAAGCTTTAGATAGCTTCCGACAGGCTTCTTTAAAGCTTTGTTTAGTGGCTGGGGATCGGTGTGTCTGCCAGTTTCGTCGAAGTCTACGCTTTTCTTGAAGGAGCGATTGGATCTGCATGTTGGTACGCATAGTATATGGGAGGGATGTAGCTAAAGGTTCAGGTGTAGAGTGTTTGGCCATTACATCTGCTATGTGCTTAAGTGAGTTTTCAATGTCAGCTTCACACGCGATATTGGGTTCGATTTCAATGTGAGAGCTGATATATTTTTTATACTTTAGCCAGTTTGTTGTATTGGAAGTCAGAAATTGTGGTCGCTTTACAAGCTGTGGGTGTTCAGATAGACAGAGAAGAACAGGCGAATGATCAGATGACAGTTCCGACAGTGTTTCAACGCGTATCAGCCTGGGCGGCACTCTCCTAGTTACGGCAAAATCGATAATGTCTGGTTGTTTATTCGGATCTGCTGGCCAGTATGTGGGCCTACCCGGTGAAACAAAATCTTGCTTATTACTAGGTTTGATAATAGCATTGTATAGTTGTCGCCCTTTGGGGTTAATAAGGCGAGAGCCCCAGTAGTGGTGTTTTGCATTATAGTCACCGGCAGCTATAAAGCAGTTACCTAATGAGTTGTAGAAGCCCAAAAATTCATTTTCTGGAATATTGAATCGCGGGAGACAATACACAGCTGATAGTGTGAGTGGACCGCTGGTTATATTGATACGTATGGATGTGGCCTGCAAGTAGTTAGTAGCGAATGTGTCCTGAGGATGATGCTTTATGAACTGTTTGATGAGAATGCCGGTGCCTCCATGCGCCTTGCCATCTGGATGGTTGGTCGCGTGAAATACATAGACGGTGAGATAAAAATAGTTTTTATTGGTTAGATGAGTTTCCTAGAGAAGCATGATATCGATATCATGGTTGTTTAGGAACTGAAGGAGTTCGTATTTGTGTTCGGAAACGCCGTTGGCGTTCCAAAAGCAAATTTTTAAGGGATTCATTTAGATTGTTTAATCAAAAGCTCCAAAAGAAGATTTTGGTTTCGCGTTAGGTCTTGCAGGGTACTTTGTATCGATAGCATGATTTTTGTAAGCGTAGCTAGTGTATGTTCGAGTCCGCTGTTTGCTTGTAGGGGGGAAGCTTGTTTTGCTGAGTAGTGGGTTGAGTTGTTCGCTGGGCATTTTGCTCTGGCAGCGAGTCTTCTTTTCGATTTGGTATGGGCTGGAGAGAATGCACAACTTCAGGCTGAGTATAACTTGCTGGCGATGCTCCAGAGTATCGAAGAGCTCTGGCAAAGGAGACTCCGGGTGTTGTTAGTGATGGCGCGAAGTAGTTTGGTTGAGCAACATGTTGAACGGTATTTGGTTTGCTGCGCCTCTGAGTCAGACGTGTCTTGAGTTCTTTATAGATAGGGCAGCCTCTATAGTTGGCTGTGTGGTTTCCACCACAGTTGCTACATTTCCTCGCTGCAGGGTCTTCTTTGTTTCTTAGGCATGCATCTATGCAGTGCAGATCACCACAGGCGACGCAGACTGATCGCAAGGTGCAATAGCTCCTTGTGTGCCCAAACTCCTGACAGTTAGTACACTGTACCGGGCCGTTTCGCTTGTGAGGCTCCTCTACGGTAATTCTTCGATGGAGAAGATATTGCAACTTGTAAATAGGGTGGACTGCATTTTTCTTAAGAGGTGCAGTCTCTGGCGCCAGTTCAATCTTAAATAGCGGCTGAGGGATTTTTGCCCTGTTGATTATATTGGTTACATGTTTAACGTTAAAACCTTGTTCTTTTAGTCCCTCGGCTATGTCAGCTACTGGGACGGTTGGTTCTATTCCTTTTACTATAACTTGCAGTCCTTTGCTACTTTTGAGCTGGTAGGTGTAGTAATTTACCGGCACATGGTCGAGGAAATTCGTTACAGTGCGGTAGTTGCTTTCATTTTTTATTTGTAGTTTGGTTTCTGATATATTTCCTCTTTTTAAGTTGGTAATATAGAAGTGATTTGGCCCGATTTTTTGTTTAAGATTGTTAATAAGCTCCGAGCAATTGTGTTCCCTAATGTAGATAGGGGGTGGCTTTACATCTTTGGTGGGTTGAGGCGCTTGACCCTCATCTTCTCCAAGGTCACCAAGAATAGCAAATCTATTTCCAGAAGTTGCCTTGTTGCTTTAGCTTTCTTTTTGTTTGAACATACCGATCGATCCCGGTCTGTACAAGCGTAGTTTGTGGGAGAGAGGCAGCTGGGACACATTTCAATTGCGATGATAATATCGGCCACAGATTTGCCACCGACGTTGAAGTTGTTGTTGTCGTCGCCGAAACAACAGTTGTAATTGAGGGCACCGTGCTGGTCAGCGCAAGAGCTGACGTAGTCAGTGCAGTGAGTGGTGAGAGTGGAGATGGGCATTGGGAGCTCCACGACTGGGTCATGGCAGCGCTGCTTGAGCTTAGGAGTGCAGGTGACAGAGAGCGCGATCTCTCAGAAGCAGTCAATGACATTGCTTTTGTTGTTGCGTGTTCGTTACTTACTGTCTCCGAAATAATTGCTACATAAGCATTATTCCGGGCAGAAGACAGTCGGCGTTCGTCTTGCTTTTGTTGTTGTTGCACTCGACTTTGACTCGTGGGTTTGCTAGTTGCACTTAATATTGATTTGCCCGCAGGCATTGTATTTAATTTGAAATTAGTGGTTTTCTTCACTTAGATCTGTTAGAAAACAAAGAAAGGGAGCTAATATAGTTTGGCATTGCTGCCAGCGTCTTTTCGCTACTATTTTCAGTTTTTTATTTCACTTAATTATCAAACTAATTGACTCGCTTGGCGGAGCGATCAAGAACACGTCTGCACGGGGCGAAGTTACATTGCAAACGATTTTAATAAATCTTTTTGTGTGGTATTACACACACACAAATAAAAGTGTCGGTACCCAAATCGATTTGATTTTTTTTGTGTGATCAAAATTTTGAATTGCGGTAAGAATAAAGAAAGTGTGATAGAGTAAAGATTAATACAAAGTTCACACAGGTCTTGGGCGTCCTCTTTAAGGGTCGATACCCAAAATTTGTCCCCCGGGTGTTAGTTCCTACACACACCGCGGTAACACGTGTCTCAATAATACGCGTGGCCGGAGGCCACCTCTGGCCAAGACACGACCCAATCCCGATTTTTGACTGGCATCCACCATTGGCTAGACCTCTCCGGTTACTAGCGGAGATCTGGCTCACATAATCTTGGCTAATTAATCCATTTTTGATAGACTTCGGCGCAAGTTAAGTAACCTAACCTTAACTTGTGACCGACGATGGAGCAGTCGCACAACCAGGTCTAGGCCCTGGCCAATAAAAACTTAGCGACATTTGTTCCTGCGTGTCCAGCCCACGATTAAAACCAAAGATGACCAACATTGTGAATCGCGGCATGCCCATTTTATAAGTGGTATAACCTCTTATAGGCATCTGTGCTTTGCCTCGCCGGAACCTAAAATGGATTTATAGTATCGTCGACGTATCTAGAATTTTGTTGTGCATTTATTCAATTTTTTATAAATACTTATTCATGATTTCGATTTGCTTTTGCTTGGGCTGCTAACATCATTTAATCACCATATTTTCCTATATATGAATACAACTTTAGCAAGATCCTCGTCATCAGGCCTGCTGACATCGATGGACAAATCTTTTTTATTTATAGTATCTCGAAAGTACGGCACAGCCGAAATATAATATTGTGAATTTGATGTGTTAGCAACACGAAGCAGCAGTTAAGCAAATTTAAAATTTCATTAAATCGATCCTCAAATTTTGGAGATTAAGAGTATGACGATCGGTTAAGTTAAATAATTTATCGTTTTCTTTTTGAATGCGCAAAACATAAAATTCCCTGTTACGAGTGAACAGATTTATATTTTGTATATTTAAGTAATATAATATAATTTCATATAGTGCCCTTCCATAGCTTTTGTATATAATGATATCTCTTTACACACACACTTATTTTGTCTGAAGAATTTTCACTTAATCTTTTTGTTTATTTTTCTACTTATGTAAGTTAACCCATAGTTCTAATGGACACTAAGAAATAATGCTAACTTTTGGAATACCGTTGAATTATATTACAAATAAGAAAATGAATTGCTACTAAAGTTTTTATTGGGCTCCTAAAGCATTTATAGTCGCAAGCATGTTAAAAGGATAGGATCAGTTTTGATACTACAGGTAGGGCGGGTATCGAAGAAGGAACTCTAACATCTTGGTTTTTTCCAAAGTATTGCACTCAAATATCATCCTTGGTTTGTTTATCCCATACATACCTATCTCTGTCTACATTTATATTATTGTGACGACTAGGTCAGAAAGAGCACAGACCCACTTCCTCATGCTTAGAGCTAACCGGACACCCTTGTTAGACAGAGGTCCTCTCTAAGACTTACTCGTGTGCGTTACATTCCCCACAAACACACATCTTTAATTATGGTGACAAAAGGGCTAATGAAGGGAAGTAAACTAATTACATGCAGAGCAACACAATTAAATGATGAATATTTTGTGGTACCTGAAAATCAAGAAAAGAGGCAAAGTTATGTGTTGCCAAAAGTGCAGCTTCAACCGTTCAACACATGATCATATCCTTTACTTTCTGAAAAATACAATAATTGATTTCGGATGACTTTAATTGTGGCTTCAAAAATTATGAGTGAATCTTAAATGACTACATTTTAATAACAGGGTAAAGTTTATCTTTTTGTTGGTAGCGGTTTGCAAATTCTGGAAATTGAGCTCAGATTCTTCAAATTTGTTTATTGGAGAGAATAATGCAGCTCTTAAGGCTCATATTAATGTAGGGCTTTCTAATATAGTGTCAAGTAAAATTATTTAAGTAGACGTTAATAGGGGCAGTGTTAGAGCAGAGGATCTTTTACATAAAATACTAATTAATTTTTAAGTAAAGATAATTAAATTGAAGTAATATAAAAAGTTGTACTTACATACGAGTTTTTGTGCTCTAAGCTCGCATGTAAATCAGTCCATTCTTCTACTGATAAGCTTTGATAATTGTAAATGCGTATAAATTTGGCACTGCTTTTGTGACTCAGTCGTTTATAATCTTTTGGCATCGCTGACTGCACCAGCGCAATAAACTTAGTGAATTTGGAATGCTGCATTTCTTTTTGTTCGAAATTTGGAAAATACCCAACCGCAAGTTCAACTTCTTGTCTCGTTTTCTTTACGGGAAAACTTCACGGATTTTTATTGGCGCATGAACAGGGACTACAGTTTAGTATTATATTTCGTGGAAATTGACATCGGAAAATTGAACACATATAGTGCATTGGCGTTCTCTGGGCACTGCAGTGGCAGTGCAGGGATCAAATAAGGCATATTCAAGATCGTAATTTTCATGCACAAAAACAGAACGGAAACAGACTAAAATTTCGATATTGCTCAGCATCGGCCCATAGTTCAGGCAGTTGTCAAACTTTTGTTGCTCTCCCTGTATTTCAGCGTATCAATTTAGTCAAACACCACGGTTTATGAATACCTGTCAACACCAAGGACATTAAGTAAAAAAAAAAAGTGTCGAGTTTGTTCAAAATTTACATAACACGCTCCTTCACCGCTACGAAGTATCGAATCAGTCAACTATTCCAGGATCAGTGCCGCAAGTGCACTCACAGACCAACGCAGTAGCTATCGGTCTGCAAAATCAAGCCTATTGAAGTCATATTGCTAGTAATGATCAAGTTGTTCTTGCTACTACGATAATAGAGCTCTTTTAGATTAGGGTTCTCAAATAAACTTTTTGGATGACGATCTAGCACAACGTCTGCGGTTGCAGAGAGAAAAGTTGCTGTTAAACATTACCACTGTCGGGAATAGTCCCTGCAAGCCTTTGGAAGATAAATTTATCCCCTATCGTCTAGAAGACACTTCTTAGTCACTTCTGGAAGATAGAAAGACGATAGAACACATTTTACAAAAACAAAATACACATCTATCGCCTAGAAGTTACTTCTTAGACACTTCTGGAAGATAGAAAGACGATAGAAATTTTTGGAAAAAAAGAAGAGTTTTTTATCGCCTAGAAGTCACTTATAAGTCACTTCTGGAAGATAGAAAGACGATAGAACACATTTTACAAAAACAAAATACACATCTATCCCGAAGAAGACACTTCTGAGTCACTTCTGGAAGATAGAAAGACGATAGAAATTTTTGGAAAAAAAAAGAAGAGTTTTTTATCGCCTAGAAGTCACTTATAAGTCACTTCTGGAAGATAGAAAGACGATAGAACACATTTTACAAAAACAAAATACACATCTATCCCGAAGAAGACACTTCTGAGTCACTTCTGGAAGATAGAAAGACGATAGCACACATTTTACAACAACAAATATACAAAAAAAACTATCTCCCAATTCACTTCTGGAAGTTGATAGGAAGATAGTAAAGCAAAGGTCCCAAAAATTTACCGATATTCTGGTTTTACTGAACATTTTTTTGTATTTTCCTTTGACCCGCGTACTGATTTTGCTGCAAAGCGTCATTCAGTTTCTAGATTGCTGACATGCCAGTTCAAGTCTGAAAATTGTTAAGTGTTTAAAGATATTATTGCGTCTAACAACGCGTACAATGCCGGCAAAAATGCAGCACATGTTAAGATCAACTATTTTTTATATAAAGGTAATGCACATCAGTTTCTAAATATGCTTTTCATTTTAATAATATTATTTGTTTGTTTGTTTTCTTTTAGAGTTTACATTTGTTAAATTTCTGGATGATTCAGAGCTGAAAAATCAAAAAATCTTCCATCAACAGTTCATCGGGTGTACAAGCGTCGAAAATATACAAAATTATATTTAAAAAAATATATTAACATACATATAAGTTATCATATTTAAAAAAAAATTAAATTTTTAATAAATATAGTAAAAATATTTTCTATTATTTTTTTCCAATTGGGAATATTCTTCTGGGTAACTTTTGGAAGTGTCGCGGAAGTCACTTCTAGAAGTGTCGCGGAAGACACTTCTGGAAGTGTCGCAGAAGTCTCTTCTGGGGGGTGACGCAGAAGTCACTTCTGGAAGTGTCGCGGAAGTCTCTTCTGGGGGGTGACGCAGAAGTCTCTTCTGGGGGGTGACGCAGAAGTGTCACAGTTCTTCCCGACGGACGTCACTTCCGCGATCCGAAAGCGATAGTCGCGGAAGATAGTTTTATCTTCCAGAAGTCACTCAGAAGTGTCTTCCGCGATAGAAAAGGCTTGCAGGGGTGTCTCGGTAGAACGACACAAGGTTCACACCTAAATATATTTTCGGGTCAATTCTCGTAGTTTTGGAACCGATTTTTGGGTTTTTAAGACGATTTTTACATATAAACAATATATCTATATTTAGGGGAATGTTGTCAGGGTTGGGCCATTTTTTGACCTATGTCCATAAGTTCTGAACGAATGACAATTCAGAATAAGTTTATACATTTTTGGAAAGGTACAAGCAAGAAAAAGTGTTCACCAAAAATAGAGAATAAAAAAACAAAAACAAAAAAAGTTATAGGCGTTTGAAAAAAAAAAAAAATGTAGTCAGCGTTGGGCCATGTAGTCAGGGTTGGGCCACCTTCAGAAAATCGTTGACAATATCGTAACTTGGTGGAATAAAATTGAATTCAGGTAAATCTGACTTTATTTTGTTCATTTATTTAATTATTTGGGATTTTACTGTCAATATCAAATTATTCAGAGTTATTTTTTCGTTTGTAGCGAGAAACATTAAAGAAAAAGATAAAAATGATTCATCTTCTTTCAATCCATCGAAATGTTTTTTTAAGGAAATCTATTTAATTTATTTTGCATATTTTTGCTACAAAAAACTTAAATATTACAACAAAAATCGAAAATACACGAATAAAATGTACAAATTTTGATGGCCCAAGCCCGACTGCAAAAGTGTCCCAACCCTGACGACATGCGGTATTAATCTCTTGTGGTATGATATAGCCAAACTATTTCTATCAATGTAACTATATCCATGACACGTGAGCGTGTCTGAGAGGGCTCAAGAATACTAGCTACGGGCACATGAACAGGGCACGCCGACGTCCTCTGGCAGGGATCGGGATATAGATCCAACAGGGGCACGCCGACGTTCTCTGGATTGACCAGGAATTGTCGTAGCCACGCCTGAGGGATCACTAGCTACTGGTAGGGGTTGGGATAGGAATCCAACAGGGGCACGCCGACGTTCTCTGTGTTAACCAGGAATTGTCGTAGCCACGCCTGAGGGATCACTAACTACTGGTAGGGATCGGAGAGGTAAGGGGTTGGGGTTAGTTGCTATGAAGTAAAGTAAACACTGGAATTAAATGTTCACAATATATCACTTCACTTGATTTGTTATTCACCCTAACCTGTTTCCCTGCTGCTGCACCGATGTTTATTTGTTAGTTGAGCCGCGGTGGCTGTATTGCGCGTGGTTATTTGTTAGTTAAGCCGCGGTGGCTGTATTGCGCGTGGTTATCTGTTAACACGTGATCGTGGTTTTACCTGGTCGTGGAGCCTTGTCTGCCCCTTGCGGCGGACCGGGATGGACACGGCCGAGATGTTTGGAAAAGAGATGTCCACGTGGCGGCTTTGCCAGGGACCGAAAATGCCGGGTTGCAAAGCGCACGTCTGCTCGTTGCGGCTGCCCGGAAAGGAAGAGATCGAGCTTCCTCGAAAGTTATCTGACAAGCTGCCGGTTTTTGACAGCGTCGCGATCTGGCCACGGATCAGCTGTCAGCGTGTTAATCGATAGTGCCGTAAATGGCAACGTTGGTGGCAACGCGAAGTAAATGGCAATGTCGTTGGTAACGCGAAATAAATGGCAACTTTGTTTAGCTTAATTTTAAATCTTATTTATGTAGGGATTAACTGATTTACTTAGAACTATAATAACAAATGCATTCCATGATATTTCTCTTACATGACTAATAACCAAAAATAATATAAAAATGAGATATAAGATGATAGGATAAGTAGAAAAACATGTGTGCCTCGCTAGATGAGGCGTCACAGTACATACAAATTGGTCTGCCTGCTAACATACCTTTTCGCTGCAAAAAGGCACAGACAATTCGGTCTGCCTGCCTAACCAACTCTACAACAAACAATAACTTTGTACATTTAAGGGGTTATATACCTTTTTCACCAGAGAAATACAGGGTTTTTATTTATTTTTTTTAGCATGTTACCATTGTTTTATTTAAATCCAATAAAAATTTTATCAAAGTACGTGTCTTACGTACGAGAATTGTGGAAGTTATAGTCCTTGCCGCAGAAGTCCTTTTTTTAAGTAGTGGCTCACGGTGAGCATGAAAACAAGAAAACGGCTCAACGAAAAAAAAAACTACGTTAGTATATAGTGTTACCTAGTTCGTGAACGAAGGATTTTACGAAAAAAATTTTTTACAGTTACAGTGATTATTTTTTCAAAAAAACCGATTTTTCGAAGTCTAATAATTTAGTTTTTCGCCCCAAAAAAATAGAAAAATTTATCGAAAATAAAATTCCTTCGTTCACGAACTAGCTATTGTATCTACAAACAATCCCCCAAAATTTCAAATCGATCGATATAGTGGTTACCGAGATATCGTGCTCACCGCAACGACCTTTTCTCAAAAATGCGATTCCGAGATAATCGCGTTTAAAGTTTTAGGGTGACATTAGGTAGTCATGCACACCGTGCGCTATGAACGGCTGTATCTTAGGTTCTAGTGCCCCGATCTCTAAAAAAATTTTGCAGAAAAATTGTTGAAAGTATGTACATCAAAAATAAATCATAAAATTTTTTTCGATTTTTTGATTCTGAAAAAGGTATATAACCCCTTAAGGCCTTGGTGCCAGTTTAATAAATAAGTGCAATTTATCAACTTAATTTTGTGCATTTCATTTTATTTGGGCACCGCCAAGGTAATGGTCTTTAAAAAAGCTCACTGACCCAACATTTTTGGTGACCCCGACGTGATCGTAAAACAATAAAAATTCGAAAAATTGAACAAATAATTTTATTATTTTGTTCTGTTTAAATTTGGTGATCGCGCATATACATACTTTCGTTGCTCTGTGCACATAAGCGCAAGCTGTAACTCCGCTAGATCCTCCCACACACCCGCCCCAGCGCATCGTAAGTGCATTTTCGTTTCCTCTTTGTGCCCCAGGTTCCCACTTTAAACGTTTTACAGCGGCGACAAAACGTTTTCGTTTCGCGAGTTCATTGACTATGTTAAGTATATAAGCAAATAGACGCACTATTTTGGCGCTAATCAGTGCACAGTGGAACTCAATTAGTTTGCAAGTGAATAATAAAAACCAAACCAACATGTCAACGGACCCAACGCTTTCTGCTCCAGTTGCGGGAGCAACATACTATAAATTGAAGGCTGGCTCAATGCTTTCTAAAGCTAAAGCCTTTGAGAAGACCCTGACCATCGATAAGCTCCAGAAAATGACGGAGCAAGAATTGCAACTTTGTGTTCAACGCCTGGACGAGAGCAAGGCGACATTTATCCAGGTCCATGACAGGCTTGAGAAGCTGGATTTTAGCGAAATCGGCAGAATGGTTCGCGACGATTTTGAGGAGCTAACTATATCAACAAAAGTTATGTTGAATATTGAATTGCGTAAGCGAAAAGGGTCCAAGCATCATAACCCTTTGGACCCTGGCTCTCAGCTTTCGACCGAGGTTCTGCGAGCTCCCTTTGCAGAACTAGCCCCTCTACCTCTTTGCTGGCTCAGAATGTGGATTCTGATATGGTTTTCCTTGCAACTGCAGTTATAAGCGTTCAAAGTAGATCAGGTGCTTCGATCCCATGTCGCACGCTGCTAGACTCGGGATCACAAGTCCACATTGTGACTTCTCGACTCGCTCACCAGTTGAAACTGCCTAAACCCAAGTCTACCGTATCAGTGGCTGATCTTGGAGATGCTCGATTTGATTCTGAAGGAGCTTCCGTTTGCCTCAAGTTAAAGTCGCATACCTCCGGTTATTCTGCATGCCTATCTGCTCTTGTTGCTCCAGCGATTACTGACAATCAACCCAGTTTGAACATTAAGCGTGATGACTGGAAAATTCCCTCTAGTATTCAGTTGGCCGATCCTGAATTTTATAAGTCTAAGCGTATTGATCTTTTCATTGGGGCAAGCATGTTTTTTGAATTATTATCTGTAGGGCAGATTAAGTTAGCTGCTGGGTTACCCCTATTGCAGAAAACGAGACTTGGTTGGGTCGTAACAGGAGGAGGATCATCTACAATCAAGACAACTGCATTGCAGGGCCAAGCTGTGCAGCGTGAATTGGTTGCTGCCGAAGGTCGTATGAATGAGCTAGTCCGTCGCTTTTGGGAGGTTTAGAGTTGTAGGGAAGGCGTGGTCAAAGCCACCAAAGAAGAACTAGAGTGTTGGGCTCATTTAATGACCAATTTTCGTCGCTTGGACTCAGGTGAATATTCCGTAAAATTGCCTGCAAAGAACACTTTAGAATTTCTGGGTGAATCGTACAATCAGGCCTATCGTCGCTTTCTGAATTTAGAGAACAAGCTACAGCGCAAGCCAGAAGTCAAGGTCCAATATTCGGCATTCATTCGTGAATATTTGGATTTAAATCACATGTCTCTTGTGCCCAAAGACTTCTTGAGTCTTTACAAATATTTTCTGCCCCACCACTGCGTTTTCAAGGAAGATAGCACCACGACGAAATTGACGATCTGATCACAGGAGGGAAATCAGCACAGGAGGTCCTCGAAATCATGTCTACCACCAACTTGCTGTCACGAGGTGGCGTAAAACTCCGGAAATGGTTTTCCAACGACCGCGATGTCCTTGATCGAATTGCTGACTCGGAAAGGAAACATTCTTGAAGTTTGACGATGGCAGCAACTTTACCAAGGCACTGGGTTTTGCTTGGGACCCTGCAGCGGATGTGTTTCGTTTCTCTTTTTCTCCCATACAGGTCTCTCGAAAGCCTTGTAAACGACTGGTGTTGTCCACAATTGCTCAGGTTTACGATCACCTTGGTCTCATTGGTTCTGTAGTTGCCAAGGCCAAAATCCTCATGCAACAAGTCCAGAGAGAAAAGTTGGAGTGGGATGAGAACTTTCTTGAGGCGCTCAACACATCGTGGCTGAAGTTGTCATCCGACATGGGTCTTACCCACAAATGATGTTTCTTCGAGCTGCGTTAGATTCAGATGCTGATGGCAAACGAGAGGTGCATCTACTTTTTTCAAAATCGCGTGTGGCACCTTTCCAAATTAGAGTTTTTCGCTGCCTTGCTGCTAGCGCAACTGATGCGGGACGTACGCAACATGAAGCTCTTCATGGATAAGCGATGAACCTTTTCGATTTAAAGAATTTATTGCTAATCGAATTTCATTAATTCAAGAGCTATCCAGTGGCATGAAATGGGACTACGTTCTGACTCACTGCAATCCAGTGAACTTTTTGGAGCTTCCCAGAGTGAGCTCCTGGAATCTGTCCTTTGGTTAAGAGGCCCAGCGTTTCTTCTCGAAATCGCAATGCGCAGCGTCCTATCATACTTCCACGCCAGCATCCAGTTACACCTGCCATTATACTGGACTTGCACCGGAAGAACCTGCATTCTGCACCACGAGCGCTGCTCGCACTCCCAAACCTGCGCTAAAAAACAACGAGGTCGTCTCCACTTTGCCTCTGCTTAAATGGCTAGGATCATGGAAATGGAGCCTGGTTCCGATGGGGTTGCTCGTGTGACAGTGATACGAACTTCAATTGGAATCACTCGAAGGGCTGTCCGCAAGTTGTGCGTGCTGCCGAAGCTGGATCTGGTCGAAAGCTCTGGTCTTCCAACGGGGGGAGAATGTTCGGTCATGCCGCAGCCTAAATCAAATCAGTAATTTTCAAATCCTAACGTAAACCAAATTTTCGATGTTTGCCTTTGTTTTACTATTTGCCCTGCGCGGCAACACTGTTTAATTGTCATTGCTAACTCCCTTTTTGCACTTTGCTTATTGCTGCCTGGCCCTCAGTCCACTGCAAGCTGCTATATAGTTCGATTTGGTACTCGCTTACAGAAGGGGCACGATCGCTGATCGCCTGCCTAATTTTTCACGTTATATACTTTCGTCTAAAGACAAATCGGTCTGCTAACATACCTTTTCGCTGCAAAAAGGAACAGACAATTCGGTCTGCCTGCCTAACCAACTCTACAACAAACAATAACTTTGTACATTTAAGGCCTTGCTGCCAGTTTAATAAATAAGTGCAATTTATTAACTAAATTTTGTGCATTTTATTTCATATGGGCACCGCAAAGGTAATGGTCTTTGTACAGGAGTATCCCAGCAAACATTGAGCTGGGGGAACCGATTTTATAAGTCTGCAAAAGTGAACCTGCTAATCGGCGCAGAAATTTTTTTCGAACTCTTAGGCGTAGGCCAAATACAGTTAGGTTCCCATCGCCCATCAGTTCAGAAAACTTTATTTGGATTGATAGAGCTCGGGTGTTTAGCGTCATTGTCAACGACAATATCATTTCTCTCGACTCGCTAGTTGAACGTTTTTGGAACAAGTCACAGAGAGCTCGAAGTTGCCCAAAACTTTAAGGAAACCATAAAAAGACTCTCGTTGGGTCGGTTTGAGGTGAAGCTACCATTTAAAAGAAATTCAAGTGTGGATAATCCTATCCTTCGAAACAGCAAAGCGCAGATTTCTTACGTTGGAGCGCAGACTCAACCATACCTACGAGTTGCATAATATGTATTAAAAATTCATGAAAGAAAACTTTACCCTTGGTCATATGTCATTGCTTCCATGTCTTCCTCCTTCAGGTCACCATTGCTTTATTCCGCCTCAATATGTCCTGAGACCTCAAGACGTCAACTTCGGTCTCGTTTAATGAGACGCTAATGGTTGGATTTATGTGCCATTCAAGCACGGTTTTGATTAAAAAAGTATGCTTTTACAGCTGACATCTCAAAGATATATCGACAAGTTAATGTCGCCGAAGAAGTTCGGGTCGTTCAAATTATTTTGTGGCGCAGACAAACTTCAAACTTATTGTCTCAACACTGTTACTTGTGGGCCAAGCTCAGCTCCGTTTTTGGCGATCCGTTGTTCATTTTGAGTTATCAAAAATCTATTCGGAAACCCACCCGAATCCATCTCAGCTGATCTCAATTAACTTCTATGTCGACGACATGATCACAGGAGCCGATAGCTTAGAAGAGTTAAAAAATATTCGTAGAGAAGTAACTAAGGGTTTAAAATATGGGAGCATCAATATGACCAAATGAACCACCAATCATTCCAGCCTTCTGGCTGATATAGGGCCTAAAAAGTCTCTGACACTTGACTATTCTACATGCATTAAAACTTTTGGTATAAAATGGAATCCTAGATAAGTCATTTGATTCATTACCATCAACAAAACGTTACATTTTGTCTGTCACAGCTCGTTTATTTGATCCCTTCGGATTACTGTGAGCTTTAATAACTTGAGCTAAGATCTTGTTACAAGAACTGTGGAGTGTTGGAGTGGGAAGAATTGGTCCCTATAATCTGCATTACAGTTTAAACAAGTTAAAGCCTCGTTCTGCCTGCATATGACACTGTTTAGATCCCTGCTGATGCTTCAAGTGAGGCCCACCTGCTTGTAAAGCTCTGGCCTCAGTTAAAGCATTAATTTTTGGTCAGATTTGCAAGTAACTCAGTATTGGCTTAAAAAGGAACCATCCACACAAGCAACGTTCGTGGCAAACAGAGTTTCTGAGACCCAAGAGCTATCAGAGGATGTAGTGTAGCGTCATGTCCCTATATGTGAGATTCCAGCTAATTTGGTGTCGCGAGAAATAGACGTGAACGTCTTAAATGTTCTTTGAGGGAAAACGGGCCAGATTTTTTACTACAAAGTTACATCGAATGGCCTCACTTTGACCAGATTTATGTTTCTTTGGAGTTAAAGCTATCAGAGAACAAGAAAAGTGCTACAGTGCACTGCGTTGCGAAAAGTCAACCAAACGTGTTCCTTGCTCTTATTGAAAGATGTTCGTCATTTGACAAACTACTCCGGATTATGGCATATGTACATCGTTTTAATCAAAAGGAAAAGGATCTATGCGAATCTGTTTTTTCAGCAAGGGAATTCAGTTTGTCGTTTCTAAGGCTGATTCAAATAGTTAAAGGACTTGAGTTTGGGTCAGAATTTTTAAAGTTGGAGAAATCTCAAGGTTTAGTCCCGAAGTTTCAACGTTTAAATCCTTTCATACACACATTCGAGATAGATGGGGTAGCATTTCGATTAATTCGGGTTGGAGGCAGATTGTATGACGTCAAATTTCCATAAATGCTCTCTCAAAAATCACTATTCGTTAAGCTGTTATCATGAAGGCGCCAAGGTAATGGTCTGTCTCTTAAGGCAGCAGATTTGGCTAATCAATGCTCGAGAGGCGTGCACGAAAATTTTATTTCTTGGCCCAATATTGGGCAACTGCCAGCCGTTCTGGTTAGACAAGCTTGCCCTTTCTTGATTTGTGGGGAAGGTTTTTGCGGTCCATTTTATGTTTCTCTAAAACTCAGAGGGAAACCCCCAATCAAGACTTGTGTGGATGTCTTCGTGTGTTTTTCGTCAAAAGCTGTTCACCTGGAACTCCATGTCGACCTATCTATTGACAGTTTTTTATCTGTACTAGAATTCGTCGGACGAAGAGAAGATCTACAGCGATAACGCAAACAACTTCATGAGAGGGAACAAGGTCTGCAAAGAACTGCAAGTAGCGCTACATCAGATCCAGGGACAGCTGACGTCGTACGCGGGGCCAGTTGCGAATAAGCGCGAGCAAATAAGCAACCCCGGACAAACAGTGGTGTACTAACGAGATGCTTGTCTGGCCGCCTCCAAAGTTGTAGCCTCACACACCCTCTTCACTCACTACTACCTACCTACTTCCCTCCTCATCCGACCCATGCCGATAGTCAGCCTGGCTGGGGGCCCGGATTGACAAATAGCCCAGTCTCTCACGGAGGGTTCAAGCAAGTGGCGACCACCTTTCCTAACCATGACTTACACGGGTATGGCGGATCTCTGCCCGGGCGGACAACACATTCTCCGCATCTCGTTGGATTAGAATATAAAGAAGAGTACCAACTACAAAAAACTAACGCAGGATATCCCTGCCTCGAGTGTCGCAAGGCACTTCGAAAATCGACTCCTCGGCAGAGAGCGACCCCAGGCGAGACCAGGAGCGCAGCCACCGCCATCAGGAGTGCGTCACGGACGCAGAATGTGGGACAGACCCCACAATGGTCAACTGTCCCAGTCCGGGAACGTGCGTGACCAGCAGGACCATCCCGGCTGGTTGCCCACCCCCCGTGGCTGGACAGAGGACCAGGCCTGCCACAAAGGAGGATATCTTTCCAGCCAGAGGACAACCTGGAGGCCTAGACGATCCCAACAGGAGAGGCCTGCCGGGTTCCAAAGTCAAGTGGTACCTCAGATGCCTCCAGCAGGGCATGACAACTAACGAGGCACTGAGGAAGGCTAAGAAGCCACGACTAGCGGCCCAAAGTAGTGCACCTGCCAGTAAGTGGGGAAACAGCACCATCCGGCGGACATCCCAAAAAGGTCGAAATCAGAGGGCATGCCTCCCGTACAAGGCATGATGAGCCTTGCACAGCGAAGGCGGCGGCGACAATGAGACCCCCACATCCCCGTGGCATTCAATGTCACGGTCTTCTGCCCTAAAAGCGCGGAGAGAAGCAATGAGGAACTCCTCATGATGCTGGGGCGCCAGAACAGGCTGGAGTCGGATGCCTGGAAAGTGGTCTCCCGGAAGAACGATGGAGGCGGGGCACTCCTCGTTATCGGGATCGACCAGCTCACCCGAGACGAGATCGTTTCTAAGGGGCACCAGCTCAACTTCAGATTCGGTACCATCTCGGTGAGCGGTCTCAAGAGAGCGGAGTAGAAGGCTGCGGCAGACGAAGCGCCCTCTGGCCCTATAGTTGGCAAAGTGGAGGTCGAGGATTTCCTCCAAGAGCCACAAGAGCCTATGGGCTCAGAAAGGGGCCCAATCGCGGACCTGGATGGGAGGAGTGAGGATGAGGAGCATCCCATGCCCTCCCAGGAGATGGCCCAGGATCCCGCCCTGGACGCCAGCTATGACATGGAGGCCGACGTCACACTGGCGAAAGGCAGTAAAGGGGGATGCCCGTCCCCTTCACCAATTTTGGAGCATCTGCTCCAATGATGGCTGCATACAGCTCTGTCATAGCGTCGGCGTATTTTGATAGGGATGCAGCATGCCCACCACCGGAAATCATCGGACTCGTAGAGTGCTGCAGGAATGATGCCCCAGATCATAGGATGTGATGCGTGATATGGGGAAGCACCGACGTCAACAACAGAGGTGAGCAGCTCATAGATTTCATTATAAATAGTAACCTAGAAATCGGCAACGTCTGGTCCACACCGCCATTCATTACTAGAGTAAGAGAGGAGGAATCAAAGTCGGATCACCGAATCATTAGCTCTAGGAATGCAGCAAAACTACTAGTCGAACTTCCCCTGAGTTCACACCCCAGAGACGAAATGACAGTAGAATTCATCTTTGAAAATACACTCCATGGCGAGTCACACTATAGCATGGCATACGGACGGGTCTTTAACACACCAAGGTACTGGCCTTGGAGTAGTAGGACCACGAATCAAGTACCATGAATCGTTAGGCCAATACACCAGCATATTCCAAGCTGAAGTTTGCGCCATAGGACGGTGTGCAGAGCTCAATATGAAGCGTGGGTACACAAACAATGACATTGCGATCCTCTCGGAGAGTCGAGCGGCAAATACTGCACTATGCAGCAATAAAATCACCTCGAAGCTGGTTCGAGAAGTAAGAACAAAACTAAACCTTCTGGGCAACAACAAGAGGTTGTCACTAAGATGGATCCCAGGACATAAAAACATATCCGGGAATGAACTAGCCGACAGGCTAGTAAAACTAGGGGTGGAACGCCCCCTTATAGGACCCGAGCCTTATTTTGGCATAGGCAGTATCACAATCATAGATTACCTAAGAAAGGAAGAGGTACATATGAGGCAAGCCTGTTGGAAGAGCACCACAGGCCAAAATCCCCATTGTTAATTCTGACATGAAGAGGCTTAAGAAACTTATACCACTAGGAAAGAATTCACTTAGGGTAATTACCGGTTTACCAACCGGACATTGCAGACTAACGAGTCACCTATGTAATATAGGTATTGTAAACAGCAAGATATACAGATTCTGTGATAGCGAGGAGGAAACCCCCCTATACATAATCTCAGACTGCCCAGCATTAAGTAGCCTGAGAAGTAGAACCCTCGGTTCCACGCCCCTTACATTTGGGACCTCCGGAAGCATCGACCCAACAAAGCTGGGTTGATGGGTGAGCTTTAAGCTCAGATAGGGGGTACAATAGATCCACTTGGGTCGAGGTAGCCAATTCCCCAATACGTTTACGAATACCCATAATTATCTGTATAATCGCGTAACGAAGGTCAGGGAAATCTTTGCTAAAATAAAAATCTCTCTTCTTTTATTTTTAACAATAATTTTTTATGCACAACACACCAAAAGTTTTTTTTTTACCATCCATAGAAACCACGTGGATAAAACTAAATCTAGATTATGTATCAGAAGTAGTTTCAGCCAACGGAAGATTAGAGAAGAAGATATAGTCCTAAGAAACCCAAAGAACAGTTTTGCGTTTATTAAAAAGTTACCTACCTTCGATAGAATCTCCTAAACTTTATTGTTAGTGTTGAGTAGGTACGTTGAGGAACAAAATAATTGGGAAGAAGGACGAGACCCCAAATGTCGATTTGGATAGTATCATATATGGGACATTCTTTTACAAATCGTACACCTTTTTTTGCGTCACAATTCCGATTTTTGTCAAAAATGTTTTTCAAGTGTAGGAAGCAAATTAAAAAGACACGTGTATCGGTATTTTGCTTCAAAAATTTTTTTTACAAAGTTATGATTTTTGACAATATGGTTTTCTCTATCCTTGAACACGTTAAATCTCTTGTTCGATTAATCGTATCGTTGCAATTTTTTTTTATTATTTAGTTCAAGAATTCAGCTTTTAAAAAGTAATTTTATTTTTTAATTTAATTTTTTATTTATAAGAATTAGTACCAAATTAATCATTATATCGACATTTCAATGCCGATCCCCACAACTTATTTAATTGAAAAAAATCAATTTATTATCCCTATGTTTCGCTTAATAAACAGTAAAAGAAATTAGAGTGGGGTCTTCATCAGATCAAGAGAAATTAAATAATTTTCGACTCTTCGCGCAGCGCGCGCTCCACATGCTGCCGCAGCGCGATCAATGTTATTTTATATCTTATTACCTAATAGAGACCCCACTCTAAATCCAAGTGTCTTTTTTTAGGAATGACGTATAGAATTAAATTGTAATTTTCATAATTATATATGTTGTGGGGATCTGCTTTGAAACCATTAAATTGTTTATAACTTTTTTTCTAAACAAAAAAAAAAAAATTTCAAGTAAAAAACTTGAAAGGTAACATTAATACCTATTGAATAAAAAAAAGTTTTTATTATGTTACTACTGGAAGCGGAGATAATATATTTAATATATAGAAAAAATAAATGCAAACTATTTTTTTTGGAGTAAAATCCTTTTACACGTGTCGAATAAAATCTTCCATAAAAGCTGAAAAAAAATTTCATTCAATTCTGAGATATTTGCCCCGTGCAGACGTGTTTCTTGATTATATTATCATCGCAATTGAAATGTGTCTCTGCTGCCTCTCTCCCACAAACTACGCTTGTACAGACCGGGATCGATCGGTATGTTTAAACAAAATGAAAGCTTAGCCCACAAAAAACTAATGCAAACCTGCCGAAAGTCTCGAAAACCTCAGGCAACTACAACAAGGCAACTTCTGAAAATATATTTGCTATACTTGGTGACCTTGAAGAAGGTGAGGGTCAACCGCCTCAACCCACCAAAGATGTAAAGCCACCCCCTATCTACATTAGGGAACACAATTGCTCGGAGCTTATTAACAATCTTAAACAAAAAATCGGGCCAAATCACTTCTATATTACCAACCTAAAAAGAGGTAATATATCAGAAACCAAACCCCAAATAAAAAATGAAAGCAACTACCGGACTGTAACGAATTTCCTCGACCATGTGCCGGTAAATTACTACACCTACCAGATCAAAAGTAGCAAAGGACTACAAGTTGTAGTAAAAGGAATAGAATCAACCGTCCCAGTAGCTGACATAGCCGAGGGACTAAAAGAACAAGGTTTTGACGTTAAACATGTAACCAATATAATCAACAGGGCAAAAATCCCTCAGCCGCTATTTAAGATTGAACTGGCGCCAGAGACTGCACCTCTTAAGAAAAATGCAGTCCACCCTATTTACAAGTTACAATATCTTCTCCATCGAAGAATTACCGTAGAGGAGCCTCACAAGCGAAACGGCCCGGTACAGTGTACTAACTGTCAGGAGTTTGGGCACAAAAGGATCTACTGCACCTTGCGATCAGTCTGCGTCGCCTGTGGTGATCAGCACTGCATAGATGCGTGTCTGAGAAACAAAGAAAGAAGACCCTGCAACGAGGAAATGTAGAAACTGTGGTGGAAATCACACAGCCAACTATAGAGGCTGCCCTATCTATAAAGAACTCAAGACACGTCTGACTTAGAGGCGCAGCAAACCAACTACCGTTCAACATGTTGCTCAACCAAACTACTTCGCGCCATCAGTAACAACACCCGGAGTCTCCTTTGCCAGAGCTCTTCGATACTCTGGAGCATCGCCAGTAAGTTATACTCAGCCTGAAGTTGTGCATTCTCTCCAGCCCATACCAAATCAAAAAGATGACTCGCTGCCAGAGCAAAATACCCAGCGAAAAACTCAACCCACTACAGCAAAATCAGCTTTCCCCCCCCCCATGTACTATCTAAAGCTTTAATAACTGAGAAGAATCAGGCTCAACGTGCGTATATAGCACAGCTTTCACCCACTATTGAAGGTCTAGTTTACAAAATCAAGACCGTCTTGCCACAAAACACCCATAAATTGCTTGAATCTTACCTCAGAGATAGAGTTTTTACTGTAAGATGCAAAAACTTCTTCTCTGAAAACCACAAAATCAAGGCTGGAGTACCCCAAGGAAGTGTGCTCGGACCGATTATGTATGTCCTATACACGGCTGATATTCCCACAAGCGGTCAGACAATCCTATCCACCTTTGCTGACGACACAGCTATAGTCAGTCGCTCAAAATATCCAAAAACAGCAACAGCTCACTTAAAAAACCATCTGACGGACGTGGAAAAATGGTTTGCAGATTGGCGCATACAAGTCAACGATCAAAAGTGTACGCACATTACGTTTACACTTAATCGGGAAACCTGCCCACCACTGTCCCTAAAAAAATTTTTACATTCTTTTACTCCACCCGGTAGCTTAGAGCCTCTACAATTTCTTGTAGGGGATTCAATTATCATAAGATTTTCGATCGTACCGGTGATAAGCCGGTAGCGACTTATCCTAGCGGTGGGATTGCCACCTGGCGCCATCTAGGAGTGACGAAAGTTCTATTGTTGGGTCCATAGTAACGTGGACGAGGGGGTGTGCGGGTCCGGGGGCGATAGAGCATAGAAGTGGTGGAGATTTGGAAAAAGAGACCGTTTCTTTTTCTCGGGGAGCCTGGGACTCGACTCGAACCCGGGCCTTCCGGACCGGAGGCCAGCGCTCTACCTGCTGGGCCACCGTCCCCCCCTAAACAACAAACAAATCCCCCAAGTCAACGAAGTCTCCTACCTGAGCATCCACTTAGACAGGCGGCTTACCTGGAGAAGGTGCATTGGAGCGAAGAAGACCTCCCTAAAACTCAAGGCCAACAGTTTCCACTGGCTCATCAACTCTCGCCCACCTCTTCCGCTGGAATACAAAGTTCTACTATATAACTCATGTCTAAAGCCAACCTGGACGTACGGGTCTGAGCTCTAGGGAAACGCAAGCAGCAGCAACATAGAAATCATCCAACGAGTGCAGTCGAAGATACTGCGAACAATAACGGGGGTCCCCTGGTATATTCGCAACGCAAATATCCACAGGCACCTGGATATAAAACCCGTCAAACAAGAAATTGATAGCAAATTGATTGAGGGCTGCCGACCAATTAATAATCATAATATAACAAATAAATAATAATAAATAATATAAATTAATACACAGTATAGGTTAAGATCTGAATTCTTATTGTAAGTCTCTTGAAGAGAAGATTCAATAGATAAAAGATAAACACAAAAAAAAAAAAAAAATTTTTTCGAATCCGTACGAATTGTAAAAGAATGTCCCATATGCATGTACGCATGTATGCATACAAGAAAGGCGAACATCTACTCATTGCAGAAATTCAAAATCAACCGGACGGACTATCGTTAAGAAAACTTTTCTTTGAAATCACTAGACTCAGGAGCGAGCTCTTGGAATTGCCAGCAAACTTAGATCTGGGTATCAATGGAGCGTCAAAGAGAGCTCTGTACAATGGAATTCGCCTCAATGGCTTTCTGGTTAATCGACGTGACCCACTTAGAACAGTCCTTCGCGCCAAAAGGCTGTCGACAATTGAACAAGCGTACGAGTGGTGACAGGTAGAGCAAAGCTTCATATACCAGAAACAAAACCAAACAAACAACTATAAATCTATCTCAGGCCGTAACAGAGCATACCAAAGTAACTGGCATCAGAACTGATCTCAAGGAAGGGATAAATATAATCACGGAAGTTTTCTGCGAGACAATAACTACAATACCAATAATTACAGACAGGACAATCGCAGGAATACATCTGCACAAACACAATACTAACAATAAATCCCTCTGTAATAATAACTGTAATAGTGGAAGTCGGTCAGGCTCCAACCGACGCCCTGGAACCATTCAGAGAATTTTAATAATAACGATTTTTAATAATATCAACCAGATTTTAAATGAATTCAACCAGTCTCGACACCCAAGTCGGCTACATAAGCAAAACACATAGTCCCTCTTTACCTTACGTACACTTAACCCTCGCAGATTTCCCAAAACCATCAAAATTCCTTATTAATACCAGGTCCGTATTTTCCTTTTTAGACCCCTGCCTCGTTTCATTATCCAAGCCCTGGTAGAAGGTGTTGAAATCACTACAGTTTTAAGCAGTTATGAATTAAACACGAAAGTCACCCTACCAATATCTGCAGAGTTCGGGGAGGAGGGCGAAATGAACCTCCTACTTTTTAAATTTCACCCATACTTCCTTGGCTTCCTTGGAATGGATTTTCTGACAGACCGTAAGGCCAAAATAGATAAGATTTAATATCGCGTCCAATTTTCGCGTACCATACACGGCTGTGGCCGTGGTAGGACGTGGGAATTTTTCTATAGTTCTCTAGAAATCAACAATAATCTCTTTGTTTCTGGGGGATTATATACAGCCACTGACAGCCAAAGTTTAATGGAGATGTTTAATATTTCGGAGGCTGAAAAAAATCTCTACTTGGATCAACCTATAGAGGTTCGCCAACAAGCCAAGCTAAGGGTTAATTTATTAAAAGAAACTGGTAAACTTGAAAAAGGGCATTCAAATTGATCACTAGGTATTAAAAATTTCAATTGACACAATTTGAAATTCTTGCGTTGAACCACGAGAAGGGCTCGCCAGCTGTTGTTGCTGACGAATTGAGCAGAATGAAATCAAACGTCTATGATGCTACGACAACGGACACACAGAGCCAACGCGCAGAACCTACTCCTTTTCTCATAGTCAGCACAAGTTGGAAGAAAAATATCCGAACCTCTCTTTAGATTAGTCAATGTCACCAATATTTAAAAAATGTTCTTACGAAATTTTTAAAGTATTTCAAGAAGCTTACTCAAAGCATAAAGGCATAACGGGACTGCGAAACTTGTCTTACAACGTACATTAATGTAATTAAATGTAATCGTTCAGTTGTTGAAACACAGCGTATAGAAAGGAGGGGATATCGACTGGCCACCAAATGTACGCGAACGAACCGAAGACTTTGGACAAGCTGAAGAAAAACATCCGAGCCGAAATCGCTGCGATATCGCCCGAGACGCTGGCAAATGTCATGCAAAATGCCAAAAAAAAGAGCGCAATTTTTTTTGCACAGTAATGGTGGTCATTTGATCGACCTCGTTCTTCGAACATAGCTGAAAAAAAGTGTAATGCTTTGAATTTGATAAAAAAAAAGTTTTTCCAAAATTCATTGAAAATTGTTCAAGTTATTCAACATTTCCATTGACCACATTGAGATGGCGCACCCTGTATAATCTCACTAACATTGACAAGTTTTCCAAGTCTGCGCAAGCATTCCCATTACCGAATAGGAATCGCATTAACGTGACCAAAACATTTAAAATCTTTTTTTTGCAAGTTTGGACTCCCAAGAAAATAATTCTTGATCAAGAAGTCTAGTTCGCCGGTTTCGTCTTCACGGACTTCCTAGCTCAGTACAATATCTAAGTGTGTTGGCTGAAGCCAGTTTTTCGTTTTTTATTTTTTGAATTGTTAGAATTAGTATTATTGAATTGAATTTGAAGTCTAGTATAAGTTAGTTTAGGGCGAAGGCGGGAGCGCAATAAAGCTTTCGTTCGCTCTCTTCGAGTTCGCTCCGTCTTCGCCAACCTTCGGTAAGCTAGGCTTAAGAATAATGTGGAGAATAGATCATTCGTTGAAATTGAGTCTTATCGAGCGCACGCATTTTCTTTCGTTTTCGTTGTCGTTTTGCCAATAAAATTATTAATTAGCCACCCAAGTTTTCGGTATTAATTATTTAGAAAAACGCTTCTAAATTTTCATGGCGCTCCCGGGTGGACTAATTAATTTAAAAAAAAGGCAACAAATTTTTTAAAAGTGACAGTGACACAAATAACAAAAAGGTGCAAGTGATTTTTTCTTGTGTTTTTTTTGTTATACAGAAAGTTGCACAAAACTCCAAAACTGCGTGTGAAATACAAAGTTGCCCGCGACGTGTGTTTTAAAGAAAATATTAAGCTCCAGTTATTAATTTAATCGTGCCGGTCGCGAAATTATTACTGTTGAGCTAATAAGCTTTTTTATTAGCTGTTGAAATAATTATGCACGAAGAAATTCTGTTTTCGAATTCTGTAGCAGCGATTTTATTTTCGACGAAAAAGAGTTACAAATGGTTCGCGAGATCGAAAAGAAGAAATACAATTGAATTGAGTCGCGGATCAGCCGATTGCTGACCCAAAAAGAAGCCGACAAGCAACGAGAGAGAGCAAGTAGAAAGATAACGAGAGAGAGAGCGATGGTAATTATGCAGATAAGCTAAGAGCTAGCATTAAGAGATCCTAAATATCTGCTGCGGCTGAATGACCCGACATACTCCCCCCGTTGGAAGCCTGGCTTTCAACAGCATCCTTAAGGGGCAGCAGACACAGCTTATTAACTGCTCGTTTTGTCACTCCTGATGCTGTCTTGAGGACTGCAACTCGAGCAACTCCATCTCGAAGCTCAACGACTCTCGCTAGGGGCCACTTCATCGGAGGTAAGTTCTCATCCTTGACCAGCACCACGTCACCGACAACCAGGCCAGGCTTCGGGGTACGCCATTTGGAGCGCTGCTGCAGTAGCGTTCGGTAATCTTCCTTCCATCGGGTCCAGCGGACTTGCTGCAAATAGGCCACACGTTGCCATCCATCCAATCGTTCCGTCTTCCTCCCCCCAATAGGACAATACTGGGATCGAACTATGCAGAATAGGGCGCGAGGTCCAGTGTACAGATTACGCTCATGAAAGTGAGTGGCGGCAGTGACAGGATGGCTTCGTGACAATATGATTGGATGACGGCCATTGAAGTCCAGCGACGAGTTTCTAAGTCGGCCATCCACTCTAAGAAGCCCAAACTGATCCATAACGGGAAATGGAGATCCAAACGAACTAGATGGGGCTACTACTCCTTTAGACTGCAAGGATTTTATGGTGCTTTGGATATCTGACGCATTAAGATCCGGCTGACGAATGCGATTGATAAACTTGTAGACGTATCCGAAAATCCTTTGAAGCGCAGCGAAGGCTACGATGTCTGCGTATGGTGATTTTATTAGCAGAACCTTCCGACGATCATCAAGGCGATCCAAGCTATTCTCCTTACTAACGAGAGGTACAGCAAGGGGCGAGATTAATGAAGAGCCATTGGAGACGCCATATCCTCCGGAAACAACCCATCCCAGTCGAGTCTTTTGAATAAGCGGTAATCCAGGTGCGAGCTTAATTTGTCCAACGCACAACAGCTCGTAAAACAAACTGGCTCCAATCAATAGATCCACACGCTGAGGGATATAAAATGAAGGGTCAGCTAATTTAATGTTTTGCGGTATTTTCCAGCTGCCGATGTCCACATTGAAACTAGGCTGCAGCTCAGTTATACTGGGGGCAATAACGGCGGTTAGGTTCACCGTGTAATCAGACGTTCGGGACTGCATCGTAATATTAACTGAGTGACCATTTGTAACAAAGCTCGAATCACCGATTCCAGTAACAGATGCCGAGGACTTTATCTTCTTTGTTTGAAGCTGATCTGCAAAGCGGGATGTTATTAGATGCAGTTGAGAGCCCGAATCTAGAAGGACTCGCCATGGAACGAAAACTCCAGACCGATTTTTTACGCGAACGGTGGCAGTGGCTAGGAGCACATTGTCAGTACTGAAATCCTGAGCAATAAGAGCAGTGGATGTGGAAGGCACGGCAGATGGTTCTACGACAGCATTGAGTGAGACAGCGGCAAGAGCTTCTGGAAGCTGTGATCCTGCCTGTGGAGAAGCTGAGGCTAAATTTCCCAAGTGAAGGAGAGTGTGGTGTTTAGCTCCGCATGCACGACAATTGCTGGAATTGCACTGCCTCAATTGATGCCCTAACTTAAGGCAGTTTATGCAAAGAGAGAGCCTCTTTACTTCTCGAAGCCGATTTGCAGGAGGCAGGGCATAAAAATCTTGGCAGGAATGAATGGAGTGACCAGAAGCATTACAGAACGAACAAATCCAAGGGTTAATATTTGTGGCAACAAAAGCGGATCTACGAGGATTAGGCGTTCCGTTGTTTCCCACCTGATTGCCAGGCGCATAGCTTGCCATGGCGAAATCCATAGTCTCCAACGTTCTGCATCGCTGCTCCAAAAATGATGCCATGGATTCCCACGTCGGAATTAGATTGATGAATACTGGATCCTCTAATCGCTCCTCCCATTTGGCCTGGCTCGCAGGATCTAGCTTTTGAAGTAGTATTTGGATGATAATGCAACCTGCGATTTGTTCCGTCGTGCCCAATCCCTTTAGAGCACGACAGATCACGAAGCATCGAGACGGAACCACTCTGCACTGCCTTAAGCCCCAGGATCTCAGTAATGTGCGCCTGAAAAACTAAACGACGATTATCAAATCTTTTTTGCAATAAGTCCAATGCCACAGAATAATTGCAATCCGAAATTTCCAGCGAGCGGATGGTTTCCAACGCAGAATCCCTCAGGCATGAACGTAGATGCTGAAGCTTTTCTATGTTGGTCAGGTCAGGATGACTATCTATGATGGTTGTAAACATAGAATAGAAATCTGCCCAATTCGCATAACCTCCAGCGAATTTCGGAAGTTCAAGAGCGGGAAGTGGAATAGCTCGGCGCAGAGCTTGTGGCTGTTGATGGCCGAAATAACCGGACGTATTACCATCAGCAAAGGTTGACTGCTGAAGCAATTGCGAGGAGCGCTTTGTGATCTCCGATCGAACCGTCGACTTAAGAATTACGACGACGTCATCAAATTTCTCGTCCAAATCGTTTTCAATTTCGTCGAAATCCAACTCCTCAAGCTCGCTGAGAACCTTTTTAAATGATCCTTGAAGTTCCTCAATAAGCTCCAACCTCACATGAAGGCCAGAATCGTCAAACGAATTCAACGCCGAAGTTGAAAGAGATTCCATTAAACGCTCCACTCTATTAAATAGTGAATTTGCCTTGCGCTTCAGAAATGTCACCCTGTTTGAGCTGCTATTGCCGGTGACGATTACCGAATTTTCTGAAGCCATGTTAAGCAGCAACAACAACAAAATAAATGCAGCAGATTCGGCGGGCAAAATTCGGCTTCAGCAGGAAGATAAGCGTAACGGGGAACAGCGAAAAATCGGTCCGCTTCTGGTCTATATACCGCCTTATGTAAAAGCTTGTGTAACCAGAGTGCTATTATTTGCATAAATCAATTAATTTTATTGTTTTGCACCAAACACAAAGTGAGATATGCAGCGGGCAGAATTCAGCTTCAGCGGGAAGATGAGCGCAAAGGAGAATGCGAAAGATTGGTCCGCTGCTGGTCTATATACCGCCTTATGTACAAGTCTGTGTAACCAAGAGTGTTATTATTTTCACAAATCAATTTATAAACATTTGTGTTGTTTATGGCAGGTAAACGCACAATGTAGCTGCAACAAAGATAAAGCAAAATATGCAGCCTGGTAAAATAATTAATTTTTGTGACTTGCACTGAGTCCCTTTTATGCACAAATCACGTCGGGGTCACCAAATGTTGAGCTAATAAGCTTTTTTATTAGCTGTTGAAATAATTATGCACGAAGAAATTCTGTTTTCGAATTCTGTAGCAGCGATTTTATTTTCGACGAAAAAGAGTTACAAATGGTTCGCGAGATCGAAAATTATTATTTTTTTGTGGTTTGTAGCGAATAGGTAAATAAAAAACAGCTGATCGCAAGCGTTCCCGCGCCACCTAGGGGAGGATAATGGCACTAGTTGGCGTGAGAGGAATTCTATGTTAGGTACAACTGCATTTTTTGGATATATCAGTGGTGGTTGGGATGTCGGTTTTAGTTGGCAACCGTGGCGTGAGGAGTATGCGATATTAGGTACGGCTGCATTTACGCTAACGTCATTTTTGGCTGACTTTAGCATCACTAGATCGGCAAAGTGCACGTGAGGGAAATCTCAAACTTCCTTTTCAAATTTTGAAGCTCGGCGTGATCGGTTGGGTATAGTCCAGCCAGTGATATTAATACAAAGTGAAAAATTAAGGTTGTGTCTGAACAATGTCCGGTTGGAGCGCGACTTCACCAGTCGACGTGCAGCAGACTGCATAACCCTGCTGCAACTCCGTTGCAAGTGTAAGTGAACAAGGGATTTTAAACCAGATTTTCGTCAATTAATTCCCCTTCCGTACCCGAATAGGTACACTCGAATTTATACGAATTCCCTGCGCGGAGGCGGGAATTACGTAACGTCAGCAATCACTGCTTCCCCAAATAGGGGGCAGTTCAATCGACCGTCTTCAAGCAGTATCGTCAAATTAAATTTCTGCGGCGCATAGGAGGGAGGATTAAGGACTATTTTCACCGGCTAGTTCCTGTCGGGTACCATATAATGAGTCAGTGATCTTGTCCAGAAACCTGGCAATAAATGGCTGAGTGGCACTAGGTGGCCGTATACCATAAAAGGAGGTGTTTTCTTTTGCCTTTTTCTTGACTTGCTGTCGGAACTTGTAGACCCCGTAAAATGTATTAATTAAAGTTCAAGTGGTCCGAGATACCTGTCTCAATGCAGTGCAAAAATTGTCGTTGTGCCTAAGCAGACGCCTGCGCGTAATATCAATTAAACTAAAAGAAGTGGCTAAATACGGAGGTGCAATCCAAATCAGTGAATTGTAAAAATTGCCGAAAAGCAGATTATAATTTTGTTAAAATTTGAGCCTCACGAAACCATCGAAATCTTGTGAATTTACAAAACGTATATGTAAAATAAATTCGCCTATGTTCAAAATAATTAAGTTAAGTTAAAAACATAGTAGATTAAATGTAAAAAAAATGTGAATATTAGGAAAACTGAATTTCAACTATCGTTAGCAGTATAATTATTTTTGAATTTAGTGGAAGAATTAAAAAAAAAAGGAATATAAAATGAAACTGTGTCAGAAGTTATGCCAAGTTCGGTCGCATTAACGACAGCTATCAGCCAATTAGGTATTATTGCCAAACTGCTTTGCTACTAATTTTTCAGCTCAAATCCCAACTCATGGAAGCGCTTTCATCAGTGGAGGAAACTCAGGTGAGCCAAGCATGACTCTTAATAATACCCAATCTGGCACACATTATTTAATTACTGTATAATGCGAACCTAACCCTGCTGTTTAAAAACGAATTTAATTTGATCTTTTAATACACTTGATTAATTTGATCTTTTAATACACTAAAATTTATGACACCTATTCATTAACAGTAAAACAAAGTAAAATGAAAATTAAAGCGCTAACGAATAGCTATGATATTAATATGAATTAAACTTGAAATTTGAAATAAAACTAGAAGTAAAGATTAAAACCAAATATTCATAAAAATGTTAAAATTATAAAGAAATTAAATTGAAATTAGTTCGTAATCATTGGCAAGTTTATCTTGTAGGTTTTTGATATTATTATATTAGACCTTATGAAGTCATACATGTTTACAAAGCCAACAAGAATTTTCTTTATGAATTATACTATGTTATCTTTAGCTTTTATATTTAGGAAATAAAAACGAATTATAATGTCTGAGTAGACAACCAATCTTTTTAACTCCATGCTGACCCGAGAGCCACCTTAGTTGCCTTTTTCTGATGGGGCCTGTTGCAGATCATATTTGGAATATTGACATGGCCAAGGAAGGGAGGGCTAATTTCGCGCCCGCATACATCTAGTGGCGTACGTTGAGGGAAATTCAATTCATTTCTGTCTGTCCGTTTGTCATGCTATCTCCATATCCGGCCGATTTTGGCTCGTTGTTTTATTTTTGCACGCAAGAAAATTTAATTGTTAAGGATTTAAATGAGCACCCATAAGCTGCAGCCTCTCCAGAACACCACGACATTTGCCGACGAGTTAAAGCCGGAATAAAACGCGTGCAGGGCTTACAGTTCGGGATACCATCAGCTCACCGTTGTTCGTTACAGGAATAATTATAATAAAATCTTAATAATTTGGCGCCCAACGTGTGGGGCCTTACTGTACAGTAAAACCCACAATAGCATGCAAATACTATATCTATTCTTTTCAGTTCTGTATATTTTAAACTTTCCTTTGCATTCATATAGGCCAACAGCTATGAAAAATACATGGATTAGTCTGGATAGCCAGTGCCTATAATAAATGCAGTCTTTGTATCTAGTCAGCTGTGTCAACTTTTGATCGCATTGGAATGCAGTGCTTATGCTTCGAGAAGCGTAAGAATCTGACCACGAAGAAAAGATAGGCATAGCTGTCTCCTAATCAGGAAAATCAAGTGCATAGGACTCAGAGAAATTACAATCATTATGATAGTTGTAGCTGACCACGCTTGAAGTAACGATCACATATAAAGTAAGGCTCTTAACAATTGCGGGTAACTTAGGTGCTGCAAATCGTAGCTGCTGGATTACTGAGCTGCTGTTGTTGAACAAAAGCCAGGCCGCGGTCATCGAGTTAAGTCAAAAGGCCAACTACATTGAGGGTGAATTTTTTTTATATAGCTTAAATTGGTCAGTGCTTGAATCTACAATCCCAGAGATGATTCTGATCGCTTCGGGAGGGGTCACGCTTGACTAAGAAAGCTTAAATTCCCGTATGTGCTGTCGTTAAAATTGATACTTTTCATTCTTTTTTTTACTTCTCTCAACAAAAAAATTAATGGTAAGAGCTTCGAAGATGAGCTCTTGGTTAAGCATGGCGTTAATGGTTTTATTATATATATTTTTATATCTTTATATATTTTTTTTCTTAGTCGCAATAGCTTATGGCTTGTGACTTTAATACCTTTTCGGCTATTTCGATTTGTTGGGATTTATTTTATTTGGATGTTGCGAATTGTTAGCATTTCTTGATTTCGATTTGTCGTAGGCAATCCGAAATTAGCTATCTAAAGTGAAAAACGGCACTATTTTGTATTAATAAAAGAAGAAAACATAAGAGGCAAAAATAATGGGAGTGGATCACTCAGATACAGAGGAAGCTGCGGGATCTTCGAATTTTTGTATCTTGTGTAATGCACGTATTTCTGGTACAGATTTGTACAAAACCAAGTGCGGGCACGGGTTTCATAGAAAGTGTATAGGCACATATTTGAGAAGCAAGAAATCCTGCCCAACTTGCAAAACTGCTTGTCAAGGAGATCCGATGGTAAGACCAGAGAGTTCGATAGCAGAGAACACCAGAACGCAGAGCAGACTTGTAAATTTGCAAGCAGAGGTCCAAAGTCAGGGATCCAAGGAGATGGAAAAAGACACTCAAGAACAGGCGAATGAGCGCCTGCAGTGTATGGTGGTAGAAGCAGTAAAAGATATGCAACACGAGTTGCTTACTCAGTTATCGGAGAAGATGTCCCTTATGATACAGTCCACTTTATCTGCCAGGATTTCACAGCCGCCACTGCTCGGCGATAGGAATACGAGTCCTCCTTTCGATGAATTGCTTGGCACAGATTCAGGGCGTGTGAATACTGGTTATAGTCGGTCCCAGGCTAACGTGTCGCCAAGAACCAATGCCACAGAACTTGCACAAAGGCCCGATAAGGTGGCACACATAATGAGTGGGTGGAAGCTTCGGTTTAGTGGGGTGATAGGAAGAAGACGGTATGCAGAAGACGGGAATGTTTTCTTGAAGAGGTAAAGCGGGACCATATATATAAAAAGTTTTCGCCATTTAAGAGCCATGTCTCAGAACTGTTGCAAGACCAGCACGAAACTGGTGAATCGGAGTTCTTCGAGGAAAATGAGGGGGCCATTGAGGCAATATCCTTGATTTGCTGGAATTGTCGAAAGGAAGGCCATAGGTACCAAGACTGTACGGCCACTCGAAAGGTGTTTTGCTATGGATGTGGTGCACGCAATACTTACAAGCCTTCGTGCCAAAGATGCCAAAAAAACCTTCAGGTGAACACCCAAGTGACTCGTTCTCGGTGTGTTCAGAAGACGCAGTCGACGAATACCGAAAACGAGCAGCAGTAAGTCCGGTTAAGGATCGTACTGTCAACTACCATGAACCTCCTGTAGATGCTTCTTTAGATAGGTGGCATCGTAGAGTTAAGAACCTCAAGAACACTAGCAATAAATTTACTTATCCTAATGTTGTTAATATGCTAAATTCTTATAGTGCTAAAATTAAAAATAAATCCCGAAATATGAATAGACTAGAAAAATTCTGGAAAGTCACAAAGGAGTTAAATGCGCTTCGCAACTTGTGTGTCGATCATAGGCCGTATACAATGGTAACCATTCTTGATCGGAAAATTAAAGGGCTTATGGACACTGGTGCATCAATGAGCTGTATTGGTGGGGAGTTTGCGAAGGAAGTACTAGGAAGTAAAATTCCAATACGCAGAGTTTTTAATAACATTTCCACTGCAGATGGTACAAAGCAAAGTACTGTTGGGCGATTAAGTACAGAAATCGAATATAATGGTCAGGTTAAGGAGATTAATATATACATTGTCCCGTCTCTTAAGCAGGACCTTTATTTGGGTGTAGATTTTTGGAAGCTTTTTGATCTACTGCCGCCAGATATTCAAATTTCTGAGCTTAGTGCACATAACCTTTCTGAGGATCAGAAAAGGACCTTACAGAAAGTGGTAGATCAGTTTCCGTCGTTTGCATCCGCTGGGTTGGGCAAAACAAACCTCCTGTCGCACCACATTGATGTGGGTGACGCTAAGCCCATCAAGCAGCGCCATTTTCCCGTGTCGCCAGCTGTAGAAAAGCTGCTATATGCGGAAGTGGATCGAATGCTGCAGCTCGGCGTTGTTGAGGAGTCGGACAGCGCGTGGTCCTCTCCGGTGGTCTTGGTGCAGAAGCCCGGGAAGGTCAGACTTTGTCTTGACAGCCGGAAGGTAAATGCAGTCACCGTCAAGGATGCATATCCGCTTCCACAAATTGACGGGATTTTAAGCCGCTTGCCGAAAGCCGTTTTTATTAGTAGTCTGGACCTTAAGGATGCGTTTTGGCAAATCCCGCTGGATCCAGCATCGAGGGATAAGACGGCATTTACAATTCCAGGTCGTCCACTATACCAATTCAAGGTAATGCCGTTCGGATTGTGTAATGCTGGACAAACAATGTCACGCCTAATGGACAAAGTCATCCCTGCCAAACTACGAAATGAGGTTTTCATTTACCTTGACGACCTTTTGCTGGTGTCCGAATGTTTCGAAGATCACATAAAGATTCTTAAAATCGTCTCCGATTGTATCCGTTCGGCCGGTCTGACGATTAATGTCCAAAAAAGTCATTTCTGTGTTCAGCAGGTCAGGTATTTAGGGCATGTGATTGGTGATGGCCAGATTCGCACCGACCCGGAGAAAGTCGCTGCAATCGAGAAGTTTCCATTACCCAAAACCTTGAAAAGTCTTAGGAGCTTTCTCGGAATGGCGGGCTGGTATCGCAAGTTTATAGACAATTTTGCCACCGTAGCCGCACCCCTGACAGACCTGCTAAAGGCTAAAAGAAAGTTCACCATGACTGAGGAAGGGCATCAGGCATTTTTAGAGCTAAAACGGTTGCTATGCTCGGCACCCGTTCTAAGGAGTCCAGATTTTTCGAAGCCCTTTTATATCCATTGCGACGCCAGCAAAAGTGGTGTTGGTGGTGTATTAGTCCAGAAAACGGAGCAGGGTGATGAGTACCCGATCGCGTTCGTTTCCAAAAAACTCAATAAAGCCCAGAAAAACTATTCTGTGAGTGAACAAGAGTGCTTGGCTGCTATAGTATGCGTCAAACGATTTCGTCCCTATGTCGAAGGCCAGGACTTCACAATTATTACAGACCATGCTTCGCTGAAATGGTTAATGGGTCAAACAGATCTAAATTCACGTTTAGCCAGATGGGCCCTGAAACTGCAGGCTTTCAAATTCACAATTGAACATCGGCGAGGGTCTTTAAATGTTGTGCCCGATGCACTCTCGAGGGTCAACGAAGACGAAGTAGCAAGCATTGATGTCTCTCATGGCTTACTGGTAGACGTGTCGTCTAAACATTTTCAAAGCCCAGAATATTTGGATTTGGTAGACAGTGTTAGGGCCAACGAAGCGAAATTTCCGGACTTGAAAGTTCAAGACAACTTGGTTTATCGACGCTCTGAGCATGCGACAGGTGAGCCACTGCATGATGTTTACATCTGGAAACTGTGGATTCCAAGGCAATTGGTGGACGAGGTCCTGAAGAACTCTCACGATCATCCACTGGCTTCGCATGGAGGTGTGCATAAGACGCTTGAACGGATACGGCGTTATTACTACTGGCCTGGTTTGGTTGGGGACGTTAAGGCATATATCGGCAATTGTGAGACCTGCAAGTCTACAAAAGCCCCGAACTATCCGTTAAGACCTCCCATGGGAAAAGCTCCTGAATCTCAAAGATTCTTCCAGCGTATCTATATTGACTTTTTGGGTCCATACCCTCGATCACGGAGTGGAAACGTTGCGCTTTTTATAGTCATGGACCATTTCTCCAATTTTGTGTTTGTTAAAGCAGTAAGAAAGCTTGAGGCGGGAGTCGTTGTGAAATATATGAGAGAAGAGTTGTTCCATCTGTTTGGAGTTCCGGAACTTATAGTATCGGATAATGGCTCACAATTTAGGTCAGAGTTGTTTCAAAAGCTGGTGAGAGACCACAGGATTATTCATAAACTCACAGCAATTTATTCACCTCAAGCAAATGCTTCAGAGCGAGTGAATCGGTCGATAATTGCGGCTATTCGCTCTTATGTAGATACTAGCCAAAAAGATTGGGATGCGAATCTAAGTAGCATTTGCTGCGCCTTAAGGTCGGCCACACATTCTGCCATCGGGACATCTCCCTATTATATGGTATTTGGCCAACACATGGTGACATCAGGAGCAACGTACTCGCTGTTAAGATCACTACAATCCCTTCAAGACAGAGGAGTTGCGTTCACTAGGGAAGACTCGTTGGATTTAGCGCATAACAAGGCCTTGAAGTTAGCAGAAAAGCAAGATAGCCATAATCGGGAGCGCTACAATTTGAGATCACGGGAAGTTTCGTACTCCAATGGTCAGGAAATTTTTCGGCGGAATTTTAAGCAAAGCTGCTTTCAAACTGGGTACAATGCGAAGTTAGCTCCTGCGTTTGTTAAGGGGGGTAAGGTCAAATCATGCGAAAAAAGCCATGTTTTTGTGATTTTTTTCCTGACGACACAGATAAAATTTATTTATTCAACCAACGGTATATTAAAGTATGACATTAGAAGAATGTTTTATCAAATTTTTACAAAAAAATATTAAAAAATATGGCAATGGTAGCAATTGTCCGAACGTGTCGCCAAAAAAAGTTGAATTGCGGTGCCCCTCATAACTCGGTGCTGGATCATACGAAATCAAAAAATGAAAGTTCATTCGTTAGATAATAGTTCGCCCCAGGTAACGCTGTGAAGGTTTTTTGAAAATTCCAATTTTTTAATTTTTTCGAAGACTTTGAAGTGAAAAACACAATTTTTTGGGAAAAAATCGGTTAATTTGTCATTGCAAAATCAAAATTATGAACAAAAAAAAAAAAAAATCGACAGCGTTACCTCGTAAAATATGTACAGAAGTAGTGTTCAAAATTTCAAAAGGATCGGTGCAGTAGTTTTGAAGTTATGAGGGGCACCGACTTTGAAAATAGCGTGTTCGGCAAAATCGATTCAAAGTATTTTTATACGTGAAAATACGCCCAAATACGGTTGTTTAAAACGCTGTAACTCCGTTAGTTTGACTTTAATTGACTCAAAATTTTTACACAATGTTCTCGACATATTAATCATTCAGAAAAAAATAAAAAAAAAAATATAAAAAAAAATTTTTTAAAACCTTACCCCCCCTTAAGGCGCGTATTCGACAGAAAATTGGGAACTCATACTACGAGGTTGAGGATCTTCAGGGCAAGTTGGTCGGTCGCTACCATGCAAAGGATCTGCGCCAATGATATTGGCGGGATCAGCCTTGTGGGATTTACCCCCAAGTCTGATTTTGGCGGGGGGTGTTGTAGCGAATAGGTAAATAAAAAACAGCTGATCGCAAGCATTCCCGCGCCACCTAGGGGAGGATAATGGCACTAGTTGGCGTGAGAGGAATTCTATGTTAGGTACAACTGCATTTTTTGGATATATCAGTGGTGGTTGGGATGTCGGTTTTAGTTGGCAACCGTGGCGTGAGGAGTATGCGATATTAGGTACGGCTGCATTTACGCTAACGTCATTTTTGGCTGACTTTAGCATCACTAGATCGGCAAAGTGCACGTGAGGGAAATCTCAAACTTCCTTTTCAAATTTTGAAGCTCGGCGTGATCGGTTGGGTATAGTCCAGCCAGTGATATTAATACAAAGTGAAAAATTAAGGTTGTGTCTGAACAAGGTCCGGTTGGAGCGCGACTTCACCAGTCGACGTGCAGCAGACTGCATAACCCTGCTGCAACTCCGTTGCAAGTGTAAGTGAACAAGGGATTTTAAACCAGATTTTCGTCAATTAATTCCCCTTCCGTACCCGAATAGGTACACTCGAATTTATACGAATTCCCTGCGCGGAGGCGGGAATTACGTAACGTCAGCAATCACTGCTTCCCCAAATAGGGGGCAGTTCAATCGACCGTCTTCAAGCAGTATCGTCAAATTAAATTTCTGCGGCGCATAGGAGGGAGGATTAAGGACTATTTTCACCGGCTAGTTCCTGTCGGGTACCATATAATGAGTCAGTGATCTTGTCCAGAAACCTGGCAATAAATGGCTGAGTGGCACTAGGTGGCCGTATACCATAAAAGGAGGTGTTTTCTTTTGCCTTTTTCTTGACTTGCTGTCGGAACTTGTAGACCCCGTAAAATGTATTAATTAAAGTTCAAGTGGTCCGAGATACCTGTCTCAATGCAGTGCAAAAATTGTCGTTGTGCCTAAGCAGACGCCTGCGCGTAATATCAATTAAACTAAAAGAAGTGGCTAAATACGGAGGTGCAATCCAAATCAGTGAATTGTAAAAATTGCCGAAAAGCAGATTATAATTTTGTTAAAATTTGAGCCTCACGAAACCATCGAAATCTTGTGAATTTACAAAACGTATATGTAAAATAAATTCGCCTATGTTCAAAATAATTAAGTTAAGTTAAAAACATAGTAGATTAAATGTAAAAAAATGTGAATATTAGGAAAACTGAATTTCAACTATCGTTAGCAGTAAAGATTATTTTTGAATTTAGTGGAAGAATTAAAAAAAAAGGAATATAAAATGAAACTGTGTCAGAAGTTATGCCAAGTTCGGTCGCATTAACGACAGCTATCAGCCAATTAGGTATTATTGCCAAACTGCTTTGCTAATAACTTTTCAGCTCAAATCCCAACTCATGGAAGCGCTTTCATCAGTGGAGGAAACTCAGGTGAGCCAAGCATGACTCTTAATAATACCCAATCTGGCACACATTATTTAATTACTGTATAATGCGAACCTAACCCTGCTGTTTAAAAACGAATTTAATTTGATCTTTTAATACACTTGATTAATTTGATCTTTTAATACACTAAAATTTATGACACCTATTCATTAACAGTAAAACAAAGTAAAATGAAAATTAAAGCGCTAACGAATAGCTATGATATTAATATGAATTAAACTTGAAATTTGAAATAAAACTAGAAGTAAAGATTAAAACCAAATATTCATAAAAATGTTAAAATTATAAAGAAATTAAATTGAAATTAGTTCGTAATCATTGGCAAGTTTATCTTGTAGGTTTTTGATATTATTATATTAGACCTTATGAAGTCATACATGTTTACAAAGCCAACAAGAATTTTCTTTATGAATTATACTATGTTATCTTTAGCTTTTATATTTAGGAAATAAAAACGAATTATAATGTCTGAGTAGATAACCAATCTTTTTAACTCCATGCTGACCCGAGAGCCACCTTAGTTGCCTTTTTCTGATGGGGCCTGTTGCAGATCATATTTGGAATATTGACATGGCCAAGGAAGGGAGGGCTAATTTCGCGCCCGCATACATCTAGTGGCGTACGTTGAGGGAAATTCAATTCATTTCTGTCTGTCCGTTTGTCATGCTATCTCCATATCCGGCCGATTTTGGCTCGTTGTTTTATTTTTGCACGCAAGAAAATTTAATTGTTAAGGATTTAAATGAGCACCCATAAGCTGCAGCCTCTCCAGAACACCACGACATTTGCCGACGAGTTAAAGCCGGAATAAAACGCGTGCAGGGCTTACAGTTCGGGATACCATCAGCTCACCGTTGTTGGTTACAGGTTTAATTCGAAAATTAATTTCATACAATTGAATTGAGTCGCGGATCAGCCGATTGCTGACCCAAAAAAGAAGCCGACAAGCAACGAGAGAGAGCAAGTAGAAAGATAACGAGAGAGAGAGCGATGGTAATTATGCAGATAAGCTAAGAGCTAGCATTAAGAGATCCTAAATATCTGCTGCGGCTGAATGACCCGACAATTACCTTAATCGACGTTTCTGCCACCGACGAGGGATGCCCTGCGATTGTTCAAGTTGCAAAAGGAAAGTGGCAGCTGGATTGAAAGATCCAAACGAAGAACCAAAGGTATTTGTGCAAAAATTGAAAGCTGAGTTTTGACAAAAAACTAAAAAATATTTGTTAATTGTCTAGTGCTGAAAAATTGCACCTCGCTTTCAATTCTTGGCACATATGTACAAAATAGTAGAGCTAGATTGCATGCATGATAAAATTTAAACCTTTTTAATAATTTCAAAAAGTAGCAAAATATTAAAGCCATTATATATGTATATATAAATACCTAATATATTTACAAGTGCTAAATTGATGTATACTATTTGAACCAATTTGGATGCAACTTTTGTTAAATTGTGTTAAATTATTGCAATCACTGTCGCCCCCCCTTGCTTTTAATTATCGTTAAAACCTCGCAAGTTAATAGTTGGGAAGTTAATCTGAGCCGTTATACACAAATAAATAATAATAATAAATAATAATAAATAATCTTGTCATTTGGGCGCGCTACAGGTTAACGGACCGTCAAGTGACGCGCTACCCCGCATTCGCTTGGGTATATTGATTTTCGCCGTCGTTTGCACCCACTATTAATTTTGATACTTCGTGCCTCGATATTCAATTTAAAAATTATTTTCGTTGTTTTTCGCCTTAAAATAATTATTTAATAATAATAATTATTTAATAATTTTTTTCGAACAAATTTAATAATTTATAAATTATTATTTTTTTGTGGTTTAATTCGAAAATTAATTTCATTTAATTTTTTAACACTTGGTCCTTTAATAATTTACTTTAATAAATTTGGTTTTTGATAATTTAATTCAAAAATGAGCCAAGAAAAGCCAAAAAGTAACCTGCTTGAAGACTTGAAAGCCAAGTTACAACATCGAGTAAAAAGCATTCGCCGATTAAGTGATCGACTCGATTCTGGCGCGATCGCGATTAAAGAAGAAGAATTAAAATGTAGATTAGATACTTTAAACGCTGCAATTAATAAGGCAAATCAATTGCAAGAAGAGATAGAAGATATAGATGATGGCGATGAATTTAGAGATGGGTTGGAGGAGCTATCAATTACGACCAAGGCAAAATTAATGTCGCTCTTGTCGGCCTTGAAGACAGCAAGCGATCCAAAAATTTCCGGATCAGCTTCTGTAGACCCAACTCGAGCTCGACTTCCGAATTTGGCCTTGCCAAAGTTCAGCGGCAAATATTCGGAGTTTAAAAATTTCATCAGCCTTTTTGAAACTCTCGTTCATCAAGACGACAGCATTCCAGTTATCGAGAAATTTAACCACCTAATTTCGTGTCTCTCCGGTGAAGCCTTAGGGACCATTAAGGCTTATCAAGTCACCGCGAGCAATTATGAGAAGGCTATGGCCAGCCTTAAAAAAGTCTACGATAACGAATGCTTGATTTTTATGAATAATATCTCAACATTGTTCACTCTTCCGAAAATGACGCACCAGTCAGCGTCGTCCTTAAGAAGCCTTATCGATACCGTTTCATCAATTTGTGGATCGTTGTTATCGATAGGAGATGATACAAAAATATCCAATGCAATGCAATGCAATATCTCGTCTTGAACAGAGTAGACCCAGTGACTAAACAAAAATGGGAAGAACAGCTCGATTATGAAACTTTGCCGCTTTGGTCCGATTGTGAGAAGATGTTGAATCGCCGATATCAGCATTTATCTGCTGAGGAAACATCAAAACCAAAGCAAGATAAAACAATTCCGATCAAACATAATCGAAGCTCGTTTTCGTGTTCTTCGACCAACTCTAAGTCCGTGCAAGGTTGTAGCTATTGCAATGCTGGAGACCATGTCCTAGCGAACTGCAGTCCGTTTGGTCGGCTGTCAGTAATGCAAAGGTTCGATTTTGTTAAATCTGCGTCTTTGTGCATAAATTGTCTGCGAAAGGGTCATACGGTTTCCAAATGCAAGAGTAGTAAATGTCGAGTTTGTGGTCGCTCGCATCACGTATTACTGCACAGGTATACCGTCTCCGAGAATAGTTTAGCGTTGCCACCACCCCAAGAGAGTCTGTCTCCCTCTAAAATTCAGGATCAGCCTTCCACGTCACATGTTATGCATGCGACATCATTGGACAGGGTGATTTCTCATCTCACGAAAAGCGGGGAATGCATTTTGGCTTGAGCCCTTCTTGACTCTGGGTCTCAAGCCAATTTCGTTACAGAAGACCTTGCTCGCCGCTTACAGATCCGTAAAGAGGAATCGTGTATCAACTTACTTGGTATTGGCGAATCCAATTCTCAAGTTAAGAAAAAGGTGCACACAGTGGTGAAGTCGCGAATAAATGGAAGTGAATTTTCGTTCGATTTTTGGATTTTGAAATCGATATCCGGATATCATCCGGACCAGTCTGTGAATATCAGTGACTGGAAAATTCCAAAGAACGTACCATTAGCAGACCCCTATTTCTACAAGCCACAAAGAATAGATATGTTGATAGGAGCAAAATCATTTTTCGAGCTTTTAGCTGTTGGTCAAATTAAGCAAGGTCCTGACTATCCAACTCTTCAAAAGACCCTACTTGGATGGGTTGTTTCAGGCAGATACAAGGCGTGTGCCCCAAGAGATGTTGTGAATAGTTTCAGTTATAGTGAAGAGCTATTAGTATCGATTGATAGCACACTACAAAAGTTTTGGTCACTGGAAGAAATGCCATCTATAAAGAAAATTCTATCACCTGAGCATAAGTTGTGTGAAGAACACTATAGAAAGACCACTCAGGTTTTGCCATCAGGTCGGTTTGAAGTAAGATTGCCGTTTAAATCTGATCCCACTGGATTGGGCAACTCATTCGAGGTTGCAAAAAGAAGGCTTCTGTCGCTCGAAAGAAGGTTGTCGCGAGATCCTGAATTAAAGAAAATGTATCTCGAATTCATGGAAGAATACCTCGCGTTAGGTCATATGTCTCCTACAGACAATAAAGTTCCTTTGACTCCACATTATGTTATTCCGCATCAGTGTGTCCTTAGGCCCCAGAGTACGTCTACAAAGTTGCGTGTCGTGTTTGACGCCTCTTGCAAAACGTCATCTCAGGTGTCCCTAAATGATATCTTGATGGTAGGCCCAACTATCCAAGATGAGTTATACTCCACACTGCTCCGCTTCCGGCTGCACAGGTTTGCTCTGACAGCCGATGTTAAAAAATGTATCGCCAAGTAATGGAAAATGAAGCGGATAGGCCGTTTCAACTCATAGTGTGGAGAAGAGACCCCTCAGAATCCTTGAGATTGTACCAGCTCAACACCGTAATATATGGAACTGGCCCAGCTCCATATCTAGCGATTCGGTGTTTAAAAAGGTTGAGTGAATCTGCCAAATTTTCATTCCCTAGAGCTGCTGAAGTTATTGGATCCGACTTTTACGTCGATGATATGCTAACTGGTGCTGCATGCGTCGAGGAGCTCAGATCTATTAGGTCTGAAGTGTCTCAGGTTCTTCAAACCGCCGGGTTTGAATTGACAAAGTGGTTTTCGAACTCACCTGAGGTCACCGCATCTGAGAGCACAGTTAAATCCATACCGATCTCGGATTCAGAGTCGACGAAGGCGTTAGGCATATCGAGGTTGCCTAACGAAGATTCTTTCAAGTTTGAAATTGACAATTCCGTCATGGGTCTCAGAGCGACAAAGCGGAACATACTATCGGTGACATCGAAGCTGTTCGACCCCCTCGGCTTGCTTAGTCCTATCGTAATCAGAGGAAAAATCCTATTGCAGGAACTCTGGCTGAACAAGTTGGATTGGGATGAGTCGATTCCTGTGCATTTGGAAACTGCGTGGAATAAGTTGAAAAATACATTGTCTCGTTTGGAAGAGATAACAATTCCGCGGTATGTGCACACCGATCCGATGTCACCGGTTCAATTGCATGCCTTTGCCGACGCATCCATGAGAGCTTATGGAGCTTGCGTCTATATTCGTAGCAAAACTGCAGAAGGTATTAAACTGTCTAAAGTAGCGCCGCTCAAGACTAAAACGCTCCCAAGGCTTGAGTTATGTGCCGCTCACCTTTTCGCAGATCTCTGTCACAGAATCAAACCCCTATTAAAGGTCCCTATCGAACGAATAGTATATTGGTCGGACTCGGAAGTTACGTTGCATTGGATTCGATCCCATCCGTCTTCTTTGTCGATATTCGTCTCGAATAGGGTAGCGGAGATTCAGGAGTGGTCAGGAGAAGCGGCGTCATGTCCCAACTAAACAGAACCCAGCAGACATTATATCAAGAGGTTGTGACATAGATGAAATCAGCAATTCAATCTGGTTTACTGGACCATCCTTTTTGAAGAATGAAGAAGAGACCTGGCCCAAAAATGCACACTTCGTTCTTGATGAAAAGGTCCTAATTGAAGAATCAAGGAAGAAGTCGGAACTGGTAGATGTCATCGAGGGATTTTCGTCACACCTCAAGCTGCTTAGAGTGTTCGGTTACATGTTCCGCTTTATAAGGAAATGCAGAGACAAGAGTATAGTTTTTGAAAAAACTCTGTCACCGACTGAGTACAACGAAGCCTTTTTAAAAATTGTCGAGACCATCCAGAAACATGAGTATCACGAAGTATTAGAAAAAGTTCGGAAGAACTCCAGAGTTGACCCAAGTCTTCAACGATTGAACCCATTCATTCATGAAGACTCGGGCACTTGGTGTAATTTTTCGTTGTTGCGAGTTGGGGGCGATTAGCAAATGCTCCTATAACGTACGATGCCAAGTTTCCACTGCTGTTGACAAAATGCTCCCAATTTGTGCAGAGCTATTTCCGGCATTTGCATCTAACCAATTTTCATGTCGGGCCACGAGCACTTGTGAGTCTCCTTCGACAGCGTATTTGGATCGTAAACGCTCAGGAGGTCTGCAGTCAAATAGTTCGATCATGTATTCGCTGCTTTAAATGCAAGCCTCGACAAATGACACAAATGATGTGAAATTTACCCGCAGATCGTCTCCGTGCTCTCCGCCCATTTAGTATCTGTGGCGTTGATTTTTGTGGCCCCGTCTATACGACATTGAAAATTCGTGGAAGGCCTCCTTATAAGTCCTACATAGCGCTTTTTGTGTGTTTTGCGTCCAAAGCGGTTCATTTAGAAATTGTGTCAGACTTAACCACAAACTCCTTCTTATTGGCTTACCAAAGGTTCGTTGGGCGCCGAGGATGCCCTCGCACAGTCCATTGCGACAACGCGACGAACTTCGTCGGAGCGAGTCGCCACTTCCAGGGCCTTCGGGAGCGCATAGAGAAGGAGGCAGACGCCATACGAGAATTCGCGTCAAGAAGCGGATGCGCGTTTGCGTTCACACCGCCTCGGGCTCCGCACATGGGCGGTCTTTGGGAGGCAGGTGTGAAGTCTGCCAAGAACCTACTCCTACGAGCGGTAGGCAGCGCGCTCCTAACCGCAGAGGAGCTGGAGACGGTGCTCGTCGGGATCGAGGCGGTGCTGAACTCCCGGCCGCTTGGCGCGTTAACCAACGATCCCAGCGACGGAGAAGCGCTAACACCACGGCACCTGCTGACAGGCGGGCCACTATTCCCCATCCCAGCACTCCGGACCCCGGACCAGGCGGGTCTCAGTTGCTTGCGGCGATGGCAACTTGTCTCGTCAGCCAGGCAAATGTTCTGGCGGCGATGGTCCCAGGATTATGTGCTGGGCCTGCAAATTCGGGGCAAGTGGCACCAGGAGCACCTCGTCGCCGAGGACAACCTGCCGCCTCAACAATGGCTGATAGGGAGGATCGTCGCCACTCACGCAGGAGAGGACGGCATGGTCAGGGTCGTCGAAGTGAGGACCAGCGGAGGAGGGATTTTTAAGGGGGCCATCCACAAATTGGCGCCGCTTCCAATATGTTGAAGCCGGATGGGTCTTCAACGGGGCCAGTGTTGGCTGAAGCCAGTTTTTCGTTTTTTATTTTTTGAATTGTTAGAATTAGTATTATTGAATTAAACTTGAAGTCTAGTATAAGTTAGTTTAGGGCGAAGGCGGGAGCGCAATAAAGCTTTCGTTCGCTCTCTGCGAGTTCGCTCCGTCTTCGCCAACCTTCGGTAAGCTAGGCTTAAGAATAATGTGGAGAATAGATCATTCGTTGAAATTGAGTCTTATCGAGCGCACGCATTTTCTTTCGTTTTCGTTGTCGTTTTGCCAATAAAATTATTAATTAGCCACCCAAGTTTTCGGTATTAATTATTTAGAAAAACGGTTCTAAATTTTCAAAGTGCATGTAACATCTTTCCAGCCATCTTTATAAAAAAGAAAGAATCAAAATTATCCGTAGACCCATAACAAGGTACAACAGAAACAATAATAACGTTTGATAATGCAATACACCAGAGCTCGAACTTCACACCTTTCGAACTTTTCAGTTGGCGCACCCACATTTAACAACGAACGATACTACTTGATAAAACTATACGAATTCCGGTCCGAAATACCCTGAAGTAACTTTAACGGCCGCTCACATAGGTAAATACAATAGGTTCGGTAATCACAAAGTCTCACGTGATGGTGGAGTCATATTATCATGATTGGATTAGGGACAGCCAGAACGATAACAGGATTAACAATCTTAAAGCACATAGTACCTCTCTACGAGTATGAGGAAGTTTATAATACGATAGGGAACATCTAACAACCGGAAGTTGCAGATTTGAATACAGTGAATAGAGAATCTGAGTCAGTTAGCGGCAACATGGATGGCACTGAAAAGAAAATAATTAAAGCAGAATTGAAACAATTGGTCAAAAATATCGAATCAAACGCAAGATTTTAGAACGGAAGCTTCGTTAGGTTTAAAAAAAATTACAGAGCATTTTAACAAGGACGGGGGGACGGTGGCCCAGCAGGTAGAGCGCTGGTCTCCGGTCCGGAAGGCCCGGGTTCGAATCCCAGGTTCCCACAGTAGGCGATTTGGCCTCGCTAGCGGCATTTAATTCAAATTTCAACTTTCAAAAAGCTATGATTGTTTTCACAATTCGATAATAGATACTTTGATTAGATTTATCCAAGCATTTTAAAAGCTCTACGATCAGCTGATCATCAGCTGTGAACGGACAAACACAGCCTATGATTTCGCAAAGAGCTTTACAAAATTTTACTTATTTGCGCGCATCGAATTCAAGTTCCTCGGAAATTTACAATTTTTAGTGAATTTATTAAAAGTTTGGTTTTTATTAATTTCAAGGCATGTATTACAAAAAAAAATAATGTTTGTGACCTGTCTATAAATGTGTAGCTCATAAAACGTAGTGGTAATTCAGTGTATTAACAACGAGCCCGGATTAGCATACACCTGTCTTTCGTGGAGTAGAACTTACCTGATTCAAGTGGACTAAGTCTAACTCTTTTATTTGCCGAAAGCGTGAATCAGTGGCGTCCAATGTGTGTAATATGAACTGCTAGTACCTGCTAGCCTTCAAACTATGGTACCTACTTTTAAGGCACAATGTCAGTAGCAAAAAGGGATCTTTTTTAGTATATTTTAGTATTTTTACTATGCCTCCGTCTGATATCTAGCCTTTTTAGATAAAGTTTATTTATGAAATATGTTAATTGAAGTTAAAAAAAATAAAAGTAAAACAATATTTTATATAAAAAAAAATTTTTTTTTTATAAAAAAAAAAATAAAAGAAAATTAAAAAAAAATTTTTTAACCTAAAAAATTCTATGATTTTTCTCTGATCAGTGAAAAAAAACCGACTGAAGACATCTATTTTAGTTTAGAAGTTATTAATTAAATGCCGCTAGCGAGACCAAATCGCCCACTGTGGCTCCCCGAGAAAAATAAACGGTCTCTTTTTCCAAATCTCCACCATTTCTATGCTCTACCGCTCACTTAACATTATATACTCTATACTATATACTCTTCGGCTATATACTCTCCGCGACGTTTAAGGCACAGACAAATCGGTCTGCCTGCCCAACATACCTTTATACTAGTTCCATTTGGTAATCGCATACAGAAGGCACGATCGCTGATCGCCTGCCTACTCCTTCGGTTATATACTTTCGTCTAAAGCACAGACAAATCGGTCTGCCTGCTAACTATACCTTTTCGCTGCAAAAGGCACAGACAAGTCGGTCTGCCTGCCCAACATACCCTTTCGCTGTAAAAAGGCACAGACATTTCGGTCTGCCTGCCTAACCAACTCTTTAACAAACAATAACTTTATACATTTAAGGCCTTGGTGCCAGTTTAATAAATAAGTGCAATTTATTAACTTAATTTTGTGCATTTCATTTTATTTGAGCACCGCCAAGGTAATGGTTAGTGAAAAAGCTCACTGACCCAACATCCTCTTCAAAAAAAATTGTAGGGGCTCTATGCTCCCGGGTGGAGTTAAAGAATGTAATTTTTTTTAACAAGGAACAGGAGGTCGTAAACACGTTTACAAATAAGAATGGTAATATAATTTTTAAATGCTTTGAAATACAAAAAAAAAAAAAAATTCCGATAGCCGACAAAAGATTGAAATTAATTTGACCCATGAGGTCTACAATGCATGTAACATCTTTCCAGCCATCTTTATAAAAAAGAAAGAATCAAAATTATCCGTAGACCCATAACAAGGTACAACAGAAACAATAATAACGTTTGATAATGCAATACACCAGAGCTCGAACTTCACACCTTTCGAACTTTTCAGTTGGCGCACCCACATTTAAAAAGGCACAGACATTTCGGTCTGCCTGCCTAACCAACTCTATAACAAACAATAACTTTATACATTTAAGGCCTTGGTGCCAGTTTAATAAATAAGTGCAATTTATTAACTTAATTTTGTGCATTTCATTTTATTTGAGCACCGCCAAGGTAATGGTTAGTGAAAAAGCTCACTGACCCAACATCCTCTTCAAAAAAAATTGTAGGGGCTCTATGCTCCCGGGTGGAGTTAAAGAATGTATTTTTTTTTTAACAAGGAACAGGAGGTCGTAAACACGTTTACAAATAAGAATGGTAATATAATTTTTAAATGCTTTGAAATACAAAAAAAAAAAAAAAAATTCCGATAGCCGACAAAAGATTGAAATTAATTTGACCCATGAGGTCTACAATGCATGTTCTTTGCAAACCAGCTCTGTAAACAAAACACTTACATTTAATATCAAAGTCCCAATTTTGTCCTCCACCTGATATACTTTGTATCGTCTTATAACATTACCGGCTAGATTATCAAAAATAACGTCGAAATTAAGAGTTTAAATTCACCTCGTATTAGGATTAATACTTTTTGGTTTGCGAAACCCCTATCACTCCCAACCACTCTGAGTGCCTCTACAGCTTCACCAAACCCGACCAGCTGCAAAAAACTCCTGTGATAGAGCCCCTTAACCTCCAAACATATATGTGCAGTAACTTTGATGGTTACATCCCAACGATGTATGCATACACTCGATAAATCTTCACAACTATCATATAGCAATCGCCGCCTGGATCCTGAAGAGGAACACGACGATCTTTACTACCAGCCCTAGGCCAACAGTCGTAACTCCGACCATTCCTTCGTTATGGCCGTCGTTCAGTCTTGAGGGTGACAGCCCCACTGTGCTATCACTTCACCCCTAATATATTCTTGAGAATCGTACCATCACATAACCTGGAATTCGCTGTGTTACGCATGTTTTCACTGTCACTCATTTTATTGATTATTTTACTGTTCACTGTACTATAAGTAGAATGTGCATAAAGAATAAGAATTAATTATGGAAAACAAAATACGAGATATGAATAGAAAAAGAATTTTTGACACACACTCACGCTTGATGCACTCTTGATTCTATTCCAGGGAGCTGCTTCAAGCTAAGTGTATCTCCAAAGCACTCTATCTTTCTCTGGGGCTCTTTATTATACCCTTGCAGAGCAAAAGGGTATTATAATTTCAGTCAGAAGTTTGCAACGCAGTGAACCTCAGACCCCATAAAGTATATATATTCTTGATTAGCATCACGAGTAGAATCAGAATACGTCTGGCGTCTGTCCGTCTGTTTGTTTCTCGTCAAATTAGTCTCTCAGTTTTGTAGCTATCGTGCTGAAACTTTCCCAAAAGGTGTGTAGTTATTGCACGCAGTATATAAGTCGGAACGAGCCAGATCGGCCGACTATATCGCATAGTTCCAATACGAGAGAATGAAATAAATAATTCTCAGGCCGTTGTTTTTGATCAGATCGACTTGATTCCTTCCAGATGGCGTTTTCTAACTACTATTGAATTTCGGATTAAATTTGATCAAAATCGGATAACTCTATCGTATAGCTGCCATGAGAGAGATAAAAAAATATATATAGAATTAATGGAAATAAATTGATAACATCGTTGTTTTTTATCCCATGAGCATGATTTTTTGAATATCAAGTTTTTTAACAACTCTTATATTGAGAAAAAGTTTCATAAAAATCGGACAACTATATCTTTTAGCTGTCATAAGAAGGATCGAAAAATCTATATAGAAATAACGGAAGTAAAATTATAACATTGTGGTTTTTCATCAGACAAGTATGATTTTTGAAATATAGAGTTTTCTTACGACTCTTAAATTTCGAATTAAATTTGATCAAAATCGGACAACTATATCATATAGCTCCCATATGATCTAAAGTCGGAAATATGGAAAATAAATAGAACAAGAAAGGAAGCTAGCTTCGGCAAGCCGAAGCTTATATACCCTTGCAGTTACTAAATATGACGAACAAAATGCATAAAGGTTAAACAACATCGAAGCTAAGACGATTTTTATACCCTTGCAGAGCAAAGGGTATTATAATTTCAGTCAGAAGTGGAGGCCAAATACTGCTAAGCGTTTAACGTAACCTTTTTCGAAGTTGACTAAGAAGTTTCACTTCAAAATGGTATTAGGTTGTTTGGTAATGACATACCGGTCTTTACATTCAAATTTCGCGCTCCGCTTGTGAAGTCAAATATAATCGTATCTGGCAATGCTTTATATCGTTTGAAAGGTTGTGACGGCCCGCCGCCACAATAACTTATAAATTAAAAAATAAACCAAACTAAACACAATAAAAGCTCTTATTTCGAAATGCGCGGTCAATCGATAAATGTTTACGCAGCCCTGGACAAGATATCGATAACTGTTTTCGCAACCCTGATATCGATAATTAGTTACACAGCCCTGGTCGATCGATAACGATCGACGACTATCGGTAATCGTGGGATAATCCCACCAGCTATCTGGGCACACTAAGTACCATCTGGGGCCTATATAAGCAGTGCCACGTCCTCATTCCAGTCACTTGTGCTCAGGCGTCTGATCGAGCAACATCAAAGGGGTAAGTGTTCTGTTCTCTATTTCTGGTGGTGGTTTTCCGCAGAGTACGGATCTTTATTCGGCTCGCGACCTAGGAAGGATCACCTACGCCCAGTCTGGTTAGTAATAATCAACCTTCGGCCTGGTCAAGATCTCTGAGTCCGGTGTGATTTATCAGTCAGCCCAGCTCAGAGAGTTCCTTCTAGAAGTCACGCCCCGGCTTCCGACCCGGGAGCGAAGCGGAGTAGCATTGGACTCCTGCTGCATGACCCCACCCGAGTAGAGCGTTCCCCTGACGGACGAACAGAGCACGACGCGACAGCGGAATCCCGAGCTGATCGACAACACTCCCAGCCGGCTCTTCAGCCGCAGCGACCGATCCAGCCTCCCAGCCGTAGGAACCAAACCGGACCTTCAGCCGACGGAGCACCCGGCTCTATAGCCGTAGAACCCAACCGGCTCTTCAGCCGTAGAAATTAAGCCGGCTCTTCAGCCGCACGGAGTACTCGGCTTTTCAGCCGCAACGAATACCGACGTCGCCCCGGCCCTTCCGCAGCGCCGGATATCAACGCAGCCCGGCCCTTCCACAGCGCCGGACGTCAACGCAGCCCGGCCCTCCAGCAGCACCGGACGTCAACGCAGCCCGGCCCTCCAGCAGCGCCGGACAAAAACACCGGATCAACACCTCTCGGCCCTCCAGAGCGCCGAGAAACCCAAACCAGACTATCAATTCAGACTATATCAATCCCAACTATAACAATATCCCGTAGACTTCATTCAGAATAAGCAAATATACGACAAGAAAATACCCCAAAACACCCAGCCTAAGTAAAAAATATACGAAAACTCTCTCGACACCGCATTACCCCCTCGAGATATTCTGGGAAAGGAGAAGGTAAACCGATCTTAAAGAGGGGCCAACTATATAGGAAATTCTGTCTCGAACCCTGGCCATCGGCGAGCTATACCGCCTCCCGGAACAGGGTCGTTACAGTGGCGCCCGAGCAGTTCAGACAAGAGACAGTGGCCTCCTCTTATAAACAACCAAGATCGTTTACCCCCTTCCCAAGCCAAATAAAAAATACACAATGGCAGAAAAAATAACAAGAGGGTGGATAACAAATATAAACAAATCCCAACTGGAAGAATACCTCAAGGAATTCAACATCAAACCCGAAAATCTTTGCAAAGAGATGCGAAGACAGATGTCCGAATTCACAAGACAAGACCACGACGAAGAAACAACAAGACGACTACTGGAACTATCCCAAAGGCACACGAGAAACCCGTCTCCGACACCAGAGGCATCGGGTAGCATAAAAAGGAACATAGATCGAGGGAACCAATTGACACTACAGATACCAACGGACTTAAATAAACCCATTAACCAGACCCAAGAAGACAGTAAGCCGTCACCAACGCCAATAAGGAACACAATGGACAAAATAACCACAATGGGAGTCATACGTAGCTGGAGAGAAGAATTCGACGGCACTGGGGACCCGGACGAATTCATCTACAGGATAGAGGAATTAACAGAAGCATACGGAATAGAAAATGACCAAGCAGTAGGAGCAATGGTAATCTTGCTAAAAGATGGAGCCTTGGACTGGTGGCACACCCACCCGAAAGAGATGACATCATGGAAACGTTTCAAACACGAATTTCTGGAATACTTCAAGCCAGCAGACCACGAAGAAAAAAAATGGAACAAATAACAGGCAGACATCAGGAAAAAAACGAGCCAGCAATGGAGTTCGCACGAGAACTACGGAAAATTATGAGGTTTACAAAACTCACAGAGGACAGTAAATTAGAATGGATCTACAGGAACAGTCGCGTAGAATTCAAGCGGTATGCCAAACGTGGGGAATGCAGATCACTAATGGAATACCTCCGACCGGCAGAAGAATTCGAGGCACTCCAAGCTGAAGAACCAGAAGAAAGACAAGAATACATAGCACCACAAAGGACACAATACCGGACAAGAGACTACTGGAGACCGCAACAACCAACCCAGTCACTAAACAGAGGAATAATAGAAACTTTCGACATGAGGAATAGATGCTCAAGATGCAAAATGGTGGGACACTCAGCACGGGGATGTAACAACCCACCAAGGCTGTTCTGTTCTGCTGGGTTTGTGGACAAGACGGAAATCGGACAATACACTGCTGCCGCAAACAGGAAAACTCGGGAAACGAGAGAGGCCGATGGGAGCAGAGCGGGAACCCAGGGCCCAGACGACCGACAGGCAACCCGCAACAACGATAGAATTTAGGAATAGGCGAGTACTTGCACATGTTAGAATAGGCACCAGGAGAGTAGAAAGTACGATAGACACCGGAGCCACGAGAAGTTTTATAGGCAGAGAACTCGCAAACGAAATAGCAACACTCGGAACACGAAAACGAGTAACGGAAGCTATAAGACTAGCAGACGGAACAAACAGAACCGTAACAGAAGCGCTAGAAGTGCCGATCCAACTAGGAACCCTATCCAAAACAGTCATATTATTAATCCTCGACGAAGTTATTGGAAACCTGCTCCTGGGAGTCGTCTTCTTACAACAATGCAATGCTACCATTCAATGTGGAGGTATTACAGCACACATCGGAACAAAAAAGAAGAAACAAGAAAAAAAGAAACCAACAAAAGACTGTAAACAGGGTATAGGGTCCCTAACAACGGACGATCTCACAGAAGAGACGATCCAAGAGATTCTCAAGAAGGAACTACATATAATGGAACAAGTCAAGGGAGAAAGTCACATAGCAAAACACAGAATCTTCATGAAACACGATAGGCCCATCAAACAGAGATACTACCCTCGCAACCCAACAATGCAGTCCATCATCAACGAACAAGTAGACGAACTTCTGGCACAAGACCTCATCGAACCATCACACTCAGCATACAGCTCCCCAGTAGTAATAGTGGAGAAGAAAAACAAGCAATGGCGATTGTGCGTCGACTACAGACAGCTTAACGAACACTCAGAACGAGACGCATACCCGGTACCACGGATGGATCACATCCTGAATCAACTCAGAGAAGCAAAATATATAAGTCCATTAGACTTAAAGAGCGGATATTGGCAAATACCTATGGAAGAAAGCAGCAGACAGTACACGGCTTTCACAGACCCAGCACGAGGACTATTCCAATGGAAGGTAATGCCATTCGGGCTACACACAGCACCAGCCACGTTTCAAAGAGCATTAGATTCAGTTATCGGACCGGAGATGGAACCATTTGCATTCGCATACCTGGACGATATCGTAGTGATAGGAAGAACAAAACAGGAACATATGGAAAAACTACAGGAGGTAATGAGACGACTCAGAAAAGCAAACCTACGAATCAACACCGAGAAATGCCATTTTTTTAAGGAAGAACTGAAATATCTAGGCCATATAGTCAGCGAAAGAGGGATACACACAGACCCAGAAAAAATTTCCGCAATCCAAAAAATGCCAAGTCCAAAAACAACAAAACAAGTACACAGCTTCCTGGGAGTAGCCTCGTGGTACAGAAGGTTCGTACCTAATTTCACCGAGCTAGCAAAACCTCTATACGACCTAGTCAAGAAAGGGGAAAAATTCAAATGGAACACTGAACATGAAGCAGCAGCAAAAGCCCTAAAACGTGCGCTAACAGAGGCACCAGTCCTAAGCTGTCCCGACTTCACTAAAACGTTCACACTACAGACCGACGCCAGTGATTACGGGCTAGGAGCAGTCCTAACACAGGAAGGCGAAAACGGCGAACAAGTGATCGCATACGCTAGTAGAAGACTTACCAAAACGGAAGCAAAATACTCAGCCACCGAAAAAGAGTGCTTGGCAATCCACTGGGGAATCCAAAAAATGAGAATGTACCTAGAAGGATACCACTTCGTGGTCATAACAGATCACCAAGCACTTAAATGGTTGAACTCAATTGAGAGCCCGTCAGGTCGGATAGCTAGATGGGCATTGGCAATGCAGCCATACTCATTTGAGATTCGCTACCGCAAGGGAAAACTTAACGTAGTGGCAGACGCACTATCCAGAATGCTGGAGGAAGAAGTTCGAGGAGCAGAAATGGAAGAAGACAACTGGATAAAACAAAAACTACTAGCAATAGAAAAAGACCCAGCATCATGGCCAGACTACGCAGTCATAGAAGGAAGACTTTACAGAAACCTACCATCATGGGCAACAGACGAGGATACCCAGCCATGGAAACTATGCGTAACAAAGAAACAAAGGGAACGAGTCCTCAAAGAAAACCATTGCGATACAGTAGCAGGACACTTAAGCATAAGAAAGACGAAACACCGAATTATGACTAACTACTATTGGCAAGGCATGCATAGAGATATAAAACAATTTTTACAACGCTGTGAACTATGCCAACGGTATAAAGCGTCACAGCAACAGGCTGCAGGAAAGATGCTCACCGAGATAGCACAGGCACCATGGGAGACACTATGCGTAGACTTTGTAGGCCCATTACCAAGATCGAGCCACGGCCACAACATGTTACTGGTCTTCTTCGACAAATTTTCTAAGTGGGTAGAACTGGCGGCCATAAGAAAGGCAAACACAGAAAGCGTGATCAAGACGCTTAGGGAACAGATCTTGAACCGATATGGAGCACCAAAGAAATTGATATCAGACAATGGGGTTCAGTTTACAAGCAAAAAATTTAAATCCCAGCTAGAAAGATGGGGGATAACGCACCAACTGACAGCACCATACACACCTCAGGAGAACCCAGCGGAAAGAGCAAACAGGACTATCAAAACAATGTTGGCACAACTCACGGGCGCGGAACACAAAAGATGGGACGATTGGCTACAAGAAATAATGCTAGCCATAAACAGCAGCCGATCGGAATCAACGGGGTATAGCCCAGCGTATCTTCTATATGGAAGAGAAATACGACTACCAGGCAGTCTGTTTAACGAAACCACATCAGGATCAGGCATAGTAGAAGAAACAAGAGAGGACCGATGGAAAAGAATGAAAGAGACAGGGGAGCTAGCGCAAGAAAATATGGGAAAGGCTGCATGTGACCAGGCAAGAGCCTACAACTTACGAAAAAGAGACTCGAAACCCAAGATCGGAGACCTCGTATGGGAACGACAACACCCATTATCCAAAGCAGCCGCAGGGTTTGCGGCCAAACTAGCGCCAAAATACGAAGGACCATTTAAGGTTATAGGTTTCATATCCGCAGTAATAGCAAACCTAAAACATAATACTACCGGAAAAAGACATAGGGCTTACGTTAGCGAACTTAAACCATATAAAGGGAACGCCGTAGTTAGCAACGTAGTCACAAACGTAGTAAATCATAAAAGGGAAAAAGAAATCCGACATAAACAAATCTCCAAAAAAATTACAGATGGAGAACAAATTCAAAAATTCAACGGCAAAATACCGGGCCTCGCTGGAAAAGCTGGAGTCCAGCCGCCGACGTGTGATCCGGCTCTCGGCCATCGAAACAATAGGGCCCGAGACCAGAATCCGAACCCGAGCAGCACCAGTGGCCAGACAAGCACCACCAAGGAAAACAACGACGACAACGGCACAGAATCAGGACACACGCAAGGATAACGACACGGAAAGCGATTGGGACGACGAACCACGAATAAAAGACCCAGAGCATGAGGCGAAAGTCGCGGAAATGGTGGCATATGTCAAAGCGGCCTGGCGACCCGGCACCCGAGGGACCCACAAGGTCAATTCCGGCGAGTGGTTCACCAGAATCCGCATAGGGCGTGCCGGAGATGTCAGGGTCAACTCCACCTACAACCCGGTCTCCAAAGAGGGGGGGGAGTGTGACGGCCCGCCGCCACAATAACTTATAAATAAATAAATAAACCAAACCAAACACAATAAAAGCTCTGATTTCGAAATGCGCGGTCAATCGATAACTGTTTACGCAGCCCTGGACAAGATATCGATAACTGTTTTCGCAACCCTGATATCGATAATTAGTTACACAGCCCTGGTCGATCGATAACGATCGACGACTATCGGTAATCGTGGGATAATCCCACCAGCTATCTGGGCACACTAAGTACCATCTGGGGCCTATATAAGCAGTGCCACGTCCTCATTCCAGTCAATTGTGCTCAGGCGTCTGATCGAGCAATGGTTTTCCGCAGAGTACGGATCTTTATACGGCCCGCGACCTAGGAAGGATCACCTACGCCCAGTCTGGTTAGTAATAATCAACCTTCGGCCTGGTCAAGATCTCTGAGTCCGGTGTGATTTATCAGTCAGCCCAGCTCAGAGAGTTCCTCCTAGAAGTCACGCCCCGGCTTCCGACCCGGGAGCGAAGCGGAGTAGCATTGGACTCCTGCTGCATGACCCCACCCGAGTAGAGCGTTCCCCTGACGGACGAACAGAGCACGACGCGACAGCGGAATCCCGAGCTGATCGACAACACTCCCAGCCGGCTCTTCAGCCGCAGCGACCGATCCAGCCTCCCAGCCGTAGGAACCAAACCGGACCTTCAGCCGACGGAGCACCCGGCTCTATAGCCGTAGAACCCAACCGGCTCTTCAGCCGCAAGGAGTACCCGGCTCTTCAGCCGTAGAAATTAAGCCGGCTCTTCAGCCGCACGGAGTACTCGGCTTTTCAGCCGCAACGAATACCGACGTCGCCCCGGCCCTTCCGCAGCGCCGGACATCGACGCAACCCTGGCCCTTCCGCAGCGCCGGATATCAACGCAGCCCGGCCCTTCCACAGCGCCGGACGTCAACGCAGCCCGGCCCTCCAGCAGCACCGGACGTCAACGCAGCCCGGCCCTCCAGCAGCGCCGGACAAAAACACCGGATCAACACCTCTCGGCCCTCCAGAGCGCCGAGAAACCCAAACCAGACTATCAATTCAGACTATATCAATCCCAACTATAACAATATCCCGTAGACTTAATTTAGAATAAGCAAATATACGACAAGAAAATACCCCAAAACACCCAGCCTAAGTAAAAAATATACGAAAACTCTCTCGATACCGCATTACCCCCTCGAGATATTCTGGGAAAGGAGAAGGTAAACCGATCTTAAAGAGGGGCCAACTATATAGGAAATTCTGTCTCGAACCCTGGCCATCGGCGAGCTATACCGCCTCCCGGAACAGGGGCGTTACAAGGTATTGGCATCACCTTTAAAATGACATATAGTTACATGAGCTTTCATGTTAAAAAATTACAATCGATTGAAATTGAGTTCACAAACGCAGAAATTCGAGCAATTTAGAAATTTTATTTCGCACAGGGAAAAACTGCTGGAGATAACAAACTTTTGAAACCGCCGAACAGTGGCTTAGGCGATTCCGAAGTGGCAATTTTGATACCGAAACATCCAAGCCTTCCGGACGACCAGAGACAAGTAACACTCAAAATGACAGAAAATCATCGAAGACAACGGTACATATAGAACTTTAATCGGATGTCCGCGCCAAGACGGGACACTTCTTTATGGCAGTGTAACAATTAACAGACCAGAGAGCAGTTCTCTCCAGATGATCTCTCACCTCATTCTCTTGGTCTGCTAATTGTCTCTACACCGCTCTGCCGCCCTCTCCTGGATTTACATCCAGTTAGTGTAAAAACTAACCTTCGGCAATAAAGTGCATATTTTCAAATTCGAAAACCACAGTGTTTTATTTCCGCGACGCGTAAGTTATAATTTCCGTTTCGAGTGCTTAAAATCCAGAAGGAAGTCCACCCCCACTTAACATCGGACAATGTTAAAATCGTCGTCAAAAATTAATAAAGAAACCGGTATGTTATTACCAAACAACCTAATATAGAGTACTAGAGGTCCTGTGTCCGCTTCGCTGGTCAACACAATTTAACAACATAAAAGTCAATGTTGCAACATTTTTCAAATATGTGGAAGTATAGAAAGATGGTGATTTAACACTTTTCCAGTTTGACTTTTCCACTTGCGCAGCACAATCCAGCCGTTTCTCTTTTAAACTTTAACGCACTGCAATATCGGTATATAGTCGCCATTGGTCCAATATCTAAATTTTCATTATCACTGTAGTTCGCAGTGGGGTCATATTGGAATGCCAAGCGATTGAATTATGCCAATGATCTCCATGTGCTCATTTGTCTTTCTTCGCTTAAGTTTTGTGAATATACTTGTTGCTGGCTTGGATGTCTGTGGCCAATGTTTGCACGTCGTCCTCTAAGCATTTTGAACTATGGACAGAGTGGTGAATTAATCCTCAAATGCACAATCCACATAATTTTCACAGTTCAACTTAAATTGAATAAAAATTCTTTTTTTTCACAATTTCACAGTGAACACAAAAATTGAGTTAAAATGCTATGGGAGCGTGTTTGTCAGTGTGATGAAGTAGCAACTCACTTTATATGCGACAGTATTGCAATTTTCGTACGGATCCCTAATTTTTTTCAAAATAAATTATAGCCTATTTAACTCCACGATAATATAGCTTTCTATCGGTGAAAGAATTTTTTAAATCGGACCAGTAGTTCCGGAGCCAATTCGCTGCAAACAAACAAACAAACAAATTTTACCTCTTTATAATATTACTAGTAAACCCAGCGAACTCCGTTCCGCCACCAGATGGCGATAGTTTTAGGTAAAATTTCGTTTGGTGTTTAAAAAGATAAAGAAAATTTTTTTTTTGTTTTATATATGAAAAGGAAAAATTTTATTTCGATACCATTAAAACTTTGGCCATTGCTGAGTGTTTTGCAATATTACATGTTAGTTCTTCAATAATTTGAAGATTTAACGGTAATTTTAATGCTGAATAAGCCGTTTGGCATCCTTCTAACAATATGGCTGCTATTCCCGAAGAAGCAACTGCAACAGCTATGTTGGATCTCGCCCGAACAGTTGCTAAAGCTAATGACATGAGGAATGTCTTGCCAGTACCACCAGGGGCATCTAGGAAATATAAACCACCATTTTCTTCATCAATTGCCTTCATTAAAGTATCATAAACTTTCTTCTGTTGGGAATTCAACAGGGGTACATTCGTTTGAACTAATAAATTTAATTCCTGGTGATCATATTCACGTTCCCGTTCTAATTCTCGATTAAATGCCCCATTCATTTCACGATTTGGCGCTGGCATTCTAACCTGATTAATATATTACCGCACATGAGGTAACACATATCTTCGATCAAGAGTAAAACCCGATTATGTATCTCCTCATTCATCAAATTGTTCACAATCAAGATGGCGACTTCGTCTATTGTTGGAGCATTAAATGTCCTTTCGTGTGTTCCAGATGGTCGTTTATCTGCTTTTATGACAACTTTATAGTCATCATTTAGCATGCGCTCTAAAGCACTCTTAAACAACCTGACCATCGCATGATGTTCATGAAGCAGACACTGCAAGTCTTGAAGAATTGCTCGCTTCATTCCTGTATTGATCCCTAGGTGTCGATCAAGTTGTTCTTCCATGTTGCCCATGAAATATATTTAAAAAATTTTTTTTTGTGTATCTTCGAAAGATAGTAATGATCCAATTCGCTGGTGAATCTGCCCTTGTATCTAAGATAAAGTAAGTTATTCTTTAACTAAATTCTATGTAATACCAAAAAAAACCTTAAATGTCGGATTAAATCCTCGTTCTTCGATAATATCTGCCCCAAATGACGTCATTTGGAAACAACCATTGTATTTTCGAGTATTTGCAGGAAAGTGGCGTGATTCTTGTGTTTCACCACAAAGCAGTGAATACAATGGCTCAGGTGGCGAAGTCAACAATGGCAATTTCACTTTACCATTAAAGCAGCATAATCCAGGCGTTTCTCCGTAAAACTTCAACGCACCGCAATACTTTCAAACAACGTCCATTTGCCCAATGCAAACGCTGGGATGCAAGCTGTAATCAGTGATGCAATCGTATTGAAACACTGCTCGATTCAAATCAGCACTTGAAAAATATCTTTTGCGTCGCAAATTATCTATTTCTTGACCTCTGTTGTAAGCTCGACGATTCTGCATTGTCAACCGAGCCGTGTTACGGGTTGCCTCACTTTGCACGAAGTCGACCCATACTAACGCGGCGCTGTTCGCGTGCAATGTTTTGTTCTCCTTCAGTATTTTGCAGTATTTTGTAGTCTTCTTGAATTACGGCTTTGTCGGGAACGATTCGATCGTCTTGGTTGCGGCATTATTAATTAAACTTCACTTCACTTCAATTCACCAAAATCACAAATAACTTCAATTCACTTCAAAAAAATTGAGTTAAAATGCTAAGGTAGTGTATGCTTGTCAGTGTGATGAGGTAATAACTCAGTTTATATGCGATTTTTGGTATGTCGAACGGAATAAAAAGTACCCCAAGTCCTATTCCGGGCTCTAAGCTACCTTCCTACCAATTTTCAGCCAAATCTGTTCAGCCGTTTTTAAGTTATAAGTGGTGTAACTAACACAACTTGCTTTTATATATGTAGATATTTTGAATGAAACAAAAAATTATAACGTCGTTGTTTTTATCACACACACACGTGATTTTTTTTTGCATATCGAGTTTTTTAACTACGATTAAAAAAGTTACCTTCTTAACTCCGCCTGGCGGCATAGCGCCTCTACAATTGTTGTAGAGATTTCATTAATCTTTGGTTTTTGATCGTACTAGTGATTAGCCAGTACCGACTTATCCCAGCGGTGGGGTTGCCATCTGGCGCCATTTAGGTGTGACAAAAGTTTTATTATTGTGTCCATAGTAACGTGGACGAGAGGGGTGTGCTGGCCGGGGAGCCGAAATTTGCTAGTATTGTTAAGTGAGCGATAGAGTATAGAAATGGTGGAGATTTGAAAAAGATTTATTTTTCTCGGGGATCCTGGGATTCAAACCCGGGCTTTCCGGATCGGAGACCAGCGCTCTACCTGCTGGTCCACCGATCGAAATACGTCTGAACGTCTGTTCTCCTGTCTGTTTCTATGTAAACTAGTCTCTCAGTTTTTTTCCGCGGAAAATTAGACGCCATATTAAAAAAAGAGAAAAAAATTAAAAAAGCGATGAAAATTTTATTTAAAAGGGAGAAAAATGTAACGACCTAATTTTGTGCCACAAATTTTAATACTAAATGCTTTAAAAAAAAAAAACTACTCTGAAAGGCTCATGCTAGTGATTATTAGGTCTACAACGATTTAAAACTAAAGGAACATATCGACGCATTTCCGCGACTGTATCGTATGTCGCTTTTTTTCAAAATTAAGATTTTTGTGCAAAATTGTTAGGCACCTAATGTCCCACTACCCTGTGAACTATTATAACTGAAAGCCCTATAGTTCCGAAATTAAGTTTCAATTTTATCGTATGTTACAATGTGCGCACGAAATTATCGTATGTCCATACAAATTTGATTTTTCTACATACGATACAGTCGCGGAAATGCGTCGATATTTTCTTGTTAATCTATTTGGAACTAAGAAATGAAGTCTACTCAACAAGTCAGGACTGTTAATTTCACCACGTATAAGATTATGAAGATTTTAAAGCATTTGAAAAAAATAAAAAACAACGCCGTGATAATTTTTTTTCGATCTCTCGTATGGGAGCTATCCGATATAGTCGATCCGGCCCGTTCTGACTTATACCAAATACTGCGTACAATGACGGACAAACGTACTTACGTATTTCGATTCAGATCATGATGCTCATAAAGAACATTCGAGTATATATATGTACTTTATGACTGTCTGAGGTGTCTCCTTCACTGCGAACTTCTGACTGAAATTATAAAACCCTCTGCAAGGGTAAAAAAAAAGATAACATCGTTGTTTTTTATTAGACAAGCATATGTCGGATCAGATGAAACGGGGCCTACTTTGTTCCCCTGGTCAGGACAGGTGAAGCGGGGCCTTCTTTAATGTGAAGCAGGGACAATTAAAAAGGAAGTTAGAAATTGAGTGAAAGCATGGCAGAGCAGGACAGATTTAGACTGCTGCCAAGTGAGGTCTGTTCGTTAAGCGCTGACATACATGTTAGAAAGAGATGGCTAACAATGTAAAAGAATTGAGTAGAAAGTATAAATTTGGAAAGCAGACTCTTGGGAAGTCAGTTCAGAAAGCGCCAAGCAAACGAGCAGAACTTGCTGCTAATAATTCGGTTACAAATGGAAAAGTCTAACGAAACTCCGACATCAGAAGTGGGATCTGCTTTGCCTACTGGTCATGCCACTGATTCGTATTTGTCAGCGTTGGAGCTCCAAAACCGCAACCTAATGGAGATAATTAAAAACATGCAGACTCCAAGGGCGCCGCAATCGAATGAAAAAGCGTCAAACATAAGACTACCAAAATTTAACCCTGACATTGCTGGAGCGGAGCCCTCATCTTGGTGTAGCACGGTGGACCTCATCTTTGCCGACAACGTTCTCCAAGGTAGCAATCTGGTGATAGCCCTAAGTAAGGCATTGGAAGGCACCGCATCACAATGGCTTTCACAAATATGCTTTGCCGGAATAACTTGGGTGCAATTTAAAGAGCTATTCGTGCAACGTTTCGTCGGAATCGAAACTTCTGCTGGCATGGTTTTGAACGTGTTAAATAGTCGACCAAAACCAGAAGAAGGCTCTGCCGAATACGGTAGCCGTATTTTAACGATGCTGATGTCCAAATGGAAAGCCAAGGAGATTGAAGAAATAGCTGTATCTGTAACATTGGCTCACATGGCACAGGTTGACAGCAAGTTGGCGCGCTGGATTTTCACCACCAACGTTAAAACACGCAACGAACTACAACAACAGCTTCAGGCACACTCCTTCAAGAAGCGCGGCGTAGAAGACGATGCAGCAAGCTCGGACCTCAAGAAGTTTAAATTTCTAATCGTGGTGAAATGCAATTACTGTGGAAAGGCGGGACATAAATATGCAGAGTGCCGTGCCCGCTTAGAAAAGGGCCAGAGTGAAACCTATAGCGACAACGATATGACAAGTGTGAGGAATCGATCTGGTGTCAAATGCTTCAAATGTGCCGAAATCGGACATTTTGCAACCGCTTGTCCTAAAGGCCGTACAAGTGAAAACAAATAATGAGAAGCGTAGCATTATAAGGACATCCGGTGAGTCAGTTCCTTTTTGTTTTGATTCTGGTATGGAATGTTCGCTTGTAATACGTCGCTGATAAATTTAAAGGAAAAATAATGAAAATTTTTGTAAAACTAAATGGCAGCAAATAAAGTAACAAAACTTAGCCCATTAGAATTGTTAATTGGAAAGGAAGCTAGACCTTTTGGGCTTTTACCAATTGATGTAGAAGGTGAACAAGAAATATATAGGAGAAATTTAAGAAATCAAGCTACATAAAATATGGAAGCCAGTGCACGATATGATAAACACAGATACGATAATAATAAAGCGAAAATTACCAAACATAAGTTAGGCGTCCACGTATTGCTTAAACATGAGGAACGCCATAAAACGAAGCTAGATCCACAATTTAAAGGGCCATTTGAGATCATTGAGATTCTAGATGGAGATAGATATCTGTTAAAATCTTTAACTAGTAAGCGAATTTAAAAATATCCACACGAATCTCTAAGAGCTTAGCGAAATAATCAGCTTATAAGCGAAGATAGGGATGACGTGATAGAAGATGCTACTGAAGTATAAGAAGAGAAAAAGAAAAGACCGCACCATAACCGAAGAGACGGGTTATGGCGGGGGTCAGGACTGCACCATAACAGAAGAGACTTGTTATGGCGGGAGTCAGGACTGCACCATAACAGAAGAGACTTGTTATGGCGGGAGTCAGGACTGCACCATAACAGAAGAGACTTGTTATGGCGGGAGTCAGAACTGCACCATAACAGAAGAGACTTGTTATGGCGGGAGTCAGGACCGCACCATACAGAAGAGACATGTAATGGCGGGGGTCAAGAGAAAGATGGAAAATAAAAATGAGAAAGGTGTTAAAGGAATTACACTAAATGAAAATGTAAAATCGATGTAAAATGTTATATTATACGATTTATGGATAAGATGTTATAGATAAGATTAATGTTACTGGAGAGTAACTAAACGAAAGAAATTTATTTATGTTAAAACGAAGAAACTTTATGGAAATGAAAGATTCCATATTTGTTTAAGTAATTTATACCTTTAAAGCTTTTGTCCAGTGAATAAAATGAAAGATTGTTAAAAAAAAAAAGGAGAGGTGTTATGAAGAATTGAGTCATAAGGTATTGGCAAAAGGAGTGGAGAACTGACCACACGAGGACGTGTGATTTGTCAGGAAGGCCGTGTCGGATCAGATGAAACGGGGCCTACTTTGTTCCCCTGGTCAGGACAGGTGAAGCGGGGCCTTCTTTAATGTGAAGCAGGGACAATTAAAAAGGAAGTTAGAAATTGAGTGAAAGCATGGCAGAGCAGGACAGATTTAGACTGCTGCCAAGTGAGGTCTGTTCGTTAAGCGCTGACATACATGTTAGAAAGAGATGGCTAACAATGTAAAAGAATTGAGTAGAAAGTATAAATTTGGAAAGCAGACTCTTGGGAAGTCAGTTCAGAAAGCGCCAAGCAAACGAGCAGAACTTGCTGCTAATAATTCGGTTACAAATGGAAAAGTCTAACGAAACTCCGACACATACTTTTGAAATATAGAGTTTTCTAATGACTCTTGAATTTCGAGTTAAATTTCACACATATCGGCCCACTATATCATATGGCTAACAATCGTCGGAAATATGGAAACCTAATAGGAAAACCGACAAAGCTTCGATGTTGTTGAGCCTTAATGTATTTTCGTTGACATATTCAATGACTGCATTGGTATATAAGTTTCGGTTTGCCGAAGCTAGCTTCCTTTCTTTTTTTATTATTAATATTTTTAATGTTTAATTTGTAATTTTTTAGATGGTTGGCATAAAAGAAATGAAAAAGTAATACCTGGAGACCGGACTAATGTACATTTGGGATCCTTAAAACCATCACAGGCATATCATATTCGTCTTTATGCGGAAAATCAGTTGGGAATTAGTGCTCCAAGTGATGTTTTATTTTTCCAATCCGACGCAGAAGTACCATCAGCACCTCCCCAAGATGTATCCGCTGAGCCCATGGGCCCACAGCAGGTAAGTCGAACTGTTTTTGCCTACGCACAGTATTTATCCTGTGTCGTTCAGAATATTAACTACAGCTCTCTCTGATAAAACTTTTAATTAGAAAGTAACATTTTGGACTTTTTATTATTGAACCTTTTTGGACAAAGTTGATTGACATTTGGCGACCATGGAAGTGCTCACTGACGACCTCTGAAATGATTCTGTCCACATATAGTAACAAATTAGTAACATTATCTTTAACTACAAACACAAATTGCTGAAAACTGTATCCAGAAATAAAAAATTGCACTCTGTATATTCAAAAGGTCCCCAGAACACACTGTACTATGGGTAAAGTTACCGACACAATCAAAATGATTAGAAATTAATTATGCTCATGTTTTTATTAGGATCAGTTCAGAAAATTGTTGAAATTAAGAACTGAAAAATTATCTAGCCTTTCGACACAAATCGAACAACTGAATCACATTGATCTTGAGCACCCGGCTCCAGAGCGCAGTGAGCGAGTGGAAATAAGCGAAATCTCTAACACCAGGCAAAACGTCAACTCCTAATCACTTCTTTAAAATCTAACTTTTTTGGTTTTGAATGGTCACCCGAGTTATTTTGATCAAGAACGTTTCCGCTGCCAAACCTCGTATAATGCATCTCAAAAAAATCTACTGTCGGATATTATATTAGGTTGTTTGGTAATGACATACCGGTTTTTACATTCAAATTTCGCGCTTCGCTTGTGAAGTCAAATATAATCGTATCTGGCAATGCTTTATATTGTCTGAATTGGCATCACCTTTAAAATGACATATTGTTTGTTTACATGAGCTTCCACGGTAAAAAATTACAATCGATTGAAATGGAGTTCACAAACGCAGAAATTCGGGCAATTTTGAAATTTTATTTCGCACAGGGAAAAACTGCTGCGGAATCTCGCAAACAGATTATTGCCGTCTTAGGAGAGAACGAACTTTCGATTAAAACCGCCGAACAGTGGTTAAGGCGATTCCGAAGTGGCAATTTTGATACCGAAACAGCCAAGCCTTCCGGACGACCAGTGACCGTTGATACGGATAAAATCATGCAAATAGTGGATCGAGATCGTCATGTGACTATTAGAACCATCGCAGAGGAGCTGCAACTAACCGTCCATAGGCATTTAAAGTCGAAAAATTTAACAAAAAAAGCTCGATGTATGGGTGCTTCATGAGTTATCCCAAAAAAACCTCTTCGACCGTGTATCAATCTGCGAATCTTTGTTGTACCGTAATAAACTCGACTCATTTCTGGATCGGTTAGTCACTGGTGATGAAAAATGGATCACGTATGACAATATAAAGCGTAAAAGATCCTGGTCGAAGCAACGTGAGTCGTCTCAAACGGTGGCAAAGCCAGTACTGACGGCTCAGAAGGTGTTGCTGAGTGTATGGTGGGATATCAGAGGAATTATCCATTATGAAGTGTTGCCCTATAGTCAAACCATCAATTCTGACCTCTACTGTGAACAACTGGAGCGATTGAAGACTGCACTTGAACAGAAGCGGCCAGCCATGGTGAATCGTAAGGGCGTTGAGTTCCATCATAACAACGCCAGGCCCCATACCTTCTGTCAAAAAAGTACCGGGACTGGATTAATTAAAACGCCTGTGCTAAACCGATTTCGGAAATTTTTTTTTTGTTATGTTGGTAACACTGTTCTGCATTACTAAGTAAAGTTTGATCGCGATCTGTGAAGTAGTTTGTTTACAGTCGCTGGTTACGTCAGTCTATGTTCTGATTGCTTGCCGAATTTTATAATGAACAACTATATTGAACAAAGAATTTGTCTTAAATTTTGTGTTGCGAACAAAATTTCTTGTACTGACGCGTTAAAAATGTTGCAGAAGGCTTATGGTGATGCAGTTTTATCGAGAACACGTGCTTTTGAGTGGTACAAAGCATTCCAAGAGGGTCGTGAGATTGTCGAAGACATGCCTCGTTCGGGACGACCATCCACCTCTCTCACCGACACTAACATCGATGCAGTGAAGGAATTTATTTTTGAAAATCATCATGTCAGCTTACGAGAGATAGCACAAGTCCTGAACATCTCTCACGAGTCAATTCGTACCATTTTGACTGACCGTTTGGGTATGAAACGAGTCGCTGCACGGCTTGTTCCAAAAGAGCTGAATTTCGAGCTACCATTGTCAACGAATACAAGGTCGATAAATACCATCGAACAAGCTCCGTATTCGCCAGATTTAGCTCCGTGCGACTTCTTTTTGTTTCCTCGACTCAAGTTGCCGCTTCGTGGAACCCGTTTTAGCACCATTGAAGACATTAAACAAAATTCGGCACGGGAGTTGAAGGCTATCCCGGAAAACGCTTATAAAAAATGTTTCGAAGACTGGAAGAATCGCTGGCATATGTGTATTGCCTCTAATGGGGACTACTTTGAAGGCGACAAAATAAATTTGGATGAATAAATAGAAAATGTGAGTGTTATTAACCCAGTCCCGGTACTTTTTTGACAGAAGGTACATCTCGTCACAAGCTACGGGAGCTTGGTTGGGAAGTGGTTATGCATCCACCTTATAGTCCGGACATTGCCCCAAGCGATTACCATCTGTTTTTGGCCATGCAAAATTTTTTTCCATGGACAAAAATTGAGTTCAAGGGAGGATTGTGAAAATCGAATCACCGATTGCCAGTAGAGACAAGGACTTCTTTAGGAGAGCCATATACAAGTTACCATCAAAATGGCAGAAAATCATAGAAGACAACGCTACATAAAGCACTTAAATCGGGCAATGATAACTATTTTAAAATCGTCGTCAAAAATCAATAAAGAAGCCGGTATGTCATTACCAAACAACCAAATATTATAAATTTTTTTTTTTTTTTTTTTAGGTATAAAATACATGAATACTATTGTTTAGCTAATAAGCTTTTTTATTAGCTATTGAAATTAAAAAATTACGAAAAATTTTGAGTTCGATTTCTGCGAGGGTAGCGATTTTATTTCGACGAAAAGGAGTTATAATGTTCCGCGAGATCGAAAAGAAGTAATACAATTGAATTGTAACGCGGATCAGCCGATTGCTGACCCAAGCAATGAGAGAGAGCGAATAGAAAGATAAAGAGAGAGAGAGAGAGAGCGATGGTAATTATGCAGATAAGCTAAGAGCTAGCATTAAGAGAACCTAAACATCTGCTGCGGCTGGATGACCCGACATACTCCCCCCGTTGGAAGCCTGGCTTTCAACAGCATCCTTAAGGGGCAGCAGACACACCTTATTAACTGCTCGTTTTGCCACTCCAGATGTTGTCTTGAGGACGGCAACTCGAGCAACTCCATCTCGACCACACAGAAGCTCAACGACTCTCGCTAGGGGCCATTTCATCGGAGGCAAGTTCTCATCCTTGACCAGCACCACGTCACCGACTGCAGCTGCAGTAGCGTCAGGTATTCTTCCTTCCATCGGGTCCAGAAGACCTGCTGCAAGTAGGCCACACGTTGCCATCCATCCAAACGATTGAAGTTAAGGGCGGTCACATCCGGCTCGATGAATGAGGATGGTGGGCCACCATTCAGAAAGTGGGCTGGCGTTAGCACATCCAGGTCTGCGGGATTTTCTGAAATTGAGACTAAAGGCCGGGAGTTAACTACTGCCGAGATATGGCACAGAAGAGTCCGCAGCTCGTCGAAGGCCAACACTGAAGGCCCAATAGCGCGGTAGAAATGGTACTTCGCCGTCTTCACCGCAGCTTCCCAGAGACCACCAAAAATGTGGCAATCTGGGAGGAATAAAACGCCAATCAATAAGCTCCGCTAGCGAAAAACCCAACGTCACTTTCTGATGCTCGTCGCTGAGGAACAGGCGTTTTAACTCAAGCAGCTCATTGCGTGCACCCACAAAGTTCGTTGCATTGTCCGACCAAATCTGCCGCGGTTTTCTTCTGGTGCATATAAATCTCTTGAGGCCATGCAGAAATGATACCGTTGAGAGATCCCTGATCAACTCCAATTGAATGGCCTTTGTTACGAAGCAGATAAAGACGCAAACGTAGCATTTTACTGGGGCCTTGTTTCACACTTCCGGTTTGTAAAAGAATGGTCCACAAAAGTCAATGCCAGTGACTTCAAATGCATGAGATCCATCCAATCGCTCTTTTGGGAGATCCGCCGTTACATGCTCCACTAATCGAGGCTTCGTTCGAAAGTATCTGACGCATTTGTTCAAAACCTTGCTCACCGTTTTCCTCCCCCAATAGACCAATACTGGGACCGAACTATGCAGAGTAAGGCTCGAGGTCCAGTGTGCAGATTGCGCTCATGAAAGTGAGTAATGATGGCGGCAGTGACAGGATGGCTCCGTGGCAATATGATTGGATGACGGGCATTGAAATCCAGCGACGAGTTCCTTAGTCGGCCATCCACTCTAAAAAGCCCAAACTGATCAATAAAGGTAGATAGAGATGCAATAGAACTAGATTGGGCTACTACTCCTTTAGACTGCAAGGATTTAATGTCTTCCCATAAATGAGAACGCTGAACCAGACGAAGCAATAATTGAGTACCGCTTTGGATATCCGAAACCTTAAGATCCGGCTGCCGAATGCGATTGATAAATTTGAAGACGTTTCCGAAAATCCTTTGAAGCGAAGCGAAGGAATTTGCAAATTTGGAACAGGCTATGATGTCTACGTATTTCAACGACCTTTCGACGAAGCTCAAGTGTTGACTTCTCAGCAAGGATTGGGGGCAGCCAGTCAATCTTGGGTCTGCAAAGAAATGTCGGCCCGTTAAACCATATAGGGGACTCGCTCAGCTCAGTGGGAAGGACACCTCGGGAGAGAATGTCAGCCGGATTCAAAGAAGTTGGAACGTAACGCCACTCCATCGAATCAGTTCGCTCTTGGATGGCAGCAACTCGGTTTGCCACAAACATGTTGAATCTGGAGGGCTCGTCTCGGATCCATTACAGCGCAACCGCAGAGTCACTCCAACAATAATACTGTCCCTTAAATACGTTGGTGCCAGCTACTTCTGAGATGAGCTTAGACAAGAGATCAGCTCCACAAAGCTCCAGCTCGGGCACGGTAAGTGTCTTCAAGGAAGTGACCCTTGACTTTGAACAAAGCAACTGCGACTGTCCACTGCACAATTGCTAAAGGAAAATTTTCGCTTTTGCTATCACCGGTCCAACCAATCCAAGAGGATCATAAAATCGTGCAATTGCAGACAAGAAAGAACGCCTACTGGGACTTGAGGTCAACTGCAAGACAGAAAAAGAAAACAATAGCTGATCAGAAGCAGGATCCCAGGCTAAACCCGGAGTTTTGGTGAAATCAGTGCCGTCATCAAACTTCAAATATGACTCCTTATATTCGTCAGACACTCCACACAAAGCCGCTGGTACGTTTGAGCACCACATTCTAAGTTTAAAGCCTCCTCTGGATAGAATTTTAGAGGTCTGATCTACAATGATGATAGCCTCGTCCACGGTCTGGGCTCCAGATATCAGACCTCAGCCCCAAGCGGAAACGAAGAATGCTCGTCTCTTGACAGCTGATGCATAGCCAGAAATGATGCAGGCTTCGTGCCATAAGTGACGGTATCCAGCTTGAACACTTGCAGCTTGTCCTGTGTAAAGTTTGATCGCGATCTGTGAAGTAGTTTGTTTACAGTCGCTGGTTACGTCAGTCTATGTTCTGATTGCTTGCCGAATTTTATAATGAACAACTATATTGAACAAAGAATTTGTCTTAAATTTTGTGTTGCGAACAAAATTTCTTGTACTGACGCGTTAAAAATGTTGCAGAAGGCTTATGGTGATGCAGTTTTATCGAGAACACGTGCTTTTGAGTGGTACAAAGCATTCCAAGAGGGTGGTGAGATTGTCGAAGACATGCCTCGTTCGGGACGACCATCCACCTCTCTCACCGACACTAACATCGATGCAGTGAAGGAATTTATTTTTGAAAATCATCATGTCAGCTTACGAGAGATAGCACAAGTCCTGAACATCTCTCACGAGTCAATTCGTACCATTTTGACTGACCGTTTGGGTATGAAACGAGTCGCTGCACGGCTTGTTCCAAAAGAGCTGAATTTCGAGCTACCATTGTCAACGAATACAAGGTCGATAAATACCATCGAACAAGCTCCGTATTCGCCAGATTTAGCTCCGTGCGACTTCTTTTTGTTTCCTCGACTCAAGTTGCCGCTTCGTGGAACCCGTTTTAGCACCATTGAAGACATTAAACAAAATTCGGCACGGGAGTTGAAGGCTATCCCGGAAAACGCTTATAAAAAATGTTTCGAAGACTGGAAGAATCGCTGGAAGACTGGAAGAATCGCTGTGTATTGCCTCTAATGGGGACTACTTTGAAGGCGACAAAATAAATTTGGATGAATAAATAGAAAATGTGAGTGTTATTAACCCAGTCCCGGTACTTTTTTGACAGAAGGTACATCTCGTCACAAGCTACGGGAGCTTGGTTGGGAAGTGGTTATGCATCCACCTTATAGTCCGGACATTGCCCCAAGCGATTACCATCTGTTTTTGGCCATGCAAAATTTTTTCCATGGACAAAAATTGAGTTCAAGGGAGGATTGTGAAAATCGAATCGCCGATTGCCAGTACAAGTTACCATCAAAATGGCAGAAAATCATAGAAGACAACGCTACATAAAGCACTTAAATCGGGCAATGATAACTATTTTAAAATCGTCGTCAAAAATCAATAAAGAAGCCGGTATGTCATTACCAAACAACCAAATATTATAAATTTTTTTTTTTTTTTTTTTTAGGTATAAAATACATGAATACTATTGTTTAGCTAATAAGCTTTTTTATTAGCTATTGAAATTAAAAAATTACGAAAAATTTTGAGTTCGATTTCTGCGAGGGTAGCGATTTTATTTCGACGAAAAGGAGTTATAATGTTCCGCGAGATCGAAAAGAAGTAATACAATTGAATTATGACGCGGATCAGCCGATTGCTGACCCAAGCAATGAGAGAGAGCGAATAGAAAGATAAAGAGAGAGAGAGAGAGCGATGGTAATTATGCAGATAAGCTAAGAGCTAGCATTAAGAGAACCTAAACATCTGCTGCGGCTGGATGACCCGACATACTCCCCCGTTGGAAGCCTGGCTTTCAACAGCATCCTTAAGGGGCAGCAGACACACCTTATTAACTGCTCGTTTTGCCACTCCAGATGTTGTCTTGAGGACGGCAACTCGAGCAACTCCATCTCGACCACACAGAAGCTCAACGACTCTCGCTAGGGGCCATTTCATCGGAGGCAAGTTCTCATCCTTGACCAGCACCACGTCACCGACTGCAGCTGCAGTAGCGTCAGGTATTCTTCCTTCCATCGGGTCCAGAAGACCTGCTGCAAGTAGGCCACACGTTGCCATCCATCCAAACGATTGAAGTTAAGGGCGGTCACATCCGGCTCGATGAATGAGGATGGTGGGCCACCATTCAGAAAGTGGGCTGGCGTTAGCACATCCAGGTCTGCGGGATTTTCTGAAATTGAGACTAAAGGCCGGGAGTTAACTACTGCCGAGATATGGCACAGAAGAGTCCGCAGCTCGTCGAAGGCCAACACTGAAGGCCCAATAGCGCGGTAGAAATGGTACTTCGCCGTCTTCACCGCAGCTTCCCAGAGACCACCAAAAATGTGGCGATCTGGGAGGAATAAAACGCCAATCAATAAGCTCCGCTAGCGAAAAACCCAACGTCACTTTCTGATGCTCGTCGCTGAGGAACAGGCGTTTTAACTCAAGCAGCTCATTGCGTGCACCCACAAAGTTCGTTGCATTGTCCGACCAAATCTGCCGCGGTTTTCTTCTGGTGCATATAAATCTCTTGAGGCCATGCAGAAATGATACCGTTGAGAGATCCCTGATCAACTCCAATTGAATGGCCTTTGTTACGAAGCAGATAAAGACGCAAACGTAGCATTTTACTGGGGCCTTGTTTCACACTTCCGGTTTGTAAAAGAATGGTCCACAAAAGTCAATGCCAGTGACTTCAAATGCATGAGATCCATCCAATCGCTCTTTTGGGAGATCCGCCATTACATGCTCCACTAATCGAGGCTTCGTTCGAAAGTATCTGACGCATTTGTTCAAAACCTTGCTCACCGTTTTCCTCCCCCCAATAGACCAATACTGGGACCGAACTATGCAGAGTAAGGCTCGAGGTCCAGTGTGCAGATTGCGCTCATGAAAGTGAGTAATGATGGCGGCAGTGACAGGATGGCTCCGTGGCAATATGATTGGATGACGGGCATTGAAATCCAGCGACGAGTTCCTTAGTCGGCCATCCACTCTAAAAAGCCCAAACTGATCAATAAAGGTAGATAGAGATGCAATAGAACTAGATTGGGCTACTACTCCTTTAGACTGCAAGGATTTAATGTCTTCCCATAAATGAGAACGCTGAACCAGACGAAGCAATAATTGAGTACCGCTTTGGATATCCGAAACCTTAAGATCCGGCTGCCGAATGCGATTGATAAATTTGAAGACGTTTCCGAAAATCCTTTGAAGCGAAGCGAAGGAATTTGCAAATTTGGAACAGGCTATGATGTCTACGTATTTCAACGACCTTTCGACGAAGCTCAAGTGTTGACTTCTCAGCAAGGATTGGGGGCAGCCAGTCAATCTTGGATCTGCAAAGAAATGTCGGCCCGTTAAACCATATAGGGGACTCGCTCAGCTCAGTGGGAAGGACACCTCGGGAGAGAATGTCAGCCGGATTCAAAGAAGTTGGAACGTAACGCCACTCCATCGAATCAGTTCGCTCTTGGATGGCAGCAACTCGGTTTGCCACAAACATGTTGAATCTGGAGGGCTCGTCTCGGATCCATTACAGCGCAACCGCAGAGTCACTCCAACAATAATACTGTCCCTTAAATACGTTGGTGCCAGCTACTTCTGAGATGAGCTTAGACAAGAGATCAGCTCCACAAAGCTCCAGCTCGGGCACGGTAAGTGTCTTCAAGGAAGTGACCCTTGACTTTGAACAAAGCAACTGCGACTGTCCACTGCACAATTGCTAAAGGAAAATTTTCGCTTTTGCTATCACCGGTCCAACCAATCCAAGAGGATCATAAAATCGTGCAATTGCAGACAAGAAAGAACGCCTACTGGGACTTGAGGTCAACTGCAAGACAGAAAAAAGAAAACAATAGCTGATCAGAAGCAGGATCCCAGGCTAAACCCGGAGTTTTGGTGAAATCAGTGCCGTCATCAAACTTCAAATATGACTCCTTATATTCGTCAGACACTCCACACAAAGCCGCTGGTACGTTTGAGCACCACATTCTAAGTTTAAAGCCTCCTCTGGATAGAATTTTAGAGGTCTGATCTACAATGATGATAGCCTCGTCCACGGTCTGGGCTCCAGATATCAGACCTCAGCCCAAGCGGAAACGAAGAATGCTCGTCTCTTGACAGCTGATGCATAGCCAGAAATGATGCAGGCTTCGTGCCATAAGTGACGGTATCCAGCTTGAACACTTGCAGCTTGTCCTGTGGGGAAGTCCTCCATAAAATGCATTGCAAATAGCTGTCCTCTGGATGTACCTTGACACAACGGTAAATCTTACAAATGTCTATAGTGATGGCTACCGGGTATGAGCGAAATCGAATTAAAATCTGGAACAGGGTATGTTGAATTACGGGGCCTGCCATGAGCAAATCATTGAGAGAGTAGCCTGATGAAGTCGCGACAGATCCCTCAAAAACTACGCGAAGCTTTGTAGTGGAACTATCCTCCTTTGTGACGCAATGATGATGCAAAAAGAAGCGACAAGAAGCGAGGTCTGCGCCAGCAACTGTTGAAATGTGCCCCAGGTCAAAGTATTCCTTTATAAAAGCCGCGTATTGGGCCTTCAAGGCTGGCCGACGATCTAGCTTCCTCTCTAGGGACAGGAATCTACGATAGGCTTGCTGGTAGGACTCACCCAATAATTCCAGGTCGAGCTTGGCAGGTAACCGAACAAAATAGTCTCCAGCAGGGGAGCGATTGAAATGCTTTTTAAAGTGCGCCTCACAGTCCAGTTCTTCCTTAGTATCATATGCAATTGGCTCCACGCAGCTTCCCACCTCCCAAAATCGACGAAGAAGATCATCAAGGCGATCCAAGTTCTTCTCCTTAGTAACGAAAGGTAAAGCAAGGGACGAGATTAACGAAGAGCCATTGGAGACGCCATATCCTCCGGAAACAACGCCATATCCTCCGGAATCAAACATTCCCAGGCGAGTCTTTTGAATAAGCGGCAATCCAGGTGGGAGATTAATTTGCTCAACGCACAACAGCTCGTAAAACAAACTGAATCCAATCAAAAAATCCACACGCTAACGTAGGGTTAGCTAGTTGTATGTTTTGCGGTATTTCCAGCTGCCGATGTCCACATTGAAACTAGGCTGCACCTCATTTATATTGGCGGAAATAACTGCGGTTATGTTCACCGTGAATTCAGACGTTCGAGACTGCATTGTAATATTAACTGAGTGACCATTTGTAACAAAGCTGGAATCGCCTATTCCAGTAACAGACGCTGAATACTTTATCTTCTTTGTTTGAAGCTGATTTGCGAAGCGAGATGTTATTAGATGCAGCTGAGAGCCGGAGTCAAGAAGGGCTCGACATGGAACGAAAACTCCAGACCGATTTTTTACGAGAACGGTGTCAGTGGCTCATTACAATGTCAGTACTGAAATCCTCCGCATGCACGACAGTTGCTGGAATTGCACTGTTTATGCAAAGAAAGAGCCTCTTTACTTCTTGAAGCCGATTAGCAGGGGGCAGGGCTTTAAAATCTTGACAGTAATGAATAGAGTGACCAGAAGCATTACAGAACGAACAAATCTCAGGGTTAATATTTGTGGCAGCAAAAGCAGATCTACGAGAATTGGACGTTCTGTTATTTTCCACCTGATTTCCAGACGCATAGCTTGCCATGGCGAAATCCATAGTCTCCAATATTCTGCATCGCTGCTCCAAAAATGATGGCATAGATTTCAACGTCGGAATTCGATTGACGAGTGCTGGATCCTCTAATCGCTCCTCCCATTTGGCCTGGTTTGCAGGATCTAGCTTTTGAATCAGTATTTGGACGATGATTGTTGCGTGTAACGAAGGTATTCTGTGGTGAGTTCTAGGATCTGTACTTGCGGGTGCACACTATAGGGTCCGGCTCTCGCTCGTCTGCTTTGGGGGTGGAGGTCTTGCTTAGACAAATCCGCACACTAGCTACATATTATTATTTTTAAGATCAGAATTGAGTGTGCTGACGAAAATAAATGCGAGATATCAAAACCAGAAGAGAAATATATAAAATTCAGGAAAAAAACAAGAGATAGAAAAGATCGAGAAAAGTTAGAATCAGCGATGCCACAGATGTTGTCGTGGTCGCGAGATGCCCACCCTACCTTTGATCACCATCCTTCAGAGCTAAACTCCGGTGACCCCTAACACCCTACGATTGTGGAAGCATCAGCCGAGTTAAAAAAGCGTGAACTACTCGAGATTCATTTTAAATACAATTTAATTAATAGTGATACAAGAATTCATAATATATATAATGAAATAAAGGCGATAAAAATAATATGTATATACTTAAACATTTAAATGAGGTGATACTTATAAAATGTATTAGTTAATGTTCATATATATAAAAAAACAAAATAGGAAATAAGAAAAAATAAGGTAAACAAAAAAATGTTATTCATGTATGATAATTGGTATTCCAAAATTCGTTGCTTTAAGTTTATAGTTGATTTTACTATTCATCTTCACTTCGTTTTAACTTTTTAAATTTAATTTAGTTTAGTGAGGCTATCGGCACAGGGTTCTTTTAAATTCACGGTTTCTTTCAAGTAGATTATTCAAAAATTATTTCATAGGGTATTCAGTAATAAGACATAAATGGAATAGATATAAATGCAATAATGGGAAAAATAAACTCACAGCTTATACGTTGTTCCAGCGGCGAAAGATCGATCTCCCGGGCAGGTGGCTGTAAAGGGTGAAATTGGGCTCGCCATGGGCGACAAAACTATTCGATAAAATTCTTTTACTTTGAACCCTGTTTGGCGTACATAATTACTTTGCTGAGAACCGACTGTGATACTTTCACTTAACCAAAATTTAAATTTAATGTTCACTATTACTTCTCTGATAAGTTAGCATTTTTTTAAAATCATATTTAAATTTACAAAAAAAAAAATTTAATTTATCGTTTCTTTCATTTTCTGTTTTAGTTGAGTAAAAATTCGCAACAAAATCGAGGTACAAGTTAAATTACTTTACACATGATTAATTAACTTTTAAAATTTAATTTAATTTATATATTAAGTTTCATATCGATACATTCGGACTTTAGAAAATCACTAAAAAATATTTATTTTAACGCCGTGTCACTGTTTTAATTTCATTAAATTTTTCTCACTTCTTTCTCTTTGAATTTTCAAACTTTCAAATTTTTATATTATTAATTTCCACTTAACAAAACAAAAGTCGGCAGTAGCGGGGCTTAAAATTTCCGGGTTATGTATTCCCGATTTTATCCATGATAGGTTTGCTGCTGCCGCTGCATGGGTAGAGAGGGTTAAACTTCTCTCCTAATCCTTTCCTTAATTCCTCATTTTAACTTGAATTCCGTTTTAATTCGTCATTTTCCTGACTTAATTCCAAATTTTACTCCTCATTTTCCTTCAATTCCGATTTAATTCGGGGCACGATATTAAATCATGCCCCCAATGTCTTCAAGGGGTGCTCCCACGGATGCCAATATTGATGGCCACGTGAGAAATATATATATCATATATATCTAAAGAAAATCTGGGGTTAGAATTGATAAAAATCTACTTTCACCACTTACATCTCAATAGTTTTTCAAAATTAAACACAAAAATAATATTCAGCCAGTCTTGCTGCACTCAATCCTCGTTTTATTTCCACGATATTTCGATATATAATATTTTTAAATAAAAACTTTGTTGGAGTAATGCAAAAGGCACGTCTGATTATCTCGGATGTCAATCAGAAAAGAACCTTACCAAATATAGGTAGTGTTAGGCTAGGGTATGGTCGGAAGTTCGCCACAGATGATAACACCAGATGTCTAAGACGAGCTTCCCACTGCATCTCTGTTACAGCTGATTTATCAAACATATGTGTAATTAGCTAAGACACTAAGCCGAGCTTAGATATATTTTAAAGCATGCTTCTAGGCCGAACTAAACTATCTGGTCGCTACAGGCGCCGTTACAAAACCCCCCTGCCACAATCAGACTAGGGTATTTTATTCTAGATACCCTAGGCTGATACCGCCTGGAGTGACGTCATTGGCGAATGTCTTTGGCGTGATAATTACCCAACAGTCGCCCTTGCAAATCTTCAAGCTCGTAGTAATTATTACCTATCTTTCTTTTGATACGGGCTTTTACGAAGGAAGGTCCAAATTTGGCGTTGTAGCCTGTTTGAAAGCAACTCTGCTTGAAGCTACGTCGAAATACCTCCTGTCCTACCACAAAAGATACTTCTCTTGACCGTAAGTTGTATCTCTTTTCGTTACGGTCGTGAGCTTTCTGTATTTGTTTACCAGATTCTTCGCGAATTATCTGGAAAGAATCCTGTCTATTAACCAATAGCGAGCGGTCGTCTAGCATATTCAATTTTCTTAACAAAGCATAAGTTGATCCTGAAGTAACCATATGCTGACCAAAAGCCATATAGTATGGTGTGGTAACTATACTAGAATGAAACGAAGATCGTAAAGCACAACATATCTTGTTCAAATACTCTAATAGCTGAAATGACTGAACGATTTACGCGCTCAGAAGCGTTGGCCTGAGGCGAGTGAACAGCTGTTAGCGTGTGTGAAATTTCGTACTGCTTCATAAGTTTCTGAAACGCTAGCGAACGGAATTGTGACCCGTTGTCTGATACGACAGTTTCTGGAACACCGAATGTCATAAATAGTTCGCCTTCACGGTACTTTATTACGACATCAGCATTTATCTTTCTAACAGGTTTTAAAAATACAAATTTAGAGAAATGATCGAGGACAATGAAAATGCCTATGTTTCCACTTCTCGATCGAGGGTAAGGACCAAGAAAATCAATGAAAATTCGTTGGAAAAGCCTAGAAGTTATTGGTGCTTTTCCTAAAGTCGGTCTGAGAACTTGATTTGGTGATTTGGTTGTTTTACATGTCTCACAAGCATTGATATATGCTTTGATGTCAGGCACATGACGAGGCCAAAAATAATATCTTCTAACACGCTCGATAGTCTTATGGATGCCACCATGGGAGGCCAATGGACTGTTATGTGCTTGGAAGAGGACTTCAGGTATGAATTCTGTCGGTATCCACAACTTCCAGGCATATTCATCGTGAACCTTTTCACCTGTCAAATGTTCTGCTTTTCTGTAAACATAGCCGTCTTCTGTTTTTAAGTCAGGGAAATTTACTTTATTTGCCGAAACTTTTGCCACCAAATCTTGATACGCAGCAGATTTAAAGTGCTCTGAACTCAAATCAACTAGCAAACCTTCACGAAAATCTAATGCTGCTACTTCATCTTCGTTAACCCGAGACAAAGAATCGGGAACGATGTTAAAAGAACCTTTTCGATGCTCAATCATACATCGAAATCTTTGAAGAGATAATGCCCACCGAGCTAAACGAGAACTAAGGTCATGATTAGACATAAGCCACTTGAGCGATGCGTGATCGGTGATAATGGTAAATTCGTGTCCTTCCACGTAAGCTCTAAAATTCTTCAGGGCTACTATAGCTGCTAAGCACTCCTGTTCGGTTACGGTATAGTTTCTTTGCGCACGATTTAGTTTCTTCGAAATAAAAGCTATCGGACGTTCGTCTCCCTCTTGAGATAATTGTACCAAGACGGCACCGACACCTGTCTTGCTAGCATCACAATGGATGGCGAACGGCTTAGAAAAATCCGGGCTACTCAATACCGGAGCTTCACTAAGACGACTCTTCAGCGCTTCGAATGCCTTCAGTGCTTCAGGAGTCAAACAGAATTTACGTTTTGTTGTCATCAAGTCGGTTAAGGGAGAAACAAGAGAGGCAAAATTTGGTACAAATTTGCGATACCAGCCGCATAATCCCATAAAACTCCTTAAACCTCGTAAAGTTTTAGGAACAGGAAATTCGGTAATTGCTTTGACCTTCTCAGGATCTGTTCGGATTCCGCCATCGCCAATAATATGGCCAAGATAACGCACCCGTCGCATACAGAAATGACTTTTGCCAATATTGATTGTCAATCCTGCACGCTTGATGTGAAATGCGATCTCTCTGAGAACGTCAAGATGACTGTTAAAGTTGGAGGAAACCACAAGAAGATCGTCTAAATAAACGAATACTTCGTTTCTTAGATGCGCTGGAACGACTTTGTCCATTAAGCGAGACATGGTACTTGTGGCATTGCATAGGCCAAAAGGCATTACCTTAAATTGGTAAAGAGGCCTACCGGGGACTGTAAACGCAGTCTTGTCTCGAGAATTAATTTCAAAAGGCACCTCCCAATAAGCATCTTTCAAGTCCAGGCTTGAAATATATTCAGCCTTAGGCAAACGACTCAAACTTCCGCTGATTTGAGGAAGCGGATATGCGTATTTCTCTGTAAAGCTATTGACTTTTCGACAATCTAAACAAATTCTAACTTTGCCAGGTTTGGTGACCATGACTATCGGCGAAGACCAAGCGCTTTCCGACTCTTCAATTACGCCCAATTGCAACATCCTGTCAATTTCGGCGTACATACTCTTCTCAACAGCTGGCGACACTGGAAAATGGCGCTGTTTAATCGGCTTCGCTCCACCCACATCTATTGAATGAGTTATTAAATTCGTTTTTCCAAGTCCTTCCTGCGTGAATGACGGGAAACAATTGATGACATTGCCAAGCTTTGCTTTTTCCTCAGCAGACAAGTCGTGTTGATCAACTTCGACCTTGCTGCTAGCTTCGATAGTAGTTTCTAACTCTGATATATTAAGGTTTTTGGGGAGAAGATCATATAGTCTCCAAAAATCTATACCTAAATAAAGGTCATGTTTCAAAGACGGTACTAGGTAAAGATTTAAAGGTTTTATCTTGTCTCCATATTCTACGTCAATTTTCATTCTTCCTACTACTTGCTGAGGTCGTCCATCTGCTGTTTTGGCTTTAATGTTTAACGGCTTGTATTCGGTATTATTCGCCATAACTTCTTTAGCTAGATCTCCTCCAATACAACTTATTGAGGCCCCTGAGTCCAGCAAACCAAAAACAGTACGGTCTAATAAGCGAATCGGCAAAAATGGACGTGGATCTCTTGATCCCGTAGGGAGAGAACAAATATGTTTCAATCCGAGCCTACAGCTTTTAACATTCTGCCAAAACCTTTTAATTCTTTCGGAATTTCTAAGAGATGTTTAGAAAACACAGTAGGAGTTAAAATCTGAGGTAACTTTTTAAGTTTACAATGCAGTAGAGAGCTGACATTGCTTTTTGATACGTCCGGGGAAGTTGGTGATGTGGCTAATGGTGCATTCACATCTAATCGGTCATAGTTGATTGGTGACGAGAGGCATTCAAAGTCTTCGGTTTGAACTGCGACTTCGAAATGCCGGGCTTTAAGTTTTTGAGCACTTAACGCAGTTTGGCTTATAGGTGTTAGCGGTTCCGCAACCGTAACAAAAGACCCGCTTTTCTGATAAGCAATCTTGGTATCTGTGACCTTCTTTGCGGCAATTCCAGCATACCAAGGAAAATGCGCCCACCTCTAAATCACTTTCAGATTCAGACCCATTCTGAGAATCTGGCTCTTGAACAAGCTCTGAGACTTCTCGTCTAAACGGTGTGTTTTTACTGTATCCGTGAGAGCGTTTGACATCGTCAAGGAAAGCTTCGCGTCGACGACAAGTTTCTCTCAACTCATATACTGAAGAAATATCAACATTCAACAATTCATGGCGTATTTCGGGTCTTAAATTGTTTTTGAGAATTCGGAGAAGTTTTCTCGTAGACCATGGTAATTCAAGCTGATCGACTAATACGTTTACACTGTCGTAAAAACTATCAAAAGATTCATTGGGCTTCTGTTTTCTGTTTCTGATTAATTCTTTTACATCAATATCGTCCCTTTTTTGACGAAATTACAATCGCAAGGCAGAACATAATCTATCCCAACGTACTTCGGTTACCGATTTATGGTAACGCCAATAAAATTCGTTGGCTTTGCCCTCGAATAAGACGGTAGCATTTCTGCAAAGCACTGAGAAGTTGCCTTCAAGTGTCTGATGCGTTAGCGCTTCGACTCTGTAAATAAAATTGTCTATCGATACACCTGATCCGGAATACTTTATCTTCCATCCATTCAGGATATGCACGACCTTGTCGGGTCTATTTCAGGGGGCTTCTCATGTAAAATTTTAAAAAAAATTAAAATTTTTTTTTTTCATAAATCGATAGAATAACGTCTTGAGAGTATATTCCCGAAGTTTTATAACTCAACTCTCAATATTATGGAAAATATCAGTGATTGAACGAGCGCGCTCAAGTTCAAGACCCACACTAACTCAAAACTTTAAATCGTTTTTCCTCAAAACGATGTTTTAAAAAACGCGGTACACGATTACGGAAAAACTACTGAACCGATTTTTGATTTCTAAAAAGTGTTTTGCAGATTATACATTGAACGAGTGCGTGAATATCTGAAATTGTGAAAAAAAGTTATTTTATACACTTTTCAGCCCAATTCAGCAAAAAAAAGACGAAAAAATGACACTTTTTTTTCAAGACGTGATTTCAATATTTTAAAATCGAATTTTTTGAAGTGGCTGACATTCACGCACTCGTTTGAACCTTGCTGCATACAACAAAATTTTTTTGTTTTTTTCAGATGAAAACTTTTTGCTCCACACTGTACCGCAATAAGTCCCTCAGCCGCGTCGAGCTACACGCGACCTTCAATAAGTCCGCCATTTTGTTTTTTAGAATTTTTAAAAAATGTTTTTCTCATACTTTAAACATGTCTTCAAATATGTGCAAAAATTATTTGTGTAAGTTTTCATTTTCCAAGAGAAAAAAATTCCCAAAAAACCACTGCTTTTTGGCATGTTACATGAGAAGCCCCCCTTAAGAGATCAGAAGGGATACTTCTATGAGAAATTGGAGAACCTATGTTAGGCGCGACAAAATTTGTCTTTTGGATATGTTCATTGCCAGAAATTGGTCGATCTAAGGGTGGTGGAGTAGCTGACCTATCTCTGTCATTCGCATTGGAGCTAGATGGAGGGGAGATTAATCTCTGAATACTGTCACTTACTGAAGTTTGTATTAACTCAGCCATTTTCTCTGACAACACTGTGAGCAGTCTTCGCTCCATTGAGAGTAACGTCATTGCATTAGCAACATTGGCTGGATCTACATCCCTACTGCTACTACTATGAGCGCCTCCTGACGTACCAGGGACGTTTTCAGATATATTTCTATCATCAATACTTTCTGTGCCACGAATTTTAGATTGGGATCGCGTTTGTAAACCTTTACTCTCGGCTACTGGCCTGCAAGAAATTCTGCATACTGGACAACTTTCACTTTTCTTCAAATGTGCCTCAATACATTGCTTGTGAAATTCGTGATGGCATACAGTTTCAAATAAATCGGTTGCTGCCTTAATATCTGCTTTACATAACGGACAGACTGGCTTTGCATCTCCTTGCGATGCTTTTCCTGGAGAACGGTCTAATCCCATTTTAAAATTTATAAAAATATAACAAAAGCAAAAAACAAAATGTTGTATCCTTAATTACCAAAGATTTAAACAACAGCTCAAAACCAAAATAATTTAAAAACAAAATGTTGTATCATTAATACCAAATGATTTCAACAACAGTTCAAAAAGAAATAAAAAGATAAAAAAAATGTTGTATCATTAATATCAAATGATTTCAACAACAATCGGTAACTCTCACGATATAACCACAGGATAATAAAAAAGATAAAGCTTTAACTCTAGCTTGATGTCCACAACTCGCAGGATAAAATTTTTATTTACTACTAACATTTCTCAGGAAAGAAGAAAAGAATACAGATGAAGTGAATTTCTTGCCTTTCTTACTACAAGAAAATTCAATAAGGGAAGTAATTAGGCTTTAATAAATATGAAACGGATAAGGTATTCTTAAAAAAAAATTTCTTATATTCCAGTCTCAACTCATATAAGTCTAATTCCTCTAAGAAAAATATAAATAATTCTTTCTAAAAGTCAACCGTGGATAGGGCACTTCAGTAAGACAATGCCTCTATTTTCCGAAACGCCTAAGCTTGAAGAAAACATTTATTTAAGTAAGTGTGATTACTGTAGTGATTTGGTAAATCAGCAAGGGCCAGAAGATCAATCGCAATTTGATACTCTCTGTATTTTCCTCAGACTAAGTTTTCCTTATCATCACATACAAAAGGAAGGAAAATTCTTACACGGACTTTTAATTAGGGCCAGACGGAAACTAATAATCACTTGCTCTGTTATCCATAATTAATAAAAATCAACATAAGAGATTTTGATCAGAAGTTAAAGTTGAAATAAATGAAAGAAAGAAAAGAGATTGAATTTATCTATCGGTGAGTCTTAATGAGGTAATACTGTACTCACTAAGGCCCCACACGTTGGGCGCCACCTTACTTAATAATAATAATAATAATAATAATAATGATATTATAACTCTAGCGTGTAACGAAGGTATTCTGTGGTGAGTTCTAGGATCTGTCCTTGCGGGTGCACACTATAGGGTCCGGCTCTCGCTCGTCTGCTTTGGGGGTGGAGGCCTTGCTTAGACAAATCCGCACACTAGCTACATATTATTATTTTTAAGATCAGAATTGAGTGTGCTGACGAAAATAAATGCGAGATATCAAAACCAGAAGAGAAATAGATAAAATTCAGGAAAAAACCAAGAGATAGAAAAGATTGAGAAAAGTTAGAATCAGCGATGCCACAGATGTTGTCGTGGTCGCGAGATGCCCACCCTACCTTTGATCACCATCCTTCAGAGCTAAACTCCGGTGACCCCTAACACCCTACGATTGTGGAAGCATCAGCCGAGTTAAAAAAAAGCGTGAACTACTCGAGATTCATTTTAAATACAATTTAATTAATAGTGATACAAGAATTCATAATATATATAATGAAATAAAGGCGATAAAAATAATATGTATATACTTAAATATTTAAATGAGGTGATACTTATAAAATGTATTAGTTAATGTTCATATATATAAAAAAACAAAATAGGAAATAAGAAAAAATAAGGTAAACAAAAAAATGATATTCATGTATGATAATAGGTATTCCAAAATTCGTTGCTTTAAGTTTATAGTTGATTTTACTATTCATCTTCACTTCGTTTTAACTTTTTAAATTTAATTTAGTTTAGTGAGGCTATCGGAACAGGGTGCTTTTAAATTCACGGTTTCTTTCAAGTAGATTATTCAAAAATTATTTCATAGGGTATTCAGTAATAAGACATAAATGGAATAGATATAAATGCAATAATGAGAAAAATAAACTCACAGCTTATACGTTGTTCCAGCGGCGAAAGATCGATCTCCCGGGCAGGTGGCTGTAAAGGGTGAAATTGGGCTCGCCATGGGCGACAAAACTATTCGATAAAATTCTTTTACTTTGAACCCTGTTTGGCGTACATAATTACTTTGCTGAGAACCGACTGTGATACTTTCACTTAACCAAAATTTAAATTTAATGTTCACTATTACTTCTCTGATAAGTTAGCATTTTTTTAAAATCATATTTAAATTTACAAAAAAAAAATTTAATTTATCGTTTCTTTCATTTTCTGTTTTAGTTGAGTAAAAATTCGCAACAAAATCGAGGTACAAGTTAAATTACTTTACACATGATTAATTAACTTTTAAAATTTAATTTAATTTATATATTAAGTTTCATATCGATACATTCGGACTTTAGAAAATCACTAAAAAATATTTATTTTAACGCCGTGTCACTGTTTTAATTTCATTAAATTTTTCTCACTTCTTTCTCTTTGAATTTTCAAACTTTCAAATTTTTATATTATTAATTTCCACTTAACAAAACAAAAGTCGGCAGTAGCGGGGCTTAAAATTTCCGGGTTATGTATTCCCGATTTTATCCATGATAGGTTTGCTGCTGCCGCTGCATGGGTAGAGAGGGTTAAACTTCTCTCCTAATCCTTTCCTTAATTCCTCCTTTTAACTTGAATTCCGTTTTAATTCGTCATTTTCCTGACTTAATTCCAAATTTTACTCCTCATTTTCCTTCAATTCCGATTTAATTCGGGGCACGATATTAAATCATGCCCCCCAATGTCTTCAAGGGGTGCTCCCACGGATGCCAATATTGATGGCCACGTGAGAAATATATATATCATATATATCTAAAGAAAATCTGGGGTTAGAATTGATAAAAATCTACTTCCACCACTTACATCTCAATAGTTTTCCAAAATTAAACACAAAAATAATATTCAGCCAGTCTTGCTGCACTCAATCCTCGTTTTATTTCCACGATATTTCGATATATAATATTTTTAAATAAAAACTTTGTTGGAGTAATGCAAAAGGCACGTCTGGTTATCTCGGATGTCAATCAGAAAAGATCCTTACCAAATATAGGTAGTGTTAGGCTAGGGTATGGTCGGAAGTTCGCCACAGATGATAACACCAGATGTCTAAGACGAGCTTCACACTGCATCTCTGTTACAGCTGATTTATCAAACATATGTGTAATTAGCTAAGACACTAAGCCGAGCTTAGATATATTTTAAAGCATGCTTCTAGGCCGAACTAAACGATCTGGTCGCTACAGGCGCCGTTACATGATGCATCCTGCGATTTGTTTCGTCGTGCCCAATCCCTTAGAGCACGAATATGAGCGTTAAATTTATCGGAAAGCTCACGAAGCATCGAGACGGAACCACACTCCACTGCCTTTAGCCTCAGGATCTCAGTAATGTGTGCCTGAAAAACCGAACGACGATTATTAAATCTGTTTTGCAATAAGTCCAAAGCAACAGAATAATTGCCATCCGAAATTTCCAGCGAGCGGTTGTTTTACAACGCAGAATCCCTCAGGCATGAACGTAGATGCTGCAGCTCTTCTATGTTGGTCAGGATGACTATCTATGATGGTGGTAAACAGAGCTTGTCGCTCCTGATGGCCGAAATGACCTGGCGAATTACCATCAGCAAGGTTGAATGCTGAAGCAATTGCCAGGAGCGCCTTGTGATTTCCGACCGAACCGTTGACTTAAGAATTACGACGACGTCATCAAAATTCTCATCCACGTCATTTTCAATTTCCTCAATATCCAATTCTTCGAGCTCGTTGAGAACCTTTTTAAATGCCTCTTCAAGTTCCTCGATAAGCTCCAACCTCCAATAGATTCCATTAACCGCTCCACTCTATTAAATAGTGAAGTTGCCTTGCGCTTCAGAAATGTCACCCTGTTAGAATTGCCATTGCCGGTGACGCTTACCGAAATTTCTGAAGACATGTTTAGCAGCAACAACAACAACAATAGGTACGGAAGACTCGGTGGGCAAAATTCGGCTTCAGCAGGAAGATGAGCGCAAAGAGGAATAGCGAAAAATATTCAGCGTCTATGTACCGCCTTATGTACAAGAGAGAGGATTTAAAGTAATACTCCGCCACGTACATCATGCTACCGAAAAAAACGAAATAATTAACGAACTAGCCGACCTTGGGCACACATCATCAACGAAATGACTCAAAAAAGCCACTCCCCCTCTTCTCAATTGAACTTAAAACGCAAGACAACAATAAAGACATATACAAAATAAAATATTTACTACACTGCAAAGTTGTTTTTAAGCCACCGCACCAAAAACGTATAATACCTCAATGTACAAACTGCCAAAAATACGGACACACAAGAAACTACTGTACGAGAGATCCCATTTGCGTAAAATGCGCTGGTAAGCACCAATCAGCCAACTGTTACCTACAAATAACCACCTCTGACAAGAGCCAAATAAAATGCGCTCCCTGTAGCGAGAACCACACCTCCAATTATAAAGGCTGTATGGTCTACAAACCCTCCGGCAAAAAGAAATACCACAAACCCAGACGCCACCCGAAATTGCCCAAAAAGTACACCTGACTTGATCAAACTCAAAATATCATACGCAGAAGCTGTGTAAAAAAACAAACATTCAACATCAACCCACTAAATTTTCCTACACAACGACGAGCAGTTCATCCCAACAAACGCAAACAATAACCAACTTCAAGAGGACATGCAAGAGCTGAAGATACTTATGAAAGAACTGATTGCACAGATGTCAAGCATGATGAACATAGTTACTATAATTGTATCCAAACTTGACAAACAATAATTTGACTATCGCAATCTGGAATGCAAATGGACTATCGCGCCATATCCTAGAAATAAAGAACTTCCTACAAGAAAACCAGATTGACATAATGCTCATCTCAGAGACCCACGCCACAGACAAAACATACATCAGCATTCTTGACTATACCATATTCTACACAAACCACCCAGACAACAAAGCCCATGGAGGCACATCGATCATAATCAAAAATGACCTAAAATGTGTAGAGGAATGCTATAAGGCTCCAAACATACAAGCAACGACAATATCAATCTCGGACCAATCGGGAAAACTAAACATCTCGGCTGTTTACTGCCCACCCAAATTTAATAACACGAAAGAACAATACCTTGACTACCTAAAATCGCTTGGGAATCGATACCTGGCGGGAGGAGACTATAACGCCAAGAATGCCATGTGGGGATCGCGTCTGACAAATGCAAAGGGAAGACAACTATACGAAGCTATCAAAGCCAATAATAGCCGTACAATAAGCACAGGAGAGCCAACTTACTGGCAATCTGACGCAAAAAACTTCCCGACTTGATTGACTTCTGCATTACCAAAAACTTGACACACCAAAACATAATAATAAAGTCAAGCCTGGACCTATCATCAGACCACTCACCAATCACCACCCAGATGACAAGACCACGCTAAACCGTGCAATAAAAGATCTCAAACAAACGCTACAAGAGTACAACGAAAGCCAAATCAGGAGACAGCTGGAAAATCTGGGAACAAAGACATCCACAAACTACTCCCTATGGAAAGCGACTAAAAAACTGACAAAAGCAATTATACATAAACATCCAATAAAGACAAAGAAAAACTCATGGGCAAGAACAAACAAAGAAAAAGCTGGCACACTGGCCGAACACTTTGAGGAAATTTTTACAAACAGTATGGACAACCAAAACATTGAGCTCCCATCACATATACCCAAACCCAACTGTGCAATCAGGAAAACGACGATATACGAAATGAGACAACAAATATCAAAAGTCAAAGACAAAAAGACACCGGGCTATTATCAAATCAGTGGTAGAACACTAAAAGAGCTGCCAGACAATACGATTAGGCTTATAAGAGAGATTTTTAATGCAGTGATAAGACTTAAGTTCTTCCCTTCGACGTGGAAAATAGCCCAGATTACAGCAATCCCAAAACTACATAAAAGTGCAGCTCTTGTTAGCTCATATAGACCAATCAGCCTGTTACCAATTCTATCAAAATTTTTTTAAAAAATTTTACATGATAGAATCAACCCGATCTTAATAGAAAATAATGTGATCCCACCCCACCAATTTGGTTTTCGAAAAAAACACTCAACGGTGCTGCAAGTGCACAGAGTCATACACAAAATATCAGAAGACTTTGACAACAAGAATGTTTGCGTAGCAGTATACATGGACATTGCAAAGGCGTTTGACAAAGTGTGGCATACAGGACTACTCCATAAGCTTCACAACATCCTACCACTTAACCTATTCACTATACTAAAAAGTTACTTGACTAACAGATATTTCTATATCAAATGCGACGATGAATGTTCAGATCTTATGCCTGTGGCAGCGGGTGTACCCCAAGGCAGCGTACTAGGACCAGTATTATACCTTATATACACTGCAGACATCCCAAACCCACTGACCCATGGTTCCATGATTGCAACATTTGCTGACGATACAGTGCTAATGGCCTCTAGCTACACAGAAAAAAGAGCAGCAAACACACTTCAAGAGATCTTAAGAACAACAATGTCATGTTTTGAGAAATGGGGCATTGAAATAAACAAGGACAAAACACAACAGGTGATATACACAAAAAGAAAATAACTACCCCAACAAGAATTAAAATAGATGACGAAATCCTGAAACTAAGTACAAGCGCCAAATACCTGGGACTCACTATTGACTTAAAACCCACGCGGAAAAAACGTATAATAAACAAACGAAACGAAGTAAAAAACCAATTTCGACAACTCCATTGGCTTCTGGGGAGACAATCAAACCTAAACGTATCCAACAAGTTACTAATCTATAAAACAATAATAAGACCAATCTGGACATATGGAATAGAATTATGGGGAACAGCCAGCAAATCCAACCTCATCATAATACAAAGGGCCCAGTCGAAAATATTAAGAATAATAACTAACTCAGACATATACACAACAAATGACCACATCCACAGAGAGCTAAGCACACAGACGATCCCAGAGATAATAAAGCAAAGTTGCATAAATCACATCTAAAAATTACTTGCACACCAGAATCAATACCTAAGAGATATCCCGAGAAGAGAAGCACAACCAAGAAGACTAAAAGGGAGAACTCCCACAGCAGTAACGCATCAATAACTTATACCAATACAATGGTGTTGGTAATAAGCTAAACCCACATGTTTGTCTTCCAAAAAAATTACTTATTATTCTTTTGAATAGTTGTAATACATAAAAGGGTTAATAAAAAAAAAAAAAAAAAAAATGTACAAGCTTGTGTAACAAGAGTGATATTATTTGCACAATTCAACTTATATACAAAGCGATTGACAAAATGGTCCGTAGGATCGAAAAGAAGAGTTACAATTGAGAAGGGGATCAGACAATTTCAGACCCAAAGTAGAAGCCAACAAGCAACGAGAGAGCGCATAGAAAAATAGAGAGAGAGCGATGGTAACTAAGAGCTCGCATTAAGAGAACCTAATTACGAGGTGTGTTCAAAAAGTATCGCGAATTTTGTGCATTTTCAAAAATTATTTATTTATTCATGAATATCTACTCTGTCCCCTTCAAAGTAACTCCCATGAGATATTATGCACTTGTGCCAAAGGTTTTTCCAATCTTTGAAGCACTTCAAAAAATCATTTTTTTTATCTTGTTTAGCTCCTCCTTCGAAGCCGTCATTATCCCGTCAAGCGTAGGGTAACGTCGTCCTTTCATGGGCCTTTTCAGTTTAGAAAACAAGAATAAGTCACAGGGGGCCAGATCTGGGGAATACGGTGGCTGCGGCATCATTAGTGTGTTGTTTTTGGCCAAAAGGTCGCGCACAGGCAACGATGTGTGAGCAGGGGCGTTATCGTGGTGCAAAAGGCAATTTTTGTTCTTTCACAAATCCGGGCGTTTCTGGCGGATTGCTTTGCACAAATTGCGCATAACTTGCAGGTGATATTCCTTATTGACCATTCTTCCCTGTGGCAAGAACTCATGATGCACCACGCCCCTGCAATCGAAGAAAACTGTCAGCAAAACTTTCACATTCGACCGAACTTGGCGCGCTTTTTTTCGGTCTTGGTTCGTGCGGCAGCTTTCATTGAGATGATTGAGCTTTGGTTTCCACGTCGTAACCATAAACCACGATTGGTCACCAGTTATAACCCTCTGGAGCAAATTTGGGTCGTCGCGGACAGAGTTTAACATCTCATTAGCAATGTTCATGCGATGCTGTTTTTGGTCGCAATTGAGCAATTTTGGTACGAATTTCGCGGCGACCCGTCTCATGCCCAAATCATTGATAAAAATCGAGTGGCACGAGCCAATCGATGAGGTTTAGGTCCTCAGAAACTTCTCTAACGGTGATTCGACGATTGGCCAATACCATTTTCTCCACTTCATTAATTTTTTCGTCTGTTGTTGAAGTGCTCGGGCATCCGGCACGCTCTTCGTCGTTCACATCTTCTTGGCCTTCTGAGAACCACCGATAAATGTTACTTTGGTCCAAGGTAGTTTCTCAGTGTGCCACAGTCAACATTCGGAATGCATCCACGCACTTAATTTCATTTTTCACTCCAAATTTGATACAGGTTCTATGATCCATTTTTTCGAAGACGATCCAAAACACGTGCAAGCAAATGAGCTGTCAACAATTAAGTGAACATTCAAAATGGCCGAGCTTGTCGGCATAAGTGAGAGACATGAGTACCAACATAACGCCACAAAAAAATCGAAATTCAATACGAGGTAACCTGCGAATATTCAAAATTCGCGATACTTTTTGAACACACCTCGTATCTGTTGCGGCTGGATGACCCGACAATATGGATTGTATCAAATCAAAAACATCCCTACATCCCTACATAACGTATAGCTATAGAAGAGAGTAAATAAAAATGTTTTTTTAAGAAATATTGTTCATTAACTGGTCTAAAAAGCTAAAAATATAAAAGTACATCCAATACAAATATACGATGGCCTAATGGTGTAGAAGCAATGCTGCAAACTAGATAACACAATGGTAACAATACTGTAAGGCTCCGAAATAAAAACACTTACAGGGTTGAGTTTTTGTAGGAAACTGATTTTATTCTTTCTTGAGTTCGGTTTATATAGACCATTTTTGTATGAGTCTATCGCCTACGCAGATGCCGCGTTTGCTATCAAAGCGGGAGACTTATATTTGACCCCCGCACAGCAACCTTTTGGTGTATACAAATCTTACAAGTGATAAGTATATTTTTAAACTAAAATAGCCTGTACTTAAAACTATGAGTGTCAGCAGTACTCACTTATTGATAGTTGTTCATGGCTCAAGCCTGATGCACACGCGCATATGTAGGTCTCAATAGTGTTCGTCTGAACAAATACTGCAAACGGTGCAGAAACTTATGCGCTCTAAAAAATCTCCTTCTGGTTTTCTTAATAAATTGGTTCTGGAACGCAAATAGCATTTCACAGAACCAATACGAGCTCTCGCAGTTTCTAAATCAGTATGACATTCACGCCAAGGCTATATAAGAGACTCACCTAACCAACAAAAACTTAATAGCTTAATAGCTCTATATTTTATGAAATAAACCATCCTGATGGCAAGGCTTATGGCGGTACTGGCATACTGATCAAGAAACGCATCAGGCACTACGAGTTGTCATCATTTACAACAGCCTATATACAAGATACATCAATACACATCGATACCCAAAGCCGGTTCTTAAACCCATCCGCTGTATTCTCCTCACTACGCTTTTTCATTTACGAAGATGAATTTACACATTTCTTTGACCGTTTTTTAGCGGACAGTGACTTCAAAGCAAACCACACCCATTGGGGATCTCGACTCACCAACCCCAAAGGAACACAGCTGTAGAACGCTATAATAACACCAAGAGATATGATTGAAAGCCTACATATTGGCCGTCAATTCCAAATATCAAGGCAGACTTGATAGATTTTTCCATCATAAAAAGAGTGCCTAGAGCACATGTTCACGTCGAACACTTAACAGATCTTTCATTGGATCACTCATTAATTTTACTTCATCTCTACGACAATCCTCAGTTTTCAAAACGCACTCACCCTCTAACCTTAAGTAAAACAGATTGGCTTAAAATCAGAAAGTTCAGGATCAACTCTCCCCAAAAAGAAACGATATCCCAAAAAGACAGCAAAACGTTTTCAAGCCGCTTCCATCAACAAATAGTTTTTTGCTTGGACCAACACTGAATTGAATTTACACAGCAGACCATCCGAAAGCAAGTCTTACATCAACCTCCGCATCTGCTGATGGCATCTTAAGTCTTAGTGCCCCATTAGGGCAATACAACATTTATCAGCTTGTCTTGAGCTTTTGGAGAAATGGGTAGGAGATTGGCACATAAAGGTTAACGAGCAAAAAGGCAAACACGTACCCTTTACCTTAAACCATCTTGCCTGCCACCATCTCGGAACAATATTCATATTCCACAAACAACTGAATATATCTTGATAGACGGCTTACTTGGTGAAAGCACATCAAAGCTAAGAAAACACAATAAAATTGTGTTAAATTTTGTGTTAATTTTATTGTGTTTTCTTAGCTTTGAACATACTGAACATATCTTGATAGACGGCTTACTTGGTGAAAGCACATCAAAGCTAAGAAAACACAATAAAATTTAACACAATTTTTTATAAATAAAATAAAACATTTTATATTTATATATATGAATATATTTATTTATATGAATATTGTTCCGAGATGGTGGCAGGCAAGATGGTTTAAGGTAAAGGGTACGTGTTTGCCTTTTTGCTCGTTAACCTTTATGTGCCAATCTCCTACCCATTTCTCCAAAAGCTCAAGACAAGCTGATAAATGTTGTATTGCCCTAATGGGGCACTAAGACTTAAGATGCTTAAAAAGCCTATATTGGTTAATAAACGCCTGTTCTCCTGGATTTAAGTGTGGGATCTTTTTAAATAAAATCGACAATGTTAAAGCGAAGTATACGGTTAAGCTACAGGCTTATCCAAGTAATATTAGCTGTTCAGATTCGCGATCTTGCCCCACGGTGCCAATACCTGCGGAGAGTTTGGGCAAAGGGAGAGAGGAAAATTAGTCTAATTTTGCACTACATGGCGACGCAAACGGAGCTGCGTTATTTTTGCCCTTTACTTTTGACCGCTTTGTTATAACCCAAATAAATATTGAAGTCATGTTGTTTAATTCTCAAAGTGTTTTTGTACCCCCTTAATTCTATGACCCCGAGCCGCCGTCAGGAGGGGACACATTTTAACAGTAGCCATATACTGTTTTTCTAAAAACTTCTTTGCGTAGTAGTAAGTTAGTCCTAAGCAACACTGTGCAACATTAGATTAAGTATTATACAACACTATGCTCACTCTCACGAGAGAGCATGAAGGAAGATGATCTTCAATAAAGCATAAAGCGGCGGTTCAAGTTTGGCTGCGAAGGAAACATCATATGTGTGTGCGCTTACTAAAATTCAGAAGTGGTCCAAAATACCCAAAAGTTTTAAAATGGACAAGCTACTTGAACTTAATAATTATTCGAAACGTGAACTAAAAGCTGGGTGTAATAACCTTGGAGTCTCATCTAAAGGAAATAAAACTGAACTCTTAGCAAGAATTATGGAAATTCCGCAAAATGAACGCGGCTTGTGTTCAGAGTTAGGCACACCGCTTAAAAGTTCACCATAAAGTATTGAGTCTAATAAAAGTATTGAGAAAAGTAATGAAAATGATTGTGAAGTTGTTAAAAGTAATGCAAATGAACTAAATGTGTCGATTGAGAAAAGTAAAGACCTTGAAAAAAGTGAAGCAACTGAAATGCAAAAAGTAGCCGAAAATGTAAGCGACTGCGACGGCGCCATAGGCTGTCGCGACAGTTGTGAAATTCCGATGAGCAGCCGCGCAACTGAAAAAATGTATGTAGCAGAATATGTAGGCAGCGCAGCCGCGTTGCCCAGCGACGAAGTAGAGGAGAACGAAAATGAAAAAGTACCGTTTGACGAATGTGAGGCAAAATGCAGTACGGTGGCCTCTGGCTACGGTGTACATTCAAATAAAGATGATACGTCATGTTTAGAGCTTACTGTATTAAAGCTACAATGCGAAAATGCTGAGCTACGCAATAAATGTATGGTGCCTTTTGAGACACTTAAAGAACTGATACCAGATTTTGATGGCAGTGGAGATGTTAACGAGTGGTTACTGCTCATGTCCAGCGTGTGAAACATATTTAAAATAAGCAACGAAATATAACGCCAGTTACTGTGTGCTCGCCTCAAGGGCGAAGCATTGTTGTGGTTTTGGCAAACCCTTTGCTCTTCTCGGCTGAAATGGATGAGATTTTCAGACAGATAAAAAATATGTACGACATAAAGGCTAATGTGGTCGAGATTCAACGCAAGTTCGTTCAACGTAAATGGAAATTGGATGAAAAATTTGCTGCCTACCACGCTGATAAAGTAATGATGTCTACAAGTCTACAAATGTCTGATGAGGATTTGTTCCAGTATTTAATAGACGGCATACCAGATGAGCAGCTGCGTAACCAGGCTAAACTGCAATGTTTTACTTCATCAACTGATGTTTTACGTGCATTTCAACATATACAAAGGCTAAGGCTGCCCATTAGAGAGCAGCGCAAATTTAAAAAGTCGGCCCCGGACCAGCGGGCAGACAGTGTATCGGCCCCGGACATAAGATGTTTCAACTGTAATATCAAAGGTCATATCGCGGCAGAGTGCCGTAAGCCAGTTCGTGCGGATTGGGCCTGCTACGTTTGCAATGAGTTGGGTCACCAGGCTTGGCAGTGCTCCCTGAATAAGAAGACCAAAGGAGGAGTGAACAACGAATATGTAAGAATATTAAATGTAAATATAAATGTAATCCGGCAGTCCGATAACAATTTTAAAGCGATCAGCTGTTACAAAAAAATGAAACAATTTTTGATTATGTTTCTGATAAAAAGTACGTTGGCATCAACGGAAACGATTTAATTACAATTGAAAAAATATTTTGTTTTGGTTCCATATTTAATAAAGAAGTTGGCATTGAAGCCATTGTTGTCACTGACGAGTCTACTGGGTATTCAATGGTTTTGGGCCGAGATTTTCTATCGGCTAGTAAAATAAAAATGGTTGTTTTAAGCGATGTAAATGGAAATGTAACGAAAAATTTAAATGATATTGAAAAAGTAGAAAACGAAATCCGTAAAGAAACAAGTAAAGAAATAGGTAAAGGAATAAATGGAAAAATAAGTAAACAAGTAAATAAAGGTATAGGTAAAGAAATAAGGAAAGAAATTAATAATGAAAAGGCAATAAGTGTAGGCACGAATATAAATTTAAATCAAAACAAACCAACAGTAGATAAAATTTTGAAGCATTTTTACAAGCAATGGATGTAATAGAAAATGCTGAAGTCTCATATACGTTAGGAAAACAAATAAGTTACAAAGTAAAGAAAATGGGCGATTCGCCCTGCTGAACCAAATATTAAATGTGAAATGAAAATAAGAATTAGTGACGACAAACCTTTTAGTTGTTCTCCTAGGAGATTGTCTTTCGCCGAAAAAACAACATTGCAAAAAATTTTAGATGAAAGTTTGGCCTAGTGATTCTGAGTACGTATCTCCACCCTTGTTGGTACTGAAAAAGTCAGGTGAATTTAGACTGAGTGTACATTATAAACGTTTAAATAAAGTAACTGCTAAAGACAATTATCCTATATCGTGGATTGATGGCCTATTAGAACGTATGGTAGGAAAGAAAGTTTTTACTAAGTTTGATTTGAAAAATGGGTTTTATCATGTTTTTATGGATAAAGATTCGATCAAATATACATCATTTGTAACGCCTCTAGGTCAGTTCGAATTTCTTAGAATGCCGTTCGGGCTAAAAAATGGCCCCTTAACTTATCAAAGATATATTAATAAAATTTTTGCTGATATGGTTAGAGATGGGAGATTGGAGATTTACTTTGATGATTTAATGATAGCGACAGAAAACGAAGTAAAGCATCTAGAAGTATTAAAAGAAGTTTTTAAGAGAGTTACGGAAAATAGGCTTGAGCTTCGGCTGGATAAATGTAAATTTTTTCAGTCAACAATAAAGTATTTGGGATATGTAATAACAGGTGAAGGAATAAAAGCTGATGAAAAAGGTATTGAGGCCATTACAAATTTTCCTACACCCTCTAATGCTCATGAAGTACAAAGTTTTGTTGATCTGTGTTCCTATTTCAGAAGATTTGTCAAAGATATTTCGCTAATAGCAAAACCGCTATACGATTTAACCAGGAAAGATAAAAAGTTTATATTTGAAGAGACAGAGTTAGAGTCTTTCAACACACTTAAACAGAAAATGATAGAGTCACCAGTTCTCGCATTGTATGACCCCAAAGACGAAACGGAACTGCATTGCGATGCAAGTTCTTAAGGGTATGGCGCAGTCCTTATGCAGAAGAAAGCGAACAATAGGTTTCACCCTATATTTTATTTTTCTAAGAGGACTTCAGAGGTTGAGTCGAGGTATCACAGCTTTGAGCTGGAAACGTTAGCTATTATAAACGCCTTGAAAAGGTTTCGTGTATATTTACAAGGGTTAAGATTTAAAATTGTAACAGACTGTAGCTAGCTCTTACGCTCAATAAAGAAGAAATAAATCCGAGAATAGCTAGGTGCTAGCTTTCGAATTATGGCTACGATCTTGAACATAGAGCGGGCAAGAGAATGTCGCATGTTGATGTACTCAGTAGGAATCATAATATAGTAAATATAAAAGAGAATACATTTGAAGAACACCTGAGATTTTGTCAAGGCAGAGATGAAAAGTTAAAGAAAATTAAAGCTACGTTGGTAGAAAAAGAAGATAGCTTCTACGAAATGAGAAATGGAGTAGTTTACAAGAAAAATAAGGATAGATTATTGTTTTGTGTGCCAGAAAGTATGGAAGATAATATTATGTACAAGTACCATGATGAAACTGGACACGTAGGCACAGACAAAGTTACAGATTTAATCACAAAAACTTATTGGTTTCCCAATATAAGAAAAAAGGTTGACGCTCATATCAAAAACTGTTTAAAATGTAAAGCATTCTCAGCAAAAGTCCGAAAAACTGACGGATTTTTACATTGGATTCCAAAGGGATCCAAACCATTTGATGTAATGCACATTGACTACTACGGTCCAATACAAGGTTTAAGTACGACTTATAAACATATATTAGTTGTGATAGACGCATATACAAAGTTCGTGAAATTGCATGCTACAAAAACAACCAACTCAAAGGAAGCTGTTAACGCGCTTACAAGCTATTTTAAATCGTATAGTAGGCCAAGAATAATAGTCTCAGACCAGGGCACTTGCTTCACATTAAATGAGTTCAAAGAATTTATGCAGACAAATAATCTAGAGCACATCCTAATAGCTACTGGCTCGCCTCAGGCTAACGGGCAAGAGAGTTAATCGAGATTTAGGCCCAATGATTGCTAAAATAAGAAACGTAGAGAAAAATTAAGATTGGCCAAAAGTGTTAGATAGAGTAGAGTATACAATGAACAACACAAAACACAGAAATATTAATGAAGCGTAATGCTTTTCGGTGTGAAACAGTTAGGTAGTGTTAAAGATAGTCTGAAAGAAAATGTGGTAGATTTGAAACAAACAGAAACAAAGAAAAGTTTAGAAGTAATAAGACGTAATGCTGAAGTAGCGCAGCGTAAAGTACAGGATTATAATAAAAATTATGTTGATTTCAAGAGACAAAAGCCCAAAATACTCGTTGATTCGTGATTATGTTATGCTCAGAAATTTTAATTCACAACAAGGTGCGTCTAGCAAATTAATCCCCAAGTTTAAAGGACCCTATGCTATTACAAAAGTTTTAGACAATGATAGATATGTAGTAGGAGATGTGGAAGGATACCACAAACTCAGATACCATATTCAGGCATATGGGCAGTCCATAATATGAAACCATGGATACAAAATAAAAATGTAAATGAAGATAGTGATGAATTAAATTCAGATGAAGACGAAATTTATGATGATAATATAAGCCTTAAAGAATTAAAGAATGTTAAAGAAGAAAATGATAAATGTAATGAAAATGTAAATCTTCTTTCCATTTCAGTGCTTCACAATATCTGCATTTTTTATCCATTTTCCCAATGATATCCCATCGGTGATTAACATAGTAGATCAAAGGGTCATACTAAAAAGAGGCACCATTAGTTAGTAGGGAGTTTTAAAAACTACAACGTAAGACAATTTTTTTATAAAAACTTTGATAAAGCAATCCTTTTTACTTAAAACGTAATGCCTACTGCCTACCCCATAAGAACGATTACGTGATTATTCCGTTTCGCCACCTGCTGCTTACCACCTAAGAACGATGGCGTGATTATGTAAAGCCTATTAGGATTTCTAGGTTATCCTCTATCACCATACCAAATTTCATCAAAATCCGTTCAGCCGTTTAGGCGTGAAAGAGTAACAGACAGACAGAAACATTTTCACATTTATATATTAGTATGGATATACATGGGTGATTCCATATCAGATTTACAGTCGATATTGGGAAATTCGATGAGATATTTTTTTTCATGCTCTTTATCGAAAATAAATCGACACGTATTGTTTTATATGGCTCAGAAATTTTTTTTGACAAAGTTATGATTTTTTGAATTTTTGATGAACTGCCTTTTTAGTGATGACCAGGGCTAACAGAGTTATGTTTTTAAATGAAAAAATATTTATTTCCATATTTCGCCTTTTTTTCCTATAAATCCATATTTTACACAATCACTTGAATAAATCCATATTTTGAGCATAAAAGTGTCTGAAAACCTATAAAAAGATATGTTTGGCTCAAATATTATGAAATTTCTGTCGTTTGCCTTATACTCGATAATAAATAATGTAAACAAAACATCGTTGCGTCGTTAATCAATCAAAATATGTATCATCGAATGTAACAATTATGATGCAGTTTATATTTTAAGACTCAGTTTTTATTCCATATTTTATGCTTTCAGTTCTTATGTCTCTTAAATTCTAGTGTTGTAAAGTTATTGATTAATTCTATATCTCATTGATAGTTCTACAGAAGGTGACGATCTTATCCTGAATTTATCCCCTGCTGAACTGAATGCATATGCAAATGCTCCTGTTATATCTTGCGATGTTGAGCGTTCATTTTCATCATATAAACACATATTGAGTGACAAACGCCGTAGTTTTGTTTTTACTAATCTGACACAACATTTCATATTGTTCTGCAATGATCTTTGAGACAAACGTTGCGCTTTTGTTTGTAGCGATTTCTAATTGTTCATTGTCATAAAAAGTTAATATGATCGATATAATCGTCTACGTTTATCCATTTTTATACCTATATTTATCAACTTTTTCATTATATTTGTCAACTTTTTCGTCCATATTTCTCTATTTTTTCGTCCATAAATCCATACATATTTTTACGTTTTTAAGAACATAACTCTGTTAGCCCTGGTGATGACAGTCGCGTTTTCCAGCCCCAATAACTCGATAACCGTACGTCGCAGAAAAAAATCTATAGGAAGTAAAAATTTCATCCTTCCTTCTTCTTTGCAAAACTTTTTTTTATTATTATTATTATTATTATTTGTTTTATTGTTTTCCCAGGACTACAAGCTATTGCTTATTTATTATTGCCCTAGTCACATTGTCCTTGCTTGAATTTAAGATCTAATTGTTGAATTATTAATAGTTTTATCTACTTTTTAATTTCAATTTTATTTTATTTATTTTTTTTTTTATATTTTTAATTTTATTTTCCTTTTTATTTTTGTTTTTATTTTTCATTTTCATTATGCTGTATTTTGATATATTCTTAATACCGCCCTTTTGAAGAGCGTATCATTCCCAATTAGTTTTATTGAACAAGGTAGTTGATTCCAAATGCGAATAGCGTGAATAAAAAATTGCCTTTCTGATGTCAATGTTCTGTGCCTTTTAACTATAATGTTTTTCGTTCGTTCTGATGAGGCAAACTGAAGTTTACTGTACAGGTACGCCGGTTCTTTTGAATAGATAATCTTGTGCAGTAATATTAAAGTTCTAAATTGCATGTAGTCTTTTATACTTAATCCTAATATATTACATGCTAGTGTCGAGACATGATCATACAACCTCAGACCGTATACATATCGAACAATATTGTTGAAACAAACATTGATTTTACGGAAACTAACTGAATCACAATTTGCAAAAATTTCAACACCATACATTAAAGTTGGGACAAGACAGGTTTTGGCAATTAATAGCCAAATGTTCATCGGTAGATAGTTTTTTGTTGTATGTAACATTCTTAGCAGACCATAAGTCTTGCCAGTTGCTTGATTTATGTTATTGTTCCACGTTAATGTTTTATTAAATATGCTAGCCGTATGGTTCACATATTCAATAGGTGAATTATTGACATTGAGTTTTTTATATTGGAAGTGTCGATATTATTTTTGTATATTATCAATGCTTTTGATTTTGATGGGTTTAGACCAAGTCCATTTTGTTTTGCCCATACACTTATTTTTTTAAGCTGCTCATTACAAAACTCAATACATTCATTGATTCTATGTAGTGGACGACTTACATACATTTGTACATCATCAGCGTACAAGTGAATCAGTGGACCATCGCACACAACATTGACTAAGTCATTGACATATATCACAAAAAGCAAAGGACCAAGAACAGAACCCTGGGGTACACCACGTTTCACATATTTAAAAGACGAAGAACAAGTGGACGTTACAACAGCTTCACATCTATTACTTAAATAAGACGAAATAAGTTTAATTGCCGTATCAGAGAAGAAAAACAGTGAACGAAGCTTTGTGCAAAGTATCATGTGGTCAACAGTGTCGAACGCTTTGCTATAGACAAGAAGTGTTAAAATAGTGACTTCGCCTTTATCTAGGTGTTCTCGAAATTCCTCGGATATTTTAATTACAGCTGAGGTACAGCTTTTGTTTTTCCTGAAGCCTGATTGCAGATCGGTTATTAATTTGTTATCGGAAATAAACTTGTTTACTTGAATAGCCATTACATTTTCGAACACCTTCGATAAAAATGGCAAAATCGATATAGGCCTGAACTCACAACTTCGTCCTTTGGGCACAGGAATAATTTTAGCCGCTTTCCATGCATCAGGAAATGTGGATGTCATTATAGCTGTATTAAAAATATAGGTTATACATGTCAAGATTTTGGGAGTGAGAATTCTCAAAAATGTAGGGCTTAGGTCATCAAGTCCCACGGCGTTTGATTTAATCCTGCAGATGCCTGATAATACTTCGCTTGGGCTGACACATGTAAAATTAAATCTTGTATCACAAATATGAGTTGGGGGATAATTCAGATATATATTTTCGGTTGCTTCAGGTACATTTATGCTTAGGAACTTATTGTTTAACTCCTCCACATTAATATTTTCTATTATTGCACGCTTCTGTTTTCCTATACCTAAACTTTTAAGACGATTCCATGTCTGCTTAGTGTTCACTGCGTTATTAAATTTACTACTTAAATAGTTGCTCTTGGCCGAACTAATAAGTTTAGTGACTATCTTCCTTAATTTAGCAAAGACGTTGTAATGAGAGTCAGTTTTATATCTCTTCCATTTATAAAATGCCTTATTTCGTTTTGCTATTGCCATCCTAATATCAATATTGAACCATGGGTTTTCCTTCAGTCTTACTTTTTTTCTTTTTAAGTGGTACGTGTCTGTTATATAGGTAGTTGATGTTCGTTTCTAGCTGTTGAATTTGACAGTCTATTGACGTTAAGCAAAAAATATAGTTCCAGTTTATTAAGTCAAAATCATGGGCAAGGCCGTTGTAATCTACATTTCTAAAGTCACGGAATTCTATGCAATGGTCAGTGTAGTCTGGGTAAGTATTATAAGTCAGAAAAATGAGGTCATGTTTAGAATAGGCTGGTGCTGCCAATTGGTCATATTTTAAAATTTTCTCCAAATTGTTAACGAAGAACAAATCAATGAGCGTATTTGTCGAATTTGTAAAATGTGTAGGATTTGTAGAATTGACAAGCGCTAGTCCTATCGATTTCATATTACCTAAGAGTCGATTGTCTTTCAACATGTCACAGTTAAGGTCACCAGTCAGAATGATGTCAGTAAAATCAGAGGCAAATGTCGATATAAGGTCTATCAAATGAGAAAAGTCAATATTATTGTTAGGTCGGTATATACAGCCTATTAATATTTTACTATTATCTGGTGCATTCTTAATTCGAAGGAAAATGTACTCCATTGGACTATCAGGGGGCTTTGGCAATGTACAGACACATTAAGTTTTTTGTTTACATATATTGCAACACCTCCACCACGACTAGGACGATCCACTCGAAACACATTATAACCATCACAATATATTAATACGCTACATAGATTAGGTAAAAACCATGTCTCAGACACACATATAATATCGACATTAGAGTTAACAAACATAAATCTAAATTCATCTATTTTTCTCTTTAGGCTTTGTGCATTTATATGGCATACGTGTAGGCCAGGCTTTCGACTAGCAAGTATACGAACTAAAATTTCACTCTTCGCATTGGATTTTGCGTTAGCTGAAGTCATATTGGGTAGTTATAAATCCTGTTAAATAATTGTCAGTGTACAGCATAATGAAAATTTTTAGATAATAATATAAGCTTAATAAAATAGAAAAAGAGTTAACATGAGTGTGATTAAGAAAAATAAAATTAAAAAGGGAGAAATTGTGTTCGTTGATTAAAGAATAGTAGTTAGTATTAAGAGCAAAAAGAGTCAGTGCTACTGTTTATGGGATGTCTTTTCTTCCAAGCTAAAAGCTCTTGGTAGCTTTCAATTGAAAAGATCTCACTGGTTTCATGCTCTTTAATGTGCACCGCTCCCCTCCGCGCAAAAACTGCAACAAGCTGCTTATTCTTTTTCATGCGCATGGCCTCTTTGAAAGCCTCGTACGCACCTTTCGGAAGCTGCTCATTAATATAAACTACAGCAGGAGAGTCAATGCCGAAGTGCTTTAGAGTCAGCTGCTGCTTAGTTTCTCTTCGGTATGCCGCCGTTGCTCTTAGAATGACTGCCTTGTCTCCAACGCGGTCCAGTTTAACAATGATCGCTGTGTCGACCACAGTAGTTGTCGCGTTTCTCCGTGTTGTTCTGTAAATTTCTTTTATTGCCGGCGCGGGTGTAATGTGAAGGTTGAAGCACATGGTGTTAAACAAATGTTTCAATTTTTCCCCTTCCACCTACGGCACACCATGGATCCTCAGAGTGCTGGCCACGTTTGCCTTTTCTTGAGCCATCCAAATCGGCAACCTCGCGCTCGAGGTACTGCACACGCTGTGCCAATTGTTGGACCTCGCCAGCCAGACCCCCCAGGCGCTCCTCCAGTATATGTAGAAAGCGCTCCTCAGCCTCTTTCATTTTAGTGGAAATAAGGGTGGCCTGCTCTGCAAACCGCTGGTCAATAAGCTGGATCAATTGGGGCGACGGAGCATCCGATGATCTCCCTCCACCCAGGTCGGTTGCAGTGTCTTCTCGCTGACGCTTAGTTACAGGTGGCATTTTTGTTGCTTTGTAATTAAGTTTGAGTGTTTATTCTTGAGTGTTTTGTGCTTGAGTGCTTTGTTTCGCGTTCTATTTGATTGTTTCCGCTTATTCTTTCGATTGGGCCTTGTGCTGTTGTTTTTCCCAATTCCGTTTTCGTTTTCGTTTCCGTTTTGACGCACCAAATATTATTTAGAGTTTTGTATTGATTGGCCAGGACGTGCGCAGGGAACTAGGCACTCTCAGACATTAAGGAATCATAAATAAAGTTGTAAGAAAACCACAATCAACCATAGTGTTCTCTCTCCCAAGTCCTCCTTCCCCTTTCCCCTCCATACCTTCGAGCACCGGCCACCGGGTGACGGGGCCGGCATGCTGACCCCCGGGTGACGGGGGCAGCCGCTCATAACCTGTATTTAGGAGCACCGATTCACGGGTGACGGGATCGGTCGCTCAAACCCCCCCTCCCTCGTAGTTCGGGCACCGGCCACCGGGTGACGGGGCCGGCATGCTGACCCCCGGGTGACGGGGGCAGTCGCTCACTACATCCTTTCCTTGGGCACCAGCACCCGGTTGACGGGGCTGGCAAGTCGACTCCCGGGTGACGGGATCGGTCGCCCTGGGCCTGCCCAGGTCCGCCGGCCGCCCGGGTGACGGGCCGACGGCATAACCACGGCACGCAACCCAAACTAACCCAAACTTCCCCCTTCGAACCCACGCCTAATTAGGGAACCCGCCTCCTTGTCCTGTCTGTCTCCGTAAATATAAATTATTTCTGTAGGGGACCCTGGATAGACTGAGTATTTATCCTGGCCCGTGATTAGCATCCTTACAACTCCATTTCCCTAACTCTATTTGTTTTTGACCACCAATTATTTCCTGACAAATTGTTTTCCTTTGCACTGTCCAACCACCTTGTCTGATGCGCTGACCACTTATTCAAACTTAAAAACTAAAAATTTTTCACTGTCCCTCATGTGTTTTTGTCGTCAATACTCTTTGGACAGATATTGTAATAGGGAAAATGAGAATTTTTCAATCATTCGATATGCGTTATTCTTACAAAGAATTAGGAGTGCATAACAATTCTTTTTCTTATTTAAATTGGTTTTTAAGTGTTAATACTTTATTTTATGAAAACTAGGTTTTTGCAATTAGATGGTAGCCGCAGCTGCCGCTGTTGTCTTTGGCTGCTCTCTTTATTTAATTGCATTTAATTTATTTTAGAGAGAGATTCGCAAAGTTTTTACTGTTCACGGTTCGTCGCTTTTTGCTTCGCTAAAAGTTAGTAAGTTGTCAAAGGCTGGAAAACCCATTTGGGCGCCAATTAAGAAGTTTTAGTTTATTATTATAAAAGATAGAAACGTTTACAAAACTTAACTAACTTATATGGTACAGCACTGGCAACGGTGGCTTCGGCTATGTGAGATAATGATTTGGATGGTGTAATTACATGTTGTTTCTTAACCTAATAATCATATTATTATACCCTTGCAGAGCAAAAGGGTATTATAATTTCAGTCAGAAGTTTGCAACGCAGTGAAGGAGACACCTCAGACCCCATAAAGTATATATATTCTTGATCAGCATCACGAGTAGAATCAGAATACGTCTGTCCGTCTGTCTGTTTCTCTTCAAACTAGTCTCTCAGTTTAAAAGCTATCTTGCTGAAACTTTCCCAAAAGGTGTGTTGTTATTGCACGCAGTATATAAGTTGGAACGAGCCGGATCGGCCGACTATATCGGATAGCTCCAATACGAGAGAATGAATTAAAAAATTCTCAGGCCGTTGTTTTTGATCAGATCGACTTGAATTCTTCCAGATGGCGTTTTCTGACTACTATTGAATTTCGGATTTAATTTTATCAAAATCGGATAACTCTATCGAAGCTGCCAAAGGAGAGATCAAAAAATATATATAGAATTAAAGGAAATAAATTGATAACATCGTTGTTTTTTATCCCATGAGCATGATTTTTTGAATATCAAGTTTTTTAACAACTCTTATATTGAGAAAAAAATTTCATAAAAATCGGACAACTATATCTTATAGCCGCCATAGGAAAGATCGAAAAATCTATATAGAAATAACGGAAGTAAAATTATAACATCGTGATTTTTCATCATACAAGTATGATTTTTGAAATATAGAGTTTTCTTACTACTCTTAAATTATGAATTAAATTTGATAAAAATCGGACAACTATATCATATAGCTCCCATATAATCTATAGTCGGAAATATGGAAAATGAATAGAAAAATTGTTATAGCTTCGATGTTGTTTAGCCTTTATGCATATTTTCGACATATTTGATGACTGCAAGGGTATATAAGCTTCGGCTTGCCGAAGCTAGCTTCCTTTCATGTTTTTATTTGCTATTTTGTACAATTAATTAGTTTAAGTATTTTTTTATATTTTGTGGCATAATTGGGTTGTTTTTAAGAATTGTAGGATTTTTTCAATGTTATCTGGGTTGGGGTCTCTGAGAAGGTCTAGCGGGTTGGAATTCTGGAAGATGGCCTGTTTGGCTTGAAGAAGAGGTGGGCATGAGTTTAGTATGTGGGGTAAGGTGGTATTGGAATTTGATTCAGATAGTGTTGGTTGGTAAGGTTTGTGTGTCCTAGACGTAGTCGGGTAATTTTGGTTTGTTCGAGTCTGGTCCACTTTTGGTGGGTATTTCTAAAAAGAACGTTTTTGTCTTGTAGTAAATTCAGCTTTAAGGTGCCTTTTAATGTCTGTGGGATTTATATTTGGGGTAAAAATTAGTGGAAATTTATTGGTTGATTTTTCTACTTGGTCGGCTAGTTCGTTTCCCGCTAAGCCTGCATCGCCAGGAATCCACATTAATTTAATTTTTGGCGCTAACTGGGTTATTATTGATCTAATCTTGTTTGGGTAGATGTTGTTATTGCTTGTGTTTTTAATCGAGTCTATTGCTGCGAGAGCGTCAGAAAAGATTACATATGTGCCTTTTCTGTTTTTAAATATTTTTGTTTGTTTAAAAAGTTTTCTTAAAAGCTTCAAAGATGGCAATTATTTCAGCTCAGTACAGAGGAATATGGTGGGAGGATACCGCATTTCAGGATGCTTGTTTCAGTAGTTATGGCGTATGTTATGGTGTCTGTTATTTTTGAACCGTCAGTGTATATATGTTTGTATGAGCTATTTATTATTTGGCCAGATCGTATTTTTGTGGTCTATGTTTCCAACTTCGTTGCCTTTTCTTGTGTTTCACGCACTTTTTGCGAGATAAAAATCGGCTTTTTTCGCAGTATTTCTAATTACTCGGCGGAGCGATGTAAAAACACGTCTGCATTAACTTGCAACACAATGCGTAATTCTTTAATTTTTCACCACAAAATGTTCAAATGTTTATAACAAATTAATTTTTCTCCAAGTTGGACAATTTTGATTTTTTTTTTTTTATCACAATAAATTCTTCAAATTCTTCTGATGAACATACTAAAATTTCAGAATGGTATCAAAAGTAGATTTTGAGTTATAGAATATTCAAGATCATCATGCACGGTCCGCGCGCTCGGTCTCAGGGCGTGCGCCGACCAACGACTCTAACGAGCGTCAATTCGCTTCGCGCGCGCATAGTAAGGGTCAATGAAATGAATTTTTAATGCTATTTAATTCTATAACTGTTTCTATGTAAACTAGTCTCTCAGTTTTAAAGCTATCTTGTTAAAACTTTATCAAAAGGTGTGTAGTTATTGCACGCAGTATATAAGTCGGAATGGGCCGGATCGTCCGAAAATATCGAATAGCTCTCATACGAGAGAATAAAATCTAAAATTCTCACGCCGTTGTTTTTGATCAGATCAACTTGATTTCTTCCAGATGGCGTTTTCTAATCACTATTAAATTTCGGATAAAATTTTATGAAAATCGGATAACTTTATCATATAGCTGCAATAGGAAAGATCGAAAAATATATGTATAAATAATGGAGAAAAAATTATAACGTCGTTGTTTTTAATCCCAAGAGCATAATTTGCAAAACATGGAGTTTTTTAAAAACCCCTGAATCGAAAAAAAATTTCATGAAAATCCGACAACGTTATCATATAGCGGCCATAGGAAAGATTGAAAAATCTATATAGAAATAACGGAAGTAAAATTAATAAAATCGTTGTTTTTTCATTAGACAAGACATTTTTGAAATGTAGAGTTTTCTAACTACTTTTGAATTACATATTAACTTTCATCAAAATCGGACAACTATTTCATATAGCTGCCATATGAACAAAAATCGAAAATATGGAAAATTAATAGAAAAATAGTCATAGTTTCGATGTTGTTTAGCCCTTATGCATTTTGATCGACATATTTGATGACTACAAGGGTATATAAGCTCCCTTTCTTATTTTTTTTAATTACGGTGTTTAATTGTTGAACCTTCTCTTAACGAGACTTACGACAAGTATTCAAATCTTAGCCTAACACATATAATTAATTAATTAAAATTAAGTTTTTTTGGTATAACGGCCCTAGCTATTGCTGCTGGGTGGGGAGATCTCTTCGCCGGAGTCGTGTGTGGCTAGTGTTCCACGTTAAAGACCGCGCCAGCCTGTTGGATGAACCTGAAGCTTGATCGTATATATTTCCTCTTGAACAGATCCCACGTTTAAATCTTCGTGCATGTTTTCATTTCGTATGTACCACGGTGCACCCGTTATTATTCTCAGTATCTTTGATTGGGCTCTCTGGATCACTTCTAGGTTACAAACGCATGCGTTCCCCCATAGCTCGGATACATACTTCCAAATTGGTTTGAGAACTGCATTGTACAAAAGTACCTTGTACTCCAATTTAAGTGGAGAGCGAGCATTTATTAGCCAGTGTAGGCTTCTTGCTTTTAGTTCTAGTTGTGTTCTCTTGGCTTTCGATGTGCCTTCTCCAGATAAGCCGTCTATCAAGGTGGACTCCAAGATACGTTACTTGTGGAATATGGATGTTGTTCAGAAATGGTGGGGGGCAAGTTTGTCTATTAAGGGGTTATATACCTTTTTCAAGCTCCAAAAATCGAAAAAATTTTTATGATTTTTTTTTTATATACATACTTTGAACAATTTTTCTGCAAAATTTTGTAGAGATCGGGGCACTAGAACCTAAGATACAGCCGTTCATAGCGCACGGTGTGCATGACTACCTAATGTCACCCTAAAACTTTAAACGCGATTATCTCGGAATCGCATTTTTGAGAAAAGGTCGTTGCGGTGAGCACGATATCTCGGTAACCACTATATCGATCGATTTGAAATTTTGGGGGATTGTTTGTAGATACAATAGCTAGTTCGTGAACGAAGGAATTTTATTTTCGATAAATTTTTCTATTTTTTTGGGGCGAAAAACTAAATTATTAGACTTCGAAAAATCGGTTTTTTTGAAAAAATAATCACTGTAACTGTAAAAAAATTTTTTCGTAAAATCCTTAGTTCACGAACTAGGTAACACTATATACTAACGTAGTTTTTTTTTTTTTTTTTGATTGAGCCGTTTTCTTGTTTTCATGCTCACCGTAAGCCACTAATGAAAAAAGGACTTTTGCGGCAAAGACTATAACTTCCACAATTATCAAAATTTTCACTCGAAATTTTATACGAATTAACTTAAAGACACGTACTTTGATAAAATTTTTATTGAATTTAAATAAAACAATGGTAACATGCTAAAAAAAAAAAAAATAAAAACCCCGTATTTCTCTGGTAAAAAAGGTATATAACCCCTTAAGGGTAAAAGTAACGTGTTTTTGCACTTTTGCTCGTTAACCTTCATGCGCCAATCTGCTAGCCATTTCTCCAAAAGCCTGAGATGAGCTGATAGATTTTGCGTTGCTCTCATGGGGCACTTAGATCGACTTAGAATGGCAGTATCAGCAAATGTTGAAATTATTATAAGGTCGGTTGTCGGAAGGTCTGCTGTGTAGATTATATGCAGCGTTGGTCCAAGCACGCTTCCTTGAGGTACTCCAGCTTCGATTGGATGGTAATCGGAGAGGAAATCTTTACACCGTACTGCGAAACTTCTATGCACAAGATATGACTCCAGTAATTTGTGGGTGTTCTGTGGTAGCAAATTTTGAATATTATAAATCAAGCCGTCTAACCGAACGCGGTAGAAGGCCTGGCCGACATCCAGAAAGACTGCGGAACAGTACTTTCGACTTTCAAATCTATTTCGTATCTCTGAGGTTATTCGGTTTACTTGTTCAATGGTTCCGTGTTTCTCGCGGAAACCAAATTGGTGGCTTGGGATGACATTATGGGACTGTAGGTGTTCCCTTATACGATTCAGAAGAGGCTTTTCAAATATCTTTGATAGGCACGGCAGAAGACTGATTGGCCTGTATGATGAACGCTGGGACTTGTCTTTTCCAGCTTTATGGATCATAGTGATAACAGACTTTTTCCATTGTTGTGGATGTTTTCCATTGTTTCATTATGCTGTTGAACATCGTGGTGAAAAGATTTACTGCACAGCTCGGCAATTCCATAATCATTTTAAGGGAGATTAAATTGTGTTCTGGCGCTTTCTTTTTTCCTGAGCCTCTATCACTCTTGTTACTTCTCTGGAGTGATGTTTGTTGGGAGCACAAAGCTATTTGTTGATGGAAGCGGTTTGAAGACGTGTTCTAGATGTGCAGCAAATACATTCGCCCTCTTTTCGTTGCTGCGAGCCCACTCTCCTGTTTGTGTGTGTAATGGCGATTCTTTTCGATTGGTGGACATATACCCGATTAAGCTTTCCACAGTGGATATCATCTGCTGTTAGGGGGAGATTCTGCAAATAGAATAATTGAGACCGATTATTTTAATCTTCTAGGGCTGTGCGTAGAATCTTCTATCTAGTTGGCTTTTTTAAGCCAACTCCTCCTTCGAGGCAGCCGATCTGTGGGCTTGCCACTTCCTCCGAAGCCTTCTCTTATTGCGTAGCAGTTCGTTGATAAGCCCAGAAGCTCGACTGTTGATCGAATTAGAATTAAAATTACAAGCCGATGTAATAGGTGTGGAGTGTTGAGTCAGGTCAGACCTCTTATTAGGATCTGTTTGCCAATATGTAGGCTTGCCTGGAAGGATAAGGTCAAGGTTACCTCGACCCAACTGGATCCATTGTACCCCCTATCAGAGCTTAGAGCTCACCCATCAACCCGGTTCCTTCGATAAGGTTAAGGAGCTTTATCGGGTCGATGCTTCCAGAGGTCCCAAGTGTAAGGAACCTGGACCCGAGGGTTCTGCTCCTCAGGCTACTTAGTGCTGGGCAATCTGATATTATGTGTAGGGAGGTTTCATCCTCGCTATCACAGAATCTGCATGTTTTTCTGTTTGTAATCCTTATATTAAATAGTTGTCTCCTTAGTTTGCAGTGTCCGGTTAGTAAGCCGGTAACTATCCTAAGTGAACTCTTCCCTAGTAGTATAAGTTTCTTAAACCTCTTCATGTCATAATTGCCGATGAGGGTTTTGGCTTGTCTTTGGCCTGTGGTGTCTTCCCAGCAAGCTTGCCTTATTTGTACCTCTTCTGTTCTTAGGTAATCTTTGACTGTGTGTCTGCCTATGCCACAGTAGGCCGCACCTAGTTTTGCTAGCCTGTCGGCTAGTTCATTCCCGAATATGTCTTTGTGTCCTGGAATCCATCTTAATGACAGCCTGTTGTTGCTGCCCAGAAAGTTCAGCTTTGTTCTTACTTCTCGAACCAGCTTCGAGGTGATTCTATTGCTGCATAGTGCAGTATTTGCCGCTCGACTGTCCGAGAGGATCGCAATGTCATTGTTTGTGTACCCACGCTTCATATTGAACTCTGCACACCGTCCTATGGCGCAAACTTCAGCTTGGAATATGCTGGTGTATTGGCCTAACGATTCATGGTACTTGATTCGTGGTCCTACTACTCCAAGGCCAGTGCCTTGGTGTGTTAAAGACCCGTCCGTATACCATGCTATAGTGTGACTCGCCATGGAGTGTACTTCCTTCATGGTGGTCCATTCTTTCTTGTTGCTCAGATGAGCAGAGAAATTCTTTTCAAAGATGAATTCTACTGTCATTACGTCCCTGGGGTGTGAGCTTAGGGGAAGTTCGACTAGTAGTTTTGCTGCATTCCTAGAACTGAGGATGCGATCACTGCCATTACCACAAGACGTGATTCTTAGTAGGGTCTTCCGCTGTAACTCTACTACGCAGTGTAGCGGAGTGAGTTCCATGAGAACTTCCAGTGCCGCAGTAGGGCAGGTTCTCATTGCTCTTGTCATACATAAGCATGCCAGTCTTTGCAGCCTTTGGAGCTGTTTCTGTGCGGTAACGAGCCTAGCTCGTTTACCCCAGACTACTGACCCATATGTAAGTATTGGCCTCACAATTATAAGGTATAGCCATCTGATAATTTGGGGTGAGGTTCCCCAATATTTCCCTGCAATTATCCGACAGGTGAAGAGAGCCCTAAGGCACTTATCCACTGTCTTTTGCATATGGGTTGCAAACGTTAGTCTCCTGTCGAAGGTAACTGCGAGGTACTTAACTTCCCGGCTTATTGCTACGGGAGTACCCAGTAGCATGATTTGTCTCATCTTCTTTAGTTTGTACTTCTTTGTAAAAGGAACAATGACTGTTTTTGCGGGGTTGAGGTTAAGCCCAACTTCCCTGCACCAATCGAGCGTTATCTTGAGTCCGAGTTGGACAATATCGCAAAGCGTTTCTTCAAATTTCCCCTTGGCTACTATTCCTATGTCATCGGCATAGCCCTGACATTGTATTCCTCTGTCGGCGAGTTTCTTTAGTAGTTCATCTACTAGTAGGCTCCACAATAAAGGAGACAAGACTCCACCTTGCGGACATGGTCGCCATTGCCTGCCTGGAGCTTAACAAGGCTCCAATCCACCTTCTTGTTGTCGCGTCTATATTCCTTCTGGCAAGGGCCGCTAAGACAGCATCATGCGACGCATTGTCAAAGGCTCCCTCTATATCCAGAAAGGCGGAGATTGCAACTTCTTTGTTGTCCACTGCCCCTTCAAGAGTGTGACAAAGTTGGCACAGTGCAGTGTCTGTTGAACGACCTGCCCTGTATCCGTGCTGCGTGGGTTGCAGCGGACAGTCCTTAAGAACTGTGCTCTTAATATGGTAGTGTACCAGCTTTTCTAACGTTTTAAGGCAAAACGAAGTTAAGCTGATAGGTCTGAAGGACTTTGGGTTGGTGATGTCTTTCTTCCCTGCTTTGGGGATGAAGACCACCCTAGCTCTACGCCACGCATTTGGGATGTGTCCAATTGCTAGGCTGCTTAGCATCAGTCTCCTTAAGCGGGTTAGGAGTAAATCCAGTCCCTGCTGCAGGAATGATGGAGAGATACCATCCAGACCAGGTGACTTAAATGGTTGGAAAGTCCCAATTGCCCATTTAAGTCTATCCGGAGAGACTGGAGACTTGGCAATTGCCCAGTCCTCTGCGCTTGGTCTGAGGTGTCTTGGAGTGGACGATGCTTCCGTTGGGTTGGACGTATCTTCCGCCAGGGATGAGCTCCCTGGGAAATGTGTTTTAAAGAGTAAAGCTAGTTTATCCCTGTCGTCGGAAGTGTAGGTGGTGTCACATTTCCTCAGGGCTAGGTTACTTTCTGGTGCAACTTTCGCCATAGCCTTGTGCAATCTTGTCCCTTCATGGGCAGTGCTCTTATTAGGATCTGTTTGCAATATGTAGGCTTACCTGGAAAGATAAGGTCAAGCTTGTTTCTTGGTGTTATTACAGCATGCACAACTGTCTTCTTTTTTTTGGGGTTGGTGAGTCGGGTGCCCCAATGGCTGTGTTTTGCATTGTAATCACCAGCCGCTATAGATCGGGCACCTAATAGGTCAAAGAACTGTACAAATTCATCTTCGAAAATGGAAAGCGTGGAGGGCATGAGCCTTGCCATCAGGATGGTTTGTTTTATAAAATGAATAGCCATTAAGGGGAAAGAAGTTTTTGTTGGTTAGGTAAGTCTCTGATATCAGCATGGCGTCAATGTCATACTGATCTAGGAACTGCAAGAACTCGTATTTGTGTTCTGAAATGCCCCTCGCATTCCACAAACATATTTTTAAGGAAACCATCTAAACCGACTTTTGTTTGATTAATAGCTCCAGAAGAAGATTTTGAGAGCGCGTAAGTTCCTGAAGCGTTGGCTGTATCGCTACCATTGTGTTGACTATAGTTGCCAGCATTGCTTCTACGCCTTTAGGCAATAGTGTATTTACAGCCGTTTGTTGAGCAGTAGTTTCTGGAATCTGGTTCAATATTTGTTGCCGCACTGTATCAGCAGTGGTTTGCTGACTTGTAAGCTTACATACTGAGGCGTTCGTACCGTTGTTGTTACTTAACGCCTGTGCAAAAGAGATTCCCGTGATCGGGGTCGTTCATATATGAATAAATTCAGGATTTCGAGCTGCAGTTATATGTTGGCCTATTCAACTCTTAAACTCTTTATAGACAGGACAACCTCTGTAATTTGCAGTTTGGTTTCCCCCAAAATAACTTCATATTTTTGGCAGAATGGTTGAATTGGCTGCGTAACTTTGTTATACCCTTGCAGAGCAAAGGGTATTATTATTTTAATCAGAAGTTTGCAACGCAGTGGTCTCCTTCACTCAGACCTCAGACCCTATAAATTATATATATTCTTGATCAGAATCACGATCTGAATAAAAAATACGTCTGTACGTCTGTCCGTCTGTCCGCCAGTCGGTTTCTATGTAAACTAGTCTCACAGTTTTAAAGCTTTCTTGGTGAAACTTTCCCAAAAGTTGTGTAGTTATTGCACGCAGTATAAATCGGAACGGGTCGGATTGGCCGACTGTATCGGATAGCTCCAATACGAGAGAATGAAATAAAAAATTCCTTCGCCGTTGATTTTGATCAGATCGACTTGATTTCTTCCAGATGGCGTTTTCTTACTACTATTTAATTTCGAATTAAATTTTATTAAAATCGGACCATTATAGAGTATAGCTGCCATAGGAAAGATCGAAAAATATATACACCAATAAATAATGGAAGAAAAATTATAACGTCGTTGTTTTTAATCCCACGAACATGATTTTCAATATATGGAGTTTTTTAATAACCCTAGAATCGAGAAAAAAAAACTTAATTGAAATCCGGCAACGTCATATAGAAAATAAACTAAATCTATAAAGAAATAACGGTTGTTTTTATCAGACAAGCACGATTTTTTGAATATAGAGTTTTCTAACGACTCTTGAATAACAAATTAAATTTTATCAAAATCGATTAACTATATCATATAACTGCCGTATGAACGGCAAATAGTTTAAATAAATTGATCTATAAATAAATAAAAACTTTTGCATATACATAGCCTCTGTATGAACAAGAGTCGAAAATATGGAAAATCAATAGAAAAATCGTCATAGCTTCGATGTTGATTGGCCTTTATGTATTTGGTTCGTCACAAGTGATGGCTGCAAGGGTAAATAGCTTCCCATAGTCGATAGTCTTGTTCGTTGTCCACTTGTATTTTTGTTTCATTATGTTGCCACTTTTAATGGAATTAAAATAGAAATTGTTTTGATCCTGTGTCCTTTGATGCTTGGCCTGAGGTTTTTGAGCGGTATTATCTTCTTTTGGGTCACTCAGAATAGAAAACCGATTTCTTGTTAGCGCATTATTTGGTACAGTGGCTTCAACTTTCTTCTTGACTTTTGATGCATTTGTTTTTTCGCTGCTTGTGGGCTTAATTTTCTTTTAATTTGCACGTGCCGATCGATTAATGTTTGAATTAACGGTCCGTTAACATTTTTAGTAGTTTTGGGTTGGGTTTGGCTAGCTTGTCAGTAAAGGCTGACGAAACAGAGACTGCAGTTGATGTGGTTGTTCTTCTGCTCTTATGGAGAAGTAAGCGTTGGTTCTAATTGACGAGAGCCGACGTTCGTCTTGTTGTTATAGCTCTTCGTTACAGAACTGGGGCTCTTAAACGTTGGTTTTGATTATGATCAGCTGTATTATTGTTTATTTTAGTAATTTGAACTCTATTTGAGATAATTCCATAGGTAAATTGTACCCATGTGTAACCTTAGCGTCTTTTCGCGAAATGGAATTCGGAAAACACGTCTGTTCTCATTGACAGTGATGTGAAGCTCATTATTTGTGTTTATAAGGTGAATTTTGTAAGCTCTAATCCTGAAAATTTCAAAGTATTCCGGTAAATAGTTTTGGAGTAATGAGTGTATTTTTAAAGACGTCTCCCACGTACTTCAACTAGTAGCCAAAACTTTAAATGTGTTTTTCTCGAAACGATGTCTTCAAAGTCGGTGAGGAAAATTTCTCCGAGACGGCTTGACTGATTGACTTGAAATTTTCACAGGCTCTTCTTAGATATTTTTTCAGGTAATGACGCGGAAATTTTGGCTCCGCCAAAAATTTCGATTTTTTTAGTCATTTCATAGTTTAAATTTTTGTGCCAAAAACGAAGTTTTATGTTTGGGAAGCCGCTTTTGTCTAAAATCAAAATTTTGAAAACTCCCCACGTCATTACCAGTATTTGTCTATTCTTTATGTAATCCTTTTGGTTTTTTGTATTTCTGATAATTTGGATCAGAGATATCTTCCTCACCGCAAAACACCTTTTTTAAGTGGACCCTCAGAAGATCATCTGCAGGATCGACGGAATCCCATGGGTTTTTTTGAAAATGTATTCTGAAACTACAAGAAATGATCTAACTTTTCATATAAAACACGTATATATACAATAAAAAGCCTCTCCAGAAATAAAATACAAAAAAGCTCATTTTTTCGGCCTCGCAACTGGATATAACCTCTTAAGAATGAACAGAAGCAACTTTATTGACCTTATGTTGTAGCTCCTCACTTGAATCGCCCCTGTCATCAGATTGTCGACGTAAATGTCTTTGACAAGGTCTGATCATTAGAAATGTGCTTTTGTTTTCTACAAGCGAGGATTTCAAGACCCTTTAATGACAAGAAAGGTGAGCATGCCGTGCCATAAGTTACCATATAGAGTCTGTAGATCCAAAATGGGGGTTTACTACTAACGTGGCCCTGTGCCACTAGCAACTTCAGAGCAAAATATCAATACAATTATTGAAGGCCAACTTGCGTAAGCGGACGGGACAGACAGTGCAATAATAAGTGCGTGTGCTCAGTTTCAGTTCTTTTCTCAAGTGATCGTTATAATTTCCAATATTTGTTCTTAAGCTAAGCGCTGGCATAATTGCGCGTGTATATGTAAGCATGCAAATCATAGATAACAAAGATAATTGGAGAATGAGCGAATTTCAATATGCAAGGGAGATTCAAGTGAGCGACTATTAAAGAGCGTAATGTTAGCTTAAGAGTAGTACTTCAATTCGAGCGTAACATAAGAGTATTGGTTTAACTATAATCTTATATATAAAAATGAATCGCAAAATGTGTTGGTAAGCGCATCACATGAAAACGGCTTGACCGATTTGGCTGAAAATTGGTAGGGAGATAGCTTAGAACAAGAAGAAGGTTGTAGCATAAGAAAATTATGGGAAAACCTTCTGGAAAAGTCGCTAGCGGCTTAACAGATGTACACAATGTTGTATGTAATTACGCAATCGTTCTTATGGGGTAGGCAGTAGGCATTTGGTTTTAAGTAAAAAGGTTTGCTTTATCAAAGTTTTTATAAAAAAAAGTGTTTTGTTTGTGAGTAGTGAAAAAATAATGCCTGCTATAAGACGAAGCAATTTAGGTAGAAGAACCAGAAATGCTACAAACCAGTCTAATTACCGATCTAATCGTACTGCACAAGAACGTGAATACGTAAATGAACGTGAAAGAATTCGGATATCACAAACGCGTGAAGCGCGAGCGCGACATTCAACTAATAATCGCGCAAGTTTAAATCGAGCTGCTTTCAGTTACGATGTGTCAATTGACTACAGTAACTACCAATGTGTTGTTATTGGTTCTATGAACTACGTTTGCTCAAACTGTAAGGCATTAAAATACAAAAACGAAGCCAAAGGATTGTGTTGCGCAAATGGTAAAGTGAAATTGATACCATTGGATCCACCACCAGAACCATTGTACTCATTGGTTTCAGGAATAGGAACAGAATCTATACACTTTTTGACACATATCCAACAATATAACAATTGTTTTCAAATGTCTTCATTTGGGGCAACAAATGTAGTTCGGGAAAATTTTATGCCAACTTTCAACATTCATCAGGTTGAATCAAACCAAACTTCGATCTGAAGAGTATATTCACCTTCGAGATGCGATTAATACTGATGGAAATGCACAGAATGTCGGTCGGATGACTATTCTTCCATCAACATACATCGGAAGCCCACGGCATATGCACGAATATGCTCAAGATGCCATGTCGTATGTTCGTCATTATGGTACAGCAGATTTGTTCATCACATTTACATGCAATCCGCAATGGATAGAAATCAAGCAGGAGTTATTCCCTGGGCAATCACCCATTGATCGTCATGATATTACAGCCAGAGTCTTTAGACAAAAGTTAAAATCTTTAATGGATTTCATCGTAAAACATAATGTGTTTGGTGAGACACGCTGCTGGATGTATTCTGTGGAGTGGCAGAAACGAGGATTGCCACATGCACACATTTTGATTTGGTTGGTTGAAAAGATAAGGCCAAATGAAGTTGATGCAGTGATATCAGCTGAAATCCCTAATGTACAAGTAGATCCTGGATTGCATGAGGTAGTTATCAAAAACATGATACATCTAGAGAACCCATGTTTCTCACATGGTCAATTGTATGTTGCCTGTTCCCGTGTTGGAAAACCATCAGATTTGTTTATCTATGCGCCAGGTAATCAAACAAAAAACATCGTATACCACAAAGCACTACAATGATAATAATAAAAATTATGATTCACATGATTAACAATAAAGCGATTACATACTTTTAAATCCTTATATATGTTTTATTAAATTATTTTTTATTCACAACGCCCTATTACAGGGTGACGGTTCTGTTTAGGAGATTTTTTTTTAAATACGTAGGCACAAAAACTGCCACATTACAAATCTTTTTGACAGGACGAAGTCTGTCGGGTCAACTAGTTACATATAAATATATATCTAATTAGTAGGACTTCATGAAATGACTTAACAGAGTCGATAAATTTCTAGAGGAAACTGAGGTGATGTCCTACAAAATATCAATTGATCCTTGCAATCATTGGCATAAAAAATAAACTGCTGGTAAAATTTAGAGATACCTGTAGTAAGATCGTATCTGTGAGGGCAAAATAAAATAAGAGTTAGTAAGAGTTGTATGGTTGGGCCAACCATGTACCATCTGTACACACAGATTTGTGATTGAGCTGTTTGACCAAGGCACGCCGTTATGGGATAAAATAGTGTGACTTGCAAGTTTCAACAATCGAAGTTGGCCTGTCTGCAGCAAAGTACCATCAGTGTTTGGAAAGTACTTGAACGGTAGGCACACCTGAAGGCGTCCCGAACTAAGAATTGCCACATAAGGTTTAAAATGCTCTTCACAGACTTTTTTCCACTGTGAGCAGTGGCTCATCTGTGCTAAGATCTTGGCCTTTTCAAAATTGTTTTATATTCCAAGTGGGAAGTTTTGCAGCTTGGGTAAATTTGGACCGAGGGATGTTCTCCCTTCATCCAAGAATCCGAAGAATGCAATCTAATGTGGTTTGAAAAATGATATAAGCGAGTTCTATTCCGACTGGAGGATTCCACCCGTTCGTGTCAACAAAGCTTTCTGGTTGACCTTGAGAGATGGATGGCTTATAGCAAACTTTAATGTTTTGGTGACTGAGAATTTCATTTTAGCACTCAAATCTTCCGTGCTCCAGATTTTATTTTGCTTTCGAATAAGGATTGTCTAGCTCGTAGGGATATTTTGGATTCCCCTTACTAAACCTCTGGGAGGTCGCAAGTCAGTCAGCAAAGTGTTATATCCTGCATGATAAAAGGTATATCCTATATATAGTTCAATGTTTGTTAAAAACCTAGCCCATTGACAAAATAGGGCCACATTACAGGATAACATTTTTCGTTAATTCATTCATTCATTCATTCATTCATTAGGTGGCACTACAACCCGATTCGGGTTTTGGCCGACCTCAGCGTCTCCCTCCAGGCGCCTCTGCTCCTCGCGCGCCTCCTCCAATCGGAAATACCCAGAACAGTCAGGTTCTCCTCCATTTGGTCCTTCCATCGGAGCTTTGGTCGTCCTCTTCGTCGTCGCCCGTAGTCGACCCTCGCTTCAAACACCTTCTGAGCTGGAGATTCTTTATCCATACGCACAACGTGGCCGAGCCAGCGCAGACGTTGTATCGTGATGCGCCGGACCACGTCCACGTCGTCGTACAACTCGTACAGCTCGGGGTTCATCCGAATGCAATAGTCGTCCCCAATCCGAAATGGAACAAAGATCTTACGAAGAATTTTTTTCTCGAACACTCCAAGCGCTGCTGCATCCGTCAGTGATATTACCCATGCTTCTGCGCCATATAAAAGCACGGGTAGGATGAGTGTCTTGTAGAGTGTTGATTTTGTTCGGCGGGAGAGGTCTCTATTGCACATTTGCTTACTCAGACCAAAGTACCACCTATTGGCAAGTGTGATTCTTCGCTTGATCTCCAGGCTGACGTCATTTTCGGTGTTAATGGGAGTGCCAAGGTACGTGAACTCCTTGACCACTTCGAAGGTATAGCTGTCCGCTACCACATGGGAGTCTAGGCGCCGCGCCTCCCTGCTTGTAGACAGCATATACTTCGTCTTGCCCTCGTTTACAGCCAAACCCACTTTTGCCGTCTCTTTTTCGATAGCCGAGAATGCAGCAGTGACATCACGCTTGCTGCGGCCAATGATGTCAATATCATTGGCATACGCAAGGAGCTGGACACTTTTATAAAAAATAGTCCCAGATCGATGTACACCGGCTTTTTGCAGTACCCCTTTCATCACGAAATTGAAGAGATCGCACGACAGAGGGTCGCCTTGTCTGAAACCTCAAACGGTATTAAAAGGTTCGGAGAGGTTCGTTCCTACCTTGACAGAGCTGATGGTACTGCTCAATGTCATTCTGCAAAGCCGTATTAGCTTTGCAGGAATACCGAACTCAGACATGGTGGCATATAGGCGTTCCCTCGTCGGGCTATCGAAAGCAGCTTTATAATCGACAAAGAGATGGTGTGTGTCGATGTTATTCTCGTGGGTTTTTTCCAGGATTTGGCGTAATGTGAAGATCTGGTCTATGGTGGACTTACCAGGTCTGAAGCCGCACTGATAAGGTCCAATCAGTGTGCTGGTATACGGCTTCAGTCGTTCACATATTACGCTCGATAGGACCTTGTATGAGATGGTAATCAGGCTGATTCCCCGGTAGTTGGCGCATATCGTCGGGTCACCTTTCTTCAGTACAGGACAAAGGACGCTAAGATTCCAATCGTTCTAGCCATATTTTGCACAAGAGCTGATGCATGCACCTTATCAGCTCTTCGCCGCCGGCCTTAAACAACTCTGCAGGCAGTCCCTCAGCACCGGCTGCTTTGTTGTTTTTGAGCCGCGTTATAGCAACTCGGACCTCGTCATGGCTAGGTAGTGGTATATCCACATTGTCGTCGATTGGTGGTATCGGGCTGCTTCCTCCAATGGCGGGATTGGTGCCGTCATCGCCTGCTAGCAGCTTGGAGAAATGCTCCCTCCATAACCTCAGCGTGCACTGCGTATCCGTAACCAGATTTCCATTTTCATCCCGACAGTTAGATGCTCCGGTCTTGAAACCTTGTGTCAGACGGTTGACTTTTTGGTAGAATTTTCGAACATCATTCCTGTCTTGTAACACCTCAAGTTCCTCGCACTCTCGCTTTTCTTGCTCCCGTTTTTTCCGTCTGAAAAGTCGACTCTCTTCCTTCCTTTTCTCCCTGTAACGTTTACACGTAGCTCGCGTTCCGCCAGACTGCAGCGTTTTTCTGTGGGCGGCGTTTTTTGCTGCAGCTGCGACTCGACACTCCTCGTCATACCATTGGTTGAACCCAATGGTTGTTTCAGCAGCAGCTCGCATGGAGTGGGAAATGTGCGCCCAGAGTCCGCCGGCGTCAACAGGGAGAGGGATAGGTTGGTGGAGCAGTTCCGAGAGGTGAGTGGAGTAGGCTATTGCTGTCCGTTGTGATCGCAGCCTAGTGACGTCAAGCTTTCGTTTCGTAATGGGGCGTATGTTTTTCGCTCGGCATAGCCGCATGCGTATCTTGGCTGCAACAAGATAGTGGTCTGAGTCAATGTTGACTCCACGAAACGTACGCACGTCCATCACGCTTGAGGCATGCCTTCGGTCTATCACAACGTGATCAATCTGGTTGCGCGTCTTTTGATCAGGGGACAGCCATGTGGCCTTGTGGATGTCGAGGTGCCGAAATCTGGTGCTACTCACTACCATGTTTCGCGCCGCGGCGAAGTCAATCAGCCTGAGACCGTTGTTCGAGGTAGTCTCATGGAGGCTGAATTGACCGACGGTGGGGTTAAAGATGCGTTCGCGCCCGACCTTTGCGTTGAAGTCCCCGAGGATAATCTTCACGTCGTGGTCTGTGCAGCTGTCGTATGTGTCCTCGAGTCTCGCGTAGAATGCATCCTTAACAGCATCGTCCTTCTCCTCCGTCGGGGCGTGCGCGCAAATTATGCTTAGATTGAAAAACCTAGCTTTGACGCGGATTGTAGCCAGTCGTTCACTCACTGGGGTGAAGTTGGAGACGTGGTGGCGAAGTCTCGGGCTTACTACAAATCCGCATCCAAATTCGCGCCTCTCCGCATGGCAGCTGCAGTAGATATCGCAGTTTGCTCGCTTGGAGCAACCTTGTCCTGTCCATCTCATTTCCTGGATGGCGGTAATGTCAGTCTTTAATTTTTCGAGGGCATCCGCCAGTTGGATAGAGGCACCTTCCCAATTAAGGGTTCGGACATTCCAGGTGCATATCCTTAAATCGTAGTCCTTTTTCGTTTTGCGGTGGTCGTCAACATAAGGGGGATCCTATCCGAGGCTTTTGCTTTGGTCTTCACTGGGCTTCTTTTTTTACGAGGCGGGTTCCAAACCCTGCGCTCAACCGTTTAACGTCCGGGTGACATCGCTGCACACATTAGCTCACTATCTAGCGGATGCTAAGATAGCTACCCAGGAGGTGCCACGAGGAGGCTGTGTGTCAACTTGCAATCATTCGAAAACAGAGATCGCACTGGCGGCCACCAAGTTGACCGCGATCAGAAAACTTTACTCTGTACGAATGAAAGCCATCCCATCCCATTTTTCGTTAATTATTTATCTATAATTATAATCTCTCTATCGTGAGGTAATTTTTTAATGGCTCTGAATTATTTTAAAAATTTGTCGGCTTATGTATATATGTAGTTGCATTATATTGAAGACATTAAATATGAAGACATTAAACGTAAATCTTTTGACTGTTTTTTACAGGTATTAATAACTTGGCAGGCACCCCCTCGCGAAACTTGGAACGGAGATTTACTTGGTTACACAATTACCTATCAACGAAATAATTCTTATAATAACTTTGTAAATCAAACTAAAGTTAACATATTACGCGCAGATAGCTTTAATGATTTTCGACTAGTAGGATTGGAAAAATATACACAGTACGCAATTAAAATATCAGCCTTTAACTTTAAAGGAGATGGACCATCAAGCAAAGCTACTTTTGTTCAAACATTGGAAGATTCTCCTTCGGGAAGTCCTCAGTTAGTAACATGTCTTGCCCTAACTGCACAAAATATTGAAGTATCTTGGCAGCCCCCACCAAAAGAATTATGCAATGGAATAATACAAGGCTTTAAGCTATTTTATGAGCCATTATACTCAGAGAGTATATATAACACTCGCGAAACTAAAATAACGTCAGCACTCAGTACTGTGCTTCATGGTCTTCAACCCTTTACTAATTATAGCGTTCAAGTTTTGGCATTTACAAGGGCTGGGGAAGGAGCTTTAAGTTCTGCATCAATGTGCATCACTGATGAGGCCGTCCCGGATGCGCCAAAAGGTGTTAAGTCCACTGTAAGCTCTGAAACATCAGTGATTATTAGCTGGCTTCCTCCTCGACGTCCAAACGGGGTTATAACCAATTTCAATGTTTACATAAGAGTGATTGAAAAAGGAAAAGAACTCAAAATACTTAAGGAATCTCTTCATGCACAACAAAGTCATTTTGAAGTTAAACAGTTAAGTATAAAAGAATCTTATGAAGCCTGGGTGACAGCATCTACAAGAGTTGGCCAGGGACCCAGTACGCCTGTAATTAAACTAATACCAAGTGCATTAATACCAGCAGCAATAGTTTCATTTAGTCAAACTCTCAATGTAGCTTGGAGAGTAGACATTAAATTAGCTTGCCTTTTTGTTGGGTTTCCAAAAGCAACAGCAGAGTGGAAGGTCTTAAATAGTCGACTGAAGAAAAATTTACGAATGGAAGTAAGCAATGATAATACACTAAGTTTTCAAAACATTCAACGAGAATATGAAGGAAATTATACTTGTTTGGTTAAAAATCCAATTGGAAACGATCATATCACATATCAGCTATTTGTTCAAGGTAAATACAAATCCCATAATATATATGTATTTACTGTCTAAAGATATTCTTATTTTTTTAGTGCCACCTTCTGTTCCAATACTTATCATTTATTCTGTCCAAAAGAATTCAATATCAATACAATGGAAAGTGGATGATACAGGTGGTACTTCAATACAAGGCTTTACGTTAAAGTTCAGACGGGAATCATCAGAGTGGAATGAATTATTATTAGATCGCACCCTCTACTCTTATTTGCTAGAAAATCTTGAGTGCGGAACAGGTTACCAACTTACAATGAACTCTTTTAATAAAATTGGCATAAGTTCTATAAGCGAAATTCAAACAATAAAAACAAAAGGTATGATTATTGACAGGAAGAAAAATTGAAAATTACTTGAATTAAATTTCTTTATTAAGGCGAAAAACCAGTTCCACCATCGAAAGACAATTTTATTCATTTAAATGTAACATCGGTTTCATTGGACTTATCTTCTTGGCAAGACGGTGGTTGCTTGATAATATATTACAGCATCGAATTTAGAATTCATGGCCCTGAAAACGAATGGATTATCGTCTCAAATAAAGTCGAGTCTAATGTAAGGTATATTTTTATTAACCCTTTACATTAATTCTAAGCACTTTTCTTATTATTAGGCATGGTATATAATTGGAGACTTAGATCCAGGAACTTCCTACAATCTACGAGTGACGGCCTACAATAATGTTGGATCAAGCAACAAAGAATTTTATTTTGAAACGTTAAGATTAATGGAAAAGAAATATAAAGTCAGTCATGAGGACCTGCCCAGCTTTGAGACCGTTATCAACGATTCTCATCTTATTGCTGTTATTGCGACTTCAATTTTTGGAACAATTCTTGTTTTGATTGGAGCATCAATATGCTTTAATAAGTGTACGTAAATTTGTTAATAAGGGCAAAAACTGTGAACAGTTACGATCCACGGCATCCTGAAAGATAATAACTTTTATTTATTGGCAAACGAATTGTCATAATAGTAAATATACAGCTGCAATCAGAAAATGATTAATCTTTAAACCGTTCTTTGAATCATTTTTTAGATATTGAATTTTATTGCGATTAAAGTCATTATAATATAAAGGCTTCCTTTTAAACCAAAGGATCAAGTGCCCTTGTTCTAAGAAAACTGAACAGCCGAACAGGCCCCTGGCCATTAACTTAAATAATTTCGGGAAGAAAGTCGACTTACTAAGGTGCCCGAAATAAGTATGTAGGACACCTAATTTTTTTGTTTAACAAAATAACGCTTGAAAATTTTTCAAAAAAACAAATTTGTAATTATTCTTTATTAAATATGTAACACTTTTCAAGTTTTAGAAATAAAATTAAACTTCACAAAATATTATAGAAAATGTTTGGTCCAGCCCAAACAACTTAAATAACATCGCTTTTGTTTTCGTAACATCATAACTAAAAACTTTTGTAAACTGCCCTGCGAGGCAAACTCTCTTAAATTCGCTTGCCCTGCGAGGCAATTCTCTTAATCATCGCTTGTTCTTCGCTTATCATTTATCACTTCTTACTTTTTCGTTAAGCTCATGCAGCTGCATTGCATTGGCATTGCCAAAAATAGTCATCATCAGTCGTTGTTAGCCAACAGTCGTTAATAGTTGTCGTCGTTATCAAGATCGTTGCTAGATCGTTGCATTTAACGCTCAAACCAATTCGGGTTTGTCTGCGCATAATTTCGTATTATTTTGTCGCCGCCCTTGTGCCGCTAAATAAACTCTATTGTACTTAATAAACATAAGTGAAATAATTGAAACAAACTTGTTATAATTTACGTTGGAGCTAATTAAATACACCTTTATAAACCTAAAATAAATCTTTGTGTTATCTTGCCAAAAAATAGTTAGTGAAAAAGCTCGCTAACTCAACATTTTGGAGGCCCCGGCGAGATAATCACAAACATTCGAAGTGATTTAATTATAAATTAATACAAGCATATTGGTGTAATTCGAAGGTCGTTGGCCGTGTGACATTTTGCCCTCTATGCAAGTCTCGCTTGCGGTATTATCGCGTGTTCTTTTTCTCCTTTTGTGCTACGTTCGTTTGGTTGAATACAGGGTGTCTTGCCTTGAGTGAAACATGTCGGTCGAAGACAAAACCCTTTCGCCCCAAACTCAAGCTACCTTTTTTAAGCTTAAAGCCGAATCAATTTGGCAACGAGCCGAAACAATAAATAAGCAATTAACAGTGGAAATGCTTAGAGGCATGTGTGACAATGATCTTAGTGTGCGAGAAGGCCTTGTGAACAAATTGAGTGATTGTTTTTGCCTGGCTCATGACAACTTAGAAAAGGAAGACTATAATGAAATCGGTAGCCAATTACGCGATAATTTCGAAGAACTTATAGCCACCCTAAAGGTTTTTCGTCTCATTCGATTTTCGTAACTCAAAAATCTCGATTGCCGGATCTTAAACTCCCAACATTTAGTGGCGGCTACACTCAATGGGCCGATTTTCATGCTATGTTTTCGACGATCATCGACAAGGATCCTAGCCTCTCGAACATCGAAAAACTGCAGAATCTGCGCTCCTGCCTCAAGGATGCGGCCCTCGACACCAACAAATCATTGGAAATCTCTGACAGCAACTACCGTATCGCTGTTGATGTATTAAATAACAGATTTAATAATAAACGCATTGTTTTTCAGGCACATGTTGCACAAATCTTTGGCCTAAAGACGATCGAAGCTGGGTCAGTTGGCAAGTTAAGAGAACTTTCTGATAGGCTTATCAGTCACATGCGGGCTCTTCAAGCATTGGGCGATCAAGAGCAAATTGCAAATTGCTTCATTGTTCAAGCCTTGGTGCAAAAGCTGGATCCACCTACCCAAGCCAAGTGGGAGGAGACGTGCTCGGTTGATAAAATACCATCGTGGGAGGAGTTTTCGAAGTTCCTGGAAAGACGTTGCCAGACGCTAGAGAATGTGGAGCTTGCCATGGCTACCCATTCTTCCAGCCACTCATCTGGAAGGCACAATCGTTCGAACAAGGCCCTACTAGCTGCCAGTCCATCACGATGCCGATTCTGCAGCGATAGTGGCCACTCCATATATACATGCACGAGATTTGGAAATCTTTCTCCAGCACTAAGGCTGAAGGAAGTAAAGAAGATGTCGCTGTGCATAAATTGCCTTAAAGACGGGCACCAATTGCGCTCGTGCAATTCTAGCGGCTGCAGGAAATGTGGATCCAAGCATCACACATTGCTTCATTTCGGAGACGCACCATTTCCAACGTCATCTGCAATGCCATCGCCAGCTCAGCCTGCGCCGGCCCCAGCTAATACAGCTCAAGGTTCTTCCAATCAGTACTCACTGGCTTGCACGCTGCCCTCTGACTCAGCTTCTTCCTCTTTCGAAGGACCTCAAGTTTGCAACTTTGTGCTCTTGGCAACTGCTAATGTTTTTATTAAAAACAGAGCTGGTAGTCTAATACCTTGTCGTGCCATACTCGACTCAGGTTCGCAAGTGCACATTGTAACATCAAGATTCGTACACCTTCTTGAGCTCAAAAGGATTAAATCTGCTGCAGCTGTATCTGGTCTTGGAGATTCTAGCTTCAAAACTACAGGATATGCTGTCCAGCTGAGTTTATCATCCAACTCTTCCAATTACTCTGCAAGTATTGAAGCCGTGGTTGCATCCTCCATTGTCAACGATCAGCCTGACTTCAATTTCGACTCATCGCCATGGAATATCCCATCAAATCTACCGTTGGCTGACCCGGAATTCAACAAATCGAAGAGGATTGACCTTCTCATAGGAGCAAGTTTGTTCTATGATTTGTTATGTATCGGACAAATCAAGCTTGGCCCCCACCTTCCCACTCTGCAGAAAACTCGACTTGGATGGGTTGTCTCTGGTGGCACGGCACAAACTTGCCACACTCTCGTTGCCTCTCAATCTATTTCGGATAAAATGCCAGAGCCTGAAGATCGACTTGATGATCTTCTGCAGCGATTTTGGGAATTAGAATCCTGTCCTTTGGAAAGCTCGAAATTCACCAAAGAAGAAACGGAATGCGAAGACCATTTCCAAAACACCTTCGTTCGGCTACCCAATGGTGAATACGAAGTTCAGCTACCGAAAACTGGAAAAATCGATGGACTTGGAGAGTCATACCAGCAAGCATTTCGCCGTTTCCTCAGCTTGGAGCGAAAGCTGGAACGCCGTCCTGATGTCAAGGAACAATACTCTAACTTCATAAAGGAGTATCTGGAACTCAATCATATGTCGCTTGTGCCACCAGATGATAGAAGGCACTGCAGATTTTTCCTTCCGCATCATTGCGTCTTTAAAGAGGATAGGACGACCACCAAACTGCGTGTCGTATTTGATGGATCAGCAGCTTCATCATCTGGAATCTCGTTGAATGACACGTTGATGGCAGGACCTACCATACAGGCTAAGCTCTTCAATATTCTAATCCGTTTTCGTACTTTTGCAGTTGCTCTCACTGGAGACATTGGGAAAATGTATCGCTGTGTTCGAATAGCCAAGTCAGACAGCTATTTGCAATGCATTCTTTGGCGCGATTCTGATAAGGATCATCAGCATCTACAAGTTGGATACCGTAACATACGGTACCAAACCCGCCGCATTTCTATCAGTTCGAGCGTTGCATCAGTTGGCCATGGATGAGCAGTTGAAATACCCTGTAGGATCTCAAATCGTCAGACGTGATTTTTATGTTGATGACTTGATCACCGGAGGCAGTTCCATTGAAGAAGTCGAGGAGATTCTTCATCAAACAAAGGACCTGCTAGCGAAAGGCCACTTCATGCTTCGAAAGTGGTGCTCTAATATACCAGTCGTTCTCGAAAATGTTTTTAGAAGAGGAGAACGAATCATTTCTGAAGTTTCACGATGGAAGCGACATAACCAAAACTCTCGGATTGGCTTGGGATCCTGCATCAGATGTCCTTCTTTTCTCGTACTTGCCTACGCAGTCCACGACCAAGCCAAACAAACGTTCTGTGCTCTCAACAATATCTCGATTTTATGACCCGCTTGGCCTCATAAGCCCGGTTATAACCAAAGCCAAAATCTTCCTACAGGAGCTCTGGAAGGAGAAGCTACACTGGGATGAAAGCTTGCCCGAATCTTTAAGCTCAACCTGGTCCAGTATATGCCTTCAGTTTCGCAGCGTGGAAAGGACGACATTTCTCAAATTCGCACTACTACCAAAAGGATCAATCGAGATTCATGGGTTTTGCGATGCTAGCATGTCTGCCTATGGAGCATGCGTATATATCGTATCCAGATCTGCTGACAAAGCCTATGCTCAACTATTGTGCGCCAAGTCTCGAGTAGCACCCTTAAAAACTTTGTCGATTCCGAAGCTTGAACTGTGCGGAGCTCTTCTGTTGGCCAATCTTCTAAGCGAGCTTCAAAAAATGGATATATTTTCAGGTCCATACTTCTGCTGGTGCGATTCAACCGTAGTCCTAGCTTGGCTAAATAGTGAGTCATCCCGATTCACGACTTTCGTTGCTAACAGAGTAGCATCCATTCAAAGACTGTCTGCCGGAATGGAATGGCTTCACATACCTACTACACTAAATCCTGCTGATATCATATCCAGAGGAGCCTTGCCCATGGAATTGAACGCGTCCGATCTCTGGTTTCATGGACCTTCGTTCTTGCTGCTACCGCGATCCAGCTGGCCGCCATCCCCTGCCCAAGAGCAGTGCTTACTGGAGCTGCGCAAGGCAACGTGTTTGGTTTTGACGTCACCGATTGATCTGACATCTACGTGCAAGTTTGAAAATTCATTTCCTGCTATGCAGCGAATTTTCGCATACATATACAAATTCTTGTTTCGACTTAGATCACCCACTCTGACTGTTTCAGATCTACAGAATGGTACACGCCTCCTAGTTCGAGCGGCGCTCGCTGTGGACCATGTGGACTGACTTAAAAGCAATTCAGGCCAACCATGTCCTGAAGTCATCAAATTGCCTGTCATCGCTGTCCCCATTTGTTGACGATTTTGGTCTTCTACGAGTCGGAGGTAGACTATCGAACTCAAGCCTGCCCTTTGACTCACGACATCCAATGATCCTGCCCAGGAAGCACCCAATTACTTCGGCTATCATCAAGCACTTCCACGAAGAAAGTCTTCATGCAGGACCTCGGACGTTACTGGCCAGAATCAGACTCCACTATTGGCCCATCGGGGGGAGAAGAACAGTCGCTGCTGTGGTCACCAGGTGCATTCGCTGCTGTCGTGCTCGGCCACGTACACTTCAGCATGTTATGGCAGACTTGCCAAAGGATCGCGTGGATTCTTGCAAGGCCTTCACTATCACTGGAGTGGACTACTGCGGCCCATTCATGTATAAGCCTGAAGGACGAAAACGCCAGCCGTTGAAATGCTACATATGCATTTTTATATGTTTTGCAACCAAAGCAGTTCACATGGAACTAGTGGCTGATTTATCCACACCAACATTTTTGGCAGCCCTCAGACGCTTTATTGCAACAAGAGGTCGTCCCAAATGCATTTGGTCTGATAATGCTACCAACTTCACCGGAGCCAAGAACGAGCTTGCCGAACTTCGTCGTTTATTCCTAGCTGAGGACCATTTGAAGGCAATCGAGAGCTTCTGTCTAGCAGACACCATCGAATGGAAATTCATTCCACCCAGATCGCCTCACTTTGGAGGCCTTTGGGAGGCCTCAGTTAAGACAGCCAAGCATCATCTTTATCGCACTATTTCGCAATCCACACTTGGATTTGATGAGTTGCGCACCATCATTTGCATGATCTCGGCTATCATCAACTCTAGACCGCTTCTGCCCCTATAAGAGGATCCAGCAGACCTTGATGTCCTGACTCCGGCACATTTTTTAACTGGCGGTCCTGCTACCAGCTTCAGCGAACCAGATCTCTCTAACCTAAATGTCAACCGACTTGATCGTTGGCAGAAAATTTTTCATGCTCGCAAATCAATGCCACGATCAGAGAATGCTCTTGCGGTAGTCTGCGCCATCAGAGGCATCCCAATGGACTCAAATGCCCCATCACCAAGTGGTACATTGCAAAAATATAAAAAATTGGTTTCTTTTTTAATTTTACTTAATTAAAGCATGTTTTTAAACCTGTATCAAATTGATACATAGGAGCTAATATGTTACAGATTTTAAGGGACGGATGCGGGTTAAATAGTGCATCCTTTGTTGTCTAATACCTTAAGAATTCGACCTGGCATTGAATTAATTAAGTTTTTCAGTATTTCTATGTCGATTTTCTCCCATTCATGTTTGATAGTTTCTTTTAATACTTTAAGACTACTGAATTGTTTCCCATTAGCATAAACCATTTGGGATAATATGCCCCAAAGATTTTCAATTGGATTTAAGTCCGGGCTGCGAGCTGGCCATTCCAAAATTGGGATTTGCGATGATGAAAAGAAGCTCCTTGTATGCTTTGCAAAGTGGATAGGTGCATTATCCTGTTGAAAAGTCCATTCTTCACCAAAAAAAACTCTCCAAATTGGACTAGAAGATTTCTACATATGTTTGTGCATTCATTTCATGAGATATAAAGCACATAGGAGCCTTTCCATTATATCCAAAGGCAGCCCATACCATGAGAGACCCACCGTGAAAGTTCCTGGAGACGTGGACTTTTTTGGGACTTCTTATATCGCGATAATAATAACGATAGCCATCAGGGCCATCTAAATTACATTTTTCTTATCGCTAAATATAACATTTTACCACTCTACATCCCAGAATTTGTATTGATTAGCAAACTGCAATCGGGCCACTTTGTGCCTGGGCACAACCTGAACTACTGGTTTAAGCATTTTTTTTCATATGAAACATTTTCAGATCCTTTTAAAATTTGTTGGACTCGATGAGTGGATACTGGAAGAGACAAATTACATCGTATTTGGGATGCACTGATGTTTTCATTAATTGCCAGAAATTTAATTCGTCGCTTGTCTCGCTCGTCACATAGGCGGGGCGCCCAGAACGAGGTTTTCTACCATGATTTTCTGGGTCCTTTAAAAGGTTTTCCACCGTCCTCTTACTCCTCTAACATTCTTTAGCAATTTTGCGTATTGAAATCCCCATTTCTCGGAGTGCCAATATTCATGCCCGCTCTACATCGCTCAAATGAATAAAAGTTGACATATCTGAACAACAAATGTTATGTAGAACCTTATAAAAAATATTTTTTTTACGAAATTCACTAAATTCATTTATTTGTAACTGTTAGCAATCACTGCAATTGAAATAATTTAATTCGATGTCATCAGCTTTACTAAAACGAACACAAAGTGATCTGTCCCACTTACTTATTTCGTTCACAAAAGCAAAGTTCACCAGATAAAAACGAACCTGACGGGATAATCGTACGGTCCTTTTTTATGTTCTCATTGCTAATGTCTCACAAATTTTTCAACCAACAATTAGTAGAAGAAAAAAAATCCGGGAATTGGATTTTGTGGACAAAAAAGTCATTAACATGAATGTCCTACTTACTTATTTCGTACACCTTACAGCAGTCGAGTTTTTCTTAGCTCTTCAGCATACCCATAATTAACATTTAATTTACAAACACAAAACTTTGCCAAAACAACTAATACTCATAAGGATCCTCGTCATAATAAGTGATATAACGCCTGAAGGCAATATTGCATTTCTTAAAGTGTTATAGTATACAGTAGAATCGCGCTTAAAAAAAAATAAAAAAAATTTTATTTCACAAGAAAGGAAGATGAAGCTGTCTCCTTACTTTAAATTTATAGTCAAAGTTTATTTTTATCTATCAATAAAAGCAGTCTGTCAATACGTGCTTCTTTAATTTTTCTGTGCAGCTCACCTCTCACAATTTAATGAAAGCTGATAAGTACTGTATTACGGGGGGACTAACAAAAGTTCGCTTAATAGAGTAGAAAATTTTTCTTTTAATTTTATATCTTTATTAATTATCTCTTTGTATTTTTTCAACGTAATCGCCATTTATTTCGATACATTTTTAAGTCGATAATACTCTTCCTCGTAAATTTTTTTTTTTAAATAACCGGAAGTCGCGAGGTGCTAGATCTGGGGAATAAGGTGCTGGTCGAATTTCTTCGATGCCTGACAGCGCGATAAAGTTACTTGTTTTTTCAGCAGTGTGCGCTGGCACATTGTCATAATGCAAAAAGTATCGGCGAAGTTCCTTTTTGGATTACTTCAGGTAAGCAAGTTTCAGTATACCACTTGGCAGTTACCTTCTGACCTTTTTCCAAAGGAATAGCAGCTACTTTCTTTCTGGTGTAATAGGATAAGTCTTTGTATTAAAACACACTGCAGTTATTAAGAGTTAAGAGTTGGAGCAGCTAGGTCCTGCTCCAGGAACATCCGATTTTACTCTGCTCTTGGGCATATGTCCAAAGTATAGACATGCCCTCGGCTGCGCAGCTGCGCTGTCGGAGACGCCGGCAGCGGAGCAGCCGTCGCTTATGTATTATTATATACACTGCGTATTTGGCAAGCGCGCAGTGTATAGCGTGAGAGAGTATTATGCTTACATATGATCAGCTCAGTCGCGCATGCTAGGCATGCGGACTGGGCACTTGGGTTGCGCATGTCAAACCTGCAGACTAAGCACTTTGGGCTCCCGTGGCATTCCTGTGTGAGTTGGATAAGCTCTGCACATTTGACTTATGTATTACCTCGCAACATTGTAATTGAATTTATGTAGCTGATACAGAGGGTACCCAATATGTGAGCATACTACACTGGTGAAGTAAATTGACATCATTACTTTTGTTGCTGACTTTTGTTGCTTTGCTTTAACGGGTGGATTCGCACCTTCTGGGCTCCATACCATGCTTTGTTGTTTGGTTTCAGGGTCGTACTTGTAAAACCAGGTTTTTTTCTGAAAAGTGGAAAAAATATTGAGCAAAAAGCACACGTGCCTCTTTTTGAGCTTCAGTAAAAATTTAAGGGATCCATCTTGCAGATTTTTTCGTGTGTCCAAGATCATTTTTTAATATTGGAGATAAAGCCATGGCATTCAAGCCCAGTTCTAGACTTCACCAGCGCTACATTAACATCGTCAGTTGCAAATTTTGGACGGCCTTCTCGATATTCGTCCCCCACAGAAAAATGTCCTGTGTGAAATCTCCGGAACCATTTAGAAACAGTCACAAGGGATGGCGCATGCACTCCAAATGCAGTTTGGCACTCACTAAATATTTCCACAGGCTTGAGCTTACGCCGAAATCCAAAAAGAATATAAAACGGAATTTCTTGCTGCGTTGGTAATTTTCTGAAAATAAGAGTGATATATCATAAGATTATTATAAACAGTATGTAATTTTTTATTTATAAAAAAATTATAATGTGGCAGCAACTAAGCGAACATTTGTTAGTCCCCCGTAACTCTTAGTTAGTTAAGAGGCATAATTTGCAGAAACATTTTTTTAAAATGTTAGCTAAAATACTAATAATATCGGGTCTATTGATCAATGATCATTGAATGCAAATATAAAAATGATTTATTTAAATTTAAAAATGCACAATAGGGAATGGTTAAGTCAGAGCCAAGACTATTGTAATATCTTAGATTCCTGCATTGACTTAGTTGCCTGCATTGATTTATGTGCCTGCATTGGGAAAGATTTTGTTGCAGGATATTGAGGCAGAAATGCACTTAACGAACTGCCTTTTTTACTGTTTTGCTCGGTAAATGTGAGGCGCGGCTAGCTCTGCTGACAGAAAACAACACTCATTATATTCGGGTTTGGGCTTTCGTATATATGTCAGATCTCCGCGTCGATGTTCATGATTCCCGCGTCGACTCCTGTGGTGGCAGGCCGACCTTGAGTCCTCTGCCTTACCGAGTCCTCTGGGTACCGGTCGTGTACTTGACTCGCTACTGGCCCTTCTCGAGTTGGGAATGTTAGGCGGGACCTCTTTGGCGGGGCTAAGCTAGCGATGTTGCAGTCACCACTTTTTACTCCTTATCCGGAGTTTGGCCTGGATCTTCGTCGGCCCGGCAACTAGCAGATCCCCACTCTCATGAGAACAACTTCGTAGTTTCCCAGACTCGTAGATGCGCCCTACACCTTACCTTGGATCCTTCGGATCTCAGCTTGACAATCTCAGCTTATTTTGACGTGACCGTCGTTGGACTTCTCGACTTGGCGATCTCGGTCCGGATGACAGTGGCACTTGGTTATCACTTGGTTTCCACTAGCGCTAATACTTGCATTCGTTAGACTTTCATTTGACTGTCTGTCCGCGTACGTGCGTTCTGCTTTTATACGCCGTCTCGGTCCCGTTATCCTCTCCAGCCGACTCACGTGATCGGGTCCAGAGTGCACCGAGGTACCGTTAATTCACAGTGTCTTCTCTTTGCGCGGGTCCGAAGTCTACGGATTTATCGTTATATCGGCTCCAAGGCCAGCGGATTCACCGTTTGACCCCGATACACTTTCCAAGGAAAGGAGTCCAGGTCCAGAGCGGTACCGTTATTTCCTTCTTCTGTACGCTCTTCCGAATGCCGGTTCTCCCCTTGTTGCTCTGCAGAGTTTCCCCTGTACCTGTCTTTGTGGGGAGCTTTAAAAATCTACACATCTCCTTCTTCATTCGGAAACTATTAAATCCTTGGCTCCGGAATGTCCATACACTTTTTCAGTTCGACATCCGTCCAGACCGTCCTTCCTCTCGTATCCTGGTTCGTCGACTCCTCCAAGCTAAGGCTAAGAGCTTCTTGGAGCGCAGCTGTAGGCCTCAGCTTATTTAACCCTGTTGGTTGTTCGGCATCTTGACTTTGGCGTCTTGATCATTGAAAACTCTCCGCGCGCAATTCCTTCATCGTTCCATATCCCTCGTCGAACTTCCAAACTCCCCGTTTCTCCATGTCTGCTCCTCCTTCGAATTTAAAAAGTTTCTCTCTCGAAATATCTCCCGCGCATAATCGATTACCTTGATCAATTACTGCGTTTCCACTTTTCAGGGCTCCGATCAGTGTCGGCGTCCATAATCTTGCCTCTTCCTGCTTCGCCTGCAGCCGGCGCTAATGCCACGCCGCGACCGTCCCCGCTCTTTTCTGCTGCTCCCCTGCAGCGCCCGCATGGTGGCCTGCCGCCGGGCGACAGAGCCTTCTTAGGCTCTCCTAACGGGGCCTCGCTCCCGCAGTGGATGCGGTTGCCTCCGGCCGTAGCACACCTCACCCGGCAGAATGACATCCGGTCTCGGGCTGCCCACCGAACGTCGTCCTCATTCGAGGAGACGACCGGGGACACCGTCTCTGTCTCGCTTTCGTCCTCACCGGACTTTAGGACAACCGTTACCACCTCGTCGGAGGACATCTCCCTCTCCGACACCTCGCACTAAGCCGACGACGGGGACCGCGACACCAGCGTGCATGCCAGTAGCTGGAGGATCGACGACGAGCGCCGGTACCTCCATTTGGCCCTAGGCTTTTCGCCTCAGTCTGACGTTTGCGCAGCTGCTGCTGCTGTTGTTGTTGTTGCTGCTGTTGTTGCTGCTGCTGCTGTTACTGCTTGTGACCCGCCCTTGAGACTTCGAAATTTGGAAAGGCTGAACCCTTTCTCGAGTGAGAGCCTTTCTTTGCTGTGGTTGTGTTGGTGGCCAAGTAACGGTAATCGCGCTTTGCGTACTTACCCTCCGCTGACCCGCTTTTCGCGCTCCGGCAGCGCTCGCTCTCCTAACTGTTTGAGCGTGGGTGCCGTTGCCTCGATACTCCGCATCGTCCTCTCTATTTCCCACGCAATGCGCGTACAGTGTGCCTCCACTGTGACGGTCACTGCGATTATTTCTCCTCGGTTGTGGCGGGTTTTAGCTCGCTGATGTGTGTCCTTTTTCCTTTCCGTTCAAGCTGTGCCGTAGATTTATACGCGTTTTCCACTGGTGTTTGGGTGTCTGCGTCAACATCTTGCCGGCCGCTTGTACTTCATGCAGCTTTCTCAGTTCCGTACATAGGCCCTGATGTCTCCATGCATGCTTTGCCAGTGGTACCTTTCAGCTACCCTTGTGATCGTTTTCCGGTTGCACAAGTGATCGGCACTTGGTGTGTCGTGGTTTTCTGCAAAAACCTTTTTCCTGCACCCGCTGGGTTTACATTAGGTAGTCTGGATATTTCTCTTGGTTTTGTCCCACCTTGCTTCGCATCTCCGCTATCCAGTTGCATTCTGGTTCCTTCCTCCTGTGTTTCTCCCTTCTTCGTCTTAACTCGGCGGCATGTCGCTGGCAATGGCTGCCTCGACAGGGCGTCCGTCACGACGTTCAGCTGGCATTTTCTGTAGGATATCTCGAAGTCTGGAGATCCAATGTCCAACTCGCAATTCTCCCCGACGACTTCTCAATGCTGTTGAACTATTTCAGGGCCATCTGATCTGTTATCACTTTGAAGTGCTAGTCCTCTAGGTATGGCGCACACTATTGCCGAAAACTTTTTTCCGTTAGGGAGTAATTCCTTTCCGCTCCATTTAGGGAGCAACTAAAATAGGACATTACTCTCTCGCCTTATTCCGAATGATGGGTGAGTAGAGCACCAATCCCATAATCGTTGGCGTCTGTCTGTAGGACAAATGTTTTTGAAAAGTCGGGACTGCCTTTGGCTGCTTCAAAGGCTTGCTGGTGGTCGTCGGTCCATTCCCACTTCATCTTTATCCGCAGTAGGGCGTTTAATGGTTGGATTAGTGTGGCACATTCGGGTACGAACCGTCGATACCACGATGCCACTCAAAGGTACTGTCTTAGTTCCTTTATGTTAGCTGGAGGTTTCAGCAACGCTATCGCCTCTACTTTCTCCGGATCTGTTCCGATCCCTTGGTCTGAAATGCGATGTCCTGAGTATTATAATTCCTTCCAGAAGAACTTGCACTTATCTGCGTTTACTTTCACGTTTGCTGCCCGCAGTCCGACAGTCTTTTTTTTTAAATATTCCTTCAGGTTTTCTTTGTGCTCTTCTGGTATCGGTCCGATGAAATTATTGCCGTCCTGGTGCGCGAAAACGTGACTTGGTCGAGCGCTCTTTGGAATGTCGTTGCTTCAGGATATAATTTATCAAAGGCATTGGATACGCATCCCTTATAAATTTCGCGTTTATTTGCAGGAAATAAAAGCACAGCCTCCCCTTTCCCCGTCTTCTTCTTCACATGTCAATTGGTGAGCTGTATGGGCTTCTTGATGGCTCGATGCATCCTTTCTTGTGCAGCTCGAATACCTTTTCGTTTTTTCCCCCTTGCACTTTGGGGCTTTTAGGGTAGTATCGCTGCTTCACTGCACAGTAGGCCGGATTGCCAAATAAGCGGCATAAAATCGAAAATTTTATTGAAGCAAATCTTAATTTTTATTTAACTTTTTAATATTAAATTGCCTGTATAGAAAGTATTAAAAAATATTTTTAGTTCAAATGCAACCTTGCAATTTTTATTGAGCTTCAAAGTCAAGTGATTGAACCGCTGATTTGTGTGATTAATTTGGCGGGAAATCTTTTCTCTTGGCAATCACAAAGGAGAAAAGATTTTGACATTATTTAAAATGGATTTTAAACTTCGAGGTAAGCAAATTGAGTTTTATGAAAGCATTTTGTGTAAAATTATTTTATGTGTATAATATGTGTATTGTTTTGTGTTGTCCAAAGCGAAAAAAACCTAACCTATATGTTCGTCTTCTGTGGAGAAAAAAAAGTCTTCTGCATATTTCTGCAATGTGTAATGTATGTTTAACAAAAGTAGAAACTGTTTAGTAAAATATAATAATAATCCGATTTGCGGCTTTTTGCGGCTTTTCCGATAATTACATTTTCTAGATGGGCATGAGTTCTGTCATGCAACGTTGCTAGACGTATGGATTGACAGCGCTCGCGACTCTACCGCGCTTGCTGAATGGATATTTGGCCAGATAAATGAGGGTAAGCTGACTGTCGACCAAAAGGGCGAACTTCACAAAAAAATTAAAAGCTTTGAAATTTATATAAAATCAAATCTACAAAAGTGTAGCCGTAATATGCGAACATTCAAGAATAAACATTCAAAGTGGCTATCAAAGTCTTTAAAAATAGTTCTGGATAACCAAGCGGATATTCCAAATTTAAAAATGGAAGACCAAAGCGTATGAGGAACGAGGAACGCGCCTTAAAAGAAAACTTGCTAGTGATGTGGCAGTTACAAATGACAATGATACCAAACTTTTGATTCACGCAGCCACAATGTCAGCCAGAAAATCGAATGAAAACAATACTGCATTTCTACTTCAAAATCCTTGTACGTCAGAAAGACAGGCAACTGAAGCAAAAAGAAAGATTCTAGCAGCTGAAGCAATACCTCTCACAATAAATGATGCATTGGAATTTTTGCTAGAAAATTCATTAAGCAAACAATTATACAATGAAATTCGTCATATGAGTAAAATACATAATACCCAAACTACCACAAAGTTCAGGAAGCAAAATTACAATTGAGGCCTGTGGGAATAACAGTGACAGAAACAGTTGCAAAAGTTGCTTTACAAAATTTATTAAATCATACTGCTAGCCGAATTTTATTATTACAGGAAGAAATATTCGTTAATTTAGAAAGTGTGTCCAGCGTTGAATTAATTGCGAGTTACGGTTTTGATGGATCGTCTGGGCAAAGTATGTATAAAAAAAGATTTGAAAGTAACGAAACAGACACATCAGATCAGTCTTTATTTGTTACAACCGTCATACCCTTGAAGCTTGTAAATGAAAAAGGAACAATTTTTTGGAAAAATGGATCCCCGCAATCTGTAAGATTTTGTCGCCCTCTCAAAATGGAATTCGCCAAGGAAACAATTGATCACATTTTGAAGGAAAAAAACGATTTGGATGGACAAATACAAAATTTGACTCCTTGTGAAATAACGATTTTAGATGAAAAAAAAATCACCGTCTCGAATGAGTTGTACATGACACTTATAGACGGGAAAGTTTTAAACGTTGTGACGGGAACTAACTCCTGTCAATTATGTTCGATCTGTGATGCAGGCCCAAAGCAATTTATGAAGTCAGTTGATGTAAAATCTTTCCCTCCGAAACCTGGACACCTTCATGCGTGGATACGTGTTTTTGAATTACTTCTTAAAATATCCTATAGAATGCAGTTTAAAAAATGGCAAGCAAGAAACGAAAGTGACAAACTCGTTATGCTTTCTAAAAAGAAAAATGTGCAAAAGAGAATGTGGCAAGAAATGGGATTGCATGTAGATAAGCCGAAACAGAATGGAAGCGGAAACACAAATGATGGCAATACAGCCAGAAAGGCTTTTTCTAATACAAACTTATTCGCATCAATTTTAGATGTGGACTTGGAATTAATTAACAGTCTGCATACTATTCTAATAGCTATTAACTGTGAATTTGCAATCGATCCTCAAAAATTTCAAAAATTTTCGGAAAAAATCATTAAGCTATACATGTTGAATTACCCATGGTATCCGATGTCACCAACTTTACACAAAATTTTAATTCAGGATCCCAAATAATAGCAGAATCAGTAGTGCCAGTAGGCTGTCTTGGAGAAAACGCGTCAGAAGCGCGAAATAAATTTTACAAGCGTGATAGGCGAATGCATGCTCGACAGAACTCTCGAATAAATAATATGATGGATGTGTTCCACAGATCTATGGAGTCATCAGATCCCTTTATCTCAAGTATTTCAATTAAAAAAAGGGCAGCTCGACATAAAAAACAACCCCTTCCGCAAGACGTAATTGAACTTTTTGCAGCACCCCAAAACGATATTCCTAGTACTACAGAATCTTTTCCTAACAACAGCAGTTTTAATGATATTTCAGATGACTCGGAAGACTCGGATGCAAATGAAATAAATCCATTTTCATTTGAATTAGCTGTAGAGAACGATTGAACACATTTTATTTCAGTTTTTTTTTTTTTTTTTTGCCAAAGAACATTTTTTAATACTAAGTATATGTAAGCATAAAATCTTAATATATATCATTTTATACCTATTTAAGCAAAATGAAATCCATCTTTATTATAGATAATAAAAATCAGTATAATATGTAAGAAAATAATTAACGTAGGTATAAAAAAAGAAATCTAACTTCAGATCACGTATACGTTATGTTGTCTTCCATGGCCAGTTAAGGTAGGCGTGGTAAAACTTACTTAAAACATTGCTTAAACATTTAATGTGGTGTATTCTTAAAATATGCCAAGTTTCAGCTCGATATATACAATTTTCGATTTTATGCCGCTTATTTGGCAATCCGGCCTACTGTGCACTGGCTGGTCGTTCTTCATCGTGATCTTGTGGACGGATACGTTTGATGTTCCTCTTGGGTCTTCTAGGGCTTTCAATTCTTCCTTTAAGAATTCGGCAATGTTCTTCTGAGAAATTTTCCGGCGCTTGTACAACCGCCACCGACAGTCTCTTTTCCTTTCTTGCCTTTCTTGTCTGGGGTTTCTTGCTGGCATCGCCCCTTCGAGTCCTGCGCACTTCACTTCCGCCCCAATTTTTGTGCGTCTATCACCCTTGGGAGGATCAGCAATTGCATCAACACTTTCCTTGTCCCGAGACCAACCTCTATATCCAGCTGTGATTTGATGCTCCAGCATCGTCCATCTGCCATGCGCACCTGCCTTCTCGTAGGTACGACCTTACCGGCGGCCTGCCGCGTGTCACCAATTCTTCGCTTATAAAGCGGCCAGGTGCATTACCGCAGTTCCAACAGAACGTGACCCGACGGTTGCGGCACCTTTTCGCTCAGTGGTTCTCCACATCTACGGCGTGCCTGAGACGTTGCATTAATCGTTTACCCTCATGTCGGGTCCTTCCTGGCAGCGCCTGTAAGTGTGTCCCTGCTCCCTCCTCATGACAGGAGCATGAGCTCAGGCCTTTTGGGCGTTCTCCTACTCAAACCGTTCTCTTTGCGGGTCGAGCTCCTTGAACTCAAATGCCAACGCCATCAGGGAGTACAGGTTCTGGCATTCGTAGGGACCGAACAGTCTTAGTGCCTGTGTGCTGTTATCTTTTATCCATTCTAAGACCTCGTTCTTGGACAAGCCCAGGAGTCACATCTTAGACCTGACCTAATCTGCCATTTTGGCTGCCTCCTGCCGCTCACGGCTGTTCTCCCGTCGATCGCAGCTGCTGCTCCTGCAGGCGTTTGGCAGGCGGCTCACGTCCACAGACCTTCGGCTCCTGTGACTTTTATCACGATCGGTGGGTATTTTGTATAGTTTGCGGGTTCGTCCCACCAAATGTATTCTGCGTGATCCGCGAGACCAAGAAATAACACTGAATATATTCGGCATAGCTAAAGTGGTTTTGTTTTATTGTTTTCGGGCTTTCGAATTATATGTGGGATAAAAGGAGGAGTCCTTTTTATCCACGTGGATGTTAATGTTTGATGCTTCCCTCGTCGACTCCTTTGGTGGTCTCGCGTTCTCTGCATTACCGAGTCGTGTGCTAAGCTCGCTACTGGCCCTTCTCGACTTAGGGACGATAGGCAGGACCTTCCTGGCGGGTCTAATGCTGCCGATGCTGTAGTCACCACTTTTCGCTTCGCACCCGGAGTTCGGTCGGTTCTTCGTCGGCTCGGCGCCTAGCAGATCCTCACTCTCGTGAGAACCGACGCCCGTTTACATACGCACAACAGGCCCTGACTCCACCAACTTGGTCGTTCCTCAGAATCGTAGACGCGTCCTACACCTTACGTTGGACTTCTCGACTTAGGGATCTCGATCCGGATGACAGTGGCACTTGGTTTTCTCTTGGTTTCCACTAGCGTTGATACTTGCATTCGTACGACTTTCATTTGACTGTCTGTCGAAAATGATTTAAAATTGGACTTGCGGTGTAGCAGCCTAGCTGGGGATTTTCCGTCGCACGAAAGAAGACGCAAAGACATTATTGCGCGGGCGCAGCCAACAATGACGAGAGATTATAATCGACTGACTCACACGAGCAGTGGCAAATTCTTACGAAGTTACAACTCTCAAAGCTTATCAGTATAAGAGTAGGAGTAAGAGTAAACTAATTTACAAGCTAGGCTTAGAGTACAAGAACTTCATTTGACTTCAATTTCATCTACTTCAGTTTTTCTCTTTACTTATAATTATGTATTTATTATTCCAAATTTGTATTTGACTGCTCCAACATTCCGGCCCCGTTGAAGGCTTCCGGCACTTTAACAATTTCGTTGCTTTCGTTGCTAATTGGCAGAAACGCCAATTTATGAATCGCTCGCTTAATGACGCCTCCTTTGGTTTTTATTTCGGCCACCCTCACTCGTTTGTCTTCGCCGAGCGATGTCGCCACGACGCGACCTGTTAACCACCGTTGAGGGGTAGATTGTCCTCGTGTACGAGGACCAAGCTGCCGACTTCCAAATTGGTGCCTACTGTGCACCACGTGCTGCGCTGCTGCAGGCTGGCCAGGTAGTCCTTGGACCAGGTTTTCCAAAACTGCTGCTTGAGTGCAGACAGCATTCGCCCCCCGCTTCAAATACTCGAAGCTGGCCTTTCTGCATACTCCGTCTGTGCTGGATTCTGGCGGCAGCGTAAGAAGAGGCTGGCCGATCAAAAGGTGCCCTGGAGTTAGTGCCTCTCCATCGTTGGGGTCGTTGCCAGGCGACGCGATTGGACGCGAGTTGAGCAGCGCCTCGACTTCGACCAGATGCGTGCTGAGTTCGTCTGCTGTGAGTCTGACATTGCCGACTCCTCGGAGCAACCGATGCTTGGCTGCCTTGACTGCTACCTCTCACAGTCCGCCGAAGTGTGACCTCGGAGGAACGAAACACCACTCGACGCCTCTCTGCGCCGCGTATGATGTCAGCTGCCCTTGGTTCCGACGAAACGCTCCCACGAAGTTGGTCGCGTTGTCGCTGTATATCTTCTCCGGAAGACCCCTCCGTCCGACGAACCTTTTAAATACAGATAAAAAACTGTCAGTAGAAAGATCGACAACGAGTTCCAGGTGAACAGCCTTTGACGAAAAACACACGAAAACAGCCACATAGGTCTTGATTGGAGGTTTTTCTCGGAGTTTTAACGAGACATAAAATGGAACGCAGAAATCTACCCCACAAATCAAGAAAGGACGAGCTTGTCTAACCCGATCTGCTGGCAAATTGGCCATTATTTGGCCAAGAAGTACAGGCTTATAGCGAAAACAGTGGACGCAGTCTCGAACAATTTTTGTGCACGCCTCTCGAGCATTAATTAGCCAAATCTGCTGCCTCAAAAGCGAGACCATCACTTTGGCGCCTGCATGATAATGCCTGTGGTGTAAATTGTGAAGGAACAGCTTAACGAATTGTGATTTTTGAGAAAGCATTAATGGAAATTTGGCGCCATACGGGATTGATGAATTCAACAGTCTGCCTCCAAAACGAATTAATCGAAATGCCACCCCATCTAGCTCGAATGTGTGTATGAAGGGATTTAAGCGTTGAAACTGTGGGGCCAAAACTTGCAATTTCTCCAACTTTAAAAATTCTGACCCTAACTCAAGTCCTTGAACTATTTGCACGAGCCTTAGGAATGACAATCTTAATTCCCTTGCGGAAATCACAGATTCGCATAGACCCTTTTTCTTTCTAGTAAAACGATGTACATATGCGATAATGCGGAGTAATTTGTCGAATGACGAACATCTTTCTATAAGACCAAGGAAAACGTTTGGTTCACTTGTCGCAAAGGAATGCACTGTAGCACTTTTCTTGTTCTCTGACAGCTTCAATTCCAAAGAAACATCAATCTGGTGAAGGTGAGGCCATTCGATGTAACTGCGTAGTAAAAAATCTGGCTCATTTTCCCACAGAGAACATTTCAAGCCGTCCACATCTGTTCCACGCGACACTAAATCAGCTGGATTCTCAGTTGTAGGAACATGACGCCACACTGCATTTTCTGATAGCTCTTGGATTTCAGAAACTCTGTTTGCGACGAACGTTGCGAGTGTGAATGGATCCCTTTTAAGCCAATAAAGTGTGACTTGAGAATCTCACCCAAACTGTGGTCCGACGCTGAGCAATATTGACATTTTGTCTCAGTCCGTCGTTCTGTCTTTGTGCATGAAAAAGAAGATCTTGAAAATCCCTTATTTGATCCCTGGCTGGTCTTTCCCTTGTTCCTTGTGGATTCCTCAGCAACTAAATGCTGATACCGACGATTTAACTGAACCACGCAATCGGACCATGTTGGCAAAGTATCGTAATCTAACTGCTCTTCAAAGCGCGATTTCGTACCGTGATCTACTTTGGACATTGCTATGTGAATCAGCATGGCGTTATTTATTTCCTTCTCGCTCCCCAAAGACTGTAATGACGCATACAGAACTGACATTTCATCGATTAGAGACCTTAAACTGGATGCCGATGGTTTTAGTACAGGAGGGATTTCAAATAATTGTGACACTGTATCAAAAAGATAAGACATTTGTTGTCATAAACACTTTTAAACTATCCAATGACTTTTCGTAATTACTCTCCGAAATTTAAAAAGCCTTAACTGTTTCTAGGGCACCATCAGTTAGACAAGAAAGCAAGTGATTAAACTTCTCGACATTTGTTAAAGATGTATCATTATGCACCAAGCTTTCAAAAAGACTTATAAAGTTTTTAAATTCCGGATGTTTTCCACTAAATTTAGGCAGATTTACTTTTGGCAAATTTGATATCGGACGATGATGATTGTTATCCGCCTGATTGACTTTTTGAGAATCGTTGACTTGCATTGCAGACCGGTATAATGATTTTGTGATAACACACATATCCTCAACTGACGCTCTTAAATCGTTACTTGGATTAATTAAATCGATGTCTGACTGGATTTTTAATAATTTTTCACAATAAGTTTCAAGCAGTTCCATTCGGTATTCAATTTGAACTTTATCGAAGGAGATAGTTCTGTCCTCGAATGCCGTTCTCATACGCCTAATATCAGCCATAACCCTATTGTGTTTTTGCATAGCTGCGAGAAGTTTTTGGCTAGTTTTAGAAGTTCATTCCGTAACAATTAATTCCTTATCTTTGTCACTCATTTTGAAATTATTAGAATTTATTATTTATTTTCCAAATTTATTTATTAATTATATGCCTCTCACAAAGGCTAAACTGCAATATTTTTGCCGAAGGACAACGTTGAAGCAGAATAAAATAATTTATTTTGGTCACCTAAGGGTTAAAGAATGCGAAATAATTGTGTATGTATGTACTTGCAGGTATAACCTCTGCAGCCAACGCCAAAATTAAAACGATAAAATTTTATTCGACAACGCAAAATAGGGCTAAAGATTCCCGCGAATTATTGTAGATCACATAGGGGTTAAAGATGCCAAATAATTGTGTATGTATGTACTCGCAGGTATAACCTCTGCAGCCAACGCCAAAATTAAAACGATAAAATTTTATTCGACAACGCAAAATTGGGTAAAAGCTTTCCGCGAATTGTTGTGGATCTCATAAGGGTTAAAGATGCCCACAAAACACAGCCAAAACGCACCAATTTATGATTTTAATTTATTAAAAACGTGTATATAAGTGACTCATATAAGCGTTAACAATTGTGATACACTGCGTCGAATTCCAACGGGTTCTATTTATTTAAGCGAAAATTCTCCAAAATGCAAATGTATGTATGTAGGGTAAGATGGGGTAAAACCGCCAAAAATGTACCTATATTTGACGATGTCAAGCTTTCATTTATAAAATGATCAATGAACCAAACTATATTTCTGAAAGATTAATCCCTTGGCTACATAATTCATTTAGAAAGTTTTTATGTAGCTTTTATTTTAAAAGAATTGTGATCTTTCAGAAGAAATGTTTAAAACGGCGGTTTTACCCCACCTAGTGGGGTAAAAACGCCATTCTGGTTTCAGTGTAGTTAAGTACCCAAATAATGTCAATAACTTCTGAGAAAAATTTTTATTCAATTCAAATGGATATGTAACAACGAATATATAAAAAAAAATAAAATAAAAATAAGAAATTCAAATTAAAATAAATATTAAGGGACACTTAATCCTCTGTGTCATCGCTGTCTTCTACGTAGTCGATTTTTTTGGTCGACCACGCTTGAGAATTTTCTGTCATTTTGTTCTCGTCTGCCTCCCGTTTTAAAATTTTCGTTGAAATATATTTTCATCAATTTTTGCTTTTTTTTCTTGCGTAATTGCGAGGCATAATGCTGAAAGACATTCATTCTCGATTAAAACGAGTTTTTCCCTTATCAAATTGTGTGGCGTTTTTACCCCACCTTTTCGCGGCTTTTTTACCCCACGCGCCAATTTTTTTTCGAGGTCACTTAGTTTGTACAATTTTGGAAATATTGGCTAACTTGATACATGTACATCAGTATCAAGGTTCGTACTATAAGCAGACACTTACCTCTTTTTTTTTAAGCCGTTCACTTACACTTGATTGAGCAATCTTTATAACAAAAATTTTTTGGCGCCAAGAAGTGAAACAAAAATGGCGCAATAGAAATTGTCACAACAAAGCTGCAGTATTCCGACCGACTGCAAAAACTGCGCATCATCGATCAGAATCGACATTATCAACGGTTACTAGTTTCGGCGGTTCATTTGAATTTAAAATCCAAATGGCGGTTTTACCCACCGGCGGTTTTACCCCATCTTACCCTGTTATTTGGTTTAAGGGGTTATATACCTTCTTTGTCGAAGAAAAAAAGGAAAGTTCGGATTTTTTTTTAGGTATGTAGCCATTATTTAATTACACAATTTTTGATAGTACACTTTATTAGCAATGATTGTGCAACATTTCGTGGAAAAATATTAAATAGTTTTTAAGGGGTGGCTGTTTCCCTTAGAGGCCTTTTTTTTGAAGAGCCTTGCGGTGATAATTCCCCAGGTCGAACAGGTCAACCGAAACCATAAAAGTAAAAACATTTCATTAGTTTACTGTAATTCCTTGTGCTTGGACGATCGGTTTTAAAATTTTTTTATGCATACGGGAACGTTTTATGTTAAAAATGAACTTTTTGGTCTCTAGAAATTTCACTAAAAAATTCATTTCGGCGAAAAAAAGTTTGTACGTGAAAAGTCGATCGTTCAAGCACAAGATAATTTCATTAAGAACATTTGAAAAAAATTTGAAGTAAATCGGTTCAGTAGTTTTCCGCCAATCCTTATCACCGCAAAGTCATTTTTCAAGAAACACCATTTCCAGATATTCGCGTTTAAAGTTTCAAGTTCAGTTGCGGGCCGCGACGAGGCGCGCGGTTAGGAGCGCTGTAACTTTTTTTCTACTGCTCGAATCTCTCTGAAAATTTGGGAAAATGTTCTCAGGGAGTTGTTCTTTAAGATAAAGCAATAAAAAAAATTTTCGATTATTTGAAAATAAAAAAGGTAGGTAGGGGAGAGTGGTCCCATACCGACCGGTCGTACCATACCGACCCCCCCATGTTTCTCAGAGATGGCGATGCTAGCCGAATTGTCGGTAACTTCAGTGAAAAGCTGTTATAACACAGACATTTTGGAGATAGATTGCCAATTTGACTTACTTTGTTTAACTGCAATTTTTCCGTTTGTTTTGTTTCAACGCCTGTGACATTCAGTTTTTTTTCCTTTACTGAACTTGAGCTTAAATATTTTTAAAGTTTTTTTTCTCCGCATAAAAATCAGAGGGTAAGGTTTTCTGATAGTTGATAGTCCTAGCTGTCATTCACGCTATTAGAATTACATCGCTCTTTGCGTCATTAGATAATGGCGAGCAGTTAATTAGAAAAGGTTGTGGTGGTCCGAAACCGACCGCGAAGTGATGGTCCGAAACCGACCCCCATTTATTGGCAGCTTAATATGTCATAGCGTATTTTTGAGGGAAAATATGAAAAAGTAAACAAGATTCAGTAAAGAAAAGTAACAGAAACAGCAAAAACATCAGACAGCAAGCGAAGAGACAGTCATCAACGAGCGGCTTTCGAAAAACAACGCGAAAACAATGCGAAAACTTACTATGAGAAAGAGGACAACTCAGACTTCATCAATTGACTACAGTGCCCTTTATTTCATACAATAATTTTTATTTTCTGGAAAGAACCTTCAATATATTTCTTAATAAACGTCAAAATCATTAAATTCTATTTTATGTTATTAAATTTTTCTGTTAAGAAATAGGGGGTCGGTTTCGGACCACTACTTTTGAGTACGACCAAAAAGTAGAGTTTTATATTTGCCTGAATATCTAACGCTTCAAAGCACCTACGCACTTACTAATCATTTAGATGTATAGTAAACTGATCCCTCTACATAGTAAATTTTTGAACTGAACTGAAAAATTGATTTTTCTCACCTTTATCGCCATTGCCTTTTAGGGGGTCGGTATGGGACCACCCTCCCCTATATAACCCCTTAAGTTTATGTATTTTTTGTGTACACGATCGCGACCGACAATTTGGCGAAACGTGTGTTTGCGGGTGAAGCGAGAACGAACGAAAATTGAATGCAATAAGTTTGGAGTTGGTTACGTTACGTTACATTATCACTTCTTTTCGCAACTCTAAACTTATTACATTCAACTTTCGTTCGATCTCGCTTCACCCTCGCAAGCACACGTCAGATATACCTCGCTGTAAAATCGCAAATTTCGCGTGAGCTTGGCAAGCAGCGTAGATTTTCAGTCGTGAATTCTACAGCCCTTCCACATGTCGGTGGTGATTCGAGACCCGTCGCGCGTGCCACAAGACTCTCAGAGTTCAAGTTGCCAAGGTTCAGCGGTGCCTATTACGATTGGCCTGATTTCTACGCAATGTACAACACCATTGTGGGGAGTAATGATGACCTGAGCAACGTGGAAAAGTTCCAACATCTTCGTTCATGCTTGGATGGCACAGCGTTGGACACAATTCGTTCACTGGAGCGCACGAAAACTAACTATGAAAAAGCTATTGAATTATTAGTTTCGAGATTCGATAACAAACTTTTGCATTTTCAGGCACATATACGGTCAATCTGCGGGATTTCAGGTGTGGAGCAAGGATCGGCAACAAGCTTACGACGCTTAAGCGACCAGATGAATTCGCATCTGCGTGCCCTGAACACCATGGCAACGACACAGGAAATCATCGACGGTCTTCTGATCTATATGGTAGCTTCGAAGTTAGATCGCCACACTCGAGAGAAATGGGAAGAGGGTCTGCCGGCAAACAAGCTGCTGAAGTGGAAAGATATGGCTGCATTCCTGGAAAAGAGGTGCCGAATGTTGGAGAATATTGAAAACGCTATGGTAATCCAGACACCTAGCAAACAGGTGGGAAAACCAAACACTAACAAAAATATTCATAACGCACTCGTAGCATCATCATTAAATACCTCTTCATGTAGCATGTGTGAAAGTAGAGATCATTTCATTTCTAAATGCGCTCAGTTTTCAAACCTCAGGCCGACCTTGCGATATAAGGAGGCTAAAAGGCTGCACTTGTGCCTAAATTGTTTGCGGAAAGGCCATGGTATGCAACAGTGCAAGTCTGGTTCTTGCAAACGCTGCCATTCGAAGCATAATTCGTTGCTTCACATCGATTCTAATGCCATCGCCACACCCTCTCCTCCAACTACCATTGCTAACACTCAAAATGTCGTTTCGCTTTTATCATCATCATGCTCTGAAGCTCCACCTGTTGTCTCGTCAGATAGTAAGACCGATTATGTGCTGCTTGCAACTGCCATCGTATACATCAGAAATCGATCTGGTGCATTCGTTCCCTGCAGAGCCTTGTTAGATTCTTGCGCTCAAATCAACATCGTCACTTCTCGTTTCGTTAAGCAGTTGCAACTCACTACTCGTCAAGCAAACACATCTATCTCTGGAGTTGGTGAATCATCATTTTCATCAAATTCAACCGTCGATCTCGAAGCACAGTCCAGGGATAAAAAATATCGTACTCCACTGACTGCAGTAATTAGTGGCAAAATTACGGATTATCAGCCTCATTTCGATTTAAACGCCCTAGGGTGGAATATACCACCAAATCTTGTTCTTGCTGATCCGTGGTTCTACAGTATTCAGCGTATCGATTTGTTGATAGGAGCTGGCATCTTTTACGAATTGCTTTGCGTTGGGCAAATGCGATTAGCCGAAAATCTGCCCATTTTGCAAAAAACGCGTCTTGGCTGGATCGCATCTGGAGGGATTTCGTTCTCAAATATGAAGCATTCAGCACTTGCAGTGACCACTGAGCCCGTCATCCAATCGGAGACCGATTCCTTGCCAGACATTGTCAAACGGTTTTGGGAAATCGACAGCTACTGTGGATCTCCAATTGTCGTAACTGATGAAGATGTATTGTGCGAGCAGCTTTTTCAGAATACCTTTTCTCGACTCAGTTCAGGGCAATATTCAGTTCGTTTGCCTGCCAAAGCCAGTTTTGATATGCTCGGCGATTCATACGGTCGTGCCTTACGTCGATTTAAGATGCTAGAAGGCAAACTGCTCAAGGATTTGGAATTGAAGTCGCAATACGCTGCATTCATCAAAGAATATATCGACCTACAGCATATGTCACTTGCTTCTGAGCAATCAGTAACCTCGCAATATTACTTGCCTCATCATTGTGTGCAGAAGCCAGATAGTACAACCACAAAGTTACGAGTTGTTTTCGATGGCTCAGCTAAAACGACATCAGGATACTCCTTAAATGATTTGCTGTTTGCAGGTCCCTCAATACAGCCCAAAATCTTCAACACACTGCTTCGTTTTCGATTTTTCAAATTTGCATTATGCGGGGACATCTGCAAAATGTATCGATGTGTCCGTGTCACTAGCCCTGATAACTATTTGCAGTCTATCTTATGGCGTGACAATCCAAATCAACAAGTCAAGGCTTATACGCTCGACACGGTGACCTACGGCACTAAGCCGGCTGCATTCCTGGCAATTCGTGCTATGCAGCAGCTATCCTATGATGAGAATGCTGAGTTCCCGTTGGCAGCCAAAATAGTTCGAAGAGACTTTTACGTAGACGATCTCATATCTGGAGGTGACTCGATCGAGGAGGCAGCTCAAATTCGTGAGCAGGTGAAGGAATTGCTATCCAAGGGTCATTTTCCAATTCGAAAATGGTGTTCAAATGAGGCAGCAGCTTTAGAAGGCGAGCCAGAAGTCGATCGCGAGAAAACGCTTAGATTTCATGATGGAACTGATGTCCTCAAAGCACTCGACTTATATTGGGATGCAAAATCGGGTCACTTGCTTTTCTCATTGTCTGGAACTATGACAAAAAGCGGTTCAACGAAAAGATCGATTTTATCGGCCGTTGCCAAGTTCTACGACCCTCTCGGATTGATAGCACCGATTGTCACCAAGTTGAAAATATTTCTGCAAATTCTTTGGAAAGACAAACTGGATTGGGACGAGTCGCTTCCGCAATCCTTGCACTCCTCATAGCTGGAGCACATGAAGCAGATTTCAGCGGTCAAGCATTTAAAATTTCCTCGTTTCGTTATGCAGCCTATGTCGTCGTTGGAGATACACGCTTTCTGTGACGCAAGTTTAGCAGCGTATGGCGCCTGCGTTTACGTCAGATCTGAACTTCATGGCTGTGTCTCAACTCGTTTACTCTGTTCCAAATCTAGAGTTTCGCCCCTAAAAACCCTCACTGTACCAAAATTGGAATTATGCGCAGCGCTATTGTTATCAGAGCTAATCTCAAACATTGCCTTAACCATTTCATCGGATTTTAATTTTTATTGTTGGTCTGATTGAACCATAACGCTTTCTTGGATTCGTCAAGCTCCATCAGACTTTAATATTTTTGTATCCAACAGAATTGCGCAGATTCAGGATCGCACCAAGGGCATGATATGGCGTCATGTACCCACACACTCGAACCCTGCCAACATATTATCGCGTGGATGTTCACCTCTCGAGCTTTTGGAGTCGAACCAGTGGCGAGAGGGACCTCCATTTTTACGTTTGGATTCATCGTGCTGGCCAAATATAACGCCTGTTGTGGACAACTTGCCTGAACGTCGTCGCATGGTTCTAGTTGTAACCGAGAAGCAGGATATCTCATACGATTGCAAATTTCAAAACTCATTTGGAAAGCTGCAGCGAGTTTTTGGATATATATACCGGTTCTGGCTTCTCAAATTCCAAAAGCAAACGCGGCGTAAAGGACCGCTCGCAGTCGATGAAGTCAAAGGTGGCACACATCTACTCATCAAAGGAATCCAGCGTGTTTTCTTCGCAGAGGACTACAAAGCATTGCGAAAGAACAAGCAGGTTGCATCAAATAGCAAGCTCTCGTCGTTGCATCCTATTCTGGATGACTCAGGATTAATTCATGTTGGTGGTCGCTTGCAAAACTCGCTTCTGGACTACGATGCGAGACATCCCATTTTGCTGCCATAGGATCATCCTGTTACTCAAGCAATCGTCGCTCATTTTCATCACAAGTTTTTGCACGCAGGACCGAAAAGTTTACTAGCTGCCTTGCGCCAGAGGTTTTGGCCAATTGGAGGCCGAAAGACAGTCGCAGCTATCGTAAACAGATGCATCAGGTGCTTCAGACTGAAGCCGAAAATGATGAAGCACATCATGGCCCCCTTGCCGGCCAGCCGAGTGCAACCAAGTCGTCCTTTTACAACCACTGGAATCGACTTTTGTGGCCCATTCTGTTCGAAATCGCAAGTCAGGAATCGAGCGCCTGCAAAGTGTTATGTGGCAATTTTTATTTGCTTCGTAACTAAGGCCTCTCACTTGGAATTAGTAGAGGATTTATCAACCGCATCGTTCATCGCCGCTCTCAAGCGTTTCATCAGCATCAGGGGCAAGCCCAACACGATCTGGTCGGACAACGCAACAAACTTTGTTGGTGCGAGAAACGAGTTGCAGGAGCTCAGGGAAATCTTCCTCGCTGATCCTCCAAACATCGAGCTTCGCAATGACCTGTTGTCTAATGGCATTAATTGGCAGTTCATACCCCCCCCGCTCACCTCATTTTGGTAGCTTTTGGGAGGCCGCCGTAAAAGCGGCCAAATACCACTTTCATAGGGTGGTTGGAAAATCGATTTTAACTTTTCATAAACTTCGTACTCTCGTTTGTGAAGTTTCTGCTATGCTTAACTCTCGACCACTCTGCCCCATTTCAGAAAATCCTAGCGACTTGGAGGTTCTCACGCCAGGACATTTTCTTATTGGCACTGCTTTCAACGCCATAGACAAACCCGACACCACCCATCTCAACATCGATCGGTTAAGTCGCTGGCAGCGAGTTTGCCAAATGCAGCAGGCGATTTGGCGCAAGTGGAGCATGCCTACCTATCGCTACTCCAGGAACGTGGGAAATGGCGATCAGAAAAGGCAAATTTGTCGCCCGGCAGCATAGTCATCATTAAGGACGACAATCTTCCTTCATTCCAATGGCTCATGGGCAGAGTTGAGAGCATCGTTCTTGGACCAGATAACGTGGCCCGAGTTGCAGTTATTCGAACCGCTGCAGGCATCATCAGAAGAGCTCTTGGCAAGTTGGCCGTTCTGCCCTTTGAGACCACCTCGTCTGTCGGCGTGACTCTTCCAGCGGGGGGAGCATGTTCGGAGCAGAACCCCTAACTTGTAACTTCTATTCAAAATTCAAAGTCTAACTGATAATGTAACGTAACGTAACGTAAGCGCAAAGTTGTTTACCAACACCCGTCTAATTGAAATCGCCCCTTACTTTGCTTATCTATTTTCTCTATCTTCATTATCACTTCTTTTCGCAACTCTAAACTGATAGACACTTCAACTTTCGTTCGATCTCGCTTCACCCTCGCAAGCACACGTTTCGCCAAATTGTCGGTCGCGATCGTGTATACACAAATTACATAAACTTTGTACATAAACATAACCAAATAATACTCAGCAACCCAAATACAAAAATCACATCTCATTTAAATCACAAAACATTGGCCTTATTATTAAGTGCATAAAGCGGTAGCAACAAATTAGTTGCAGTCCTCTAAACAGTGTTGAAAATCATATAAATTAGAAATTAAGTTTTTTAAATTTATTTCTTCAATATTTACACTATAAGACGCGATTTCCATAGGTACTGTTTTTATAACCTTGCAGAGCAAAAGGGAAGAAGTTTGCAACGCAGTGAAGGAGACACCTCAGACCCCATAAAGTATATATATTCTTGATCAGCATCATGATCAGAATCAAAAAAACGCCTGTCCGCCTGTCTGATTCTAACAAACTAGTCTCTCAGTTTTAAAGCTATCTTGCTGAAAAGTTGTATAGTTATTGCACGCAGTATATAAGTCGGAACGGGCCGGATAGGCCGACTATATCGGATAGCTCCCATACGAGAGATTAAATGCTCTGTCCGCTGTTTTTGATCGGATAGAATTGATTTCTTCCAAATGAAGTTTTTTAACCACTATCGAATTCCGGATTCAATTTGATAAAACTCGGATAACTCTATCATATAGCTGCCATAGGAAAGATTGAAAAATATATATAGAAATAATGGCACAACAAGAAAGGAGGCAGGTTTCGGCAAGCCGAAGCTTATATACCCTTGAGGTCATCAAATATGTCAATCAAAATGCATAAGGGCTAAACAACATCGAAACTATGACGATTTTTCTTTTAATTCTATTTTAATAATAATAATAATAATAATAATCCGTTCACTTAACATTAGTAACAAATTTCGGCTCCCCGGATCCGCACAACCCCCGTCCACTATGGACACAGCAATAGAACTTTCATGTTTACTACCTAGTATACACACTCGAACAACAACAAGATCACTAGTAGAAAGCACGTTTCTTAATCATTATTGCCGCCGTAAGATGGCACACCAGTAGAAGTAGAAAAAAGCTCCCCAGGCCCCACGGGTCCACTTTTCGCATCCCCCCGCCAGACGGCGCTGCGATGCAAATATGCGCCAAATCGGCAACTCAGAGTGTGTAACCCCCACGCCTCTCCTTGATGGCGATAGGTGGCAGCCCCACCACTAGGATAGGTCGCTTCTAGCTAATCACCAGCTCGACTGAAATCAATCTGATTACTGAATCCAACACAAGATTACTAAACCCAAACGGACCCCCTTCGATGACGACTATAGGCGTATCTAAAAGGACAAGAATAGGACAATGCAACGTTAGAACTCTAAGAGAGCCGTCTAGATTAGCGCAATTTGAAAGAGAAATGGACAAACTTCAGGTCACAATAGCGGGGATCAGTGAGATGAGATGGAGCGGCAGTGGGGCAACAACGTCAGCAAATGGTAACCTAGTCCTGCACAGTGGTAATAATGAGGGAAGCAGATATGGAGTAGGGATATTCGTAGCCAGAAGAATGAAAGAAACGCTACACTCCTGGACCCCCAATTCAGACAGACTCATTTAAGCGACGTTTAGTTGTAAGGCCAGACCAATAACAAACGTGCAGTGTTACGCCCCAACCGAAGACGCAAGCGACGACATCAAAGACCGCCCTTACTACCACTCTCACTGACATACCTCGAGGCAACATCACCGTTCTCATGGGCGACTTCAATGCAAAAATAGGACCCAACTTTACCAGAATGAGGTCAGCCACTGGGGGCCACGGTATAGGCACGCGTAATAACAATGGAGATAGACTAGTAGAAGTATGCCAAATGTTTCAGTTAATGAAGTATGTTCCCACACAGAGATATCCACAAATACACGTGGACATCTCCGAGTGAAAATACACGTAACCAAATTGACCACATTTGTATAAGCAGAAAATGGAGGAAGTCTCTACTAGATGTAAGGAACAAGAGGGGAGCATCGATAGACAGAAACCACGAGCTGATCATTGGGGAGCTTTCAATCAAGCTGGACCGCAATCGCCCGCAACGTGGGACACGATCAACAAAAGGAACTCACTGAAATTACTGGCTGACCGCGACAGCATAAGGCACGGCGAATACCGCGTACTATGCAAAACTGTCAAGAGAGCAGCCAGAAATGATAAGAGAGCCCTACTGGATAGACTGGCAGATAATGCAGAACGCGCAGCAAATGAAAACAACATGCGATCACTATACCAGACAATTGAACAAATCTCCGGAGGCTATAGAGGGAAGACCCAGCCAGTCAAAGATGCCAACGGAATACTTCTCACTAGCGACGACGAACAAATCCACAGATGGCGCCAACACTTTATGGAAATCAGCAACTCCGACATGCCTAGCAGGAGCGAGGACTAAAGAAGCGTTGTGCCAGCAAATGGGAACCGGAGAATATCATCCGCCCCACCCTCAGTGAGAGAAATCGGAAATGCAATAAAAAAGCTAAAGAACAACAAAGCTGCCGGGATGAACGGTATTCCAGCCGAAATCCTCCAAGTTGACACTCAACTGATGGCAGAAATATTGCATCCGCACTCGAGTGCATGGGAGAGCGAACACATTTCCGACTCCTGGAAATGCGGAGTTATAGTGAAAATACCCAAGAAAGGAGACCTTAGCGATTGCAACAACTGGAGGGGGATCACACTACTGAACACCAGTTACAAAGTCCTAGCCACAATTCTGAACGAACGCCTGATGGAAAAATTCGAGCTTACACTAAAGCTAGGTACACACGATGCAAACAATTTGCAGCAAGTTGATTGCTGCATCCAAATTTGCTCGTATAAACACGAGTGAAAACATTTTGCTGCAAACAAAGAACTTGCACAGTTTTTTTACAGCAATAATTTTTGCGTGTCGTCTGTATACATTTTTTTACCGCTATCTTTATTACGTCATTCGCTTGCTTTTTTGCTTTCAATCGCAATATTGCAGCAAGCAAAGCAACATGTGGGATCGCGAGAACACGATTACATTGATTGAATTATCTGAGAATAATTCCGTTTTATAGGATGTCTCTTCACAAGATTATAAAAACAAGCATAAGAGCAAAATGCTCTTTGCGAAATTGCTAAAGAGTTAGGCAAAAAGGATGACAAAATAAAACAAAAATTCATAATTTGCGTACTCGATTTTTGTAAGAGGTGCGCAGGGCGAAACAAAAGGGAGTTTTTCAATGCGCTCAAATTTATAAAAATGGAAAAAATGGATGGAAACGATGGAAAAAATTATAAAATTCAAAATTTTTTTACGGATAATTAAAGTTTCTAATATAGCAACAGCAGCAACTCTTGATTTTAGTGACGACATAATATTAACACGTCGTTATTCTTTGACTTTAACAAAACAACAGAACTTGCAAATGAGCGTCACTTGCAAGCACTGCAAACAAAAAATTAAAAACACGTGTAGACATTAACGCAAGTTTGCGTGCAAAACAAAAATTGATTGAAGCAAGAAATTTTCTTGCAATATTTGCATAGGTGTAAACATTTGTGCAAACTATTGCTGCAAATTTTTTCAACTTACTGCAAATTGTTTGCATATTGTGTACCTATTTAGCTTTAGAGATGAACAGGCAGGCTTCAGACCACACAGGAGCTGCGTTGACCAACCCAACACCCTACGCATCATAACCGAAAAAGCTGTGGACCTCCTGTTCATCGATTTCAAGAAGGCGTTCGATTCAATAAATAGAGCAGCAATATGGGGAGCGCTTGCTAGGAAGGGAGTACCGTACAAAGTCATCGCCCTAATAAAGGCGTTATACGATGACGCCAACCTGGCGATACTGCACAACGGGAAGACAAGTGCACCTTTCCAAACAAACACCGGTGTCAAGCCCACTATCCCCACTGCTCTTCAACATTGTGGTGGACGAGGTCATGAGAGAAGTGTGCAAACACAAACGTGGAATCACATTAAGCTTCACCAGACACCTTGAAGACTTAGACTACGCAGACGACATCTGCCTAATCTTTTACAAATTGAGTGATATTCAAGTTGATGCCAGCCGTGTGGGTCTACAAATTAACACGGCGAAGACAAAAGCGGTGCGCCTCAATCACGCCAGCCAAGGAAATATCATCGTAGATGGAAACCCAATAGAATACGTCGAGAGTTTCCCATACCTTGGCACCGTAATCTCCAACAACGATGGCGTGACAGAAGATGTGTTGATTAGGCTAGCCAAAGCCAGGTCTGCCTTCGGGAGACTCTACCGCATATGAAGAAGCCGTCAAATAAGCAGAAAAACAAAGATACGGATCTTCAACTCATCCGTAAAATCCGTCCTACTATACGGAAGCGAGACGTGGCTCACAACAAAGATAATAATCCAGCAATTGCAGGCATTCACCAACAAGTGTCTCAGAATAATATGCGGGATTTTCTGGCCAAACAGGATCTCCAACATAGACCTCTGGAATATGACGGGTGAAACAGCAATAAGACTCCAAATCAGGAAGAAAAAATGGAGATGGATAGGTCACGCACTGCGAAAGGACCAGGAAAGCATAGTTAGAATGGCACTAGAGTGGAACCCACTGGGAAGCAGACGTGTAGGCAGGCCTAAAACAACACGGAGAAACCCCGTCCTTCAAGAACTGTCCCAATACAACATCACATGGTACACAGCGAAACAGACAGCAAGAAATAGAGAAAGATGGGAGAATCTAGTCGAGGCCCTATGCTCCCAGGAGGAGTTATAAAGGGGGAGAAAAAATAATAGTATGGAATATTTTCGACTATTGTTCGTATGGCAGCTTTATGATATAGTTGTCCGATTTTGATGAAATTTAAGATGCAATTCCAAAAATATTAGTATATATATTCTTGATCAGCATCACGATCTGAATTGAAATAGTTCTGTCCGTCCATCTGTACGTCCGTCTCACAGTGGGCGATTTGGTCTCGCTAGCGGCATTTAATTAAAAACTTCTAAACTAAAATATATGTCAATAGATGTCTTCAATCGGTTTTTTTCACTGATCAGAGAAAAATCATAGAATTTTTTAGGTTAAAAAATTTTTTTTTAATTTTCTTTTATTTTTTTTTTTTTAATTTAAAATTTTTTTAACTTTAATTACCATATTTCATAAATAAACTTTATCTAAAAAAGGCTAGAATTTTATTTGGAATTACCGAAATCAGACGGAGGCATAGTAAAAATACTAAAATATAATAAAAAAGATCCCTTTTTGCTACTGACTTTGTGCCTTAAAAGTACCATAGTTTGAAGGCTAGCAAGTACTAGCAGTTCATATTACACACATTGGACGCCACTGATTCACGCTTTCGGCAAATAAAAGAGTTAGACTGAATACACTTGAATCAGGTAACTTCTACTCCACGAAAGACAGGTTTACGCTAATCCGGGCTCGTTTTTAATACACTAAATTACCACTACGTTTTATGAGCTACACATTTATAGACCGGATACAAACATTATTTTTTTTGTAATACATACCTTGAAATTAATAAAAATCCAAAACTTTAAAAAATTCACTAAAAATTGTAAATTTCCGAGGAACTTGAATTCGATGCGCACAAACCGGAAAAATTTGTAAAACTCTTTGCGAAATCATATGCTGTGTTTGTCCGTTCATAGCTGATGATCAGCTGATCGTAGAGCTTTTAAAATGCTTGGATAAATCTAATCAAAGTATCTATTATCGAATTGTGAAAAAAATCATAGCTTTTTAAAAGTTGAAATTTGAATTAAATGCCTCTAGCGAGGCCAAATCGCCCACTGTGCGTCTGTCCGTCCGTCTGTATGTCCGTCTGTCCGTTTCTCTTTAAACTAGTCTCTCAGTTTAGAAGCTATCTGGCTAAAACTTTCCCAAAAGTTGTGTAGTTATTGCATGCAGTATATAGGTAAGTCGGAACGGGCCGGATCGGCCGACTATATCGGATAGCTCCAATACAAGAGAATGAAATAAAAATGGATAAGAATTATGGTGCCAATCAAAAATAGTTAATGCATACTTAAGCTATAATAAGCTAATACATCAATTAAACTGTTTTTTTCTACTGCTGTAAATGAATTCGTTTGGGCACAGAAATGATTTCGTCTTAAAAATCGTCTTCTCGCTCAAGTAAGGATAGAGACATCATTCGTCAGCGGTTAGAGAGGGATGGGGATCCTCGCTTTTTCGTGACGGTCATGAATCGGTTTTACTTCGTCCCCGAAAATCCATAAAGCGAAAGAAATTTAAAATATAATTTTAATTTAAAAATTTAAGGTCTTAATTTTGTGCCAGAAATATAAGTACTAATTTCTTTAGGAGCTGCAGAGAATCAGTAGTAGATGCTATAGAAAATAGTTTATTATAGTCAGAACAAAGTACTCTGAAAGGCTCATGCACATTATAATTAGATCTAGAGTGATTTAAAAAAGGTGTAATTTTAAGTAATTTTACTTGGAACCGAGAAATTTGGTCTACTCAACAAGTAAGGACTGTCAATTTCATCACGTATAAGATTGTGAATAAACACTGTGCCAAGCATGGTTCTACGATAAGTCAGGAAGGGCGAGTTAATAAGAAGCAATCTATTAGAATGGGAGGGCAGCATTAGGTTTGCATTCCAGTTAGGGCGGCGTCGGGAAAAAATTAAAATCCTTTTTTGGACTGATTCTATAACATCAGCGTGAACTCCGTATTGGGGACTCCATACGGGTGCCCCATACTCAAGGATTTGCCGGACCAACGAAATAAACAAATTCTTGGTAACTTAAGGATCCTCAAATTCCTTCGACCATTGTTTAATAAATCCAAGCATTCTCCTAGCTTTATTAACCATGTTCGAAATATGAAGTAAAAATTTAAGTTTAGGGTCCAAGAGGACGCCAAGATCGTCAACAAGCGTTATTATTTCCAAGGAATTCCCACTTAGCGAATAGGTCATTATGCGGATTGACCCGACAAAACGTCATCAGCGTGCACTTGGAGCTGTTTAAATTCAGTAAATTGTGGTGACACCAGTTTTGAAAATTTCTTAGGTCTGCTTGAAGGTTTAAGTGACGGGAGTATTCATTATATTGCAGACACAGCTTTACTTCACCCGCGTACGCGGGAATGCGCAAATACCAATGGAAGATCATTAATGAACAGGATAAAAACTAATGGTCCAAGCTGGCTTCCTTGTGATACACCAGAGGTAACTCTGAGGAGACTACTTAAAGAATTTTTGTGTCCGGCCCCTGAGATAACTAAAGAGCCATCTTAAAAGATCAGCTGAAAACCCTATCATGTCAAGTTCGCGAATCAATAGGAAGTGATTTACAGAGTCAAATGCTTTACTGATGTCTATGTAAATGACATCAGGTGCTGCAAATGAGGAGTTATTGCTTGTAACGAACTGTTTTTGTTGCTTTTATGCTCGCTACGGGATTGTGCGGCTAGCTCAGTAATGGTTGTACGTTTGTCCCACCAAATTTATATGTTGTGATTGCCCCACCAGTGAATAAGAAGACAACGTTGATTTCGTGACTTCAAACTTGTTTATTCAACTTCTGAATTTGACTATTTAATGTGCTGTTCGCCTCGGTATGATTCCCTCGATGCCTCCTCTTGGTTTGACGCCCTCTCCAGTGCTTCCGCTCCATCGTTGCCGTTGATGTCGGGTATTTCACGTGATGGAGTCGGACTATCTGGGCTGTGGGAAGAGTCACCGTTCCCAGACTAGGGTGAACAGGCGCCGTGTTCTCCAGGCGGATGCCTTTCGCAACCTCGACTTCCTGCCCCTTGCTCTGTCCCGGCCGGTCCACCGAACGCTCACTCAATTCTCACCGTCGGTCCAGGCGTACGCCGGGTACCCGACGAATGATCCTCTCGTGACACGATCAGTTCAGACGAACGTTCCACCCTAGTCCCTACTACTCCGTGCTGGGGCCGTTCAATCCTTGGCTCTCGGGGTTTCGCTGCTCCAGGACTCTGGCAGACACAGCAGGGTTCTCGGCGTGCACGCCTTTAACACCCGTGCCGTTCAACTGCGCGTCCTTCGCGGCTTGTCACACCAAAACGCAACTCTCGCCACGAGACGGACCAAGCGTACGCCGGATCGCGGTCTGGTAGACTCTACAGTATGCGTCTGGTTCTTGACTTTTCCCCACCGAGGACACGTTTACTCGATTCAGGACTCGTTTGTGTAGACTCAGTCGGGACCCGCCAGGCAATACGCCGGGCTCAATGTCTCCAACTAGTGGTCGTCACAGGCGCCTAGTTCGAGTTGTGTGTTGCCTAAAGGACCTCAGCTACCTTTGTCTCAATTCGGAGACTTGCAATTTACAGTCGTCTCGACGTAGCAATCTTGCTCCTTACGTAGGATCCTTGCGTCCTTCGTCCGCGCCGTTGATCCTTTCTCCTCCTGCTCTTTGTTTTCGTCCTCGCTTGAATCCTTGCTCGTATCCTTGCTTGACTTCTCGCTGTCTGATGTATACTTGTGTTTCACTTCCCCTTGACTGATCCCGGCTGAACTGCGGGCCCCGCTTATATAGGGCTCCCTGGTCCCGTTAATCCTCGGCGTCTCCTTTTCATCCGGGTCCAAGGTCCAGCGGCGATCCCGTTACTTCTTCGGTCGGACCGCGTGACCGGGTCCAAGGTCCACCGCGATCCCGTTACTTCTTCGGTTGGATCGCGTGACCGGGTCCAAGGTCCACCGCGATCCCGTTACTCCTTTGGCTGGATCGCGTGACCGGGTCCAAGGTCCACCGCGGCCACGCTATCCTTTTATCCAGCCCGTGATTATTTGTGGGGAGTTATCCAACTCCTCACATTCCCCCTTACTTCGGAAAGGAAAACGAAGCTAGTATCTTCGCTCCGGCTGTCTCCTCCTGTTTCCTTCGTCGCCGATGCATCCCTCGTAGACGTTTTCCCTACAGACTCTGCCCTCGTAGGCGTATACGTTTCCCTCGTAGACGCTTTCCCTCGTAGACGTTTCCGTCGTAGACTTTACTCTCGTAGACGTTTCCCTCGTTGACCCTCGTAGATGTTTCCCTCGTAGACGTTTCTTTTCCCTCATAGACGCTGCGTTTCCCTCGTAGACGCTTTCGTTCCTCTCGTATACGCTTCCCTCCTTAAACTTCCATTTTTGAAATTGCGCGCCTTCTTGATGTGACCCGCAAATTTGAATTTGCGTGCCTTCTGATGCAACTGATAATTTGAATCCGCGCCTTCTCCAAATTTAAATTTGCACGCCCTCTCGATGTTTCCTCTGGTCACACTGTCAGCTGGTTGATCTGTTCCCACCTGCCCATCTCTAACGCGGGTCTGCCACTTGATCGTGGTGCAGTGTGACCCATCATGCACCGACACTCAGCCTATCGATAGCTTCAACTGCCGATCATACTCTATCGAAACCTTCCCACCCCGAGGTCCACACCCGCATGGAAAAATTCCCAAGGCAAGTTTAATCTTTCGATTTTCTCTTTTTTCATGTTTTCTTCAATTTTCCCCTACAGCTCTCCATGCCCTTGATCTGCTCTTCACACTGGACCTCGGGTGGAAAAGGCCAATGCCCCCACTAAACCGCAAGTACATGCCGACACTTAGCCACCTACGCTAATTTCCCTTCTTCTTCTTGCAGCCACTCACATCAAAACAAACCCCTTTTTTTTATATATTTTTTTAAGTGCTGACTGTGTTACTGAGTGTTTTTTTTCTGTGAAAGTGCATTTCCGTGTGATCGCCTAAACTCCGCCCAAACTCCCCCCGTTGAGCTGGCCCCCCTTTCTTTTTTGTTTACCTTTTTTTTGAGATCTTGTGCTTTTTTTCCATTTGCATTTCCCTTTTTTTTTAGACTTTCCCATTCTTTTCTTTTGATTTTTCGACTTTTTTTTTGTTTACCTTTTTTTTCTTAAGATCTTGGGCTTAACCCTTTTCTGTTTTTTTTTTAATCTGCATTTTTTCTTTCCCTCCAAACTTTCCTTTTCCCTTTTTTTTTTTATAAATTCATCCTTTTTTTTTATATTTTCCTTTTTATCATTATTCTTTTTTTTATTATTGGGTATATACCCTAAGGCCTCCCGGCTCCACTCGGACCCGGAACTTCTGCACCCCTCGCTGCACCATGACGCAGCGCCGGCCACCGCGCCTCCGAGCGGCCTCGACTGCTCCGCACGCCTCGATCTCCGCGGGCCACTGCGCCCTCCGCACCTCCAGCCACCACAGCGCCCGTTCGGCGCCGACACCTGCCGACGCCACTCTGGTGGTCCCGTCCTGGCAACGGGCAAAGCCGGCCTCTGCTCCACGGCGGCCGCCTCCGGCCACACCCATGGCCCCCTTTCCCAGGGTTCAGGCTCCTCGGGTGCTCCCTCGGGGATTCCTCCTCCATGGGTGGCTCCTTCGGGGATTCCTTCACCCCTGGTGGCGCTTCCGCGGGCCACCTCCACTCCACCGTGTGCTGGCACCACCGCACTCCCTCCTCCACGTACTCCTTGAGTGAGTGCGAGACCCGCGCCTCCGGTATTTCGGCCCGCCACTCTGGCCGCAGCGGCCCCGCGCTTGCGTCTGTCTCCTTCGGCGACTGCTGCTCCATCGGCGATGGCGACCTTCTCGGCGACGGCCGAGCCACGGGTCTGGCTTCTGGTGCCAGCTCCAACTCCTCGACCTCCTCCACCCAGTGCCTGGGGATTGGGGGCACGGTCATGCCTGGCGTGGGAAGTAGCACCTCCTTCAGCATCACTGGGCTGTCCCACAGCGCCCGCTCCTCTCGCTCCGTCTCCTCCAGCCTCGCCTCCCAGTTAACGCGAGCCTCTTGCTCCCTCCTCATGTCCGCCACTCTCCGCTTCAGCCCTTCGTGGTGGGCCGCGATCTGCCGCAGCTCCTCCAGCTGCCTCTCCCACCTCCTTCGACCGGCTTCTGCTTGACGAGGGATCGGCGTCCACTCGTTCCAGAGGGTCCGACACAGCCCTAAAGCCATGTCGGCCCTCGTCTCTACGTCGGCCCTCGGAGGCCCCGACGGCCCATCTGGAACCTTTCTTGTCCCTGCCGGGATCGAGCTGCCATGCCTGCCCGCTGCCTTCTCCAGGCGCCATCTCTTGGCCTCCATCCGCGGGTCGTCGACCATCTCAACCTCGCTGTCCGAGGACATGGTTGGCTCGGGCTCGGTCGGCGTTGGATCCTTCAGGACCCGTCGGGAGGTTCGGGTAGGCCAGGTGCTGGGCTGGCTGCCCACTCTCGACCATCCTTGCTCCCCTCCGAGTCCTTTGGGATCCTTCTCGGCTTCCAGCCTCCGGCGTGCCTCTGCGCGTGCTACGATCGAGCTCATGTTGTGTTTCGAATGTCCGCTCCCTGCCGCCTGTCCTGCTTTTATACACGGGTCCTTCGCCATCTCCTTTTCGACGGCCCCGTTATTTCCCTCGGAGTTGCTCTCTTACGGCACCTTGACTTAAGAGTGCCGTCCTCTCTTTTTCCTCGGGAAGAAACCGTAAGCTTTCTTTCTCCTGTGTTTCTACGGTTCTTGCAGCAGTACCATTTTGTTCATGGCTCGTGCTTGTCGTTCTTTTTGCTGTATGACGTTGTTCTGTGTTAGAATTATCTATTATTTGTTTTTGCAAAGATGAGTGAGAACTGTTTTTTTTTTCCTTTGTTCGTGTCATTTCCCTTGGCCAAGCCTGCCTGCCACTGTGTGTTTGTTTTTTTTTTTTTTTTTGCTTTCTCCTGTGGCTGTGCCTTGCATCTTATAGACTTTGACTCGTGCCCGACGATAAAATTGCCCACGTGGTTGACTCTGGCCCTTGTCCGACGCTAAGATCGCCTGCCATTTTAGAAAAACAAATTTTGTGTTTGTGGCTACTTCTCGCGGCATCTTATAGACTCTGGCTTGTGCCCGACGTTTAAACCGTTGATGCGGTTGACTTTGGCACTCGTCCGACGCTAAGATCGCTCGCCCTTTTTATTCTATTTTCTTGTGATTGTGGCTGCTTCCGGTGGCATCTTATAGACTCTGGCTTGTGCCCGTCGCTTTGACCGTTGATGCGGTTGACTTTGGCACTCGTCCGACGCTAAGATCGCTCGCCCTTTCTATTCTCTTTTCTTGTGCTTGTGGCTGCTTCCAGTGGCATCTTATAGACTCTGACTTGTGCCCGACGCTTAAACCGTTGATGCGGTTGACATTGGCACTCGTCCGACGCTAAGATCGCTCGCCCTTTCTGTTCTTTTCCTTGTGGCTATTTCTCGCTTACCTTCGATAAACGGTGTTCTCTGGCCCACACTATGTCTCCCACCTTGGGCTTCCACTCTCTCCGCCTTAGGTTGTAGTGCCTGCTTTGGTCCTGGGCGGCCTTCTCCAAATTCCGACGCACGACTTCGAACAACTCCCGCAGCTTCTTTGCATTCTCGTCTGGCGTTTCTGCTGCCTTTCCTGTTCCGATGGTTTCTCTGTCGTACAGGCTGTTTGGCAGACGTGGCTCCCGCCCTTGCGTGAGAAATGCTGGGGAGTAGCCCGTCGAGTCTAACACGCTCGAGTTGACGGCTAGCATAATTTCTGGACACTTTTTGTCCCAGCATCGTTGGTCCTGCCCCGTGAACTGTGCTATCATTGTCTTCACCGTTCTATTCGCCCGTTCTGTGGGGTTTTCTTGAGGCGTATAGGGTGCTGTGAATTGTTGCCTAACACCCATTTCTTCTAAGAACTTCTTGAACGCCTTACTTGTGAACTGCACTCCTTTGTCCGTTATCAGCACCTTTGGCACTCCGTATCTAGCTATGATTCTTTCTCTGAATGCCTTTTTTAGCGAATCTGCTGTCGCGCCGCGCATAGGGACGAGTTCCGTCCATTTGGAGAATCTGTTGATCAGCACCAACACCATTTGATTTCCGTGCTTTGATCTTCGTAGCGGTCCCACAAAGTCAGCACACACTGTGGCCCAAGGTTCTTCCGGGACCTGTGTTAGCATTTTCCCTGCGGCCTGGAGTTGATTTGGCTTATATTTTAGGCATGTTTCACATTTTCGCACGTGGTTCCTGGCGTCCCTATGCATGCCTGGCCAGTAGTTTCGGGCTGCTAGGCGTGCAATTGTTTTCCGAGTGCCTGTATGTCCGGCTGCTGGCGAGTCATGGTTTTCCCGTATCACTGACTCTCGCTTGTTGAGCGGCACACACAGCTTCCAGGCTACTACATCCTCATTGCCAGCTCGATGTGGTATGTGTCTGTACAGGGATTCGCCTTCCACCACGTAGTCCGGGAATTTTTGTGGATGGGTTTTCAGCTTCTTGCGCATGTCCTCCGTCAAGTCTCCACTGTCCGCTGCTCCCTCCTTAGCTATTCTCACTGTTTCTTGTAATGGTTGTCTGGATAGAGCATCGGCTACCACGTTCAGCTGGCCTTTCCGATAGCTGACCTCAAAGTCATATTGCTGCAATTCTAGGGCCCACCTTGCTATCCTTCCGGACGGGCTCTCTATGCTGTTTAGCCATTTCAATGCCATATGATGTGGTATCCCTCAAGGTATGGCTTCAGCTTCTTTATGGCCCAGACGATGGCTAAACACTTCGTTTCCGTGGTGGAGAAATTTTTCTCTGCTCCGTTCAGGGTTCTGGTTGAGTATGAGATAACCTTCTCGCCTTCGTCTGTCTTTTGTGTTAAAATCGCACCTATTCCGTAGTCACTCGCGTCTGTTTGGAGAGTGAATGGCTTTCCAAAATCTGGGCATCCCAACACCGGGTCTGCCACCAATCTTCTCTTTACTTCTTCGAATGCTTCTTGATGTTCCTGCGTCCACACCCATTTTGTGCCTTTCCGGAGAAGGTTGTTTAATGGATTCACTATTCTTAAATCTGGCACGAATCGACGGTACCAAGAAGCTACTCCCAAATACTGCCGTAATTCTTTTGTGGTAGCAGGTGGATCTAGCTCGGCTATGGCTGCCACTTTTTCGAGCTCTGTCCCTATCCCTTGGCTTGTCACTCGGTGTCCTAGGTACAGCAACTCCTGCCTGAAGAACTGGCATTTTTCCGGATTTATCCTCAGGTTTGCCTCCTTCAGGCGTTTAAACACTTCTTGTAGATTCTTCTTATGTTAATCCAAAGTCCAACCAATCACGATATTGTCATCTTGGTATACGAATGCGTGATGTGACATTTCTGAACCGATCACCTGATCCAACGCTCTTTGGAAGGTTGCCGATGCTGAGTGTAATCCGAAAGGCATCACTTTCCACTGGAAGAGTCCCTTGCCGGGTACTGTGAACGCCGTGAATTGTCTACTTGACTCCTCCAACGGGATCTGCCAATAGCCGTCCTTCAGATCTAGACTTCTGATGAACTTGGCCTCCCGGAGTTGGTCTAATATGTAGTTTATGCGCGGCATTGGGTATGCGTCTTTGATGGACTTCGCGTTTATTTGCCGGAAGTCGACACATAGTCTCCATTTTCCTGTCTTCTTCCTGACTATGACTATGGGCGAGCTGTATGGGCTTCTCGAGTGTTCTATGCATCCCATTTTTAGCAGTTCATCCACCTTCTCGTTTATTTCATCTTGGATCTTCGGATTCTTTAGGTAGTACCTTTGTTTGATGGGTTTGTCGTCCTTCATGGTTATACTGTGTTCTGCTATGTTGGAGGTTCCTGACATTCCTTGAAAACCTTTTAGCTCTGGTTTTAGAAAGCTCTCGATGTGCTCCTCTTCGATTTCGCTCGTAACTACCGCCACTGACAATCTTTCTTCAAGCCACCCGTTGTGCCGTTTTCTCGCCTGAATTCGTAGTTCGTGGCCAGCACATCTGACCTCAACGCCTATGCCAGTTATAAAATTCCATCCTAGCACCAAAGCGTCTACCACTCCTGGGAGTACCAACAAACTCATGTCTAGTCTTTTGTTTCCGAATCTGACCATGACCTTGAGTTGTGATGATATCTCGCTGCATCTTCCGTCTGCCAACCTAACTTGCCGTCTTGTTTCCTCGATCCTCCCTACGTTAGCCAGCATTTTTGCCAACCCTTCGCTGATAAAGCTTGCTGTGGCTCCTGTATCTATAGTGGCCTTGAATTTCTGCTGTCCGATGGCCACTATTGCTGATAGCTGCTGTTCCTCCTCGATCAGTTTGCCCGTTAGTTTTGAGAGGCGGAGGTCTGCGATCCCTGCTCGCCTCTCTGCGGCTGGGATCGCTGCCCGTTTCCCATGTTTTGACAGCATTCTACACTTCGTATGCCCACTCTACCGCAGACCCAGCAAAACAGTAGTCGCTGCTGTCGGCACCCTCGCGCCCAGTGTCCGTGTTCTCCGCATCTTCTGCAGGCCTCTTGCGGGTTGGGGACTGCCGATTGTGCTCCGCCGTTCCGTTGACCTTGCTGTCTCTGGTTTGGATTCGGTGGTCTCCATTGTGTATTCGGCGGCTGGGCTCGCTGGCTTACGGTCTTTGGTGTCCATTGGCCTCTCGTGGACGACACCGGAGCCTCCGATTCCTCGCATCTTCTGCATGTGACTGGCGTTTGGGCTGGTCCTTTGCTTTTGCAGAACTTGTTCTCCTGCACGAACGCTTCTCGCTCTTTTTTTAGTTCCTCGTACTCGTCCGCCAGGATCATCAGCGTCTCCAGGTCGTCGATCTTGTCTGTTCTTAGGGAGATCCTAAGATCTGGTGTGCAGTTTTCCTTTATTACCTCGAGGGCTTCTTTCGGCGAGTATCCGAGTGGCCTCAGCAGAGTCTGCATGTCTACCATGTAGTCCTTAAATGATTTCCTGAATCCCTGTTTCCTCTGCTTCACTTTGTCAGTCAACTTTGTGAAGAAACCCCTCGGCAGGAAGTATGTCTGGAAGCTTTCGCTGAACTCTCCCCATGTTTTCCAGTGCTTGTTGTTTGATATGAACCATTTTAAGCCCTTCCCCTGTAGAAGCTCCGGCATCGCTCGAGGAACCATGTTCAAGTTCAAGCCGTAAGTGTTTGCGGACCACTCTACTTGTTCTAAGAACTCTAGTGGCTTTTCCGTTCCGTCGAACTTGAACGACCACTCTCTGACCTGTTTCGCGACCTTTGCGTAGTCCGGCAGGCTTGGCCTTGGGGTCCCTAGTTCTTCTCAAGTTCTCTCGGTACTTCTGCTTCTGCCTGATTCCTTCATGCTATCAATATCCAGGCTAGCTATTAATTGCTCGGGATCTTGGTTCGATATCTTGAATGATGGCGCTGGCTTCTGGCTATATGTGGCTTATCCATATTTTTGCCATTTCTGGGTCGTTTTCCGTTACGTCGTAGTATGCGGCTAACGCTTTCCGCTTATACTCCGTTCTGCCTTCTAGCTAGATGTTCAGTTTCGCCGCCACTCTTGTGAAATCCTCCGACTTCAGCAGGTATATCCAGCTCTTCCCCATCTCTGTTGCTTCTGTTCACTTGATAGGACAATCACGTTGGGCGCCAGATGTAACGAACTGTTTTTGTTGCTTTTATGCTCGCTACGGGATTGTGCGGCTAGCTCAGTAATGGTTGTACGTTTGTCCCACCAAATTTATATGTTGTGATTGCCCCACCAGTGAATAAGAAAACAACGTTGATTTCGTGACTTCAAACTTGTTTATTAAACTTCTGAATTTGACTATTTAATGTGCTGTTCGCCTCGGTATGATTCCCTCGATGCCTCCTCTTGGTTTGACGCCCTCTCCAGTGCTTCCGCTCCATCGTTGCCGTTGATGTCGGGTATTTCACGTGATGGAGTCGGACTATCTGGGCTGTGGGAAGCGTCACCGTTCCCCGACTAGGGTGAACAGGCGCCGTGTTCTCCAGGCGGATGCCTTTCGCAACCTCGACTTCCTGCCCCTTGCTCTGTCCCGGCCGGTCCACCGAACGCTCACTCAATTCTCACCGTCGGTCCAGGCGTACGCCGGGTACCCGACGAATGATCCTCTCGTGACACGATCAGTTCAGACGAACGTTCCACCCTAGTCCCTACTACCTTGGCTCTCGGGGTTTCGCTGCTCCAGGACTCTGGCAGACACAGCAGGGTTCTCGGCGTGCACGCCTTTAACACCCGTGCCGTTCAACTGCGCGTCCTTCGCGGCTTGTCACACCAAAACGCAACTCTCGCCACGAGATGGACCAAGCGTACGCCGGATCGCGGTCTGGTAGACTCTACAGTATGCGTCTGGTTCTTGACTTTTCCCCACCGAGGACACGTTTACTCGATTCAGGACTCGTTTGTGTAGACTCAGTCGGGACCCGCCAGGCAATACGCCGGGCTCAATGTCTCCAACTAGTGGTCGTCATAGGCGCCTAGTTCGAGTTGTGTGTTGCCTAAAGGACCTCAGCTACCTTTGTCTCAATTCGGAGACTTGCAATTTACAGTCGTCTCGACGTAGCAATCTTGCTCCTTACGTAGGATCCTTGCGTCCTTCGTCCGCGCCGTTGATCCTTTCTCCTCCTGCTCTTCGTTTTCGTCCTCGCTTGAATCCTTGCTCGTATCCTTGCTTGACTTCTCGCTGTCTGATGTATACTTGTGTTTCACTTCTCCTTGACTGATCCCGGCTGAACTGCGGGCCCCGCTTATATAGGGCCCCCTGGTCCCGTTAATCCTCGGCGCCTCCTTTTCATCCGGGTCCAAGGTCCAGCGGCGATCCCGTTACTTCTTCGGTCGGACCGCGTGACCGGGTCCAAGGTCCACCGCGATCCCGTTACTTCTTCGGCTGGATCGCGTGACCGGGTCCAAGGTCCACCGCGATCCCGTTACTCCTTTGGCTGGATCGCGTGACCGGGTCCAAGGTCAACCGCGGCCACGCTATCCTTTTATCCAGCCCGTGATTATTTGTGGGGAGTTATCCAACTCCTCACATGCTCGTTCAAAAATCTTTGGAATTGTAGCAGTTTTATGACTCCGCACAGCAACAAGGGAGCAAAAAAAAAAAAAACACGGTTCCCTGCCTATACATGAGTGGAATTTAGTATAAGTAAGTTATCCAAATGGGCTAAACATGAAACTGTGGGCACCACATGTGGTTTAGCGATGAACACACAACAACATAATTTTTAAGGAAAGTGGAATGCCTAGTTTAACTTCAAAAAAAAAGCAAATCGCGTTGTGCAACCCACAGCTTTGATGGTACCTCATTTTAATTTGAAGATTTGGATTCTTCAAAAGTTGTTTCCTTTTTTTTTTTTTGCAAATAAAGGGCAGTCTACAATACCACTCACAACGTGTTATGATTTGTCGCAATCCTACATGGCGACCGTGACAGGACCGAGAACATTTTTTTTCTAAAGAAAAACAATACTGAACAATAAATGAGTGAAAAGTGAGAGAAAAAAAGATAAAACCCAAATATATTTTTCATGGGGATAATAAAACAATTATCAGGCAGGCTCCGGTTTTCACATTTTTTTTTCGTTTTCGTTTTTGGGCGAAAACGTAGGTACGTTTTCGTTTTAGTTGCTCCGGTTTTTGTCATCGTTTCGTTATTGGAACGTTTCATTTTTTCATCGTTTCTCACTGTTCAAACAGCTGACTTGTTTGCATTTATATTTTCAATTGCCTGTTTTAAGTGGTTGTTTTGTTCCACTACAAGTACGGCAGCATTGACGATAACTTTTGGCAATAGATTTATCGACTCCTTAGCAAAACGAAAGTTGTTGTTGCCGACGGCAAATATTTATTTATGAAATCATGAAGGGGTCAGAAAAAAATTATTTAAAAAATAAATAAGAATTAGACTGATCTACTGATGGTGTGAAATGAACATCAATAGACCAAGGAGTCAACTATATTTTTCCTTTTGCAATTAAGAACCGATTTGATGTAGAAAAAGGCATTTACTTTTCATTTCGACAAAAAAAACTTGCCCGTTTTTGAAAACGAAAAAATCTTGTGAAAGTGAAAACGGGAGCACCAATTCTCGTTTTTGAAAACGAAAACGAGAGAATCTTGTGAAAGTGAAAACCGGAGCCTGCCTGTATATAATATATACATATATAAATACTAGCAAACCCGGCGAACTTTGTTCTGCCTTTTTTGGAAAAAATTACAAAAATAATCGAAAACCTACATTAATAATTAGGTAATTTTTGTTTCTGTATTTTGATACATAGGCGTCGATCAAGTTTTTCTTCCATGTTTCATTTCTTAATGATACATATGCTGAAGATTTCTCGAAGCAATTGCTGACTATCGGCAATGGTCAAGTACCTGTCGATGAATCGAGCGGATTAATATCATTTCCAAATAATTTTTGTAATTTTGTCTCATCAAAAGAGGAACTTATCAACAATGTATTTCCAAACATTATTTCTAACTACAAAAATAAGGAATGGTTGAGTGAGAGAACAATTTTAGCGGCTAAGAATAAAGATGTTGACGACCTGAACTACATAACTCAAAATAAGATCATTGGAACAATGCATTCGTTCAAATCTATTGACTGCGTCACAAATGAAGATGAAGCCACCAACTATCCAATTGAATTTTTAAACTCTTTGGACGTGCCTGGCTTACCACCGCATAATTTACGTCTAAAGGTTGGATCCGTAGTAATCATGCTTCGAAACATAAACCAACCAAAACTGTGCAACGTTTGTTTGTTGTCAGCTGTAGTTTCTTCACATAGCCCCATAGATTTGACGATTTCAGGCAAGCGTTTATTTCGTCGGCAGCCGTAGATCTTGGAATTACTGGCAGTATTTGGCGGAAATCGCCAGACAGTAAAATCATTGCTCCTCCAAAACATCTCGAGTCATTCCGTAAATCCTTTAATGTTCGGTTAAGTGCTTCTAATGCACGTTTATGCGCCATTGTGCATTCGTCCCAGATGATGATTTTCGATTCCAATAAAACTTTGGCCATTGCTGAGTGTTTTGCAATATTACACGTTGGTTCTTCAATAATTTGAAAAATTAACGGTAATTTTAATGCAGAATGAGCCGTTCGGCATCCTTCTAACAATGTGGCTGCTATTCCAGAAGAAGCAACTGCAACAGCTATGTTGGATCTCGCCCGAACTGTTGCTAAAACTAATGACATAAGGAATGTCTTGCCAGTTCCACCAGGGGCATCTAGGAAATATAAACCACCATTTTCTTCATCGATTGCCTTTCTTTTGTTGGGAATTCAACAGGGGTACATTCGTTTGAACTAATAAATTTAATTCTTGGTGATCATATTCACGTTCCCGTTCTAATTCTCGATTAAATGCCTCATTAATTTCACGATATGGCGCTGGCATTCCTAACCTGATTAATAAATTACCACACATGAGGTAACACATATCTTCGATCAAGAGTAAAGCCCGATTATGTATCTCCTCATTCATCTCAATGTCGTGATTTCTGGAACTGACACGAATTTTATGTAAAATATCTTCTGACATATTATCCTTGTATTTGTGCCACAGGTTACATGGGTTTGAGGGAGTACATGTCGAAATTATGATAGCGAATAATGTGCGTATCTGACTTGGAGATGCAGAGATAATGGCTTCAGCTATTGTCGTATCCCAATGGGTATCGTTTTCTAATAAGTTCAATTCTTCACATGCAGCACGATATGTTGGGAATATTACACCATTAACAGTTCGTAGTGTCTCAAATGATGTTGGCCCACGCACATTTACCAGCAACAACCGCAAATAGAAACATTCATCATTCTTTGGATGAACTGTATACATACGACCAAGAGCATCAGTAGAACGCACATCTGGATACCCAGGGACCGCTTCCCCTTGTTTCCGTCTTTGAAATTTTTTCGATGAAGCATTCCAAGTATAATAACGTGGCATCTCCGAGTAAAACAAAGTTCGTGCAAACTGATCGCTTTGGCAGATTGCAAAAAAACTGGTCAATGTAGTTGCTGGAGGTGTTTCAGCACGTTGCATAGTATTCGAAGCCGTGAAATATACTCGTTGACCATTCTCCAGATGCACCTCCAAATGCATTACAGTAGGATGTCGTTCGTGAATGGGAAATGCGAATATACGCTAAATAGCTTCATTACTGTTCACATAACGACCAACTTGATAGCGAGAAATTTCATCGTTGGTATTCGAGGATTGCAATCCAAAAACCGCCATATCACTGCCTTTCGTGACATATTTGCAAATATATTTTATGGACTTAACTGAATTGCAGTATTCAACCTTGCATAGGGGCTTGAACGTTTTAGAAATAAGTGGCGAATATGGAACAATCAAACTGTTGTCGACAACGAAATCCATTCTTTTCACTTTCGTTGCGACAGTTCGACCGTTGTCATCTGGTGATCGACGCCGATACAGCGGATAACCATCATTGCCAGTGACAGTCTCCGCCGTTAATTTCCGTGGATATCGTTTAGAGCACTTACCATTGACCATGCAAGGCGATTGGGGATTGATGGCACCACACGGTCCATGAATCATATTTGTAGTAATAACGTCATGTAGGTCTGGATCGACTTCATAATCAGGAATCTCGGCACATATAATATCATCTATTTGGTCAGGTTGAATTCTTTCCACTAACCAAATAAGAATGTGTGCGTGCGGCAGGCCTCGCTTTTGCCATTCAATTGAATACATCCAGCATCGAGTATCTCCAAAGACGCGTTGTTAAACAATAAAGTTCTTCAGGGACCGAATTTTTTGCCTGAATATACGTGCTGTGATGTCGGGTCTATCATTTGATGTTTGTCCGGGAAGCAGCAATTAAGTAATTTCTATCCATTGTGGATTACAGGTAAAAGTAATAAAAAGATCTGGCCGACCGTTATGACGAACATATGTCATTGCATCTTATGCATATTCATGCATATGACGTGGACTACCAATGTACGTCGCTGGCAGAATAGTTAGTCGTCCAATATTAGCTGCATTTTCTTCAGTACTAACTGCATCACGTAAATGGATGTACTCCTCAGAACGCAGTTTGGATTGGTTCAACCTAATAAATGTTAAACGTTCAGTTTCTATTTTTGCATACATGTCAACGCAGTACTGCTGAAACAATCGACGAAACCGCAGCAAATAGTTGTCAGTATTTGGACGAATCATCAAACGATATGCGTAATAATTCATTGAGCTAACTTTCTTTGTAGTTTCTTCACCTGAAATTAAACATTTTATAATTAACCATTTCAAATGCAAATTTTAAAGGCAAAGAATACAGACATTAGCCCTTTTTTTTAATAAGCATTATTTTAAATCAGTGTCTTTTAGAAATAAAGGAAATAAATTATGATACTAATACTCACCATTCAATGGATTAATCATTTTAATATTAAAATTATATCCATCTTCTCCTTGCCAAAACATTAGCGGGTATTGCAACGCGTCATAAGATCGATGAGTTTCAGATATTTGTTGCAGTTGCCCAGTATCGCGACGTTTAAGCACAATATCGCGGTTTCCAAATTGTTCACCAACAATCAGGATGGCGACTTCGTCTATTGTTGGAGCATTAAATGTCCTTTCGTGTGTTCCAGATGGTCGTTAATCTGCTTTTATGACAACTTTATAGTCATCATTTGGCATGCGCTCTAAAGCACTCTTAAACAACCTGACCATCGCATGATGTTCATGAAGCAGACACTGCAAGTCTTGAAGAATTGCTCGCTTCATACCTTCATTGATCGCTAGACGTCGATCAAGTTGTTCTTCCATGTTGCCCATGAAATATATTTGTAAAAAATTTTTTTTGTGTATCTTCGAAAGGTAGTAATGATCCAATTCGCTGGTGAATCTGCCCTTGTATCTAAGTTAAAGTAAGTTATTCTTTAACTATATTCTATGTAATACAAACAAAAAAAAAAACCTTAAATGTCGGATTAAATCCTCGTTCTTCGATAATATCTGCCCCAAATGACGTCATTTGGAAACAACCATTGTATTTTCGGGTATTTGCAAGAAAGTGGCGTGATTCTTGTGTTTCAGCACAAAGCAACGAATACAATGGCTCAGGTGGCGGAGTCAACAATGGCAATTTAACTTTACCATTAAAGCAGCATAATCCAGGCGTTTCTCCGGAAAACTTCAGTGCACCGCAATACTCGCAAACAACGTCCATTTGCCCAATGCAAACGCTAGGATGCAAGCTGTAATCAGTGATGCAATCGTATTGAAACGCTGCTCGATTCAAATCAGCACTTGATAAATTTCTTCTGCGTCGCAAATGATCTATTTCTTGACCTCTGTTGTAAGCTCGACGATTCTGCATTGTCAACCGAGCCGTATTACGGACTGGCTCTCTTTGCTCTGCTGATTGAAAAGCACGAAGTCGACCCATACTAACGCGGTTCTGTTCACGTTCAATGTTTTGTTCTTCTTCAGACCTTCCATTTGCAGTATTTCGTAGTCTTCTTGCATTACGGCTTTGTCGGGAAAGATTCGATCGTCTTGGTCGCGGCATTATTAATTAAACTTCTCTTCACTTCAATTCACAAAAAGCACGAAAAACTTCACTTCACTTCAATTCACCAAAATCCCAATTAACTTCAATTCACTTCAAAAAAATTGAGTTAAAATGCTATGGTAGTGTGTGCTTGTCAGTGTGATGAGGTAATAACTCAGTTTATATGCGATTTTTGGTATGTCGAACGGAATAAAAAGTACCCTAAGTCCTATTCCGGGCTCTAAGCTACCTTCCAACCAATTTTCAGCCGTTCTTAAGTTATAAGTGGTGTAACTAACACAACTTGCTTTTACATATATAGATCTATATCAAGAGCTAACCAGTGGCATGAATTGACGCTACGCTCTGGCTGACTGCAATCCAGGCGACATTTTGTCAAGAAGTGCTTCCCAGAGTGAGCTTCTGGTATCTGCCCTTTGGTTCAGAGGCCCAGCGTTTCTTCTCGAGAATCGCTATGCGCAGCGCCCTGTCATACTGCCCCGCCAGCATCCAGTTACACGTGCCATTATACTGGACTTGCACCGGAAGAACCTGCATTCTGGTCCATGAGCGCTGCTCGCTAACATGTGTCTTCAATGTTGGCAGCAACGGCCAAAGTGACGCACTCCCAAACCTGCGCTACAAATCAACGAGGTCGTTTCCACTTTGCCTCCATTTAAATGGCCATTACCCAGGGTCATGGAATTGGTGTCTGGATCCGATGGAGTTGCTCGTGTGGCAGTGATACGAACTTTAACTGGAATCACTTAAAGCGCTGTCTGCAAGTTGTGCGTGCTGCCGAAGCAGGATCTGGTCTAGTTTAAAGGCACAGACAATTCGGTCTGCCTGCCCAACATACTTTCGGTAGTTAAAAGGCACAGACAAATCGTATTGCCTGCCCAATATTGTAAGCAATAACAATCATTTACTTTGTACATTAAGGCATTGGTGCCATTAAAATAAATAAGTGCATATTTAGTTGGAAATTTGTGCGGGTTTATTTTTCTTGGGCACCACCAAAGGTAAGTGTTAGTGAATCAGCTCACTGACCCAACATTTTTGGTGACCCTGACGTTATAGTGAAACAATAAAAATTCAAAAAATCGAACAAATAATTTTATTATTTTTGTTCGGTTTAAAGTTGGTGATTGCGCATACATACATATATGTATGTACATACATACATAAACGCAAGCTGAAAACTTCGCTAGAGTCTCGCTCACACCCGCCCCTGCGCATCGTAAAGTACATTCTCATTTCCTCTTTGTGCCGTCGTTCCCGCTTTGAACGTTTTTACAGCGGCGACAAAACGTTTTGTTCGCGGGTTCATTGCCATTAAAATAAATAAGTGCATATTAAGTTGGAAATTTGTGCGGGTTTATTTTTCTTGGGCACCACCAAAGGTAAGTGTTAGTGAAAATCTCACTGACCCAACAAACAGTGTTGCCGCGCAAGGCAAATAGCAACACAAGGGCAAACATCGTTAATTTAGTTTACGTTACGATTTGAATTTAATCATTAGAGTTAGGCTGCGACATGACCGAACAGACGTGGTATTATAATTTATCGCCGTATGTTACGATATTCTTCGGTTGTTGTCTCATGTTTCTGGGCTCTTTGTATAATTGTTACTGATTCGCTATGTGGCCTACGAGTTGCCACAGAATTGGGATTCAATGAATCAGCTTAAGCACCAGTTCGTGACAGCTCAGTGTTTCCATTTAGCTCGCTCGCATGCAATTGACGAAAGCTTGGTGTAGGGGCAAGAGCGTTTTCTTGCCGGGGTGTGTTTGGGCGGTGTGATTAGGTCGAGTTCGCGATTTGATTAAATAAAAACTCGGGTTGCGAATTGCGTGTACTCTAAACGATCGAATTTTTAATAATGACCATTTTCGTGCCGGCGCAGCGGCCGACTCGTGGTGAATGCAAGAATGCGAGAATGATGAATACAAAGAATGCAAGAATGGTGAATACAAAGAATGTAAAAATAATCGCGGGAGATTTAAATATATTTCAAAAGGTTTATCGAAATCTTCTTATATATAAAAATGAATTGCAAAATGTGTTGGTAAGCGCATAACTCAATAACGCCTGGACCGATTTTGATGAAATTTTTTGTGTGTATTCCAGGTGGTTTGAGGATGGTTTAGATTCACAATATGTTAAAATAATATTTATTATTTTTGAGGTGTTTAATGTTTTAATAATTTTATTTTTTCGCCTATACATTACAAACTTAGTAGGTACTATACAAAAGTCTAGAACTGAGTAAATTATGTACAGAAATGATAAAATCATGTTTGGCAGACGACGTTGTTGGAACATAGGCCGTAGTACAGTGAATGTTAGAAGAGTACGTTGCCATCTGGTGGCGAAGCGGAAATCGCAGCAACTTTGCTTGAAGGTGGTCGAACAGCCCATTCAGCACTAAAATTGCCATTAAATATGCAAAGCAATGAAACTCCAACCTGCAACGTTTCGAAGAACTCTGCAATGGCAAAGGTTTTGCAGCAATGTAAATTGATTGTTTGGGATGAATGCACGATGGCACATAAATCATTTTGGAGGCCTTAGACAGAACCTTAAAAGATCTACGGAGCAATAATAACCGATTTGGTGGTGCAATGATTTTATTAGCAGGAGATTTTCGTCAAACATTGCCAGTGATTCCACGATCAACGCCAGCTGATAAACTCAATCCGTGTCTAAAGTCCTCCAATTTGTGGAAACATGTCAAAGTACTTCATTTAAGCAAGAATATGCGTGTCGAGTTGCAAAATGACCAATCTGGAAACATATTTTCTGAACAACTCATTGACATTGGTAATGGCAAATTTCCACTGCTGCCAATGCCAAATGAACCACATAAATTCTTACTGATATTGTTTAATAGTGTTACTGTCGTAATTGTTTAATCTAATATATACTTCTATACTAATATTATAAAGAGTTAAAATTTGTTTGTTTGTTTGCAACGAATAGGCTCCGGATCTTGGGATCCGTAAGAAAATTGCTATATTGTCGCATATAAAGTGAATTGCTACCTCATCACACTGACAAACCCGCTACCACAGCATTTTAACTCAATTTTTGTGGTTTTCATTTATCATTTCCAAGTGAATTAAGTTTTTTCACATATTATGTAAACCTTAGTGTTCTGTGCTTAGTTAATTTCATGGACAAACGGGTATTCAATTTAAGTTGAACTGTGAAAATGATGTGGATCGTGCATTTGAGGATAAAATTTATTGCGCTGACTCTTCTCCAACGCTCCAAGTTGTTGATGTTTTCGCCTTCAGACGGGTCTTCAGGCACCGCACGCAAGGAGTTTCCTACGAGGAAGTGACCCGGAGTGACCCTCCAAGTCGTTAGGGTCGGTGATAGTGGCGTTATGGGTCGCGAATTTAGGATCGGTTTTATGTCGATAAGAACCGTGCTGAGTTCTTCGAAGGTTAGGCGCCCGTTTATGATAGAACGATTTATATAAGTACCGTTTGCATCCCTTCTTAAGACCATGGCCGTGGCCAAGATGACTTGGTCAGGTGAATAGTCTATATGAGTGTGAGAAACAACGTCAACGCTGGATGGTGGTTCCGAACAGGTTTGCTGAGCTAAATTTGTACTCTCAAGATGAAGCAGGGTGTGATGTGATCGAGAGCACAAACGACATTTCTGGCTAGAAGGACACTTGGACAGATGATGTCTCTTGCCTAAGCAGTTAAGACAGAGAAATTGTCCTTAGCTACCTCATACCGCTGTAGGGCTTTAAGCGTTTTGAATTGGGGCAGCTAAATATTTTATGATTAACATCGGAGCAATAGAGGCAGGCTTGAGTGGTACAATTAAAGCTCGCCCTCAAACGTTGTCCTTGTTGATAGCGATGTTTACCGCCACTAACTGCATGGTGCGCCTTCGTACTAGCTTCGGTCTGGTCGGAAGTTTCCAGGTATTTACAATGCCTATCAATTAATGCTATACACTCACTTCAGGCCCGCATGTTGATCTATTATTTGCTTAAACGATGAAATGAAGTTTTTGTAGGCAGCATAATTCCTGTCAAATTTGGGAGCTCGACTCTAGGTAGTTTCATTGACGACACAAGGGAATGGTTGGGTGCCTTTTCGAATACAGCGGGGTTCTGAAAATCTTCTCCAAGCTGCTCTTTAATCCCAACTTTGAGTGAGACATATAAATCTTCAAGCTCACCGCGCGATGAATCCGAAGGGTGAAGCTCCTCTATTTTGGTTTGGACCACCATCAGCTGTTTGAAATATGCCTCCAAGATACCAAGCCAGCAGTTTAGCTGACCCGTAGACATATTCGACGAATTTTCATCCTCGTGTGTACCCTGTAGTTTGCTACCGATCCGAGAAAAGTTCCTGCGAATGTTTACACGCTGCTGTTTTAGTTGATCGAGACTCATATTGTTGCAATAGAATTTTTCCGCTTGTTGTAGCGAAACAAAATAGACGAGGTACCTTCAAGTACTGTGGCGACGAAATATAATACTTATTGGTCATCCAGCCAAGTTCCAATTGGGTGCTACAGGTGCCAGCGACAAGTTCCAGGTTTGTGTGCGAGTGAAAATTTCTTACAACCAACTGCAAACGAACGGCGTATGTTTCCAGGCAGCTTCCAGCGATGCGAAGATCAACGGTAGATGGCAACTGTGCGAAGTGACGACAAAAGGGCGATGACGACTTAGCAATCCAACGACGAAAAAATCCAATTTAAGCGAAATTAATCACACAGCCCCACGTTGTGCGCCAAAATGTAGGGACAAGAGCGTTTTCTTGCCGGGGTGTGTTTGGGCGGTGTGATTAGGTCAAGTTAGCGATTTGATTAAATAAAAACTCGGGTTGCGAATTGCGTGTACTCTAAACGATCGAATTTTTAATAATGACCATTTTCGTGCCGGCGCAGCGGCCGACTCGTGGTGAATGCAAGAATGCGAGAATGATGAATACAAAGGATGCAAGAATGGAGAATACAAAGAATGTAAAAATAATACACAGGAGATTTAAATATGTCGGCGGACCGTTTGTATTATCCATCACTTTAATTAAAAATTCTCAGCAGCAAGTTCCGTTCGATTGACAGGCGCTTTTTGAACTGACTTCCCAAGAGTCTACTTTCCAAATTTATACTTTCTACTCAATTCTTATACATTGTTAGCCATCTCTTTCTAACATGTATGTCAGCGCTTAACGAACAGACCTCACTTGGCAGCAGTCTAAATCTGTCCTGCTCTGCCATGCTTTCACTCAATTTCTAACTTCCTTTTTTAATTGTCCCTGTTTCACATTAAAGAAGGCCCCGCTTCACCTGTCCTGACCAAGAGAACAAAGTAGGCCCCGTTTCATTTGATCCGAAACGGCCTTCCTGACGAATCACACGTCCTCGTGTGTTACCTTAAAATCACAGTATTCTCAAATTTCAGTTCTCATTACATTTTATTATCAACAAACATTTTATTACATTTTCTTTACATAAGTTTTGAGGCATTTAGACAAAATAAACAAATTGATTTCTTAATTACATTTCACAATTTACATTTTCATTTTAATCATAATTTACAATTCAGACTTGACTAATTGCATAGCTTTATCAACTGGTGTATTTCCTTTAACACCCACATACTGACCCCCGCCATAACAAGTCCTTCTGTTATGGTGCGGTCATCACTAACCCCCGCCATAACAATTCCTTCTGTTATGGTGCGGTTATCACTAACCCCCGCCATAACAATTCCTTCTGTTATGGTGCGGTTATTCTATCCCCTCTTGGGATTCCAAGGCATCCACCGTGCCTTCCATATCATCATTCCCCACATGGGAATCAGACGCATCTGCACTAAAGTCGTCTAAATCTTTATCAACTTCGATATTTATTTGTCTATTTGGCAATGCCCTCAAAAACTCATGCGCATATTTGTAAGTTCTTTTGCTAGTTAAAGATTTTAAAGTGTACCGATCTCCATCTAATAGTTTAATTATTTCAAAAGGACCTTTAAACTTTGGGTCAAGCTTTGTTTGGTGACGCTCTTCATTTTTTAGCAACACATGATCTCCTACGTTATATTTTATTATTTTTGCCTTGTTCTTATCAAATCTGCGTTTGTCGTAACGAGCACTGGATTCCATGTTTTCTTTAGCTTGTTTTCTTAAATTTTCCCTTTCAACTAAATTGTCCTCTTCATCACCTATCGGCAAAAGGCCAAAAGGTCTAGCTTCCCTACCAATTAGCACTTCTAACGGGCTGACCTTGGTGACTCGATTGGCCGTACAATTCATTGCTAGCTGTACTTCGGGTAAGGCGTCTTGCCACGACCTCTGACTGGTTTCGACAACGGTCAACATACTCTTAAGCGTGCTCATTACACGTTCCACCTGTCCATTGGCTCTGCTCGTACCTGTAGCAATTAAGTGTAGGTCAATTTTTTGAGAAACACAAAATTCACGGAATCCTGAACTTGCAAAGTTACGGCCCTGATCCGCTATAATTCGATTTGGGACTCCAAACAAACACACGACGGCTCTAACAGCCTTGATAGTATTTTCTGTGTCAATTTTTAAGGTGTGATAAAAATAAACAAATTTTGTAAACGCATCTACCAAAACAATAACGTACTCCTTTAAGTCATTTTTTCCACTCATTTTCCTGTTATGTCAATATGTAGGGTGTGCCACGGAATTTCTACCTTAGGAATCGGATGTAATTCAACCTGCCTTTTTCCAACTGGTGGCTTAGCTAATTTACAGGTGATGCAATTTTCGACAAACCTACGAACGTACTTCGACATGTTTTCGAACCAGTAAAAACCATAAACTTTATCCAACGTTTTCTCCCAACCTAGATGCATAATAGATTCGTGGACGTGATTAATCACTGCCCATCTAAATGCCCTAGGGATTACAGGCAAACATTTGGTTTTGCCGTTTCTTTGTATTTTCCTATATAAAACTCCTTTTCGCAGTTCATAGGTTTTATCTAGGTTTTCCGGCAATTCGTTATTTTTAAGCTTAACTATTAACTCTGCCACCTCAGGATCACGTATCTGTTCAGAAACTAGCCAATTATCAGTTATCTCAGTCAATTCAACCCGCTTTTCCACTATTTTTTCCACACTTCTATTCTCTTTAACCAGGGGATTCCTTGACAAAAAATCTACGTGTGCCATTCGTTCTCCCTTCGTATATTGAATGTCAAAATCCAACGACTGTAAAAAGGCCCACCATCGATACACCCTCGGCAATAGGTCCAATTTTGTACGACTAGCTTTCAGCGAGTTGCAATCAGTAAACACTACAAATTTTCGCCCCTGTAAATAATGACGGAAATGTTTAATGGCATTGACAACTGCCAAAGTCTCAAGTTCGTAAGAGTGGTATTTTGATTCAGCAGGTGATGTGCATTTACTAAAATATTCAACAACATGGGGCTTTTATCTATTCTGTGTAGCAATATTGCTCCATAGCCAATTGAGCTGGCATCGGTGTGTAGTTCTATGGAGTGTTGAGGGTCAAATATTCTTAGCACTGGCTCCTGGGTTAGAAATGATATTATTTTCGTGCGAATTTTTTCATGCTCTATCTGCCAAACGAAATCAGAGTTTTTTCTTGAGGTTAGGGCATACAAGAGTTTTAAAGTCTCTGAAAATTTTGGCACAAACTGCCGAAAGTAAGACGCTAGCCCTATGAAAAGCCTCAATTGCGTTACCGACTTTGGGGGTGGCAAGTCTGTTAAAACCTGAATTTTGCGTGGATTAGGGCGAACCTGTCCATTGCTCACTTCAAATCCCAGATATTCTACCCTAGTTTTAAGAAAAGAACACTTCGTTACATTAAATGAAAATCCAGCCTTGCTCAAGGTTTCTAGCACAATCTGCAGTCGGTCTAAGGCTTCATCTTTAGTTTCCGCCACAACTAAGACATCATCAATATACACGATTGCGTAAGTGTGAGCCAGATTACCCAATGCTTTATTTATAGCGCGCTGAAACACAGACGGAGCGTTTTTTAAGCCAAAAGGCATAGTCAAAAATTCATATTGACCCTCAGGCGTGACAAATGCTGTACGCTCAATTGAATCGGGATGTACCGGTATTTGGTAGAAGCCGCTTGCCATATCGAGACTTGAGAAATAGCTTGCTCCACGTAACCTAGCAATTTGGTCTGAAATTAGAGGCAATGGGTACTTATCTGCTACTGTGTTCTCATTCAAAGCTCGGAAATCAACACAAAGACGGTCACTACCGTTTTTCTTCTTAACAAGCATCATCGGGCTAGCGAAAGGTGAACAACTGGGACGAATAATATTAAATTTTAGAAGCTCGTCGATTTTATAACGAACATGCTCTTTCTCATCTTCACTAAGCCTATATGGCCTGCGCTGCACTGTCTTTAGTGGATCTATTAACCTGATTTCCAAATTCCCTGTCGTTACACGAGTCTGTGGTATTCCGTCTATAAACCAGTCAGAATAACGTTTTAAAATGTTTTTTAATGCCATCTTGTCGGAGTTACTCAGGTCGCCATCGGAATCTACAACATTATCATAAGTAGCAAAAGTTACGACATCAACTCTTTTTGTTTTGTCAATACTGAATTTTTCTGCGGCAATTGTTACACTAAAGCCCTGGCTTAATATTTCGCGGCCAATTAAAACATCGTATTTCAAATATTTGTCCATTACAACATGCAATAAAATCTCTAGGCAATACTGTTCAACATTTATATTGGAAAGAATTTGCATTGTGCTACAGATGGAGTCGTTACCTATGCCATTTAGTTTTACAATATTATTAAGTCTTTTTCCTTTAAATTTCTCTGCAACACTTTCCTTAACTAATGAACACTCTGCTCCGGAGTCAAAGCAAAATGGAATGAGCTCACCGGATACATTTATGTTTCCCTTTGGCGGGGCCACAGTGCAAAAGTCCACACGCTTTTCGTACATCTTCTTCTTCTCGTTCTCGCTAGTTTTGATTTTTGGACAAGAGTTAGCGTAGTGTCCCTTTTCGTTGCAGTGGACACATCGTATGTTGATCCGGTTCTTCACTCCAAAGTCACTGCTCCCGTTCTGATTGTTCCCCCTCGCGTTGTGTCCAGTTCTTTCCAGTCGATTCCGGCATTCCGCGATTTTATGTCCAATCTTTCCACAGTGATGACATTTCACTTGGAACTTGATCTTCTTTCGCTCTGGGCCCGTTGAACTTGCATTCTCTTCCGCATTACGCTTCTTAAAAGCATGAGCCTGCAGTTGTTGTTGTAGCTCATTGCGGCTTGTAACGTTAGTTGTATATACCCAACGTAACAAGCTGTTGTCGATTTGCGCCATATGTGCCAACGCTACCGACACTGCGATTTCCTCCACGTCTATGGCTTTCCACTTGGACATAAGTGACGTATCAATCCGGCTGCCATACTCTGCGAATCCCTCTCCAGATTTAGGACGACCATCCAAAACGTTCAGTAAAATCGCTGTGGTTGTCTCCACTCCCACGAAGCGTTGGTTGAACAGTTCCTTAAACTGTGTCCAGGTTATGCCAGCGAAACATACTTGCGATAACCATTGTGACGCACTGCCTTCTAGCGCCTTGCTTAAAGTCATCACCAGACCGCTGCCCTCTAAAACGTGGTCTGCAAATATGAGGTCGACTGTCGTACACCAGGCTGAGGCGTCTGCTCCGGCTCCATCGGGATTAAATTTTGGCAAAGCGACATGCGTAGCCTTATCGTCCGCTGCCGAAGTCCTTGGTGTCTGCATAGATTTTAGTAGCTCCATCAGGGTTCTGTTCTGGGCTTCCAACGCTGCCATATATTGTCCAGGAGTTTTGTCTGTAGGCGAGGCGAATCCCATTTCTGATGTCGGCGGACCGTTTGTATTATCCATCACTTTAATTAAAAATTCTCAGCAGCAAGTTCCGTTCGATTGACAGGCGCTTTTTGAACTGACTTCCCAAGAGTCTATTTCCAAATTTATACTTTCTACTCAATTCTTATACATTGTTAGCCATCTCTTTCTAACATGTATGTCAGCGCTTAACGAACAGACCTCACTTGGCAGCAGTCTAAATCTGTCCTGCTCTGCCATGCTTTCACTCAATTTCTAACTTCCTTTTTTAATTGTCCCTGTTTCACATTAAAGAAGGCCCCGCTTCACCTGTCCTGACCAAGAGAACAAAGTAGGCCCCGTTTCATTTGATCCGACAAATACATTTCGAAAAGTTTATCGAAATTAATTATAAGTTTTAATAGAGATGTTTCTGCGATGATCCAACACTTGGTTTTGTTTGACTATGATGAACATATAACGTTGATTTCAAAATCATCATGTAGAGTCATATCGTTTTGAACAACATGAATAGGATAAAGATAAACACCAAATCAACTGGGATATGTCCCGATGTTTCGTTCTTTTGAGAGGTTGCACTTCGATGAATGTTGTGTAAAGTAAGATTCATATCTTTAGTTTTAGTTGTGAATGGTACAAACATAAAAATTGCTTTGAAAACATTCAACTTACTATAAGTTCTTTTTATTAATCCTAACTCTTTCGAGCCAAGGATATTTTAAAAGTTGGTTGCAAGTTTATCGCAAGTTTTGGCTTACGGAGTACAAATCAGACTAATCTAAACTTTACCGCGGCTATAACTCCAGACTAGACGTCTGCATGATTACATTCATAACATACGTCTAAATGAATACATTCTAATCAGAGCTCGCAAATAACAGTTGATCGTTTTTCATCTAGTGCTCTGGGTGCGAGCACAACCGAAAAAGTTCATACTGTCTCGCTCTCGCTCTGAGCAAGAGCCCCTTGCTGTCGTCATTTGTGTTTTCTGTTGAGCACTTTTCGTTCAGCTCTTTGCATTTCGGTCTTTCAATGAGCAGTGCGTAAGGAGCAGATCGAGAAACGCTCGCACAATGAGAGTCACCAAAAGACCGATTGACCGAAAAACTCAATGCAAACGGTCTTGGCATTTACACACAAACGTTCAATTCACGAAGACGATTAATATATTTCGTCCGCAAAACCGATGTTTTACGATTTGCTTGCCTATACGTGCACTGTATACCAATACATATGCAAAAGACCTTTTGCTTCACTGAAAACGACAAAACGGTCCTGGAGCAACCAGAACAAAACCGAATAGAAAAATCGGTTTCGGTCTGAGCGCAACCGAACCCAATTACGAACCCATAAATCGGTCGTTCTCTGAGACTTTTCGTAAAGGGTCAGGAGAATACTGTTATTAGCAGACAACGAGAAACGGTCGACTGTTATTTGCGAGCTCTGATTCGAATCGAATAGAATGGAGTGAGTGGAATGATGGAAATGAAATTTGAGACGTCAAACGAAATGAGAGTGAATGAACGAAACGAAAAGTGAAATGAGAGATTTGGCTATGCCTTGAATACTCGAATCATTCGAGTTCTTGCTTAGGATTTCTGTACATTCCTTTCTTGAGAACTGCAGCACAAAGTCAAAAAATTTTGCATTCCAGCGAGCAGCGCGGCTTCGGAACGTACATTTTCAAGCGCAAGCAATTTTTACAGAAAATCGTTGTCAAATAGCTACTAATTCGGAAAATATTAACAAAATAATGTTTTTGCATTCCAATTTAAATTAGTTGTAAGTTATTGTTAATTTAGAAATAAATAAAATAAAAAACCATAAATATAAAGCCTTTTCGGACTCGAAGAAAATTCACTGCATTTAATTTGTTTTTATTTCCTTTTATTTACATTTGCAACTCGAATCATTCGAATGCAACGTCTCTGTTTTCAACGTTCTCAATTCACTCAATTCCTTTCCTTCTACCTGCTAGTTGTGCAAATGAGTAAGCTAAAGAGAGTCAATCCTCTCACTCCATGTTGGCTTTGCTCTCAAATTCACTCAACTCATTTTGAGCATTGTGCATTTGAATGTGGGTTTTTTGCCACTCATGCAGATGTCTACTCCAGACCTACTTAGAGCGATATCGCAGTTGACCAAGGGCCCTATCAAAAGTTTAAATCCGCTCGGCAACGATCACTCGTTGCAGGCGTTGGGTTGGGCACACGGCGTGGTCAGCTTTATCGACCTTGATCAATTTATTTCCGTCGCGACAAAAGGTATACCTACCTTTAAGTATGTCTTGTGTCGATAGTGGAGTTGCCGTTTTAACAACTACCCCACACACGCGTAGTCCCGAAGAAAAAACTCGTAAAGGCGTGCGCCATTGAACGGTTGGTTCGATGGTCGTAGAGTTGTTGTTTTATTCTGTGAAATTCAAATCAGCCTCATATTTTACAAACAAATTAAAGCTTACCGCAGTGTGCCCTACTACGATTCACAAGACAGTGAAAGCACATTTCTTGGCGGCATTTTCTAAGCGACATAAGTAGGCCCATACTCCAAGGGGCCAAAAAATACCAAAATACTTGATTTCCTTACACTACTATCGATTACAATGTTCAACCGTCGACATCCCCGACCCCGTGAAGAACCGGTTCACTTAAATCCAAAACTGCAAGTTTTGAGACGGGCCGCAACATTGTCCGAGATAGTCCGTCGTCGTTCACGCGCACAGTGGCGCGTCTGATGACTCCATCAGCTCCGCTGTAGACCTCCTCCACGATGCCTTTGCGCCACTCTCGTCTGGGCAAGGCGGGATCGCAGACGAAGACATATCGCCCTGGCGGATGAGCTCCGTTCTCCGGCACCACTTCTCACGGCGCACAAGCGTAGGTAGGTACTCCAGGACCCACCTCCTCCAGAAACGGTCTCGCAGCATGCGAGCAATCCTCCACTGCTTCCGCGTAGAATCCTCCTTGGGCAGCTCCGCATCCAGTCCAGGCGTATTCGGCAGGTTAGCTGCTCCCTTGAACAGATCGTTTGGTGTCAACGGCGCCTCTTGGTCCGCATCCACCGGCAAGTGGGTGAGCGGACGCGAGTTGACTACATTCTCCGCCTCGATGAGGAAGCTCTCCAACACATGATCCCTCGGCGCGACTTCCTTCAGGGTATGGCGCAGCACTCGCTTTACACACTGCACCATCCGCTCCCATACTCCGCCCTCAGACGGGTTCGTTGGGCAATTGAAAACCCAATCAATGCTCCTGCTGGACAACTCACTCTGTATCCTCTCCGTCTCGAACACGTCTCCAAATCGCCTGGCTTCCCTGTCAGCTCCCACGAAGTTCTTGCCGTTATTACTCCGCAGTCTATGTACTGGTCCTCTACGGCAGACGAAGTTCCTGATCGCTATTATGCAGGAATCCGTCGATAAATCGTGCGCCAGCTCCAGATGAATTGCCCTTGTCGTCAAGCACGTAAACAAGGCGACCCAACGCTTCTCTCCGTGACGGGATACAGTCACCAGCAGTGGCCCAAAGTAGTCCAGTCCAGTATACTTAAATGGCCATCCCCCTGCTTCCAGTCGATCCTCTGGAAGGGGACCCATTATCGGCGGCATCGGCCGCGTTCGCTGCAACTTGCACTCGTTGCACGACGAGATTACCTCCTTAATCACTCGTCTCATCTTCGTGACCCAGAATCTCGTCCGGATCTGAGCAATCGTCGCATCCACGTTTTGATGCTTCATCTGGGCGTGAAAGTGCCTTACAATTAATTCCGTAAGACTGTGCCTGTGTGACAGTATTACGGGCCTCCTCGCGCTGTACGGCATGCACAGCGCGGCATCAACCCTGCCATGGGCTCGCAGAACTCCGTGTTCATCCACATAGGGTGCCAGACCTCGAATCTCACTCGAGCTGGCGACGCCCTTTCCGCATTCCGCCGACCTCATTTCTTTGGGAAACGATTCCAATTGAGCCTGTCTGACTAACATGTTCTCCGCGGCCTCACACTCCGTTGCAGTGAGTCCGTACTCCTCGAGCTCGCTTCTCTGCTTGCGACACCAACGCGCAAACCTCAAGACCCAGGCTGTGGTCCTCACCAGGCGACTGAAGCTCGAGAATCTGTGAAACGGAATAGCGAATTCATTTGTGGCCACTAATGCAAACTCACTGGGCATCTCCTCTTCATCAGGCGCATCTGGAACACGCTCGGTTCCCTCCTCAGGCGCCGGCCAGCCTCTCGCTGGCTGTCTCAAAAATGCGGGTCCGCTTAGCCAACGCGATTCCGGGCTAAGGTCCGCCTTATTCTGCGACCGCGTCGCATCATCCGCTGCGTTGTCAGCTGTTGGTACCCATCGCCACTGGGAAACCTTCGACGACTCCAAAATCTCCGCCACTCGGTTGCCAACAAACTGCTTGTACCGGCGGTGGGTGCTGCCGATCCATCTCAGCACCGTTTTAGAGTCCGTCCACAACACCATCTCGCTGATGTCCACACTGTGCTCCTCCTTGACAGTGTTCATCAACCTTGGGATCGACATCGTTCTCATCGGCGCGCACTTCGTCTTTGCGCACACGAAGCTAACGTGCACGTTGTCATCCTCGTACGTGGCCCTCCAATAGGCCACCGCCGCGAATGCAGATTGACTTACATCCACGAACACGTGCAGCTCGATGGTCCGCACTGCTCCATGCCCAAAATAGTGACGAGGGCATCGGAACTGTCCCACGGCGTCCATCTTCCTGCGCCAGGCCGCAAAGGCTCTGCCTATCTCTTCCGGTAGTGGTTTGTCCCACTGGATCTTCTGCCTCCAGATCTCTCTCAACAGCACCTTCGCTGTAATCATCAGGCAGCACAGGAATCCCAGTGGGTCGAACGTTGACATCATCAGGCTCAAATACACCCTCTTTGTAAAGACTCGATCTCCACTTAGAATGCTACTTGGCACTCGGTGATACTCCACGTTGAATCTGAAGTCGTCCGTGGCTACCTGCCAGCGCATTCCAAAGATCTTCTGCTCAGCCTCACCCCATTCGACGCTCTTGACTTGTCCAGGTGGTCCCAACGCCGCTTCCACGATGGGTGAGCTGGATGAAAACTGGCATAACTCGAATCCAGCCTCCGCAAGCCTCCTTCACTCGGGTAGAGACACTGATAGCTTTGTTTTCTGTAGCGAAACTGTCCACATAGTCATCGACGTAGTGGTGGTCGATGATGGCCTTGACTGCCCTCGGATCCGAATCCCGAAACTTCAGGGCATTCACCGTCTTCACGTAATGCGCAGCGCTCGGCGAGCAGGCTGCTCCAAACGTCATTACGTTCATCTCGTACACATCCGGGTCTCGATCGTCGTTGCCATCTCTCCAAAGGAATCGTTGGGAACATCGATCCTCGGGTCGGATCAGCACTTGGTGGAACATCTCCTTGATGTCACCGCAGACTCCGACTGCTCCTTCCCTGAAGTGGAAGAGCACGGCTGGCAAGGGCTTGTAATGCTGAGGCCCCTTGTCCAGCGCCGAATTTAGCGAGGTTCCTCCAACCTTGGCTGCAGCATCGAACACAAGCCGGACCTTACCGGGCTTGTTCAGGTTTTCGACACCAAAATGTGGCAAATACCATAGCCGGTCGCTCGTCACCGCGACCTCATCCTGCTGCAGCTTCCTCGCATATCCTTTGGCTACGTAATCCTTGATGATACGATCGTATTCCAACGCCAACTGCCCGTTGCGCTTCAACTTCTTCTCGACGTTAATCAGCCGTCTGTGCGCCATCTCGTAGCTCCGTGGCAGCACAGCGTAGTCGTCCTTTCAGAGTAATCCCGTCTGGTAGCGACGCCCCACTTTCACCGTTGTGTCTTCGAGGATCCTTTGTGCCCGCGCGTCATCGCTGGCTGCGACCTGTGGCGCGAGCTTCACACCAAAGCTTTCCATCTCGAAGTAGTCCTCCACCATCTGTTCCATCGTATCATCCATTGACACGGCTAGTAGGCAGGACCTCGGTGACGGCGTAGTTGATTGCCCACTTACTGGCCCAAACACAACCCATCCAAGTTTGGTTGCGGCCGCATACGGTCCCTCTCTGGCAAACCGCCTCGTTCTTAGTGGCAATCCGAAATGTCCATGGTCCAGACCGATGAGCAGCTTAGGCACCGCGTTGATGTAGGGCTTCATCGGCAGGCGCGCATCCTTATGCATGCCCTGGACATCTCGACGGCCTAACGTCTGCATCGGCAGACTCAGGCTCGAAACGGAGTACACGTTCCTTAAGGTGTGACGAGTGGGCTTTCCAACTCCACTTATCTCTAGACTCACCACGTTGCTGGGCTCTCTGCTGGCCCTTCCTCCAAACCATTGAATATTCAGCTGTCGATGTTCGCCTCGCACTCCCAGATCCCTCCGTAGCTCGTCATCGATCATCGTGACGGAGGATCCTTCATCCAAGAGCGCGTATGTGTCCACCTGGCGACCAGCTCCGTATAGCGTTACTGGCAGTATACGGAACAAAAGTCGGCCTCCCTCGGCGTCAACGCAGCTTAAATTCCTCTGCACGGGCACCTCCGCTGGCTGCGGGTCCCTTCTCTCCAGGCTGTTTCTGGGGACAGCCGACTGCTGGCTCCCCTCTTGGTCCCTGCGACCACCTCGTGGCGAAGATCCCCTGTCCGGGCCGCGCCTGGAAACTGCTGACTGCTGGTTTCCTCCGTTGTGGCTCCTGAAGCCACCTTGCTGCGCCGGCAATCTTCGCTCCTCGTCCGCGCCATGTAGCAGACGGTGATGCAATCTGCGGCATCCGTTGATCTGGCACTCGCTATGCACATCACAGAACCTGGTCGTATGTCCATTCCGTAAGCATGTGAAGCAGAGTCGATGCGAAGTCAGTGTCAGTGGCGAAGCTCCAATGAACTCCCTGCATCTCGTTGCAGCATGTTGCCCTCCACAGATTGGACAACCTCCATGCCGATCCTTCTGTTGATCGCATTCGTTCTGGTCGACGTTCGCATGCAGAACTCGACGCCTCGGCTCCTTTCCCTCGACGTCCAAAACCGTACACACGACGTTTGCGTACTCCTGTAGCCACGCGCTGAAGTGCGCTACAGTGGGAAAGGGCCTGATCGATGCAGCGTGCCTGGCCCAATCTACTCGCCTACTCGTAGGAAGCTTCGCCACAAGCTCCTCCATTAGCGTTGGGTTCCACAGGTGCTGCTCCGCCTTCGCTGACTGCAAGAAGGCCGTGAGGTTACTCACTCGGGTTGCGAAGGGAACGATCCTCGCCAGGTGCTGCTCCGAAATCGGCGGCACCTCTCGCACGCTGTTCAGCTGGCTGCGTATAAGCTGCTCCGGTCGGCCAAACCTAAAGCGCAGCTGCTCCATCACTGCATTAACATTTCCAGGGTGAATCAGCAGCGACTTCACTGTCTCGCGTGCTCCAGCGCCTTCAACAACCTCTGGTTGTTCTCCAGGTTTGTGCAGTTGTATGCTTGGGTCGTCTCCACAAACGCACAATTAAAGATCGGCCACTCCTCGGGCCGCCCTCCAAATATAGGCAGGTCCGGAAGCCTTCTTGGCCCGTTCACTCCTTGGGATCTATTCGGCGTCATCGAGGCGTAGGATCCGACAAATGGCGATGGTGTTGCCACGTTGTGGATGCCCACGCCCGGTAGCACGAATCCATGCGCTGTCTGCGCAGCACTTGTAGCACACCGTGGCTCCACATGGTGATTGCTAGTCGATAGCAATGGCGGTCCACTCCAAGATGGCGGCAGCGTGCAGGCCGCACTGCTCGCACCGACACCGCTATGTGGGACCGGCCCGACCCCGTTAGTTGAGGCCTCACCGTTAGATGTGGCAAATAGCGGTCCGCTCCAAGATGGCGGCCGCTCCGATGCTCCACTGTTGGCGCCATCTGCGCCTGGGCCAACTGCGATTGGCGCGCAAATGGCGGTGCTCCCTCTGTTCAGGGTCTTAACCTGCTTCAGCTCCTCCTCCAACGCCGCAATCCTCTTCAAAAGGTCCGGCGTGGGGGGCTGGCTCATCTCCAGCTCTAAACTCGCAGCTGTGACAGCAGTACTCCTGGGTTGGGACGCTACTGTAGTCACCGTAGTGGCTGGGCTAGAAATGGCCGCCGCCGAGGTTATGTTCACTCGCGGCCGGTCTCCTGCTCCACTACTCGCTGGTTGCTGATCCGCTCGCGTTGCTGTAGGGGTGGCTTTCCCTCCTCTCAGCAGCGAACTCCTCTTGGGGGAATTCTGCATCCCAAGTCCAAAATGTCGCTGTTTCAGCGCCTTCCAAAATGGCGTCCAAAATGGCCGCTGGCTGCGGCCGCCGATGCTTGACGCTTCTTGCGTCTTCTGGCCCGCTGGCTGCGGACCCGTGCTTGGCGCTCCCTGCGCCTCCTAACCGCTGGCTGCGGTCTCCTAATCGCTGGCTGCGGTCTCCTTAACCGACGCTGGCTGCGTCTCCCTGTCCTTGGCTGCGACTCCGTCCGTACCCAGTGTTCGGCGCTGGCTGCGCCCCTCTATGTCGCTGGCTGCGACTCCTCTACTGGTACGGGAAATACTCCTTGCAACTCTCTAGCTGGTCGTCATGCCGTCCTCCAGCGCAAGTTGCCTCTACAGTCTCCCTAGGACCGCGAATAACAGGAGTTCCTAGGGCACTGCGAATAAAAGGAGTTGTCTTGTGTCGATAGTGGAGTTGCCGTTTTAACAACTACCCCACACACGCGTAGTCCCGAAAAAAAAACTCGTAAAGGCGTGCGCCATTGAACGGTTGGTTCGTTGGTCGTAGAGTTGTTGTTTTATTCTGTGAATTTTAAATCAGCCTCATATTTTACAAACAAATTAAAGCTTACCGCAGTGTGCCCTACTACGATTCACAAGACAGGGAAAGCACATTTCTTGGCGGCATTTTCTAAGCGACATAAGTAGGCCCATACTCCAAGGGGCCAAAAAATACCAAAATACTTGATTTCCTTACACTACTATCGATTACAATGTTCAACCGTCGACAAAGTACATTTTCATTTAAGGGGCACAACTAGTGTGAGATTTTAAAAAATTCGATTTTTTTTTTAATTTTTCGCTAGATAACACCTTTAAAAATAACATATTAAAATTTGAAATCGATATCTCAAATAGTTTTTGAGTTATAGCAATTTAAAGAGCAGCCGCTCGTATAACAGTGAATACGATCATTTTATCTGTAAACGCGTTTTTCTGGAAACAGCATTTTCCGAATTTGCTGCAGTGATAACTAAAAAAATAAAAAATCCGATCACTACCAAATTTTTTTTACATGTTCTTTATATAGTTCTACGTACCATGAACTATCGAATTTTGGCAGGCCAAAAACCACCAAAATTTTGGTTAAAATTCGATTTTTTTTTTTAAACGCTTCCATTTTGTCATTTTTTGATATTTTTTTTTAGTTCATGGTATGGAAAATATTATCTAGTTTAACGAGAAGTTTTCATTTTTTGATTTCGTCCACGGAGAGGGCCGGAATCACTGCAGCAGTTAAGGCACTTTTTTTTTTTAGCGCCGTTGGAGATCTACTCTAACTTTAAAAATATTTAACTTTTTCCTTTAAAAATTTCACATTCTTAAAACATGTATAAATATATTCTGAAAATTTGAAAAGAATTGATCAAGTAGTTCTTTTTATAAAAATTCCCAAAAATCTAGTTGTGCCCCTTAATAAAAATATCTTCTACGAAGGGGACTTCAACTTTGAAACTTTGTTTGTTTACGCTTCCATTCAATAAAAAATGTGCCTCAATGCACCATTTGGCATAATGAGACATAGCTGGGTTCAGTTTATGTACCATTTGGATTTTGTGTGGAAACATCTTTAAATCCCTATGTCGCAGTGTGGTTCGAGGTATTCCAAGGTCCTAAGGAAGGCGATAACTCGACTCTGTTGGCGCCAGGAACGAGTTGCTTGAATTGGGACACCTATTCTTTAGGAACGGTCAATGGTCATTGGATTTTTTGGCTGGCTGAAACCTTTGAGTAAAGATTCATCCCTTATTCTGCAGTGGGACCTTCACCATTAGTATCGATTTCAGAAAGTCCCTCCGATCTCAATGTTTTAACTCCATTTCGTTTTTGAAAGGTAGCCCGCTTCATCGTTCGTTAAATCCTCGCTACCAAAAATAGTATGTCGGGTTTCCAACAAATATACATTATCCGTTGTTAACATGCCATCAATGAAAATGCCAACAATGAATGTAGTCTCGCTCTTGCACCTTTAACTTTGCGTTCTGATGTCCGCTCTGCAAAAAGCTGGCTTAAGTGTATTATTATGTGTAGAAAATAGCGATAAGTAACAGTCCACCGTTTTTCTTCTTGTGCTTTCGGGTGCGAGCACAACCGAAAAAGTTCATACTCTCACGCTCTCGCTCCGAGCAAGAGACTCTTACTGTGCAGTGTGTAAGTAGCGGATCGAGAAACGCTCGCACAATGAGAGTCAGCAAAAGACCGATGACCGAAAAACTCAACGCAAACGGTCTTCACATTTACACACACACGCTCAATTCACGATGGCGATTAATATCCCAGCAAGCAAAGTTAGGAGGGCTCTAAATTATGTGTCCGAAAAGAGCCGATTTTAAGAGTGTTTTCTGAGTAGGCGTTTGAGCATTTTCTGAGCAAATTTGGGAGTTGCTCCACATAGGCTCAAAAAGAGCTTCTACGTGTGAGCAAATTCGGAGCTGCGGTAAGTAAGTACAAAGTAAAAACCTCGCTTTAAATAACGGTGTGCAGATCGCTTATCGCAAAATGTTCTCAAATTGACAATTTTATTTAGTTTGAACCTTGAAGAAGGGTAAGTTGGACGTGTTAAAAGGAGTGTAACAAAGTGATTAAAACTAAGTAAAAAAAAGTGTTTCAGCTGAAATTTGGAATTTAACGCCAAAATGAGTATCCAAAGATCAAGCCGGTCTGAGTCTTAAAAAATAATTATTGACCTTAAGGCAAAAAATTGACGCTGTGAGGAACCGCTGCCATCAGAGCTGGACGTGTTGAATCAACCCCTAATGGATTCAGGACATACATATTTTGGAGGAACATTTTTTTGAAAATGATGGATACTCCAGTTATAGTAGTGACCTGTCTGAGCCTTCGGAAGAAATTTAAATCAAATCTCTTTGGGATAAAATGTCCAATTGGGCTGTTGCATTTAATATTTCTTGCTCGGCTTTAAATGAGCTTCTTAAGATCTTGCGGCATATATCACCTGATTTGCCGTTAGATTCCAGAACTTTAAAAAAAAAAACACCTAAGGATGGCTTTTGTGTCCCAATGCATGGCGGCGAATATATGCATTATGGAATCGCTGATTGCTTGACTGATTTTTTTGAAAACTTTTCTTTTAATGAAAAGGAATTAAAACATTAATATAAATATTGATGGACTACCACTCTTTAAAAGATCTAACATGCAGGCATGGCCGATTTTAATAAATGTTGACAGAACTTCCCCTGTGTTGCTAGCAGGCGTCTTTTGTGGAGAGAGCAAGCCAAAAGATATTAACGAATATCTTAATTTATGTATTTCTGAACTTTCTTCTCTTATTTCTTCTGGTTTTGTTTATAAATCAAATCGTTTCAAAGTAAAGGTTAGAGCTTTTATTGGCGACTCGCCCGCTAGAGCTTTTGTTCTTGGAACTAAAAGTTATAGCGCCTATTTTGGTTGCCATAAGTGTCATCAACGAGGTGAGAACTTCCAAAGGAGAATAATATACCAACTTCAAGAAAGTTTACCAAGAACGGATGACCAATTTCGAAATAGAACACAAATCGAGCACCATAATATTCTGCTTCCACTTAAAATTGAAGAACTTCCATTAGACATAGTGCGCCAATTCCCATTCGATATTATGCATACAGTTTGCCTCGGGGTAATGAAAAGTATGTTGAATGGATGGATAAAAATTAGAGGCCAGAACTACTCCTTATCTAAAGAAAAAATAGATTATTTAAATAACCTGTTCATGTCTTTAAAGACCGATATAACTAAGGAATTTGACAGAAACCCCAGAAGTATTTTTGATATGGATAGGTGGAAAGCCGTTGAGTTTAGGTAGTTTCTACTATACACTGGACCAGTAGTTTTAAAAGGAGTTTAAACTGAAGGCCGTTACGAACATTTTATGCAAATAAGCATTGCTATAAGAATTCAGCTTAGTGACGAGCATTGTTTAAGTAAAAATGTGTCCGCTAAAGAAATGATAATTTTTGTTATCGATTTTAACAGATGAATGCATTTTTTACCAATCAAATTTACTTTCTTTAAATGCTTTCATATATGAAAGTTATTTATGTAATGTAAAAAAAAATGGTTAAAAAGGAAACACAAGTTGGTACGCAGATATATAATCGCCTCGTAGAGCAAAGTATAAATAGCACATTAAGAAGAGATTCCAAATCAAAAGTACATATTAAAAAGTTGTTTGAATGGAAATATTTTATCAATTAAAAATAAAAGCATATATATGTCCCTAAATGGTCTAGATCATACGCAGGGTTGCCAACTCGGATATTAAAAAAGGCGTAGGTCAGATAAAGAAAGTTATGTAGAAATGTGAAATTGCCATATAAGAAATACGTAGATCTACGTACTTTTTTTTCTGAGTGAAATTAAGAGAGAAGGGTAGGTAAAAGTAAATAAAATGACAATTTATATTACCCTTAAAGTAGTAGACAGAAAGCAAACAACAAATTTAAAAATCAAAAAAAAATCTATGAATTATAGGTCTACCAGAATCTCATGGCAAATAAGCCAAACTTTACATGCAAATATAAAATCATCTATTTATTTATTACCAGTAAATGATCTGTTTATATAGATATTTATATATTTGCACATAGAGTATGAAATAAAAAAGGCTAAATAATGAATGGATTTTAATATATTTGTGTATAAAGTTTGGCTTATTTGCCACGAGATTCTGGTAAACCTATACCACCTGTATATAATTTAGGGGGGGTAAGGTTCTAAAAATTTTTTTTTTACATTTTTTTTTTTTTTTTTTTCTGAATGACCAATATGTCGAGAACATTGTGTACAAATTTTGAGTCAATTAAAGTCAAACTAACGGAGCTACAGCGTTTTAAACAACCGTATTTGAACGCATTTTCACGTAAAAAAATACTTTGAATCGATTTTGCCGAAGACGCTATTTTGAAAGTCGGTGAACATCAGAACTCAAAATCGAATGAACCGATCCTTTTCCAATTTTTAACACAAATTCTCAACATAAATACGCAGGTAATCAGGAAGAGTTTTTTTTATTTTTTAATTTTTTTCTATTTTTAAAAAATAAATTAACAGCGATCTTTTAAGCTAAAATTGCACTTTTCACTTTCAAGTGCTCCCAAAAATAGACAAAAAATAAATTTAAAAAAAACTCTTCCTGATTACCTCGGGAAATTCATTATCTTTACAACGCATATCACATTTTATTTTTAAGATGATCCGTTAACGCCCTATGATGTTCACCGCAAAACAACTTTTTTTTAGGCGCTTCGGAAGATTAACCGCCACAGGCTTATTTCTTAATATTTTTAAATCATTTTTTTTTCTAATACTCTTCAAAAGTTAAACAATAACATATAATTAAGCTCAATAAAATACACTTACTCATTTCGCCGCAAAAAAAAATCAAACATGGCCCTTTTTTTGGCTTTTAAAACCTAAATCAAATGAAATATTACTTAATGAAGATCTTTTTACATTACCTCTAAAATCAAGACTTTTAGGCATAAAATTATCCCAATCGCTAGTTATAATAGTTCATAAAGTAGCAGACGTTACACGAAAAGCTATTACTTTTAATCTTTTGTCACCAGCGCGCAAAATTGTTATTCCTTTAATTATAATAATAATGAATGATTTCACTGAGCAATTTTTGAGCACTGGTTCGCATTCAGTTGAATCAACTTTGGCCAATGAAGTTGCCTATACTCAGCTAACTTCCAGCTATGCAAATCCATCCACATCAAGTAAGTATAGGTTTGAAAATCTATCTTCAAAGAAAACTAAGTAATTTTGCACTTTTTAGATATGTTGCAGCTTATTTACGACCAACTGGAAAAATTTAACAAAAATGTAGAAGGTATAGAATAAAGACTTTTCAATTTACAAACTAAGCCAAAATATATTTTTATAGATCTTAAAGACCGCTTAATTAAATTGGAAGCTGATAATACAAACATTTAAACTCGCATCTTAACGGAAGTGATAGCACAACGAAAGCTTGTTCAAGGAAATAAGCCTTGTATGTTGCTACCACCAAAATCCTTCAATAAAATTGAAGACATCTTAAAATTTGAAGAGGATTTAAATAATTCAGCAGAATTGTGTGAACAACTTTAATAAAATGCAGTTGTTTCTTTTGTTAATATTTCCATTTTTTTATAGGAATCAGAAATCAAAAATTACAACATTTCTGATCCTGCCAAGTTTTTGCGCACAATGTGGAAGAAAATTTTTTCGGATGAGATTGCTGTGAAATATTCATGGAAGGGAAGACTCACAATATAAAGTGTGTTCTGAGCATGGCGATAACGACAGACGTGAGAAGTAATAATTTTTGCACTTAAAATATTTGACTTTAATCCATTTTCCAATCTTTTACTAAAATATAAAATCTGAATTTTATTGATTAAATTTTACCAAAAAAATGTTTCAATTAAGTGTCCAAAATGAACTTTTTTTGTGGCGATTTAAGTGCCTAAAAATGATATTTTTATGAGCATTTTCTGTGCGTTATCAATGCTTGATTAGGAGGGTGAAAGCACTTATTTCTGTGTCAAAAAAGAGTCATACTAGAGTCAGAAATTGACCTCTTAAAGTACGACCGTTTTCTCGAAAAAAAAGGCTCTTTTCGGACTCTTTTTTGGGCTCTTTATGATATAAAATGCTCATAAAAAACTGTCAGAAAACGCTCGAATTGCTTGCTGGGACTGAACACGACAAAACGGTGTTGGAGCAACCAGAACAAATCCGAATAGAAAAAAACAGTTGGGCGCGAGCTTATTCAAGACCCCATAAATCGGTTGCTGACCGAGTCTTTTCGTAAAGAGTCAGGAACAAGACACTTATCTGCAGACAACGAAAAACGGTTGACAGTTATTTGCGAGCTCTGAAAAAAATAGAATACAACTGCTTTAAAGGTCGGAAAAGACTCGATTATTATTCAACAACATTGAGCATTATTATTATAATTAAACAACATTCTTACGATCATAAACTTATCACGGAGTTGCCGATTTGAATGCTAACATCATGGATAGGTCTTTGTTCCCCACTACTTTTATTAAATTTTATAGAAACCGAAAATCGCTTCATAAAGCATAAAATTGAGTCACATAAATTTAATAAGAATTCAATCATAAAAACACCATTTTCACACCCGTAGTCGTAGTGCGAAATCTGTACCTGCAAGTAACACATGCCATTTATAAGTCTCCCGGATGATGGGTTTAAATTGACTGATTGGTCTATCTTTTTAAGTATCCATTTTTGAGGAGCTTCATTTGTAAAATTTAGTCCGGGGGGAAGTCTAAGGTGAAAATAAATTGTGTTTGTTTTAGTTAAATGTAAGGGCAAAATCTTTTGAATCGCTTGATTTTCAAGATTTTTTAAAACATGTAGTGGTGCATCAGTTTCACTAGTAAACGAAGCCTGGCTAAAATTTAAAGTAAATGGTTGAGCTCTCATCGTCTCTAAATTTATAATATGTATAGAATGGTTATTAGTATCAGACACTAACAAGTTTTTTCCGTCTACGTCTAAGCACAGTCCTGCCGGCTCATTCAAATTTAGCTTGGTATCTTCTTGACCTTTGATTTGTAAAGTGGAAATACTGTTTGAATCGGTGTCGACAACTTTGATTTTGTGGTTATAAGTGTCAGCCACATAAAGTTTGTTATCAGCATCATTGTATGTTAATCCTAAAGGATGTTGTAGTTTTGCATTAAACAGTTTACCGTCCACGTCGCCAAATGCAAACAAGTTCTATTAAAATTAAATAAAATAAAATTTAATTTTTAAAGTTTAATCAATTTACTTACAAGTGGGTTGCGATCCCCTCCAACGACAGGCATAACTTTTCCATCAATCATAGAAGCTTTACGTATGCTAGAGCTTTCACTGTCCGCTATAAATAAAACGTCATTTGCCATGGCTAGGCCAGACGGCTGCGCGAATGCAGCGTTTTGTGGGTAAGAATTATTACGATTCTCTTCCAAACCGTTTCCAATCAAAGATACACAACAGAGAGGGTCAAACTTTCGAAATTTCCACCATATAATTCCTTCTGGAAAATATCCCCAAATCTGGTGAGTTCCAGCCATAGAAATAAGGACAATAGTTTTTTCAGGCACATTGCGCTCATCGAGGTGAAAAGACATATCCATATCCCGAGTACGAAATATAGCAACATCCCAAGGCGATGATAATGGTTGTAATAAACCTAATCGTCCTCCGGTTCGTTCGTTTCCTTGAAGGCCTGTACCAGCAAGAGTTTCCACTGTTTCACTTGTCAATGATATCTTACGAACGGCGTGATTTTTGGTGTCGGCAACAATCAGAGTATTTTCATCACTAAATGCCAAGCCTTGAGGGTTATTAAACCTAGCAACCGTTAAAATACCGTCCACAAAACCAGCCTGATGTCCACCTATCTTATGCTGTACCAACCCGTTATTAGTGACAATAAGAACTCTATTGTTCCCAGTATCTGCAATAGCATAACGACCCTGTGGGCTTCGAGCAATCTTAGCAGGAAAACGTAAGTTAGATGCTGGCTGACAGTTGCTGGTTATCTGAATTGGTAAACTGCTGTAGTCAATTGTGCCCTGCCGACTGAAAAATGATAACGCAACACCAGTAAAATCTTTTAGAAATTTCCCATGACCTTCGCCCATAAGTAACAAGATGGGTTTACCAGTCGGGCTTAAAACCAACAAAGAAGGCCAACAACGGATGCCGAGAGTGTGCCACATGGCGCATCGTGAATCGTTAACAATAGGGTGTGTGATCCCATATCGTTGCACAGCAGCCTGAATGTTTGAAGTAAGCCTTTCATTTTCGAACTTTGCACTGTGAACACCAATTATTAATAGACCATTTTCTATGGGAAATTGTTCTTCCAGACAGTGAAGTTCCGGCAATACATGCATGCAATTAATGCAACAATAGGTGAAAAAGTCCAGAACAATCAATTTTCCTTGCAAGTCCTCCGATGTTAACGGCCGACTTACATTAAACCAATCTAAATCTAAAGAATTAAGATTTAACATATTTATAAGTTAATTTTAAGTAATGATCGATTTAATCCTTACCAGATTCAAACTGAACATTGACCGACATCAGTTTTGCAATGGAGATGTCGTCATTCCACCTCTCAAGAAAATCCATCAGCGTTCTAACTTTTTCCCTTTCCCCACAGCTGCTTCGGTATGCTTGTAGCAAATCATCCGTTATAAAAGTCAATATGTCGGTAAACGGTAATTCATCTGGGTAATCCATTTCAAAAAATATTTAACAGCGTCGTATAATTAGAAAAATAATAAAGATACATTCCTCATTAAACAGTGCTAGAGGTGGTACGAAAATCGATGTTAAGAGCTAAAATATCGCCTTTAATACCGTTTATAAGGGCTTCAGACTGAGCGGCATCTATTTCTTGAGTGGTCCCGAGGTTTTTGTCGTACCGAAATTTAGCATGTAAAAACTAACATTCTAAATTGCGTTTTCCTGCACAATCTCTAATACTTGTCAACTACCGTAAAAACATCGAAGATGCAAAATTTTCACATTCCGCCAACGGATTTCGAAAGTTAAGACAAAAACACATCATTTGCATATTTTACTTAATTCTTTAAGCTGTTTTTACCATGGACCGCACTTTGAAGCAATTACCCGACGTTTTTCCATACAAATACATGCAACAATAAAACAATGCTAAAAAAAAAGGTAAAAGGTGTAAATACCCTGCAGTTCCAAAATAGCTTTTTCCTATAAGGAAACTGGGTACGGAGGTTAGGCCGCACCGAGGAGTTGCGCGAGGAATTTTGTATGGGACTCAAGTTTTCTTTATAGGTGCAGCTCTCGATGAACTTTTTGGCCGTTTCATCGAACGATTCCTTGGTGCTTTATACGAATTTTGTATGGAAAAAATTCGTATAAGGCATAGAGGAATTCTTAGCGGAAGTGGAAGCGGGGTTTTCCTCGAGGATCGCCCTTAGGGAAATCTTATCTGCCAATGTTCAAAATTTCATCCCCAAATTCATATGAAAAACAATAAATATATATATATATTTTTTTTTATTTTATAAAATATCTTATTTTGTAACACAAGAGATAAGCACATTAAAAATATGAAATTCGAAAGTTTTTGTTTACCATTTATGTGGAGTATTTGCAAGACATCGGCTGTTTTGCGTCCATCTATGGTACAAAAAATATTTTCGTTATTACATATTATATATTACTTTTTTTTTAATTTAGAGCAAACTTACCTTTCAAACGAATTTATCGGACATACATATGTATGGCTGAATCCTAAAAAGATTTAAATAAGTTTGTAGTAAAAGACATAATATTTTTGTAATATTAACGACACTAAAACCGAGCATGCTACTCGCTATATGATTTATTTGCATTTGTTATATGATTAATTTTAAGGTAATTTTTCTAAAAAAAAAAAAAAACTAAAAAAGATGATGTGTCCATCTTCAGCCAAAGCGAATCTGTTTTTAATGATTCTCGCTGGGCACTTACTCAATGCTTTATTTTAGATACATACAGTGGCGAGCAAAAGTGAGTGCATGTTCGCAAAACTGACTTTCGTCGTCAATAAAAACGGAACGGTACGAGATAATTTAACAAAGTAAATTTTTTTATGTTTACTATTTTATTTATAACAAATGCGAAAAAGAATCAATATCATATAAGGTAAATTCTAAAAGTTAGAAAGAAAAAATCAAAAAAACACGCATAAACTCACTTTTGCACGTTTGAACCAAATTATTTAAATACAGTCGACTCTCGTTAATTCAAACCTGCGATAATTCGAACCTCTCTATAAATCAAAGATATCACGAGGTCCCTACGAAATCTCTTTATATTTCGAACTAAATCAATACATTTTCATACACTTGGTAATTCGAACGAAAAAATCATTGATATTTAACAAAACCACGCGTTAATTCGAACTCATCAGCGTCTAACACTCGACAATTCAAAGTTGCAGAGAAAAAATTTTGCAACAAGTTCAAACTTGCCTTTGTTTTTGTTTTGATTATGTAATTTTTGACGCACACACTTCTTACGAATTGGTTTGTGTAGTTATTCAGTTACTGTTACTCTTTCGTTGGTATGCATATTAAAAGTTAATGTTAGCTATGAGCCCTAGAAAGTATAAGGAACGTTTGGCAGAGGTGTCAGTTAAGGAAGCAAGATCCTCATTTGATACCTTACAAAGCTTATGTCTACAAAACGAAAGTGATGAAAAAGTATTTCAGGCACTTTTTCTCTTAAAAAAAGTTATTGAGCAGTGTGAGCAGCAGAATTGAGCCAGTATAACAAAGTTCTTTCGAAAATTTCGAAATTTCGAACCATTTGATATTTCAAACACTCGATAATTCGAAATATTTCAAGAGTCCCTCGAGTTTCGAATTAACGAGAGTCGACTGTATATCCATTTTAATATTTGGTCCGCAAACCCTTATTAGCCATAATTTTATTAATGCTTTTTGGCATTCCCTCTACCAAATTTTTTAAAACATCTTCAGGGATTTGATCCAATTCCGATGTTACACGTTCCCAAAGGTTGGCCATGTTTCTTGGGGCTGCTTCTTACTGCCGGAGCCGTTTTTTCAAAATTGATCAAAGATTTTCAATCGGATTGAGGTCGGGACGTTGTGCTGGCCACTCCATTAGCTGAAAATGTTGTTTGCCAAACCATTTTTTGACAATTTTCGGTGTGTTTCTCGGACTGCAGCTCAAAAAAGGCGAAATATGACGCCCAAACCGCTAGTCAAAGGTAGAAAAAAAATTATTGACAGACTCAGATGCTCGACTTATGATGTCCAAAATGTGAAAAGTCAAGCTGCTCATACCAAAGGGTGCTTCTATGGCCATTAATAAAAATGTTAGCCAGTGGACGGCCAGGAGAGCACTGCATAACATTGGTTATGTGTCAATCGTTAAACCTGCATTATCTGCCTAGAACGTTAAAGCATAATTGGATATGCTAAAGACGACAAAAACTGGACTATTGATGATTGGAAACGTGTTATCTGGTCTAATGAATCCAAGTTTAACCGTTTTCAATCAGATGGAAAGAAATACTGCTGGTGCAAGCCCGGTGAACGTCTTCAAAGGCACCATGTAAAGCAAACTGTAAAACATGGCGGCGGAAACATAATGGTTTGGGGATGCTTCACATGGTGGCATGTTGGCCCTCTGCATTTGGTAGAAGGTAAAATGCGAAAAGAGGACTACCTAAAATTTTAAAAAATCAATCTTCCCAATTTTATGGAAAAATATGCTTGTCCTGAAGACTAAATTGTTTTTCACCAAGAAGGGTGATCCAAAGCAAACACCGAAAATTGTCAAAAAATGGTTTGGCAAACAACATTTTCAGCTAATGGAGTGGCCAGCACAACGTCCCGACCTCAATCCGATTGAAAATCTTTGATCAATTTTGAAAAAACGGCTCCGGCAGTAAGAAGCAGCCCCAAGAAACATGGCCAACCTTTGGGAACGTGTAACATCGGAATTGGAACAAATCCCTGAAGATGTTATAAAAAATTTGGTAGAGGGAATGCCAAAATGCATTAATAAAATTATGGCTAATAAGGGTTTGCGGACCAAATATTAAAATGGATATATTTAAATAATTTGGTTCAAACGTGCAAAAGTGAGTCTATGCGTGTTTTTTTGGTTTTTTCTTTCTAACTTTTAGAATTTACCTTATATGATATTGATTCTTTTTCGCATTTGTTATAAATAAAATAGTAAACATAAAAAAATTTACTTTGTTAAATTATCTCGTACCGTTCCGTTTTTATTGACGACGAAAGTCAGTTTTGCGAACATGCACTCACTTTTGCTCGCCACTGTACATACACATATGTATGTATATATTATCCTGATTTTACTTTGCCTTTTTCCTATTACAAGTAATTTATTGAAAATTAAAATCAAAATCATTAACATGAAATGAGCGAAATGGGAAAAAAAAATCGAGAGCAAATCAAATCAATTACACGGAATTCGTGTACAAACCCTACCTTTCACAGAAATGCACACAAGTCCACAGAAAAATAGATTTTTGGCGCGCTTATCTCCTTGGCTTTCGGGTAATCACATCAGAGTGACCCATTAGGAAATATCAAAAATATATATAAAAAAAAAAAAATCAGCGATATTTGATATATCAGGTGGAAAATATCATGATATAAATATTTATTTTTGTCAAAAAATATCGATATATTGATCATTTGATATATTTTCCACAACCCTAGTTTTTATCATCACTAATGTATTGTAAGATGTGTGGGATATATTGCTCTATTGTACAAAGTTCAACATTTTGTTTGCATTCTATTTCAAATGAACTAAGAGGGATATTAAGAAATCGCGGCCCAGATGTGGAAAATGAGTTGTTGGTAGAGCTTGAAGACGGAAAAATAATTTTTGCAGGCAGCGTATTATGGCAACAAGGTGAAAATGTTCAAAAACAACCAGTTGTGGTGGACGATTTTATATATCTTTTTAATGGAGATATTTACAATTTACCCAAAGATGAGTCTATCTCGGACACGACTTGGATAGCGAAAAACTTTTCGGAATGTCTTAATGATGAGCAAAAAGTTCTGATGCTTCTGAAGAAATTGGAAGGACCGTATTGCTTAATAATGTATGACACAAAAGAGCAAACGCTTTACTTTTCTCGCGACTCCCTGGGAAGAAACTCGCTAGTTATTGAACGATTTTCGGAAGGAATACATTTATTAAGCGCGTCGCGCTCTACTCAGAATGAAAAAATATCATTGGAATTACCCCCATTGGGCCTTTACCGAGTAAAAGTAACTGATCTAACTTCGTGTGTGTTGTATCCGTGGCAGCCTTTAAACGAGTATACTACAAAGTTGTTAGGCAGTCTCGATTTTGCAGTTGGCTGGAAAACTACAGTAAACATACCAATATCTCCAGATTGGACTTTAAAAAGTAGTCTTCGATTTGATTACGACTTCTATAAGTATTCCTATACCGGCAACCACGTGGATCTTTATAAAACATTAATAAGTCAGCCTCAAATCAAGGAATCACTTACAACTCTTCATGAATTGCTATGCAAATCAGTGAAACATCGCGTTCAAAAGACTATCCCATTTTGCAAAGGTTGCCTTACGAATTGTAATCCTATTACCGTTTGTAAACATGCCAAGTTGTGTGTTTTATTTTCAGGCGGTATTGACTGTACCATTTTGGCGTTGCTAGCCGACAAGTTTGCACCAAAAAATGATCCTATTGAGCTTATAAATGTAGCTTTTGAAAGAGTTGAAGGTCAAAATGTATCCGAAAGGCTTTGGGATGTGCCGGATAGAAAAACTTCAAAGTTGTCTTATAATGAATTAAAGCAGCTTTGTCCCGAGCGGCGCTGGAATCTCCTGGAAGTCAATGTAACCCGTCATGAATTGCAGGAACATCTTACAACTCGTATCAGGCATCTCATATATCCGCTTAAAACTGTTTTAGATGAGAGTCTTGGATGCGCTTTCTGGTTTGCTTCTCATTGTAGCAGCTCAACTGCCAGAGTTGCCCTTGTTGGTAGTGGGGCGGATGAACTTTTTGGAGGGTATACTCGACACCGAAACATATTTAGGCAATTCCAAGGCAGCGAGTTGGAGCGCCAAAATGCCGTGCAAAGGGAACTTGAATTAGACTGGCAACGAATGCCGGCTCGAAATTTGGGAAGAGATGACAGGGTTATAGCGGATAATGGTAAAACGGCTAGAGCGCCTTTTATCGAGGAGAAACTTGTTAAGTTTTTAAGGTCTTTAGGAGCTTACCAAAAATGTTGTTTCACTTTACCTGAAGGTGTTGGTGATAAACTTCTGCTAAGACTTTATGGTCATCAAATGGGACTTCAAAATGTTGTATTGCTAAAAAAAAGAGCTATTCAATTTGGCTCCCGAATTGCGGACAAAAATCAAAAAGCTTGCGATTATTCGGACAAACTATAGGATTTTAACAACTGCCGAAACCTTACTTTAAAGTAATTATTGTCCATATTAATTTAATCTGATTTTGTTATTTCCGCTGTCTTGTTTTTCTTTTTAACCTAATCTATTGGGTCCACAACAAATAAAAATGTATATGTTATATATCAATTAGGAACGACAATACGCTTTTTCTTTTAGTTTGATTTCGGTAAAGTTGCGCTTTAGCGTCTTTTGCTAAAAATGGGCTAGGAATTTTTTTTAAGGGATACCTTGGGGCCTAAACATTAATAAAAAAAGTGTCGGAAAGCTGGATTTCTATTTATTTATTTGTAAAAATAGCAAAAAAAAACAACTAGCCATAGCTTTTCTGGATATGAACTTAGAACTATTAAATCACTCTGAGTCATTTCGCAACCTTTACAGCGTTCAGTACTAAAATTGGCAGTGTCTGACATGGTGAAATTGTTTAATTTCTTTTGTTTTTAAATTTTCACAAAATTGCATCACTCCTCATCCACAATACATTTTTCCCGGTAAAGTTTTTCGCTTGAAAAACATGGCAATGCTCTAAAACGGGTTGTCTCGCGGCAGTGATAATTGTTATTTTAACACATAAATAATAAAATAAAATAATAAAATTTACGCTTTCCGCCACTTTTTTATTAATGTTTAGGCCCCAAGGTATCCCTTTAAAAAAAAAAAAATTCCTAGCCCATTTTTAGCATAAGCCGCTAAAGCGCAACTTTACCTTGATTTCATTGGGGGGGTTTTAAAAAAAAACTTCCTGATTATCTCGGGAAATTTATTATCTTTACAACGAATATCACCTTTTTTTATACCCTTGCAGAGCAAAGGGTATTATAATTTCAGTCGGAAGTTTGCAACGCAGTGAAGGAGACACCTCAGACCCTATAAAGTATATATATTCTTGATCAGCATCACGATCTGAATCGAAATTCGTCGGTTCGTCTGTCTTTTTCTATGTAAACTAGTCTCTCAGTTTTAAAGCTATTTCGCTGAAACTTTCCCAAAAGGTGTGTAGTTAATGCACGCAGTATATAAGTCGGAACGAGCCGGATCGGGCGACTATATCGGATAGCTCCCATACGAGAGATTGAAAGAAAAAATTCTCACTCCGTTGTTTTTGATCAGATCGATTTGATTTCTTCCAGATGGCGTTTTCTTTTCTATTTCTATTGAATTTCGGTTTAAATTTTATCGAAATCGGATAATTCTATCATATAGCTGCCATAGGAGAGATCAAAAAATATATATAAAATTAATAGAAATTAATTGATAACGTCATTTTTTTCATCACATGACTATGATTTTTTGAGTATCAAGTTTTTTAACTAGCCTTGATTTATGAAACAAATTTCATAAAAATCGGACAACTATATCATATAGCTGCCATAGAAAAGATTGAAAAATCTATATAGAATTAACTGAAATGAAATGATAACATCGTTATTTCTCTTCAGTAAATCATGATTTTTGGAATATAGAGTTTTCTAACGACTCTTGAATAACAAATTAAATTGTATCAAAATCACTCGACTATATAATATAGCTGCCATATGAACAATAGTCAAAAATATGAAAAATTAATAGAAAAGTCGTCGTAGCTTCGATGTTGTTTAGCCTTGTGTATTCTGTTCGAAATATTTGATGACTGCAAGGGTATATAAGCTTTGGCTTGCCGAAGCTAGCTTCCTTTCTTGGTTTTTTGTAAGATGATCCGTTAACGCCCTATGATGTTCACCACAAAACAACTTTTTCTTAAGGCGCTTCGGAAGATTAACAGCCACAGGCTTATTTATAAATAATTTTTTTTTTAGTAGGGGAGACCGGGGGGTTTTGAGACGGGTTTTGTTTTTTGACAAAAAATATAATAGAAAAGCCATTTTTCTGCCCGTACAAATTTTTAAAACATAGTTCAGTGTAATTTCACTCAGACAAGAGTATAATTAGTTGAAATTTTAGTTCGACCTTCAAGTTTTGCCTGCCTGCTCAAAAGTTGTTTTTTATGGATTTTCGCAAGGTTCGGGGGGTTGTGAGACACAAATTTATAAGAATGAAAATGGCCTAATTTTATCAAAATTGTTTATTTTAATCTTTAATAAGGCATATTTTGTGGTCTACAATTTATTCAAATTGAAAAGATTTCGGCTTTTTCTCGATAGCAAACTCTTTTATAGCAGCCACAAAAACATTGACATCAATCGCAGATTTGGCAGTCTGACTATACTTATGACGCACCATGATGACTAAAGAAAGAAAAAAAGATCATCAAAAACACTGAATCCATCAAAAATATCAAAATTATCATTAAACGTTTTACTTGTGTACAGAAACACTATATCAGGCTATAAATTACAATTTTATGTTCCTAGATGACGCGGTAATAGAATGTCTCATAACCCCCCGAGAACGTTGTCTCACGACCCCCCAATAGCTATATTTTAAATATGGCTTCTGCTTTACGGACGCATTAAATGTTTATGCAAAATTTGTTCCGTGTTTCAAAAGGCTACTCACCAAGGAATGTTTCGAATGTATGCACTCTCGCAAATAGCTTGTAAAACAAAGCGAAAAGACAGCAAACACAGACCGTTCGATCACAAAATTGGAGTTGCCATTTGGGAAGACATAAAGAATCGGCATGAGCGGAATATTTGTGATGTGGAAATGAAGATTGGAAACAAGCAAGAAGTTTCACAGTCAGCTGGTAGATGTCGCGCTTTTTAGTTCAGGGCTGTAAGCGCGTCTCACGACCCCCCGTGTCTCACGAGCCCCAGGTCTCCCCTACTTTATGGGGTCTAAGGTGTCTCCTTCACTGCGTTGCAAACTTCTGACTGAAATTATAATACCCTTTTGCTCTGCAAGGGTATAAAAAGAAGTAGTTAAAGAAAACTTACCTAACAAAATAATAATCAACAATAGAAATATAATTATTCACAAAGATAATATAAAATTCTAAAAATATATAAATGTATTATCTTCCTTTTTTTACTTTTTCCAGAAAATGTTTTATCAGGTGATCATACTTCACCTTATTTTAATAACAAAATCAGAAATATTGGGTTGGCAAGAAAGTCATGTCGTTTTTTTTAGTAATCGTTTTTAATCTAATTTATTTACGACTAATCGAGCACCAGGGTTACACTTTTTAGTATCGTTTTAAAGCTTATTGTTTTAGATACTATCGACGAAAATTTGGTAATTATTCGATAACATTAGTGGAAGCTATAGCAAATTAAACATGGAGGACCAAAGTGAGCATTTTCGGCATATTTTGCTTTTTTACTTCCAAAAAGGAAAAAAAGCGGTCGAAGCTCGCGAAAAATTGTGCGAAGTGTATGGTAAAGATGCCATGAGTGATCGCCAATGTCAGCGCTGGTTTGGCGGCAAAAATTAAAGAAAAGGAGCCGGCACTAGCTAATCGCAAGGGTATAGTCTTTCACCATGACAACGCTAGGCCCCACACATCTTTGGTCACTCGGCAAAAATTAACGGAGCTGAATTGGGAAGTGCTACCACATCCACCTTATAGTCCGGACTTGGCACCTTCAGATTACCATTTGTTTCGCTCTCTTCAAAACTCTTTGAATGGTAAAAACTTTGATTCAGATGAGGCTGTCGAAAACCACTTGTCTCGATTCTTTGCTGGAAAAGACCAAAAGTTCTTCGAGCGCGGAATTATGCAGCTGCCCGAAAGATGGTCATTAGTGGTCGAACAAAACGGCCAATACATAATTGATTAATTATAAGTCCTGATATAAATAAATCATCTTTGAAAATATTGAAAAAAAAACACCGGTAGCACTCCGGGAGTGCCGGCAGAAGTGAAAACTTCAATATTAACGTTGTGTTTAATTATAAGTATAAAAGACCTATCATTTATGAGAGAGGTAGAATACAATGTTTATTTATTGCGCTTTCGTACACAAATATGGCAATTTATATGTTGTTATTTATAATATTATATCGTTATTTATATATTACATTAAATTTTATCTCTCAGAAAAATCAACTTCCATCCATAATTTCGACGACTTTTACACCATCGTTATTATCAGAATCATCATCGCAAATTTTTACAACTGATACAATTGGTTTATGATAACTGAAGTAAGAAACAAACAGTTTTGATTCGAACCCATTTAAGTGTAAGTACAAGGTAGTCTCGTCGGCTTTTTTTCCCCCTATTGGGCACTACAATGAGTGCGAGTGAGAGGGTGTTTTCCCGTAAGTGCGAAAGAAACAGAAGAAGATGTTGTCGTTTTACCCTTATGCTGTGCACGGGGTTTAAAAAGGACTGTTATATGACCATGCGTATTAATTTTTCCGAAATTTTTGGTTTTTACACAAAGCTGCCCTTCAGGACTCGCTCCCATATTGTTCACATTTCAAAATATTTTTCTGCAATATTACATGTTACGCCTTGTATGTGCTTGCTGCAATAATTGGAACAAGTATTTTTCACAAGCACACATAGGTTAACGTTTTGAAAAAAAATCGTCCGCGGACAACCTCTCACTTCGAAATCCCGAGCGCACTAAACCATAGGGGGAAAAAACCCGAGCGATTTTGCAGCCGACGAGACTACCTTGTATAATTGTACCATGACTCAGGCACGGCGATTTTGCAGCCGACGAGACTACCTTGTATAATTGTACCATGACTCAGGCACGGTAGAAAGAGTGGGAGATACTAGTTCCTCTCCCTTTCCCACGCTCTTACGCTTTTTCGATCAGCATAACGGGACCCTGACGCGAGTTTGAATGTTTTTACCCTGCTCAGCGCCGCTAAAGAAGTTTTCACTTCAAAAACGACATGACTTTCTTGCCAACCCAATAGAATAGAAGCAAGTTACTCTGTTGACGAAGAAACAAATAAATAAGTTCAACATTTATAACAATAACAACTTTAAGGGGGGGGTAAGGTCAAATCATGCGAAAAAAGCCATGTTTTTGTGATTTTTTTCCTGACGACACAGTTAAAATTTATTTATTCAACCAACGGTATATTAAAGTATGACATTAGAAGAATGTTTTATCAAATTTTTACAAAAAATATTAAAAAATATGGCAATGGTAGCAATTGTCCGGACGTGTCGCCAAAAAAAGTTAAATTGCGGTGCCCCTCATAACTCGGTGCTGGATCATATGAAATCAAAAAATGAAAGTTCATTCGTTAGATAATAGTTCGCCCCAGGTAACGCTGTGAAGGTTTTTTGAGAATTGCAATTTTTTAATTTTTTCGAAGATTTTGAAGTGAAAAACACATTTTTTTGGGAAAAAATCGGTTAATTTGTCATTGCGAAATCAAAATTATGAGCAAAAAAAAAAAACTCGACAGCGTTACCTCGTAAAACATGTACAGAAATAGTGTTTAAAATTTCAAAAGGATCGGTGCAGTAGTTTTGAAGTTATGAGGGGTACCGACTTTGAAAACGTGAGTTGTGGGAAAAACTCTTTAACCCTTTACATGGCAATAACTCCTATTTTCTTGATTTTTTTTTGTTTGGTAGATAAGTGAAAATAAAAAATACACTTCTTGTTAGTTTTTTAACTTTTTTTGGTTTTACCTTATTTTTTTTTACAAAAGGGGTGTGATGCATTTCTGCATCAAATGGTCTTAAAAGGAAAATTTTTTTAATATGTGTTTTAGAAAGATAATAACATTCATTCAATATTAATATATAGTAATTTATATTTTAAATATGTCAATTTAAATTAAATTTTAAAAAGCAATTATTTCTTTTATTAAAACATAAAAAAACTACACATTTTTCGCACTCTGTTTGGGAGAATCCAGTGAAGTTCGTATATTTGCAGTATTTTTTTATGTGTTAAGCTACTTTGATGCATATCTGCAACAAAGCGAAATTGTTGATTTATTCGTACTATAATGCAACAAACACAAAAACTCGACAAGATATAACTAAATATAATATTTACTTGTTTAAAAATATAAATTAAATTAACTTCACATTTTTTTTGTTACTTATATTTGGATGAGAAACTGCACAACCAATTCAGATTTCCACATTCACCAAATTGGCGAGAAAAGTAATCAGCTGTTGAGTATTGGACAGAATTCTGACTGACTAACACTTGTTATATAAAAAACGAAAGTTTCTGAACTGCATTAAAAAGATTTCAGACAGTTTTGCAATGCCCGTTGAAAAATAATTGAATTTGAACGGTATGATGCAGATATGCATCACCACCATGTAAAGGGTTAAAGTTTTAAACACAAAAAAATCCAGTGTAAAACAAAAATCGGGCAGGTAGAAAAATACTAATAACTTCGTCTTACAAAAAACTGTTCTCGGCTGGATAGTGTCAGGGAGATGTACCTCGGAAACCAAAATTAAGGCAGAAAATTCGGTACATCTCAGCTGCCAGGAAGAAGCGTTGGAGTCAATCGACACAACCCTGCAGAAATTTTGGTCTGTGGAGGACTTGCCGCCTAAGGCTAAAGTCCATACTCCTGAGCAGCAACTTTGTGAACAACACTTTGAGAAGAATACTCAAAGACTGTCGTCCGGGAGATTTTCGGTTCGTCTGCCGTTCAAATCTGACCCGAATTCTCTTGGTTCTTCGTATGAAGTTGCGAAACGTAGATTTTTGTCGCTGGAAAGGAGATTGTCCAAAGATCCTTCCTTAAAAAAAAATGTATCTGGATTTCATGGAGGAATATGCGTCAATGGGCCATATGTCTTCTACTGATAATAGAATTCCAGATGGTCCACACTATTTTATTCCGCACCAATGCGTGCTGCGGCCTCAAAGCACCTCAACCAAGTTGAGAGTGGTGTTCGATGCCTCAAGCCGCACATCGACGCAGGTTGCGTTGAATGATATCTTGATGGTAGGCCCCACTATTCAAGAGGAGCTGTATTCGACGCTACTTCGGTTCAGAATGCACAGGTTCGCCCTTGCAGCGGACATTAAAAAGATGTATCGCCAAGTGATGGTGGACGAAGCTGACCGAAACTATCAGCTCATAGTGTGGAGACGAGATCCTTCTGAGTCTCTGAAGATCTTTAGATTAAATACCGTGACATACGGAACATCGCCAGCACCCTTCATGGCAATCCGGTGTTTAATGCGGCTTGGAGAGATGGCGCAAGCTAAGTATCCAAATGCCGCAAAGGTCATTCAGAATGATTTTTATGTTGACGATTTGTTGACAGGCGCCGGATGCGTTGAGAACCTGCAAAGCCTTCGTGAGGAAGTTTCTCAGGTTTTGCAAGAGGCAGGTTTCGAATTGGCAAAGTGGTTTTCGAACTGCCCAGAGATCTCCGCATCTGACAGCGCTATCATGCCATTATTGGCTGACTCAGATGTGACTAAAACCCTTGGAGTGGTTTGGTTACCTGGTAAAGATTACTTCCAATTCCGGTTGGATGACTCTTTCCAGGATCTTCGTCCGACAAAACGAAACATACTCTCCGTGACTGCGAGACTTTTCGATCCACTGGGCCTGTTGTGTCCTTTGGTCACGAAGGCGAAGATGCTTCTACAGGAGCTGTGGCTTCGAAAATTAGATTGGGACGAGTCGCTACCGATGCAGCTACAAACGTCGTGGGAAGCCTTCAAGGCAACTCTGCTGCAACTGCCCAAAGTTAAGGTATCGCGATTCGTTCATACAGATCCGCAAGTCCCGATTGAGATCCACGGTTTCGCTGACGCTTCCATGCGAGCATATGGAGCGTGCATCTACGTTCGCACTCAAACTGCTGAAGGTTTGAAAGTGTCATTACTGACTGCCAAATCCAAAGTAGCTCCCCTCAAGACGAAAACTTTGCCTCGCCTTGAGCTGTGTGCAGCTCACCTTCTAGCAGATCTTCTGAATCGTGTAAGGCCATTACTAAATTGCCCTATCAAAAAAGTGGTCCTATGGACCGACTCCGAGATCACTCTGCATTGGATCAAAACTCATCCTTCGTCGTTGTCCGTTTTCGTCTCAAACCGAGTAGCTGAGATCCAAGAGTGGTCGGAGAACGCAATTTGGCGACACGTTCCCACGAAAGTTAACCCAGCGGATAGAGTGTCTCGAGGATGTGACGTTGAAGATCTTTTAACGTCCATTTGGTTCGCTGGGCCGTCATTTTTGCTCGACACAGAAAGTAGTTGGCCTGTAAATCAGCATTTTGAACTTCCTTCAGAAGTTGTGTCGAGTGAGTTACGCAAGTCGGCGTTAACTCTTGTTGTCACACCAGAGCCCAACTACCTGCTTCATAAAATCGAGTCCTTTTCGTCGCACCTGAAGCTGCTGAGAGTTTTCGTGTGGGTTTTCAGATTTATTCGGAAGTGTAAGAAAGTTTTACAGCCTTTCGAAAAAAGCATTACGCCAAGAGAAATGAATTTTGCGTTCGAGAAAATTGTAGAAGTCATCCAATCTCACGAATTCAGTGACGACATAGGCAAAATTCGGAAAAAGAAACCGGTATCAATGCAGATTCAAAAGCTAAATCCCTTTGTGCAGGAAAAGAAATCAGATTGGTGCTCTTCGACATTATTGCGCGTTGGTGGTCGGTTATTGAATGCTCCTATCCCGTACGAAGCCAAATTTCCGTTGTTGCTAACAAAAAGCTCACAGTTTGTTAAAACCTACATGTCGTATCTGCACGTTACGAATTGTTACGCTGGTCCTCGAGCTCTTGTGAGTCTCCTACGAGAGAAAGTCTGGTTGGTCAATGCTCAAGACGTATGTCGCCGAACAGTTCGTTCGTGCATGCGCTGCTTTCGATGCAAGCCGCAGCTCTTGACGCAAATTATGGGGAACTTGCCATCAGACAGACTCCGAGCTCTCCGCCCTTTTAATATCTGTGGCGTCGATTTTTGTGGGCCATTTAGCACAACGTATCGCATCCGTGGTAAACCACCGTACAAGTCATATGTGGCCTTGTTTGTGTGTTTTGCGTCCAAAGCGGTCCACTTAGAGTTAGTGTCTGACCTTACCACTGATGCATTTCTCTTGGCTTTCCAAAGGTTCGTGAGTCGTCGCGGGATTCCGGAGAAGGTGTGGTGCGACAACGCGACCAACTTCGTCGGCGCGGATCGGCACCTGAAAGAGTTCCGGCCCCGTCTGGAGGAGCAGGGGGCGGTATCGAAGCATTCGCGTCAAGAAAAGGATGCGAGTTTGCGTTCATACCGCCCAGAGCACCTCACTTCGGCGGTCTATGGGAAGCAGGTGTGAAGTCTGCAAAGCACCTGTTCCTTCGGACGGTCGGTCACGACCTCTTGACCGCGGAGGAGCTCGGAACTCTCCTCGCCAGCGTGGAGGCGGTGCTGAACTCGAGGCCCATAGGAGCGCTAAGCAGCGACCCTAGCGACGGCGAAGCTCTCACACCCGGACATCTCCTGATCGGCGGCCCGCTGGTCGCACCACCACCGTCAGCACTCCCGGACCAGATCAGCCCGACCTGCTTGCGACGATGGCGCAGTGTCTCGTCGCTCAGGCACAGGTTCTGGCAGCGATGGTCCCGGGAGTACGTCTCCAGCCTGCAGACGAGGTCCAAGTGGTCCAAGGAGGTCCACAACGTCGACGTGGGAGCTCTCGTCGTCGTCGGCGAGGACAATCTGCCGCCCCAGCAGTGGAGGATCGGGCGCGTCGTGGAGGTGCACGTCGGCGCTGATGGCAAGGTCCGAGTGGCGGACGTCAAGACGGCAGACGGGGTCTACAGGCGAGCCATCCATCGGCTGGCGCTTCTTCCGATGTTGTCCTGAAGGACGTCGTCCCTTCAGAGGGGGCGGTGTTTGGAGATTTCTCTCTGTTATGTCTATGTAAAGCGGGGATCGGGGCTTAATAAAGCTTTCTCGCTCAGGCGAATTCGGCCGCCGATCTCCCGCTTCGTACTTTAGGTATAGGCATGTAAGAGAAGTTTGTGAAATTAAAAACCAGTTGAAAATTGAACTCCCTGTCGTACGCACTGCGTAACTTTCGTTCGCCTTCGTTTTCGTTTTCGCTATTCCGACTCCAATAAACCATCGCAAAAAGAAAATAACCACTGCAATCATAAGTTCTCGCGTTTGTCGTCAATAAAAAAGCTTATTGAATTTTGCCTGAAAATATTAAATTGGCAGATCCATTCTTCTTCAAGCCCCAAAAAATAGACATGCTTATCGGCGCAGATTCATTTTTTGAAATTCTGTCAGTCGGCCAGATAAAGCAGGGGCCTGAACTTCCCATCTTACAAAAAACTGTTCTCGGCTGGATAGTGTCAGGGAGATGTACCTCGGAAACCAAAATTTCTGCAGGGTTGTGTCGATTGACTCCAACGCTTCTTCCTGGCAGCTGAGATGTACCGAATTTTCTGCCTTAATTTTGGTTTCCGAGGTACATCTCCCTGACACTATCCAGCCGAGAACAGTTTTTTGTAAGATGGGAAGTTCAGGCCCCTGCTTTATCTGGCCGACTGACAGAATTTCAAAAAATGAATCTGCGCCGATAAGCATGTCTATTTTTTGGGGCTTGAAGAAGAATGGATCTGCCAATTTAATATTTTCAGGCACCCTCCACCCGCTGGTGTTCACCGCTTGATCCGGATGATAACCAGAAATATTCTTTAAAATATAAAACTCGGACGACAACTGGCTGCTCCCTACTCGCGACTTCACTATTGTATTTATTTTCTTTGTTGCTTGGGCATTAGTTTGACCAATGCCCCGCAAGCTCATACACACATCCTCTCTTTTAATTTGTAGTCTCTGAGCGAGCTCGTCGGTCACAAAATTTATTTGTGAACCAGAGTCAAGCAACGCTCGAGCCACAACAAATTCGCCACTTTTCGATAATACGCTCACGATAGCTGTGGCAAGAATGACTCTATCCGAAGCAGTCGCATGCAAAACATGTGAAGTGGATGGAGTCTCTTGCATGAGCGTGGGCTGAGGAGGAGGCGGCAACGCGAGATTTGTCTTAGGCGAGTATATGTGCAGCAAAGTGTGGTGTGAAGATTTGCACACCCTGCACCTGTTCGATTTGCATTTCTTCACCGTGTGACCCTTGCGAAGGCAGTTAATGCATAAGGGCACTTTCTTGGCAAAATCGAACCTCTGCTGCACTGTTAGAGCTGCGAACGAAGCGCAGTTTCCTACTTGATGCTCTGCTGATGTGCAAAACACACATAAAGAAGAGTCGTCCCTGGCAGCGATCAATGAAAAACTTTTATTTCCACTCTTCTTCGGAAAAGTCTGGCTTGGCTGAACATTTTTCGGCTTGGAAGCCTCTTCGGCGACCATGTGTTGGTATCGCCTGTCCAGAGCCGACTCGCAATCGCTCCAAAGCGGAAGCGAAGTATAGTCTAACTGTTCTTCCCACTTTCTTTTTGTCCCTGCATCGACTTTGCTCATGATTAGATGGATGAGGATGGCATTCGTTATACGTTTGTCATCCCCAATGGACAGCAACGAATCGTATAGAGCTCTGACTGTGTCGATCAGGTTCCTCAAGGCTGTAGCTGATGGCTGGGACATTTTTGGCAGATTAAAAAGTGTCGATATATTGTCGAAGAAAATCAGACAATCATTATCGTACACTCGCTTCAGGCTAGCCAGGGCCTTGGGATAGTTAGCCGCGGTGACTTGAAATGCCCTGACTGTGCCTAAAGCGTCTCCAGCTAGACACGATATTAAATGGTTAAATTTCTCAATATCGTGCAAAGTGTCATCTTTGTCGACAAACGTTTCGAAAAGGCTTATAAAGTTTTTAAATTCGGAGTGCTTTCCGCTAAATGTTGGAAGAGACACGCTCGGCAGGCGGCATTGGGGAGTGCGCCTTGCCGGTGGAGCGGATTCATCGACGCTCGTACGCCTGGTTTTGTTTATTAAAGAAATTAGCAGGGACTTGGCCAATACAGCGGTCTCTTCCAATTCTTCCCGAAACAAATCCTCTGGGTCTCTCGCTTCGATTTGATTCTGAATTGTCGAAGCATTTTCAATGTGCGAACTTAATATTTCCAAACGACATTCCAATTCGACAGGATTCAGCGATAATCTACCCTCATTCAAATACTGTTGAGTTCGGGATATACTTCGCATAATTCCGTCTCGTTTATTTTTTAGCGCTTCGATTTCCTTGTTGCTCATTTTGATTTGTTATTTAATTAAATTTGGTTGACAATCGAAGGCTGGGAATTTAGTTTTTTATTCAAAAAAAAAAAAAATTAAAATAAAAAATTTTAATTTATTTTTTATTATTTAAACAAAAATAAAAAAAACAAACGAGTGGTATATGCCGAACGTCTACACTGTAGGGGATTTGTCGAATAAATTTAACGAAGTCGTTTAGAAGAATAATAATTAATTTATTAATTCCTTACGGAACTAATAAGCCCCACGCACAAATTGTAGAGGAGCACACGCTCAGCGCAAATACCGAAACACAGCGATAACACAAAAACGCTCGCAATAGTCCAGCGACCGAAAACGAAAAGCGCGAAAGCGAGATCAAAAAACACTGGCAGCGCTGCGTGGGTGAGAGTGCGTGTGTGTGACTGTCTGTATTTAGCTGGCGGCTCACTCTTTGGAAATGCCGACTAGCGGAAAATGATGCACTGACCGATATATAAGGGCAACGAATATATAAGCGGGATGCAGAAGCGCGGGAAATGGCGCTAAGGCTTGGGAAAATGGCGGAAAAGCGCGGCAAATTTGGGAATGAAAAAATGCGCGCACAAGTTTTTTCCGCGATTTTCTTTACACAATAGTTCACTGGATGCACTATTTAAATCACTTTATTTTCGGCCTTAATTTTTAACCCTAAATTGGTGCTCTCTACGACAAATTGGGGGATTTAATTTGCACTTATTGGGTCAACGAATATTTATTTATAAAGGTCCAAAGCGATTCACTTTCAGTTTAATATAAATATATGGGTATATCAATATAATATATATTCGAATCAAAGTTGTTAGTGCATGCGAAAATCAAATTTTTTGGTTAGAATGCTCACTATCTACCGATTTTACACGAATGCAAAAAGTTGAAAGATTGGCCGAACACAATTTTAACAACACGCCATAAATTAACTTTCAACTTTTTACACTCTATACCTGGCTGGCCGATTCGGTCTGATCAGCGACTTCCCTTTTCGGATCCATAGCCTGGGTATATAGGGTGCGAATTATGTAATCAGGTCCAGCGGCGACGACGAAAAGGCTTTTGGCAGCAATCAAACAAATCCAGCGGCAACAAAAGGGCTTCTTTAGCAGCAACAACAAGTCCAGCGGTAACAAGTCCAACAACGAAAATTATTGGTTTGGCAACAATCAAAAAAGGTTCTTCAGCGGCAGCGACGAAAAGGCTTCTTCAGCAGCAAAAAGTCCAACGACGAAAAATGTTTGTTTATTGGCACTTTTGCTTTTATATGTTAAGCCGACGCGAAGAAATTTATTTGGTTTTGATTTTTGTAGAAACACCGACGCGGAAATGTTTGCTGTTTAAATTGTTTGTCACACACCAAAAAAAAATGCGAAAAAAAAGAATAATACCAACTGCTAATCACGTCGGGGTCACCATGAAAATTCAATAGGCTTTTTTATTGACGACAAACGCGAGAACTTATGATTGCAGTGGTTATTTTCTTTTTGCGATGGTTTATTGGAGTCGGAATAGCGAAAACGAAAACGAAGGCGAACGAAAGTTACGCAGTGCGTACGACAGGGAGTTCAATTTTCAACTGGTTTTTAATTTCACAAACTTCTCTTACATGCCTATACCTAAAGTACGAAGCGGGAGATCGGCGGCCGAATTCGCCTGAGCGAGAAAGCTTTATTAAGCCCCGATCCCCGCTTTACATAGACATAACAGAGAGAAATCTCCAAACAGTCAATTATGCTTTAATTGACTTGAAATTTTGACACAATATTCTTCAGATATTATGCATTCAATTTAAAAAAAAAAAATGAAAAAAAATTTAATACCCCCCTTAAGGTATTTTTGGCTGCTGCCACCACAATTGCTTTTAATCATAAGTAAACAAAAGTAAATAGTATAATATCGGGAGAAATAATAACGCGTTGTCGTTGTGAGTAGTGTCTCTAGACTGCTCTTTATTCTCAAACATATATTCTTAAAGGCTAAAAACTGAAGTGAGCAGCGATAGGAGTATATACTTGCATTGGCATATTTTCCTTATGTTTATATATACCACGAGACGGCTGGCTTTAAGTGTTAGTTGGTGTGAAGGCCAGTCGTCTCCGTGGGAATGCATGGTCAGCATTTTAGGGCCGGCTCGCTGGCCGGACACTTGAGAAGGAATGTGTTAGTTTGTATGGGCATATACAATGTATGTATTTATGTAATTAAAATAAGAATTGAAATCATTTGCATGTGCCTATACAACGGATATATTTATGTAATTAAAATGGAATTAAAATTATATACTCCGCTCGCTACACCTCCCCCGTTAAAATGAATGACGTATATTTATGAAGTCATTCTAAAATAGTTTTTTAAAAGAATGAATATAAAATCAAAAAGAAATAAAATTGAATGCAATTGTATGGAATGATATGATGATGCATATATGTTGGGTGTTGAATTGTTTTTATGTGGGTCTTATTTTTAATTTTCAAAAAAAATTTTTTTTTTTTTTTTTTTTTTTTTGTAATGTTAAAATAATTGAAAGTTAAAAGGAATTAAGAATTAATTAAAGGATATAGAAAAACTTTGTATGTTCTTACATATACATATATATTTGTTTAATTATGTTGTATTATTCGAAAAATGGTTTTAATCTATCTTTGCTTACTGTCTGTTGTTTTTTCTTACTGTCTATGATTTTAACATTATTCCTATCGTCTATTTCTATTACCTTAAGGGGTTATATACCTTCTTTGTCGAAAAAAAAGAGGAAAGTTCGGATTTTTTTTTAGGTATGTAGCAATTATTTAATTACACGGGTGTTTTAATTTTTTGATAGTACACTTTATTAACTATGTTTGTGCAAAATTTCGTGGAAAAATATCAATTAGTTTTTAAGGGGTGGGTGTTTCCCTTAGAGGCCTTTTTTTTTAGAGCCTTCCGGTGATAACGCTCCTGGTCGAACCGGTCAATTGAAACCATAAAAGTAAAAAAATTTCATTAGTTTAGAGTAATATCTTGTGCTTGAACGAACGATTTTAAAATTTTTTATTTTTTTATGCGTACGGGAACGTTTTATGCTAAAAATGAGCTTTTTGGTCTCTAGAAATTTCACTAAAAAATTAATTTCGGCGAAAAAAAATTTTTGCGTGAAAAGTCGATCGTTCAAGCACAAGACAATTTCATTATGAACATTTAAAAAAAATTTGAAGTAAATCGCCTTAGTAGTTTTCCGCCAATCGTTATCACCGCAAAGTCATTTTTCAAGAAACACCATTTCGAGATATTCGCGTTTAAAGTTTCAAGTTCCGGTTCTAGCCGCTACGAGGTGCGCGGTTAGGAGCGCTGTAACTTTTTTCTACTGCTCGAATCTCTATGAAAATTTGGGAAAATATTCTCAAAGAGTTGTTCTTTAAGATAAAACAATAAAAAAAATTTTCGATTTTTTTGAAAATAAAAAAGGTATATAACCCCTTAAATGGTCCTAAATAATTCCGATCTAATTTGTGAACGGTTTCGTTCTTGAGTAAGACCTGGTCTCCGATTTTTAGGTCGAAGTTATTTACGTCTTTGTCGTATAGCGTTTTTCGCTTTTCTTTTTCCCTTTCTAGCATGGTTCTTGCCCGTTTGTATGCTGATTCTAGCCTAAACTTAATTTCCTTAGCATAATCATCTATGTTATATATAGGATCTATTTGATTTATTTTAGAAATATCTATAAATTTTCGAGCAGGTCTCCCAAACACTAATTCGTATGGGCAATAATTATGCGTGACTGATGGTGTAGTGTTGAAACAATAGGTGAAATATTTCAACCATATGTCCCAATCACTTTTGTCACTTGAAATATATGAACGGACATATTCGTTAAACGTTCGGTGACCGCGTTCAATAGTCCCTAAGGTTTGATGGTGGTGTGCAGTCGATGAGATGTTGTCAATTTTCATATATTTGCATAAGTCTCTTATTATACTGTTTTTATACTCTGTGCCCATGTCTGTTAGAATAACCTTCATTGGGCCGTAAACGAGTATAAAGTTTTCAAAAATTGCTTTTGCAACGGCAGTTGCGCTTTTATTCGGAATCGGTACTGTTACTAAGTATTTAGTTAAATCACAAATAATTGTGACTGCGTATTCGTTTCCCTCCTCCGAGCGCGGTAATGGGCCAATAGTATCAATTAATACTGTGTCAAAAGCTGATGTAGGTGTCTCGGTAATGGTCATTGGTGTTTTTGTATGAGTGATTGTCTTAGATTTTTGACAGGTCTGACATGTTTTTACGTATTTGGTGACTACTTTTGTCATGTTAGGCCAATAGTAATGTCGCCTTATTTTTAATAATGTTCTTGTTATTCCTGAATGGCCTCCCTCGATTGGATCGTCATGAAATTTTTTTAAGATTTCTCTTATACTTTTTTCATTGTTTTTGTCTACTATGGTCACTTCAGAACGTAGCGCTATTTGTACTTTTTGTAATGTACGGTTGCCCATTTCTTTAAATTCTCGTAGTAATACTGACTTTAGAATCAGTGCGCTGGGTGCCATTTGGAATTGTTTTATGTTTTGCACTCCGGCCTGTATCTCAAGCCTTTGGAAAAATTGTTTTAAATCAATTTTCCCATTAGAGTACAAATCATCAATTTCAAATTGTGAAATTATTCGTTTTCCTCGTTTAAACAAACACTTATGTTTGACGAATTTAAGTTTCACATATTTCCTGATGTAATTGTTATTGACAACGTCGTAGACTCTGGGCTCTTGAAGCTCTTGCTTCTGCAAGGGTTCCTTTTCTGATTTCTGATCCTGGTTTTTACGAGTTTCTGACCTAGTTGTAATTTTCATTACCTGTCAGTTTATTGACTTTAGGTCATTTATTGTGATCCTGGACAGCGCGTCCGCCACACAATTATTTTTCCCCTTGAGGTATTCCGCAGTAAAATCGTATATTTCTAAATCTAGCCTCATTCTTGTTAATTTTGAACTAGGGTCTTTCATTGAAAATAAATAAATTAATGGTCGATGGTCTGTTTTTACTATAAAATGTCTCCCATAAACGTATGGTCTGAAATATTTTATGGCCCAATGGATGGCTGCTAATTCTTGCTCAGTGGTTAACTTGTTGGATTCTCCTTTCGTGAATGATCGAGACGCATATGTAATTGGTAGGTGCGCGCCCCCATGTTCCTGCGTAAGTACTGCTCCGCAAGCGTATTTGCTAGCATCTGTTGTTATACAAAATTCTTTGTTGAAATCTGGGTATTGTAAGAGTTTTGGGCTCATTAAGGCCTATTTTAAATAATTAAATGCATCATTACAATCTTTATTCCATTCGAAGTGGACATTTTTCTTGCAAAGTTTTGTTATATGCCTAGAGTAATCTGCAAAATTTTTTATGAATCTTCTATAGTAATTACAGAATGCTACGAATCTACGCGCCTCATCTGAGTTTTTGGGCACTGGATAATTTTTGATTGCTTCGTATTTGTTTTCATCTGGTAATATACCCTTGTCTGTGCACCTATGACCCAGATATGTAACTTCGTGCATAAAAAATGAACATTTTTCTGGGTGAAGTTTTAAGTTAAATTTACGGCATAACTGAAATACTTTTGTTAAATTGTTAAACATATGTTGTTCAGAGCATCCTATGACTACTAGATCGTCCATGTATAGGAACGCCTGTGATGATTCGAGACCGGAAAATGCTAAGGTCATCATTCTCATGAATGAATTTGGTGCCACTTTTAGCCCGTACGGCAATCTCGTATAACGAAATGAACCTTTATTTGTAGAGAATGATGTAAGGTTTCTAGACCTTTCGGATAACTCTATTTGGTGAAATCCGGACATAAGGTCCAAGCAAGAAAAGTATTTAGCCCGTCCTAACTGATCTAATATATCTTCTATGCGTGGTAAAGGAAATTTGTCAGCTAATAATTTTTTGTCAACCACTAGTCTCCATCGTTTTTCTGTTGAATTTGGTAGACATTTTTTTGGAACCAACAATAATGGACTGTTATATTCTGAAATTGAAGGTTCGACTATACCATCCTTTATTAATTTGTCAACCTGTTTGTTTATTTCTGGCTTTTCACTTTCTGCATTTCTATAATTTTTTATATATACTGGTGTTTTATCGCTTAAACGAAGTTGTTGTTTATAAAAATTGTTAGCTGATATCGGTTCCGATTCAAGACCGAATATATCACTATAAGTTGTACACAGTTCTGATAATTTTGTTTGGAATTGAGAGGGGAAACTTAGTTTTGGGTTTGAGTACCTTGGGCTTTTGTATATCATAGTTTTCTAACGACTCGAATTTTATTGTGTTAACATTTAAACTAATTGTTTCGGAGTTTGTATTTAAAAATCGGACTGTTGCACAACCCGTGTTAACTAATGTGCTCGGAACCAGCACACCTTTAAATGGTTCTTGACTCGGAATAAAAACGGACGATTCTGTTGAGTTAATTTTCACTGTTCTAATTACTTCTGCTCTAGATGGCAGTAAGAGAGTATTTTCGGAAACCGAATTGTGCATTGGAATTTGTATTGAAAAAGTCAGGTTATTAGGTCTTAATACTAAAGAACCCTGTGAGTCTTGAAAATCTAAAATGCAATTGAACTCTTTAATAAAATCTATCCCCAGAATGCCATCGCATGGAATCGGAAAATCAGGTGGGACTATTTGAAAATCGTGTGGTATAATGACATTTTTTGTTTTAAGCTCCACTAGCGCTAACCCCAAGGATTTTATAGAACCTTGTCCAATTCCCGTTATATTCGAAATTTTAGAACTGTCTAATTCGGGGTACTCTTGATTACGTTGTTTGAGTCATGAAATCTCGGCTCCCGTATCTACTAACAATGTTAAGTTTGTGTTGGTTTTTTCATTTTTAACTTTTATGAAAAAACTGAGGCTGATATTGATTTTATATATTTTTACTGTTCTTCTTCTACCGTCAAGGGGTCCTCCTCGTTTTCCTGTGTGACCCTAACACTCCGATTAGAGTTATTTCCGCGGTTTGAGGAGTTTTGGACTCCTTGCGGCGTGGTGTTGTTGTGATAATAGCCACGGTTATTGTAATTACCACGTCCACCACCACGGTTTCCTCTGCCCCGGTATGTATTATTTCCTCGGGAATTGTTATGGTAATACCGATTATTATAAAATAATACGGCGTTTGACTGTCCTGTTGCTTCGGTACAACTGTTGACAAATTTAGTTACGGCTTCGTTCATGTTTGTGAACGTTCCCGCCTGCATGATAAGTTTTACCTTATCGATTGAGCAGTTTGTTGTCATTGCTTTTACTGCATTTTGGGTGCTATATTTAGATGCTAATTCTAATGATAAACCATCGTTTATATAAGCCCCTTGTAATGCTCTGGTCAAATCTTCTATTTCTTTGGCATATGCATTTGCCGTTTTGTTTTTCTGCTGTAAATTCATAAGTTTGGCTGATAAAACTTCAACCGACTCCCCTTTGACTGATTTACTCAGCTTTGCCACAATTGCTGCTATTGTGTTTTCCTCTCCAATAAGGTTGCGAGCATGTCATTTTAATTTTGTCTTTATTAATTGGACTGCCGTGTTTTCATATGACTCCTTTATTCCATCTACAAGCTCCAAGGCATCTATGAAACTCCGTTGATTTTCTGCTTTGCCATCAAACTCAGGAATGAGTGAAGCCGCAGTTTTTAAGAATTGGACATTGGTTTGGGCCATTGTTGTCTCTTCCAAGTCCTCACTTACTTCTGTTTTGCAGACTTCTAATGGCCTTTCGAGCCCTAAGAAATCTTCACAGGTATCTTCCTTAAAAATATCAGCCAACGAATTATCGTGGACGTCTGTGTTGGCAATTGTTATATTTGCCTCTATTGGTTCTTTAAAGTTCTCTGGTATATGGAAAACAATCTCATACTTTTCGAGAGCTTTTCTTACAATAGATATAATCTGATTATGTATAAGTATTACTTGACTTTCATGACAAGTAGATACTGATTCTCGACTTACTGCTATCGCTCTTCTTACTTTGTTGGCGTTAATGATAATTTCGCCCAAATGTTTTTCGAGCGTTTCTTTCCTTATGTGTGTATTTTTATTAACACACTTATAACTTCTCAAAATCTCGGTCTTTTTATTAGCCAAGAATTTTTCTAGTCTTAACCATTGGCTACTCATTAGCCTGATTAGCAATATTTAGGCTGATTTTGAATTGTATATTTCCTGCCAGCATTTCGTTGCGGTCTAGGGCAGATTCAACTTTCACTTGAGGAATAGTTGATAGTATTATTGCCTTTTGTGTACTTGAGCAGCTTATCAATGGTGAAAACCGTAAGCCAAACTCTTCCATGTACTTATATTCAAAATCATATATTGTAATCGGCTTATTATATTTTCCTAAAATGAACTTACTTCTGTTAACGAACTCTGGGTGTTCTACAATTACTCTCTCTAAAGCCTCCTTAGTTGTAGCCATTTCCCTATACCGCTATGATAAAATATTTCCCTTAGTTTTAAAAGTTTGTATTTCATTTCCTCATGTAAGCAAAGATATGGAATATATATATATATATATATATTTTTTTTTTTTTTTTTTTTAAATATTTATATATGCATATATAATCTTTTTATTAATTTTCGTGAAGAATATTTTTGAGTTGTTCTCTTTTTTTTTTTTTTAAATTTTGTCGAGGTCTTGTGCTCGGCTCATGTGTTCTTTATACAAATGTTCCCTTTTGATACATTTTTTATAAGTGTAATGCACTTTAAGCACTACTTGTATCAATAGAGCTACAGTTATTATTATTAAAAGAATATACATGGAGTTAAAAAGAGGAGTGTTGTCGACAATGACATTGTTCACGACATTAGCCGTATTGTCTTTTATTTCTTCCTCTTTTGAGCTCCACAGACCCATTTTTGCTTTATAATGTGATTAATTATTTTTTTTTTTTTTTTGTGAGTAGGGGGAAGGGCCGGCTCGCTGGCCGGACACTTGAGAAGGAATGTGTTAGTTTGTATGGGCATATACAATGTATGTATTTATGTAATTAAAATAAGAATTGAAATCATTTGCATGTGCCTATACAACGGATATATTTATGTAATTAAAATGGAATTAAAATTATATACTCCGCTCGCTACACCTCCCCCGTTAAAATGAATGACGTATATTTATGAAGTCATTCTAAAATAGTTTTTTAAAAGAATGAATATAAAATCAAAAAGAAATAAAATTGAATGCAATTGTATGGAATGATATGATGATGCATATATGTTGGGTGTTGAATTGTTTTTATGTGGGTCTTATTTTTAATTTTCAAAAAAATTTTTTTTTTTTTTTTTTTTTTTTTTTGTAATGTTAAAATAATTGAAAGTTAAAAGGAATTAAGAATTAATTAAAGGATATAGAAAAATTTTGTATGTTCTTACATATACATATATATTTGTTTAATTATGTTGTATTATTCGAAAAATGGTTTTAATCTATCTTTGCTTACTGTCTGTTGTTTTTTCTTACTGTCTATGATTTTAACATTATTCCTATCGTCTATTTCTATTACCTTAAATGGTCCTAAATAATTCCGATCTAATTTGTGAACGGTTTCGTTCTTGAGTAAGACCTGGTCTCCGATTTTTAGGTCGAAGTTATTTACGTCTTTGTCGTATAGCGTTTTTCGCTTTTCTTTTTCCCTTTCTAGCATGGTTCTTGCCCGTTTGTATGCTGATTCTAGCCTAAACTTAATTTCCTTAGCATAATCATCTATGTTATATATAGGATCTATTTGATTTATTTTAGAAATATCTATAAATTTTCGAGCAGGTCTCCCAAACACTAATTCGTATGGGCAATAATTATGCGTGACTGATGGTGTAGTGTTGAAACAATAGGTGAAATATTTCAACCATATGTCCCAATCACTTTTGTCACTTGAAATATATGAACGGACATATTCGTTAAACGTTCGGTGACCGCGTTCAATAGTCCCTAAGGTTTGATGGTGGTGTGCAGTCGATGAGATGTTGTCAATTTTCATATATTTGCATAAGTCTCTTATTATACTGTTTTTATACTCTGTGCCCATGTCTGTTAGAATAACCTTCATTGGGCCGTAAACGAGTATAAAGTTTTCAAAAATTGCTTTTGCAACGGCAGTTGCGCTTTTATTCGGAATCGGTACTGTTACTAAGTATTTAGTTAAATCACAAATAATTGTGACTGCGTATTCGTTTCCCTCCTCCGAGCGCGGTAATGGGCCAATAGTATCAATTAATACTGTGTCAAAAGCTGATGTAGGTGTCTCGGTAATGGTCATTGGTGTTTTTGTATGAGTGATTGTCTTAGATTTTTGACAGGTCTGACATGTTTTTACGTATTTGGTGACTACTTTTGTCATGTTAGGCCAATAGTAATGTCGCCTTATTTTTAATAATGTTCTTGTTATTCCTGAATGGCCTCCCTCGATTGGATCGTCATGAAATTTTTTTAAGATTTCTCTTATACTTTTTTCATTGTTTTTGTCTACTATGGTCACTTCAGAACGTAGCGCTATTTGTACTTTTTGTAATGTACGGTTGCCCATTTCTTTAAATTCTCGTAGTAATACTGACTTTAGAATCAGTGCGCTGGGTGCCATTTGGAATTGTTTTATGTTTTGCACTCCGGCCTGTATCTCAAGCCTTTGGAAAAATTGTTTTAAATCAATTTTCCCATTAGAGTACAAATCATCAATTTCAAATTGTGAAATTATTCGTTTTCCTCGTTTAAACAAACACTTATGTTTGACGAATTTAAGTTTCACATATTTCCTGATGTAATTGTTATTGACAACGTCGTAGACTCTGGGCTCTTGAAGCTCTTGCTTCTGCAAGGGTTCCTTTTCTGATTTCTGATCCTGGTTTTTACGAGTTTCTGACCTAGTTGTAATTTTCATTACCTGTCAGTTTATTGACTTTAGGTCATTTATTGTGATCCTGGACAGCGCGTCCGCCACACAATTATTTTTCCCCTTGAGGTATTCCGCAGTAAAATCGTATATTTCTAAATCTAGCCTCATTCTTGTTAATTTTGAACTAGGGTCTTTCATTGAAAATAAATAAATTAATGGTCGATGGTCTGTTTTTACTATAAAATGTCTCCCATAAACGTATGGTCTGAAATATTTTATGGCCCAATGGATGGCTGCTAATTCTTGCTCAGTGGTTAACTTGTTGGATTCTCCTTTCGTGAATGATCGAGACGCATATGTAATTGGTAGGTGCGCGCCCCCATGTTCCTGCGTAAGTACTGCTCCGCAAGCGTATTTGCTAGCATCTGTTGTTATACAAAATTCTTTGTTGAAATCTGGGTATTGTAAGAGTTTTGGGCTCATTAAGGCCTATTTTAAATAATTAAATGCATCATTACAATCTTTATTCCATTCGAAGTGGACATTTTTCTTGCAAAGTTTTGTTATATGCCTAGAGTAATCTGCAAAATTTTTTATGAATCTTCTATAGTAATTACAGAATGCTACGAATCTACGCGCCTCATCTGAGTTTTTGGGCACTGGATAATTTTTGATTGCTTCGTATTTGTTTTCATCTGGTAATATACCCTTGTCTGTGCACCTATGACCCAGATATGTAACTTCGTGCATAAAAAATGAACATTTTTCTGGGTGAAGTTTTAAGTTAAATTTACGGCATAACTGAAATACTTTTGTTAAATTGTTAAACATATGTTGTTCAGAGCATCCTATGACTACTAGATCGTCCATGTATAGGAACGCCTGTGATGGTTCGAGACCGGAAAATGCTAAGGTCATCATTCTCATGAATGAATTTGGTGCCACTTTTAGCCCGTACGGCAATCTCGTATAACGAAATGAACCTTTATTTGTAGAGAATGATGTAAGGTTTCTAGACCTTTCGGATAACTCTATTTGGTGAAATCCGGACATAAGGTCCAAGCAAGAAAAGTATTTAGCCCGTCCTAACTGATCTAATATATCTTCTATGCGTGGTAAAGGAAATTTGTCAGCTAATAATTTTTTGTTTATTTGTCTATAGTCAACCACTAGTCTCCATCGTTTTTCTGTTGAATTTGGTAGACATTTTTTTGGAACCAACAATAATGGACTGTTATATTCTGAAATTGAAGGTTCGACTATACCATCCTTTATTAATTTGTCAACCTGTTTGTTTATTTCTGGCTTTTCACTTTCTGCATTTCTATAATTTTTTATATATACTGGTGTTTTATCGCTTAAACGAAGTTGTTGTTTATAAAAATTGTTAGCTGATATCGGTTCCGATTCAAGACCGAATATATCACTATAAGTTGTACACAGTTCTGATAATTTTGTTTGGAATTGAGAGGGGAAACTTAGTTTTGGGTTTGAGTACCTTGGGCTTTTTGTATATCATAGTTTTCTAACGACTCGAATTTTATTGTGTTAACATTTAAACTAATTGTTTCGGAGTTTGTATTTAAAAATCGGACTGTTGCACAACCCGTGTTAACTAATGTGCTCGGAACCAGCACACCTTTAAATGGTTCTTGACTCGGAATAAAAACGGACGATTCTGTTGAGTTAATTTTCACTGTTCTAATTACTTCTGCTCTAGATGGCAGTAAGAGAGTATTTTCGGAAACCGAATTGTGCATTGGAATTTGTATTGAAAAAGTCAGGTTATTAGGTCTTAATACTAAAGAACCCTGTGAGTCTTGAAAATCTAAAATGCAATTGAACTCTTTAATAAAATCTATCCCCAGAATGCCATCGCATGGAATCGGAAAATCAGGTGGGACTATTTGAAAATCGTGTGGTATAATGACATTTTTTGTTTTAAGCTCCACTAGCGCTAACCCCAAGGATTTTATAGAACCTTGTCCAATTCCCGTTATATTCGAAATTTTAGAACTGTCTAATTCGGGGTACTCTTGATTACGTTGTTTGAGTCATGAAATCTCGGCTCCCGTATCTACTAACAATGTTAAGTTTGTGTTGGTTTTTTCATTTTTAACTTTTATGAAAAAACTGAGGCTGATATTGATTTTATATATTTTTACTGTTCTTCTTCTACCGTCAAGGGGTCCTCCTCGTTTTCCTGTGTGACCCTAACACTCCGATTAGAGTTATTTCCGCGGTTTGAGGAGTTTTGGACTCCTTGCGGCGTGGTGTTGTTGTGATAATAGCCACGGTTATTGTAATTACCACGTCCACCACCACGGTTTCCTCTGCCCCGGTATGTATTATTTCCTCGGGAATTGTTATGGTAATACCGATTATTATAAAATAATACGGCGTTTGACTGTCCTGTTGCTTCGGTACAACTGTTGACAAATTTAGTTACGGCTTCGTTCATGTTTGTGAACGTTCCCGCCTGCATGATAAGTTTTACCTTATCGATTGAGCAGTTTGTTGTCATTGCTTTTACTGCATTTTGGGTGCTATATTTAGATGCTAATTCTAATGATAAACCATCGTTTATATAAGCCCCTTGTAATGCTCTGGTCAAATCTTCTATTTCTTTGGCATATGCATTTGCCGTTTTGTTTTTCTGCTGTAAATTCATAAGTTTGGCTGATAAAACTTCAACCGACTCCCCTTTGACTGATTTACTCAGCTTTGCCACAATTGCTGCTATTGTGTTTTCCTCTCCAATAAGGTTGCGAGCATGTCATTTTAATTTTGTCTTTATTAATTGGACTGCCGTGTTTTCATATGACTCCTTTATTCCATCTACAAGCTCCAAGGCATCTATGAAACTCCGTTGATTTTCTGCTTTGCCATCAAACTCAGGAATGAGTGAAGCCGCAGTTTTTAAGAATTGGACATTGGTTTGGGCCATTGTTGTCTCTTCCAAGTCCTCACTTACTTCTGTTTTGCAGACTTCTAATGGCCTTTCGAGCCCTAAGAAATCTTCACAGGTATCTTCCTTAAAAATATCAGCCAACGAATTATCGTGGACGTCTGTGTTGGCAATTGTTATATTTGCCTCTATTGGTTCTTTAAAGTTCTCTGGTATATGGAAAACAATCTCATACTTTTCGAGAGCTTTTCTTACAATAGATATATCTGATTATGTATAAGTATTACTTGACTTTCATGACAAGTAGATACTGATTCTCGACTTACTGCTATCGCTCTTCTTACTTTGTTGGCGTTAATGATAATTTCGCCCAAATGTTTTTCGAGCGTTTCTTTCCTTATGTGTGTATTTTTATTAACACACTTATAACTTCTCAAAATCTCGGTCTTTTTATTAGCCAAGAATTTTTCTAGTCTTAACCATTGGCTACTCATTAGCCTGATTAGCAATATTTAGGCTGATTTTGAATTGTATATTTCCTGCCAGCATTTCGTTGCGGTCTAGGGCAGATTCAACTTTCACTTGAGGAATAGTTGATAGTATTATTGCCTTTTGTGTACTTGAGCAGCTTATCAATGGTGAAAACCGTAAGCCAAACTCTTCCATGTACTTATATTCAAAATCATATATTGTAATCGGCTTATTATATTTTCCTAAAATGAACTTACTTCTGTTAACGAACTCTGGGTGTTCTACAATTACTCTCTCTAAAGCCTCCTTAGTTGTAGCCATTTCCCTATACCGCTATGATAAAATATTTCCCTTAGTTTTAAAAGTTTGTATTTCATTTCCTCATGTAAGCAAAGATATGGAATATATATATATATATATATATATATTTTTTTTTTTTTTTTTAATATTTATATATGCATATATAATCTTTTTATTAATTTTCGTGAAGAATATTTTTGAGTTGTTCTCTTTTTTTTTTTTTTAAATTTTGTCGAGGTCTTGTGCTCGGCTCATGTGTTCTTTATACAAATGTTCCCTTTTGATACATTTTTTATAAGTGTAATGCACTTTAAGCACTACTTGTATCAATAGAGCTACAGTTATTATTATTAAAAGAATATACATGGAGTTAAAAAGAGGAGTGTTGTCGACAATGACATTGTTCACGACATTAGCCGTATTGTCTTTTATTTCTTCCTCTTTTGAGCTCCACAGACCCATTTTTGCTTTATAATGTGATTAATTATTTTTTTTTTTTTTTTTTGTGAGTAGGGGGAATGAGCTGTTTAGTAAATCTATAAATGATGAGGTTATTAAGTGCACAACTTTTAGTTTACATATCGGCAATATACAAGTTACAATAGCTTTACTTATATTAAGTTTACACCAAAAGTTGTGTGTTAGTACATGAGTTTATGTAAAAAAAATAAGTTGTTAATGAGCTTAATTAGCGCACCCCGCGTAAACGCGTTGCAAGTGCTAAAAAAAATCAAGCGGTGAACTAATTATTTAGTCCGCTTCTTCTTCTCCCGGTGGAGAAGGTAATTTTTTTTTCTTGGCCGCAGCTTCAGCTTTTCCTGGTTAGTTTGGGGTCTTCCTTCCTTCGGTTGCGTCTCTAGTGCCTCTTGAGGGCTTATCTTTTTGTGGTACGGGTGTACCATCCATACCTATCCAACGGTGGCACAGCCAGCGGATATTGCTTGCCGTACTAGTACTCCTGTTTTGGATCCCTGGCCGTTGGCATAGTGGGCGGTCCTGCCTACCATGCGTTGTAAACTGATGCACTCTTCGTGGCGATGACAGACTTTTATTACCTCCAAAATGTTCGTAATCCCACTTTAATGGTTTAACCGGTAATTTGATAAGGGGTTGTTAAACCAATTGAAAATTGTTCTGTTTTATATTAATTCAAATTCCGATTAATTCCAACATGAATTGTTTGTTTAGTCAAAAAAAAAAAATCGTGTATTGTTTTTAAATTCTCCTCATTCGGTATCCATAAAACATACGACAATCGTCGGATCTAATTGGAGCCAACTTTAATTTCACTCCGCGTTAAAAAAATGTTTCCGTGTCCTGTCACGGTCGCCATATAATATCGGGAGAAATAATAACGCGTTGTCGTTGTGAGTAGTGTCTCTAGACTGCTCTTTATTCTCAAACATATATTCTTAAAGGCTAAAAACTGAAGTGAGCAGCGATAGGAGTATATACTTGCATTGGCATATTTTCCTTATGTTTATATATACCACGAGACGGCTGGCTTTAAGTGTTAGTTGGTGTGAAGGCCAGTCGTCTCCGTGGGAATGCATGGTCAGCATTTTAGGGCCGGCTCGCTGGACGGACACTTGAGAAGGAATGTGTTAGTTTGTATGGGCATATACAATGTATGTATTTATGTAATTAAAATAAGAATTGAAATCATTTGCATGTGCCCATACAACGGATATATTTATGTAATTAAAATGGAATTAAAATTATATACTCCGCTCGCTACAATAGATAATTTAGTTTTATTGAATTTCATGGCCAACAAAAACAAATTATGTATGTATCTATTAAAAATTCCATGTTTTTTCATCATTAATTTTGAATGGGTTGACATCATCATCATTACAAACTGGTTCATCTGAAAAAATATTAAAATAAAAACAGTTTTAATAGCTTAAAAATGATTATCAGTAACATTTTTATTGCCCAAAATATTTATTTTAAAATTCCTCAGACGTCACGTTGATAAGGACTTTTATAGACATGATTAGTCGCATGCAGTTAAAGCCAAGCATCATTTTTTTTCCATAGGATAGCTAAGCTGCCTTTTTCTTTTACTTAGTCGAAGCTATGTCGATTTTTCTATTAAGTTTCAATATTTTCGACGATTGCTAATATGACAGCAATATGATACAGTCGTCCGATTTTCATGAAATTCAATTGGAAAATCGAAAGTCAATAGAAAAACTCTATCAGGCATGCTCCGGTTTTCACTTTTTTTTTCGTTTTCGTTTTTGGGCGAAAACGTACGTTTTTGTTTTAGTTGCTCTGGTTTTCACAATTTTTTTGTCATCGTTTCGTTATCGGAACGTTTCATTTTTTCATCGTTTCTCACTGTTCAAACAGCTGACTTGTTTGCATTTATATTTTCAATTGCCTGTTTTAAAGCAAAAAAAAATTAGAAATTGATTGATTTAAGAAAATCAACACATCTTAGATGCAACACATGTGTTTTTAATATGTCTGACATTTCATAATTTCATTTTATAAGTAGTTTTAAGTGGTTGTTTTGTTCCACTACAAGTACGGCAGCATTGACGATAACTTTTGGCAATAGATTTATCGACCCCATAGCAAAACGAAAGTTGTTGTTGGCGACGGCAAATATTTTATTTATGAAATCATGATGGGGTCAGAAAAAAATTATTTAAAAAATAAATACGAATTAGACTGATCTACTGATGGTGTGAAATGAACATCAATAGACCAAGGAGTCGACTATTTTTTTCCTTTTGCAATTAAGAACTGATTTGATGTAGAAAATGGCATTTACTTTTCATTTCGACAAAAAAAAACTAGCCCATTTTTTTTTTTTTTTTTTTTTTTGTGAAAACAGTTCGAATTCGAATCGTCGTCGCATGCAGACGTGTATTTATTGTGCTCCGGGAAAAAAGTATTCAATAATATCAAAAAAGTGCAGTGACTGGTTTCGAAAATCAACAACAACGCGAAAAGACGCTTTTAGCGATGAAATCGCTAATGTTTATATTGATTAATTAATTAATTAATATAAAACATAACACTTAAAACTCGAACAATCTCAACCTCGATTGCAATGAGTCTAAACGACGTTCGCACACAACGTCAACGTGAGCAAGACGAGAGACGGCTCTCAGTACAAAGAAACAACGCTTACTTCATTTTCAAAGCAACCGAAAGTAATGCAAGCTCAACACAAACACGGTCAATTACCCCAAACTTGACCGAATTCTTAAACGTAGAAAGCGAAAGAGCGCGATCTTGCTCCCCATCGCTACCATCGATGTCTCTGCAGCCAAAGAGCGCATTAACTAGCACCGCAATTTCTTTGACAACGTCAACCGTAACAACAACAACAACCGCAACTGTAACGACAGCGCGTTTAACGACGTCATCAGTTAGCAGCGCAAACATTAATACTTCTGCCGCTGCGCTGCCCGAAAAAGAGAACAATAACAAGGAAAATATTAAGCCGGCTGTGCAGACTGGTATGGATCGGTACATCCAAATCAAAAGGAAGCTGAGCCCCCTTAACTCTCAACGGAAAATAACCCGTGGCAATGCTAACATAGCTGCAATAGAAACGCCCACGAACTCAAACCGATTTAAAATCTTGGCAGACTATGAGGATGACGCCGAATCTACAGAAGTCGAAAAAAGGAAGCCTAAGCCCCCGCCAATTTACATACGAGAAAAAAGTTCCAACGTTCTTGTCAACAAAATTATAGAGCTTATTGGCAAGGACAACTTCCACATAATACCACTCGTAAAGGGCAATATCCAGGAAACAAAAGTTCAAACGAAGTCTGAAGATAATTACAGAGTATTATCGAAATACCTCACCGACAAAAAAAATAACTTTTACACGTATCAGCTAAAAAGCAGCAAGGGCCTGCAAGTCGTACTTAAGGGCATAGAGCCCGAAGTATCGCCTGCAGAGATAACAAAGGCGCTACAAGAGAAGGGATTTAGCGCCAAGACAGTCTTCAATATCCTTAACAGGGATAGAAAGCCACAGCCACTCTTTAAGGTTGAGCTCGAGCCACAAATTAAGCCCCTAAAGAAATACGAAGTGCACCCTATATACAATCTTCAGTTCCTGCTGCACCGCAGAATTACAGTTGAGGAGCCGCACAAACGCAATGGCCCGGTACAATGTGCGAACTGCCAAGAATATGGCCACACAAGGTCTTACTGTAAACTGCGCCCGGTGTGTGTAGTTTGTGGTGAGCTTCATGACTCCGCACACTGCCCAGCGAGCAAAGATGACCAGAACTCGAAAAAGTGCGGCAACTGCGGTGGAAATCACACTGCTAACTATAGAGGTTGTCCAGTTTATAAGGAGCTGAAAAGTCGCATCCACCAGAGGGGATCTACTGCCCGCACCCAAAATAATCAGCGCATAGCCTCCAGGTCAAACCCTGAAGTCTTCTTCTCGTCTGCAGCCAGATCCTCACTAGGACCCATAAACTCTGCCAAAAATGTCACATACGCAAGCGCTTTAAAATCAGGACTGGCTACCCCAGCCCCAAAAATCTCACTGCCGCAATCAGCACACCAAGAACCGAACACGGCTCAGCAGCATCAACCGCCGGAGCAGCCAAAAAGTAACTTTGAATCTTTGATATGCAGTCTACAACAAAGCCTTACGGAGTTTATGTCGTTTATGCGTACAACTATGCAAGATCTAATGCGAAACCAAAATCTACTTATACAAATGCTGGTTTCACAACAATCCAAATAATGACTTCCCTACGAATATCTACGTGGAACGCTAACGGCGTTTCGCAGCACAAACTCGAGTTAGCGCAATTCCTTCTAGACAATCAAATCGACGTAATGCTGCTTTCAGAAACACATCTTACCAACAAATACAATTTCCAACTACGAGGATATACATTCTATGGAACAAATCATCCAGATGGTAAAGCACACGGCGGGGCTGGAATTTTAATCAGAAGCCGTATTAAGCACCATTACCATACGAAATTTTCTAAAAACTACATACAGGCCACATCAATAAATATACACCTAAATACTGGCAAGCAACTAACTCTAGCCGCCGTATACTGTCCCCCACGCTTCACCATAGCCGAAGATGAGTTTATGCAGTTTTTCAACTCACTCGGAGACCACTTCATAGCAGCAGGAGACTACAATGCCAAGCACACACACTGGGGATCTCGTCTCGTGACCCCAAAAGGAAAGCAGCTCTATAATGCAATTATCAAAGCTAAGAACAAGCTAGACTATGTTTCTTCTGGCACTCCAACATACTGGCCGGCAGACCCAAGAAAAACTTCCCGATTTAATAGACTTTGCGATTACCAAAAACATTCCTAAAAATATGATAAGCGCCGAATGCCTTTCGGATCTTTCATCTGACCACTCGCCTGTCCTCTTTACTCTACTCCGACACCCAGGAACATGGGATCACTCATCAAAACTGACCTCACATAAAACCAATTGGGTTAAGTACAGGAAGTATATCAGCTCACACATTGAGCTGAGTCCCCACCTCAGCGACGAAGCCAACGTAGACAGTTTTGTTAACTCACTGGAGTCTGTACTCGTCTCTGCAGCTCGAGTTTCAACACCTCAAACTACAAACACACAATACATTCAAAAGAAGACAAATCTACAAATCGAACAGCTCGTCCTCGAAAAGCGACGCTTACGACGAGAATGGCAATGTCACAGATCGCCATCTGCTAAGCAACGCTTAAAACAAGCCTCACGTCAACTTGATCAAGCTCTACAGCAAGAAGAAACGTATGTCCACCGCCGCTACATAGAGAAATTGTCAACTAACAGCACAAAACACTCACTATGGAGAGCTCACCCAACTATGAGCTCACCGAAAGAAACCGTGATGCCAATTAGAAATTCCACAGGCGGGTGGGCGCGAAGCGACGCAGACAGAGCCAGCACGTTTGCCAAACACCTTAAAAATGTCTTCCAACCAAATCCTGCCACCAATGCGTTTACTTTGCCGACTCTATCATATGAACCCCAGCCTCAACATGAGCTAATCGAGTTTCGCCCAAACGAAATCGTTAACATCATCAAAAGACAACTGAATCCGAAAAAATCCCCGGGCTGCGACCTCATAACTCCCAAAATGATCATTGAGCTCCCATACTGCGCCGTTTGCACTCTCACCCAGCTATTTAATGCCATCGCAAAACTTGGCCACTTTCCAGTGAGATGGAAAAAGTCAATTATAATAATGATAGCAAAGCCGGGGAAAGACCACACTATCCCCACGTCGTATAGACCTATAAGCCTACTCTCTTGCCTATCCAAACTCTTTGAAAAATGCCTAATGACTCGGATAAACACATACCTGAGAATCCAGGAAGGAATCCCGTCACACCAATTTGGGTTTCGTGAAAAGCATGGAACAATTGAGCAGGTCAACCGGATAACATCCGAAATTCGGAACGCGTTCGAAAAACGGGAGTACTGTACTGCCATATTTTTAGATGTCTCTCAAGCATTTGATAGAGTCTGGCTAGAAGGTCTAATGTACAAGATCAAGACAATGCTCCCCTACAGCACCCACAAGATTTTAGAGTCTTACCTTTTCGACAGAAAATTTGTCGTGAGGTGCAACACTGCTATATCTGACGATTACACTGTTGGAGCTGGAGTTCCTCAAGGCAGCGTGCTAGGACCAATTTTATATGTCCTGTACACAGCAGACATTCCGACAAGCACACGTCTAACAACATCCACGTTTGCCGATGACACAGCTATTCTTAGCCGCTCAAAATGCCCGACTCAAGCAACTGCGCAGCTAGCTCTTCATTTGGTCGATGTTGAAAAATGGCTGTCAGATTGGCGAATTAAAGTGAACGAACTAAAATGCAAGCACGTTACGTTCACTCTGAACAGGCAAAACTGCCCGCCGATTACATTAAACAACACCCTACTCCCACAAGCAAACGAAGTAACATACCTAGGAGTACATCTCGACAGAAGACTCACATGGCGCCGGCACATTGAAGCCAAAAGAACACACCTAAAGCTAAAAGCCAGCAGCCTTCATTGGCTTATCAACGCTCGGTCATCTCTTAGCCTTGAATATAAAGTCCTGCTGTACAACTCGGTCCTAAAACCTATATGGATGTACGGCTCCCAGTTATGGGGGAACGCCAGCAATAGCAACATTGACATAATTCAAAGAGTTCAGTCGAAGATCTTGAGAACTATCACCGGGGCACCGTGGTACGTTCGCAACGAAAACATACACCGCGACTTAAACATCCTACCAGTCAAAGAAGTGATCGCTGAACAGAAGGCAAAGTACTTAACCAAGCTATCGGTGCACCCTAACCACCTGGCGAGAGGTCTAACAAGGTTGAGCAACCAATCACGCCTTCGTCGCAACGACTTACCCACCCAGCGAACGACATGAGGGACGCGCAACCAGAATCCAGTCTTAGTATACTGTTAGTTTAATTTTAATGTTAAGATTCGCCAACTTATTGTTAGTCTCAAAATTAAGAGTAGATTCAATAAATAAAAGCAAAGCTATAATGAAAAAAAAAAAAAAAAATTTTTGAAAACGAAAAAATTTAAGTAACAAAAAACAAATGTGAAGTTAATTTAATTTATATTTTTAAACAAGTAAATATTATATTTAGTTATATCTTGTCGAGTTTTTGTGTTTGTTGCATTATAGTACGAATAAATCAACAATTTCGCTTTGTTGCAGATATGCATCAAAGTAGCTTAACACATTAAAAAAATACTGCAAATATACGAACTTCACTGGATTCTCCCAAACGGAGTGCGAAAAATGTGTAGTTTTTTTAAGTTTTAATAATAGAAATAATTGCTTTAAAAAATTTAATTTAAATTGACATATTTAAAATATAAATTACTATATATTAATATTGAATGAATGTTATTATCTTTCTAAAACACATATTAAAAAAATTTTCCTTTTAAGACCATTTGATGCAGAAGTGCATCACACCCCTTGTTGAATCATTTCATTTTATATGTTGAAGTTTTACTAATTAGATATATATGTAATTATAGTTAACTTAGGTACTCTTATATTAAGCTCGATCTGAATTACCTGAAGTACTACTCTTAAGCTAATAAAAATTTACATTCTTTTACTCCACCCGGGAGCTTAGAGCCTCTACAATTTCTTGTAGAGGATTCATTATCATTGATTTTCGATCGTACCGGTGATAAGCCAGTAGCGACTTATCCTAGCGGTGGGGATGCCACCTGGCGCCATCTAGGAGTGACGAAAATTCTATTGTTGGGTCCATAGTAACGTGGACGAGGGGGTGTGCGGGTCCGGGGAGCCGAAATTTGTTACTAATGTTAAGTGAGCGATAGAGCATAGAAGTGGTGGAGATTTGGAAAAAGAGACCGTTTCTTTTTCTCGGGGAGCCTGGGGCTCGACTTGAACCCGGGCCTTCCGAACCGGAGGCCAGCGCTCTACCTGCTGGGCCACCGTCCACCGAAGCTAATATTACGCTCTTTAACTCTCACTTGAATCTCTCTTGGATATTGAAATTCGCTCATTCTCCAATTATCTTGTTGTTATCTATGATTTGCATGCTTACATATACACGCGCAATTATGCCTGCGCTTAGCTTAAGAACAAATATTGGAAATTATAACGATCACTTGAGAAAAGAACTGAAACTGAAGCACACGCAAATTCATTACACTGTCTGTCCCGTCCGCTTACGCAAGTTGGCCTTCAATTATATTATTGATATTTTTGCTCTGAAGTTGCTTGTGGCACAGGGCCACATTAGTCGTAGACCCCTTTTTGGATCTACATTTGTTGGCGCCCCCCAGGTGGACAATTTTGCAAGGCGTTTTCGTTGGGACTTGGTTGGACTTCGGAACTCTTATTGGACTTTGACTTGGATCTTTTTGGGAAGTTGACGTTTTGGAAAATTTACCTATGGATTTTACATTGGCTAGGAGTACACAGGTAACGAGTAAAAGTGAACTACGAGGCATATAGTGTGTGAATATTTAATAAATAAATTTGGTGAAAAATATTGTGCGGCAAAAATAAAAAGTTGTTCAAGCCCTGCAGTTCTGGCTGTCACCTGGTGTCTCGTGGCATTCAAGCAATCAATGTGTAGGAAAGGAAAAGGCATATTCCTAAGTTGCCCTCTCTTTCTCACTCTTATAATACGATTTCGTTGCTTGCACCCGACCGCGGCCCGACTCCAAATTTGGCTTCTATTCTTTCGTTTTTCTAATTGCACTGTTGTCATTCTCCGTTAGAAACAAAAAATTGGTTTTCGATGGAAAATACGGCTAAGGGGCGCTCGACTTATGTATACTCTTTTGATGTTAAAGTTCTTCAAATATTAAATATAATATATGTATATATAAAGTTATATACATATATAATTTATTTTATATATACAACATTATTTAAATTATTGAACCAAGATAACCACAACATAACATTGCTTGCAAATATAGATATAATATAACTCGCGTGTCATTTATGGTCGGTTATACCCAAAAAAGAAGGGTATACTAAAAGGGTGCAAAATAAAATTGAACTGCTCATTCTTTTGCGTTGTGCGTTGACAGTTAGTTGTGAAATTACTTAATTTGCGCAACGGGCAGCGGAATTGTTTAAAAATCATGTAAGTGTCGTTAAGATTACAAAAATATTATGTCTTTTACTACAAACTTATTTAAATCTTTTTAGGATTCAGCCTGTTTGTACGATAAATTCGTTTGAAAGGTAAGTTTGCTTTAAACTAAAAAAAGTAATACATATATAATATGTAATAATAAAAATATTTTTTTTACCATAGATGGACGCAAAACAGCCGTTGTCCTGCAAATATTCCTCATAAATGGTAAACAAAAACTTTCTGATTTCATATTATTTATGTACTTATCCCTTATGTTTCAAAATAAGATTAATTAATAAAATAAAAAAAAAATATATATATATATTGTTTTTCATATGAATTTGGGGATGACATTTTAGACATTGGGCTAGATGACAACATCGCCTCCACGTCAGCAACGAAAGCATCAATAGCTTATACGAATTTTCTCCATACAAAATTTGTATAAGCCATCGATGCCTCGCTCGATGACTCGGACAAAATGGTCATCGAGAGCGACATGCATGTCAAATCCTTAAATGCCATACAACTACTTTATATGAAATGGCATCAGTGCGGCTCCAGGTGCTTCGGACACTGGCATCAGTGGGTAGTCGTCCATGTCATCCACGACAAGGCACTTTTGGAACTGCAGGGAGCCTACGCGCATACACACATATGTACATATGCACTAAAGCAAAGAGTGGACCGTAGTTCACTTATCACTCGGTGTAAAAACTTATATTATTCAAAACTCAAAATTTCCGGCATATAAAATACAAACATAAATTTGGCAATATACAAATATTAAATTATAATTTTGTGTGGTAACTTATTTGGATCACCCTAATTAATTTGCACAAGCCGCTGTTGAGCGCGAAAATTGTTGGTGTTTTCTTGTGCCTTACTTCCGTGGAAACCAGTAAAAGAAAAAAGAGGTCCCGTTGGAATTTATGCTAATAGAAAAGTGCGCATCGTTGTCGGTACAGTTATCAAATTTTGCTGTACAATTTTCTTCAGTTCTCTCTTTCGTCACTTGCGCTGCGTCGGCAGCGAACTTTCGTTTGTTGGTGCATTGACTTCGATTGTCTTTGCATTGTTCCCGTTTATTACTGCTTGGGCAGTGAACTTTGGTTTGATTTGCGTTTGATTTTGTGTTACTTCTATCGCTGCTTGGGCAGTGAATTTGGATGCCCATCTCATATACACACATACATATATGTATATATATAGTGCGCGAATTGCTTAGTGGTATTCGGCCACTTTCGGTTTAAATTTTAACATCTCGCCATACACACATATATATATAGTGCGCGAAGAACTTAGTGGTATTCGACCGCCTTTGTTTGAATTTAACAGCTCGACATACAGTAGTGGACACGAGTTTAGCACACTATGCAATCCCCATTTTTGAACTCCAATTTCACCTTTCCCCGGAGATTTTTCGAGGATTTTTTTTTACGTACGTTTGCTCTATTAATAGGAGAACATGCACCGTTAATTTTGTCCCAATCGCTTTTACCGTTTTCCTATACCAAGCCTCTGAACCTAAATACCTCAAAATCAGGCTGGACACCAGTTTAGCACACTCTTCAAATTTTTAGTTTTTAACAACGGCGGTCTCGTTTTTTTTGGTTAAAGTTAACTGATAATTCATGTTGTCATTAAGAGAGAATAAAAAGATGTGTTTGCAATCCCACCAGCTTCTAAGTGCTTAAAAGGACAGCAGGAAGTCATCCAGACTCTTAAATCAGCTGGAAAAACGATTTCAGAGATTTCTAAAGACTTAAAATGTTCCCGTAAAATGGCTTACCATGCTCTAGGACATATTAAAATCAATCAAAGTACCAAACCCACCAGGGCAAACCCCAGATCCCGAAAAACATATGAAAAAGAAAACCGACTTATCAAAAGTGTTTCTGAAAAATACCCTTTTAACGGCTCTAGAACAATAAATATCATCAATATTTAATGTAGATGTATACTCGAGGACTGCAAGAAGGCGATGAAATAATAAAAATGTCCGAGGGTGCATAGCTTTGCAAAAGCCGCACGTATCCAAAAAAAATTTGTATGCCAGATTTCAGTTTGCAAAGGAGCATTTGAAAAAACCACTGATTGTTTGGAAAAACGGTTTTGGAAAAAAATATATCTGATCGATCTATCAGATCCAAATCGATAAAACTTGGATTCATCATCCCACAGAAAATTTTTCCAAACAATCAATGGTTTTTTCAAATGCTCCTTTGCAAACTGAAATCTGGCATACAAATTTTTTTGGATACGTGCGGCTTTTGCAAAGCTATGCACCCTCGGACATTTTTATTATTTCATCGCCTTCTTGCAGTCCTCGAGTATACATCTACATTAAATATTGATGATATTTATTGTTCTAGAGCCGTTAAAAGGGTATTTTTCAGAAACACTTTTGATAAGTCGGTTTTCTTTTTCATATGTTTTTCGGGATCTGGGGTTTGCCCTGGTGGGTTTGGTACTTTGATTGATTTTAATATGTCCTAGAGCATGGTAAGCCATTTTACGGGAACATTTTAAGTCTTTAGAAATCTCTGAAATCGTTTTTCCAGCTGATTTAAGAGTCTGGATGACTTCCTGCTGTCCTTTTAAGCACTTAGAAGCTGGTGGGATTGCAAACACATCTTTTTATTCTCTCTTAATGACAACATGAATTATCAGTTAACTTTAACCAAAAAAAACGAGACCGCCGTTGTTAAAAACTAAAAATTTGAAGAGTGTGCTAAACTGGTGTCCAGCCTGATTTTGAGGTATTTAGGTTCAGAGGCTTGGTATAGGAAAACGGTAAAAGCGATTGGGACAAAATTAACGGTGCATGTTCTCCTATTAATAGAGCAAACGTACGTAAAAAAAAATCCTCGAAAAATCTCCGGGGAAAGGTGAAATTGGAGTTCAAAAATGGGGATTGCATAGTGTGCTAAACTCGTGTCCACTACTGTACATACATATATAGTGCGTGTACTGCTTAGTGGTATTCGGCCACTTTTGATTAAATATTTAAACATCTCGACATATATACATACATATATAGTGCGTGTACTGCTTAGTGGTATTCGGCCACTTTTGGTTAAATATTTAAACATCTCGACATATATACATACATATATAGTGCGTGTACTGCTTAGTGGTATTCGGCCACTTTTGGTTAAATATTTAAACATCTCGACATATATACATACATATATAGTGCGTGTACTGCTTAGTGGTATTCGGCCACTTTTGGTTAAATATTTAAACATCTCGACACACATACATACATATATAGTGCGCGTATTACTTAGTGGTATTCAGCCGCTTTAGTTGAAATTTTAACATCTCGCCACATACATACATATATATTGCGCGTATTACTTAGTGGTATTCGGCCGCTTTAGTTTAAATTTTAACATATCGCCATACACACATACATATATCGTCCGTGTACTGCTTAGTGGTATTCGGCCACTTGGGTTTAAATTTTAACATCTCGTCACACACACGTACATACATAAATTGGCATAAGGCGTGTGCATCGCTTACTGGCATTTGACAAGACTTGTTGCATCAATTCCTTTTTTGTTTGGTTTTATTTTACATTTAATTTCGTTTGTATAATTGTTGGCTGCTATTGGAGCAGAGTTGTACAATTATGCCGGGTAAAAAAGGAAAAGGTCAAGACAAATCGCTGGGCGAAACAACTTTAGGTCGCCTTGATACATTGTTAGATCAGTTTAAAAATGTTGTTGCTGATATTGAGCGTATTAAAACTACAGTTAAAAATTACTCAGGGTACGTTGACCCAATTGAAATTGATTGCCGATTGGAAATACTTGATCGATATGTTGGAAAAGCCTTTAATATTCAACAGGATTTGGATGACATTAATACCGAGCTTGTTTCTCGAGCTGATCTAGAAGACCTGTGTGCAACTACAAAGGCTCTGCTTAAAAGCAAAGGCACTAGTCAACACGTTATTAAAGACAATCATGCGAATTCAACAATGATAGGGTCAACTCTTGCTCAGAGCAAAAAACTGCCCCATATGAAACTGCCAAGGTTTGGTGGGGAGTATTCGGAATATAAGAATTTTATAGGACTGTTCGAAAACCTCGTTGAAAATGACCTTTCTCTTTCAAATGTTGAAAAATTTAACTATTTGTTGTCTTGCTTAGAGAAAGAGGCTTTAGGCACGGTGAAATCGTATCAAGTAACCGATGCTAATTACCCAAAAGCATTAGCTGCCTTAAAAAACGTTTACGATAACAGTTGCTTGATTGTGTTTGAGAGTATTTCAAAGTTATTCGACCTTCCAAAAATGCATGGAGCATCTGCGTCTTCACTGCGTTCGTTGATAGACACAGTAAGAGCGGTGTATGAGTCGTTGTTGTCTTTAGGAAATGACAAACAGATCTCCAACGCTATGCTAATACACTTAGTTATGGGCAAGGTGGATTCTACGACTAGGTCAAAATGGGAGGAGAATTTAGATTATACAAAACTGCCACTTTGGGATGATTGCGAAAAGGCCCTTAATAAAAGGTACCAGCACCTCTCTGCTGAAGAAAATTCTTCAGGTGGGGGAGCTTCTCGAGCTCAAAAATATGAGCGCAATGGTGGAAAGAAGGGAGGAAAAACGTCGCTAACAGTGGCTAAGCCAAATGAACAGCATAATCCAAAATGCTCGTTTTGCAAATCGGAGGATCACTTCATTCAATCTTGTTCCTCCTTTGCTGCTATCCCATGCAATAATCATTTTAAGTTTGTAAAATCGTTCCCCCTGTGTATAAATTGCCTACGAAAAGGCCACACAGTTACTACCTGCAAGTCGAGCACTTGCAGAGTCTGTTCAAAGCCGCATCATACTTTACTGCATAGGTATGCAACAGAATCTCAAGCTCCACCAGCACAAACTTCGACATCTAGTCAAGTGTCGTCCGCCAATCTCGCTGCTAGTGATTCTGACCAAGTCGTATTAGCTACCGCAGTTGTAAAAATAAAAGATCAGTTGGGATCTTACCATATGGCCAGAGCACTCTTAGACTCTGGGTCCCAGGTCAATTTTATTACCGAAAACCTGGCCAATATTTTGAAACTACCCAAATCGCGCAAGGATATAAACTTAGTAGGCATAGGCAAGACAAAATCTGCCATTCGGCATGCCGTTCAAACGGATATTGCCTCTCGTTTGAATCCCTTTGAAACGATGACTGAATTAAGCATATTAAAATCTATCACGTCCTATCAACCCGAAAGGCTTGTAGAAAATGTTGACATTCCAAGTCATATTGATCTCGCTGACCCCCTTTTTCATAAGCCGCAACGCGTAGACTTGCTGCTTGGGGCAGACGCTTTCTTCGATCTTCTTAAAGATGGGCGTCTGAGGTGTAAACAAGAGTCTTTAACTTTACGTGAAACAGTTTTTGGTTGGATCGTGTCTGGTCGTTGTAAAGCCCCACCAGATGCAAATGCTTGCTCAACGACGTTATTAAGTACAACCGGTGAATCGTCGTTAGACTCAATTGTTAAAAAGTTCTGGGAGTTGGAGCAAGCTCCAAATACTGCGAATCCAAATTTATATACCCCAGAACAGCTACTTTGCGAGCAATCGTTCACTGAATCTGTGAACAGATTACCTTCGGGCAGGTTAAGTGTTAAATTGCCGTTTAAATCTAGTCCGACTTGTCTTGGCTCGTCCTTTGAGACAGCTAAGAGGCGATTTCTTGGCCTGGAGAGGCGAATGGAAAAACAAGCGGAAGTCCGAGACATGTATATTTCTTTTATGAAAGAATACATTTCTCTTGGTCATATGAGTGCAATCAGTAACACAGTCCCGATTGAGCCACATTATTTTATCCCATACCAGTGTGTGCTCAGACCGCAAAGCTCTTCAACAAAGTTGCGAGTCGTCTTCGATGCGTCAAGCAAAACGTCATCACAAATGTCGCTTAATGACACGCTTATGGTTGGTCCAACGATCCAACCATCTCTCTACGCAACTTTGCTTCGTTTTCGATTGAATCCTTACGCAATTACTGCAGACATCACTAAGATGTACCGTCAAGTGGAAATTGACGAGACCCAGAGATGTTTTCAATTAATCCTCTGGAGAGAAAACCCGAAAGATCAATTACAAATATATCAATTGAACACGGTTACATACGGCACTGCGTCAGCACCTTTTTTGGCTATCCGGTGCCTGAAATATTTGAGTGAAATACACGCAACATCGCATAAATTAGCATCGAAATCACTTGCGAATGATTTTTATGTCGATGATTTATTAGCGGGAGCAGAAACGCCAGAGGAATTAGGGCTATTGCAGCAGGAGTTGGACTCTGTATTAAAACCATTTGGATTTGGTTTAGCCAAATGGTCTTCCAACTGCCAACAATTCCAAGTTTCTGATGCGTCCATTACAATTGGGTCGCAAGAAGACACCAAAACTTTGGGTTTGATTTGGAATCCCAGAAGTGATGTGTTCAAATACTCCGCAGACCATCTTTCACTCGATTTTGTGCCGACTAAGAGGTCTATTCTATCGTTTGTAGCACGTTTGTATGACCCACTTGGATTATTGTGCCCAATTGTTACTCGTGCAAAAATTCTCATTCAAGAAATCTGGCTGCATAAGTTAGATTGGGATGAAGCATTGCCCACAGATCTAATTGAGCAATTAAAATCGGTGACTAATTGCTTCTCGAATCTAGACTCGCTTAACATACCTCGACATATCGGAATTAGAAAAAATATTAAATACCAAATTCACGGATTCGCCGATGCGTCAAAGAGAGCATACGGCTGCTGCATTTATGTCAGAGTGGAGCATCGGAAGGGAACGTTTACCCGATTGCTCACAGCCAAGTCGAGAGTGGCACCTCTCAAAACCATGTCTGTGCCTCGGTTGGAATTATGCGCTGCTCACTTACTGGCGAAGCTATGGAGTGAAATCAGGGATCTGTTGAACTCACCAGTGGACGACGTTTTTTTGTGGTCGGACTCTGAGGTGGTGCTGTATTGGATCAAGAAGCACCCATCATACCTAAATACATTTGTTGCGAATCGTGTAGCAGAAATTCAAGAATTGACTTCACAAGCTGTCTGGCGTCATGTGCCTACCAACGCGAATCCAGCGGACATCCTTTCACGTGGTTGCTCAACTAGTGAGCTCAGGGAATCAATCTGGTTTACGGGCCCAAACTTCTTACAGGAAAATAAAACCTCTTGGCCAGTAAACTACCACCTAGAACCCCCCCAACGATCTCTCTGTGCTAGAGATGCGGAAGGATGCCACAGTCTTGATCGCGGCCGATGCACTGGATAATCCTTTTTTGGACCTCGTTGACAAATCTTCGTCATATTTGAAAATTCTGCGCACCGTATCATATATGCTCCGATTTATCAATGGAAAATCGCACAAAAAGACTTCACTCGTGCCATCAGCGGAAGAACTGAGTTCAGCGTTTTTAGCAGTGGTGTTTGCATTGCAGCGAATCGAGTTCGCAAATGAAATTGCGAGGCTAAATAAATCTTTGACGTTACAACCAAGTTTTCAGAAACTAAATCCATTCTTGTATCCTCATCAAGATGGCAAGCATGTGTGGTGGCTGCTTAGAGTCGGCGGTCGTTTGTTAAAAGCTCCTGTGCCACACAATGCTAAGTTCCCGTTGCTCATGCCAAAAGATAGCCGGTTCGTTAAAATATACCTGCAATACTTGCATCGTTCGAATTGTCATGCAGGTCCACGTGCTTTGATGGCTATTCTTCGGCAGCAAATTTGGTTGGTAAACGCTCGTCAAGCGTGTAATAGCATTGTACGGCAGTGTGTACATTGTTTTCGCTATAAGCCAGTCTTGGCAACCCAAATAATGGGAAATTTACCTGCTGATCGTCTTCACGGCAATAGACCGTTCGAAGTCAGTGGAGTGGACTTTTGTGGTCCAATTTTTGTAACCTTAGGAATTAGAGGGAAGTCAGCGGTTAAGATGTATATTGCCATATTTGTTTGTTTTGCCTCTAAAGCTGTTCACATAGAACTTGTGTCAGACCTCACATCTAAATCATTTATCATGTGTTTGTCTAGGTTTGTTGGCCGGCGTGGACGTGTCCAGAAAATTTTCTGCGACAATGCCACCAATTTTGTCGGTGCTTCCCGAATGCTGCAGGAGTTCAGGGACCATTTCATTGCCAACAAGGATGCCATTACGGAGTTCGCAGCCACGCGTGGGATCACCTTCTCGTTCATCCCGCCCCGAGCGCCCCATTTTGGCGGCCTATGGGAGGCGGCCGTGAAGTCAGCGAAGGGATTAATGGTCAAGGCCGTGGGCAGCGCAGTGCTCCGACAGGACGAGTTAAACACCGTCTTGGTAGAGGTGGAAGCAATTCTCAATTCGAGGCCCATCGTCGTGGACAGCTTCAACCCGACCGACGGCGAGGCGGTAACCCCAGCTCATCTGCTGGTCGGAGCAACGCTCGTTGCGCTGCCATTCGTCTCAAGTCAGCCAGTAACAGACGAAAAACTGAGCTTCTTGAAGAGATGGCAATTGATATCCGCCGTCAAGCAACGGTTTTGGGCAGATTGGCAAAAAGACTACGTCCTGAGCCTGCAACAACGACAGAAGTGGCTAAGCGAGAGCCACAATATACAAATCGGAACCATCGTCGTGGTCCACGAGGACAACAGTCCGCCTCAACAGTGGCTAATGGGAGTCATCGAGGAGGCCATCAAAGGCGAGGATGGAAAGGTTCGCGTGGCGGTCGTCAGAACTAAATCTGGCGTTTTCAAGCGGTCTATACGTCGATTAGCTCCGTTGCCAGTGGATGAACATTGAAGCCTTGCAGCCCTTCAACGCGGCCGATGTTGAATCATTTCATTTTATATGTTGAAGTTTTACTAATTAGATATATATGTAATTATAGTTAACTTAGGTACTCTTATATTAAGCTCGATCTGAATTACCTGAAGTACTACTCTTAAGCTAATATTACGCTCTTTAACTCTCACTTGAATCTCTCTTGGATATTGAAATTCGCTCATTCTCCAATTATCTTGTTGTTATCTATGATTTGCATGCTTACATATACACGCGCAATTATGCCTGCGCTTAGCTTAAGAACAAATATTGGAAATTATAACGATCACTTGAGAAAAGAACTGAAACTGAAGCACACGCAAATTCATTACACTGTCTGTCCCGTCCGCTTACGCAAGTTGGCCTTCAATTATATTATTGATATTTTTGCTCTGAAGTTGCTTGTGGCACAGGGCCACATTAGTCGTAGACCCCTTTTTGGATCTACACCCCTTTTTGTAAAAAAAAAGGGTAAAACCAACAAAAATTGAAAAACTAAAAAGAAGTGTATTTTTTATTTTCACTTATCTACCAACCAAAAAAAAAATCAAGAAAATCGGAGTTATTGCCATGTAAAGGGTTAAAGCGTTTTTCCCACAACTCACGTTTTCAAAGTCGGTACCCCTCATAACTTCAAAACTACTGCACCGATCCTTTTGAAATTTTAAACACTATTTCTGTACATGTTTCACAAGGTAACGCTGTCGAGTTTTTTTTTTCATAATTTTGATTTCGCAATGACAATTTAACCGATTTTTTCCAAAAAAAAATGTGTTTTTCACTTCAAAGTCTTCGAAAAAATTAAAAAATTGCAATTTTCAAAAAACCTTCACAGCGTTACCTGGCGCGAACTATTATCTAACGAATGAACTTTCATTTTTTGATTTCATATGATCCAGCACCGAGTTATGAGGGGCACCGCAATTCAACTTTTTTTGGCGACACGTCCGGACAATTGCTACCATTGCCATATTTTTTAATATTTTTTTGTAAAAATTTGATAAAACATTCATCTAATGTCATACTTTAATATACCGTTGGTTGAATAAATAAATTTTAACTGTGTCGTCAGGAAAAAAATCACAAAAACATGGCTTTTTTCGCATGATTTGACCTTACCCCCCCCCCCTTAAAGTTGTTATTGTTATAAATGTTGAACTTATTTATTTGTTTCTTCGTCAACGGAGTAACTTGCTTCTATTCTATTGGGTTGGCAAGAAAGTCATGTCGTTTTTGAAGTGAAAACTTCTTTAGCGGCGCTGAGCAGGGTAAAAACATTCAAACTCGCGTCAGGGTCCCGTTATGCTGATCGAAAAAGCGTAAGAGCGTGGGAAAGGGAGAGGAACTAGTATCTCCCACTCTTTCTACCGTGCCTGAGTCATGGTACAATTATACAAGGTAGTCTCGTCGGCTGCAAAATCGCCGTGCCTGAGTCATGGTACAATTATACAAGGTAGTCTCGTCGGCTGCAAAATCGCTCGGGTTTTTTCCCCCTATGGTTCAGTGCGCTCGGGATTTCGAAGTGAGAGGTTGTCCGCGGACGATTTTTTCTCAAAACGTTAACCCTTGTGTGCTTGTGAAAAATACTTGTTGCAATTATTGCAGCAAGCACATACAAGGCGTAACATGTAATATTGCAGAAAAATATTTTGAAATGTGAACAATATGGGAGCGAGTCCTGAAGGGCAGCTTTGTGTAAAAACCAAAAATTTCGGAAAAATTAATACGCATGGTCATATAACAGTCCTTTTTAAACCCCGTGCACAGCATAAGGGTAAAACGACAACATCTTCTTCTGTTTCTTTCGCACTTACGGGAAAACACCCTCTCACTCGCACTCATTGTAGTGCCCAATAGGGGGAAAAAAAAGCCGACGAGACTACCTTGTACTTACACTTAAATGGGTTCGAATCAAAACTGTTTGTTTCTTACTTCAGTTATCATAAACCAATTGTATCAGTTGTAAAAATTTGCGATGATGATTCTGATAATAACGATGGTGTAAAAGTCGTCGAAATTATGGATGGAAGTTGATTTTTCTGAGAGATAAAATTTAATGTAATATATAAATAACGATATAATATTATAAATAACAACATATAAATTGCCATATTTGTGTACGATAGCGCAATAAATAAACATTGTATTCTACCTCTCTCATAAATGATAGGTCTTTTATACTTATAATTAAACACAACGTTAATATTGAAGTTTTCACTTCTGCCGGCACTCCCGGAGTGCTACCGGTGTTTTTTTTTTCAATATTTTCAAAGATGATTTATTTATATCAGGACTTATAATTAATCAATTATGTATTGGCCGTTTTGTTCGACCACTAATGACCATTTTTCGGGCAGCTGCATAATTCCGCGCTCGAAGAACTTTTGGTCTTTTCCAGCAAAGAATCGAGACAAGTGGTTTTCGACAGCCTCATCTGAATCAAAGTTTTTACCATTCAAAGAGTTTTGAAGAGAGCGAAACAAATGGTAATCTGAAGGTGCTAAGTCCGGACTATAAGGTGGATGTGGTAGCACTTCCCAATTCAGCTCCGTTAATTTTTGCCGAGTGACCAAAGATGTGTGGGGCCTAGCGTTGTCATGGTGAAAGACTATACCCTTGCGATTAGCTAGTGCCGGCTCCTTTTCTTTAATTTTTTCCGCCAAATTGAATAGCTGGCGACAGTACACATCTGAATTGATGATTTCATTCCGTCCCAGCAGCTCAAAGTGCACTACACCCTTCCAATTCCACCAAACAGACAGCATAACTTTCCTCTGATGGATATCGGCCTTTGATGTGGCTTGGGCTGGCTCATCTTTCTTGCTCCATGATCTTTTTCGTTGGACATTATTGTAAACAACCCACTTTTCGTCGCCAGTAATGATCCGCTTCAAAAAAGGATCGTTTTTAATCCGTTGCAGCAGAGAATAGCAGATGTTGATACGCTTAGTGAGGTGAATTTCCTTTAAGTTATGCGGAACCCAAACATCGAGCTTGCTTACGTAGCCAAGTTTCTTCAAATGGTTTTCAACCGTTGTATGCGACACACTGAGCTTCTCTGACATCTCCCGCGTTGAATAACGCCGGTTTTCATCCAGCAAAGCCGTAATTTGTTCGTCAAAAACGGCCGATGGTCGACCAGAACGTGGGGCGTCTTTAACTCCAAAATCTCCAAGCCTGAATTTGGCAAACCAGCGCTGACATTGGCGATCACTCATGGCATCTTTACCATACACTTCGCACAATTTTTCGCGAGCTTCGACCGCTTTTTTTCCTTTTTGGAAGTAAAAAGCAAAATATGCCGAAAATGCTCACTTTGGTCCTCCATGTTTAATTTGCTATAGCTTCCACAAATGTTATCGAATAATTACCAAATTTTCGTCGATAGTACCTAAGACAATAAGCTTTAAAAGGTTCTAAAAAGTGTGACCCTGGTGCTCGATTAGTCGTAAATAAATTAGATTAAAAACGATTACTAAAAAAAACGACATGACTTTCTTGCCAACCCAATAGTTTTCTATTTTATTTATTTACTAGCAAACCCGGCGAACTTTGTTCTGCCTTTTTTTGGAAATAATTTCAAAAATAATCAAAAACCTACATTAATATTTAATTTTTATTTCTGTATTTTGGTACATAGGCGTCGATCAAGTTGTTCTTCCATGTTTCATTGCTTAATGATACATCTGCTGAAGATTTCTCGAAGCAATTGCTGACTATCGGCAATGGTCAAGTACCTGTCGATGAATCGAGCGGATTAATATCATTTCGAAATAATTTTTGTAATTTTGTCTCATCAAAAAAGGAACTTATCAACAATGTATTTGCAAACATTATTTCTAACTACAAAAATAAGGAATGGTTGAGTGAGAGAGCCATTTTAGCGGCTAAGAATAAAGATGTTGATGACCTGAACTACATAATTCAAAATAAGATCATTGGAACAATGCATTCATTCAAATCTATTGACTGAGTCACAAATGAAGATGAAGCCACCAACTATCCAATTAAATTTTTAAACTCTTTGGACGTGCCTGGCTTACCACTGCATAATTTACATCTAAAGGTTGGATCCGTAGTAAACATACTTCGAAACATAAACCAACCAAAATTGTGCAACGGTATGCGTTAATGGCAATAAATAAGCAGATTTTTTTTTTTTATAGGAAAAAATTACAAAAAAAATTAAAAACCTACTAAATAGGTTGCTCTTCACTTAAGTGCCTTGTAATACACGACATTTTTTGTTTTATTATCAGGCGCAAAAACAAACAACGCAGATGGTTTTCCGACCCGTGAACATGCCACGTATAATTGACCATGTGAAAAACATGAATGTTCTAGATTTAAACCACAAACTTTTAAGGATTGGCCTTGTGATTTGTTGATGGTCATGGCAAATGCAAGACGTATCGGAAATTGAATTCTTTTAAATTCAAACGGCATATCGGTTGGTATCATCGGTATTCTCGGTATGAGAACTTCCTCACCTTTGAATTTTCCTATCATTATCGTAGCGTAAATTACATTGTTCATTAGTTTTCTAACCACCAAACGCGTACCGTTGCACAGTTTTGGTTGGTTTATGTTTCGAAGCATGATTACTACGGATCCAACCTTTAGATGTAAATTATGCGGTGGTAAGCCAGGCACGTCCAAAGAGTTTAAAAATTCAATTGGATAGTTAGTTGCTTCATCTTCATTTGTGACGCAGTCAATAGATTTGAATGAATGCATTGTTCCAATGATCTTATTTTGAATTATGTAGTTCAGGTCATCAACAACTTTATTCTTAGACGCGAAAATGGCTCTCTCACTCACCCATTCCTTATTTTTGTAGCTAGAAATAATGTTTGGAAATACATTGTTGATAAGTTCCCCGGAGTCAACAATGGCAATTTAACTTTACCATTAAAGCAGCATAATCCAGGCGTTTCTCCGGAAAACTTCAGTGCACCGCAATACTCGCAAACAACGTCCATTTGCCCAATGCAAACGCTAGGATGCAAGCTGTAATCAGTGATGCAATCGTATTGAAACGCTGCTCGATTCAAATCAGCACTTGATAAATTTCTTCTGCGTCGCAAATGATCTATTTCTTGACCTCTGTTGTAAGCTCGACGATTCTGCATTGTCAACCGAGCCGTATTACGGATTGCCTCTCTTTGCTCTGCTGATTGAGAAGCACGAAGTCGACCTATTCTAACGCGGTTCTGTTCACGTTCAATGTTTTGTTCTTCTTCAGACCTTCCATTTGCAGTATTTTGTAGTCTTCTTGCATTACGGCTTTGTCGGGAAAGATTCGATCGTCTTGGTCGCGGCATTATTAATTAAACTTCCCTTCACTTCAATTCACAAAAAGCACGAAAAACTTCACTTCACTTCAATTCACCAAAATCACAAATAATTTCTACTCACTTTAAAAAAATTGAGTTAAAATGCTATGGTAGTGTGTGCTTGTCAGTTTGATGAGGTAATAACTCAGTTTATATGCGATTTTTGGTATGTCGAACGGAATAAAAAGTACCCTAACTCCTATTCCGGGCTCTAAGCTACCTTCCTACCAATTTTCAGCCAAATCTGTTCAGCCGTTCTTAAGTTATAAGTGGTGGAACTAACACAACTTGCTTTTATATATATAGATTAAAATTAGAACTAGTATACAATACTAAACCTAAATATTTAATGAGTACTAGCTAACAGGGCTTTCGACTCGAAACTTGAGTGTTTGTACCTTATATAATAAATTTAGCCTGGTTGACAAATTTGTTTAACAGGGCCTTCGACTCGAAACTTGAGTATTTGTACCTTATACAAGTATAATAAATTTAGCCTGGTTGACAAATTTGTTGATATTTATGATATTTACTTGAGAAGTGTTTTTTAAACAATCTGAGGGGTATTGTGTGCCAAATATTAAAGATCTGATTGTTTGTAATCGGCTGCAGGTGTCGAGGATGTGATCTACGGTAAGATCGTCACCGCATAGTTGACATGTTGGCCTAGTCGTTCCTATCAGTATGTGTTGGTCTGTGGATTGTGTGTGCCCTATGCGTAGGCGGATGAAAGTTGCGCATGCTCGTCGGGGTACGTTTGGTGGTGGCTTAAACTTGATGCAGTTTGGGTTTATGGTTTGGTATCTGTGCGTAAAAGTGCCCATTCGGATAGTTTTTTTCTTTGAGGTAAAGCTGAATTTTGCTTTGTATATCCTTGACATTGAACGGGGTGAATAGAAATGATGGTGTACGTCTCATTTCTTGGGCGGCCTTGTCAGCGAGTTCGTTTCCATTAATTTCTTGATGACTGGGTACCCAAAGAGTAGTGATTTTAGTTGCATGTAGACTCAGAATGTACCTGATTTCCTGCATTGTGGGATCGTTGTGATTCCATTTTCGCAGGGCGGAAATAGATGACAGACTGTCTGTACAGATAACAAATTTTCCAGTGCTTTTGGATGCAAAGTGGCAGGCTTTAAGTATGGCAAATGCTTCGGCTGTAAATATGGAGTTGTACGGTGGGAGCCTTCCTCCTGCTATTATTTTCTTATTGCAGTCGACCACCGCAAAGGATGTTGAGTTCGTGACTTGGGAGCCATCTGTGTAGATCCAGGTTTTGTTCTCGAGATCCTCTTGTGCACTCAAGAAACGTTGTTGGTATTCCAAATGGGAAGTATCTTTTTTTGCAGCATTGTATATTTTTGTGTTTATGTTTGGCTTTTTGGGGCCCCAATATGCTGGGGATTTTAAAGTCCTTCTGGGCTTAGGCAGAGCGAGGTCAAGCAGCGTGATGTAATTGGCGCAACGTCGAAGTGTGGAAAAGCATTTCATTTTCCTTTTCTGCTTGAAAATGGTTCCGAAGTCCTTAGCGAGTAGGCAGTTTGATGTGGTGTACAGCTTTGGGATGAGCATCATCGTTGTTTCTACTATCCGTTATTCAATGCTTGGCAGAATCTGGCCTGCCAATGTACATGCAACTGGAGAGGTGGGAAATGCGTGAATGGCGCGACGAACTGCTCCGTGATAGGGTGCTTGTATTTTTTAAAGTGTGATTTGGCACACCAACCGTAGATTGGCAGGCCATAGTCGATTTTAGAGATGATTAATGCGCGCGTAATTTCTATGAGGGTTGTTTGGTCATGCCGCAGCCTAAATCAAACCACTAATTTCAAATCGTAACGTAAAACCAAATTCTAGATGTTCTCCTTTTGTTTTGCTATTTGCCCTGCGCGGCAACACTGTTTTGATTGTCATTGCTAACTACCTTTGCACTTTTTGCTTATTCGCTTTCTGGCCTTGTCCACGGCAAGCTTCATAGCAGTTCGAATTTGTACACGCACATAGAAGGCACGGTCGCTGATCGCCTGCCAAATCTCGGCTCTATATACTTTCGCGACTAAAACGGCACAGACAAATCGGTCTGCCTGCCCATCATACTTTCGTCTAAAGCACAGACAAATCGGTCTGCCTGCTAACCTACCCTTTCGCTGCAAAAAGGCACAGACATTTCGGTCTGCCTGCCTAACCAAATCTACTACAACAAACTAACTTTGTACATTTAAGGCCTTGGTGCCAGGTTAATAAATAAGTGCATATTTAAGTCGAAATTTGTGCGTTATTATTTTACTTGGGCACCACCAAAGGTAATGGTCTTTGAAAAAGCTCACTGACCCAACATTTTGGTGACCCCGACGTGATAGTGATACTGAAACAATAAAACTTCGAAAAATCGAACAAATAATTTTATTATTTTCGTTCGGTTTAAAGTTGGTGATCGCGCATATATGTATGTACATATGTACATAAACGCAAGCTGAAAACTTCGCTAGAGTCTCGTACACGCCCGCCCCCGCGCATCGTAAAGTGCATTTTCGTATTCGCTTTGTGCCTTCGTTCCCGCTTTGAACGTTTTACAGCGGCGACAAAACGTTTGTGCGCGGGTTCATTGCCTACATTGCATATGCATTAGGCTTACACATAGATTCCGCTTCGTTTTCGCTGGCTTAGAATTTTGGCGCTAATCATTGCACAGTGGAACTCTTTTAGTGTGCAAGTGAAAAATTCTCGAACAATTAAAATCAAATTAATTAAAATGTCAACGAACCAAACTCTTTCTGCTCCAGTTGCGGGAGCAAAATATTTCAAGTTGAAGGCCGAGTCAATGCTTTCTAAAACGAAAGCCTTTGAGAAGGCCCTGACTGCCGACAAGCTCCAGGAAATGAGCGAGAAGGAATTGGAACTTCGTGTTCAACGCCTGGACGAGATCAAGACTGCCTTTTGCCAGATCCACGACAGACTTGAGCAGCTGGACTTTGATGAAATTGGTAGTGTGGTGCGCGATGACTTCGAGGAGCTTTTCATCTCAACAAAAACAAAATTGAATGTTGAATTGCGTAAGCGAAAAGGGACCAAGCGTCATAGCCCTTTGCACCCTGGCTCTCGGCCTTCGTCCGAGGTTCAGCGAGCTCCCGTGGCGGAACTAACCTTTTTATCCGTTCGAACGATGCATCAATTGGCGAGTGATGAGAAGAGAGGGCAATCAACACAGGAGGTTCTCGAAATCAACGACGTCCGTGATCAAATTCCTGACTTGGAAAAGGAAACATTTCGGAAGATAGACGATAGCAGCACCACGACGCTCGGTCTTGCCTGTGACCCTGTAGCGGATGTTTCTCGTTTTTCCCTTTCTTCCATACAGGTCTCTCCAAAGCCATCTGCCAAGGCCAAAATCTTCCTGCAACAAGTCTGGAGAGAAAGGTTGAAGTGTGATAAGAGCTCTCCTGTTGTCCTGTTACCATCTGACATGGGTCGTACCCATCAAATGGAGATTCTTCGACGTGCGTTGGATCCAGATGCTGATGGCGAACGAGAGGTGCATCTACTTTTTTCAAAGTCTCGTGTGGCACCTCTTACGGTTTCCAAATTGGAGTTCTGCACTGCCATGATACTAGCCCAGCTGATGCGGGACGTACGCAACATGGATCTTTTCGATTGCCCGTTTTATTGCTGGTCGGATTCCGCTGTAGCTTTATCATGGATAAGCGATGAGCCTTCACGTTTCCAAGTATTCATTGCTAATCGAATTTCTTTAATTCAAGAGCTATCCGGCGGCATGAATTGGCGCTATGTACCGATTAACTGCAATCCAGCCGACATCTTTTCAAGAAGTGCTTCCCCGACTGAGCTTCTGGAATTTGCCCTTTGGTTCAGAAGCCCAGCGTTTCTTCTCAAGAATCAGCACGATTGGCCTGAATCTTGTTTGCCTGCGAAGACTCCTCCCGAGTTCAGAAAGGGCATTTTGGTTGGCGTCTCTACCAAAGTGGATCTACCCTTAAAACGCAATCTCGTGAATTCCTGTCAAAAGATGACCCACACTTTCGGATTCGAATACAAATTTGCACGCCGTAAAAGACGTCCTGGTCTTGCCGTCAAATATGTCAAGATGGGCACTCAGATACTCATCAGATGTATCCAAATGAGCAACCTGGCTGATGACTACTGGAGACTGCATTCTAAGCAGCAAATTTCATCATCCAGCCCGTTGTCCTCTCTATTGCCATTCATCGATAGCTTCGGTCTGATGCGAGTTGGTGGCCGTCTACAGAATTCGTCCTTGGATTACAATGCGCAGCATCCTGTCATACTGCCACGCCAGCATCCAGTTACACGTGCCATTATACTGGACCTGCATCGGAGGAACTTGCATTCTGGTCCACGAGCTCTGCTCGCTCACATGCGCCTTCAGTTTTGGCCGATAGGTGGCCGGAAAACAGTGTCAGCTGCAACGTCAAAATGCGTCATATGCTTTCGTGCCAAGCCACAGCTTTCTCAACACATAATGGCTGACTTGCCCAATGATCGCGTAAACGCCACGTCTACGTTCATGGTTACTGGTCTGGACTTCTGCGGTCCATTTTATTACAAAACCGGAGTTCGAAGCAAGGTGCCTGTGAAAACATACGTCTGCGTTTTCATCTGTTTCGCGACGAAGGCGATCCATCTGGAGCTTGTCCAGGATCTTTCGACACAAGCATTTTTGGGAGCACTGAAGCAGTTTATTCTCACCAGAGGCAAACCTGTCCGAATATGGTCGAATAATGCCACGAACTTCGTTGGAGCCAAGAACGAGCTAGCTGAGCTGAAGAATCTGTTCCTATCGAGCCCCCACATTCGAGCGATTGAAGAATTCTGCCTGGAAGATTCCATTGAGTGGCGTTTTATTCCTCCTCGTTCACCTCACTTTGGAGGTCTCTGGGAGGCTGCAGTAAAAACGGCAAAATTTCATTTCTACCGTTCTGTTGGCCCATCGTTATTATCGTTCGATGAATTGCGCACTCTCATTTGCCACATTGCGGCGATTGTAAACTCACGGCCTTTACTCCCTCTTTCAGAGAATCCGGCAGATCTTGAGGCGCTAACTCCTGCACACTTTCTTGGAACAGTTCCACTGTTGTTGTTCTCTGAGCCTGACGTCACAAAGCTTAACTTCAACCGTTTGGACTGCTGGCAGAGAATTTCCTACTTCCAACAAATCTTCTGGTCACGGTGTCGTGAAGAGTACTTGACCCTGTTACAGCAATGGTCAAAGTGGCGCACTCCCAAACCTGCGCTACGAGTCAACGAGGTCGTCTCCACTTTGCCTTCATTGAAATGGCCAATACCCAGGGTCATGGAATTGGTGCCTGGATCCGATGGAGTCGCTCGTGTAGCAGTGATACGAATTTCAACTGGAGTCACTCGCAGAGCTGTCCGCAAGCTGTGCGTGCTGCCGAAGCTGGATCTGGTTGAAAGCCCTGGTCTTCCAACGGGGGGAGTATGTTTGGTCATGCCGCAGCCTAAATCAAACCACTAATTTCAAATCGTAACGTAAAACCAAATTCTAGATGTTCTCCTTTTGTTTTGCTATTTGCCCTGCGCGGCAACACTGTTTTGATTGTCATTGCTAACTACCTTTGCACTTTTTGCTTATTCGCTTTCTGGCCTTGTCCACGGCAAGCTTCATAGCAGTTCGAATTTGTACACGCACATAGAAGGCACGGTCGCTGATCGCCTGCCAAATCTCGGCTCTATATACTTTCGCGACTAAAACGGCACAGACAAATCGGTCTGCCTGCCCATCATACTTTCGTCTAAAGCACAGACAAATCGGTCTGCCTGCTAACCTACCCTTTCGCTGCAAAAAGGCACAGACATTTCGGTCTGCCTGCCTAACCAAATCTACTACAACAAACTAACTTTGTACATTTAAGGCCTTGGTGCCAGGTTAATAAATAAGTGCATATTTAAGTCGAAATTTGTGCGTTATTATTTTACTTGGGCACCACCAAAGGTAATGGTCTTTGAAAAAGCTCACTGACCCAACAAGGGTCTTAGTGTGTAAGTTATCCGACCCATGAAACCAGGCCACTTATGGCTTTTATAAACAATATTTTCAAACTCTGCATTTCCTTTGTCTTTGGCTTTGAGGCCCGCTCCTTTGTCTTTGGCTTTGAGGCCCGCTCTTAGTTCCCCAGCTAAGCTAAACAATTCAAATTTAAAGTAAACATCAGCTTCCGTTCGAAGCGCAATCAATTGCGCCGATTGAGTTTCAAGTCCCCACCAAATTGCATCGGTCAGCATAATTGAATTTCACAATAAGATGCGACAGTTTTATCTTAAGCTTTTATTCTAAACAAAAGCTCCTGGCCGAGGTTTATTGGAGCCGATTAAAAAGTTAAGCAGACAGTCCTGTTCAGATCGGCATCGCGTTCAGTTATATCTGTTAAAGTGTCTTGTGAAAAATTGTATTTATAAGTTAAAAGGTTTATCACCGAAATAAATATACAGGGTGGGCCATTTAAATTTGACCCATTTGGCAACCCTGTAACTTTTGACAGCGTCGACAGATCGTCAAATGTCATACCACGTTGGAAGCGTCAGTCGAAGACAATTGATACCATGGAACAATACACTCCAAAGGAACGCGCTCAAATTCTTCAGCTCTACATTAAAAATAAATTCTCAATTGTGTTGGCCCAGCAGGTAGAGCGCTGGCCTCCGGTCCAGGCTCCCCGAGAAAAAGAAACGGTCTCTTTTTCCAAATCTCCACCACTTCTATGCTCTATCGCTCACTTAACATTAGTAACAAATTTCGGCTCCCCGGACCCGCACACCCCCTCGTCCACGTTACTATGGACCCAACAATAGAATTTTCGTCACTCCTAGATGGCGCCAGGTGGCAACCCCACCGCTAGGATAAGTCGCTACTGGCTTATCACCGGTACGATCGAAAATCAATGATAATGAATCCTCTACAAGAAATTGTAGAGGCTCTAAGCTCCCGGGTGGAGTAAAAGAATGTAAATTTTTAACCCAACGTGCGTTTCGTAAAATGAATAAAGTTAAAAGTGCTCCAGTTAAAAACACAATTAAGTCTTTGTACGCAAAATTTGTAAACACCGGTAATCTAAGTAATGCCAGTCATGTATCCAGGCAACGAACAAGACGTTCTAATGAAAATATCGAAGCTGTACGAGCCAGTATTGATGAGACTCCTACGACATCGATATCGAGCAATGATAACCGAATTTCTGATGCCTATTATTCGTGAAAATGTCATGGATAACTTCTGGTTTCAACAGGACGGGGCAACTTGCCATACAGCTAGAGCAACAATCGATTTATTGCGAACATTGTTCCCTGGGCGGTTGATATTGAAAAGTGGTGATTTTGACTGGCCCCCAACATCACCAGATTTGACGGCACCAGACTTTTATTTGTGGGGTTATTTGAAATCCAAGGTATACACTAATAAACCAAAAACCTTAAGTCAACTAAAAGACAACATTAGACGTGAAATAGCCGCCATATCGTCTGAAACATTGACCAAAGTCATGGAAAATGCTGAAAAAATAATGCATTCGGCTGTCAGAGCTAAAGGTGCCCATTAACGTGATATCATTTTTAATAATAATTTGTGAAAAATCTCCTTGGACCAAAATAAATGATTTTTGGAATAAAAAAAAATTGTCCACTTTTTTTGTTTTTGTTTTAAGAATCAAGTGGGTCAACTTTAAATGGCCCACCCTGTATAAATAAAAAATAAAATATATTTTTTTAAATTCACCAACAACATCAAATTTAATTTGTATGCAAGAGTATTTAGATGATAGGAATTTAACAATGTTTAATCTAGTTTCAAGCTTTTTTCTTAGAATCTGACAGTGTTGTTGAAAAAGAAGCTTCGAGTCGAAGGTGATGCCCAGAATGTTTAAAAACTTAACATTTTTTATTGTGTGGTTATTCAAGACTAAGTCGGAAAGATTACATTGAATTTTACGGCAAATATGTAGTAACTTACACTTTTCGATAGCAAGAGAGGCACCAGAGGTTGCTCCCCACAAGTTAATTTCGTGTAATATTTCTAAAAAATTAGTTCTAACAGTGTTGATATTTTTTATTTTTGTGAAAATGATGGCGTCGTCTGCATACAATGAGACACGTATTTCTTTATAACGAGATAAAATACTATTTACTTCTTCAAAAAATAAAACCACAGACAGAGGAGAGCCCTGCGGAATTCCGTTGTGTAAAATGTGGGAGTTCGAGGTGACAGTATTTACCCGAACCCTGAAACAGCGATTGGTCATGAAGGCTTTAATTAAATTGTAAAGCCTTGGACCAATGCCCCAGCGCCCGAGTCGACAAAGTACGGCATGAATCCCCACGCGATCGAAGGCTCTTTCAAAATCCGTCGCCAGGATGGAGACGTGGTTTCTGATCGAAAGAGCGTTCGATGCGAAGTGTTGGATACGCAGTAAAGCGTCCATCGTGCTGTGGTTCTAATTAAATGCAACTTGATTTTGTGAAATTAAATTGTGGCAGTTAGTAAACCAGAGGAGTCTTTGGGATATTATGTTTTCTAAAGTTTTTCCTAGGCAGGATAACAGGGATATAGGGCGGTAGCTATTAATAACAGAGGGGGGTTTGTTAGGTTTTGGGATAGGAATGATGGTGGCTGATCTCCATGTATGTGGATAGTTGCCATCATTCAGCATTTGGTTAAATATACCCAAAAGTTTTGTTTTTAGAATGGGTGGTAGGTTTTCAAGCATAGGGTAAGATACCCTATCGGCCCCTGGGCTTTTTCCTTTTGCGTTTGCTAATGAGTTTTCTATTTCGAGCATTGTGAAGTTGGAATCTAAGTATGTAGCAGATGGGGACAGTGAGTCCAGGAGATAGGTTTCTGACAAATACCGATTTTTTTCTGCTATATACTCAGCGGAAAAATTGCTATCGGAAGATTATTTTGACCAAGAGCCGACAAACTTTTCGGCAATATTGAAGGACACAGTTAGCGTACCTGAGTCGGATTCTATGTATGTATTTGAAGGGTGTGGGCGGAATTCCAGCTAGACGTTTTATATCAGACCAGACTTTTTTGGAAGAGGATATCGGGGAGATATTGTAAGTAAATTGATTCAGCGAGTTACGCTTGGACGAGAGTATCGTTTTTTTTTAAAAAGAGCGTTTGCTTTTTTGTATTTGATAAGGTTTACATTATTCTTATTTGCCTTATAAAGGGAGAACAACAGTTGTTTTTGGTCCCTGAGTTACTGAAGCTCAGGATTCCACCATGGCACTTTGGCTTTATGGGCCACTCTTTTTGTTTGGGGTATGCTGCAGTTTGCAGCTGCACGTATGGCTTTTGTCATTTGAGCGACTTGCTGGTTTATGCAACCAGCTGCCCAATTTGCGGCTGATTTTTCGCCATTCTCCTGAAAGCGCTTCCAGTTGGCCAGATCTGTCTTGAATTTAGGCAGTGGCAGATTTTCTATATTTTCGACGATTGTTCTAAGGACAGCTATATGATAAAGTCGTCCAATTTTGATGAAATTTATCGAAACTCAAGAGTCATTAAAAAAATCTAAATTCAAAAAATCATGATTGACTGATGAAAAATATTATCATTTTGTTTTCGTTAATTCTCTATAGATTTTTGGATCTTTCCTTTGTAATCTATATGATATAGTTATCCGATTTTTATTTAATTTTGTTCTCGATTCAAGGGTTATTAAAAAATTCGATATTCTAAACATAATGCTCGTGGAGTTAAGAACAACCTCTTTATAATTTTTTTTCCATCGTTTATATATATATATATATATCTTTCCTATGGCAGATATGTGATATAATTATTCGATTTTGCGTGCATTAGCTATACTATTGATAAAGTTTCGGTAAGATAACTTTAAAACTAATTAACTAGTTTACATAAAACTGACAGGAGGAGGATCGTGATGCTTATCAAGAATATATATACTTTATGGGGTCTGAGGTATCTCCCTCACTGCGTTGCATTTTTTTTTATTTTACCAATCACAGGTGTATTTTTCTTTAAATTGTATTCATTGTTCAAAATTCTTAAGAACATATTTTACACATTTTAGTGCATGATAAAAAGCAATGGCGTTATAATTTTTCCGTTTTTGTTTGATTTTTTTCTTATGGGGGCTTTATGATATAGTTTCCTATTCAAACCACTCCAGCAAATGCACTGCCTTATTTTTCTTTTTTTCTTAGCAGAATAACCAATTAAGTGCTACTATGCACTATGGTCCAAAAGTCCATTTTTTTGGCATAAACTCTGAAAATTGACTTACAGACCTCAAACTTTGCACATTATTTTTTCTTTTTAAGAAGAGTAAGCAAAAAAAATTTTGAGTCCATGCGACCACGCCTTCTTTTGCCTCCCATACTAAATAATTCCTAGTATTATTCTTAAAAATTAAGATTCAGATAAGTTACTTACATTTATGTATGTGTAATAAATTTTAATAAATAAATTGGTTTTTGTTTTAAACATAGTCTTCTTCTTTTGCTTCTTCTTCTTCTAGTTCTATAGAGCATCCTTCGTTTAGGTCCTCATCAGAATCATATTCAGATTGCACATCCAATTCTTTTTCATTTGGGTTTTTGTTTTCGGCAGACGGCAACTCCAGAATACTTAAGGGGTTATATACCTTTTTCAAGCTCAAAAAATCGAAAAAAATTTTATAATTTTTTTTGATGTACATACTTTCAACAATTTATCAGCAAAATTTTTTAGAGATCGGGGCACTAGAACCTAAGATACAGCCGTTCATAGCGCACGGTGTACATGACTACATAATGTCCACCTAAAACTTTAAACGCGATTATCTCGGAATCACATTTTTGAGAAAAGGTCATTGCGGTGAGCACGATATCTCGGTAACCACTACATCGATCGATTTGAAATTTTGGGGGATTGTTTGTAGATACAATAGCTAGTTCGTGAACGAAGGAATTTTATTTTCGACAAATTTTTCTATTTTTTTGGGGCAAAAAACTAAATTATTAGACCTCGAAATATCGGTTTTTTTGAAAAAATAATCACTGTAACTGTAAAAAATTTTTTTTGTTTTCTCTGTTGAGCCGTTTCCTTGTTTTCATGCTCACCGTGAGCCACTACTGAAAAAAGGACTTCTGCGGCAAGGGCTGTAACTTCCAAAATTATGAAAATTTTCACTCGAAATTTTATACGAATTTACTTAAGGACACGTACGTTGATAAAATTTGTATTGTATTTCAATAAAACAATGGTAACATGGTAAAAAAAAATAAATAAAAACCCTGTATTTCTCTGGAGAAAAAGGTATATAACCCCTCAATACTTCTGTAGGAAGAGGTATTTTTATGTTTTTCCCTTCTCTTTTATTTAAACAAATGCTAGATAGTAAAGGATCCGAGGAATATATCGCCCTGTGGAAAAGGTCAGTCATAGTATTGATTCGACTATTTTTCCTTGCGTGTAAGAGTCTGTCCCTTTTGTAGATTTTATTCCGTGCCTCTGAAGCATTTTCGCCTAAGCACCCTACCTTGTGAATTGTTGGTGACATTGGGTACCACAGGTATTTATGCATATACAATAGAGTCCGCTTATAGCGACTTTCAAGGACCGACGAGTTTTCGTCGTTATACCCGGAAGACGCACTAAGCAAAAGGATATAAGTGTATAAGTCTATCTGGGGACCAATCAAACCATCGAGTTTTCGTCGCAATACCCGGACAGACACTATAAGCGGAGTCGTTATAACAGAATTCTACTGTATAAGTCAAACGTTTTCTTACAAAAAATTCGAAACTTTTCAGAGTTTATATAGTGATTACAGGAAATTGCTACTAATATAACGTGGAGCTTATTTAAAAGGGTTTTTCTTTTATAAAGGATTCAAAATGACTTATTTTTTATTTATATCTAATCTTTTCCTATATTCTATGGGGTATTTGCTCAGTTTTTCGTAAATCCAATCAGACACAATTGGTATTTTGCGATTGTTGCTGCGCCAAATATCGAAAAGATCGCTATGGCTAAACTCGAACGTCCCTGAATATTGTGGATTTGTAAGAAAAGGGGGACGAACGGGGAAAATGTGTTAATTAGCGTTGAAAAAGGACATTTATGTGAACAAACTGACGTTGTAAGTTTTTGTCGGCAGACATGGGGTCGTTTTTTTTTATCCACGAAACACAGGGGACGCATGTTAATTTTCTACAAAAATACACATAAATTGGACATTAAACTCAGCTCAAATACTAAAACTAAACATAAATATACAGTGAATACTACACACCTTGATCTTCAATTTACATTATTAACTTGAGTTTGTTTGGACAGATAATTTTTAATTGCACGTACAAACGTAAACAAAATAATTTGGCGCCAATTTCCTAATCCTAAACAACTGAGCGATGGCATTCTTTTGAAAGCTCATACAAAGCTTCAGTGAAGCTTTTAAAGATTTATTATTTAAGTTTTTAGAAGTATGATGTATTAACTTTAAGAATTTAAAACCAAAAATACAAAACATTAACATAAAAATTTCGACTTTATGCCAAAAAATCCGACTTTTGGACCATAGTGCTAGTACAACTAATGACCTCATTTTTATGGATTATCATTTTCAATAGCTTATCGCCTGATTATATTATAATATATAGTATACATTAAAACATCTCAGCTGTGTAAAATTAAAATTATTGGGTTGGCAAGAAAGTCGTGTCGTTTTTTTTAGTAATCGTTTTTAATATAATTTATTTTCGACTAATCGAGCACCAGGGTCACACTTTTTAGTATCTTTTTAAAGCTTATTGTCTTAGGTACTATCGACGAAAATTTGGTAATTGTTCGATAACATTTGTGGAAGCTATAGCAAATTAAACATGGAGGACCAAAGTGAGCATTTTCGGCATATTTTGCTTTTTTACTTCCAAAAAGGAAAAAAAGCGGTCGAAGCTCGCGAAAAACTGTGCGAAGTGTATGGTAAAGATGCCATTAGTGATCGCCAATGTCAGCGCTGGCTTGCCAAATTCAGGCTTGGAGACTTTGGAGTTAAAGACGCCCCACGTTCTGGTCGACCATCGGCCGTTTTTGACGAACAAATTCAGGCTTTGCTGGATGAAAACCGGCGTTATTCAACGCGGGAGATGTCAGAGAAGCTCAAAGTGTCGCATACAACGGTTGAAAACCATTTGAAGAAACTTGGCTACGTAAGCAAGCTCGATGTTTGGGTTCCGCATAACTTAAAGGAAATTCACCTAACTAAGCGTATCAACATCTGCTATTCTCTGCTGCAACGGATTAAAAACGATCCTTTTTTGAAGCGGATCATTACTGGCGACGAAAAGTGGGTTGTTTACAATAATGTCCAACGAAAAAGATCATGGAGCAAGAAAGATGAGCCAGCCCAAGCCACATCAAAGGCCGATATCCATCAGAGGAAAGTTATGCTGTCTGTTTGGTGGAATTGGAAGGGTGTAGTGCACTTTGAGCTGCTGGGACGGAATGAAACCATCAATTCAGATGTGTACTGTCGCCAGCTATTCAATTTGGCGGAAAAAATTAAAGAAAAGAAGCCGACACTAGCTAATCGCAAGGCTATAGTCTTTCACCATGACAACGCTAGGCCCCACACATCTTTGGTCACTCGGCAAAAATTAACGGAGCTGAATTGGGAAGTGCTACCACATCCACCTTATAGTCCGGACTTGGCACCTTCAGATTACCATTTGTTTCGCTCTCTTCAAAACTCTTTGAATGGTAAAAACTTTGATTCAGATGAGGCTGTCGAAAACCACTTGTCTCGATTCTTTGCTGGAAAAGACCAAAAGTTCTTCGAGCGCGGAATTATGCAGCTGCCCGAAAAATGGTCATTAGTGGTCGAACAAAACGGCCAATACATAATTGATTAATTATAAGTCCTGATATAAATAAATCATCTTTGAAAATATTGAAAAAAAAACACCGGTAGCACTCCGGGAGTGCCGGCAGAAGTGAAAACTTCAATATTAACGTTGTGTTTAATTATAAGTATAAAAGACCTATCATTTATGAGAGAGGTAGAATACAATGTTTATTTATTGCGCTATCGTACACAAATATGGCAATTTATATGTTGTTATTTATAATATTATATCGTTATTTATATATTACATTAAATTTTATCTCTCAGAAAAATCAACTTCCATCCATAATTTCGACGACTTTTACACCATCGTTATTATCAGAATCATCATCGCAAATTTTAACAACTGATACAATTGGTTTATGATAACTGAAGTAAGAAACAAACAGTTTTGATTCGAACCCATTTAAGTGTAAGTACAAGGTAGTCTCGTCGGCTTTTTTTTCCCCCTATTGGGCACTACAATGAGTGCGAGTGAGAGGGTGTTTTCCCGTAAGTGCGAAAGAAACAGAAGAAGATGTTGTCGTTTTACCCTTATGCTGTGCACGGGGTTTAAAAAGGACTGTTATATGACCATGCGTATTAATTTTTCCGAAATTTTTGGTTTTTACACAAAGCTGCCCTTCAGGACTCGCTCCCATATTGTTCACATTTCAAAATATTTTTCTGCAATATTACATGTTACGCCTTGTATGTGCTTGCTGCAATAATTGCAACAAGTATTTTTCACAAGCACACAAGGGTTAACGTTTTGAGAAAAAATCGTCCGCGGACAACCTCTCACTTCGAAATCCCGAGCGCACTGAACCATAGGGGGAAAAAACCCGAGCGATTTTGCAGCCGACGAGACTACCTTGTATAATTGTACCATGACTCAGGCACGGCGATTTTGCAGCCGACGAGACTACCTTGTATAATTGTACCATGACTCAGGCACGGTAGAAAGAGTGGGAGATACTAGTTCCTCTCCCTTTCCCACGCTCTTACGCTTTTTCGATCAGCATAACGGGACCCTGACGCGAGTTTGAATGTTTTTACCCTGCTCAGCGCCGCTAAAGAAGTTTTCACTTCAAAAACGACATGACTTTCTTGCCAACCCAATAGAATAGAAGCAAGTTACTCTGTTGACGAAGAAACAAATAAATAAGTTCAACATTTATAACAATAACAACTTTAAGGGGGGGTAAGGTCAAATCATGCGAAAAAAGCCATGTTTTTGTGATTTTTTTCCTCACGGCACAGTTAAAATTTATTTATTTAACCAACGGTATATTAAAGTATGACATTAGAAGAATGTTTTATCAAATTTTTACAAAAAAATATGGCAATGGTAGCAATTGTCCGGACGTGTCGCCAAAAAAAGTTGAATTGCGGTGCCCCTCATAACTCGGTGCTGGATCATATGAAATCAAAAAATGAAAGTTCATTCGTTAGATAATAGTTCGCCCCAGGTAACGCTGTGAAGGTTTTTTGAAAATTGCAATTTTTTAATTTTTTCGAAGACTTTGAAGTGAAAAACACATTTTTTTTTGGAAAAAATCGGTTAATTTGTCATTGCGAAATCAAAATTATGAACAAAAAAAAAAAAACTCGACAGCGTTACCTCGTAAAATATGTACAGAAATAGTGTTTAAAATTTCAAAAGGATCGGTGCAGTAGTTTTGAAGTTATGAGGGGTACCGACTTTGAAAACGTGAGTTGTGGGAAAAACGCTTTAACCCTTTACTTGGCAATAACTCCTATTTTCTTGATTTTTTTTTTTTGGTTGGTAGATAAGTGAAAATAAAAAATACACTTCTTGTTAGTTTTTTAACTTTTTTTGGTTTTACCTTATTTTTTTTACAAAAGGGGTGTGATGCATTTCTGCATCAAATGGTCTTAAAAGGAAAATTTTTTTAATATGTGTTTTAGAAAGATAATAACATTCATTCAATATTAATACATATATAGTAATTTATATTTTAAATATGTCAATTTAAATTAATTTTAAAAAGCAATTATTTCTTTTATTAAAACATAAAAAAACTACACATTTTTCGCACTCCGTTTGGGAGAATTCAGTGAAGTTCGTATATTTGCAGTATTTTTTATGTGTTAAGCTACTTTGATGCATATCTGCAACAAAGCGAAATTGTTGATTTATTCGTACTATAATGCAAAAAACACAAAAACTCGACAAGATATAACTAAATATAATATTTACTTGTTTAAAAATATAAATTAAATTAACTTCACATTTTTTTTGTTACTTATATTTGGATGAGAAACTGCACAACCAATTCAGATTTCCACATTCACCAAATTGGCGAGAAAATTAATCAGCTGTTGAGTATTGGACAGAATTCTGACTGACTAACACTTGTTATATAAAAAACGAAAGTTTCTGAACTGCATTAAAAAGATTTCAGACAGTTTTGCAATGCCCGTTGAAAAATAATTGAATTTGAACGGTATGATGCAGATATGCATCACCACCATGTAAAGGGTTAAAGTTTTAAATACAAAAAAATCCAGTGTAAAACAAAAATCCGACAGGTAGAAAAATACTAATAACTTCGTCAATTTTGCTTTAATTGACTTGAAATTTTGACACAATATTCTTCAGATATTATGCATTCAATTTAAAAAAAAAAAAAAAAAAAAAAATTTAATACCCCCCTTAAGGTATTTTTGGCTGCTGCCACCACAATTGCTTTTAATCATAAGTAAACAAAAGTAAATAGATAATTTAGTTTTATTGAATTTCATGGCCAACAAAAACAAATTATGTATGTATCTATTAAAAATTCCATGTTTTTTCATCATTAATTTTGAATGGGTTGACATCATCATCATTACAAACTGGTTCATCTGAAAAAATATTAAAATAAAAACAGTTTTAATAGCTTAAAAATGATTATCAGTAACATTTTTATTGCCCAAAATATTTATTTTAAAATTCCTCAGACGTCACGTTGATAAGGACTTTTATAGACATGATTAGTCGCATGCAGTTAAAGCCAAGCATCATTTTTTTTCCATAGGATAGCTAAGCTGCCTTTTTCTTTTACTTAGTCGAAGCTATGTCGATTTTTCTATTAAGTTTCAATATTTTCGACGATTGCTAATATGACAGCAATATGATACAGTCGTCCGATTTTCATGAAATTCAATTGGAAAATCGAAAGTCAATAGAAAAACTCTATCAGGCATGCTCCGGTTTTCACTTTTTTTTTTCGTTTTCGTTTTTGGGCGAAAACGTACGTTTTTGTTTTAGTTGCTCTGGTTTTCACAATTTTTTTGTCATCGTTTCGTTATCGGAACGTTTCATTTTTTCATCGTTTCTCACTGTTCAAACAGCTGACTTGTTTGCATTTATATTTTCAATTGCCTGTTTTGAAGCAAAAAAAAATCAGAAATTGATTGATTTAAGAAAATCAACACATCTTAGATGCAACACATGTGTTTTTAATATGTCTGACATTTCATAATTTCATTTTATAAGTAGTTTTAAGTGGTTGTTTTGTTCCACTACAAGTACGGCAGCATTGACGATAACTTTTGGCAATAGATTTATCGACCCCTTAGCAAAACGAAAGTTGTTGTTGGCGACGGCAAATATTTTATTTATGAAATCATGATGGGGTCAGAAAAAAATTATTTAAAAAATAAATACGAATTAGACTGATCTACTGATGGTGTGAAATGAACATTAATAGACCAAGGAGTCGACTATTTTTTTCCTTTTGCAATTAAGAACTGATTTGATGTAGAAAATGGCATTTACTTTTCATTTCGACAAAAAAAAAAACTTGCCCGTTTTTGAAAACAAAAAAATCTTGTGAAAGTGAAAACGGAAGCACCAATTCTCGTTTTTGAAAACGAAAGAATCTTGTGAAAGTGAAAACCGGAGCCTGCCTGTATATTCCAAAAATTATTCTTGTCTGATGAAATACCACGATGTTATCATTTTCTCCGTTTACGTTTATTTTTTTTCCTCGATTCAAGGGAAGTCTAAGAACTCGCAGTTTTAAAACTCATGATCGTGGGAAAAAAGACAAAGACGTTATCATTTTTTTGCCATTATTTATATATATTTTTTTCGATCTTTCCTATGGCAGCTATATAATTTAATTATCCGATTTCGTTAAAATTAAATTCGAAATTCAAAAGATTCGATATGATAAAAAACACCCGCGTGAGAATTTTTTTTCATTCTCTCCTCTGGGAGCTATCCATATAGTCGACCGATCCGACCAATACAATATTTACACAACTTTTGGTAAAGTTTCAGCAAGATAGCTTTAAAGCTGAGGGACTAGTTTGCAAAGAAGCGGACAGACGGACAGACGCACAGACGTACTACGATTCAGATCGTGATGCTGATCAAGAATATATGTACTTTACGGGGTATGAGGTGTCTCCTTCACTGCGTTGAAAACTTCTGACTGATATTATAGTACCCTCTGCAAGGGTATAATAAAAATATTACAGAGGAGTTATCCCCACAAAATGCAATTAGCATAGAAGGCGTACTTTTCTGCTAGATATGCGCTACTATGAGCATGTCGCATTGCAGAGCGGAGGGAGCAGTCAAATTGACAGTCCACCCAGATTGCCGAGGGCGCTGTCATACCCTAAGAAAGCGACCACATAACTACGAGGTTTAAGTTCCTATAAGCAAGCAAGTATTTTATTTTAAGCGGACAAACCCTATCTAAAAGACATCCTCTTGCTACGAATACAGTCGGCTACGTTATCTAATAAGCAACGACTGGCGGCAAGGATGTGGCAAGTTAAACGTGGGGAGCCGGTTGCATGGCGTTAGCGTTATGTATCGGACTACTGTGCAAATATTGTGGACAAATAAGTAGGTATAGTTTAAGCCCGTTTATCACAAAACACTCGCCAAGCAAACTGATTGTTACGAACACAAAATCCCGACCGTTCACTGTGAGGAGTTAAAATAGCAGGGGCGTAGCTACCGCCGTATTTGCCGTATCAATTATACGTGGCCTGGGGCCCCCAAAGTGTGAAAGAGTGAATATTTAAAATTTGACCCCATAAGGTACATATATTCCACGAGAATTTTATATATTAGATTAATGGAAATAAATTGATAACATCGTTGTTTTTTATCCCACGAGCATGATTTTTTGAATATCAAGTTTTTAAAAACTCTTATATTGAGAAAAAAGTTTCATAAAAATCGGACAACTATATCTTATAGCTGCCATAGGAAAGATCGAAAAATCTATATAGAAAAACCGGAATCAAAATTGTAACATCGTTGTTTTTCATCAGACAAGCATGATTTTTGGAATATAGAGTTTTCTAACGACTCTTGAATACCGAATTAAATTTCATCAAAATCGGACGGGTATATCATATAGCCGTCATTTGAACAATAGTCGAAAATATAGAAAATGAATAGAAAAATCGTCTTAGCTTCGATGTGGTTTAGCCGTTATGTATTTTTTTTCGACATATTTGATGACTGCAAGGGTATAAAAGCTTCGGTTTGCCGAAGCTAGCTTCCTTTCTTGTTTTCTTTTGTGAAAAATCTTTACTTCCATATAAGGGCCTCCAAAAAATTTGTTATACGGGGCCCCGACAAGGCACGCTACGCCACTGTAAAATAGGCTAACTTTGTATGAAACCGATTTTCAAAAACAATTAAGTTAGTGAACATTTCTTTAACTGAGTATCTTGAATAGAGGCACTGTTTTAATGTCGATCAAATTTCTTGTCAAACTATAAAAAGAGAAAAGTACGAATCTTCCTATTTTTGTTTCCTTGTATCTGGGTGCATGGTAGATTTTTTTGCTATGTACCATACATACATTAAAGTAACTAATCTATGCTTACCCAGTCTAATGTTGAAAAGTTTTATATTTCATCTTTTACTGATCTTTTTTTCAGTAACCTTTGGGATCGTTTGGGTTTCGCTTTCATTTTCTTTTTTTTTCAGTTTCTGTGCAGAAGATAACATATGTTTATCCTAGTGCTGGTCAGACTAACATCAGTTACAGAATTAAGGTGGATTTATCGACGCATTTCCGCGAAAGTATCGTATGTTGCTTTTTTTCGAAATTGAGATTTTAATGCAAAATTGTTAGGCACCTAATGTCTCACTACCCTGTGAAATATTATAACTGAAAACCATATAGTTCCGATTAAAATTAAGTTTCAATTTTATCGTATGTTACAGTGCTCCTAAGAGATTAAATCAAAACAAGAAAGGAAGCTAGCTTCGGCAAGCCGAAGCTTATATACCCTTGCAGTCATCAAATATGTCGAACAAAATGCATAAAGGCTAAACAACATCGAAGCTATAACGATTTTTCTATTCATTTTCCATATTTCCGACTATAGATCATATGGGAGCTATATGATATAGTTGTCCGATTTTGATCAAATTTAATTCGTAATTTAAGAGCCGTAAGAAAACTCTATATTTCAAAAATCATACTTGCCTGATAAAAAACCACGATGCTATAATTTTACTTCCGTTATTTCTATATAGATTTTTCGATCTTTCCTATGACAGCTATAAGATATAGTTGTCCGATTTTTATGAAACTTTTTTCTCAATATAAGAGTTGTTAAAATACTTGATATTCAAAAAATCATGCTCATGGGATAAAAAACAACGATGTTATCAATTTATTTCCATTAATTCTATATATATTTTTTGATCTCTCCTATGGCAGCTATACGATAGAGTTATCCGATTTTGATTAAATTTAATCCGAAATTCAATAGTAGTTAGAAAACGCCATCTGGAAGAATTCAAGTCGATCTGATCAAAAACAACGGCCTGAGAATTTTTTATTTCATTCTCTCGTATTGGAGCTATCCGATATAGTCGGCCGATCCGGCTCGTTTCGACTTATATAGTGCGTGCAATCACTATACACCTTTTGGGAAAGTTTCAGCAAGATAGCTTTAAAACTGAGAGACTAGTTTGAAGAGAAACAGACAGACGGATAGACGGCCAGACGGACAGACGTATTCTGATTCTACTCGTGATGCTGATCAAGAATATATATACTTTATGGGGTCTGAGGTGTCTCCTTCACTGCGTTGCAAACTTCTGACTGAAATTATAATACCCTTTTGCTCAGAAAGGGTATAAAAAGGCTTCTCCTGTAAAATTGCATTTTTCAACATACGATACATTCGCGGAAATGCGTCGATATATTCAATTGGCAATGCCAAGCTTATCCTCTTATATCCGTGGTGGGATATTCCATCGTACTGTAGCAATCGAGACGTTATTTTAATTTGATACAGGGGCCTTGTATACAACATAACTTTCCCTAATTAAATCAATAAGTGCATTCCGAAAAAAGTCACGAAAAACCGCAAATAACGTTTATATTTCTTAATCTTACCAAAGACGAAAAGCCAAGCAATGGTCAATGACACCAAGTCCGAAGAACCTTACTTTCAGTCGCTACGACTTTTACGTCCAGCAGCGCAGCCGCCCATTTCGCCTTTCACCAATCGATGCACTGTCAGTGCTTATGGGGAAAACAACGAACGTGAATATGTATGCGACAGTGTATGTTGTTAACAATAAATCTGAGTTGAACTGGACGCCAGCCGAAAGCGCGGCTTCTTAAAAAAAAAACTATCAAATGTAGCTTAGCTGAAAATATAACATAGACATATGTACATTGATGAGATAACGAAGATAACAAAAAGGACCTTAAAGAGCGGATAAGAGATCGATCTGCAGGTGCAGCGGTACACATATGCGCACCTGATTAGGTGCTGGTGGTCTGCTCTGAACAGTCAGTTTGGGCACTCCCTTGTATGGTGCCCACAGTAACTACCGTTGTTTAAAGCTATCGTCGTCGTCTCAACAGCCAATTCCGTCATTGCAAGATAATTCTGACTCTGTTACACCTTTTATAAAAACTGCTTATTTTGCAAAAGTATATAAATAAGTCTGAGAAAGCTTAGCCCAATGTTAGGCTGGACCTCCCGAGCAGGGCTAAGCAAGAACTGCATCGCCAACAGGTTAGAAGGAGTCCTTCCTCCAGCCACTCTCAAACGCCTCCAAATACTTCGTGCCTCAAGCTTGTAGACGCGCCTACACCTTACCTAGCACCTTTCACTGGCACTTGGTTTCTCTGGACTCTTACTCGGGTTGATACTTTCACTTGAATGTGTTTCACTAGGCTGCCCCGTTCCTGGCGTAGGTCCTAGGCATAACCGTCCTACATACCCGAAATGTTAATACGATGCTTCTTTCGAAAACCTATCTAACCAACAAAAACCACAAAACCACTACACGCCACTTCTATATGCATAAATAAATATTTGGGCAGTTACAATAAATTAAATAAAAATAAATTCTTTAAGAAACATCAATACTCGGGTACTCGTCATGTTAACTCCAAGAGTCGTTAACTATCATCAGCACAGCTAGTAAGTCAGAGCTTGTTTCACCGAGTAGACTTGGATTTGGGTTTAACAATGATCACCAAACCAGGCAAAGAAAAATCGCGTCATTTTCGTTTAGACCTATTAGACTAGTTGCTTATCGAACCTTCGAAGACACCTTAAAAATAATAGTTCAGCATCAATTTGGATTCAGGAAAATCCGCAAAGATATCGAGTGGGTTAACCCCATAACACCAGAAATACGCGCAGTTTTTGACTATTGCTATCAAGACAGTCGGATACGTTATCTATAAGCAACGGCTGGTGGCAAAGATGTGACAGGCTGAACGTGTGTTCAGTTATTTACAAGGGAGGCATATTCGGTGTCTTGCATTTTGGTGACCCTGACGTGGTTTTTGTTTTAATCCGAGTCTGTAACTTAATTTTTGTTTTGTTTTAATATCGGTTAAACATTTGTTGTTGTTTGCGGGCATTTGGTCCACACAACACACAAACGTGCATACATAGTGTATTTAGCCGGTGGTTTTATTTTTGCGTATTTCGCGCTGTCTATCAGTTTTTCGTCGATGCTAAGCGGGAAAAACTTGAGCAACAACAACAAAAACAAAATCAACAGTTCCTTAATTTTTTGGTCACGCTTGGTGCCTTAACATTTTCGCGCTTTAAACTATAGGGTGTTACGTGCAACGTGAACTCGTTCAGATATTTATTTTTTATTTTCTATTTCTTTTGTGTGATTTATAAAATGCCTAGCTCTGTAAAAGAGGATTCAGCCTCAAAATGGCCAAAGTGAAATAGAATTCTTTCGGGCCAAAGTGCAATCCATTTTGCGGCAAACCAGCGCACAGTGGTCCGGATGCTGCCATAAATCCAATTTTTCAATAGTCCTGGACTTAAAAATTTCTAACTCTAATCAATTCGTGAATATTTGAACTATGGTTCCCCAAAGTATTAGCTTGTTTTAATTCCGTTTACATAAAAATTTGTAACCTTAAAAGTGACAAGTGACGAAAATCCTATAAAAATATAATATCATTTTTTTTATTTATTTATTTATTTATTATTAAAGATAGAGAAGTTTACAAAACTAGACTAACTTAGATGGTAAAGCGCTGGCAGCAAGGCCTTCGGCTCTTAAGGTTAATGTTATTTAAGTCTATTAGTTTATTTACATGTTGTTTATTGTAGTTTTGCTACTTAGTTGGTAATATTAGTAATTTCTGTACATTTTTGTTTGTGTTTTATATTTTATGGTAAAGGTTTGAGGTTTTTAAGAAAGGTAAGATTTTTTCTACATTGTTTGGGTTGAGGTCGTTAAGGAGGTTTATTGGGTTTGTGTTTTTGAAAATGGATAGTTTAGTGGATAGGAGTGATGGGCATGAGTTAAGTAGGTGGGGTATGGTATTGTCGCCTTGGCAGAAGGGACAAGGCAAAGTTTGATTTTGATTGAAGTAGTGTTCATTTGTAAGTTTAGTGTGGCCTAACCTAAGGCGTATTATTTTTATTTGATCGAGTCTGTTCGATTTGGGATGGATGGATCTAAAGTAATTGTCTATGTTTGAAAAGTCTTTGTTCATAGTTTTGTACCATTGATTGCAGTGTTCTATATTTTGTCTATTTCTTGTTCGGAATTCTTGCTTTACGAACATTTCTACGATACAATTTTTTTTTTTAACAGTTCATTATTACTGTATACTATATTATCAATGAACATTTGTACCAATATGTATTGTTGTATTGATGGGATTCTCATTTAATTAGCAACAAATTGTTTTTTTTTGAAAATAATTTTTTTCGAATCGAATATTTTTAGCCTTCCATCAGCTTCCAACCAGAGACCATATAGGTAATATTAGTACACATCTATACTACAATTCCCAATTTAAAACTTTTGCGCGAAATTGCGCAAACGCAAATGCAGTTAATGCGTTCGATACAGCGAAAATGTATGTGGACTTTTATAATTTGTATAATATGCCAGCTTCCGTCCATAAAATACTGATTCATGGTGCATCCATTATAAAAACGGCTTTGCTGCCTATTGGACAGCCCTCTGAAGAGGCACAGGAATCATGTAATAAAGATTTAAAAAGATTTTGCGAAAATAATACATGAAAAATATCTAGAAAAGATACCATGATGGATTTGATGCATAATTTGCTAATTTTTTCTGATTCAGTAATACTATCAAAATCAAAATGCTTTTAAAAGTAGCAAAAGAGGCTGCCGGCCATTAAATTAGAACGTCTAGAATCAGATAGTGGTTCTTAGTGGTTTCTTTAACATTTTTTTAGTTAAAAAAAAATTTTTTAAATAAAAAAACAAAAATCCAAATAAAAAAGTAATAAAAAAAAAAAAAAATTCAAAGAAAAATAAATAAAATTAAAACCAAAATTTAAACAAAAATTAAAAAAAAAATGTTTTAAAAATATAAAAAAAAGGAGAGTCCTCCACGTGGTACTCTCTGGGGTCGTGAAAAATGAGATAATATATTCACCAGCTAATTACGGAAGTCACAACTGCCATATTGGAGCCGCCATTTTGAATTTTGAAATTTCCACTTTATACAAATGTATATGTACAAATTTTGAACTCTATACGTTTGAGTTTTTTATTTATGACCACTTTTTCCATATAGCCGGACCACTGTGCAACGGTGAAAAATTATTTATATTGTCCGATTTGATGAAGCCGATATTCTTGCGCGGTTAAAATGGATCGAAGCACAAAACTTGGCATTTGATTCTGCCCAGATATCGCTGGAAAGGCTGTACTTAGCCGAGATTGCGGGTGATACAAAGATGGAATTTTCGGAAGTCGTCATGGATGTGGAGGCTAAACTAAATCGATGCTTAGCGGCTCAACGCAAATTGCAATTTGCTAGGGCCACAGCTGACAATTCGACGTGTTTTGATATAACAAATAATGTATCTTTCCTTGCGGTCTAGAAAACCTCAATTTCCAGCTTTGGAGATTGCGCGTTTTTATGGATCCTACTCCGACTGGCCAGACTTCTTAGCAAACTTTTCTACGGTCATTGGCAATAATGACGAGCTAAGTGGAGTTAAAAAAGAAAGGAAGCTAGCTTCAGCAAGCGGAAACTTATATACCCTTGCAGTCATCAAATATGTCGAACAAAATACTTAAAGGCTAAACAACATCGAAGCTATGACGATTTTTCTATTCATTTTTTATATTTGCGACTATTGTCCATATGGCAGCGATATGAAATAGTTTTCCAATTTTGATGAAATTTAAAGTGTAATTCAAGAGTCGTTAGAAAACTCTATTTTCCAAAAATCATGCTTGTGTGATGAAAAACAATGATGATATAATTTTATTTCCGTTATTTCTATAAAGATTTTTCGATCTTTCTTGTGGCAGGTATATGACTACTATACGTTGTCGGATTTCATTGAAATTTTTTTGTCGATTAAAGGGTTATTAAAAAAGTCCATATTTTTAAATCATGCTCGTTATATAATATATATATTTTTCGATCCTTCCTATGGCAGCTATATGATAGAGTTATCCGATTTTGATAAAATTTAATCCGAAATTCGAAAGTAGTTAGAAATCGCTATCTGGAAGAAATAAAGTCGATCTGATCAAAAACAACGGAGTAATATTTTTATACCCTTGCAGAGCAAAAGGGTATTATAATTTCAGTCAGAAGTTTGCAACGCAGTGAAGGAGACACCTCAGACCCCATAAAGTATATATATTCTTGATCAGCATCACGATCAGAATCCAAATCCGTCTGTACGTCTGTCCGTCTGTCCGTCTGTCTGTCTGTCCGTCTGTCCGTCTGTCCGTCTGTCCTCCTGTCGGTTTCTATGTAAACTAGTCTCTCAGTTTTAAAGCTATCTCGCTGAAACTTTCCCAAAAGTTGTGTAGTTGTTGCACGCAGTACATAGGTCGGAACGAGCCGGATCGGCCGACTATATCGGATAGCTCCCATACAAGAGAATGAAATAAAAAATTCTTATTCCGTTGTTTTTGATCAGATCGACTTTATTTCTTCCAGATGGCGTTTTCTAACTGCTATTGAATTTCGTATTAAATTTTATCAAAATCGGATAACTCTATCATATAGCTGCCATAGGAGAGATCAAAAAATATATATATAAATAATGAAAAAAAAATTATAATGTCGTTGTTTTTAATGCCACGAGCATGATTTTTGGAACATCAAGTTTTTGAAATACTTTTAAATCGAGAAAAAAATTTCATAAAAATCGGAGTACTATATCATATAGCTGCCATAGGAAAGATCGAAAAATCTATATAGAAATAACGGAAATAAAATTATTACCTCGTTGTTTTTCATCAGACAATCATGATTTTTGGAATATAGAGTTTTCTAATGAGTCTTGAGTTACATATTAAATTTTATCAAAATCGGACGACTATATCATATAGCTGTCATATGAACAATATGGTAAATAATAGAAAAATCGTCATAGATTCAATGTTGTTAGCCTTTATGTATTTTGTTTGACATATTTAATGACTGCAAGGGTATATAAGCTTCGGCTTGCCGAAGCTAGCTTCCTTTCTTGTTTTTCTTTCAATCATTCGTATGGGAGCAATCCGATATAGTCGGCCGACCCGGCCCGTTCCGAATTATATGCTCCGTGCAATAACAACACAGCTTTTGGGAACGTTTCAGCATGATAGCTTTAAAACTAAGAGAGTAGTTTGCGTAGAAACGGACAGGAAGACAGACGGACAGACGTACATACGAATATATATATGTACTTTATGGGGTCTGATGTGTCTCCTTCACTGCGTTGCAAATTTCTGGCCTAAATTATAACACCTTTTGCTCTGCAAGGGTATAAAAACTTCTGTATTTAAGGTCCATACGCACCATACGCTCGCTTGAACCGTCGAGTGCAAATGATCAAAAAGCATTGAAATTGTTGATTAATCGATTTGATAATAAAGTGTTACATTTCCATGCACACTTAAAGGCAATATTTGGGTTGAAGGGTGTCGAAAAGGGATCTGCCAAGGGGCTTCGGGAGCTCAGAGTTTTTGTGAACTCACATCTTCGAGCAATCCGAACCTTGGTCAGTACGGATCAAATTTTGGACGAATTCCTGATTCACACCGTCATAACCTGGATCAGAGGACGCTAGAAAAATGGAAAGAGGCCTTGCCCATTGCTAAGCTTCCAAAATGGACTGCCACGGAGTCGTTCCTGGAAAAGAGGTGCAGGATGATGGAAAACCTGGATCAAGCCTTAGTAATTTAAGTAAGGATCAATTCCTGCCGAAGAGTTCGCGATTTTTAAATTTGAGTCCAAATATTCAAATAAGAGAAGTAAAGAAGATGCACCTTTGCCTAAACTGATTTCGCAAGTGGCATAGTTTGCAACAATGTAGGGCTTCGCATTGCAGAAATTGTCGGATGAGGCACCACGACCACAGACCCCTCAACAATATCGAACTCATTTTCGTCTACATCATCTGACCCACTCGTTAACTCTCAGCCATTACCATTTACATCATCAGCATTAGTTTCGCGCTAACATTCGCAATCTAATTAACATTTGGCAAACCCTACACCCAGAACCTCAAATATTATGCCGTCGGACTACGTGTTGCTTTCAATTGCCATAAATTACGTCAAAAATAGTTGGTGCTCTTTTGCCTTGCCGAGCCATTTTAGATTCAGGTTCCCAATTTTATAACTTTGCGTCTAGCTAGCTAGCCTAACTTGAAGTACAGGTGATCGTTCACACTTGTTTCTGGAGTCGAAGAATCTTCCATGAGCTCTGATAGGGCATTTGATATTCGTGCAACATTTATAGCTATCGTGACTCATAGTATCACTGAATATCAGCCTCATTTTGACATAAATGCAACAGGATGGAGGACTACGCTCGCTGATCCTTACTTCAACAATCCACAACGTATTGACCTTTTAATTGGAGCTAGTCTGTTCATTGAAATAATTGCAATGGGGTAAATTCATTTGGATAATAACTTGCCAACACTGCAGAACACCAAGCTTGGTTGAATCGTTTCTGGAGGGATGTCAAGTATTCCAAATTATTTGTCTTTTCTAGATGCCGTTATTAAGGATCCATCTGATCATTCTGATGATGAACGATTTTGGGAAATAGAAGACGTTAGTTCAGCGTAGCCAGTTTTGTTGCCTGAGGACTTGAGGAGCGACCAGCTTTTTAAGGAAAACTGCACTAGGCTTGAGAATGGTCAATACTCTGTTCGTCTCTTGTGCGCTTCAGGATTCGAGTCTCTATGTGATTCCTATTGCTTGGCTGGTCGTCGTTTCAAGAGTTTAGAGCTAGATAGAAAGCTCGCCCTGAAGGTTCAGTACTCGACCTTTCTAAGGGAGTACATAAATTTAGGGCATACGTCCCTCGCAGCAAAGGTTGCAGCGGTAGCTCAATTTTTCTTGCATCCCCATTGTGTACACAAGCATGAGAGCACGAGCACAAAACTTCGTGTCGTCTTTGATGGGTCTGCTAAAACGACTTCTGGTACCTCCTTTAATGATTAACTTCTCGCAGGGCGACCATACAGCAACAAATCTTTAACATATTGCTTCGCTTTAGATTTTTTAAAGTAGCTCTTTTTGGAGACATATGCAAGATGTACCGCTTTGCAGTTGAGTTGAGTGTTCACAAGCTTAACACAAAGCAAGCTGCTTTTTTGGCTGTAAGAGCTATGCATCAGCTCTCTTATGATAAAGAGGAATCATTTCCAATTGGAGTAAAGATTTTTCGTAGAGATTTCTATGACGATGGATTAAATTCTGGAGGTGCTACAATCCTTCTTCTGATCAATTCCCATTCAATGTTTCTCAAATCTCGTCAAATCATCGAGTCACCAAACGAGGCGCATGTCGACAAAAACCAAATTCTATGATCCACTCGGCTTAATAACACCAATTGTTACGAAATCCAAAATTTTTTTGTGAGCACTATGGAAAATTTCCTAGATTCGTAACGCGTCCGCAAAAGTCCATCGAGTTACATGGATTCTGCGATGCTAGCATATCAACTTGCCTATATTTGCGGTCGGAGGACAATGAAGGCACAAAAGCTTCGAGAGTAGCCCCCTTGACAATTCCAAGATTAGAACTTTCAGCAGTCCTTTTTTTGGCTGAGCTTATCGTAAACGTCAGGGAAACCATAGATTTCGATTGCGACTTTCATTATTGATCGGACTCGTCTATCATGTTAGCATGGGTTCGACAACCTCCGAGGGCGTTTAACGTGTTTGTCTCCAACCGAATCGCAAAAATTCAGGAGATGACAAAGGAATGTATTGGCATCATGTTCCAACCAATCTCAATCCGGTGGATGCCGTGTCGCGAGGTTGTACCCCTAGAGAAATGCTGGAGAATTCCCTTTGGGCAAATGGACGCCAATTTCTTTTGCAAAACTCGTCGGTTGGCCTTCCCTGCTAGATGTAGTAAAGGATCTTTCGGAGCGTCGTTCCGCGACTCTAATTGGAATCGTTTGTGTTGATATTTCTACTAACTGCAAATTCCTTAACTCGTTGGTAAGCTGCAGCGTGTATTTCCGTACATGTATCTTTTTATTTCGAATTGTATAGCCAAAGCTTTACCTTCAAATGGCCGTCTTTCACTTAGCCAAGGAGTATAGATTTCTTAGCCAGAGTAAGCCATGTTCACAGAAGAGCAAGCTGATTTCTCTGAATACTTGGCTCCGATGGATGACTTCGCGTTGGTGAAAGGATTCAGAATGCAAACATGAACTACGATACGAAGCATCCGATATGGCTTCCAAAGGACCATCCAGTCTCCAAGGCAATTATCGTGTATTTTCATAATAAATACATGCACGCAGGATCCCAGGCGTTGCTTGCCACATTACGAGAAAAGTATTGGCCAATTGAAGGCCGGAAGTTCGTGGCTAGCGTCATCAACAAATGCGACAGATGCTTTCGGATGAAGCCTGTGACTTGGGAGCACGTCTTGGGTAGTTTTCCAGCGAATCGAGTTCAACCTAACCCAGCATTTCATATGACAGGAGTGGACTATTGTGGGCCATTCCATCATAAAGCAGAGTCCCGGCACAAGGCACCTCAAAATGTTAAGATCGCCGTCTTTGTCTACTTTTCCACGAAGGCCGCTCGTCCAGGAGCTTACAACAGATTCCTTCATACCACCTCTGAGAATATTCATCAGCCTTAGAAGCAGTTCGCGAACTATCTGGTGTGGTAATGCGACAAACTTTGTCGGCGCTAAGAGCGAGTTAGGCGAGTTGAAGGAATTAGTTTTGAGCGGACAACATATATCTTTGGTAGCTTCTTCGTGCCTACACACGAGGAGGCCGCTGACAAATCGGCCAAGTTTCACTTTCATACGACTCTGTACGTCAATCCATCCATCTTATCCCTCGATGAATTGCTTAACAGGTTTCTGCTCTCCTTAACTCCCCTCTGTCCAATTTCAGAAAACGCTGAAACCCTGAAGGTGCTAACACCGGCGCATTTCCTTAAGGGCTCCAGCTATACCAAATTTACTGAGCCGGATGTCATGCATCTCCTCGAAATTGTGACTCAAATGCAGCAACTATTTTGGAGAAATTGGAGCAGCGAATATTGGTCACTTCTGCAGGAAAGGAGCAAATGGCGTTCCGAAGCATCTAATATCAAGATCGGAAGCATCGTGTTGTTGAACGAGGAGAACATTCCATGGTTAAAATGGCCACTTGGACGCATTTAAGAAGTCATACCCGGCGAGGACCCCGTCGTCAAAGTAGCTATGGTCTAAAAACTAGCCGTTTTGCCCACCGATTCCCATAAAGTTGGGGGAATCCCGTACCTCTTCCAACGGGGGGAGTATGTTCGGAGTAGACAGCCAGCACCTAATCTGGTGCGAATAGGTGTATAGATTTATCATCCGCTCTTCAAGCCGCTCTAATTTCTGTTTATTTTTGTTATCTATACTCGTGAGAACGACTGTATAAAGAAGCCGCGCTTTCGGCTGGAGCCCGGTCAAACATATAATTTATTTTCACATATCAGATACATGGTTCAAAAATATTTCGAAAACACAAAACGAATAGTTGCAGCTACAAAATATTAGGTTGTCAATAAAGTCTTGCGGTGTTTTCGCTAATTGGCGCTGAAAGCGCGTAGTTCTTGTTTTATTCGTCGCATCAGGTCATACTATACCTTTTTGGAAAGCTCACGCGCTAACACGTGTTTGATTGATTGTCTTTTCTTTTAAGTCGTTCGTTAGTTATAGCGTCGCAATTATGGAACAAAATAAAGAGAAAATACGGCATATTTTACAGTACTACTACGATAAAGGCAAAAATGCATCTCAAGCCGCCAATAAAATTTGTGCCGTTTATGGACCCGATACAGTTTTCATTTCCACCGCACAACGATGGTTTCAACGTTTTCGTTCTGGTACCGAGGTGGTCGATGATGCGCCAAGCTCTGGAAGGGCTGTCGTCGAAAATTGCGATAAAATCGCTGAATTGGTCGAAAGAGACCGGCATAGTAGCAGCCGTAGCATCGGTCAAGAGTTGGACATGAGTCATCAAGCCGTTATAAACCATTTGTAGAAGCTTGGAGTCACTAAGAAGCTCGATGTATGGGTGCCACACGAATTGACGCGAAAAAACATCTTTGACCGTATCGACGCATGCGAATCGCTTCTAAATCACAACAAAATCGACCCGTTTTTGAAGAGTATGGTGACTGGTGAGCTGCTCGTTTATGGCCAAACGCTCAATTCGGACCTGTACTGCCAACAATTGGACCGCTTGAAGACAGCACTCATGCAGAAGCGGCCGTCTTTGATCAACAGAGGCCGAATTGTCTTCCACCAGGACAACGCCAGGCCACACACATCTTTAGTGACTCGCCAGAAGCTCCGGGAGCTCGGATGGGAGGTTCTTTTGCATCCACCGTATAGTCCGGATCTCGCACCAAGTGATTACCACCTGTTTCTGTCCATGGCGAACGCGCTTGGTAGTCTGAAGTTGGTAGTCCTGTGAAAATTGGATCTCCGAGTTTTTTGCCAATAGGGAAGCGAGCTTCTATGAGAGGGGCATTATGAAGTTTGCATCTCGTTGGGAACGCGTCATCGAACAAAACGGCGCATATTTGACTTGAATCGCATTATTGTAACCAATTTTATGAACAATTGAAAATGCAATAAAAATACCGCAAGACTTTTTGACAACCTAATATATAAATAAAATAATTAAACCTACTGCTACGTTTAGTTATTTGCAAGGGTGGAATATTTGGCGTCTTCCCCATAAACAACGATTCTTAATATTTTTGTTTCTTGATCAACCCATTATTTCTTAAAAACCCCCTTTTCCTTGTTTCTGGGTGGATGGTAAATTTTTCCTGCTATGTACCATACAATACATACGTTAACGTGAATCTATTTCAATTCTATTGAAAAGTTATATATTTCATCCTTTACTGATCTTTTTTTTAGTAAGGGAATAACTTTTGGAACAGTTCGGATTTCGCTTTCATTTTCTTACAGAGCCGTTTTGTTTTTATACCCTTGCAGAGCAAAAGGGTATTATAATTTCAGTCAGAAGTTTGCAACGCAGTGAAGGAGACACCTCAGACCCCATAAAGTATATATATTCTTGATCAGCATCACGAGTAGAGTCGGAATACGTCTGTACGTCTGTCCGTCTGTCCATCTGTCCGTCTGTCCGTTTCCGCGCAAACTATAAAAATCGGTCATCTATATCTTATAGCTGCCATAGGAAAGATCGAAAAATCTATATAGAAATAATGGAAATAAAATTATAACATCCTTGTTTTTCATCAGACAAGTATGATTTTTGGAATATAGAGTTTTCTTACGACTCTTGAATTACGAATTAAATTTGATCAAAATCGGACAACTATATCGTATAGCTCTCATATGATCTATAGTCAAAAATATGGAAAATTAATAGAAAAATCGTCTTAGCTTCGATGTTATCTAGCCTTTATGCGTTTTGTTCGACATAACATATTTGATGACTGCAAGGGTATATAAGTTTCGGCTTGCCGAAGCTAGCTTCCCTTCTTGTTTTTTTTTTTCAATTTTGGTGCAGAAGGTGTGCTAGTCAGACTAACATCAGTTAGAGAATTAATGTGGATATACTGAAAATATTAGGTTGTTTGGTAATGACATACCGGTTTTTACATTCAAATTTCGCGCTTCGCTTGTGAAGTCAAATATAATCGTATCTGGCAATGCTGTATATCGTTTGAAAGGTATAGTCATCACCTTTAAAATGACATATAGTTTATTTTCATGAGCTTCCACGTTAAAAAATTACAATCGATTGAAATGGAGTTCACAAACGCAGAAATTCGGGCAATTTTGAAATTTTATTTCGCACAGGGAAAAACTGCTGCGGAATCTCGCAGACAGATTACTGCTGTCTTAGGAGATAACAAACTTTCCGATTCCGAAGTGGCAATTTTAATACCGAAACACCCAAGCCTTCCGGACGACCAGTGACCGTTGGTACGGATAAAATCATGGAAATAGTGGATCGAGATCGTCATGTGACTATTAGAACCTTCGCAGAGGAGCTGCAACTAAGCACGGAAACCGTTCATAGGCATTTAAAGTCGAAAAATTTAAAAAAACTCGATGTATGGGTGCCTCATGAGTTATCCCAAAAAAAACTTTTTGACCGTGTATCAATCTGCGAATCTTTGTTGCACCGTAATAAACTCGACGCATTTCTGGATCGGTTAGTCACTGGTGATGAAAAATGGATCACATATGACAACATAAAGCGTAAAAGATCTTGGTCGAAGCACGGTGAGTCGTCTCAAACGGTGGCAAAGCCAGAACTGACGGCTCAGAAGGTGTTGCTGAGTGTATGGTGGGATATCAGAGGAATTGTCCATTATGAAGTGTTGCCCTATGGCCAAACCATCAATTCTGACCTCTACTGTGAACAACTGGAGCGATTGAAGATTGCACTTGAATAGAAGCGGCCAGCCATGGTGAATCGTAAGGGCGTTGCGTTCCATCTTGACAATGCCAGGCCCCATACATCTTTGGTGACGCGTCACAAGCTACGGGAGCTTGGTTGGGAAATGTTAATGCATCCACCTTACAGTCCGGACATTGCCCCAAGCGATTACCATCTGTTTTTGGCCATGCAAAATTTTTTCCATGGACAAAAATTGAGTTGAAGGGAGGATTGTGAAAATCGAATCGCCGATTGCCAGTAGAGACAAGGACTTCTTTAGGAGAGGCATATACAAGTTACCATCAAAATGGCAGAAAATCATCGAAGACAACGGTACATATAGCACTTAAATCGGACAATGCAAACTATGTTAAAATCGTCGTCAAAAATCAATAAAGAAACCGGTATGTCATTACCAAACAACCTAATATATTCAACTGTCAATGCCAAGCTTATCTGTTTATATCCGTGGTAAGATATTCCATTGTACTGTAGCAATCGAGTTTTTCGCTAATGGGGAGGCGAGTTCCTATAAGATATTATGAAGGAGACATCTCGTTGGCTACAGTCATCGAACACATATCGCATGGTTGTAAGCAATTTTTGTAATCAAATGCAAATTCGATTAAAATTCCTCTGGTCTTTTTTGATACCTTTATATATCCTAAAAACAAGAGAGGAAGTAAGCTCCGGCAAGCCGAAGCTTATATACCCATGCAGTCATTAAATATGTCAAACAAAATACATAAAGGCTAAAAAACATCGAAGCTAAGACGATTTTTCTATTAATTTTCCATATTGTTCATATGAAAGCTATATGATATAGTCGTCCGATTTTGATCAAGTTTAATTTGAAACTCAAGAATCATTAGAAAATTATATAATCCAAAAATCATGGTTGTCTGTTGAAAAACAACGATGTTATCATTTTATTTCCGTTATTTCTATATAAATTTTTCGTTCTTTCCTGTGGCAGCTATATGATATACAAGGTGTGTGTCAAAAGTTTCCGAACTTTTCAAAAAGAAAAAAAACTACAAAATAGTTTGGAATGAATCTTTGCATTTATACAAAATAGTCTCCCTCCGACTCAATACAACGATTTGCACGATTTAAAAGTGATTCGAATGAGTGTTTTAGCTCGTCAACCGGGATGGCCTTGAGTATGTCGGTCGTCGCCTTTTCAATGGACTTTATGTCATCAAAATATCTTCCTTTCATTGCCAATTTTAATTTTCCGAATAGGAAAAAGTCACACGGAGCTAAATCAGGTGAATATGGTGAGTGGTTGACGGTAAGAATGTGATTTTTTGTTAAAAAATCGGTCTGAATGCGAAGCGCCTTTTCGTGCTCTTTGAGTGTGTGTGGAACAAACCGTGCACAAACCTTCCGCATACCCAAATGTTCAATCAAAATGCGATGAATAGACTTATAGGATATCTCCAACTCCATTTCCATGTATCTCAACGAAGATTTTGGTTCTTTTTTGACAAAATCACGAACAATTTGAATGTTTTCATCAATAACAGCACTTTTCGGACGGCCCGAACGTTCGTCGTCTTCCCGGCTTTCACGACCATTTTTAAAACGATTAAACCACTCGTAAGTTGAGGTACGGGATAGACAATCATCACCATAAACTTGTTTCATCAATTTATGAGTCTCGGTGAAAGTTTTACCGAGTTTAAAACAAAACTTAATAACCGCTCTTTGCTCCATGATTTTTCGTCGACCAACTAACACAAGGTACTGTCACTTAAAACGCAATAATTCCAATTCAACTATTCCAAATGTCTTGAAATTTGGAGGGAAAATCGGTGAATAATGTATCTTTCAAACGCATATACTCACACAAAGATGGCGGCACCAGAAAATGCCCTGCCAGAAAAGTTCGGAAACTTTTGACACACACCTTGTAGTACTCCGATTTTTTTGAATTTTTTTCTCGATTTAAGAGTATTTAAAAAACTTGCTGTTCTAAAAATCATGCTCGTGGGATTAAAAAAAAACGACATTGTAATTTTTTTTCCATTATTTATGTATATATTCTTTATGTATCCTATGGCAGCTATATTATAGAGTTATCCGATTTTGATAAAATGTTATCCAAAAATTAATAGCAGTTAGAAAACGCCATCTGTAAGAAATCAAGTCGATCTGATCAAAAACAGCTGCCTGAGAATTTTTTATTTCATTGTCTCGTATGGGAGCTATCCGATATAGTCGTTCCGACGTACATATACTCGTATACTGCGTTCAATAACTACAAAACTTTTGGAAAAGTTTCAGCAAGATAGCTTTAAAACTGAGAGACTAGTCAATTTTCAATATTAAGGCAACATTCTCTCTCCTATCGGACTTCCCGGACGGGATAATCGGCTTCGATCTGTTAATAACATAGGCTGGGGCATCGTTTTGCTTAGAATCCGAAAATCTTAAATGGGGCACGGAGTTCGAAGAAATTTCCTTCCACACCTGCGCTGATGTCAATATTACTAACGTAGAATGTTCGATGCACCCACTTTTATTAAAGACGCATTCATGAAAATGCTAAAAAGTAGAAAAAAGGTCTTTGCGGACCCTAATTACGCTCTGCCATATAATACGTCAGTAGTAGCTACTATTAGAACAGAAAATGAAGAGCCTGTTTATGCCAAACTGTAACCGTACCCCAAGGGGTTGGCCGGTTTTGTTAACAAAGAAATTCAAAAACTGTGGAGTAACGGTATAATTCAAAAATCAGTGTCAATCACAATGACGACATTTCATGGGAATCGCCAAATTTTGTTACGTTTTTTTTTTTTTTTTGGAAAACGAAGAATCCCATGTTTCGCGCGTAGATTGGGTTCCTAAGAATCTTTACGAAGCAAACATGAGGGTGTCAGTAGAAAAATCAAAAAGAGTGTAGGTTTTCTGGGGTGCATAGTCATCAGTAGCGGTGCAACAAGCGACCCAGAGAAGGTCAAAGCCATTCCAGACTTCACTGAACCAATTTCCGTATTTAAAGTTAGTTCATTCCTCGGCCTGGCAAACTACTATAGATATTTTTTATAAAAGTAAAAAGAAATACATACTCGTAAGTAAGTAATAGCAAGACCCATTTCAGACATCTTAAAAGGCGAAAACAGAAGTGTTAATAGGCATAGGTCACGAAACATTCCGGTACCGTTCTCTAAAACGCAGTAACAAGTGTTTCAGAAGCTTCGTAGCTTAGTATCTGAAGATGTGATGCTAAGGCAGTGGCGGAACTTCGGAAACCTGCGTGTTACATACAGCGTGTCGCCAGTCCTTCCTTGCCCTACTTCTTCCCTTGTCTATCCCTCCTCCTAAGACTAACTGGCCTAGCATTGCTACATACGCATTCCGAAATCAGTATTCACATCGAGAGAGTTATAGAAAAGTTTTTAAAAAGAGGGAAAAGAAAAATGGAATTCGCCATTTAGATTAAAATTAATAAATTTATTTGTACAGTGTGTTTTGAATAAAACTGCGTATAATTTTTGATTATTTGCCACCTGCTACTTGCATTATTTAAAAAAAATTTTGATCGCCCCCCCAAGGCAGATACCTGTATCCGCCCCTGTGCTAAGGTACCCTAATAACAAAAAGGCGTTGGATTTTACGACAGACGCTTCTGCCTATGGTATTGGTGCAGTCATATCTCAAGAAGGAAAAACAGAAATCATTTACACCACAAATGAGAGGGAGTTATTAGGCATTGAATGGGCTTGGCCAAACTACGGCACTATTTATATGCGGAAAAAGATATAAATATCTTTACCGACCACCAGATTTTGCGGTATCCGAATCCAATCCGAATGCAAAAAGCAAAAGGTAGAAAGCACGCATTGACGAGTTTGGTGAGCGTATTTGTTACAAACCCGGTTAAGAAAATCCTGTTGCCGATACACGTTCTCGGCAGCAACTTAATGTCATGGGGAAAAGGGGCTGAATCGTGGGCAGTCACTATACACAGCAGACTCTCCCTGATCCACACAATCGAATCAACGGATAAGCCCGTGAACTGCTTTCAGAATCAAATAACTCTGGAGAAGGCACGCTTTCAGTTAAAACGGAGCTTTGTACTCTTTGAAAACAAGAGACGACACGCGGTAAACTTTTTCTGCAAAGAGGCATTACTTCATGAACTCGCAAGCCATGAAGAAAGACTAAAGAAAAGAGGCAACACTACGTTGCTTGTATATGCATGTCTAGAGGGCAGTGATTTTTCTTCAGATCAAGTGAAAGTTTGAAGTCGATCAGACGTTCTGTTTGTGTTTTATGCGTGTTTCTCGGAAGTGATTTTTTAAGTTGCGTCACGAAAATGACCGATTTTCCATACAAGCAACGTGTCGTGATCGAATCGGTCTATTGGTTGTACGTGACTTCTTGGCTAACAAGGAAACTCCAACGTTGCCGCAGCCACCCTATAGCCCTGATATAGCCTCCTGCGACTTATTCTTATTCCCTAAGATGAAGTCATTCTTCAAAGGAGTACATCATGGTGACGTACGGGAGGTCAAGAAAGCCGTGACGAAGGTGCTGAACGGTCTAACTTCGGAGGATTCCCAAGGGTGGCAGCAAGGTTGGAAACATTGTGTAGAGTTAGATGGAGACTATTGTGAAGGTCGATAATAAACTTTCGACTCAAACTTGATTTGCTCGTGTTTTTCCACACCTCGGATCTAATACTTTGTCTATTCCTATCCTTGGTGTCGGCTCACAGTACTGATTATTTACAGGCCAAGTACATCTCCATCTTTGATGGTGAGGTCCTAGTATGGGAGGAGTTCGCATTCGTCACACATACGGCGAACCTCTCATAATATGCGCGCGTAATAGAAGAATCAAACAACATGATCGACATGTTTCCACGATCCCACATGAAGAAGCTTCTAAGCGTAGATACTGGTCACTATCAGGACTTGTTAGCATCGTTGGGTGTTCACCACAGAGTAGCTAGGAGTTTAGATTTCTTAGGATCGATACTAAAGGTCGTAGCAGGGACACCGGATACCGGTGACTTAGAAAAAAAATCAGATTTACCGAAATGAAGTTAGTTAAGCAAATTCAAATAAACACTAAAATTCAAAACCAAATTAATTAACTAACCTCTACTGTCAACTTAGTTTAGAGCTCGGCTAAAAACTCACAAGTAGACACTGGACACATATATAAGACACTACTTGCTAGAAACAGAATGCCTATGATGAAATTACAAAATTTTATGCATGCGATAACCCTTGCCAAAATTAATATTGTTAGTCCGAATATTTTAGATCATGAAGACTTAAAATCAGTTGGCTGGCCCACTAACACACCCATAGGATATCTTTTGTCTGTCTCGTCTGTAAAAGTTTCTTAAAATTAAACTAGCATGTAAATAGATAACAGTTTTTCCAGTTGCCCATAGTGAGACAATTTTGCAGATAAAAGACAACGTCATAGCGGAATTCAATGGAGAAATTCATGTCATTATAAACTGCTCCGTATCACCTGAAGCCACATTCTGCCGTTTGGCATCAAAGAGTTCATGCGCCAAAGAACTGCATGAAAAGGACGATAATCACCCGTACATAATAAAGTCGCTAATATACCCTCGTCTATATCAGAAAATACTCCTGCCTTATCCGACAAATTAAAAATAAAATAGGGAAAGTATCTTTCATACTACCATCTAGAAAAGAGGTAATATACCAGATACAAATCTTTAAGTCCTCAATAAAAACAAATAATGCAGTGTAACGAGTGTGCTTTCCTTACACATAACGGGTGGCCCACGAAAGATTTGCGTTTTAAAATCGCCATAAAAAACGAGTATCTATTTAAAAAAAAAAAAAAATTTATTGGATAGCCTCAACATTGCGTTTTATGTATGAAACACCACTTCGTTCATATGGCTGCCTGGGCTGGCTTTACAGTAGCAAATTCGGTCGACCCAATTTTTAAACACATTTTCGATAGTATGGCGACTTCAATCACGTCAATCATGACGTGACTACAAAAGTAGTCCAACGGGATCAAATTGCAGCTGCGAGGCGGCCAATTGTCATCTCCGTTTCGGCTTATTATGGGGTTTTCGAACCAAACAGTCACTCGTTGTGGATTTTCTTAAACCCAAATGCGACAGTTTTGCTTATTAACATAACCACCGAGGTGGAAATGGACATCATCAGAAATCACAATTTTTCGTGGGTCTTTGGTTAAAATCCGTTGCAGAGAAGTGCGCGACTTGTCCAATTCTTGAGCACTGGACTGGACGAGCACGTAAACGTGCTGTTTTATCTATCAACGATCCAGTCTCACGCACACCCTTCTCAAAACTCTCTAAACTGCCTGGAAGGCGCCTAATCTTTTCCGAATTTCGACCGCAATATTCTTGCAGTTTCTGTTGAAGACTCTCTTTTCAATATTTCCCAATTTTCTCGAGCGTAAACTTAACCATTTCGTAATCTGCAAACCTTCTACAAAATATCTGACACATTGAAAATGACATTCGTAATGTCAAAGTCAAAATTATTGATAGTTCAAAAAGCAAACGCTAGATAGGCCACCCTGTAGTAGGTATAGAGTCTTATCATTCTGTGACACTCACAGTTATTATATTACAACATCACATATGGATTCTACACATAAAAATGCAGCAAAATACCTTTTCGTCAAATTTAAGATTGTTTATTTGAATAACAGGTATCTGATAGTCGAGGCCCTGGACTATAGCGTTTTCTCTTGACATATCTTACATTGGTTTAATGAAAAACTTTTTGATTAATTATAATAATTAAGCAACTTTGTATTCCTTTTATTGTACTTACGTTCTCTTATTTTGTGTGCGGAAAAATCAAGGTTAACACCTTTTAATTGTTCTAAAAAACTCGTATTCCGACATTGTTTAAGAAATGAGTGCGTCATTAATTTGGTAGCAGTCCATCGAGACAAAGGAGTTTTATTTAAACATAGTTCAATAAACTGAAGAAAGTTATCTGAAAATACTTTTTTCATTGATAAATCACGGGAACACAGTTGTATTTTACGGTCCAATGAAACAGAGTCTAAAAATAAAAAAATGGTAAATGTAAAGGATATTTTTAGAAAATATAAGAAAGGTGGTACCTAATTCATTAGTTATGTATAAAAATATTCCCTATGCCATAAAACCATTTCTTGTGAACTGCCAATCAAGATTTTTTAAAGAAAGGAATCATCATTAAGAAACAAACATTACCTTTAAAGCTATTTTATCGTAACATAAAATTACACATTTTTATATTTGTTGTTGTATTTTCAGGATGTAAACATAAAAATTTAGGTTTATTTTAGAACAAAAATTTTTTTTTTAATTTGTTAGAAACGATTATAACATAACATTATAGAATAAAATCGACGTTAATATTTTTTATGCATTTTATTTCTCTTATGGCAGCTATATGACACAGTCGTTCAATTCCGACAACGAATTACTAACTGATTGACGACTTAAGATGGTTCCCACTATGACTATAATACGTAGGTGGGCATAATAAGTGCGGTAGGTGAACCAATTATAAGCTGTGTCACATACGGTAAGACGTGTTACACAGTATACGACGCGATGAAAGCACACTTTCGAGAGGTTAATGTAACTTGTGTTACAAAAGCAACTGCTTTTGATCGAATTGTAATGTTATGTAATGACTTGTAGCAATAAGTAAATATGAATATGCGAAATGTGATATGTTTTATTGTACAATGAACTGACTTAAACTGTAAATAAGTTTTGTTGTCCTCAACTGTGATGGTAATGCCTCAGTGACCTATATTACAGACAGTAGTTGGCTTATGCCATCAGCCATGTTATATATAGGGTGTTTTTTTCGAGAACATTGAAACATTAAGTTGTCATTACTGTTTAAAATGGCGACCGATTTTACAGCTGTCAATTGATTTATTCTCAGTTTGGTTTGGCAATTCACTCTTGAATTGGCTCGGTGGTCCAGCTGGTCTCCGAGTTGGAAGGGCCGCGTTCGAATCCCAGGCTCCCCGAGAAAAAGAAATGGTCTCTTTTTCCAAAGCTCCATTTTTTCTAGGCTCTACCGCTCACTTAACATTAGTAACAAATTTCGGATCCCCGGATCCGCAAACCCCCTAGGGAAGCAGATATGGAGTAGGGATATTTGTAGCCATAAGAATGAAGGAAGCGCTAAACTCCTGGACCCCCATTTCAGACAGACTCATTAAGGCGACGTTTAGATGTAGGGCCAGGCCAATAACAATCGTGCAATGCTACGCCCTAACCGAAGACGCAAACGACGACATCAAAGACGACTTCTATACAACCTTATAACCACTCTCACTGACATACCTCGAGGCAACATCACCGTTCTCATGGGCAACTTCAATGCAAAAATAGAACCCAACGTAATAACAATGGAGATAGACTAATAGAAGTATGCCAAATGTTTCAGTTGATTATTGGAGGTAGTAGTATGTTCCCACACAGAGATAAATTGACCTTATTTGTATAAGCAGAAATGGAATGGAGCAGAATGGAGAAAGTCTCTACTGGATGTAAGAAACAAGAGGGGGAGCATCGATAGACAGCGACCACGAGGTGATCATTGGGGAGCTTTCAATCAAGCTGGACCGCAATCGCCCGCGAAATGCTGACTCAAGGACCCACCGCCCGTCCCCCCTCAACCTACACCTACTTGGCGAAACGGACATCAGCGCCAGACTTGCATCAACATTACGCACCCACCTACTACCGCATCAAGGCCAGACATGGGAACAGACGTGCGATACACTAAGGACCACCGCAGAAGGCATCATTGGCACCCAACAACGAAGAAGAAACAACTGGATATCTAGCGCAACGTGGGACACGATCAGCAAAAGGAACTCACTGAAATTACTGGCTGACCGCGAAAGCAATAGGCGCGACGAATACCGCGTATTATGCAAAGCTGTCAAGAGAGCAGCCAGAAATGATAAGAGAGCCCTACTGAATAAAATAGCAGATAATGCAGAACGCGCAGCAAATAAAAACAACATGCGATCACTTTACCAGATAATTGACCAAATCTCAGGAGGCTATAGGAGAAAGACCCAGCCAGTCAAAGATGCCAATGGAATACTAGTGACGACGACTAAATCCACAGATGGCGCCAACACTTCATGGAAATCAGCAACTCCGACATGCCTAGCCGGAGCGATGACTACAGAAGAATTGCGCCAGCAAATGGGAACCGGAGGATATCATCCGCCCCACCCTCAGTGAGAGAAATCGGAAATGCAATAAATAAACTGAAGAACAACAAAGCTGCCGGAATGGACGGCATACCAGCCGAAATCCTCCAAGTTGACACTCAACTGATGGCAGAAACATTGCACCCGCACTTCTCGAGTGCATAGAAGAGCGAACACATTCCCGATTCCTGGATATGCGGAGTCATAGTGAAATAACCCAAGAAAGGAGACCTTAGCAATTGCAACAATTGGAGAGGAATCACACTACTGAACATCAGTTACAAAGTCCTAGACACAATTATGAACGAACGCCTAACTGATAAATTCGAGCCCACACTAAGAGATGAACAGGCAGGCTTCAGACCACACAGGAGCTGCGTAGACCAAGTCAACACCCTACGCATCATAACCGAACAAGCTGTGGAATGGAGAGCACCACTGTACCTCCTGTTCATCGACTTCAAACAAACACTGGGGTCAAGCCAGGATGCCCACTATCCCCACGAGGTTATGAGAGAAGTGTGTAAACACAAGCATGGAGCTTCACCAGACATCTTGAAGACCTGGACTACGCAAACGACATCTGCCTAATCTTTAACAAACTAAGTGATATCCAATCCAAAGCTGATGACCTCGTGAACCTAGCCAGCCGTGTGGGTCTACAAATAAACACGGCAAAGACAAAAGCGATGCGCCTCAATCACGCCAGCCAAGGAAATATCATCGTAGGTGAAAACCCAATAGAATACGTCGAGAGTTCTCCATACCTTGGCACCGTAATCTCCAACAACGGTGTCGTGACAGAGGATGTGATGAGCAGGCTAGCCAAAGCCAGGTCTCTGCCTTCGGGAGACTCTACCGCATATAGAGAAGCCGTCAAATAAGCAGAAAAACAAAGATACGGATCTTCAACTCATGCGTAAAATCCGTCATACTATACGGAAGCGAGACGGGGCTCACAACACAGATAATAATCCAGCAATTGCAGGCTTTCACCAACAAGTGTCTCAGAATAATATGCGGGATTTTCTGGCCAAACAGAATCTCCAACATAGACCTCTAGAATATGACGGGTGAAACAGCAATAAGACTCCAAATCAGGAAGAACAAATGGAGATGGATAGGCCACGCACTGCGAATGGCGCCAGAATGGAACCCACAGGGAAGCAAAGCAACATGGAGACGAACCGTCCTTCAAGAGCTGTCCCAATACAACATCACATGGGGTACTGCGAAACAGACAGCAAGGAATAGAGTAAGATGGAGAAAATTAGTCGAGACCCCATGCTCCCAGGAGGAGTTATAAAGGAAAAAAAAAAAATTTCACTCTTGAATCACTCTTGAACAACGCTTGAAAATAGTGCAATTTGATTTCGAAAGTAATAGTTCTGTGCGGAATATGTATCGCGAACTACATCCATTTCATCGTCGACAAAATCGTCCATTAGAGTAGTTATTTCAATTAATCATGGAATGATTGCGCACCTCTCATTGCTCTTTGAAATACAACATTCGCTGTGTTATTGCCGATATAAGCCTTCCGGACGACCAGTGACCGTTGATACGGATAAAATCATGGAAATAGTGGATCGAGATCATCATGTGACTATTAGAACCATCGCAGAGGAGCTGCAACTTAGCACGGAAACCGTCCATAGGCATTTAAAGTCGAAAAATGTAACAAAAAAGCTCGATGTATGGGTGCCTCATGAGTTATCCCAAAAAAAACTTTTTGACCGTGTATCAATCTGCGAATCTTTGTTGCACCGTAATAAACTCGACGCATTTCTGGATCGGTTAGTCACTGGAGATAAAAAAATGGATCACATATGACAACATAAAGCGTAAAAGATCCTGTTCGAAGCATTGTGAGTCGCCTCAAACGGTGGCAAAGCCAGAACTGACGGCTCAGAAAGTGTTGCTGAGTGTATGGTGGGATATCAGAGGAATTATCCATTATGAAGTGTTGCCCTATGGCCAAACCATCAATTCTAACCTCTACTGTGAACAACTGGAGCGATTGAGGATTGCACTTGAACAGACGCGGCCAGCCATGGTGAATCGTAAGGGCGTTGCGTTCCATCTTGACAATGCCAGGCCCCATACATCTTTGGTGACGCGTCACAAGCTACGGGAGCTTGGTTGGGAAATGTTAATGCATCCACCTTACAGTCCGGACATTGCCCCAAGCGATTACCATCTGTTTTTGGCCATGCAAAATTTTTTCCATGGACAAAAATTGAGTTCAAGGGAGGATTGTGAAAATCGAATCGCCGATTGCCAGTAGAGACAAGGACTTCTTTAGGAGAGGCATATACAAGTTACCATCAAAATGGCAGAAAATAATCGAAGACAACGGTACATATAGCACTTAAATCGGACAATGCAAACTATGTTAAAATCGTCGTTAAAAATCAATAAAATAACCGGTATGTCATTACCAAACAACCTAATATTTTTCGATCTCTCTCATGGCAGCTATAAATTAGAGTTATCCGATTTTGATCAAATTTCATCCGAAATTCAATAGTAGTTAGAAAAAGCCATCTTGAAAAAACCAAGTCGATCTGATTAAAAACAACGGCGTGAGAATTTTTTTTCTATATATCGTATGGGAGCTATCCGATATAGTTGGCCGATCCGGCCCGTTCCGACTTATATACTTCGTGCAATAACTCCACACCTTTTGGGAAAGTTTCAGCAAGATAGCTTTAAAACTGAAAGACTAGTTTGCTTAGAAACAGGCAGGAGGACAGATGGACAGACGTACAGACATATTCAGATTCTGCTCGTGATGCTTAAATTGAGAAAAAGTTTCAAAAAAATTGGACAACTATATCTTATAGCTGCCATAGGAAAAATCGAAAAATAGGGGAGAGTGGGGATAGGTGAACCACTTTTTTTGTTGAACATTATTATGTCTGAACAATTCGACGTTAGGGTCTGCTGTTTATAGGAATCTAAAAGAGCATTCATTCCTTTGCATTTAAAGTATTTTGTAAAAATAATATGTCACGTTTTTTTAACTTTATGAGCATTTTAAATTTTTGTTTCGAATGGTTCAAGTATCCCCACAAACATAGTTGAACCACCTTTCAGGCTAATGGAATATTTTGAAATGCGTGAGATATACGTGAAAATAACATAATTTGCGTCTATTTAAGTTAACAAAAAATTTTCTAGAGTTCAATGCCACAGGCGGAGCACAAGAAATTTTTCCCAAGAAAACGTCAGGTCGCAAATAGCTGCGAAAGGCGCACAAAAACTTTAATTAGTGATAGAAATGACAGCAATTGTTTGACGTGATCACGCGTACGTGTGTTGTTAAGATACCGATTGGATAAACAACACAAATGAAGATGGTGCACAAAATCCTGATAGAAGGTGAAATATTAGTAGTGGTTCATCTATCCCCATGGTTCAGCTATCCCCACTCTCCCCTATATATAGAAATAACGGAAATAAAATTATAACATCTTTGTTTTTCACCAGATAAGCATGATTTTTGGAATATAATGTTTTCTAACATTGTTTGAATTACGAATTAAATTTGATCAAAATCGGACAACTATACCATATAGCTGCCATATGATCAATAGATATGGAAAATTAATAGAAACATCGTCATAGCTTCGATATTGGCTAAAGGCTAACCTTTATGCATTTTGTTCGACATATTTGATGACTGCAAGGGTATATAAGCTTCGGCCTGCCGAAGCTAGCTTCCTTTCTTGTTTGTTAATTTCACGTCCCATTTTAAAAAATTCAAACCATCAATTTCCACAAAGGAATTCACGAAGCAAGCATCATGCACGCATACATGCGCAAAGGACTTTTTGAATCGGGACTTTTTAGTCGTCAAAGGGTCCGAGAATGAGCAGACCGAAAGAGAACAGAAAAGACTGTTCTTCTGTTGACCACGAGCAAAATTAGTATACGAGCACTTAAATCTGTTGCTCAAAATCTGAGTGAACAACACTTATTTTGTTGTGGACAAATGTCCAATGATGTTGTGACTCCTAGTATCACTGACTTTCAGCCTCATTTCGTTTCTCAAATAAATACAGAACACGAAGCTTGGTGGGATCGTTTCTGGAAGGGTGTCAAGACTGCCAAATAATAAATCTGTTTCATCTGCCACTGTTTAGGATCCTATTGATTGTTCTTCTTTTACTTCCATAGGAAAGCAAGTTTCGGAAATTGAGAACTTCAGTTTACCAAAGGCAGTTCATCTCTAAAATGGCCGCTTAAACATTGTCAGAGTAGCTATGGTCCGTACAGCTAAGGGCATCATCCAGAGAGTCGCCTCCAAGCCCTTTTGCTTATCGATTTCCATATAATTGGAACCGTATCTCTTCCAACGGGCAGAGTATGTTTAGAGCAGACCGCCAGCCCCTAATCTGGTGCGCATAAGTGTACCGCTGGAGTTACATATCTCAAATCCGCTCCTTAAAGCTGCTTTTATGTTATCTGATCTTGGTTATCTCAGCTATGCTATCTATTCAGCCAAGCTTCTCTTGAAAAATACTTTATAAATAAAACGCGCTTTCGGTTAGAGTCCAGTTAAGCACAAAATTATCTTGTTATCAACATACACTGTCACATATTTGAAAACACAACAAACGAACAAAGTTGTAGACCGAAATATAATACATATTTTAATTAAACCCACTTGTGTGATTAATTATTTATCAAGGGTGGCTTTATCGTTGTCTTTCCCATAAACAAAGTGTTTTGTCAAAAATATCCAGACAATAAAACATGATTGTTCCCATCAAACCACAAATATCTTTTACATTCGTCCCAATCAAAAATCTAGATTCCTGGACCGATCGGACATAGCCAGCATGGAGTTTCAATTCCTACATTTAGCAAATGGGGAGATTTAATACAGAAGAAGCTTTGAGGACTCCAATCAACAAAGTATCAGCGAATCCCGAGAAGATTACTAATAATAAGAATAATTATTGAATTGCGCAAACTATAGTCTGAGAGGCAGGTACCTCCTATAAACAGCCCTATATCTTACGCTAGATCGACTTTGCCAACTATGGCACATTTATACAAAAAACTTTCTAAAAAGCTTTCTTTATACTTTTCCCAAAGATGTGTGATGTCAGCTATTTGACAGTATATGATATTAACTTTATAGCAAAAAAATCATGAAATTGAATTGGAGGTTTGCTAAAGCTTCGTCTAAAATATAATCCCAACGTTTGTCATCTTCTAGTAAGCCCAATATCTTTCAGACCCGTTAAAATGGAAAAGCTTGGGTAAGGTTTTAAAAACTTTTTTTTTACATTTGTTTTTTTTTTTTTTTTTCTGAATGACCAATATGTCGAGAACATTGTGTACAAATTTTGAGTCAATTAAAGTCAAACTAACGGAGTTACAGCGTTTTGAACAACCGTATTTGGAAGTATTTTCACTTATAAAAATACTTTGAATCGATTTTGCCAAAGACGCTATTTTGAAAGTCGGTGAACATCAGAACTCAAAATCTACAGAACCGATGCTTTTAAAATTTTGTAACACAAATTCTCAACATAAATACGCAGGTAATCAGGAAGAGTTTTTTTAATTTTTAATTTTTTTCTATTTTTATACCCTTGCAGAGCAAAGGGTATTATAATTTCAGTCAGAAGTTTGCAACGCAGTGAAGGAGACACCTCAGACCCCATAAAGTATATATATTCTTGATCAGCATCACGATCTGAATCGAAATCCGTCTGTACGTCTGTCCGTCTGTCTGTTTCTATGTACAGGGTTGCCCATATTCGACGGACCATTGTTTTTTTTTTTTAAATCAAAGAAAAAAATAAAAATTTGGCGGTTGGCAATCTTAATCATTTAATTTGTTCCAAGAAGATTTGTTTACATCAATTTTTGAATATGATATCTTTCAAATGGCCGCCTCTGGCGTTGATGGCGTATTGTGCCCTTTTTGCAGCTTTTTCCATCGTTTTCGCCAACATTTCGGCCGGAATAGCGGCTATTTCTTCAAGAATGTTGTCCTTGAGCTCTTCTAGGGTCCTTGGCTTGTTAACGTAAACCTTTGACTTCAAATATCCCCACAAGAAGAAGTCAGGCGGCGTCAAATCGGGCGAACGCGGTGGCCAGTCCAAATCACCACTTTTCGACATCAAACGGCCCGGAAACAATTTCTTCAGAAAATCGATTGTTATGGGACTTGTGTGCGGTGGAGCGCCGTCTTGTTGAAACCAGAACTGCCTTATACGCTTTCGACGAATAATTGGCATCACAAAATTGGTCATCATGTCGCGATAACGCTCCTGGTTGATGGTAACAGCATGGCCATTTTCATTTTGGAAGAAAAACGGCCCAATGACCGTTTTCGAACTAACGCCGCACCAAACTGTGACTTTTTCGTCGTGAAGAGGCACTTCTTGAATCTTCTCAGAATTTTCAGTGGCGTAAATACGGCAATTTTGCTTATTTACGGTCCCATTCAATGTGAAATGGGCTTCATCGGACATGATAATTTTGTTCCAAAATTGATCGTCATCTTCGGCCATTTCGATGACTCTTTGGGCCCATTCCAATCGACGAGGCTTGTCCGTAAGCAACAATCTTTGCGTCAATTGAATTTTGTACGGGAACAAATGCAAATCAACGCGAATAATCCGTTGTAAAGTGGACCGAGCCATGCCCAACTGCTGAAAACGGCGTTTTTGGGATGTTCTTGGGGACCTCTCAACACTGGCTCGTACGGCAGCGATATTCTCGTCCGATCGCCTTGGTCGACTTTTATTTGTCCTCTTCGGATTAGAAAGAGCCTCACCAGTCGTAAATTTTTCGTATAAACGCTTAATGGTGTTCTTAGAAGGCGCACTTTTCACATTTTTTAATTTTTTAAAAGCACGTTGTGTTTTCACAATTGACTTGTTCTGTTGAATGTAAATTTCAACTATTTCAGAGCGCTCGCGTGGCGTGTATTGTTCCATGGTAAAAATCTGCTTGGACTGACGCTTCAAACGCGGTATGTCATTAAGCGATCTGGCATCTCTGTCAAAAGTTATGGCGTCGTCAGATGGGTCCGTCGAATATGGCCAACCCTGTAAACTAGTCTCTCAGTTTTGAAGCTATCGTGCTGAAACTTTCCGAAAAGTTGTGTAGTTTTTGCACCAGTATATAAGTTGGAACGAGCCGGATCGGCCGACTATATAGGATAGCTCCCATACAAGAGGTCAAAAAAATAAAGGAAAACAAGAAAGGAAGCTAGCTTCGGCAAGCCGAAGCTTATATACCCTTGCAGTCATCAAATATGTCGAACAAAATGCATAAAGGCTAAACAACATCGAAGCTATAACGATTTTTCTATTCATTTTCCATATTTCCGACTATAGATCATATGGGAGCTATATGATATAGTTGTCCGATTTTGATCAAATTTAATTCGTAATTTAAGAGATATTCGAAAAATCATGCTCATGGGATAAAAAACAACGATGTTATCAATTTATTTCCATTAATTCTATATATATTTTTTGATCTCTCCTATGGCAGCTATACGATAGAGTTATCCGATTTTAATAAAATTCAATCCAAAATTCAATAGTAATTAGAAAACGCCATCTGGAAGAAATCAAGTCAATTCGATGAAAAACAACGGCGTAATAATTTTTTATACCCTTGCAGAGCAAGAATGGAAGCTAGCTTCGGCAAGCCGAAGCTTATATACCCTTGCAGTCATCAAATATGTCGAACAAAATGCATAAAGGCTAAACAACATCGAAGCTATAACGATTTTTCTATTCATTTTCCATATTTCCGACTATAGATCATATGGGAGCTATATGATATAGTTGTCCGATTTTGATCAAATTTAATTCGTAATTTAAGAGTCGTAAGAAAACTCTATATTTCAAAAATCATACTTGTCTGATAAAAAAACACGATGTTATAATTTTACTTCCGTTATTTCTATATAGATTTTTCGATCTTTCCTATGACAGCTATAAGATATAGTTGTCCGATTTTTATGAAACTTTTTTCTCAATATAAGGGTTGTTAAAATACTTGATATTCAAAAAATCATGCTCATGGGATAAAAAACAACGATGTTATCAATTTATTTCCATTAATCTTATATATAAAAATGAATCGCAAAATGTGTTGGTAAGCGCATCACATGAAAACGGCTTGACCGATTTGGCTGAAAATTGGTAGGGAGATAGCTTAGAACAAGAAGAAGGTTGTAGCATAAGAAAATTATGAGAAAACCTTCTGGAAAAGTCGCTAGCGGCTTAACAGATGTACACAATGTTGTATGTAATTACGCAATCGTTCTTATGGGGTAGGCAGTAGGCATTTGGTTTTAAGTAAAAAGGTTTGCTTTATCAAAGTTTTTATAAAAAAAAGTGTTTTGTTTGTGAGTAGTGAAAAAATAATGCCTGCTATAAGACGAAGCAATTTAGGTAGAAGAACCAGAAATGCTACAAACCAGTCTAATTACCGATCTAATCGTACTGCACAAGAACGTGAATACGTAAATGAACGTGAAAGAATTCGGATATCACAAACGCGTGAAGCGCGAGCGCGACATTCAACTAATAATCGCGCAAGTTTGAATCGAGCTGCTTTCAGTTACGATGTGTCAATTGACTACAGTAACTACCAATGTGTTGTTATTGGTTCTATGAACTACGTTTGCTCAAACTGTAAGGCATTAAAATACAAAAACGAAGCCAAAGGATTGTGTTGCGCAAATGGTAAAGTGAAATTGATACCATTGGATCCACCACCAGAACCATTGTACTCATTGGTTTCAGGAATAGGAACAGAATCTATACACTTTTTGACACATATCCAACAATATAACAATTGTTTTCAAATGTCTTCATTTGGGGCAACAAATGTAGTTCGGGCAAAATTTTATGCCAACTTTCAACATTCATCAGGTTGAATCAAACCAAACTTCGATCTGAAGAGTATATTCACCTTCGAGATGCGATTAATACTGATGGAAATGCACAGAATGTCGGTCGGATGACTATTCTTCCATCAACATACATCGGAAGCCCACGGCATATGCACGAATATGCTCAAGATGCCATGTCGTATGTTCGTCATTATGGTATAGCAGATTTGTTCATCACATTTACATGCAATCCGCAATGGATAGAAATCAAGCAGGAGTTATTCTCTGGGCAATCACCCATTGACCGTCATGATATTACAGCCAGAGTCTTTAGACAAAAGTTAAAATCTTTAATGGATTTCATCGTAAAACATAATGTGTTTGGTGAGACACGCTGCTGGATGTATTCTGTGGAGTGGCAGAAACGAGGATTGCCACATGCACACATTTTGATTTGGTTGGTTGAAAAGATAAGGCCAAATGAAGTTGATGCAGTGATATCAGCTGAAATCCCTAATGTACAAGTAGATCCTGGATTGCATGAGGTAGTTATCAAAAACATGATACATCTAGAGAACCCATGTTTCTCACATGGTCACTTGTATGTTGCCTGTTCCCGTGTTGGAAAACCATCAGATTTGTTTATCTATGCGCCAGGTAATCAAACAAAAAACATCGTATACCACAAAGCACTACAATGATAATAATAAAAATTATGATTCACATGATTAACAATAAAGCGATTACATACTTTTAAATCCTTATATATGTTTTATTAAATTATTTTTTATTCACAACGCCCTATTACAGGGTGACGGTTCTGTTTAGGAGATTTTTTTTAAATACGTAGGCACAAAAACTGCCACATTACAAATCTTTTTGACAGGACGAAGTCTGTCGGGTCAACTAGTTCTATATATATTTTTTGATCTCTCCTATGGCAGCTATACGATAGAGTTATCCGATTTTAATAAAATTTAATCCGAAATTCAATAATAGCTATAATACTATAGTTAGAAAACGCCATCTGGAAGAATTCAAGTCGATCTGATCAAAAACAACGGCGTTAGAATTTTTTATTTCATTCTCTCGTATTGGAGCTATCCGATATAGTCGGCCGATCCGGCTCGTTCCGACTTATATACTGCGTGCAATAACTACACACCTTTTGGGAAAGTTTCAGCAAGATAGCTTTAAAACTGAGAGACTAGTTTGAAGAGAAACAGACAGACGGACAGACGGCCAGACGGACAGACGTACAGACGTATTCTGATTCTACTCGTGATGCTGATCAAGAATATTTATACTATATGGGGTCTGAGGTGTCTCCTTCACTGCGTTGCAAACTTCTGACTGAAATTATAATACCCTTTTGCTCTGCAAGGGTATAAAAAATTATTACGCCGTTGTTTTTTATCGAATTGACTTGATTTCTTCCAGATGGCGTTTTCTAATTACTATTGAATTTTGGATTGAATTTTATTAAAATCGGATAACTCTATCATATAGCTGCCATAGAAAAGATCAAAAAATATATATAGAAATAATGGCAAAATAATCATAACGTTGTTGTTTTTTATTCCACGAGCATGATTTTTACAACATCGACTTTATGAACTACCCTTGAACCGAGAAAAAAATTTCATAAAAATCGGACAACTATATCATATAGCTGCCATATGAACAATAGTCGAAAATATGGAAAATTAATAGAAAAGTCGTCATAGCTTCGATATTGTTAGCCTTTATGTATTTTGTTCGACATGTTTGATGACTGCAAGGGTATATAAGCTTTGGCTTGCCGAAGCTAGCTTTCTTTCTTGTTAAAAAATAAATTAACAGGGATTTTTTAAAGCAAAAATCGCACTTTTCACTTTCAAGTGCTCCCAAAAATAGACAAAAAATAAATTTTAAAAAAACTCTTCATGATTACCTCGGGAATTCATTATTTTTACAATGCATATCACATTTTATTTTTAAGATGGTCCGTTAACGCCCTATGATGTTCACCGCAAAACAACTTTTTCTTTGGGCGAAGCGCGAACCTCCACAGGCTTATTTCTAAATATTTTTTATAAAATTTTTTTCTAATACTCTTCAAAAGTTGAACAATAAAATATAATTAAGCTCAAAAAAATAAACTTACTCATTTCGCCGCAAAAAAAATCAAACATGGCCCTTTTTTTTGGCCTTTAAAACCTTACCCCCCAAAAAAACATTACTAAAAATGTAATGCAAACGTTTCTTTTAAGTAAAATAATTCTCAAAATAAACTAAAATGACTTAAAATTTGAATTTAAAAACAAGAAAAGAAGCTAGCTTCGGCAAGCCGAAGCTTATATTCCCTTGCAGTCATCAAATATTTCGAACAGAATATTCAAAGGCTAAACAACATCGAAGCTACGACGACTTTTCTATAAATTTTCCATATTTTTATAAAAAAAATTTCATAAAAATCGGACAACTATATCATATAGCTGCCATATGAACGGCCATATGAACGGCCATATGAACGGCAGATATGATATAGTCGTCTGATTTTGATACAATTTAATTTGTTATTCAAGAGTCGTTAGAAAACTCTATATTCCAAAAATCATGATTTTCTGATGAGAAATAAAGATGTTATCATTTTATTTCCGTTAAATCTATATAGATTTTTCGATCTTTTCTATGGCAGCTATATGATATAGTTGTCCGATTTTTATGAAATTTTTTTTTATAAATCAAGGCTAGTTAAAAAACTTGATACCCAAAAAATCATAGTCGTGTGATGAAAAACAATGACGTTATCAATTAATTTCTATTAATTTTATATATATTTTTTGATCTTTCCTATGGCAGCTATACCTTCTGTCAAAAAAGTACCGGGACTGGGTTAATAACACTCACATTTTCTATTTATTCATCCAAATTTATTTTGTCGCCTTCAAAGTAGTCCCCATTAGAGGCAATACACAGCGATTCTTCCAGTCTTCCAGCGATTCTTCCAGTCTTCGAAACATTTTTTATAAGCGTTTTCCGGGATAGCCTTCAACTCCCGTGCCGAATTTTGTTTAATGTCTTCAATGGTGCTAAAACGGGTTCCACGAAGCGGCAACTTGAGTCGAGGAAACAAAAAGAAGTCGCACGGAGCTAAATCTGGCGAATACGGAGCTTGTTCGATGGTATTTATCGAGTTTTTGACCTTGTATTCGTTGACAATGGTAGCTCGATGCGGCGGAAATTCAGCTCTTTTGGAACAAGCCGTGCAGCGACTCGTTTCATACCCAAATTTTTATTTACATTCTTTTACTCCACCCGGGAGCTTAGAGCCTCTACAATTTCTTGTAGAGGATTCATTATCATTGATTTTCGATCGTACCGGTGATAAGCCAGTAGCGACTTATCCTAGCGGTGGGGTTGCCACCTTGCGCCATCTAGGAGTGACGAAGATTCTATTGTTGGGTCCATAGTAACGTGGACGAGGGGGTGTGCGGGTCCGGGGAGCCGAAATTTGTTACTAATGTTAAGTGAGCGATAGAGCATAGAAGTGGCGGAGATTTGGAAAAAGAAACCGTTTCTTTTTCTCGGGGAGCCTGGGGCTCGACTCGAACCCGGGCCTTCCGGACCGGAGGCCAGCGCTCTACCTGCTGGGCCACCGTCCCCCCCATACCCAAACGGTCAGTCAAAATGGTACGAATTGACTCGTGAGAGATGTTCAGGACTTGTGCTATCTCTCGTAAGCTGACATGATGATTTTCAAAAATAAATTCCTTCACTGCATCGATGTTAGTGTCGGTGAGAGAGGTGGATTGTCGTCCCGAACGAGGCATGTCTTCGCCAATCTCACAACCCTCTTGGAATGCTTTGTACCACTCAAAAGCACGTGTTCTCGATAAAACTGCATCACCATAAGCCTTCTGCAACATTTTTAACGCGTCAGTACAAGAAATTTTGTTCGCAACACAAAATTTAAGACAAATTTTTTGTTCAATATAGTTGTTCATTATAAAATTCGGCAAGCAATCAGAACATAGACTGACGTAACCAGCGACTGTAAACAAACTACTTCACAGATCGCGATCAAACTTTACTTAGTAATGCAGAGCAGTGTTACCAACATAACAAAAAAAAAATTTCCGAAATCGGTTTAGCACAGGCGTTTTAATTAATCCAGTCCCGGTACTTTTTTGACAGAAGGTATGATAGAGTTATCCGATTTCGATAAAATTTAAACCGAAATTCAATAGTAGTTAGAAAACGGCACCGGGAAGTCGATCTGATCAAAAACAACGGGGTGAGATTTTTTTTTTTTCAATCTCTCGTATGGAAGCTATCCGATATAGTCGGCCGATCCGGCTCGTTCCGACTTATATACTGCGTGCACTACCTCCACACCTTTTGGGAAAGTTTCAGCAAGATAGCTTTAAAACTGAGAGAATAGTTTGGGCAGAAATGGACAGGAGGACAGACGGACAGACGTACATTCTGTGACGACCCAATTTGGGCCGCACAGTCTTTTCATATGTACATATTCCCTATTTTTGCTTAGAGTTAAGACCATAGTTGGTAAAAGTAAACATGAAGTCCAGTCGCTAAGTTAGTAGAAGTAAGATCATGAAGTTTCTTATTATTTTTGTTATTATTAATAAATAAGTCTTGGCTAAGTACAAACTAAACGAGCATCACTTAGCAGCAAGGGGCGGGGAGAGTAAGACGACAGAACCAGAGAGAACGAGAGAACATGAACTTGACATAGAAAGACGACAGAATCAGAGAGAACAACCGAAATCTAAGTCAACGTAGCAATTGCGTGGACCAGCGCAGACGCCGACTAGCCAGGCAGAGGGCAGCGGAGCGAGCGCCGAAGCCCAAAAATTACGTCGCGACCTGCATTTACACCACGAAAGGCAGGCCCCGCTCGGGCGAGCAGAGGGCGGCCGAGCGAGAGAGAGTGTATGCAATATAATTACGACGCACTAAAATATGTCACCGATCATGCGAGCAGAGGGCAGAGGACGCCGGCAGAGGAGAACTGCAAGAACTTTGGCTGATGAGTTCGGTGTCAAAAAGAGAATCAATCATTGTCGAGGATCAGTCGCGAACATACGCAATTTCGGCACCCGATTCGGCACGGTTGCAAACCTCTGGACCACGTGCCAGGCCCTACGGAAGTATCGGGAAAAGTGAACCAAGCCCTCGAAGCGGCACACCTCGCCCACCGCGCACACCGCGACCCCGCCGCGAATACCCGCCGCGCACCGCACCACGTGGCAGGCTCCGCGCCGCCATTTGTGACACACGCCAGTGAAACCACCACCATCGAACGAGGCCCCGCTCCAGCATCCAGGACGTCGACTCCCCCGCCCCGAGCTCTCAAAAATCTGAGTGAGTAGTGCTAAGAAACAGGAGTGCGGTATAGGCAGGGACCATTTCTTTTACCACATTTAAATAAACACGTGTACATAAAACTGAACCAACCCGCGCTTGCATATTCAATTCTCGTACCCAGTAGTTAGAACCGGCAGCCAGGCGTCCAGCCTCTGCTCCCGCTTGCGTGCCACGCCCCCTTCCCCACGTGGATCTCGGTGACTGCAGCCAGGCGACAAGCCTCTGCTGCCGCTTGCGTGCCACGCCCCTTTCCCTGCCCCACGTGGAACCCGGTGATCGCAGCCAGGCCACAAGCCTCTGCTCCCGCTTGCGTGCCACTCGCCCCGTCCCTGCGTGCACCCCGGTGACCGCAGCCCGGCATCCTACCGCTGCGCCCGCGTGTGTACCGCTTCCGGCGATCACAGCCAGGCGCTCAGCCTCTGTGTGCCCGTGAGCGCATCGCTACCCGTTACCCTGGCAACTGCTATCGGCGACCAGCCTCAGTTGTTTTCCCCATATTTTCCGCCCTTTTGCGACCCACACTACCGTGAGCCCGACCCCTCCATGTCCGTCGGCTCACCCTCTATCAAAATTTCCGATAGTCCCGCAGGTAAAAATTTTCTGTAAGCGATCCTGGACAGACTGAGTCATATCCCAGCTAGGAAACTACTTTACAATTCATATTTCGATTCAGATGGTGATGCTGATCAAGAATATATATGGGTGATTCCATATCAGATTTACAGTCGATATCGGGAAATTCGATGAGATATTTTTTTCATGCTCTTTATCGAAAATAAATCGACACGTATTTTTTATATGGCTCAGAAAATTTTTTTGACAAAGTTATGATTTTTTGAATTTTTGATGAACTGCCCTTTTTTTGATGACAGTCGCGTTTTCCAGCCCCAATAACTCGAAAACCGTACGTCGCAGAAAAAAATGTATAGGAAGTAAAAATTTCATCCTTCCTTCTTCTTTGCAAAACTTTCGAGAAATAATTTTTTTAAACAATTTTTCACCACAAAAAGTTCAAATGTTTACAACAAATTAATTTTTCTCCAATTTGGACAATTTTGATTTTTTTTTTTTTATCTCAATAAATCCCTCAAATTCTTCTGATGAACATACTAAAATTTCAGAATGGTATCAAAATTAGTTTTTGAGTTATAGAATATTCAAGATCATCATGCACGGTCCGCGCGCTCGGCGTGCGCCGACCAACGACTCTAACGAGCGTCAATTCGCTTCGCGCGCGCATAGTAAAGGTCAATGAAATGAATTTTTAATGCTATTTAATTCTATAACTCAAAAACTAATTTTGATACCATTCTGAAATTTTAGTATGTTCATCAGAAGAATTTGAGGGATTTATTGAGATAAAAAAAAAAAAAAATCAAAATTGTCCAAATTGGAGAAAAATTAATTTGTTGTAAACATTTGAACTTTTTGTGGTGAAAAATTGTTTAAAAAAATTATTTCTCGAAAGTTTTGCAAAGAAGAAGGAAGGATGAAATTTTTACTTCCTATACATTTTTTTTCTGCGACGTACGGTTTTCGAGTTATTGGGGCTGGAAAACGCGACTGTCATCAAAAAAAGGGCAGTTCATCAAAAATTCAAAAATCATAACTTTGTCAAAAAATTTTCTGAGCCATATAAAAAATACGTGTCGATTTATTTTCGATAAAGAGCATGAAAAAAATATCTCATCGAATTTCCCGATATCGACTGTAAATTTGATATGGAATCACCCATATACTTTATGGGATCTGAGGTGTCTTCTTCACTGCGTTGCAAACTTCTGGCCAAAATTATTATACGCTTTGCTCTGCAAGGGTATAAAAACAAATGCATTAAAGTTGAAGCCACTGTACCAAACAATGCGCTAATAAGAAATCGATTTTCTATTCTGAGTGACCCAAAAGAAGAAATACCGCCCAAAAACCCTCAGACCAAGCAACTAAGGCCACCACCAACGAACAAGACTATCGATCTGTTGCCAAACACCTTGACGCCGGAGAAATAAGTTACTACACCAACCAACTTAAAAGTTGCAAAGGACTACAAGTAGTTATTAAAGGTAATATTTTTTAGTGTATAGATTATATTTGGATGGCCCTGATGGGCTCAAATTAAGTTTTTTTCATCGGAAAATTTAATCCAAACATTAAAAAATTTTAAAATAAAGCTTAGCAGGAGACTTTTAGAATAGTTTACTGAGCGCCAATTCGTTGCAAAATTTTCTTCTCCAAAATTGTGCTTGTTCTTGGAGAACTTGCCATTTTTGATGGCACCAAGTGTTGGCAAGTGTGTAAAGTCCGCCAAATGGTGATTTTAGGCTTGTAATTTTTATTCTAATTCTAGCAGCAATCCGGCTTCTGGGCATATCTACGAATTGCTACGCAATAAGAGAAGGCTTCGGAGGGAGTGGCAAGCCCACAGATCGCCTGCCTCGAAGGAGCGGCGTAAAACAGTCAACTATCTTCTACGCACAGCCCTAGAAGATGAAAATAATCGATGTCAATTATTCTATTTGGTGAATCTCTCCCCTAACAGCAGACAATATCCACTGTGGAAAGCTTAATCAGGTATATGTCCACCAATTGAAAGCGAATCGCCATTACACACACAAACAGGAGAGTGCAAATGTCGCAGCAACGAAGAGAGGGCAAATGTATTTGCTGCACATTTAGAAAAAGTCTTCAAACCGCTTCCATCCCAACAAACATCACTCCAGAGGCTATCCTGCCTATCACGTTGCAATCAAGGGAAGTGATAAGAGTTATAGAGGCTCAAGAAAAAAAGAAAGCGCCAGGACACGATTTAATCTCTCCCAAAATGATTATGGAATTGCCGAACTGTGCGGTAAATCTTCTCACTACGATATTCAACAGCATGATGAAATGGGGCTATTATCCACAACAATGGAAAAAGTCTGTCATCACAATGATCCATAAAGTCGGAAAGGACAAGACCCAGCCTTCATCAAATAGGCCAATCAGTCTTCTGCCGTGCCTGTCAAAGATATTTGAAAAGCTGCTCCTGAATCGTATAAAGGAATACCTGCAGTCCCATAATGCCATCCCAAACCACCAATTTGGTTTTCGCGAGAAACATGGAACCATTGAAAAAATAAATCGAATAACGTCCGAGATACGAAATACATTTGAAAGTCGGGAGTATTGTTCCGCAGTTTTTCTGAATGTTGCCCAGGCCTTCGACCGCGTTTGATTGGACGGCTTGATTTATAAAATTCAAAACTTTCTACCACAGAACACCCACAAAATATTGGAATCATATGTTGTGCATATGAAGTTTCGCAGTACGATGTAAAGATTTCCTCTCTGATTACCACTCCATTGAAGCTGGAGTACCTAAAGGGAGCGTGCTTGGAACAACGCTGTATATACTCTATCCAGCAGACCTTCCGACAACAGGTCTCACAAAAACTTCAACATTTGCTGATGATACTGCCATTCTAAGTCGATTATCTGCTAATCTCACGCTTTTGGAGAAATGGCTAGCAGATTGGCATATAAAGGTTAACGAGCAAAAGTGCAAACACAAACACAAACAGCCCAATCAAAGATACGGACAACAATAACGGGTGCACCGTGGTGCATACGGGAACATTCACAGAGATTTAAACGTGGAATCTGTTAAAGAGGGAATCGACAAAGTAAAAGCAAAGTATACGATCAAGCTACAGGCTCATCCAAAAAGGCTGGCGCGGTCTTTGACGTGGAACACTAGATCTTCCCACCCAGCAGCAGGCGATCTGCGACCGTGCCTTCTGTAAGCGAGTACCAAATCGAACTATAAGCTGCTAGCCGTGGACAAAGGGCCAGTCAGCGATAAGCAAAAGAGTGCAAAAGTAGTTAGCAATAACAATTAATACAGGAGTTTCCACGCAGAGCAAATAGAAAAACAAAGCAAACATCATGAATTTAGTTTACGTTACAATTTGAATTTAATCATTCGAGTTCGGCTGCGTCATGACCGAAAATTCGCCCCCCATTGGAAGACCAGGGCTTTCAACCAGATCCTGCTTCGGCAGCACGCACATTTTGCAGACAGCGCTTCAAGTGATTCTAGGTGAAGTTCGTATCACTGCCACACGAGCAACTCCATCGGATGCAGGCACCAATTCCATGATCCTGGGTAATGGCCATTTAAATGGAGGCAAAGTGGAGACGACTTCGTTGATTTGTAGCGCAGGGAGTGCGCCACTTTGGCCGTTGCTACCAACATTGAAGACGCATGTGAGCGAGCAGCGCTCGTGGACCAGAATGCAGGTTCTTCCGGTGCAAGTCCAGTATAATGGCACGTGTAACTGGAATTGCTGATAGTTAGAATTGCTGGGTAAAACCCATGTCAGTTGATAATAGGACAACAGGAAAGTACTGCATGAAGATTTTGGCCTTGGCAGCTACAGGACCAATGAGACCAAAAGGATCGAAAACCCGAGCAGTTGTCGACAACACCAGTCTTTTACATGGCATTGGAGAGACTTGTCTGAAAGAAAAAGATAAACGAAAAACATCCGCTGCAGGGTCCCAAGCAAAAGGCAGTGTCTTGGTAAGGTCGCTGCCATCGCCAAACGTCAGGAAAGTTTCCTTTTCCAAGTCAGGAATCTTGTCAAAGACATCGCTGTTTTCGAGGACCTCCTGTGTTGATTTTCCTCCGGTGATCAGATCGTCAACGTCATACATACGAGCAACAACCAATTCACGATGCACAGCTTGATCCTGTAATCAAGTTGCCTTGATAGAAGAAGATCCACCTCCTGTTACGATCCAACCAAGCCTTGAATTCTGTAATAGGGGTAACCCAGCAGCCAACTTAATCAGCCCTACAAATAAAAGCTCAAAAAACATGCTTGCGCCAATGAGAAGATCTATACGCGTCAAATCGAGCATTTTCAATACCAGCAACTGTTACGGTAGACTTTGTTTTTGGCAATTCCAACTGGTGAGCAAGTCGGGGGTCACAACGTGGACTTGTGATCCCAAGTCTAGCAGCGCACAGCATCGGATCCAAGCACCTGATCGACTTTGAATGCTTATGACTGCAGTTGGAAGAAAAACAGTATCACAATCCACATTCTAAGCCAGCAAAGAGGTAGAACGGCTAGAAGCGATTGCGTTTGGCGTACTTAATTCCGCAAAGGGAGCTCGCTGAACCTCGGTCGAAAGATGCTGCAGCTTCTCAATGTTAGAAAGCTCAACGTCGTTGTCGATAATGGCCATAAACATTGACTGAAAGTCCGCAAATTCGGTATAGCCACCAGAAAAATCAGGCACTCTCAATTCGGGCAAATTACATGGAATGGAAATCCATGGAGGTTTCTGACCTGAGTGTGGAGCTACGAATTGCCGGACCGTTTCGCTTACCCAATTCTCGATTCAACCTGATTTTTGTTGATATGACTAGCTTCTCAAAGTCATCGCGAACCATACTTCCGATTTCGTTAAAATCCAGCTCCTCAAGCCTTTCATGGATCTGGAGAAATGCAGTCTTGCTCTCGTCCAGGCGTTGAACACGGAGTTCCAGTTCTTCCTCACTCATTTCCTTGAGCTTCTCGACGGTCAGGGCCTTCTCAAACGCTTTGGCTTTAGAAAGCATGGAATCTGCCTTCAATTTGTAATATGTTGCTTCTGCAACTGGAGCAGAAAGAATTTTGTCCGTTGACATTTTTATAAATTTGGTTTTTATTGTTTTGAGAATTTATCACTTGCACACCGATCAAGTTCCACTGTGCACTGATTTGCGTCAAAATTCTTGTGCGTTTATGAGCTTATATGCAATAAACCAGCATTCGCTAAGATTTGAATGCTTGTCGTTAGTCTCGTTAAAAGAAGATTCGATAATTAAACACCGTAATTTAAAAAAAAAAAAACAAGAAAAGAAGCTAGCTTATATACCCTTGCAGTTATTAAATATGTCTAACAAAATACATAAAGGCTAACAACATCGAATCTATGACGATTTTTCTATTAATTTCCATATTGTTCATATGAAAGCTATACGATATAGTCATCCGATTTTGATGAAATTTAATTTGTAACTCAAGACTAATTAGAAAACTCTATATTCCAAAAATCATGATTGTTTGATGAAAAACAGCGAGGTCAGAAGTTTATTTCCGTTATTTCTATGTATTGAGTTGGCAAGAAAGTCATTTTTTTTAGTAATCGTTTTTAATCTTATTTATATACGACTTATCGAGCACCAGGGTCACACTTTTTAGTATCTTTTTAAAGCTTATTTTCTTAGGTACTATCGACGAAAATTTGGTAATTATTCGATAACATTTGTGGAAGCTATAGCAAATTAAACATGGAGGACCAAAGTGAGCATTTTCGGCATATTTTGCTTTTTTGCTTCCAAAAAGGAAAAAAAGCGGTCGAAGCTCGCGAAAAATTGTGCGAACTGCATGGTAAAGACGCCATGAGTGATCGCCAATGTCAGCGCTGGTTTGCCAAATTCAGGCTTGGAGATTTTGGAATTAAAGACGCCCCACGTTCTGGTCGACCATCGGCCGTTTTTGACGAACAAATTCAGGCTTTGCTGGATGAAAACCGGCGTTATTCAACGCGGGAGATGTCAGAGAAGCTCAGTGTGTCGCATACAACGGTTGAAAACCATTTGAAGAAACTTGGCTACGTAAGCAAGCTCGATGTTTGGGTTCCGCATAACTTAAAGGAAATTCACCTAACTAAGCGTATCAACATCTGCAATTCTCTGCTGCAACGGATTAAAAACGATCCTTTTTTGAAGCGGATCATTACTGGCGACGAAAATTGGGTTGTTTTCAATAATGTCCAACGAAAAAGATCACGGAGCAAGAAAGATGAGCCAGCCCAAGCCACATCAAAGGCCGATATCCATCAGAGGAAAGTTATGCTGTCTGTTTGGTGGAATTGGAAGGGTGTAGTGCACTTTGAGCTGCTGGGACGGAATGAAATCATCAATTCAGATGTGTACTGTCGCCAGCTATTCAATTTGGCGGAAAAAATTAAAGAAAAGGAGCCGGCACTAGCTAATCGCAAGGGTATAGTCTTTCACCATGACAACGCTAGGCCCCACACATCTTTGGTCACTCGGCAAAAATTAACGGAGCTGAATTGGGAAGTGCTACCACATCCACCTTATAGTCCGGACTTAGCACCTTCAGATTACCATTTGTTTCGCTCTCTTCAAAACTCTTTGAATGGTAAGCCTTCAGGCAGACCTAAACAATTTTCAAAACTGGTGTCACGACAATTTACTAAAATTAAACAGCTCCAAATGCAAGCTGATGACGTTCTGTCGGGTCAATCCGCATAACGTCACCTATTCGCTAAGTGGTGGTGCCTTGGAAAGAATAGCGCTTGTTGACGATCTTGGCGTCCTATTGGACCCCAAACTTAAATTCACTCTGCATATTTCGAGCATGGTTAATAAAGCTAGGGGAATGCTTGGATTTATTAAACGATGGTCGAAGGAATTTGAGGATCCTTACGTTACCAAGGCTTTATTTATATCGTTGGTCCGGCCAATCCTCGAGTATGGGGCACCCGTTTGGAGTCCTCAATACGGAGTACATGCTGATCGCATTGAATCAGTACAAAAAAACTTTTTAATTTTTGCACTACGCCGCCTTAACTGGAATGCAAACCTATTCCTACCCTCATATTCGCATAGATTGCTCCTCATTAACCTGCCCTCCCTTACTAACCGTAGAACGATGCTTGGTACTGTATTTATTCATAACCTTATACGTGGTGATATTGACTGTCCTAATTTGCTGAGTAGACTAAATTTCTCGGTACCAAGTAGATTAACTAGAAATTATGTTCCTTTGGTTTTAAATCAGTGTAGACGTAATTATAACGTGCATGAGCCTTTCAGAGTACTTTGTTCTGACTACAATAGACTTTTTCCTATTTTATCCTCTTCTGACTCTCTGCAGCTCCTTAAGCAATTAGTTTTAACATTTCTGGCACAAAATTAGATTGCTAAATTTAAACTTAAATTAAATTTAAAATTTTTCTTCGTTTTTTATTTTTTTTCTTAATTAACATCGCGTCAAATTTAACTTTTCTTTCGCGTCAAAATTATCGCGAATCGTGCCGTACGTTACACGGCGGTCGCCCCTCGGTCGGTTGGGCGGGAAAGTGGGCCGTGGGACTACGCGCGTTTAAAAAAAAAAAAAAAAAAAAAACAATGACGTTATAATTTTTTTCATTATCTTTCTTATATATTCACAAATTTTTCCCGCATTTAGCCTTCAAAAAAAGCCAGTTTTGACGGGAAAAAATCCAAATTGGCAGCACTGTCAGCAAGGGTCTCTTGCTCAGAGCGAGAGAGTATGAACTTTTTCGGTTGTGCTCGCACCGAGAGCACAAGATGAAAAACGGTCGACCGTTATTTGCGAGCTCTGCTCTTATGAGATAAAGTATGTAAACTTAATTAAGCTATATATGGTCTTAAGCAAGCTGCTAGATGTTGGCTCCAAGTTTTTGAAAGTGTGTTGATGGATGTTGAATTTGAAAACTTAGGAGTTGATCGATGTATTTATATTTTGGATAAGGGAGATATTTCGAGAAATATATACATATACAAAGAAATCTGATACAATGTCCAGTTTTAAATCTTACCTTCATGACAAGTTTCAAATTACCGATTTACGTGAATTTAGACACTTTATTGGCATAAAAATTGATAGAACTGATGGAGTGATTTGTATTAGTCAGTCAGCATATATTAAAAATGTATTGAGAAAATGGAAGGTTGTAATCCAGTTAATATTCCCCTCCCAAGCAAGTTAGATTATGCAGCTACGCAATCAGAAGAATTATGTGATGCACCGTGTAGAAATTTAATTGGTTGTGTGATATACATAATGTTATGTACATGGCCCGACTTAAGTACTTCAATAAGTATTCTAAGCAGATATACAAACAACAACAATAAGGAACTATGGCAATGCCTTAAAAGAGTTCTTAGATATCTGAAGGGAACTGTTAATATCAAGCTTAGATTCAAGAAAATAGATAATTTTAATAATATTCTTACAGGATATGTAGATTCCGATTGGGGTAGAAATGAAACTGACAGAAGAAGTACCACTGGGTATCTTTTTAAAATGTTTGAAAATTGTTTGGTTTCATGGAGTACCATGAAGCAAAAGTCGGTTTCTGCTTCATCTACTGAAGCAGAATACATGGCCTTGTTTGAAGGTGCATATAGATACATATCTTTCTTATATATATAAATCTCCTGTCACGATGTTTGTCCGCGATGGACTCCTAAACTACTTAACCGATGTAAAAATTAAATTGGCATACCATGAGCAGTCTGGTCCAACTTGAGAGATAGGATAGCTTAGATCTTTAGTTATAGTCGCAATTTTATTTTATTGCTAATTATTTGTCTATAATTAATTGAAAGTCACAATTATCTGTTAACTCCAAAAGAATCTAATAGATGTCGATACTTTTCGACTAGATTGAGTAAGTAAACAATAGATGGCACTGCTATGAACAATTTTGATAGAAAATATGTAGATTCTGGGACTGAAGTTCGTAGGTTTGCAAGAAAGGCTTAAAGTACGTAGATCTACGTAAAAAGACGTAGAGTTGGCAAATTTGCTGCTTTGGTAAACCGACAATAGCCTGATTACCACGTGTTATTGAGGTTAAGGTATAAATTAAATTTATTTTGTAGTAAACGAAATAGCGTGAAATTCAATTATTTCTACTTTTTTAATTTTTGGTTTTAGCATAGCCAACTACGTATGTACGTAGACCGAAGTGTAAATCAAATTCAAATTATAGTGACGATAATACAGTAAAATTATTCCTTCTTTTTAGTTATTTGTGCTTCATTATTCAAAATTCTATAATTATAAAATATATACATGTAAGTATTATCACATAATTATAATAATTAATTAATGTATTAATGAAAAAATGGTTCAAAGCTCCCCACACTTTTTCAATAACTTTACAAATATTTTTCTTTTATTGTTTTTATTTGACCTCTATTCAAAATTTATTACTTCAATTTCAATGTGCAATAATAGCATGTTTTTTAGTTTTTTTTTCAAATATTTAAACGAGTAAAATTATTATTCTCAGTAAAATGCCGCCGAAAAAATCTAATCTCAACAACGTGAGCAGCAGAGGCACGACGCAAACGTGTTGAAAGAGCTCATCAGTTGCCAGAACAAGTCGATACAAGAAATACAGCTCAAAGAATTAGGACAGCGGAAGGTCGTGCACAAGAATCTCAAGAACAGCGTAGCGAACGTCTGCAACAGAATATTACGAGAACAAGAGCGGCACGAGAACGAAACATAGATACAGTACGAGCACAAGAACGACAAAGGCAACGGATCAGCCGCTCATTAGTACGTACATCATTCGTTCGTCTTGCTTTTGAATATGCACCAGATATTAACTACTCTGCGCATTCAAAAATTGCTATTGGTGGAATGGATAAAGTATGTCAATATTGTCAGGCGTTGAAATTTCGAAATGAAACTGCCGGTATGTGCTGTGCAGCAGAAAAAGTCGTGCTGCCACCTCTACCCTCTCCGCCAGAACCTTTATTATCCCTTCTTGCTGGGAATTCAAATGATTCAAAATTATTTTTGCGTAAGATACGCAAATTTAATTCTTGCTTCCAAATGACATCATTTGGGGCAACTAAAATTTGTGATCTTGCATCCGATGGACGTAATTTTGAAACTACATTTAAAACCACAAAATTGGATCATTGATGCCAATGCCTGATGATAATCCGAAATTTCTTCAAGTTTATTTTATGGGCAATTGTCAAGAGCGCGCAACGACTCGGTGCCAGTATAATTTCATTAAACAAGCAGAGAAAGAAGCAATTGTGATATTACTGGAAAATTTTTTAGAAGATCAGAATCAACTACTTCAATTAATCAAAAGAGTTTCGCCACGATTGCAAAATGAAATCAATCGATACTGTTGTTGATGAAAATAAAAATGTAAATTTTACAACTGAATTTTTGAATTCATTATATCTACCTGGAATGCCACCCCACAATCTTCAATTGAAGATTGTTTCCCCATTATTCTCCTACGTAATTTAAATCCACCTCAATTATGCAACGGTACACGTTTAATCATCAAAAAGTTCACCGGAAATATTCTCGAAGCAACCATTTTAGCTGGGAAGTTTAAAGGAAAAGTGGTCCTGTTGCCACGTATTCCAATAATACCGTCGGATTCTACCATACCCTTCAAACGGCTGCAGTTTCCAATTCGTTTAGCTTTTGCCATGACAATAAATAAGTCTCAAGGCCAAACAATGTCCATTTGTGGTTTGGATTTAGAAAGTCCGTGCTTTTCTCATGGGCAACTATATGTTGCATGTTCACGTGTTGGAAAATCGTCAAATCTATTTGTGTTAGCTAAAGACAGGTTAACCAAAAATATTGTGCACCGATTAGTGCTAAATTAAATTGAAATCGAAAGTATTTATAGTTTAAAATAATAAATATTACTGTTAGAGACTTAAGACTATCTGCCTTACCTACCGTTCTTCTTAAATTGTATACTTCAATGTAATATAACAATAACTTTAGCTACAGCAACGCGTGGCCGGGTCTGCTAGTTTATATATATATTTTTTGATCTTTTGTATGGCAGCTATATGATAGACTTATCCGATATTAATACAATTTTATCAAAAATTCAATAGTGGTTAGAAAACGCCATCTAGAAGAAATCAAGCCGATCTGATCAAAAACAACGGCGTGAGCATTTTTTATTTCATTCTCTCGTATGGGAGCTATCCGATATAGTCGCCAGATCCGGCCCGTTCCGACTTATATACTGCGTGCAATAACTACACACCTTTTGGGAAAGTTTCAGCAATATGGCTTTAAAACTGAGAGACTATTTTGGGCAGAAACGGACAGGAGGACAGACGGACAGACGTACAGACGTATTTCGATTCAGATCGTGATTCTGATCAAGAATATATATACTTTATGGGGTATGAGGTGTCTCCTTCACTGCGTTGCAAACTTATGGCCAAAATTATAAGCTGTTTAGCCTTTATGTATTTTGTTCAACTGCAAGGGTATATAAGCTTCGGCTTGCCGAAGCTAGCTTCCCTTCTTATTTTCTTTTCTTTTTTTCCTTTCCTTTTTTTGTCCTTTTCTTTGCTATGAAGACGTCACGGAAGACCAACGGGTCGCTTCTGCATATATTCAACCCATTCTTTTTTAAACATAATTGTAATTAATTGTTGTCATGGACGTATTTGTTTTAGAATTATTCAATAGTTTTTTATGTTTTATTTTTAACTAGTAAATCCGGCGAACTCCGTTTCGCCACCAGATGGCGATAGTTTTATGTGAAATTTTGTTTGGTGATTAAAAGATAAAAAATTTTTTTTTTTTTTTGATTTATATATGAAAAGGAACAATTTTATTTCATTTCACAACAGTAATGAATTCATTTTGATTTCAAAAAGTGTTATTTAGTTGAACTCTTCTAAGTAAATGAAAGTGAATCCAAAGTAAATACTTAATCGAAGCGTTTTACGTGTCCGCAAATTATTCGTTTCATTGAAGTCTTTTTGGTAAACCACATTTTTTGTTTTTTGGTCTGACGTTAACACAAACAAAGCGGTTCCCAACTCGTGAATACGCAATATATAACTGCCCATATGATAAACAATGATTTTCTAAATTTATCCCGCAAACCCTAAGCGATTAGCTCTGCGACTTAATTGTCATTGCGAACGCATGGCGAACTGGAAATTGCCATCGTTTGAAGTCAAACGGAAGATCAGTCGGAATCATTGGTATTCAAGGAATACAAACATTTTCACCTGCCTACTTTCATTTAATGCCTCAATCAGTCGGCATAAGTCTTTTTACCGAAACCCCTGTCTTGTTAATTTTTGGAAATTAGCTGTAACATATTAGACCATTTGTTCTCTTACGTTGACATTGCTTGCCAATTTGATTTAATCGACGGTCACGGACCAGTTGCGTATAATAAGTACGTCGCCCAATATTTTTTCCTCCTCTGCGAAGACGCGACATTTCATCTCTTTGTAAACGTACTCTTCTGGCATTCACTGTACTACGACCTATGTCCCAACAACGTCGTCTTCAAAACATGACTTTATGATTTCTGAACAAAATTTGCTCAGTTCTAGACTTATGTATAACTAGCTGCCCGTCCCAGCTTCGCCCGGGTTTTTTTTTAACCTTTCCACCAGAACAGCACATACCTGGAGTTTCTTCTTTCCATTTCAGTGCTTCACAATATCTGCATTTTTTATCCATTCTCCCAAAGATAACCAATCGGTGATTAACATAGTCGATCAAAGGGTCATACTCAAAGAGGCACCATTAAATGTTTCCCACGTTCTCCATTAAATGTTTCCCACGTTCTCCTTGAAAATGTACGTGTTCTTTCTGCCTGCCGTTCAGCATTTAAAAGACGTCGTCTTTGTGAATCTTCGTAAGACTCTGCCGCAATCAATTGCGCGTGACGTTCAGCATCTTAAACTCGACGTGTCTAAGTCTGTTCCACTGTCTCAGCAGCTCTTTGAGATGCGTGGCGTTCAGTATCCAGGGTCTAACGGGCCCGAGTCTGCGCATAGGTCTCAGAAGCTCTTTGAGTCGCATGACGCTGAGAATCTAACATCTGACGCGTCTGAGTCTTCAGATTCTTGTCTTCTAGCCACTTTTGTAGCTCGAGCTCTGCTAGAACTACTGCTTATATTGGATTTACGTTTGCGTGGCATATCGAAAACAATAATTAAAGATTTAAAAAACGGGAGATTTAAAAACTACAACGTAAGACAATTTTTTATAAAAACTTTGATAAACCTTTTTACTTAAAACCTAATGCCTACTGCATTGCGTGATTATTCCGTTTCGCCACCTGCTGCCTACCACCTAAGAACGATGGCGTGATTATTTATAGCCTATTATCATTTCTAGGTTATCATCTATCACCATACCAAATTTCATCAAAATCCGTTCAGCCGTTTAGGCGTGAAAGAGTAACAGACAGACAGAAACATATTCGCATTTATAATATTAGTATGGATTACCCACTGAGTTTACAATGTAAATTAGCGGAAAAATTAAATTATTAAAACATTTAAAACCTCAAAAATAATAAATATTTTTTAACATATAGGAATCTAAACCATCCCTAAACCCCCTGGATCACACACAAAAAATTTTATCAAAAGCGGTCTAGCCGTTTAGGAGGAGTTCAATGACTAACACACGTACAGAAGATTTTTACAGAAGATTTCCCGTCACACGGGAACCACAAAAAACTTCACTTCACTTTAAATCACCAAAACCACAAAAATTGAGTTAAAATGCTATGGTAGTGTGTGTTTATCAGTGTGATGGTGTAGTAACTCACTTTATATGCAATTTTCGGTATGTCGAACGGGATAAAAAGTATCCTATTTCCTTTTCCTGGTTCTAAGCTACCTCCCTACCAATTTGAGTTATAAGTGGTGTAACTAACCGGACTTCCTTTTATATATTAGGTTGTCAAAAAAGTCTTGCGGTATTTTCGCTAGTTAGCGCTGAAAGCGCGTAGTTCTTGCTTTATTCGTTGCATCAGGTCATACTATACCTTTTTGGAAAGCTCATTTCACGCGCTAACACGTGTTTGATTGATTTAAGTCGTTCGTTAGTTATAGCGTCGCATTCATAGAGCAAAATAAAGAGAAAATACGGCGTATTTTACAGTACTACTACGATAAAGGAAAAAATGCATCTCAAGCCGCCAATAAAATTTGTGCAGTTTATGGACCCGATACAGTTTCCATTTCCACCGCACAACGATGGTTTCAACGTTATCGTTCTGGTGTAGAGGTGGTCGAAGATGCGCCACGCTCCGGAAGGCCTGTCGTCGAAAATTGCGATAAAATCGATGAATTGGTCGAAAGAGACATAGTAGCAGTCGTAGCATCGTCAAGAGCTGGGCATGAGTCATAAAACCGTTATTAACCATTTGAAGAAGCTTGGAGTCACTAAGAAGCTCGATGTATGGGTGCCACACGAATTGACGCGAAAAAACATCTTTGACCGTATCGACGCATGCGAATCGCTTTTAAATCGCAACAAAATCGACCCGTTTTTGAAGAGTATGGTGACTGGCGATGAAAAGTGGGTCACTTACGATAACGCAAACGGTCGTGGTCGAAAAGCGGTGAAGCGGCCCAGACGGTGGCCAAGCCTGGATTGACGGCCAGGAAGGTTCTTCTGTGTGTTTGGTGGGATTGGCAGGGAATCACTTGCTATGAGCTGCTCCCCTATGGCCAAACGCTCAATTCGGACCTGTATTGCCAACAACTGGACCGCTTGAAGACAGCACTCATGCAGAAGAGGCCATCTTTGATCAACAGAGGCCGAATTGTCTTCCACCAGGACAACGCCAGGCCACACACATCTTTAGTGACGCGCTAGAAGCTCCGGGAGCTCGGATGGGAGGTTCTTTTGCATCCACCGTATAGTCCGGATTTCGCACCAAGTGATTACCACCTGTTTCTGTCCATGGCGAACGCGCTTGGTAGTCTGAAGTTGGCCACAAGAGAGTCCTGTGAAAATTGGATCTCCGAGTTTTTTGCCTATAGGGAAGCGAGCTTCTATGAGAGGGGCATTATGAAGTTGGCATTTCGTTGGGAACGCGTCATCGAACAAAACGCCGCATATTTGACTTGAATCGCATTATTGTAACCAATTTTATAAACAATTGAAAATTCAATAAAAATACCGCAAGATTTTTTTACAACCTAATATGTCTAGCAAAAGACATAAAGGCTGAACAACATCGGAGCTTTTAACGAGTTATAATTTTATTTCCGTTAATTCTATTTTAATTTAATTTTTTCTTGACTCAAGGGTAGTTAAAGAACTCCTTATTTTAAAAATCATGCTCGTGAGATATAAACAAGAAAGTAAGCCAGCTTCGGCGAGCTGAAGCTTATACACGGTGCGTCCATTAAGTTTCGAGACATGAACCATATCTCAGCAAATAGTAGCGCCAGCTAGGTGTTCGAAGGTGCATTTTAAAGCTTAAACCTTTTTCTATTGACATGTCAAACTTCATTACATTTGCTTGACAAATAACAAGGATATGACAGTTTTCCCTAAACAGTTTTTGATCTGATGTTGAAATTCCAACATGGAACAAAGAGCAAAGATCATTGCAGAGAAGTCGTTGCAGCCGCCAGAAATGATCCAAACTTTCTGAAATCAATTGTTACTGGCGACGAAACATGGTGCTTTCAGTATGATCCAGAAACTAAGCGCCAAAGTTCGAAATGGAAGTCGAAAAACTCACCACAAGCCAAAAAAAGGGAAAATCTCCTTCAAAAATCAAAACAATGCTCATCACTTTCTTCGATAGTAAAGGCATTATCCACAAAGAGTTCGTTCCAACTGGTCAAACGGTCACTGGCACGTATTATCTTGAAGTTTTAAAGCATTTGATGGCCAGAATCCGTCGTACTCGACCCGAATATCGCGATCCAGAGAAATGGTGTCTGTTGCACGACAATGCGCCGAGTCACAAATCAATCATTGTTCGTCAGTTTTTGGCCCGAAATCAAGTCTGTGTGTTGGACCACCCACCGTATTCACCTGATTTGGCGCCGTGTGACTTCTCCTTGTTCCCAAAGTTGAAGTTGAAGTTGAAAGGATGCTTTTTTGAAGATGTTGAGACCATTAAAACGGCTTCGACATGAGCATTGGAGGCTATTCCACAAAATGAGCTGAAGCACGCATTTGAATCACTATTGAATCGCTGTAAGAAGTGTATTAAAGCGAAGGGAGAATACTTCAAATAATAAATTTGAAAAACTTGAAATATCTTTTTTATTTTGCGATTTATGGAATCAGTCTCGAAACTTAATGGACGCACCGTGTATACTCTTGTAGTCATCATATATTATATGTCTATGGGCTATGACGATTTTTCAATTAATTTTCTGTTATATTGGTTATATAATATGTTGTAGTCGTCCGATTTTTATGAAATTAATTTCGAAACTCAAGATTTGTTAGAAAACTCTACAGTCCAAAAATCATGTATTTTTAATAAAGTAAAACGCTGTTACATTTTTTTTTATTATTATTTCTATATATCAGGTTGTCAAAAAAGTCTTGCGGTCATTTTATTGAATTTTCAATTGTTCATATAATTGGTTATAATAATGCGATTTAAGCCAAATATGTGCCGTTTTGTTCGATGGCGAGTTCCCAACGAGATGCCAACTTTATAATGCCCCTCTCATAGAAGCTCGCTGCCCTATTGGCAAAAAAAATCGGAGAGCCAATTTTCACAGGACTCTCTTGTGGCCAACTTCCGACTACCGAGCTCGTTCGCCATGGACAGAAATAGGTGGTAATCACTTGGTGTGAGATCCGGTGGAACCAAAAGAACCTCCCATCCGAGCTCCCGGAGCTTCTGGCGAGTCACTAAAGATGTGTGTGGCCTGGCGTTGTCCTGATGGAAGACAATTCGGCCTCTGTTGATCAAGGATGGCCTCTTCTGCATGAATGGTGCATTCAAGTGGTCCAGTTGTTGGCAGTACAGGTCCGAATTGAGCGTTTGGCCATAGGGGAGCAGCTCATAGCAGGTGATTTCCTGCCAATCCCACCAAACACACAGAAGAACCTTTCTGGCCGTCAATCCAGGCTTGGCCACCGTCTGGGCAGCTTCACCGCTTTTTGACCACGACCGTTTGCGCTTCACGTTGTCGTATGTGAGCCACTTTTCATCGCCAGACACGACCCGATTCAAAAACGTAACGATTTGGTTGTGATTCAGAAGCGATTCGCATGCATCCATACGGTCAAAAATGTTTTTTTGCGACAAGTCATGTGGCACGCTTACATCGAGCTTCATGTTGAATCCAAGCTTTTTCAAATGGTTTATAACGGTTTGATGACTTATGCCCAGCTCTGGGCCGATGCTACGGCTGCTACTATGCCGGTCTCTTTCGATCAATTCAGCGATTTTATCGCACTTTTCGACGACAGCCTTTACAGAGCGTGGCGCATCATCGACCACCTCGGCACCAGAACGATAACGTTGAAACCATCGTTGTGCGGTGGAAATGGAAACTGTATCGGGTCCATAAACTGCACAAATTTTATTGGCAGCATGAGATGCATTTTTGCCTTTATCGTAGTAGTACTGTAAAATATGACACCATAACTCACGAACGACTAAAAACAATAAATCAAACACGTGTTAGCTCGTGAAAAAAGCTTTCAAAAAAGGCATAGCGTGAACCGATGCGAGGAATAAAACTAGAGCTATGTTACGCGCTTGCAAAGACACCTAGCGGAAATACCGCAAGACTATTTTGACAACCTTATATATTTTTCAATTTTTTCTATGGCAGTTATATGATATATGTAGTTGTCCGATTTTTATACCCTTGCAGAGAAAAAGGGATCTATAATTTCAGTCAGAAGTTTGCAAAGCAGTGAAGGATACACCTCAGACCCCATAACGTATACATATTCTTGATCAGCATCAAAATCTGAATCGAAATACGTCTGTACGTCTGTCCGTTTGTCCGTCTGTCTGTCTGTCTGTCTTGCTGAAACTTTTGATCAGATCGAGTTGATTTCTTCCAGATGGCGTAATCTAACTACTATTTAATTTCGGATTATATTTTATAAAAATCGGAATTATAACGTCGTTGCTTTTCAAAATATGGAGCTTTTATCCCTTGAATCAACAAAAAAATATGATTAAAATCCGATGTTATTATTTAGCTACCATAGAAAAGATCGAAAATCTATATAGAATTAACGGAAATTAACGGAAAAAAATTATAACAAGAAAAGAAGCTAGCTTCGGCAAGCCGAAGCTTATATACCCTTGCAGTCATCAAAGATATCGAACAAAATGCATAAAGGCGCTAAACAACATCGAAGCTACGACGACTTTTCTATTAATTTTCCATATTTTTGACTATTGTTCATATGGCAGCTATATGATATAGTCGTCTGATTTTGATAAAATTTAATTTAAACTCGATATTCCAAAAATCGTGATTTTCTGAAAAGAAATAACGATGTTATCATTTTATTTCCGTTAATTCTATATAGATTTTTCGATCTTTCCTATGGCAGCTATATGATATAGTTGTCCGATTTTTATGAAATTTTTTTATAAATCAAGGCTAGTTAAAAAACTTGATACCCAAAAAATCATAGTCGTGTGATGAAAAACAATTACGTTATCAATTAATTTCCTTTAATTCTATATATATTTTTGATCTCTCCTATGGCAGCTATATGATAGATTTATCCGATTTTGATCAAATTTAAACCGAAATTCAATAGTAGTTAGAAAACGCCATCTGAAAGAAATCAAGTCGATCTGATTAAAAACAACGGAGTGAGAATTTTTTTTTTCAAACTCTCGTATGGGAGCTATCCGATATAGTCGGCCGATCCGGCTCGTTCCGACTTATATACTGCGTGCAATAACTACACAACTTTTCGGAAAGTTTCAGCACGATAGCTTCACAACTGAGAGACTAGTTTACATAGAAACAGACAGACGGACAGACGGACAGACGTACATACATATTTCGATTCAGATGGTGATGCTGATCAAGAATATATATACTTTATGGGGTCTTAGGTGTCTCCTTCAATGCGTTGCAAACTTCTGACTGAAATTATAATACCCTTTTGCTCTGCAAGGGTATAAAAATCGTTGTTTTTCATCAGAAAAGCACAATTTTTGAATTATAGAGTTTTCTAATGACTCTTGAATTTCGAATTAAATTTAATAAAATTCGGACGACTATATCGTATAGCTTTCGTATAAACAATCGTTGAAAATACAGAAACTTCGGCCTCTTTCTTGTTTTTATTCCGTTTTATTTTGAGATTTCAATGATGATGATGCCAAACATATATACTTTAAGCAAATACTTTACTTTTTTACTACACGGTTAAGAGGTTTATTGATATGAGAATAGTTACCTTGGTCGTCTAGAATGTTGCTTTTTTCCATTAACAAAGATAGACTGCCACGAACTTTTTCAATATACATGTATGTTAGTTCTGTGTCTTTAAATGGTTGAAACCCATTTCCCATTTCGCAGCATGTAATTCCGACAGAGTATATATCTACTTTTTCTGTATAACCAGAAAGGTTTTGAAATAAGATTTCTGGGGCTGTCCAAAACAGCTGATCTTCTTTTCCCACTGTAGATCCATATAAAAAACTTTTTTTTTTGCCTCTATTAATTAAAGTTTGGCAATCACCAACATTTGATATAACAGCTTTGTTGGTATTTATAAGTATATGCTTAGCCCTTATAGATCCATGAACAAAATGCTGAGAGTGAATATATGAAAGAGCTGATAATACATCCTTTAAGATTAGTGCTATCATTGCCTCCGGAAATCCTGAAATATAATAAATTATAAGCAAGAGCATGTTATTAAAATAAAGTTAATAAAGTAAAGAAAAAATACTATGACATTCAAGAGCACTTCCAAATTTTTTTTTCATTTTCGGTGTGTTGGGTGGGGGAGTTTTTTAACTAACACTATAGTGGTGCCCTAAGAAAATAAAACCACACAAATTTTCAATTAATTTTGCATTTATTTATTTAAATGGCACAAAGGCCTTAATCTACAAAGTTAATGTTTATGAAGAGTTGGTTAGGCAGCCAGACCGATTATAAAACGAAAAGGAAGGGGCAGGCGATCAGCGACCGTACCTTCAGCGAGCGAGTACAAAATCGAACCTACTAAAAACAAGAAAGGAAGCTAGCTCCGGCAAACCGAAGCTTATATACCCTTGCAATCATCAAATATGTCGAACAAAATACATAAAGCTAAACAACATCGAAGCTATGACGATTTTTCTATTAATTTTCCATATTTTCGAGTATTGTTCATATGGCAGCTACATATATGATATAGTTGTCCGATTTTTATGAAATTCAATTCGTTATTCACGAGTCATTAAAAATCTTTATGTTCCAAAAATCACGATTGTCTGATGAAAAACAACGATGCCATAATGTTATCTAATATATAAAATTCTCGTGTCACAGTTTTTGTTACCATACTCCTCCGAAACGGCTATACCGATTCTCATGAAATTTTGTGAGCGTATTGCATAGGTCTGAGAATCAACCAACATCTATTTTCATCCCCTTAAATCCTGTTCGACATACCAAAAATCGCATATAAAGTGAGTTACTACCTCATCACACTGACAAAAACACGCTACCATAGCATTTTAAATCAATTTAAACTGGGGCGAAAATCCTTCATCATTAAGTAAAATCATTAATTCTATTTATGAGTGTTTTGTCCAGTGAGCAATGCCAAGGAAACGCAAAGGGGGAGATTTGATCCATTATAGAAGTAGATCTCGATACATGCGAAATAGAAGATCCGATAGAATAGCGCAATTGCATCAAGAAGAGCCAGAAGATACACGAGCTAAACGCAATGAAGTCAGAAGATTAGAACAACGACAACCACGCCGTTTCACAGTCAATAGACGCAGAACAAATGACCAACAACGACAACAAGTACATCGAGCATTTATATATGATTCATTACTGCGTCTAGCATTCCAGTATGAGCCCGATATTGAGTATTATGCTCACTCAAAAGTGGTAATTGGTGCTATGGAAAAGGAATGTCCGCATTGTCATGCTCTGAAATTTAAAAATGAGCCAGTTGGGATGTGTTGCGCGTCAGGAAAAGTGCAACTACCAGAAATTGAAACACCACCTGAACCATTGACCGGGCTTACTTATCGGCACGGATCCAGATTCTAACGTGTTCCTGAAGTCAATTCGAACATTTAATTCATGCTTTCAAATGACATCGTTCGGAGCAACAGAAATAGTTCGAAATACTAATGCAAATGGTCAAAATTACAATTCTACATTCAAAATTAGAGCCCAAGTTTATCATAAAATGGGCTCACTGCTGCCAATGCCAAATGAACCACATAAATTCTTACTGATATTGTTTAATAGTGTTACTGTTGTAATTTTTTAATTAATGATATATAACTATAAGTAATAACTTATAATAATTTAAAAGAAATGTTTGCTCTTTGTTATTTTTATATTCCCTCATGGTTTACAGCGCTCCAGATGACTTTATAAGTCTAGAACTGAGTAAATTATGTACAGAAATTATAAAGTCATTTGGTGGCAAAACGTTTGCCGGGTCAGCTAGTTTTAATATAGATTTTTTGATCTTTCCTATGGAAGCTATCGTTGTCGGATTTTAATGAAATTTATTCTCAATTCAAGGGTTACTCCACATTTTGAAAATCATGCTCGTGGGATTAAAAGCCACGACGTTATAATTTTTTTTCAATATTATTAATAGATTTTTTTATCTTTCTGCTATATCTGGCAGCTATATGATATAGTCGTCCAATTTTGATAAAATTTTATCAGAAATTCAATAGTGATTAGAAAACACCATTTGGAAGAAACCAAGTCGATCTGATCAAAAATAACGGAGTGAGAATTTTTTATTTATTTCTCTTGTATGGGAGCTATCCGATAAAATCGGCCGATCCGGCCCGTTCCGACTTATATACTGCGTGCAATAACTACACACCTTTTAAGAAAGTTTCAGCAAGATAGCTTTAAAACTGAGAGACTAGTTTACCTAGAAACGGACAGGAAAACAGACAGACAGACGTACAGACGTATTTCGATTCAGATCGTGATGCTGATCAAGAGTATACAGTAGAATCCTGTTATAACGACTCCGCTTATAGTGTCCGTCCGGGTTGTGCGATGAAAACTCGATGGTTTGGTTGGCCCCCATACAAACTTATATGAAAGGGCCTCCGCTTAGTGCGTTTCCGCTTTTAGCGACAAACCGCTTATAGCAACCAAATTTTTTAATAAAAATTAAAAAGTTCAACCGGATATTGCGTCGTGACCAAAAAATACAGTGCGATACTGCCAAATTTAAGCTTAACAAGAAAGGAAGCTAGCTTCGGCAAGCCGAAGCTTATATACCCTTGCAGTCATCAAATATGTCGAAAAAAATACATAAAGGCTAAACAACATCGAAGCTATAACGATTTTTCTATTCATTTTCCATATTTCCGACTATAGATCATATGGGAGCTATATGATATAGTTGTCCGATTTTGATCAAATTTGATTCGTAATTTAAGATTCGTAAGAAAACTCTATATTTAAAAAATGATACTTGTCTGATGAAAAACCACGATGGTATAATTTTACTTCCATTATTTCTATATAGATTTTTCGATCTTTCCTATGACAGCTATAAGATATAGTTGGCCGATTTTTATGAAACTTTTTTCTCAATATAAGAGTTGTTAAAAAACTTGATGAAAAATTCTATATATATTTTTTGATCTCTGCTATGGCAGCTATACGATAGAGTTATCCGATTTTTATCAAATTTAATCCGAAATTCAATAGTAGTTAGAAAACGCCATCTGGAAGAATTCAAGTCGATCTGATCAAAAACAACGACCTGAGAATTTTTAATTTCATTCTCTCGTATTGGAGCTATCCGATATAGTCGCCAGATCCGGCTCGTTCCGACTTATATACTGCGTGCAATAACTACACACCTTTTGGGAAAGTTTCAGCAAGATAGCTTTAAAACTGAGAGACTAGTTTGAAGAGAAACAGACAGACGGACAGACGGCCAGACGGACAGACGTACAGACGTTTTCTGATTCTACTCGTGATGCTGATCAAGAATATACATACTTTATGGGGTCTGAGGTGTCCCCTTCACTGCGTTGCAAACTTCTGACTGAAATTATAATACCCTTTTGCTCTGCAAGGGTATAAAAACGCGCTGTTATAAATGTATGTATTTATCAGTGATCGGCACCCTTGGCTGTGTGCGTAGCAGCGACACGAAGGATCTTAAACTGTCGTCACCACCATGTGTAAGCTCATTCAGTTTTCAGTATTATGAGAAACCCATGTGTTTGAATTAAATATTAGTTTGTCAAAAAAGTCTTGCGGTATTTTTATTGAATTTTAAATTGTTCATAAAATTGGTTACAATAATGCGATTCAAGTCAAATATGCGGCGTTTTGTTCGATGACGCGTTCCCAACGAGATGCCAACTTCATAATGCCCCTCTCATAGAAGCTCGCTTCCCTATAGGCAAAAAACTCGGAGAGCCAATTTTCACAGGACCCTCTTGTGGCCAACTTCAGACTACCAAGCGCGTTCGCCATGGACAGAAACAGGTGGTAATCACTTGGTGCGAGATCCGGACTATACGGTGGATGCAAAAGAACCTCCCATCCGAGCTCCCGGAGCTTCTGGCGAGTCACTAAAGATGTGTGTGGCCTGGCGTTGTCCTGGTGGAAGACAATTCGGCCTCTGTTGATCAAAGATGGCCTCTTCTGGATGAGTGCTGTCTTCAAGCGGTCCAGTTGTTGGCAGTACAGGTCCGAATTGAGCGTTTGGCCATAGGGGAGCAGCTGATTTGCGCCTTACGTTATCGTAAGTGACCCACTTTTCATCGCCAGTCACCATACTCTTCAAAAACGGGTCGATTTTGTTGCGATTTAGAAGCGATTCGCATGCGTCGATACGGTCAAAGATGTTTTTTCGCGTCAATTCGTGTGGCACCCATACATCGAGCTTCTTAGTGACTCCAAGCTTCTTCAAATGGTTAATAACGGTTTTATGACTCATGCCCAGCTCTTGACGATGCTACGACTGCTACTATGTCTCTTTCGACCAATTCATCGATTTTATCGCAATTTTCGACGACAGGCCTTCCGGAGCGTGGCGCATCTTCGACCACCTCTACACCAGAACGATAACGTTGAAACCATCGTTGTGCGGTGGAAATGGAAACTGTATCGGGTCCATAAACTGCACAAATTTTATTGGCGGCTTGAGATGCATTTTTGCCTTTATCGTAGTAGTACTGTAAAATATGCCGTATTTTCTCTTTATTTTCTCCATGACTGCGACGCTATAACTAACGAACGACTTAATGCGACTGATGCGACGAATATAACAAGAACTACGCGCTTTCAGCGCCAACTAGCGAAAATAGCGCAAGACTTTTTTGACAACCTAATATATTAAATTTTTTGTTTTAATTAAAAAATTAATTTGATTTGTTTTAAAAACCTATTACGAGGACGGCAACCATAAATGAGTAAACAACAAAAATTTGTTTGTTCCGTTTGCCTAATGCGTCTTCCGGGTATAACGACGAAAAATCGTCGGTCCTTTGAAAATCACTATAACCGGATTCTACTGTATATCATATAGCCGCCATACGAACAATAGTCAAAAATATGAAAAATTAAAAGAGAAATCGTCATAGTTTCAATGTTGTTTAGCCCTTATGCATTTTGATCGACATATTTGATGACTGCAAGGGTATATCAGCTTCGGGTTGCCGAAGCTAGCTTCCTTTCTTGTTAAGCTTAAATTTGGCAGTATTGCACTGTATTTTTTTCGGCACGACGCAATATCCGGTTAAATTTTTAATTTTTTTTTTTTTGAAAAATTTGGTTCCTATAAGCGGTTTGTCGCTAAAAGCGGAAACGCACTAAGCGGAGGACCTTTCATATAAGTTTGTATGGGGACCAACCAAACTATCTAGTTCTCGACGCACAACCCGAACGGACACTATAAGCGGAGTCGTTATAACAGGATTTTACTGTATTTTTTTCAGGGATTCCTTGAAATTACATTTTACTTCTTTTTTGTTTTTTGTCACAAATTTTTGACAGCGAAATTCCATTTTATCCATCGCAAAATTAGCTTCTTTTTGCAGCTGCCATCTGCATGAGTGGCAAAAAACCCACATTCAAATGCACAATGCTCAAAATGAGTTGAGTGAATTTGAGAGCAAAGCCAACATGAAGTGAGAGGGTTGACTCTCTTTTGCTTACTCATTTGCACAACTAGCAAATAGAAGGAAACGAATTGAGTGAATTGAGAACGTTGAAAACAGAGACGTTGCATTCGAATGATTCGAGTTGCAAATGTAAATAAAAGGAAATAAAAACCAATTAAATGTAGTGAATTTTCTTCGAGTCCAAAAAGGCTTTATATTTATGGTTTTTTATTTTATTTATTTCTAAATTAACAATTACTTACAACTTATTTAAATTGGAATGCAAAAACATTATTTTGTTAATATTTTCCGAATTAGTGGCTATTTGACAACGATTTTCTGTAATTATTCTGTAAAAATTTCTTGCGTTTGAAAATGTACGTTCCGAAGCCGCGCTGCTCGCTGGAATCCAAAATTTTTTGACTTTGTGCTGCAGTTCTCAAGAAAGGAAAGTACAGAAATTCTAAGCAAGAACTCGAATGATTCGAGTATTCAAGGCATACCCAAATCTCTCATTTCACTTTTCGTTTCGTTCATTCACTCTCATTTCGTTCGACGTCTCAAATTAAGAGAGAAATGAGTGCAAGCCTGTCATACAATGTCATTTCATTTTCATCATTCCACTCACTCCATTCTATTCGATTCGAATGTATTCATTTATACGTATGTTATGAATGTATTCATGCAGACTTCTAATCTTCACTAAGAATTATGAACTCACTCAGAGTCATTTCACAACCGTTAGTGTTCTAGACTTAAGGCCAGGTTCCTCTAAAAAACGTACTTTTTTCAATTAATTTTATTTTTATATACAAAAATTTTGAGTATTCAATTTTTTTTACATATGAAAGTATGTATGTACATATATAAAATTACTTGAAAAATTAAAAAAAAAAAAAACATTTTTTTTCAAAATGGCAAACCTGAAAATGACTGCTGAAACTCATCCGATTCGTAGATGAGTGACACGATTACTTGAAAAATAATTATCTGAAAGCAAAAACCAAAAGTAGAAGAAGCTATAACCTGAACCAGAATTTTCCACAAAAAAAAAAAAAAAAAAAATGGGGGGACTTTTAATTTCTTTTAACCTTTTTATTCACTTTTAATTGTTTATAACTTTTTTAAATAACAATGAATGGTTCTGGTTCAGGCCATAGCCAGACATCTAAAGAGTAAAATGCCGTTTGGTTCAAATCGATAAGTCCAATAGTTTTGAAATTAGAGTGTCACTCATGCGAAAAAACGTGGAGAAGAAAACCAGTTTGAAGTTTTTAAGGCGTTCGAGCGGCCGGATTACCAGCAGCGCTCCTCACTCTTTTATGCCTACTTCTCGGTCTATACCGAGTATAATAGTATATTCTATACTATATCGACGAGTATACAGTAGCAATTTATAAAACAAAATAAAAAAAACCCATTTTTTCAAAATTTTTTAGAGGAACCTGGCCTTAAGGGGGGAAATACAATTAGAAGGCCTGAAATGAGGGCTATCTTTGGGAGTGGATTGCAAGTAGAGTATTAAATGAATCTTAGTGATTCTTTTTGCATGTTATTGGGTAATTATTGAGCAATAAAAATCAGTCAAGTTTTTTGAAAAATATTGTAATTAAGCCCATTTATGATCAATAATGTGGAGTCGTGTTTTTAGGGAAGGACTTTGCGCCGTGCAGTCTCCAGGTCCAGGATCACGACTTAAACAAAAAACAGCAACTGGGCTTTAAACTTAAAGGTACAGCGCACACCATGAATTAAACCATATTTAAAAAAAATTATTTTTCCATTAAAAAATTTTAGGTTAAAAAAAAATTTCAAAAATAACGATTTTTTTTTGAGTTTGATTGTAAAAAAAACATGTTATAACAAACAAATATGAAAAACCGTTATATTCATGGTGTGGAGAATTTAATTTCAAACATAATGCAAAAAACCGCATTCGATTAAAATAAAATCTCTGACCTGTACATTGCACGGCGACTTTGAAAACACGACTTTTCAGGAGAAGCGTTTAAAGTTTACTTTTGTGCATGTCCGCCATATGACACACCCTCACTAAATTGCGTATAACTCTGAAAATAAGTACCGGACGGCTTTATGCTTTTAAAGGCTTACTCCCAGATATATTTGGAGTACATTAAGCCAAAAAAAAATTTTTCGAAAAAAAAAATTTCTAATTGTATTTCCCCCTTAAGGGGGAAATACAATTAGAAGGCCTAAAATAAGGCCTAACTTTGGGAGTGGATTGCAAGTAGGGAATTAAATGAATCTTAGCGATTCTTTTTGCATGTTATTTGGAAATTATTGAGCAATAAAAATCAGTCAAGTTTTTAGAAAAATGTTGTAATTAAGCCCAATTATAATTAATAATGTGGAGTCGTGTTTTGAGGGATGAATTTTGCGCCATGCAATCTCCAGGTCCAGGATCACGTCTTAAACAAAAAACAGCAACTAGGCAATAAACTTCAAGGAACAGCGCACAACTTGAATTATTCCACATTTGAAAAAAAATTATTTTTTCATATTTGAAAAAATCATTTCCCCGTTAAAAAATTTGAAGCTCAAAAAAAAATTAAAAAAAACACACTTTTTTCGACTTTGTTTGTTAAAAAAACATGTTATAACACAAACAAATATGAAAAATCCTTATATTCATGTTGTGCAGAATTTCATTTCAAACACAATGCAAAAAACCGCATTCGATTTAAATAAAATCTCTGAACTCTACATTGCACGGCGACTTTGAAAACACGACTTTTCAGTAGAAGCGTTTAAAGTTTACCTTTACCATTTCAGCCATTTGAAACTCACTCATTAAATTGCGTGTTATGTACTTTGAAAATAAGTACCGGACGGCTTTATGCTTTTAAAAGCTTATTCCAAGACATATTTAAAGTAGGGGAGAGTGGTCCCATACCGACCGGTCGTACCATACCGACCCCCCCCCATGTTTCTCAGAGATGGCGATGCTAGCCGAATTGTCGGTAACTTCAGTGAAAAGCTGTTATAACACAGACATTTTGGAGATAGATAGCCAATTTGACTTATTTTGTTTAACTGCAATTTTTCCGTTTGTTTTGTTTCAACGTCTGTGACATTCAGTTTTTTTTCTTTACTGAACTTGAGCTTAAATATTTTTAAAGTTTTTTTTCTCCGCATAAAAATCGGAGGGTAAGGTTTTCTGATAGTTGATAGTCCTAGCTGTCATTCACGCTATTAGAATTACATCGCTCTTTGCGTCATTAGATAATGGCGAGCAGTTAATTAGAAAAGGTTGTGGTGGTCCGAAACCGACCGCGAAGTGATGGTCCGAAACCGACCCCCATTTATTGGCAGCTTAATATGTCATAGCGTATTTTGGAGGGAAAATATGAAAAAGTAAACAAGATTCAGTAAAGAAAAGTAACAGAAACAGCAAAAACATCAGACAGCAAGCGAAGATACAGTCATCAACGAGCGGCTTTCGAAAAACAACGCGAAAACAATGCGAAAACTTACTATGAGAAAGAGGACAACTCAGACTTCATCAATTGACTACAGTGCCCTTTATTTCATACAATAATTTTTATTTTCTGGAAAGAACCTTCAATATATTTCTTAATAAACGTCAAAATCATTAAATTCTATTTTATGTTATTAAATTTTTCTGTTAAGAAATAGGGGGTCGGTTTCGGACCACTACTTTTGAGTACGACCAAAAAGTAGAGTTTTATATTTGCCTGAATATCTAACGCTTCAAAGCACCTACGCACTTACTAATCATTTAGATGTATAGTAAACTGATCCCTCTACATAGTACATTTTTGAACTGAACTGAAAAATTGATTTTTCTCACCTTTATCGCCTTTGCCTTTTAGGGGGTCGGTATGGGACCACCCTCCCCTACATTAAGCCAAAAAAAATGTTTTCGAAATTTTTTTTGTTCTCGCGGCAGTGATAATTGCTACTCTTACAAAGAAATAATTAAAAATCACGCTTTACGATACTCCCCAAGGTAGCCCTTATTAACGGACGAGTATTGAATTCATGGCTAAAAAATTTTTGAATTGTTATGTTAATTTTTTTTTTTTTTAGCTTTACAGTAGAATCCTGTTATAACGACTCCGCTTATAGTGTCCGTCCGGGTATTGCGACGAAAACTCGATGGCTTGATTGGTCCCCAGACAGGCTTATACACTTATATCCTTTTGCTTAGTGCGTCTTCCGGGTATAACGACGAAAACTCATCGGTCCCTTGAAAGGCGCTATAAGCGGATTCTACTGTATTTTTATATATTGAATCTTCTCTTGAAGAGACTTACAATAAGAATTCAGATCTTAACATATACTATGTGTTATTAATTTATATTAATTATTATTATTTATTTGTTAAATTATGATTTAATTGGTCGACAGCCCTCCATTGGGCAGGAGTGGGCGGTCGTTGCGCTGTAGACGAGAGTGGCTCCTCAGCCGCCTGAGCTGCCTGGCTAGTTGGTTTGGATGTATTGATAATCTATTTCCGTATTTCAGAACTTTACTATCAATTTCTTCTTTGACGGGCTTTATATCCAGGTCCCTATGGATATTTGCGTTGCGAATATACCAGGGGGCCCCTGTTATTGTTCGCAGTATCTTCGACTGCACTCGTTGGATTATTTCTATGTTGCTGCTGCTTGCGTTCCCCCAGAGTTCAGACCCGTACGTCCAGGTTGGCTTTAGAAATGAGTTATATAGTAGAACTTTGTATTCCAGCGGAAGAGGTGAGCGAGAGTTGATGAGCCAGTGGAAACTGTTGGCCTTGAGTTTTAGGGAGGTCTTCTTCCCTTCAATGTGTCTTCTCCAGGTAAGCCGCCTGTCTAAGTGGATGCCCAGGTAGGTGACTTCGTTGACTTGGAGGATTTGTTTGTTGTTTAGGGACAGTGGTGGGCAGGTTTCCCGATTAAGTGTAAACGTAATGTGCTTACACTTTTGATCGTTGATTTGTATGCGCCAATCTGCAAACCATATTTCCACGTCCGTCAGATGGTTTTTTAAGGCAGTGGTCTGCTTTAGGAGCCGAAAAAAGAGCGTTTTTTCAACAATTTTTTTGAAAGGGAAGGAAATGATTGCGGTAAACGAAATTTTGAGACGATATAATATTATATTTAAACTTTAAAAAACAATTTTTATTATTGCAAATAATTGAAATTAGCGGAAGTTGTAACGATTTTTCTGGGGCGCCTAGAGTGCGCACTTGTTAATCGGTGCCGGTGATGGAGTTCGTGCGATGCATCTGAAACAGTGGAACCAAATTTTTTTTTACTTTTTATAAGTTCCTTTTCTATATGAACTAAAAAAATTCCGAAGAAATGACGAAATTCCAAATTTTTTCTAAGTTTTAAAAAAAATTCACTTTTTTGGAAAAAAAGTTCACTTTAAGTTGCAAAACAAGTAATTTAAATAGTACTTTTATCCATTTTTTTTAGTTCAAATAGAAGATAATTCAATACTGAAGCTAGATCACTTTGGTTTTTTTCGATCGGACATATATTTTTTTTACTATGGCCGGCACCGCTTTCCAAGACTTGTGAAAATAAAAACTCGAGAAAACGGGCTGTAAAGTCTGCCCGAGCATACGAACTTGCTCGACGCTCGGCCACTAAAACTGATCTAGCTTCGAAAATATGTCGAATTGGCCTCTAAAATTTTGAACACATATTCTTGGATAGTTTTGGAATACACGGTGCGTCCATTAAGTTTCGAGACTGATTCCATAAATCGCAAAATAAAAAAGATATTTCAAGTTTTTCAAATTTATTATTTGAAGTATTCTCCCTTCGCTTTAATACACTTCTTACAGCGATTCAATAGTGATTCAAATGCGTGCTTCAGCTCATTTTGTGGAATAGCCTCCAATGCTCATGTCGAAGCCGTTTTAATGGTCTCAACATCTTCAAAAAAGCATCCTTTCAACTTCAACTTCAACTTTGGAAACAAGGAGAAGTCACACGGCGCCAAATCAGGTGAATACGGTGGGTGGTCCAACACACAGACTTGATTTCGGGCCAAAAACTGACGAACAATGATTGATTTGTGACTCGGCGCATTGTCGTGCAACAGACACCATTTCTCTGGATCGCGATATTCGGGTCGAGTACGACGGATTCTGGCCATCAAATGCTTTAAAACTTCAAGATAATACGTGCCAGTGACCGTTTGACCAGTTGGAACGAACTCTTTGTGGATAATGCCTTTACTATCGAAGAAAGTGATGAGCATTGTTTTGATTTTTGAAGGAGATTTTCCCTTTTTTTGGCTTGTGGTGAGTTTTTCGACTTCCATTTCGAACTTTGGCGCTTAGTTTCTGGATCATACTGAAAGCACCATGTTTCGTCGCCAGTAACAATTGATTTCAGAAAGTTTGGATCATTTCTGGCGGCTGCAACGACTTCTCTGCAATGATCTTTGCTCTTTGTTCCATGTTGGAATTTCAACATCAGATCAAAAACTGTTTAGGGAAAACTGTCATATCCTTGTTATTTGTCAAGCAAATGTAATGAAGTTTGACATGTCAATAGAAAAAGGTTTAAGCTTTAAAATGCACCTTCGAACACCTAGCTGGCGCTACTATTTGCTGAGATATGGTTCATGTCTCGAAACTTAATGGACGCACCGTGTAGATTTAAGACAAAAAAAAAAAATCGATTTTTTGAAGTCTGTAAAGCAGACCACTGCCTTAAGTGAGCTGTTGCTGTTTTTGGATATTTTGAGCGACTTGTAAACTAGACCTTCAATCCAAACGCGATCGAAGGCTTGAGACACGTCCAGGAATATGGTACTGCAGTATTTCCTGTATTCAAAAGCTGCGCGTATTTCAGCTGTTATGCGATTTACCTGTTCGATAGTTCCGTGCTTTTCCCTAAAGCCAAACTGATGCAGGGGAATCGCTCTGTTGTTTTGGATGTGTGTTCTTAGGTGGCATAAAAGCAGCTTTTCAAATAGCTTTAATAAGCACGGAAGAAGGCTAATGGGCCTGTATGACGAAGGTTGGGATTCGTCTTTGCCTGGTTTCGGTATCATTGTAATAACGGACTTTTTCCATTGCAGAGGAAAATAGCCCCATTTGAGAACTGAGTTGAATATGGTGGTGATGCATTTAACTGCACATGCAGGCAGTTCAATTATCATTTTAGGCGAAATTAAATCATGGCCGGGGGCTTTTTTTTGGATTCATCTGTTCTACAATGGCTTTTGTGACTGTACTTGTTTCAAGAATGATTGTGAAGGAAGGCTCTGCTGGTGGGATGTTTGGCAAAGTAAATTGATTCGCCGGCGGATGAGGTTGGAAGACGTTTTGTAAGTGAGAGGCGAAGATGTTGGCCTTTTCCTGTTGGTGATCGAATTGGAAAATCGGGCTCTATAGGTGGTTGAATGTTTGGGTGCGCTCTCCAGAGTGGAAATTTGTTGCTAGTGGGTGAAAGCTGTGCTATATACGCACGATGAGCCTGATTCTTCTCAGTTATTAAAGCTTTAGATAGCTTCCGACAGGCTTCTTTAAAGCTTTGTTTAGTGGCTGGGGATCGGTGTGTCTGCCTGTTTCGGCGAAGTCTACGGTTTTCTTGAAGGAGCGATTGGATCTGCATGTTTGTACGCGTAGTATTTGGGAGGGGTGTAGCTTAAGGGTCAGGTGTAGAGTGTTTGGCAGTTGAGGACATTACATCTGCTATGTGCTTAAGTGAGTTTTCAATGTCAGCTTCACACGAGATATTGGGTTCGATTTCAATGTGGGAGCTAATATATATTTTTTATACTTTAGCCAGTTTATTGTATTGGAAGTCAGAAATTTCGGTCGCTTCACAAGCTGTGGGTGTTCAAATAGACAGAGAAGAACAGGCGAATGATCAGATGACAGTTCCGACAGTGTTTCAACGCGTGTCAGCCTGGGCGGCACACTCCTAGTTACGGCAAAATCGATGTCTGGTTGTTTATTCGGATCTGATGGCCAGTATGTAGGCCTACCCGGTGAAACAAAATCTAGCTTATTACTAGGTTTGATAATAGCATTGTATAGTTGTCGTCCTTTGGGGTTAACAAGACGAGAGCCCCAGTAGTGTTGTTTTGCTGAGTAGTGGGTGGAGTTGTTCGCTGGGTATTTTGCTCTGGCAGTGAGTCATCTTTTCGATTTGGTATGGGCTGAAGAGAATGCACAACTTCAGGCTGAGTATAACTTACTGGCGATGCTCCAGAGTATCGAAGAGCTCTGGCAAAGGAGACTCCGGGTGTTGTTACTGATGGCGCGAAGTAGTTTGGTTGAGCAACATGTTGAACGGTAGTTGGTTTGCTGCGCCTCTGAGTCAGACGTGTCTTGAGTTCTTTATAGATAGGGCAGCCCCTATAGTTGGCTGTGTGGTTTCCACCGGAGTTACTAAATTTCCTTGTTACAGGGTCTTCTTTGTTTCTCAGACATGCATCTATGCAGTGCAGATCACCACAGGCGACGCAGACTAATCGCAAGGTGCAGTAGCTCCTTGTGTGCCCAAACTCCTGACAGTTAGTACACTGTACCGGGCCTTATCTTTTGTGAGGCTCCTCTAAGGTAATTCTTCGATGGAAAAGATAATGAAACTTGTAAATGGGGTGGACGCCAGTTCAATCTTAAATAGCGGCTGAAGGATTTTTGCCCTGTTGATTATATTGGTTACATGTTTAACGTCAAAACCTTGTTCTTTTAGTCCCTCGGCTATATCAGCTACTGGGACGGTTGATTCTATTCCTTTTACTACAACTTGTAGTCCTCTGCTACTTTTGAGCTGGTAGGTGTAGTAATTTACCGGCACATGGTCGAGGAAATTCGTTACAGTGCGGTAGTTGCTTTCATTTTTTATTTGGAGTTTGGTTTCTGATATATTATCTCTTTTTAGGTTGGTAATATAAAAGTTATTTGGACCGATTTTTTGTTTAAGATTGTTAATAAGCCCCGAGCAATTGTGTTCCCTAATGTAGATAGGGGGTGGCTTTACATCTTTGGTGGGTTGAGGCGCTTGACCCTCTTCTTCTCCAAGGTCACCAAGTATAGCAAATCTATTTTCAGAAGTTGCCTTGTTGTTGTTGCCTGAGGTTTTCGATACTTTCGGCAGGTTTGCATTAGTTTATTGTGGGCTAAGCTTTCTTTTTATTTATACGTACCGATCGATCCCGGTCTGTACAAGCGTAGTTTGTGGGAGAGAGGCAGCAGAGACACTTTTCAATTGCGATGATAATATCGGCCACAGATTTGCCACCGACGTTAAAGTTGTTGTTGTCGTCGTCGAAATAACAGTTATAATAGAGGGCACCGTGCTGGTCAGCGCAAGAGCTGACGTAGTCAGTGCAATGAGTGGTAAGAGTGGAGATGGGCATTGGGAGCTCCACGACTGCGTCATGGCAGCGCTGCTTGAGCTTAGGAGTGCAGGTGACAGAGAGCGCGCTCTCTCGGAAGCAGTCAATGACATTGCTTTTGTTGTTGCGTTTTTGTTACTTACTGTCTCCGAAAAAATTGCTACATAAGCATTATTCCGGACAGAAGACAGTCGGCGTTCGCCTTGCTTCTGTTGTTGTTGCACTCGACTTTGACTCGTGGGTTTGCCAGTTGCACTTAATATTGATTTGCCCGCAGACATTGTATTTTGTTTGAAATTAGTTGTTTTCTTCACTTTGATCTGTTAGAGAACAAATAAAGGAAGCTAATATGGTTTGGCATTGCTGCCATCGTCTTTTCGCTACTATTTTCAGTTTTTTATTTCACTTAATTATCAAGCTAATTGACTCGCTTGGCGGAGCGATCAAAAAACACGTCTGCACGGGGCAAAAGTAGAACGGCTTTTTTTTAATCTTTTGAATTCTTATGTTAATTTTCTTTTTTTTAATAATTTGAATTGTTATGTTTATTTTGTTTTTGTTTTTAATAATTTGAATTGTGTTATGGGCTGCCTTTTTTTCTCTTGTGTACTGTGCCGCTTGCCGACTAGCCATCGATATCCCAGGGAGGGGAACCACCTTAGCGAACACTTACACGGCAGTCACAACAAAAATAAACAAACCGGAATTCTAAATCAAATATCTGAACATGGACTAAAAACAACGGATTTTGGGACAGATACATATGGACTCAAAAGATAGAATTAGAGTCCTCGGAGGCCCTCCCAACCATGGGTGCATTTCGTACTGCACCTCCCTAATAACTTACTCGTGGAAATACGCACTCATCTCACCCCCCTTTTTGAATACTCTACTCACTCATGTTTTTCTTTTTTTTGTAACTCGTTATAATTCATATTTTTTTATACTTACATACTAACATATATAACACCTAACATCTAACCACGGTACCGCGGGACGAATTACAAGGACATATATATATATATACAAGGTGTGTGTCAAAAGTTTCCGAACTTTTCAAAAAAAAAAAAACTACAAAATAGTTTGGAATGAATCTTTGCATTTATACAAAATAGTCTCCCTCCGACTCAATACAACGATTTGCACGATTTAAAAGTGATTCGAATGAGTGTTTTAGCTCGTCAACCGGGATGGCCTTGAGTATGTCGGTCGTCGCCTTTTCAATGGACTTTATGTCATCAAAATATCTTCCTTTCATTGCCAATTTTAATTTTCCGAATAGGAAAAAGTCACACGGAGCTAAATCAGGTGAATATGGTGAGTGGTTGACGGTAAGAATGTGATTTTTTGTTAAAAAATCGGTCTGAATGCGAAGCGCCTTTTCGTGCTCTTTGAGTGTGTGTGGAACAAACCGTGCACAAACCTTCCGCATACCCAAATGTTCAATCAAAATGCGATGAATAGACTTATAGGATATCTCCAACTCCATTTCCATGTATCTCAACGAAGATTTTGGTTCTTTTTTGACAAAATCACGAACAATTTGAATGTTTTCATCAATAACAGCACTTTTCGGACGGCCCGAACGTTCGTCGTCTTCCAGGCTTTCACGACCATTTTTAAAACGATTAAACCACTCGTAAGTTGAGGTACGGGATAGACAATCATCACCATAAACTTGTTTCATCAATTTATGAGTCTCGGTGAAAGTTTTACCGAGTTTAAAACAAAACTTAATAACCGCTCTTTGCTCCATGATTTTTCGTCGACCAACTAACACAAGGTACTGTCACTTAAAACGCAATAATTCCAATTCCACTGTTAATGTATCTTTCAAACGCATATACTCACACAAAGATGGCGGCACCAGAAAATGCCCTGCCAGAAAAGTTCGGAAACTTTTGACACACACCTTGTATATAATAATAATAATGCACAATAAATAAATAAATAATAAATAAATAGGAAAAAAATATGGCGAATATCGCATGAGGTTAAATGATTATGAAATTACTATTGTATATGAATAAATAAATAAATAACTGAATAATTTAAATAAATAGGTTACTTCAAATTACTTAATTTTTTTGGAATTTCTGGGACTAGTATTCTTTAATTTTAATTGTTAACTTCTGGGTGGGTTTTTTTGTTGTTACTTAAATCTAATTAATTTTTTTTAACTAAGTAGATAAATAAATAAAAAAAACCTGGGGCCACCCAGAGCGAGTGGCCGATTTTGCACTACGAAAAATTCGCCCTCGTTCGTATGGTGCCTTTGTTTCAAATCGTCTGGAATCCAGTCCTCCAGTTAAGCTTCTATTTTTTGGATTTCGTTAAACAAAACAAAAAAAATTTGGGTTTTCACTATCATAACTCACTTATAAATCGATTATGTATTTTTTTCTTCACTTTGTATTTAACCTCCTTGATATTTTTTCTGAGCCTTTATCCCTCAAAAACCACTCAAAAAATTTTCACCTTGACTTCGGTTCAATTGGGAGTTAGTATATTCGGGAAACCAGTTCCTGGGGCTTAGTCGTTTTAAACACTACCTTTACTCACTTTATTCACACTACCTGTACAATCGATAACTTGCAGTCGACGGGCAGTTGGTAAACAAACATTGCAATGTTTACAATGCATTGTTAACATTTCTGTTTTGTTTTAATTTTATTTATCACCGCACATAACAAGCACACTACGGTATCGAGGCTTGTCGCGAAACAGGAGTGGAGGATGTGTTAATTTTGTCCAGCCCAACGTAGGCCACCGGCCACGACCCTGATTAAAAAAAAAACAAGTGAATACACGGAGCTAGCCGGGCACTATTTTTTTAGATCCTTGGCATGGAAAATTCCCAAAGGATGGCCGCGCAAGTTTTCCAAAGCGTACAAAGAATTTTCCAACGCCTTCGTGACTCGGCATTTAGTGTACTTTCGGGAAAACTTGGAGTTTCTGCTCTTGTTAAAGTCACTAAGTACGAAGTTCCTCTTATATATTTCCTGTCCAGGTGAGTATCGAACTTCTCGGGCCTTCAGGTTGTAATTTTTCGCTGCTTTCTCGTAGGCCTGATATATCCTTTCTTTTATCTTCTCCCTGTACAGCTGTTGTCAATCGGATCTAGGCATTTGGGCTATCTCTGATTCATTAAGAGCACCCAGCTTGCGAGCTAGCGAGTAATCTTTCCCATGCGTAAACATATCGACGAATTTCCGCGAATGTATCGTATGTTGAAAAATCAAATTTTACAGGAGAAGCTTTTTCTTTATTTTTGTATTTCGGTATTTTTGTACGATTGCATTATTTCCATGCAAATGAAAAAAAAATTGTATGGACATACGATAATTTAGCGCGCACATTGTAACATACGATAAAATTGAAACTTAATTTTTATCGGAACTATAACGCTTTCAGTTATAATATTTCACAGGGTAGTGAGACATTAGGTGCCTAACAATTTTGCATTAAAATCTCAATTTCGAAAAAAAAGCGACATACGATACTTTTGCGGAAATGCGTCGATATGTTGTCCGAACATGGCAAAATATGGAGAATTTCCAATGCTGTTGTGGACAGATGACCTCAATGACGCTTGTATGTCTGCTAAGTGTTCATCCCATCGTGTGTGGTCGTCCTGGATGTTCACTCGAATTGCGGCTAATACAGATTGGTTTACTCTTTCTGAAGCATTGGATTGCGGTGCGTATCTTCCTGTTTTCATATGTGTAAACCCGTACTCTTGCAGCATATTCTCGAATTCCTGGGAGATGAATTGTCTTCCGTTGTCCGTGTGGATAATTTCCGGAACTCCATACTGTGTGAAAATATTTTCTTGCAGGAATCGGATCACAGCTGTCGACGTGGCTTTCGGCATCGCTTTCAACCATACAAATTTGGTAAAGTGGTCTAACACAATGAATAGCATAGTATTTCCTCGGTGGGAGCGCGGATATTTTCCTAGGAAATCGAAGTACAACTTTTAGATAGGTCGATTCGACTGTACTTCCTTTCCCATCATTGGTCGTTTTATCTGTGTTGTATGTTTGTTTTCCTTGCAGTTTTCACAAGCTGCTACGAACTCTCAGACTTGAACCACCATTTTGGGGCAGTAAAACATCTGTTGGAGTCTCGCTAAGGTCTTTCCCATACCTCCATGCATTGCCATGTTGCCGCAGTGAGCTTGCTGGATTAAGGTCGTCGTCAGAGCTTCAGGAACCCATAGTTTCCATTCAAACTCGTCGCTTTCTTCTCTTTTAAATTGTGTCTTCTTGAAGAGAAGTCCTTCTTCGACACGTACGTTCGGAAACTTATCATTTCCCTGCACTTCAATTAACCGCAGTCTTTCCAGATATTCGGGACTTTCAAACTCTGTTGTCTCGAAGTCGAAGAGCTCCATTTCGGCTACCTCATTCGGTCGGGATAACATGTCCGCCTCGACGTTATCCTTGCCTTTTCGGTGTTCGATGTTGAAGTTGAATGCCTGTAACGCCAAAGATCATCGTACCAATCTCCCGTTCAAGTCCTTGAGCGTCATTAGCCATTGCAGGCTAGCGTGATCGGTGACTATGGTGAACGGCATCAACTCCACATACGGACGGAACCTCTCTCTACCTTAACAGCAGCTAAGCACTCTTTTTCGGTTACGCTGTAATTGAGTTGCGCTCCTCTGAGTTTCGCCGAAAAGAAAGCTATTGGTCGGGTGCACAGGTAAGTGCCTTTTTTAGAGTTTCAAATGCCACCGTCGCTTCTTCCGTCCAAATAAATTTTGATTTATTTTTCAAGCAATCAGTGCGGTGCACTAACTCACGAAAAATTTTGGATAAACCTGCGGTACCAGCCAGCCGTTCCTAAGAAACTGCGAAGCTGTCGAGTATTTTTCGGAACCTTGATTTTGTTTATCGCTTCGACTTTCTTTGGATCAGTTCGCAAGGCTTCATCGCCGATGATATATCCCAAATATCGTAAGTATTTAAAACAAAATTTGGATTTTTGCATGCCGATCGTCAAATTGGCTTTCCTTAAACACTCTGCCACTTCTTTCAGCAATCTGCAGTGCTCTTCGAAGGTCTTGGATATCATCAGCAAATCATCGAGGTATACAAATACTCGGCTGCGTAATCGTTGTAGGATCACCTTACCCATCACCCTGCATAATCTCTGCGCCGAATTGCATAGACCGAAAGGCATTCGCCGAAACTGATACAGTGGTCGACCCGGGATTGTAAAAGCCGTTAGAGGACGACTTTTCTCATCCAGCTCCACTTGCCAAAAGGCATGCTTCAGGTCGATGCTGCTGATAAAAATCGTATCATCTACTCGGCTTAGAATCGATTCGATATTCTGCAATGGGTAAGCATTCTTCACAGTCACGGCATTTAGCTTCCTTGCGTCTAAACACAGTCTGTTCTTCCCAGGCTTCTGAACCAACGTGGCCCGATTGTTCCATGGACTTTCACTCAGTTTAATAACTCCTAAGCGCAACATTTCATCCACTTCAGCGAATAATAACTGCTGTTTTGCCGGAGATACTGAGAAAAATCGCTCCTTGACGGGTACTGCGCCTTCAACCAACTGGATCGTGTGTTCTTCTACTCGCGTGAGTCCTAATCCTTCTTTTTCGTACGTTAGAAAACATGCTCTGGCTTCTTCTAGTTTCTCGGCCTGTCCTGATGACAATGTATGAGGTTCTAATGGCTCTCCTTTGGTAGTGATTCCACGCCGAATACTTCTGGTGCCAATTTAAACATTCTCCAAAAATCTATGCCCAAGTATAATTTTTGCTTCAATGATGGACACAGCAGTATTGGTAATCGCTGGGTAATCCCATTATAGGAGATGTTGGGATGGATCTTCCCTATTACTCGGTGCTGTGTACCTCCTGCTAACGTCTTCACTATTTTCAGGCAACCTTCTCCCAGTAAGCTGACGGATGCTCCGGAGTCCTGCAGACCCAAAAGCTCGAGTCCTTCCATCTTGACTTGTGCGAATGGTCTGTTGTCGCCTTTAACTGCAGACATGATGGCGGAACAGATTTTTCGTCGCTGTGTCTTCCGCTGATAATATCTTTTCCTTGCTTTAACTATTTTTGGTTGAAGATCTGGAACTCTGGCTAACACTTGTGTTCCAAATATTCGGTCCCGTGCCTCTTGATATCGTTGTTCTCGTATTTCTATCGGATCGCTTTTGGAAAAGCTTTAAGTATGTATAGGTCTAATTAAATTTATCATTATTCTACTAAAATTATTTATTTTAGATTCTTTACTATCGTCTAACATGCCGTTTTGCGAGGAATCTATTTGTTGTTGGCAAATGGGTTGGAACGTGGCTCCTCGCTCTTGGCCAGGTTCCTTCCACCGTTTCCCGTTCGACATCCTGGGCACTTCGGAAGTACTACATCGGGTAGTCCACATTTATAGCAAAATCTATTACGGACATCAGAGTCGCATTCTACGAACGTATGCCCCCGTTGTCCACAATTCCAGCAGGTGAGTGGCTGCCGTTCCTTGCCGTCTTCTCGATGCTTCTGTAATGCTTCTACCTCCTCCTGTTCCAGTGATGTACTTTCGTCGGCGCTTGGTTCCTGCCCAATCTCCTCGACTCTCGGACGGTCCCTATAAACCCGGTATGGCTCTGGATTGCTCGGATGTCTTGCCCACCGGGTTGCCAGCATCTTCTCCGCGTCGTGACACACTTGACGCAGTTGGTCCAGATTGGTGATATATATTGGATATATAATCTTCGAAACCTTATCCCTAACATTCATTTTAATAACTTTGATCAGGTCGAAGTCCGAAAACGACATCTCCAATCGCGACCTAAGAGCCAACACCGTCTGGATATAAACTTCGATGGTTTCTCCCGGCTTCTGTTTCCGTTTCCGCAGTTCATATTCTCGTTCGAAGTTCGAACGCTGGCTCTGGAATTGCTGCTGCAGGGCGTACCTAAGGCCACTCTGGTCGCTCCATCGACCTCACATACATCCAATACCATTCCTTAGCCTGTCCTTCGACTAATACGTGAAACTCTCTAAGAACTTCCTTCCACGGCACCTGATAAGACTTTTGAAGATGTTCCAACCGAAATATAAACTCGGATACTGGCATACCTTTCGGACTACCATCAAAAGTAACTCCCCATTTCCGTAATTTAACAACTTGTACTAATGGGTCATTTCTATTCCCGTTCCCCAAACGCGGATCATGCCCAGAATAATTGCCATTTGGCATTCTGCTTTGGCCGGACGGAGGTTCCTGATATGCTGCTCGCGACCAGTGAACTTGACGACCGCTTTCTTCCTCCGGCTGGTCGATGTTCAGGGACAACTGATTCGACTGAATCTGTTCCTGCGTTATCGCCGGTCTCAACAATCCTTCCCAGTTTCGGTCGCTCCTCTGTTGGTCAGACGGTGGCCCTTGTGGTGGAAAATGCACTCCCCCAGGAAGACGTGGGACTGGTACCATGCCTGGTGCTTGTTTTTATGGCATCCTACGATCGACTGGCTGACTCGGGTTCGGCTGCTGAACTTTTTGCTTTATCGGTGGAACGCCAGAAGTCGGCTGCTGCTGAGCTTGACCCGGACGGCTCTGACCCGATGTTCGCTATGCTGCGTTTTCTTTCATAACTTCTCGCCGCCACTCCGACATGCAGTCGTTTATGTCTTTCATAAATTGCATCATGTCCTGCTGCATCTGATGCTTGAATGCCTCGTACTCCATGGACATTCCCATCTGGTAAGTCTGGTGTGCTTACTCCTTATTTCATATGGCAGATTTTTCGGGATTGCACCTGTTCCGTCCGTAGGTTGATATCCGCTCGCCTCACCAGGACTCTCATCTTGTATTCCCGGAGGAATATGATCTGACGACGACTCCATGCCTTCAGGACGAGATGTGTTTTCCAGTTGTTCTTCTCGGTTGGACTTTGGTCGAGTTATTGGCGGACTCATACCCACTGGTCCTCTGTTTTTAATGAACTCTAAGCTTCTCCTTATCTTTCTGCCGATTTTTATCTTCTCCTTCTCAATACTTTGCATATCCTATTTGCCTCCTCAATTTTCTATATTCAATTTATTATTTTCTAAATTCTGTTTCTTAAATTTTCCTTAATCTAGGGGGTGAGATTTGTTCTATATTATTCCCACTAATTTTTCCCTCAAATTATATACCTGCTCCGAATCCGTTGTGCAAAATTTAAATTACTGGCAAACTTCTTTTACTCATCTACTAATTGAAATATTTTTCTTTCAGGATCCGTTTGCATATTTAACGGGCAACGATGTCACGACTAAAATTTATCGTACATGGACCACATTAGGGGGTTATATACCTTTTTTATTTTCAAAAAATCGAACATTTTTTTATTGCTTTATCTTAAAAAACAACTCCTTGAGAACATTTTCCCAAATTTTCAGAGAGATTCGAGCAGTAGAAAAAAAGTTACAGCGCTCCTAACCGCGCGCCTCGTCGCGGCCCGCAACTGAACATGAAACTTTAAACGCGAATATCTCGAAATGGTGTTTCTTGATAAATCACTTTGCGGTGATAAGCATTGGCGGAAAACTACTGAACCGATTTACTTCAAATTTTTTTTCAAATGTTCGTAATGAAATTATCTTGTGCTTGAACGATCGACTTTTCACGCACAAACTTTTTTTTTCGCCGAAATGAATATTTTAGTGAAATTTTTAGAGACCAAAAAGTTCATTTTTAGCATAAAACGTTCCCATATGCATAAAAAAAAATTTTAAAACCGATCGTTCAAGCACAAGGAATTACACTAAACTAATGAAATTTTTTTACTTTTATGGTTTCGGTTGACCTGTTCGACCTGGGGAATTATCACCGCAAGGCTCTTCAAAAAAAAGGCCTCTAAGGGAAACAGCCACCCCTTAAAAACTATTTAATATTTTTCCACGAAATTTTGGACAAACATTGTTAATAAAGTGTTCTATCAAAAAATTAAAACATCCGTGTAATTAAATAATGGCTACATACATAAAAAAAAAAATCCGAACTTTCCTCTTTTTCTTCGACAAAGAAGGTATATAACCCCTTATATCATTAGCATACAACGGACAACTAAATTAGATATGTGAGTAAGTTTTTTCATGCTTCGGTAGATTACACTTTTAAAAATTAAATACAGTAGAATCCTGTTATAACGACTCCGCTTATAGTGTCCGTCCGGGTTGTGCGACGAAAACTCCATGGTTTGGTTGGTCCCCATACAAACTTATATCAAAGGGCCTCCGCTTAGAGCGTTTCCGCTTTTAGCGGTTTGTCGCTTATACGAACAAAATTTTTTAAGAAAATTGAAAAATTTTACCGGATATTGCGTCGTGCAAAAATAAATACATTGCAATAGTGCCAAATTTGAGCATCAAAACACGCTGTTAGAAATGTATGTATTTATTAGTGATCGGCACCTTTGCTTGTGTGCGTAGCAGCGACACGAAGGATCTTACACTGTCACTACTCTTTGTTAGTTTTAGCTGTCGCCTTAACAACGTTGCTGCGAGAGAGAGAGTCGAAGTGCAATGCCGACGTCACACTGCGTGTGCAGACCTCATAGCCTATTGCATGAGATGTCCCGTTATAATTATAATTTTTACTGCTTTTTTTCTGAGTAAAACTGAATTCGTAAATTCGCCAAATGCAAAATGTGCAATAATAAAGAGCTCATTCAGTTTTTATACCCTTGCAGAGCAAAAGGGTATTATAATTTCAGTCAGAAGTTTGCAACGCAGTGAAGGAGACACCTCAGACCCCATAAAGTATATATATTCTTGATCAGCATCACCATCTGAATCGAAATATGTATGTACGTCTGTCCGTCTGTCCGTCTGTCCATCTGTCCGTCTGTCCGTTTCCGCGCAAACTAGTCTCTCAGTTTTAAAGCTATCGTGCTGAAACTTTCCCAAAAGTTGTGTAGTTGTTGCACGCAGTATATAAGTCGGAACGAGCCGGATCGGCCGACTATATCGGATAGCTCCAATACAAGAGAATGAAATTAAAAATTCTCACTCTGTTGTTTTTGATCAGATCGACTTGAATTCTTCAAGATGGCGTTTTCTAACTGTTATTGAATTTCGGATTAAATTTAAACAAAATCGGATAACTCTATCATATAGCTGCCATAGGAGAGATCAAAAAATATATATAGAATTAATGGAAATAAATTGATAGCATCGTTGTTTTTTATCCCACGAGCATGATTTTTTGAATATCAAGTTTTTTAACAACCCTTTTATTGAGAAAAAAGTTTCATTAAAATCGGACAACTATATCTTATAGCTGCCATAGGAAAGATCGAAAAATCTATATAGAATTAACGGAAATAAAATTATAACATCGTTGGTTTTTATTTGATAAGCATGATTTTTGAAATTTAAAGTTTTCTAACGACTCTTGAATTACGAATTAAATTTGATGAAAATCGGACAACTATATCATATATGTAGCTCCCATATGATCTATAGTCGAAAATATTGAAAATGAATAGAAAAATCGTCTTAGCTTCGATGTTGTTTAGCCTTTATGTATTTTTTTCGACATATTTGATGACTGCAAGGGTATATAAGCTTCGGCTTGCCGAAGCTAGCTTCCTTTCTTGTTTGTATTATGAGAAACCCTTGCTTTTAAATTAAATTTACTAATTTTTTCGTTTTAATTACAAAACTAATTTGATTTATTTTAAATACCTATACCGAAGACGGCAACCATAAATAAACAAAAAAAAATGTTTTTTTGTTCCTTTTGCTTAGTGCGTCTTCCGGGTATAACGACGAAAAATCGTCGTTTTAATACTGTATGTATTAAAATTTAAAATCGATATCTCAAACAATTTTAGAGTTATAACAATTTAAAGAGCAGCTGCTCTCATAACAGTACAAACGATCATTTATCTTTAAACGCTTTTTTCTCGGAGCAGCATTTTTCGAATTTGCTGCAGTGACTACTCAAAAACTAATGTTCCGATCACTATCAAATTTTTTTACATATTCTATATATAGTTCTCCATACCATGAACTATCGTTTTTTTTATCCGATCAAAAATCTAATTTTGGCAGGCCAAAAACGACCAAAATTTTTGGTTAAATTCGATTTTTTTTTTTTTAAACGCCGCCAGAACGGGCCGGATCGGGCGACTATATAGGATAGCTCCCATACGAGAGTTTGAAATAAAAAATTCTTACTCCGTTGTTTTCTAACTGCTATTGAACTTCGGATAAAATTTTATCAAAATCGGATAACTCTATCATATAGCTGCCATAGAAGAGATAAAAAAATATGTATACAGTAGAATCCGCTTATAGCGACTTTCAAGGGACCAACGAGTTTTCGTCGTTATACCCGGAAGACGCACTAAGCAAAAGGATATAAGTGTATAAGTCTGTCTGGGGACCAATCAAGCCATCGAGTTTTCGTCGCAATACCCGTACGGAAACTATAAGCGGAGTCGTTATAACAGGATTCTACTGTATGTACATATGCAACGTAGTAAAAAAATATTCATACACGTACATACATAAAATATAAATGTGGGGGAGATTTTAGTTTCCAGGGCGCCAAGATTTGAGGACATATTTTGGGTAATTGGCCCAAAATAAACACTTTTTAATAAATAAAATTTTTTTGGATTTCTCGCACCGTTTACAAGATATCGAGCCTTAAATTTCCGATTAGATTGAGGGCTGGTATCGGGCGAAAATACTTATTGCACATATTTTTCGTGGAACTTTCAATATTTGCGTTACTTTTGGCCGAAGACAGACACTTAAATTTTTTTTTCAGTTTTTAGCGCGCGCGGACTTATGCATTGATACATATGCTAAATTATTTTTTGAAGTAATTGTTATAAAAAAAATTTCCGCCTATAACGGTGCGAGATATTGAAAAATTTTGTTTATTAAAAAGTGTTTATTTTGGGCCAATTACCCAAAATATGTCCTCAAATCTTGGCTCCCCGAAAACTAAAATCTCCCCTAGCGCGGAAATGTATGACGTTCATGTAAGAGTTTTCCGCTGATTTTCGAGTAAATTTCCATTTTCCAAGGTAAAAATAATTATAGCTGAAGTCAAAATTCCGGTAAAGTTGCACTTTAGCGGCTTCTGCTAAAAATGGCCTAGGAATTTTTTTTTTGTAAAAATGGGTTCCTTGGGGCCTAAACATTAATAAAAAAGTGGCGGAAACCGTAAATTTTAATTATTTATTTATAAAAATACCAAAAAAAGAACATGAAAATTCATACACTTTTGTGGCACTTAATTTATTCTCCGTCCCTGAAAAAGGGCTACCTTGGTCCAAAAACATTCATAAAAGAGTATTGTAAAGCGTAATTTGTATTTATTTATTAAAATAAAAACAAAATAAAAACTTAACAATTCAAATTCAAAAAAAAAAAAAAATAAACTTAACAATTCAAATTCAAAAAAAAAAAAACTTAAGAATTCAAATAAAAAAAATAAAATTAACATAAGAATTCAAATTAAAATAAAAACAAAATAAACATAACAATTCAAACATTTTTTGGCCATGAATTAATCCTCGTCCGCGTTTTCTTCTAGGTCCAAAAGCTCGAATTCCGCGAGATGTTCGGAATTCGGAATATTAATCCTGGGATTATATGGATTGTACAGGTCAGCAATGGCGCAAAAATTCCGTGTATTCTGGTTTTTCGAAGGTGGTATGCTCTTTTGAAAATATACTCCGCCAAGTAGCCTTCGAAATGCTTATCCACTCTTCCATACTTGGGGACAGCGCTTCGTACGTCTCGCCATGTGCGTTCTATATTTTGGGTACTTTGGCCAGTATTCGGATCAACAAAATTTTTGGAGTGGTTGACCGTACTGTGCGTGTACTCCAAATTATCGCAAGCACTGAGAGCATTATAGGCTGCCCAACAGTCACTAACAATGTGGGTTTTTGGGGCAATTTTCTCTTTGATTATTTTTATTAAAGTTTCCGCCTTTCTATCAGGCACCGGGATTAAAAAGATGTTTTTGCTTCCCCTTTCGAAACCACCAAAAATCCACTGTCCTTCGATGACTCTTCCCCGATTATACTTTCTTTTGCCAAATTTGGCTTCGTCTATCTCCACCACTTTTCCTTCACCACCAAGTTTGCCTTCATGGCTGTTCAGTGCCAAATCAAAAAAAACTTCTCTTAAAAAATTTGACCAGTCCACGACTGTATGTTCGGCAATGCTAATTTCGTCCATCAGCAACTCCGTATGTGGGGGAGGAGTCATTACGAAATAAGCTACGAATCGACTGATTTGTTTATGAGTTAAATGTGATCCGGCAAAAAAAGTATTTTTGTTCACGGACTCCTTAAAATTACATTTAACTTTTTTTTGTTTTTTGTCACAAATTTTTGGCAGCGGAATTCCATTTTGTCCATCGCAAAATTAGCTTCTTTTTGCAGCTATTGCAAATTTGGGATTTCCGCAGCAACAAATGGTTTTCCAAAAATTTGCGAAGCTTTTCCGGATCTTCACTAAGAATTATGAAATCACTCAGTGTCATTTCACAACCGTTACAGCGTTGTAGATTTAAATTTTCCGCGTCCGACATGGTCAAATTCTTCTGTTGCTTTGTTTCTTTACCTATGCATTTGTAGAACTTTTCGTCCACAAAAGTTTTTTCCTGGTAAAGTGTTTCTCGTGAAAAGCATGACAATGTTTTAAAAACCGTTGTTCTCGCGGCAGTGATAAATGCTACTCTTACATAGAAATAATTAATAATCACGCTATACGTTACTCCCCAACGGACGAGTTTTGAATTCATGGCCAAAAAATGTTTGAATTGTTATGTTTATTTTGTTTTTATTTTAATTTGAATTCTTATGTTAATTTAATTTTTTTTTAATTTGAATTCTTATGTTAATTTAATATTTTTTTTAATTTGAATTCTTATGTTAATTTTATTTTTTTTATTTGCAATCTTATGTTAATTTTATTTTTTTTATTTGAATTCTTATGTTAATTTTATTTTTTTTATTTGAATTCTTAAGTTTTTTTTTTTTTTGAATTTGAATTGTTAAGTTTATTTTTTTTTTTTTTTGAATTTGAATTGTTAAGTTTTTATTTTGTTTTTATTTTAATAAATAAATACAAATTACGCTTTACAATACTCTTTTATGAATGTTTTTGGACCAAGGTAACCCTTTTTCAGGGACGGAGAATAAATTAAGTGCCACAAAAGTGTTTGAATTTTCATGTTCTTTTTTTGGTATTTTTATAAATAAATAATTAAAATTTACGGTTTCCGCCACTTTTTTATTAATGTTTAGGCCCCAAGGAACCCATTTTTACCAAAAAAAAAATTCCTAGGCCATTTTTAGCAGAAGCCGCTAAAGTGCAACTTTACCAAAATTCCGAAGTATTACCAAAATAATATAGCATATGTATCAATGCATAAGTGCGCGCCAATTTTTCTAAATAAAAAAATTTTTTCCAGTGTAACGGCCGCACTATTAGCCGACATTTAAGGCTCGATATCTCGTAAACGGTGCGAGATATCGAAAAATTTTGTTTATTAAAAAGTGTTTATTTTGGGCCAATTACCCAAAATATGTCCTCAAATCTGGGCGCCCGGAAACTAAAATCGTGCCTAAATGTGTATTTTTTATAAAACTAACTTTACCAGAAGTGAACACATTTTGAAGCAGCAACTCACAGTCTCCGTAACACATAAATGGGTAAACAGAATAAGCATACTGCTTGTAAAGAAAACAGTGTAGGACGGTATTAATATTTCGATGTTTAAACTGACGCATAGTAAGCATATCATTGCACATCGTTGTTAAATCTTCCGTAGGTTGATCCAAACATATTTTTTTTATAGCTAAACACTTATTTGAAAAATTTGCTTTGTAGACCGTTTTGAATTTCCCATATTTATGTATTTCTAGCAATTTATAGTTATGAATATTACTGCTGAACGTCATAACAATTGGAGCTGATAAACAATTATCAAAACAAAAACATATCGATCAGGCGATAAAAGAAAAAACAAGAATCCTTTAAATAACCAAAGCAAAATATATATCATTTCAGCTAAAGCGATTTAAAATATTCGATTTCGATAATTGTTTACAAGCTAGGTCCACGGTGTGAACAGCGTAAAAAAAGTAACATAAATATTAAAAGCAATTCAAGATGTGATTGTTACTATAAATTCGGACGCGCGTCACCGTATTATCAATATTCCGCTAGTGATGTGGTGATTAGTGCAGTCGTCTGGTATCGGATTATTGCAAATACGTTCACGCGGGACCGAATTTCTAGTACCAATCGCATCTTTTACTGTTTATAACAAAAAAAACGTTGATAAACAGGCAGGCTCCGGTTCTCACTTTCACAAGATTCTCACGTTTTCGTTTTCAAAAACGAGAATTGGTGCTCCCGTGTTCACTTTCACAAGACTTTTTCGTTTTCAAAAACGGTCAAGTTTTTTTTGTCGAAATGAAAAGTAAATGCCTTTTTCTACATCAAATCGGTCCTTAATTGCAAAAGGAAATAAAAAATTGACTCCTTGGTCTATTGATGTTCATTTCACACCATCAGTAGATCAGTCTAATTCGTATTTATTTTTTAAATAATTTTTTTCTGAACCCATCATGATTTCATAAATAAAATATTTGCCGTCGGAACAACAACTTTCGTTTTGCTAAGGGGTCGATAAATCTATTGCCAAAAGTTATCGTCAATGCTGCCGTACTTGTAGTGGAACAAAGCAACCACTTTAACATTCTTATAAAATGAAAACGAAGAAAAAAGATGTCTCGATATTCTCAAATCAATCAATTTCTGCCTTCTTTTGGGTTCGAAACAGGCAATTGAATATGTAAAAGGCATTTTTTTCGCGTTGTTTACTTTTAATTAAAAAAACAAGTCAGCTGTTTGAACAGTGAGAAACGATGAAAAAAAAGAAACTTTCCGATAACGAAACAAAAAAAAAAGTGAAAACCGGAGCCTGCCTGATACTTTCACAACACATCATTTGCGTATATTACTCTGTTACTACGTGGAACGCACTCTTCATCAATTACCCTAAAATTTCTCATGAACTAATATTAAAAACCTATGCATTTTAAGGTTTAAAAAAATTTTTTTTTTTTTTTTTTAAAATTTTTTTTCTGAATGACCAATGTGTCGAGAACATTGTGTAAAAAGTTTGAGTCAATTAAAGTCAAACTAATAGCGTTTTAAACAACCGTATTTGGACGTATTTTCACGTATAAAAATACTTTGAATCGATTTTGCCGAAGACGGTATTTTGAAAGTCGGTGAACATCAGAACTCGAAATCTACTGAACCGATCCTTTTCAAATTTTTATCACAAATTCTCAACATGAATACGCAGGTCATCAGGGAGAGTTTTTTTTAATTTTTAATTTTTTTCTATTTTTAAAAAATAAATTAACCACGATTTTTAAAGCTAAAATCGCACTTTTCACTTTCAAGTGCTCCAAAAAATAGACAAAAAATAAATTTAAAAAAAACTCTTCCTGATTACCTCGGGAAATTCATTATCTTTACAACGCATATCACATTTAATTTTTAAGATGATCCGTTAACGTCCTATGATGTTCACCGCAAAACAACTTTTTCTTTGGGCGCTTCGAAAGATTAACCGCCACAGACTTATTTCTTAATATTTTTTAATAATTTTTTTTCTAATACTCTTCAAAAGTTAAACAATAACATGTAATTTAGCTCAAAAAAATAAACTTACTCATTTCGCCGCAAAAAAAAATCAAACATGGCCCTTTTTTTGGCCTTTAAAACCTTACCAACAGTAAAAATATTTAATACCGACAATAATAAAATTAATTGAATTGCATTTTTGCATATTTAGCGATTAGAATTGGAGCAAAGTTGAATTATTTTTTGTTTCCCTTTTCTTTATCTAAGTTAAATTTTCTGATTGTTGGGTCAGTAAGCTTTTTTACTAACCGCTACCTTGTGCCCAAGTAAATAAAAACGCACATTTTAGATTTAAATTGCACTTATTTATTACTGGCACCAAGGCCTTAAATTCACAGAGTTATTGTTTGTTGGTTTGAATTAGGCAGGCAGACCGAATTGTCTGTGCCTTTTTCTCAGCGAAAAGGTATTGTAGCAGGCAGACCGATTTGTCTGTGCCTTTAGCGAAAGTATATAGACGCGAGAGATTTTAGCAAGCGATCAGCGTTCGTGCCTTCTTGTAAGCGAGTACGAATTGAATTAAACATGAAGCTTGCCGTGGACTAAGGCCAGGAAGCGATAAGCGAAAGAGTGCAAAATGGGAGTTAGCAATGACAATTAAACAGTGTTGCCGCGCAGGGCAAATAGCAAAACAAAGCAAACATCAAGAGTTTAGTTTTACGTTACGATTTGAATATAATCATTAGATTTAGGGTGCATGACCGAACACTGATCTCTGGTTTCGATTAATAAAATTAAGATTTAATTTAGAGTAAGAATTTTTCAGCACCTTCTGGTCTCGTTTTTAAGTTACGAAGGCCTGATCGAAGCTTTCAATTGTCCTGCACAGCTTCTCCAAGAACGACTCTATAGCAATCTTAGTAACTTCTGATCTACTTAGTGGGTACCGATATGAATTGAAAATCTACTTGAAATATTTTGTGTAGTTGAATGAAATTGCAAATTCATTTATTCGCTAAGTGCCATACAGCTCGTTATCCCCGCTTGCTGATGTCGCTGACCGCAATCGACCACAGAACAAAGCCGAATGTGCTAAATTTTCAGCATCTGGTATACAACGCATGTATGTACGAATATTCTGCCCTCTAAATTGCTTGCGAAAAATAACTTAAAGTTCATTTTAAGTTTATGTGATTTTTGTGTGTTTCAAAATGTGCAAAATATAAAGTAAGCGTCCACAGTGAAAGAAAAAATTTTATTTCGAAGTGTTCTGCCAAAAATTTCCCACTTATATTAGGTTGTCAAAAAAGTCTTGCGGTATTTTCGCTAGTTGGCGCTGAAAGGGTGTAGTTCTTGTTTTATTCGCATCAGGTCATACTATACCGTTTTGGAAAGCTCATTTCACGCGCTAACACGTGTTTGATTGATTTAAGTCGTTCGTTAGTTATAGCGTCGCATTCATAGAGCAAAATAAAGAGAAAATACGGCGTATTTTACAGTACTACTACGATAAAGGAAAAAATGCATCTCAAGCCGCCAATAAAATTTGTGCAGTTTATGGACCCGATACTGTTTCTATTTCCACCGCACAACGATGGTTTCAACGTTTTCGTTCTGGTGCCGAGGTGGTCGATGATGCGCCACGCTCTGGAAGGGCTGTCGTCGAAAAGTGCGATAAAATCGCTGAATTAGTCGAAAGAGACCAGCATAGTAGCAGCCGTAGCATCGGTCAAGAGCCATCAAACCGTTATTAACCATTTAAAGAAGCTTGGAGTCACTAAGAAGCTCGATGTATGGGTGCCACACGAATTGACGCGAAAAAACATCTTTTACCGTATCGACGCATGCGAATCGCTTCTAAATCGCAACAAAATCGACCCGTTTTTGAAGAGTATGGTGACTGGCGATGAAAAGTGGGTCACTTACGATAACGTAAGGCGCAAACGGTCGTGGTCGAAAAGCGGTGAAGCGGCCCAGACGGTGGCCAAGCCTGGATTGACGGCCAGGAAGGTTCTTCTGTGTGTTTGGTGGGATTGGCAGGGAATAATCCACTAAGAGCTGCTCCCCTATGGCCAAACGCTCAATTCGGACCTGTACTGCCAACAACTGGACCGCTTGAAGACAGCACTCATCCAGAAGAGGCCATCTTTGATCAACAGAGGCCGAATTGTCTTCCACCAGGACAACGCCAGGCCACACACATCTTTAGTGACGCGCCAGAAGTTCCGGGAGCTCAGATGGGAGGTTCTTTTGCATCCACCGTATAGTCCGGATCTCGCACCAAGTGATTACCACCTGTTGCTGTCCATGGCGAACGCGCTTGGTAGTCTGAAGTTGGCCACAAGAGAGTCCTGTGAAAATTGACTCTCCGAGTTTTTTGCCAATAGGGAAGCGAGCTTCTATGAGAAGGGTATTATGAAGTTGGCATCTCGTTGGGAACGCGTCATCGAACAAAACGGCGCATATTTGACTTGAATAAGCATTATTGTAACCAATTTTATGAACAATTGAAAATTCAATAAAAATACCGTAAGACTTTTTTGACAACCTAATATATAGGCAGTCTCTGCTAATCCCTTGCCGGCTGCGATCCGTGACGCCTCTCTCGACTGCTCTGCCCACAAATGGTTTTGTCCATGGTCCATCTCTGTCGCGGTTTAGTTGCTTTGTTCTGCTGCGGCCTCTGTCTCTGTCCCTGCCTGCTTAGCCTCACTTGTTGCTTACTTCCTATTGGAAGTATTACCGTCGCCTGTCGCTTTGGTCCCTGTAGCTTGTCTGTCCGTCTGTTCTATACTTCCTGAGGGGTTTTCTAATCTAAAGAGAGCAAAACGTGCGTCCGTAGTTGCCATTTTTTTTTCAAAACTGTACAGATGAGGGGTTTTAACGAATATCACGAATATATATATGTGTAAATACATATATATATATGTAAATAATGGGATTATTATCAATAGTTTATTTGGATAGATATGTGGATAATAGTTTGCAAAAATGTTGATTATAATGATAAAAAGGGTTGAGACAACAATTTAGCAACTGATTGGCGCAACTTGACAACTTTTACAACTTCACGGCCGACTTTTTGCACGCTCTCTGCTTTTTTTTGCTGATCCAAGACTCGCTTCTACTTTATGAGTGTTGGGCTATCGCTGAAGACTGTTGAAAGAAGTCTCATATCGATATGAATAAGGAGTGCCAACTTCTACTATTGTCATTACTTCACATTCGGCCATCCTGCAAAACATCTGTCCCAGATGCCTCCGCTTCCTCGTCGCTCAGGTCATCATCAGGTCAGTCATCTTCTTCTAAATGAGCATAGCGCCACAGCTTCATGAAATCAGCGCTAGTAGATGTATGTAATGGACCCTCAAAGTCGGCTGCCTTCTTGACGTCGTATCTGCTGTTGCGTTTTACCTGAATGACTTCATATGGACCAATGTATTTTTTGGCCAACTTTCTTCCGGCTATAAACTGGGTCATCTTGATGGCTACTAGATCTCCCAGCTGGAAACCATGATGATTCTTTCTCTTCTTGTCGTAATTTTTCTTGTAGTTGTCTTGAGCTTTTTTGATTTGTAATCTAGCTTCCTGCCAGATTTGATTGCGTTCGTCTTGCAAGTTTACCAGCATCTCATCTTGAAGGATCCTCAAAAGCTCAGGACTGGAGTTGTTTCTCATACGTTTGCCAAACATAACTTCAAAAGGCGTGAAACTAGTTGAAGCGTGGACGTGTGCGTTTATGGCCTGCTGCACTTGCAATGTGTACTTACACCACTTTGCTGGCTCTGCTGCTGACATCTTTGAGAGAACTGAAATGATAACTCTGTTGACCCGTTCGATCTGGCCATTGCCCCTTGGCACACCTGCAGTCGTCTCGATGTGGTCGGTCCTGTTGTTGCTGCAAAATTCTTTAAAAGAGTGAGATGTAAACGCAGCTCCCTTATCGCTTATAATTCTGTGAGGACTGCCGAATATTGTAACCCAAGATTCCAAGTGTTTGATAACTTCTTCTGCGCCGGTCGACTTAGTAAGAAATATCCAAGTATATTTCGAAAAGCCATCTATTACAGCAAAGATATATTTGTAGCTCTTCGACGTCATGTCCGATACAGTTTGAAATTACCTGCTTTACTTTTTTCTCCAAGTGAGGTATGTAAAATCCTGCTGGATTGCATGTATCGTCTTTTGCGTCCCCATGTGGCCAAAGTTGTGTGAGTTTGTTATTATCTCTTTCTCCATGCATTTTGGTACCGCCAAAAGATCTTGTCCTCTTACTTGCTTGTAAATTATACTGTTTTTGACAACATAATCTGCATAAGGATTCTGCTTTAATAATTCCCTGACAGCTATTAGGTGTTCATCATTCTGCTGCGCCTTTTTGATCTGTGTGTGAACTTCTGATGTTACGATCATCACAGGAAAACGACTCAGACTATCGACATGTTGCATTCTGGTTCCTGCGCGATGCTCTGCATTGAAGATAAAGTCTTGTAGGTACATCAACCACGGCGTAACTTCTCGAGGGATATCTTTTTTGGAAATCGTCTGCTTAAATGCCGCACAATCTGTTACCAAGTCGAACTGTACACCCAACAGGTAATGTCGAAGTCTCTTCGTTGCTAAGTACGCTGCTTTTACCTCAAGTACGTAACTGGTCAACTTTTCCTCTTGTGGCGTTGTTTTCTTACTCCAGTAGAAAACGGGGTGCCACTTGCCATCATTCTGCTGCAGCAATGTTCCTCCGAATCCATGTTTCGATGCATCTACATGCAATTGTGTTTTAGCGCTCTGGCTCCAAATCTTTTTGACTGGTTCTTCTTGTAATGCTGCTCTGAGTTGTTCTACTGCTTGCTTCTGTGCTCCTTCTATCTTGAAAACGGCATCCTTTTTCAACAGCTCTGTTAAGGGTTTAGCAATAAAAGCGTAATTTTTAATAAATTTGCGGAAGTATCCAGTTAACCCAAGAAATGCTTGTATGCCTCTGATATTTACCGGCATCGGGAAATGTTTAACTGCTTTAACTTTCTCTTTACCAGGCCATATCTGCCCATTCTCTACCTCGTAGCCTAGAAAATTGATACGGTCCTTTAAAAAGTGGCATTTTGACCATTTTATGTCAAGGCCGTACTGCTGTGCTTGTTTCAGTACTCGCTCCATGTTGCTTAGACATTCCTGCGCTGTTCGTCCAAAAACAACAATGTCGTCTATTTCCATTTCCATAATATTTTCATTGATCAGCTGTTGAAAAATATATGTGACATACCTTACGAATGCTGTATATTTGCGACTGGGTTCATCTATTTCGACGTGAAAAAACCGTTCTTGAGGTCGAAGACTGAAAAATACTTCGCACCTTGCATCTTGTCAAACACTTTGTCTATGAGTGGAACTGGAAATCGGTCCTTTAATACCATTGTATTCAAAATACGGTAGTCTATGGACAGCCGATATGATTTATCCTTTTTCTTTGCTAGCACAACTTTACTTGCCACGTCCGAGCTGTATTCACGTATAATGCCCTGCTGCAACCATTCTTCGACCTGTTTGCGAATAATTTCTCGCTCTGCAGCTGATGATCGGCTTGGATGCTCCCTGAATGCAATGTTGTTACAATTCGGAATTATTGTCATTTTAACAGGACATGATTTTTCCACTTTCGATGGCTAGTAGTTATCAATCAAATGCTCGACTGCGGGCTTGTATTTTGGAGGTACGTCTAACTCTGTAGCACGACTTACCACGTTGTAAACATTACGGTCAGTCTCAACTTCGACAACGTCATCTCCTCCTGTAAATGCGTATTTTCCATTCTCCAGTACAACAGTAAATTTCTTCAGAAAATCAAAGCCAATAATAACGTTGACATTCACTTTGTTATCAGGCACTATGAGAAACCTGTGCTGACTAGAAATTCCATCCACCTCCACTTTCGCATACAACGCACCCAACACTGAAGTCGCAATGTTTCCGAGTCCGTACAATTTAGCGAAACTTTTTTGGGTTTTCAGCAAAATTGTTTTTGTATGTCCTCATACGCATAAGAGATACGTCTACTCCAGTGTCAACTAAACAGGACACACTTTTGTTGTTGATCATGAGCATTTTCTCCCTTGATTCGCTGATCACACTGATACTCGGTCCCTTTCCTGGACAATTTCGCGACGTATGTCCACTGCCATTACACTTAAAACATTTAGTTTCCTTCTTGCATTCGGCTCTCATATGCTCGGGTGAGCCGCAGTTGAAGCAATGCCTTTGATTCTAAGATGACTGCTGCTCGGATCGCCTTCCTTGTGTTCCTGGCTTTCTGAAGTCAATCTGCTGCATTGCTTGCTTTCACCCCATTGTTGATTTGGTCATCGCTTCGATCGTTTCAAACCGACTACGTAGCTCCTTGAAAGTTGAGTCACTGTAAAGAGGGTATTTAAGATCATCACGAAGCTTTAATCCATCTGCCATGTAACGAATCACCGACTCATCTTCAACTACTCCAAGAGCTGCTATCTTACGCATATGCAATACGTATTCGTGAAAACTTTCGTTATCATTTTTCTTACGATCTTTTAGCTGCTTGTGTATCTCAGCGCTGGTCAGCGTTCTGTCAAATTCGTCCAAAAGTACAGCAGTTAAGTTATTATAATCTGAAACGGTGGTGGACTCCAAAAATAACTTAGCTGTTCCCTTCATTTTTATCCGAGCGTTCACATATTTCTGCTTGTTCGTCAACTCGTAGGCATCGGCGTTTTCATCAAAACATTTTAGCCACTGTCTTATTGGGATTGAAACTCTATCGAACTCGGGCACCACTTTAGCGAAACTCTCGATCGAAACCATATTCCTATTGGAATCGCTTTGTCCAATTTTCGTTGCAAGCAGTTTGAGCACCTCGCTTAACTCGTTGCTGCACATCTCTTCGCGCATAGCTGTGAATTTCAACTCGTTGCACATTTCGGCCTCTTCATTCACCTCCCTCTCGTTTTGCTCCTCCTTTTAGTTTTGCTCATCTATTTCTTGCGACGAGACAAAAGTTTTGTTCAAATCCAAATTCGCGATTTCGGCGTTTTGCGGACTTTTTTGCCCATATTGCTGTCCATTTCGGGTTTTATTTTGATTCTGATTTTTGTTCTTCTTCGCTGAACGCATCATTATTGCGACTTTATAAATTCAACTGCAGCTGTTTTTTATTTCAATTTTCTTCCGATTTCGCTCGACGCTTACGCAAACCACTATGATTTTTGCTCTTTTAACTTTTGGCACGGTTGAGCCCCCATGTGAGATAATGGGATTATTATCGATAGTTTATTTGGATAGATATGTGGATAAATGTTTACAAAAATGTTGATTATAATGATAAAAAGGGTTGAGACAACAATTTAGCAACAGATTGGCGCAACTTGACAACTTTTACAACTTTACGGCCGACTTTTTGCACGCTCTCTGTTTCTTTTGCTGATCCAAGACTCGCTTCTACTTTATGAGTGTTGGGCTATCGCTGAAGACTGTTGAAAGAAGTCTCATATCGATATGAATAAGGACTGCCAACTTCTACTACTGCCATTACTTCACATATATATATATATATATATATATAGGTATATATATATATTTTTGGCTGAAGCTAGTTTTTTTTTTGTTGTTGTTATTTTGAATTGAATTGAAGTTGAAATATTAAATTAAAGTTTGGAGTCTAGTGTAAGTTAGTTTAGGGCGAAGGCGGGAGCGCAATAAAGCTTTCGTTCGCTCTTTGCGAGTTCGCTCCGTCTTCGCCAACCTTCGGTAAGCTAGGCTTAAGTATGATTTTGGAGAAATAGATTACACTGTGCGACAAAAAAATGTTTAAGTTGATTTTTTCTTATTATTCACTTCTACTAGTCAAAATAAGAATATAAGTTTTTGGATTTGTTAATATCAATAGCCAATCAGCTTCTACGCACACTCAAATGTCCCAAAAACGCGCGTTTTTGCATATTTCACAGCCTTATAATCACATATTGGGAAAATATTTTTTCATCGTTATAAGCGTTTTATGCAAGTTCAATATCTATTAATTAAAATGTATTAACCAAATATACCGTTAGGCTTTTATAACAATGCTTTAAAATTTTTTTCTCCCAGCTCTATACTCTGGGCGACTAAGTATGGAACTTGTAACGCGAGGATACCTCTGAAAAAGCCAAAAAAAAAATCTGGAAAAAAATTCACTTTAAAAAAAAATAATAGTTTATTGGAAGTAAAAAAAAAAAACCTGGAAAAAAATTCACTTTAAAAAAAATAAAAAAAAAAAAATATTTTGTGTTAATTATTTTCATAATAATAATTTCATAAAATTTATCATAAAAAAAGAAATCCTATCACTTATAAGGTGGCATAGATATTTTTGTGCATAATTTATGCATCTTAACCGAAAACAATCAAAAAAGTAACTTAAACAAACATTTCGTTAAATTTTGTCGCACAGTGTTATTCGTAAAAATTGATCTGAGTCGAGCGCACTCCTTTTTTCTCGTTTTCGTTTTTTGCCAAATAAAGTTAATTAGCTACCCCAAGTTTTCGGTGAATTAAATATTTAGAAAAACGCTTCTAAATTTTCATATATATGTAATATAGTTTTTATTAAGAAAGATATTAATATTATAATTGTGTGTTTCACGTGCTCTTTTAATGTTCTTTTAATTTGACAACTTTTTGCGACCGACAACTTTTTTCGACTTTACAACTTTACGACTTGACAACTTGATGACTTCGACTTGACTGTGTGGTTCTCTTCTCCCATTATCCGTTTTCCTTTCCGCTGTGTGGGGTTGCCAACCTGATCGCAACCAACTCTTCCTTACATTCGGTCATCCTGGCTACTGGAGTCTGTCCCAGACGACAGGCAATCCTCATTCCAATTGGCGTATTTCCATAATTTCATATTAATATTTGGCCCTTCCACTCGCGCAGCTTTCCTAACATTGTACCGGCCATTTCTTTTAATCTTTGTGACTTCGTACGGTCCAAGAAAGGTACAGGCGAGTTTTTTCCCAGCAACGAATTGGGTACGTTTTATTGCGACTAAATCGCCTTCTTTGTAGATGTTTTCTATCTTCCTGTGTTTATCATAGTTGGCTTTATAATTTGCCTGTGCCTTCTGGATCTCTATTTTGGCTGCTTCGCGTTCTTTTGCTCTTTCGTTGTCGAAGTCATTCAACAACTCTTGTTCTAGAATTGCCACCAGATTATCGCTGACTTTATTCTGCATTTTAACCCCGAACATTAGTTGAAACGGTGTTTTCTTAGTCGAGCAGTGAACATGTGAGTTAATGGCGCGCTGGACTTGCGCCACAAACTTATACCACTTAGAGGTATCCTCAGCGGACAGTTTCGAGATCATGGAAATAATGCATCTGTTCACCCGTTCAATCTGTCCATTACCGCGAGCCACACCAGTCGTCGTCCACACATGTTCAATTCCGTTTTCCTTCACAAAGTTGGTGAATAGGTTGGAGGTGAAAGCAACTCCTCTGTCGCTAACAATGCGGGATGGATACCCGAAAACAGCTGACCAGTCTGTAAGACTTCTTAAGACTTCCTCGCAGTTAGTGGTTTTAGTTGTGAACAGCCATACAAATTTGCTGAAAGCATCAACAACGGCAAAAATAAACTTGTACTGTTTGCTGGTTGCATCCATAGGTCCCAAGTGATCTATGTGGAGCGTGTGCAGTGGGTAGTCTCCAATGCAGTACAACTGACCTTCCTGTTTTCCCAGCTTTTTGTTGCATATAATGCAGTTTATGCAAGACTTAATAATTTTTGCAACCTTGCTTTCTATGTGCGAGATCCAAAACTGTTGGCGCAATGAGTGTAACGTCTTTTGCATCGGAAAATGTCCCATGTTATGTGCACCAGATATTATTTCGTGTTCCATTGATTTTGGCACGACCAGCAAATCATTTCCATCCACATGCTTGAACAAAATATTCCCTTTCAGCTTGAAATCTTTATAGGGGCGAGATTTCAAAAGTTCTATAATAGACTCGATGAATTCATCCTTTTGCTGAGCTTTCTCGATGCGAGCAGAAATCTCCGAGGTGATGTTGAAGACGTCTTGAGGATAGCGGCTGAGGCTGTCAACATGCTTCATTCTATCGGCAGTTCGATGTTCTACTTGGAACTCGAAGTCTTGTAACTGCAGTATCCACTGAGCGACTTCGCGGGGCACGTCCTTTTTCTGCACTGTCATAGAGAAGGCGGCGCAATCTGTGACCAATTTAAATGAAACACCTAAGAGGTAATGCCGAAACTTGTTAAGAGCGAGGTACGCAGCTTTTACTTCCAATATGTAGCTGTGTCGTTTGGCATCTGCTTCGGATGTCCTCTTGCTCTAAAAAGCGACTGGATGCAGCTCTTCGTCAACCTTCTGCATAAGCACAGCACCGAAACCATCTTTTGAATCGTCTGTGTGGAGCTCTGATTGGGCCTCTCTGCGGTATAGACGTAAGACTGGTTCTGTAGACAGAATATCCTTCAGCTGGTTCATTGCATTTTTTTCCGAAGCCTCGAATTTAAACTCTGCGCCTTTCTTTAAAAGGTCCGTCAATGGTCGTGCGATGTTGACATAGCCCTCGACAAACTTTCGGAAAAATCCTGTGAGACCCAAAAAGACTGAACGCCCTTTATGTTTTTCGGATAGGCAAATTTTTTAACGGCTTTAGTTTTTTCTTCTCCTGGCCAAATTTTGGCTTCGCTTACAGTGTGTCCCAAGAAGTCCCTTTGAAGAAAATTACATTTTTCCCATTTTATCTTTAAGTCGTATTTAGCAGCTTCGTGTAGCACCGTTTTCAGCTTGGCAATGCATACATCGTTGGTCTGTCCATATATGATGATATCATCAACGTACATTTGCATAACATCGTTAGTGATCAACTCCTGAAACACGCTGTTAACAAATCGATTGAACACGGCTGGCGAGTTGCAGAAACCGTATGGCGCTCGGCAAAATTCAAACAACCCCTCTGTGGTGATGAATGCGGTAAATTTCCTGCTGGTTCCTCGATGGGCACGTGAAGAAAGCTATTTTCCAAATCCATGACAATGAAAACTGCTGCTTTTAATACCATGCTGTTCAGTTGGCGAAAGTCCACGCAGGTTCTGTATGCTCCATTCCTTTTCTTCACCAACACCACTCTGCTTGCGAAGTTAGAGGTTGATTTTCAGATGACTCCCTCTAGTAGCCACTCATCGATCTGCTTCCTGATCGCATCGCACTCCAGAGGCGAATAACGACTTGGCTGGTGTCGGAAGGACTTCATTTGCTCATCGGGTATTATCTTCATCTGAACAGGACTTATCGAAGATGGGTTTGCCGGCTTGTACTCCTCAATCATCGACTTGATGAGAGGCTGGAACTGATGGGGAACATCGATATCAGGTTTAGCGTCAACTATATTGTAAATACTTAGCTCGTTTTTTTTTAGCGTTAACTGGCTCCGCTGACGACTTCTGGAATGTGAATCCACCCTCGTTTAGATTTCTCTCTTTTTTTTTTTTTTTTTTTTTTTATTATTTAGCTTACTGTCACTATTTATAGCGACTTATACTAAAGGGAATTACAGGTTCAACATCATATATACAAATGTACATACTTAAGCCTAGATGATAGGGTGGGTATTACCCTCGTTTAGAGAAACGCTGAATTTTGATACGAAGTCAAAACCAAGTAGGACGTCGTTTTCCATGTTTCCATCATGTACCTTCTGTCAAAAAAGTACCGGGACTGGGTTAATAACACTCACATTTTCTATTTATTCATCCAAATTTATTTTGTCGCCTTCAAAGTAGTCCCCATTAGAGGCAATACACATATGCCAGCGATTCTTCTGAATGGTGCTAAAACGGGTTCCACGAAGCGGCAACTTGAGTCGAGGAAACAAAAAGAAGTCGCACGGAGCTAAATCTGGCGAATACGGAGCTTGTTCGATGGTATTTATCGAGTTTTTGACCTTGTATTCGTTGACAATGGTAGCTCGAAATTCAGCTCTTTTGGAACAAGCCGTGCAGCGACTCGTTTCATACCCAAACGGTCAGTCAAAATGGTACGAATTGACTCGTGAGAGATGTTCAGGACTTGTGCTATCTCTCGTAAGCTGAAATGATGATTTTCAAAAATAAATTCCTTCACTGCATCGATGGTAGTGTCGGTGAGAGAGGTGGATGGTCGTCCCGAACGAGGCATGTCTTCGACAATCTCACGACCCTCTTGGAATGCTTTGTACCACTCAAAAGCACGTGTTCTCGATAAAACTGCATCACCATAAGCCTTCTGCAACATTTTTAACGCGTCAGTACAAGAAATTTTGTTCGCAACACAAAATTTAAGACAAATTCTTTGTTCAATATAGTTGTTCATTATAAAATTCGGCAAGCAATCAGAACATAGACTGACGTAACCAGCGACTGTAAACAAACTACTTCACAGATCGCGATCAAACTTTACTTAGTAATGCAGAACAGTGTTACCAACATAACAAAAAAAAAATTTCCGAAATCGGTTTAGAACAGGCGTTTTAATTAATCCAGTCCCGGTACTTTTTTGACAGAAGGTACAACAAGGAAAAGCTGCTCAGCTACGTTTCCATCAACGAGAACCGTCCCAATGAAAGCGCCCAAAGGTTCTACCTTGCGATTTCCAAGTCCACGAAGAGTTGAATTGCTACTCTGGATATCCACGTTTTCCAAACATTTGCAAATGGACTGGCCGACAATTAAAACATCCGAGCCAGTGTCAACAAGACCGGCTACTTTAATTCCGTTGAGCAATATTTCCTTACAGCGTTTGGTATCCTTGATAAGGTTTACTTTCTTGACTGCCTGTGGACAATTGGTAGATATATGCCCAACACCATCGCATTTGAAACACTTTGTCTGCGTGTTGCAATCTTTTCGCATGTGCTCTGTTGATCCGCAGTTAAAGCATCTGGCAACCTTTTTGTCGGTGGACACGATTTTTTGACCTTTAGTGTAGCGTCGTTCTTCTCTTTCCTTTCCACACTTGCGTTCATACACGTGAAATTTATCTTTTAATTCATGGTAAGATTTGCAGTCATACATATTGAACTTATATTCATTCTTTATGTCCAATTCGTCCACTATATAACCCATCACCGACTCCTCATCCACCTGACCCATAGCATGTTCAAAATATATTCATGAAAGTTTTCTTCGATCTTTTTCTTTCTCTCTGCCAACTTTGCATGAATGTCGGCACTTCTTAGCGTGCGTTTGAATTCAGCAGTGAGAGCACTTTTAAGTTGAGAGTAATTGCTAACCAAAACCGACTCTAGGAACAGTTTTGCCATTTTCGTCATTTTCCCTCGTGCCTGTACGTATCTCTGTTTTTCGCTTCACTCATAGGCGTCCGCATTTTGTTCAAAGTTTGAGAACCACTGCTCCACTGGAATTGTTTCACCGTCAAAGTTTGGCACAATTTGAGAAAAATTTTCTGCAGTAATCTTTGGTTCATTTTGCGATCTTTGATTTATTTCATCCGCTTTGATTTTAAGAGACAGCAACTCAATTATTTGTTGCAAGCTCTGGTTGTTGATCTCGGACATTTTCAGCTCACTTGTGGAAAATTCGCTGTTCCTCTTCGACGATATCAAGGCTAAATGCTTGATTCTTCTTAGTTTGCGCTCGTGTTATGACACCACTCTTTCGTCATCCTTCTTCTTCGTCGCTCCTACTCTCGTATTCACTAGATGATGAAATTTTTTCACAAATTTCGCAACTGCGCATTTTTTTTATTTTTGGCTTTTAGGTTGAGCCTTTAGGTTGAGCCTTTAGGTTGAGCCCCCAAATGTAATATAGTTTTATTATATTAATATTATAATAGTGTGTTTCACGTGCTCTTTTAATGTTCTTTTAATTTGACAACTTTTTGCGACCGACAACTTTTTTCGACTTTACAACTTTACGACTTGACAACTTGACGACTTCGACTTGACTGTGTGATTCTCTTCTCCCATTATCCGTTCTCCTTTCCGCTGTGTGGGGTTGCCAACCTGATCGCAACCAACTCTTCCTTACATATATATGCATAATAAATATGGAGATAAAAACTCATACAATATTAGTTTTATTGTATATAAATTTCTGGGAATGGTGGGGTTGAGGGTCGTATATTCAAATAAGAGTGCAAATAATAAAAGTTATCTGGCTGCATTATAGCATAACCATCTCCTTCTTCTCCGAAACCGCGTGTTTTGGGGCCCTATGTATGTACGTATATACACAAGTAGGTGTATACTGTACCGTCCGACAGTAGTTGGATATACAGTAGAATCCTGTTATAACGACTCCGCTTATAGTGTCCGTCCGGGTTGTGCGACGAAAACTCGATGGTTTGGTTGGTCCCCATACAAACTTATATCAAAGGGCCTCCGCTTAGAGCGTTTCCGCTTTTAGCGGTTTGTCGCTTATACGAACAAAATTTTTCAAGAAAATTGAAAAATTTTACCGGATATTGCGTCGTGCAAAAATAAATACATTGCAATAGTGCCAAATTTGAGCATCAAAACACGCTGTTAGAAATGTATGTATTTATTAGTGATCGGCACCTTTGCTTGTGTGCGTAGCAGCGACACGAAGGATCTTACACTGTCACTACTCTTTGTTAGTTTTAGCTGTCGCCTTAACAACGTTGCTGCGAGAGAGAGAGTCGAAGTGCAATGCCGACGTCACACTGCGTGTGCAGTCCTTATAGCCTATTCCATGAGATGTCCCGTTATATTTCTAGTTTTTTTGCCTTTTTCCGAGTAAAACTGAAAGCGTAAATTCGGCAAATGCAAAATATGCTTACTCAGTTTGTAGTATTATGAGAAACCCATGCCTTTCAATTAAATTTATTAAATTTTTCGTTTTAATTAAAAAAAACTAATTTGATTTATTTTACGTTACGAAGACGGCAACCATAAATAAACAAAAAAAAAAAGTTTTTTTGTTCCTTTTGCTTTGTGCGTTTTCCGGGTATAACGACGAAAAATCGTCGGTCCCTTGAAAGTCGCTATAACCGGATTCTACTGTATATATTTACATGGCCACGAAAACCATGTTCGTTGAAAAGTATGGGTTTTTGGAGAGAGTACGGAATCATGTGCTCTGGGGAAAGGGTGGGAGTATTATTGGTGGGGTTAGATTGGAATGGATTTTTAGGCAAAAGCAAATAGGCAAAAGGGTGTGGTCTACCAATATACAAACATAACCCAAAATCAGGACAAAAACCACGCGTCGGCACCTTGGTGCCGTGCAATTTATACGCTCTTGCGGTACATTTGAGTTGCTCGTTTAAAAATTTCGATTTCATTTTCTCTTGGCACAGTGGTCCCTAATTAAAAAAACATGGAATCCTACCATTTCTGTTTAAAAAAAACCTGCCTTCAGGTAATAAAGCCTGAGCAGGGTAAACTCACTTGTTGGCTTTGTGACAGGATGGTGCACACTAAGTGCGCTGGATTCACAGGGCGGACAAGTGACGATCTAAGTAAAGGCCTTGGTTTGCAGTTCTGCTGCGAAGCTTGGCGCGAAGTTGCGAAGGAAATGAAGTCCTTCATGAGCCAAACTAAAGGCGGCCTTAAGGGACTGATCGCTAGTTTTGTCATAGCTAGAGATAGCTTTGCCAGGGCTAATGATCTACTCTTAGCGCTGGACTCGCAGTTTAATAGCCTTAAGCTATTAGAGGAGTCCCCGAAGCGCAAGAAGGCTGCTGGTGGTAGGCCTGAGGGAATCGTCCCGCAATTCCGAAGCGACCGGCAGAACTCCTCTGCGGATGAGCAGCAGACTTTAGCAACCCCTCAAATGTTGCTAAGATCGGCAGCCAAAAAGATTCGGACCCCGATCAATCCACAGTGGAGTCTAGACCAACGCCTATAAAAAGTTCCGATTTGTCTGAAGGTGGTTCTTAAAATGTAATTCCACCTAACCAACCAAATATACCCCCACAAGAGGATTCTGAGACCGGACTACCGGCCCAAATTGTCACCGCAGGCCCACTGCCTGCAGTAGCAAAACCCCTCACAGTGGTTCCACAAATGAGACAAATATTTGTTTCTTGGCTGGCCCCTGATCTCACATCATTTGATGTCTCGTCTTACATTAAAGACAAAATTAATGCCGATAAAGTGAAGGTGGAAAAATTCAACTTTTCATACGCTAGGAACATTTCATCTTTCAAGATAAGTGTTCCTGACGAACTTTTTAACACTATATGCTCAAGCGACTTTTGGCCGGCAAAAATGGTGGTTAAGGAGTTCGTAGCGAAAATAAAAAGAAAGGTCCTACGGGAATTAAACTCCCCGGCCGGGACCAACAAACTACGCCGTCCTTAGCTCCTTCCACAAAAAACTAACCACTAACTTCCTAATTAGCTATCAGAATACAAGAGGTTTGCGTAGCAAGCTAACCAAATTGTATACTGATAGCTTTTCGTTTGCATCTCAAGTTATTGTGTTCACAGAAACCTGGTTAAAGCCGGAGATCTTTAGCTACGAAGTTTTTCCCGGTAAGTACACAATATATAGGCATGACCGTCCCTCTATACGGGGAGGGGGCGTCCTTATTGCAGTGGACGCTAGCCTCACGTCAGAAGAGGTTTTGACAGAAGATCATTTGAACTTTGAGCTAGAAATTTTATGCGTAAAACTGTCTGTCGGTGGCAGGTTAATTTTTATTACCTGCTCTTACATACCTCCTTCGTCCGAACTTGAGGACTATTTTAGGCACCTATCAGGTATAAAGTCAATTTCGAGTTCTTTGTCCGATATGTTTTATTTGTTTAATTTGAATTGTTAAAATAGGTCTTATTGAATTGAATTTGAAGTTTACTGTAAGTTAGTTTAGGGCGAAGGCGGGAGCGCAATAAAGCTTTCATTCGCTCTCTGCGAGTTCGCTCCGTCTTCGCCAACCTTCGGTAAGCTAGGCTTAAGTATGATTGTGGAGAATAGAGCATTCGTTGAAATTGATTACTATCGAGCGCACGCATTTCTTTCGTTTGTCGTTTTGCCAAAATAAATTTATTAATTAGCCACCCAAGTTTCGGTTTTTAATAATTAGAAAAACGCTTCTAGATTTTCATGGCGCCCCCGGGTGGACTAATTAATTAAATTAAAAGGCAACAAATTTTTTAAAGTGACAGTGACACATATAACCATAAAAGTGCAAGTGATTTTTTCTTGTGTTTTTTGTTATACAGAAAATTGCACAAAAATCCAAAACTGCGTGTGAAATACAAAGTTGCCCGCGACGTGTGTTTTAAAGAAAATATTAAGCTCCAGTTATTAATTTAATCGTGCCGGTCGCGAAATTATTACCTAATTCGACGTTACTGCCACCGACGAGGGATGCCCTGCGATTGTTCGAGTTGCAAAAGGAAAGTGGCAGCCTGATTGAAAGATCCAAACGAAGAACCAAAGGTATTTGTGCAAAAAATTGAAAGCTGAGTTTTGACAAAAAACTAGAAATATTTGTTAATTGTCTAGTTCTGAAAAATTGCACCTCGCTTTCAATTCTTGGCACATATGTACAAAATAGTAGAGCTAGATTGCATGCAAAATAAAATCTAAACAATTTTAATAATTTCAAAGAGTAGCAAAATATTAAAGCCATTATATATGGGTGATTCCATATCAGATTTACAGTCGATATCGGGAAATTCGATGAGATATTTTTTTCATGCTCTTTATCGAAAATAAATCGACACGTATTTTTTTATTTGGCTCAGAAAATTTTTTTGACAAAGTTATGATTTTTTGAATTTTTGATGAACTGCCCTTTTTTTGATGACAGTCGCGTTTTCCAGCCCCAATAACTCGAAAACCGTACGTCGCAAAAAAAAATGAATAGGAAGTAAAAATTTCATCCTTCCTTCTTCTTTGCAAAACTTTCGTGAAAAAATTTTTTTAAACAATTTTCACCACAAAAAGTTCAAATGTTTATAACAAATTCATTTTTCTCCAACTTGGACAGTTTTGATTTTTTTTTTTTTTCACAATAAATCCTTCAATTTCTTCTGATGAACATACTAAAATTTCAGAATGGGATCAAAATCAGTTTTTGAGTTATAGAATTAAATAGCATTAAAAATTCAATTTATTGACCCTTACTATGCGCGCGCGAAGCGAATTGACGCTCGTTAGAGTCGTTGGTCGGCGCACGCCCTGAGACCGAGCGCGCGGACCGTGCATGATGATCTTGAATATTCTATAACTCAAAAACTAATTTTGATACCATTCTGAAATTTTAGTATGTTCATCAGAAGAATTTGAGGGATTTATTGAGATAAAAAAAAAATCAAAATTGTCCAAATTGGAGAAAAATGAATTTGTTGTAAACATTTGAACTTTTTGTGGTGAAAAATTGTTTAAAAAAATTATTTCTCGAAAGTTTTGCAAAGAAGAAGGAAGGATGAAATTTTTACTTCCTATACATTTTTTTTCTGCGACGTACGGTTTTCGAGTTATTGGGGCTGGAAAACGCGACTGTCATCAAAAAAAGGGCAGTTCATCAAAAATTCAAAAAATCATAACTTTGTCAAAAAAATTTTCTGAGCCAAATAAAAAATACGTGTCGATTTATTTTCGATAAAGAGCATGAAAAAAAATATCTCATCGAATTTCCCGATATCGACTGTAAATCTGATATGGAATCACCCATATATATATAAATACCTAATATATTTACAAGTGCTAAATTGATGTATACTATTTGAACCAATTTGGATGCAACTTTTGTTAAATTGTGTTAAATTATTGCAATCACTGTCGCCCCCCTTGTTTTTAATTATCGTTAAAACCTCGCAAGTTAATAGTTGGGAAGTTAATCTGAGCCGTTATACACAAATAAATAAGCCCTTATATACAAGCAGCTGCAGCGGTAAACTTTTTTTCGTTTTCGCTTTCGCTTGGTCGCCGCTAGCAGCGTTGTTGTTGTTGTTGGGTTCTTGTCATTTGGGCGCGCTACAGGTTAACGGACCGTCAAGTGACGCGCTACCCCGCATTCGGTTGGGTATATTGTTTTTCACCGTCGTTTGCACCAACTATTAAGGGGGGGGTAAGGTTTTAAAAAATTTTTTTTTACATTTTTTTTTTTATTTTTTTTCTGAATGATCAATATGTTGAGAACATTGTGTAAAAATTTTGAGTCAATTAAAGTCAAACTAACGAAGTTACAGCGTTTTAAACAACCGTATTTGGACGTATTTTCACGTATAAAAATACTTTGAATCGATTTTGCCGAAGACGTTATTTTGAATGTCGGTGAACATCAGAACTCAAAATCTACTGAACCGATCCTTTTCAAATTTTTAACACAAATTCTCAATATAAATACGCAGGTAATCAGGAAGAGTTTTTTTTAATTTTTAATTTTTTTCTATTTTTAAAAAATAAATTAACAGCGATTTTTTAAGCTAAAATTGCACTTTTCACTTTCAAGTGCTCCCAAAAATAGACAAAAAATAAATTTAAAAAAATCTCTTCCTGATTACCTCGGGAAATTCATTATCTTTACAACGCATATCACATTTTATTTTTAAGATGATCCGTTAACGCCCTATGATGTTCACCGCAAAACAACTTTTTCTTACGGCGCTTCGGAAGATTAACCGCCACAGGCTTATTTCTTAATATTTTTTAATAATTTTTTTTTTCTAATACTCTTCAAAAGTTAAACAATAACATGTAATTAAGCTCAATAAAATAAACTTACTCATTTCGCCGCAAAAAAAGATCAAACATGGCCCTTTTTTTGGCCTTTAAAACCTTACCCCCCCCTTAATTGATACTTCGTGCCTCGATATTCAATTTAAAATTATTTTCGTTGTTTCTCGCTTTTAAATAATTATTTAATAATAATAATTATTTAATATTTTTTTTTTTTTTTCGAACAAATTTAATAATTTATAAATTATTATTTTTTTTGTGGTTTAATTCGAAAATTCATTTCATTTAATTTTTTAACACTTGGTCCTTTAATAATTTACTTTACTAAATTTGGTTTTTGATAATTTAATTCAAAAATGAGCCAAGAAAAGCCAAAAAGTAACCTGCTTGAAGACTTGAAAGCCAAGTTACAAAATCGAGTAAAAAGCATTCGCCGATTAAGTGATCGACTCGATTCTGGCGCGATCGCGATTAAAGAAGAAGAATTAAAATGTAGATTAGATCGTTAAACGCTGCAATTAATAAGGCAAATCTATTGCAAGAAGAGATAGAAGATATAGATGATGGCGATGAATTTAGAGATGAGTTGGAGGAGCTATCAATTGTTACCAAGGCAGAATTAATGTCGCTTTTGTCGGCCTTGAAGACAGCAAGCGATCCAAAAATTTCCGGATCAGCTTCTGTAGCCCCAACTCGAGCTCGACTTCCGAATTTGGCCTTGCCAAAGTTCAGCGGCAAATATTCGGAGTTTAAAAATTTCATCAGCCTTTTTGAAACTCTCGTTCATCAAGACGACAGCATTCCAGTTATCGAGAAATTTAACCACCTAATTTCGTGTCTCTCCGGTGAAGCCTGAGGGACTATTAAGGCTTATCAAGTCACCGGGAGCAATTATGAGAAGGCTATGGCCAGCCTTAAAAAAGTCTACGATAACGAATGCTTGATTTTTATGAATAATATCTCAACATTGTTCACTCTTCCAAAAATTACGCACCAATCAGCGTCTTCCTTAAGAAGCCTTATCGATACCGTTTCATCAATTTATGGATCGTTGTTATCGATAGGAGATGATACAAAAATATCCAATGCAATGTTGATTTATCTCGTCTTGAACAGAGTAGACCCAGTGACTAAACAAAAATGGGAAGAACAGCTCGATTATGAAACTTTGCCGCTTTGGTCCGATTGTGAGAAGATGTTGAATCGCCGATATCAGCATTTATCTGCTGAGGAAACATAAAAACCAAAGCAAGATAAATTAATTCCGAGCAAACATAATCGAAGCTCGTTTTCGTGTTCTTCGACCAACACTAAGTCCGTGCAAAGTTGTAGCTATTGCAATGCTGGAGACCATGTCCTAGCGAACTGCAGTCCGTTTGGTCGGCTGTCAGTAATGCAAAGGTTCGATTTTGTTAAATCTGCGTCTTTGTGCATAAATGGTCTGCGAAAGGGTCATACGGTTTCCAAATGCAAGAGTAGTAAATGTCGAGTTTGTGGTCGCTCGCATCACGTTTTACTGCACAGGTATACCGTCTCCGAGAATAGTTTAGCGTTGCCACCACCCCAAGAGAGTCTGTCTCCCTCTAAAAGTCAGGATCAGCCTTCCACGTCACATGTTATGCATGCGACATCATTGGACAGGGTGATTTTGGCCATGTCGATCGTAAGTGTCCGCACGAAAAGCGGTGAATACATTTTGGCTCGAGCCCTTCTTGACTCTGGGTCTCAAGCCAATTTCGTTACAGAAGACCTTGCTCGCCGCTTACAGATCCGTAAAGAGGAATCGTGTATCAACTTACTTGGTATTGGCGAATCCAATTCTCAAGTTAAGAAAAAGGTACACACAGTGGTGAAGTCGCGAATAAATGGTAGTGAATTTTCGTTCGATTTTTAGATTTTGAAATCGATATCCGGATATCATCCGGACCAGTCTGTGAATATCAGTGACTGGAAAATTCCAAAGAACGTACCATTAGCAGACCCCTATTTCTACAAGCCACAAAGAATAGATATGTTGATAGGAGCAGAATCATTTTTCGAGCTTTTAGCTGTTGGTCAAATTAAGCAAGGTCCTGACTATCCAACTCTTCAAAAGACCCTACTTGGATGGGTTGTTTCAGGCAGATACAAGGCGTCTGCCCCAAGAGATGTTGTGAATAGTTTCAGTTGTAGTGAAGAGCTATTAGTATCGATTGATAGCACACTACAAAAGTTTTGGTCACTGGAAGAAATGCCATCTATAAAGAAAATTCTATCACCTGAGCATAAGTTGTGTGAAGAACACTATAGAAAGACCACTCAGGTTTTGCCATCAGGTCGGTTTGAAGTAAGATTGCCGTTTAAATCTGATCCCACTGGATTGGGCAACTCATTCTAGGTTGCAAAAAGAAGGTTTCTGTCGCTCGAAAGAAGGTTGTCGCGAGATCCTGAATTAAAGAAAATGTATCTCGAATTCATGGAAGAATACCTCGCGTTAGGTCATATGTCTCCTACAGACAATAAAGTTTCTTTGACTCCACATTATGTTATTCCGCATCAGTGTGTCCTTAGGCCCCAGAGTACGTCTACTAAGTTGCGTGTCGTGTTTGACGCCTCTTGCAAAACGTCATCTCAGGTGTCCCTAAATGATATCTTGATGGTAGGCCCAACTATCCAAGATGAGTTATACTCCACACTGCTCCGCTTCCGGCTGCACAGGTTTGCTCTGACAGCCGATGTTAAAAAAATGTATCGCCAAGTAATGGTAAATGAAGCGGATAGGCCATTTCAACTCATAGTGTGGAGGAGAGACCCCTCAGAATCCTTGAGATTATACCAGCTCAACACCGTAACATATGGAACTGGTCCAGCTCCATATCTAGCGATTCGGTGTTTAAAAAGGTTGAGCGAATCTGCCAAACTTTCATTCCCTAGAGCTGCTGAAGTGATTGGATCCGACTTTTACGTCGATGATATGCTAACTGGTGCTGCATGCGTCGAGGAGCTCAGATCTATTAGGTCTGAAGTGTCTCAGGTTCTTCAAACCGCCGGGTTTGAATTGACAAAGTGGTTTTCGAACTCACCTGAGGTCACCGCATCTGAGAGCACAGCTAAATCCATACCGATCTCGGATTCAGAGTCGACGAAGGCGTTAGGCATATCGTGGTTGCCTAACGAAGATTCTTTCAAGTTTGAAATTGACAATTCCGTCATGGGTCTCAGAGCGACAAAGCGGAACATACTATCGGTGACATCGAAGCTGTTCGACCCCCTCGGCTTGCTTAGTCCTATCGTAATCAGAGGAAAAATCCTATTGCAGGAACTCTGGCTGAACAAGTTGGATTGGGATGAGTCGATTCCTGTGCATTTGGAAACTGCGTGGAATAAATTGAAAAATTCATTGTCTCGTTTGGAAGAGATAACAATTCCGCGGTATGTGCACACCGATCCGATGTCACCGGTTCAATTGCATGCCTTTGCCGACGCATCCATGAGAGCTTATGGAGCTTGCGTCTATATTCGTAGCAAAACTGCAGAAGGTATTAAACTGTCATTACTGACTTCAAAATCTAAAGTAGCGCCGCTCAAGACTAAAACGCTCCCAAGGCTTGAGTTATGTGCCGCTCACCTTCTCGCAGATCTCTGTCACAGAATCAAACCCCTATTAAAGGTCCCTATCGAACGGATAGTATATTGGTCAGACTCGGAAGTTACGTTGCATTGGATTCGATCCCATCCGTCTTCTTTGTCGATATTCGTCTCGAATAGGGTAGCGGAGATTCAGGAGTGGTCAGGAGAAGCTACGTGCAGTGTTGCCAACTCTGAGTGGTCATTTATAGCAGTGGATGCCAAAATAAATAGCCAAAAATAGCTAAATTTCTTCAAAAATAGTAAATTAAAATAGCCGTTAGTTTTCAATAATAAAATCTTATATTTTTGTACATTCAGTGTTGATTATTTAATGATTCTTCTTCGTTAAGCAAATTGCTTAAAATTTGCCCAATTTCTACCTCCTCGGAACTCAAATACTTTTCCATTGTACCAATCTGTGAAAGGCACTTATGGGGGACGTCGTACTGAAAAAAGCATTTTTTTCTTTTTCTTTTTTTAGTTTCAGCGTGCGATACAAAGTTCCACAACTTTGCATTCAATGTGCACTTATAATATTTGCAAAATGGTTTTGATTTGTTAGTTAAATCTTTTGCAACACAGTCCTTATATTGGGGATCCTCCAACCAAGCATCGCGAACTTTTTGTTTATACATTTTAAGAAACAACCGCACAAACACAATAATCAGTGACAGTGGCGTATCTAGAGTTACTGGCGCCCGGGGCAAAGCGGAAAATTTGCGCCCTCCTACCCCTCTGCCTTATGAACGTGACAGATTATTGTTTTTCAAATTAATAACATTTAAAATTTTTTGACTATTTGAAGGTTTATTAAGGGTAAAGTTTTAAAATTTAAAAAAAAAAAATTTTTTTTTATTTATTTTTTTGAATTTTTTTTAAATTTTATTTTCTAAAGACGAATGTGTTGAGAATATTGTGTAAAAATACAGCGTTTTAAGCGACTGAATTTGGACGTATTTTAACGTATAAAAATACTTTGAATCGATTTTCCCGAAAACGTTTTTTTGAAAGTCGGTGAACATCAAAACTCAAAATCTACCTAACCAATCCTTTTCAAATTTGTAATACAAAGGCTCCACATAAATATACAGGTAATCAGGAAGAGTTTTTTTTAATTTTCAATTTTTTACTATTTTTTAAAAATAAATTAACTGCGATTTTTTGAGCTAAAATCGCACTTTTCACTTCCAAGTGCTATAATCATATAGATAGATCAAAAAAAATATAAGAATAATGGAAAAAAATTTATAACGTCGTTGTTTTTCCCACGAGCAAAATATGGATTTTTTAAAAACCCTTGAATTGAGAAAAAAATTTCATTAGAATCTGACAACGTAGTTATATAGCTGCCATAGGAAAGATCGAAAAATCTATATAGAAATTATGGAAACTAAATTATGACATCGTCATCATTCATCAGAATGGTTTTGGAATATAGAGTTTTCTATCAACTCTGCAAATACGAATTAAACAATAGTCGAAAATTTGGAAAATTTATAGAAAAAGCTTCCTTCTTGTTATAATTATTTTGTTAGATGAACATGATTTTTCGAAACATACAGTGTAATTTAAATACGATTTTGCGCCCCTTAGATTTGGCGCCCGGGGCACTTGTCCCTTTCGCCCCACCCTAGATCCGCCACTGATCAGTGAATTTGAATGTAGAGATGGTAGCATTGCGAGCGCGAAACGATGTTAAGAAAATACGAAGTACCCAAAAGCTACATACATTTAAAATACACAACTCGATCACGCAGGGCTGTAAACAAGGTGTCTATGTATCAATAGCCACAAACAATGTATCTATTGCCAACATACGATTTCCGATAATTTAATTTGAAGGTCGACGGTTTTTAGTCGACTATAAATAATATCAAATACAGTAGAATCCGCTTATAGCGACTTTCAAGGGACCGACGATTTTTCGTCGTTATACCCTGAAGACGCACTAAGCAGAAGGATTTAAGTGTATAAGTCTGTCTGGGGACCAATCAAGCCATCGAGTTTTCGTCGCAATACCCGGACGGACACTATAAGCGGAGTCGTTATAACATGATTCTAGTGTATTACAAATTATTTAAAATAGCTAAAAAATAGCACATTTCTTTTATGAAATAGCCAACATAACAGGCTCCTGCAAAATTGAGTGGTTTCTAGTTTAAGGTCATGCCAAATAGCCAAATCTGGCCAGAAAATAGCCAAGTTGGCAACACTGGCTACGTGGCGGCATGTCCCAACTAAACAGAACCCAGCAGATATCAAGAGGTTGTGACATAGAGGAAATTAGCGATTCAATCTGGTTTACTGGACCATCCTTTTTGAAGAATGGAGAAGAGACCTGGCCCAAAAATTCACATTTCGTTCTTGATGAAAAGGTCCACTGTTGGCTGAAGCCAGTTTTATTTGTTTAATTTGAATTGTTAAAATAAGTCTTATTGAATTGAATTTGAAGTTTACTGTAAGTTAGTTTAGGGCGAAGGCGGGAGCGCAATAAAGCTTTCATTCGCTCTCTGCGAGTTCGCTCCGTCTTCGCCAACCTTCGGTAAGCTAGGCTTAAGTATGATTGTGGAGAATAGAGCATTCGTTGAAATTGAGTTTGATCGAGCGCACGCCACCCAAGTTTCGGAAAATTAAATAATTAGAAAAACGCTTCTAATTTTTCAGATCAGTTAGGAGTTCTAGGTGATTTTAATATACCTGGAACTACGTGGTCCTCGGATGATAATTCCAATGCTTTACAACCCATAGGCCAAAATATATTTATTGACGGTCTACTTGACAAACCTCTGTGTCAGGTAAACCATGTTCGAAATTCTTTAGATCGCTTACTTGATTTGTGCCTGGTGTCAAATCCTGAAAGTGTTGTTCTTTCTAGAGCAACTCCACTTACGCTGCTTGAAGATCCATATCACCCTGCTTTCGAGGTAACTATCGACACTGGTATAACAGTTTAAAATAATGCTATAAAGCCAGCCAAGCGAATTCATTGTTTTCGCAGGGCTAACTTTCTGAGACTTAATCAACTTATATCTGGTAATGACTTGTCCGATCTCTACTCCTGCCATAATATTGAAGAAGCCATTACAATTTTTTATTCGGCAATCAAATCGTTTTTTAGCTCGTGTGTTCCGCTATATATCCCATCAACATCAATAAACCACCTTGGTTTAACAAGGAGTTGTCACACCTGAGGAATTTAAAGTCCTGACTTTATAAAAATATAAGGTTTCAGGTTGTCAGTCTGTTTTTGGAAAATACATAAGAGGTCGGTCAAACTTTACCGTGCTTAACGCTCAGTGTTACAAAAATTATTTAGTCCGTTGCAGGTCCCAGTTTTTACGGGATCCCAAACAGTTGTATAATTTTGTCAACACTAAGCGCAGATCATGTTCCTTTCCGCCTTCGCTTTCGTTTAAAAGGAGGCAGGCTAACACTGACCAGGAAATAGCCGATCTGTTTGCCCAATACTTTCAAACAACTTACTCCACAGTGTCTCATTCAAGCAGTGGCGTAGGGTGCCTTGTCGGGGCCCCGTATAAAAAATTTTTTGGAGGCCCTTATATGGAGGTAAAGATTTTTCACAAAAGAAAACAAGAAAGGAAGCTAGCTTCGGCAAACCGAAGCTTTTATACCCTTGCAGTCATCAAATATGTCGAAAAAAAATACATAACGGCTAAACAACATCGAAGCTAAGACGATTTTTCTATTCATTTTCTATATTTTGGACTTTTGTTCACATGACGGCTATATGATATACTCGTTCGATTTTGATGAAATTTAATTCGGTATTTAAGAGTCGTTAGAAAACTCTATATTCCAAAAATCATACTTGTCTGATGAAAAACAACGATGTTATAATTTTATTTTCGTTGTTTCAATATAGATTTTTTGATCTTTCCTATGGCAGCTATAAGATATAGTTGTCCGATTTTTATGAAACTTTTTTCTCAATGTAAGAGTTTTTAAAAACTTGATATTCAAAAAATCATGCTCGTGGGATAAAAAACAACGATGTTACCAATTTATTTCCATTAATTCTATATATATTTTTCGATCGCTCCTATGGCAGCTATATGATAGAGTTATCCCATTTTGATCAAATTTAATCCGAAATTCAATAACAGTTAGAAAACACCATCTTGAAGAAATACGGTCGATCTGATCAAAAACAACGGTCTGAGAATTTTTTATTTCATTCTCTCGTATGGGAGCTATCCGATATAGTCGGTCGATCCGGCTCGTTCCGACTTACATACTGCGTACAATAACTACACACATTTTGGGAAAGTTTCAGCAAGATAGCTTTAAAACTGAGAGAATAGTTTGAAGAGAAACCGACAGGAGGACAGACGTATTCTGATTCTACTCGTGATGCTGATCAAGAATATATATACTTTATGGGGTCTGAGGTGTCTCCTTCACTGCGTTGCAAACTTCTGACTGAAATTATAATACCCTGTGCGGACTCTGCCGAATGCACTGATTTTAATGTTCGATTTCGAGAATACAAAAAGGGAGATATGTATGTATGTACATGTGTAAGCTTCGTGTATAAAAGAGCGTAAGGCGAATTCAAAACATAAGCATATGATTACAGTGTGGGGTAATTAAATATATCAAGTTGGCAAGAATTCAAAATATAAGCAAATTAAACAAAGTGATTTACAAACATAATACTCATTAAGTGAAGATTAGCATTGACTGTTGATGTCATCGAACATTCTCCGCCCGTTGAATGATCCAAGGAGTATTCAAGCACCAATTTGCTCAGGCAGGGGCGCTATCTTACAGATGGGTCTTCGAATGTTTCCGTTTTTCACTTTGATCTCGGCCACTCGTACTCGTCCATCAGCTCCGACATGCGTGTTGGTGATGCGACCAAGAATCCATTCCTGGGGAGGTGTATTATCCTCGTGAACAATCACCATTTGGCCAATCTGAATGTTGGCGTGGGGTTTGAGCCATTTGAAGCGCTCCTGAAGCGTGTGTAAATAATCACGCCTCCATAGCTCCCAGAACTGCTGCTTCAAGAACGTTACGCGCTGCCACCGCGTAAGATAAGATGGTCTGCTATCGTCAATTGAAGGCTCCGGTACGGACATCAAAGACGACCCAATCAGCAAGTGCGCTGGGCTAAGCGCCTCTCCATCGTTTGGGTCTTCGGAAAGGGGTGCCATTGGTCTTGAATTTAGGATTGCCTCCGACTCGATTGCAATCGTTTGAAGCTCCTCGTACGTTAGTCCAGTGTTGCCCAAGTTCTTCATCATAAGGCTCTTCATGGACTTCACTGCGGCCTCCCACAAGCCGCCAAAGTGGGGAGCACGCGGAGGGATGAACTTGAACTCGAATCCCACGATGCTGCTGAACTTCTGCAACTTCGATGTGTTGGCTTCGTCGAACAGCTGCTGCTTAAAGTCCTCGAGCTGCGATCGTGCACCGACGAAATTAGTTGCATTGTCACAATAAATCCGTAGTGGGATGCCTCTGCGACTGACGAAGCGCTTTAAACAGAGAATGAAATTATTAGTGGATAGATCGGAAATGAGTTCTATGTGGATTGCTTTTGAAGAAAAGCATATAAACACCGCCATGTATGTTTTATATGGCACCTTGCTTCGAATGCGGTATGATGTGGAAAATGGTCCACATAGGTCGACTCCAGTGACAAAAAAGGTCGTTGTGAATGAAACCGATCAACTGGAAGTGATCCCATCATTTGTTCCATTAAACGAGGCTTGTAATGGTAACAGTGAGTGCAGCGTCGTACAATCTTTCGAACGATTTCTCGGGCGTTTACAATCCAAGCCTGAAGTCGCAGGATTCCAATGAGAGCCTTTGGTCCTGCGTGCATGTGCTGCTGGTGGAGATATTCAACGAATTTCAATGTGAAGGAATGATTTTTTGGTAGAAGAACAGGAAATTTGGCATCGAGTGAAATGGGCGCCTTGGCTAAGCGGCCTCCTACACGTAATAGTGTTATCGAACCGTTTGATCCGTCCGTCGCTGCTAGGAACGGATTTAGCTTTTGAAATTCGGGCTTCAAAATCTTGTTTCCCTTCAGCTGCTGGATTTCGTTGAAAAAGGCCTTCTGCTGAATTTGTGCTACGATGTGCTTGAACGCGTATTGCAATTCAGTTGCTGGTGTATGAATTACATCGACTACGTTCACCTTCCTGTTGACCTTCATTCTATTGAAGACGCGCAACACAAAAGCCATGACTCGCAAAATGCGCCGATAGGATGAGAATTTGTTGATAACTTCATCGAATACATTTTCCTTGCTGCCGCTTTCGGTACATGTGAGGACTGTTGCTTTTCGCAGCTCCAACTCTTCATTGGTGTCCTGAGAATTTGGTACTGGTTGAGGCCATACAGATGAGTCTTGACGTAAGAAGCCTGGTCCACGAAACCATATAGTTTCCATAAGCTCGGACGCTGCGCAGCCTCTTGACACTATGTCCGCGGGATTGTCCTTGCCCGGAACGTGGCTCCAAGTGATGTTCGACGTGGTTGATTGCATCTCAGAAATCCGGTTGGCGACGAAACAGTTTAGCCTGGACGAGTGCATGGTAAGCCACTGTAGAACGATTCTTGAATCTGTCCAAAAGAAAATATTATCAATATATGTTTCGAATTTATGCTTAATCTTGGCCCATGTTTGACACAATAAATATGCGGCGCACAATTCTAGCCGCGGCAATGAAACTGCTTTTATTGGGGCCACCTTAGACTTGGCGATGATTAGCGTTGATTTGAACTCTCCGTTTATGTATGTTCGTAGATATAGGCAACAGCCATAAGCTCGCTGCGATGCATCTGAAAAACCGTGTATTTCCGATAGATTTTTTGGTGACGAGTTAATGAATCTTGGAACTTCGATGGTTTGAAGATTGTGCAAATCTTGTTCTATTCGCTGCCACTGAGATTGAAGCTCAGGGGGAAGTGGATCATCCCAGTTTAGACGATGCATCCACAACTCTTGGACCAAAATTTTGCACCGAATAACGACTGGTGATACGAGCCCTAGCAAATCGTACAGGTGAGCGACAAGTGAAACGATGCTCCGCTTGGTGACGACAGAGATTGTAGGTAGAGTATACCTGAAACAAAACACATCTAGTTTTGGTTGCCACGACATGCCTAAAGTCTTCGTTACATCTTTGGTATCAACCTTGAATTGAAACTCTGCTCCGTTGCCTTCTATTTTGCTTGTGTTCCACTTTGCAAGCTCTAATCCAGCCTTAGAAAGTATGCTGGTGACCTCTGTAGCCTTGAGATGAAGCTCTTCGACACTGTCTGCTCCAGTAAGGAGGTCATCGACGTACATATCTTCTTGAAGTACGGATGCTCCGATGGGAAACTGATTGGAGAAGTTATCCGCAATATATTTCAAGCTCCTGATTGCTAGAAATGGTGCACAGGACATGCCGTACGTGACAGTGTTGAGCTGAAACAATTCTAAAGGCGCAGCTGAGGATTCTCTCCAGAGAACAAGTTGATACATGCGATCGTCTGGTGATACTTCAAACTGGCGATACATCTTGCAGATATCAGCTACGAGTGCATGACGATGTAAGCGAAAGGCAAGAAGTGTCAGGATAAGATTCTGCTGGATGCTTGGGCCAATCATCAACAACTCATTCAGAGACAGGTTCGACGTTGTTTTGCACGATGCATCAAACACAACACGCAGCTTGGTAGTTGTGCTTTCAGATCTAAGGACTCCATGATGCGGGATTACATAATGTGTCTTCTGAGAGTCGAAATTAGATGCCAACTGCATGTGATTCAAATCTATGTATTCCCTCATGAATTGAACGTACAGCTCCTTTAACAACGGGTTGCGGCTCAACATACGCTCATTTTGCAAAAACCGGGATTTGGCAATTTCAAAAGATTTACCTAACATGTGAGGATTCTCCTTAAATGGCAAGCAAACTTGGACCCCACCAGATGTGAGAAACCTTGTGTTTGCCGCAAAATGCCGTTCGCATTCCTGCTCTTCTACGATGAAACCTTGATCGTGCGAATCAAATTCCTCGATTAGCCAAAACCTTTCTAATGCACCTTGCAGCTCCGTAGAACTTGCCATGTTGCATGTTACGACTTGAGATTGCGGAATATCAGAAACCTTTCCGCCAACGATCCAACCAAGTGCAGTATTGACCAGGCAAGGAAGGCCTGGACCCAAAGAAATTTTGCCATTTGAAAGCAAATCAAAAAACTCTTGTGTGCTGATGAGTAGGTCAATTCGGTGAGGCATGTAGAAGCCTGGATCTGCAAGGTCAATCTCTGAGGGTATATTCCATTGTGAAGTATCAACGAATCGCTCTGGCTGATTAAGCGACATTGTCTTGGCTACAGCGAATTGTAAATGCCATTCATTTACAGACAATCGTGATCGAATAGTTGTAGAGACCGAGAATCTCATCTGCGTTCTGACATCGCCTATGCCAGAAATGTCATATTCTGTCTCTCGAATCTGAGCTGAAGGAGCTTGGCCAACTCTTCAGAGATGAAATTTATTTCAGAGCCTGAGTCAAGCAAAGCTCTGGCTGGCTGAAATATTCCGAACTTATCCCTAATCAATACTATTGCTGTAGGAATTAAAGCGCGCCTCGAATGACGCGAAAGCATGGAAACAGCATGTGTGGGCTCCCGCTGCTGCTGAGATGTGTTGGAAACAATTTGTGTTGGTTGCTCTGGATGAGCAGATCTATGCAGAATAGTATGATGTAAGCCTTGACAAACGCGGCATCGAGATCTATTTGGACATCTGCTCGCCAAATGGCCGGTGCGCAAAAAATTTATGCACAGAGCGGATTGCTTAACGAAATTCAATTTATCCTGCCAGTCTAGTAAACCAAATGAAGGGCACTGAGTGAGAGAGTGATCAGAAGCAGAACATTTTTTACAACCACCCTGTGCCGCAACAAAGGCTCTTCTATTCTGCGTGGGCCTTTCCTTTGGCTTCTCATCAGATGTTCGTTTAACGTTGCTCTCCAAAAATTGACAATGACGGCTTAAACTGCGATAACAATCCTCCCAAGTAGGCAACACCTCGTATTCTTGACACCGATCGTACGACAATTTCGAATCTGCATCAATTTTAGATAAAACAAGATGAATTAATATTGCGTTCATTACATCTGCTTCTGTTCCTAACGACAACAACGATTCACGCAGCGCGGAGACGGTATCCAAGTACAGCGAAGAGCTGCGGGATCAGATCTCTTCATAATTTGAATGTCGAATAAGCTAGATATGTGCTCTATGAAAATCAAAACCTTTTTATCGTAGCGCTCCTTTAACTGCTTTAACGCCTTTGGATAATTGATTTCGGACACTTGAAAGGGGGCCACAACACTCAGCGCGGGGCCAGACAAACAGCTAAGCAAGTAGTTAAATTTGTCAACAGCTGATATAGAAGCGTCATCATGTACCATGCTAGTAAATGCAGTAATAAACTTCATGTAATCACCATACTTCCCGTCGAACTTAGGCAGCTTCAACGAAGGCAAACGATTATGGTGCCCAGATCCGCAATTTGCCGATGAATTAAAGAAACTTGCATCCTCTGGCCGGTCCTTCTTTGACGCCCCAATCCGAGTGATGATAATTGCCTTGGTTTCTATGAATACGTCCTCTAATTCTTGCCGGCCGTCGTCAGCCGCATCCAGCCGTTCGATCTGTGATTGAATTTGAAGAATTTGTTTAAAATACGATTCCAAAATTTGTGACTGGCATTCAAGAGCAGCAAGGTCGTTCTGCCGTTCGATTCGAGCTTTGAGATTAACTATATTTCGCTGAATTGTATTCCTTTGTTGTCTTAAAGACACGAGTTGAGAATCAGTCATTTTTGTAAAGAGTTATTTAGCGAAAACTAAGTGTAGAGCAATTATTGAGTGAAGCAATACCTTATCCAAGTATGTTGGCAATGCCCTTTGGTTCAGAGGGAGAAAACAAAACACTCCGATGATTGAGAAAATAACTCAATTTTTGGCTTATTTATTTGCAAACCAGCTGCACAAGTATGTATGTGTATATATGGGCAATGCCCTTTGGTTCAAAGTGGAATGACAAAACCGCGGTTGCATTTGCGAGTCTAGCTTACGGTTTTTCGTCCTCTTTGTGCCGCTGTTCTTTGGTCTCCAAATCTGTACTTGCGACGGTTATGATGCGCATACCCTGTATGCAGGTATCCACGACGATCCAGTGGCGATGATTCCGGTGATCCAACGATGCTTCCGGAGATCCAACGATGATGCCAAACGCACTGCCACTAATCCGATGAGCTGCCGCTGCTGCCAAAATACACCAAGTATTGGCGTTGCTGGAATCTATTTCTCCGCCGAATGCAGAGGGAATAATTTTCAGTGAATTATGGTGGGACTTGCCGAATGCAGAGTCCTGTCACGGTCGCCAAAATGTGCGGACTCTGCCGAATGCAGAGTTATTAGAAAGGAATAAAACGTTCGACTTGTTTCGATCTCTAATATGCACTGATTTTAATGTTCGATTTCGAGAATACAAAAAGGGAGATATGTATGTATGTACATGTGTAAGCTTCGTGTATAAAAGAGCGTAAGGCGAATTCAAAACATAAGCATATGATTACAGTGTGGGGTAATTAAATATATCAAGTTGGCAAGAATTCAAAATATAAGCAAATTAAACAAAGTGATTTATAAACATAATACTAATTAAGTGAAGATTAGCATTGACTGTTGATGTCATCGAACATACCCTTTTGCTCTGCAAGGGTATAAAAAATATTGTGAGAATAAATATTTATTTATCACATTATTTACCCATTTTACAAATAAAAATCAAATTTTAAATATTCACTTTTACACACTTTGGGGGCCCCCGTGGCCCGGGGGCCCCGTATAATTGATACGGCATATACGGCGGTAGCTACGCCCCTGCATTCAAGTGAGCAATATTTATACACCATACCTAAGTCGAAGTAAATATTCCGTCCCTCTTTAAACGAAAGCTCCTTTCTTGTGGATCTTCAACGTGTTACACCAGTTTACTCCCCAGGTCCTGACGGGACCTGGGTGTGTTCTTAAACACTGTACTAATGCATTGTGTAAGCCCCTTCTCAAGCTGTTTACCCTATCCCTACAAACCTGTCAGTTTCCCCTTGTCTGGAAGGAGTAATTTGTTATTCCCCTTCATAAAAAGGGAAACAAGTCGGATGCTAGTAATTATAGAGGTATTTCTAAATTGTCAGCAATTCCAAAGCTTTTTGAGCGAGTAATAACTCCTCACTTGCAGCACCTTTGTGGATCAGCAATATCTCCATGTCAACACGGATTTATGAAGCGCAGGTCTACTACGACAAATCTTTTAGAGCTCACATCCTTCGTGATAGATGGCTTTAAAAATAATTTTCAAACTGATGTCATTTACACAGACTTCAGTAAAGCATTTGACTCTGTAAATCACTTCCTATTGATTCGTAAACTTGACATGATAGGGTTTCCAGCAGATCTTTTAAGTTGGATCTTTAATTATCTCAGTGGCCGAACGCAAAGAGTCCTTTTCAAAAATTCCTTAAGTAGTATCCTCAGAGTTACCTCTGGTGTACCACAAGGAAGCCATCTGGGACCATTACTCTTTACCTTGTTTATCAATGATCTTCCATCGATCATTGCGACGATGTAAAACTGTGTCTGCAGTATAATGATTACTCCCGTCACTCACACCTTCAAGCAGACCTAAACAATTTTCAAAACTGGTGTCACGACAATTTACTGAAATTAAACAGCTCTAAAAGCAAGCTGATGACGTTTTGTCGGGTCAATCCGCATAATGTCACCTATTCGCTAAGTGGTAATGCCTTGGAAAGAACAACGCTTGTTGACGATCTTGGCGTCGAACTTTTCATATTTCGAACATGGTTAATAAAGCTAGGGGAATGCTTGGATTTATTAAACGATGGTCGAAGGAATTTGAGGATCCTTACGTTACCAAGAGTTTATTTATTTCGTTGGTCCGACCAATCCTTGAGTATGGGGCACCCGTATGGAGTCCCCAATACGGAGTTCACGCTGATCGTATAGAATCAGTTCAAAAAAGCTTTGCCTTACGCCGCCTAAACTGGAATGCAAAGCTATTCCTACCCTCCTATCCTAATAGATTGCTCCTTCTTAACTTGCCCTCCCTTACTAATCGTAGAACGATGCTTGGTACTATATTTACACGTGGTGAAATTGACAGTGCTTACTTGTTAAGAAGACTAAATTTCTCGGTTGCAAGTAGATTTATTAGAAATTATGCTCCTTTAGTTTTAAATCTTTGTAGATCTAATTATGACGTGCATGAGCCTTTCAGGGTACTTTGTTCGGACTATTATAGGCTGTATTCTATGTATCGTCTTCTGACTGTCTGGAGCTCCTAAAACGATTAATACTAACATTTCTGGCACGAAATTAGATCGTTAAATTTAAAATTAAAATAAAATGTAACTTTTCTTTCCTTGTCTTTCGGTTTTTCATTTTTTTTCTTTTAAAATCGCGTCAAAATTATCGCGAATCGTGCCGTACGATACACGGCGGTCTCCCCTCGGTCGGTTGGGCGGGTAGTAGGCCGTAGGACTACGTGCAAATAAAAAAAAAAAAAAAAAAAAAATAAAATAGTGGGGCACTGGCGACGACGGTAAAGGTGGTCATTGGCGAGACGGAGTATAAATTTAATATTTACTTGGGTTTCGAGTGGGTTTTAGTTATATAACAAAGCGATCAAAATGAAGGGTAAAAATAACGCAGCTCCGTTCGCGTCGCGATGCAGTGCAGAATCAGACTAAGAGAGACACCGCCAACAGCAGCGATAGCTCCCTTTGTCCGCCGCAGGTATTGGGCACCGTGGGGCCAGATCGTGAATCTGAACAGTGAGTGTGTGTGTGTATGGGTTTTTTTTAATTTCACTAATGTTCTAGAATAAACTGCAGTGTAATTATGCTAATATTAACTTTGGGATGAGCCCATGCGGTACGACCGCGAGGTATTGCTTCGCAGGGGCAAAACCCAAAGTTAGGCATCTCTTCTTATGCGCTCAAGTCTACGCAATTCCTTTGTTATTTGGCCTGCAAAGGCCGTTATCAGCGCCCAGTTTGACTCGCTCGACAGCATGGTTGCGATCAGGGTGTCCGGAGAGAGGGCTCCACCAACTTGTACGCCGACTTCATGCCTTGCCACTGCAAATCTGTTGCAAACGAAGAAGGCATGTTCGGCGTCCTCTTCGATGCCTGCTCCACACAGCGTGCAGTGGCTGACGGTTTCGTGCCCAAACCTTTTAAGGTAGCCGCGGAAGCACCCATGCCCGCTGAAGATCTGCGACAGGTCGAAATTAACCTGGCCGTGCTTCCTGTCCATTCAGCATGCCAGATCTGGGATCAGGCGGTGGGTCCACCTGCCCTTCGTCGAGGCATTCCACCGAGTTTGCCAAGATGAAATGCTCAGCGCACGAAGGTTTGTGCGTACGGCCCCGGTTACAGGGCCGGATGAGCGTAGGGAGAAAGCTTCTCTAGCGAGGAGGTCGATTGGCACCAACATCGTCCTAAAGACAGAGCAAACCCGGAGCGCACAGAGGCGGTAGGTGCTGGCTATCCCGCTGTAGTAACTTGGCGTAGATAGGGCTGTATGCCAGATTGGAGCAGCATACAGGATGATTGCCCTTACCACGTTCATCAATAGCTGCCGTCTCTGTTGCTTGGGGCCTCTGGAGTTGAGCATTATTCTAGAGAGTGCTTGCCCAGCCACCGCCGCTTTCCTATTGACAAAGCCCAGATGCTCTCTAAAGCACAGACGGGTGTCGATCATCACCCCTAGGTACCGAATAGATCGCTTGGAGTTGATAATATGGTCGCCAACCCTGATCCGAGCCGTCTCAACAGTTTTGCGGCTGCTAACAAGCACAGCCTCGGTTTTGTGGGCCGCCAGCTCCAGGCCAACCGCGTTCAGCCAACGTATAATGGATCGGATGCATGAGTTGCTTGACTCCTCTGCCTCGTGGATGTTCTTCTCTACTGTCACAAGGGCCACGTCATCAGCGAAGCCAATGAGACGCGTCCGAGGGGGAGCTGGCAATCGTAAGACACCCTCATACAGTACATTCCATAGTGGAGGGCCGAGGACTGAGCCCTGGGGGACTCCAGCGCTAACAGAGTACTGAGTGGTACCACTATCAGTTGCTACCTCTAGCCTTCTGTCACGGAAGTAATCTCTTATGAGGTTTAGGAGGTGATTCGGCACGTTGAACGCTGAAAGCGCCCGCAGGATGCTGCTCCAGTCAGCCGAGTTGAAGGCATTCTTGATGTCAAGAGTAACAATGAGGCAGTACTCTTTCTCACCTCCTTACCATGCCAATAGCGTCTAGGGTCGACCGGGACTTGCGGAATCCAAATTGCGTCTGGGCGAGGCCGCCGCCCCTTTCAATGGCCGTTTCCAGACGGCTGGCTATTAGGCCTTCAAGGATCTTGCCTGCTGTATCCAAATGGCAGATCGGTCTGTACGATGAGTGGTCTGATGGGGGCTTTCCTGGCTTTGGGATCAGTACCAACTTCTGCGTCTTCCATTGTCTCGGAAAAGTGCCTTCCTCAAAGCATCTTGTAAAATAATAAGCGAACTTCTCAGGGTGTAAGTTGAGAGCCAATTTGATTGCCCTATTTGGAATAGCGTCAGGACCAGGAGCCTTGTTTGGCTTGATTTTTTCTGTCTGCCAGAACCACTTCCTCAGGCGATACAGGAATAAGGCAGCGCTCAGGATTGGTATCTGGTGGTAGACTCTGAAGAGTAGGCAAGGCTTTTTGTGGAAACAGCGTGTCTACTATGGTGGCTAGGGAGGATGCATCAGTGGGGACACGACTACCTCCAGAATTTAGTCGCTTCACCACATTTTTATATGCGGCGCCCCATAGGTCACTGTCAGCATCGTCGCACAACCTGAGAAAACACTCCTGTTGCTGTCCCGAATGGCATTCTTGAGTGTCTTTCTCGCTGCTTTGAATCTTTCCTGTAGTTCAGGAAAATTTGGAGTGCCTCTGGCGCGCTGGCAGAGCCTACGGGCATGTATGCAGAAACTCCGGATTTCGGTTAGGCCTTCATTCCACCAGCACACAGGGGAGTGATGGGTGCCGTTCAGTCGTCGAGTGACCATGCTGTTATTGCAGGCTGCCTTGACACTGGCCATGGTTGCGTCCGCCAGAGATTGGGCATCATCGGGTATGCCCTCCTCATTCAATCGGGTCAGCCCTGACCCCAGCGTTTCTCTAAAGACCTGTAGGTCGAGGGTCTCGCTTCGGTAGGCAATTGGTGATGGCTGCACGTTTCTTGGCTCGGGGGCACACCAATGCTGCAGATGATAGCTTGGTGGTCGCTTCCCGTGTACATGTCACTAACCATCCATTGCGTAGCACCGTATAGGGAGGAGCTTACGAAAGTGAGGTCAATGAAGGACTCCATGCCGGCTTTGCAGTAAGTTGGCTGCGTGCCTGAGTTCAGGAGTGTGATGTCAAGAGACGCGAAGGCCTCCAGCAGGGTGCGGCCTCTTGCAGCTTTCCTTGATGTGGCATCGACCCAGTCACCCACAAGTTCAACCCTGTGGGGTTCGCTAAGGATGGCAACATCTATCCGGTTCTCTTTTTTGCTTTTTCGAGGATGGCTTTGGCCGCTCTACAGTGGTTGAGGTTGATCTGGATTAATCTCAACTTTTCAGCTTTTTGAGCGCTTCCAGGTAGGCTGGGCATGTTCTTCAGCCCCATATGCTCGCATAGGCGGCAGTTTGGCGCGTTGGTACAAGTGTTGGCCAAGTGGCCGGCCATTCCACACCTATAGCACGCTCCGTTGAAGTCGGCGCGGATTTTGGATCCTACTAATTTGGCTGCAATTGGGCTAGGGAGCTTAAGGACGGCGATCTGACGCCCACCATTAACCTTGCGTAGGGATCGGACAGTATCCTCGCTAAGGGAGTGGTCTTTTAGTTTGGCCTTAACAGCCTCAGCCACCTCTTCTTTTGTGGTCAGCTCATCTAGGTCCAGGATCTCGATAAGAGTTTGGTCTGACAGTGTTTTGACGACAGCGGTAGTGCCTAGTGCTTGCACTACTGCCATCTGTACCTCGGTGGCTGTTTTGGCAGAGGACCTGCTGAGACGGAGTACAAGGTTACCGCTCGTGGATTTCCTAATGCTTTGGACGCTCTCTCTTAGGTGGTTCAGCGAGGGCTCCCCCTTAACTGCGCGAAGCATATCAGCGTAGGACAGCCCTGCTCCCGAGACCATGACTGCATCGGGCCGAGACCGTGACGCTCGCTTTGGCTTCTTGGACACCTTAGTCCAGGCTTCAGGCTTGGCAGTGACGGCTGGGTCAGCATCCGAGTTCTGTGATGTGGTCTTCGCTGGTAACACCACGGCTCTGGGGATTGACGCTCTCACCACCCTTAGTTCCGGGCTCACCACCTTCTGGGTAGCGTTAACCACCTTCCGGCTACCTTTCGACTTAGTACGGCTCTTCTTGGGGGTGTAGAGTGCTCGAGCGTCTGTGGGTCTCTCAGGCGCTTAGGTGTGCTTTTACCCTCTGCATAGGGCTCCATGGGCAGGATGTCCGTTTGCGCATGTTTGCAAACGGTGGTTAGGATCACTTGGGTCTCACGACTGAGTGTTGAGACGCCGGCAGCCCCTGCTGATTTGGCTAGGGCTAGAGCGGCCGTTGAGCTCGTCTCTCATAAGCTGATTGATGTGGCGCTGGCCACTGAACAAGACCGAGAGCCTTTCAAGGGCTGCACCAATTGCTCTAACAGCGCTCTCCGGCGACGACGCTTCCTCATCAGGAACCGGGGATGCCATTGTCTGACCTTGTGGTACCAAGTTTTTGGGGGAGTTCTTGGTAGGGCCGATTGCCTCGGGATGGCCTGGTGGCCAGATTGGCCAGCACTGCTGGATGACACTTCCGGTGTGTTCCAGGAAGACCGCTAGAAGGAAACTATCTCGCGTCTATCCTCGGGGTGAGGGAGCAAGCTGTCGGGTCTCAGTAGGATCAGCCAAGATGTGCGCTTCTAAGCAATATTTCCGTCTATTTAAGTCTGGCAACTCCACCAGCGGCTGTTGTTGGGGCAGGCTTACGCTTTTCCACACTGACTTTGGAGTAAAAAGCAGAAAAAACTTACTGCTGGAAAACAACTGCAAGTTTTGCAAGTCCAACCGCAGCCTGCTCTGCGACCCCCCTCCGGTCAAGAAGAGGGCAGTGAGGGACGCTGGATCAACGCCCCGCTGGAGCAGCTCAACGAGCCGGTAAGCACAGCCCAGACTCAGGAATAGCAAGTAAAGGGTCCAACCTTTATTGCAGGCACGCGTGGACAAAAGAAAGCCGAGAGGAAGCCGATACTAGGCCAACAAGCCGGAGCGGGATGAAAAACACGACCGGTCACTTTCCACTGGGAAACTCTCGCGAGTTTGTGTGTATGGGTATGTGTGCATGTGCGTAGGTGCATGTGAGTGTGTGTAGGTGTGTTTTTTTTTTGTATAGGGGGGAAAGCTTGAAGGGCCGATGTCTGGATCTTTCACCCAGTAAAACCCTAAACCTACTCTCTGCTTCCCTCTCACGGTACAACCGCAGAGGTTAACCTTGGGTATTACTACGCGAGGGGGAGATGGCCTGACAAGCCGCAACTAGTAATTAAACTAGGTTAGAAGACGATTGCGCTGACGTTCAGCGCGACGCATGGCTTTCATGACAAAGACTGTCATTTTGCTTACGGCATCCCAATTGTTTTGTGAGCCCGGTAGCGTATCCATCAGGTCAGAGACCATGAACGGCTTCCCAATTGCTAAGCTGAGCTCATGCCTTATAGCTTCAAATCTCAGACAGACAAAGAAAACATGTTTTGCGTCTTCGATTGCCCTAGCACAGTGTGTGCAGCACGGGTCTGTCTTGTTCCCAAACCTATGAAGATAGGATTTGAAGCACCCATGTCCTGTCAAGAGTTGCGTCATGTAGAAGTCAACTTGTCCGTGCTTTCTTTCTGCCCAACGCTCCACATCGGGCAGTAGCTTATACGTCCACCTACCTTTTGAGCTATCAATGTTTGTATACAGCCCCCTGCTCCTCCAGACGGGACCGGAACTCTCTCAGGTGCCGATCTGCGCCGATGAAGTTGGTCGTGTTGTCGCACCACACCTTCTCCGGAATCCCGCGATGACTCACGAACCTTTGAAAAGCCAATAAGAATGCATCAGTCGTAAGGTCAGACACTAACTCTAAGTGGACCGCTTTGGACGCAAAACACACAAACAAGGCCACATATGTCTTGTACGGTGGTTTACCACGGATGCGATATGTTGTGCTAAATGGCCCACAAAAATCAACGCCACAGATATTAAAAGGGCGGAGAGCTCGGAGTCTGTCTCGTTCGTTAGCAACAATGGAAATTTAGCTTCTAATTTCTAAAATCTAATTTATTTTCCTGAACAAAGGTATTTAGCTTTTGAATCTGCGTTGATACCGGTTTCTTTTTTCGAATTTTGCCCATGTCGTCACTGAATTCGTGAGATTTGATAACTTCTACAATTTTCTCGAACGCAAAATTCAGTTCTCTTGGCTTTTTTCTTGCTTTTTTCGAAAGGCTGTACAACTCTCCTACACCTTCGATTAAATCGGAAAACTCACTCGACACGACTTCTGAAGGGAGTTCGAAGTGTTGATTACAGACCAATTAATTTCTGTGTCGAGTAAAAATGACGTCCCAGCCAACCAAATGGACGCTAAAAGATCTTCAACGTCACATCCTCGAGACACTTTATCCGCTGCGTTATATCCGACCACTCTTGGATCTCAGAAACTCGGTTTGAGACGAAAACTGACAACCAAGAAGGATGAGTTTTGATCCAATGCAGAGTGAGTCTCTGAGTCTGAGTGGGACCACTTTTTTAATAGGGCAATTAAGTAATGGCCTTACACAATCAGTGGCGGATCTAGGATTACTGGCGCCCGGGGCAAAGCGGAAAATTGCGCCCCCCTACCCCTCTGCCTTATGAACGTGACAGATTATTGTTTATTTTGAGTATTTGAAGGTTTATTAAAGGTAAGGTTTTAAAATTAAAAAAAAAATTTTTTTTTTAATTAAAAATTTTTTTTATTTTTAAATTAAAAAAAATTGTTGTTTTTTAATATTATTTTCTAAAGACCAATATGTTGAGAATATTGCGTAAAAATTTTAAGTCAGAGTCAAACTAACGGAGTTACAGCGTTTAACGACCGAATTTGGACGTATTTTAACGTATAAAAATACTTTGAATCGATTTTCCCGTAAACGTTATTTTGAAAGTCGGTGAACATCAGAACTCAAAATTTACCGAACCGATCCTTTTCAAATTTTTCACACAAAGGCTCCACATAAATATACAGGTAATCAGGAAGAATTTTTTTAAATTTTTAATTGTTTACTATTTTTAAAAAATAAATTAACTGCGATTTTTTGACCTAAAATCGCACTTTTCACTTCCAAGTGCTAAAATCATATAGATAGATCAAAAAATATATATATAAATTGTAAACACCTTTTTAGTCTTTTTCTTTTAAAAATTCAAATTCACGTCTTGTTCGCTTCTCTGTTCTTTATTAAGTGACCTTATTCTCGATCACTCTTCTTATACATCGATTACTCTTCTTATACTATTCTTATATCTATCGATATTTGCCATACTTAGTATTTAAAATAATACAATGTTTACATTCGGCTAACCTGACTATAAGATCGACCTCGATCTACAATAGTAATGCTATAGTATAGTTTACAGCGTTTGTCCAATGTTTCAATCTGGCAGGTTCTAATATACTCTTAAGGGGTTACATGGGTTTCCTCGGGTAAAAAACGCCCTTTTTTCAAACATTTTTTTTGCATATAAAAAATGAAATATTTCAATGAAACTTTTTATTATTTAAAAGATACATATTTAATAAAGATTTTGTGAAATTTTCAAAAAAATATCAAAATGGCGGCCATTACGACGCCATTTCCGGCAGTCCCTCGGAAAAAGGTGCCTCCGCGTTGTCAGCAGAACTTCTTTCAGGATCATCCAAAGTAAAAATAAAAAAAAACGTGTTTCAGTATAGACAATAAACTAGGTATTGGACGAAGGAAAAAAAAAAATGAAAATTGGATTTTTGGCAGACGTTTTTACAAAAAAATGCAAATTTCGATGAAAATTTCTCGACATTTTTTTTTTTTAAATAGTTGTAATTGAAAAAAAAAAATCCTTTGTTCAATACCTTGTAAATGATATCTCGAATACTTGTGTAAAATTTCATTAAGATCGGTTGAGTAGTTTGCGAGAAATTTTGACAACCGACTTTGAAAACATAGTTTTGAGAAAAACGCGTTTAAAGTTTTAAGAGACAATAAAAGTGGTCTCAAGCGTCCACCTTCTCAAGGCTGTATCTCCGAGACTATTACTCGGATCAACTTGAAAATTTAGGACAATATTCTAGAAATGTTATAGAATTTAATAAGACAAAAAAAAAATCGATTTTTTCAAACCGTGAAACCCATGTAACCCCTTAAATGGTAATTGTGTTAATTGACAATCATCGACATCAACAATTTCATAACGGTCATTAGCAAATACTCTATTTACTTTATACGGGCCACGATACTTAGGTGCAAATTTCTTATTAATTCCAGGTGTTGTATCAATATTACGTATAGCTAAGAAATCTCCAACTTTATATTCTAATGGGGCTTTATGTTTATTTTTATAATACTGTTCATTCTTATATTGTGACTGCAGGATATTCTTATTAGCATCTGAACGAATTGTACCTAGATCTTGCTGCTCTAAATTAAACTTTTCCTCGATATATTGTGTCAATTCATCTACTATGGGGCCCTTTTGTGGGACACCAAATAACAACATACTGGGAGATTTTTGAGTGTTACTATGAATAGAGTTATTAATTGCGAATTCTACTTTGCTTAATAATTTATACCAATCTGCTTGCTCTATTGGCTCAGATAATTTACCTAACATAGGAGTTAAAATTCTGTTCACCCTTTCCACTTGCCCATTGGCCTGAGGTGCACCTGTGGCCACCTTAATATGCTCTATGTCACGCTCTTGAAGGAATGTTGAAAGTTCTAGAGAGGTAAAACAAGATCCTCGGTCCGAAATAATTCGTTTAGGGCGGCTATAAAATTCAAAATACCTGCTAAGTGAATCCTTGGCTTCCCGAGTACTAGTGCTGTTTACTGGGAATAATTTAACAAATTTTGTAAATGAGTCAATGACTACAAGAAGGTGTTTTCTTTTTGATTGTATGCTTGGCAAAGGTCCTAAATGATCTATATGTAAAGTATGGAAGGGTATACATGGTTTTGGAATACTATGCAGTGTGCGATTATGAATAGTCTTCGGTACTGAGTGTAATATACATGGTAAACAATTTCTTATAAAATTTGTTACTTTGCTTTTCATAGCTGGGAACCAATAGTTTTTCTTTAAATCATTCATACATTTTTCAGCAGCTAGGTGACCTAATTTTTCATGTGATAATCTAATTATTTGTTCTTCCATGCATTTTGGGACATACAGACATAAAGATTCATCACTGTTATTTTTATAAATAACGCCATCTAGTAATTCAAACGAAGTACAGTTTCCTTCTTCTACGGCTGTTCGTATTTTAACTATCTCAGGGTCACGCATCTGCTCAGTTTGCAGTATCAAGTCAACATCCCTAGGAGTTACTCCTACCACCCCCACTACTTTAATCAACTCTAATATGGATTTTTCTCGAAATTCTAATTTACTTGACTCCCCACCCCAGCTGTCTTTAATATCCTCTACGCAAAAATTGTAGTCTTCTAATATCTCTACTTGGGTCTCATTGTTTACTTCCAATGGTTGTGTCTTTCTCCTAGGTTTTGTGTCTGCTAATTGTTTTTTTACATTTCCTACTTTATTCCCTAGGTTCTGACCAGTCCCTACAAATTTCGGTACAGTCCTACGGTTATTCCTATTTTCATTAACTTTATTTACACTGTCTCTATTTTCTATGGATTTCACTACATTATCATCAATATACTCACTATTCTCTACAGATTTCGCTAGGGGCTCTATGGCATCATCATTTCTTTCCTTAAGTGTATCTAATAGTTGAACTTGTCTACTCAAGGCGTCTACATGAGGCATATTAACACCAGGTTTGTGCACTATTGAATAATCATAGTTTTCCAATTCCAATGACCATCTCGCTATCTTAGGGTTTATGGCTTTCCTGCTCAATGTCTGCACTAACGAATTGCAATCTGTCACAATCTTAAAATGCCTATGCTCCAAATAGACTTTAAATCGACGTAGTGCATTAATAATCGCTAGGGTTTCCAATTCGAAGCTATAATACCTAGCTTCAGCTGCATTAGTTTTCCCCGAATAGAATAATACTGGATGCATCTTGCTATCATCTTGTCTCTGCATGAGAACGGCACCAAAGCCATGTGAGCTTGCATCTGTATGCAGTTCAGTCTCACGTTTAGGATTAAAGATGGCCAATACTGTTGGATTTGATAAAATGGTCTTTAACAAGTTAAACGCTCTTAATTGTTCTTCATTTAAGGGGAATGGGCCACCTAGCTTTAATAAATCCGTAAGAGGTTTCGCTATTTTTGCAAAGGATAACACAAAACGCCTAAAATATGAGAAAAATCCTAAGCATGAATGAAGGGTTTTCAAGTTTTGTGGTATAGGGAAATTTTTTAATGCATCAAGGTGCGCTTCACTAGGTGTTATTCCACTACGGTTGACTTTATAGCCAAGGAATTCACATTCAGGTTTTAAAAAGTTGCATTTTTTTAGGTTATTGTAATTGTTTTCACTAATACGATTTAATAACTTCTTCAAGATCTCTAAATGTTCCTCTACGGTTTTAGTTGCTATCACTATGTCATCCATATACACTACTATAAGCTTGTTCTGAATAAAGTCCATTAATACTTCTGTAATAAATCTTTGAAAAATGACTGATCCGTTTTTTAAACCAAATGGCATTTTTAAATACTCATATTGTCCCTGAGGAGTTACAAATGAGGTATACGGAATACTTTGTGAATCTACACCTATCTGGTGGAAACCACTCTTGAAATCTATTATTGAGAAACATATCTTGCCTTCCAGGTATTCTAAAGAATCTTCAATCAACGGTAATGGGAAATTATCTTTAACTATTCGCTTATTCAATCCTCTATAATCTACGCACATTCTAGTCTCGCCCGATTTCTTTTTAACCAAAACTATGGGAGACGCATAAGGAGATTTACTATTCGTAATTATATTTTTCTCAAGAAGATCATCAATTATTTCCGCTACTTTCTCCTTTTCATAATATGACAGACGCCTAGGTGAACAATGGAATGGTGTTGTATCTGTAACCCTAATGGTCATCTGGTGAATAGGTACTTTCTTATAATCGACATTTTTGCTTAAATAATGTGTTTTTACTACTTTCCTACATTTTTCTTCGGCTATTTTACCCTATGCTAATTAACTCGTCTACATTTTCTTCCGTATATGCTAAGTATTTACTAAAAAAATTTTCTAATTCTAGTTGATTATTTTGGATATTTCTTTGGTTTACTTGTTGATTATTCTGATTACTTAAATTACTATCCTTATTATAATTGGTTATATGTTTACTGGTGAAAAGAGATGCACAAAATGAGTTATTATTGTAATTATTTTTTATTTTATTTGAAAATTTATATTCAGCATTTATTCGTTTTTTAAACTGTTTTATTTAGGTCACACTAGGGTCAAAATTAGAAATTGAAATTTAAGTACCTTCCTGTTGTCAGATTGATCTGAAATTTGGTACACACCTTCAGTTCCGATGACAATACAATATAGTAATGTCAATAACATTGTAAATCCAAGATGGCGGCCGCAAAATGGCGGATAACGTAGGTTCTATCAATCCCATCAATATGGGTATCAAATCAAAGGTCTCAACAAGTAGAATACATTGTACTATATAAAATTAAAATTCAAGATGGCGGCCTCTGCAAAATGGCGGATAACTTAGGTTTTATCAATCCCATCAACATGGGTATCATTGTCACTGTCAAACACATCAGATTAATTCAGATCAATCTGACAACAAACGGGGTAAGCTAAATCTTATATATAAAAATGAATCGCAAAATGTGTTGGTAAGCGCATAACTCAACAACGCCTGGGCCGATTTTGATGCAATTTTTTGTGTGTATTCCAGGTGGTTTGAGGATGGTTTAGATTTATTATTTTATAAATCAAAACGAACTAAAGAAAGTGAAGTTGATAGAAACAAAACTGGAGGTTTACCAGCAGAACTGGAAATATTTGTGGGGCAAAAGTCATGCTACGGTCCAATTTTGACGTTTCGAAGGGATTGGTTAATGGCGCTATAGGCTACATCAACAAAATCGTTTGGCCTCAATTTCGTCGAACTCAGATGTATGCAAAAGATGTACCTTCCGTCCGAATTGATTTCGAAAAAGTCGAAGTGCATCTTATACACCTGAAAGCTATACAGTTTCCAGCTAAGTACAATTACAGGACGGCTGAGAGAAGAGTGTTGCCTTTAATACTATCATGGGCTTCTACAATACATAAAATGCAGGGCAGCACTGTGGATCACGCAGTTGTATACTTAGGTGCGAAACTGTTTGAAGAAGGTCAAGCTTACGTGGCTCTTAGTAGAGTAAGATCTTTGCAGGGACTACGTATAGAGAAGTTGGACTGTAACAAACTAACGGGCAAGAAACCATGCAATAATGAAGCACTAAATGAATTAAACAGAATGCGAATTAAAAACTAATAAAAACTTAATCAAATTTGTTAAAAAAAAACTTTTAAATTTAAAAGGTTTTATGTTAAACATACATTGCAATGTTTAAGATAAATGTACAAATTATTGGATCGCTGGGGGCGTCGACCGTTTAAATGACTATTACTCGTGGGAACAAAATGGTAAAAAAAAAATATAAATAAAAATGCGAAATAAAAACTAAAAACTAGAAAATAAAAAATGGTAAAAAAAATTTTTAAGTTAAACCGTTTTATGTAAAACATGTACTAAATGTACTAAAAGCCTAAAAAATAATATAAAATAGATACAGACGTGGGAAATTTAAACATATGCTTAGACTAGACAAAAATAAAACCGTGGGGCAAGTCAATTGTGTACAATCGTTGATTAAAGTGTTTGTTTGCCCCACGGTTTTATTTTAGTCTAGTCTAAGCATATGTTTAAATTTCCCACGTCTGTATCTATTTTATATTATTTTTAGGCTTTTAGTACATTTAGTACATGTTTTACATAAAACGGTTTAACTTAAAAATTTTTTTTACCATTTTTTTATGTATTAATTGGACGTCCATGATTTTTAATGAATCTAGGCCCAATAGAGTTGGCAGTGGTAATAATGTATCTTCTACAACTAAAAATGCAATTTTATAAGCTTTATCATGAAAATATATACAGCATTTAATTTCTCCAAAAATTAATATTTGTTGCCCACCTATACCGTGGTATTTGCTTCTATGCGATTTAAATTTAACATTATTTGGAATTAATGATTTTTGAATAAAGCTAACTGGACTTCCTGTGTCAAACAAACTTAAAACAGTAATACATCTCTCTTCACCCTCAAAAAGTCATAACTTAACAGATTGAACAGCCGCTAGGTCCTCGGTGTCCTCCAGTTCGTCATCTTGCACGGCAGCTACCGTAGTAACAGCTCTCTTCTTTGGGCAGTCCTGATACTTGTGGTCCTGGCTATAGCAGTTGAAACAGGCGCCTTCCGGTCTTTTTAGGCGTCTGCACTCGTTCATCAAATGCCCCATTTTTCTGCAATTGAAACACCGCGCTGCCATAGGTCCTTGCTGAGGGATTGCCGTATTGGTCATCTTCACTTTGCTGGTGTCGGAGTCCCGACGGGTTATAAGCTGATCTGGAGTCTTTATTTTATCGTGGATGGTGATCTTTTTACGCAATTCGCCCAAGGCAAAAGGCTAAGGCAGTAGCAGCTCCGGTCTTGTCTTGAAGCCCACTTACAATTGCGCGAATGACGTCAGAGTCTGCCAAAATTGCTTGCTTGGAGATGCCACACATAGCGATGTAATAATACTGGAGTGCGCTTTCATTTGGAGATTTATTTTTAGCTTCCAATTGTTTGATTACGTCCCACGCCGTCATTTTCTTTTCAAAGACCGTTAGCAGCTCCCTGCGCAGGGCAGTCCATGTCATCGGGTTAATATGGATCATCTGAATTTTGGCTGATCCACACAACATACGTTTAGCAAACATCCACCGGCGTTGATCTGGTACATCGAATTTATTCATAATGTGCTCAAAGTTGTTTATCCGATGTTGTATTGGGTAGCCATCGTCTCCTGAAAAGCAATTCACCAAGGCTTCAACATCTTTGATATCGATGTCATCACTTTTACTTGCTCTTTTTGATCCTCCTTCCAGCAGCTGCACTTCCGCTTCAAGCTCGGCAACACGCTTGCGAGCTATATATAGGTTCTACAATTTTTTTAAGTGTTGAATTTCCAACTGCACACACTCTGCTTCTCGCGAAATTGCTTGCATCTGCTTGTTCCGAAGGCCATTCTCGGTAATTTCATCATCTTTATAAAGTTCGCCGGAACTTTGCGCCAGACTGTCGCCCGATGCCACACTATATTCATCTCTCTCTTCCTCACGGACATCCTCGTTGGCGCCGGTTTCAGAAATGGCATTCTCAGGAATTACGTTCTTTACTTCATCACTTTCCACGGGTGCACTCTCGCCGTCGCCGGTTACAATTATTAAACTATCAGGTTTCATCGTATTATTTAGCTCCACTAGGTCTTTCTCTATGTTTGTCGCTACGGATTTTTCATTTATTATAATTTTTACAGCGCTGCGCAGCCGTCCGATCGTTGCGTCTTCGCCGAAACACACGCCGTTTTTCTTCAAAATGTTAATCAATTCAGGCTTAGATTTCTTCAGGATATCACTATATTTCATTGCAGTTCCTCTTCACTATCTTTCTTGGGCTATACCCCACACCTGATTTTGTAAACACCTTTTTAGTCTTTTTCTTTTAAAAATTCAAATTCACGTCTTGTTCGCTTCTCTGTTCTTTATTAAGTGACCTTATTCTCGATCACTCTTCTTATACATCGATTACTCTTCTTATACTATTCTTATATCTATCGATATTTGCCATACTTAGTATTTAAAATAATACAATGTTTACAAAATAATGGAAAAAAAATTAAAACGTCGTTGTTCTTAATCTCACGAGCATGATTTTCAAAATATAGCTGCCATAGGAAAGATCGAAAAATCTATGGAAATCTATGGAAACTAAACTAAACATCGTCGTTTTTCATCAGAATGGTTTTGGAATATAGAGTTTTCTATCAACTCTTGAAATACGAAAACAATAGTCGACAATTTGGACAATTTATAGAAAAATCATCATAGCTTCGATGGTGTTTAGTCTTTATGCATTTTTATCGACATATTTGATGACTACAAGGGTATATAAGCACGGCTTGCCGAAGCTAGCTTTCTTCTTGTTATAATTATTTTGTTACATGAACATGAATTTTCGAAACATACAGTGTAATTCAAATACGATTTTTCGCCCCTTAGATTTGGCGCCCGGGGCACAAAATTTATTTGTGAACCAGAGTCAAGCAACGCTCGAGCCACCAAAAATTCTCCACTTTTTGATAATACGCTCACGATAGTTGTGGCAAGAATGATTCTATCCAATGCAGTCGCATGCAAAACATGTGAAGTGGATGGAATCTGTGTGACCCTTGCAAAGGCAGTTGATGCATTAGGGCACTTTTTTGGCAAACTCAAACCTCTGCTGTACAGTTAGGGCTGCGAAAGAAGTGTAGTTTCCTACTTGATGCTCTGCTGATGTGCAAAACACACATAGGGAAGGGTAGTCCCTGGCAGCGATCAATGAAAACTTTTATTTCCACTCTTCTTCGGAAAAGTCTGGCTTGGCTGAACATTTTTCGGCTTGGAAGCCTCTTCGGCGACCATGTGTTGGTATCGCCTGTCCAGAGCCGACTCACATTCGCTCCAAAGCGGAACCGAAGTAAAGTCTAACTGTTCTTCCCAGTTTCTCTTTGTCCCTGCATCGATTTTGTTCATTGTTAAATGAATGAAGATGGCATTCGTAATTCGTTTGTCATCCCCAATAGACAGCAAAGAGTCACAAAGAGCTCTGACTGTGTCGATCAGGATTCTCAAGGCTGTAGCTGATGGCTGGGACATTTTTGGCAGATTGAAAACTGTCGATATATTGTCAAAGAAAATCAGACAATCATTATCGTACACCCGCTTCAGGCTAGCTAGGGCCTTGGGATAATTGGCGGCAGTCTCCAGCCAGACACGATATTAAATGGTTGAATTTTTCAATATCATGCAGAGTGTCATCTTTGTCAACATATGTTTTGAAAAGGCTTATACAATTTGGAGTGCTTTCCGCTAAATGTTGGAAGAGAAACGCTCGGCAAGCGGCCTTGCCGGTGGAGCGGTTTCATCGACGATCACACGCCTGATTTTATTTATCATCAAAATCAAGAGTCTTCGCCATTACTGCGGTCTCTTCCAAATCTTCACGGGACAAATCGTTTGTGTTTCTCGCTTCAATTTAATTTCGAATTGTCGAAGCATTTTCTATGTGCGAACTTAAAATTTCGAAAGGACATTCTAATTGGACTGGATTTAATGATAATCGACCCTCTTCCAGTATTGTTGAGTTCGGGATATACTTCTCATAATTCCGTCTCGTTTATTTTTAAGCGCTTCGATTTCCTTGTTGCTCACTGTTATTTAGTATTTAATTAAATTTGTTTGGAATCGAAAGGCTGAATAATTAATTTTATTTAAATAATAAAAAAAGGAGTGGTATATGCCGAATGTATGCACTGTAAGGGATTTGTCGAATAATTTGAAAGAAGTCGTTAAGTATAGTAGTAATTAATTTATTAGTTCCTTACGTCACTAAAAAACCGCCCGCACAAATTGTAGAGGAGCACCCGCTTAGCGCAAACACCGAAAACGCATCGATAACACAACAACAACGCTTGCTCTGCTTCAGCATCCGAAAACGAAAAGGGCGATATAGAGATCGAAAACACTGGCAGCGCAGCGTGGGTGAGAGTGCGTGTGTGTATGTATGTATTTAACTGACGGCTCACTCTTTGGTAAATGCTGACACTAGCGGAAAATGATGCACCGATCGATATCTAAGGGCGACGAATATATAAGCGGGATGCGCAAAAGCGCAGCAAATTTGGGAATGAAAAAGCGGGCACAACTTTTTCCCGCGATTTTCTTTGCACAATAGGTTAAATGAATGCAATATTTAATTCACTTTTTTCGGCCTTAATTTTCAACCCTAAATTGGTGCTACGACAAAATTGGGGGAATTAATTTGCACTCATTGGGTCAACGACGAATATTGCATTTTACAGGTCCAAAGCGATTTACCATTAATTCAATATTTATGACAATATATAGAATATATGGGTATATAAATAGAATTAGATAGATACATTAGATAGAATTAGAATGCTCACTATCTACCGATTTTTTCACACGAATGCAAAAAGTTGAAAGATTGGCCGAACACAATTTTATAAAACGCCACGGATTAATTTTTAACTTTTTACACTCTATACCTGGTTGGCCGATTCGGTCTGATCTTCTTCTGAACTTCCCTTTTCGGATCTATATGCTTGGCGACGTAGGGTGCGCGCAAAATTGGAAATCAGCAGCAATGCTTGTCAACGATAAAAAAAACACCCTCCAGCGGCAACGTCTGGAGAAAAGCTTCTTTTTTTTCGCGCGTAGTCCCACGGCCCACAATCCCGCCCAACCGACCGAGGGGCGACCGCCGTGTATCGTACGGCACGATTCGCGATAAATTTTGACGCGATTTTTAAAAAAGAAATTTTATTTTAATTTTAAATTTAACGATCTAATTTTGTGCCAGAAATGTTAGTATTGATCTTTTTAGGAGCTCCAGAGAGTCAGAAGAAGATACTATAGAATAAAGTCTATTATAGTCCGAACAAAGTACCCTGAAAGGCTCATGCACGTCGTAATTAGATCTACAAAGATTTAAAACTAAAGTTTAGGCGACGTAGGGCAAAAATTAAAAAGTTTTTTTGCACTGATTCTATGCGATCAGCATCTACTCCGTATTGAGGACTCCAAACGGGTGCCCCATACTCAAGGATTGGCCGGACCAACGATATAAATAAAGTCTTGGTAACGTAAGGATCCTCAAATTCCTTCGACCATCGTTTAATAAATCCAAGCATTCCCCTAGCTTTATTAACCATGTACGAAATATGAGCAGAGAATTTAAGTTTGGGGTCCAATTGGACGCCAAGATCGTCAACAAGCGCTATTCTTTCCAAGGCACCACCAATTAGTGAATAGGTGACATTTTGTGGATTGACCCGATAAAACGTCATCAGCTTGCGTTTAGAGCTGTTTAATTTCAGTAAATTTTCGTGACACCAGTTTTGAAAATTGTTTAGGTCTGCTTGAAGGTTTAAGTGACGGGAGTAATCATTATACTGCAGACACAGTTTTACATCGTCGCAATGATCGATGGAAGATCATTGATAAACAAGGTAAAGAGTAATGGTCCCAGATGGCTTCCTTGTGGTACACCAGAGGAAACTCTACTTAAGGAATTTTTGAAAAGGACTCTTTGCGTTCGGCCACTGAGATAATTAAAGATCCAACTTAAAAGATCTGCTGGAAACCCCATCATGTCAAGTTTGCGAATCAATAGGAAGGGATTTACAGAGTCAAATGCTTTACTGAAGTCTGTGTAAATGACATCAGTTTAAAAATTATTTTTAAAGCCATCTATCACGAAGGATGTGAGCTCTAAAAGATTTGTCGTAGTAGACCTGCGCTTCATAAATCCGTGTTGACATGGAGATATTGCTGATCCACAAAGGTGCTGCAAGTGAGGAGTTATTACTCGCTCAAAAAGCTTTGGAATTGCTGACAATTTAGAAATACCTCTATAATTACTAGCATCCGACTTGTTTCCCTTTTTATGAAGGGGAATAACAAATTACTCCTTCCAGACAAGGGGAAACTGACAGGTTTGTAGGGATAGGGTAAACAGCTTGAGAAGGGGCTTACACAATGCATTAGTACAGTGTTTAAGAACACACCCAGGTCCCGTCAGGACCTGGGGAGTAAACTGGTGTACCACGTTGAAGATCCACAAGAAAGGAGCTTTCGTTTAAAGAGGGACGAAATATTTACTTCGACTTAGGTATGGCGTATAAATATTGCTCACTTGAATGAGACACTGTGGAGTAAGTTGTTTGAAAGTATTGGGCAAACAGATCGGCTATTTCCTGATCAGTGTTAGCCGTCCTCCTTTTAAACGAAAGCGAAGGCGGAAAGGAACATGATCTGCGCTTAGTGTTGACAAAATTATACAACTGTTTGGGATCCCGTAAAAACTGGGACCTGCAACGGACTAAATAATTCTTGTAACACTGAGCGTTAAGCACGGTAAAGTTTGACCGAGCTCTTATGTATTTTCCAAAAACAGACTGACAACCTGAAATTTTATATTTTTTATAAAGCCTGGACTTTAAATTCCTAAGGTGTGTCAACTCTTTGCTAAACCAAGGTGGTTTATTGATGTTGACGGGTTATATAGCGAAACACACGAGTTAAAAAACAGTTTGATTGCCGAATAAAAAATTGTAATGGCGTCTTCCATATTATTGCAGGAATAGAGATCGGACCAGTCATTGCCAGATATAAGATGATTAAGTCTCAGAAAGTTAGCCTTGCGAAAACAATGAATTCGCTTGGCTGGCTTTATAGCATTATTTTTAACTGTAATACCAGTGTCGATAGTCACCTCGAAAGCAGGGTGATATGGATCCTCAGGCAGCGTAAGTGGAGTTGCTCTAGAAAGAACAACACTTTCAGGATTTGACACGAGGCACAAATCAAGTAAGCGATCTAAAGAATTTCGAACATGGTTTACCTGACACAGAGGTATGTCAAGTAGACCGTCAATGAATTCATTTTGGCCTATGGGTTGTAAAGCATTGGAATTATCATCCGAGGACCACGTAGTTCCAGGTATATTAAAATCACCTAGAACTCCTAACTGATCCATATCGGACAAAGAACTTGAAATTGACTTTATAACTGATAGGTGCCTACAATAGTCCTCAAGTTCGGACGAAAGAGGTATGTAAGAGCAGGTAATAAAAATTAACCTGCCACCGACAGACAGTTTTACGCATAAAATTTCTAGCTCAAAGTTCAAATGATCTTCTGTCAAAACCTCTTCTGACGTGAGGCTAGCGTCCACTGCAATAAGGACGCCCCCTCCCCGTATAGAGGGACGGTCATGCCTATATATTGTGTACTTACCGGGAAAAACTTCGTAGCTAAAGATCTCCGGCTTTAACCAGGTTTCTGTGAACACAATAACTTGAGATGCAAACGAAAAGCTATCAGTATACAATTTGGTTAGCTTGCTACGCAAACCTCTTGTATTCTGATAGCTAATTAGGAAGTTAGTGGTTAGTTTTTTGTGGAAGGAGCTAAGGACGGCGTAGTTTGTTGGTCCCGGCCGGGGAGTTTAATTCCCGTAGGACCTTTCTTTTTTATTTTCGCTACGAACTCCTTAACCACAATTTTTGCCGGCCAAAAGTCGCTTGAGCATATAGTGTTAAAAAGTTCGTCAGGAACACTTATCTTGAAAGATGAAATGTTCCTAGCGTATGAAAAGTTGAATTTTTCCACCTTCACTTTATCGGCATTAATTTTGTCTTTAATGTAAGACGAGACATCAAATGATGTGAGATCAGGGGCCAGCCAAGAAACAAATATTTGTCTCATTTGTGGAACCACTGTGAGGGGTTTTGCTACTGCAGGCAGTGGGCCTGCGGTGGCAATTTGGGCCGGTAGTCCGGTCTCAGAATCCTCTTGTGGGGGTATATTTGGTTGGTTAGGTGGAATTACATTTTAAGAACCACCTTCAGACAAATCGGAACTTTTTATAGGCGTTGGTCTAGACTCCACTGTGGATTGATCGGGGTCCGAATCTTTTTTGGCTGCCGATCTTAGCAAAATTTGAGGGGTTGCAAAAGTCTGCTGCTCATCCGCAGAGGAGTTCTGCCGGTCGCTTCGGAGTTGCGGGACGGTTCCCTCAGGCCTACCACCAGCAGCCTTCTTGCGCTTCGGGGACTCCTCTAATAGCTTAAGGCTATTAAACTGCGAGTCCAGCGCTAAGAGTAGATCATTAGCCCTGGCAAAGCTATCTCTAGCTATGACAAAACTAGCGATCAGTCCCTTAAGGCCGCCTTTAGTTTGGCTCATGAAGGACTTCATTTCCTTCGCAACTTCGCGCCAAGCTTCGCAGCAGAACTGCAAACCAAGGCCTTTACTTAGATCGTCACTTGTCCGCCCTGTGAATCCAGCGCACTTAGTGTGCACCATCCTGTCACAAAGCCAACAAGTGAGTTTACCCTGCTCAGGCTTTATTACCTGAAGGCAGGTTTTTTTTAAACAGAAATGGTAGGATTCCATGTTTTTTTAATTAGGGACCACTGTGCCAAGAGAAAATGAAATCGAAATTTTTAAAAGAAGCAACTCAAATGTACCGCAAGAGCGTATAAATTGCACTCTTAGGATTTTCGAGTTTGTTAGTCCAAAAAAAGAAGAGCGGGAGAGCGAGAGAGCGGAAGAGCGGGAACAGTTAATGTGCGTGCACTTGTAACAACAACACTACTGTTGACGGACGAAGCACAAAAGAAAGTTAGTCAGACAAAAATTAAATCGTTAAAAAAACACAATATGCACAAAAATTCACTCGCGGAGCGAACGGTTTCGAACACAAGGGTATTTAAGCAAATAAATATTCAAATTTAAGAACAGAACCACCGCTGGTTGTATAAAAAAAAAAATGAAAAATTCGGAGCGCACAAAAAAAACACGACCGTTCGCTTGAAAAGAGAATCAAGCAGCAACAAAATGGATCGCCAACAATTCCAACGACGAAGACGATGGTTTTGTTTGACACTTTTTGTTTTTGTTAAGCCGACGCGGAGAAATACTTTTTGTATTTAATTGTTTGTAAAAACAGCGAACATAAATGAGAAAAAAGAAACCATCTGCTAATCACGTCGGGGCCACCATGAAAAATCAATATGCTTTTAAATTGAAAACAAATACGCGAAACTTGTGATTTGCAGGGGTTTATTATTTAGGCGAAATTTAGCGAAACGAAAGTTACGACAATGCATGCGATAAGGAGTTCAATTTTAGACTAACTTTAATTTCATAATTTCCGATCAGTCGGAAGAGCTATCAATTGTAACCAAGGCAAAATTAATGTCGCTCTTATCGGCCTTGAAGACAGCAAGCGATCCCAAAATATCAGGGCCAGCTTCTGTAGCCCCAACTCGAGCTCGGCTTCCGACTTTGTGCTCGCTAAAGTTTAGCGGCAAATATAATATTCGGAGCTTATAAATTTCATCAGCCTTTTGAAACTCTCGTTCATCAAGACGACAGCATTCTAGTTATCGAGAAATTTAACCACCTAATTTCGTGTCTCTCTGGTGAAGCCTTGGGAACCGTTAAGGCTTATCAAGTCACCGAGAACAATTATGAAAAGACTATGACCAGCCTTAAAAAAGTATACGATAACGGATGCTTAATTAAAAAAAAAAAATCAACATTGTGAACTCTTCCGGAAATGACACATGAATCAGCATCGACCCTAAGAAACCTTATCGATACCGTCTCATCGATTTATGGATCTTTGTTATCGATAGGAAACAATATAAAAATATCTAATGCATTGTTGATTTATCTTGTCTTGAACAGAGTAGACCCAGTGACCAAACAAATATGGAAGGAGCAGCTCGATTGTGAAACTTTGGCACTTTGGTCCGATTGTGAAATCAGCATTTATCTGCTGAGGAAACATCGTAATGCCGAGCAAACACTATAATCGAAATTCGTTTTCGTGTTCTTTGACCACCACTAAGTCCGTGCAAGGTTGTAGCTATTGCAATGCTGGAGACCATGTCCTAGCGAACTGCAGTCTGTTTGGTCGGCTGTCAGGAATCGAAGGTTCGATTCTTCGTGCATCAATTGTCTGCGAAAGGTTCAAACGGTTTCTAAATTCAAGGGTCGAGTTTGTTTCCGAGAATCGTTTAGCGTTGCCACCACCCCAAGAGAGTCTTTCTCCCTCTAAAAGTCAAGATCAGCCTTCTACGTCACATGAAATGCAGTGACATCGTCGTAAGTGTTCTCCCAAAAAGCGGTGAATACATTGGCTCAAGCCAATTTTATTACAGAAAACCTTGCTCGCCGCTTACAGATCCGTAAAGTGGAGTCCTGTATCAACTTAGTTGGTATTGGCGAAACCAATTCTCAAGTTAAGAAAAAGGTACACACGAATAAATGGAAGTGAATTTTCGTAGTGATTTTTGGATTTTTAAATTGATATCCGGGTATCATCCTGACCACTCCGTGAATATCACCATTAGCAGACCATTTTTTCTACAAGCCACAAAAAATAGATATGTTGATAAGAGCAGAATCATTTTTCGAGTAGTGTAGAGCTATTATTATCGATTGATAGCATACTAGAAAAGTTTTGGTCACTGGAAGAAATGCCATATTTAAAGAAAATTCTATCACCTGAGCATAAGTCGTGTGAACACTATAGAAAGACCACTCAGGTTTTGTCATCAGGTCCGTTTGAAGTAAGATTGCCGTTTAAATCTGATCCCACTGGATTGGCCAACTCATTCGAGGTTTCTATCGCTCGCAAGAAGGTTGTCTCGAACTCCGAAGTTTAAGAAAATGTATCTCGAGTTTATGGAAAAGTTCCAATAAAGCTCCTTTGACTCGACATTATGTCATTCCACATAAGTATATCCTAAGGCCCCAGACGTACTACAAAGTTGCGTGTCGCGTTTGACGCCTCGTGTAAAACGTCATCTCAGGTGTCCTTAAATGATATCTTGATGGTAGGACCAACTATCCAAGATGAGCCGAGTCCTTGACATTATACTAGCTTAACACCGTAACATATGGTACTGGCCCAGCACCATATCTAGCAATTCGGTGTTTAAAAAAGTTGAGTGAATCTGCCAAGCTTTCATTACCTTGAGCTGCTGAGGTTATTGGATCAGACTTTTACGTCGACGATACGTTAACCGGTGCTGCATGCAGTGGCGTAACTATAGGGTGGCAGAGGTGGCCAAATGCCACGGGCCCCCGACCCAAGAGGGCCCCGGCTCAAGAGGCCGATAGCTCAGTTTTTTTTTTTGTTCTATGTGTTATAAGAACCTGTGTATTTTATTTGAATTGATAATATAAATATACATATTTTAAGTTCTGGATCTATATGAATGTATACAGTGTCGGACAACTAACTACTTAAGGGGGCTTCTCATGTAAAATTTTAAAAAATCGATTTTTTTTCATAGATCTATAGAATAACGTCTTGAGAGTATATTCCCGAAGTTTTATGACTCAACTCTCAATATTATGGAAAATGTGAGTGATCGAACGAGCGCGCAAACAAGTTCAAGACCCACTAACTCAAAACTTAAATCATCTTTTCTCAAAACTATGATTTTAAAAACGTGGTACACGATTACGAAAAAACTACTGCACCGATTTTTGATTTCTAAAAAGTGTTTTGCAGATTATACATTGAACGAGTGTATGAATATCTGAAATTGTGAAAAAAAGTTATTTTATACACTTCTCAGCCCAATTCAGCAACAAAAAAATTCGAAAAAATTGCAATTTTTTTTATATATATAAAAAAAAAAATTAAAAAAAAAATATATATATTTTAAAATCGAATTTTTTGAAGTTTCAGACATTCATGCACTCGGGGGAACCCTGCTGAATAATAAAAAATGTTTTTTGTATGTTTCCGATGAAAACTTTGGGCTCCACACTGTACCGGAATAAATCCGTCAGCCGCGTCGCGCCACACGCGACCTTGAATAAGTCCGCCATTTTGTTTTTTAGAATTTTCAAAAAATGTTTTTCTCATACCTTAAACATGTCTTCAAAATTATTCGTGTAAGTTTTAATTTTCCAAGTGAAAAAAATTCCCAAAAAACAACTACTTTTTGACATATTACTTGAGAAGCCCCCCTTTAGCGGTTTATTAAAATGACAGGGCCCCATCAAAAAAATTTGCCACGGGCCCCAGATGGTATAGTTACGCCACTGGCTGCATGCGTAGAGGACCTAAGATGTAGCTGGTCTGATGTGTCGCAGGTTCTTCAAACCGCCGGTTTTGAATTGGCAAAGTGGTTTTCAAACTCACCTGAGGTCTCCACATCTGGAAGCACAGTTAAATCCATACCCATCTAGGATTCAGAGTCGACAAAGATACCTTCAAGTTTGAAATTGACAACTCCAATTCAAGATTATTGGGTTAAGACCCTTCAGTTACGTAAAGCTATTCGTAATTATTAAAGTTTAATTAGGTGGAATTTAAAAGTTAAGAATAAGTCGATCATTTTGGTTTCATCTTATTCAAAAAGACCCATCTGGGCTCGCAAAATATTAAATCTGGCTGATGGTAACGGATTCGTCAAGATGTCAGCGAGTTTAAGGGGTTATATATCTTTTTCAGGCTCAAAAAATCGAAAATGTCCACCTAAAACTTGAAACGCGATTATCTCGGAATCGCATTTTTGAGAAAAGGTCATTGCGGTGAGCACGATATCTCGGTAACCACTACATCGATCGATTTGAAATTTTGGGGGATTGTTTGTAGATATAATAGCTAGTTCGTGAACGAAGGAATTTTATTTTCGACAAATTTTTCTATTTTTTGGGGCGAAAAACTAAATTATTAGACCTCGAAAAATCGGCTTTATTGAAAACTAGAGGTCCTGTGTCCGCTTCGCTGGTCAACACAATTTAACAACATAAAAGTCAATGTTGCAACATTTTTCAAATATATGGATGTATAGAAAGATGGTGATTTAACACTTTTCCAGTTTGACTTTTCCACTTGCGCAGCACAATCCAGCCGTTTCTCTTTTAAACTTTAACGCACTGCAATATCGGTATATAGTCGCCATTGGTCCAATATCTAAATTTTCATTATCACTGTAGTTCGCAGTGGGGTCATATTGGAATGCCAAGCGATTGAATGATGCCAATGATCTCCATGTGCTCATTTGTCTTTCTTCGCTTAAGTTTTGTGAATATACTTGTTGCTGGCTTGGATGTCTGCGGCCAATGTTTGCACGTCGTCCTCTAAGCATTTTGGACTATGGACAGAGTGGTGAATTTATCCTCAAATGCACGATCCACATAATTTTCACAGTTCAACTTAAATTGAATAAAAATTCTTTTTTTTTTTTCAAAATTTCACAGTGAACACAAAAATTGAGTTAAAATGCTATTGGAGCGTGTTTGTCAGTGTGATGAGGTAGCAACTCACTTTATATGCGACAATATTGCAATTTTCTTACGGATCCCTAATTTTTTTCAAAAAAAATTATAGCCTATTTAACTCCACGATAATATAGCTTTCTATCGGTGAAAGAATTTTTTAAATCGGACCAGTAGTTCCGGAGCCTATTCGCTGCAAACAAGCAAACAAACAAACAAACAAACAAATTTTACCTCTTTATAATATTAGTATAGAAAAAATCACTGTAACTGTAAAAAAATTGTTTTCGTAAAATCCTTCGTTCACGAACTAGGTAACACTATATACTAACGTAGTTTTTTTTTCTCTGTTGAGCCGTTTCCTTGTTTTCATGCTCACCGTTAGCCACTACTGAAAAAAGGACTTCTGCGGCAAGGACTATAACTTCCACAATTATGAAAACTTTCACTCGAAATTTTATACGAATTTACTTAAGGACACGTACGTTGATAAAATTTGTATTGTATTTAAATAAAACAATGGTAACATGCTAAAAAAAAAATAAATAAAAACCCTGTATTTCTCTGGGGAAAAAGGTATATCACCCCTTAAGACCTATGGAAATATACATAACAGATACTAGTTTCTTTTTGATTTGTATCCTAGAAAATGATATTTAATGTCTTCTTGTTTTGGTCTTTTGTGGGAGGTAGATTCCAGAATAATTTCTTTTATTTGAGACTTGAGCCATAGAGCTTCTCTAAAACCTTGAAATAAAGTCATTGTTGGCTGAAGCCAGAAGAAAAACTCCAAAACGAAAATATTATTGGAGTTGTATATTTTGATGTCTAATGTAAGTCTGTTCAGGACGAAGGCGGAAGCGCAATAAAGCTCTCTTTCGCTCTCTGCGAGTTCGCAGCGTCTTCACCAACCTTCGACAACCATCCAAAGTTTTTGGTAATAATCATTGAAAAACTATTCTAATTTTCCATGGCGCCCCCGGGTGGACTTTAGTTTATTTTTATTTTAAAGGAAACCTTTTTTTTTAGTGACAGTGACACACACAACAAGAGCAAATGAATTTCTATTCTGTGTTTTTACTTTGTACAGAAATTTCTTCTTTTTTTTAAAATAATGGTGTTTATTTATCGAATCTTCACTCAACGAGACTAACGATAAGTATTCAAATCTTAGCCTAATACATACCTATAATTAATTAATTAAAATTAATAACGGAATAACGGCCCTAGCTATTGTTGCTGGGTGGAAAAATCTCTTCGCAGGAGTCGTGTGTGGCTAGTGTTTCAGGCTAAAGAGCGCAAAAGCCTATTTGGATGAGCCTGTAGCTTGATCGTATAATTAGCTTTTACATTGTCGATTTCCTCATTAACAGATCCCACGTTTAATCCCCTGTGAATGTTTACATTCCGTATATACCACGGCGCACCAGTTATAGTTCTCAGTATCTTAGATTGGGCTCTCTGAATAATTCTAGGTTACTAACTCATGCGTTCCCCCATAGCTCGGAGCCATATTTCCAAATTGGTTTAAGAAATGAATTGTACAAAAGTAGCGTGTACTCCAATTTAAGCGGAGAGCGAGCATTTATTATCTCTTGGCTTCGATGTGCCTTCTCTAAGTAAGCCGTCTTACTCCATATACGTTACTTCCGTTGTTTGTGGAATGTGAACGTTGTTCAGAAATGGTGGGCTGCAAATTTGTCTATTTAGGGTAGCAAGTTTTGAATTTTATAAATCAAGCCGTCCGACCGAACGCGGTCGCAGGCCTGGGCTACATTCAAAAACTCTGCGGAACAATACTCTCGACTTTCAAATGTATTTCGTATCTCGGAGGTTATTCGGTTAACTTGTTCAATGGTTCTGTGTTTCTCGCGGAAACCAAATTGGTGGCTTTGGATGGTGTAATGGGACTGTAGGTGTTCTTTATACGATTCAGGAGCAGCTTTTCAAATATCTTTGATAGGCACGTCAAAAGACTGATTGGCATATTGTAATGTGCGACATGTATGTGGAGGGGAGCGGTATATGAAAAAGGCTCAGGGCATATGCTATCAACTAGACAGTTTGCCCTTCTCTCACACACTATCCTGGTTTGGGAATATCGGCGGGCGGAATCCTCTGGTACCTAAGCTCATTCGGCAGATGGGGTGGGTTGTTGCCGTCCCTTACCATATTCACATAACTTTTAGTTTTAGGATTCCTACGGAAACTACAAAAGGAGAACTTAACTCTCAAAAAATATACATATCAAAAGGTCAATAGCAATTACTAAAATACAAAAACAATGCCGAAAAAGATGGACTACTGGATTCGAAAATCGACGTGAGGTCTTAGATGTTATTTGACTCTCGTTCTCGCTCTCTACCCAACCCAACCATGATCTTCTATATCAGTTATTCTTTTAGAAGATACCCAAAGATTCCTCCGAATTTCTTTAAGTTGCCATGTCAATCCAGGAAAGCATAAAATTTAGCACTTCATAATTTCAAAATTCAAAATTCACAATTTAATCAGATCCAATAACTTTCATAATTCAACAATAAGGAATAGCTAAAAAAAAATCATCTTATCTCCTAGTGAGTAAAGTTGCTGATTACATTCTAAATTTTTCTTAACCGATTTTCTTAACGTCTAATTACTTAGGATGGTTGCTTTACGTCGTTTCAGGGAGGCATGTTAATTGAGGGAGAATGTGCAATAATATTTTTATGTTTAAATCATGGTTCTTATTTTTCTAGGTTTAATATGTGAAAGAATAAATGTAGTAAATTTTTGTTTCTATTCGAAAGCGCAAGGCATGTTTAAATACTGTTTTTCGTTTAATAACAAGAAATTAATAGAATTGCTTATTCAGAAATAGCTATCATCAAAGGGTTTTTTTTTTCTTCAATATTACTTTGGGATCGGCTCAATAATTTTGAGAAGATAAATACAAATAAGCGGTAGATAATTTTCGTATAGTACTCACAAACTTCATTGTTTACTCCAGCGATGAAAGGCCTTCCAACGTGGTGATGTTGATGCTGATCATGTTGAATGGGTAAAAAGGAGAGCTTATTGTTGCATTTATATTCTCATGAGCGTACGACTGCTTAATTTCTAAAAATTTAAGACTTTAATTATTTGGTTCACATATTGGTTAACACAGGTAATTTTGCAACATTCTCAACACTCGTCATCCCTACTACTCTTTTCTACTCCCTTAACTCGATCAATGCATTCTCCTTTGTCTGCCTCTGCCGCTGCGCTGCTTCGGCCTCTGCTTTTCTACTGCTTTGCCACTGCGCCTTTGCTTTGCTACGGCCTCTGCTCCTAATGCACTGCTTGGCGACTGCGCTGCTTGGCTACTGCGCTGCTCGATACGGCTTTGCTTCAGCCCAGGAGCGGACTCGACAGTCGAGGGGCCTGAATTAGAGGACAATTATAGGCACACTAGCATCCACATAGAGTATTCTCCAAAGTTGTAGTTATGCCGAAATCCACGATATAAAATTTTCATCCGTCCAGCAGCAATATTGCCGTGGACGGATACGGGCGGACGAAGTTTCCGACGTACAGGCAACACTAAATAGAAATTCACTTTTAGACTAACGAAACTAGTTAGATTGACTACATACCTTTAGCTAAAGTCTATGTTGCTAACACCAAATACAAGATATCTGCGATTCTCTCCAAGATTTTCCGACTAGGCACCACGTGATTTGGGAAACGATTTTGTTCCCGAAAATAAATGATATGTTAGGAAGCAACAGCCATCCAAAACACTGAAAGGTATGGTTTTGGCTGTCGGCATTCACTACTTGATTCGATCACTTCGGCGAAGACACACGTGGGCGGGTGGTATGGAAAATTTTTGATTTATTCTGGCTTATATTACTCTCTGGCAAGCGGAGTGTTCTTTCAGTCAATCAGAAGAGATGGAATGACGCCGCGTGGTGTTTATATAGTGCAAATTTCCAAAACTTCCATTGGAAGTTTCGAGCAAAGTTGGCTGCGCTTCTCAATGTAGATAATTAGTGCTGAATGAAGAGCGAAAGCTTAAGATCAGCCGATGCATGGGCTTATGCAAAAGCTTGGTTTTGCCATCTGATTTGTTTTTCTAAATTGTTTTGATCAAAAAGAAAACCCTAACGACCAACGGCCGTTACACCACCCGATAATATTTCTTCGTTAGATGAAATATTAGTGGGAATTAGCTTCGCATATCTTTGGCATGAAAAGTTCCTATATCTCTACCTTTTAAATTCTCAAGTTGGTAATAACAATTTCAGGCTTTAACAGGCTTGGCTCGCAAATTATGTTGGACAACATTACGGTCATAAGCTCGACGTATATTGGCTTGAATGTCTTTACGTATCAAGACCAAATTATCTGTTCGAGAAAGCGGTACTATTGGCTCTTCCAGTAGGGACAATTTCTTTAGCAACTTGTAATCGGACCCATGGGTGATCATATCTAGGCCGAAAAGTGCGCGATAAGGAGAACATCCTAACGATTGATGAAGCGCCGATCTTAGTGAACAAGATATACTAGTGAGATGCAAGTCCCATTCTCGCTGATCATGTTTTAAGTAAGACCGAATAGCTGCTAACAAGGATCTGTTTACACGTTCTGCAGCATTACTCTGGGGAGAGTATAGAGCAGTATACACGTGATTAATACCTAATTCGGTTAAGAATGCATTAAAATCTGACGATTTAAATTGGCTTCCATTGTCACTAATGATGGTTTCAGGGACTCCATAACAGTGGAAAATTTGGGTTAAAAGAAATTCTTGTATGGCTATCGACGTGAATTTTTTTAATGGCTGCAACCAGTGATATTTACTAAAGTGGTCCAGCACGATTAGTAAGCCTACATGGCCTTTCTTACTTCGTGGATACGGTCCAAGGAGATCAATACAAAGTCTTTGAAATGGCCGAACGGTCGGTATGTGAGAACCCATAAGTGGACGTAGCGTCTGGTTTGTCGCTTTATTGGCCTTACAGGAATCGCAAGAACGGATATAATCTCTAACATCCTTGGATAAACCTGGCCAAAATAACTGACGTCTCAGTTTTTCTATCGTCTTGTGAATTCCCGCATGGGCGGATGTCAAACTATAATGGGCCTGTTTAAGAGTATCAGCTCGTAAACTTTCTGGAACCCATAGTTTCCAAGATAGTTTATCTTGCTCTGCATTTCCTTCAGAGTGTTTGGTTCTAAAATATAGATATTTATCTATTATCTTTATATCGGGAAATTTAGCTTGATTGTCACTATAGTTCTTTTTCAAGGCAACGTAAGAATCTTCTAGAAATGCGTCCGATTGGAGATCAATCACTGGACTCATATCTATTCCTGCCACTTCTGCTTCGAAAAGTCGGGATAAGGCATCCGGAACAACGTGATCTTTTCCATTTCTGTGTAAGAATGTAAATTTGAATTGTTGCAGTCGAAAAATCCATCTGGATTTCGACCTGATACATTTTGCTGACGCATCAACCAAAGCAAACTAGAATGGTCTGTAACGACTTCAAACTCCTGGAGTTCTAGATAGCATCTGAACTTTTCTACTGCTAGCACGACTGCTAAGCACTCACGCTCAGTAACACTATAGTTACGTTGGGCTCGACTTAATTTTTTTGACATAAACGCGATGGGATTTTCTGTTTTATCTTCGGACAATTGCACTAATACAGCGCCAATACCGAAATCGCTGGCGTCACAGTGAAGATAAAACTTCTTCTCGAAATCTGGATTTATTAGCACGGGAGCCGATGTTAAAACTTGTTTTAATTTATCCATCGCTATTTGTGCTTCCGGGGTCCATTCAAATTTGTTCTTTTTGGATAACAAGTCAGTTATAGGACAAGTAAGATCTGAAAAATTATTGATGAAACGGCGGTACCAACCGCAGACTCCTAAAAAGCCTCGTACTTGTTTAAGATTCTTTGGCGATGGCCAATTCACAATGCAAGATACTTTTGCAGGATCAGTACAGATGCCTCCGCTACCGATGACATATCCTAGGTAATTGATGCTTTTTACACAAAACTGACTTTTAGCTAAATTAAGAGTGAGTTTAGCTTTTCGAAATTGCTCTGCAAGTCTGACTAAGATGGCAATATGAGATTCAAAGTCTTCTGAAATAACGCAAAGATCATCCAAATACCCAAAGACACAATAACGCAGATCTGGTGGAATGATCTGGTCCATTAATCTACACATCGTAGAGGGTGCATTACAAAGTCCAAAAGGCATGACTTTGAATTGGTATAAAGGTCTTCCTGGTACGGTAAATGCTGTTAAGGGTTTAGATTCCGTACTAAGTGGAATTTGCCAGTAGGCATCCTTAAGATCAAGTTTCGAAATAAGGTTGGCTTTCGGTAACCGAGAACATATGCCATCGATGCTCGGCAAAGGATAGGCATCTTTTTTGGTTACATTATTTAGCTTTCGAGCGTCCAAACACAGTCGAATTTTGTTGGGCTTAACTACTAACCTCATTGGAGAACTCCATGGGCTAGAAGAGGGCTCAATTACTTTTAGTTTAAGCATGCGATCGATTTCTTCATAAAGCAGTTTTTCTACTGCTGGACTGACTGGGTAAAATCGTTGTTTCACTGGTTTTACGTTTTCAACTTCAATGTGGTGTTCAATTAAAGTGGTACGACCTAAGTTCTCTGATGCTTTAGGAAAAAGGTCCTGGATTACGCGTAATTGTTGAAATTGGTTGGGACTCAAGGGATATGCATTATCCATACCGTTATCTCCTCTACTATTAATCTCTAAAGATCCAATAATATTAGGGGCGAGTTCAAAGGCTTTCCAAAAATCATGACCTAATATTAATTTCTGTTTAATGCTAGGAATTATATACAGTTTAATAAATCGTTTGTCGTTTTTGTATTGCATTTCGACATCGAGAAAACCTATAATAGCTTGGTTTTCCCCACCAACCGTTTTAGCACTGGATCTAATGGGTTTATATTGGGAAAATTTCGTAAAATCTTGCAGTGCAAGGTCACTTCCAATGCAGCCTATGTTAGCACCGATGTCTAGTAAACCAAGTTCTGTGTAATTCAAGAAGTTACACTTCTGCGTAACTTCGCAAATCTTGAGAGTTATTAAAAATAGTAGCAATCTGTAGTTTCTTGTTTCTCTTAACTTCCGCATAATATAACCGTAACCTACGTATACGTCTACTTCTTTTAGTTTCCTTATCCTGGAAGATACGATTCCGCACTTTCTTATAATTAATTAATCTATCTTCGTAAGGAAGCAAATATAACGGAACAGAATCCGCAACTAAATGGACTTGCTCGGGAGGATTGGTTATTCTGGAATCCACCGAGTCTTGTGTTGTCTGAGATGCAATAGAACGTACTGGGATTAATACTTTCTTATTCGTCTCGGGTTCATGCTCAATTACGTTGGCAGTTGACTCCGAGCGTTTTGGGAGACCCCCGCTCTGCGGTTTTCCGATGCTTTTTTTACGCATGTGGGACATTGTGGCTTGTATACATTTACCTTTCCACAACCGTAACAAAAGATACGTGGCGGTGACTGACAGTTCTGCCAAATATGGCCAATTTCTTCGCAGTTCCAGCATTTAATTTTAGAGCTATACATAGCTTCTACTTCCGCTTCTGCTTGCGAATCTTCTAACAAGTTCAAGCTTTCTTCTTCCACAGCACAGACTTGTCGGCGATTAACTACTGACTTCTGCCTGGGCAAGGATTGTATCGAGAGTTTATCTCATAAGATAAGTTCTCCCTCATCTGAACTAAGCGACGTAATTGCCCTACCGAATGGACTGGCTGATAAAATAATCTGTCTCGGGTTTCCGGAAGCAGATTATTCTTTAAAATTTCTACAAGCTCTTCTTCATCAATTCGAATAGATGCATTGTCTATAAGGGTCGCTACTGATTCATAAAATACTGAAAAGCTTTCTCCGGTTTTCTGTTTGCGTGCTCTTATCAACTCCATACTCATGAACGAGGATCGATGACCTTTATTATGTTGACGAAGAGCGGCACTCAAATGGGTCCAAACAATTGGATCTACGTCTTTTGTGTATCTCCAATACCATGACTTAGCTTTTCCAGTAAATAATACATGGATGTGATTACACATGTTGTTAAAATCATTGTCTAACGTCTTCTTGGTCAGTAAAATAATTCTATAAATGAATTCCTCAACTCCTAAACCATCTGCGGATCCATCAAATTGTACACCCCATTTCTGCATGGTATCGATTGTATATCGAGAATGGCTTTGAGAATTACTGGGTGTGGGTGAGTTTCCAACTTGTCCTGCATTTAAAGGAGCGCTTGGTTGTGATTGTGGTGTGTTCACTGACATGGACGCCATGACTCTAGTGATCGTTTGTTCTATCATTTCTTGAACGGTATTATAGTTTACCGGCTGACTACGTCTATTTGTTATAGGACGATTTGACCTTACGGTTCTGGGTCTACCTCGCGAAGATCTGGTCGTAACACCATCTCCCGGATTGGTACTTTGACTACCATCTAAGGCTGAAGGACTAACTTCGCCATTTGGACGGTTTTGATTTTCTGGTATATTGGTATCTTCGACAAATGCCAATGCTCTGGCACGAGTCCTAACGCCTTGATAAGCTGGTGCAGCTTGAGGCGCAACTTGCTGAGATCTTGGTGGCGAACAATTGCCTACCACTAGCCTAAGCTCATCTCTATTAATGTTAACCCTACAAGTAACACATGTAGTATTTTCCGTTAACCATGCTTCTATGCAATTTTTATGAAAAACATGTCCACAAGAAAGTAAATAACACGGATGCGTGTTATCAATTATAGTAGCACATAAAGAACAATTATTGTCCACAATTGCCGATGAGGCATGTGGAGGGGTATGACCAACTGGCATTAAATAACTTTATTTTCCTGAATTTGACTTAAATTGGCAACTAAAAAAAATTCGGTGGGATCAAAATCTAGCAGTATCCACTGAATTTAAAATAAATCTTCTGGGCTATTGAAACTAATCGTTGATGAATTGAACTACACAGATGTCATTCTCACTATCAGTTTCTGTTCGGCAAGTAAAGTATGGTGACATATTTACGAGTTCCAGACAACAGTTACCTAAGCGAAAAAAAACAATCTCTAATAATCAATAAACATTCATCTTAACGGTTGCGTTTGGGAATCAGTCTTTGTTTCGTTTTATAATAAAGGGAAAGTATAACCTAAGAAGGTAATCGAGTACTGGCATCTGATCTTAGCCGAATGCGCAATATTCTCAAGACTATTTAAGCTAAGAATCTTATCCGTTCACTAAAAACCAACTGAACTAAGGTCCCAAGCACGAAAGCAAACGAGCAATTATTATGAGTTCTGACTTTTCATATATGGTCTAGGCCATAGGTGTTCTAGCTTCTATTACTTAGATCTTTTACTGAATCTCGTCTATTATCCTAGTCTGAATAATCAGATTCAAAAAAACTAGTGCAGATCTTTCCTCCATGCACACTTTCAAGCGGTAAAAAGACCTCGCTAGTCTAACTTACTTCACCCGTAGTGATACACGGATATGTAAAAAAGAAAATAACTCACAAAATTCGGGATAAGTGGGGTGACATTATCTTGTCAAGACTTCCGCGACTGCCTGCGCAGCATTCGCAGCCTTTGCTGCCTTAGCAGCCCCACGTTGGGCGCCAAAAAGAAATATGTAATGTGCGACATGTATGTGGAGGGGAGCGGTATATGAAAAAGGCTCAGGGCATATGCTATCAACTAGACAGTTTGCCCTTCTCTCACACACTATCCTGATTTGGGAATATTGGCGGGCGGAATCCTCTGGTACCTAAGCTCATTCGGCAGATGGGGTGGGTTGTTGCCGTCCCTTACCATATTCACATAACTTTTAGTTTTAGGATTCCTACGGAAACTACAAAAGGAGAACTTAACTCTCAAAAAATATACATATCAAAAGGTCAATAGCAATTACTAAAATACAAAAACAATGCCGAAAAAGATGGACTACTGGATTCGAAAATCGACGTGAGGTCTTAGATGTTATTTGACTCTCGTTCTCGCTCTCTACCCAACCCAACCATGATCTTCTATATCAGTTATTCTTTTAGAAGATACCCAAAGATTCCTCCGAATTTCTTTAAGTTGCCATGTCAATCCAGGAAAGCATAAAATTTTAGCACTTCATAATTTCAAAATTCAAAATTCACAATTTAATCAGATCCAATAACTTTCATAATTCAACAATAAGGAATAGCTAAAAAAAATCATCTTATCTCCTAGTGAGTAAAGTTGCTGATTACATTCTAAATTTTTCTTAACCGATTTTCTTAACGTCTAATTACTTAGGATGGTTGCTTTACGTCGTTTCAGGGAGGCATGTTAATTGAGGGAGAATGTGCAATAATATTTTTATGTTTAAATCATGGTTCTTATTTTTCTAGGTTTAATATGTGAAAGAATAAATGTAGTAAATTTTTGTTTCTATTCGAAAGCGCAAGGCATGTTTAAATACTGTTTTTCGTTTAATAACAAGAAATTAATAGAATTGCTTATTCAGAAATAGCTATCATCAAAGGGTTTTTTTTTTCTTCAATATTACTTTGGGATCGGCTCAATTATTTTGAGAAGATAAATACAAATAAGCGGTAGATAATTTTCGTATAGTACTCACAAACTTCATTGTTTACTCCAGCGATGAAAGGCCTTCCAACGTGGTGATGTTGATGCTGATCATGTTGAATGGGTAAAAAGGAGAGCTTATTGTTGCATTTATATTCTCATGAGCGTACGACTGCTTAATTTCTAAAAATTTAAGACTTTAATTATTTGGTTCACATATTGGTTAACACAGGTAATTTTGCAACATTCTCAACACTCGTCATCCCTACTACTCTTTTCTACTCCCTTAACTCGATCAATGCATTCTCCTTTGTCTGCCTCTGCCGCTGCGCTGCTTCGGCCTCTGCTTTTCTACTGCTTTGCCACTGCGCCTTTGCTTTGCTACGGCCTCTGCTCCTAATGCACTGCTTGGCGACTGCGCTGCTTGGCTACTGCGCTGCTCGATACGGCTTTGCTTCAGCCCAGGAGCGGACTCGACAGTCGAGGGGCCTGAATTAGAGGACAATTATAGGCACACTAGCATCCACATAGAGTATTCTCCAAAGTTGTAGTTATGCCGAAATCCACGATATAAAATTTTCATCCGTCCAGCAGCAATATTGCCGTGGACGGATACGGGCGGACGAAGTTTCCGACGTACAGGCAACACTAAATAGAAATTCACTTTTAGACTAACGAAACTAGTTAGATTGACTACATACCTTTAGCTAAAGTCTATGTTGCTAACACCAAATACAAGATATCTGCGATTCTCTCCAAGACTTTCCGAATAGGCACCACGTGATTTGGGAAACGATTTTGTTCCCGAAAATAAATGATATGTTAGGAAGCAACAGCCATCCAAAACACTGAAAGGTATGGTTTTGGCTGTCGGCATTCACTACTTGATTCGATCACTTCGGCGAAGACACACGTGGGCGGGTGGTATGGAAAATTTTTGATTTATTCTGGCTTATATTACTCTCTGGCAAGCGGAGTGTTCTTTCAGTCAATCAGAAGAGATGGAATGACGCCGCGTGGTGTTTATATAGTGCAAATTTCCAAAACTTCCATTGGAAGTTTCGAGCAAAGTTGGCTGCGCTTCTCAATGTAGATAATTAGTGCTGAATGAAGAGCGAAAGCTTAAGATCAGCCGATGCATGGGCTTATGCAAAAGCTTGGTTTTGCCATCTGATTTGTTTTTCTAAATTGTTTTGATCAAAAGAAAACCCTAACGACCAACGGCCGTTACAATATATGATAAAGGCTGGAACGTGTCCTTTCCAGCTTTATGGATGTAATGACAGACTTTTTCCATTGTTGTGGATAATAGCCCCATTTCATCATGCTGTTGAATATCGTGGTGAGAAGATTTACTGCACAGTTCGGCAATTCCATAATCATTTTAGGAGAGTTTAAATCGTGTCCTGGCGATTTCTTTTTGTCTTGAGCCTCTATCACTCTTATCACTTCCCTTGATTGGAATGTGATAGGCAGGGTAGTTTCTGGAGTGATGTTTTTTGGGGGCACAAAGCTATTTGTTGATGGAAGCGGTTTGAAGGCTTTTTCTAGATGTGCAGCAAATACATATGCCCTCTCTTCGTTGCTGCGACATTAACACTCTCCTGCTTGTGTGTGTAATGGCGATTCACTTTCGATTGGTGGACATATACTCGATTTAGCTTTCCACAGTGGATATCGTCTGTTGTTAGAGGAGAGATTCTGCAAATAGAATAATTGAGATCGATTATTTTCATCTTCTAGGGCTCGGCGTAGAAGGTAGTTTGCTGTCTTAAGTCGCTCCTTCGAGGCAGGCGATCTGTGGGCTTGCCACTCCCTCCGAAGCCTTCGCTTATTGCGTAGCAATTCGTTGATATGCCCAGAAGCTCGACTGCTGCTAGAAATAGAATTAAGATTACAAGCCGATATTATAGGTGTGGAGTGTTGTGCAGCTAGTGGTATAACAAACACCGCTTCAACTGAGCTGTGAATCTCTTTTTTTTTTGGTACATGTTTGGGAAGCCATCAATATGGGTACTTACATACTTTCTGAATTTAAGCCATTCTGTTTTACTGGAAGTTAGAAGATGTGTTCGTTTTGAAAGCTGTGGATGGTCGTAGAGAAGAAGTAAAATGGGCGAGTGATCCGATGAAAGATCTGATAAGTGTTCCACATGAACATGACCTATCTAGGCACTCTACTTGTGACAGCAAAATCCATGAGGTCAGGCTTCTTATTAGGATCTGTTGCCCAATATGTAGGCTTAGCTTTAGAGAAAAGGTCAAGCTTTTTTCTTGGTGTTATTATAGCATTGTACATCTGTTTTCTATTCGGGTTGGAGAGTCGAGACCCCTTATGGGGGTGTTTCGCATTGTAATCACCAGCAGCTATAAAATGGTCACCTAATAGGTCAAAAAACTGTACAAATTCATCTTCGGAAATGAAAAAGGGTGGTGGGCAGAATACAGCGGATAGGTTTAAGAAACCTACCTAAACTTGATGGCAACTCATAATGCCTGATGTGTTTCTTGATCAGAATGCCAGTGCCGCCATGAGCCTCGCCATCAGGATGGTTTGTTTTATAAAATGTAAAGTCATTAAAGTGAAAATAGTTTTTGTTTGAAAGATGAATCTCTGATATAAGCATGGAGTCAGTGTCATACTGATCCAGGAACTGCAAGAACTCGTATTTGTGTTGAGAAATGCCGTTCGCTTTCCAGAAATACTAAGGAAACCATCTACACCGATTTTTGTTTAATTAATAATTGTTTAATTAATGCTGTATTGCTACCTTTGTGTGGGTTATAGTTACCAGCATTGCCTATACGCCATTAGGCAATTGTGTACTTGCATTCGCATGTTTGCCAGTAGTTTCTGGAATCTTTTTTAATATTTGTTGCCGCACGGTATCAGCAGTGTTTTGCTCAGTTGAGTGTGTATCTCCGCAGGCAACGCAGACTCCACGTAGAGTGCAATAAGTAGTCGTATGACCATATTCCTGACAAATCATACATTGCACGGGCCCATTCCGCTAGTAGGGTTCATCAACTGTGATCCTACGGTGCAGCAGATATTGAAGCTTATATATTGGGTCGACTTCATTGTTTATTAATTTCACAGTTTCCGGCTCCAACTCTACCTTGAACATTGGCTGCGGAACTTTGTTTTCATTCATAGCCGGTTTGACATTAAGCCCTTTTCTTGAAGTCCAGCTATGATCTCATATGTATATAGGGACTGTTGTTTCGATACCTTTTATTACTACTTGTAGTCCTTTGCAACTTTTAAGTTGGTAGGTGTAGTAACATATTTTTTACGTTATCAAGGTGTTTGGCAACAGATCGGTAGTCTTGTTTGTTGTCCACTTGTATTTTTGTTTCATTTATGTTACCCCTTTTTAAGGATTGAACATAGAAATTGTTTGCTCCAATTTGATCAGTTATTTTTTTTTTTGACCAATTCAGAACCATTTTCCTGACGTACAAAAATTGGTGGTGGCCTTGATTGCTTGGTCTGAGGTTTTTGAAAAATAGAATAAAAATAGAAAATCGATTTCTTGTTAGCGCATTTTTTAGTACAGTGGCTTCAACTTTCTTTTGATGCATTTGTTTTCTGTTTGAATTAACGATCCGTTAACATTTTTTGTATTGGCTAGCTTGTCAGTAAGGGCTGACGAAACAGAGACTGGAGACGATGTGGTTGTTGTCGCCGTTAGTGTCGATGTCACCGTCTTAAACGTTGGCATTGTGCTGGTCGTTGTTGTTATCAGCGGATCGTTGTAGGGGTCGGGGGACGGGCAATGTGCACTCCACGGCTGTTTTTGTGATGCGCCGTTTGGACATAATAAGGCGGGAGAGAGCGAGCGTGCTATCCCCGTACTCAAATTCAATGTTGGAGTTGTGGTCGGTTCTAACTCCTCCGCTCTTATGGAGAAGTAAGCGTTGTTTCTAATTGAATTTTTGTTGCCGAGCCTTGCTCATTATAGCTCTTCGTTACAGAGCTGGTGCTCTTAAACGTTGGCTTTGTTTATGATCAGCTATATTATTGTTTATTTTAGTAATTTGAACACTACTTGAAATAATTTCATAGGCAACACGAGTACATGTACCCATGCGTTACCTCAGCGTCTTTTCGCGAAATGGAATTCGGCTTTTTACGAAGTATTTTTAATTACAAGGCGGAGCGATATAAAATTTGTTCGAAATGAAATTATTATTGGAGTTGAATAGCGCAATAAAGCTCTCTTTCGCTCTCTGCGAGTTCGCCCCGTCTTCACCAATCTTCGTTAAGCTAGGCTTAAGTATGGTTGTAAAAAAGAGAAAAATTATAATCGTTGAAAGTGAATCAGGTCGAGCTCACGAACATCTTTTTCGATTTCGCCAGTCAAAATAAATTATTTCAGCCACCCAAAAAGTTTTCGGTTTTGTTTAATATTCAGAAGAACTGTTCCAAGTTTTCAAAAGCCAAAAATCATAGACCAGACAATCAACCTAAACATTAAGTAAATATCCTAAAATACGGTATGCTACCGCCATACCCATCCGTCCTTACCTCCCAAACAATCGCCATCCTCGAAGCAATTAAACTCATAAAAACAGAAGTTTCAAATACATTATTTATTTAGTTTGCCTTAATTTAAAACACAAATAATAACAACTTTTACCCAAATAGAATCAGATCACTAATAGCACAATATTCCCTTAAAAATAAAAATAATGTGGACTCCTAGCCATGTAGGAATAAGAGGAAATAACCTAACTGACCAAACCGCAAAATCGGCAAGCGATATGCCTCTTGTCTTTACCCCAAATATAAACAGCACAGACATAGCAAGACACCTTCAAACCGAACTTTCAATCAGACAAAAAAAAAATATTATACACTCCAGTCAATGGTACCAATCCTTTGTTAATAACGCGCACATCTGCGACTACTTTAAACAATCAGACCGTAACTGGATCAGACTCGACCAAACTAAACTATTAAGACATCGCCTAGGACACATAATCCACCAACTCCACTTAAATCAAAACTCAAAAACTTAAACAAAAACTCAGTATCAAAACTCAATACCAACTTGCTCATTTTGTTAAGGGTTTTACCATAACCCATTTACTAATTAAATATCCATCTCTTCTTCAAACCAAACAAACTATATTTAACAACACCAATACCCTAAACCTAAACGAGTAGCTTGTCAAGCTTTGGGAACTTGACGAGTTTCAACCAAACAAAAAAAGTTTTCCCCCTTTTGAAAAACAATGTGAGTCCCACTTTCTTAAGAACACCCACCCACAAACATTTTCGGGCAAGTCATTGAATGACTTATTGCGCAAAGGTCAAACTGTGCAAAATACTCCGACGTATAAGTTAACACAATTACCCGGCGGCAAAATAATTAATATAATAAAAACATATTTCCTTGGTTCTTGTTGCTGGCTTGTGCTTGTCGTTCTGTGTTCGACTTATTGTTTTTTTTCCTTTAGTAATTTTCTTGGCCTGGCTTGCTTCTTACAGACTCTGACTTATGCCCGACGACAAAATTGCTCAGGTGGTTGACTTTGGTCTTCGTCCGACGCTAAGATTGCTTGCCTGCCGCTGTTTTTTTTTTTTGTATTTTTTCCCGTGGCTGAGTCTTGAATCTTATAGACTTTGACTCGTGCCCGACGATAAAATTACCCACGTGATTGACTCTGGCACTTGTCCGACGCTAAGACTGCCTGCCTGCCGCTTTTTTTTTTTTGTGCATTTATTCCTGCTGCTGTGGCTTGCATCTTATAGACTCTGGCTTGTGCCCGACGCTTAATCCGTTGATGCGGTTGACTTTGGTACTAAGATCGCTCGCCCTTTCTTTTCTTTTTCTGTCTTTCGTGGCTTTTTATTTGGTATGCACTGTTCTCGTGTTTGCGTCAGCGTTTCGTGTTTGTTGCTGTTTAAGCCCGCTTATATGTATTGTACGCTCCTTCTGTGTCTTTTGGTGGCGTATCCTGCAGATGACTGGGGATGTGAAGTCCGTAACTTGGTACGGTCCGTCGTACCTTGGTGCCAGTTTTGCCGCAAAGCCCTCGACTGCTTGATAGATGGTGTTCCCGGGCCCACAGTATGTCGCCGATTTTGGGCGTACACTCTCTCCGCCTTAGGTTGTAGTGCCTGCTTTGGTCCTGGGCAGCCTTCTCCAAATTCCGACGCACGACTTCGAACAACTCCCGCAGCTTCTTTGCATTCTCGTCTGGCGTTTATGCTGCCTTTCCTGTTCCTATGGTTTCTCTGTCGTACAGGCTGTTTGGCAGACGTGGCTCCCGCCCTTGCGTGAGAAATGCTGGAGACTCGAGTTGACTGCTAGCATAATTTCTGGCCACTTTTCGTCCCAGCATCTTTGGTCCTGTCCCGTGAACTGTGCTATCATTGTCTTCACCGTTCTATTCGCCCGTTCTGTGGGGTTTTCTTGAGGCGTATAGGGTGCTGTGAATTGTTGCCTAACACCCATTTCTTGGCTATGATTCTTTCTCTAAATGCCTTTTTTAACGAATCTGCTGTCGCGCTGCGCAGAGGTACGAGTTCCGTCCACTTGGAGAATCTGTCGATCAGCACCAACACCATTTGATTTTCGTGTTTTGATCTTGGTAGCGGTACCACAAAGTCAGCACACACTGTAGCCCAAGGTTCCTCCGGGACCTGTGTCAGCATTTTCCCCGCGGCCCGCAGCTGATTTGGCTTATACTTTAGGCATGTTTCGCACTTTCGCACATGGTTCCTGGCGTCCCTATGCAGGCCTGGCCAGTAGTATCGGGCTCCTAGGCGTGCAATTGTTTTCCTAGTGCCTGTATGTCCAGCTGCTGGCGAATCATGGTTTTCCCGTAGCACTGACTCCCGCTTGTTGAGCGGCACACACAGCTTTCAGGCGACTACATCCTCATTGCCGGCTCGGTGTGGTATGTGTCTGTACAGGGATCCGCCTTCCAACACGTAGTCCGGGAATTTTTGTGGTTGGGTCCTCAGCTTCTCGCGCATGTCCTCCGTCCAGTCCCCATTATCCGATGCTTCCTCCTTGACTATTCTTACTGTTTCTTGTAGCGTTTGTCTGGATAGGGCATCGGCTACCACGTTCAGCTGAACTTTTCGATTGCTGCAATTTTGACGAGTTTCAACCAAACAAAAAAAGTTTTCCCCCTTTTGAAAAACAATGTGAGTCCCACTTTCTTAAGAACACCCACCCACAAACATTTTCGGGCAAGTCATTGAATGACTTATTGCGCAAAGGTCAAACTGTGCAAAATACTCCGACGTATAAGTTAACACAATTACCCGGCGGCAAAATAATTAATATAATAAAAACATATTTCCTTGGTTCTTGTTGCTGGCTTGTGCTTGTCGTTCTGTGTTCGACTTATTGTTTTTTTTCCTTTAGTAATTTTCTTGGCCTGGCTTGCTTCTTACAGACTCTGACTTATGCCCGACGACAAAATTGCTCAGGTGGTTGACTTTGGTCTTCGTCCGACGCTAAGATTGCTTGCCTGCCGCTGTTTTTTTTTTTGTATTTTTTCCCGTGGCTGAGTCTTGAATCTTATAGACTTTGACTCGTGCCCGACGATAAAATTACCCACGTGATTGACTCTGGCACTTGTCCGACGCTAAGACTGCCTGCCTGCCGCTTTTTTTTTTTTGTGCATTTATTCCTGCTGCTGTGGCTTGCATCTTATAGACTCTGGCTTGTGCCCGACGCTTAATCCGTTGATGCGGTGGACGTTGGTACTAAGATCGCTCGCCCTTTCTTTTCTTTTTCTGTCTTTCGTGGCTTTTTATTTGGTATGCACTGTTCTCGTGTTTGCGTCAGCGTTTCGTGTTTGTTGCTGTTTAAGCCCGCTTATATGTATTGTACGCTCCTTCTGTGTCTTTTGGTGGCGTATCCTGCAGATGACTGGGGATGTGAAGTCCGTAACTTGGTACGGTCCGTCGTACCTTGGTGCCAGTTTTGCCGCAAAGCCCTCGACTGCTTGATAGATGGTGTTCCCGGGCCCACAGTATGTCGCCGATTTTGGGCGTACACTCTCTCCGCCTTAGGTTGTAGTGCCTGCTTTGGTCCTGGGCAGCCTTCTCCAAATTCCGCCGCACGACTTCGAACAACTCCCGCAGCTTCTTTGCATTCTCGTCTGGCGTTTATGCTGCCTTTCCTGTTCCTATGGTTTCTCTGTCGTACAGTCCCCATTATCCGATGCTTCCTCCTTGACTATTCTTACTGTTTCTTGTAGCGTTTGTCTGGATAGGGCATCGGCTACCACGTTCAGCTGAACTTTTCGATTGCTGCAATTCTAGGGCCCACCTTGCGATCCTTCCGGACGGGCTCTCTATGCGGTTTAGCCATTTCAATGCCATGTGATCAGTCACCACCTTAAAGTGGTATCCCTTAAGGTATGGCTTCAGTTTCCTTATGGCCCAGACGATGGCTAAACACTGCTTTTCCGTGGTGGAGTAGTTCTTCTCCGCTCCGTTCAGGGTTCTGCTTGAGTAGGATATAACCTTCTCGCCTTCGTCTGTCTCTTGTGTGAGAATCGCACCTATTCCGTAGTTACTCGCGTCTGCTTGAAGAGTGAATGGCTTTCCAAAATCTGGGCATGCCAACACCGGATCCGCCACCAATCTCCTTCACTTCTTCGAATGCTGCTTGATACAGGAACATCAACACACACCCATTTTGTGCCTTTCCGAAGAAGGTTGTTTAGTGGATTCACTATTCTTGCGAAATCTGGCACGAATCGACTGTACCACGAAGCTACTCCCAAATACTGCCTTAATTCTTTTGTGGTTGGGGGGTGGTTCTAGCTCTGCTATGGCTGCTACTTTTTCGGGGTCTGTCCCTATCCCTTGGCTTGTCACTCGGTGTTCTAGGTACAGCAACTCTTGCCTGAAGAACTGGCATTTTTTCGGATTTATCCTTAGGTTTGTCTCCCTCAGGCGTTTGAATACTTCTTGTAGATTCTTCTTGTGTTCCTCCAAAGTTCTATCAATCACGATAATATCATCTTGGTATGCGAAGTGGCGAGTGGCATCACTTTCCACTGGAAGAGCTCTTTGCCAGGTACTGTGAATGCCGTTAACTGCCTACTTGACTCCTCCAGCGGGATCTGCCAATAGCCGTCCTTCAGATCTAGGCTGCTGATGAACTTGGCCTCTCGGAGTTGGTCTAATATGTAGTTTATGCGCGGCATTGGGAATGCGTCTTTGATGGACTTCGCGTTTATTTGTCGGAAGTCGACACATAGTCTCCATTTTCCAGTCTTCTTTCTGACCATGACTATGGGCGAGCTGTATGGACTTCTCGAGTGTTCTATGCATCCCATTTTTAGCAGTTCATCCACCTTCTCGTTTATTTCACCTTGCATTTTCGGATTCTTTGGGTAGTACCTTTACTTGATTGGCTTGTTGTATTTCATGGTTATGCGGTATGCTGCTATGTTGGAGGTTCCTGACATTCCTTGAAATCCCTCCAGCTCTGGCTTTAAAAAATTATTGATGTCTTCCTCCTCGACTTCGCTCGTATCTACCGCCACGGACAATCTTTCTTCAAGCCACCCGTTGTGCCGTTTTCTCTCCGGAATGCGTAGTTTATGGCCAGCGCATTTGACCTCAGCGCCCATGCCTGTTAGGAAATTCCATCCAAGCACCAAAGCGTCTACCACTCCCCTGAGTACCAACAAGCTCATGTCTAGTCTTTTGTTTCCGAATCTGACCTGACCTTGAGCCGCGATGATATCTCGCTGCATCTTCCGTCTGCCAACCTAACTTGCCGTCTTGTGTCTTCTATTTTTCCCACTTCAGCCAGTGTCCTTGCCAACGCTTCGCTTATAAAGCTTGCTTGGCTCCTGTATCGATAGTGGCCTTATAATTTTACTGCCCGATGGTCACTATTGCTGATAGCTGCTGTTCTCCTTCGATCAGTTTGCCAGTTAGTTTGGAGAGGCGGAGGACCGCATCCCCTGCTCGCTGCTCTGCGGCTTGGACCGCTGGCCGTTTCCCATGCTCTTTTGTAGACGTCACCGGAGCCTCCGATTCCTCGCATCTTCTGCAGGTGACTTGCGTTTGCACGTTGCGTTTTCCTGCACGAACCCCTTTCGCTCCTTTTCGAGTTCCTCGTACTCGTCCGCCATGATCATCTCCGTCTCCAGGTCGTCGATCTTATATGTTCTTAGGGAGATCCTAAGATCTGGTGTGCAGTTTTCCTTAATTATCTCGAGGGCTTCTTTTAGCGAGTATCCGAGTGGCCTTATCAATGTCTGCATGTCGACCTTGCTTCCTCTGCTTCACTTTGTCTGTCGACTTTGTGAAGAAACCCCTCGGAAGGAAGTATGCCTGGAAGCATTCGCTAAACTCGCTCCACCTTTTCCAGTGCTTGTTGTTTAAGATGAACCATTTTAAGGCCTTCCCCTGTAGTAACTCCGGCATTGCTCGAGGAACCATGTTCAAGTTCAAGCCGTAAGTGTTTGCGGACCACTCTACTTGTTCCAAGAGTTCTAGTGGCCTTTCTCATCCGTCGAACTTGAACGACCATTCTCTAACCTGTCTTGCGACCTTTGCGTAGTCTGGGACGCTTGGCCTTGGGGTCCCTTGTTCTTCTCTCCGCCCGGTGCTTCTCCTCCTGCCTGACTCCTTCATACTATCCATATTCAGACTAGCTATTAATTGTTCGAGGTCTTGGTTCGCTATCTGGAATAATGGCGCTGGCTTCCGACTATATGTAGCTTCCAGGCTTTTCCATATTTTGGCCATTTCTGTGTCGTTTCGGTTTCATAGTAGTACGCGGCTAATCCTTTCCTCTTATCCTCCGATCTGCCTTATAGCTGGATGTTCATTTTCGCCGCCATTCTTGTAAAATCTTCGGACTTCAGCAGGTATATCCACCTCTTCCCCATCTCTGTTGCTTCTGTTTACTTGTTAGGACAATCACGTTGGGCGCCAGATGTAACGAACTGATTTGTTTACTTTTTGTGCTCGCTATTGGATTGTGCGGCTAGCTCAGTAATAGTTGTATGTTCGTCCCACCAAATTTATTGCCCCACCAGTGAATAAGATGACAACTTCGATTTATCGAATTCAAAGTTGTTTATTCAATTTCTGAATCCAAATATCTAATATAATGTTGGCCTTGGTATGATTCCCTTTACGCCTCCTCTTGGTTTGACGATCTCTGCAGTGCTCCCGCTCGATCGTTGCCGTTCATGTCGTGTATTTCACGTGGGGAGTTGGACTATCTGGGCTGTGGAAAGCGTCACCGTTCCCAGACTAGGGTGGACAGGCGCCGTGCTCTCCAGGCGTAGGCCCTTCGTAACCTCGACCTCCTGTCCCTTGCTCTGTCCCGGCCGGTCCACCGAACGCTTACTCAATTCTCACTGACGGTTTAGACGTACGCCGGGTACCCGACGCGTGATCCTTTCGCAATACGATCAGTTCAGACGAACGTTCCACCCTAGTTTCTACTACTCCGTGCTGGGGCTGTTCTATTCTCGGCTCTCGGGGTCCGCTGCTCCAGGACTCTGGCAGACACAGCAGGGTTCTCGGCGTATACGCCTTTAACACCCAAGCCGTTCAACTGCGCGTCCTTCGCCACGAGACGGACCAAGCGTTCGCCGGATCACCGTTTGCGACTGGTTCTTGACTCGTCCTTGCTTACTGCTCTGCACTCGCGTTGACTTCTTGTCGATTGCTGTGTATCCTTGCTTGACTTCTCGCCGACTGATCCAGGCTGAACTGCGGGCCCCTAGTCCCGTTATTCCTCGGCGTCTTCTTTTTATTCGGGTCCAAGGTCCAACGCCGACCCGTTAAATTCCTTTGGCTCATGCGTGACCGGATCTAAGGTCCACCGCGAGCCCGTTACTTCTTCGGTTAAATCGCGTGACCGGGTCCAAGGTCCACCGCGATCCCGTTACTTCTTCGGTTGGATCGCGTGACCGGGTCCAAGGTCCACCGCGATCCCGTTGCTTCTTTGGCTGGACCGCGTGACCGGGTCCCAGGTTCACCGCGGACACGCTATCCTTTTATCCAGCCCATTACTATTTGTGGGGAGTTACTCTCCTCACAGCATCAAAAAAAGGATACACTTCGGCGGTCTAGCAGGTGTGAAGTCTGCAAAGCATCTGTTCCTTTGAACGGTCGGTCCAGGAACCAGGAGGTCCGAAACGTCGACGTGGGAGTGCTCGTCGTCGTCGGCGAGGACAATCTGCCGCCCCAGCAGTGGAGGATCGGGCGCGTAGTGGCGGTGCACGTCGGCGCTGATGGGAAGGTCAGAGTGGCGGACGTCAGGACGGCAGACGGAATATTTAGGCGAGCCATCCATCGTCTGGCTCTACTGCCAACGTTGTCCTGAAGGAAGTCGTCCCTTCAGAGGGGGCGGTGTTTGCAGATTTCTCTTGTTTGAATGTAACGGGGAGCGGGGCCTTAATAAAGCTTTTTCGCTCAAGCGAATTCGGCCGCCGCTCTCCCCGCTTATTACTTTTGTCTTAGCATGTAAGAGAAATTTATATAAAATTAAAGTTAGTTTAAAATCGTACTCCCTTTCGTACGCATCGTAGTAACTTTCGTCTCGATCTTATTTCGCCTAAAAGAATAAAACCACTGCAATCACAAGTTTCGCGTATTTGCTCTCAATATAAAAGCATATTGAATTTTCAACATAGTTAGGCAATGCTAATATTTATTTAATTAGTATTATTTTTTATAAATAACTTTGTTTAATCTGCTGAATAATTTGAATTCTTTACCTTGTTCTACTTAGCTACCCCACACTGTAATCATATGTTTATATTTTGAATTCGCCTTACGCACTTTTATACATGCAGCTCACAGAGGAAACCGGGATTAATCACCGCAATAGAAATGTTTAATCCCATTATTCCTTTATTTATTTTTTAAAGTAAATCCTATACACACATACATACTTCAGTTTGTTAAAAAAAAAACTTTTTAAAACAAAGAAGTGAGAACGAAATTTGCATCTTTCCATCGATGATTCGGCCGGTTACTTGAACTGCTATACGTGATTTGAAATGCCCTACAGGCTGGTTCTTTGTCTGGCTAATCTGCCCTTCTTCAATTTTCCAAAACTTTAGCAAGTTGACGTTAAAGTTCCGAAGTGCATGAGCCCTATATCCTTTATCTTTCAATTCTGAAGCGCTACTGAAATTAGTTGCCTTGGCCAAGATGAAAAACTTTAAAGGGCCTCTCTTTCCTTGAGTTTTCGGCCTGCTCGTTTAATGTTGGTTTGATTTTGAGACGCTTGCTTGAATTGCCTGTCTTGCACGCGTAGCAATGCAACGATCAGCTTTTATCTTTTTTATCAAATATTTCTTGGTAAGTAAGCAGATCTTTTCATATTGCTAAGGCCGTGAAAAGGTAATATTTTTTAATGGGACCGTTCGTGTGAGATACCGTTTTTATTCCATTTTCCAGAGGAAGGTTATGCCAGAAAAAGATTGAAGAACCAGAGGAGGAAATCAGGTACTTAGGTTCCACTGCGTATGTCCGAAGCGAATTTAAAGCGATAACAGATGCTCTAATATTCATGTTTCGCTTTGATTAACGGGTTTGGTGCAATGCTAAATGCCGTTTGAAATGGTACTAGGTGGAAAACAAATTTGATAGTTCTACCATGAAGTAATATCTGCGAAGATGTGTTGATTTTAAGGGGATAAATGTCACGAATAAGGTATAAGAATAAAGATGCGCAACTTATAACTCGCCACAAAGGTTTTGTTGACCCGATTAGTCAAGTTGACCTTTCTTAAACAAATTAGCCAAACCAAGCGAATTTGTAGCTTTTACTAGAACTTGAACTTTATTACAGAACCGATGACCTGTCACGGTCGCCAAAATGTACTCTCCTAAGCGAATCTACTGTGAAACCAATAACGCGTTTTAGTCGTTTGCAAATAGGTAATGCAAGTATATTGCTAGAATAAATAATTCAAGTACAGAAATGTTGATTGTGTACATTTTTGAAATGCATGAAAATATAATATACTAGAGGGCCTGTGTCCGCTTCGCTGGTCAACACAATTTAACAAAATAATATTCAATGTTGCAACATTTTTCAAATATATGGAAGTATAGAAAGATGGTGATTTAACACTTTTCCAGTTTGACTTTTTCACTTGCGCAGCACAATCCAGCCGTTTCTCTTTTAAACTTTAACGCACTGCAATATCGGTATATAGTCGCCATTGCACTATGGTTCAAAAGTCGGATTTTTTGGCATAAAGTCGAAATTTTTATGTTAATGTTTTGTATTTTTGGTTTTAAATTCTTAAAGTTAATACATCATACTTCTAAAAACTTAAATAATAAATCTTTAAAAGCTTCACTGAAGCTTTGTATGAGCTTTCAAAAGAATGCCATCGATCAGCTGTTTAGGATTAGGAAATTGGCGCCAAATTCTTTTGATTACGTTTGTGCGTGCAATTAAAAATTACACTGTGCGACAAAATTTAACAAAATCTTTGTTTAAGTTACTTTTTTGATTGTTTTCGGTTAAGGTGCATAAGTTATGCACAAAAATATTTATGCCACCTTCTAAGTGATAGGATTTCTTTTTTTATGATAAATTTTATGAAATTATTATTATGAAAATATTTAACACAAAATATTATTTTTTTTTACTTCCAATAAACTATTATTTTTTTTAAAAGTGAAATTTTTTTCAGATTTTTTGGTCTTTTTTAGAGGTATCCTCGCGTAACAAGTTCCATACGTAGTCGCCCAGAGTATAGAGCTGGGAGAAAAAAATTGTAAAGCATTGTGATAAAAGCCTAACGGTATATTTGGTTAATACATTTTAATTAATAGATATTGAACTTGCATTAACGCTTATAACGGTGAAAAAATATTTTCCCAATATGTGATTATAAGGCTGTGAAATATGCAAAAACACGCGTTTTTGGGACATTTGAGTGTGCGTAGAAGCTGATTGGCTATTGATATTAACAAATCCACAAACTTGTATTCTTATTTTGATTAGTAGAAGTGAAAAATAAGAAAAAATCAACTTAAACTTTTTTTTGTCGCACAGTGTTATCTGTCCAAACAAACTCAAGTTAATAATGGAAATTGAAGATCAAGGTGTGTAGTATTCACTGTATATTTATGTTTAGTTTTAGTATTTGAGCTGAGTTTAATGTCCAATTTATGTGTATTTTTGTAGAAAATTAACATGCGTCCCCTGTGTTTCGTGGATAAAAAAAAAACGACCCCATGTCTGCCGACAAAAACTAACAACGTCAGTTTGTTCCCATAAATGTCGTTTTTCAAAGCTAATTAACACATTTTCCCCGTTCGTCCCCCTTTTCTTACAAATCCACAATATTCAGGGACGTTCGAGTTTAGCCATAGCGATCTTTTCGATATTTGGCGCAGCAACAATCGCAAAATACCAATTGTAAAAAAGTATGACTTATACAGTAGAATCCTGTTATAACGACTCCGCTTATAGTGTCTGTCCGGGTATTGCGACGAAAACTCGATGGTTTGATTGGTCCCCAGATAGACTTATACACTTATATCCTTTTGCTTAGTGCGTCTTCCGGGTATAACGACGAAAACTCGTCGGTCCTTGAAAGTCGCTATAAGCGGACTCTATTGTATATGCATAAATACCTGTGGTACCCAATGTCACCAACAATTCACAAGGTAGGGTGCTTAGGCGAAAATGCTTCAGAGGCACGGAATAAAATCTACAAAAGGGACAGACTCTTACACGCAAGGAAAAATAGTCGAATCAATACTATGACTGACCTTTTCCACAGGGCGATATATTCCTCGGATCCTTTACTATCTAGCATTTGTTTAAATAAAAGAGAAGGGAAAAACATAAAAATACCTCTTCCTACAGAAGTATTGAGGGGTTATATACCTTTTTCTCCAGAGAAATACAGGGTTTTTATTTATTTTTTTTTACCATGTTACCATTGTTTTATTGAAATACAATACAAATTTTATCAACGTACGTGTCCTTAAGTAAATTCGTATAAAATTTCGAGTGAAAATTTTCATAATTTTGGAAGTTACAGCCCTTGCCGCAGAAGTCCTTTTTTCAGTAGTGGCTCACGGTGAGCATGAAAACAAGGAAACGGCTCAACAGAGAAAACAAAAAAAATTTTTTACAGTTACAGTGATTATTTTTTCAAAAAAACCGATATTTCGAGGTCTAATAATTTAGTTTTTTGCCCAAAAAAAATAGAAAAATTTGTCGAAAATAAAATTCCTTCGTTCACGAACTAGCTATTGTATCTACAAACAATCCCCCAAAATTTCAAATCGATCGATGTAGTGGTTACCGAGATATCGTGCTCACCGCAATGACCTCTTCTCAAAAATGTGATTCCGAGATAATCGCGTTTAAAGTTTTAGGTGGACATTATGTAGTCATGTACACCGTGCGCTATGAACGGCTGTATCTTAGGTTCTAGTGCCCCGATCTCTAAAAAATTTTGCTGATAAATTGTTGAAAGTATGTACATCAAAAAAAATTATAAAATTTTTTTTCGATTTTTTGAGCTTGAAAAAGGTATATAACCCCTTAAGTATTCTGGAGTTGCCGTCTGCCGAAAACAAAAACCCAAATGAAAAAGAATTGGATGTGCAATCTGATTATGATTCTGATGAGGACCTAAACGAAGAATACTCTATAGAACTAGAAGAAGAAGAAGCAAAAGAAGAAGACTATGTTTAAAACAAAAACCAATTTATTTATTAATGTGTGTGTGGGGGTAATTTCCTAATTTCCTAACAAACAAACAAATTTTACCTCTTTATAATATTAGTATAGATATATACAAAAAAATTATTTAATAATAAAAGGTCTGACCATCATTAATTATTATTATCAACATCATGTAGTGTGAATACGCTATAATTCGACTTCAGTTTTTTGTTACCCATACCAAAATGACCAATATGCAGTTTATAAATATTTATACTCCAAGCTAGACCTGCTTAGCATTTGCAAATCGCACTTCGATACCTACCACATTCTATATTGTGATGAATTATTGTTTAAGAGTTGACACGCAATACGTGCAGACAGCTTGAGTCGCGGGGTAATACCGTTTTCATGAAAATGTTTACTTCTATGCATACATTTTTAAGCATGAGACGCTGGATGATCCTTTAAAGCCGATAAGAGGAACTCTCGGAGGTGCATACATTTATTTGATTGGTATAATTGATATTTTCATAAGAGACCTAATAAGTCTTATAGATCAACTTAATCTATATAAATGCATTATTTTAGAACTAATGTTTGACACCCGGGCCGAGCCCTACCCATGCCAGACAAACTATACGTACAAACATGATGTGTGGGAGATTTTAACAACGGGCGCCAAGATTTAAGGTCATATTTTTGTTAGTTGACCCAAAATAAACACCTTGAAGAATAACATTCTCGATAACCCGCACCGTTTAAGAGGCATTCTTATACACATATCAGATTTTAGCGCGCGCGGTATACGCTCACTCGCAAATCTCTGTTTACAACCTAATAAATAATAACATCAAAAACTAATTGTTCGGCCATTTATGGATATGTACATATATTCAACCCCTTCCTTTTTTTTAAATGTAAATGCAATTTATTGTCTTCATTGACGTATTTTTTTTACAATCATTCAAAAGTGGTATCAATTTACATATTTTTAATTTTCAACTGCGTACACCGGTTTTATTTATAACTCGTAGGGTATTCTTTTCTCTTCAAAACTTCCGTAAGGCGCCTCGGCATGGAATTAACGACTCATTTTGTCTCTGCAGTAATTTCCACCCATTTCTCCGCATTCACACTTTGACCCTTTTTTTTATGTAATTGTTAGTTTTCGGCTTTTCCTCTTAAGAAGGCCCCACAAATTATCAATTAGGTTATGATCAGGACTCTGGGGAGGTACAGCAGCCAATATTCACTTCCCAGCCTTTATTTTTACCTGTAAAGATATTTATTTTCGATGATTGACTTGATAAATTATAATTTTCACGCGCTGCTTGCTGCCATACACACTCACGCTATTATTCCCCTTCCTGCGTGTTTTACAGTGCCAACTAAGATTTCTTTATTCAAGGCTTCTCCGCTTTTCCCCCAAACCTTGATTCCGAATACGCAGAATTAACTTTCGTCGGAAAATAATATCTTATTCCAGAAGCCTTGGTGTTAGAAATGTAGTCGCTAGGAAACGTTAGGCGCTTTTGTATATTGACTTCCGGGCGATTCTACGATTTTCCATCCAAAAAATGTTTTAATACAATTTTCAACTCTTCAACCGAAATTTCCTTGCTTTTTTGATTCATGTTGCAATTCTCCTTGTTGTAATGTAAGAATTTAACTTCAACTATAAAAATATAAATACAGTAGAACGTTATAACGACTCCGCTTATAGTGTCCGTCCGGGTTGTGCGACGAAAACTCGATGTTTTGGTTGGTCCCCATACAAACTTATATGAAAGGGCCTCCGCTTAGTGCGTTTCCGCTTTTAGCGACAAACCGCTTATAGGAACCAAATTTTACACAAAAAATTAAAAAATTCAACCGGATATTGCGTCGTGACCAAAAAATACAGTGCAATACTGCCAAATTTAAGCTTAATAACACGCTGTTAGAAATGTATGTATTTATCAGTGATCGGCACCCTTGGCCGTCTGCGTAGCAGCGACACGAAGGATCTTAAACTGTCAACTGTCTCTGTTAGTTTTTGCTGTCGCTTTAACAACGGTGCTGCGAGAGAGAGAGAGAGAGTCGAAGTGCAATGCCGATGCACACTGCGTGTGCAGACCTTATAGCTTATTCCATGAGATGTCCCGTTATATTTCTAGTTTTTCTGCTTTTTATACCCTTGCAGAGCAAAAGGGTATTATAATTTCAGTCAGAAGTTTGCAACGCAGTGAAGGAGACACCTCAGACCCCATAAAGTATATATATTCTTGATCAGCATCACGAGTAGAATCAGAAAACGTCTGTACGTCTGTCCGTCTGGTCGTCTGTCCGTCTGTCTGCTTCTCTTCAAACTAGTCTCTCAGTTTTAAAGCTATCTTGCTGAAACTTTCCCAAAATGTGTGTAGTTATTGCACGCAGTATATAAGTCGGAACGAGCCGGATCGGCCGACTCTATCGGATAGCTCCAATACGAGAGAATGAAATAAAAAATTCTCAGGCCGTTGTTTTTGATCAGATCGACTTGAATTCTTCAAGATGGCGTTTTCTAACTACTATTGAATTTCGGATTTATCAAAATCGGATAACTCTATCGTATAGCTGCCATAGGAGAGATCAAAAAATATATATAGAATTAATGGAAATAAATTGATATCATCGTTGTTTTTTATCCCACGAGCATGATTTTTTGAATATCGAGTTTTTTAACAACTCTTATATTGAGAAAAAGTTTCATAAAAATCGAACAACTATATCTTATATGTTATAGGAAAGATCGAAAAGTCTATATAGAAATAACGGAAGTAAAATTATATCATCGTGGTTTTTCATCAGATAAGTATGATTTTTGAAATATAGAGTTTTCTTACGACTCTTAAGGGGTTATCCTACCCCTGACCTTTTAAAAAATTCTTTTTTTTCAAAAATTTTTATATAATAGTAAAAAGTGTAAGGAATGTTGTCCGAAAATTTCAAGTCGATCGGAGGAAAACTGTAGGAATGGGGGAAATTTAAAGCGCCGTTTTTCCAGAGTGTTTCAAAGGGTTTGAAACTTTGAACGCGTTTTTTCCGAAACGACTTTTTCAAAGTCGGTAGTCAAATTTTCTCGAAAACTATTGCACCGATCGACTTCTCCTTTTGCACACTTCTTTTAGACATGTTTTTCTCGTATTTGAACGAAGGATTTTTTTTTTGGTCAAATAGAACTTATTTTATAGGACGAAATATGGTCAAAATGTATGCAAAAAACGTCATTTTTTATAAAAAACGTTGTAAAAAATTCAATTTTTAATTTAAAAAAAATCCTTTGTTCAAACACGAGTCAGACACATACACTTAAAGAAAAATTTTGGATTTTTGATTTCAGATGAAAATTGGCGGAGAAAATTTGACTACCGCCAGGGCACTATTTTTGATGGGGTCAACTTTCAGGCATTCTCACTCGCTCAATTTTTAATATTTTCTTTTCAAAATTTTACAGATTATAGTTGAAGCATTATATATTCATATTCAATAAACAAAAATTGTAAGAATATCCCAGGAGCTTTGAAAAAAATTCACGAAAATAGGCGTTTTTTTGGGCCTCCAGGGAAGGATAACCCCTTAAATTACGAATTAAATTTGATCAAAATCGGACAACTATATCATATAGCTCCCATATAGTCGGTAAGATGGGAAATGAATAGAAAAATCGTTATAGCTTCGATGTTGTTTAGCCTTTATGCATTTTGTTCGACATATTTAATGACTGCAAGGGTATATAAGCTTCGGCTTGCCGAAGCTAGCTTCCTTTCTTGTTTCCAAGTAAAACTGAATGTGTAAATTCGCCAAATGCAATATGTGCGGTAATAAGCTCATTCAGTTTTCAGTATTATGAGAAACCTATGTATGTGTTTAAATCAAATATATTAAATTTTAAGTTTTAATTAAAAAATTAATTTGATTTGTTTTAAAAACCTATTACGAGGATGGCAACTATAAATGAGCAAACAAAAAAATTTTTTTTGTTCTTTTGCTTAGTGCGTCTTCCGGGTATAACGAAGAAAAATCGTCGGTCCCTTGAAAGTCCCTATAACTGGATTCTACTGTATATCGATATTTTTGTCCATGTTTAGAGTACACAATAGGATTGCCGGGAGCCTAAAATTCATAGGCATCGCTCTCTAGGTTGTAGCAATGTTGACAATATCCGAGTCACGACTGTTAGAGTCAAATAATAGACAGGTAGAAAATAATACGGAAACACAAAATAAATAAACAAGCTTACAGATAAAAATAATAAAATAATCAAGGCAAAAATAAACCAATTTGTTGGCTTTTTACACTTGTACGAAGACCTTTTGGCTAGAAATAGAATAGGTACTTATAACAGAAATTCAAAATGTAGTAGCCAAGGTTACACTTGCCAAATCTAACATTATAAACCCAGCCATTTTTAATCACCAAGATTTGAAGTTTGTATTAATTGAACTCCCCCAGAGGTTACTATAATAAGCCTAAGAGAGGCATCATATTAAAGTCCTTCAGCCCTTCAATTGCATACCCTAAAATACAATGCAACAATGATTACCTAGCGGCGACTGAATGCTTATTAGCAACATACGCATCATTCTGCAAACTGGCATCTCACGATACTTGTGCCCAAGGCCTACTTGCGGAAGGCGCAGCACAATGCGAAACGCAAGGCAGATCTATCATCTCAGCTCTGGATCCACATTTAACTTTAACTTTGCATTTGGGCCTGATCTTGGCCAAAGATTCGTGCGAGTTGTCATCAAACCGTTATAAACCCTTTGAAGACGCTTGGAATAAAAAAGAAGCTCGATGTATGGGTGCCACACGACTTGACACGTGCATGCGAATCGCTTCTGAATAGCAACAAAATCGACCCGTTTTTGAAGCGGATGAAGCGACAACTTGAAGCGCAAACGGTCGTGGTCGAAAAGCGGTGAAGCTGCCCAGACGGTGGCCAAGCCTGGATTGACGGCCAGGAAAGTTCTTCTGTGTGTTTGGTGGGATTGGCAGGGAATAATCCACTATGAGCTGCTCCCCTATGGCCAAACGCTCAATTCGGACCTGCTTGAAGACAGCACTCATGCAGAAGAGGCCATCTTTGATCAACAGAGGCCGAATTGTCTTCCACCAGGACAATGCCAGGCCACACACATTTTAGTGACGCTCCAGAGCTCCGGGAGCTCGGATGGGAGGTTCTTTTGCATACACCGTATAGTCCGGATCTCGCACCAAGTGATTACCACCTGTTTCTGTCCATGGCAAACGCGCTTGGTAGTCTGAAGTTGGCCACAAGAGATCCCTGTGAAAATTGGCTCTCCGAGTTTTTTGCCAATAGGGAAGCGAGCTTCTGAGAGGGGCATTATGAAGTTGGCATCTCGTTGGGAACGCGTCATCGAACAAAACGGGGCATATTTGACTTGAATCGCATTATTGTAACCAATTTTATGAACAATTGAAAATTCAATAAAAATACCGCAAGACTTTTTTGACAACCTAATATTCTTGATCAGCATTACGATCTGAATCGAAATACGTCTGTCCTTCTGTCCGTTTCTGCCCAAACTAGTCTCTCAGTTTTAAAGCTATCTTGCTGAAACTTTCCGAAAAGGTGTGTAGTTATTGCACGCAGTATATAAGTCGGAACGGGCCGGATCGGCCGACTATATCGGATACCTCCCATACGAGAGAATGAAATAAAAAATGCTCACGCCGTTGTTTTTGATCAGATCGACTTGATTTCTTCTAGATGGCGTTTTCTTACCACTATTGAATTTTTGATCAAATTTCATAAAACTCGGACAACTATATCATATAGCTGCCATACAAAAGATCGAAATATATAAAAAATGGAAAAAATTATAACGTTGTTTTTAATCCCACGAGCATGATTTTCAAAACATGGAGTTTTTTGATAACCCTTGAATCGAGAAAAAAAATTTCATTAAAATCCGACAACGTTATCATATAGCGGTCATAGGAAAGATCGAAAAATTTATATAGAAATACGGGAAATATTATAAAATTACTAGCAAACCCCGGCAAACGTTGTTTTGCCACCAGATGACTTTATAATTTCTGTGCAAAATTTACTCAGTTCTAGACTTATGTAAAAAGCATGAATTGAATGTTCAAATTGACTTCAGGAACACGTTAGAATCTGGATCCGTGCCGATAAGTAAGCCGTTCAATGGTTCAGGTGGTGTTTCAATTTCTGGTAGTTGCACTTTTCCTGACGCGCAACACATCCCAGCTGGCTCATTATACCCTTGCAGAGCAAAAGGGTATTATAATTTCAGTCAGAAGTTTGCAACGCAGTGAAGGAGACACCTCAGACCCCATAAAGTATATATATTCTTGATCAGCATCACGATCAGAATCCAAATATGCATGTACGTCTGTCCGTCTGTCCGTCTGTCCGTCTGTCCGTCTGTCCATCTGTCCGTCTGTCCGTCTGTCCGTTTCCGCGCAAACTAGTCTCTCAGTTTTGAAGCTATCTTGATGAAACTTTCCCAAAAGGTGTGTAGTTATTGCACGCAGTATATAAGTCGGAACGAGCCGGATCGGCGGACTATATCGGATAGCTCCCATATGAGAGAATGAAATAAAAAATTCTCACGCCGTTGTTTTTGATCAAATCGACTTGAATTCTTCAAGATGGCGTTTTCTAACTGTTATTGAATTTCGGATTAAATTTGATCAAAATCGGATAACACTATCATATAGCTGCCATAGGAGAGATCGAAAATTATATATAGAATTAACGGAAATAAATTGATAACATCGTTGTTTTTTATCCCACGAGCATGATTTTTTGAATATCAAGTTTTTTAACAACGTTGATATTGGAAAAAAAAGTTTCATAAAAATCGGTCATCTATATCTTATAGCTGCCATAGGAAAGATCGAAAAATCTATATAGAAATAATGGAAATAAAATTATAATATCGTTGTTTTTCATCAGACAAGTATGATTTTTGGAATATAGAGTTTTCTTACGACTCTTGAATTACGAATTAAATTTGGTCAAAATCGGACACCTATATCGTATAGCTTCCATATGATCTATAGTCAAAAATATGGAAAATGAATAGAAAAATCGTCTTAGATTCGATGTTGTCTAGCCTTTATGCGTTTTGTTCGACATATTTGATGACTGCAAGGGTATATAAGCTTCGGCTTGCCGAAGCTAGCTTCCTTTCTTGTTTTTAAATTTCAGAGCATGACAATGCGGACATTTCTTGTCCATAGCACCAATTACCACTTTTGAGCAGAGCTCGCAAATAACAGTTGACCGTTTTTCATCTAGTGCTCTGGGTGCGAGCACAACCGAAAAAGTTCATACTGTCTCGGTCTCGCTCTGAGCAAGAACCCCTTGCTGTCATTATTTGTGTTTTCTGTTGAGCACTTTTCGTTGAGCTCTTTGCATTTCGGTCTTTCAATGAGCAGTGCGTAAGGAGCAGATCGAGAAACGCCCGCACAGTGAGAGTCAGCAAAAGACCGATTGACCGAAAAACTCAATGCAAACGGTCTTCGCATTTACACACACACGTTCAATTCACGAAGACGATTAATATATTTCGTCCGCGAAACCGATGTTTAACGATTTGCTTCCCTATACGTGCACTGTATACCAATACATATGCAAAAGACCTTTTGCTTCACTGAAAACGACAAAACGGTCCTTGAGCAACCAGAACAAAACCGAATAGAAAAAATCGGTTTCGGTCTGAGCGCAACCGAACCCATTCACGAACCCATAAATCGGTCGTTCTCTGAGACTTTTCGTAAAGGGTCAGGAGAATACTGTTATTAGCAGACAACGAAAAACGGTCGACTGTTATTTGTGAGCTCTGCTTTTGAGTGAGCATATTACTCAATATCGGGCTCATACTGGAATGCTAAACGCAGTTATTTTTTTTTTTCTTTTTTCGGTGTCTTCCCACAAACAAATATATTTCAAAAACATGTTTATGTTTCATTATGACAATCAATTCAAAGCTAACAAATAGTAACAAAGTTTATAATATAGTATGACATAAGTATTACTTTAAAAAAAACTTTCTTCATTTTAGTGCATTTGGTTTCGATAAAATCTTTCCTTCATCTGAGTCGTCATGTGTAGGAAGCTCCTTGTTCCAAGACTGAATCTCAGCCGTTCCGAAAATTTGATAAACTACAAAGGTCAATATGGAAATAATGGCTGATAGTTCAAAAACACTTCGCCACTGATCAATAGAGTCCTCTCGAGTTACAATGAATCCAGCAGTCAACGGGGAAATAAAGGACGCAGACATGTGAATTGTTTGGCAAAATGCCAGAACGGCAGCAGAATGTCCATAGTTTGGTGCTAAATCAATTATATTGGCCATTGCTCTTGGTTCCAAACAACTCTGTGGCTATTCCTCCAGCCACCTGGGATAAAACGTAGCACCAGTAGAATGAACTAATTATTATAGATTTTACAATAGATAATTGGTCTTTAGTGCCACCAGCCAAAACTGCTTGCGATCCATTATGAAATTGGTTGTGAGTAAAATTTTCATTTAAAATCATAGCTACCAAAGCGAAATTCATATCGTTACGCGTCATAAACGATACCAGAAAACCCGACCAGGACAAAAAATAAAGCACCAATCGGGCTGGAATCTTGTCATTTAAACGCCATGATTTTGAAACTCTTCGGTCTGGATCATCATCTAATGGTGCAGATTAAGAGCCCCTCGAATTGTGCATATTATGGAATGTTTGTCAGACTATATGTACATAGGTTTAGTTGAATGTTGAGTGTGTATGAATTATATATAAATGCTCGATGTACCGGTTGTCGTGGATGGTCATTTGTTCTGCCTCTATTGACTGTGACACGGCGTGGTTGTCGTTGTTCTAACCTTCTGACTTTATTGCGTTCAGCTCGTGTATCTTCTGGCTCTTCTTGATGCAATTGCGCTATTCTTTCGGATCTTCTATTTCGCATGTATCGAGATCTACTGGTATCACGGCTCAAAGTACCCGCTTTGCGTTTTCTTGGCATAGCTCACTGGACAAAACACTCATAAATAGAATTAATGATTTTACTTAATGATGAAGGATTTTCGCCCCAGTTTAAATTGATTTAAAATGCTATGGTAGCGTGTTTTTGTCAGTGTGATGAGGTAGAAACTCACTTTATATGCGATTTTTGGTATGTCGAACAAGATTTAAGAGGATGAAAAATAGACGTTGGGTAATTGTCAGACTTACTCAATACGCTCACAAAATTTCATGAGAATCGGAATAGCCGTTTCGGAGGAGTAGATATTAGAAGATAACATGGTTGTTTTTCATCAGACAAGCATGATTTTTGGAATATAGAGTTTTCTAACTGCTCTTGAATTGCATATTATAATAATTATATGTATACAGGGTGGGCCATTTAAAGTTGACCCAATTGATTCTTAAAACAAAATCAAAAAAGTGAACAATTTTTTTTTTTATTTCAAAAATTATTTATTTTGGTCCAAGGAGATTTTTTACAAATTATTATTAAAAATGATATCACGTAAATGGGCACCTTTAGCTCTGACAGCCGAATGCATTCTTTTTCAGCATTTTCCATGACTTTGGTCAATGTTTCAGACGATATGGCGGCTATTTCACGTCTAATGTTGTTGTTGGGTCAGTAAGCTTTTTTACTAACCATTACCTTGACGGTGCCCAAATAAAATAATCACAAATTTAGTTAATAAAATGCACTTATTTATTATTTGGCACCAGACCTTAAATGTACAAAGTTAGTTTGTTGTAGATTTAGTTAGGCAGGCAGACCGAATTGTCTGTGCTTTAGACGAAAGTATATAAAGCCGAGATTTGGCAGGCGATCAGCGATCGTGCCTTGTGTAAGCGAGTACCAAAATCGAACTATTATAAAGGTATGCTGGGCAGGCAGACCGATTTGTCTGTGCCTTAAACGTCGCGAAGAGTATATAGCCGAAGAGTATATAGGCAGGCGATCAGCGGCACGGTCGCTATGAGCGTGTACAGATTCGAACTGTATTGCAGCTTGCCGTGGACTAAGGCCAGGAAGCGATAAGCGAAAGAGTGCAAAAAGGGAGTTAGAAATGACAATTAAAACAGTGTTGCCGCGCAGGGCAAATAGCAAAACAAAGCAAACATCGAGAATTTAGTTTTACGTTACGATTTGAAATGAGTGATATTATTTAGGCTGCGGCAAGACCAAACAGTTGTCTTTTAGTTGACTTAAGGTTTTTGGTTTATTAGCGTATACCTTGTATTTCAAATAAACCCACAAATAAAAGTCTGGTGCCGTCAAATCTGGTGATGTTGGGGGCCAGTCAAAATCACCACTTTACGATATCAACCGCCCAGGGAACAATGTTCGCAATAAATCGATTGCTGCTCTAGCTGTATGGCAAGTTGCCCCGTCCTGTTGAAACCAGAAGTTATCCATGACATTTTCACGAATAATAGGCGTCAGAAATTCGGTTATCATTGCTCGATAACGCTCACCATTGACGGTTATCGTGGCTCCATCATTGTCTTCGAAAAAATACGGTCCGATGATCATACAGCTTCGATATTTTCATTAGAACGTCTTGTTCGTTGCCTGGATACATGACTGGCATTATTTAGATTACCGGTGTTTACAAATTCTGCGTACAAAGACTAATTGTGTTTTTAACTGGAGCACTTTTAACTTTATTCATTTTACGAAACGAACGTTGGGTTAACACAATTGAGAATTTATTTTCAATGTAGAGCTGAACAATTTGAGCGCGTTCCTTTGGAGTGTATTGTTCCATGGTATCAATTGTCTTCGACTGACGCTTCCAACGTGGTATGACATTTGACGATCTGTCGACGCTGTCAAAAGTTACAGGATTGCCAAATGGGTCAAATTTAAATGGCCCACCCTGTATAACTAAGTTTTCATCAAAATCGGACAACTATATTATATAGCTGCCATACGAATAATAGTCGAAAATATGGAAAATTAAAAGAAAAATCGTAAGCCCTTATGCATTTTGATCGACATATTTGATGACTGCAAGGGTATATTAGGTTGTTTGGTAATGACATACCGGTTTTTACATTCAAATTTCGCGCTTCGCTTGTGAAGTCAAATATAATCGTATCTGGCAATGCTGTATATCGCTTGAAAGGTATTGGCATCACCTTTAAAATGACATGTAGTTTACATGAGCTTCGGGCAAATTTGAAATTTTATTTCGCACAGGGAAAAAGTGCTGCGGAATCTCGCAGACAGGTTATTGCTATCTTAGGAGATAACAAACCGCCAAACAGTGGGTTAGGCGATTCCGAAGTGACAATTTTGATACCGAAACACCCAAGCCTTCCGGACGACCAGTGACCGTTGGTACGGATAAAATCATGCAAATAGTGGATCGAGATCGTCATGTGACTATTAGAACCATCGCAGAGGAGCTGCAACTAAGCACGGAAGCCGTCCATAGGCATTTAAAGTCGAAAAATTTAACAAAAAAGCTCGATGTATGGGTGCCTCATGAGTTATCCCAAAAAAATCTTTTCGACCGTGTATCAATCTGCGAATCTTTGTTGCACCGTAATAAACTCGATGCATTTCTGGATCGGTTAGTCACTGGTGATACAAAATGGATCACGTATGACAACATAAAGCGTAAAGGATCCTGGTCGAAGCATTGTGAGTCGTCTCAAACGGTGGCAAAGCCAGGCCTGGCGGCTCAGAAGGTGTTGCTGAGTGTATGGTGGGATATCAGAGGAATTATCCATTATGATGTGTTGCCCTATGGCCAAACCATCAATTCTGACCTCTACTGTGAACAACTGGAGCGATTGAAGATTGCACTTGAACAGAAGCGGCCAGCCATGGTGAATCGTAAGGGCGTTGTGTTCCATCATGACAAAGCCAGGCCCCATACATCTTTGGTGACGCGTCACAAGCTGCGGGAGCTTGGTTGGGAAGTGTTAATGCATCCACCTTATAGTCCGGACATTGCCCCAAGGGATTACCATCTGCTTTTGGCCATGCAAAATTTTTTCGATGGACAAAAATTGAGTTCAAGGGAGGATTGTGAAAATCGAATCGCCGAGTTTTTTGCCAGTATGTACAAGGAATTCTTTAGGAAAGGCATATACAAGTTATAATCAAAAGACAAACATAAGGCGTCGTGGCTCTCTTCCGATCGACTGACCAGAAATCAGATCGATCATGTTGTGATCGATGCAAGGCATGCATCTATCGTACTCGATGTGCGATCCTGTCGTGGTCCCAACATCAACTCCGACCATTATCTTGTTGCAGCTAAGATTCGCACACGGTTATGTGTTGCGAAGGTTGCACGTTGAGGACTGCTGAGAAGGCTGGACATCGGGAAGCTGCAATCACAACAGACAAGGGATGCATTTTCCTCTCAAGTCTCTAGCCTATTGAGCCGAACAACTCCAACACCTGAAGACATCAGCGATCAGTGGGCGCTCATATCCCACTCCCTGCGAACTTCCGCAGAAGAAGTCATTGGATTCCAGCGCCCCCCAACAAGGAATCCATGGTATGACCAGGAGTGTCGTGACGCAACATCTGCAAAAGACGCCGCCTACACTGCAAGCTGGGGCTACACGGACTGTTGTTGAGGTTAAGGAGAAGAGATGAGAAACGCCTTTTCAGACGCAAGAAAAGAGAACAGGAAAAGCGAGAGTGTGAAGGCATAGAGAGCAGCAGATGCCGGAATGAAGCTCGTAACTTCTATCAGAGGGTTAGTCGTCTGACCCAAGATTGTAAGACTAGAGAAGTTGCATGCAAGGACAATGACGAAAAACTAGTCACAGATGCAGAGATTGTGCTGAAGTTATGAAGGGATGACTTCTCAAACCTGTTAGCTGGCTCTGGCACGGGCTATGAAGATTATGATCCACAATTCCCAATCTATGGTACTGATATAGATGTACCGACCCCAAGCCATGCCGAAGTCAAGGATGCAATCCAACGACTTAAAAACAATAAATCTGCAGGTGCTGATGGCTCTCTTCAAATGAACGGTCATGTTTTTTTGTGCGCTCCGAATTTTTCATTTTTATTGATACAAACCAGCGGTGGTTCTGTTTTAAATTTGAATATTTAAACATTTAAATACACTTGTTTTCAAAACCGTTCGCTTTGCGAGTGAATTTTGTGCGTTTTATCATAAAATAATAAGCTTTAACGATCTGTTTTTTGTCTTTTTGACTACTTTCTTTTGTGCTTCGTCCGTCAACCGTGGTGTTGTTGTTAGAAGTGCATGCATATTAACTGACCCGCTCCCCCACTTTCTCTTTTGTACTAACAAACTCGAAAGTTCTACGCGTGCAATTTATACGCTCTTACGGTACATTTGAGTTGCTCGCTTACAAATTTCGATTTTATTTTCTCTCGGCACAGTGGTCCGTAACATGATAAACATGGACTCCTACCTGCCTTCAGGTAATTAAGCCTGAGCAGGCTAAACTCACTTCTTGGCTTTGTGACAAGATGGTGCACAGTAAGTGCGCTGGATTCACAGGGCGGACAAGTGATGACGATAGTAAAGGCCTTGGTTTGCAGTTCTGCTGTGAAGCAAGTTGCGAACGAGATGAAGTCGTTCATGCGCCAAACTAAAGGTGGCCTAAAGGGACTGATTGCTAGTTTTGGCACAGCTAGGGATAGTTTTTCCAGGGCCAGTGATCTACTCTCAGCGTTGAACTCGCAGTTTAATAGCCTTAAGCTATTAGAGGAGTCCCCGAAGCGCGAAAAGGCTGCTGGTGGTAGGCCTGAGGGAATCGTTCCACAACTTCAAAGCGACCAGCAGAACTCCTCTGCGGACGAGCAGTCGACTTTAGCAAACCCTCAAATGTTGTTAAGATCGGCAGCTAAAAAAAGATTCGGACGCCGATCAATCCGCAGTGGAGTGTGAGATCAATGCAATAATAAAGTTTCGAATTGTCTGAAGGTGGTTCTCAACCTGTAATTCCACCTAATCAGCTAAATATTTCCCCACAAGAGGTTTCTGAGACTGGACTACCGGCCCAAATTGTTACTGCAGGTCCACAGCCTGCAGTAGCAAAACCCCTCATTGTGATTCCACAAACGAAACAAATATTTGTCTCTCGGCTACACCCTGATCTCACATCATTTGATGTTTCGTCTTATATCAAAGACAAAATAAATGCCGAAGTTTTCCCGGTAAGTACACAGTATATAGGCATGATCGTCCCTCTAGACGGGGAGGGGCGTCCTTATTGCAGTAGATAATAGCCTCACGTCAGAAGAGGTTTTGACAGAAAATCCTTTGAACTTTAAGTTAGAAATTTTATGCGTAAAACTGTCTGTCGGTGGCAGGTTAATTTTTATTACCTGCTCTTACATACCTCCTTCGTCCGATCTTGAGGACTATTTTAGGCACCTATCAGTGGAAAAGTCAATTTCGAGTTCTTTGTCCGATATGGATCAGTTAGTAGTTCTAGGTGATTTTAATATACCTGGAACTACGTGGTCCTCGGACCACGGTTCCAATGCTTTAGAACCCATAGGCCACAATGAATTCATTGATGGTCTACTTGACATACCTCTGCGTCAGGTAAACCATGTGCGAAACTCATTAGATCGTTTACTTGATTTGTGCCTTGTCTCAAATCTCGAAAGCGTTTTTCTTTCCAGAGCAACACCACTTACGCTACCTGAAGATCCATATCACCCTGCTTTCGAGGTGACTATCGACACTGGTATAACAGTTAAAAATAACGCTATAAAGGTAGCCAAGCGAACTCATTGTTTTCGCAGAGCTAACTTTCGAGGTGACTATCGACACTGGTATAACAGTTAAAAATAATGCTTTAAAGGTAGCCAAGCGAACTCATCGTTTTCGCAGGGCTAACTTTCATCTTATATATGGCAATGACTGGTCCGATCTCTACTCCTGCAATAATATGGTAGATGGCATTACAATTTTTTATTCGGCAATCAAATCGTTTTTTAACTCGTGTGTTTCGGTATATAACGCGACAACATCCAATGAACCACCTTGGTTTAGTAAGGAGTTGTCACGCCTTAGGAATTTAAAGTCCAGACTTTATAAAAAATATAAGGTTTCAGGTTGTCAGTCTGTTTTTGGAAAATACATAAGAGCTCGGTCAAACTTTATCGTGCTTAACGCTCAGTGTTTCAAAAATTATTTTGTCCGTTGCAAGTCCCAGTTTTTACGGGATCCTAAACGGCTTTATAATTTTGTAAACACTAAGCGCATAACATGTTCGTTTCCGCCTTCGTTTTCGTTTGAAAGTATGACGGCTAATACTGATCAGGCAATAGCCGATCTGTTTGCCCAATACTTTCAAACAACTTACTCCACAGTGTCTCATTCAAGTGAGCAATATTTATACGCCATACCTAAGTCGAAGTAAATATTTCGTCCCTCTTTAAACGAAAGCTCCTTTCTTGTGGATCTTCAACGTGTTACACCAGTTTACTCCCAGTTCCTGACGGGATTACTGGGTGTGTTCTTAAACACTGTGCTAATGCATTGTGTAAACCCCTTCTCAAACTGTTTACCCTATCCCTACAAACTTGTCAGTTTCCCCTTGTTTGGAAGGAGTAATTTGTTATTCCCCTTCATAAAAAGGGAAACAAGTCGGATGCTAGCAATTATAGAGGTATTTCTAAATTGTCAGCAATTCCAAAGCTTTTTGAGCGAGTAATAACTCCTCACTTGCAGCACCTTTGTAGATCAGCAATATCTCCATGTCAACACGGACTTATGAAGCGCAGGTCTATTACAACAAATCTTTTAGAGCTCACCTTTGTGATAAATGGCTTTAGAAATAATTTTCAAACTGATGTCATTTACCCAGATTTCTTCCTATTGATTCGCAAACTTGACATGATACGGTTTCCAGTTGATCTTTTAAGTTTGATCTCTAGTTATCTTAGTGGCTGCACACAAAGGGTGCGTTTCAAAGACCTTCCATTGGTCATTGCACATTCCCGCGTATTTATGTAATTAAACAATTTTTAAAACTGGTGTCACGACAATTTACTAAATTTAAACAGCTCCAAGTGCAAGCTGATGACGTTTTATCGGGTTAATCCGCATAATGTCACCTATTCGCTAAGTGGGAGAACCTTGGAAAGAATAACGCTTGTTGACGATCTTGGCGTCCTCTTGGCCCCTAGACTTAAATTCTCTCTTCATATTTCGAAAATGGTTAATAAAGCTAGGGGAATGCTTGGATTTGTTAAACGATGGTCGAAGGAATTTGAGGATCCTTACGTTACCAAGACTTTATTTATATCGTTGGTCCGACCAATTCTTGAGTATGGGGCACCCGTATGGAGTCCCCAAAAGGGAATACATGCTGACCGCATAGAATCAGTACAAAAACTGGAATGCAAACCTATTCCTACCCTCCTATTCTCATAGACTGCTCCTCATTAACTTGCCCTCCCTTACTAACCGGAGAACGATGCTTGGTACTATATTTATTCATAACCTTATACGTGGTGAAATTGACAGTGCTTACTTGTTAAGTAGACTAAATTTCTCGGTTCCAAGTAGATTTATTAGAAACTAGTAAACCCAGCGAACTCCGTTCCGCCACCAGATGGCGATAGTTTTAGGTAAAATTTCGTTTGGTGTTTAAAAGATAAAAACAATTTTTTTTTGTTTTATATATGAAAAGGAAAAATTTTATTTCGATATCATTAAAACTTTGGACATTGCTGAGTGTTTTGCAATATTACACGTTGGTTCTTCAATAATTTGAAGATTTAACTGTAATTTTGATGCTGAATGAGCCGTTTGGCATCCTTCTAACAATATGGCTGCTATTCCCGAAGAAGCAACTGCAACAGCTATGTTGGATCTCGCCCGAACAGTTGCTAAAGCTAATGACATGAGGAATGTCTTGCCAGTTCCACCAGAGGCATCTAGGAAATATAAACCACCATTTTATTCGTCCGATTCGATTGCCTTCATTAAAGTATCATAAACTTTCTTCTGTTGAGAATTCAACAGGAGTACATTCGTTTGAGCTAATAAATTTAGTTCCTGGTGGTCAAATTCACGTTCCCGTTCTAATTCTCGATTAAATGCCACATTCATTTCACGATTTGGCGCTGGCATTGTAACCTGATTAATATATTACCGCACATGAGGTAACACATATCTTCGATCAAGAGTAAAATCCGATTATGTACCTCCTCATTCATCTCAATGTCGTGCTTTCTGCCCAGTATCGCGACGTTTGAGCACAATATCTCGATTTCCAAATTGTTCACAATCAGGATGGCGACTTCGTCTATTGTTGGAGCATTAAATGTCCTTTCGTGTGTTCCAGATGGTCGTTTATCTGCTTTTATGACAACTTTATAGTCATCATTTAGCATGCGCTCTAAAGCACTCTTAAACAACCTGACTATCGCATGATGTTCATAAAGCAGACACTGCAAGTTTTGAAGAATTGCTCGCTTCATTCCTGTATTGATCCCTAGGCGTCGATCAAGTTGTTCTCCATGTTGCCCATGAAATATATTTGTAAAAATTTTCTTTGTGTATCTTCGAAAGATAGTAATGATCCAATTCGCTGGTGAATCTGCCCTTGTATCTAAGATAAAGTAAGTTATTCTTTAACTAAATTCTATGTAATACCAAAAAAAAAAAAACCTTAAATGTCGGATTAAATCCTCGTTCTTCGATAATATCTGCCCAAAATGACGTCATTTGGAAACAACCATTGTATTTTCGAGTATTTGCCGGAAAGTGGCGTGATTCTTGTGTTTCACCACAAAGCAGTGAATACAATGGCTTAGGTGGCGAAGTCAACAATGGCAATTTCACTTTACCATTAAAGCAGCATAATCCAGGCGTTTCTCCGTAAAACTTCAACGCACCGCAATACTTGCAAACAACGTCCATTTGCCCATTGCAAACGCTGGGATGCAAGCTGTAATCAGTGATGCAATCGTATTGAAACACTGCTTGATTCAAATCAGCCCTTGATAAATATCTTTTGCGTCGCAAATTATCTATTTCTTGACCTCTGTTGTAAGCTCGACGATTCTGCATTGTCAACCGAGCCGTGTTACTGGTTGCCTCACTTTGTTCTTCTTATTGAGAAGCACGAAGTCGACCCATACTAACGGGCCGCTGTTCACGTGCAATGTTTTGTTCTTCTTCAGTCCTTTCATTTGCAGTATTTTGCAGTCTTCTTGAATTACGGCTTTGTCGGGAACGATTCGATCGTCTTGGTTGCGGCATTATTAATTAAACTTCACTTCAATTCACTAAAACCACGAAAAACTTCACTTCACTTCAATTCACCAAAATCACAAATAACTTCAATTCACTTCAAAAAAATTTAGTTGAAATGCTTATGTGCTTGTCAGTGTGATGAGGTAATAACTCAGTTTATATGCAATTTTGGTATGTCGAACGGAATAAAAAGTACACTACGTCCTATTCCGGGCTCTAAGCTACCTTCTGAGGTTTGGTTGAATATGTTGGTATTGGCGGAACGAATTCGAAGGGACAAATTGGAAAATCCACTTTTAGGTACCAGGCGAACATAATCCATTATAGACAAATAATTAGCAATAAAATAAAATTGCGACTATAATTAAAGATCTAAGCTATCCTATCTCTCAAGTTGGACTAGACTGCTCATGGTATGCCAATTTAATTTAACATCGGTTAAGTAGTTTAGGAGTCCATCGCGGACAAACATCGTGACAGGAGATTTATATATATAAGATTATGTTCCTTTAGTTTTAAATCTTTGTAGATTTAATTAGGACGTACATGAGCCTTTCAGGGTACTTTGTTCGGACTATAATAGACTGTTTTCTATAGTCTATATATGTATCTATATAGAGAGTCTGCAGCTCCTAAAGCGATTATTAATAACATTTCTGGCACGAAACTAGATCGTTATATTTAAAATTAAAATAAAATTCACTTTTGCTTCGTTTTTAATTTTTTCCTAATTTTTCTTTTAAAAATCGCGTCCAAATTCTCGCACATCGTGCCGTACGACACACGGCTGTCGCCCTCGGTCCGGTTGCGCGGGTGGTTGGCCGTGGAACTACGCGCGTTATTAAAAAAAAAAAAAAAAAAAAAACCAGATCGACACCCATCATCTTTTCGTCGATTACAAGGCTGTACTCGATAGTCCCCGGCGAGATCGCCTATATGCCGCCATGTCTGATCTTGGTATACCAGCAAAGCTGATACGGCTTTGCAGGATGACATTGAGCAACACCATCAGCTCTGTCAAGGTAGGAAACGACCAATCCGAAACCTTTCATACCAAGTATGGTCTTAGACAAGGTGACTCGCTATCTTGCATGCTCTTCAATATTCTAATAGAGAGTATTGTAAGGAAGGCTGGTGTGCATCGGACAGGCACGATCCTGACAAACAGGTGTGTCCAACTCCTTGGTTACGCTGATGATATTAATCATTGGCCGAACCAAGCGTGATGTTACAGCAGCCTTTGGGGCTATTAAATAAGAGTCGGCTAAACTAGGACTAGCAGTGAACATGGACAATACAAAGTTTATGGTGTGCTCAAGCAGAGAATCGCGGCGTCTTATTTCTCAGCTGACTGGCTTGGCACTGCTATAACTAGCACAAATGATGTCAGCCTAGAGATTAAGCGGAGAGTCACACTTGCCAATAGTTGTTACTTTGGGCTCAGTAGGCATTTCAACACTAGAGCTCTCTCTCGACAGGCAAAAATAACACTCTACAAGAAGCTCATTCTTCCAGTACTCTTATATGGTGCGGCGTGCTGGACAGTGGTGCCGTCCGATGCAGCCGCTCTTGGAGTGTTCGAGAGAAAGATTCTCTGCAAAATCTTTGGTCCGTTTTGCGTTGGCGATGCTTATCGCATTGGATTGAACCAAGAGCTGTATGAGCTGTACGGGGATGTTGATGTAGTCAGTCGAGTTAAAATTCACAGACTCCACTGGCTGGTTCACATCGCCCGTATGGAAGAAGACGCTTCGGCCCGTAAGGTGTTTGATGCGGTAATTGTCGGGAAACGGAGGAGAGGACGACCCCGGATGCGTTGGCAAGACCAGGTGATGGAAGCGCTGTCTACATCCGGTGCTGCCAACTGGCGAAGGCGCGCCCAAAACAGGGATGCGTGGAGGCGAATCGTGCAACAAGCTGTGGCCCGTCAAGGGTTGTGATGGCCAATTATTATTTTTAACCATAAAAATCTTTGATTGTTTTTATTGGTTGTGGGAGAAAAGGTTGAAGGCATGGCTTTATTAAACAAAGGATAAATCCGAAATTCTACATTAACATTTTACGTGCTTATGCCAAATTTGAATCATCTAGCTTTAAAATTAGACTTTATGCGTAAATTTCTGACTTTTTGCCCATTGTGCATTGCTGCAAACCCCGTTGCGCAAACAGTTTAGGCAAAGATGCATCTTCTTTGCTTCTCTAAATTGAATATTTGGACTCGAGTTAAAAAATCGCGAAGACATCGGCAGGAAATGATCCTTAGTAACAGGCATACCGTAGAATTTAAGGTCGTAGTAGAAGCAATTGTATTTGAGCTGTATCTGTGTTTTCCCACCTGTTGGCCTGGTGTTTGAATTATCAAGGCTTGGTCCATGTTTTCCATCATCCTGCACATCTTCTCCAAGAACGACTCCATAGGAGTCCATGTCGAACTCAGCAATGGGCAAGTCCTCTTCCCATTTTGCAAGCGTCCTCTGATCCAGCATGTGCGCGACGATGTGAATCAGGAATCCATCCAAAATTTGTTCCGTACTGGCCAGGGTTCGGAGTGCTCAAAGATGAGAATTCAAAAAATCGCTGAGCCCCCGAAGACCCTTGGCAGATCACTTCTTGACACCCTTTAAACCAAATATTGCTTGTACATGTGCTTGAAAATGTAAAACTTTATTATCAAATCGATTTTTCAATAAATTCAGAGATCTCCGCTATGTCCAGCCTTTCCAAGGATGGTTGGGCAAAATTAAATGCCATGTTTTGAGAGTCGATATATTTTAAACGCGCAAGAATATGAGCTTTATCAAACTGCTCAATGTTGTTAGCCACTGCATAATTTTTCACCGCGTTGGTTTGCTGCAAATATTGCACTTGGCTCGAAAGAATTCATATCATTTGGGCCATTTTGAGGCTGAACCTCGTTGACAGAATTAGGCATTTTATAAATCACACTAAATAAAAAATAAAAATTTACTGTCTGAACGGGTTTCCGATGCACGAAATACCCTGTTTTATAGCACGAAAATGCAGAAGCACTAAGCGTCAACAAAAGGTTACAGAACCTTTGAATTTGTTGTTGTTGTTCTTGCCCGCTTAGCAACAGCGAAAAAACTGATAAACAGCGCGAAATATACACAAATCTAACGACCGGCTAAATGCACTATGTATGTACGTTTGTGAGTTTGTGGCCTGTAAACGACGACAAACTTTTGAACGATATTATAATAAACAAAACGCAAAATAAGTTGCAGACTCCGAGGAACGAAAATCAAGTCGGGGTCAACAAAATATTTGTGGGGAAGACAACGATTTTGCCACCACTGATAAATAATTACACACGCGATAGGTATTATTATAATAATGATGCTGTTGGGTCAGTGAGCTTTTTCAAAGACCATTACCTTTGGTGGTGCCCAAGTAAAATAATAACGCACAAATTTCGACTTAAATATGCACTTATTTATTAACCTGGCACCAAGGCCTTAAATTCACAAAGTTATTGGTTTGTTATAGATTTGGTTAGGCAGGCAGACCGAATTGTCTGTGCCTATTTTTCAGCGAAAGGGTATGTTGGGCAGGCAGACCGATTTGTCTGTGCCTTTTTGCAGCGAAAGGGTAGGTTAGCAGGCAGACCGATTTGTCTGTGCTTTAGACGAAAGTATGATGGGCAGGCAGACCGATTTGTCTGTGCCGTTTGAGTCGCGAAAGTATATAAAGCCGAGATTTGGCAGGCGATCAGCGACCGTGCCTTCTATGTGCGTGTACAAATTCGAACTGGGATGAAGCTTGCCGTGGACAAGGCCAGGAAGCGATAAGCGAAAAAGTGCAAAGGTAGTTAGCAATGACAATTAAATCAGTGTTGCCGCGCAGGGCAAATAGCAAAACAAAAGGCAAACATCGAGAATTTGAATTACGTTACGATTTGAATTTAGTGACTGATTTAGGCTGCGGCATGACCGAACAGATGCATTAATTTTGAACTGCAACTTGTGTTTTTGAAAATATTACAGTGTATGTTGGTTCCGAGGTAATTTTGGAGAATTAATCAATCGGTTTCTTTTTGACTAAATTATTTTAGTAATTGTATCATTTAGCTTGTTTATTGGGTTTTGTAATTCCGTAATAATTACTGCCTGTTTATTATTTGAGTCTATCAATCCTGATTCGGACATTTTTAGCATTGCATAACCGTTGCAGCTACTACCTTGAGTACGGTGCCTAAGAAATCTAGGCTCTTGTCAATGTTATTCTACTTTTAACAAAGGCAAGATATTACAATATGTTTACATCTAATAAATTTCGCATAAGCGATTTCGGGAATAAATCGGAAAACTTGTCAGTTTCGTCTACCATATCTAAGAATTCTGTAATATTACTTGAATGTCCGTCCGCCATAAATCTGGCGTATGCAATGGCTATTGTTATATGTACAGTTCCCGTGATCCTGTAAGAAATTGGGTTTGTATAGCGTGAGTTCAATAAATGGAAAAGTAGAAAATCAAAAAAAGCATCACTTGATTGTCCTTATGGACCACCATCAGGTACGACCACCATCGTAGGTCCTGACTCGTGCCGGGCACTTTGGTCATCTAACAACATGAGAGGGCTTAGATGACTGTCTTGGGTTTCGCATTGTGCCGTACCTCCCGCATTTAAGTCTTGGGCGTAAGTATCGTGGGATGCTAGTTTACAGAACGATGCGTATGTTGTTTAAACGCATAACTTCATTGTTGCATTTCGCTACTACGATGTCCTGTAGTTGGTAAGACACGGGAATAATCGTGACCTTTTTACATCTAAATCTAATCTAAGTGTATGCAATAAGAACATTGATAATTGTTTGTGGGGAAGACAACGATTTGCCACCTTTTGTAAATATTTAAACGCACGAATAGGAGTGATTAAAATAATGATTTTATTTCGAGCTGCAACTTTGTTCGTTGGTTGTTATTTTATACCCTTGCAAAGCAAAAGGGTATTGTACTTTCAGTCAGAAGTTTGGAGACACCTCAGACCCCATATGATGTATATATATTCTTGATCAGCATCACCACCTGAATCGAAAAACGTCTGTACCTCTGTCCGTCTGTCTGTCTGTCTGTCCGTTTCTCTTCAAACAGTCACTCAGTTTAAAATCTATCTTGCTGAAACTTTACCAAAAGTTGTAGTGAGAAAGGCAACCAATTGATTGCAATATGGGGCCACGCACGTCCACAATAGCCATTGAAGGTAACGGTTGTACGATGGCAAACGGTGAGGTAAAAGTGAGGAATAACTTTTTGTTGGTTACAAAGATATCTGTAGCATTTCGCGCGTATGTGATTCCCAATGCCTGTATTTTTGGATGTGCACTTTGGTGCGCGTTCTACAATTTAAAACTACTTCGATAGTGAGTTTAGCCAGATATTCTTGCTCATTTGCATCTGTGATATCATTGGTTGCCGGGATTCTTAGCATTAAGGCATACTGAAGTCATGTTAATGTAGGGAGGAACGTCTGCATTGAAGAATCTTTGCTATTAAAATTAATTTAAGGGGTTATATACCTTTTTCAAAATCAAAAAATCGAAAAAAATTTTATGATTTTTTTTTAATGTACATACCTTCAACAATTTTTCTGCAACATTTTTTAGAGATCGGGGCACTAGAACCCAAGATACAGCCGTTCATAGCGCACGGTGTACACGACAACCTAATGTCCAGCTAAAACTTTAAACGCGATTATCTCGGAATCGCATTTTTGAGAAAAGGTCATTGCGGTGAGCACGATATCTCGGTAACCACTACGCCGATCGATTTGAAATTTTGGGGGATTGTTTGTAGATTCAATAGCTAGTTCGTGAACGAAGGAATTTTATTTTCGACAAATTTTTCTATTTTTTTGGGGCGAAAAACTAAATTATTAGACCTCAAAAAATCAGTTTTTTTGAAAAAATAATCACTGTAACTGTAAAAAATTTTTTTTCGTAAAATCCTTCATTCACGAACTAGGTAACACTATATACTAACGTAGTTTTTTTTTTTTTTTTCTGTTGAGCCGTTTCCTTGTTTTCATGCTCACCGTGAGCCACTACTGAAAAAAGGACTTCTGCGGCAAAGACTATAACTTCCACAATTATGAATATTTTCACTCGAAATTTTATACGAATTTACTTAAGGACACGTACGTTGATAAAATGTATATTGTATTTAAATAAAACAATGGTAACATGCTAAAAAAAATAAATAAAAACCCTGTATTTCTCTGGTGAAAAAGGTATAGAACCCCTTAATGCTCGAATTTTATACAATTTCGCCGTAAAGGCTGGCTGCTTCTGGAATTATTTGTTTCCTGAAGCAGTTTAAAGGCTTGTTCGAAGATTTCATCGTGTACGAGGTGTGTTCAAAAAGTATCGCGAATTTTGTGTTTTTTCAAAAATTATTTATTTATTCATGAATATCTATTTTGTCCCCTTCAAAGTAATCCCCATGAGATATTATGCACTTGTGGCAACTGTTTGTCCAATCTTCGAAGCACTTCAAAAAATCATTTTTTTATCTTGTTCAGCTTCTCCTTTGATGCCGTCTTTATCTCGTCGTAGTGTAACGTCGTCCTTTCATATGCCTCTTCAGTTAAGGGGGGCTTCTCATGTAAAATTTTAAAAAAAATCGAAATTTTTTTTTTCATAAATCGATAGAATAACGTCTTGAGAGTATATTCCCGAAGTTTTATAACTCAACTCTCAATATTATGGAAAATATCAGTGATTGAACGAGCGCGCTCAAGTTTAAGACCCACACTAACTCAAAACTTTAAATCGTTTTTTCTCAAAACTATGTTTTAAAAAACGCGGTACACGATTACGGAAAAACTACTGAACCGATTTTTGATTTCTAAAAAGTGTTTTGCAGATTATACATTGAACGAGTGCGTGAATATCTGAAATTGTGAAAAAAAAGTTATTTTATACACTTTTCAGCCCAATTCAGCAAAAAAAAAAGACGAAAAAATGGCACTTTTTTTTCAAGACGTGATTTCAATATTTTAAAATCGAATTTTTTGAAGTGGCTGACATTCACGCACTCGTTTGAACCTTGCTACATACAAAAAAATTTTTTTTGTTTTTTTTCAGATGAAAACTTTTTGCTCCACACTGTACCGCAATAAGTCCCTCAGCCGCGTCGAGCTACACGCGACCTTGAATAAGTCCGCCATTTTGTTTTTTAGAATTTTCAAAAAATGTTTTTCTCATACTTTAAACATGTCTTCAAATATGTGCAAAAAATTATTCGTGTAAGTTTTCATTTTCCAAGTGAAAAAAATTCCCAAAAAACCACTACTTTTTGGCAAGTTACATGAGAAGCCCCCCTTAAGGAAACAGGAAAAAGTCACAGGGGGCCAGATCTGGGGAATACGGTGGCTGCGGCCAAAAAGTCGCGCACAAGCAACGATGTGTGAGCAGGGGCGTTATCGTGGTGCAAAAGCCAATTTTTGTTCTTCCACAAATCCGGGCGTTTCTGGCGGATTGCTTCGCGCAAATTGCGCATAACTTGCAGGTAATATTTCTTATTGACCGTTCTTCCCTGTGGCAAGAACTCATGATGCACCACGCCCCTGCAATCGAAGAAAATTAATTTTTTCGTCTGTTGTTGAAGTGCTCGGGCGTCCGGCACGCTCTTCGTCGTTCACATCTTCTCGGCCTTCTGAGAACATTTCGTACCACCGATAAACGTTGCTTCGGTCCAAGGTAGCTTCTCCATATGCCACAGTCAACATTCGGAATGCATCCACGCACTTAATTTCGTTTTTCACACAAAATTTGATACAGGTTCTTTGATCCGTTTTTTTGAAAAGGTAAAAATCGAAGACGATCCAAAACACGTGCAAGCAAAGCTGCTGTCAACAATTAAGTGAACATTCAAAATGCCCGAGCTTGTCGGCATAAGTGAGAGACAGGAGTACCAACATAACGCCACGAAAAAATCGAAAATCGATACGAGGTAACCCGCGAAAATTCAAAATTCGCGATTTTTTTGAACACACCTCGTAGGTCAGCGAAAGTTCTCTTTGCGCAGTGGCAACATCTGATTGAGGCTCATTTTAAAGTGTGTTTTTATTTTGTCGGGCTTGTAAAACCATTTTGCATTGTGTTCTTCGATGTATGCCTTTTACCGTTTTATTTCTGCATTTGTTTTCCTCTTTGACCCAGCGAAGCAAAGAGTATTCCTTTAGTTCCATACAAGTATGTCTGTATCTTCCCTATAACCCAAACGATAGCTAACAATTCACTTTCGTTTGTAGCGTAAATTAGCTCGCAATCTTAAAAAAAAAAGGAAATCATGGTGATTGGTCTGCCATTTTAAGACAAAACCGCACCAATACCACTTGCGGAGGCAAGTAATGGTAATTTAAAGTCTGGGCACATTAAAATAATATCTTCTGATATATAAAATGTCTCGCAGGCGTTCAAACTCGCTGCGTTGGGTATCGTCGAATTCGACCGAAACTTTTCTTGTCATGGGTTAGCTAACTGTGCCATTTTTCCTTTCAAGAATGCTGGCCTTGCTTTTGATGCGAAGGGTTTTACAAAATTTCTGTTATAGCTAGGCAAGTAGAGGAAAGACCTGAGGCTAAGAAACCTTTTTGTTTCAAAGTATTCTTTTATGGCCTTTACCATTTCTGAGTTGATTCTGGTTCCATTTGCTGTTACTATAAAGCCTAAAATCCCTACACTTTCTTTAAAAAATTTAGTTTTTTCCTGTGCCACTCTTATATTGGCTTTATATTATAACACCCGGGAGCATATGGCCTCTACAATTTTTGTAGAGGATACAATAATCTTTGATTTTCGATCGTACTGGTGATTAGCCAGTAGCGACTTATCCTAGCGGTGGGGCTTCCACCTAGCGCCATCTAGGAGTGACGAAAGTTCTATTGTTGTGTCCATAGTAACGTGGACGACTGATTGTGCGGGTCCGGGGAGCCGAAATTTATTAATATTGTTAAGTGAGCAATAGAGCATGGAAGTGGTGGAGATTTGGAAAAAGAGACCGTTTCTTTTTGGGATTTGAACCCGGGCCTTCCGGATCGGAGGCCAGCGCTCTACCTGCTGGGCCACCGACCCTTAAATGTGAAGAATATGTGTTGAAATTTTCAAAAGGATCGGTTCAGTAGATTTTGAGATCTAATGTTCGCGAACTTCAGAAATACCGTTTTCGGGAAAATCGATTTGAATGTTTTTTTATACCTCAAAATTCAAAATTTAAAACTCTGTAATTCCGTTAGGTCGACTAAAATTGACTTAAAATTTGTACACAATATTCTCGACACATTGGTCGCTTAGAAAAAAAAAAAAAAAGCAAAAACAATTTTTAAAACCTTTAAAATTATTTTAAGAAGGGGCCTATGAAGCCATATGTATATGCATTAGGCGTTTATTTTTTGCTTCACTAGATGAGTCTTCCCAAACAACCTTCCTCTAAAAAACTGAGCAGGTCATTTGAGTTATTTGAGTGACTTAATTCATGTGTTCTCCTGGTTTTCCGGTTGTCCTGGTTGCGCCAAGAATCAATATTCTGATTCATGTTCGCCTTTTTAAAGAAGTGAGAATTTTTTCGTTTTTCCTTTTTTGACTCTACGATGCTCTCCCTTATGAAAGTCTGTATTTTGGTGTTTCTGTTTCATGGCCCTGGCATAAGTTGCGGCAAAACAAGTTCCGTTCAATGCTGGCTTCTGCCTCCCTAGCTAGTGCCAACGCGAAAGGCAGATCTTAGAGTTGTCCCCAAAGTTCTTAAATTAATGTTGGGCAGCCTGAATTAAACTTTTTAACGGGTCGGATCGGGCGAATAAACCTTTTTTTATCAAAACCGTATAATTATATCGTATATATCGTATAGCTGCCATTCGAGAGATCGAAAAATACTTGTATGTATACAAATATTGAATTAGCGGAAATAAAATGATAATTGTTGTTTTCCATCAGACAAGCACGATTTTTGGTTTTTGGAGTATACAGTTTTCTGTCGAATCTTGATTTTTGAATTAAATTTCATAAGAATCGGACGCCTGTCATATGAACAATCCTCTCAATATAAAAACTTCATAGAAAAGTCGACATAGCTTTGATGTTGTTTAGCCTTTATGTATTTTGTTCGACAAATCGCGTTTTTTCTATAATAAAGTTTTTTAAATTTATACTAAAATGTAGCCTTGGTGTCAAGCCATAACTAAAGATAACTGTATTAAATTTTTTTTTTGAAATTTCATCTAAATACGATTTTTTGCTATTTTGTTTAAATTTTTGATGGTGTCATAGTCTTTCCTGCTAGATTATTTTCTTAAAAAAGTTATCTTAGTCTGAACGAGTATTTACAATCTTTCAGCAACACTAACTTTGATTTTTGATTATTTTCAGAAATTAAAATGAATGCCGTGTTACCACCACGAATTTCTAAAGAAGGCTTGCAGCATTGTGGTGTTGCAAACAAAGGTGAATCCTTTCCAGACGATATTAATAGTGATCCAGAAAAAAATAACGAAACAACTTCTGTGAGGTCCTCATACGACGTTTCAAATGAAATTGAAACCTATATTAAATCTGATAGCTGTAGCCATATTGCAGATCTGATGAGCTCTAAAGCTAAACAGAATTTTTGCAGAGCACCTAAAAGTGTACGAACATTGAATGAACGCTTTCAAGGCACAATGAGTGATCATAACTATTCATGCCAAGGAGAAATAATGTGTAATTTCGAATTAGACAACATTCGTGATATACTTCTTAATATCATAATACCTAAAGGTTACTCGATAAAAGAGATTCCATGGGATATAAACTACTTTATCGAAAACACAATAAAAAGGTTGACAGATTTAAAGCTTAAGTACGGAAAAATACGAGTTAAAAACTTAAAACAAACAAAAACCTTATCTAAAAACCCTAAAAAACGAAGTCTTCAAAATTCAAAAATTAACCAAAATCATTTAGAGCCATTAAAAACTGATCGCAAAGATCAACATCTTAAAAATATTATTACAAATCTGCGGTGTCAGAAAAATGAAAAAAATGAAATTCTTAGAACCATACCATATTCAGATTTGAACTCAGTTGAGCATATGTTAAAAAATCGACTTGAAAATAATTTCAACGCAAAAACACGACTCATGTTAAATTCATCTGACTCATCCCAAACAGACTTCGAGCTTAAAAGCGGCTTTTGCGAAATAAAAAGTACTTCATCAAATAAAAGCAGTAAAACATCGTGTTTAATATCGCTTTTACGTGATTCTATTGAAACGGAAAAAGCGTACCCACATTTTTTTGACAATATTGATTTAACTAAATACATTAAGCTAGAACTAAGTTTTCAACCCATGGTTGAAATTGGTAAGGAAGTTAATATGAAAAAAAAATGTTGGATATCCGACAACAACACCGACAAAGAAATTAAAAGGTGAGTTTTCTATTTTTTTTTATATTTATGCCTTTGCAGAGCAAAGGGTATTATAATTTCAGTCTAAAGTTTGCAACGAAGTGAAGGAGACACCTCAGACCCCATAAAGTATATATCAGCATCAATCAGAATTGAAATACGTCTGTACGCCTGTCCGTCTGTCCGTTTCTCTGTAAACTAGTTGTCGTGTCATCCAGCCACAGCAGATATTTAGGTTCTCTTAATGCTAGCTCTTAGCTTATCTGCATAATAACCATCGCTCTCTCTCTCTCTCTCTCTTTATATTTCTATTCGCTCTCTCTCGTTGCTTGTTGGTTTATACTTTGGGTCAGCAATCGGCTGATCCGCGTCTCGATTCAATTCTATTACTTCTTTTCGATCCCGCGGACCTTTTGTAACTCTTTTTCGTCGAAAATAAAATCGCTGCTACCAGAATTCAAAAACAAAATTTTTTTCGTGCATAATTACTTCAACAGCTAATAAAAAAGCTTATTAGCTCAACATTTGGTGACCCCGACGTGATTTGTGCAAAAAAGTACCCAGTACAAGTCACAAGAATTAATTTATTTTACCATCTGCATATCTCTTTTTATCGTTGCTGCAGCTTCGTTGTGCGTTGGCCGGCCATAAACAAAACAAATTTGTATAAGTTGATTTGTGCAAATAATATTACACAAGCTTGTACAAAAGGCGGTACATAGACCAGTAGTGAACTGTTTTCAATATTACTCTTTGCGCTCATTTTCCCGCTAAGCCGAATTTTGCCCACCGAATCTGCTGCATTTTTTGTTTTTGTTGTTGCTGCTTAACATGTCTACGGAAAATTCGGTAATTGTCAACGGCAATGGCAATTTAAACAGGGTGACATTTCTGAGGCGCAAGGAAACTTCACTATTTAATAGAGTGGAGCGATTAATGGAATCTTTGTCAAGTTCGGCGTTGAATTCTTAGACGATTCTGGCCTTCATGTGAGGTTGGAGCTTATCGAGGAGCTTCAGGGCGCATTTAAAAGGGTTCTCAACGAGCTCGGGAATTGGATTTCGAGGAAATTGAAAACGATTTGGATAAGAAATTTGATGACGTCTTCGTAATTCTTATGTCGACGGTTCGTTCAGAGATCACAAATCGCTCCTCGCAATTGCTTCAGCATTCAACCTTTGCTGATGGTAATACGCCCGGTCATTTCGCCCATCAACAGCGCCAAGCTCTGCGCCGAGCGATTCCACTTCCCGCTCTTGAACTTCCGAAATTCGCTAGAGGTTATGCGAATTGGGCCGATTTTCACTCTATGTTCACTACCATCATAGATAGTCATCCTGACCTGACCAACATAGAAAAGCTGCAGCATCTACCTACGTTCATGCCTGAGGGATTCTGCGTTAGAAACCATCCGCTCGCTGGAAATTTCGGATGGCAATTATTCTGTGGCATATGACTTATTGCAAAAAAGATTTGATAATCGTCGTTTAGTTTTTCAGGCACACATTACTGAGATCCTGGGGCTTAAGGCAGTGCAGAGTGGTTCCGTCTCGATGCTTCGTGAGCTGTCCGATAAGTTTAACGCTCATATTCGTGCTCTAAAGGGATTGGGCACGACGGAACAAATCGCAGGATGCATCATCGTTCAAATACTGCTTCAAAAGCTAGATCCTGCGAGCTAGGCCAAATGGGAGGAGCGTTTAGAGGATCCAGTATTCATCAATCTAATTCCGATGTGGGAATCCATGGCATCATTTTTGGAGCAGCAATGCAGAACATTGGAGACTATGGATTTCGCCATGGCAAGCTATGCGTCTGGCAATCAGGTGGGACACAACGGAACATCTAATTCTCGTAGATCCGCTTTTGTTGCCACAAATATTAACCCTTGGATTTGTTCGTTCTGTAATGCTTCTGGTCACTCCATTCATTACTGCCAAGATTTTAATGCCCTGCCCCCTGCAAATCGGCTTCAAGAAGTAAAGAGGCTCTCTCTTTGCATAAACTGCCTTAAGATAGGGCATCAATTGAGGCAGTGCAATTCCAGCAATTGTCGTACATGCGGAGCTAAACACCACACCCTCCTTCACTTGGGAAATTTAGCCTCAGCTTCTCCACAGGCAGGATCACAGCTTCCAGAAGCTCTTGCCGCTGTCTCACTCAATGCTGTCGTAGAACCGTCTGCCGTGCCTTCCACATCCACTGCTCTTATTGCTCAGGATTTCAGTACTGACAATGTGCTCCTAGCCACTACCACCGTTCTCGTAAAAAATCGTTCTGGAGTTTTCGTTCCATGTCGAGTCCTTCTTGATTCGGGCTCTCAACTGCATCTAATAACATCCCTCAGCGTGTGGATCTTTTGATTGGAGCCAGTTTGTTTTACGAGCTGTTGTGCGTTGGACAAATTAAGCTCGCACCTGGATTACCGCTTATTCAAAAGACTCGACTGGGATGGATTGTTTCCGGAGGATATGGCGTCTCCAATGGCTCTTCATTAATCTCGCCCCTTGCTGTACCTCTCGTTAGTAAGGAGAATAGCTTGGATCGCCTTGATGATCGTCGAAAGGTATTGCTAATAAAATCACCATACGCAGACATCGTAGCCTGTTCCAAATTTGCAAATTCCTTCGCTGCCCTTCAAAGGATTTTCGGATACGTCTACAAGTTTATCAATCGCACTCGTCAGCCGGATCTTAATGCGTCGGATATCCAAAGCGACATAAAATCCTTGCAGTCTAAAGGAGCAGTAGCCCCATCTAGTTCGGTTGGATCTCCATTTCCCTTTATGGATCAGTTTGGGCTTCTTGGAGTGGATGGCCGACTAAGAAACTCGTCGCTGGACTTCAATGGCCGTATCCAATCATATTGTCACGAAGCCATCCTGTCACTGGCGCCATCATTACTCACTTTCATGAGCGTAATCTGTACACTGGACCTCGCGCCCTATTCTGCATCGTTCGATCCCAGTATTGTCCTATTGGGGGAGGAAGACGGAACGATTGGATGGATGTCAACGTGTGGCCTATTTGCAGCAAGTCCGCTGGACCCAATGGAAGGAAGTCTACCTGACGCTACTGCAGCAGCGCTCTAAATGGCGTACCCCGAAGCCTGGCCTGGTTGTCGGTGACGTGGTGCTGGTCAAGGATGAGAACTTGCCTCCGATGAAGTGGCCCCTAGCGAGAGTCGTTGAGCTTCTGTGTGGTCGAGATGGAGTTGCTCAAGTTGCCGTGCTCAAGACAACATCTGGAGCGGCAAAACGAGCAGTTAATAAGCTGTGTCTGCTACCCCTTAAGGATGCTGTTGAAAGCCAGGCTTCCAACGGGGGGAGTATGTCGGGTCATCCAGCCACAGCAGATATTTAGGTTCTCTTAATGGTAGCTCTTAGCTTATCTGCATAATAACCATCGCTCTCTCTCTCTCTCTCTTTATCTTTCTATTCGCTCTCTCTCGTTGCTTGTTGGTTTATACTTTGGGTCAGCAATCGGCTGATCCGCGTCTCGATTCTATTCTATTACTTCTTTTCGATCCCGCGGACCTTCTGTAACTCTTTTTCGTCGAAAATAAAATCGCTGCTACCAGAATTCAAAAACAAAATTTTTTTCGTGCATAATTACTTCAACAGCTAAAAAAAAGCTTATTAGCTCAACACTAGTCTCTCAGTTTTAAAGCTATCTTGCTCTCTTTCTAAATTTGTGTAGTTATTGCTAGCAGTATATAAGTAGGAACTATATCGGATACGAGAGAATGATATACAAAATTCTCACGCCTTTGTTTTTAATGAGATCAATTTGATTTCTTCCAGATGGCGTTTTCTATCTACTATTGAATTTCGGATTAAATTTTATAAAAATCGGATAACTCTATCATATAGCTGGCATAGGAAAGATGAAAAAATATATATTAGGTTGTCAAAAAAGTCTTGCGGTATTTTTATTGAATTTTCAATTGTTCATAAAATTGGTTACAATAATGCGATGCAAGTCAAATATGCCCCGTTTTGTTCGATGACGCGTTCCCAACGAGATGCCAACTTCATAATGCCCCTCTCATAGAAGCTCGCTTCCCTATTGGCAAAAAACTCGGAGAGCCAATTTTCACAGGACTCTCTTGTGGCCAACTTCAGACTACCAAGCGCGTTTGCCATGGACAGAAGCAGGTGGTAATCACTTGGTGCGAGATCCGGACTATACGGTGGATGCAAAAGAACCTCCCATCCGAGCTCCCGGAGCTTCTGGCGCGTCACTAAAGATGTGTGTGGCCTGGCGTTGTCCTGGTGGAAGACAATTCGGCCTCTGTTGATCAAAGATGGCCTCTTCTGCATGAGTGCTTTCTTCAAGCGGTCCAGTTGTTAGCAGTACAGGTCCGAATTGAGCGTTTGGCCATAGGGGAGCAGCTCATAGTGGATTATTCCCTGCCAATCCCACCAAACACACAGAAGAACCTTCCTGGCCGTCAATCCAGGCTTGGCCACCATCTTGGCAGCTTCACCGCTTTTCGACCACGACCGTTTGCGTCTTACGTTATCGTAAGTGACCCACTTTTCATCGCCAGTCACCATACTCTTCAAAAACGGGTCGATTTTGTTGCGATTTAGAAGCGATTCGCATGCATCCATACGGTCAAAAATGTTTTTTCGCGTCAATTCGTGTGGCACCCATACATCGAGCTTCTTAGTGACTCCAAGCTTCTTCAAATGGTTAATAACGGTTTGATGACTCATGCCCAGCTCTTGACCCAAGCTACGGCTGCTACTATGCCGATCTCTTTCGACCAATTCAGCGATTTTATCGCAATTTTCGACGACAGGCCTTCCGGAGCGTGGCGCATTTTAGACCACATCTACACCAGAACGAAAACGTTGAAACCATCGTTGGGCGGTGGAAATGGAAACTGTATCGGGTCCATAAACTGCACAAATTTTATTGGCGGCTTGAGATGCATTTTTGCCTTTATCGTAGTAGTACTGTAAAATATGCCGTATTTTCTCTTTATTTTGCTCCATGATTGCGACGCTATAACTAACGAACGACTTAAGGGGGGCTTCTCATGTAACATGCCAAAAAGTAGTGGTTTTTTTTGGGAATTTTTTTCACTTGGAAAATGAAAACTTACACGAATAATTTTTTGCACATATTTGAAGACATGTTTAAAGTATGAGAAAAACATTTTTTGAAAATTCTAAAAAACAAAATGGCGGACTTATTCAAGGTCGCGTGTGGCTCGACGCGGCTGAGGGACTTATTGCGGTACAGTGTGGAGCAAAAAGTTTTCATCTGAAAAAAACACAAAAAAAATTTTTTTGTATGCAGCAAGGTTCAAACGAGAGCGTGAATGTCAGCCACTTCAAAAAATTCGATTTTAAAATATTGAAATCACGTCTTGAAAAAAAAGTGCCATTTTTTCGTCTTTTTTTGGCTGAATTGGGCTGAAAAGTGTATAAAATAACTTTTTTTTTCACAATTTCAGATATTCACGCACTCGTTCAATGTATAATCTGCAAAACACTTTTTAGAAATCAAAAATAGGTTCAGTAGTTTTTCCGTAATCGTGTACCGCGTTTTTTAAAACATAGTTTTGAGAAAAAACGATTTAAAGTTTTGAGTTAGTGTGGGTCTTGAACTTGAGCGCGCTCGTTCAATCACTGATATTTTCCATAATATTGAGAGTTGAGTTATAAAACTTCGGGAATATACTCTTAAGGGGACGTTCTCTTTGTTTTGGTCGAAATGAAGGCAAAGTTCGTCAATTTTTTGTGGGATAATGAAAAGGCGTACGAACTTCGGGTTTTGCTTTTTGAATTCGTTTATTATTCAAGATTTTTTTAAAATTTATTTGATGGTGAAATTCAAAATGGCGGCTGCAAAATGGCGGCTTTCGTCTGCCTCCGCGCGGCAAACATCGTCCCAAAATTACGAGCCTGCAGCCTCTTGTTGTCAACAGAAATAGAAAATTGTCACCATTATGTAAAGTTAATATACTTGTGCGAGGCACTAACCTAGTGGCATCAAATTGCGGCCATAAATTGACCGCGTAATTAACGTTCGAATTTTAAAGTTCGATTTTCGTACATTTTTTTTCAGTTAACCCACGTTGAAAAATTATAAATAAATTATTGTTTTTTTCCGGAGTAGGTTAGTGCCCTAAAGAAAAGCATCTACTTTCATAAAAAATTTACATGAAGCAAATCGGTTCACAGGATGAAGCTGTGGACGCGTAATTTTTTTGAAAAACATGGTTTCGAGAAAAACGCGTTTAAAGTTTTTAGCGCATACCACAGCGCGCCTGACGCATCATCGTATCGAAAATTTCTTTCACACACATATTCTAAGGATATGTGGCTTTCAATTTTTGCAAAAAAAAAAAAATCGATTTTTTGATCCAAAACAAAGAGAACGTCCCCTTAAGACGTTATTCCATCGATTTATGAAAAAAAAAAAATTTCGATTTTTTTTAAATTTTACATGAAAAGCCCCCCTTAAAAGAAAAGACAATCAATCAAACACGTGTTAGCGCGTGAAATGACTTTCCAAAAAGGTATAGTATGACTTGATGCGACGAATAAAACAAGAACTACGCGCTTTCAGCGCCAATTAGCGAAAATACCGCAAGACTTTTTTGACAACCTAATATATTATATAAACCATGGAAAAAAAATTATAACGTCGTTGCTCTCAATCCCACAAATCAAAAAGCATCCAAATGTGTATTATTTTTTAATAACCTTTGAATGGGGTCATTAAAATCCGACAACGTTATCATATGGCTGCCATAGAAAAGATTAAAAATTATATATAGAAATTATGAAAATAATTTGGAATATACAGTTTTCTAACGTTTTTTAAAATGCAAATTAGATTTCATAAAAATCGGACTGCCATATCATATAGCCTTGGAATATTAATAGAAATTTCATCAAAGCTTCGATGTTGTTTAGCCCTTATGCATTTTGATCGACATATTTGATAACCGCAAGGGTATATAAGCTTCCTTTCTTGTTTTTTTTTATATAATAAATTTGTTTTTATTTTGTTTTTTTTTTTTTTTTGTTATTTCTGTACTTAATTTTTTTTTTTAATTTGCACGTACCTATCGATTTCTGTTTGAATTAACGATCCGTTAAGATTTTTGGTATTTTTGGGTTGGGTATTGGCTAGCTTGTCAGAAAGAGCTGACCAAAGAGAAACTGCAGTTGATGTGGTTGTTGTCATCGCCAGTGTCGAAGTCTTAAACAAGGGCATTGGGCTGGTCTATGTTGTTATGAGCAGATCGTTGGTAATGTTGTGGGAGTATTATTGATTATTTTTGGTAATTTGAACACACTACTTGAGCACTTGTACCCATGCGTTTTGGAAGTAACAAATTAAAGGTCGCAAGTGCCAAAAACTGATATCCAAAAGTTGTGTATTGCACGCAGTATATAAGTCGGAACGGGCCGGATCGGCCGACTATATCGGATAGCTCCCAGATCGACTTAATTTCTTCCAGATGGCATTTTCTAACTAAAATTGAATTTCAGATTAGGCAAGATCGAAAAATATACATAGAAATAATGGGAAAAAAATTAAAACATCGTTGTTTTTAATCCGTCGAGCATGATTTTCAAAATATGGAGCTTTTTAATAACTCTTGAATCGAGAAAAAAATTTCATTAAATCTGACAATGTTAGCATATACATAGCTGCCATAGGAAAGACCGAAAAATCTGTATAGAAATATCTAAATAAAAATCTGTATAGAAATTTTTTTTTTTTTTTTTTTTTTACGCGCGTAGTCCCACGGCCCACAATCCCGCCCAACCGACCGAGGGGCGACCGCCGTCTAACGTACGGCACGATTCGCGATAAATTTTGACGCGATTTTTAAAAAAAAAAATTTTAAAACGAAAGGTGATGAAAGAAAGTTAAATGTTATTTTAATTTTAAATTTAACGATCTAATTTTGTGCCAGAAATGTTAGTATTGATCTTTTTAGGAGTTCCAGAGAGTCAGAAGAAGATACTATAGAATACAGTCTATTATAGTCTGAACAAAGTACCCTGAAAGGCTCATGCACGTCGTAATTAGATCTACAAAGATATAAAACTAAAGGAGCGTACTTGGTACCGAGAAATTTAGTCTACTCAGCAAGTAAGGACAGTCAATTTCACCACGTATAAGGTTATGAATAAATACAGTACCAAGCATCGTTCTACGGTTAGTAAGGGAGGGAAAGTTTATGAGGAGCAATCTATGAGAATATGAGGGTAAGAATAGGTTTGCATTCCAGTTTAGGCGGCGTAGGGCAAAAATTAAAAAGTTTTTTTGTACTGATTCTATGCGATCAGCATGTACTCCGTATTGAGGACTCCAAACGGGTGCCCCATACTCAAGGATTGGCCGGACCAACGATATAAATAAAGCCTTGGTAACGTAAGGATCCTCAAATTCCTTCGACCATCGTTTAATAAATCCAAGCATTCCCCTAGCTTTATTAACCATGTTCGAAATATGAGCAGAGAATTTAAGTTTGGGGTCCAATTGGACGCCAAGATCGTCAACAAGCGTTATTCTCTCCAAGGCACCACCACTTAGTGAATAGGTGACATTTTGTGGATTGACCCGACAAAACGTCATCAGCAGGGCTAACAGAGTTATGTTTTTAAATGAAAAAATATTTATTTCCATATTTTCGCCTTTTTTTCCTATAAATCCATATTTTACACAATCACTTGAATAAATCCATATTTTGAGCATTAAATTGTCTGAAAACCTATAGAAAGATATGTTTGGCTCAAATATTATGAAATTTCTGTCGTTTGCCTTATACTCGATAATAAATAATGTAAACAAAACATCGTTGCGTCGTTAATCAATCAAAATATGTATCATCGAATGTAACAATTATGGATCTGCGAATTCTTCAGGACATATCGCGAATGTTAGCAGGAAATCTCATTGATAGTTCTACAGAAGGTGACGATCTTATCCTGAATTTATCACCTGATGTACTGAATGCATATGCAAATGCTCCTGTTACAACTTGCGATGTTGAGCGTTCACTTTCATCATATAAACACATATTGAGTGACAAACGCCGTAGTTTTGTTTTTACTAATCTGCAATGATCTTTGAGACAAACGGCGCACTTTTGTGTGTAGCGATTTCTAATTGTTCATTGTCATAAAAAGTTAATATATTCGATATAATCGTCTACGTTTATCCATTTTTATACCTATATTTATCCCTTTTTTCGTCTATACTACCTATATTTATCCATATTTATCTATATTTATCCATTTTACTCCATATTTGTCAACTTTTTCGTCCATATTTCTCTATTTTTTCGTCCATAAATCCATACATATTTTTACGTTTTTAAGAACATAACTCTGTTAGCCCTGGTCATCAGCTTGCATTTAAGAGCTGTTTAATTTCAGTAAATTTTCGTTACACCAGTTTTGAAAATTGTTTAGGTCTGCTTGAAGGTTTAAGTGACGGGAGTAATCATTATACTGCAGACACAGTTTTACATCGTCCGCGTACATAAGTACGCGGGAATGCACAATGATCGATGGAAGATCATTGATAAACAAGGTAAAAAGTAATGGTCCCAGATGGCTTCCTTGTGGTACACCAGAGGTAACTCTGAGGATACTACTTAAGGAATTTTTGAAAAGGACTCTTTGCGTTCGGCCACTGAGATAACTAAAGATCCAACTTAAAAGATCTGCTGGAAACCCCATCATGTCAAGTTTGCGAATCATTAGGAAGTGATTTACAGAGTCAAATGCTTTACTAAAGTTTGTGTAAATGACATCAGTTTGGAAATTATTTTTAAAGCCATCTATCACGAAGGATGTGAGCTCTAAAAGATTTGTTGTGGTAGACCTGCGTTTCATAAATCCGTGTTGGCATGGAGATATGATTGATCTACAAAGGTGCTGCAAGTGGGGGGTTACTGCACGTTCGAAAAGCTTTGGAATTGCTGACAATTTAGAAATACCTCTATAATTGCAAGCATCCGACTTGCTTCCCTTTTTATGAAGGGGAATAACAAATGACTCTTTCCAAACAAGGGGAAACTGACAAGTTTGTAGGGATAGGGTAAACAGCTTGAGAAGGGGTTTACACAATGCATTTGCACAGTGTTTAAGAACACACCCAGGAATCCCGTCAGGACCTGGGGAGTAAACTGGAGTAACACGTTGAAGATCCAAAAGTAGGGAGCTTTCGTTTAAGGTGGGACGAAATATAAGGTTCGACTTAGGTATTGAGTATAAATATTGCTCACTTGAATGAGACACTGTAGAGTAAGTTGTTTGAAAGAATTGGGCAAACAGATCGGCTATTGCCTGATCAGTGTTAGCCGTCCTACTTTCAAACGAGAGCGAAGGCGGAAAGGAACATGATCTGCGCTTAGTGTTGACAAAATTATAGAACTGTTTGGGATCCCGTAAAAACTGGGACCTGCAACGGACTAAATAATTCTTGTAACACTGAGCGTTAAGCACGGTAAAGTTTGACCGAGCTCTTATGTATTTTCCAAAAACAGACTGACAACCTGAAATTTTATATTTTTTTTAAAGTCTGGACTTTAAATTCCTAAGGTGTGTCAACTCTTTGCTAAACCAAGGTGGTTTATGGGATGTTGACGGGTTATATAGCGGAACACATGAGTTAAAAAACAGTTTGATTGCCGAATAAAAAATTGTAATGGCGTCTTCCATATTATTGCAGGAATAGAGATCGGACCAGTCATTGCCAGATATAAGATGATTAAGTCTCAGAAAGTTTGCCTTGCGAAAACAATGAATTCGCTTGGCTGGCTTTATAGCATTATTTTTAACTGTTATACCAGTGTCGATAGTCACCTCGAAAGCAGGGTGATATGGATCTTCAGGCAGCGTAAGTGGAGTTGCTCTAGAAAGAACAACACTTTCAGGATTTGAGACGAGGCACAAATCAAGTAAGCGATCTAAAGAATTTCGAACATGGTTTACCTGACACAGAGGTATGTCAAGTAGACCGTCAATGAATTCATTTTGGCCTATGGGGTGTAAAGCATTGGAATTATCATCCGAGGACCACGTAGTTCCAGGTATATTAAAATCCCCTAGGTATATTAAAATCCCCTAGAACTACTAACCATATCGGACAAAGAACTCGAAATTGACTTTATACCTGATAGGTGCCTAAAATAGTCCTCAAGTTCGGACGAAGGAGGTATGTAAGAGCAGGTAATAAAAATTAACCTGCCAGCGACAGACAGTTTTACGCATAAAAATTCAAGCTCAAAGTTCAAATGATCTTCTGTCAAAACCTCTTCTGACGTGAGGTTAGCGTCTACTGCAATAAGGACGCCCCCTTCCCGTCTAGAGGGACGGTCATGATAAACGAGATAAAATTATAACATCGTTGTTTTTCACCAGACAAGCATGATTTTTGGAATATGGAGTTTTCTAACGACTCTTGATTAACGAATTAAATTTCATAAAAATCGGACAACTATGTAATATAAAAGTCGTCGAAAATATGGAAGATTCATAGAAAAATCGTCATAGCTTCGATGTTGTTTAGCCCTTATGCATTTTGATCGACATATTTTATGACTGCACGGTATATCAGCTTCGGCTTACCGATGCTAGATTCCTTTCTTATCTTATCTTAATCTTAATATATATAAATCTCCTGTCACGATGTTTGTCCGCGATGGACTCCTAAACTGCTTAACCGATTTTAAATTAAATTGGCACACCGTGAGCAGTCTGGTCCAACTTGAGAGATAGGATACCTTAGATCTTTAATTATAGGCGCAATTTTATTTGATTGCAAATTATTTCTATATGGGACATTCTTTTACAAATCGTACACCTTTTTTTGCGTCACAATTCCGATTTTTGTCAAAAAATTTTTTCAAGTGTAGGAGCAAAATAAAAAGACACGTGTATCGGTATTTTGCTTAAAATTTTTTTTTTTTAAGTTATGACTTTTGACAATATCATGGTTTTCTCTATCCTTGAACACGTTAAATGATTATCTCTTGTTCTATTAATCGTATCGTTTCAATTTTTTTTTTATTATTTATTTTAAGAATTCAGCTTTCAAAAAGTAATTTTATTTTTTAATTTAATTTTTTATTTATAAGAACTAGTAACAAATTAATCATTATATCGATATTTCAATGCCGATCTCCACAACTTATTTAATTGAAAAAAATCAATTTATTATCCCTATGTTTCGCTTAATAAACAGTAAAAGGAATTAGACTCTTCGCGCAGCGCGCGCTCCACATGCTGCCGCAGCGCGATCAATGGTATTTTATATCTTATTACCTAATAGAGACCCCACTCTAAATCCAAGTGTTTTTTTTTAGGAATGACGTATAGAATTAAATTGTAATTTTCCTAATTATATATGTTGTGGGGATCAGCTTTGAAACCATTAAATTGTTTATAATTTTTTTTCGGAACAAATAAAAAAATTGCAATTAAAAAACTTGAAAGGCAACATTAATACCTATTGAATAAAAAAAAGTTCTTATTATGTGACTACTGGAAGCGGAGATAATATATTTCATATATAGAAAAAATAAATGCAAACTATTTTTTTGGAGTAAAATCGTTTTACACGTGTCGAATAAAATCTTCCATAAAAGCTGAAAAAAATTTTCATTCAATTCTAAGATATGCAAAAAAAATTTTTTCTCGAATCCGTACGATTTATAAAAGAATGTCCCATATAATTAATTGACAGTTACAATTATCTGTTAACTCCAAAAGATTCTTATAGATGTCGCTTTCAACCTTAGCATACATATCAACAATGTATTAATTGAGTCTAATCATTATTCGGTGTGCTTAGTAGTTCATTGAGCTCCCTTTTTTATTATATTTTTGAAGTGAAACTTCTTTATCGGCGTTGGAAAAAATTTAGCGTCACATTTTTCTGTTACGCGACACATCCCCATCCCTCTCTAACCACTGACGAACGATCTCTCTATCTTCTTCTATCCTCTCTCGCTCTCAGCGCGCTCGCACAAAGTTGAGAGCGTAAAAATTTAAAAATAGAATACGGTTGCGTGTGTGAGAACAAGTAAGTGCGTATGTATGTATGTATGCTTACTTGAGCAAGAGGCCGATTTTTAAGCCGAAATCCTTTCTGTGCCAAAACGAATTAATTTACAGCAGTAGAAAAAAGTGTGAGAGGTGTGAGTGTCAAAAGAAATTCTAATTGAACAGGTTGCATTCAGATATTAACAGTTTAATTGATGTATTAGCTTATTACAGCTTAACTATGCATTAACTATTTTTGATTGGCACCTTAATTCTTATCCATTTTTTTCATCAGAGAAGCATAATTTTTGGAACATAGAGTTTTCTAACCACTCTTGAATTACGAATTAAATTTTATCGAAATCGTATAACCATGTCATATAGCTGCCATATAAACAATAGTCGAAAATATGGAAAATTAATAGGAAAATCGTCATAGCTTCGATGTTGTATTTTGTTCGACATATGTAAATACATATGTATGTATTTGATGACTGCAAGGGTATATACATAAGCTTCTTTTCTTGTTTAAAAATAATATAGTAAAATCTCAGATGTTGAATATTAAATTAAATTCCTCGTGATTTTTTGTTAATAGTAAAAATACCTGACCTCAATATAAATTTATAAAAAAAAAAAATTTCATTAAATCTGACAATGTTAGCATATACATAGCTGCCATAGGAAAGACCGAAAAATCTGTATAGAAATATCTAAATAAAAGTCTGTATAGAATTTTTTTTTTTTTTTTTTTTTTTACGCGCGTAGTCCCACGGCCCACAATCCCGCCCAACCGACCGAGGGGCGACCGCCGTGTAACGTACGGCACGATTCGCGATAAATTTTGACGCGATTTTTAAAAGAAAAAATTTAAAAACGAAAGGTGATGAAAGAAAGTTAAATGTTATTTTAATTTTAAATTTAACGATCTAATTTTGTGCCAGAAATGTTAGTATTGATCTTTTTAGGAGTTCCAGAGAGTCAGAAGAAGATACTATAGAATACAGTCTATTATAGTCTGAACAAAGTACCCTGAAAGGCTCATGCACGTCGTAATTAGATCTACAAAGATATAAAACTAAAGGAGCGTACTTGGTACCGAGAAATTTAGTCTACTCAGCAAGTAAGGACAGTCAATTTCACCACGTATAAGGCTATGAATAAATACAGTACCAAGCATCGTTCTACGGTTAGTAAGGGAGGGAAAGTTTATGAGGAGCAATCTATGAGAATATGAGGGTAAGAATAGGTTTGCATTCCAGTTTAGGCGGCGTAGGGCAAAAATTAAAAAGTTTTTTTGTACTGATTCTATGCGATCAGCATGTACTCCGTATTGAGGACTCCAAATTTTATTTATTTATTATTTATTTATTTTATTATTTTCCCAGGGCTACAAGCTATTGCTTATTTATTATTGCCCTAGTCACATAGAATTTAAATTAACATATATATATGCTTCAAGTAACTTAAAACTAACATTTAGACATTTAAAATTTAAAATGGCTTTGCTTGAATTTAAGATCTAATAATTGAATTAATTTTAGTTTTAGTATTATTTACTTTTATAATTTTAAACTTATTTTCATTTTTATTTTATTTTCGTTTTTAATTTTAGTTTCATTATGCTGTATTTTGGTAAACTCTTAATAGCGCCCTTTTGAAGAGCATATCATTTCCAATCATTTTTATTGAAGAGGGTAATTGATTCCATATGCGAATAGCGTGAATAAAAAATTGCCTTTCTGAGGTCAATGTTTTGTGCCTTTTAACTATAATGTTTTTAATACGTTCTGAAGAGGCAAACTGAAGTTTTCTGTACAGGTACGCTGGTTCTTTTGAATAAATAATTTTGTGCAGTAATATTAAAGTTCTAAAGTTCATATAGTCTTTTATACTTAGTCCCAATATATTACATGCTAGTGTCGAGACATGGTCATATAACCTCAGACCGTACACATATCGGACAATATTATTGAAGCAAACATTGATTTTACGGAGACTAACTGAATCACAATTCGCAAAAATTTCAACACCATACATTAAAGTTGGGACAAGACAGGTTTTGGCAATTAAGAGCCGAATGTTCGTCGGTAGATAGTTTTTTGTTGTATGTAACATTCTCAGTAGACCATAAGTCTTGCCAGTAGCTTGATTTATATTATTGTTCCACGTTAATGTTTTATTAAATATGACGCCCAAATTAGCCGTATGGTCCACATAGTCAATAGGTGAATTATTGACATTGAGTTTGAGTATATTGGATGTGTCGATATTATTTTTGTATATTATCAATGCTTTTGATTTTGATGGGTTTAAACCAAGTCCATTTTGTTTTGCCCATACACTTATTTTTTTAAGTTGCTCATTACAAAACTCAATACCTTCATTGATTCGATGTAGTGGACGACTAACATACATTTGTACATCATCAGCATACAAGTGAATCAGTGGACCATCACACACAACATTGACTAAGTCATTGACATACATCACAAATAGCAAAGGACCAAGAACAGAGCCCTGAGGTACACCACGTTTCACATATTTAAAAGACGAAGAACAAGTAGACGTTACAACAGCTTGACATCTATTACTCAAATATGACGAAAGAAGTTTAATTGCCGTGTCAGAGAAGAAAAACAGTGAACGAAGCTTTGTGCAAAGTATCAAGTGGTCAACAGTGTCAAACGCTTTGCTATAGTCAAGAAGTGTTAAAATAGTGACTTCGCCTTTATCTAGGTGTTCTCTAATTTCCTCGGATATTTTAATGACTGCCGAGGTACAGCTTTTGTTTTTCCTAAAGCCTGATTGCAGATCGGTTATTAATTTGTTTTCAGAAATAAACTTGTTCACTTACGTAGCCATTACATTTTCAAACACCTTCGATAAAAATGGCAAAATCGATATAGGCCTGAACTCACAGCTTCGTCCTTTGGGTACAGGAATAATTTTAGCCGCTTTCCATGCATCAGGAAAAGTGGATGTCATTATTGCTGTATTAAAAATGTGGGTTATATATGTCAAGATTTTGGGAGTGAGGATTCTCAAAAATTTAGGGCTTAGGTCATCCAGTCCCACGGCGTTAGATTTTATCCTGCAGATGCCTGATAATACGTCGCTTGGGCTGACACATATAAAATTAAATCTAGTATCACAGGTATGAGTTGGGGGGTAGTTCAGATATATATTTTCAGATGCTTCAGGTACATTTATGCTTAGGAACTTATTGTTTAACTCCTCCACATTTATATTCTCTATTATTGCGTGCTTCTGTTTTCCTATACCTAGACTTTTAATTTGATTCCATGTCTGCTTGGTGTTCGCTGCGTTATCAAATTTACTACTCAGATAGTTTCTCTTGGCCGAACTAATAAGTTTGGTGACGGTTTTCCTTAATTTAGCAAAGACGCTGTAATGAGAGTCAGTTTTATATCTCTTCCATTTATGAAATGCCTTATTTCGTTTTGCTATTGCCATCCTAATGTCAGTATTGAACCAAGGGTTTTCTTTCAGTCTTACTCTTTTCTTTTTAAGTGGTACGTGTCTGTTATATAAGTAGTTGATGTTCGTTTCCAGCTGTTGAATTTGACAGTTAATAGACGTTAAGCAAAAGATATAATTCCAGTTTATTGAATCGAAATCATAGGCAAGGCGGTTGTAATCTATATTTCTAAAGTCACGGAATTCTATGTAATGGTCAGTGTAGTCTGGGTGGGTATTATACGTCAGGAAAATGATTGGTAACGTAAGGATCCTCAAATTCCTTCGACCATCGTTTAATAAATCCAAGCATTCCCCTAGCTTTATTAACCATGTTCGAAATATGAGCAGAGAATTTAAGTTTGGGGTCCAATTGGACGCCAAGATCGTCAACAAGCGCTATTCTCTCCAAGGCACCACCACTTAGTGAATAGGTGACATTTTGTGGATTGACCCGACAAAACGTCATCAGCAGGGCTAACAGAGTTATGTTTTTAAATGAAAAAATATTTATTTCCATATTTTCGCCTTTTTTTCCTGTAAATCCATATTTTACACAATCACTTGAATAAATCCATATTTTGAGCATTAAATTGTCTGAAAACCTATAGAAAGATATGTTTGGCTCAAATATTATGAAATTTCTGTCGTTTGCCTTATACTCGATAATAAATAATGTAAACAAAACATCGTTGCGTCGTTAATCAATCAAAATATGTATCATCGAATGTAACAATTATGGATCTGCGAATTCTTCAGGACATATCGCGAATGTTAGCAGGAAATCTCATTGATAGTTCTACAGAAGGTGACGATCTTATCCTGAATTTATCACCTGATGTACTGAATGCATATGCAAATGCTCCTGTTACAACTTGCGATGTTGAGCGTTCACTTTCATCATATAAACACATATTGAGTGACAAACGCCGTAGTTTTGTTTTTACTAATCTGCAATGATCTTTGAGACAAACGGCGCACTTTTGTGTGTAGCGATTTCTAATTGTTCATTGTCATAAAAAGTTAATATATTCGATATAATCGTCTACGTTTATCCATTTTTATACCTATATTTATCCCTTTTTTCGTCTATACTACCTATATTTATCCATATTTATCTATATTTATCCATTTTACTCCATATTTGTCAACTTTTTCGTCCATATTTCTCTATTTTTTCGTCCATAAATCCATACATATTTTTACGTTTTTAAGAACATAACTCTGTTAGCCCTGGTCATCAGCTTGCATTTAAGAGCTGTTTAATTTCAGTAAATTTTCGTTACACCAGTTTTGAAAATTGTTTAGGTCTGCTTGAAGGTTTAAGTGACGGGAGTAATCATTATACTGCAGACACAGTTTTACATCGTCCGCGTACATAAGTACGCGGGAATGCACAATGATCGATGGAAGATCATTGATAAACAAGGTAAAAAGTAATGGTCCCAGATGGCTTCCTTGTGGTACACCAGAGGTAACTCTGAGGATACTACTTAAGGAATTTTTGAAAAGGACTCTTTGCGTTCGGCCACTGAGATAACTAAAGATCCAACTTAAAATATCTGCTGGAAACCCCATCATGTCAAGTTTGCGAATCATTAGGAAGTGATTTACAGAGTCAAATGCTTTACTGAAGTCTGTGTAAATGACATCAGTTTGGAAATTATTTTTAAAGCCATCTATCACGAAGGATGTGAGCTCTAAAAGATTTGTTGTGGTAGACCTGCGTTTCATAAATCCGTGTTGGCATGGAGATATGATTGATCTACAAAGGTGCTGCAAGTGGGGGGTTACTGCACGTTCGAAAAGCTTTGGAATTGCTGACAATTTAGAAATACCTCTATAATTGCAAGCATCCGACTTGCTTCCCTTTTTATGAAGGGGAATAACAAATGACTCTTTCCAAACAAGGGGAAACTGACAAGTTTGTAGGGATAGGGTAAACAGCTTGAGAAGGGGGCATTTGCACAGTGTTTAAGAACACACCCAGGAATCCCGTCCGGACCTGGGGAGTAAACTGGAGTAACACGTTGAAGATCCAAAAGTAGGGAGCTTTCGTTTAAGGTGGGACGAAATATAAGGTTCGACTTAGGTATTGAGTATAAATATTGCTCACTTGAATGAGACACTGTAGAGTAAGTTGTTTGAAAGAATTGGGCAAACAGATCGGCTATTGCCTGATCAGTGTTAGCCGTCCTACTTTCAAACGAGAGCGAAGGCGGAAAGGAACATGATCTGCGCTTAGTGTTGACAAAATTATAGAACTGTTTGGGATCCCGTAAAAACTGGGACCTGCAACGGACTAAATAATTCTTGTAACACTGAGCGTTAAGCACGGTAAAGTTTGACCGAGCTCTTATGTATTTTCCAAAAACAGACTGACAACCTGAAATTTTATATTTTTTATAAAGTCTGGACTTTAAATTCCTAAGGTGTGTCAACTCTTTGCTAAACCAAGGTGGTTTATGGGATGTTGACGGGTTATATAGCGGAACACATGAGTTAAAAAACAGTTTGATTGCCGAATAAAAAATTGTAATGGCGTCTTCCATATTATTGCAGGAATAGAGATCGGACCAGTCATTGCCAGATATAAGATGATTAAGTCTCAGAAAGTTTGCCTTGCGAAAACAATGAATTCGCTTGGCTGGCTTTATAGCATTATTTTTAACTGTTATACCAGTGTCGATAGTCACCTCGAAAGCAGGGTGATATGGATCTTCAGGCAGCGTAAGTGGAGTTGCTCTAGAAAGAACAACACTTTCAGGAATTGAGACGAGGCACAAATCAAGTAAGCGATCTAAAGAATTTCGAACATGGTTTACCTGACACAGAGGTATGTCAAGTAGACCGTCAATGAATTCATTTTGGCCTATGGGGTGTAAAGCATTGGAATTATCATCCGAGGACCACGTAGTTCCAGGTATATTAAAATCCCCTAGAACTACTAACTGATCCATATCGGACAAAGAACTCGAATTGACTTTATACCTGATAGGTGCCTAAAATAGTCCTCAAGTTCGGACGAAGGAGGTATGTAAGAGCAGGTAATAAAAATTAACCTGCCAGCGACAGACAGTTTTACGCATAAAAATTCAAGCTCAAAGTTCAAATGATCTTCTGTCAAAACCTCTTCTGACGTGAGGTTAGCGTCCACTGCAATAAGGACGCCCCTTCCCGTCTAGAGGGACGGTCATGATAAACGAGATAAAATTATAACATCGTTGTTTTTCATCAGACAAGCATGATTTTTGGAATATGGAGTTTTCTAACGACTCTTGATTAACGAATTAAATTTCATAAAAATCGGACAACTATGTAATATAAAAGTCGTCGAAAATATGGAAGATTCATAGAAAAATCGTCATAGCTTCGATGTTGTTTAGCCCTTATGCATTTTGATCGACATATTTTATGACTGCACGGTATATCAGCTTCGGCTTACCGATGCTAGATTCCTTTCTTATCTTATCTTATCTGTAATATATATAAATCTCCTGTCACGATGTTTGTCCGCGATGGACTCCTAAACTGCTTAACCGATTTTAAATTAAATTGGCACACCGTGAGCAGTCTGGTCCAACTTGAGAGATAGGATACCTTAGATCTTTAATTATAGGCGCAATTTTATTTGATTGCAAATTATTTCTATATGGGACATTCTTTTACAAATCGTACACCTTTTTTTGCGTCACAATTCCGATTTTTGTCAAAAAATTTTTTTCAAGTGTAGGAGCAAAATAAAAAGACACGTGTATCGGTATTTTGCTTAAAATTTTTTTTTTTTTAAGTTATGACTTTTGACAATATCATGGTTTTCTCTATCCTTGAACACGTTAAATGATTATCTCTTGTTCTATTAATCGTATCGTTTCAATTTTTTTTTTATTATTTAGTTTAAGAATTCAGCTTTCAAAAAGTAATTTTATTTTTTAATTTAATTTTTTATTTATAAGAACTAGTAACAAATTAATCATTATATCGATATTTCAATGCCGATCCCCACAACTTATTTAATTAAAAAAATCAATTTATTATCCCTATGTTTCGCTTAATAAACAGTAAAAGGAATTAGACTCTTCGCGCAGCGCGCGCTCCACATGCTGCCGCAGCGCGATCAATGGTATTTTATATCTTATTACCTAATAGAGACCCCACTCTAAATCCAAGTGTCTTTTCTTAGGAATGACGTATACAATTAAATTGTAATTTTCCTAATTATATATGTTGTGGGGATCAGCTTTGAAACCATTAAATTGTTTATAATTTTTTTTTCGGAACAAATAAAAAAATTGCAATTAAAAAAACTTGAAAGGCAACATTAATACCTATTGAATAAAAAAAAGTTCTTATTATGTGACTACTGGAAGCGGAGATAATATATTTCATATATAGAAAAAATAAATGCAAACTATTTTTTTGGAGTAAAATCCTTTTACACGTGTCGAATAAAATCTTCCATAAAAGCTGAAAAAAATTTTCATTCAATTCTGAGATATGCAAAAAAATTTTTTTCTCGAATCCGTACGATTTATAAAAGAATGTCCCAAAAGATTCTTATAGATGTCGCTTTCAACCTTAGCATACATATCAACAATGTATTAATTTAGTCTAATCATTATTCGGTGTGCTTAGTAGTTCATTGAGCTCCCTTTTTTATTATATTTTTGAAGTGAAACTTCTTTATCGGCGTTGGAAAAAATTTAGCGTCACATTTTTCTGTTACGCGACACATCCCAATCCCTCTCTAACCACTGACGAACGATCTCTCTATCTTCTTCTATCCTCTCTCGCTCTCAGCGCGCTCGCACAAAGTTGAGAGCGTAAAAATTTAAAAAATAGAATACGGTTGCGTGTGTGAGAACAAGTAAGTGCGTATGTATGTATGTATGCTTACTTGAGCAAGAGGCCGATTTTTAAGCCGAAATCCTTTCTGTGCCAAAACGAATTAATTTACATAAGTACGCGGGAATGCACAATGATCGATGGAAGATCATTGATAAACAAGGTAAAAAGTAATGGTCCCAGATGGCTTCCTTGTGGTACACCAGAGGTAACTCTGAGGATACTACTTAAGGAATTTTTGAAAAGGACTCTTTGCGTTCGGCCACTGAGATAACTAAAGATCCAACTTAAAAGATCTGCTGGAAACCCCATCATGTCAAGTTTGCGAATCATTAGGAAGTGATTTACAGAGTCAAATGCTTTACTGAAGTCTGTGTAAATGACATCAGTTTGGAAATTATTTTTAAAGCCATCTATCACGAAGGATGTGAGCTCTAAAAGATTTGTTGTGGTAGACCTGCGTTTCATAAATCCGTGTTGGCATGGAGATATGATTGATCTACAAAGGTGCTGCAAGTGGGGGGTTACTGCACGTTCGAAAAGCTTTGGAATTGCTGACAATTTAGAAATACCTCTATAATTGCAAGCATCCGACTTGCTTCCCTTTTTATGAAGGGGAATAACAAATGACTCTTTCCAAACAAGGGGAAACTGATAAGTTTGTAGGGATAGGGTAAACAGCTTGAGAAGGGGGCATTTGCACAGTGTTTAAGAACACACCCAGGAATCCCGTCCGGACCTGGGGAGTAAACTGGAGTAACACGTTGAAGATCCAAAAGTAGGGAGCTTTCGTTTAAGGTGGGACGAAATATAAGGTTCGACTTAGGTATTGAGTATAAATATTGCTCACTTGAATGAGACACTGTAGAGTAAGTTGTTTGAAAGAATTGGGCAAACAGATCGGCTATTGCCTGATCAGTGTCAGCCGTCCTACTTTCAAACGAGAGCGAAGGCGGAAAGGAACATGATCTGCGCTTAGTGTTGACAAAATTATAGAACTGTTTGGGATCCCGTAAAAACTGGGACCTGCAACGGACTAAATAATTCTTGTAACACTGAGCGTTAAGCACGGTAAAGTTTGACCGAGCTCTTATGTATTTTCCAAAAACAGACTGACAACCTGAAATTTTATAATTTTTATAAAGTCTGGACTTTAAATTCCTAAGGTGTGTCAACTCTTTGCTAAACCAAGGTGGTTTATGGGATGTTGACGGGTTATATAGCGGAACACATGAGTTAAAAAACAGTTTGATTGCCGAATAAAAAATTGTAATGGCGTCTTCCATATTATTGCAGGAATAGAGATCGGACCAGTCATTGCCAGATATAAGATGATTAAGTCTCAGAAAGTTTGCCTTGCGAAAACAATGAATTCGCTTGGCTGGCTTTATAGCATTATTTTTAACTGTTATACCAGTGTCGATAGTCACCTCGAAAGCAGGGTGATATGGATCTTCAGGCAGCGTAAGTGGAGTTGCTCTAGAAAGAACAACACTTTCAGGAATTGAGACGAGGCACAAATCAAGTAAGCGATCTAAAGAATTTCGAACATGGTTTACCTGACACAGAGGTATGTCAAGTAGACCGTCAATGAATTCATTTTGGCCTATGGGGTGTAAAGCATTGGAATTATCATCCGAGGACCACGTAGTTCCAGGTATATTAAAATCCCCTAGAACTACTAACTGATCCATATCGGACAAAGAACTCGAATTGACTTTATACCTGATAGGTGCCTAAAATAGTCCTCAAGTTCGGACGAAGGAGGTATGTAAGAGCAGGTAATAAAAATTAACCTGCTAGCGACAGACAGTTTTACGCATAAAAATTCAAGCTCAAAGTTCAAATGATCTTCTGTCAAAACCTCTTCTGACGTGAGGTTAGCGTCCACTGCAATAAGGACGCCCCCTTCCCGTCTAGAGGGACGGTCATGATAAACGAGATAAAATTATAACATCGTTGTTTTTCATCAGACAAGCATGATTTTTGGAATATGGAGTTTTCTAACGACTCTTGATTAACGAATTAAATTTCATAAAAATCGGACAACTATGTAATATAAAAGTCGTCGAAAATATGGAAGATTCATAGAAAAATCGTCATAGCTTCGATGTTGTTTAGCCCTTATGCATTTTGATCGACATATTTTATGACTGCACGGTATATCAGCTTCGGCTTACCGATGCTAGATTCCTTTCTTATCTTATCTTATCTGTAATATATATAAATCTCCTGTCACGATGTTTGTCCGCGATGGACTCCTAAACTGCTTAACCGATTTTAAATTAAATTGGCACACCGTGAGCAGTCTGGTCCAACTTGAGAGATAGGATACCTTAGATCTTTAATTATAGGCGCAATTTTATTTGATTGCAAATTATTTCTATATGGGACATTCTTTTACAAATCGTACACCTTTTTTTGCGTCACAATTCCGATTTTTGTCAAAAAATTTTTTCAAGTGTAGGAGCAAAATAAAAAGACACGTGTATCGGTATTTTGCTTAAAATTTTTTTTTTTAAAGTTATGACTTTTGACAATATCATGGTTTTCTCTATCCTTGAACACGTTAAATGATTATCTCTTGTTCTATTAATCGTGTCGTTTCAATTTTTTTTTATTATTTAGTTTAAGAATTCAGCTTTCAAAAAGTAATTTTATTTTTTAATTTAATTTTTTATTTATAAGAACTAGTAACAAATTAATCATTATATCGATATTTCAATGCCGATCCCCACAACTTATTTAATTAAAAAAAATCAATTTATTATCCCTATGTTTCGCTTAATAAACAGTAAAAGGAATTAGACTCTTCGCGCAGCGCGCGCTCCACATGCTGCCGCAGCGCGATCAATGGTATTTTATATCTTATTACCTAATAGAGACCCCACTCTAAATCCAAGTGTCTTTTCTTAGGAATGACGTATACAATTAAATTATGTAATTTTCCTAATTATATATGTTGTGGGGATCAGCTTTGAAACCATTAAATTGTTTATAATTTTTTTTTTCGGAACAAATAAACAAATTGCAATTAAAAAACTTGAAAGGCAACATTAATACCTATTGAATAAAAAAAAAGTTCTTATTATGTGACTACTGGAAGCGGAGATAATATATTTCATATATAGAAAAAATAAATGCAAACTATTTTTTTGGAGTAAAATCCTTTTACACGTGTCGAATAAAATCTTCCATAAAAGCTGAAAAAAATTTTCATTCAATTCTGAGATATGCAAAAAAATTTTTTTCTCGAATCCGTACGATTTATAAAAGAATGTCCCAAAAGATTCTTATAGATGTCGCTTTCAACCTTAGCATACATATCAACAATGTATTAATTTAGTCTAATCATTATTCGGTGTGCTTAGTAGTTCATTGAGCTCCCTTTTTTATTATATTTTTGAAGTGAAACTTCTTTATCGGCGTTGGAAAAAATTTAGCGTCACATTTTTCTGTTACGCGACACATCCCCATCCCTCTCTAACCACTGACGAACGATCTCTCTATCTTCTTCTATCCTCTCTCGCTCTCAGCGCGCTCGCACAAAGTTGAGAGCGTAAAAATTTAAAAATAGAATACGGTTGCGAGTGTGAGAACAAGTAAGTGCGTATGTATGTATGTATGCTTACTTGAGCAAGAGGCCGATTTTTAAGCCGAAATCCTTTCTGTGCCAAAACGAATTAATTTACAGCAGTAGAAAAAAGGGTGAGAGGTGTGAGTGTCAAAAGAAATTCTAATTGAACAGGTTGCATTCAGATATTAACAGTTTAATTTATGTATTAGCCAGTGGCGGATCCAGGATTTTGATAAGGGGGGTTCAAAATTTTTAAGGGGGCGGGGGGGGAATTTTAACGCAGTAATTTAAAGAAACTCTTTATTAACTATTATGACAAAGAAAAATTTACTAATCTACAAAAACAAAACAATATTTCATATAATAATAAAAAAAACGAGGCACTTCTGACGTCGAAGCTTATTTCGTGCAAGCACTTTAATGTTCAATAACTTAACTATTTCTTAATTTTTAAACTTTTTTTTAGCTCCTATCCGTTTGTTAAGGGCTTTTAATTAATTTCATAAAGATTTCAACATTTTTCTAGTTGTTTTAACGGGTATTTTAGCCCACTTCTGCAGTAAAGAAATCTTCAGGTCATTTTCGTTGGAAAATCCACTTTTTCGAATCTCCAAGTCCAAAATTTTCAACAATTGTTCAATAAAATTTAAGTCTGGAGACTGTGTTGGCGTATTAATCCCATTGGGACAGTTCTAGATCAAGAAAGGGCTACAAAAAAAGAGCCGGGTTGCACCAAACCAAATATTCAACGATCTCGAGAAGCGCTGTTTTGTCCGGAAAACTAAGGAACACCTCAAGCTATCGGTTTCAAAAATTGCTGCGCAGATTGAGATCGAAATTGTCAATAAATTTCACCCAAATACAGTTCGGAACATATTGCACCACAATAACTTTAATGATCAAGTTGCATGAAAAAATATATTCAAAAGTATACAAATATGATGCCTTGGGTCAAGTTCGCCATGGTGTTAGAAATTCGGCCGATTTATTTCTGGAACGACGAAATTTAAGCAGACGAATCAATTTTTAATTATTTTGGGTTGGTTGGAAGACGCTAAGTGAGGAGATGTTCCAATACGAAGATGGAAACTAAAAAGTTAAAAGCAATGCATTGGCACGGCGGTGACCATGTCATGGTTTGGGCTTATATGGCTGCATCCGGGGCCGGGAACTAAGTTTTTATTGCCGGTATCATGAATGTTAATATATATTTAACAAATTACAAAGAAAGTTTGGTGAAAAGTGCCAATAACTTGGCTAAATGGAATCGATTTAGATTCAACCAAGAATATGACCCAAAGCCTATTGCTAGAAATATATGTTTTGGTTGATCTAAAACTGTCCCAACGGGTTTTGGCGGGGGGGGGGAATTTTAACGCAGTAATTTAAAGAAACTCTTTATTAACTATTATGACAAAGAAAAATTTACTAATCTACAAAAACAAAACAATATTTCATATAATAATAAAAAAACGAGGCACTTCTGACGTCGAAGCTTATTTCGTGCAAGCACTTTAATGTTCAATAACTTAACTATTTCTTAATTTTTAAACTTTTTTTTAGCTCCTATCCGTTTGTTAAGGGCTTTTAATTAATTTCATAAAGATTTCAACATTTTTCTAGTTGTTTTAACGGGTATTTTAGCCCACTTCTGCAGTAAAGAAATCTTCAGGTCATTTTCGTTGGAAAATCCACTTTTTCGAATCTCCAAGTCCAAAATTTTCAACAATTGTTCAATAAAATTTAAGTCTGGAGACTGTGTTGGCGTATTAATCCCATTGGGACAGTTCTAGATCAAGAAAGGGCTACAAAAAAAGAGCCGGGTTGCACCAAACCAAATATTCAACGATCTCGAGAAGCGCTGTTTTGTCCGGAAAACTAAGGAACACCTCAAGCTATCGGTTTCAAAAATTGCTGCGCAGATTGAGATCGAAATTGTCAATAAATTTCACCCAAATACAGTTCGGAACATATTGCACCACAATAACTTTAATGATCAAGTTGCATGAAAAAATATATTCAAAAGTATACAAATATGATGCCTTGGGTCAAGTTCGCCATGGTGTTAGAAATTCGGCCGATTTATTTCTGGAACGACGAAATTTAAGCAGACGAATCAATTTTTAATTATTTTGGGTTGGTTGGAAGACGCTAAGTGAGGAGATGTTCCAATACGAAGATGGAAACTAAAAAGTTAAAAGCAATGCATTGGCACGGCGGTGACCATGTCATGGTTTGGGCTTATATGGCTGCATCCGGGGCCGGGAACTAAGTTTTTATTGCCGGTATCATGAATGTTAATATATATTTAACAAATTACAAAGAAAGTTTGGTGAAAAGTGCCAATAACTTGGCTAAATGGAATCGATTTAGATTCAACCAAGAATATGACCCAAAGCCTATTGCTAGAAATATATGTTTTGGTTGATCTAAAACTGTCCCAACGGGTTTTGGCGGTGGTACCCGTTACCACAGCAACTCCAGAACGATCATTTTCGACTTTGAGGAGAATGAAAGATTATCTGAGAAACACGATGGGTCAAGAGCGTCTCAATGGTCTTGCATCTTTGAACATTCATCATCGCATAACTTTGACTGAAGACGAAATTCTCAGAAAGTTTTTTGAAAAACCTCGGAAATTTAAGAGTGACTAGAACCGTTTGTGGATCATATATAATATTTTTTCTTGATTTATTATTCGAAAATAAATTAAAATTTGTGTAAAACATTCAAAAAATTACGAATTTTTATTAATAACTTTGTGTTTCAACTGCACCAACATGCCCAATAAAAGCATAAAATTTGAAAGTATATGATCCCATGGAAGTATATGAAACGCCCCCCGTGGATCCGCCACTGGTATTAGCTATTTACAGCTTAACTATGCATTAACTATTTTTGATTGGCACCTTAATTCTTATCCATTTTTTTCATCAGAGAAGCATAATTTTTGGAACATAGAGTTTTCTAACCACTCTTGAATTACGAATTAAATTTTATCGAAATCGTATAACCATGTCATATAGCTGCCATATAAACAATAGTCGAAAATATGGAAAATTAATAGGAAAATCGTCATAGCTTCGATGTTGTATTTTGTTCGACATATGTAAATACATATGTATGTATTTGATGACTGCAAGGGTATATACATAAGCTTCTTTTCTTGTTTAAAAATAATATAGTAAAATCTCAGATGTTGAATATTAAATTAAATTCCTCGTGATTTTTTGTTAATAGTAAAAATACCTGACCTCAATATAAATTTATACAAAATCATTGTAAATTAATGATAACTATAAAAGTGCCAGATTTTAACTTATAATTGTTAAAGTTGCGCTTTAGGGGCTTTTGCTAAAAATGGGCTAGGAAATTTATTCTTTTTTAAAAATGCTACCTTGTTTATTGTTAAAATAGCTGCGAGACAACCCGTTTTTAGAACATTGCCATGTTTTTCAAGCGAAAAACTTTACCGGAAAGAATTTATTGTCTTCTCAGATGTTTTTACTATATTATTATACTCTTGCAGAGCAAAGGGTATTATAATTTCTGTCAGAAGTTTGCAACGCAGTGAAGGAGACACCTTAGACCCAATAAAGTATACATACATACATATTCTTGATCAGCATCACGATCAGAATCGAAATACGAATGTACGTCTTTCCGCCTGTCTGTTCCTATGTAAACTAGTCTCTCAGTTTTAAAGCTATCTTGCTAAAACTTTCCCAAAAGGTGTGTAGTTATTGCACGCAGTATATAAGTCGGAACGGGCAGGACCGGTCGGCTATATCTGATAGCTCCAATACGAGAGAATGAAATAAAAAATTCTCATGCTGTTGTTTTTGATCAGATCGGCTTGATTTCTTCAAGATGGAGTTTTCTAACTACTATTGAATTTCGGAATTAATTTTATCAAAATCGGATAACTCTTTCATATAGCTGCCATAGAAGAGATCGAAAAATATATATAGAATTAATGGAAATAAATTGATAACATCGTTGTTTTTTATCCGACGAGCATAATTTTTTGAATATCAGGTTTTTTAATAACCCTTAAGTTGAGAAAAGAATTTCATGAAAATCGCACAACTATATCTTATAGCTGTCATAGGAAAGATCAAAAAATTATATAAAAATAACGGATAAGCTCCAAAAATCAGAATATAAAGTTTTCCCACGACTCTCGAATTACGAATTAAATTTGATCATATAGCTGCCATATGATCTATAGACAAAAATATGGAAAATGAATAGAAAAATCGTCCTAGCTTCGTTGTTGTTCAGCCTTTATGCGTTTTGTTCGACATATTTGATGACTGCAAGAGTATTCGGCAAGCCGAAGCTAGCTTATTTTCTTGTTTTTAAAAACAATACTCATAGGAAACGTGTCGAATAGTGTAAATATTGAAGAAATAAATTTAAAAAACTAAATTTATAATTTATATTAATTTTCAACACTTTTAATATTTTAATGAAAATTAAAATCCTAACATTTCTTCCTTTTTCCCTTTCTTTAAGTCTCGGAAATCTAAAGTTTTAGATTTGTATAAATATAGACAAGACTGATAAATTAGTTAGCCAAAGAAGTTTCACTTCTGACATGTGTACTTTGTACGCACACACTTTTTTTTAGTAAACGAAATACCCTGAAATTCAATTATTTCTACTTTTTCAAATTTTGGTGTTAGCATAGCCAACCACGTGTTACGTAGACCGAAGTGTAAATCAAATTCAAATTATAGTGACGATAATACAGTGAAATTATTCCTGCTTTTTAGTTACAATATTTGTGCTTCATTATTCAAAATATAATTATAAAGTTATACATGTAAGTATTATCAAATAATTATAATAATTTATTAATATATGTTTGAAACAATATTTGTTTGAAGTGTTGAAACACTTCGATTGACCATAAACATGCGGGTACAGTTGCAAAATGATCCATCAGCACAAATATTTTCCGAGCAATTACTAGATATTGGGAACGGTAAAATATAACTGCAACCAAATACGCAATACATCAAACTTCAAGATAAAAATGAATTAATTCAGAGTATTTTTCTGGATATACAGAACAATTACTTGAATCATAACTGGCTCAGTCATCGGGCGATTTTGGCAGCCAAAAATGTTGATGTTGACAACAGTTGTTACCAGGCGATCTGATGTCTTTTAAATCAATCGATACTGTTGTTGATGAAAATGAAAGTGTAAATTTTCCAAGTGAATTTTTGAATTCACTAGATATACCTGGAATGCCACCCCACAATCTTCAATTGAAGATTGGTTCCCCGATTATTCTCCTAAGTAATTTGAATCCACCTCAATTGTGCAACGGTACACGTTTGATCATCAAAAAGATCACCGGAAACATTCTTGAAGCAACCATTTTAACTGGGAAGTTTAAAGGAAAAGTGGTCCTGTTGCCACGTATTCCAATGATACCGTCAGATTCTACCATACCTTTCAAACGGCTACAGTTTCCAATTCGTTTAGCTTTTGCCATGACAATAAATAAGTCTCAAGGCCAAACAATGTCCATTTGTGGTTTAGATTTGGAAAATCCGTGCTGTTCTCATGGGCTATATGTTGCATGTTCACGTGTTGGGAAACTGTCGAATCTATTAGTGTTAGCTAAAGACAGTATTTAGAGGACTGCAACTAATTTGTTGCTACCGCTTTATGCACTTTAAAAATAAGGCCAATGTTTTGTGATTTATATGAGATGTGATTTTGTATTTGGGTTTCTGATTATTATTTGGTTTAAGTTTATGTACAAAGTTTATGTAATTTGTGTATACATGATCGCGACCGACAATTTGGCGAAACGTGTGCTTGCGAGGGTGAAGCCAGAACGAACGAAATTGAAGTGTCTATCAGTTTAGAGTTGCGAAAAGAAGTGATAATGAAGATAGAGAAAATAGATAAGCAAAGTTAGGTGCGATTGCAATTAGACGGGTGTTGGTAAACAACTTTACGCTTACGTTACGTTAAGTTACATTAGCAGTTAGACTTTGAATTTTTAATAGAGTTTACAAGTTAGGGGTTCTGCTCCGAACATGCTCCCCCCCGCTGGAAGTGTCACGCTGACAGACGAGGTGGTCTCAAAGGGCAGAACGGCCGACTTGCCAACAGCTCTTCTGATGATGCCTGCAGCGGTTCGAATAACTGCAACACGGGCCACGCCATCTGGTCCAAGAACGATGCTCTCAACTCTGCCCAGGCGCCATTGGAGTGAAGGAAGATTGTCGTCCTTTATGATGACTATGCTGCCGGGCGACAAATTTGCCTTTTCTGATCGCCATTTCCCACGTTCCTGGAGTAGCGATAGGTAGGCGGTGCTCCACTTGTGTCAAATCGCCTGCTGCATCTGGCAAACTCGCTGTCAGCGACTTAGCCGATCGATGTTGAGATGGGTGATGTCGGGTTCGTCTATGGCGTTGAAAGCAGTGCCAATAAGAAAATGTCCAGGCGTGAGAACCTCCAAGTCGCTAGGATTTTCTGAAATGGGGCAGAGTGGTCGAGAGTTAAGCATGGCAGAAACTTCACAAACGAGAGTAAGAAGTTTATGAAAAGTTAAAAGCGATCTTCCAACCAGTCTATAAAAGTGATACTTGGCCGCTGCAATCTGCTTCCTGTGCTCCAGCCATGAGGAGTGCAAGGATTGCGGAAGCGACTCGTCCCAATCCAGTTTGTCTTTCCAAAGAATTTGCAGAAATATTTTCAATTTTGTAACAATCGATGCTATCAATCCGAGAGGGTCGTAGAACTTGGCAACGGCCGATAAAATCGATCTTTTCGTTGAACCGCTTTCTGTCATAGTTCCAGACAATGAGAAAAGCAAGTGATCCGATTTTGCATCCCACTATAAGCCGCGTGCTTTGAGGACATCAGTTCCATCATGAACTCTTAGCGTTTTCTCGCGATCAATTTCTGGCTCGCCTTCTAAAGCTGCTGCCTCATTTGAACACCATTTTCGATTTGGAAAATGACCCTTGGGTAGCAATTCTTTCACCTGCTCACGAATTTGAGCTGCCTCCTCGATCGAGTCACCTCCAGATATGAGATCGTCTACATAAAAGTCTCTTCGAACTATTTTGGCTGCCAACGGTAACTCAGCTTCCTCATCGTAGGATAGCTGCTGCATAGCACAAATTGCCAGAAATGCAGCCGGCTTAGTGCCGTAGGTCACCGTGTCGAGCGTATAAGCCTTGACTTGTTGATTTGGATTGTCACGCCATAAGATTGACTGCAAATAGTTATCAGGGCTAGTGACACGGACACATCGATACATTTTGCAGATGTCCCCGCATAATGCAAATTTGAAAAATCGAAAACGAAGCAGTGTGTTGAAGATTTTGGGCTGTATTGAGGGACCTGCAAACAGCAAATCATTTAAGGAGTATCCTGATGTCGTTTTAGCTGAGCCATCGAAAACAACTCGTAACTTTGTGGTTGTACTATCTGGCTTCTGCACACAATGATGAGGCAAGTAATATTGCGAGGCTACTGATTGCTCAAAAGCAAGTGACATATGCTGTAGATCGATATATTCTTTGATGAATGCAGCGTATTGCGACTTCAATTCCAAATCCTTGAGCAATTTGCCCTCTAGCGTCTTAAACCGACGTAAGGCACGACCGTATGAATCGCCGAGCATATCAAAACTGGCTTTGGCAGGCAGACGAACTGAGTATTGCCCTGAACTGAGTCGAGAAAAGGTATTCTGGAACAGCTGCTCGCACAATACATCTTCATCAGTTGCGACAATTGGAGATCCACAGAAGCTGTCGATTTCCCAAAACCGTTTGACAATGTCTGGCAAGGAATCGGTTTCCGATTGGATGACGGGCTCAGTGGTCACTGCAAGTGCTGAACGCTTCATGTTTGAGAACGAAATCCCTCCAGATGCTATCCAGCCAAGACGCGTTTTTTGCAAAATGGGCAGATTTTCGGCTAATCGCATTTGCCCAACACAAAGCAATTCGCAAAAGATGCCAGCTCCTATTAACAAATCGATACGCTGACTACTGTAGAACCACGGATCAGCAAGAACAAGATTTGATGGTATGTTCCACCCTAGGGCGTTTAAATCAAAATGAGGCTGATAATCCGTAATTTTGCCACTAATTACTGCAGTCAGTGCTGTACGATATTTTTTATCCCTGGAGTGTGCTTCGAGATCGACGGTTGCATTTGATGAAAATGATGATTCACCAACTCCAGAGATAGATGTGTTTGCTTGACGAGTAGTGAGTTGCAACTGCTTAACGAAACGAGAAGTTACGATGTTGATTTGAGCACAAGAATCTAACAAGGCTCTGCAGGGAACAAATGCACCAGATCGATTTCTGATGTATACGATGGCAGTGGCAAGCAGCACATAATCGGTCTTACTATCTGACGAGACAACAGGTGGAGCTTCAGAGAATGATGATGATAAAAGCGAAACGACATTTTGAGTGTTAGTAGTGGTAGTTGGAGGAGAGGGTGTGGCGATGGCATTAGAATCGATGTGAAGCAACGAATTATGCTTCAAATGGCAGCGTTTGCAAGAACCAGACGTGCACTGTTGCATACCATGGCCTTTGCGCAAGCAATTTAGACACAAGTGCAGCTTTTTAACCTCCTTATATCTCAAAGTGGGACTGAGGTTTAAAAACTGAGCGCATTTTAGAAATGAAATGATCTCTACTTTCACACATGCTACATGAAGAGGTATTTGATGATGATGCTACGAGTGCGTTATGAATATTTTTGTTAGTGTTTGGTTTTCCCACCTGTTTGCTAGGTGTCTGGATTACCATAGCGTTTTCAATATTCTCCAACATGCGGCACCTCTTTTCCAGGAATGTAGCCATATCTTTCCACTTCAGCAGCTTATTTGCCGGCAGACCCTCTTCCCATTTCTCTCGAGTGTGGCGATCCAACTTCGAAGCTACCATATAGATCAGAAGACCGTCCATGATCTCCTGTGTCGTTGCCATGGTATTCAGCGCATGCAGATGCGAAATCATCTGGTCGCTTAAGCGTCGTAAGCTTGTTGCCGATCCTTGCTCCACACCTGAAATCCCGCAGATTGACCGTATGTGTGCCTGAAAATGCAAAAGTTTGTTATCGAATCTTAAAACTAATAATTCAATAGCCTTTTCATAGTTAGCTTCCGTGGGCTCCAGTGAACGAATTGTGTCCAATGCTGTACCATCCAAGCATGCATGCATCATTACTCCCCACAATGGTGTTGTACATTGCGTAGAAATCAGGCCAATCGATATAGGCACCGCTGAACCTTGGCAACTTTAACTCTGGGAGTCTTGTGGCACGCGCAGCGGGTCTCGAATCACCACCGACATTTGGGATGGCTGTAGAATTCACGACTAAAAATCTACGCTGCTTGCCAAGCTCACGTGAAATTTGCGATTTTACAGCGAGGTATATATTTTCGAACTTTGACCGAGCGTCACTGCACAATTCCTGCAAGTCTAACCTCTCGACTGCGGTTTGACTTTTATCAAAGTCCACATGCATTTCATCGACAAAATCAAGTCGCACTTAAAGATCAGTCTCGTCGAAATTGACAGCCTGACCTGTCTCCAGGTAGCTTTTTAAAGCTTCTACCTGTCTTAAGGTAGCATCAGCCTTTGCTTTATAAAAGTCCAAGTCACTTGGTACCGCCGCGGATCTTGCACAAACCGAATCATTTTCAGCCATGGCTTCAAAAAGAGTATACGAAAGTCACTATCACTGTAAGTTGCCGATGCAACTGTACAAATTCTCGATGTAAGAGAGACGAAATGTCGACGAAAATGCAACGGAACAAATTCGTAAGCGTTCACTGACCTCATTCAATACGGTTTCTATATGCACTGCACTTTATAAACCCGAGTTCAAACTGTGGTTATGCATACGAACGAGATCACAAAAGAAAGCGCGCCAAATAATACCCAAGTACATGCATATGGGACATTCTTTTACAAACCGTACGGATTCGAGAAAATTTTTTTTTCATATCTCAGAATTGAATGAAAAATTTTTTTCAGCTTCTATGCAAGATTTTATTCGACACGTGTAAAAGGATTTTACTCAAAAAAATAGTTTTTTATTTATTTTTTCTATATATTAAATATATTATCTCCGCTTCCAGTAGTCACATAATAAAATTTTTTTTTTATTCAATAGGTATTACCGTTGCCTTTCCAGTTTTTTACTTGCAATTTTTTTATTTGTACAGAAAAAAAAATTATAAGCAATTTAATGGTTTCAAAGCTGATCCCCACAACATATATAATTAGGAAAATTACAATTTAATTCTATACGTCATTCCTAAGAACAAACACTTGGATTTAGAGTGGGGTCTCTATTAGGTAATAAGATATAAAATAACATTGATCGCGCTGCGGCAGCATGTGGAGCGCTCGCTGCGCGAAGAGTCGAAAATTATTTAATTTCTCTTGATCTGATGAAGACCCCACTCTAATTCCTTTTACTGTTTATTAAGCGAAACATAGGGATAATAAATTGATTTTTTCAATTAAATAAGTTGTGGGGATCGGCATTGAAATGTCGATATAATGATTAATTTGTTACTAATAAATAAATAAAAAATTAAATTAAAAAATAAAATTTTTTTTGAAAGCTGAATTCTTGAACTTAATAATAAAAAAAATTGTAACGATTCGATTAAGGAGAATAGAGAAAACCATTGATATTGTCAAAAATCATAACTTTGTAAAAAAAATTTTTTAAGCAAAATATCGATACACGTGTCTTTTTATTTTGCTTCCTACACCTGGAAAAAAATTTTGACAAAAATCGGAATTGTGACGCAAAAAAAGGTGTACGATTTGTAAAAGAATGTCCCATATGTATGTATGTATGTATGTTTGTAGGCCTCTTCACCGAATTGCGAAGTGGTGCCCAAATGCACTGATAGGCCTTTTCACCGATTTGTGAAAACGAAATAAAAAACACACCCCACGTAGATCACGCCGGGGTCACCAAATGTTTAGAGCAGGGGTGCTCAAATTCGTCTTATGGCAGTGCGTTTACTAACACACCCACAAGAAAACGTGTACATATGTAGCGGCGCGTTTGTGCTGGGGCGCAGCTGTGCACTAAGAGAAAAATCCCTATTACGATTGTATTTGGTGTTTACCTCCAGAACTACGAAGCATATTACGCATTGTACTTCGCATTTAAAGTTTATGCTAAAAAAACTGCTCTCTAATTCATCACTCATTTTGATCTGCCAAAAAATTTAATATAACACTTACGATGGTCCACCACGAAATAAATCAAAAGCCAACGCAGACAGAAAAATAAGTTCAAGTGCATGTGCTCGAGGAAAAAACAAAAACAAAATACATTGCGTTCAGCGAAGCGTGACGACGGATAGAGATGTAATGAAGAAACAAGCAAAATTGTTTTTGTTTCGCATGCAAATCGAAGCCCATATGCACGGTGCTTATGCGCGCACTACCCATAAGCACAGAGCATCTACAAAAACAAAAGTGCACTCAGTGTATAGGCGTTGAGCATCCCTGGTTTAGAGGACTGCAACTAATTTGTTGCTACCGCTTTATGCACTTTAAAAATAAGGCCAATGTTTTGTGATTTATATGAGATGTGATTTTGTATTTGGGTTTCTGATTATTATTTGGTTTAAGTTTATGTAAAAAGTTTATGTAATTTGTGTATACATGATCGCGACCGACAATTTGGCGAAACGTGTGCTTGCGAGGGTGAAGCGACAACGAACGAAAGTTGAATGTAATAAGTTTAGAGTTGCGAAAAGAAGTGATAATGAAGATAGAGAAAATAGATAAGCAAAGTTAGGTGCGATTGCAATTAGACGGGTGTTGGTAAACAACTTTACGCTTACGTTACGTTACGTTACATTAGCAGTTAGACTTTGAATTTTGAATAGAGTTTACAAGTTAGGGGTTCTGCTCCGAACAGACAGGTTAACCAAAAATATTGTGCACCGATTAGTGCTATTGAAATTAAATTGAAATTGAAAGTATTTATAGTTTAAAATAATAAATATTACTGTTAGACATTTAAGACTATTTGCCTTACCTCCCTCATTCAGAAAATTAAATGTTATTCACTAACAGCTTTGTAATATGCTCATTTGTTACAAAATTAAATGGAAATAATGAATTTAGAAATTATCAAGAGTATGTATCTAGCTTTCAATATTTTTTTAATTCATTCAAATCGGATATATGATTTGGGAGTTGTTACAATAATAAATTTGGGAGTTGTTGCAATAATAAAATGGTTAGATATATTGATAATGAAAGCGCGTGCGCGAGGACGCGAGTACAAACAAACACACTGACAAACAAGCAAACAAATTTTACGTCTTTATAATATTTGTGTGAAAGGTAAAACAATTTTAAAAAAAACCGGGCAAAGCTGGGACGGGCAGCTACAGAGTCGGCCATTTAAAGTTGACCCACTTGATTCTTAAAACAAAAACAAAAAAAGTGGACAATTTTTTTTTTATTCCAAAAATCATTTATTTTGGTCCAAAGAGATTTTTTACAAATTATTATTAAAAATGATATCACGTAACCTTTAGCTCTGACAGCTGAATGCATTCTTTTTTCAGCATTTTCCATGACTTTGGTCAATGTTTCAGACGATATGGCGGCTATTTCACGTCTAATGTTGTCTTTTAGTTGACTTAAGGTTTTTGTTTTATTAGCGTATACCTTGGATTGCAAATAACCCCACAAATAAAAGTCTGGTGCCTTCAAATCTGGTGATGTTGCGGGCCAGTCAAAATCACCACTTTTCGATATCAACCGCCCAGGGAACAATGTTCGCAATAAATCGATTGTTGCTCTAGCTGTATTGCAAGTTGCCCCGTCCTGTTGAAACCAGAAGTTATCCATGACATTTTCACGAATAATAGGCATCAGAAATTCTGTTATCATTGCTCGATAACGCTCACCATTGACGGTTATCGTGGCTCCATCATTGTCTTCAAAAAAATACGGTCCGATGATCATATTCGGGCAAACACCGCACCAAACTGTAACTTTTTGGTCGTAAAGTGGCTGTTCTTCGATTAATTGAGGATTTTCGGTGGCATAAAATCGACAATTTTGCTTATTTACGCCTCCATTCATCAAGAAATGTGCCTCGTCTGACATGATGATGGTTAACACAATTGAGAATTTATTTTCAACTAGAGGTCCTGTGCCCGCTTCGCTGGTCAACACAATTTAACAACATAATAGTCAATGTTGCAACATTTTTCAAATATATGGAAGTATAGAAAGATGGTGATTTAACCCTTTTAGTTTGACTTTTCCACTTGTGCAGCACAATCCAGCCGTTTCTCTTTTAAACTTTAACGCACTGCAATATCGGTATATAGTCGCCATTGGTCCAATATCTAAATTTTCATTATCACTGTAGTTCGCAGTGGGATCATATTGGAATGCCAACCGATTGAATGATGCCAATAATCTCCATGTGCTCATTTGTCGTTCTTCGCTTAAGTTTTGTGAATATACTTTATGCTGGCTTGGATGTCTGCGGCCAATGTTTGCACGTCGTCCTCTAAGCATTTTGGACTATGGACAGATTGGTGAATTTATTCTCAAATGCACGATCCACATAATTTTCACAGTTCAACTTAAATTGAATAAAAATTCTTTTTTTTCACAATTTCACAGAGAACACAATACTCGTTTGTCCATGAAATTAACTGAGCAGAGAACACTAAGGTTTGGATAATATGTGAAAAAACTTAATTCACTTGGAAATGATAAATGAAAACCAAAAAAATTGATTTAAAACGCTATGGTAGCGTGTTTGTCAGTGTGATGAGGTAGCAACTCACTTTATATGCGACAATATTGCAATTTTCTTTCGGATCCCTAATTTTTTTTCAAAATAAATTATAGCCTATTTTGCTCCACGATAATATAGCTTTCTATCGGTGAAAGAATTTTTTAAATCGGACCAGTAGTTCCGGAGCCTATTCGTTGCAAACAAACAAACAAATTTTACCTCTTTATAATATTAGTATAGAAGTATAGATTAATTAAACAATTACGACAACACTATTAAACAATATCAGTAAAAATTTATTATTGCTCCGTAGATCTTTTAAGGTTCTGTCTAAGGCCTCCAAAGATGTTTTATGTGCCATCGTGCATTCATCCCAAACAATCAATTTACATTGCTGCAAAACCTTTGCCATTGCAGAGTTCTTCGAAACGTTGCAGGTTGGAGTTTCATTGCTTTGCATATTTAATGGCAATTTTAGTGCTGAATGGGCTGTTCGAACACCTTCAAGCTAAGTTGCTGCGATTCCCGCTTCGCCACCAGATGGCAACGTACTCTTCTAACATTCACTGTACTACAGCCTATGTTCCAACAACGTCGTCTGCCAAACATGATTTTATCATTTCTGTACATAATTTACTCAGTTCTAGACTTTTGTATAGTTACCTACTAGGTTTGTAATGTATAGGCGAAAAAATAAAATTATTAAAACATTAAACACCCCAAAAATAATAAATATTATTTAAAAATATTCTGAATCTAAACCATCCTCAAACCCCCTGGAATACACAGAAAAAATTTCATCAAAATCGGTCCAGGCGTTGTTGAGTTATGCGCTTACCAACACATTTTGCGATTCATTTATATATATATAAGATATAAGATGTAGAGCTGAACAATTTGAGCGCGTTCCTTTGGAGTGTATTGTCCCATGGTATCAATTGTCTTCGACTGACGCTTCCAACGTGGTATGACATTTGACGATCTGTCGACGCTGTCAAAAGTTACAGGGTTGCCAAATGGGTCAAATTAAAATGGCCCACCCTGTAGTTTTATTTTAATTTCATACAAATCGGATGACTATTTATATAACTGTCATATAAACAATCGTCGAAAATAGAGATACTACATAGAAAAATTGACATAGTTTCGATGTCGTCAGGGCTTTAGTTTTAGTTCGACATATTTGATGAATGCAAGGTAAATGAGCTTCAGCTCGCCGAAGCTAGCTTCCTTTCTTGTTTTTTTTTTTTAATAGAGCTACTTTGGAGCCTTTAAATAAAAAAGGTCGGGAAGCATGAGTTCATAAGCACTGTTGCGAGACTTACAGTTTTTAACATTTCCATGTTTCCAAGTAACACTTAAGCATTGTGGACGAAGAGTGCCGTAAAGGTTTGAAAAAGTAGAAAGACACTAAATTTAAGAAAACATACTACCTATGAGAAAAAAAGTTTAGCCCTTGCAGAAGAGGGTATTATAGTTTCAGTCAGAAGTTTGCAACGCAGTGAGGGAGGCAACTCAGACTGCATTAAGTATATATATTCTTGATCGGCATCATGATCTGAAGCAAAATACGTCTGTACGCCTGTCCGTTTCTATGTAAATTAGTCTCTCAGTTTTAAAGCTATCTTGCTGAAACTGTCCTAAAAGTTGTATAGTTATTGCACGCAGTATATAAGTCGGAACGGTCCGAATCGGGCGATTTTATCGAATAGCTCGAGAGATTAAAAAAAATTATGACTTGATATCTTACAGATGGTGCTATTTAACTACTATCGAATTTCGAATTAAATTTTATCAAAATCGGATAACTCCATCATATGGCTGCCATAGGAAACAACGAAAAATATATATAAGCTAACACCCTAAATAATAAAATAAAAGATAGAGATAGATAAGCATGGAATTAAGGAAATATACCATGGCCTCAATAAGTTCGATGCCACGTGCGCTGAGCTTGCACCTTCCTGACCATCGATTGTGGGAAACGCTTAATACCAAATTCCCAAGCTAACTGAACTTATGCCGGTGTATCCAATCACTACTGCAGTAAATCGGCCAATTATAATTATTGTTGGCCAACGGCGACAAAGACATCAGCAATATCGGAAGCAACAACCAATGGTTACAAAAAAGCAGCGATAGAGCGACGCGTAGCATTAAATTATAATTGTTTAACTTTATCAAATCAGTTCTTAAACAATCTCAATAAAGTGAAATTTGAAAAAAATAAGAATCATTTTTTTAACTGGCGCCCGGACAGGGACCTGATTAAAAGCCGTGAAAGGATACCAAGTTCCGCGTCCCGCGAAGTTTGGCAAAAATTTTCTGACGTTTCATTTCAACCTCCGCCTAATAAGTGAGAAGTGAAAAAGAACAATCCGAGACGTCACAAAACTGTCATTCCTAAAAAACAGGCCAAAAATTTATCGCCGTGATCCCTTTAGTATCCGTTCAGAGGATACGTGAATATAGGTACAGAATAGGTCCCTTATTAAACCTGCACTCAGGAGAGATCGTTACAGCGTGGGATAAAACGGAATCCGCCGATACTGTCATCATAAAAGCATGCCGAGATCTGTTTCTACTGTAAGAATAGTTTTAAGCAATCTATTGAAGTTTGGAAAACATTTAAAAGCACCAAAATCTATACCAACAGAAACTATACGAGACACATTTTAATATTTAAGAAAAACCATCACTTTAAAAACTTCACACTTTTATTAAAAACCCACAATATAATTAAAATTATTTAGACAAATATTTTCTAATTCTGAATGATTACAATTAAAAACTTAGCTAAACCGTTTTTTTTTTTGATTGCTCATACATCCTATCCAAAATTACCGAACAAGATTTATCAGCATTTACTAGCGCACAAATAAACGAGAGAGTCATGACCGAGAGAGATATCGAAGAAAAAATAAAAGCTGCCTTAAAGGCAAATCTCAACAGTCTAGTAAAATAAATACTTAATCTTTATAAAGATTTTTCTAAATAAGCGGTTCAAACAAATAGGAGAAAATAAGCACACAACGTTAGTAAGCTAGACAAATTACCGGACATCGTCAGAACACTCAGAGATTTTTCGGGAAACAAGAGCGAATACTCGACGTAGAAAAAAAGCTGTTGACAGGGTGTTCTATAGTAAATTTATGAAAATAGAATTGACATACCCAAATATTATGGCAGACACAGTACTAGAATATTATAACACCCCTTATATTGAACATTTATATGGAAATGCCGAACAGCACATTTCGCTCTTAACTACGAACACTATAGTCGACTATTATCAGGCAGTGTATCAACACTGTGAGATGCCTCACGAGAAACCGTACAATCTCTGCCATGTACAGGGAAAAAGCTTTGGACACCTTTGAAAGAGGTCTCAATGGCAACCTGATACAATTATTAGCCATTAAAAAATGGCTAATAAAAAAATGACTTAGGGCACGCCCTACATTTATGCAGCAGAAATTCGAAATACTAGAAATAATCAGGCACTAAAAACATCGTCCACCAATTCTTCCACCCAAACTCCAACAACCATATGGATGGTAGCCGTCAAACAGAATTTCCGACCCCATCTCTATCACAATCCAAACCAGATACAGCTATGTAGCGTGTAACGAATGATTTCTGTGGTGAGTTCTAGGATCTGTCCTTGCGGGTGCACACTATAGGGTCCGGCTCTCGCTCGTCTGCTTTGGGGGTGGAGGTCTTGCTTAGACAAATCCGCACACTAGCTACATATTATTATTTTTGAGACCAGAATTGAGTGTGCTGACGAAAGTAAATTCAAGATATCAAAACCAGAAGAGAAATAGATAAAATGCAGAAAACAAGAGATAAAAAAGATCGAGAAAGGTTAGAAACAGCGATCCCACAGTTGTTGTCGTGGTCGCGAAATGCCCACCCTACCTTTGATCACCATCCTTCGGAACCAAGCTCCGGTGACCCCTAATACCCTACGATTGTGGAAGCATCAGCAGAGTTAAGAGAGTGAACTACTCAAGGTTCATTTCTAAATACAATTTAATTAATAGAGATACAAGAATTCATACATAGTTTTGGTCTTCCTACCTCAACTAAACTAATAAATCTTATTTGCTAACAGGTAGATAATATACAATTTTAGGTAAATATATTAAGTGATATAAAGGCAGTATAAAATAATATTTAGATACTTAAATATTTTAATGATGTTATCCTTATAAAAAAATAAAGTACATAATTAAATTTTCATCAAAATCGGACAACTATATCATATAGCTGCCATACGAATTCATTCATTAGGTGCCACTACAACCCGATTCGGGTTTTGGCCGACCTCAGCGTCTCCCCCCAGGCGCCTCTGCTCCTCGCTCGCCTCCTCCATCGGAGCTTTGGTCGTCCCCTTTGCTTCAAACACCTTCTGAGCTGGAGATTCTTTATCCATACGCACAACGTGGCCGAGCCAGCGCAGACGTTGTATCGTGATGCGCCTGACCACGTCCACGTCGTACAACTCGTACAGCTCGTGGTTCATCCGAATGCGAAAGTCGTCCCCAATCCGAACGGGATCAAAGATCTTGCGAAGAATTTTTCTTTCGAACACTCCAAGTGCTGCTGCATCCGTCAGTGAAATTACCCATGCTTCTGCACCATATATGAGCACGGGTAGGATGAGTGTCTTGTAGAGTGTTAATTTTGTTCGGTCTCTATTGCACATTTGCTTACTCAGACCAAAGTAGCACCTATTGGCAAGTGTGATTCTTCGCTTGATCTCCAGGCTGACGTCATTTTCGGTGTTAATGGCAGTGCCAAGGTACGTGAACTCCTTGACCACTTCGAAAGCCGTATTAGCTTTGCAGGAATACCGAACTCAGACATGGTGGCATAACATATAGGCGTTCCCTCGTCGGGCTATCGAATGCAGCTTTATAATCGAAAAAGAGATTGTGTGTGTCGATGTTATTTTCGTGTGTTTTTTCCAGCTGCCATACGAATAATAGTCGAAAATATGGGAAATTAAAAGAAAAATCGTTAACCCTTATGCATTTTGATCGACATATTTGATGACTGCAAGGGTATATTAGGTTGTTTGGTAATGACATACCGGTTTTTACTTCGCTTGTTAAGTCAAATATAATCGTATCTGGCAATGCTGTATATCGTTTGAAAGGTATTGGCATCACCTTTGAAATGACATATAGTTTACATAAGCTTCGGGCAAATTTGAAATTTTATTTCGCACAGGGAAAAGCTGCTGCGGAATCTCGCAGACAGATTATTGCTGTCTTAGGAGATAAAAAACTTTCGAACCGCCGAACAGTGGTTTAGGCGATTCCGAAGTGGCAATTTTGATAGTGAAACACCCAAGCCTTCCGGACGACCAGTGATTGTTGATACGGATAAAATCATGGAAATAGTGGATCGAGATCGTCATGTGACTATTATAACCATCGCAGAGGAGCTGCAACTAAGCACGGAAACCGTCCATAGGCATTTAAAGTCGAACAATTTAACAAATAAGCTCGATGTATGGGTGCCTCAAGAGTTATCCCAAAAAAACCTTTTCGACCGTGTATCAATCTGCGAATCTTTGTTGCACCGTAATAAACTCGACTCATTTCTGGATCGGTTAGTCACTGGTGATGAAAAACGGATCACATATGACAACATAAAGCGTAAAAGATCTTGGTCGAAGCACGGTGAGTCGTCTCAAACGGTGGCAAAGCCAGGACTGACCGCTCAGAAGGTGTTGCTGAGTGTATGGTGGGATATCAGAGGATTACCAAACAACCTAATATATTCTTGATTAGCATGGCGATCTGAATCCAAATAAGTCTGTACGTCTGTCCGTTTCTACGCAAAGCTATCTTGCTGAAACTTTCCTTAAATTTGTTTAGTTATTGCACGCAGTATATAAGTCGGAACGGGACGGATCGGGCGACTATATAGGATAGCTCTCATACAAGAGATTGAAATAAAAAATTCTAACGCCGTTGTTTTTGATCAGATCGACTTGATTTCTTCCAGATTGCGTTTTCTAACTACTATTGAATTTCGGAAATTTTTTTTTCAAAATCGGATAATTGTATCATATAGCTGCCATACAAAAGATCGAAATATATATGTGAAGTAATGGCAGTAGAAGAAGTTGGCAGTCCTTATTCATATCGATATGAGACTTCTTTCAACAGTCTTCAGCGATAGCCCATCACTCAGAAAGTAGAAGCGAGTCTTGGATCAGCGAAAAAGCAGAGAACGTGCAAAAAGTCGGCAGTAAAGTTGTAAAAGTAGTCAAGTCGCGCCAATCAGTTGCCAAATTGTTGTTCAACCTTTTTGAATCATTATAATCAACATTTTTGTAAACATTTATCCACTTATCTATCCAAATAAACTTATGATAATAATCCCATTATCTTACATGGGGGCTCAACCGTGCCAAAAATTGAAGGAGCAAAAATCATAGTGGTGTGCGTAAGCGTCGAGCGAAATCGGAAGAAAATTGAAATAAAACCAGTTGCAGTTGGATTAATAAAGTCGCAATAATGATGCGTTCAGCGAAGAAGAACAAAAATCAGAATCAAACGAAAATCCGAAGTGGACAGCAGTATGGGCAAAAAAGTCCGCAAAACGCCGAAATCGCGAATTTGGATTTGAACAAAACTTTTGTCTCGTCGCAGGAAATAGATGAGCAAAACCAAAAAGAAGAGGGAAACGAGAGGGAGGTGAATGAAGAGGCCGAAATATGCAACGAGTTGAAATTCACAGCTATACGCGAAGAGATGTGCAGCAACGAGTTAAGCGAGGTGCTCAAACTGCTTGCAACCAAAATTGGACAAAGCGAATCCAATAGGAATATTGTTCCGATCGAGAGTTTCGCTAAAGTGGTGCCCGAGTTCGATGGAGTTTCAATCCCAATAAGACAGTGGCTGAAATGCTTTGATGAAAACGCCGATGCCTACGAGTTGACGAACAAGCAGAAATATGTGAACGCTCGGATAAAAATGAAGGGAACAGCTAAGTTATTTTTGGAGTCCACCACCGTTTCAGATTATGAGAACTTAACTGCTGTACTTTTGGACGAATTTGACAAAACGCTGACCAGCGCGGAGATACATAAGCAGCTAAGAGATCGTAAGAAAAATGATAACGAAAATTTTCACGAATACGTATTGCATATGCGTAAGATAGCAGCTCTTGGAGTAGTTGAAGATGAGTCGGTGATACGTTACATAGCAGATGGATTAAAGCTTCGTGATGATCTTAAATACCCTCTTTACAGTGCCTCAACTTTCAAGGAGCTACGTAGTCGGTTGGAAACGATCGAAGCGATGACCAAATCAACAATGGGGCGAAAGCAAGCAATGCAGCAGAGTGACTTCAGAAAGCCAGGAACACAAGGAAGGCGATCCGAGCAGCAGTCATCTCAGAATCAAAGGCATTGCTTCAACTGCGGCTCACCCGAGCATATGAGAGCCGAATGCAAGGAGGAAACAAAATGTTTTAAGTGTAATGGCAGTGGACATACGTCGCGGAATTGTCCAGGAAAGGGACCGAGTATCAGTGTGATCAGCGAATCAAGGGAGAAAATGCTCATGATCAACAACAAAAGTGTGTCCTGTTTAGTTGACACTGGAGCAGACGTATCTCTTATGCGTTTGAGGACATACAAAAACAATTTTGCTGAAAACCCACTACAAAAAAGTTTCGCTAAATTGTACGGACTCGGAAACATTGCGACTTCAGTGCTAGGTGCGTTGGATGCGAAGGTGGAGGTAGGTGGAATTTCTAGTCAGCACAGGTTTCTCATAGTGCCTGATAACAAAGTGAATGTCAACGTTATTATTGGCTTTGATTTTCTGAAGAAATTTACTGTTGTGCTGGAAAATGGAAAATACGCCTTTACACGAGGAGATGACGTTGTCGAAGTCGAGACTGACCGTAATGTTTACAACGTGGTAAGTCGTGACACAGAGTTAGACGTACCTCCAAAATACAAGCCGGCAGTCGAGCATTTGATTGATAACTACAAGCCATCGAAAGTGGAAAAATCATGTCCTGTTAAAATTACAATAATTCCGAATTGTAACAACATTGCATTCAGGGAGCATCCAAGCCGATCATCAGCTGCAGAGCGAGAAATTATTCGCAAACAGGTCGAAGAATGGTTGCAGCAGGGCATTATACGTGAATCAAGCTCGGACGTGGCAAGTAAAGTTGTGCTAGCAAAGAAAAAGGATAAGTCATATCGGCTGTGCATAGACTACCGTGTTTTAAATACAATGGTATTAAAGGATCGATTCCCAGTTCCACTCATAGACGAAGTGCTTGACAAGATGCAAGGTGCGAAGTATTTTTCAGTCTTCGACCTCAAGAACGGTTTTTTCCACGTCGAAATATATGAACCCAGCCGCAAATATACAGCATTCGTCACAAAGGAAGGACTTTTCGAATTTAATAGAGCTCCATTCGGTTATTGTAATTCGCCAGCGGTTTTCGTAAGGTATGTCACATATACTTTTCAACAGCTGATCAATGAAAATATTATGGAAATGTACATAGACGACATTGTTGTTTTTGGGCGAACAGCGCAGGAATGTATAAGCAACATGGAGCGTGTCCTGAAACAAGCACAGCAGTACGGCCTTGACATAAAATGGTCAAAATGCCACTTTTTGAAGGAGCGTATCAATTTTCTAGGCTACGAGGTAGAGAATGGGCAGATATGGCCTGGTAAAGAGAAAGTTAAAGCTGTTAAACATTTCCTGATTCCGGTAAATATCAGAGGCATACAAGCATTTCTTGGGTTAACTGGATACTTCCGCAAATTTATTAAAAATTACGCTTTTATTGCTAAACCCTTAACAGAGCTGTTGAAAAAGGACGCCGTTTTCAAGATAGAAGGAGCACAGAAGCAAGCAGTAGAACAACTCAGAGCAGCATTACAAGAAGAACCAGTCCTGAAGATTTGGAGCCAGAGCGCTAAAACACAATTGCATGTAGATGCATCGAAACATGGATTCGGAGGAACATTGCTGCAGCAGCATGATGGCAAGTGGCACCCCGTTTTCTACTGAAGTAAGAAAACAACGCCACAAGAGGAAAAGTTGACCAGTTACGTACTTGAGGTAAAAGCAGCGTACTTAGCAACGAAGAGACTTCGACATTACCTGTTGGGTGTACAGTTCGACTTGGTAACAGATTGTGCGGCATTTAAGCAGACGATTTCCAAAAAAGATATCCCTCGAGAAGTTACGCCGTGGTTGATGTACCTACAAGACTTTACCTTCAATGCAGAGCATCGCGCAGGAACCAGAATGCAACATGTCGATAGTCTGAGTCGTTTTCCTGTGATGATCGTAACATCAGAAGTTCACACACAGATCAAAAAGGCGCAGCAGAATGATGAACACCTTATGGCTGTCAGAGAATTACTAAAGCAGAATCCTTACGCAGATTATATTGTCAAAAACAGTATAATTTACAAGCAAGTAAGAGGACAAGATCTTTTGGCGGTACCAAAATGCATGGAGAAGGAGATAATAATAAACTCACACAACTTTGGCCACATGGGAACGCAAAAAACGATGCATGCAATCCAGCAGGATTTTTACATACCGCACTTGGAGAAGAAATTTAAGCAGGTAATTTCAAACTGTATCGAATGCATCACACATAACCAGAAGCTGGGCAAGCAGGATGATTTTTTACACGACGACGAGGAAGCTGAAGCATCTGGGACAGATGTTTTGCAGGATGGCCGAATGTGAAGTAATGGCAGTAGTAGAAGTTGGCAGTCCTTATTCATATCGATATGAGACTTTTTCAACAGTCTTCAGCGATAGCCCATCACTCAGAAAGTAGAAGCGAGTCTTGGATCAGCGAAAAAGCAGAGAACGTGCAAAAAGTCGGCAGTAAAGTTGTAAAAGTAGTCAAGTCGCGCCAATCAGTTGCCAAATTGTTGTTCAACCTTTTTGAATCATTATAATCAACATTTTTGTAAACATTTATCCATATATCTATCCAAATAAACTTATGATAATAATCCCATTATCTTACATATATATGTATATATTAGGTTGTCAAAAAAGTCTTGCGGTATTTTTATTGAATTTTCAATTGTTCATAAAATTGGTTACAATAATGCGATTCAAGTCAAATATGCGCCGTTTTGTTTGATGACGCGTTCCCAACGAGATGCCAACTTCATAATGCCCCTCTCATACAAGCTCGCTTCCCTATTGGCAAAAAACTCGGAGAGCCAATTTTCACAGGGATCTCTTGTGGCCAACTTCAGACTACCAAGCGCGTTCGCCATGGACAGAAACAGGTGGTAATCACTTGGTGCGAGATCCGGACTATACGGTGGATGCAAAAGAACCTCCCATCCGAGCTCCCGGAGCTTCTGGTGCGTCAGTAAAGATGTGTGTGGCCTGGCGTTGTCCTGGTGGAAGACAATTCGGCCTCTGTTGATCAAAGATGGCCTCTTCTGCATGAGTGCTTTCTTCAAGCGGTCCAGTTGTTAGCAGTACAGGTCCGAATTGAGCGTTTGGCCATAGGGGAGCAGCTCAGAGAGGATTATTCCCTGCCAAACCCACCAAACACACAGAAGAACCTTCCTGGCCGTCAATCCAGGCTTGGCCACCATCTTGGCAGCTTCACCGCTTTTCGACCACGACCGTTTGCGCCTTACGTTATCGTAAGTGACCCACTTTTCATCGCCAGTCACCATACTCTTCAAAAACGGGTCGATTTTGTTGCGATTTAGAAGCGATTCGCATGCATCCATACGGTCAAAAATGTTTTTTCGCGTCAATTCGTGTGGCACCCATACATCGAGCTTCTTAGTGACTCCAAGCTTCTTTAAATGGTTAATAACGGTTTGATGACTCATGCCGAGCTCTTGACCGACGGCTACGGCTGCTACTATGCCGGTTTCTTTCGACAGGCCTTCCGGAGCGTGGCGCATCTTCGACCACCTCTACACCAGAACGAAAACGTTAAAACCATCATTGTGCGGTGGAAATGGAAACTGTATCGGGTCCATAAACTGCACAAATTTTATTGGCGGCTTGAGATGCATTTTTTCCTTTATCGTAGTAGTACTGTAAAATACGCCGTATTTTCTCTTTATTTTGCTCCATGATTGCTACGCTATAACTAACGGAAGAAAAGACAATCAATCAAACACGTGTTAGCGCGTGAAATGAGCTTTCCAAAAAGGTATAGTATGACTTCATGCGACGAATAAAACAAAAACTACGCGCTTTCAGCGCCAACTAGCGAAAATACCGCAAGACTTTTTTAACAACCTAATATATATATTTTAGTAAGCGCACACACACGTGATGTTTCCTTTGCAGCCAAACTTGAACTGCCTCTTTATTGAAGATCCTCTTCCTTCATGCTCTCTCGTGAGAGGGAGCATAGTGTTGTATAATACTTAAATCTAATATTGCACAGTGTTGCTTAGGACTAACTTACTACTACAATTCGGCTATCCTGGCATGAAGGATCTCCTGATACTCTTGGACATACTTCTTGTGACCATACTACATTTACTAACATTACTATTTTTATTTTTATTTTTATCATTTACATTTGCATTGTTATTTATTTCTTTTGCTTTGACATTTTTATTACATTTATCATTTTCTTCCTCAACATTCTCTACTTCTTTAAGGCTTACATTATCATCACAAATTTCGTCTTCATCTGAATTTAATTCATCACTATCTTCATTTACATCGCTTAAAACAACCATTTTTATTTTCCTAGCCGATAGAAAATCTCGGCCCAAAACCATTGAATACCCAGTGGACTCGTCAGTGACAACAATGGCTTCAATGCCAACTTCTTTATTAAATATAGAAACAAAACAAAATATTTTTCCAATTGTAATTAATTCGCTTCCGTTAATGCCAACGTACTTTTTATCAGAAACATAATCAAAAAATTTTTCATTTTTTGGAACAGCTGAACGTTTTAAAATTGTTATCGGACTGCCGGAGTCTAAGAGACATTCTATGGGGAAATATTTCTTATTAATCTTACCAAATTTTACATTTAATATTCTTACATATTCGTTGTTCGCTCCTCCTTTGGTCTTTTTATTCAGGGAGCACTGCCATCAAATTCTGGTATCAGCTCTTTAATTGTCTCAAAAGGCACCATACATTTATTGCGTAGCTCAGCATTTTCGCATTGTAGTTTTAATACATTAAGCTCTAAACATGACGTATCATTTTTATTTGACTGTACACCGTAGCCAGAGGCCACCGTACTGCATTTTGCCTCACATTCGTCAAACGGTACTTTTTCATTTTCGTTCTCCTCTACTTCGTCGCTGGGCAACGCGGCTGCGCTGCCTACATGTTCTGCTACATACATTTTTGCAGCTGCGCGGCTGCTCATCGGAATTTGAAGAGAGAATTAAAGTTTTAGTTCCAAGAGGACACCAAGATCGTCAACAAGCGTTATTTTTTCCAAGGTATTACCACTTAGCGAATATGTGACATTATGCGGATTGACCCTAAAAAACATCATCAGCTTGCACTTAGAGCTGTTTAATTTCAGTAAATTGTCGTGACACCAGTTTTGAAAATTGTTTAGGTCTGCTTGAAGGTTTGAATGACGGAAGTATTCATTAAACTGCATACACAGTTTCACATCGTCCGCGTACATAAGTATGCGGGAATGCGCAATGATCGATCATTAATAAACAAGGTAAAAAGTAATGGACCCAGATGGCTTCCTTGTGGTACACCAGAGGTAACTCTGAGAAGACTACTTAAGAAATTTTTGAAAAAGACTCTTTGCGTTCGGCCACTGAGAGAACTAAAGATCCAACTTAAAAGATCTGCTGGAAACCCTATCATGTCAAGTTTGCGAATCAAGTGATTAACAGAGTCAAATGCTTTACTGAAGTCTGTAAATGACATCAGTTTGAAAATGGTTTTTAAAGCCATTTATCACGAAGGATGTGAGCTCTAAAAGATTTGTTGTAGTAGACCTGCGTTTCATAAATCCGTGTTTACATGGAGATATACCTTTCCTCCTACCTTTACTTTGGTTCAATTTATTGACAAAACTAGCTTCGGTAAGCCTAAGCTTATATACCCTTGCAGATATCAAATACAGCTCTATGATAAAGTCGTCCGTTTTAATGAAATTGAATTCGAAAATCAAGAGTCAGCTTGATTTATTTTCATTCTCTCCTATGGGAACTATCCGATATAGTCAGTCGCCCGTTCCGGCCCGTTTCGATTTATACACTGCGTGCAACAACTGCACAACTTTTGGGAAAGCTTCAGCAAAATAGCTTTAAAACTGAGAGACTAGAGTACACAGAAACATACAGGAGGACAGGGCCGTCTTTTATACGTTTCGGTTTTTTTTTTTTTTTTTTTTTTTTTTTTACGCGCGTAGTCCCACGGCGCACAATCCCGCCCAACCGACCGAGGGGCGACCGCCGTGTAACGTACGGCACGATTCGCGATAAATTTTGACGCGATTTTTAAAAGAAAAAAAATTTAAAAACGAAAAGTGATGAAAGAAAGTTAAATGTTATTTTAATTTTAAATTTAACGATCTAATTTTGTGCCAGAAATGTTAGTATTGATCTTTTTAGGAGTTCCAGAGAGTCAGAAGAAGATACTATAGAATACAGTCTATTATAGTCTGAACAAAGTACCCTGAAAGGCTCATGCACGTCGTAATTAGATCTACAAAGATTTAAAACTAAAGGAGCATAATTTCTAGTAAATCTACTTGGTACCGAGAAATTTAGTCTACTCAGCAAGTAAGGACAGTCAATTTCACCACGTATAAGGTTATGAATAAATACGGTACCAAGCATCGTTCTACGGTTAGTAAGGGAGGGCAAGTTTATGAGGAGCAATCTATGAGAATATGAGGGTAAGAATAGGTTTGCATTCCAGTTTAGGCGGCGTAGGGCAAAAATTAAAAAGTTTTTTTGTACTGATTCTATGCGATCAGCATGTACTCCGTATTGAGGACTCCAAACGGGTGCCCCATACTCAAGGATTGGCCGGACCAACGATATAAATAAAGCCTTGGTAACGTAAGGATCCTCAAATTCCTTCGACCATCGTTTAATAAATCCAAGCATTCCCCTAGCTTTATTAACCATGTTCGAAATATGAGCAGAGAATTTAAGTTTGGGGTCCAATTGGACGCCAAGATCGTCAACAAGCGCTATTCTTTCCAAGGCACCACCACTTAGTGAATAGGTGACATTTTGTGGATTGACCCGACAAAACGTCATCAGCTTGCATTTAGAGCTGTTTAATTTCAGTAAATTTTCGTTACACCAGTTTTGAAAATTGTTTAGGTCTGCTTGAAGGTTTGAGTGCCGGGAGTAATCATTATACTGCAGACACAGTTTTACATCGTCCGCGTACATAAGTACGCGGGAATGCACAATGATCGATGGAAGATCATTGATAAACAAGGTAAAAAGTAATGGTCCCAGATGGCTTCCTTGTGGTACACCAGAGGTAACTCTGAGGATACTACTTAAGGAATTTTTGAAAAGGACTCTTTGCGTTCGGCCACTGAGATAACTAAAGATCCAACTTAAAAGATCTGCTGGAAACCCCATCATGTCAAGTTTGCGAATCATTAGGAAGTGATTTACAGAGTCAAATGCTTTACTGAAGTCTGTGTAAATGACATCAGTTTGGAAATTATTTTTAAAGCCTTACATTAGTTCTTATGCATAAGCTTAATCCTAACTGTTCTTATGTTCTTATCGTAATTTTACATTAGTTAATATGAAACATATCGACGCATTTCCGCGAAAGTATCGTATGTCGCTTTTTTTCGAAATTGAGATTTTAATGCAAAATTGTTATGCACCTAATGTCTCACTACCCTGTGAAATATTATAACTGAAACCCCATAGTTCCGATAAAAATTAAGTTTCAATTTTATTGTATGTTACAATGTGCGCGCGAAATTATCGTATGTCCATACAAATTTTTTTCATTTGCTTGGAAATACTGCAATCGCACAAAAATACCGAAATACAAAAATAAAGAAAAAGCTTCTCCTGTAAAATTTGATTTTTTCAACATACGATACATTCGCGGAAATGCGTCGATATGGTTATTAAAGGAGCTTTGAAGTTTAGTCAGATTGATCGAAAAAAGGAGCTTTGAAGCTTTGTAGCATTTTTTATGTCTGTTATACAAAGGTTGTAATATTTGATGTTGATATACCAAAGGCTGTCATACGAATGTTACAGTCTCCTTCACTGCGTTGCAAACTTTTGCCTGAAATTATAATACCCTCTGTAAGGCTATAATAAACTTTTTTATTATACTTTTTCTTTATAATATAAACTAAAATATATTTGCACATTATTTATTTCTTTTTTCCTTAGATTGGTGAACATAAAAGCACTAAATAAACGTCACAAGAGTAAACCTCACACTATTAAACAACAAAAAAGTCATGTTAAACAAATTTCAATGTCAAAAGAGAGCAGTGATCCCAAAAATGTGACGTGTATCTTGGATGAGATAGACAATTGTGAAAAAGACCAATATTTTGGAGTAAGTATATAAATGAATATAAAACAAGAAATGAAGCCAGGTTTGGCAAGCCGAAGCTTGTATACCCTTGCAGTCATAAAATATTTCAAACCAAGTACATAGAGGCTAAACGAAGCTTTGATGATTTTTCTATAAAGTTTCTATATTTTCAACGATTGTTCAAATAAATGCTATTTTATATAGTCGTCCGACTCTTATAAAATTTAATTCGAAATTCAAGAGTCATTAAAAAATTCTATATACCGACAATTATGCTTGTCTGCTGAAAAACAACGATATTTATATTTTTCCGCTAAGTTCCGTCAATTCTATATAAACATTTCGATCTTTCCTTTGACAGCTATATGATATAGTTGTCTGTTTTTTAATTATTTATGATTTCGATTCAAGGTTAGCTTAAAAACTCCATGCTTTAAAAATCATGGTCGTAGTATAAAAACAGCGGCGTTATCGTTTTTTTGACAATATTTATGTATGTATACATTTTTTTAAATCCTTGCAGAGGGTATTATAATTTAAAATTTAAAGGAGACTCCTCAGACCCCATAAAGTATATATATTCTTGATCAGCATCACGATCTGTATCGAAATACGTCTGTACGCCTGTACGTCTGCCCTCCTCTCTGTTTCCACGCAAACTAATTTCTCAGTTTTAAAGCTATCTTGCTGAAACTTTACCAAAAGTTGTGTAGGTATTGCACGCAGTATATAAGTCGGAACGGGCCGGATCGGCCGACTATATCGGATACCTCCCATACGAGAGAATGAAATAAAGAATGCTCACGCCGTTGTTTTTGATCAGATCGACTTGATTTCTTCTAGATGGGGTAAGGTTTTAAACGCCAAGAAAGGGCTATATTTGTGTAACATACTGAAATATATAGAAATTTATTATTGATTAGCGCACTACTACCCAAATGGCAGCTTAATCTAATCCAACTACCTTATATGTTTTAGCAATTGGTATAATAATACTTAGAACTAAGATAACAGAAAAACAATTTGTTTAGGCTACTTTTTGCAGCAATTCCATAAATTTGGAGGGCATAGAAAAGACTAGGCGCTAAAATGGAGTAAATTCTAACCTTGTTGGTTAGTGACAGTTTGTTGCGTGGTGCAAGAAGCCATTTCATTCGAGCGAAGAAATGCTGTACGCATGTGATGTGTTTCCCAAAGGTAAGCCTTCTGTCTAAGGTGACAACAAGGTATTTATATGTCTGAAGACAAGGTATTTATATGTCTGCTTTCATTAAGGCTTACGCCAGGACACCTACCTCGTCGGTTAGTGTCACAGTCGCAAATTTTTCTGCGTTAATGCGCATATATTCTTGGAGAGCAAATGTGGCAGCCAAGATACTTTTGCTTTTTGTGCGATCAGCACATCTTGTTCCTCAACCCCAGTAATTGGAGTATGTGAAGGCATATCTGAGGCAAAGATAGAATACAGAAGAGGGCCAATGACGCTTATTTGTGGGACTCCAGCAGATATGGTTTTGGTTGACGTTTTGTACCCATCAGCAGAGACATGGAATACGCGATCCTCTAACAACTTAGTATAGCTAAGGTGTGAGAAGTCTTTTTTTTTTGTACAGCAGCTCGGGGTGCCAAACTCTGTCAAAAGTCTGTTGTATGTCAAGAAAGGCAGCGATTGCAAATACCTTTTTTTCTTTTCTTTATTACTCTATGTAGCTGCTCAGACGTGCCATGCTGTAGTCTAAAAAGAAGTTCAAATTTCGGAATCTTGCTGGTAACGTTCTCCAAAGTAAAAAGTCTGTTTAGGGTCAACCTCTCCATGATTTTTCCCAGACTGTAAAAGTAGACTGATTGGCCTATATGAGTCCACATCATTCGGCGGTTTTTATGATGACACTCGCCGATTTTGAGGCTTTAAAAAGTATCCAATACTAAACACGCTGTTAAAAATAATCACCAGGGACTGCAAGGCTTGATCTTTGAGAAGTGAAAGTGATGGTCCAGTTGTCATAAGAGTCTTCCCCCGGAGTTTTTTTTGCGAGGCAGCTTAGATATTAAGATTTTCAATTCTTCCAATGTGACAGGACTGTCAGGTAAACTCATTTGGAATGGGGATTCTAAAAATTCTTCAACTTGTCGACGTAGAGTTTCTTTCGAGGTAATCAGGATGAGTTTTTCCTCGTTGGGATAACCACTTGCCAACACTGCAGAACATCATGCTTGGTTGGATCGTTTCTGGAGGGATGCCACTTATTCCAAATCATAAATCTGTTTTTCTTAAGGATCCAACTGACCATTCTGATGATAAAACACTTATTGCTATTGTAACACAATTTTGAAAAATCGAAGACTTTAGTTCAGCGAAGCCAGTTTGGTTGCCTGAGGAATTTCGATGCGAACAACTTTTAAAGGAACACTGCACTAGGCTTGAAAATGGTCAATACTCTGATCGTCACTTGTCCGCTTCGGGATTCCAAATTCTAGGTGATTCCTATTGCCTGGCTCGTTGTCGTTTCAAGAGTTTGGAAGCTAAACTAGAAGGTATAGTATTTGGCCTTTCTAAAGGAGTAGATAAACTTTGGGCACATGTTCCTCGCATCAAAAGACCCAGCCGTACCACAATTTTTCTTGCCTCACCATTGCGTACATCAGCACGAGCACAAAACTTCATGTCGTCTTTGATGGGTCTGCTAAAACGACTTCTGGAAGCTCTTTATATAACTTACTTCTCGCAGGGCCGACCATTCAGCAAAAAATCTTTAACATATTGACATACGCTTAAGATTCTTTAAAGTAGCCCTTTGTGGAGACATCTGCAAGATGTACCGCTGCCTACGTGTTTCGTACCCGGATGACTTTTTGGAGTGTATAGTTTGGGGAGAGAACTCAACGGATGAGTTGAGTCTTTACTAACTAAACACGGTGACCTATGAAAGACAGCCAGCTTTCTTGATTGTATGAGCCATGCATCTGCTTCCTTATGATGAAGAGGATTCAATTCCAATGATTTAATTTCTGGGGGCGATACAATTGAAGAGGTGAGAGAAATTTGTCGCCAGGTGAAAAATCTATTGTCGCGAGGACACTTTCCGATCTGCAAATGGTGTTCGAATGAGTCAACTGCCCTCGAGTGGGAGTCGGACTGCGATATAGATCAAGATTATGAAATTTCACGATGGATTGGATATCGCAAAGGCATTGGGGCTAGTTTGGGATCCTTCTAAAAAACTCCTATTTGAATTTTATCAAATGTAGTCAAGTAATTGAGACACTAAAGGAATCGCATTGTCAACTATAGCCAAACTTTATGATCCACTCGGTTTAGTATCACCAATATCTACGAAATCCAAAATCTTTTTACAATCTTTTTGGAAAACTAATTTGGATTGGGATAACGCACTCCCAGAGCCCACCTTTCAGTTGTCGATCGTCCAGAACTTAAAATTTCCCCGATTCGTAGCGCATCCACAAGCATCCATCGAGTTGCTTGAATTTTGGGATGCTAGCATAGCAGCTTATGGAACGTGCCTATATTTGCGGTCGGAGGACAGTAAAGATACAAGAGTAGCCCCTTTAAAGGCCTGAACAATTTCAAGATTAAAATTTCACTAGCACTTTTATTGGTTGAATTTATCGTAAACGTCAGGGAAACCTTAAATTTCGATGGCGCCTTTCATTGCTGGTCTGACGCGTCTATGGTGTTGCCGTGGATTCGGCAACCTCAGAGGGAGTTTAACGTGTTTGTATCCAACCGAATCGCAAAAATTCAGGAGATGACGAAAGGAATGTCTTGGCATCATATTCCAACCATTTTAAGTCCGGCGGCTGTTGTGCCCGGAGGCTGTACCCCTAAAGAAATTGCTGGAGCATTCCCTTTGGGCTAATGGACCTCCATTTCTTTTGCAAGACTCGTCGGAATGACCTTCCCTGTTAGTAAAGGATCTTCCGGAGCGTCGTTCCGCGACTCTAATTTGTTTTAATATTCTAATAACTGCTAATTTTTCATCTCGTTTTATAAGATACAGCGTGTATTTGTGTACATGTATAATTTTATTTCGAAGCTATATTCTGAAGCTAATTCTTGGCTCCGATAGATTACTTCGAGTTGGTGGAAGGCTTCAGAATGCAAACTTGGACTACGATACGAAGCATCCGATATAGGACCATCCAGTCAACAAGGCGATTATCGTGTATTTTCATGAAAAATACATGCACGCAGGATCGCAGGCGTTACTCGCCACGTTACGACAAAAGTATTGGCCATTTGGAGGTCAGAAGTTCGTGGCTATCGTCATCAACAAATGCATCAGATTCTTTCGGATGAAGCCTGTGACTCGGGAGCACGTCATGGGTAGAGCTCTATTGTGGGCCATTCTATCATAAAGCAGAGCCCCGGAACTCTGCGGAAGTGCACTGCACAAGTGCTATAGCCCCATCATTGTCTGCTTTTTCACGAAAACCGCTCACTTGGAAGTCGTCTAGGACCTCAGCGGTGGTAATGCGACAAACTTTGTCGGCGCTAAGAGCGAGTTAGGCGAGTTGAAGGAACTATTATTTTTTTGAAATCGGTTTCACTTCTACAGAGTCGTCGATCCATCCGTTTTGGCCTTCAGGCGCAGGTGCACTTCCTAAAGGCTTCCAGCTGTACCAAATTTGAGCTGGATGTCACTCATCTCCTCGAAGGCCGCCTCAGCAGATGGCAAATTGTGACTTAAATGAAATAACTCTTTTGGAAAAGGTGAAACAGTGAAGATTTTTCACTTCTTCAGGAAAGGAGCACATGGCGTTTCGAAGCTTCCATCATCGGAAGCATCGTGTTGTTGAAGGAGGACAGCATTCCATCTTTAAAATGGGCACTTGGAAGCATTCAAGAAGTCATACCCGGCTAGGACGGCGTCGTCAGAGTAGCTATGGTCCGTGCAGCTACGGACATTTTCTATAGAGTTGTTCACTGTTGCACTTACACATCTCTCATCCGCTTTAATTATTTATAAAGGGTGGCATATTTGTTGTCTTCTCCACAAACAGCTATCTTGCTGAAACTTTCTCAAAAGTTGTGTAGTTATTGCACGCTGTATGTATGTCAGAACGGGACGGATCGGGCGACTATATGGAATAGCTCCCATAAGAAAGATTTAAAAAAAATTATCTCTCTGTTGTTTTTGATCGTATCGACTTGATTTCTTCCAGATGGTGTTTTCCTACTACTATCGAATTGCGAATTAAATTAAATCAAAATCGGATGATTTTATCATATAGTTAGGTACCATAGGAAAGATTGAAAATAATATATATAAATAATGGCAAAAAAAAAAAAAAAATATAACACTGTTGTTTTTATCCCACGAACATGATTTTGAGAACATCGACTTTTTTAACAACCCTTGAATTGCATAAAACTCAGACAACTATATCATATTGCTGCCATAGGAAAGATCGAAATATCGTTCAATTTAAAAAAATTCGATGTTTTAAAAATCTTGGTCGTGGGATATAAACAACGACGTTATCATTTTTTGGCATTATCCATACTAATATATAAATGTGAAAATGTTTCTGTCTGTCTGTTACTCTTTCACGCCTAAACGGCTGAACGGATTTTGATGAAATTTTGTATGGTGATAGATGATAACCTAGAAATCCTAATAGGCTATAAATAATCACGCCATCGTTCTTAGGTGGTAAGCAGCAGGTGGCGAAACGGAATAATCACGCAATCGGTCTTATGGGGTAGGCAGTAGGCATTACATTTTAAGTAAAAAGGTTTGCTTTATCAAAATTTTTATAAAAAAATTGTCTTAAGTTGTAGTTTTTAAAACTCCCGTTATTGTTTTCGATATGCCACGCAAACGTAAATCCAATCTCGAGCTGCAAAAGTTGCTAGAGGTCAAGAATCTGAAGAGCAGACTCGGACGCGACAGATGTTAGATTCTCATTGTTATGCGACTCAAAGAGCTTCTGAGACCTATACGCTGACTCGGGCCAGTCAGCCCCTGGATGCTGAACGCCACGCATCTCAAAGAGCTGCTGAGACAGTGGAACAGACTCAGACACGTCGAGTTTTAGATGCCGAACGTCACGCGCAATTGTTTGCGGCAGAGTCTGACGAAGATTCACAAAGACGACGTCTTTTAAATGCTGAGCGGCAGGCAGAAAGAACACGTACGTTATAAATTAGAACGTGGGAGGCGTTTAATGGTGCCTCTTTTGAGTATGACCCTTTGATCGACTATGTTAATCACCGATTAAATATCATTGGGATAATGGATAATGAAAAATTAGTAGCGTTTTTCTAAATAATTAATACCGAAACTTGGGGGACTAATTAATAATTTTATTGGCAAAACGACGAAAACGAAAAGATGCGTGCGCTCGACTCAAATCAATTTTACGAATGCTCTATTCTCCACATTATTCTTAAGCCTAGCTTACCGAAGGTTGGCGAAGACGGAGCGAACTCGCAGAGAGCGAACGAAAGCTTTATTGCGCTCCCGCCGCAGATATTGTGAAGCACTGAAATGGAAAGAATAAACTCCAGCTATGTGCTGCTCTGGTGGAAAGGTTAAAATTCCATTACTTGGCGAGCCAAAGGAACCTCTCAAATCTTTACTTTTATACGACAGTAACGAATCGCGACGGTTTTTAAGCAGGATTAGAAGGTATAATTCTTGCTTTCAGATGACGTCATTTGAAGTAGATAAGGAGGTCGTAATGCCTGGATTTTCACCTACTTTTACCATCCAAGGACAGGTGTATCACAGAATTGTTTCCTTACTTCCCGCAAATAATGAACAACCAAAGTTTTTGCAACTTTAAAAAAAAACCCGAGCGAAGCTGGGACGGGCAGCTAGATTATATATATATTTTTCAATCTTTCTTATGGCAGCTATATGATAGAGTTATCCGATTTTGATAACTTTGTCAAAGCCAACTTCCTTTCTTGGTATCCCCTTGCAAAGCAAAAGGCTATTATAATTTCAGTCAGAAGTTTGCAACGCAGTTTCCGTCTGTCCTCCTGTCTGTTACTATGTAAACTAGTCTATGACAATACAATACAGTAATGTCAATAACATTGTAAATCCAAGATGGCGGCCGAAAAATGGCGGATAACGTAGGTTCTATCAATCCCATCAATATGGGTATCAAATGAAAGGTCTCAAAAAGTAGAATACAATGTACTATAGAAAATAAAAATTCATTATGGCGGCCTCTGCAAAATGGCGGATAACTTATATTTTATCAATCCCATCAACATGGGTATCATTGTCACTGTCAAACACATCAGATTAATTCAGATCAATCTGACAACAAACGGGGTAAGCTAAATCTTATATATAAAAATTACTCGCAAAATGTGTTGGTAAGCGCATAACTCAACAACGCCTGGGCCGATTTTGATGAAATTTTTTGTGTATATTCCAGGGGGTTTGAGGATGGTTTAGATTTATTATTTTATAAAGCAAAACGAGCTAAAGAATGTGAAGTTGATAGAAACAAAACTGGAGGTTTACCAGCAGAACTGGAAATATTTGTGGGGCAAAAGTCATGCTACGGTCCAATTTTGACGTTTCGAAGGGATTTGTTAATGGCGCTATAGGCTACATCAACGAAATCGTTTGGCCTCAATTTCGTCGAACTCAGATGTATGCAAAAGATGTACCTTCCGTCCGAATTGATTTCGAAAAAGACGAAGTACATCTTATACACCTGAAAGCCATACAGTTTCCAGCTAAGTACAATTACGGGACGGCTGAGAGAAGAATGTTGCCTTTAATACTATCATGGGCTTCTACAATACATAAAATGCAGGGCAGCACTGTGGATCACCCAGTTGTATACTTGGGTGCGAAACTGTTTGAAGAAGGTCAAGCTTACGTGGCTCTTAGTAGAGTAAGATCTTTGCAGGGACTACGTATAAAGGAGTTGGACTGCAACAAACTAAACCATGCAATAATGAAGCACTAAATGAATTAAACAGAATGCGAATTAAAAACTAATAAAAACTTAATCAAATTTGTTAAAAAAAAAACTTTTTAATTTAAAAGGTTTTATGTTAAACATACATTGCAATGTTTAAGATAAATGTACTAATTATTGGACCTCTGGGGGCGTCGACCGTTTAAATGACTATTACTCGTGGGAACAAAATGGTAAAAAAATATAAATAAAAATGCGAAATAAAAACTAAAAACTAGAAAATAAAAAAGGTAAAAAAAAATTTTTAAGTTAAACCGTTTTATGTAAAGCATTTACTAAATGTACTAAAAGCCTAAAAATAATATAAAATAGATACAGACGTGGGAATTAAAAACATGTGCTTAGACTAGACTAAAATAAAACCGTGGGGCAAGTCAATTGTGTACAATCGTTGATTAAAATGTTTGTTTGCCCCACGGTTTTATTTTAGTCTAGTCTAAGCATATGTTTATAATTCCCACGTCTGCATCTATTTTATATTATTTTTAGGCTTTTAGTACATTTAGTAAATGCTTTACATAAAACGGTTTAACTTAAAAATTTTTTTTACCTTTTTTTATTTGAATATAAAGTTTTCTATCAAATTAAATTTCATCAATATCGAACAACTAAATCATATACAGTCGAATCCCAATAATTCGTACCCCGCTAAATCGAAAATCGCGATAATTCGTAAAAAATTCTGTTCCCTTGAAAAAACTCGTTAATTCGTAAAAATTCCATACATTTTGGTCCCCTCGTTAATTCGTAGCATTTGGCGCAACGCAAAGAATATTGAGCCTCTTATAAATCGTAATTTTGTTTCGTAACCTCTTATAAATCGTAATGCGATTCGAAATTTTTTGTAGTTAAAGCACCGTCAGATTTTGCAGACAGCTATGCCGCCTTTATGTCGCTATGCATTATGAATTTTGTGTTTCTCTCGCTGTTATAATTTTATGTTATTGTTTAATTTTCCCTTAATTTGAAAAAAGTACAAATGAATGTACATACTTATAATGTTTGTTTAATTTTAATAAAGTTAAATACATATGTAAACATGATGTGAAATGTAAATACCCCGTTTATTCGACTTTTTCATTTTTGAGCCCCGTCAAATAGAAATCTCGATAAATCGAATTCCCGTCTAATTCGTAAAAAAAGTCATCCCCTTGGCATTTCGAATTATCGGGACTTGACTGTAGCTGTAATGTAAACAATAGTCGAAAATATGCAAAAATTAATAGAAAAATTGTCATAGCTTCGATGTTGTTTAGCGTTTAGGTATTTTGTGACTGCAAGGGCATATAAGCTTCGGCTTGCCGAAGCTACCTTCCTTTCTTGTTTTCCAATATTTATACGAGGTGTGTTCAAAAAGTATCGCGATTTTAGTGTTTTTTTCAAAAATTATTTATTTATTCATGAACTAGAGGTCCTGTGTCCGCTTCGCTGGTCAACACAATTTAACAACATAAAAGTCAATGTTGCAACATTTTTCAAATATGGGACATTTTTTTACAAACCGTACGGATTCGAGAAAAAATTTTTTTTCATATCTCAGAATTGAATGAAAATTTTTTTTCAGCTTCTATGGAAGATTTTATTCGACACGTGTAAAAGGATTTTACTCAAAAAAAATAGTTTTTTATTTATTTTTTCTATTTGTTAAATATATTACTGTTGCCTTTCAAGTTTTTTACTTGCAATTTTTTTATTTGTTTAGAATAAAAAATTATAAACAATGTAATGGTTTCAAAGCTGATCCCCACAACATATATAATTATGAAAATTACAATTTAATTCTATACGTCATTCCTAAGAAAAGACACTTGGATTTAGAGTGGGGTCTCTATTAGGTAATAAGATATAAAATAACATTGATCGCGCTGCGGCAGCATGTGGAGCGCGCGCTGCGCGAAGAGTCGAAAATTATTTAATTTCTCTTGATCTGATGAAGACCCCACTCTAATTCCTTTTACTGTTTATTAAGCGAAACATAGGGATAATAAATTGATTTTTTTCAATTAAATAAGTTGTGGGGATCGGCATTGAAATGTCGGTATAATGATTAATTTGTTACTAATAAATAAATAAAAAATTAAATTAAAAAATAAAATTTTTTTTTGAAAGCTGAATTCTTGAACTTAATAATAAAAAAAAATTGTAACGATTCGATTAATAGAACAAGAGATAATGGATTTAACGTGTTCAAGGATAGAGAAAACCATTGATATTGTTAAAAATCATAACTTTGTAAAAAAAAATTTTTAAGCAAAATACCGATACACGTGTCTTTTTATTTTGCTTCCTACACCTGGAAAAAAATTTTGACAAAAAATGGAGTTGTGACGCAAAAAAAGGTGTACGATTTGTAAAAGAATGTCCCATATATGGAAGTATAGAAAGATGGCGATTTAACACTTTTTCCAGATTGACTTTTTCACTTGCGCAGCACAATCCAGCAGTTTCTCTTTTAAACTTTAACGCCCTGCAATATCGGTATATAGTCGCCATTGGTCCAATATCTAAATTTTCATTATCACTGTAGTTCGCAGTGGGGTCATATTGGAGTGCCAAGCGATTGAATGATGCCAATAATCTCCATGTGCTCATTTGTCGTTCTTCGCTTAAGTTTTGTGAATATACTTTATGCTGGCTTGGATGTCTGCGGCCAATGTTTGCACGTCGTCCTCTAAGCATTTTGGACTATGGACAGATTGGTGAATTTATCCTCAAATGCGCGATCCACATAATTTTCACAGTTTAACTTAAATTAAATAAAAATTCTTTTTTTTCACAATTTCACAGTGAACACAAAAATTGAGTTAAAATGCTATGGGAGCGTATTTGTCAGTGTGATGAGGTAGCAACTCACTTTATATGCGACAATATTGCAATTTTCTTACGGATCCCTAATTTTTTTCAAAATAAATTATAGCCTATTTAACTCCACGATAATATAGCTTTCTATCGGTGAAAGAATTTTTTAAATCGGACCAGTAGCTCCGGAGCCTATTCGCTGCAAACAAACAAACAAATTTTACCTCTTTATAATATTAGTATAGATTAGTATGGATATCTATTTTTTCCCCTCAAAGTAATCCCCATGAGACAATATGCACTTGTGCCAACGGTTTTTCCAATCTTCGAAGCACTTCAAAATCATTTTTTTTTATCTTGTTCAGCTCCTCCTTCGACGCCGTCTTTATCTCGTCAAGCGTAGCGTAACGTCGCCCTTTCATGGGCCTCTTCAGTTTAGGAAACAAGAAAAAGTCACAGGGGGCCAGATCTGGGGAATACAGTGGCTGCGGCAACCTTAGTGTGTTGTTTTTGGCCAAAAAGTCGCGCACAAGCAACGATGTGTGAGCAGGGGCGTTATGGCGTTATCTGGCGGATTGTTTCGCGCAAATTGCGCATAACTTGCGGGTAATATTTCTTATTGACCGTTCTTCCCTGTGCACAGTGGGCCAGAAAATCCAAAAAGTGGCAAAAAACCGATTTCGGAATTTCAAAAAAGTAGTTAGCTGTATAAAAAACGGTTATATTGGACTAGTATTTGTCAAAGTTTCAAAGCATTTGGTTACAAATTACAATTTTTACAAGGAATTTAAATAGAAAATATTGCTTGAAACTCAGATAAATGTACCTTGCCTTAAATACAAATAAATTTTTATTTCTGTGTGATACAAAACTATTTATTATTTTTTTACAACTAATAATGTTACGGAAACCAAAAATAATAGTTTTTTTCTTCAAAAAAGTCGAAAAAATATTTTTTTTATTATTTTTAATACAAAGTTATACGATTTTCAATGTTTGCGACACTTCCAAATAGGCGTTCCCCTTCGTTCCCCTAGATATCAATATGTGAATTAGTCGGAATTATTCCTTGAAATATGCTGTTTTTGAAAAAGTTGCGCCTTCTTGAGCGTTTTTTGTTTTAAGAAAGAAATAAATAAAAAACCTAGCGCGCTTCCACATTTTTGCAAGCTTGCATATACACATTTGTGCAGGAATTTACATGCGCTGCAGCGTGCTGAATGCTTTCTGCAAGCAAACCAACTGGTGACGGTGTGGTGAAATCGAACTTTTTAAATCCGAATAGAGCGTTTTGTCTATTATTGTAAGCGTGGAGACCTTCACAAAAGGAGAAATTTTGCAAAAATTGAATGATTCCAAGAATGTTATCGAACCAGTCTTTGAATATACACTGCTCGCCACTTGAATAGGACACCTCTAAACTAGATTTTATAACTTTAATTGCTGCCAAGCCAAGCCATCTAGGAACATAATTTTATTGTTTTAGTTAAGTTAATTTAAATCTAGTAGTGTTGCAAAAATTACAATATTTTTAAAAAGTTGTAAGTATAAAAAAAAAATTGTTAAACAATTAGTAACCAATTGTGCAGTCTTCATTTTGCACCACTTGATTAGGACACATTCCCAAAAAAAAATGTTTAGAATTTTCAAACTTTATTCAAACATTAAAATTACTTAATATATTCTAGTTTAAGGTATTTTGTAACAAAAAAAAATTTTTTTAATAATGTGTTGAGCCACCTTTGTTTTCCAAAACTTCACACATTCGGTTTGGAAGGGATGCGTATAATTTTTCCAAATAACTCAACGTAATCGAGTCCCATGCTAATTTGATAGCTGCCATAAGCTCGGGAACGCTCGAATATTGCTGGCCGGATCCATATACTTCACGTGTTAGCCATCCCCACACATTCTCAATGATGTTTAAGTCCGGCGAATATGGTGGCCACTTTAATACCTCCACGTTTTGGCTTGTTATATACGAATTAACTATCCGAGCCGTATGTATTGGGGCATTATCGTGTTGATAAATCCATTTTAAATTTGCGAAAAGTGTTTGGAAGTGGGGAAAGGCCTCTTTCAATATTGCATTATAGCTTAATGCATTCATGGTAGTTTTAACAAATTTAAGCTGACAGGTGCCATAATAAGAAATGGCCCCCCACACCATAATACCTCCAGCACTGCTGTGCAACTTATCAAGATGGTGTGGTTCTTTTCGAAGATCATGAAAATAGTAGCTGTAGCCATCTGGACCCTCCAAATTAAACTTTTTTTCGTCTGAAAAGACGACACGATGCCACTCCGAAGTCCAGGTCACATGAGCGCGAGCGAAATCAAGGCGTTGCAGCTTCCGAACCGGGTTAAGAGGTGGCTTCTTCTTGATTTTTAGTCTCTTCAGATGTGGAACATTATTGATGACTCGACGCATGGTTGTCAAACTTGCTTTGACGTCACATTTTTGTCTTATCTTTGCCAAAGAGTCGTGCGAATTGGAAGCTTCTCTGATTATAAGTCGCTTGTCCGCGCTAGTAAGTACACTGTGAGTGCGGCCCTTCATGTTTTTGCCATAATTATCCTCATTATTTAAAAAATTGGTTACCACGTGACGGCTCCTGTCGATTTTTTTAGCTATTTTGGCAATAGATAAGCCAGAATCCTTGTAGGCTTGGATTTTGCCTTTCTCCGCTTCAGATAATGAAGTGCCACGCCCCATTTTTACTTTTTAATTTAATTTACTCTTGAATTAAATGAAAAAGCCCAAGTAACTTGAATTTGGCGTGTTTGTGCGAACGATACCGACAAAATAAAATGGATGTTCTATTCAAGTGGCGCAAAAATTTCATTGTACTTTTACGAATGCTCACAAAAAGTGCACACAACTTTATAACGGTTCTATTCCAAATCTTGGAATATACCAGAAAGAGCGAATAAAGTGTGGACACAGATAATATGCAAAAATTCCGTTATTTTATTATTTCGTTTTCGAGTTATGAGTCGATGTAAAGGAAGCATACAGGGTGTCCTATTCAAGTGGCGAGCAGTGTATTTTAAAAAAGTTACATATTGATCCAAATAGCTCATCTCAAGAAGCAATGAACCGCTTAAGAGTGTCTTTAAGAACTTTAATATCAAAATACAAAGGAAAGTTGAATAAAGCCAATAGAAAACTCGATCGCTTTTTATTAAAAAACGAAGACTGGATGAATTCTGTTTTTAATATTCAAACCGAAGGATTCGGATTACTTGAAAAAAGTAATGTAAGTCGTGCGGGCCCTGGTCGTCCAAAAATAGAATTCAGTTCTAGACAGAATCGTTCTAAGAGATACGAAATTGCGAATTTGAGTGCAGAATACAACCATAATGCAGAAAAACTATTGATGGCTAGTAGGTAATTAAAAAATTAAAAAAAAAAAATTAAATTTAAAAAATGCAAAAAAAAATTAAAAAATAAAAAAAAAATTTAAAAAAAAAAAAAAAAAATTAAAAAATTAAAAAAAAAAAAAAATTAAAAACCAAAACAAAAAAAAAACGGGATGTTAAATCGGTTTAGGGGCCTTCTCGTGGCACATCCTGAGTGCTTTAGCAAAAGCAGCTAATCCTAAGCGTAATATATAATTATAAAACAAAATTATCACAAATCCTCTTTAAAAATATATAAATTGATATAAAAAAATTAAAAATATTGATTAGAAGTACATAATTTAATAACAAGTTTCAATGAGAATTAATCAGTTTTTAGAAAAGTCATTATATTCAGTCCGCCATTTCAAATTTTGAAACTCCAATTTCAGATTCGGAATCAGCGACCCCAAGAACATAAGATAACATACTAAAAGTTTTAAATCCATTGATAATTTGGGAGTTATTAATTTTGCCACTTTTTTCCAATCCTGGCCCACTGTGCTGTGGCAAGAACTCATGATGCACCACGCCACTGCAATCGAAGAAAACTGTCACCAAAACTTTCACATTCGACCGAACTTGAAGTGCTCGGGCGTCCGGCACGCTCTTTGTCGTTCACATCTTCTCGGCCTTCTGAGAACATTTTGTGCCACCGATAAACGTTGCTTCGGTCCAAGGTAGCTTCTCCGTATGCCACAGTCAACATTCGTCAAAAATTTGATACAGGTTCATTGATCCATTTTTTTGAATAGGTAAAAATCGAAGACGATCCAAAACACGTGCAAGCAAAGCAGCTGTCAACAATTAAGTGAACATTCAAAAAGACCGAGCTTGTCGGCATAAGTGAGAGACATGAGGACCAACATAACGCCACAAAAAAAATCAAAATTCGATACGAGGTAACCGGCGAAAATTCAAAATTCGCGATACTTTTTGAACACACCTCGTATACATATTCTTTGATCATTCCTATGGCAGCGATATGATAGATTTATCTGATTTTGTGAATACAGTAAAAATCGTCATAGCTCCGATGTTGTTTAGCCTTTATGTATTTTATTTGACATATTTGATGACGGTGGCCCAGCAGGTAGAGCGCTGGCCTCCGATCCAAAAGGCCCGGGTTCGAGTCCGAGGCTCCCAAAAAAAAAAAAAAAACGGTTTCTTTTTCCAAATCTCCACCACTTCTATGCTCTATCGCTCACTTAACAATAGTCACAAATTTCGGCTCCCCGCACCCGCACACCCCCTCGTCCACGTTACTATGGATACAACAATAGAACTTTCGGCACTCCTAGATGGCGCCAGGTGGCAACCCCACCGCTAGGATAAGTCGCTACTGGCTAATCACCAGTACGTTCCAAAAACCAAAGATAAATGAATCCTCAACAAAAAATCGCAGAGGCTCTATGCTCCCGGGTGGAGTGAAAGAATGTAAATTTGATGACTGCAAGGGTATATCAGCTTCGGTTTACCGAAATAAAGTTTTCTGGCGACTCTAGAATTTAAATTAAATTTCATGAAAATCAGACGACTAACTGTACTAGGAACAATTGGTAAAAATATAGAAAATAAATAGAAAATTGTTTAGCCCTTGTGCATTTGGCTCGACATTTGTGGAGACTGCAAGGGTATATAGTTAAGCTTCGGCTATCTGAAGCTAGATCCATTTCTTGTTTATTTTCATACTGGCAGAATAAATCTAATAAATTACATTAATGGTTCCAGAGTGACAGTAATAATTTAACAGAAGGCGAATTTTTATCACGTTACAATGAAAAAATCAAGCACCAACTTTTAAATGATTCGAATAGCGATTCTAGACTATCAAAACAAAGTAGCTACGAATCTTTAATGGAATCGGATTCAGCAGGTAAAGACATTTCGACTAGTATTGTAGATAAGTTTCTGCATGTATTTAAAACTAATAAAAGTCGAAAACCTGTATTAAACAATAAAAAGTTCTTTGAAGAAAGAGAATCTGAAAAGTTGGATAATATTATGCCAGCAGGTGATGTAGTGACATCCAATGTAAATTCTTCTGAAAAACAGAATAGCGAATCAGAAATGCCACATCAACAAAATGAAATTATACTAAGTTCTGAAAGCGATTTTTCAGATAATGAATATGTTGGTTTACTAAAGGGAAGACTAATTAAACCAATGCTCCGAACGGATCAACTCGCTCTGGAAACAAGAGAAGCGCAAAAAAATGAAACCGAAAGAATTCGGAGGCTAGAGAGGAAAAATGCTGTTCTTTCAAAAGCAATTAAAAATAACTTAAAGTTTTTACAGAACTCTGATCTCATACTTGACTATATTGAAAAAACGAAAACATTTATCAAAGTGAATGGGAATCTTGTTAAGCTATTAAAGCCTCATCAGAAAGATGGAGTTAAATTTATGTACGATTCTTGTTATGGCGGCATTGATCTAAACAAGGAAAATTCTGGATCTGGATGTATTTTGGCTCACTGCATGGGCCTTGGAAAAACTCTTCAGGTAAATGAATATAAAGGAATATATAATAATAAATCTACATCAATTTTGTTTTTTAGTTAATTACATTGCTGCATACGGTTACATCTTACAAGGAACTAAGTACATCAAAAATTTTGATACTATGCCCAAAAAGCACAGTCATGAACTGGGCTGACGAATTTCAACAGTGGTTATGTGCAATAGGAGACAGTTACCGTATAAAGGTTTTCGTATTTCCTGATTCCTCGTAAGTTCATTTCTTATAAGCATTTTATAATAAAACAAGAAAGGGAAGCTAGCTTCGGCAAGCCGAAGCTTATATACCCTTGCAGTCGAACAAAATACATTAAGGTTAAACAGCATCGAAGCTATAACGTTTTTTATACCCTTGCAGAGCAAAAGGGTATTATAATTTCAGTCAGAAGTTTGCAACGCAGTGAAGGAGACCCCATAAAGTATATATATTCTTGATCAGCATCACGAGTAGAATCATAATACTTATGTTATGTACTAGACTTCTGCATGAATGCACTCATTTGTGGCATAACAGATCTGTACAGTAGTGTAGTGTGTTCAAAAACACTGCACTCATTCCTTACTGTACAGTATACTCTATAGGTCAGAAGAAGATAGCACAACATATTTAGTGTACTCACTTCGAGTGGGTTCAGTATATGGTTGTACTCTTCGTAAGGAGTACTATATTTTTCCTTTTTATCAACGCTGTATAGCTTGTATGTTGACTGTGAACAACTGTGCAGATGAGTGCAGTATGTTTCAGTTGCCAAAAATTTATTTTCCGAAAAACTGTCCGAAATTGCCACCACTGAAGACATGGTAAACAAAATAATGTTCCTACATTACAATATTAATAACTTAAATATAGGTTCTTTAATAACATAAAATAATTATTATAATTAGTTTAAATTTAAATATAAATAATTTCTAATTTTTTTATTTTATAATAAATACATTTAAAACGAAAAAACAAATCAAATTTTTAATCGGACATACATACTCACGAGAACTATACATATATGTGTGTATGAACCAGTCATGAAGTTTTACTCACTGTACAGTAAGTTAACTGCACACCAAAACACTGCACAGTGGTCGGGCTTGTATGGAACCGCGGCCATAAATACTTCTAGTTGTGCTATCGCTATGAAACTTTCACAAAAAATCTATAAAAATATTATAAATACAATATAAAAAAATTGACCGGATCGTACCACTATATCCTATAGCTTCCATAGGAACGATTGGATCAGTGCAGTCCTAAAATCACTTTTTATGGTCAGATCAGGCTAATATTTTTTATATATATTTATTTTACTTCACTCTTGTCAACAATATAGCTGTTTTTTATAATATTCGCTTCTATACCTTCAATCAATTTTGTTCGCCTTTCGACGGCGCTACCCACTTCGCTGCCCCATACATTAAAAACATATAATCGTGAGAATAAACACTTATAAGAAAAACCTATTCAATTTTTAAGCAAGGGAATAAACAAAAAGAAAAAAGAAATAAAAGAAAAAATAAATCAATAAATGAAAAACGGTTAATAAACACAAACTCAAAAGACGAAGACAGAGCAAGACGAAGAACGGCACAACAAGCACACGAGCGAAAACAAATTTTTGTAGTGCAAAACTGACCCTGAAAAAGTAAAGACGGTGTTAGAATTTTTACGATTTTAGGCACATCTGCAAATTTCTGCAAAAAAAAATTACACATTTATTACCTTAAAAGCCAGTCAAACACATTGGTATACAACTTAATTGTGGATTTTTGTGGCATCACTACTAAAACTTTAGCTAAACATAAAAAGACGTTCAAAATATAGACAAAAAACATGTATTATTTCAAATTTATATAACAAGAACAGTTTAGCAAGCACGTTTTTTTATAATATCTCAAATTTTAGAAAATACCTTCAACTTCAAAATCCATTAAAAATATTTTAAATTTGGACACGTAAAAAATGAACTGACCTCTTCAAAGTTCGGTTTTGCTATGAAATGTTCGCGATGCGCGCAAGCTGCGCTGTGCAAATGAACACCTTCTTACAACTTTAATTCTATTTTTAAAAAGAACCGTTAGTTTTACAGAAAAATAAAGTTTGCCATCAAGAAGTTTGGACAATTTAGAAACGATTTGTTTACTTTTCGTACATTTTTGTTGTTATGACTTTTTTTATTTTTGGCCTATGGGCGCAACCACTGTGCACTGTACAGTGCGTTGACTACTGCACACCAGTTTTGCTGTCCTCATTAACAGCTGTACAACTATGGAATGAGTGAGACTACTGTCATTCAAAACAGACAATACTACCCTATTCACTCACACCCAAATGTACTGTGCAGAAAAAATAGTGTGCCCACTTTTAGAATAAGTGATTCATTTGTCGTTTTGGATGCATTCATGCAGAAGTCTATTATGTACGTCTGTCCGTCTGGCCGTCTGTCCGTCTGTCTGTTTCTCTTCAAACTAGTCTCTCAGTTTTAAAGCTATCTTGCTGAAACTTTCCAAAAGGTGTGTAGTTATTGCACGCAGTATATAAGTCGGAACGAGCCAGATCGGCCGACTATATCGGATAGCTCCAATACGAGAGAATGAAATAAAAAATTCCCAGGCCGCTGTTTTTGATCAGATCGACTTGAATTCTTCCAGATGGCGTTTTCTAACTACTATTGAATTTCGGATAACTCTATCATATAGCTGCCATAGGAGAGATCGAAAATTATATATAGAATTAATGGAAATAAATTGATAACATCGTTGTTTTTTATCCCACGTGCATGATTTTTTGAATATCAAGTTTTTTAACAACGATATAAAATTGAGAAAAAAGTTTCATAAAAATCGGACAACTATATCATATAGCTGTCATAGGAAAGATCGAAAAATCTATATAGAAATAATGGAAGTAAAATTATAACATCGTGGTTTTTCATCAGACAAGTATGATTTTTTGAAATATAGAGTTTTCTTACGACTCCTTAATTACGTATTAAATTTGATCAAAATCGGACAACTATATCTATACATAGCTGCGATATGAACAATAGTCAAAAATATGGAAAACAAGAAAGGAAGCTAGCTTCGGCAAGCCGAAGCTTATATACCCTTGCAGTCATCAAATATGTCGAACAAAACGCATAAAGGCTAAACAACATCGAAACTATAACGATTTTTCTATTCATTTTCCATATTTCCGACTATGGATCATATGGGAGCTATATGATATAGTTGTCCGATTTTGATCAAATTTAATTCGTAATTCAAGAGTCGTAAGAAAACTCTATATTCCAAAAATCATGCTTGTCTGATAAAAACAACGATGTTATAATTTTATTTCCATTATTTCTATATAGATTTTTCGATCTTTCCTATGGCAGCTATAAGATATAGATGACCGATTTTTATGAAACTTTTTTCTCAATTTTATATCGTTGTTAAAAAACTTGATATTCAAAAAATCATGCACGTGGGATAAAAAACAACGATGTTATCAATTTATTTCCATTAATTCTATATATAATTTTCGATCTCTCCTATGGCAGCTATATGATAGAGTTATCCGATTTTGTTCAAATTTAATCCGAAATTCAATAACAGTTAAAAAACTCCATCTTGAAGAAATCAAGTCGATCTGATCAAAAACAACAGAGTGAGAATTTTTTATTTCATTCTCTTGTATTGGAGCTATCCGATATAGTCGGCCGATCCGGCCCGTTCCGACTTATATACTGCGTGCAACAACTACACATCTTTTGGGAAAGTTTCAGCACGATAGCTTTAAAACTGAGAGACTAGTTTGCGCGGAAACGGACAGACGGACAGACGGACAGACGGACAGATGGACAGACGGACAGACGGACAGACGTACATACATATTTCGAATCTGCTCGTGATGCTGATCAAGAATATATATACTTTATGGGGTCCGAGGTGTCTCCTTCACTGCGTTGCAAACTTCTGACTGAAATTATAATACCCTTTTGCTCTGCAAGGGTATAAAAATCGTTATAGCTTCGATGTTGTTTAGCCTTTATGGATTTTGTTCGACATATTTGATGACTGCAAGGGTATATAAGCTTCGGCTTGCCGAAGCTAGCTTCCTTTCTTGTTCTTCTATTGATTTTTCATATTTTCGACTATTGTTATTATGGTAGCTATATGATATACATAGTCGTCCAATTTTGATGAAATTCAATTCGTTATTCAAATGTCGTTGGAAACCTCTACACTTCAAAAATTATGATTGTCTGATGAAAAACAACGGTATTATCATTTTATTTCCGTTAATTCTATACGGATTTTTCGATCTTTCCTATGGCAGCTATATGATATAGTTGTCCGATTTTTATGACATTTTTTTTCTCGGTTCAAGGGTAGGTAACAAAATTGATGTTGTAAAAATCATGTTCGTGGAATAAAAAAAAACGACTTTATAATTTTTTTTTCCACTATTTATCAGGCAGGCTCCGGTTTTTCACTTTCACAAGATTCTCTCGTTTTCGTTTTTGAAAACGAGAATTGGTGCTCCGGTTTTCACTTTCACAAGAATTTTTCGTTTTCAAAAACGATCAAATTTTTTTTTTGTCGAAATGAAAAGTAAATGCCTTTTTCTACATCAAATCGGTTCTTAATTGCAAAAGTAAAAAAATAGTTGATTCCTTGGTCTATTGATGTTCATTTCCCACCCTCAGTATATCAATCTAATTCGTATTTATTTTTTAAATAATTATTTTCTGACCCCATCTTGATTTCATAAAAAAATATTTGCCGTCTGCAACAACAAATTTCGTTTTGCTCAGGGGTCGATAAACCTCTTGCTAAAAGTTATCGTAAATGCTGCCGTTCTTGTAGTGGAACAAAACAACCACTTAAAAATACTTATAAAATGAAAACAAAGAATAAAATATTTGTAAAAAAAAGTTAAATAAGCTTTTTATAAATAAATATGATTAATTTAGTTTCTTAAATGGCAAAAGTGCAGTAAAAAAGTGGTTGAGAATAGTGGAATGAAAGCTGCAAAAAAGGTGGCAGCCCCTTATTGTGGGAAACAGCTGATTTCTGATGGAGGCTTTTTTGAACTTTCAAAAATGTAAGTAAGACAACTTAATTTACCGATCGTCAGACATATTAAAAACACATGTGCTGCATCTAAAATGTCTCGAATTTTTTAATTCAATCAATTTCTGCCTTTTTTTTGGCTTCAAAACAGTCAATTGAAAATATGAAAGGCATTTTTTCGCGTTGTTTACTTTTGACCAAAAAAAGTCAGCTGTTTGAACCATTCCGATAACGAAACGATGACAAAAAGTTTGTGAAAACCGGAGCACCTAAAACGAAAACGTACGTTTTCGCCCAAAAACGAAAACGAGAAAAAAAAGTAAAAACCGGAGCCTGCCTGTATATATATATTTATCGATCTTTCCTATGGCAGCTATATGATAGTGTTGTCCGATTTTAATAAAATTTAATCCGAAATACAATAGCAGTTAGAAAACTCCATCTTGAAGAATTCAAGTCGATCTTATCAAAAACAACGGAGTTAGAATTTTGGATTTCAATCTCTGGTATGGGAGCTATCCTATATAGTCGTCCGATCCGGCCCGTTCCGACTTATATACTGCGTGCAACAACTACACACCTTTTGGAAAGTTTCAGAAGTTAAAGCTATCTTGAAACTGAGAGACTAGTTTGAAGAGAAACAGACAGACGGACAGACGGCCAGACGGACAGACGGACAGACGTACATAAGTATTATGATTCTACTCGTGATGCTGATCAAGAATATATATACTTTATGGGGTCTGAGGTGTCTCCTTAACTGCGTTGCAAACTTCTGACTGAATGTATTGTATTTAATGTATTTTGTTCGACTGCAAGGGTATATAAGCTTCGGCTTGCCGAAGCTACCTTCCTTTCTTGTTTCATGGTAAATTTTATGAACTTATTATTATGAAAATAATTAACACAAAATATTATTTTTTTTTTTATTTCCAATAAACTATTATTTTTTTTAAAAGTGAATTTTTTTTCTGATTTTTTTGGCTTTTTCAGAGGTCGCCCAGAGTATAGAGCTGGGAGAAAAAAATTTTAAAGCATTGTTATGAAGCCTAACGGTGTATTTGCTTAATACATTTTAATTAATAGATATTGAACTTGCATAAAACGCTTATAACAGTGAAAAAAAAATTTTCCCAATATGTGATTATAAAGCTGTGAATTATGCAAAAACACGCGTTTTTGGGACATTTGAGTGTGCGTAGAAGCTGATTGGCTATTGATATTAACAAATCCAAAAACTTATATTCTTATTTTGATTAGTAGAAGTGAAAAATAAGAAAAAATCAACTTAAACATTTTTTTGTCGCACAGTGTAATTTCTGAGGTCTAATTGGAAATTTAAATAACAGGAGTATTCATTACATAAGTACGCGGGAATGCGCAAAGAACAATGGAAAATCATTAATTAAGTGGTCCCAGGTGGGTCCCAGATGGCTTCCTTGTGGTACATCAGAGGTAACTCTGATGTCTCTAAAAAGGAATCAATAGGAACTGACTTACAGAGCCAAGTGCTTTACTGAAGTCTGTGCAACGGAATGAATAAGGTAAAAAGCTTGAGAAGGGGCTTACACAGTGCATTAGCACAGTGTTTAAGAATACACCCAGGACTCTCGACAGGACCTCGGGAGTAAACTAGTGTAATACGTTGAAGATCCAAAAGTAGGGAGCTTTCGTTTAAAGTGGGACGAAACTCAGTCATAATCAACTAATATTTCAACCCATTCTGTTGCACTTCAGAAAAAAAATTGCCGATATTGTGTTGCCATATCTATGAGTGCGTCGCCTTATCTTTGTGGATACGTTTTTCTTTTTTTTAGACTTTGGTTGTTTATTTTGAATCTTCTCTTACGAGACTAAAAAAATTTGTTAAAATCTTAAAGTACTACATTATTCTAACAGTTTGTTAAACTGTATTTATGTTAGACTGTCCTAATAGTTGTCGCTGGATGGGACGGTCGTTACGACAAAGGCGGGAACGGCTACATATTGTGCAGTAATTTTCCATGTGCTGCGCTATTACATCTCGGACGGGGAGTATATTCAAGTCTTTCTGAATATTTCCACTCCGAACGTACCACGGTGCCCCGGTAATAGTTCTCAGGATCTTTGCTTGGGATCTCTGCACGATTTCTACGTTGCTGTTGCTGGCACTCGCTCAGAACTGGGAGCCATAAGTCTAGATTGGTTTAAAAACTGTGTCGTTGAGAAGGACCTTGTAGTCCAGACAGAGGGGGAGCGGGAGTTTATAAGCCAATGCAGACTGTTTGCCTTGAGTCTTAGGTGAGTTCGTTTAGCTTCAATATGCATGCGCCAGGTAAGCCGTTTATTTAAAGTAAACGTTACTTGTTTACATTTTTGATCATTTACTTTACGTTACTTTTCTACGCCTGTCCGAGAGCCATTTCTCCACTACATCTAGATGGGCCGCAAGTTGCGCTGAAGCTTGTTGTGGACATTTAGATCGGCTGAGGATCGCAGTGTCGTCGGCAAACGTAGACATAGTCAGTTGTCTGCTCGTAAACATATCAGAAGTGTAGAGTTGGTATAAAGTTAGCCCGAGAACGCTGCCTTGAGGAACTCCAAATATCCTGTTATGACTTATGACATATATGACTTCAGGAGTTTATGCGTGTTATTTTAATTTTATGTATTAGGCCGTCATGCTTGAGAGATGTCCAAAAATACTGCAGTGCAGTATTTCCTATTTTCAAATGCACTTCGAATTTCTGATGTTTTGCTGCGGTTCACCCGTTCGATAGTTCCATGTTTTTCGCGAAAGCAGAATGGATGTGCTGGGATAATATTGTGTCAACAGCGCATAGTGGGAGTTCTTTAAGCATTTCCAGAGTTATGAGATCGTGCAGATTTTCTCGGTTGTAGCTGCTCTTTTATAATTTTTATGACTTTGCATGGTCGAAATACAATTGGTTCGGGAATAGGAAAGTCTTCTTCAGTTTGCGATCTTATATTGCGCAAGATTTTAGCTGGGTTTGGCTGGAAACCCAACGGTTATTGTCGTAACCGTTACTGTTGGAGGACTCAGTATTGAGTGGGCTTTCCATAGTGGAAATTTTGAGCTGGATGGAGATAGTTGTTCTATATAGCGTTGTTGGGATCTGTCTTCTTCTTCTTGTAGTGCCTTAGTGAGTCGGCGTGACGCTTCTTATAGCTGTTGCTTTGCAGATGGCTATCGAAGTAATTGCCATTTGCACCGGGAACGACGCTTTGCAAGAACTAGCTGGATTATTTCTGCATTCGTATGCTTTGTGTTATGTGTTGTGTTTTCCCTTCGTGGTGTTGCGATTTGAGCCGCTGAAGCCAAAACTGACTCTAGCATGCTTAAGGTTCTGTTGATGTCATTTTCGCCAGTTAGCTGTGGTGTAAGTTCGATGTGCGAGCTTACGTATTTTTTGAATTTGAGTCAGTTTGTGCTGTTAGAGGTTAACATGACGTCGGTACTAACTGGCTGTTGGCTTAGGCTAAAAAGTACAGGCGAGTGGTCTGATGATAAATCCGAGAGAGAAATGGCGCTAATCAGTTTTTGTGGGATGTTTTTTGTAACTGCGAAGTCAATCAAGTCTGGCAGTTTTCTGGGGTCACTAGGCCAGTGTGTAGGTGAGCCAGGGGAAACGCAGTCAAGTTTATTGCTAGGTTTTATAATTGCTTAATACAGTTGTCTAGTCGTAAAACTCCCAACAAATGCAGGTGCAGGGGAAACTCCGCATAGTAACAGCGGGAGGAGCTACATGGGGAAGAGCGTACCCTGCGTCGGTTCACAAGAGAGTGAGGATCTGCTGAGGGCCAGGCCGAAGAAGATCTAGTGGAGTTCTGCGAAAGGTACCCGGCTTCGATTTACACGAGGGTGAGGACCTGCCGAGGGCCAGGCCGACGAAGTCCCGACCAAACTCCTGGAGCGAAGAGTGTTGACTGCAGGCAGCGCTGCTTAGCCCCGCTAGTGAGGTTTCTGCTTAACAAGTTGTGAGATACCAGTAGCAAGCCTATTACGCGATCCGAAAGACTCGGTAAGGCAGCGGACTCGAGATTGGAGTGCCGCCGCAGGAGTTGACATGGGAGTCATCATCGTCGCCAGACAGCAGCGTTCCAGATCGAATCAAATAATAAAATCGAGAACCAATCTCCCTATTGCTAAATCTAACCATATTTTTGTGTAGTTTTTGGTCGGGATCATGCAACAATAAATTGAGTAGGACGAACACACAAACTCAGCTGAGCTAGCCGCTCGTTTACGTAGCGAGCAAACAGTAAAAAAAAACAGTTCGTTACAAGCTGCAACACCGATAAAGTGAGATATGCAGCCTGGTAAAATGATTTAATTTTTGTGACTTGCACTGGTTATTTTTTATGCACAAAATACATCGGGGTCACCAAATGTGGAGCTTATAAGCTTTCTTATTAGCTATTGAAATTAAACGACGAAAATTTAGGTTTTGATTTCTGGAAAGGCAGCGTTTGACAAAAATGGTTCGCGGGATCGAAAAGAAGTGTTTGAATAACATCTGAGAAGCGATTTCTGACCCAAAGTTTAAGCTAACAAGCAACAAGAGAGCAATAGAAAAGATAGAGAGAGAGAGCGATGGTAACTATGCAGATAAGATTAAGAGAAACTAATTATCTGCTGCGGCTGGATGTTAACTTTTTTTTGTTGATATTCTGTGATAATCACGCTTTACTGCTAGAAACAGCGAGACATTTTCTCAATTTGATTAAGTACAATTTAATATACCGAGGAGAAGTCAACCTGACTACCTCACGTGCTAACCGCACTGATATATACATATTTATAGCCGTATTTCTACTGTTTATGGGGAAGACAACGAATGTGCCACCCAAGTTATGTGTAAGTTAGTAGGTTTTATTTATTTATTTTTATTTTTATTTTTTTTTTTTGTATAGGGGCGAAAGCTTGAAGAGCCGAAGTCTGGGTTTATCACCCAGTAAAACCCTGATCCTACTCTCCTCTTCCCTCTCACGGTACAACCGCAGGGTTTAACCTTGGGTATTACTTCGCGAGGGGGAGATGGCCTGACAAACCGCAACTAGTAATTAAACTTGGTTAGAAGACGATTACGATGAAGTTCAGCGCGACGCATGGCTTTTAGGACAAAGACTGTAATTTTGCTTACGGCATCCCAATTGTTTTGTGAGCCTAGTAGCGTATCCATCAGGTCAGAGACCATGAACAACTTTCCAATTGCTAAGCTGAGCTCATGGCTTATAGCTTCAAATCTCGGACAGACAAAGACAACATGTTCTGCGTCTTCGATTGCCCAAGCACAGTGTGTGCAGCACGTGTCTGTCTCGTGCCCAAACCTATGAAGATAGGATTTGAAGCACCCATGTCCTGTCAATAGTTGCGTCATGTAGAAGTCAACTTGTCCGTGCTTTCTTTCTGCCTAACGCTCCACATCGGGCAGTAGCTTATACGTCCACCTACCTTTTAAGCTATCACTCCATTGGCTTTGCCACGCTGAGACCACGCGGGCTCTAATCTCATCGATCGAAGGATTTTCGCCGGCCAGCTCCTGCGCCTGATTTGCGAGCAGGTCTAGGGTCGTCATGGCGGCTAGGAACAATGCAATATCATCGGAAATGGTCCGAAAGCCGCATATAACTCGGAGTGCGGCGCGTCTGTATGCCGCCTTGCATGACCGGCTACATGTAGGCGAGGTCGCATACATGATTGTGGATTTCACCACATTTGCCAGAAGGCGCCTACTCTGTTGTTTTGGCCCTCTTTAACATTCCCTAACATTCTAGCTATGGACGTGGCGAGTTTTGTTGCTCGTCACTTCTAGATGGAATAAGCCGGTGATCCAAGATTACGCCAAGGTACCTAATGCTTCGCTACTGCGATGACGGCAATATCGCTTGCGAAGCCAATGTTGCTCCTTCAGGGAGCTGTAAGTTGAGAATTCCGTCGTACATGCAGTTCCAGAGGGTAGGGCCCAGGACCGAGCCCTGAGCCAACCCCTGCTGAAACTGTGTAGCTTCGACGGACCTCCTCAGCGTCGTATAGAAGCTGCCTGTTGCTAAGATACTCTGAAATGAGCCGCTTATATACCTTTTCTACTGTATCAAGCATGCAGAGTGGTTTATAGGCCGCAAGGTTATCATTTTGATTGCCCTTGGGTAATAGTACCAGTCTCTGTATTTTCCAGGCTTCAGGGAACGTTCTCTGAGTGAAACAGGCATTGAAGAGCCTGGGCAACTTCAGCTAAGCGTGGGGTGCTTGCAGTTTTCGCCATGTGTTTTTGCGCATAGTATGTAGCGTGCCTCTTTGCTGCAGCTTTTGGACACGTGATCGAGCCCACCTCAGTTAAAACACGCTTTGGACAAGTCGACCTTGCTACGGCAGTGCAAGGCCATGTGACCAAATGCGAGGCATTTGTAGCATCGCTTTGGCTCTACTGTCTTTCACATTCTACAGTGCGACCAATCGATGCGGATTTTTCCGTCCGCTACGATCTTCTCCGCAAGAACGGGCGGAATGCTCATCTTGGCTATTAGCGTGCCCCCGTATGCCTTCCTGAGGGAAGGGATGGCCGCTGGTGGAATATCGCCTTCGTAGTCCCTAATCTCAACCTGGACTATCCTCCTTCAATTCTTTAACCTCTGCCTTATCAGACAAAGTCTCCTGCGTAGCCTTCTGTAGCTTGGATGTAGCTGGGTCGGCCGTTTTCATCATTTTGATGAGGTGATGATCTCGCCCCTACCAGTCATGCAGATGCCTTTACCGCAATCTTTGTGTTGCTGCAAAGTTGGGTTATTTTTTACCAACTTCAAGACTTCGGCACACTGAATACCCTCGCCACACTTGATTCTGCGCCTACTGCTTTTTCGGTTTCTTGATAACCGTTGACCATTCTCTTGCGCCCTCCGTCGCGCCTTTGGCCGCATGGCTCGGCGGAAGAGGACCAGAACTTTTTTTTGCTGCACTGGCGTAGGTGATGGATTTCACCACCTTATTGCTTGTGCCGCAAGGCTGAGGCACCTTCTGCCTTTTTGGCGCAGAGAGCTTACCGGCTCTAGGGCTCTCTCGTTGCCTTAGGTGTGGGCTTTTGCTCACTGGGATTCATAGGGGCCGTCTCCAGGATCTGTACAGCTGACTTCTGAAGGGCGATGATCTGCTGGACGAGTTGCTTCATAGGAATCGTCAACATCACCCTCGTCTTGCCTATCATCATACTGTTTAATTGGGACAGTTTCGCCCCGATCGCGCCTATGACTCCGTCTATATCGCCATTGGCGATAAGCGGAACCAGTCTCTGCTCGGAAATTGCGCTGAAGTGGAAGACCCCAGCTCGGAAATTGCGCTGAAGTGGAAGACCCCAGTATCTGTGGGACCTCCAGCATGCGCCGTTTCCGGCTGTTCCTGCTCTACTGCAGGCGAGAAAATGGGTGGATATTTTGGCACCTTTGTCGGTGATCTCCCCATTTTACTGCTCTTCCTGAGGGGGTCAGCTTCCGGCGCAGCAATGTTTTTAGCTGTTGCGCTTTCAGCCTTGCCCTGGGGCGCCTCCTTAATACTGCTAAATTACTTTAATAATTCCTTTTTTGTCTTTAACCTAACGCCTACGTGTATGCTGCACTTTATGTCGGAGGAGAGCTTTCTTTAGAGCTTTCCCCGCGGGTTGACAGGTCGGCTTGCGCTCGCTACGAGTTGGCAACTCTGCAGCGCAGCTGATCAGTCAACTGACCACGAATATGGCAGACCCAATCACACAATTCGGAAAATTGAGTAAAAAGGGCTTTCACTCACCGGCAGGGGGGTATCACCCCTTCATCCCAGTGCCGAGCCGACGCTGCTGGAGTTAGAGGGATTCTGGGGTCCAGAGAAGACCTCCGCACACTGGTAAGTTTTACTTTTTGACAACTTTGTGTGACTACAATCCCACTTCTTCACTTATAGGTGACGCACACGCGGTTTCTTTCGGTGAAAACTTGAACTTGAACTCGGATATAAAACACGTCCGGCACGCAACGACTTTTTCACAAATCTTTGAATGTATGCGACAGTGTATGTTGCTACCCAGAAATTTGTCATGAACTGCGCGCTAGCCGAAAGCTTGGTTTTTTATTCAAAAAGTTCCCAAATGCAGCTTAGCTAAAAAGACAACATAGACAAAGATAAAGAAAAAGAAACTTGAAGAGCGGATTTGAGAACTACAGGTTCAACGTCACACCTATGCGCACTTGACTAGGTTGTGTCGATATGCTCTGAACATACTCCAAATCGATGAGCAGAACGGCTTGAAAACGGCTCTCTGGATGATACCCGTAGCTGTACGGATCATTGCTCTCTGACGGTATCCAAACGGCTATTTTAGAGATGAAATTTTTTCCTTTTTCAACAACACGATGCTCCCGACCGCAGTCTTCAAGCAAAGAAAATAGATGAACTGAAGTCCCCAATTTCCGAAAATCGCTTTCCTAAAAAAGTAAGAGTATCATTATAAGAACAATCAATAGGACCCTGAACAATGAAAGCTGAAACAGATTTATGATTTGGCAGTCATCCCTCCAGAAATGATCCAACCAAGCTTGGCGTTCAGAAGTGTTGTCAACTTGCTATCCAAATGAATTTGCCCCATAGAAATTATTTCGAAAAACATACCAGCTTCAACAAACAGGTCAATGCGTTTCAATTTGTTAAAGTGAGGATCAGCGAACGAAATAATTTGTGGAATCCTCCATTTTATTGTATTTATTTCGAAATAAGGCTGATAAACAGATATACTAGGAGTCACAACACCTGCTTATGATGCACGATGGCTGGCATCCCGTGATTGCGCAAGAGTATCGAATGAGTATAATAAAAAATGATGCTTCATGCGACAATGTGTGCAATCGGTTGACTTACATTGCTGCAAATTGTCCGCTAACAGTTAATAAAAAGGTGCATGGTGTCTGCTTCTCTAAAAATCGGTAACAATAGCTCAGCAATATGCCAATCTTCATTCCATTTTTCACGCGTTCTCTGTTCCAGCTTATAAGCGCAGATATGAATTAAAAGTCAATCCAAAATTTGTTGCGTAGTGGCCAGGGTACGGATTGCACGAAGATGAGAATACAAAAAATCGCTGAGCTCCCGAAGACCCTTGGCAGATCACTTCTCGACACCCTTCAATCCAAATATTGCCTGTACGTGTGCCTGAAAATGTAAAACTTTATTATCAAATCGATTTATCAATAAATTCAGAGCCTTTTGATATTTTGCATTTGACGGTTCGAGTGAGCGTATGGTCTCCAGTGGCACGCCGCCTAAACTAGGCCGTTAATACTGAAGTTTTTCAATTGTATTTAGCTCGTCATCATTGCCGTTGTGAAGGTTGCAAGAAAATCCAATCGGAGTAGGATCCATGAAAAGGCGCAATCTCCAAAGCTAGCAATCGAGGTTTTCTAGACCGCAAAGAAAGACGTACACAATTTGTGATATCCAGACACGTCCAATTGGCAGCTGTGGCCCAGCAAATGCCAATTTGCGTGGGACCGCTAAGCCTCGATTTAGCTTAGCCTCCACATTGTAGCGAATAGGTAAAAAGGAAACAGCTGATCGCAAGCTTCCCTGCGCCACCTAGAGGAGGATAATGGTATTAGTTAGCGTGAGATGTAATCTCCCTGCAGTTCTGGCTGTCACCTGGTGTCTCGTGGCATTCAAGCAATCAATGTGCAGGAAAGGAAAAGGAACATTCCTAAGTTTCCCCCTTTTTCTCACTCTTATAATACGATTTCGTTGCTTCCACCCGACGGCGGCACGACTCCAAATTTGTCTTCTATTCTTTCGTTTTTCTAATTGCACTGTTGTCATTCTCCGTTAGAAACAAAAAATTGGTTTTCGATGGAAAATACGGTTAAGGGGCGCTCGACTTATGTATACTCTTTTGATGTTAAAGTTCTTAAAATATTAAATATAATATAATATATAAGATTATATACATATATAATATATTTTATACATACAACATTATTTAAATTATTGAACCAAGATAACCATAACATAACATTGATTGCAAATATAGATAATAACTCGCGTGTCATTTATGGTCGGTTATACCCAAAAAAGAAGGGTATACTGAAAGGGTGAAAAATAAAATTGAACTGCCCATTCTTTTGCGTTGTGCGTTGAACAGTTAGTTGTGAAATTACTTAATTTGCGCAACGGGCAGCGGAATTGTTTAAAAATCATGTAAGTGTCGTTAAGATTAAAAAAAATATTATGTAATTTATTACAAACTTTTTTAAATCTTTTTAGGATTCAGCCTGTATGCACGATAAATTCTTTTGAAAGGTGAGTTGGCTTTAAATTAAAAAAAAGTAATACATAAATAATATGTAATAATAAAAATGTTTTTTGTACCATAGATTGACGCAAAACAGCCGATGTCCTGCAAATATTCCACATAAATGGTAAACAAAAACTTTCTAATTTCATATTATTTATGTACTTATCTCTTATGTTACAAAATAAGATTTATTAATAAAATAAAAAAAAAATAAATATATGTATATATATTGTTTTTCATATGACTTTGGTGATGACATTTTAGACATTGGCATAGATGACAACATCGCCTCTACGCCATCTACGATATCATCGATATCTTATACAAATTTTCTCCATACAAAATTCGTATAAGCCATCGATGCCTCGTTCGATGACTCGGACAAAATGGTCATCGAGAGCGGCATGCATGTCAAATCCTTAAATGCCATACAAGAGCTTTATATGAAATGGCATCAGTTCGGCACCAGGTGCTACGGACACTGGCATCGGTGGGTCGTCGTCCATGCCATCGACGACAAGCCACTTTTGGAACTGCAGGGCTATGTTAAATACAACTACATTTACGGTAATAACAGTGTCGGTTGTAACTGCCGTCCAGCAGTTAGCAAAACGCAGCTGCAAGTCCACTGCAAGTGTAAGTGAATAAGGGATTTTTAGCAGATTTTCGGCTATTAAGGGGTTATATCCAGCTTTTTTGTAAATTATTTCTGGAGAGGCTTTTTATTGTATATATACGTGTTGTATATGAATAGTTAGATAATTTCTTGTAATTTCAGAATACTTTTTCAAAAAAAAAATATATTGGATTCCGTCGATCCTGTAGAGGATCTTCTGAGGGTCCACTTAAAATGGGGTTTTGCGGTGAGAAAGATATCTCTGATCCGAATTATCAGAAATACAAAAAACCAAAAGGATTACGTAAAGAATAGACAAATACTGGTAATGACGCGGGGAATTTTCAAAATTTTGATTTTAGACAAAATGGCGTCTTCCCAAACATAAAACTTCGTTTTTTGTATAAAAATTTAAACTTTGAAGTGACTAAAAAAATCGAAATTTTTGGCGGAGCCAAAATTCCCCGCGTCATTACCTGAAAAAAATATCTAAGAAGAGCCTGTGAAAATTTCAAGTCAATCGGTCACGGCTTGACCGAAGAGAAATTTTCCTCACCGTTTTTGAAGACATCGTTTCGAGAAAAACGCATTTAAAGTTTTGGCTACTAGTTGAACTACGTGGGAGACGTCTTTAAAAATACACTCATTACTCCAAAACTATTTACCGGAATACTTTGAAATTTTCAGACAATATTCTCAGATATATATACATTCAAAATTTCGATTTTTTCAAAATTGCAACTGGATATAACCTCTTAAATTTTAAGTATTCCCTGCGCGGAGGCGGGATTTACGATTACATCAGCAATCACTGCTGCCCCGAAAAGGGGGCAGTTCAGTCCACCGTCTTCAAGCAATATCTTCAAGTTAACTTCTGGGGCGCATAGGAGAAAGGATCAAGAATTATTTTCAACAGCTCGTTCCTGTCGGGTGACCTACAAATAGTCGTTAGACTTCGCCAAACACTTGGCAATAAATGGCTGCGTGGCTTTAGGTGGCCGAATACCTTAAATGGAGGTGTTTTCTTTTTCCTTATTTCTTGCTGTAGGAACTTCTATACCCTTTAAAATGTGTTATCGCAAGTTCAATTTAAAAAAAAGTGGTCCGAGATACTTGTCGCAGTGTAGTGCAAAATTGTCGTTGTGGCTCAGCAGACGCCTGCGTGAAAGATCATTTAAACTAAAAGACCCCGAAGTTGATAAATAAAAAGGCAGTAAATTGTACAGACAAACAGATAATAATGTTGTTAAAATTTGAGCCTCATAAAACAACTGAAATCATGTGAATTTACAAAACATATATATCAAATAAAATCACTTAATTTTAGAAATAGATAAGACAGGTTCAAACATTGTACATTAAATGCAAATAAAATGTGAATATTAGAAAAATTTAGTTTAAATTTATCTTATAGGTTAACTACAAGGTTACATAGCCAACACGATTTTTTGTAGATTATATTATCTTTAGCTTTTATATTTAGGAAATAAACACAAATTATAATGTCTGAGTAAATATCCATTCTTTTTCAACTCCATGCTGACCCGATAGCCACCTTAGTTGCCTTTTTCTAATGGGGCCTGTTGCAGATTATATTCGGAATATTGACATGGCCAAGGAAGGGAGGGCTAAGATCGCGCCCGCACACATCATGAAGCGTGTGTTAAGAAAAATTCTTTTCCTTTCTGTCTGTCCGTTTGTCATGCTATCTCTATATCCGGCCGATATTGGCTCGTTGTTTTATTTTTGCACCCAAGAAAATTTAATTGTGAAAGATTTAAATGAGCACCCATAAGCTTCAGCCTCTCTAGAACACCACGACAATTGCTGACGAGTTAAAGCCGAAATATCACAGTTCGGAATTTCACAGTTCGGGATACCATCTGCTTACTGTTGTTCGTTACAACATCCATGGCGACTTCGGAAAATTCCGTCCTTGTGTGACCCGTGATCTCCGCTAAGTCCAGCCTTTCCAAGGATGTCTGGGCAAAATCAAATGCCGAGTTTTTAGAGTCGATTCATTTTAACCGCGCTGGAATATGAGCTTCATCAAACCGTTGCCGGATCGGGCGACTGTATAGGATAGCTCCCATACGAGAGAATGAAATAAAAACATTCTCACGCCGTTGTTTTTATAATATCGACTGGATTTCCTTCAGATGGTCTTTTTTAGCTACTATTGCATTTTGAATTTAACTTTATCAATATCGGATAATTATGTCATATAAGCTGACATAGGAAAGACCGAGAAATATATATATATAAATTATGGAAAAAAAAATTATAACGTTGTTGTTTTTAATCCCGCGGGCATGATTTTTAAAACATGGAGTTTTTTAATATCCCTTGAATCGAGAAAAAATTTCATTAAAATCCGACAATGTTATCATATAGCTGCCATAGGAAAGATCGAAAAATCTTTATAGAAATAACCGAAAAAAATTATAACAACGTTGCATTTCATCAGACAAACATAATTTTTTGAATACAGAGTTTTTTAACGACTCTTGAATCACGAATTAAATTTTATACGAGTTGGAAACTTATATCATATAGCTGCCATATAAACAATAGTCGAAAATGTGGAAAATTAATAGAAAAATCGTCATAGCTTCGATGTTGTTTAGCATACATTTATTTTGTGCGACATATTTGATGACTGCAAGGGTATATAAGCTTCGGCTTGAAGAAGCTAACTTCCTTTCTTGTTGTGTTAATGAGTTTGCAGTGTACAGATGTGTTGTTCCATAAAAGGTCATTTTGGGCTTTCATGTGGTTACTAATGTGTTTAAGGGTATCTGGTACGTTATAGTTTATTTCTGATATTAATGGCAGTGTGGTTGCTTACTTAGCAGCTTGGCCTGCAAGCTCGTTGCCCATAATGCCGGAGTGGCCTGGGTCCCATATCAGAGTGAATTTATATTTGTATTTATAAATAACTTTTCTAATTTCTAATATATAGTAGGTAAAGTCGTTTGGGTTTTCTAGTGCTGTAAGGGCTGAGAGTGAGTCGGTGCATGTATCGAATTTTCCTATGTTTTTCGGCATATTTACATGCGTAAAGAATGGCTGCTATTTCAGTTGTGAAAATGGATGAAAAAGGTGGTAGAATTTGCTAGGTTATGATGTGTTGTGTGGAGGTTACGCTGTAGGTAACCCCATTGACGGACTTGGAGCCATCTGTGTATAAGAATTAGCCAACCGTAAAACGATGCTTGGAGCAGTTTTTATGCATGATCTTATTTGTAGTGGTATTGAAAGCCCCGACTTAGTTAGTAGGATAAACTTTTCTGTTCCAAGCAGATTGACCGGAAATTAATATTATATGGGGGGTGGGAAAGGTTACCTCGACCCCACTGGATCTATTGTACCCCCCATCTGAGCTTAGAGCTCACCCATCAACCCGGCTCCTTCGATAAGGTTAAGGAGCTTTATCGGCTCGATGCTTCCAGAGGTCCCAAGTGTAAGGAACCTGGACCCGAGGGTTCTGCTCCTCAGGCTACTTAGTGCTGGGCAATCTGATATTATGTGTAGGGAGGTTTCATCCTCGCTATCACCGAATCTGCATCTTTTTCTGTTTGTAATCCCTATATTAAATAGGTGTCTCCTTAGTTTGCAGTGTCCGGTTAGTAAGCCGGTAACTACTTCTTAAACCTCTTCGTGTCATAATTGACGATGAGGGTTTTGGCTTGTCTTTGGCCTCTGGTGTTCTCCCAGCAGGCTTGCCCCATATGTCCCTCCTCCTTTCTCAAATAACCTTTGACTGTGTGTCTGCCTATGCCACAGTAAGGCTCGGTTCCTATAGGGGGTCGTTCCGCCCCTAGTTTTGCTAGCCTGTCGGCTAGTTCATTCCCGGATATGTCTTTGTGTCCTGGAATCCATCTTAGTGACAGCCTGTTGTTGCTGCCCAGAAGGTTCAGCTTTGTTCTTACTTCTCGTACCAGCTTCGAGGTGATTCTAATGCTGCATAGTGCAGTAATTGCCGCTCGACTGTCCGAGAGGATCACAATGTCCTTGTTTGTGTACCCACGCTTCATATTGAGCTCTGCACACCGTCCTATGGCGCAAACTTCAGCTTGGAATATGCTGGTGTATTGGCCTAACGATTCGTGGTACTTGATTCGTGGTCCTACTACTCCAAGGCCAGTGCCTTGGTGTGTTAAAGACCCGTCCGTATACCATGCTATAGTGTGACTCGCCATGGTGTGTACTTCCTTCATGGTGGTCCATTCTTTCTTGTTGCTTAGATGAGCAGAGAACAGATGAGATGAGAAAAAAAAATTCTTTTCAAAGATGAATTCTACTGTCATTTCGTCCCTGGGGTGTGAGCTCAGGGGAAGTTCGACTAGTAGTTTTGCTGCATCCCTAGAACTGAGGATGCGGTCACTGCCATTACCACAAGAAGTGATTCTTAGTAGGGTGGCCTTCCGCTGTAACTCTACTACGCAGTGTAGCGGAGTGATTTCCATGAGAACTTCCAGTGCCGCAGTGGGGCAGGTTCTCATTGCTCCTGTCATACATATGCATGCCAGTCTTTGCAGCCTTTGGAGCTGTTTCTGTGCGGTAACGAGCCTAGCTCGTTTACCCCAGGCTACTGACCCATATGTGAGTATTGGCCTCACAATTATAAGGTATAGCCATCTGATAATTTGGGGTGAGGTCCCCCAAGATTTCCCTGCAATTTTCCGACAGGTGAAGAGAGCCCTGAGGCACTTATCCACTGTCTTTTGCATATGGGTTGCAAACGTTAGCCTCCTGTCGAAGGTAACTCCGAGGTACTTAACTTCCCGGCTTATTGCTACGGGAGTACCTAGTAGCATGATTTGTCTCATCTTCTTTAGTTTGTACTTCTTTGTAAAAGGAACAATGACTGTTTTTGCGGGGTTGAGGTTAAGCCCAACTTTCCTACACCAGTCGAGCGTTATCTTGAGCCCGAGTTGGACAATATCGCAAAGCGTTTCTTCAAATTTCCCTTTGGCTACTATTACTATGTCATCGGCATAGCCCTGGCATTGTATTCCTCTGTCGGCGAGTTTCCTTAGTAGTTAATCTACTAGTAGGCTCCACAGTAAAGGAGACAAGACTCCACCTTGCGGACATCCTCTGCTTGTGGCAACGGTCATTGTGCTGTTGCCAATGGTCGCCATTGCCTGCCTGGAGCTTAACAAGGCTCTAATCCACCTTCTTGTTGTCATGTCTATATTCCTTCTGGCCAGGGCCGCTAAGACAGCATCATGCGACGCATTGTCAAAGGCTCCCTCTATATCCAGAAAGGCGCAGATTGCAACTTCTTTGTTGTCCACCGCCCCTTCAAGAGTGTGACAAAGTTGGTACCCATAGGTTCCTGTGGCTCGTCGAGGGATTCTTCGACCTCCACTTTGCCATCTGGGGGACCAGAGGGCGCTCCTTCTGCTGGTCGTGGCTCCTTTGCCTTCCTCAGTGCCTCGTCAGGTGACATGCCCTGATGGAGGTATCTAAGGTACCATTTTATTTTGGACCCCGGCAGGCCTCTCCTGTTGGGGTCGTCTAGGCCTCCAGGTTGCCCTTTGGCTGGAAGGACATCCGTCTTCATGGCAGGCCTGGTCCTCTGTCCAGCCGCGGGGGGTGGACGAACCAGCCGGGATGGTCCTGCTGGTCGCGGACGTTCCCGGACTGGAACAGTTGACCATTGTGGGGGATGTCCCACATTCTGCGTCCGAGACGCACTCCTGGCGGTGGCTGCGCTCCTGGATGGGGTGGTCGCTCTCCGTCGAGGAGTTGGTTTTCGAAGTGTTTTGCGACACTCGAGGCAGGGATGTCCTGCGGCAATTTGGTGTTCGTATGCTTCTTAATAATCGAATCCCACGCGTTGCGGAGTAGGTATGGTCCACCCGGGCAGAGATCCGCCATACCCGGGTAAGGCGCGGTTAGGACAGGCGGTCGCCACTTGCCTGAACCCTCCGTGAGAGACTGGGCTATTTGTTAATCCGGGCCCCCAGCCAGGCTGACTATCGGCACGGGTCGGATGACACCTTAGTCCGGCACCGGAGTGAGATTGTGGGAAGGGAAGTTGGTAGGTAATTGTAAGGGAAGAGGGGTGTGTAAGGCTACAATTTGAAGACGGCCAAACAAGCGTCTTATCAGTACACCGACTTCGGTGTACCCGCTGTTTGTCCGGGGTTGCTTACTAGCTTGCGCTTATTCACAACTAACCTTATGAATAAGGCCGTTCGCTATCCGCAACCTGCGACCCGCCTGGTGGCCCCAGATAAGCCCCCCTTGAACATCTCACTAGTTCTCGAGGAACAGGTCGGAACAGGAACAGGTGACCGGAAATTACATCCCCCTAATTTTAAATCAATGTAGATTTAACTATGAGTTGCATGATCCTTACAGAGTATAATCAAAGACTATAAAATATCAAGATGTTGCATGACCTCAAAAAAATCGTTCTATGGTGGGTCTTGATATGGAGACTCACATGACTTTGCACTTTTAAAGGCAGCTAAGACCATATACTCAATTAGTTCGCCGCGCTTCATGAAGCCTGGTGGTGTTGTGGTAGTTGCTTTGCCTCGTGTACATGAAGGCCCGGGTTCGTATCCCCGCCGAGCCCAGCCATATCATAAATTCTTTTTTTTTTTTTTTTTTTGTGTAAATTAATTAATTATTTTTTTTTTTACATTTTTTTTTTCAATTTTTTGTTTTTATAATTTTTTTTGCGTTCGTGCAGGTGGTGAACAGCCTGATACAATTATACAAAGTAGTCCACTCGGCAAAATCCATAGTCCCCTAATTTAACTTTGCAAAGTAAGTGTGAGTGAAACGGCTACATTGTGCTTCAGTTTGACAAGCAGGCACGCACTGAAAATAAGGGACCAAAACCGAACGACTTCGGCAAGCCGAGTGGACTACCTTGTATAATTGTATCATGGTGAGCAGCAAAATACCCTAACACGCGTATGTACACATCTGAATAAGAAACAATATTAATATTGCACCTATGAATTCTTTAATTTAATTATTATAAACGAAAACTTATGATTTATATGAAAATTAAAGAAAATAAAATAATAATGCTTTACAAGTCTGATATAGCCTTCTACTATTGTAAAGTGTATAAAGCCCGATAAACTGAAAATTGCAAGCTGTGAACAAATTCCCAATTTGGGAACACGACGAATATTAAAAACGAAGACGAAAGCCGAAAGCAGCAGTTCGTCGTGTTTCTATTTTTAGATTTTCCCTTTTTGCCCCGACCGACCGCATCATGAAGCTCGAAACAGAAACGAAAAATTTTTTGTATGGGATGCAACATCTTGATATTCTATAGTCTTTGGTATTATGTTCTGACTGTTGTGACGGCCCGCCGCCACAATAAAATAAATAAATAAATAAAAGAATAAACCAAAACAATAAATAAGCTCTTATTTTCAAATGCGCGGGCAACAGATAACTGTTTACGCAGCCCTAGACAAGCTATCGATAACTATATATGCAACCCTGAGAAAACGATAGATATCGATAACTGTTTACGTAGCCCTGGTCGATCGATAACGATCGACGACTATCGGTAATCGTGGGATAATCCCACCAGCTATCTGGGCACACTAAGTACCATCTGGGGCCTATATAAGCAGTGCCACGTCCCCATTCCAGTCACTTGTGCTCAGGCGTCTGATCGAGCAACATCAAAGGGGTAAGTGTTCTGTTCTCTATTTCTGGTGGTGGTTTTCCGCAGAGCACGGATCTTTATTCGGCTCGCGACCTAGGAAGGATCACCTACGCCCGGTCTGGTTAGTAATAATCAACCTTCGGCCTGGTCAAGATCTCTGAGTCCGGTGTGATTTATCAGTCAGCCCAGCTCAGAGAGTTCCTCCTAGAAGTCACGCCCCGGCTTCCGACCCGGGAGCGAAGCGGAGTAGCATTGGACTCCTGCTGCATGACCCCACCCGAGTAGAGCGTTCCCCTGACGGACGAACAGAGCACGACGCGACAGCGGAATCCCGAGCCGATCGACGGCACTCCCAACCGGCTCTTCAGCCGCAGCGACCGATCCAGCCTCCCAGCCGTAGGAACCAAACCGGACCTTCAGCCGACGGAGCACCCGGCTCTATAGCCGTAGACCCAACCGGCTTTTCAGCCACACGGAACACCCGGCTCTTCAGCCGTCGAAATTAAGCCGGCTCTTCAGCCGCACGGAGTACTCGGCTTTTCAGCCGCAACGAATACCGACGTCGCCCCGGCCCTTCCGCAGCGCCGGACATCGACGCAACCCCGGCCCTTCCGCAGCGCCGGACATCGACGCAACCCCGGCCCTTCCGCAGCGCCGGACATCGACGCAACCCCGGCCCTTCCGCAGCGCCGGACATCGACGTCAACCCGGCCCTTCAGTAGCGCCGGACACCAACGTAGTCCCGGCCCTCCAGCAGCGCCGGACGTCAACGTAGCCCCGGCCCTTCAGCAGCGCCGGAGCGTCGAACATCACCGGCTCAACACCCCTCGGCCCGACAGAGCGCCGAGAGATCATACCAAGCTATATCAACCAGACTATCAATTCAGACTATATCTATCCCGACTATAATAATACCCCGTAGACTTAATTCAGAATAAGCAAATATACGACAAGAAAATACCCCAAAACACCCGACCATCATCCATATTATAGTTAAGTCTAAGTAAAGAAATATACGAAAGCTCTCTCGGCACCGCATTATCCCCTCGAGTTATTCTGGGAAAGGAGAAGGTAAACCGATCGTAAAGAGGGGCCAAACTAGATAGGAAATTCTGTCCCGAACCCTGGCCATCGGCGAGCTACACCGCCTCCCGGAACAGGGTCGTTACAGTGGCGCCCGAGCAGTTCAGACAAGAGACAGTGGCCTCCTCTTATAAACAACCAAGATCGTTTACCCCCTTCCCAAGCCAAATAAAAAATACACAATGGCAGAAAAAATAACAAGAGGGTGGATAACAAATATAAACAAATCTCAACTGGAAGAATACCTCAAGGAATTCAACATCAAACCCGAAAATCTTTGCGAAGATATGCGAAGACAGATGTCCGAATTCACAAGACAAGACCACGACGAAGAAACAACAAGACGACTACTGGAACTATCCCAAAGGCACACGAGAAACCCGTCTCCGACACCCGAGACATCGGGCAGCATAAAAAAGGAACATAGATCGAGGGAACCAATTGACACTACAGATACCAACGGACATAAATAAACCCATTCACCAGACCCAAGAAGACAGTAAGCCGTCACCAACGCCAATAAGGAACACAATGGACAAAATAACGACAATGGGAGTCATACGTAGCTGGAGAGAAGAATTCGACGGCACTGGGGACCCGGACGAATTCATCTACAGGATAGAGGAATTAACAGAAGCATACGGACTAGAGAATGACCAAGCAGTAGGAGCAATGGTAATCTTGCTAAAAGATGGAGCCTTGGACTGGTGGCACACCCACCCGAAAGAGATGACATCATGGAAACGTTTCAAACACGAATTTCTGGAATACTTCAAGCCAGCAGACCACGAAGAAAAGAAAATGGAATAAATAACACGCAGACATCAGGGAAAAAATGAGCCAGCAAAGGAGTTCGCACGAGAACTACGGAAAATTATGAGGTTTACAAAACTCACAGAGGACAGTAAATTAGAATGGATCTACAGGAACAGTCGCGTAGAATTCAAGCGGTATGCCAAACGTGGGGAATGCAGATCATTAATGGAATACCTGCGACTAGCAGAAGAATTCGAGGCACTCCAAGCTGAAGAACCAGAAGAAAGACAAGAATACATAGCACCACAAAGGACACAATACCAGACAAGAGACTACTGGAGACCGCAACAACCAACCCAGTCACTAAACAGAGGAATAGTAGAAACTTTCGACATGAGGAATAGATGCTCAAGATGCAAGATGGTGGGACACTCAGCACGGGGATGTAACAATCCACCAAGGCTGTTCTGCTGGGTTTGTGGACAAGACGGAAATCGGACAATACACTGCTGCCGCAGACAGGAAAACTCGGGAAACGAGAGAGGCCGATGGGAGCAGAGCGGGTACCCAGGGCCCAGACGACCGACAGGCAACCCGCAACATCGATAGAATTTAGGAATAGGCGAGTACTTGCACATGTTAGAATAGGCACCAGGAGAGTAGAAGGTACGATAGACACCGGAGCCACGAGAAGTTTTATAGGCAGAGAACTCGCAAACGAAATAGCGACACTCGGAACACGAAAACGAGTAACGGAAGCCATAAGACTAGCAGACGGAACAAACAGAACCGTAACAGAAGCGCTAGAAGTGCCGATCCAACTAGGAACCCTATCCAAAACAGTCATATTATTAATCCTCGACGAAGTTATTGGAAACCTACTCCTGGGAGTCGACTTCTTACAACAATGCAATGCTACCATTCAATGTGGAGGTATTACAGCACACATCGGAACAAAAAAGAAGAAACAAGAAAAAAAGAAACCAACAAAAGACAGTACACAGGGTATAGGGTCCCTAACAACGGACGATCTCACAGAAGAGACGATCCAAGAGATTCTCAAGAAGGAACTACATTTAATGGAACAAGTCAAGGGAGTCAGTCACATAGCAGAACACAGAATCTTCATGAAACACGATAGGCCCATCAAACAGAGATACTACCCTCGCAACCCAGCAATGCAGTCCATCATCAACAAACAAATAGACGAACTTCTGGCACAAGACCTCATCGAACCATCACACTCAGCATACAGCTCCCCAGTAGTAATAGTGGAGAAGAAAAACAAGCAATGGCGATTGTGCGTCGACTACAGACAACTTAACGAACACTCAGAACGAGACGCATACCCGGTACCACGGATGGATCACATCCTGAATCAACTCAGAGAAGCAAAATATATAAGTACATTAGACTTAAAGAGCGGATATTGGCAAATACCTATGGAAGAAAGCAGCAGACAATACACGGCTTTCACAGTCCCAGGACGAGGACTATTCCAATGGAAGGTAATGCCATTCGGGCTACACACAGCACCAGCCACATTTCAAAGAGCATTAGATTCAGTTATCGGACCGGAGATGGAACCATTTGCATTCGCATACCTGGACGATATCGTAGTGATAGGGAGAACAAAACAGGAACATATGGAAAAACTACAGGAGGTAATGAGACGACTCAGAAAAGCAAACCTGCGAATCAATACCGAGAAATGCCACTTTTTTAAGGAAGAACTAAAATATTTAGGCCATATAGTCAGCGCAAGAGGGATACACACAGATCCAGAAAAAATTTCCGCAATCCAAAAATGCCAAGTCCAAAAACAACAAAACAAGTACACAGCTTCCTGGGAGTAGCCTCGTGGTACAGAAGGTTCGTACCTAATTTCACCGAGCTAGCAAAACCTCTATACGACCTGGTCAAGAAAGGGGAAAAATTCAAATGGAACACAGAACATGAAGAAGCAGCACAAGCCTTAAAACGTGCGCTAACAGAGGCACCTGTCCTAAGCTGTCCCGACTTCACAAAAACGTTCACACTACAGACCGACGCCAGTGATTACGGGCTAGGAGCAGTCCTAACACAGGAAGGCGAAAACGGCGAACAAGTGATCGCATACGCTAGTAGAAGACTTACCAAAACAGAAGCAAAATACTCAGCCACCGAAAAAGAGTGCTTGGCAATCCACTGGGGAATCAAAAAATGAGAATGTACCTAGAAGGATACCACTTCGTGGTCATAACAGATCACCAAGCACTTAAATGGTTGAACTCAATTGAGAGCCCGTCAGGTCGGATAGCTAGATGGGCATTGGCAATGCAGCCATACTCATTTGAGATTCGCTACCGCAAGGGAAAACTTAACGTAGTGGCAGACGCACTATCCAGAATGCTAGAGGAAGAAGTTCGAGGAGCAGAAATAGAAGAAGACAACTGGATAAAACAAAAACTACTAGCAATAGAAAAAGACCCAGCATCATGGCCAGACTACGCAGTCATAGAAGGAAGACTTTACAGAAACCTACCATCATGGGCAACAGACGAGGATACCCAGCCATGGAAACTATGCGTAGCAAAGAAACAAAGGGAACGAGTCCTCAAAGAAAACCATTGCGACACAGTAGCAGGACACTTAGGCATAAGAAAGACGAAACACCGAATTATGACTAACTACTATTGGCAAGGCATGCATAGAGACATAAAACAATTTGTACAATGCTGTGAACTATGCCAACAGTATAAAACGTCGCAGCAACAGGCTGCAGGAAAGATGCTCACCGAGATAGCACAGGCACCATGGGAGACACTATGCGTAGACTTTGTAGGCCCATTACCAAGATCGAGCCACGGCCACAACATGTTACTGGTCTTCTTCGACAAATTTTCTAAGTGGGTAGAACTGGCGGCCATAAGAAAGGCAAACACAGAAAGCGTAATCAAGACGCTTAGGGAACAGATCTTGAACCGATATGGAGCACCAAAGAAATTAATATCAGACAATGGGGTTCAGTTTACAAGCAGAAAATTTAAATCCCAGCTAGAAAGATGGGGGATAACACACCAACTGACAGCACCATACACACCTCAGGAGAACCCAGCGGAAAGAGCAAACAGGACTATCAAAACAATGTTGGCACAACTCACGGGCGCGGAACACAAAAGATGGGACGATTGGCTACCAGAAATAATGCTAGCCATAAACAGCAGCCGATCGGAATCAACGGGGTATAGCCCAGCGTATCTTCTATATGGAAGAGAACTACGACTACCAGGCAGTCTCTTTAACGAAACCACATCAGGATCAGGCATAGTAGAAGAAACAAGAGAGGACCGATGGAAAAGAATAAAAGAGACAGGGGAGCTAGCGCGAGAAAACATGGGAAAGGCTGCATGTGACCAGGCAAGAGCCTACAACTTACGAAAAAGAGACTGGAAACCCAAGATCGGAGACCTCGTATGGGAACGACAACACCCATTATCCAAAGCAGCCGAAGGGTTTGCGGCCAAACTAGCGCCAAAATACGAAGGACCATTTAAGGTTATAGGTTTCATATCCGCAGTGATAGCAAACCTAAAACATAATACTACTGGAAAAGACATAGGGCTTACGTTAGCGAACTTAAACCATATAAAGGGAACGCCGTAGTTAGCAACATAGTCACAAACGTAGCTAGTCATAAAAAGGAAAACGAGATCCGACATAAACAAATCTCCAAAAAAATTACAGATGGAGAACAAATTCAAGAATTCAGCGGCAAAATACCGGGCCTCGCTGGAAAAGCTGGATGCCAACCGTAGACGGGTGGTACTGCTCTCGGCCATTGAAACAATAGGGCCCGAGATCAGAACCCGAACCCGAGCAGCACCAGTGGCCAGGCAGGCACCTCCAAGACAAACGACGACGACGACAACAGCACAGAACCAGGACCCACGCATCAACAACCATAACAACCACGGAATAGGACAGCGGAACAAGGAACTAGGACTACGAAAACAACCCACCATAAAACAAGGAAACGAAACCCCAAACCAGGCACGACCCATCGCAACTCCACGACCGACCCCAGCGACCTCCACCGGAACAAAGAGAAACGAACTGATCGACAAGCAAAATCCTCAGACCCCATGGAGAACACCAAGACGACTTTCGGCGATACAACGGGACAACGAGAAAAAACAACAAAAGGATGACGACACGGAGAGTGATTGGGATGACGAGCCAAAAAGAAAGACCCGGAGCACGAGGCAAAGGTCGCCGATATGGTGGCATACCTCAAGGCTGCCTGGCGTCCCGGAACCCGAGGGACCCACAAGGTCGTCTCAGGCGATCTCTCCACCCGGATCCGCATAGGGCGAGCGGGTCATATCAGGGTCAACACAACCCAGACCCCGGTCTCCAAAGAGGGGGGGGAGTGTGACGGCCCGCCGCCACAATAAAATAAATAAATAAATAAAAGAATAAACCAAAACAATAAATAAGCTCTTATTTTCAAATGCGCGGGCAACAGATAACTGTTTACGCAGCCCTAGACAAGCTATCGATAACTATATATGCAACCCTGAGAAAACGATAGATATCGATAACTGTTTACGTAGCCCTGGTCGATCGATAACGATCGACGACTATCGGTAATCGTGGGATAATCCCACCAGCTATCTGGGCACACTAAGTACCATCTGGGGCCTATATAAGCAGTGCCACGTCCCCATTCCAGTCACTTGTGCTCAGGCGTCTGATCGAGCAACATCAAAGGGGTAAGTGTTCTGTTCTCTATTTCTGGTGGTGGTTTTCCGCAGAGCACGGATCTTTATTCGGCTCGCGACCTAGGAAGGATCACCTACGCCCGGTCTGGTTAGTAATAATCAACCTTCGGCCTGGTCAAGATCTCTGAGTCCGGTGTGATTTATCAGTCAGCCCAGCTCAGAGAGTTCCTCCTAGAAGTCACGCCCCGGCTTCCGACCCGGGAGCGAAGCGGAGTAGCATTGGACTCCTGCTGCATGACCCCACCCGAGTAGAGCGTTCCCCTGACGGACGAACAGAGCACGACGCGACAGCGGAATCCCGAGCCGATCGACGGCACTCCCAACCGGCTCTTCAGCCGCAGCGACCGATCCAGCCTCCCAGCCGTAGGAACCAAACCGGACCTTCAGCCGACGGAGCACCCGGCTCTATAGCCGTAGACCCAACCGGCTTTTCAGCCACACGGAACACCCGGCTCTTCAGCCGTCGAAATTAAGCCGGCTCTTCAGCCGCACGGAGTACTCGGCTTTTCAGCCGCAACGAATACCGACGTCGCCCCGGCCCTTCCGCAGCGCCGGACATCGACGCAACCCCGGCCCTTCCGCAGCGCCGGACATCGACGCAACCCCGGCCCTTCCGCAGCGCCGGACATCGACGCAACCCCGGCCCTTCCGCAGCGCCGGACATCGACGTCAACCCGGCCCTTCAGTAGCGCCGGACACCAACGTAGTCCCGGCCCTCCAGCAGCGCCGGACGTCAACGTAGTCCCGGCCCTTCAGCAGCGCCGGAGCGTCGAACATCACCGGCTCAACACCCCTCGGCCCGACAGAGCGCCGAGAGATCATACCAAGCTATATCAACCAGACTATCAATTCAGACTATATCTATCCCGACTATAATAATACCCCGTAGACTTAATTCAGAATAAGCAAATATACGACAAGAAAATACCCCAAAACACCCGACCATCATCCATATTATAGTTAAGTCTAAGTAAAGAAATATACGAAAGCTCTCTCGGCACCGCATTATCCCCTCGAGTTATTCTGGGAAAGGAGAAGGTAAACCGATCGTAAAGAGGGGCCAAACTAGATAGGAAATTCTGTCCCGAACCCTGGCCATCGGCGAGCTACACCGCCTCCCGGAACAGGGTCGTTACACTGTAATAGATTTTATCCTATTATATCAATTTCTGACTCTTTGCCGCTCTTAAAGCGATCACTTCTAACATTCTTAGCACATAGTTAGATCTAACTGTGTTCTTCCTCATTTTCCTCGGCCTTTACTGATTTTCCTAAATCGCGACTCTTTTCTCACGAACCGAGCCGTACGATACACGGCAGGGCCCCTCAGTCGGTTGGGCAGGAGGTGCGGCCGTGGGACACGCACGCAAAAAAAAAAAAAAAGAATGTGTGCTGTTCGAGGGTATCTTTTATTTCTCGGAACTTTTGATTGTAGACCATCGGTGGTGTGTTTGGTTTTGTTGATGTGTATAAGGATTTGTTTATTTTAGTAAAGTCAAAGGACCACGTTGGTGGGGTTTCTTTTTATTTGTTATGGAGATAGGGTGTAGTAGCATTGCTTTGCAGTGGTCAATCGTATCTTTTATTGTTGATGAAAATTTTGGAATTCGTTTTTCTTTCGACATTTTTTTAATAACCTGTTCTAGAGCTATTTTCTTGGCGGTGGAAATCATTTTAAAATTTTTTAACATGACATGTTTAGTTCTCTGTTCTATTGGTTTTATGTTAGCTTCGTATATCAGGTTGTTTATCGGTAAGAACCGAAATGGCCCAAAGCTAAGTTGTATATCGTTCTTATTTTAATAAGTTTTGATTTGGGTGGCTTTCCGTACAAAAAAAAACCCATAATCAATTTTTGACATGATAACTGAGTTGATTACATAAATAATAGTCTGAGGGGTCTGAGGTGTCTCCTTCACTGCGTTGCAAACTTCTGACTGAAATTATAATACCCTTTGCTCTGCAAGGGTATAAAAATACTTTGAATCGATTTTGCCGAAGACGCTATTTTGAAAGTCGGTGAACATCAGAACTCAAAATCTACTGAACCGATCCTTTTCAAATTTTTAACACAAATTTTCAACATAAATACGCAGGTATATCAAACTACGAGGGAGGAGCAAAGGGTATTATAATTTTGGCCAGAAGTTTGCAACGCAGTGAAGGAGACACCTTAGACCCCATAAAGTATATATATTCTTGATCAGCATCACCATCTTAATCGAAATACGTCTGTACGTCTGTACGTCTTTCTGTCTGTCCTCCTGTCCGTTTCTGCCCAAACTAGTCTCTCAGTTTTAAAGCTATCTTGCTGAAACTCTTCCAAAAGGTGTGTAGTTATTGCACGCAGTATATAAGTCGGAACGGGCCGGATCGGGCGACTATATAGGATAGCTCCCATTAGGGTGTCCCATCCTATAAGGGCGATTTTTTTTTTTCGATTTTGAAAACGCATACCCTCTATATTTCTTCTAATTGATCTTAAGAACCTAAATATTAAATATTATCGAAATCGGATAACGGTAACCCGTGCCGACTTGATGCCAAACATTTAAGAAAAATATTGTATGAGAATTCTATAGGAAAATATTATTATTTTTATACCCTTGCAGAGCAAAAGGGTATTATAATTTCAGTCAGAAGTTTGCAACGCAGTGAAGGAGACACCTCAGACCCCATAAAGTATATATATTCTTGATCAGCATCACGAGCAGAATCGAAATATAGCTGTACGTCTGTCCGTCTGTCCGTCTGTCCGTCTGTCCATCTGTCCGTCTGTCCGTCTGTCCGTTTCCGCGCAAACTAGTCTCTCAGTTTTAAAGCTATCGTGCTGAAACTTTCCCAAAAGTTGTGTAGTTGTTGCACGCAGTATATAAGTCGGAACGGGCCGGATCGGCCGACTATATCGGATAGCTCCAATACAAGAGAATGAAATAAAAAATTCTCACTCTGTTGTTTTTGATCAGATCGACATGAATTCTTCAAGATGGCGTTTTCTAACTGTTATTGAATTTCGGATTAAATTTGAACAAAATCGGATAACTCTATCATATAGCTGCCATAGGAGAGATCGAAAAATATATATAGAATTAATGGAAATAAATTGATAGCATCGTTGTTTTTTTGATGATTTTTGAATATCAAGTTTTTTAACAACGTGTATATTGAGAAAAAAGTTTCATAAAAATCGGTCAACTATATCTTATAGCTACCATAGGAAAGATCGAAAAATCTATATAGAAATAACGGAAATATAATGATTACATCGTTGTTTTTCATCATACAAGTATGATTTTTGGAATATAGAGTCTTCTTACGACTCTTGAATTACGAATTAAATAGGATCAAAATCGGACACTATATCATATAGCTCCCATATGATCTATAGTCGAAAATATGGAAAATTAATAGAAAAATCGTCTTAGCTTCGATGTTGTCTAGCTTTTATGCGTTTTGTTTGACATATTTGATGACTGCAAGGGTATATAAGCTTCGGCTTGCCGAAGCTAGCTTCCTTTCTTGTTTTATAATGAAATTGAACACTATTTAAGGGGTTATATCCAGTTGCGATTTTGAAAAAATCGAAATTTTTTTTTTTTGCCTATTTTGAATGTATATATTTCTAAGAAGATTATCTGAAAATTTCAAAGTATTCCGGTAAAAAGTATTGGAGTAATTAGTGTATTTGTAAAGGCGTCTCCCATGTAGTTCAACTAGTAGCCAAAACTTTAAATGCGTTTTTCTCGAAACTATGTCTTCAAAGTCGGTGAGGAAAATTTCTCAAAGACGGCTTGACCGATTGACTTCAAACATTCACATTCTCTTCTTAGATATTTTTTTCAGGTAATGAGACTTGGAATTTTGGCTCCGACAAAAATTTCGATTTTTTTAGCCACTTCAAAGTTGAAATTTTTGTGCCAAAAACAAAGTTTTATGTTTGGGAAGCCGCCATTTTGTCAAAAATAAAAATTTTGAAAATCCCAAGTCTCATTACCAGCATTTGTCTATTCTTTACGTAATCCTTCTGGTTTTTTGTATTTCTGATCATTTGGACCGGAGATATTTTCCTCACCGCAAAACCCTTTTTTGAAATGGACCCTCGGGAGATCCTCTACAGGACCGACGGAGTCCAAAAAAATTTTTTTTTTTAAATGTATTCTAAAACTAGAAAAAATTACCTATCTTTTCATATATAACACGTATACATACAATAAATAGCCTCTTCAAAAATAATTTTCAAAAAAGCTCATTTTTTTGGCCTCGCAACTGGATATAACCCCTTAAAGTAAATGAAATATTTATTTTTTAAAAGGACTTTATTTATTATTTACTGAATATTATTTAATATATTTTCTTTTTAAAGTTTTCTTTTTACAGTCAGGGTATATGAGTCTGTGTTCCTGTACGCAGCGCAGGAAAAATTGCTTCTGTTCCTCTTCAACGGTGATTTTTCCATGGAAATCTTGCATCAATTTAACAGCTCTCTCTGCAGTATCATTGACGGCTCTCAAAGTCTTCATTTGCTCCTTAATTCGCAGATAAGAAGCATTACTAGACCATGAAGAAGGGCAGTCGTTAATAAAGCTGTCATCAATTTTAAAACGATGAAAGAAGTTCTTGCTTTTGTTAGATATGAAGTCGCCAATATCTTTTTCGTAAAGTAAACCACAAAGGTCCTCTTTTGAAGGAATGTAGCGTTTACTGTTAACTGGTGCATTTTCCTTGTATAAGCTTTTCACAATATTTATTTTCGCTTCCTGGTCTACATCATCGTCAAATAGAGACAAAACAGCTACTTCATCAACCAAATACCACAAATGCTGACAAAACTTCTGTAAAGCTGCTTCGGAGATAGTTTTACCCACTGTTTCATAGGCTTTCAAAGTTTTCAAAAAACAGAAATTTTGGTAAGGTGCTTTCACTGCTGAAGTACATTGCATCCAAGGCTTAAGATAGCATGTAACGATGAATATGCAGACATCAGACAGTGCCACCTTGTCTTTGTTAGTTATTTTATATTGAGAACTAAGCAATGATATTTTTAATGAATAAATAGCTCTTGCCATCCATCGTGCCTGGTGCATAGCGCCTGGGGGCCGAATCTTGTAGTTTCTTTCCTTATCTCCGCCAAGATATATTATATATAGTTCTAGTAATTCTCTATAATCATCCCTAACAAGTTCCTTTGTCAATTCAGTGCGGTAAAACTTTAAGAGTTTCTCCTTTTCTGAAACATTCAGGTGTGAGGACAATACTGCAGGACTTTCTACTTTCTTGGGATCGATGTTGTTCCAGTTATCACGAAAATTTTTTGAATAATGGAATATCAGGGCTGCTAGTCACTTGGCTTATATTAGCTTCAAATACTCCTTTCAATACTAATTCATAGATGTGATGACGGCAAGCAAAAATAAGCACATATTTATTCAATTTTTGTTCCAGAAGCACGCAAGCACCATTGATACGACCAGTGTTTGAAGCAGTTGTGTCGCAACAAAGAATTTCGACTTTATCTGTTAGATTCCAGTCTGTAATCGCAATCCAAACTGTCCAACTTTGGCACCGCGATCAGTTGTTCTTTATCACCATATAAAATAACTATAGGAAGGCGTTCTTCTTTAAATTGACGTACGTCTAAAGCTGGCAACAGTTTTCCATCCCAATGAACAGTCACAAAATTTAGTAGGTGGTTTCCGAAATCGACTTTAATAACTTCTGCCCGCTCTTTTCGTTTTTCTGTACGAATCCTTTTAAGATAATCGTCAGTAATGAGACCTAGTGACTCAATAGTAGCCTCGATAATGCACACAGAATTTCTCATACTTAACTGACACTTGTCCAAAGCTGCCACTAATTTTGGTGTTATCAAATGTTTGTTCGTTGGCGTTTCATTATTATCGGGCAGTGCAATTTCAGTCGCGGTTGCCAAATTATCTTGTACGTTTATTACTTCCATCAAATCAGGATCAGAAGAAGATTGTTCTTGATGAGATGTAGTCTAAGCAGTAAGGGATGCATAATATTTATCTGGACTTTCTTGTTCCCTGATATTTCTAAGGCGCGATTTTTCCTCTTTGTCGGTCAACTTTTTATCAACTCCAGCTAAGTGACCGGGTCTTCCTGGCTCTCTCTGCCGCTCCAAAAATGTTCTGTCTTCATTTATTTTAATTAATTGAAGGGCATCGGCATGTGCAATATCGAATAAGTTGTCCAAACTTTCAGGGAACTCTTGGCGACGCTGTTTGAATATGGGTTGTGTTTTGTTCGCATTTTTTTGCAAATCTCTCCAGTCTTGGTATAAAGCAACTAACTTTTTTACACAGTTAGATAAAGCTTTAGTCGGTATACGGTCTTTTTCCCAATAAATAATACATTCTCTTTTAGTGAGATTTGCGCTTTCGCTAACGCTTAAGTTCACTTCACTAATATTATAAAATAGTACCGCCAATACTTGACAATTAGATGGTAGTTTTGAACCAGTAATTTGGTGTTTAGCATCGCCTATTAAAAATATGCTTTTTCTAGAACTGCGTAATTCCACTGACATCTCGACTGAATGAAAACAATGCGTTCACAAAGAAGAAAAAACAATAATGACCAAACACCGATAAGATATTCGCGCGCGCCAAAGTTAACAAGTACTGACATGTATCAATGCAAGTCGGCACGGCTTGCTATGGTCCTAGGTACATGAAAATTTATTTACATGCATTTTAATACGATACGAAAATAATTAGAGGGTATGCATTAAAAAAAAAACAACTTTTATATTATACAAGAGATTGAAATACAAAATTCTAAATCCGTTGTTTTTGATCAGATCGACTTGATATCTTCCACATGGCATTTTCTAGTTACTATTGAATTTTGGGTTAAATTTTATCAAAATCGGTTAACTCTATCATATAGCTGCCATAGGAGAGATCAAACAAGAAAGGAAGCTAGCTTCGGCAAGCCGAAGCTTATATACCCTTGCAGTTACTAAATATGCCGAACAAAATACTTAAAAGCTAAAGAGCATCGAAGCTATGAGGATTTTTCTATTAATTTTCCATATTGTTCATATGACAGCTATATAATATACTCGTCCGATTTTAATAAAATTTAATTTGTAACTCAAGACTCATTAGAAAACTCTATATTCCAAAAATCATTATTGTCTGATGAAAAACAACGAGGTTATAATTATATTTCCGTTATTTCTATATAGATTTTTCGATCTTTCCTATGGCAGCTCTATGATATAGTACTCCGATTTTTATCAAATTTTTTTCTCAACTTAAAGGTATTTAAAAAACTTTATGTTCCAAAAATCATGCTCGTGGCATTAAAAACAACGACATTATAATTTTTTTTCCATTATTTATATATATATATTTTGATCTCTCCTATGGCAGCTATATGATAGAGTTATCCGATTTTGATAAAATTTAATCCGAAATTCAATAGCAGTTAGAAAACGCCATCTGGAAGGAATCAAGTCGATCTGATCAAAAACAACGGTGTAAAATTTTTTTATTTCATTCTCTTGTATGGGAGCTATCCGATATAGTCACCCGATCCGGCTCGTTCCGACATATATACTGCGTGCAACAACTACACAACTTTTGGGAAAGTTTCAGCAAGATAGCTTCAAAACTGAGAGACTAGTTTACATAGAAACCGACAGGAGGACAGACGGACAGACAGACAGACGGACAGACGGACAGACAGACAGACGGACAGACGGACAGACGGACAGACGGACAGACGTACATACATATTTCGATTCAGATGGTGATGCTGATCAAGAATATATATACTTTATGGGGTCTGAGGTGTCTCCTTCACTGCGTTGCAAACTTCTGACTGAAATTATAATACCCTCTGCTCTGCAAGGGTATAAAAATATATATAGAATTAATGGAAATTAATTGATAACGTCATTGTTTTTCATCACACGATTATGATTTTTTGAGTATCAAGTTTTTTAACTAGCCTTGGTTCATAAAAAAAATTTCATAAAAATCGGACAACTATATCATATAGCTGCCATAGGAAAGATCGAAAAATCTATATAGAATTAACGGAAATAAAAGTATAACATCGTTGTTTTTCATAAGACAATCATGATTTTTTTAATATAGAGTTTTCTAATGACTCTTGAGTTTCAAATTAAATTTAATCAAAATCGGACGACTAAATCATATAGCTGTCATATGAACAATAGTCGAAAATATGGAAAATTAATAGAAAAATCGCCATAGCTTCTATGTTGTTTAGCCCTTATGTATTTTTTTCGAAATATTTAATGACTGCAAGGTATATATAAATCGTCCGCACACGTCCTTTTCCTTCAACAAGCACGAACGCAGTGACAAAAAGCCGAACGATTAGGCAGCCGACGAGACTACCTTGTATAATTATACCATGGTACAATTATACAAGGTAGTCTCGTCGGCTGCCTAATCGTTCGGCTTTTTAGTCAGTGCGTTCGTGCTTGTTGAAGGATGAGCACGCGTGCGGGCGAATTTTTTCAGAGTATTAACCCTTGTGCAAAGATGTCGTTCTGCCCTTGGCTGCAAACTTTTTTTGTTTTTTAACATGTCGTTTCAGATAATTTTAGTATAACAAAAAATGTAAAGGAGAAACTATTAACAGCTGCTAAGAAACATTAATTTAGATATTACAAAAATGTACTTTAATATTGACATTTATTTTAAAAATAAGAACCTAAACAAAGAAATAACTACCCAAAAATATAAACAACGTTCAATTTTAAATTCAAAACTATTAAAAATTAATTTATGAAAAACTTCAACTCCTATTACTATAAATGAGTAATTTAAGACCCATGCACCATCTAAGGACTAAGCAAAAAGCTCTTTTGTCGTTTCACTCGCACTTACTACGCAGACTCCTCTCACTCGCACTTGTGGTGAGTAATGAATAAGGGAGTGCTTTTTGCCGACGAGACTACCTTGTATAATTGTACCATGAATTATACTATGGTCGTCGTCCTCTTCTCTTTGCAGCTTTTCTGCGTCGGCGTCACTTTGTGTGATCGTGCTGCTCTCTCTCGTTGGTTGGCTCTGCCGGTTTGATTGTTGGCTCTGCCGGTTGTGGATTGCGCTGTGAGCGCGATGTGCCCAAGGCGATGTTGCGGATGCAATGTTGTGGTGTGATGTTGCGGGTGTGATGTTGCGAAATGTGTCCAGGTCGGTGTTGCGGGTGTAATGTTGCGGGGCGATGTTGCGAGATGTGTCCAGGGCGGTGCTGGGGGTGCGTCCGCCTGGCTGTGAAACCTAACGGGCTTTCGCTGCGCCTTAGCAATGCATGTACAAGTGCCCTTCGTGGGTCTTAACTAACTTAAATCTAGGTGCCCTCCGTGGGTCTCAAATTACCCTTAAACTAACTTAAATCCTAACTTACACACTGCTCTTAACTATACAGTAGAAACCGGTTATAGCGACTTTCAAGGGTCCGGCGGTTTTTCGTCGTTATACCCGGAAGACGCACTAAGCAAAAGGAACAAAACAATTTTTTTTTATTATTTTGTGGTTGCTGTGTTTGTAATAGGTTTTTAAAATAAATCAAATGAATTTTTTAATTAAAACAAAAAAATTAATAAATTCAATTCAAAACAGTCGAATCGTCGTCGCATCCGGGAAAAATGAGGTATTCAATAATATCAGAAAGTGCAGTGACTGGTTTCGTAAATCAACAACAACGCGAAAAGACGCTTTTAGCGATGAAATCGCTAATGTTTATATTGATTAATTAATTAATTAATATAAAACATAACACTTAAAACTCGAACAATCTCAACCTCGATTGCAATGAGTCTAAACGACGTTCGCACACAACGTCAACGTGAGCAAGACGAGAGACGGCTCTCAGTACAAAGAAACAACGCTTACTTCATTTTCAAAGCAACCGAAAGTAAGGCAAGCTCATCACAAACACGGTCAATTACCCCAAACTTGACAGAATTCTTAAACGTAGAGAGCGAGAGAGCGCGATCTTGCTCCCCATCGCTACCATCGATGTGTCTGCAGCCAAAGAGCGCTGTAACTAGCACCGCAACTTCTTTGACAACGTCAATCGTAACAACAACAACAACCGCAACTGTAACGACAGCGCGTTTAACGACGTCATCAGTTAGCAGCGCAAAAATTAATACTTCTGCCGCTGCGCTGCCCAAAAAAGATAACAATATCAAGGAAAATACTAAGCCGGCTGTGCAGACTGGTATGGATCGGTACATCCAAATCAAAAGGAAGCTGAGCCCTCTTAACTCTCAACGCAAAATAACCCGTGGCAATGCTAACATAGCTGCAATAGAAACGCCCACGAACTCAAACCGTTTTAAAATCTTGGCAGACTATGAGGATGACGCCGAATCTACAGAAGTCGAAAAAAGGAAGCCTAAGCCCCCGCCAATTTACATACGAGAAAAAAGTTCCAACGTTCTTGTCAACAAAATTATAGAGCTTATTGGCAAGGACAACTTCCACATATTACCACTCGTAAAGGGCAATATCCAGGAAACAAAAGTACAAACGAAGTCTGAAGATAATTACAGAGTATTATCGAAATACCTCACCGACAAAAAAAATAACTTTTACACGTATCAGCTAAAAAGCAGCAAGGGCCTGCAAGTCGTACTTAAGGGCATAGAGCCCGAAGTATCGCCTGCAGAGATAACAAAGGCGCTACAAGAGAAGGGATTTAGCGCCAAGACAGTCTTCAATATCCTTAACAGGGATAGAAAGCCACAGCCACTCTTTAAGGTTGAGCTCGAGCCACAAATTAAGCCCCTAAAGAAATACGAAGTGCACCCTATATACAATCTTCAGTTCCTGCTGCACCGCAGAATTACAGTTGAGGAGCCGCACAAACGCAATGGCCCGGTACAATGTGCGAACTGCCAAGAATATGGTCATACAAGGTCTTACTGTAAACTGCGCCCGGTGTGTGTAGTTTGTGGTGAGCTTCATGACTCCGCACACTGCCCAGCCAGTAAAGATGACCAGAACTCGAAAAAGTGCGGCAACTGCGGTGGAAATCACACTGCTAACTATAGAGGTTGCCCAGTTTATAAGGAGCTGAAAAGTCGCATCCACCAGAGGGGATCTACTGCCCGCACCCAAAATAATCAGTGCATAGCCTCCAGGTCAAACCCTGAAGTCTTCTTCTCGACTGCAGCCAGATCCTCAATAGGACTCATAAACTCTGTCAAAAATGTCACATATGCAAGCGCTTCAAAATCAGGACTGGCTACCCCAGCCCCAAAAATCTCACTGCCGCAATCAGCACACCAAGAACCGAACACGGCTCAGCAGCATCAACGCCGGAGCAGCCAAAAAGTAACTTTGAATCTTTGATATGCAGTCTACAACAAAGCCTTACGGAGTTTATGTCGTTTATGCGTACAACTATGCAAGATCTAATGCGAAACCAAAATCTACTTATACAAATGCTGGTTTCACAACAATCCAAATAATGACTTCCCTACGAATATCTACGTGGAACGCTAACGGCGTTTCGCAGCATAAACTCGAGTTAGCGCAATTCCTTCTAGACAATCAAATCGACGTAATGCTGCTTTCAGAAACACATCTTACAAACAAATACAATTTCCAACTACGAGGATATACATTCTATGGAACAAATCATCCAGATGGTAAAGCACACGGCGGGACTGGAATTTTAATCAGAAGCCGTATTAAGCACCATTACCATACGAAATTTGCTAAAAACTACCTACAGGCCACATCAATAAATATACACCTAAATACTGGCAAGCAACTAACTCTAGCCGCCGTATACTGCCCCCCACGCTTCACCATAGCCGAAGATGAGTTTATGCAGTTTTTCAACTCACTTGGAGACCACTTCATAGCAGCAGGAGACTACAGTGCCAAGCACACACACTGGGGATCTCGTCTCGTGACCCCAAAAGGAAAGCAGCTCTATAATGCATTTATCAAAGCTAAGAACAAGCTAGACTATGTTTCTTCTGGCACACCAACATACTGGCCGGCAGACCCAAAGAAACTTCCCGATTTAATAGACTTTGCGATTACCAAAAACATTCCTAAAAATCTGATAAGCGCCGAATGCCTTTCGGATCTTTCAGCTGATCACTCGCCTGTCCTTTTTACTCTACTCCGACACCCAGGAACATGGGATCACTCATCAAAACTGACCTCACATAAAACCAATTGGGTTAAGTACAGGAAGTATATCAGCTCACACATTGAGCTGAGTCCTCACCTCAGCGACGAAGCCAACGTAGACAGTTTTGTTAATTCACTGGAGTCTGTACTCGTCTCTGCAGCTTGAGTTTCAACACCTCAAACTTTAAACACACAATTCATTCAAAAGAAGTCCAATCTACAAACAGCTCGTCCTCGAAAAGCGACGCTTACGTCACAGATCGCCATCTGCTAAGCAACGGTTAAAACATGCCTCACGTCAACTTGATCAAGCTCTATAGCAAGAAGAAACGTGTGTCCACCGCCGCTACATAGAGCAATTGTCAACTAACAGAACAAAACACTCACTATGGAGAGCTCACCCAACTATGAGCTCACCGAAAGAAACCGTGATGCCTATTAGAAATTCCACAGGCAGGTGGGCGCGCAGCGACGCAGAAAGACAAACGAAATCTTTAACATCATCAAAAGACAACTGAATCCGAAAAAATCCCCGGGCTGCGACCTCATAACTCCCAAAATGATCATTGAGCTCCCATACTGCGCCGTTTGCACTCTCACCCAGCTATTTAATGCCATCGCAAAACTTGGCCACTTTCCAGTGAGATGGAAAAGTCAATTATAATAATGATAGCAAAGCCGGGGAAAGACCACACTATCCCCACGTCGTATAGACCTATAAGCCTATCCAAACTCTTTGAAAAATGCCAAATGACTCGGATAAACACATACCTGAGAATCCAGGAAGGAATCCCGTCACACCAATTTGGGTTTCGTGAAAAGCATGGAACAATTGAGCAGGTCAATCGGATAACATCCGAAATTCGGAACGCGTTCGAAAAACGGGAGTACTGTACTGCCATATTTTTAGATGTCTCTCAAGCATTTGATAGAGTCTGGCTAGAAGGTCTAATGTACAAGATCAAGACAATGCTCCCCTACAGCACCCACAAGATTTTAGAGTCTTACCTTTACGACAGAAAATTTGTCGTGAGGTGCAACACTGCTATTTCTGACGATTACACTGTTGGAGCTGGAGTTCCTCAAGGTAGCGTGCTAGGACCAATTTTATATGTCCTGTACACAGCAGACATCCCGACAAGCACACGTCTAACAACATCCACGTTTGCCGATGACACAGCTATTCTTAGCCGCTCAAAATGCCCGATTCAAGCAACTGCGCAGCTAGCTCTTCATTTGGTCGATGTTGAAAAATGGCTGTCAGATTGGCGAATTAAAGTGAACGAACTAAAACGCAAGCACGTTACGTTCACTCTGAACAGGCAAAACTGCCCGCCGATTACATTAAACAATACCCTACTCCCACAAGCAAACGAAGTAACATACCTAGGAGTTCATCTCGACAGAAGACTCACACGGCGCCGGCACATTGAAGCCAAAAGAACACACCTAAAGCTAAAAGCCAGCAGCCTTCATTGGCTTATCAACGCTCGGTCATCTCTTAGCCTTGAATATAAAGTCCTGCTGTACAACTCGGTTCTAAAACCTATATGGATGTACGGCTCCCAGTTATGGGGGAACGCCAGCAGTGAACATTGACGCGTTTCGTAAGATGCCCGGTGGGCCCTCGGCTGGTCCGGCGGGGTCGTCCTCCGTCGCTGGAAACGCCAGCGGCACGTGTCTGTGGCGGGCAGGGGCCTTACCTGCCGCACGGGTTTGGGAGGCGACGCCGCGGTCACCCCCGCCACGACTTCCGCGTTGTCGGGCGGAGTGGGCGCCCGTGCTGCCGGGGTGTCGGCCGGTTGTGGGGTGGCTCCTGTGGCTGGGAACATCGCCAGGATGGTCTGGGCGGCGGCTCGCATGGCTGCGCGCTGCTGGGAGGCGGCCGAGGTGGTGGGGCCCTCTGGGAACGCCACCGAATGCTGCAATAGCTGGTGCAGTGCCCCGTTCTCTAGCCTACTCTCCTCTCCGTGCGACCGCTGCCGGCTCCCGGTGCTCCTCGTCGTCCGAGCTCAGCTCCAGGACCTCAGCGTCGGAGACGTCCTCGTTGGTCGCGCCCAGCGGGCCTACGGGAGTCCATCTGGTTTCCTCCTGCCGGGGTTGCGGGGGCGTCAGTACTTCCAGGTGCAAGTCGCCGAGATCCCTCTCCCCTCCTGCCTCGAAGAGGGAGGCCATCTTCTCCTCCAATGTGAGCCTCTCGCACCACGCGAGGCTGATGGCTGGAGATGATGCCTCGCGGTTGGCCGGTCGTGATCGCGGGGACCGTGGGTCGCGCCTTGCGCCGTCGGTGCCCACGTCCGCGATGTTCAGCTCCTCGAGGGCAGCCATTACACTCGTCGGGGCCGTGGTGTCGTTGTCCTCCATAGGGTACCGTGCGGCATGTCGGTCGCGCCGGTGCTGCTGGTGGTGGCGTCGTTCGTGTCTGTGGTGGCGGTTCGAATGGTGGTGATTCCTTGGCATCTTTACTGAGTGAAAATTCTATTGCGTTTGACGAGGCGATCGCGATGGTTCGGTTGGCGCCGTGTCTATCGATTTCTCGATACCGTGACGTTCCGCGGTAGTCGATATCGTGTATCGAGAGTTGATTACTGATCTGGCAGCTCCGTGGTGTGTTTGCGCAAATGGTTGTATGGGAACTGTTCAGATTCACGATCTGGCCCCTCGGTGGCCAATACCTGCGGAGAGTTTGGACAAAGCTATCGCTGCTGTTTGCGGAAGAGAGACACATTAGTCTGATTCTGCACTGCATCGCGACGCGAACGGAGCTGCGTTATTTTTATACCCTTGCAGAGCAAAAGGGTGTTATAATTTCAGTCAGAAGTTTGCAACGCAGTGAAGGAGACACCTCAGACCCCATTAAGTATATATATTTTTGATCATCATCACCATCTGAATCGAAATCCGTCTCTACCTCTGTCTGTCCGTCTGTCTGTCTACCTGCCTGTCCGTTTCTCTTCAAACTAGTCTCTCAGTTTTAAAGCTATCTTGCTGAAACTTTCCCAAAAGTTGTGTAGTTATTGCACGCAGTATATAAGACGGAACGGGCCGGATAGGCCGACTATATCGGATAGCTCTTGTAACGAACTGCTTTTGTGTCTTTGCTCGCTACGAGAACGTGCGGCTAGCTCAGCTGAGTTTGTGTGTTCGTCCCACCAAATTTATTGATGCGTAACCCCGAGACCAAAGAATAACACAGAGTTAGGTTAGATTTAAGAATACTTGTTGGGTTTATTGTACGTAGATTTATAGCTCGGTATTGACTCGTGGATCTGCTGCCTGACGACTCGCTCTCCCTCGTTGACGCCGGTAGTGGCTCCCGCGTCGACTCTACGGCGGCACGCCTGTCGCGCGTCCTCTGCCTTGCCGAGTCTTTTGGGCACCGGTCGCGTATTAGGCACGCTACGAGCCTCTCACAACCTTGGAGGATGTTAGACAGAACCTCCCTAGCGGGGCTAAGCAGTGATGCCTGCAGTCACCACTCTTCGCTCCACCCCGGAGTTCGGTCGGGACTTCGTCGGCCTGGCCCTCAGCAGGTCCTCACTCTCGTGTGGACCGACGCCGGGTACCTTTCGCACAACTCCACTGGATCTTCGTCGGCCTGGCCCTCAGCAGGTCCTCAATCTTTCATGGGGTACCGACGCTGGGTACCTTTCGCACAACATCCACTGCCAAGACTCCACCAACTTCGTCGATTTCGAGACTCGTAGACGCACCCTACAACTTACCTTGTACCCTCGGGATCTCAGCTTGGCAGTCTCAGCTTATGTAGACGTGACCGTCGTTGGGCTTCTTGACTCGGCGATCTTGATTCCTGGTATCCTGGCACTTGTTGTTCTCCTCGGGGTTTCATTCGCGTTGGTACGATCTCGTTGCACGACTTCACTTGACTGTCCAGCTTCCTGCACGCGTCCTCCTTTTATATGCCACCCTGGTCCCGTTATTTCCGTCCTTCGGTGGCGTGATTGGGTCCAAAGTGCAGGACAAGTGGCGTGATCGGGTCCAAAGGGCAGCACAAGTCCCGTTAGTTCACGGTCTCTCCTCTTTGTGCTGGTCCAAAGTCCGCCAACTTCACCGTTATAACGGGTACAAAGTCCAGAACTTCACCGTTATAACGGGTACAAAGTCCAGACCGGTACCGTTAGTTCACGGTCTCTCCTCTTTGCGCGGGTCCGAAGTCCGCAGACTCACCGTTATTGAGTCCAAAGTCCTTTGCACCGTTATTTCCCTTTTCTTCTGCACGCCGCACATCCCGCTGTTGCTATGCGGCTCTCCTGCACCCAAACTTGTAAGGCGTTTTACAAACCCTTACATCTCCCCCTTCCTTCGGAAACTTTTAAAAGCTTCGGGCTCCGGAATGTCCTGGGGAAACGTTCTCAAATTGCATCCTTCCCACGTCGACCTCCACTCCTGAGTGCGGCCAAGGGCCCTCTGGATCTCAGCCGGACAGTCTCAGCCTAGTAAACCCTACCTGGTCGTTAAGCATCTCGACTGCGGCGTCTCGACCCCATGGCTCCTTGCGCGCGCATCCTTCCTTGATCCTTGTGGCCGTTGCCACTCCCTCGTCGACCTCCTCCTGCCACGGCTGAGAGCTCCTCCAACCTCAGCACCTAAGTCTCAGCTTATGTAGACTTCCCGTCGTTGGGCTTCTCGACTAGGGCATCTTGGCTGTCGGAAACTCCCAGCGCGCGACTCCTTCCGATCCTCGTTTCAAATTTGAAAAAATCTCCCGCGCAGAATTTCCCCGCGCACAATCGATAACTCGTCTATCGATCGTGGCGTTGCCACTCCTCAGGGTTGCAGTCAAATTCAGTGTGACCGGCCAGCGATGTTTCCAGTATTTTTTGCTCCCATCGATCGCACTATCGATCGACCGCCGTTATCGTGGCGACCCCATTCCCAATTTCCGCTGGCCTCGTGGTTTTGTTTTGGTAAGTACTTGAGGTTATTTCGTTTTTTCCCACATTTCTCACCATTTCCGTCCTCTTCTTGCAGCATGCATCCCCACCGGGTTGAGCTGCGAGCGCCTCCCCGATGACTATGTGCCGGGGCGCCCAATATGATGCAGCGCGTCCCGGCAGGCCCTCTTTTGGCCCCTTTTCCCCTCCATTGCCCCCTCTACCACAGCAGCCCCTTTGGACTGGACGCCCGGGCTTGCTTCCAGGTAAGTCTGTGACATATTTGGCCGCTCCTCGGCTTACCCTTTTCCTCCTTTTATTCCAGCTCGTCCAGGCTGCCAGTCGATGCTTCCTCTTCATGCGCCGGGGCGCCAACCCTGGCCCAGCGCGTCCCGGCAGGCTTCTCCCTTGAGCAGTTGAGCTCCATTTCCACCGCATGCCAGGCCGGCGACGTGGACCACGGCACCAGCGGGGACGCCAGTAGCTGGCGGACCGACGACAAGCGCCGGAGCCCCCACTTCGCCTCTGGCTGTTCCGCTGGCCGCGGCCTTCCGCCTCGGCCTGAATTGTTGCCGCTGCTGCTGTTGCCGTTTGTTGTTGCTGCTGCCGATCCTCATGTCGCTGCTGCTGCTGCTGAAGTCTCCTGCTGCTGCTGCTGCTGAAGTCTCCTGCTGCTGCTGCTGAACACCGGCCGTTTTTTTTTCCTTTTTTTTTTTCCGGCTTGTGTATATACCCTCCTCTAACCCGCTTTCGCGCTCCAAAGTACCCTCCTCTGACCCGCTTCTCGCGCTCCTGGCGCTCGCGCTCCATAGTACCCTCCTCTGACCCGCTTCTCGCGCTCCTGGCGCTCGCGCTCCATATGTATACGTGTGTGTGGGAGGCCATTTTCTTCGATACTCCGTATCGTCCTCTCCCTTTCTAGCGAAACACACGTACAGTGCGCCCCCAGTATGACGGTCACCTCTATTTTTCCCCTTCGGTTGTGCTCGGCTTCAGCTCGCTAATGTGAGCCCTCTTTTCCTTGCCATTCTGGCTGTGCCGTAAATTACAAATTACCGGGGAAATAAAATTAGTGATTGTGAATGGCCCGTCATATCTGGGGGCCAATTTCGCCGCGAAGCCTTCCACCGCTTTGGACAGGTGGTGCTCCTTTGCCCAGACCGTATCACCAATCCTTGGCGTCCACGGTCTCCTTCGCAGGTTGTAATGCCTTGCCTGATCCTGTGCTGCCTTCTCCATATTGCGCCTGACGAGTTCGAAAATTTCCGACAGTTTTTGTGCATTTTCTTTCGGTGTTTGTGTCGCCTTTCCGGTTCCGATTGTGTGCTCGTCGAAAAGAGCTTTCGGCAGCCTAGGTTCTCGACCCTGGGTGACGAACGCTGGCGAGTACCCGGTGGACTCCGCCACACTGGTATTCACTGCCAGCTGTAGTTCCGGCCATTTGTCGTCCCAGGTCCTCTGGTCGGCCCCCGCGAACTGGGCGATCATCGTCTTAACCGTCCTGTTTGCTCTTTCTGTCGGGTTTTCCTGCGGCGTGTATGGTGCAGTGAATTGGTGTCGCACCCCCAATTCTTCCAGAAATCTTTTGAACGCCCTGCTTGTGAATTGTACCCCGTTGTCCGTGATTAACACTTTAGGGACGCCGTACCGTGAGACGATCCTCTCTCTTATTGCCTTCTGTAGAGATTCCGTGGTCGCCTTCCGCATCGGCACCAACTCGGTCCACTTCGAGAATCGGTCCACCAGCACGAGCAGCATAGCATTGCCGTGTTTTGACCGCGGCAGTGGCCCGACGAAATCGGCACACACTGTCGCCCACGGCTCCTCGGGAATCTGCGTCAACATCTTGCCTGCAGCCTGCAGCTGATTCGGCTTGTACTTCATGCAGCTCTCACAGCCGCGTACGTAGGCTCTGATGTCCCGGTGCATGCCCGGCCAGTGGTACCTCGCAGCCACTCTTGCGATCGTCTTTCTGCTTCCTAAGTGACCGGCTGTTGGTGCGTCGTGGTTTTCCGCTATCACCCTCTGTCTTGATCCTCTGGGTACGCATAGCTTCCACGCGACCACGTCCTCGTTCCCCGCCCTGTGGGGTATGTGGCGATACATCTGTTCGCCCTCCAGCAAGTAGTCTGGGTATTTCCGCGGGTTTTGCTCCACCTTGTTCCTCATCTCTGCTATCCAATCGCGTCCCTGTTCCGCGGTCTTCGGGTCTGCCTTCTTTGTCTTCATTCGGCGGCATTCCGCTGGCAATGGCTGTCTTGACAGGGCATCCGCCACGACGTTAAGTTGGCCTTTCCGGTAGGATATCTCAAAATCATACTGCTGGAGTTCCAGTGCCCATCTTGCAATCCTTCCCGACGGGCTCTCTATGCTGTTGAGCCACTTCAGTGCCATATGATCCGTGATTACCTTGAAGTGGTATCCCTCCAGGTATGGTCGCAACTTTCTTATGGCCCATACAATCGCCAAGCATTCCTTTTCCGTTGCGGAGTAATTCCTTTCCGCTCCATTTAGGGAGCGACTTGAATACGAGATTACTCTCTCGCCTTGATCTGAATGCTGCGTGAGTATGGCGCCAAGCCCGTAGTCGGCGTCTGTTTGTAGGATGAACGTCTTCGTGAAGTCTGGGCATGCCAGGATTGGGTCTGCGACCAGCCTGGCCTTGACCGCCTCAAACGCTTTCTGGTGGTCGTCGGTCCACTCCCATTTCACCTTCTTTCGGAGTAGGGCATTAAGCGGCTGGACTAATGTGGCGAAGTCGGGTACAAAACGTCGGTACCATGATGCCACTCCCAGGTATTGCCTCAGCTCCTTGACGTTGGCTGGCGGTTCCAGCAACGCTATCGCCGCCACCTTCTCCGGATCAGTTCCAATTCCTTGGTCGGTGATGCGATGTCCCAAGTACTGCAGCTCCTTTCTGAAGAACTTGCACTTCTCCACGTTTACTTTTAGGTTCGCTGCTCGCAGTCTTCGGAACACTTCCCTCAGGTTTCTTTTATGCTCCTCCAGCGTCCGTCCGATGACGATAATATCGTCTTGATACGCAAAGGCGTGCGGCATCATCTCAGGCCCTATGACCTGATCGAGCGCCCTTTGGAACGTTGCCGACGCTGAGTGCAGCCCGAATGGCATCACCTTCCATTGGAACAGTCCTTTTCCTGGGACGGTGAACGCGGTATACTGCCTGCTCTTCTCTTCCAGCGGTATCTGCCAGTATCCATCCTTCAAGTCCAGGCTGCTGATGTATCGTGCCTCCCTTAGCTGATCCAGGATGTAATTTATCATAGGCATCGGGTACGCATCCTTTACCGACTTTGCGTTGATTTGTCGGAAATCTACGCACAGTCTCCATTTTCCCGTCTTCTTCTTTACCATGACGATTGGAGAGCTGTACGGGCTTCTTGACGGCTCGATGCATCCTTTTTCCAGCAGCTCGTCTACCTTTTCATTTATTTCCCCCTCCATTTTGGGGTTTTTTGGGTAGTACCGCTGCTTCACTGGCTGGTCGTCCTTCATCGTGATCTTGTGGACGGCTATGTTTGATGCTCCGCATGACTCTTCTAGCGCTTTTAGCTCCTCCTTCAGGAATTTGGCGATGTCCTCTTCCGAAAACTGTTCTGGTGTTTCTACCACTGCCACCGACAGTCTTTCTTCCAGCATTCCTCGACTGCGCTTCCTTGCTGGTATCGCCACCTCGAGTCCTGCGCATTTTACCTCCGCTCCTATTTTTGAGAGGAAATCCCAGCCCAAAACTAGGGCGTCTATCACTCTTGGGAGGAATAATAATTGCATCAACACCTTCCTGGTCCCGAGACCAACCACTATCTCCAGCTGTGATTGGATGCTCCCGCATCTTCCGTCTGCCATGCGCACCTGCCTTCTCGTTGGTACGACCTTACCGGCGGCCTGCAGCCTGTCCGCCAACTCTTCGCTTATAAAGCTGGCCGTGGCGCCAGTATCCACCGTGGCCTTTACTTTTCGTTTGTCTATGAGCACTGTGGCGGACAGCTGCATCTCTTCCGCCTTCAGGTCGCCCATTAATTTCGAGAGGCAGCACCTTGCGATCCCTGGCCGCCCCTCGGTGGCTGGGGTCGCTTGGCGGTTACCGCTCGCGCGCAGCATTCGCCGTTCCTGACGCCTATTTTCCCGCATCTCCAACAGAACGCTATTCTTCGGTTGCGGCATTCTTTCGCCCAGTGGTCCTGGCTTCCGCATCTCCGGCATGCCTGGGATGGATTGTTCACATATCCTGGCCGTGCGTTGCGCTCGTTTGGCTCCTCTTGACAGCGCCTGCACGTCGCTGCAGGTTCCCTCCTCATGGCCGGCGCATGGTATCGGGCTTTCGGGATGTTCTCCTGCTCGAACCGCTCCCTCTGCTGGTCGAGCTCCTCAAATTCGTCCGCTAATGCCATCAGGGTATCTAGGTTCTGGCACCTGTAGGGGCGTATGAACAGCCGTAATGCTGGGGTGCTATTTTCTTTAACCCGCTCCAAGATCTCGTCCTTGTTCATACCCAGGGGTCGCATCAGTGTCTGCATGTCTACCATGTAGTCTTTGAAGCTTTCACCGTAGTTCTGCTTCCTCTGCCTGACCTGATCTGCGAGTTTGCTCATAAATCCCCTGGGCAAGAAGAACTCCTGGAAGCTCTGGCTAAATCCGCCCCAGGTCTCCCAGAACCTGTTATTAGCGATGAACCATTTTAGCGCTCTGCCCTTAAGGAGCTCCGGCATCGCCCTAGGAATTTGGTTGATGTCCAGCCCGTACGTCATGGCCGACCACTCTACTTGTTCGAGGAATTCCAGGGGCTTCTCATTCCCGTCGTAGCGGAAACTCCACTCCCTGACTTGTTTTGCGACTTTGGCATACTCCGGTCCTGGTCTGCCATTTTCCTCGCGTTGTTCGCGGTTGACGCTCTTTCTCTCCTTGCTGTTCTCCCGTCGGTCGCGACTGCTGCTCCTGCCGGCGTTCTGTATGCTGCTCACGTCCAGGCTGCGCACCAGGCCCTCGGCTCCGGTGACTTTCAGGCCGACCGACGGGTATTTGGCGTAATCCCTTTCCAGGGCCGCCAGAATTGCCAGCGCTTCATGGTCATGTTCGGAGTGGTCGATGAATTCGGCCAGTGTCCGCCTCATTTCATCTACAAGGCCCTCTAGCTCGATGCCTAGGGCGCTTGCGATCGCCGGGAAATCGTCCTTTTTAAGGTTGTATAACCAGGACTTCCCCATTCTATACCTATTCTGGTCTCTTTGGTCTGAGTATCACGCTTGGGCGCCAGATGTAACGAACTGCTTTTGTGTCTTTGCTCGCTACGAGAACGTGCGGCTAGCTCAGCTGAGTTTGTGTGTTCGTCCCACCAAATTTATTGATGCGTAACCCCGAGACCAAAGAATAACACAGAGTTAGGTTAGATTTAAGAATACTTGTTGGGTTTATTGTACGTAGATTTATAGCTCGGTATTGACTCGTGGATCTGCTGCCTGACGACTCGCTCTCCCTCGTTGACGCCGGTAGTGGCTCCCGCGTCGACTCTACGGCGGCACGCCTGTCGCGCGTCCCCTGCCTTGCCGAGTCTTTTGGGCACCGGTCGCGTATTAGGCACGCTACGAGCCTCTCACAACCTTGGAGGATGTTAGACAGAACCTCCCTAGCGGGGCTAAGCAGTGATGCCTGCAGTCACCACTCTTCGCTCCACCCCGGAGTTCGGTCGGGACTTCGTCGGCCTGGCCCTCAGCAGGTCCTCACTCTCGTGTGGACCGACGCCGGGTACCTTTCGCACAACTCCACTGGATCTTCGTCGGCCTGGCCCTCAGCAGGTCCTCAATCTTTCATGGGGTACCGACGCTGGGTACCTTTCGCACAACATCCACTGCCAAGACTCCACCAACTTCGTCGATTTCGAGACTCGTAGACGCACCCTACAACTTACCTTGTACCCTCGGGATCTCAGCTTGGCAGTCTCAGCTTATGTAGACGTGACCGTCGTTGGGCTTCTTGACTCGGCGATCTTGATTCCTGGTATCCTGGCACTTGTTGTTCTCCTCGGGGTTTCACTCGCGTTGGTACGATCTCGTTGCACGACTTCACTTGACTGTCCAGCTTCCTGCACGCGTCCTCCTTTTATATGCCACCCTGGTCCCGTTATTTCCGTCCTTCGGTGGCGTGATTGGGTCCAAAGTGCAGGACAAGTGGCGTGATCGGGTCCAAAGGGCAGCACAAGTCCCGTTAGTTCACGGTCTCTCCTCTTTGTGCTGGTCCAAAGTCCGCCAACTTCACCGTTATAACGGGTACAAAGTCCAGAACTTCACCGTTATAACGGGTACAAGTCCAGACCGGTACCGTTAGTTCACGGTCTCTCCTCTTTGCGCGGGTCCGAAGTCCGCAGACTCACCGTTATTGGGTCCAAAGTCTGCAGACTCACCGCAGCATTGAGTCCAAAGTCCTTTGCACCGTTATTTCCCTTTTCTTCTGCACGCCGCACATCCCGCTGTTGCTATGCGGCTCTCCTGCACCCAAACTTGTAAGGCGTTTTACAAACCCTTACACTCTAATACGAGAAAATGAAATAAAAAATTCTTTCTCCGTTGCTTTTGATCAGATCGACTTGATTTCTTCCAGATGACGTTTTCTAACTACTATTGAATTTCGGATTAAAGTTTATTAAAATCGGATAACTCTATCATATAGCTGCCATAGGAGCGATCCAAAAATATATATTGAATTAATGGAAATAAATTACTAACATCGTTGTTTTTTATCCGACGAGCATGATTTTTTAAATATCAAGTTTTTTAACAACCCTAATATTGAGAAAAAAGTTTCATAAAAAATCGGACAGCTATATCTTATAGCTGTCATAGGAAAGATCGAAAAATCTATATAGAAATAACGGAAATATAATGATAACATCGTTGGTTTTTATTAGATAAGCATGGTTTTTGGAATATACAGTTTTTAACAACTCTTGAATTACGAATTAAATTTGATCAAAATCGAACAACTAAATCATATAGCTCCCATATGATCTATAGTCGAAAATATGGAAAATGAATAGAAAAATCGTCTAAGCTTCGATGTTGTTTAGCCTTTATGCATTTTGTTCGACACATTTCATTTGACTGCAAGGGTATATAAGCTTCGGCTTTTCGAAGCTAGTTTCCTTTCTTGTTCCCCTTCATTTTTTAATCGCTTTGTTATATACCTAAATCCCACAATTTGAACAAAGTACCCTGAAAGGCTCATGCACGTCATAATAAAATCTACAAAGATTTAAAACTAAAGGAACATAATTTCTAGTAAATCGTTCTACGGTTAGTAAGGGAGGGCAAGTTAATGAGGAGCAATCAATGAGAATAAGAAGGTAGGAATAGGTTTGCATACCAGTTTAGGCGGCGTAGGGCAAAAATTGAAATTTTTTTGTACTGATTCTATGCGATCAGCATGTACTCCGTATTGAGGACTCCATACGGGGGCCCCATACTCAAAAATTGGTCGGACCAACGATATAAATAAAGTCTTGGTAACGTAAGGATCCTCAAATTCCTTCGACCATCGTTTAACAAATCCAAGCATTCCCCTAGCTTTATTAACCATGTTCGAAATATGAAGAGAGAATTTAAGTTTAGGGGCCAAGAGGACGCCAAGATCGTCAACAAGCGTTATTCTTTCCAAGGTTCTCCCACTTAGCGAATAGGTGACATTATGCGGATTATCATCAGCTTGCACTTGGAGCTGTTTAAATTCAGTAAATTGTCGTGACACCAGTTTTGAAAAGTTTTTAGGTCTGCTTGAAGGTTTGAATGACGGAGTATTCATTATACTGCAGACCCATTTCATCATCCGCGTACATAAGTACGCGGGAATGTGCAATGATCAATGGAAGGTCATTAATGAAGAGGGTAAAAAGTAATGGTCCCAGGTGGCTTCCTTGTGGTACACCAGAGGTAACTCTGAGGAGACTACTTAAGAAATTTTTGAAAAGGACTCTTTTCGTTCGGCCACTGAGATAACTAAAGATCCAACTTAAAACATCTGCTGGAAACCCTATCATGTCAAGTTTGCGAATCAATAGGAAGTGATTAACAGAGTCAAATGCTTTACTGAAGTCTGTGTAAATGACATCAGTTTGGAAATTATTTTTAAAGCCATCTATCACGAAGGATGTGAGCTCTAAAAGATTTGTCGTAGTAGACCTGCGCTTCATAAATCCGTGTTGACATGGAGATATTGCTGATCCACAAAGGTGCTGCAAGTGAGGAGTTATTACTTGCTCAAGTTTTGGAATTGCTTACAATTTAGAAATACCTCTACAATTGCTAGCATCCGACTTGTTTCCCTTTTTATGAAGGGGAATAACAAATGACTCCTTCCAAACAAGGGGAAACTGTCAAGTTTGTTTTGTCATTGCTAACTCCCTTTTGCACTTTGCTTATCGCTGCCTGGCCCTTTGTCCACGGCAAGCTTTTATATTAGTTCGATTTGGTACTCACTTACAGAAGGCACGATCGCCTGCCTATTCTTTCGCGTTTATATACTTTTCTCTAAAGCACAGACAAACCGGTATGCCTGCTAACATACCTTTCCGCTGCAAAAAGACACAGACAAATCGGTCTGCCTGCCCAACATACCTTTTCGCTGTAAAAAGGCACAGACAATTCGGTCTGCCAGCCTAACCAACTCTACAACAAACATTAACTTTGTACATTTAAGGCCTTGGTGCCAATTTAATAAATAAGTGCAATGTATTAAGTAAAATTTGTGCAGTTTATTTTATTTGGGCACCGCCAAGGTAATGGTCTTTGAAAAAGCTCACTGACCCAACATTTTTGGTGACCCCGACGTTATTGTAAAACAACAAAAATTCGAAAATTTGAACAAATAATTTTATTATTTTGTTCTGTTTAAAGTTGGTGTTCGCGCATTCGAGGTGTGTTCAAAAAGTTTCGCGAATTTTGAATTTTCCCGGGTTACCTCGTATCGACTTTCAATTTTTTTGTGGCGTTATGTTGGAACTCATGGGTCTCACTTATGCCGACAAGCTCGGCCATTTTGATTGTTCACTTAATTGTTGACAGCTGCTTTGCTTGCACGTGTTTTGGATCGTCTTCGATTTTTACCTATTCAAAAAAATGGATCAAAGAACATGTATCAAATTTTGGACGAATGTTGATTGTGGCTTACGAAGAGGCTACCTTGGACCGAAGCAACGTTTATCGGTGGTACAAAATGTTCTCAGAAGGCCGAGAATATGTGAACGACGAAGAGCGTGCCGGACGCCCGAGCACTTCAAGTTCGGTCGAATGTGAAAGTTTTGCTGATTGCAGTGGCGTGGTGCATCATGAGTTGGTTTATGGCGCTTTTCAATTCAATAGTAGAAATATCGCGTTATAAGGGTTGGGTTGGAGAGGTATACTGTGGGGGAATTGTAGTTTATGTTTTCTTTGTGTAATCTAAAAGTAGGGTGGAAGTTATTATTAAGTGATGCATTTGACCAGAATTCACATAGGGCTTTGGTGATGTCATTTTTGTTTGTATGGGTATCGAATGTACAATCCCTGCAGTTCTGGCTGTCACCTGGTGTCTCGTGGCATTCAAGCAATCAATGTGTAGGAAAGGAAAAGGGATATTCCTAAGTTTCCCTCTCTTTCTCACTCTTATAATACGATTTCGTTGCTTGCACCCGACGGCGACCCGACTCCAAATTTGTCTTCTATTCTTTCGTTTTTCTAATTGCACTGTTGTCATTCTCCGTTAGAAACAAAAAATTGGTTTTCGGTGGAAAATATGGCTGAGGGGCGCTCGACTTATGTATACTCTTTTGATGCTAAAGTTCTTCATATATTAGGTATAATATATATATATAATCATATATATTAAATATATTTTATAAACATTATTTAATTTATTGAACCAAGATAACCATAACACAACATTGATTGCAAATATAGATATAATATAACTCGCGTGTCATATATGGTCGGTTATACCCAAAAAAGAAGGGTATACTAAAAGGGTGAAAAATAATATTGAACTGCTCATTCTTTTGCGTTGTGCGTTGACAATTAGTTGTGAAATTACTTAATTTGCGCAGCGCGCAGCGGAATCGTTTAAAAATCATGTAAGTGTCGTTAAGATTACAAAAATATTATGTTTTTTACTACAAACTTATTTAAATCTTTTTAGAATATACAGGCTGTACGATAAATTCGTTTGAAAGGTAAGTTTGCTTTAAATTAAAAAAAGTAATACATATATAATATGTAATAATAAAAATATTTTTGTACCATAGATGGACGCAAAACAGCCGTTGTCCTGTAAATATTCCACATAAATGGTAAACAAAAACTTTCTAATTCCATATTATTTATGTACTTATCTCCTATGTTACAAAATAAGATTTATTAATAAAATAAAAAAAAATTAATATATATATATTGTTTTTCATATGAATTTGGGGATGACATTTCAGACATTGGCATAGATGATTTCACTAAGGGTACCCTCGCAAAAGCCATCGATGACAACATCGCCTCCACGCCATCTACGATATCATCGATGTCTTATACGAATTTTCTCCATACAAAATTCGTATAAGCCATCGATGCCTCGCTCGATGACTCGGACAAAATGGTCATCGAGAGCGACATGCATGTCAAATCCTAGAATGCCATACAAAACTTTATATGAAGTGACATCAGTGCGACACCAGGTGCTACGGACACTGGCATCGGTGGGTCGTCGTCCATGTCATCGACGACAAGCCACTTTTGGAACTGCAGGGATATTACTAGTGGAAAATCCGTGAGGTTTTTCACGGAATCGAAAATGATTTAAATTGGACTTGCGGTGTAGCAGCCTAGCTGGGGATTTTCCGTCGCACGAAAGAAGACGCAAAGACAAATCGAAATCAAATGCTATTTAGTGCGCGGGCGCAGCCAACATAGACGAGAGATTATGATCGACTGACTCACACGAGCAGTACCAAATTCTTACGAAGTTACAACTCTCAAAGCTTATCCGTATAAGAGTAAGAGTAATTTAATTTACAAGCGAGGCTTAGAGTACAAAAAACTTCATGTGACTTCAATTTCATCTACTTCAGTTTATCTCTTTACTTATAATTACCCTGCAGTTCCAAAAGTGGCTTGTCGTCGATGACATGGACGACGACCCACCGATGCCAGTGTCCGTAGCACCTGGTGCTGAACTGATGCCATTTCATATAAAGCTCTTGTATGGCATTCTAGGATTTGACATGCATGTCGCTCTCGATGACCATTTTGTCCGAGGCATCGAACGAGGCATCGATGGCTTATACGAATTTTGTATGGAGAAAATTCGTATAAGACATCGATGATATCGTAGATGGCGTGGAGGCGATGTTGTCATCGATGGCTTTTGCGAGGGTACCCTTAGTGAAATCAACTATGCCAATGTCTAAAGTGTCATTCCCAAATTCATATGAAAAACAATATATGGGTGATTCCATATCAGATTTACAGTCGATATCGGGAAATTCGATGAGATATTTTTTTCATGCTCTTTATCGAAAATAAATCGACACGTATTTTTTATTTGGCTCAGAAAATTTTTTTGACAAAGTTATGATTTTTTGAATTTTTGATGAACTGCCCTTTTTTTGATGACAGTCGCGTTTTCCAGCCCCAATAACTCGAAAACCGTACGTCGCAAAAAAAAATGAATAGGAAGTAAAAATTTCATCCTTCCTTCTTCTTTGCAAAACTTTCGTGAAAAAATTTTTTAAACAATTTTTCACCACAAAAAGTTCAAATGTTTATAACGAATTCATTTTTCTCCAACTTGGACATTTTTTATTTTTTTTTTTTTTTCACAATAAATCCTTCAATTTCTTCTGATGAACATACTAAAATTTCAGAATGGGATCAAAATTAGTTTTTGAGTTATAGAATTTTAAAGATTATCATGCACGGTCCGCGCGCTCGGTCTCAGGGCGTGCGCCGACCAACGACTCTAACGAGCGTCAATTCGCTTCGCGCGCGCATAGTAAGGGTCAATGGAATGAATTTTTTTTCCGACGGTGCACCACAGCAATTTAAAAATGTAAAGCATTTTTCAAACATTTATTATCATGAAAAAGATTTTGGAAGATCCACAGAGTGGCATTTTCATGCCACTGCTCACGGCAAAGGTCCCTGCGATGAAGCTGGAGGCACATTAAAGAGATTAGCACGTAAAGCCAGTTTGCAAATGACTCATCAAATAACGAACACATTGGAACTTTTTGAGTGGGCTAGTCAGGAATCAACTCTGCCGCAAATTTCAGTGATGCATCGTAGCACAGAAGATTATGAGGCTGCGGAAAAATTCCTAGAATCGCGATTTAAAGATTGCAAAACTGTTTCAGGAACTCAAAAATTACATTTTGTTCAGCCACTCAACGAATCAGTTTTAAACATTAAAACGTACTCGTCATGTGATGAATCTGTTCGTGTGTGTTTTTCTCAAAGGAAAAAAAAAAATTTTCCGAGCCAAATAAAAAAATACGTGTCGATTTATTTTCGATAAAGAGCATGAAAAAAAATATCTCATCGAATTTCCCGATATCGACTGTAAATCTGATATGAAATCACCCATATATTTATTTATTTTTTTTTATTTTATTAATAAATCTTATTTTGCAACATAAGAGATAAGTACATAAATAATATGAAATTAGAAAGTTTTTGTTTACCATTTATATGGAATATTTGCATGTGGAATATGACCATTTTGTCCGAGTCATCGAACGAGGCATCGATGGCTTATACGAATTTTGTATGGAGAAAATTTGTATAAGATATCAATGATATCGTAGATGGCGTGGAGGCGATGTTGTCATCTATGCCAATGTCTAAAATGTCATCCCCAAAGTCATATGAAAAACAATATATATACATATATTTATTTTTTTTTATTTTATTAATAAATCTTATTTTGTAACATAAGAGATAAGTACATAAATAATATGAAATTAGATAGTTTTTGTTTACCATTTATGTGGAATATTTGCAGGACATCGGCTGTTTTGCGTCCATCTATGATACAAAAAATATTTTTATTATTAGGGTAAGATGGGGTAAAACCGCCAAAAATGTATATTTGACGATGTCAAGCTTTCATTTATAAAATGATCAATGATCCAAATCATATTTCTGAAAGTTTAATCCCTTGGCTACATAATTCATTTAGAAAGTTTTTATGTAGCTTTTATTTTAAAAGAATTGTGATCGTTCAGAAGAAAAGTTTAAAACGGCGGTTTTACCCCACCTAGTGGGGTAAAAACGCCATTCTGGTTTTAGTGTAGTTAAGTACCCAAATAATGTCAATAACTTCTGAGAAAAATTTTTATTCAATTCAAATGGATATTACATGTTACAACGAATATATTATATAAAAGTAAAAATAAGAAATTGAAGCGAAGTCATAAGCAAGTCGTCGAACTGCTGTCCGAGAGAAACCATGAAATATAGCTGATGCTTTTATGAGATATTTCTCAAGCGATGCCTCTTGGTCGTCAGTAAAAATCTGTAAAATAAGAATTACGTGGTTAAAATAGTTTTAAACTAAGAAGAAATGTCGCATTAACAAAGGTTTGAAACTGAAAATTAAAATATTCTTATTTAAAAGATAAAATCATTTTATACAAAACTGTTTGCAATTATCTGTTCAAAAAGAAAGGCTGTTATTTTTAAATTGAATGGAATTCAAAATCATGACATTACATATTGTTTCAATTGACAAAAATTGTGAATATTTGACACTTTACCTGGGGATGATGGCCATAATAAGCGTTGTGCGCTTTGTTGACAACAACTGCCACCTTGCTGCCCTCCTGAACTTCCTCGATTGCCCGTTGAAATATATTTTCATCAATTTTTGATTTTTTTCTTGCGTAATTGCGAGGCATGATGCTGAAAGACATTCATTCTCGATTAAAACGAGTTTTTCCGTTATCAAATTGTGTGGCGTTTTTACCCCACCTTTTCGCGGCGTTTTTACCCCACGCGCCAATTTTTTTCGAGGTCACTTAGTTTGTACAATTTTGGAAATATTGACTAACTTGATACATGTACATCAGTATCAAGGTTCGTACTATAAGCGGACACTTACCTCTTTTTTTAAGCCGTTCACTTACACTTGATTGAGCAATCTTTATAACAAAAATTTTTTGGCGCCGTCGAGTGAAACAAAAATGGCGCTATAGAAATTGTCACGATAAAGCTGCAGTATTCCGACCGACTTCAAAAACCGCGCATTATCAATCAGAATCTACATTATCAACGGTTAATCGTTTCGGCGCTTCATTTGAATTTGAAATCCAAATGGCGGTTTTACCCACCGGCGGTTTTACCCCATCTTACCCTACATATTATATAAGTTAAACACGAGGGTTATTTATTATTTAAAAAAATAATATTTATTGGGCACTTGGTCCGTATTTATTTGCAGAAAATTTAGAACTAAATTATGTTTACAGAAATTGCCATATTTATACCCAACTACTCTGTCGCTGCCTCTGCCAACGTCGGAGCTTTGCCGTTGTCGTAGCTGCAGCGGGAAGTGGATCAGACGCTGCAGTCAGCACTTTTTGGGAGCTACTGACCGAAGCCGGGAAGTTGCCCTTGCACTTTTACTTGCTGGTGCAATACCGGATGCGCGTGGCCAACTTCGTTTGCAAATTCGTTTTGTGTTAACTCCTCCACCTTTAAAATCGAGTGTCCACGCTCGTTGCGGTCATTGATCTCGTTAACAGAAGTTATTTTGTTGATGTGCAGAATTTTGACCCTTTTAATCATGAAGCGGATTGCTAGTGCTGCAAGTCCCGTGATTATTATGAAACTTATTAGGAAATCGGCGGTATGCGATGTGGTTTTTAACAGTTCCAAGGTGTTGGTATTGTTGATGTATAGTTCTTTTACCAATTCTAGTGATAACTTTTCTTCTATCTTTTTAATGGTCATCTCAGTTTGGAGAATTGCTGGCATCGGGTGATAGTGCACTGTATCTTTGTTGGTGAAGGTCTGTCCATCGATATTAATTGTAGAATTGCTGAAGTTGATAACAAAGGTTCCGTTGAGACTTGTGGATGTCCCATTTATTTGTACGCTGCCGGAAAATTTGTTGAGTAAAATGACTCCAGGTGCGAGTTAGTCAATAACTGGAATGTGTTGGTTGTTGATTCGAGTGCAGGTGGCAGGGCGACTTTTTAATAAATTTGGTAGGCAAGAGGAATTACTTATGTCTATCATATTCTTATGTTTACAAATGGTTATTTCATTATAATTATTACGTTTCGAAATTTTTGCCAAAATTTTTTCTTTACATTTTATTACATTTTCATTTTGAATTTTATTAATATATTGACCAATTTTTATTGGTTTTTATTAAAAGTTCTTCACAAAGGTTGGTGTCGGTTATAGGAATTTTAATAATGTAAATAAGTGTTGGCCCATTGCTTGCTACGCTTACTTCTGCGATTTTCATGGCTTCTTCAAAATTAGTGTATGGCAACTGGTCTTGATCTAGTGTTTTAATAACTTCATTTACCTCTTCATCTCCTAATATCTGGGTTTTACTAATATCTGCTTTTGCCCATTGTATTGCGTGGTTTAAGTTAACTATTTCTTCCTTAAGCCTTTTAATTTGAAACATTAATGTTGTGCTAGTGTCTGTTTGAGAGTTTCCTCCGTATTTTAAGCTATTTATTAGATTCGCGTTTGATTTGGTGATATTATTTATTATTTCAACGATTAGTCTATTGAGAATAACTTGATTGTTGTTGTTAGTTAATGCTGAATTTATTTTTTCTTGAACTATTTCGAAATCTCTACTGTCGGGGGATCCAGCTAACCATTTCCAAGCGCTACCTAACAAATCTATATGTCTTTTTCTTTTACTCCTAATCTTGAGGTTATTAATTAAATTTTGTGAAATTCTTATCTCTTCAGTTATAAATGGCAAAATTGGGTCATATGTCTTTAGTTGGTATTTAGCAGTGTAATTAATTTTTTCTAGTGTTTTTTCGTATTCTTCTATGTCAATAATATGAATTAATCTGAAGGTTCCTGTTTGTACTTTTGCCAGTCCGGTAATTAAAGTCACAATATTGGATTTCGTGTAGTCAGTTATTTGCACGTCAGCATCGCACACAGCGAAAAGGGTTCTGTAATATGATTTAATTTCGAATAAGTTGTTTGTAAATAATTCTTCCACTTTCTGTTAGTACTGTGGTATTTCTGTCATCTTTTACGGTTTCTTTTTTATATCTGGGGGATAATTTTGTACCTAATCTTTTATTATTTTGAACAAATATTTCATCTCCTGGGGAATATTTTTTTATTTGATCTCTTTTTTTGTTATGGTATGTTAGGTCTTTTTCCTGAGTGGTCGTAATTTTCTCTGCGATTTTTTGTCTCTCTGTTTGTTGTAGTCTAGGGTTAAGTGCTACCTTTCTTCCAAAAAATAAGTCAACTGGTTTCCTGTTAGTTGTTGAGTGTATTGAATAATTATATTTGACAACTGATCTGTCTATAAGATCTTTTAACGAAGCGTGTACTTTGTCGGCCTTATGGCAACGAATAATTTCGGAAAGTGTTGAATGGAAGCGTTCGATTTGGCCGTTCGCTGAACTGTTATATGGGGGTGCTTTATAAACTTCGATATTCAATTGATCTTGTAGCACCCGCATTACGGGTGCCGAACCAAGTGATTTTTCATTATCTATGACTAATATTTCTGGGATACCAAAATTGATTAATAATTCTTTTAAAGGTTCTTTTATGTCCTGAGTTGCTCGAGATTTGACTATCCTAGCCTGTGCAAATTTTGAAAATTTATCTATTCCAGTCAAAACGACTTGTTTGCTTGTAAGGTAAAAATCTACGTGAACAATTTGACCTGGGTATTGCGGTATTGGTGTTTTGTGTAACTCGGGTTTGTTGGGGTGTCTTTCATATTTCTGTTCTTTACAAATTTGGCATTCTTTTACAATTTTTATTATTTTAGCCCTCATCTGTGGAAAGTAAACTTTGTTTAGCAATTGTTGTTTGTTTTCGTTGCTATTTCTATGTGCTCTTCTATGCTCTGTTATAATTGCATTTTCCTGATCGGTTTCGTTTTTTAAATCCGTAACTAGTTTGCTTGAGAATCTGGTTTTATAATTATTGAATTGTGGATAGATTTCCTGGAGTTGACCTAAGGTTTTTTCGTCTGTATGAATACCGTTAATGACAGACGGATTGAGTCTATCATTTAAAATTTTTAATAAGATTTCTGAATTAAAGATTGGTTCTGTAATAATATGTCTATGGTACGTGGGAAAAACAAGTTCGAATTTATAGGAGGGCGTCTTTCCTAAGTATAATAGTATTTGATTTTTAAAAACATTTACTGGTTCTTCTGCCATTGGTATTAGCCTCTCTGGAGAACTGGAACTGCTGTGAACAGTGCCTGTTAAAGTGTTTACTTCCCCTCGCGTTTGAATAGGAGGTCTACTCAGAGCATCGGCAACAACGTTTGCCTTGCCGGGTTTGTGGAGCAGTTCATGGTTGTATTCTTCTAGAATTGCTTTCCATCTCTTCATCTGATCGTTACGGCTTTTCGGGTTAGTTGGGTGTGTGAGAGATTCATGGTCTGTAAATATTTTCACTTTGGTCGGACCGTACAGAAAATTTTTAAGAGTCTGTATTGACCAAATTATAGCTAGCATTTCCTTTTTCTTAGGAGCATAACTTTTTTCTGCCTTACTTAAAGTCCTAGAAATAAACATTATAGGTTTATCCTCTTGGGCCAATACGGCACCAATAGCATAATCCGAAGCATCGGTAGTTAACTGAAATTCTTTATTGTAGTCTGGGTATGATAACATTACCTCCTCGGAAGCGAGAGTTTGTTTTAATTTTCTAAATGCTTCCCTTGCGTCTTTATCAAGATCAATCAGAGTTTTGCTTGAGGCATTTTTTGAGATGCGGCCTCGGCCCTCTTCCCCTCTTAAAAGGGCTGTTAGGGGCTTCGCAAGCTTAGCATAATCTTTAATAAAGCGACGATAAAACCCTGACAGTCCTAAAAAGGAACGAAGATCTTTGAGTGTCTTTGGTTCGGGGAATTCGACGATTGCTCTCACTTTTTCCGGGTTTTTCTTAATTCCGGTATCTGCTACTAAAAATCCCAAAAATTCTACTTCTTTCTTAAAAAATTCGCATTTATCTAATTGGATTCTCATGTTTGCGTCTTCAAGAATTTTAAATATAATTTCTATGTCTTTTAGATGATTTTCTTCGCTTTTACTGAATATAATAATGTCGTCAATGTAGACGAAACACCTAATTCCTATGCGTTCCCTAAGAATGGCATCTAGCGTTCGTTGAAAAATAGAAGGGGCATTTTTGAGTCCAAACGGAAGTCTGGTAAACTCATATTTGCCTTGATTTACTGAAAATGCTGTTTTTTCTATATCTGATTGTCTGAGTGGGATTTGATGAAATCCACTTTTAAGGTCTAAAACAGAAAAACTTTTATTTTGTCCAAGTTGTGCCAGTACGTTGTTAATGTCCGGTATAGGATATCTGTCTGGGATAGTAACCAAGTTAAGCTTCCTAAAGTCTATTACCATTCTATGTTTTTTCTGTCCGGAGGCATCCATTTTTTTCGGTACAATCCATATTGGAGAATTATACGGGGATCTCGAGCGTCTAATCACGCCGTTATCGAGTAGCTCTTGTATTTGCTTCTCAACTTCTGGCCTAAGAGCTTCTGGGTATGGGTAGTCCCTCGAGTATATTGGACTTTCGTTCGTACTTCTTATAGTAGCTTCTACTTTGGTAGTGTATGTCAGTTTCTCGTCCGGGTCGCCAAATAAATTTGGGAATTTTAAGCAAATCATTTTTAAATTATTCTTTTGCGTTTCTGTTGTATGCTCTACTCGAATATCTAGCTTGTTGACTTCGGGAGAAGCTTTCTGTTTTATTTTGATTCTGCGTTTGTTTTTAATTGAAAGGTAACCTTCTTGTAAATTTATTTGAGCTTTGATTTCGCGAAGTGTATCATTTCCTATGATCGCATCAAAAGATTTTAACGAGGGTAGTAAAAAAAAATTAACAAATGTATCTTTTAAATCGAAGGGGTTGGCAATTGTGTGGTGTGTGATTTGAACATCTCCGGCTATGGAGCTTACATGAAAAGATGTATTATTTTTTATTGGTTTTTTTTTACTAATCGCGGTTGAATGTAATTTTTATTAGAGCCGGTATCTATTAAAATTTTGATCATCTCTCCATCACCGATTTTACATTGAAAGTAAGGTAATGAAGAGGATTCTACTCTAAGAAATGAAGGCCAGTATATTCAGTTTCCTCTGTTTCCTGTTCAAAGTCTGGAATTTCCGCATAGTATTCGGCTGTTGTCTCGTCAGTTTCCGTTAATTGGTCGGTGTTTTCAAATGAGTGTTCTTGTTCAGTGCTAATGTGAAAATTTCTTTGTCTTTTATCTGCCAGTCCGCTTGTTTGAGGTGGTGGTCGTTTTCCCTGCAGTCCCTTATTTGGTCTGTTCATATAATTTATTTGTCTTGTCTGTAAACTTTTATCTATATCCATAGGTTCTGGCTTAGGCTGAGGCTTTGGAGCCAATGGACGTGGTGGTTGTATTGCTGGGTAAGCAGAATATTGTTGATGATGTCCACTAAACTGCATTTGCTGCTGAGGAAAATGGGGTGTCGTTTTCGGGATCTGTGGTATGTGAGCTAAATGTGGGATAAATGGTTGTCTGGCTGCATTGGATGGTTGCTTGTACGAATTTCTTTGTAGGGCGGGTCCTCTAGTAGGCCCCTCAAATTGCCTTGAATTGTTTTGATAATTATTGGGGTAATTGATTCTGAAATTTTGATTTTCTAGTCTTTCGCATAGTTGGAGTGCAGATGGAAGATCTGCGGGCTCTTTGGTACCTAGCAGTCTAGGCAAGTCGCCGTTAAGACCTCTGATAAATGTATCAAGCGCCTTGTCTCTGTAAGACTTGGCGAAAAGATCAATTGATTCTCTTCCCATTTCCATGCATGAAATTTTGTTCAAGATGAGTGATAAGTGGGAATAGACCTGTTGGTAGAAATCTGCTGTGGTTTGATTACCCTGTACTAACGAAGTCATTTGATATTCTAGTGTCGTAACGTCTCGTTTATCAGCGTAGTGGGCTGTTAAACATTTGGAAATTGCTGTCCAGTTTAGAGGTGTATTGTATGATTCTAAAACTGAGTCTGCATTACCTACTATTTTGTTTCTAATAACATTTAAAACTCCATAACACCTGGGGGATCCTTCTGTTAATGAATATATTTTTATTATTCTTTCTACGCTCTTCTTCCAAGAGCTGAATTCTTCTGCTTGGCCAGAAAATTCCCTGAGGCTTTTTACTAAGTCTGGGACTTTGTCAAATTCACTTAAATTGTTTGCATTAGCATTATAGGTTTGATCGAGTAGCGGTCCTGAATCTGGGTTTAATTTTTGATTTAAAGTTCTCTCTACTATTTCTTGAATTAGGGCTTGCATATTAACTAAGTTAGCTGGGACTTGGTTTGCTTCAGGAGCTTGTACTCCGTTATTGTTAAGCATCGCGGGCCTGATCAGATTATTTGGATTAGCCATTGTGTGTGTTTTTTGTGAATAAAAATATTTTTTGTATGTGTAGAGATGTGTAAGGTTGTACGTAAAATATAAATTCTTAGATTACTAATTTTTTTAGATTGGATTTCTTTTTTGTGTTTGTTTAGCTTTTGTTTAAAAATATTTGTTTTGGGGTATGTTTCACTTTTGTGATTTCTTGTTTGTAATTAAAGGTTAGCTTACAGTAGAATAAAATACATCCTGAACCGATCAGTTGGTAATTGTCCTTCTTGCTCCTTGCTACTGGGTTACCTTTTCCTGACACTTCCGTCCAGTTGTCTACGGCGATCGCCTGCAGTCTGATGAAAGTGAGTCCTTTTCTTGGCGGGTCGTCCAGCAGTGAGCAGATCCTACGCTGCAGTCAGCACTTTTTGGGAGCTACTGACCGAAGCCGGGAAGTTGCCCTTGCACTTTTACTTGCTGGTGCAATACCGGATGCGCGTGGCCAACTTCGTTTGCAAATTCGTTTTGTGTTAACTTATATTTCCTTTCAAATGAATTTATCGTACATACAGGCTGAATCCTAAAAAGATTTAAATAAGTTTGTAGTAAAATGCATAATATTTTTGTAATCTTAACGACACTTACATGATTTTTAAACGATTCCGCAGCCCGTTGCACAAATTAATTAATTTCACAACTAATTGTCAACGCACAACGCAAAATAATGAACAGTTCAATTTTATTTTTCACCCTTTTAGTATACCCTTCTTTTTTGGGTATAACCAACCATAAATGACACGCGTGATAAAATATATCTATATTTGCAATCAATGTTGTGTTATGGTTATCTTGGTTCAATAATTTATATAATCTTGTGTATATAAAATATATAATTAATATAAGTATATATATACATTATATTTAATATTTGAAGAACTTTAACATCAAAAGAGTACACTTAAGTCGAGCGCCCCTCAGCCGTATTTTCCATCGGTAACCAATTTTTTTGTTTCTAAGCAATTAGAAAAACGAAAGAATAGAAGACAAATTTGTAGTCGGGCCATCGTCGGGTGCAAGCAACGAAATCGTATTGTAAGAGTGAGAAAGAGAGGGAAACTTAGGAATATCCCTTTTCCTTGTCTACACATTGATTGCTTGAATGCCACGAGACACCAGGTGACAGCCAGAACTGCAGGGTTCCTTTTCCTTTCCTACACATTGATTGCTTGAATGCCACGAGACACCAGGTGACAGCCAGAACTGCAGGGTAGGTACTTATACACTGACGAGCAAAACTGTAACACAATTTCATTGTTTCAATTTCAAAGGTCTGTAACTTTTTTTCTAATGCACGGATTTTGAAGATCTTAGTCCTGTTTTGTAGGTTATATGATTTACTACTATTGAGTAAAATTCAAAGCCATTTGATATCAGTTAAAGAAAATGACGCGCCAAACTGTAAAAAAAAGTCAAATGTTACAGTTTTGCACTCTGGTTATTTTTTTAAGAAATATTTTTATTAATGATTTTTTAATAGTGAGTTCACATCCCCTTGGACTTTTTTAGCTCTTCTATGCGTCTGGGCATTTTTTGAGTACACCGTCGTACCATTTCCGGGGGAATATCATTCCATACGCCCTGTTGCCGCTCTCACAACTCCTTCATTCCAGTTGGAGGAACTGCATATATCTCCAGCTGCGATTTCACATAACTCCACAAGTTTTCTATTGGATTCATGTCGGGAGATTGTAGTCGCCACTTCATAGATTGAAATTTCTGTTTTGAAATCCAATTTTTTACCAATATGGACGTGTGCTTGGGGTCGTTGTCTTTCTGAAAAACGCATTTTTCGGCAGAAAGACCCAATTTTTCAAAATTCCTTTGGAAGATTTTCATGTAAAATGGATAGACATTGCTCCTTTCGCATTATTCCATCGATTAATAACAACGAACCAACTCCATTTAAATTAATGCACCCCCAAACCATGATGGAACCGCCACCGTGCTTGATAGCGAATTGGGATACTGTAAGTCATTGCTACCAGTGTCTTAAAAAGCAAACAATTCCAAAATACTTGTGTTTTCAAGGTTATATGGTCGGATGAAACAAAAATTAATCGCTTCGAGTCAGATGGGCGCTCTTGGTATTGGACTAGAGATCCCGCGATCCAGTCACCAAGGAGTGAGTGACAAACCGCTAGCGGTTTGTGAAGGCGCTTGACAAAAGTGGCGATTGTTTTCACGCAAGTTTCCAGGATTAAGTACAGAAAAATTAAAAGCTGGTATTTTTGATGGGCCACAGATTAGGCAACTCGTGAAAGATCCTAATTTTGTCAAATCAATGACTGAAGTCGAATCCAAAGCTTGGAAGTCATTCGTTTTGGTTATGAGTAATTTCCTAGGCAAAAAGAAATCTGACAACCACGTCGAGCTTGTTGAGTCCATGCTATCGAACTTGCAAGAGTTAGGGTGCAACATGAGCATAAAAATCCACTTCCTGCACTCACCGATTTCCACAAAATCTAGGTGATTTTAGTGAGGAGCAGGGTGAAAGATTCCATCAGGATCTTCGAACAATGGAAGAGCGGTATCAGGGGCGGTGGGACTCACATATGATGGCAGACTACTGCTGGAGTTTGCAACGTGATCTACCTAAAGTCGTCCATTCAAGAAAATCGTATAAAAGATCATTTGATAGTGTTCAATAGAAATTTTGTTAACATCATTTATTAATTTTCTGTACTTTTTTATCAAAATAATAAAACTCTATATTTCAAAAACTGAAGCTGTTAGCAATCTTCCAGTATTTTGTTCATACTCAGGGCCATAGAAATACCCAATGAAAGATAAAAAATAAAGGAAACAAGACTTGTGTTGACCAGTGTAATTGAATTTCAGATTAAATTTTATCAAAATCGGATAACTCTATCCGATTTTTGAAATATAAAGGTTTTCTAACGACTCTTGAATAACGAATTAAATTTTATCAAAATCATATAGCTGCCATATGAACAATAGTCGAAAATGTGGAAAATTAATAGAAAAATCGTCATATCTTCGATGTTATTTAGCCTTTATGTATTTTGTTCAACATATTTGATGACTGCAAGGGTATATAAGCTTCGGCTTGCCAAAGCTATCTTCTTTTCTTGTTTCTTTTTAAGAACGTTAGTTTCGCCCTTTAGTTTTTCCAATTCACCTTCGCATCTCATTATTGGTCTCTGTTAAACAGAGTAGTACTGTAGCAATAAGGCGATAGTGATACCTTGTTCTTGCTACTATGCTTATTTGTTTCTTACTCGGACAAACAGGTTCGCTCATCAGCACTACCTCAATTAGTTGTTCCCCTCCGCACCCCCAAGGTTGCCGCTTTGATGATGCTGATAAGGATTCAGTTAGGAGTTTTATCCGAAAAACATTAAACTTAGGGTTGTCATCTGCAAGATGAAGTCTCTATCCTTTCTGTAGCATCAGTGCAAGATAGCCGTATACCATCAACTGCCTGCGTATTTACCTGTATCCTGAAGAGGTCTTTCGTGTTTATATCCGCTTTAGGCAACATTAAAACAATTTATTATGCTGGATAGGGGCTTATTTCGCTTTGCTCTCGTATACTCCGCTGCTCGCCTTTGACGACTATCTGGTCGGCGCATCTGCTCCGCGTCTGCTACTCTGCCAAGTCCTCGGTATGCTGGCTAATCTAACTAGCCCTTTTCAGATTTCCGGATAGTCCACACCTGTATATTAAAGTGAACGACGCCCGCTTGCCTTCACGCACAGCTCCACTCAGGGATTCTTCCAATATTCCGTACTTCATGCTTGTAGCCTTGTCCTACACCTGACCTAGCTAAATCCTAGCTCAATGCTAATCTCCATGTTAGTATACTTGTTCGTCGTTCTTCCGCGTTTTTTGTCGCATCGCGTGATCGCGTTCAAGGAAATCCCGTTTATTCACGGAGCATCCTCTTGGTGCGGATCTAAAGCCCGCCAATTTTTTTGTCTGATAATTTGCTATCTTTGTCCTTGCCGATACCGTAATAACGTAGTTTCTCCGCTTTTTACAGATCATTTTCATTTTCACAAAAAATTTTTGTTTCAGATTGACGACTCCCCAAAACCACGAAAGGTGAATTTCCTTTAAGTTATGCGGAACCCAAACATCGAGCTTGATTACGTAGCCAAGTTTCTTCAAATGGTTTTCAACCGTTGTATGCGACACACTCTGACATCTCCCGCGTTGAATAACGCCGGTTTTCATCCAGCAAAGCCTGAATTTGTTCGTCAAAAACGGCCGATGGTCGACCAGAACGTGGGGCGTCTTTAAGTCCAAAATCTCCAAGCCTGAATTTGGCAAACCAGCGCTGACATTGGCCATCACTCATGGCATATTTACCATACACTTCTCACAATTTCTCGCGAGCTTTAGACCGCTTTTTTTTCCTTTTTGGAAGTAAAAAAGCAAAATATGCCGAAAATGCTCACTTTGGTCCTCCTTGTTTAATTTGCTATAGCTTTCACAAATGTTATCGAATAATTACCAAATTTTCGTCGATAGTACCTAAGACAATAAGCATTAAGACGATACTAAAAAGTGTGACCCTGGTGCTGGATTAGTCGTAAATAAATTAGATTAAAAACGATTACTAAAAAAAACGACATGACTTTCTTGCCAACCCAATATTTGTATGTATACTATTTATCTCCTGCATTTATAGTTTTTTGTTTTGATAAGGAGGGTGCCAGATCTGGTTTTCTTACAAGTTTGGACTCTTCCATTGCAGGCGAAGTCTACCACTTTTTATACCCTTGCAGAACAAAGGGTATTATAAATTTGGCCAGAAGTTTGCAACGCTGAAGGAGACACTTAAGCCCCCATTAAATATACATATATATACTTGATCAGGATCACGATCTGAATCGAAATACGTCTGTACGTCTGTCCGTCTGTCCTCCTGTCCGTTTCTGCCCAAACTAGTCTCTCAGTTTTAAAGCTATCCTACTGAGTCTTTCCCAAAAGGTGTGTAGTTATTGCACGCAGTATGTATATAAGGACTACTATATAGGACTATAGGATAGCTCCCATTTGTTTTCTCCTTCTTTCGCTAATCCAAATGTTAATTGCTTATTTCGTGACCAGTGCTTAATAGTTTTTTGTGGCAGTTGGCATTTTTTGCCTGAAATTTGAGATGTGAAATGCAGTGCGTAAAATGTTCCAACATTTTTTTCTATTTACTCTGAGGAGACTACTTAAGGACATTTTGAAGAGGACTCAACACAACTGCCAACGGAAGGTATAAGATCCAGCTAAGTAGATTGGCCGGAAACCCTATCATGTTCAGTTTTCGTATCAGCAGAAAGTGATTCCCAGAGTCAAATGCTTTATTGAAATGAGTAATGGCATCAGCTTGAAAATGGTTTTTTAAGACACTTATAACAAAAGAAGTGAGCTCTAAAACATTCCTGGTAGTACATCTGCGATCTACAAAGTGGCTGCAAGTGAGGAGTTATAGCTCGTTAAAAAAAGCTTTGGAACTGCTGACAATTTAGAAATACCGCTTTTGATACTTGGAACCGACTTAATACCTTTGTTGTTCTGAAGGGGAAAATACAAATGAATCCTTCACATTGCGGGGAAATAGACAAATTTCTTTGGGATTTTCATCAGAGTTCCTATACAACTAAATCCAAATCCATTTTCATTATATAAAACATTTATTTTAACTTATTTACAGAATCAAAAAAAAAAAAATTGAAAGAATTCTGCAAATATAATAATTGTTTACTTCAATTAACCCTTTTCGGAGCAGACATTCAGCACCTAATTTGGTGCACATAGGTGTAGGGATTTATCATCCGCTCTTCAAGCCTCTCTTATGTTTGTTTATCTATTTTATCTATACTCGTGAGAACGACGGTATAAAAAAAACGAGCTTTCGGCTGTCGCCACCTCAGTTCAATAAATATATATTTAAATTAACTAAACCTACTCGTGCGTTAGTTATTTACAAGGGTGGCATGACGTGATTTTCGTTTAAATCGGAGTCTGCAACTTTATTTTTGTTTTGTTTCATTATCATTTAAACATTTGTCGTCGTTTGCTGGAATTCGGTTGCAAACACACAAACGGACATACACAGTGCATTTAGCCGGTCTTTTATTTGTGCATTTTTCGCGCTGTTTCTTAGTTTTTGCTGGTGCTAAGCGGGAAAACTTGTGCAAAAAAAACAAATCAAAGTTCTGCAACATTTTTGTGACGCTTGTTGCTTAATATTTTCGCGCTTTAAACCACAGTGTGATTCGTGTATAGTTGAGAATTACTTTTTTTTTAATTTTTTTTTTTTTTTTTGTGATTAATAAAATGCAAAATTCTCTGAACGAGAGTCAGCCTCAAAATGGCCCAAGTGAAATAGAATTCCTTCGGGTCAAAGTGCAATCCATTTTGCGGCAAATCAACGCGGTCAAAAATTATTTAATGGCCAATAATATCGACCAATTTGACGAAGCCGATATTCTTGTGCGGTTCAACGGATGAGTTAAGTGTTTACAAACTAATTAATTCCTGTTCAATTTTACTCAGATATCGTCAAGTCATCGAGACAAACAAACGAATTGCATTGTCAACTATAGCCAAATTATATGATCCACTTGGTTTAATAACGCCAATTGTTACCATATCTAAAATCTTTTTGCAATTTCGATGGAAGTCTAATGTGGATTGGGATAACGCATTGCCAAAGCCCATTATTTCGTCAGTTGTCGATCGTTTAGAACTTGTCGATCGTTTAGAACTTAAAATTTGCACGATTCGTAACGTGTCTGTAAGCGTCCATCCAGTTGCATGGATTCTGCGCCAAGTCGAGAGTAGCCCCGTTAAAGGCCTTGAGAATTCCAAGATTGGAACTTTCAGCAGCACTTTTTTAGCAGAGCTTACGTAAACGTCAAGGAAACCATAGATCTCGATTGCGCCTTTCATTGCTTGTCTGACTCGTCTATCGTGTTGGCGTGGATTCGGCAACCTCCGGAGAAGTTTAATGTGTTTATATCCAACCGAATCGCAAAAATTCAGGAGTTGACGAAAGGAATGTCTTGGAATCATGTTCCAACCAAACTCAACCCGCGGATGTTGTGTCCGGAGGCTGTACCCTTAGAGAATTGCTGGAGCATTCCGTTTAAGCTAATGGACCTCCATTTATTCTGGAAAACTCGTCGGAATGACGGAGCGTCGTTCCGCGATTCTGACATTTATGCTTACTGCAAATTCCTTAACACGTTTGATAAGTTGCAGCGTGTATTTGCTTACGTATATCGGTTTATTTCGAATTAAAGTACCAAGGCTTTACCTTCAAATGGCCATCTTTCCGTTGAGGAGATCGACTCGAGGACCGTACTTCTTCTGAAGAGCATCCAGCAGGTTTACTTAGCCAAGGAGTATGGATTTCTTAGCCAGAGCAAGCCGTGTCCACAGAAGGGCAAACTGATTTCGCTGAGGCCAATTCTTGGCACCGATTAATTACTTAGCGTTGGTGGAAGACTTCAAAACACAAACTTGGACTATGATACGAAGCATCCGATATTGCTTCCCAAGGACCATCCAGTCACCAAAGCAATCAACCATTGTGGGCCATTCTATCATAAAGTAGAGTCCCGGAACAAGACACCGCACAAGCTCTACTTCGCCGTCTTTGTCTGCTTTTTCACGAAGACCGCTCACTTGGAAGTCGTCCAGAACCTCACAACAGATTCCTTCATAGCAGCTCTGAGAAAGTTCATCAGCCTTAGAGGCAGTCCGCGAACTATCTGGAGTGATAATGCGACTAACTTTGTCGGCGCCAAGAGCGAGTTAGGCGAGCTGAAGGAACTATTTTTCAGCGAGCAACATATAGCTTCGATAGCTTCCTCGTGCCTAGCAGACGGGATAGATTGGAAGTTCATACCTTCACGTGCCCCTTACTTCGGTGGTCTATAGGAGGCCGCTGTCAAATTGGCCAAGTTTCCCTTCTACAGAGTCGTCGGTCCATCCATCTTATCCCTCGATGAATTGAGAACTCTTGCTTACGAGATTTCTGCTATTCTTAATTCATGTCCCCTTTGTCCAATTTCAGAAAACGGGGAAAGATTGAGGTGCTAACGCCGGAGCATTTCACTCATCTCCTTGAAGGCCGCCTCAGCAGATGGCAAATTGTGACTCAAATGCAGCAACTATTCTGGAGAAGATGGAGTAGCAAATATTTATCACATCTTCAGGAAAGGAGCAAATGGCGTTCCGAAGGATCTAACATCAAGATCGGAAGCATTGTGTTGCTGAAGGAGGACAACATTACATCGTTAAACTAAACCAAGTGAGTTCAGGAAGACATACCTGGCGAGGACGGCGTCGTCAGATAAGCTATGGTCCGTACAGCTACGGGCATTCTTAAAAAAACCGTCACCAAACTGACCGTTCTGCCCATCGATTCCCATCAAGTTGGAACCGTACCTCTTCCAATGGGGGAAGTATCTTCGAAGTAGGCAGCCAGCACCTAATTTGGTTCACAGTTCAATCAAACCAAATTATCTCGCTTACATCACACACCCAATAAATAGATATATATATACTTAAATTAACTAAACCAACTCGTGCGGTAGTTATTTACAAGGGTGGCATATTCGGTGCCTTCCCCCTAAAAAAAAAGAAAACTTAAAATTCATTAAAGTGGAAAAACGTCCGTGTGCAAGATTAATTAAATTCAAAGAATGGATAAACAAATCCTTAAAATGGTATTTCGCGCGTGCTTAGGTATATGCGACCAAAGCAATCAATATACAGGGTGGGCCATTTAAATTTGACCCATTTGGCAACCCTGAAACTTTTGACAGCGTCGACAGATCGTCAAATGTCATACCACGTTGGAAGGGTCAGTCGAAGACAATTGATACCATGGAACAATACACTCCAAAGGAACGCGCTCAAATTGTTCAGCTCTACATTGAAAATAAATTCTCAATTGTGTTAACCCAGCGAAAAATCATCATGTCAGACGAGGCACATTTCTTGATGAATGGAGGCGTAAATAAGCAAAATTGTCGATTTTATGCCACCGCAAATCCTCAATTAATCGAAGAACAGCCACTTTACTACCAAAAAGTTACAGTTTAGTGCGGTGTTTGCGCGAATATGATCATCGGACTGTATTTTTTCGAAGACAATGATGGAGCCACGATAACCGTCAATTGTGAGCGTTATCGAGCAATGATAACCGAATTTCTGATGCCTATTATTCGTGAAAATGTCATGGATAACTTCTGGTTTCAACAGGACAGGGCAACTTGCCATACAGCTAGAGCAACAATCGATTTATTGCGAACATTGTTTCCTGGGCGGTTGATATCGAAAAGTGGTGATTTTGACTGGCCCCCAACATCACCAGATTTGACGGCACCAGACTTTTATTTGTGGGGTTATTTGAAATCCAAGGTATACGCTAATAAACCAAAAACCTTAAGTCAACTAAAAGACAACATTAGACGTAAAATAGCCGCCATATCGTCTGAAACATTGACCAAAGTCATGGAAAATGCTGAAAAAAGAATGCATTCGGCTGTCAGAGCTAAAGGTATGGGCACCTTATCATGATATCGTGATATCATTTTTAATAATAATTTGTAAAAAATCTCCTTGGACCAAAATAAATGATTTTTGGAATAAAAAAAAATTGTCCACTTTTTTTGTTTTTGTTTTAAGAATCAAGTGGGTCAACTTCAAATGGCCCACCCTGTAGTATTAAAATCCAAAAAATAAATTTTTTTTGTTGCAATAGAATTGTGATAAGTTTTGTAGTTTATTACACTTAAGTTCCTACTGAAAACTATTGTAAAATTTGGCTCTCTGAAGCTAGCTTCTTTTCTAGTTTCTTACTTATCGGGGTGGCGGTCAAGTAGTACAAGAGTATGCCGAACTACAATATTTGGCTAAGAACAGATCACAAATCTAATTTTATGTCTAATTTATTTTTTATTTATTTAGCCAAAATTTAACTTATAAACTTTGAGACCAAAGCTTGCATATAAAATAAATATTTGGAACTTTTTATACTTTATTTTTAGTGATATATCCGATAAATTGACGTTACTAGAAGATTGGTCATTGTCTGCAAAGGAAAGTGCGGGTTGTTTGTTGATCGGATATGAAGCTTTTCGTTCCCTTGTTTTCTATCACTCATATAAATGCCGAGGTAACCAGTCGAACAGATTAGAAAGCATTCGAGATAAAGTAAAAAAATATCTACTTCAACCAGGCAAGTAAACATACCTTAATTTAGGATTGGAAACCTAAAAAACTTAAGAAAATTTTACCAATTTGTTTGTGTTTCTTTTTGGGCTTTATGAAATGGTAAATCAAAAATAGTTTTCCCTTAAACCGTTTTATCAAAAAACTGTATTGATTAAATTGTATAAATTAACAGAACACTATAAATTTTTGATAGACCAAAAACCAATTCTTCAATTACTGCTGTTTTTCTTTGGTATCTTACGTTTCTCCATTTAACAATAAATTAAAATTTTTTCCTAGGTGCAGATGTAGTAGTTTGCGATGAAGGTCACATTATTAAAAACAGTCGATCTGCCATAAGTATCGCAGTGGCCAAAGTAAAAACTACAAAACGTATTATATTAACTGGAACCCCGATTCAAAATAATCTTAAAGAATGTAAGTAAAACTAAAACAAAGACTGTAAATTCTTTTATCTGATTTATAATGTGCAAATTAGTTTTTTAGTTGTTTTTCAAAAGTTCATGCAAGATGTGAACCTCATACCTTCTTCTAAGAGAAGAAAAAAAATTTCCATTAAATTAATTGAATCAATCATCGGTGTACATAAGTACCCGAGAGAAAGTTATTACTCATGGAAGGTCATTAATGAATAAGGTAAATACTAGCGGACCAAAGTGGCTCCCTTGCGGGAATTCGGAGGTGACTCGGAGAACACAAGAGAGTGAATTTCAGATAACTTAAGATCCATTCTAAAGATCAACTTGGAAACCTAATAAGTCAACTTTCCCTACAAAAAGTGAATGATTTACAGACTCAAATGCTTTTCTAAAGTCAGAGTAAATGACATTTGTTTGAAAATTGTTTAAAATCCCTAATCACGAATGAAGTAAACTTCAACACATTAGTGGTTGTTGATCTTCGTTCTATAAAACCGTGTTGACACGAAGAAATGCTTGACTTACACAGGTGATAACTTTTTCAAAAAGCTTAGGAATTGCAGAAAATTTAGATATACCTCTTTAATTGCTTGCATCCGATTTGTTACCTTTTTGGTGAAGCGAAATTACAAAAGACTCCTTTCACATGTGGGAAAACTGTGACATTTCCAAAAAGAGGGTAAACAACTTGAGCAGCGGCTTGCACAAGGCTTTCGCGCAATACCTAAGAAGTACACAGCCAGGAATGCTATTAGGAACTGGCGAATATACAGTTTTAATACTCTGGAGATTGCAAAGTAGAGAGCTCACGTTTAAAGTGGGACAGAATATTAAATTCTACTTAGATACAGCGTAAGAATAGGGCTGATCATAGTGAGGTAACGCAGAGTATGTTGTTTAAAAAAAACTGCGCAAATAAATCGGCTATTGCTATATCCGATTTTACCGTAGTATTTTCAAATGATAGCGAGGAAAGGAAATAAGATGTTTTACGCTTAGCATTTACGAAATTGTTTTTGAAAACTGAGCATTAAGCACGCTAAAATTTGACCGAGCTTTTAAATATTTTGAAAAGATAGATTGAGAACCGGTATCATTAAATTTCCTATTTCGCCCTATTATTACAAGTGTAAAGACCAATTAAAGAAATACTCTATATTAAAACAAAGGTCCAGTAAACGACCTAAAGAATTTCGTATATGATTGATTTCCGATAATGATATATCAAGCAAGCCGTCAATAAAGTCATTTTGTGCTATAGGCAGAAGGACATTTGATCTTTCTTCTGGGGACCAAATAGTTCCAGGTTAAAATCTCCTAGAACTACCAATTTATCCCTATCTGAAAGCTTATCCGAAACGGACTGTATAACAGACCAATGATTAAAATAAACTGAAAATTAAGAAGATGGCGGAATGTAGGAGCAAGGTTTTTAAAAAAGACTATCGGAAAGCGACAGCTTTACGCATATAAAATCTATGCTATGGAGCTCATCAGAAAGCACCTCCTCCGAAATGAGGGTGGACTCAACCGCAATTAAGACTCGCTTGGAAGGCAGGCCATGCCTGTATATTGTGTGCGGAATAATACAACAATATGGGATGCAAAAGAAAAGCTATCAGAATACAATTTAGTTAGCAAGCCCCTTGCATTTTTAAGGGAAAGAACAAGGCTTGGTGTTAGTTTTTTGAGGAAAGGGAAGAAGAGGAAAACCTTTATCAACGGTTTATTGGTCTGGCCACTCAAAGCAAGTTTTATTCCCACGGGCATTTTTTTTATTTTTGATCTTAACTTCGAACTCTTTTACCACCATACTATCCAGCCAGAAATTACCAGAACATATGGTTGAAAAAGCTCGTCCGGGACGAGCTAGGTGGGTTGATCTCTTCGCCGGAATCGTCTGTGGTTAGTGTTCCAGCTGAAGGACCGCGCCAGCCTATTTGGAAGAACCTACAGCTTAATCGTATACTTTGCTTTTACATTGTCGATTTCGTCTTTAACAGATCCAACGTTTAAATCTCTGTGAATGCTTTCATTCCGTTTGTACCACGGTGCACCAGTTATAGTTCTCAGTATCTTTGATTTGGCTCTTTGGATTACTTCTAGGTTACCAACGCATGCGTTCCCCCACAGCTCGGAGTAATATTTCTAAATTGGTTTGAGAACTGAATTGTACAGAAGCATTTAAGCGGAGAGCGAGCATTTATTAACCAGGCTTTTTGCTTTTCATATTAATTGTGTTTTCTTGGCTTCGATGTGCCTTCTCCAAGTAAGCCTTTTATCAAGGTGGACTCCAAGATACGTTAATTCCGTTGTTTGTGGAATATAAATGTTGTTCAGAGATGGTGGGGGCAAGTTTGTCTATTTAGGGTAAGGGTGACATGTTTGCACTTTTGCACGTTAACCCCTATGCGCCAATCTGCTAGCCATTTCTCTGAAAGCCTGAGATTTTTTTTTTTTTTTTCAATATTTTATTTACAATCTGTCTTGTGACAATAAGTAAATTTTATGACTAATAATTACATAACAGGAATAGCAGATTTCCAGTGAAACCTGCTATTAAGTATACCTTATCGTTTACTTAAATTTACCTTTCAGGGAGATCAAGAATGTGAAATCTTTTGAGTCTTCTATATGTTGAGCTATTGTCTAATAGACCTAGGGCTAGATTATTTACATGATTGTGAAGTCTGTCTGTATATTTCTTACTATATTTGTTTATTTCTTATTTTATTGTTAGAAAACTCTATGTTCCAAAAATTATGTTTCTCTGATGAAAAAAATGGACAAGAATTAAGGTGCAATCAAAAGTAGTTAATGCATACTTAAGCTGTAATAAGCTAATACATCAATTAAACTGTTAATATCTGTATGCAACCTATTCAATTAGAATTTCTTTTGACACTCACACCTCTCACCCTTTTTCTACTGCTGTAAATGAATTCGTTTTGGCACAGAGAGGATTTCGGCTTAAAAATCGTCTTCTTGCTCAAGTAAGCATACATACATACATACGCACTTACTTGTTCTCACACACGCAACCGCATTCTATTTTTAAATTTTTACGCTCTCAACTTTGTGCGAGCGCGCTAAGAGCGAGAGAGGATAGAAGAAGATAGAGAGATCGTTCGTCAGCGGTTAGAGAGGGATGGGGATCCTTGCTTTTTCGTGACGGTCATGAATCGGATGGAGCGTAACGAAAAAATGTGACCGTAACCCAAAAATGTGACCCGTAACCGAAAAATGTGACGCGTAACCGAAAAATGTGACGCTAAATTTTTTTCCAACGCCGATAAAGAAGTTTCACTTCAAAAATGTAACAATTTTTTTTTTAAACCTTACCCCCCCCTTAATATGGTTTGGTGACCAACTCCCATCTTTTGGGTGATGTCACGAGATGCCCCATACCGTTCTGACTAAATGTTTTTCACGGGTATTCGTCGGCACAGGTCTTCCACCAGTTGGCTTGTGGACCTCCGTGACAGCTTTTGGATCAAACAACTTAAGCACCGGAGCTTCAACTATTAAACGTTTCAGATGTTCGAAAGCTACTACCTCAGATCGCTCTAACTCGATATACAATACTTCTTATCTGCTCTTTCGCTTTCCTTTGCCTCTATTGCGTAGTTTTTGATGAATCTGGCCAAGTACGAAGTTTTTTTTTTTTTTTTTTTATTTTTACGGTATTTAATTAATACCGTCTCTCAATGAGACTAACGATAAGTATTCAAATCGTAGCCTAATACTTTTATTTAAATAATTGAAATTAAGATTAAGTTTTTTGGTAAAACGGCCCTAGCTATTGTTGCTGGGTGGATAGATCTCTTCGCCGGAGTCGTGTGTGGCTAGTGTTCCACGTTAAAGACCGCGCCAGCCTGTTTGGATGAGCCTGTAGCTTGATCGTATACTTTGCTTTTTCTTTGTCGATTTCATTTCATTTCGTATGTACCACGATGCACCCGTTATTGTTCTTAGTATTTTTGATTGGGCTCTCTGGATCACTTCTAGGTTACTAACGCATGCGTTCCCCCATAGCTCGGAGCCATACTTCCAAATTGGTTTGAGAACTACATTGTACCGAAGTACCTTGTACTCCAATTTAAGCGGAGAGCGAGCATTTATTAGCCAGTGTAGGCTTCTTGCTTTTAATTTTAGTTGTGCTCTCGGCTTCGATGTGCCTTCTCCAGGTAAGCCGTCTATTGCTTGTGGTATATGGATGTTGTTCAGAGATGGTGGGGGCAAGTTTGTCTAATAAGGGTAAAAGTAACGTGTTTGCACTTTTGCTCGTTAACCTTTATGCGCCAATCTGCTAGCCATTTCTCCAAAAGCCTGAGATGAGCAGATAAATATTGCGTTGGTCTCATGGGGCACTTAGATCGACTTAGAATGGCAGTATCATCAGCAAATGATGAAGTTATTATAAGACTGGTTGTCGGAAGGCCTGCTGTGTAGATTATATACATCGTTGGTATTCCAGGTTCAACTGGATGGTATTCAGAGAGGAAATCTTTACATCGTACTGCAAAACTTCTACGCACAAGATATAACTCCAGTATTTTATGGGTGTTTTGTGGTAGAAAGTTTTGAATTTTATAAACCAAGCCGTCCAACCAAACGGGGTCGAAGGCCTGGGCAACATTCAGAAAAACTGCGGAACAATACTCTCGACTTTCAAATGTATTTCGTATCTCGGTGGTTTTTCGGTTTACTTATTCAATGGTTCCGTGACCATGGGACTGTAGGTGTTTCTTTATACGATTCAGAAGCAGCTTTTCAAATATCTTTGATATGCACGGCAGAAGATTGATTGGCCTATATGATGAAGGCTGGGACATGTCCTTTCCAGCTTTATGGACCATTGTTGTGCATATTAGCCCCATGTCATCATACTATTGAATATCGTGGTAAGAAGATTTACTGCACAGTTCGACAATTCCATAATCATTTTAGGGGAGATTAGATCGTGTCCTGGCGCTTTCTTTTTTTTCCTGAGCCTCTATCACTCTTATCACTTCTCTTAATTGGAATGTGCAGGGTAGCCTCTGGAGGGATATTTGTTGGGAGCACAAAACTATTTGTTGATGGAAGCGGTTTGAAAACGTTTTATAGATGTGCAGCAAATACATTTGCCCTCTCTTCGTTGCTGCGAGCCCACTCTCCTGTTTGTGTGTGTAATGGCGATTCGCTTTCGATTGGTGGACATATACCCGATTTAGCTTTCCATAGTGGATTTCCTCTGCTGTTAGGGGAGTGATTTTGCAAATATAATAATTGGCTTGCCAATCCCTCCGAAGGGTTCTTTTATTGCATAGCAGTTCGTTGATATGCCCAGAAGCTCGACTGCTGCTAGAATTAGAATTAAAATTACAATAGGTGTAGAGTGTTGTGCAGCTAGTGACATAACAGACTCTAGAGCTTTAACTGAGCTTTCAATCTCTTCTTTTTGGTACATGCTTACGAAGCCATCAATATGGGTACTAACATACTTTCTGTATTTAAGCCAATCTGTTTTACTGGAAGTTAGAAGATGTGTGCGTTTTGAAAGCTGTGGGTGGTCGTTGAGAAGAAATCCGATTAAAGGTCTGTTACGTATTTAACATAAACATGACGGCAAAATCCATCAAGTCAGGCTTCTTATTAAGATATATTGGCCAATATGTAGGCTTACCTAGAGAGATATGGTCAAGCTTGTTTTTTGGTATTATTAAAGCGTTGTACAGCTGTCTTCCTTTGGGGTTAGTGAGTCGAGAGCCCCAATGGGGGTGTTTCGCATTGTAACCACCACCCGCTATAAAACGGTCACCTACTAGGTCAAAGAACTGTACAAATTCATCTTCGGAAATGGAAAAGCATGGTGGTCACTAAATAGCGGATAAGTTTGATGTATCTTGGAAATATCCTGTTGCGAATGTAGGCTGTTGCAGTTCAAAATGCCTGATGCGTTTCTTGAACAGTATGCCAGTGCCGCCATGAGCCTTGCCATCAGGATGGTTTGTTTTATAAAATGTATAGCCATTAAGGTGTAAAAGGTTTTTGTTTTTTAGATGAGTCTCTGATATAAGCATGGCGTCAATGTCATACTGATCTAGGAACTGCGAGGGCTCGTAATTGTGCTGTGAAATGCCGTTTGCATTCCAGAAACATATAATTAAGGAAACCATCTAAGCAGATATTTGTTTGATTGAAAGCTCCAATAGGAGATTTTGAGAGCGCATAAGTTCCTGCAGCGTTTGCTGTATTGCAACCATTGTGTTGGTTATAGTTACCAGCATTGCTTCTACACCATCAGGCAATTGTGTGTTTGGAGTCGTACGTTGGCCAGTAGTTTCTGGAATTTGGTTCAATGTTTGTTACCGCACGGTATTAGTGGTTTTCTGACCTGTCAGCTTAGATGCTAAGGCGTTAGTCCGGTTAAGAACACGCCCAGGAATCCCGTCAGGACCTGGGGAGTTAACTGGTGTAACACGTTGAAGATCCAAAAGAAGAGAGCTTTCGTATAAAGAGGGACGAAATATTAAGTTCGACTCAGGTATGGCGTATAATTATTGCTCATTTGAATGAGACACTGTGGAGTAAGTGGTTTGAAAGAATTGAGCAAACAGATCGGCTATTGCCTGATTAGTATTAGCCGCCATACTTTCAAAAGAAAGCGAAGGCTGAAAGGAAGATGATCTGCGCTTATGTTAAAAAATTATAAAACCGTTTAGGATCCCGTAAAAACTGGGACTTGCAACGGACTAAATAATTTTTGTAACATTGAGCGTTAAGCACGGTAAAGTTTGACCGAGCTCTTATGTATTTTCCAAAAAACAGACTGACAACCTGAAACCTTATATTTTTTATAAAGTCTGGACTTTAAATTCCTAAGGTGTGACAACTCCTTGCTAAACCAAGGTGGTTTATTGGATGTTGATGGGATATATAGCGAAACACACGAGCTAAAAAACGATTTGATTGCCGAATAAAAAATTGTAATGGCTTCTTCCATATTATGGCAAGAGTAGAGATCGGACCAGTCATTGCCAGATATAAGATGATTAAGTCTCAGAAAGTTAGCCCTGCGAAAACAATGAGTTCGCTTGGCTGGCTTTATAGCATTATTTTTAACTTTTATACCAGTGTCGATAGTCACCTCGAAAGCAGGGTGATAGGGATCTTCAGGCAGTGTAAGTGGTGTTGCTCTAGAAAGAACAACACTTTCAGGATTTGAGACAAGGCACAAATCAAGTAAAGGATCTCATGAAGGTATGTTAAGTAGACCGTCAATTGTCAATTGTAAAGCATTGGATTTATCATCCGAGGACCATGTAGTTCCAGGTATATTAAAATCACCTAGAACTACTAACTGATCCATGTCGGACAAGGAACTCGAAATTGACTTTATAACAGATAGGTGCCTAAAATAGTCCTCAAGATCGGACGAAGGAGGCATGTAAGAGCAGGTAGTAAAAATTAATCTGCCAGCAACAGACAGTTTTACGCATAAAAATTCGAACTTTAAGTTCAAAGGATCATCTGTCCAAACCTCTTCTGACGTGAGGTTAGCGTCCACTGCAATAAAGACGCCCCCTCCCCGTCTAGAGGGACGGTCATGCCTATATATTGTGTACTTACCAGGAAAAACTTCGGAGCTAAAGATCTCTGGCTTTAACCAGGTTTCTGTAAACACAATAACTTGAGATGCAAACGAAAAGCTATCAGTATACAATTTGGTTAGCTTGCTACGCAAACCTCTTGTATTCTGATAGCTAATTAGGAAGTTAGTGGTTAGTTTTTTGTGGAAGGAGCTAAGGACGGCGTAGTTTGTTGGTCCCGGCCGGGGAGTTTAATTCCCGTAGGACCTTTCTTTTTATTTTCGCTACAAACTCCTTAACCACCATTTTTGCCGGCCAAAAGTCGCTCGAGCATATAGTGTTAAAAAGTTCGTCAGGAACACTTATCTTGAAAGATTAAATGTTCCTAGCATATGAAAAGTAAAAATGTTCCACCTTCACGTTATCGGCATTTAATTTGTCTTTGATATAAGACGAAACATCAAATGATATGAGATCTGGGTGTAGCCGAAAAAAGTATTTGTTTCCTTTGTGGAATCACAATGAGGGGTTTTGCTACTGCAGGCTGTGAACCTGCTGTGACAATTTGGGCCGGTAGTCCGGTCTCAGAAACTTGTGGGGGAATATTTAGCTGATTAGGTGGAATAACAGGTGAGAATCACCTTCAGAAAATTCGGAAATTTTTATTTGCATTGGTCTCACACACTCTACTGCGGATTGATCGGCGTCCGAAGCTTTTTTTTTTTATCTGCCGATCTCAACAACATTTGAGGGGTTGTTAAAGTCGACTGCTCGTCCGCAGAGGAGTTCTGCTGGTCGCTTTGAAGTTGCAGGCCTATCACCATCAGCCCTTTTGCGCTTCGGGGACTCCTCTAATAGCTTAAGGCTATTAAACTGCGAGTCCAGCGCTGAGAGTAGATCACTGGTCCTGGCAAAACTATCCCTAGCTGTGCCAAAACTAATGATCAGTCCCTTAAGGCCACTTTTAGTTTGGCTCATGAAGGACTTCATTTCCTTCGCAACTTCGCGACAAGCTTCACAGCAGAACTGCAAACCAAGGACTTAACTAAGATCGTCACTTGTCCGCCCTGTGAATCCAGCGCACTTAGTGTGCACCATCCTGTCACAAAGCCAACAAGCGAGTTTAGCCGGCTCAGGCTTTATAACCTGAAGGCAGGTTTGGAAAGGTTACCTCGACCCAACTAGATCTATTGTACCCCCTATCTGAGCTTAGAGCTCACCCATCAACAGAGCTCCTTCGATAAGGTTAAGGAGCTTTATCGGCTCGATGCTTCCAGAGGTCCCAAGCGTAAGGAACCTGGACCCGAGGGTTCTGCTCCTCAGGCTACTTAGTGCTGGGCAATCTGATATTATGTGTAGGGAGGTTTCATCCTCGCTATCACGGAATCTGCATGTTTTTCTGTTTGTAATTCCTATATTAAATAGGTGTCTCCTTAGTTTGCAGTGTCCGGTTAGTAAGCCGGTAACTATCCTAAGTGATCTCTTCCCTAGTAGTATAAGTTTCTTAAACCTCTTCATGTCATAATTGACGATGAGGGGCTTGTCTTTGGCCTGTGGTGTCTACCCAGCAGGCTTGCCTCATATGTGCCTCTTCCGTTCTTAGGTAATCTTTAACTGTGTGTCTGCCTATGCCACAGTAAGGCTCGGGTCCTATAAGGGGTCGTTCCGCCCCTAGTTTTGCTAGCCTGTCGGTTAGTTCATTCCCGGATATGTCTTTGTGTCCTGGAATCCATCTTAATGACAGCCTCTTGTTGCTGCCCAGAAGGTTCAGCTTTGTTCTTACTTCTCGTACCAGCTTCGAGGTGATTCTATTGCTGAATAGTGCAGTAGTTGCCCCTCGACTGTCCGAGAGGATCGCAATGTCCTTGTTTGTGTACCCGCGCTTCATATTGAGCTCTACACACCGTCCTATAGCGCATACTTCAGCTTGTTATATGCTGGTGTATTGGCCTAACGATTCGTGGTACTTGATTCGTGGTCCTACTACTCCAAGGCCAGTGCCTTGGTGTGTTAAAGACCCGTCCGTATACCATGCTATAGTGTGACTCGCCATGGAGTGTACAGGGTGCGCCATCTCGAGCTTCGGTATGAAAATATTGAATAACTTTGGAAAAAAACAAAAATTCATGGAAAATGTTTTATGTTTATTTAGATTGATCCTTTACATTTCATTTGAGTTAGTTTTTTAAGGGTCTAGAAAATTTCTGGTTTCAGCAGGACGGGGTCCCATGTCAGACAGCAAACGAAACCATGCAGTTTTTGCAGCAAAATTCCTGGATGCGTTGTGTCAAAAAGAGGCGATATCGACTGGCCGGACTTGACCCCGCCGGATTTCTTTTTGTGGGGTATACATAAGCAAGCCCTAGACCATCACAGAGCTCAAGGAGAGTATTCGCACCGAAATGGCCAATATATCGGCCGATTGCTCAAGAAAATAATGGAAAATGCTCGAAAAAGGACACTTTTTGCCATCAAGAACAAAGGAAGTCACTTAGTCGATATTGTATTCAAAAACTAACTCAAATGAATTGTAAAGGATCAATCTAAATATATGTAAAACATTTTCCATGAATTTTTGTTTTTTTCCAAAGTTATTTAATATTTTCATACCGAAGCTCGAGATGGCGCACCCTGTACTTCCTTCATGGTGGTCCATTCTTTCTTGTTGCTCAGATGAGCAGAGAAATTCTTTTCAAAGATGAATTCTACTGTCTTTTCGTCCCTGGGGTGTGAGCTCAGGGGAAGTTCGACTAGTAGTTTTGCCGCATCCCTAGAACTGAGGATGCGGTCACTGCCATTACCACAAGAAGTGATTCTTAGTAGGGTGGCCTTCCGCTGTAACTCTACTACGCAGTGTAGCGAAGTGAGTTCCATGAGAACTTCCAGTGCATGCCAGTCTTTGCAGCCTTTGGAGCTGTTTCTGTGCGGTAACGAGCCTAGCTCGTTTACCCCAGGCTACTGACCCATATGTGAGTATTGGCCTCACAATTATAAGGTATAACCATCTGATAATTTGGGGTGATTTCCAAGATTTCCCTGCAATTTTCCGACAGGTGAAGAGAGCCCTGAGGCACTTATCCACTGTCTTTTGGATTTGGGTTGCAAACGTTAGCCTCCTGTCGAAGGTAACTCCGAGGTTCTTAACTTCCCGGCTTATTGCTACGGAAGTACCTAGTAGCATGATTTGTCTCATCTTCTTTAGTTTGTACTTCTTTGTAAAAGGAACAATGACTGTTTTTGCGGGGTTGAGGTTAAGTCCAACTTCCCTGCACCAGTCGAGCGTTATCTTGAGTCCGAGTTGGACAATATCGCAAAGCGTTTCTTCAAATTTCCCTTTGGCTACTATTACTATGTCATCGGCATAGCCCTGATATTGTATTCCTCTGTCGGCGAGTTTCCTTTGTAGTTCATCTACTAGTAGGCTCCACAGTAAAGGAGACAAGACTCCACCTTGCGGACATCCTCTGCTTGTGGCAACGGTCATTGTGCTGTTGCCAATGGTCGCCATTGCCTGTCTGGAGCTTAACAAGGCTCCGATCCACCTTCTTGTTGTCGCGTCTATATTCCTTCTGGCGAGGGCCGCTTAGACAGCATCATGCGACGCATTGTCAAAGGCTCCCTCTATATACAGAAAGGCGCAGATTGCAACTTCTTTGTTGTCCACTACCCCTTCAAGAGTGTGACAAAGTTGGTACTGTCTGTTGAACGACCTGCCCTGTATACGTGCTGCGTGGGTTGCAGCGGACAGTCCTTAAGAACTGTGCTCCTAATATGGTAGTCTACCAGCTTTTCCAACGTTTTAAGGCAAAACGAAGTTAAGCTGATAGGTCTGAAGGACTTTGGGACGTCACCGTCTTTCTTCCCTGCTTCGGGGATGAAGACCACCCTAGCTTGCGTGGCGTAACGCATTTGGGATGTGTCCAATTGCTAGGCTGCTTAGCATCAGTCTCCTTAAGCGGGTTAGGAGTAGATCCAGTCCCTGCTGCAGGAATGATGGAGAGATACCATCCAGACCAGGTGACTTAAATGGTTGGAAGGTCCCAATTGCCCATTTAAGTCTCTCCGGAGAGACTAGAGACTTGGCAATTGCCCAGTCCTCTGCGCTTGGTCTGAGGTGTCTTGGAGTGGACGATGCCTCCATTGGGTTGGACGTATCTTCCGCCAGGGGCGAGCTCCCGGGGAAGTGTGTTTTAAAGAGTAAAGCTAGTTTATCCCTGTCGTCGGAAGTCTAAGAGTTGTCACATTTCCTCAGGGCTAGGTTACTTTCTGGTGCAACTTTGGCCATAGCCTTGTGCAATCTTGCCCCTTCATGGGCAGTGCTGATTGCCTCACAGAAGTCTCTGTAGTTCTTCCGTTTGGCCTTCCTGATCTCTTTGTTGTAGAGCGTCAGGCTTTGCTTGTATTGTCCCCAGTTATCCTCGCTCGTTTTTGCTCTGTTGAAGAGCCGGCGGGTGGAGATTCGGAGCCGTTCCAGGTTGTCATTCCACCATGGGGCGTCTCTATCTGCTTTCCGTCTGCCAAGAGGGCAACTGTCCTCAAAAGCATTGGTTATCTTCTTGCAGAGGTTGTCCACTGCCTGATCCAATTCTAAAGAATGTCTGGGTATACCTAACGGTTCGTTAGAGAGATTGAGCTCAAGGGAGGACTTGAACCAATCCCAGTTCGTTTTCTTGGGATTCCTTTTGGGGGCGTCCCTAGCGGTGTTGAAGTCTACTTCAAATCTAATGATTCGGTGATCCGACATTGATTCCTCTGGCGACACATGCCAGTTCTTAATAAGTGGTCCTAGAGACCTGCTCATCAGAGTTATGTCTAGGACCTCCTCTCTTACTCTAGTAATGAATGTCGGTGTGGACCCGACATTACCGATTTCTAGGTTACTATTTACAATAAATTCTATTAGCTGCTCACCTTTGTTGTTGACGTCGGTGCTTCCCCATATCACGTGATGTGCATTGGCGTCACACCCGATGATTAGGGGCATCTTCTTCCTCCTGCACCATTCCACGAGTCCGATGAGTTCCGGTGGTGGGCATGCTGCATCCCCAGAAAAATACGCCGATGCTATGGCGTTCGCTGGTAACTTTCCTGTGCCGCTCACAGTTACCGCGACACAGTCACTACTTAGGAACTCTGAAAAGATATTATAATTGATATCTTTTCTTATTAATATGCATGCTCCTGGGTGTGCACCCCGATGGTCGCATATTACCTTTGATTCCTTGGTGTACAGGCCTTTAATGCCCTGATTGCACCAAGGCTCCTGTATGAGAGCTAGCCAGAGATGTTGGTTGGTGAATAACCTGGCCAGGACGGCTGATGCCGCCTTGGCTCGGTGTAGGTTCACCTGGGCTAGCCTGTATGCACCTATCACTGGAGCGGATGCTCCATCTTTGGTGAAGGGGGCGGGTGTTCCCCTTCACTGCCATCCGTCAGAGTGACGTCGGCCTCCATTTCGTCGTTATAGTCCAGGAGAGACGCATGTGTCGACTCCTGGGAGGGCGTAGGATGCTCCTCATCCTCACTCCTCACATCAATGCCGGCGCTAGGGTCCTCCTCTGTACCCATAGGCTCCTGTGGCTCGTCGAGAGATTCCTTGACCTCCACTTTGCCATCTGGGGGACCAGAGGGCGCTTCTTCTGCTGCGACCATCTTTGCCGCCTTTCTTAGCCCACTCACCGAGACGGTACCGAACCTAAAGTTGAGCTGGTGCCCTCTAGCTACGATCTCGTCTCGGGTGAGCTGGTCGATCCCGATGACAAGGAGTGCCCCGCCTCCATCGTTCTTCCGGGAGACCACTTTCCAGGCATCCGTCTCCAGCCTGTTCTGGCGCCCGAGCATCATGAGGAGTTCCTCATTATCTCTTTTCGCGCTTCTGGGGCAGAAGACCGTGACGTTATGTGCCGCGGGGATATCTTCTCCCACCTTGGTTTCTAGGGGCACGCCCTTCCACGTTCTGAGCAAGGGCACAACGGCCCTCAGCCAGTCCGCTGAGTCCTGGTCCAGGCAGTCGATGAGGAGGTATCCTACCCCTAAACGCGACTGCCGTGTCCCATGCCGACGTGATTACGTCGTCCATAATAGCCTCCTCCAACTCGGACAGCTCTTCATGGCTCAAATGCACCTGTGGGTACTCCTCAGGTAACACCGTCACTCTGACCCTTTTGGCGGCCTCCGCATAGGAGGTGTGTGTGCCAGTGAGAGGGGCTGTGGAGATGGAGGGTGGCTGCTTCACTTCAACCTTTTTGGGGTGTCCGTCGGAGGGGTGAGGGTGCTGTTACCCCGCTTGCTGGCAGGTGCACTACTATCTCTGAGGTATCATTTTATTTTGGACCCCGGCAGGCCTCTCCTGTTGGGGTCGTCTAGGCCTCCAGGCTGTCCTTTGGCTGGAAGGACATCCGTCTCCATGGCAGGCCTGGTCCTCTGTCCAGCCGCGTGGGGTGGACGAACCAGCCGGGATGGTCCTGCTGGTCGCGCATGTTCCTGGACTGGAACAGTTGACCTTTGTGGGGGATGTCCCACATTCTGCGTCCGAGACGCACTCCTGGCGGTGGCTGCGCTCCTGGGTGGGGATGGTCCCATCTGTGGTCGCTCTCCGTCGAGGAGTTGGTTTTCGAGGCAGGGATGTCCTGCGGCAATTTGGTGTTCGTATGCTTCTTCATAATCGAATCCCACGAGTTGCGGAGAAAGTATGGTCCACCCGGGCAGAGATCCGCCATACCCGGGTAAGGCGCGGTTAGGACAGGCGGTCGCCACTTGCCTGAACCGTCCGTGAGAGACTGGGCTATTTGTTTATCCGGGCCCCCAACCAGGCTGACTATCGGCACGGGTCGGATGACACCTTAGTCCGGCCCGGAGTGAGATTGTGTGGGGAGGGGAGTTGATAGGTAATCGTGAGGGAAGAGGAGTGTGTGAGGCTATACTTTTGAAGACGACCAGACAAACGTCTCATCAGTACACCGACTCCGGTGTACCCGCTGTTTGTCCGGGGTTGCTTATTAGCTTGCACCTATTTGCAACTAACCTTATAGAAGGCCGTTCGCTATCCGCAACCTGCGACTCGCCTGGTGGCCCCAGCTAAGCCCCCTCTTGAACATCCCACTAAACTTAACACAAATAACATTTACATTCTCGAGTGCATTTTAAATAATCGTAAAAATGAAAACAATTGAAAATAAAAAAAAAAAAAAAAAATATAATGAATAATCGCATAAATATAAATTCATTTTTATGTTTTCATAAATCATAAAAAAAACCTGTTGAGCTAATAAGCTTTTTTATTAGCTACTTAAACAAAAACACGAAAATTTTGAGTTCGATTTCTGCAAAGGCAGCGAATTTATTTTAGCAGAAGCGATTAACAATGGTTCAAAACGAATTCAAAACGGATCAGACAATTTCAGACCCAAAGTAGAGGTCAACAAGCAACGAGAGAGGGAATAATAATGGATGGTAATAATGCAGATAAGCTAAGAGCTAGCATTAAGAGAACCTAATGTCTGCCAGCACCACGTCACCGACAACCAGGCCAGGCTTCGGGGTACGCCATTTGGAGCGGTGCTGCACTAGCGTCAGGTATTCTTCCTTCCATCGGGTCCAGTAGAATTGCAGAAAGTAGGCCACACGTTGCCATCCATTCAACCGATTGAAATTAAGGGCGGTCACATCCGGCTCGATGAATGAGGATGGTGGGCCACCACTCAGAAAGTGGGATAGCGTTAGCACATCCAGATCAGCGGGATTTTCCGAAATTGAGACTAAAGGCCGGGAGTTAACTACTACCGAAATATGGCACAGAAGAGTCCGCAGCTCGTCGAAGGCCAACACTGAAGGCCCAATAGCGCGGTAGAAATGGTACTTAGCCGTCTTCACCGCAGCTTCCCAGAGACCACCAAAATGTGGCGATCTGGGAGGAATAAAGCGCCAATCAATAAGCTCCGCTAGGCAAAACTCCAACGTTGCTTTCTGATGCTCGTCGCTGAGGAACAGGCGTCTCAACTCAAGCAGCTCATTGCGTGCACCCACAAAGTTCCTTGCATTGTCCGACCAAATCTGCCGCGGTTTTCTTCTGGTGCATATAAATCTCTTGAGGCCATGCAGAAATGATACCGTTGAGAGATCCCTGATCAACTCCAAGTGAATGGCCTTTGTTACGAAGCAGATAAAGACGCAAACGTAGCATTTTACTGGGGCCTTGTTTCGCACTTTCTGTTTGTAAAAGAATGGTCCACAAAAGTCAATGCCAGTGACTTCAAATGCATGAGATCCATCCAATCGCACATTTGGGAGATCCGCCATTACATGCTCCACTAATCGAGGCTTCGTTCGAAAGCATCTGACGCATTTGTTCAAAACTTTGCTCACCGTCTTTCTCCCCCCAATAAGTCAATAATGGGATCGAACTATGCAGAGTAAGGCCCAAGGTCCAGTGTGCAGATTGCGCTCATGAAAGTGAGTAATGCTGGCGGCAGTGACATGATGGCTCCGTGGCAATATGATTGGATGACGGCCATTGAAATCCAGCGACGAGTTCCTTAGTCGGCTATTCACTCTAAGAAACCCAAACTGATCAATAAAGGGAGATAGAAATGCAAGCGAACTAGATGGGGCTACTACACCTTTAGACTGCAAGGATTTTATGTATGAACCAGACGAAGCAATAATTGAGTACCGCTTTGGGTATCCGACACCTTAAGATCCGGCTGCCGAATGCGATTTATAAACTTGAAGACGTATCCGAAAATCATTTGAAGCGAAGCGAAGGAATTTGCAAATTTGGAACAGGCTATGATGTCTACGTATGGCAATTTTATTAGCAGGACCATTCGACGAACCTCAAGTGCTGACTTCTCAGCAAGGACTGGGGGCAGCCAGTCAATCTTGGGTCTGCAAAGAACTGTCGGCGCATTAAACCAGACAGGGGACTCGCTCAGCTCAGTGGGAAGGACACCTCGTCAGCAGGATTCAAAGAAGTTGGACGAAGTTGCCACGAACATGTTGAATCTGGAGGGCTCGTCTCGGATCCAGGACAGCGCAACCGCAGAGTCACTCTAACAATAATACTGTCCCTTAAATACGTTAATGACAGCTACTTCACGATGTAGACACAGCCGCCATATGCTTCCATGCTGGCATCGAAAAATCCATGGACCTGAATAACCTTTCCTTGCACAATTGCTGAAGGAAAATTTTTGCTTTTGCTATCACTGGTCCAACCATTCCAAGGGGATCATAAAATCGTGCAATGGCAGACAGGACAGATCGCCTACAGGGACTTGAGGTTAACTGCAAGACCGAAGAAGAAATCAAAAGCTGATCACAAGCAGGATACCAGGCTAACCCCAAAGTTTTGGTAAAATCAGCGCCGTCATCAATCTTCAAATATGACTCCTTATCTTCGTTAGAGACTCTACACAAAGCCGCTGGTACGTTTGAGCACCACTTTCTAAGTTTAAAACCTCCTCTGGATAGAATTTTAGAAGTCTGATCCACAATGATGATAGCCTCTTCCACGGTCTGGGCTCCAGATAAAAGATCATCTCCGTAAAAGTCGCCCCAACCGGAAACGAGGGATGCTCGTCTCTTGACAACTTATGCATCAGTTGCCAAAAATGAATCAGGATTCGTGCCATAAGTGCCGGTGTCCAGCTTAAACACTTGCAGCTTGTCCTGTGGGGAAGTCCTCCATAAAATGCATTGCAAATAGCTGACCTCTGGATGTACCATGATACAACGGTACATCTTATAAATGTCTCCAGTGAGACCTAAATGTCTCCATTTATGTCTCCATAAATGTCTACCGTTTGAAGCAAAGCGAAGGAATTTGCAAATTTGGAACAGGCTATGATGTCTACGTATGGCAATTTTATTAGCAGGACCTTTCGACGAAATCGAATTAGAATCTGGAACAGGGTATGTTGAAATATGGGGCCAGCCATGAGCAAATCATTAAAAGAGTAGCCTGATGAAATCGCGACAGATCCGTCAAAAACTACGCGAAGCTTTGTAGTGGAACTATCCTTCTTTATGACGAACTGATAAGGCAAAGAGAAGCGACAAGAAGCGAGGTCTGCGCTAGCAACTGCTGACATGTGCCCTAAGTCAAGGTATTCCTTTATAAAAGCCACATATTGAGCCTTCAAGGCTGGCCGACGCTCTAGCTTCCTCTCTAGGGACAGGAATCTACGATAAGCTTGCTGGTAGGACTCACCCAAAAGTAGTTTTTTATGGATTTTCGCGATGTTCGGGGGGTTGTGAGACACAAATTTATAAGAATGAAAATGGCTTAACTTTATCAAAATTGTTTATTTTAATCTTTAATAAGGCATATTTTGTGGTCTACAATTTAGTCAAATTGAAAAGATTTCGAGGAGATAATAGAAAGGCAAATATAAATCAGATTAATTCAAAAAGTCAAATATTCGATCAATCCGATTCACAACGAATGCAGGTGTAGTATCCGACTGTCAAATTGGCACATTTCAAGTGAACAGGTCTGTCGTAACTATTGCAGTAAATCGAGTTGTTCCGGTTCAATTTTTTAGGCATAAGAGCTTCAAAATATCAAAATTATCATTAAACGTTTTGGTTGTGTACAGAAACACTATATCAGGCTATAAAATACAATTTTATGTTCCTAGATGACGCGGTAATAGAATGTCTCATAATCCCCGAGAACGTTGTCTCACGACCCCCCAATAGCTATATTTTAAATATGGCTACTGCTTTACGGACGCATTAAATGTGTGCGAATTCAACTGAATTCTAAGTGCTGAAAAGTAGAGTTTTGTTTTTGTTGCGTGCCGCAAGTTCAATACCAGTGGCAATAGTCGCCGCAATAAGTACAGTACAAATTGGGCTGCGGAGAACTGAATACGTCAAGAGTTCTTTTCGTACTAATTTTATTGAGTCAAACCTAGGCTTTATATACATGTTTTTTGGTTAAAGATATTTACTTAGGTCTAAACAAGATTACAATTATTTGTTACATTGGTTAGCCTATCAAAACAATACCAGTTGGACACAGATATCTTAAAGACAATATTACTACAGATAGGACTGCAGATGGTGTGAAGACGTGATTATCTGTGGGTTTTCTTTTACGATAGGTCCGAACATATGGACACAGGCCGATATCGTCCTGTGCTTGTTTAGGTAGGCCGATATCAACAAAACGACCCTTATCTAAGTTAACCCATAAATACTGATCCAGCTGCGAACTATTTTTTCCTTGACGAAAATCGTACATTCTCCCGGCCGTTGAACGGATGTTCAACAGTCATTTATGTTGATTGTAAACGGCTGAGTCATGGATGTAGCTGCAGTTGTAGGTGTATTCGGTCCTTGATGAAGTGGTAATGAGTTGGTAGACTTCTGCTTTCTTTTGAGAAGATGAATAATGCTGATGATCATTACGAATATTAATCCAATATAAATGGCTATTTGATGATGTTCGATGTTAGAGAGATTGTGGGGTAACTTGAAACTATTGTCTGGAAATAGTTCCAATTTTCTCTGGAGAAGTTCATTGAAGTGTAGTTTTTGAGTATCAACTTCAACCGTGGTCTTGGATTTTTTCGGTAAAAATTCGGTCAAATTGCTATCTCCGAATCGAGCATATGATGCCTGTAGTGTGCTTTCTGTACGATCCAGTGTAGTTATTGTGATCAATGTATTTCTAATGATACATCCAGGACTTGCAGTTAAATAGCCAGACTCTTGTAACTCTATTGAAGATGTTCCATCTAGGCAAACAGCAGCTAATTTTAAAGATGCGTTTGTTGCATATATCCATTGATTTGTGGCAGACATTCCATACAAAAGAAATGGTTTTTTTGTATTAATTATTTTACAAGATGCATCTGTTTTATTGTGAAATAATTTCATTTCGCAGCTTGTTTCTGATGAAAGCATTGCTTGCTTGTTGTAACAGATAAATTCTCTTGTTGTTTTCTTTTGACAAGAATTAAATTCTGCTTCTGACATTTCCATAAATTCATCACGATGACTATTGAATGCAAGGAACGGTGAATTTATCTCAATTAGATGAATGCCTTCCCTATTCAGAAATGGAATTGGAGTCAATTTGTAAATGTCTAAAACTTGAGATGATATTAAAGGAAGTTTAACTTTAATAATGACGTGATCATTTACAATAGTTCCTTCGCCTCTCATTAGCTGATATGCCATAAGTAAGTTATCTGGCGAAATTGGGAGCATCTGTCCAGCTTTTAAATGACCATGAATTTGTTCCAGTTGCTCCTTTAGTTGCCGTGGTGATATTAACATTGGACTGATCATATTATGACGAATATCTGTTAATATATTTATTATTTCTGTTTGTATTCGATGGAGATTTGATGCCAAGATAGACAGTTGAGTTGATAATGTTATATACCATGAGAGTTTATCAAATGCACTCTTGGTACTTTCTGTGCCGGAGATAAAATCTTCAATCAATTTTAATCGTTTTGAATTGGAGATCTCATCTCTTTTTATGACATTTATTGTTGAATCTATTAATGATGTCTGATTTTTTAATAAATTTAATAGGTGCTTTTCATTTCCTTAAACTTTTGTTATTGTCTTGGCCATTTCATTAGCATATGTTGAGTCTAATACGCCAAAAAGACTACTTGCTATATTACCAACGATATCTAGTGGGGCTCTTTGCTTCCGTGATTTTGTGAGTAACATATTTTCCGCTTGTAGATCTTCCTCTAAATGCTTTAAATGGTGGTACATGCTAGAACACGCTTCTTGTTGTGGAAATTGAGTACATAAATGACCAATTTTAGTTACTCCCATTGAGAATGTGTTCATATCATTCCAGTACGGTTTTAAATTGTAATAAACAACTATAGACCAGTCCGTTGTGGCCAGTTGACCGCTTCCAATTTTTTCAAAAAATATTCCTGGCTTTGAGACAAATTTTGTTAAATTTACTGATTGAGCAACAGTTAATGGTATAAGAAGAAGCATTACTATTAATGCCATTGCCAATGATGATATTCCTTTAGATTTTTTCCTTTTTGGTGTGATCTCCTCAACCACCGCGTCCTCAGAGTTCTCGGATAGTGGATGCTTATTTGTTGGTTCTTCCTCAGCGAATAACGGAGCAATGTGTTGAATGTCGCGCTTAAAAACTCCTTTTGATGTTTTTACTTCAACTACTCTGACGAAATTGTCTTTTCCAGGGATTATCTTGATAATTCGTCCCATTGGCCACTGCAATACTGGTATATTGTCTTCTTTTATTAAGACTAATGCTCCTTCCTTTATATTTGCTGAGGAGCGTCTCCATTTTTGCTTCTGCTGCAGTTGTTGAAGATAATCAGTTGACCATTGCTTCCAAAATGCGTGTTTGAGTTTTGATACAGCTTGCCATCGCTGTCCTAAAGTCTGGGGTTGCTGAGACGGTTCCCTGTCAGCCTGGGCGGTGAGTGGTTCTCCAATGAGAAAATGACCTGGAGTGATTGCTGTTAAATCATTTGGATCATTCGACATGGGAACTAAAGGTCGAGAGTTGAGTATTGCTTCGATCTCGACAATAACAGTTTCTAACTCCTCATAAGTTAGATTAGCTGTGATAAAATTTTTTAACAGCAAATGCTTAGCTGATTTTACCGCAGCTTCCCACAATCCTCCAAAATGCGGAGCTCTTGGTGGAATAAATTTGAAATTAACTCCTTTGTCAATACAATTTTCGACAATGCGTTTTCTTGCCTTTTCTGAAAATATGGCATCTTCCAGCTCCTGAAGCTTATTCCTTGCTCCAACAAAATTAGTCGCATTATCACAATGTAAAGTTTGACATTTTCCTCGCCGACTGATAAAACGACGAAGTGCTGCCAAAAACGCTTCGGTTGTAAGATCACTCACTAACTCCAGATGGACTGCTTTAGTTGCAAAACAGCAAAATATTGCGATATATGCGGTATGTGGTTTTTTACCACGAATTTTGTAGTGAATTTTAAATGGTCCACAGTAGTCAACACCAGAATTCAAGAATGGTCTTGCTTGAGTTATTCTTAATGGTGGTAGGTTTCCCATTATTTGCTCTAATAGTTTTGGCTTGGCTCTGGTACATTTGACGCAATTTAGAATGACACTTCGGGCGATTGTTTTTGCTTTTATTGCCCAATATCTTTGCCGTGAAATGGCCACCAGAGCTTGGGTACCACAATGCATATTGTCTTCATGCAATTTTTCAAAAATTAACTTTACAAGTTGGTCGCTATATGGAAGTAATATTGGGTGTTTCGCATCAAATGACAATTCAGCGGCTTCCAATCTACCTCCAACTCTGATAAGATTATCCTGGTCTATGAAGGGTGTGAGTGCGCTTAGGCTGCTGCTTCTTTCCACTTCACGAGAATTTTTTAAGCTCTTAAACTCCTTGTTGAAGTGTTTTTGTTGAATTATGCGGAGAATTACTTTTCTTGCTTGTTCCAATTCATCTAATTGAATCGTTACACCTTTTACTTGTGGCCTTGTTTTTACACGCATAATGTATGCTACTATTCTTAATAGCTTGGAAATGGAATTCCTATGATTAATGCGGTATAGTACACTATCGTTTTGCACTGACAGAAGAGATGTTTCTGTCGCTTTGGTGATGCGCTCAGCTTTAGATGCAATAAATGGTGCAGGCCATTTTGATGGCGGCCCATATAAAATTAGGGGACCAAAAAACCACAGGTTGTGATTTGCAAATTTGGAGCCACATATTCCTCTTGAAGCAACATCTGCGGCATTTTGCTCTGATGGTACATGGCGCCATTCCTTTTGGAGAGATGTTTCCTGGATAGTCGTTATTCGTGTTGCCACAAATTTATCCTTTATTGTGGTAGGACTATTTATCCATGATAAAACAATTTCCGAGTCTGCCCAGTAGTAAGTTGGGACGGCTTGCATGGATAATTGCTCCTTTACCGTGAATGATAACTGTGCACCAAGTACTGCCGCCTTTAATTCCAGTCGAGGAAGAGTGATTTGACTTATTGGAGCCAAATGCGATTTTGCACACAGTAATTGTACAGTCACTCTTTTGTCTTTATGAACTGCTCGAAGATAAACAGCTGCTGCATACGCATTTTCAGACGCATCAACAAAAGTGTGGATCTCCTTTGAGGTCGGTACTTGACCTTCAAAAATATGACGTGAAATTTTTATGTTGTTCAACGCCTCTAAACTGTTACGGAATTGTATCCATTGTTTTTGTAAATTATCAGGCAAATCCTCATTGTAGTCGAATTTCTCCTTTGTTAAGCTTTGCATAAATATTTTTGCTTTAATTACGACTGGTGAGAATAACCCAAGTGGATCAAATATTTTAAATATTTCTGAGACAACATCTCGCCTTGTAATTTTTTGTGTTGTAGCAATTTGTGTCTTTCCGCAAAGCTTATCTATCTTGGGATTCCAGATAATTCCAAGAGTTTTGATACTGCAATCTTCGTATGCCGTATCTTCCAATTGTACATTAGGGATTATATCATCTTTGTTTAATCCCTGTAAAAGTTGGTTGCTGTTTGCGCACCATTTTCTTAGCTTGAATCCCGAACTGATTAATATTTTATTGAGTTCAGTCCGGATTTGTAATGCTTCCTGGATTGTGTCTGCTCCGGTAATGCAGTCATCCACATAGAAGTCATTTTTAAGCGCAGCCAAATAGTCTAGGCATTTCGTTGCTAAATAAGGTGCAGATTTGGTGCCATATGTCACTGTTTTCAGCCGATAGTATTTTAACTTTTCGGAAGGGTCGTTTCTCCATACGATCATCTGATATTGCTGATCTTTGGGATTTATCCAAATCTGCCTATACATTTTCTCAATGTCAGCCGTAAAGACATATTTATGTAGTCTAAATCTTAACAATATAGACATGAGAGTATTTTGCACTGTTGGACCTTTGTGCAATAAATCGTTTAATGACTTTCCAGAAGATGTTACCGCTGATGCATCAAATACAACCCGTAGTTTTGTTGTATGGCTATCTGGCTTGAGGACACAATGTTCATATGTCCAAGCAGCTCATATTCCTTCATGAACTCAATATATCCTTGTTTTATTGCTGGATCTTTCTGCAATCGTTTCTCTAACGATAAAAATCGTCGCGTGGCAATGTCACGACTCTCCCCCAGCGCTGAAGTATGCTCCAAAAATGGTAATTGCACAATGTACCTTGAGTCCTGTGCGCGCTGGATGTTTTCCAGAAAATGAGATTCGCATTGTTTTTCGATTGGCGAATAACATTCCCAGAACTTGACAAGCTGCTCATCCACCTTTTCCGCTTCAGTCAGGACTGCACATACTGATGAAGTTGCTTTTTGTTCCGAAATTTTGCCAGCTACAATCCAACCAAGTTTGGTACAGTCGACTCTCGTTAAATCAAACCTGCGATAATTCGAACCTCTCTATAATTCAAAGTTATCACGAGGTCCCTACGAAATCTCTTTATATTTCGAACTAAATCAATACATTTTCATACACTTGGTAATTCGAACGAAAAAATCATTGATATTTAACAAAACCACGCGTTAATTCGAAGTCATCAGCGTCTAACACTCGACAATTCAAAGTTGCAGAGAAAAAAGGCGGAAATTTTGGGACAAGTTCAAACTTGCCTTTGTTTTTGTTTTGATTATGTAGTTTGACCATTTGACGCACACACTTCTTTCGAATTGGTTTGTGTACTTATTCAGTTGCTGTTACTCTTTCGTTGGTATGCATATTAAAAGTTAGTGTTAGCTATGAGCCCTAGAAAATATAAAGAACCTTTGGCAGAGGTGTCAGTTAAAGAAGCAAGATCCTCATTTGATACCTTATAAAGCTTATGTCAACAAAACGAAAGTGATGAAAAAGCATTTCAGGCACTTTTTCTCTTAAAAAAAAGTTATTGAGCAGTGCGAGTAGCAGAATTGTACCAGTATAACAAAGTTCTTTCGAAAGATAAATTAATTCACATTACAAATACATGTACGTACACGAATGTACCTCTTAATTCTTATCATTTTTATATTAATAAATAAAAATTAAGAAACACTTAATAATTCGAAGTTTTATTTATTTTCTCTCGCAAATTTCGAACCATTTGATATTTCAAACACTCGATAATTCGAAATATTTCAAGAGTCCCTCGAGTTTCGAATTAACGAGAGTCGACTGTATTTTGCAACCTTGGTAGTCCCTTTTTAATAAATACATTTTCCGATTGCATTATATCAAAATAATGCTCAGCACCAAGGAGAATATCTATTTTTCCTGGTTTTCCAAATTGAGGGTCAGCAAGTTGTATACCATTAGGAATTTTCCAATTTTCCGTGGATATTGGGTATGTCGGTTGATCAGCGACTATATGGGACATTACAATCGCCTCAAGTCTTGACCCAAAATTTCCGTTTCTAGATTTTAGCTCAACGTTTACTCGAGCATTGGAGGTGTGAGCCTTTCCACCTATGCCATTTATTTTATGTTTCGAGCTGGTGGTTTTTGATGCTAATTTCTGAATAACTCTTTCAGAAATAACATTTATTTGGGAGCCAGAGTCAAGTAGAGCTCTGAATTCCGCCATTTGTCCATTGTTTCCTTGAACTAGTACTCTAGCTGTGGCTAGAAGGACGTAACCATCATGCTTTCCACTTGCTGATGCCGCAGTAATGACATCCGAATTTTCTGATACTTTTTCCAAGTGCAGAAGTGTATTGTGTTTTTTGTTGCACCTAAAACAATCTTTCCTAGTGCATGCCTTTGAAGCGTGATTTGAATTGAAACATTTTACGCATAATTTATTCTTTTGAGTCCAGTTTAAACGTTCAGCTGGAGTCTTTTTTAAGAACTCATTGCATTTAAAAATGCTATGGTTCGGTTTCTTGCAGAAGAGGCAATTGAATAGTGTATCTGCCCCTGCTGCACATGTTGTTGGTTTTTTGGGTTTCTCTGAAGAAATAGCTTCTAATGTGAGAAACCTTTGCTCCAAAAATTCCAAAAATTCTTTAATTGACTGCATTTCTCGTGTGTTGAGAATCGATTGTTCGTAGAGCAAATGTGTTTGTCGATCTAGTTTTTTTGTTAGAACGTGCAGGAGAATCGGATCCCAATTGTCCGTTCTTATTTCGATATTGTTCAATGCTGATAATGTTTCCTTTACATTATCATGCAACGATTTAATACTTTTGACATCACTAGATATTGGTGCATGATCTAATAATTTTTGGAGTAAAGTATTGCACAATACTCTTTTGTTGCTGAAACGCTCTTGCAACATATTCCATGCTGTCAAATAATTCGTTTCAGTTAGGGACAAGTGACGAATTAAACGTTCAGCCTCTCCCGTTAGATTAGTCTTCAAGTACCACATTTTTTGTATAATGGGTAATGAAGATTCATGAATCATTTTCTTAAACAAATCATGAAATTGCTGCCATTGCAAATAATTTCCATCCAATTTTGGAATTGTTATCTTTGGCAAAGGTACTGCTGCGATTTTTGGAGAACTTTCTCCAGTATTCTGTGATCCCTCTACGCCGAGTGCCATTTGAAATGTTATAATGGCATCTTCAGCCGTTAAATATCGGGAATCATCGTATCCCAACTCTTTGGGGTTTTTGAATTTTTTGTGAATTTGGACATGAATCCTTTTAATTTCAGTCCAATTTTCGAATATGATCGCCTTAAAATTTTGGCGTGTTTCAATCGTCACCTTACTCATGATACGCTCTAATGTATCAATGAGCACCCTTTGCTCACGGAACATGGATTCAATTTCCAAATCTTCTTCCGTAGACGTTAGGGAGGCAGTTTCAGCTTGCAGGGTTGATAGGTTTGTTGTGAATATATTCTGATATTCACTCACCAGGTTTCTAATTTCAAGAAAGTAATTATTTCTGAAGTACCCATGATCGATTTTTTCTCCTTTCAGGGTACGCTGGATCGTATCATCTCTGGAGGCAAAATTTACCCATAGACCCTCCAGATTAGCCAAGCGTTCTGTATAATACGCAGGCTTAGATTTTCTGCTTTCGGAATCTTTTTTGAAATTCCTTATAATATTTTGGATGCGCTCACCCAGAGCATGCTGTTCATCCAATAAGGAGCGAATGCTTGAAGATGCCATGTTTTACTTTTAATTATAAGCCTTTTAGAGGTATATTGTTGATGATGTGCCTCGACTCACACCGTGGTTTATAAAATAAATGTAAAAATGGTCAGTAATCAAGATCCTATATAGGTATTTTTGTGTGTGTTTTTGATCGCCAAGTTGATCGTACACAAATCGCAGAATATTCTAGTCGTCTGCTGTTTTAAAAACTGTCTATCGCCAAGTTGATAGCAGTAGATGAAAAGTTGCTTGGTCGCCTAGTTGACCTTTTAATCACTACCGTGATTGATTTCTGGATGATCAAACTATGATCGATGATGCGGGTTCAAATTGGAGTCCCAATCTGAACAATGGTTGCGGTTCGAAGTCGGGGGTCACCAAATGTGCGAATTCAACTGAATTCTAAGTGCTGAAAAGTAGAGTTTTGTTTTTGTTGCGTGCCGCAAGTTCAATACCAGTGGCAATAGTCGCCGCAATAAGTACAGTACAAATTGGGCTGCGGAGAAGTGAATACGTCAAGAGTTCTTTTCGTACTAATTTTATTGAGTCAAACCTAGGCTTGATATACATGTTTTTTGGTTAAAGATATTTACTTAGGTCTAAACAAGATTACAATTATTTGTTACATTGGTTAGCCTATCAAAACAATACCAGTTGGACACAGATATCTTAAAGACAATATTACTACAGATAGGACTGCAGATGGTGTGAAGACGTGATTATCTGTGGGTTTTCTTTTACGATAGGTCCGAACATATGGACACAGGCCGATATCGTCCTGTGCTTGTTTAGGTAGGCCGATATCAACAAAACGACCCTTATCTAAGTTAACCCATAAATACTGATCCAGCTGCGAACTATTTTTTCCTTGACGAAAATCGTACAAAATGTTTATGCAAAATTTGTTCCGTGTGTCAAAAGGCTACTCACCAAGGAATGTTTCGGATGTATGCACTCTCGCAAATAGCTTGTAAAATAAAGCGAAAAGACAGCAAACACGAACGGTCTACAAAACTTTCGATCACAAAATTGGAGTTGCGATTTGGGAGGACATAAAGAATCGGCATGAGCGGAATATTTGTGATGTGGATATGAAGATTGGAAACAAGCAAGAAGTTTCGCAGTCAGCTGGTAGATGTCGCGCTTTTTAGTTCAGGGCTGTAAGCGCGTCTCACGACCCCCCGTGTCTCACGACCCCCCGTGTCTCACGACCCCCCGTGTCTCACGACCCCCCGTGTCTCACGACCCCCCGGTCTCCCCTAGCATGTGCTAGCGCATGTGCTAGCGCATGTGCTAGCGCATGTGCTAGCGCATGTGCTAGCGCATGTGCTAGCGTGTGCTAGCGCAGCTAGGCGACCCAAGTTATTTTTCTTACTAACGAGAGGTAAAGCAAGGGACGAATTTCTGCGTTTGTGAACTCCATTTCAATCGATTGTAATTTTTTAACGTGGAAGCTCATGAAAACAAACAATATGTAATTTTAAAGGTGATACCAATACCATTCAAACGATATACAGCATTGCTAGATATGATTATATTTGACTTCACAAGCGAAGCCCGAAATTTGAATGTAAAAACCGGTATGTCATTACCAAACAACCCTAAGTTGTTAGCGTAAAAGATCATGGTCGAAGCACTGTGAGTCGTCTCAAACGGTGACAAAGCCAGGACTGACGGCTCAGAAGGTGTTGCTGAGTGTTGCCCTATGGCCAAACCATCAATTCTGACCTCTACTGTGAACAACTGGAGCGATTGAAGATTTCACTTGAACAGAAGCGGCCAGCCTGGTGAATCGTAAGGGCGTTGTGTTCCATCATGACAACGCCAGGCCCCATACATACATTGGTGACGCCTATTTTTTCGATGGACAAAAATTGATTTCAAGGGAAGATTGTGAAAATCGAATCGCCGAGTTTTTTTCCAGTAGGAACAAGGACTTCTTTAGGAGAGGCATATAAAAGTTACCATCAAAATGGCAGAAAATCATCGAAGACAACGGTACATATAGCACTTAAATCGGACAATGCTAACTATGTTAAAATCGTCGTCAAAAATCAATAAAAAAACCGGTAAGGCCACTTTTCGTGTTATGTAAACTCAACAACCCCTTTTCCGATTTGGCTAATCGGAGTCGTCGATTCGTGGAGCGACCAAACATAGTCCGGCGAACGCGTATTGCAAATCAAGTGGCATTATAAAGACGATCTGAGACTGTAGATGAACGCGCCTAAGCTAATGCATTGCACCGTGAACGTAATACACGGAAGAGATCTGTTGACCCTGTACCAGTACAGCGCTTAAGTATTATTATTCAATATAATAATTCAATCCAATTCAGGAGCCTCTACTCCTCGCGCGCCTCCTCCATCGGAGCTTTGGTCGTCCCCTTCGTCGTCGCCCGTAGTCGAATACGGGCGCTTCAAATAAATTCTGAGCTGGAGATTCTTCATCCATACGCACAACGTGGCCGAGTCAGCGCAGACGTTGTATCGTGATGCGCCGGACCACGACCACGTTGTCGTACAACTTGTTCAGCTCATGGTTTATCCGAATGCGAAAGCAGTCCCCAATCCGAACGGGACCAAAGATCTTGCGAAGAATTTTTCTTTCGAACACTCCAAGTGCTGCTGCATCCGTCAGTGAAATTTCCCATGCTTCTGCACCATATATGAGCACGGGTAGGATGAGTGTCTTGTAGAGTGTTTATTTTGTTCGGTCTCTATTGCACATTTGCTTACTCAGACCAAAGTAGCACCTATTGGCAAGTGTGATTCTTCGCTTGATCTCCAGGCTGACGTCATTTTCGGTGTTAATGGCAGTGCCAAGCTACGTGAACTCCTTGACCCCTTCGAAGGTATAGCTGTCCGCTACCACATGGGAGTCTAGGCGCCGCGCCTCCCTGCTTGTAGACAGCATATACTTCGTCTTGCCCTCGTTTACCGCCAAACCCACTTTATGCCGACTCTTTTTCGATAGCTGAAAAAGCAGCAGTGACATCACGCTTGCTGCGGCCAATGATGTCAATATCATCGGCATACGCAGGGAGCTGGACACTTAAAAAAAAAATAGTACCAGATCGATGTACACCGGCTTTCCGCAGAACCCCTTCCATCACGAAATTGAAGAGGTCGCACGACAGTAAAAAGTTCGGAGAGGTTCGCTCCTGCCTTGACAGAGCTGATGGTGCTGCACAATGTCATTCTGCAAAGAGGTATCAGCTTTGCAGGAATACCGAACTCATACATGGTGGCATATAGACGTTCCCCCGTCAGGCTATCGAATGCGGCAAGAAACAAAGATGATGTGTGTCAATATAATTTTCGTTTGTTTTTTCAGGATTTGGCGTTATGAGAAGATCTGGACTTATCGGGAGATTCGAATCGTTGGGCAAGATTTCTTCTAGCCATATTTTGCACAGGAGCTGATTTATACACCTTATCAGCTCTTCACCTCCGCTTTGTTGTTTTTGAGACGTATTAAAGCAAGTGGGACCTTGGCATAGCTAGGTAGTGCTATATACACATTTCTCGATTGGTGGTATCGGGCTAAAACTCCAATGGCGGGATCATTCCTGTCCTGCGACACCTCGAGTTCCACGCACTCTCGGCTTTTTCTGTCTAAAAAACGGCATCTCTTTCTTCCTTTTCTCCCTGTAACCTTTACCCGTACCTTTCGTAGCGCCAGACTGCGTTTTTCTGTGGCCGGCGTTTTTTGCTGCAGCTGCAACGCGACAAGATGGGTCAAAGATGCGTTCACGTCCAACCTTTGCGTTGAAGACCCCGAGGATGATCTTCACGTCGTGGTCTGGGCATCGGTCGTATGTGTCCTCGAGTCTCGCGTAGAATGCTTCTTTAACAGCATTGACTTTCTCCTCCGTCGGGTCGCGCGCGCAAATTAGGCTAAGAATAAAAATTGTAGCTTTGACGCGGATTATAGTCAGCTGTTTACTCCCTGGGCCGAATTGGGAGACGTGGTGGCGAAGTCTCACGAGTCACCATATAAGGTCTTTATTAAGTTCTTTACTGAATGATTTAAGGTTTTAACAGTTTTAGTTATTATAGGTTGGAGCAGCTAGGTACTGCTCAAAAAACATCCGATTTTGCTCTGCCCTTGGGCATTTGTCCAAAGTATAGACATGCCTTCGGTTGCGCAGCTGCGCTGTCGGAGACGCCGGCAGCGGAGCAGCCGTTGCTTATGTATTATTATCAGAGGTGGAGAACTATCAATGGCACTATCGGGACTATCGATGGTTCGCCACTATCGATACGCAATCGATAGCTGCGCGCACTCTCGATAGTGGTCAATCGCTATCGTCGATTGTTGTCGATATTTTTGTTTTCCCATGTCAACGTTAAAAGTGTAAAGGAAAGGAAATTTCGCGAATTTGTTACAGAGTTATATAAATTGATATTAAAAATATAATGGATCGTTTTCTATAAATAGGTAAGATATTGTTATTTTGTTGTTATATTGTAATTTTGTATTATAAAGTTAAAAGCCAAATTTTGTGGGACAATAACAAAAGTGCTACGTGAGATGCCATTACTGCTATTACGGTTTGTTGTGAAATACATACGCATATATACATACATGCGTTTCTTTTTCACAAAGATAAATACATAATAATAAAAGTATACATTTAATTAAAGAAAAACGCCGAACATATATAAATTTAAAGAAAGCAGTTAAGGTAAGCCTAAAAAAACAAAATCATATTATTCGAATAATAATTATTTATTCTTTTCAGGTAAAAATTGGAAAACATATATAATTTAAAGAAAGCAGTTAAGGTAAGCCTTAAAAAACAAAATCATATTATTCGAATAATAATTATTTATTCTTTTCAGGTAACGATTGGAAAACCAATGTCATACTTTATAAATAAATACTTTATATATAAATAAATATCATTAGAAACACTAACTAAATTATTTTTTTGAGTGTACTCTGCACTATCGACAACTATCGACGATAGATTTTCTTTGCTATCGCCGATAGTCGATAGTTTATGAAAACTATCAAGCGCTATCAATGGCGCAGACTATCGATAGTTCTCCACCTCTAATTATTATATACATTGCGTATTTGGCAAGCGCGCAGTGTAGAGCGTGAGAGAGTATTATGCTTACATATGATCAGCTCAGTCGCGCATGCTAGGCATGCCGACTTGGCACTTGGGTTGCGCATGTCAAACCTGCAGACTAAGCACATTGGGCTCCCCATGGCATTCTTGTGTGAGTTAGATAAGCTCGCACTTGAGTTGCTGGGAACGTTTTGTTTATGCTACTCTGCACATTTGGCTTATTTATTAACTCACAACACTGTAATCTATATATATAAAAGCAAGTTGTGTTAGTTACACCACTTATAACTTAAGGGGTTATATACCTTTTTGAGCGAAAAAAATGAGGGAACTTTGGATTTTTTTTCAGGTGTGTAGCAATTATTTTATGATACTGAGGTTATTATTTATTGATAGTACATGTTTTTATAGACACAACAAACGTTTGTTCTTAAAAAAATATAAATAACTTTCGAAGTTATGGCAATTCTCTCATAACCCTTTTTTTGTTATAGCGGCTTGCGGTGACCACGATGGAAGTCCAGCGGGTCAACTAAAATCAATAAACCAAAAAATTTTTATTAGTTTAGTATTATTTCTAGTTCGTCATTGAATTACTTCAAGAATATTTGGTTTTTTCTGCATACAGTAACAATTTTTTCAAAAAATTAATTTTTCGAGCTCTAAAAATTTTATTAAAAATTTCTTATCTGCAAAATCGAAATTGCCGCATAAAAACTGATTCAATGACGAACTCGGCGCAATCATTACGAATATTAAAAAAAAAATTGAAGAAGATCGATCAAATAGTTCTTGTGCAATCGCGGTCACAGCAAAGGCACTTTTGGAAAAAAACGACTTTGAGATAATCGCATTCAAAGTTTTACGTTGCGGTACAAAGAGTGACGTACCGCGCCTCAAAACGCTGTTTTCCTATCGAACTATTATTCGGATCTCTTCAAAAATTTGGGAAAATGTTCTCTAGGGGATATACTTTAGGATTCAGCTTAAAAAAATTTTTTCGTTTTTTTGAAAAAAAAAGGTATATAACCCCTTAAGAACGGCTGAACAGATTTGGCTGAAAATTGGTAGGAAGGTAGCTTAGAGCCCGGAATAGGACTTAGGGTACTTTTTATTCCGTTCGATATACCAAAAATCGCATATAAACTGAGTTATTACCTCATCACACTGACAAGCACACACTACCATAGCATTTTAACTCAATTTTTTTGAAGTGAATTGAAGTTATTTGTGATTTTGGTGAATTGAAGTGAAGTGAAGTTTTTCGTGGTTTTAGTGAATTGAAGTGAAGTGAAGTTTAATTAATATTGCCGCAACCAAGACGATCGAATCTTTCCCAACAAAGCCGTAATTCAAGAAGACTACAAAATACTGTAAATGAAAGGACTGAAGGGGAACAAAACATTGCACGTGAACAGCGCCGCGTTTGTATGGGTCGACTTCGTGCTTCTCAATAAGAAGAACAAAGTGAGGCAACCCGTAACACGGCTCGGTTGACAATGCAGAATCGTCGAGCTTACAACAGAGGTCAAGAAATAGATAATTTGCGACGCAAAAGATATTTATCAATTGCTGATTTGAATCGAGCAGTGTTTCAATACGATTGCATCACTGATTACAGCTTACATCCCAGCGTTTGCATTGGGCAAATGGACGTTGTTTGCAAGTATTGCGGTGCGTTGAAGTTTTACGGAGAAACGCCTGGATTATGCTGCTTTAATGGTAAAGTGAAATTGCCATTGTTGACTCCGCCACCTGAGCCATTGTATTCACTGCTTTGTGGTGAAACACAAGAATCACGCCACTTTCCTGCAAATACTCGAAAATACAATGGTTGTTTCCAAATGACGTTATTTGGGGCAGATTTTATCGAAGAACAAGGTTTAATCCGACATTTAAGGTTTTTTTTTTTGGTATTACATAGAATTTAGTTAAAGAATAACTTACTTTATCATAAATGCAAGGGCAGATTCACCATCGAATTGGATCATTACTACCTTTCGAAGATACACAAAAAAATTTTTTACAAATATATTTCATGGGCAACATGGAAGAACAACTTGATCGACGTCTAGCGATCAATGAAGGGATGAAGCGAGCAATTCTTCAAGACTTGCAGTGTCTACTTCATGAACATCATGCGATGGTCAGTTTGTTTAAGAGTGCTTTAGAGCGCATGCCAAATGATGACTATAAAGTTGTCATAAAAGCAGATAAACGACCATCTGGAACACATGAAAGGACAGTTAATGCTCCAACAATAGACGAAGTCGCCATCCTGATTGTGAACAATTTGGAAACCGAGATATTATGCTCAAACGTCGCGATACTGGGCAGAAATCACGACATTGAGATGAATGAGGTACATAATCGGGTTTTACTATTGATCGAAGATATGTGTTACCTCATGTGCGGTAATTTATTAATCAGGTTAAAATGCCAGCACCAAATCGTGAAATGAATGAGGCATTTAATCGAGAATTAGAACGGGAACGTGAATATGATAACCAGGAATTAAATTTATTAGTTCAACAGAAGAAAGTTTATGATATTTTAATGAAGGCAATCAATGAAGAAAATGGTGGTTTATATTTCCTAGATGCCCCTGGTGGAACTGGCAAGACATTCCTCATGTCATTAGCTTTCACAACTGTTCGGGCGAGATCCAACATAGCTGTTGCAGTTGCTTCTTCGGGAATAGCAGCCATATTGTTAGAAGGATGCCAAACGGCTCATTCAGCATTAAAATTACCGTTAAATCTTTAAATTATTGAAGAACCAACGTGTAATATTGCAAAACACTCAGCAATGGCCAAAGTTTTAATGGTATCGAAATAAAATTTTTCCTTTTCATATATAAAAAAAAAAAAAAAATTTTTATCTTTTAAACACCAACGAAATTTTACATAAAACTATCGCCATCTGGTGGTGGAACGGAGTTCGCCGGGTTTACTAGTTGAATATACGAGCTGGTACAGAGGGTACCCAATATGTGAGCATACTACACTATATCATTAGGGACCCATCGTGCAGATTTATCCAAGGTCATTTTTTAATATTCGTGATACAGCCATGGCATTCAAGCCCAGTTCTTCAGCAATCATTTCCTGGGTCAATCTTGGATCTTCGTCAATTTTTTTCGTCAGTTGCAGATTTTGGACGGCCTTCTCGATATTATTCCTCCACATAAAAATGTTCTGTGTGAAATTCCCGGAATCAATCACAAGGGATAGCGCATTCAAATGCTGTTTGGCACTCACTAAATATTTCTACAGGCTTGAGCTTACGCCGCCACTGAGACGGCTCCACTAATTTTAAGTTTTCTAGTCTCCATTTTGACCGATCCTACTGAAAATAAGATTGATATATCGTGAGATTATAACAAACAGTATTTAATTTTTTTATTAATAAAAACATTATAATATGGCAGCAACTAAGCGAACTTTTGTTAGTCCCCCGTAATAAAGAATGGTATCATTATTCGCTTACTGGCAAATTTCAACCGGGTGCGCCACAACTCCATTACCTTTAAGTTCGACCTGTCCGACAGTGCTCTCGTCGTGGTAATACCATGAATCTCTTGTCGTCTAGCCGCCATGTGGGCGTATCCTTCACTCATGAAACTCCTCGACGCTCCTGTGTCAACCTACCGTCCTCCGATCCACACTGTAGAAGTAATCAGACCATTGTGCAGTCTCAACTGCGTGTTTATTGGGGCCGGGTCGTATCCTCGTACGTCTTCGCTGCTCCCGGTCCTCGGCAAAGACTTTGTCCGTTTCCCGGGACATCTTGTCAGCAACATTCAATGCTCAAAATATCTCTACGGCCGCAATCCCAACAAAAATACACTAGTGGGCCTCAAGCCTGAAATGTAGGTTGGGGCTCTCGTGGTTTGCTTCTACCGTTCGCGGCACTCCGACGCGACTTGACTCCGGCTATATCACATTTTCATATTCTGTCACCATCTGTGTCAGCTGTGCCCTTATCTTGATCTCGTGGTGTCTTAGCCAAGAGGCTGTCTGTAAGTGGCTTGTAAGGAACCAGCGGGCTTCCTACCCTCTCTGACATATGTATATGGCGTGTGTTGTATAGCGGGCTGTCTTGTGGTTCACTTTCTGGGTTGCAGTCAGTTCTTTTTGCTTAATAGAGGCGGGGCATCATTTGTCCACTGCGTTGTAGTGCTCAATTTTGTCATCTTCGTATTTGCAGTTAATACAGGTTTGGGTATTGGTGTATGGTTCGTTGTTTGTTGTGTGTTTCAGTGACTTACGACTGAGATTCATATCCCGACTGGAAAGCATCCTTAGAAGTAGGGCCCGAGCAGGGACACTGAGGATAGCTAGAGTGACAACAAAGTGACGTAAAGACCCACTAAGGAGAACAATCTGTCTTGCGAAGTGGATGGAATAAAACAGCCGATACCGTCTACGGAGTTTCGCGAAAAAAACGACAAAAGAATATTTATATGAGTGGGTGTACGATGGATCTACCCCCGCCGTAAAGACAAGCTCGCGGCCCTATCGCTGGAATTCGGGTTCAGTGCGGACGGCACGGTGGCCGATACGCAGAAGGTGCTCTCGCGCTCCGAGTCCCAACAGCCAGGGGAAAGTGTAGGCTCGACACAAGGGGCCGAAAGTTTTCCGTTTGGGCATGCAGCGACCTTCGCTGAAGCATTAAAACCGGCAGCCAAGCTCCATGCAAATTGTGTTTGTTTTTTTTTTTATAGTGGTTAAAATTAACATCAAAAGAGTATACATAAGTCGAGCGCCCCTCAGCCGTATTTTCCATCAGTAACCAATTTTTTGTTTCTAACGGAGAATGACAACAGTTCAATTAGAAAAACGAAAGAATAGAAGACAAATTTGGAGTCGGGCCGCCGTCGGGTGGAAGCAACGAGATCGTATTCGAAGAGTGAGAAAGATGGGGAAACTTAGGAATATCCCTTTTCCTTTCCTACACATTGATTGCTTGTATGCCAAAAGACACCAGGTGACAGCCAGAACTGCAGGGTATGGACAGACAAGTTATCACCTACGAAGACTCCTCTAAAGAACACATGGACACGAATGCATCAATATTATTACACTCCGTACTTTCTGAAGTTTCCGACGAACTAAAAAACTAAAACTGATAAGAAAACTATAAGCAAGATATCTGGACATAAGTATACAAAGAGTACTGATGAAGGTTTAGACTTATAAAATAAGACAAAATATATTAAACAAAATTATTTTAGTTCTAATTAAAACAAATCTGGGTTCAAATTTAAAGCATACAATCCCATCCCTTACCACTTGAAAATGGAATCCGACAAGGATCATCATTATCCGTAATTATCCGTTTTTGCAATTGCCCATAACAAAGTAAATAGAATCATAGATCTTCACAAATCGTTCGAATTTACAGCATAAGCAGATGACTATACAATTATAAAAAGACACAAAAGAAGAGATACGTCAATAAATATAAACCCATTGCTCACAGACATTCAAGAATGGTGCAATTACTTTGGAGGCAGTCTTTCCATCCCTAAATCAAAATATTTACAGATCTGTCGCAAAAAGAAATGCAACTTCAAAAAACTTAGCACTTTAAATTTAAAAAACGAAAAGTCGTTAAAAATATTAGGTGTTACTATAACTAATATTTATAAATGGGACACACTCTCAGATCGGTTAGTAAAACAAATTTCTAAAAGACTAAATATTACAAAATGTATTTCTAGCACTAGTTTCCTTTATTTTATTATTTATGTAATCGACTCAGTTATCATGTCAAAAACAGAGAACTGCAAAAATCACTATCACTATTCTTGATTTAATCATACGCGAACTTTTTCAATCAACTCAACTCACTGAACAAAACACAGCGATGAGTAAAAATCAACTCATTTTGCCGTTCACATCATTCCGATCATCTTGAGTCTTCAGTTCAAAATTTCTCACTCAATTCAACTCACTGAATAAAAAACAGTGATGAGTGAAAATCAACTCATTTTGCCGTACGCATCATTCCAATCAAAAAAATGAGCATGTTTGACGAAATCATCATTCGGATCAATTCGAGTTGATCGTGTATGAGTAAACGAATAGCGACAAGATGACACGAAGTGAGCATTACGAATGCATAATTAACATTTACATTTTATCTGTGCAAAAAAAGTTCCGTTTTCTGCGCGCATGAGTAAAATCATACGAGTTGATTTATGTGAGTTGAGTGCTATTCTTGTTCAAAAAAATGATTGTTGAACCGAATGAGTAGCGCCCGAAATCATTATGCTGAACACGAGCCGAACGATTTGGAGTGAAACAAAAAATCGCTCGCACCCGAGTTGATTTAAAATCTACAACGAAAATGTGAGCGCATGCAAGTTTGATAGGCTGATCCGAACAGTGTGATTATTCGGCTGTTGAGCGCGTACGAATTTTTTTCATTCACCCGAAGCCGTTCTCTGGTCAAAAATTGATTATGAGTTTTTTTTTATACGGAAAGGCACTCAAATCAAAACTTATTAAAATAAGAACGATATACAACTCAGCTATTAGAAAAGCCTTCGAGGCATTTCGCTTCTTACTGATAAACAACCTGATATACGAAGCTAACATAAAACCAATAGAACAGAGAACTAAACATGCCATATTAAAAAACTTTAAAATGATTTCCACCGCCAAGAAAATAGCTCTAGAACAGATTATTAAAAAAATGTCGAAAGCAAAACGAATTCCAAAATTTTCATCAAAAATAAAAGATACGATTGACCACTGCAAAGCAATGCTACTACACCCTATCTCCATAACAAATAAAAAAGAAACCACACCAACGTGGTCCTTTATCTTTACTGAAATTAACAAATCCTCACACACATCAACAAAACTAAACACACCACCGATAGTCTACAATCAACATTTCCAAAAAATGAAAGATATCCTCAAACAGCACACATTCTTATACACAGTTTTCTACAGCGTACCGTCCACACAACGCATCATAACCCAGCAAATTCTACCATCTTGTTCATCCATTTTCACTGCTGAAATAGCAGCCATTCTTTACGCATGTAGATATGCCGAAAAACAAATAGGAAAATTCGCTATATGCGCCGACTCACTCTCAGCACTAGAAAACCCAAATAACTTTACCTACTATATATTAGAAATTAGAAAAATTATCTATAAATACAAATATAAATTCACTCTGATATGGGTCCCAGGCCACTCCGGCATTATGGGCAACGAGCTTGCAGGCCAAGCTGCTAAGTAAGCAACCACACTGCCATTAATATCAGAAATAAACTATAACGTACCAGATACCCTTAAACACATTAGTAACCACATTAAAGCCCAAAATGACCTTTTATGGAACAACACATCTGTACACTGCAAACTCATTAACACAACAAGAAAGGAAGCTAGCTTCTTCAAGCCGAAGCTTATATACCCTTGCAGTCATCAAATATGTTGAACAAAATAAATAAATGCTAAACAACATCGAAGCTATGACGATTTTTCTATTAATTTTCCACATTTTCGACTATTATTTATATTATACTAGTGGACCCGGCGAACTTTGTCTCGCCCTAATTTTACGATTTTTTTGTGGTGGTAACAAAGTGCCCGCTCGGTGGTGAATTTGCCCTTGAATCTGAATGTTGGGATGCAATTTTGAAAAAATGGGAGTTGTTCATTTTAATAAAAATGAGACGCCATTACCTTATAACTTGGTTGATGAACAACCTCGGCTCCAAATGACGTCATTTGAAAGCATCCGTTATATTTTTGTGCAAGCTTTAGGAAACTGTTTGATTGGGCTGAATTTCCATATAGTAGCGAATACAATGGCTCTGGTGGATGAGCCAAAACGGGCAATTAAATTTTGCCACCTGCACAGCATGAGCCGGGGGTTTCCAATCGAAACTTCAGTGCATTGCAATGCTGACATACGACAGACAATGAACCAATAACAACGCAGCTATGATCTTTGTAGGGTGTTTTAGAATTGTATGCGAATGCAGCGCGATTCAAGTTTTCATTTGCGGTTCGTATTCCTCTATTATTTTGTCGGGCTTGAGGTGGGGTTTGTGTAGCGCGAAGCTGTGCCATTCGGGCACGTGTCGATGCATTTATTTCTGCACGTTCCTCTTGCATCCGACTATTACGGAAATTCTGACAATTTATTACATTGCACATTGGGCCAGCGAGCCGATTTTTCGACGAAAATTAAAGTTTTAAAGCTAGGTTCTTCAAATTTGGTACATATGATAGTGTCGATGCACATAAAAATATATCTGAGTTTCAGACCGATCTGACCACGCCTTCCTGGCCGCCCATATAAGATAGGTTTCCTCTTATTGATACTTGGGCGGTAATAAATAATGCTAGCACTCGTTAAATTTAACAAATTACAAAGAACAAATTACAAAGAAGTAAAAAATAACAATGCATTCGAAATGACTATAAATAAGTATTTTTCATTTAAAAATGTTCCTAACAGTCGTCTTCTACATTATTTCTATTGAAAACGGATTTTCAGAGTCAGAGTCAGAATCTGAATCACTATCACTTTTGCCAGCATCAAAATCGAGAAAATTATTATTATTGTTCATGCTACAAGAATATATCAAGTTTGGTGATTCCAAAAGTTCGATTACGAATTCAAAAAATCGAATCCAACAATGTAGAGGACTTATGCCATATTTTAAGGCTTTATATCTTGGCTTAAATTTTGGTGAGTCTATGTTAACATTTTCCATGTAGACTTTTGGACTCGCTCCACATATCGGACACAGTTGGCAAGATTTGGTTTCAGTCAAAATGTTTAAAACCTTTCCATCTAAAAGTGTCATTTGAAGATCATATTTAACTGAAATTGATTTCCCATTTACAACGGAGCAGACATATGAAGAAAAATCTTTTATTTGACTATCCAAATTTTTTTTCTCAGCAAGTATATGGTCTTTTGTCTCTTTAGCAAATTCTTTTAGTTCATCATAAATCCAACTCGAAACGGCAGATGCGCTACGATTGTTTTGTATATAAATATCGAGCAGTTGCTCATAGGCGAACTCAACCACAGCTACAATATGTGGGATTTATACGACAGACAATGAACCAATAACAACGCAGCTATGATCTTTGTAGGGTGTTTTAGAATTGTATGCGAATGCAGCGCGATTCAAGTTTTCATTTGCGGTTCGTATTCCTCTATTATTTTGTCGGGCTTGAGGTGGGGTTTGTGTAGCGCGAAGCTGTGCCATTCGGGCACGTGTCGATGCATTTATTTCTGCACGTTCCTCTTGCATCCGACTATTACGGAAATTCTGACAATTTATTACATTGCACATTGGGCCAGCGAGCCGATTTTTCGACGAAAATTAAAGTTTTAAAGCTAGGTTCTTCAAATTTGGTACATATGATAGTGTCGATGCACATAAAAATATATCTGAGTTTCAGACCGATCTGACCACGCCTTCCTGGCCGCCCATATAAGATAGGTTTCCTCTTATTGATACTTGGGCGGTAATAAATAATGCTAGCACTCGTTAAATTTAACAAATTACAAAGAACAAATTACAAAGAAGTAAAAAATAACAATGCATTCGAAATGACTATAAATAAGTATTTTTCATTTAAAAATGTTCCTAACAGTCGTCTTCTACATTATTTCTATTGAAAACGGATTTTCAGAGTCAGAGTCAGAATCTGAATCACTATCACTTTTGCCAGCATCAAAATCGAGAAAATTATTATTATTGTTCATGCTACAAGAATATATCAAGTTTGGTGATTCCAAAAGTTCGATTACGAATTCAAAAAATCGAATCCAACAATGTAGAGGACTTATGCCATATTTTAAGGCTTTATATCTTGGCTTAAATTTTGGTGAGTCTATGTTAACATTTTCCATGTAGACTTTTGGACTCGCTCCACATATCGGACACAGTTGGCAAGATTTGGTTTCAGTCAAAATGTTTAAAACCTTTCCATCTAAAAGTGTCATTTGAAGATCATATTTAACTGAAATTGATTTCCCATTTACAACGGAGCAGACATATGAAGAAAAATCTTTTATTTGACTATCCAAATTTTTTTTCTCAGCAAGTATATGGTCTTTTGTCTCTTTAGCAAATTCTTTTAGTTCATCATAAATCCAACTCGAAACGGCAGATGCGCTACGATTGTTTTGTATATAAATATCGAGCAGTTGCTCATAGGCGAACTCAACCACAGCTACAATATGTGGGATTTATACATATTGGTGCTAAATGGAGCAAAAAAGCTTAATAGAATTATTTTATATACACTTTGAACTTTAATGACACATAGTTACTTTTTGGCACAAGTTGGCACAAAATTTGTTATAATTCACAACAGACGGGTAACCAGATTAGCTTTTTTATACTTTTGGACAACAACAATAAACGCACACAAAGAACACATTATCAAACATAAAAAAGTCTTTTTTAATACACATATCCTACATACCTTTGTCTTTCTTTTCCATAATTTTAGTGAACATTGCTTACACCACAACAATTTTGGCACGCTCGCAAGTAAACAAAATCTTTTCCGCTCTTTTTAGTTTCGCACGCATGCAATCAAACAGCTGACTTTGACGGGTTTACTTTCTATGAAAAATTTGAATTTTCGTCGAAAAATCGGCTCGCTGGCCCAATGTGCATTGCGCGAACGCCGTCCAAGTCTTAATCGTCTAACAGCAGGCATTATGTCAAATTGTTTAAGCTCGCTCGATGTTTTTGTTTAAATATTTTTTTACCGACTTCATCGATACACAATATCAACGCAGCTATGATCTTTTTTTACATACAACATTGTATACATTTGTTGAGCCGCTAGCGACTTTTTCAGATGGTTTTCCCAAAATTTTCTTATGCTATAACCTTCTTCTGGCTCTAAGCTATTTCCCTACCAACTTTCAACCAAATCGGTCAAGCCGTTTTCATGTGATGCGATTGTGCACATTTTTTGCCTCCATTTTTATATATGGGACATTCTTTTACAAAATCGTACGGATTCGAGAAAAATTTTTTTTTCATATCTCAGAATTGAATGAAATTTTTTTTCAGCTTTTATGGAAGATTTTATTCGACACGTGTAAAAGGATTTTACTCAAAAAAAATAGTTTTTCATTTATTTTTTCTATATATGAAATATATATGCCACGCAAACGTAAATCCAATATACATAAGCAGTAGTTCTAGCAGAGCTCGAGCTGCAAAAGTTGCTAGAAGACAAAAATCTGAATAGCGGACTCAGATGCGTCAGATGTTAGATTCTCAGCGTCATGCGACTCAAAGAGCTTCTGAGACTCGGGCCCGTCAGACCCTGTATGCTGAACGCCACGCATCTCAAGTGCTGCTGAGACAGTGGAACAGACTCAGACACGTCGAGTTTTAGATGCTGAACGTCACGCGCAATTGATTGCGGCAGAGACTTACGAAGATTAACAAAGACGACGTCTTTTAAATGCTGAACGGCAGGCAGAAAGAACACGTACCTTTTCAATGAGAACGTGGGAGACATTTAATGGTGCCTCTTTTGAGTATGACTTTTGATCGATTATGTTAATCACCGATTGGTTATCTTTGGGAGAATGGATAAAAAATGCAGATATTGTGAAGCACTGAAATGGAAAGAAGAAACTCCAGGTATGTGCTTGTGGAAAGGTTAAAAAAAAACCCGGGCGACGCTGGGACGGGCAGCTAGTTATTTATATATGTATATTTTTCGATCTTTCCTATGACAGCTATATGATAGAGTTATCCAATTTTGATAAAATTTAACCCGAAATTCAATTGTAGTAAGAAAACGCCATCTGGGAGAAATCAAGTCGATCTGATCATAAAAAACGGCGTGAGAATTGTTTATTTCATTCTCTTGTATGAGAGCTATCCGATATGGTCGGCCGATCCCGGTCCGGTCCGACTTATATACTGCGTGCAATAACTACACACCTTTTGGGAAGTTTCAGCAAGGTAACTTTAAAACTGAGAGACTAGTTTACATAGAAACAGACAGGCGGACAGACGGACAGGCGAACAGACGGACAGGCGGACAGACGGACAGGCGGACAGACGGACAGGTGGACAGACGTTTTTCAATTCTGATCGTGATGCTGATCCAGAAAATATATATGTACTTTTTAGGGTCTGATGTGTCTCATTCGTTGCGTTGCAAACTTTTGACTGAAATTAAAATTATAATTTGCTCTGCAAGGGTAAAAAACAGAGATGCAATAATTTAGTTTTGTATAAATTGTTCAATCTTTCCCATGGCAGTTATATGAAATAGTTGTCAGAATTTTATGAAATGTTCTCATAATTCAAGTCTAGTTAAAAAAAATAGACGAAAGAGAATAGGCAGGCGATCTGCTTGTGCCTTCAGCTACAGAGTACATAATCGAACTACAAAAGAAGCTGCCTGCCGTGGACAAAGGGCCAGGCAGCGATAAGCAAAAAAGTGCAAAAGGAGTTAGCAATTACAATTAATGAAAGAGTTGCCACGCAGGGCAAATAGAAAACAAAGCAAACATCGAGAATTTTATTTACGTTGAGATTTGAAACTAAATGATTTGATTTATAATGCAGCATGACCGAACATTCTCCCCCCGTTGGAAGACCAGGGCTTTCAACCAGATCCTGCTTCGGTACTTGATATTTATATCACTGCCACACGAGCAACTACATCGGATCTAGGCACCAATTCCAAGACCAAAGCTATCGACGAATGGGAAAAGCGAGGAAAACGAGCGGATAATGAAATTTGCTGCTTAGAATGTAGCAGTAGTCATCAGCCAGTTTGCTTATTTGGATACATTTGAGAAGTATCTGCGTGCCGATTTTGACATCTTCGACGGCAAGACCAGGACGTCTTATACAGTGTGCAAATTTGTATAAGAATCCAAGAGTGGGTCGTCTTTTGCCAGGAATTCACGAAATTGAATTTTTAAGATAGATCCACTTCGGTAGAGACGCAAACAAAACTGCGCTTTCTGGCCTCGGGAAGAGTCTTCACAGGCAAACAAGATTCAGGCCAATCGTGCTGATTCTTGAAAAGAAACGCTGGGCCTCTGAACCAAAGGGCAGATTCCACGAGCCCACTCGGGGAAGCACCTCTTGACAAAATGTCAGCGGGATCGCAGTCGGTACATTGCGCCAATTCATGCCACTGGATAGCTCGTGAATTAAAGATATTAGATTACCAGTAAATACTTGAAAACATGAAGGCTCATCGCTTATCCATAATAAAGCTACCCTGCAGTTCTGGATGTCCACTGTGGACTTTTGGCAACTAAGCAATCATGTGTGTAGGAAAGGAAAAGGGATATTCCAAAGTGTTCCTCTCTTTCTCACTCTTATAACACGAATCGTTGCTTGCAAACGACGGCGGCCCGACACCAAATTTGTCTTCTATTCCTTCGTTCGGAGAAAAATGAAATTGACCTGCGTCAGTCTTTTAATTAGTGCGTCGACGATTGGTTGTGAAATTACTTCACTTATGCAACGGGCAACGGAAATGTTTAAAAATCATGTAAGTGTCGTTAATATTACAAAAACATTATGGTTTTTATACCCTTGCAGAGCAAAAGGGTATTATAATTTCAGTCAGAAGTTTGCAACGCAGTGAAGGAGACACCTCAGACCCCATAAAGTATATATATTCTTGATCAGCATCACGATCAGAATCCAAATATGCATGTACGTCTGTCCGTCTGTCCATCTGTCCGTCTGTCCGTTTCCGCACAAACTAGTCTCTCAGTTTTGAAGCTATCTTGATGAAACTTTCCCGAAAGGTGTGTAGTTATTGCACGCAGTATATAAGTCGGAACGAGCCGGATCGGCCGACTATATCGGATAGCTCCCATATGAGAGAATGAAATAAAAAATTCTCACGCCGTTGTTTTGGATCAGATCGACTTGAATTCTTCAAGATGGCGTTTTCTAACTGTTATTGAATTTCGGATTAAATTTGATCAAAATCGGATAACTCTATCATATAGCTGCCATAGGAGAGATCGAAAATAATATATAGAATTAATGGAAATAAATTGATAACATCGTTGTTTTTTATCCCACGAGCATGATTTTTTGAATATCAAGTTTTTTAACAACGTTTATATTGGAAAAAAGTTTCATAAAAATTGGTCATCTATATCTTATAGCTGCCATAGGAAAGATCGAAAAATCTATATAGAAATAATGGAAATAAAATTATAATATCGTTGTTTTTCAACAGACAAGTATGATATTTGGAATATAGAGTTTTCTTACGACTCTTGAATTACGAATTTAATTTGATCAAAATCGGACACCTATATCGTATAGCTCCCATATGATCTGTAGTCAAAAATATGGAAAATGAATAGAAAAATCGTCTTAGATTCGATGTTGTCTAGCCTTTATGCGTTTTGTTCGACATATTTGATGACTGCAAGGGTATATAAGCTTCGGCTTGCCGAAGCTAGCTTCCTATTTAAATCTTTTTAGGATTCAGCCATACATATGTCCGCTAAATTCGTTTGAAAGGTAAGTTTCCTTTAAATTAAAAAAAGTTACATATAATATGTAATAATAAAAATATTTTTGTACCATAGATGGACGCAAAACAGCCGATGTCCTGCAAATACTCCACAGAAATGGTAAACAAAATCTTTCGAATTTCATATTATTTATGTACTTATTTCTTATATTACAAAATAAGATGTGTTAATAAAATAAAAAAGAAATAAATATATATATATTTTGTTTTTCATATGAATTTGGGGATGACATTTTTAGGCTTGACATAGATGATTTCGCTAAGGACATCCTCGCCAAAGCCATCGATGAAAACTTCGCCTCCACGTCAGCTACGAAAGCAACGATGGTTTATACGAATTTTCTCCATACAAAATTCCGTGGACAAAGGGCTAGGCAGCGATAAGCAAAAAAGTGCAAAGAAGTTAGCAATTACAATTAATGAAAGGGTTGCCACGCAGGGTAAATAGAAAAACAAAGAGAAATTTCAAGAATCAGAATCAGACAAGCATAGTTTTTTGAATATATAGTTTTCCAATGAATCTTGAATTTCGTCATTTCATCAAAATCGGATGTCTATATCATATAGCTGTCATATGAACCATAGTCGCAAATATGGAAAATTAATAGAGAAATGTCATAATTTCGTTGTTGTTTAGCCATAATGTATTTTGTTCCACTATAGAAATATGTTATTTAAAAAAAAAATAACGTCGTTGTTTCTTACAAAACGAACATGTTTTTTTAAATATCAAGCCTTGAGTTATAAAAAAAATTGCATAAAAGTCGGACAATTATATCAAATTTAGAATTAAAGGAAATACAATTAAATCAGCGTTGTTTTCATCAATCAGAGGGATAGACGAACACGACTAGTTTAATTCAGATGAATAATGCTGATTTTTAATATATATACATTTAAGGGTCTGAGGTGTCTCCTATATTCCGGAAATCATCCTTCTCTGATGAAAAACAACAAGGTTATAAGACGATCAAATCTTTCTCGACAAAGCATTTTTGCAAGAGTACTTCGAAATTCTGTGAGTTAAAATACTGAAGAAGAGCAAGAAATTGAACATGAAGAGCTCAATGCTCAACATAGTTTTTTGATTAGAGAGACATATTCCGATAAAATTACGAAAAAAAGTTTTGTTAAGATCAGAAGGCTTGTGCTTATAGTAATTTTATAATTTTGACAGAATAAATCGTTTTTGTGGCTATTATTCGACTAAGAAGATATAAAAACTGCTAAAAAAGTAAATTCAAACAGTAATTTTATTAAGCAAAAAGAAATTGACTTAATCGTTGAGTCCCTACGCGCGGAGGAATTTTGCGATATTTCATGAAATGCGTATCATTTTGTATTACTTTACGCGCTAGTTACCATATCGGTACCACCGCCTAAACCTTTCCGAGCTCCCTCGCATCTGGACGTTGACCAACAGCTAGCCGTTCATCGCCCTACATAACATTCTGGCAAAATTGTATTGCCAGCAATAGGCAGGATGTAAGACGAACACTCACTCAAGCAAAGACTTTCTGTTTTTTCGTGCTCAGTATTCACGATGATATTGTGCTGCTTCTCTGCTCTTAAACCACAAGTTGCACCATCTTTTTCCGCTGTAAAATTAATTCAAAATCAAACCATCAAAATTTTTGCTAATCCAAATAATATTAAATTCAAGATGATTTAATATACAAGGTGCGTCAGTTATGGACGATTGAAATATTTAAGAGAAACGTACCATCACATAAGCTGGAATCTCCCGTCCTATGCGTGTTTCAACTGTCCCCTTTTCAATATTCACTGAAATAATACTATAAATAGTACGTGAATATTATATACAACAGGAAATAATTATGGAAAACACTTGAATAACAAGAGAAACGTACCAATTTATGACAATTTATGACACACGGGACGCTTGATGCATTCACGCATAGGCACTAATACTTTTCTAGGGAGGCGCGCTATGCGCATGGTAGAATAAGTAACTTACTACATTACTCTCATTCGCTTTCCCCTAGCACTCCTTCGTTCTCTGTTGCTCTTCTCCTTCCGAGTTGAACGCTTCAATAGAGGGGGAATAGTGTTAAACGCTTAATGAAACCTTTATCGTAGTCGGCTTAGAAGTTTCACTTCAAAAAGAATGTCCTATGCTAATATAAATACCTGTCAATAACTTCTTACTTGTTTTACTAATCGTTCTTATCCATTTCGAAAACAAGTTGACTAATCGGCAAAATATTAAAATAGCCAAAAAATTCAATAAAAAGTCAAACAACTCCTCATTTTGTTAAAATAGAACCATTGACAATAATCAGTAGAAAACTTGTCATTCCTTTTTTTTACCTAATACGCATATCCTATTGCTAATATTATAATTTATTTGTTTTATAATTAATATCTTTACAGATTATAGTATGGTCAACTTTATAAAGCCTTTGTATCTTGGAACTGAGAGGGAATTTGCCAATTTATACGCAAACCCAATAAAAAATGGTCAACATAAAGATTCCAGTAAAAAAGATATAACGGTCATGAAACAGAGATCGTACGTTTTACACAAGAAACTATCTAAATTTGTTCAGGTAATTATTTAGTTTGTAGTTTTTAATTTTGGCCACAAAGGCTAGCTATTATATATTTATAGCTGTTATTCATAAAGTTGAATTGTGTTGGTGAAAAGGTATGCAACAGGTAGAAAGAAGCACAGTAAAGATCAAAAGCATCAGACTTGTCGGGAACTATTACAGCTAGAATATTGGAATTTAAAACAAGAAAGGAAGCTAGCTTCAGCAAGCCGAAGCTTATATACCCTTGCAGTCATCAAATATGTCGAACAAAATGCATAAAGGTTAAACAACATCGAAGCTAAGACGATTTTTCTATTCATTTTCCATATTTTCGACTATAGATCATATGGGAGCTATATGATATAGTTGTCCGATTTTGATCAAATTTAATTCGTAATTCAAGAGTCGTAAGAAAACTCTATATTCCAAAAATCATCCATGCCAGCTACAAGATATAGATGACCGATTTTTATGAAACTTTTTTCTCAATATAAGGGTTGTAAAAAAACTTGATGTTCAAAAAATCAAGCTCGTGGGATAGAAAACAACGATGCTATCAATTTATTTCCATTAATTCTATATATATTTTTCGATCTCTCCTATGGCAGCTATATGATAGAGTTATCCGATTTTGATCAAATTTAATCCGAAATTCAATAACAGTTAGAAAACGCCATCTTGAAGAATTCAAGTCGATCTGATCAAAAACAACAGAGTGAGAATTTTTTATTTCATTCTCTTGTATTGGAGCTATCCGATATAGTCTGCCGATCCGGCCCGTTCCGACTTATATACTGCGTGCAACAACTACACAACTTTTGGGAAAGTTTCAGCACGATAGCTTTAAAAATGTGAGACTAGTTTGCGCGGAAACGGACAGACGGACAGACGGACAGATGGACAGACGGACAGACGGACAGACGGACAGACGTACAGACGGATTTCGATTCTGCTCGTGATGCTGATCAAGAATATATATACTTTATGGGGTCTGAGGTGTCTCCTTCACTGCGTTGCAAACTTCTGACTGAAATTATAACACCCTTTTGCTCTGCAAGGGTATAATAATTACGTCCGCTACAAAAGCTTTTTATAGTTTTGTGATACACCTAGGAAGGATAATTAAAACTACTTCGATTACAAGCAGCGACCACCAGTGTTCTCTCTTCAATCGGCATCAGCCACAGTTTATTTTGCGAAGGTATAGTCTTGGCGTTACCACAAAACTCCACGGTCGTGTACAAGACTGCGTTCGGCCCGACGTAGGTAGTTATGATGCAGCAAAAAAAAACAATCGGTTCAATTAGGACCTCGAAAGGATGTATGAGAACCTGCTGCCGGGTTACCAACTTTCTATTCGGCGGCACGAGTTCACCTCTATGACTACAGAAAACGAACGACGAAACGAAATATGCAAAGAACAATCGGAGTCATCTGTTTCTGGGACTATGAGAAGCAGGACATAACGGAGTACCTTATACTGTTGTCCACCGAAAATATTGTCGGCAAAAGTGAAATGGGGGACACAAGATTTCCTATGTGGACCGGTTGTCAAATCTGAAATTACAGAAATTACAATAATAATGGTAATTATCACAACAATAACAATAATAGTAATAGATATAATAACACAGGTTACAGAAGAAATAGCAGAAATAACTACAATAATAAAAGCTATGAGAACAATAATAACATTAGATTTAAAAATGAAGAAAATGAAAATACTAGTAATAATAATAGATTCATAAACGAAAAAGAGCAGCAGGAAAACTCTGTACGTCCCCTGAGCTCAAATTAAGTACACATAAGATTTATACACTAAGTCAAAACCTCAATAGTTGTATTAGATTAAGAATAAACAGAATAAACATTACATTATTACTTGATACCGGTGCTGACATTTCTTTAATAAAACAAAAAGTCATACTACCAAACTCAAGCCAAATTAATAGAAACAAACGCACAAGTTTACATGGAATAGGGGAAAGTACGGTAAACACATTAGGGGAAATTTAAATAAAACTGACTACCCATAACACAACATTACCACATACCTTTCATATAGTGAAAGATGACTTCCCAATCCCGTACGATGGATTAATAGGCCTAGATTTTATAAAAAACTATAACTGCCTTCTTGACTACAAAAACAATATACTTATCCTTAACCAACATAAGGTTAAACATTAATCCCAATACTAATAAAACCTCAAAATAATATTTTAGTAATCCCAGCCAGAACAGAAATAATAGAAAAATGACAATAAACAACAATGAAAACGAAATATTAATCCCAAACCAAGAAATCCATCCAGGTGTATTCATAGCTAATACAATAATTTCAAAAAATAGCCCCTTCGTCCGCATTATTAACACTAACTCTAAAGAAGTCCAAATACAGGAGACAAAACTTAAGAATGAACAACTATCTGACTACGAACTATACAATCTTGCACACACACAAAGAAAACAACATCAAAAGGACATTATGTCAACCCTAGAAAAGAACTTCCCATTATTCGCGAAAACAGAAATATACAAAATGTTTTAATATCTAAATTAATGTTTCTTAGCAGCTATTAATAGTTTCTCCTTTACATTTTTTGTTATACTAAAATAATCTGAAACGGCATGTGAAAAAAAAACAAAAAAAGTTTGCAGCCAAGGCACAGTGGGCGGTTTGGTCTCGCTAGCGGCATTTAATTAATAACTTCTAAGCTAAAATAGATATCTTCAGTCGGTTTTTTTTCAACGATCAAAGAAATATCATACAATTTTTTAAGTTAAAAAAAAGTTGTTTTTTTTAATACTTTTTTATTTTATTTTTTAATTTAAAAAAAAATATTTTTAATTTTAAATTTTGATTTATTTTTATGTTTTTTAAACTTCAATTAATATATTCCATAAACAAACATAATTTAAAAATGGCTAGCATTTTATTCAGAATCATCGGAATCAGACGGCGGCATAGTAAAAATACTAAAATATACTAAAAAAGATCCCTTTTTGCTACTGACATTGTGCCTTAAAAGTACCATAGTTTGAAGGCTAGCAGGTACTAGCAGTTCATATTACACACATTGGACGCCACTGATTCACACTTTCGGCTAATAAAAGAGTTAGACTGAATCCACTTGAATCAGGTAAGTTCTTCTCCACGAAAGACAGGTGTACGCTAATCCGGGCTCGTTGTTAATACACTACGTTTTATGAGCTACACATTTATAGACCGGTCACAAACATTAATTTTTTTTGTAATGCATACCTTGAAATTAATAAAAAACCAAACTTTTAATAAATTCACTAAAAATTGTAAATTTCCGAGGAACTTGAATTCGATGCGCGCAAACAGGTAAAATTTTGTAAAGTTCTTTGCAAAATCATTTTCTGTGTTTGTCCGTTCACAGCTGATGATGAGCTGATCGTAGAGCTTTTAAAATGCTTGGATAAATCTAATCGAATAAATTATCGAATCGTGAAAAAAATCATAGCTTTTTGAAAGTTGAAATTTGAATTAAATGCCGCTAGCGAGGCCAAATCGCCCACTGTGCAAGGGTAGAACGACATCTTTGCACAAGGGTTAATGCTCTGAAAAAAATCGTCCGCACACATAATCATCCTTCAACAAGCACGAACGCACTGACAAAAAGCCGAACGATTAGGCAGCCGACGAGACCATGGTAAAATTATACTGTATAATTGTACCATGGACGAGACTACCTTGTATAATTGTATGTACCATGAATTATAACATCCTTGTTTAACAGTCATAAACATAAGATTCAAAGCTCCTTTCTCGATCCATCTGATAAACATATGTTTCATATTAACGAATGTAAAACTAATATAAGAACATAAGAACAGTTAGGTTTAAGCTTATGCAAAACTAATGTAAACCGAAACGTATAAAAGGCGGGCCTTGAGCTCGAATAAAGTCATTCAAACATTACGCCTATTACAGTATGTTCTTGATAAGCATCACGATCTGAATCGAAATACGTCTGTACGTCTGTCCATCTGTCCTCCTGTCTGTTTCTACGCAAACCAATCTCTCAGTTCTAAAGCTATCTTGTTAAAACTTTCTTAAAAGTTGTGTAGTTATTGCACGCAGTATATGAGTCGGAACGGGAAATAAAAAATTCTCACGCCGTTGTTTTTGATCAGATCGACTTGATTTCTTCCAGATGGCATTTTCTTACTACAATTGAATTTCGGATTAAATATTATAAAAATCGGATAACTCTAACATATAGCTGCCATAGGAAAGATCGAAAATATATATATAAATAATGGAAAAAAAATTATAGCATCGTTCCTTTAGTCCCACGAGCATTATTTTCAAAATATAGTGTTTTCTAATAACCCTTAAACTGAAAAAAATTCATTAAAATCCGATAACGTTATCGTATAGGAAAGATCGAAAAATCTTTTGATTCAGCCAAGCACGATTTTTGGAATGTAGAGTTTTCTTACGACTCTTGAATCACGAATTAAATTTCATTAAAATTAGACGACCATTTTACATACATAGCTGTCATATGAAAAGCGCCATAACTTCGATGTTTTTTAGCCTTTTTATAATATATTTTGTCGATATATTTGAAGTCTGCAAGGGTATATAAGCTTCGGCTTGCCAAAGCTAGCTTCCTTTCTAGTTCGGTATTAGTAAAAATTTATTTGTTTGAATTCCTATGTTCTGTTTGTGAACACGCCCAAATTTTTAGCCGTAAGTTACAATTTTACATGGTGCTGCTCACCATGGTCAGGGTTTGCGAGAGAAATTTGTATTAGCCCGTCAATTGATCGTTTGCTTTCTCCCACAATGAGAATAAGCTGAAAACTTAAAATTATATCATCGCTTGGTTGTGATTAAGTAATATTAAGAAAAAAATAACCATCCACGATGCTAATACATATTTGTTCACGGTAGTTCTCTGCTTCTCAGTGTCACTTTAGCCTTATTCTGTGCTCTGGTCGGTATTGATTGGGGCAGTCTGTGCCTGTTTTTCGTATCAGATGTGTCTTCTAAAAGAGATTCGCAGGACTGGGATTATCTCCAAGCACATTCTAATGATCGCGATATATAACGATGAGGGAGTTGTCGAGGACTAACTAGACCGCGGGGCCAGAATTATCGGAGCCAGGGCTGAAGAGGGGACCAGTCAACAATCATCGAAACGCGCGCAACAACGTGCGAAGATTCAAAGATCATTGAAACGCATGAACAATCAACAAGCATCAAAAGCGAGTAGCATTATAGACGAATCTATTTACAAGCAGCACAGCACAAGTTTCAAAGTGAAATTATTGTTGTATATCGCTAAGAGACGCTGGAGACGTGTGGCACTTGAGATGTGCAGTTCTTCGTTTGACTTATAAACTGAAACCTAGATAGCCCAACTCCTCATGGAGACAGCAGCAGTAAGCAATGCAGAATCACCGAGGGAGTTAAAGAAACTAGAGGACGCGACTCACGCACGCACTTTGGTTTTTTTTTTTTCAATTTTTTTGGCATGAATTCTAATTTTAAACCTATTGAATTGAAATTTGGTTTGTATACATTTTTTAAGCTCCCAAGATGACCTACCAAGTTTCAAATAATTTGGAGCACTATTTCATATAGCTGCCATATAACCTATCTGGCCGACATGCAAAAAAGCTTTATTAAACATTTTTATTTCTTATTTTCTTTATATTATATTAAAAAAAAAACAATTATCCAAGATCACATTTTAGTATTCATCTCCATTATTAGTGCTTCAATCTAAAGTAAAGATACATTTTACAATATTTTAAACAAGTTTGGTTATGTTACTTACTATACAAGTTATTCAATTTTCTTTTTTGATTTTTTCGAAAACGTGTGGATACGGACAAAAATGGTTAAATTCTCATTAATCTGCACACTTTGGTTAATAGTTTCTCATTTACAACATTTTGCAACACTTCGCCATGCAAAAGTACTGATCCACGAAACACAACTACACTTGTTAAGCTTGTTCTAAAAATACGCATAAACAAAACACGGTACAATTGGAAAAAAAACACATAACAACGACACAAACATTGGTAAACTTTAGTTTTGGATACCTGGACAATCGTTTTCCATATTTATTCACTTAACTTTTTCGTAAACTTTTGCCACAACAAACGATCAAAGTTGCACAATTTTCCATGCCAATTTCATGCAAAACATGTGGTATATAATTAGCTGACTTTAACAGCTCGCCAGCAGAACAGAGTTGCTCCATATATTAAAGTTACATATTTTTTTATCTGTCTAGGGTGTTTATAAATAAAAAAAAAAAAATTTTAAGATACAAAACAAAAAAAAAATTGACTTTATGCCAAAAAAAAAAAACGCGAAAAAAACCATAGTGGCACGTTGGAAAATATTCTTTAGTTTCCAAGATATATACATATTATAAATAACACTTCGCAACCCGAAATCTATTTATATTTTCATTTTCCGATCGGGCTCTTGCATTCTAATGCTCTCCTATCTGTGTGTGATTTGTTTTGTTTGGTAATGACATACCGATTTCTTTATTGATTTTTGACGACGATTTTAATATAGTTAGCATTGTCCGATTTAAGTGCTGTATGATTTCTGCCATTTTGATGGTAACTTGTATATGCCTCTTCTAAAGAAGTCTTTGGCAAAAAACTCGGCGATTCGATTTTCACAATCCTCCCTTGAACTCAATTTTTGTCCATCGAAAAAATTTTGCATGGCCAAAAACAGATGGTAATCGCTTGGGGCAATGTCCGGACTATAAGGTGGGTGCAACCAAGCTCCCGTAGCTTGTGACGCGTCACCAAAGATGTATGGGGCCTGGCGTTGTCATGATGGAACACAACGCCCTTACGATTCACCATGGCTGGCCGCTTCTGTTCAAGTGCAATCTTCAATCGCTCCAGTTGTTCACAGTAGAGGTCAAAATTGATGGTTTGGCCATAGGGAAACACATCATAATAGATAATTCCTCTGATATCCCACCATACACTCAGCAACACCTTCTGAGCCGTCAGTCCTGACTTTGCCACCGTTTGAGACGACTCACCGTGCTTCGACCAGGATCTTTTACGCTTTATGTTGTCATATGTAATCCATTTTTCATCACCAGTAACTAACCGATCCAGAAATGAGTCGAATTTATTACGGTGCAACAAAGATTCGCAGATTGATACACGGTCGAAAAGGTTATTTTGGGATAACTCATGAGGCACCCATACATCTAGCTTTTTTGTTAAATTTTTCGACTTTATGGTTTCCGTGTTTAGTTGCAGCTCCTCTGCGATGGTTCTAATAGTCACATGACGATCTCGATCCACTATTTCCATGATTTTATCCGTATCAACGGTCACTGGTCGTCCGGAGGGCTTGGGTGTTTCGGTATCAAAATTGTCACTTCGGAATCGTCTAAACCACTGTTCGGCGTTTTGAATCGAAAGTCTGTCTGTCTGCGAGATTCCGCAGGAGTTTTTCCCTGTGCGAAATAAAATTTCAAAATTGCCCGAATTTCTGCGTTTATGAACTCCATTTCAATCGACTCATGTAAACAAACTATATGTCATTTTAAAGGTGATGCCAATACCTTTCAAACTATATACAGCATTGCCAGATACGATTATATTTGACTTCACAAGCGAAGAGCGAAATTTGAACGAAGAAACCGGTATGTCAATACCAAACAACCTAATAAATTCGATATTATATAATAAATTGGCATGACAGAAAATCAGAAGTAAATAACGCAGGACCCCCGTACGATATCCTTACGTTAACAAGAGATAGAATAAACGCTCGGCAACCCGACATCCGTTTGTGCTCTTATTTTTGTTTTATATATATGTTATATATGTAACGCACAAGTAGGTTAAGTTAATTTAAATGTATATTTATTTGGAGCTACAACTCTTCGTTTTTATGTTTTGTGATTTGTTAACATTGTAGGCGAGATAAGTGTAAGCTTGACTTGTGTTTGACTGAGTTGAGATAAGCCGAAAGCGCGGCTTCTTTATACTGTCGTTCTCACGAGTAGAAATAACATAGATAACATTGATAAACAAACATAAGAGAAGCTTGAAGAGCGGATTCGAAATATGACTGCAGCGGTACACCTATGCGCACCAATTTAGGTGATGGCGGTCTGCCCCGAACATACTCCCCCGTTGGAAGGGATACATTTCCAACTATATGGAATTCGTTGAGCAGAACGGTTTGGAGACGGCATCATTAAGAGGCCCGTAGCTGTTCGTAGCTACTCTGACGATGTCCAAGCGGCCATGTTAGAGATGGAATGTGGTCCTCTTTCAACAATACGATGCCTCCGATCGCAGTCTTCAGGCAACGAAACTGGCTTTTGTGATGAGAAGTCTTCAATATTCGAAGATCGCTTTCCTATGGAAGTAATAGTAAAACAATTAGTAGGATCCTGGACAATGACAGATGAAATAGATCTTTGATTGGCAGCCTTGACATCCTTCCAGAAACGATCCAACCAAGCTTGGTGTTTTTAAGAGTTGGCAAGTTGCTATCCAAATGCATTTACCCCATGGCAATTATTTCGAAAAATAGACCAGCTCCAATTAGCAGGTCAATATGTTGCGATTTATTGAAGTGAGGATCAGCGAGCGAAATATCCTGTGGAATCCTCCATCCTGTTGCACCTATGTTGAAAAGAGGCTGATAGTCAGTGATACTTGGCGTCACAACTGCTGCGAATGACGCACGATAGCTTGCATTCCGTTATTATGCAAGAATGTCGACTGACCTATCCGACTTTACGGACGATTTTCCGATCCCAGAAATGGGTGTAAGCGATGGCCTATGCTTCAACTTTAATTGGCTAGCTAGGCGCGAAGTTATGAAGTTAGATTGAGAACCTGAATCCAACAATCCTCGACAAGGTGTAAGCGTACCAACTCTATTTCTTAGGTAGAAAATATTAGTTGGAAGCAACACGTAGTCAGTCGGCGGTTCTGGGTGGAGGGTTTGTCAAATGATGATTAGACTGTGATGCAAATGAGGTGGATGGTAATGGCAGTTTAGGCAAAGGTGCATCTTCTTTGCTTCTCGAAATCGAAGGTTCGAACTCAAATTCAAAAACCGGGAGCACTTCGGCAAATAATGGTCCCCTTCCATTGCAAAATAGGCATGCCACGGGATTTGAGTTGCTAGCAGAAGCGAAAAGTACATTCGAATAATGTCTATGCAAGTTTTTTCCCACCTGCTGGCCTGGTGTTTGAGTTACCAAGGCTTGATCCAAATTTTCCATCATCCTACACCTCCTCTCCAAAAACGACTCCATGGCAGTCAGCAAAGGGCAAGACCCCTTCCCATTTTTCCAGCGTCCTCTGATCCAGCTTGTGAGCGACGATGTGAATCAAAAGTCCATCCAAAATTTGCTCTTTAGTAGCCAGGGTTCGGATTGCTCGAAGATGAGAATTCAGTAAATCGCTGAGCTCCCGTAGACCCTTGGCAGATCCCTTCTCGACACCCTTCAACCCAAATATAGCCTTTACGTGTGCCTGGAAATGTAAGATTTTATTATCAAATCGATTAATTAACAAATTAAAAGCCTTTTCATAGTTTTGATTCGACGGTTCTAGCAAGCAGATGGTCTCCAGAGCCACTAGACCGTAAATATTGTAATTTTTCGATACCAGTCAGCTTCTCATTATTTCCAATAACCGTGCTGAAGGTGGCGAAAAAGTCCGGCCAATCGGAGTAGGACCCATAAAACCGCGCAATCTCCAACGCTTGAAATCAAGGCTTTCTAGACCGCAAGGAAAGATCTGGATTATTTGTTATATCAAAACACGTCGAATCGGCAGCTGTGGCCCCAGCAAATTGCAATTTGCGTTGCGCCGCTAAGCCTCGATTCAGCTTAGCCTCCACATCCATTATAACTTCCGAAAACTCCATCCGTGTGTCACTCGTTATCTCGGCTAAGTCCACCCTCTCCAGCGCTGTCTGGGCAGAATCAAAGGCCAAGTTTTGTGCCTCGAGCCATTTCAACCGAGCGAGAAAATCGGCTTCATCAAACTGGGTGATATTGTTCTCCACTAAATAATTTTTTACCGCGTTGACTTGCCGTAAAATAAATTGCACCCGAAAGAATTCTATTTCACTTGGACCATTTTGAGGCTGACTTTAGTTCACAGAATTTTGCATTTTATTAATCAAAACGGTGGACGGTTATTAATCGGACGGTGGCCCAGCAGGTAGAGCGCTGGCCTCCGGTCCGGAAGGCCCGGGTTCGAGTCGAGCCCCAGGCTCCCCGAGAAAAAGAAACGGCTTCTTTTTCCAAATCTCCACCACTTCTATGCTCTATTGCTCACTTAACATTAGTAACAAATTTCGGCTCCCCGGACCCGCACACCCCCTCGTCCACGTTACTATGGACCCAACAATAGAATTTTCGTCACTCCTAGATGGCGCCAGGTGGCAACCCCACCACTAGGATAAGTCGCTACTGGCTTATCACCGGTACGATCGAAAATCAATGATAATGAATCCTCTACAAGAAATTGTAGAGGCTCTAAGCTCCCGGGTGGAGTAATAGAATGTAAATTTTTTTTAATTACAAAAAGATAAAAAATAATTTCTGAACGGATTCCCGATGCACGAAATACCCTGTGATTTAAAGCGCGAAAATTTTAAGGCACCAAGCGTCACAAAAGGTTACTGAACCTTTGTAGGTATTTCTTTGTGTGTCGAGTGTTTTTTTTCGAATCAGTAAATAGATAAGCGCTTAGTTTAGAACCGAGCTTGGCGAATGTTCAATATTTTTTGAGATGATTTATGAGCGATTGAGAGTCTGCAGACTTGGTTGTTCGGCTAAGTAACCTCGCACACAGAAAAAAACGAAGTATGGTTCCACACCAACTACAGGCAATCATAAATGCAGCGGTTTCAGCCGCATTACAGGTGCAGAAACAGGAGTTTGAAGAGAAATTGAGGGAAGTCAATGATAGGTTTGGCGCTGCGACACTATCTGCTCCTGATATTGCAGTATACTTGCCTGTTGCTGTATATCCGGTAATGTGCCTTATAACGAAGGCCTTGATGCGGTAAAATCTATGCCATAGTTTGATGGGTCATTTGTGTAGTGATACAATCAGGGTGTTTTCTCTTCAGTGGTCGCAGCAAAAGTGATCTTTATTTCATCATCTCTGTAAATGCTTAGCCTATTTCACAATCTCGTATGTGCAAGAGAGAGAAGTACATACTTAGAGATGGGTTTACATGGTGTTTCTTAAAGGAGTAAGGGGGACATAAAGGATGACTTAACTTAAGGGATACACAATAACGTTAACTGCTTATCAAGCAGTGCTTAATAATAGGTATGTGTACATAGAGCTGCTTGCTACATTTGTTTCTTGGCGGAAGGCAGCACTAGCATCATATGAGTTGTTCAGACGGTTTGACGGGATTTCTAAGCACTTTCAGGCTGTTCTCATAATCCGTAAGATTAGGGGATCTTCTGATTCTATCCATTCATCTTTTAATACTGTTCCTAATTTTGATGAAATTATAAGCCGCCTTGACTTTACCTATTCCAATAAGTGTCCATTATACTTGCTCGAGCAAGAGCTCACAACACTAAGGCAGGGGCAGATGTCTATCACACAATTTTATAAGGACGTTGAGAAGAAGCTAACACTCCTAACAAATAAGACAGCTATGACATATGAGACTGACCATGCCCGATATATGAATGATAATTTTTCATTATTCATCAAAACAAAACATGATATTTTTCCTCGTACATCTAAAGGACTATTATTTAAGCCAAAGTAATTTCTATCAATATTTCCATTAATATTTATATTTTTTCTCTTCAACAAGCTTTCGACGCAAGATATTTTGATAAAACTAATTGGACTCCCAGAATCGATCAGGCATTCTACAAGCAAGCATTGATTAAGCTGTGAACTAGAGTAAATTTTAAATGATCTTACATATTCGTTGCTTTTTGGGTTTTTCTTCTCGGTACATTGGGACACCAGGTGCTCCAGACTTCCACAGACGTAGCAAGCACCGAATTCGCGCTTAGGTTTACGGCAGTCGGCCGCGAAGTGTCCAACGGAGTTGCAGTTGAAGCATCTTTTGTTAAGCATCTGACCAGGTCCATTTGCAGCAGCTTCTTTGGGGCGTCCAGGCCCAAACGATGGTGGTTTTCGCAAAACGACTTTGGCAAATGCCTGCAACAGTTGCGAATAGGAGTTGAAGCAGTGCATGTGTGCCTGTTGTCGCAAAAGAGTATCCGGAATTCCTTCAATGATGTTGTCGATCAGTTCTTCGTCGTCCATCCGAATGTGAGAAGCTAGCCGTGTTTTGTCATTGAAGTATGTCGAAAAATCTTCAGTGTATATCCACTTGCGCGCTTGGAACTTACGGCGAGACATTGTCTTACTTTCTTTGCAATGAAAAACGTTTGCAAGCTGAGTTAGAAGCTCCGGAGCTGGCAAGGTCAGCAGATTCTCCTCAGAGTGCAACCAAACCTGGGCACGATCCTTCAACTTTGACATCACTAGCATCCGGATTACGTTGTCGCTGAGCTTATAAATTTTAGTTATAGCGTTGAGCTGTGCAATCCATGTGTTGACTGGCATGTTGCTGCTATCCGCGCCGTCAAAGATTGGAAGCATTTCCTTGCCCATAGCTAGCAAAGAGTTGTTGTTCGAAAGCGTCGTATTTTCCATGACGTTTCCGAAATCCGATGTGGCAACATTGTCTTTTTTGATGAGGCAACGTTGTCCTTTGGTATTCCGTTGTCCGAAGCGGCGGTCACACTATTTAATGGCTGACGCCGCGACACTTCCAACTTCAGCAACTCGTTTTCCAATTGGAGCAATTCCAACTGACGCTTCAGCGACTCCAATTCTGACGAAATTTCTGGAACATCCACGTGGTTCTGAGAAGTGCTGATATTTTGGGCAATCAGCGACGCAGCCTCAGCGTCAACTTCCTCGATTCCGTCGTCTGTACCTAATTCCTCGGATCCAGTTTCAGTTTCGGAGTTCTCTTTGGGGTCTAATTTTGGGCATACTCCACGGGCTTCGGGGGGCACGCCATTAACACGCGCGGCGAGCGTTGCCTTATTGCCGCTCCTCTGCATACCAAGCTCTTCAAGCCAATTCCGTAGCTCAGCTGCTGTGTAGTCGTCTGCGCCAATATTTTCAATTTTTCTACGTACTTTTACTTTTGAAATAAACTTTTAAAACTCGTAGGCAGAGTTTTAGGTGCGAGAAAAAGAAATTTTCGCACTAATCCCACTTCAGAAATTGTAGTGATACAATCAGGGTCTTGTTTCTTCAGTGGTCGCAGCAAAAGTGATCTTTATTTTATCATCTCTGTTAATGCTTAGCCTATTTCACACTCTCGTATGTGCAAGAGACGTACATACTTATAGATGGGTTTACATGGTGATTCTTAAAGGAGTAAGGGAGACATAAAGGATGACTTAACTTAAGGGATACACAATAATGTTAACTGCTTATCAAGCAGTGCTTAATAATAGGTATATGCACATAGGGCTGCTCATGGTACAATTATACAAGGTAGTCTCGTCCATGGTACCATTATACAAGGTAGTCTCGTCGGCTGCCTAATCATTCGGCTTTTTAGTCAGTGCGTTTCACATAATTTTAGTATAACAAAAAATGTAAAGGAGAAACGATTAATAGCTGCTAAGAAACATTAATTTAGATATTACAAAAATTTACTTTAATATTGACATTTATTTTAAAATTAAGAACCTAAACAAAGAAATAACTATCCAAAAAAAAAACGTTCAATTTTAAATTCAAAACTTTTAAAAATTAAATTATAAAAAACTTCAACTCATTTTTCTATAAATGAACAATTTAAGCCCCATGCACCATCTAAGGGTTAACAAAAAGCTTTATTGTCGTTTCACTCGCACTTACTACGCAGACTCCTCTCACTCGCACTTTTTGTGAGTAATGAATAACGGAGTGCTTTTGCCGACGAGACTACCTTGTATAATTGTACCATGGGGCTGCTTGGTACAAAAGCTTTTTGGCTGAAACTTTCCCAAAAGTTGTCTAGTTGTTGCACGCAGTATAGTACGGAACGAGCCGGATCGGCCGACTATATCGGATAGCTCCCATACGAGAGAATGAAATTAAAAATTCTTACTCCGTTGTTTTCGGTCAGGTCGACTTGATTCCTTCCAGATGGCGTTTTCTAACTGCTATTGAATTTCGGATTAAATTTTATCAAAATCGGATAACTCTATCATAAAGCTGCCAAAGGAAAGATCGAAAAATCTATATAGAAATAACGGATATAAAATAATATAGTACTCCGATTTTTTTTACGTTGCAGAGCAATAGGGTATTATAATTTCATTCAGAAGTTTGCAACGCAGTGAAGGAGACACCTCAGATCCTATACTTTATGGGTGATTCCATATCAGATTTACAGTCGATATTGGGAAATTCGATGAGATATTTTTTTCATGCTCTTTATCGAAAATAAATCGACACGTATTTTTTTATATGGCTCAGAAATCTACTTTTGATACCATTCTGAAATTTTACTATGTTCATCAGAAGAATTTGAAGGATTTATTGTGATAAAAAAAAAAAAATCAAAATGGTCCAAATTGGAGAAAAATTAATTTTTGTAAACATTTGAACTTTTTGTGGTGAAAAATTGTTTAAAAAAATTATTTCACGAAAGTTTTGCAAAGAAGAAGGAAGGATGAAATTTTTACTTCCTATACATTTTTTTTCTGCGACGTACGGTTATCGAGTTATTGGGGCTGGAAAACGCGACTGTCATCAAAAAAAGGGCAGTTCATCAAAAATTCAAAAAATCATAACTTTGTTAAAAAAATTTTCTGAGCCATATAAAAAAATACGTGTCGATTTATTTTCGATAAAGAGCATGAAAAAAAATATCTCATCGAATTTCCCAATATCGACTGTAAATCTGATATGGAATCACCCATATATTTAAATATTATATTTCCTATGGCAGCTATATGATAGAGTTATCCGATTTTGATCAAATTTAATCCGAAATTCAATAGCAGTTAGAAAACGCCATCTGGAAGAAATCAAGTCGATCTGATCAAAAACAGCTGCCTGAGAATATTTTATTTTATTCTCTCGTATGGGAGCTATTCGATATAGTCGGCCGATCCGGCTCGTTCCGACTTATAAACTGCGTGCAATAACTACACACCTTTTGGTAAAGTTTCAGCAAGATAGCTTTAAAACTGAGAGACTAGTTTACATAGAAACCGACAGACGGACAGACAGACAGACGGACAGACGTATTGTACATACGTTTTTGGATTCTGCTCGTGATGCTGATCAAGAATATACTCTATGTACTTTATATACCCCTTTGCTCTGCAAGGGTATAAAAATGCCATTGTTCGACCATCTCGGTATCCCTACAATAACCCCATATGGGTTGTTGCTTCAGGATCGCCTAATAAACGCTTAGTAGTCGATTTTAGAAAATTAAATTTGAAAACTATCGCCGTTAGATACCCAATTCCAAGGGCTTAATTTTTCACTACCCTCGATCTTAAGTCCGGATATTGCCATATAGAACTTTCAAAATTGGACAGGGAGAAAACTACTTTTTCGGTCAACGGAGGCAAGTACGAGTACTGCCGCCTACCTTTCGGACTAAAGATGCCTTAAGCATTTTTCAGCATTTTAGGAAGGATCTGTTACGTCTATTTGGATGACGTTATTGTCTTTTCAGAAACTGAAGAATCTCATGTTGGCCATATTGCGAGTGTCTAGGCAAAAGTCACACTTTTTTAAAGGACAAAGTAAAAGCCATCAAGGATTTTAAACAGCCAAGTAATTTGTTCGAGCTGAGATAGTTCTTAGGCTTAGCAAGTTATAGCGAAACCTTTGACAGAGTTACTGAAGGGTGAAGGTGGCAGGGTCAGCAAATACCGTTCAAAAGGTATTTCGGTGAGCTTTGATAAACACCAGTTAAGCGCATTTGATAAGCTTAGAAACATCCTTGCTTCAGAGGACGTTATTCATTTGATTTGACGATTGATGCTTCATCCTTTGGCATAGGTGCAGGCTTTTCTCAGGGAAATAGGCCTATAACGATAATATCCAGAACGTTGAAAGATAGGGAATTAAGGGGGTCTTCCTATGTGACGACCTGTTTTTTAGGGATATTTTAGGATTTTTTTTCTACGACCAGTAAATATTTAGAGCTTCAAGTTTTTTATCATTTATTAACACATATTTGGACAGTATAAATAAAAAATTTCAGCTAAAAATATTTAGTCAAACTAGAGTTACAGCGCTCTGAACACCCCCGCCTCGAAAAAAAGAGCTCCCACTTCCTCCACGATTCCGGCTGATCGGCTTATCAGAAAAAAAAAAATAAACGGCGTTTTAATTTGTAGGCTTAAAAAGCACGGCATGACCTATAATCAAATGAATATAAAAAAAAATTGGATTTTTGATAGACATTTGAAATAAAAGTTGCAAATTAGGCGTTTTTTTTTTTTTGTTTTTTGCAATAAAAAAATCGAAGTTTTGAAAATTTTCGATTGATAATAGTTCATTCCATGCGTTTACATATATTGAGTGTGCCCTGCAAATTTCAAGTAATTCGGTCCAGCCGTTTCTGAGATACAATGGAGGAAAGTTTGAAAAACACAGTTTTGAGAAAAACGCGTTTAAAGTTTCTAACTGCCAACTCAGCGCTCCGAACCGCTCTTTCTTTTACCTGCTGTATCTTTAAAACGACTTCGAATTTTCTAAAATCGCTTTAGTACCGTATTCTAGACATGTTAAGGGAGCAATTTATGAAAAAAAAAAAAATCGATTTTTTCAACCCATCACATAGGAAGACCCCCTTAAATTATGCCACGAACGAAAGGGAGTTACTGGCAAAAACTACCTCTATGGGAAAAGTGACATAAATATATTTACGGACCATCAGCCCCTTATATTTGCGGTCTCTGATAAGAATCCTAATTTAAAACTGAAGCGTTGGAAGGCCCGCATGGAAGAAAGTGGTGCAAAGGTCATGTATAAGCCAGAAAAAGAAAACTGTGTGGCGGACGCTTTGTCGCGTCGAGGTATTCACATTTTGCAAAGTTCAGCGGAGTCGGATCGAGACACTAATCACAGTAAAGAGTGATCAAAACTTGTCATTGAGGCCACGGAAAAGCCACTTAACTGTTCAAAACTAGATCGTATTGGAGAAGTCCACGTCAAATAAGCGACTCTTTATACTGTTTGGTTCTAAGACTCGCCATCGAATTGATTTTCCTGATTGGGAGCATTAGTGGACTTAGTGAAAGACGTAGTAACGCCCAACGTCGTGAACGTCATACATTGCAAGCTTCCAGTCTTGGCCCAAATTCAAGATAGTCTAGTTCGGCTCTTCCCGGCCACTAAATTTTGGTATTGTAAGTCTTGGGTGGCGGACGTTATCAAACCGGACGAGCAAAAATAGATAGTCGTTGAGTGTAACAGGGCTCATAGAGCTGACCAGGAGAATATTAAACAAGTGCTGCTCGATTATTATTTTCCAAAAATGGGCAAAATAGCGGCTGAAATCGTTCTAAACTTAGGGATTTGTCAGAAGGCAAAATATAATAGGCACCCATTAAAGCAGGAATTAGGAATGAGGCATCGTTTAACTTCGAAACTATACGGTCCATGCTGAAAAATCAATTCGATATCAACATAGCAACTGCCCAGCTCTTACAGAAGGTATTTAACCTAGGTTAGAAAGTTATAGTAAAAACCAACAAGAGATTGGGAGATAAGCTTCCGCCTTTGTATGTTGAGAACAGGGTCGATGCTGATATTGGGACAACGGTCCTAATTAATGGGAGGGTGGTCCACAAGGACAATATTCGATAAGGGCCACAAATAATATTGTTTCCTAGGCTTACTGTACCAAATTGTGGTAGGTACCCTAAACTCTGAAAACTTCCAAAGGTAGAGACTTACCATCGTTTTAGAATTGCAGGCTCAGAAGAAGGCTCACACAACCGTAGTCAATTATTTAAATTAAAAATAACTTATCTGCTCTCACTATTTCAAAAGTAAATGTTGTAAATCATTTAAAGTAAACACTAATGTCCTAAAGGCGATTCTGAAAGAGGGTTTCACAAAGGCTAACTTGCTGCTTAATGAGGCTAAGATTAAAAAACTAGCTAGTAAGAAAAAATATTGAATTTTGTAGAATTAATATTTAGATTGTACGGTACCAATTTTTTTTCAATCGCACACGAACGCCAGATACAGGGTGTGTTCAAAAAGGATCGTGAATTTTGAATTTTCGCGGCTTACCTCGTATCGAATTTCGATTTTTCTGTGGCGTTATGTTGGTACTCATGTCTCTGAAAACACAAAAAAAAAGGAAAAAACGTGTTTTCAATCGTGTTTATACGAGCAAATTTGGTTGCAGCAATCAACTTGCTGCAAATTGTTTGCATCGTGTGTTTCTAGCTTTACCTATTCAAAAAAATTGATCAAAGAACCTGCATCAAATTTTGTGTGAAAAACGAGAAGCTATCTTGGACCGAAGCAACGTTTATCGGTGTACAAAATTTTCTCAGAACGCCGAGAAGATGTGAACGACAAAGAGCGTGCCGGACGCCCGATCACCAAGTTCGGTCGAATGTGAAAGTTTTGCTGACAGTTTTCTTCGATTGCAGGGGCGTGGTGCATCATGAGTTCTTGCCACAGAACGGAAGAACGGTCAATAAGGAATATTACCTGCAACTTATGCGCAATTTGCGCGAAGCAATCCGCCAGAAACGCCCGGATTTGTGGAAGAACAAAATTTGGCTTTTGCACCACGATAACGTCCCTGCTCACACATCGTTGCTTGTGCGTGACTTTTTGTGCAAAAACAACACATTGCCCAGATCTCGCCCCCTGTGACTTTTTCTTGTTTCCTAAACTGAAGAGGCCCATGAAAGGTCGACGTTACGCTACGCTTGACGATATAAAGACGGCATCGAAGGAGGAGCTGAACAAGATTAAAAAAAAAAAATGATTTTTTGAAGTGCTTCGAAGATTGGAAAAACCGTTGGCACAAGTGCATAATATCTCATGGGGATTACTTTAAAGGGGATAAAATAGATATTCATGAATAAATAAATAATTTTTGAAAAAACACAAAATTCGCAATACTTTTTGAACACACCTCGTACACGTTAGGTCGTCTTTCATATAAGTAACTTCAAGCATTAAACGGGTGGTTAACGGCGGACCAACAATTACCGAGGGAGCTTGGAGATGAAGAGAAACTCCTTCGAAACGAAAACTGACATGTTTAAATAGAGTATGTTTTCAGGTTGGCACGGTTGCAAATCCGTCCGCCTGTACCATTAGTCTAGAAATGCTTCTTTAAGAAATTTGGTGGTTTTAGATCTCTTCCCTAGTAGTATAAGTTTCTTAAACCTCTTCATGCCATAATTGACGATGAGGGTTTTGGCTTGTCTTTGGCCTGTAGTGTTATCCCAGCAGGCTTGCCTCATATGTACCTCTTCTTTTCTTAGGTAATCTTTGACTGTGTGTCTGCCTATGCCACAGTAAGGTTCGGGTCCTATAAGGGGTCGTTCCGCCCCTAGTTTTCCCGGATATGTCTTTGTGTCCTGAAATCCATCTTAAGGACAGCCTGTTGTTGCTGCCCAGATGGTTCAATTTTGTTCTTACTTCTCGAACCAGCTTCGAGGTGATTCTATTACTGCAGAGTGCAGTGATTGCCGCTCGACTGTCCGAGACGATCGCAATGTCCTTGTTTGTGTAACCGCGCTTCATATTGAGCTCTGCACACCGTCCTATAGCGCATACTTCAGCTTGGAATATGCTGGTGTATTGGCCTAAAGATTCATGGTACTTGATTCGTGGTCCTATTACTCCAAGGCAAGTGCCTTAGTGTGTTAGAGACCCTTCCGTATACCACGCTATAGTGTGACTCGCCATGGAGTGTACTTCTTTCATGGTGGTCCATTCCTTCTTGTTGCTCAGATGAGCAGAGAAATTCTTTTCGAAGATGAATTCTACTGTCATTTCGTCCCTGGGGTGTGAGCTAAGGGAAAGTTTGACTAGTAGTTTTGCTGCATCCCTAGAACTGAGGATGCGGTCACTGCCATTACCACAAGAAGTGATTCTTAGTAGGGTGGCCTTCCGCTGTAACTCTACTAGGCAGTGTAGCGAAGTGAGTTCCATGAGAACTTCCAGTGCCGCAGTGGGGCAGGTTCTCATTGCTCCTGTCATACATATGCATGCCAGGCTTTGCAGCCTTTGGAGCTGTTTCTGTGCGGTAACGAGCCTAGCTCGTTTACCCCAGGCTACTGACCCATATGTGAGTATTGGCCTCACAATTATAAGGTATAGCCATCTGATAATTTGGGGTGAGGTCCCCCAAGATTTCCCTGCAATTTTCCGACAGGTGAAGAGAGCCCTGAGGCACTTATCCAATGTCTTTTGCATATGGGTTGCAAACGTTAGCCTCCTGTCGAAGGTAACTCCGAGGTACTTAACTTCCCGGCTTATTGCTACGGGAGTACCTAGTAGCATGATTTGTCTCATCTTCTTTAGTTTGTACTTCTTTGTAAAAGGAACAATGACTGTTTTTGCGGGGTTGAGGTTAAGTCCAACTTCCCTGCACCAGTCGAGCGTTATCTTGAGTCCGAGTTGGACAATATCGCAAAGCGTTTCTTCAAATTTCCCTTTGGCTACTATTACTATGTCATCGGCATAGCCCTGATATTGTATTCCTCTGTCGGCGAGTTTCTTTAGTAGTTCATCTACTAGTAGGCTCCACAGTAAAGGAGACAAGACTCCACCTTGCGGACATCCTCTGCTTGTGGCAACGGTCATTGTGCTGTTGCCAATGGTTGCCATTGCCTGCCTGGAGCTTAACAAGGCTCCAATCCACCTTCTTGTTGTCGCGTCTATATTCCTTCTGGCGAGGGCCGCTAAGACAGCATCATGCGACGCATTGTCAAAGGCTCCCTCTATATACAGAAAGGCGCAGATTGCACCTTCTTTGTTGTCCACTACCCCTTCAAGAGTGTGACAAAGTTGGTACTGTCTGTATGCGTGCTGCGTGGGTTGCAGCGGACAGTCCTTAAGAACTGTGCTCCTAATATGGTAGTCTACCAGCTTTTCCAACGTTTTAAGGCAAAACGAAGTTAAGCTGATAGGTCTGAAGGACTTTGGGACGTCACCGTCTTTCTTCCCTGCTTCGGGGATGAAGACCACCCTAGCTTGCGTGGCGTAACGCATTTGGGATATGTCCAATTGCTAGGCTGCTTAGCATCAGTCTCCTTAAGCGGGTTAGAAGTAGATCCAGTCCCTGCTGCAGGAATGATGGAGAGATACCATCCAGACCAGGTGACTTAAATGGTTGGAAGGTCCCAATTGCCCATTTAAGTCTCTCCAGAGAGACTAGAGACTTGGCAATTGCCCAGTCCTCTGCGCTTGGTCTGAGGTGTCTTGGAGTGGACGATGCCTCCATTGGGTTGGACGTATCTTCCGCCAGGGGTGAGCTCCCGGGGAAGTGTGTTTTAAAGAGTAAAGCTAGTTTATCCCTGTCGTCGGAAGTCTAAGAGTTGTCACATTTCCTCAGGGCTAGGTTACTTTCTGGTGCAACTTTGGCCATAGCCTTGTGCAATCTTGCCCCTTCATGGGCAGTGCTGATTGCCTCACAGAAGTCTCTGTAGTTCTTCCGTTTGGCCTTCCTGATCTCTTTGTTGTAGAGCGTCAGGGTTTGCTTGTATTGTCCTCAGTTATCCTCGCTCGTTTTTGCTCTGTTGAAGAGCCGGCGGGTGGAGATTCGGAGCCGTTCCAGGTTGTCATTCCACCATGGGGCGTCTCTATCTGCTCAGGGGAAGTTCGACTAAAAGTTTTGCTGCATCCCTAGAACTGAGGATGCGGTCACTGCCATTACCACAAGAAGTGATTCTTAGTAGGGTGGCCTTCCGCTGTAACTCTACTAGGCAGTGTAGCGAAGTGAGTTCCATGAGAACTTCCAGTGCCGCAGTGGGGCAGGTTCTCATTGCTCCTGTCATACATATGCATGCCCGTCTTTGCAGCCTTTGGAGCTGTTTCTGTGCGGTAACGAGCCTAGCTCGTTTACCCCAGGCTACTGACCCATATGTGAGTATTGGCCTCACAATTATAAGGTATAACCATCTGATAATTTGGGGTGAGGTCCCCCAAGATTTCCCTGCAATTTTCCGACAGGTGAAGAGAGCCCTGAGGCACTTATCCAATGTTTTTTGCATATGGGTTGCAAACGTTAGCCTCCTGTCGAAGGTAACTCCGAGGTACTTAACTTCCCGGCTTATTGCTACGGGAGTACCTAGTAGCATGATTTGTCTCATCTTCTTTAGTTTGTACTTCTTTGTAAAAGGAACAATGACTGTTTTTGCGGGGTTGAGGTTAAGTCCAACTTCCCTGCACCAGTCGAGCGTTATCTTGAGTCCGAGTTGGACAATATCGCAAAGCGTTTCTTCAAATTTCCCTTTGGCTACTATTACTATGTCATCGGCATAGCCCTGATATTGTATTCCTCTGTCGGCGAGTTTCTTTAGTAGTTCATCTACTAGTAGGCTCCACAGTAAAGGAGACAAGACTCCACCTTGCGGACATCCTCTGCTTGTGGCAACGGTCATTGTACTGTTGCCAATGGTCGCCATTGCCTGCCTGGAGCTTAACAAGGCTCCAATCCACCTTCTTGTTGTCGCGTCTATATTCCCTCTGGCGAGGGCCGCTAAGACAGCATCATGCGACGCATTGTCAAAGGCTCCCTCTATATACAGAAAGGCGCAGATTGCACCTTCTTTGTTGTCCACTACCCCTTCAAGAGTGTGACAAAGTTGGTACTGTCTGTATGCGTGCTGCGTGGGTTGCAGCGGACAGTCCTTAAGAACTGTGCTCCTAATATGGTAGTCTACCAGCTTTTCCAGCTTTTTTTCTTTTAAGGCAAAACGAAGTTAAGCTGATAGGTCTGAAGGACTTTGGGACGTCACCGTCTTTCTTCCCTGCTTCGGGGATGAAGACCACCCTAGCTTGCGTGGCGTAACGCATTTGGGATGTGTCCAATTGCTAGGCTGCTTAGCATCAGTCTCCTTAAGCGGGTTAGGAGTAGATCCAGTCCCTGCTGTAGGAATGTTGGAGAGATACCATCCAGACCAGGTGACTTAAATGGTTGGAAGGACCCAATTGCCCATTTAAGTCTCTCCGGAGAGACTAGAGACTTGGCAATTGCCCAGTCCTCTGCGCTTGGTCTGAGGTGTCTTGGAGTGGACGATGCCTCCATTGGGTTGGACGTATCTTCCGCCAGGGGTGAGCTCCCGGGGAAGTGTGTTTTAAAGAGTAAAGCTAGTTTATCCCTGTCGTCGGAAGTCTAAGAGTTGTCACATTTCCTCAGGGCTAGGTTACTTTCTGGTGCAACTTTGGCCATAGCCTTGTGCAATCTTGCCCCTTCATGGGCAGTGCTGATTGCCTCACAGAAGTCTCTGTAGTTCTTCCGTTTGGCCTTCCTGATCTCTTTGTTGTAGAGCGTCAGGGTTTGCTTGTATTGTCCTCAGTTATCCTCGCTCGTTTTTGCTCTGTTGAAGAGCCGGCGGGTGGAGATTCGGAGCCGTTCCAGGTTGTCATTCCACCATGGGGCGTCTCTATCTGCTTTCCGTCTGCCAAGAGGGCAACTGTCCTCAAAAGCATTGGTTATCTTCTTGCAGAGGTTATCCACTGCCTGATCCAATTCTAAAGAATGTCTGGGTATACCTAACGGTTCGTTAGAGAGATTGAGCTCAAGGGAGGACTTGAACCAATCCCAGTTCGTTTTCTTGGGATTCCTTTTGGGGGCGTCCCTAGCGGTGTTGAAGTCTACTTCAAATCTAATGATTCGGTGATCCGACATTGATTCCTCTGGCGACACATGCCAGTCCTTAATAAGTGGTCCTAGAGACCTGCTCATCAGAGTTATGTCTAGGACCTCCTCTCTTACTCTAGTAATGAATGTCGGTGTGGACCCGACATTACCGATTTCTAGGTTACTATTTACAATAAATTCTATTAGCTGCTCACCTTTGTTGTTGACGTCGGTGCTTCCCCATATCACGTGATGTGCATTGGCGTCACACCCGATGATTAGGGGCATCTTCTTCCTCCTGTAGCATTCCACGAGTCCGATGATTTCCGGTGGTGGGCATGCTGCATCCCCAGAAAAATACGCCGATGCTATGGCGTTCGCTGGTAACTTTCCTGTGCCGCTCACAGTTACCGCGACACAGTCACTACTTAGGAACTCTGAAAAGATATTATAATTGATATCTTTTCTTATTAATATGCATGCTCCGGGGTGTGCACCCCGTTGGTCGCATATTACCTTTGATTCCTTGTTGTACAGGCCTTTAATGCCCTGATTGCACCAAGGCTCCTGTATGAGAGCTAGCCAGAGATGTTGGTTGGTGAATAACCTGGCCAGGACGGCTGATGCCGCCTTGGCTCGGTGTAGGTTCACCTGGGCTAGCCTGTATGCACCCATCACTGGAGCGGATGCTCCATCTTTGGTGAAGGGGGCGGGTGTTCCCCTTCACTGCCATCGGTCAGAGTGACGTCGGCCTCCATTTCGTCGTTATAGTCCAGGAGAGACGCATGTGTCGACTCCTGGGAGGGCGTAGGATGCTCCTCATCCTCACATCAATGGCGGCGCTAGGGTCCTCCTCTGTACCCATAGGCTCCTGTGGCTCGTCGAGAGATTCCTCGACCTCCACTTTGCCATCTGGGGGACCAGAGGGCGCTTCTTCTGCTGCGACCATCTTTGCCGCCTTTCTTAGCCGACTCACCGAGACGGTACCGAACCTAAAGTTGAGCTGGTGCCCTCTAGCTACGATCTCGTCTCGGGTGAGCTGGTCGATCCCGATGACAAGGAGTGCCCCGCCTCCATCGTTCTTCCGGGAGACCACTTTCCAGGCATCCGTCTCCAGCCTGTTCTGGCGCCCGAGCATCATGAGGAGTTCCTCATTATCTCTTTTCGCGCTTCTGGGGCAGAAGACCGTGAGGCTATGTGCCGCGGGGATATCTTCTCCCACCTTGGTTTCTAGGGGCACGCCCTTCCACGTTCTGAGCAAGGGCACAACGGCCCGCAGCCAGTCCGCTGAGTCCTGGTCCAGGCAGTCGATGAGGAGGTATCCTACCCCTAAACGCGACTGCCGTGTCCCATGCCGACGTGATTACGTCGTCCATAATAGCCTCCTCCAACTCGGACAGCTCTTCATGGCTCAAATGCACCTGTTGGTACTCCTCAGGTAACACCGTCACTCTGACCCTCTTGGCGGCCTCCGCATAGGAGGTGTGTGTGCCAGTGAGAGGGGCTGTGGAGATGGAGGGTGGCTGCTTCACTTCAACCTTTTTGGGGTGTCCGTCGGAGGGGTGAGGGTGCTGTTACCCCGGTTGCTGGCAGGTGCACTACTATCTCTGAGGTATCATTTTATTTTGGACCCCGGCAGGCCTCTCCTGTTGGGGTCGTCTAGGCCTCCAGGCTGTCCTTTGGCTGGAAGGACATCCGTCTCCATGGCAGGCCTGGTCCTCTGTCCAGCCGCGTGGGGTGGACGAACCAGCCGGGATGGTCCTGCTGGTCGCGCACGTTCCTGGACTGGAACAGTTGACCTTTGTGGGGGATGTCCCACATTCTGCGTCCGAGACGCACTCCTGGCGGTGGCTGCGCTCCTGGGTGGGGATGGTCCCACCTGTGGTCGCTCTCCGTCGAGGAGTTGCGGAGAAAGTATGGTCCACCCGGGCAGAGATCCCCCATACCCGGGTAAGGCGCGGTTAGGACAGGCGGTCGCCACTTGCCTGAACCGTCCGTGAGAGACTGGGCTATTTGTTAATCCGGGCCCCCAGCCAGGCTGACTATCGGCAAAAATGTTCCATGCTTTACCAGACTTTTCAGCATTTGATGGAATAATAGGCTTCGACCTGTTGGAACAGGTAGGGATATCTTGCTGGCTAGCATCCGGCCAACTAAAATGGGGCACGGAAGTAGAATAAAATTCATTCCATACCTGTTTAGACGTCAATTTCAGTAACGTGGATTGCTCATTTTCCGAAAATGATAAAGGACAGGAAAAAGTCTTTCGCTGATTCTAATGAGCCCTTCCCTATATTACGTCGGTGTTAGCTACCATCAGGATGATGAAGAGCCTTTTTTCGCGAAAATATATCCTTACATTATGGGGACATCAGATTTCGTTAACAGCGAAATTGAAGAGCTGCTGAAAAACGGTATTATCCAAAAACTAGTCTTGCCATACAACAACCCAATTTGGTAGTAGACGGAGCAGGGAATCGAAATATGCGTCTAGTAATAGACTTTCGCAAGTTGAACGAAAGGACGATATCCGACAAATACCCGATGCCAAACCTCTCGATTACTTTGGGAATTTTGGGCAAAGCCAAGTTTTTCTCCACTCTTGATCTTAAATCTGGATATCATTAAATCAGTCTCGCAGAGCGTGACCGCGAGATAACTTCTTTTTCAGTTAATGGGGGAAAGTATGAGTTTCGTGACTCTAGTTTGGTCTCGAAAATGCAGCCAGCGTTTTTCAGAGAACTATTGACGATATTCTGAGGTAGATGATGTAATTATCTTCTCAGAAGACGAGAACTCTTACATAAAACATATTGACTGGGTTCTGAAAAGCGTATACGACGTCATCATGAGAGTCTATGTGCAAAAATCACTTTTTTTTTAGAAAAGCGTGAGCTTTTTATGGTTTATAGTTATCAATAATGAAGCTACAACAGACCCAGAAAAAGTCATGGCCAAAAATGTTTTTGAGGTAAGGTCATTTATAGGTCTTGCGAGCTATTATAAATGATTTATTAAAAATTTCGCATCAATAGCAAAACCAATTTCCAACATCCTAAAAGGTGGAAGGGAACTATAAGCTATAGTATGGGCACTGGCTAAACAAATGCTTTCCACTGTGACCTGCAGACCATGGCTCTAATACAAGACGAGGTGGTAAGGAGTTTCATTGCAAAAATTGTGTGACAGATATATTCACTGTCGAGGAAAAAAAGGAAGTCCAATGGCCAGGTATAGCGCTTCTATAGCATTGGTGCATAAAAATCGACAAGGGGATAAGTGATACTATAGAGATCATCATAAACCGCGAGAATTGGTGCAAGCAAAGATTCGAAATGCCCAAAACGCACTCAGAACAAGGGGAAATGTTTCCAAACAAAACAGAGTCTGTGGCGTAGAAGAAGGTTGCGCAAGCGGACCTGGGGACCATGGTCCTCAATAAGGGGAGGGTGGTCCACAAAAACAACCTGAGGTAGTTCAACCAATAAAAGGACATCCGAGGACCACGTAGTTCCAGGTATATTAAAATCACCTAGAACTACTAACTGATCCATATCGGACAAAGAACTCGAAATTGATTTTATACCTGATAGGTGCCTAAAATAATCCTCAAGTTCGGACGAAGGAGGTATGTAAGAGCAGGTAATAAAAATTAACCTGCCAGCGACAGACAGTTTTACGCATAAAAATTCAAGCTCAAAGTTCAAATGATCTTCTGTCAAATCCTCTTCTGACGTGAGGTTAGCGTCCACTGCAATAAAGACGCCCCCTCCCCGTCTAGAGGGACGGTCATGCCTATAAATTGTGTACTTACCGGGAAAAACTTCGGAGCTAAAGATCTCTGGCTTTAACCAGGTTTCTGTGAACACAATAACTTGGGATGCAAACGAAAAGCTATCAGTATACAATTTGGTTAGCTTGCTACGCAAACTTCTTTTATTCTGATAGCTAATTAGGAGGTTAGTGGTTAGTTTTTTGGGGGTAAAGACGGCGCGGTTTGTTGGTCCCGGCCGGGGAGTTTAATTCCCGTAGGGCCTTTCTTTTTATTTTCGCTACGAACTCCTTAACCACCATTTTTGCCGGCCAAAAGTCGCTCGAGCATATGGTGTTAAAAAGTTCGTCAGGAACACTTATCTTGAAAGATTAAATGTTCCTAGCGTATGAAAAGTTGAATTTTTCCACCTTCACTTTATCGGCATTAATTTTGTCTTTAATGTAAGACGAGACATCAAATGATGTGAGATCAGGGGCCAGCCGAGAAACAAATATTTGTCTCATTTGTGGAACCACTATGAGGGGTTTTGCTACTGCAGGCAGTGGGCCTCTTGTGGGGGTATATTTGGTTGGTTAGGTGGAATTACATTTTGAGAACCACCTTCAGACAAATCGGAACTTTTTATAGGCGTTGGACTACTCTCCACTGTGGCTTGATCGGGGTCCGAATCTTTTTTGGCTGCCGATCTTAGCAACATTTGAGGGGTTGCTAAAGTCCGCTGCTCATCCGCAGAGGAGTTCTGCCGGTCGCTTCGGAGTTGCGGGACGATTCCCTCAGGCGTACCACCAGCAGCCTTCTTGCGCTTCGGGGACTCCTCTAATAGCTTAAGGCTATTAAACTGCGAGTCCAGCGCTAAGAGGAGATCATTAGCCCTGGCAAAGCTATCTCTAGCTATGCCAAAACTAGCGATCAGTCCCTTAAATCCGCCTTTAGTTTGGCTCATGAAGGACTTCATTTCCTTCGCAACTTCGCGACAAGCTTCGCAGCAGAACTGCAAACCAAGACTTTTACTTAGATCGTCACTTGTCCGCCCTGTGAATCCAGCGCACTTAATGTGTACCATCCTGTCACAAAGCCAACAAGTGAGTTTACCCTGCTCAGGCTTTATTAGCTGAAGGCAGGTTTTTTTTAAGCAGACATTGTAAGATTCCATGTTTATTATGCTATGGACCACTGTGCCGAGAGGAAATCAAATCGAAATTTGTAGGCGAGCAACTCAAATGTACCGCAAGAGCGTATAAATTGCACGCTTAGAACTTTCGAGTATGTTAGTACAAAAGAGAAAAGCGGGAGAGCGGGAGAGCGGGTCAGTTAATAAGCATGCACTTCTAACAACAACACTACTGTTGACGGACGAAGCACAAAAGCAAGTAGTCAAAAAGACAAAAATCAGATCGTTAAAGTTTATTATTTTATAATAAAACGCACAAAATTCACTCGCGAAGCGAACGGGTTTGAAAGCAAATGTATTTAAATGTATAAATAATCAAATTTAAAACAAAAACCACCGCTGGTTTGTATAGATAAAAATGAAAAATTCGGAGCGCACAAAAAAACACGACCGTTCACTTGAAGAGAGCGATAATCTTCTTCATCTATCTATCTTTTAAGACACTCGGCGAAAGATTTAGAACAAATTAAATTCAGTGAATCGCAATTTGTTAACTCAGATAAACTTACCGCAACAGTTAATCAAATTCTGAAATCAGTAAAAAAAAAAAACCAAAATTGACACGGATCACTTATACGAGACATTGCTTGCTCGAAATAGGACGACTATGATGGAATTGCAGAACCTAATGCTCGCTATAGCTCTTGCAAAAATCAATATAGTTAGCCCAAACATCCTAGACCACGCAGACTTTGAAAATATTTGGCTTGAGGAGCCCACCTATCAGCGACTCACCAGGAGCAGAAGCTCGGCTGTCCAACTAAAGAAGGTGATTATCGAAATCGGGTCGGCCTAGGGCAGCCTCAATCTGTGTCAATCGCTGACACAGCATTTGACCAATAATTAAAAGAGAGCAGTTCAACATAAATTCGGTTGGCGATGGAGATACTGGTGTCCCTTATATCCACAGGCCATCAATAGGAGAGGCTCCTAATTAAATACTTTGGTGGGACACTAGGTGTTCCCTGTCGCGTCCACTTTTTTACGTAAGTCTGTCTGTCCGTCTGCCTGTTTCTATGTAACCTAGTCTTTCAGTTGTAAAGCTATATTTTTGAAGCTTTACCAATGCTCTAAAATTAGGAAGTTCTTTTATTTTTCGGGGATAATTTTTCGCATATGGTGATTTTTTTTACCCTTGCTTAGACCCCATAAAGTATATACAGTAGAATCCTGATATAACGACTCCGCTTATAGTGTCCGTCCGGGTATAGCGACGAAAACTCGATGGCTTGATTGGTTCCCAGACAGACTTATACACTTATATCCTTTTTCTAGTGCGTCTTCCGGGTATAACGACGAAAACTCGTCTTTCCCTTGAAAGTCGCTATAAGCGGATTCTACTGTATATTCTCAGCATCAGCATCACGATCGGAATCCAAATACGTATGTACGTCTGTCCGTCTGTCTGTCTGCCCGTCTGTCCTCCTGTTGGTTTCTGTGTAAACTAGTCTCTCAGTTTTGAAGCTATCTTGCTGAAACTTTCCCAAAAGGTGTGTAGTTATTGCACGCAGTTTATAAGTCGGAACGAGCCGGATCGGCCGACTATATCGGATAGCGAGAGAATGAAATAAAAAATTCTCAGGCAGCTGTTTTTGATCAGATCGATTTGATAACTCTGTCATATAGCTGCCATAGGAGAGATCAAAAAATATATTAGGTTGTTTGGTAATGACATACCGGATTTTTCATTAAAATTTCGCGCTTCGCTTGTGAAGTCAAATATAATTGTATCTGGCAATGCTGTATATCGTTTGAAAGGTATTGGCATCACCTTTAAAATTACATTTAATTTACATGAGCTTCCACGTTAAAAAATTAGAATCGATTGAAATGAAATGACAAACGCAAAAATTCGGGCAATTTTGAAATTTTATTTCGCACTGGGAAAAACTGCTGCGGAATCTCGCAGAGAGATTATTGCTGTCTTAGGAGATAACAAACTTTCGATTCAAACCGCCGAACAGTGGTTTAGGCGATTCCGAAGTGTCAATTTTGATACCGAAACACCGAAGCCTTCCGGACGACCAGTGACCGTTGGTACGGAAAAAATCATGGAAATAGTGGATCGAGATCGTCATGTGACTATTAGAACCATCGCAGAGGAGCTGCAACTAATCACGGAAACCGTCCATAGGCATTTAAAGTCGAAAAATTTAACAAAAAAGCTCGATGTATGGGTTCCTCATGAGTTATCCAAAAAAAAACCTTTTCGACCATGTATCAATCTGCGAATCTTTGTTGCACCGTAATAAACTCGACTCATTTCTGGATCGGTTAGTCACTGGTGATGAAAAATGGATCACATGTGACAACAAAAAGCGTAAAAGATCCTGGTCGAAGCACGGTGAGTCATCTCAAACGGTGGCAAAGCCAGGACTGACGGCTCAGAAGGTGTTGCTGAGTGTATGGTGGGATATCAGAGGAATTATCCATTATGAAGTGAACGACTGGAGCGGTTGAAGATTGGACTATGTTAAAATCGTCGTCAAAAATCAATAAAGAAACCGGTATGTCACTACCAAACAACCTAATAAAATACAGGGTGGGCCATTTAAATTTGACCCATTTGGCAACCCTATAACTTTTGACAGCGTCTACAGTTCGTCAAATGTCATACCACGTTGGAAGCGTCAGTCGAGGACAATTGATACCATGGAACAATACACTCCAAAGGAACGCGCTCAAATTGTTCAGCTCTACATTGAAAATAAATTCTCAAATCATCATGTCAGACGAGGCACATTTCTTGATGAATGGAGGCGTAAATAAGCAAAATTGTCGATTTTATGCCACCGCAAATCCTCAATTAATCGAAGAACAGCCACTTTACGACCAAAAAGTTACAGTTTGGTGCGGTGTTTGCGCGAATATGATCATCGGACCGTATTTTTTTGAAGACAATGATGGAGCCACGATAACCGTCAATGGTGAGCGTTATCGAGCAATGATAACCGAATTTCTGATGCCTATTATTCGTGAAAATGTCATGGATAACTTCTGGTTTCAACAGGACAGGGCAACTTGCCATACAGCTAGAGCAACAATCGATTTATTGCGAACATTGTTCCCTGGGCGGGTGATATCGAAAAGTGGTGATTTTGACTGGCCCGCAACATCACCAGATTTGACGGCATCAGACTTTTATTTGTGGGGTTATTTGAAATACAAGGTATACGCTAATAAACCAAAAACCTTAAGTCAACTAAAAGACAACATTAGACGTGAAATAGCCGCCATATCGTCTGAAGCATTGTCCAAAGTCATGGAAAATTCTGAAAAAAGAATGCATTCGGCTGTCAGAGCTAAAGGTGCCCATTTACGTGATATCATTTTTAATAATAATTTGTAAAAAATCTTCTTGGACCAAAATAAATGATTGTGGAATAAAAAAAAATTGTCCACTTTTTTTGTTTTTGTTTTAAGAATCAAGTGGGTCAACTTTAAATGGCCACCCCTGTATATGTAAATAATGGTTTGTTTGGATTGTTTTAAATCCCACGGGCATGATTTTTGGAACTACAAATTTTTAAAATACACTTAAATCGAGAAAAAAAATTTCATCAAAATTGGAGTATTATATCATATATTGTAGTTGCCATAGGAAAGATCGAAAAATCTATATAGAAATAACGGAAATAAAATCATAACATCGTTGTTTTTCATCAGACAATCATGATTTTTGGAATTCAGAGTTTTCTAACTACTCTTGAATTGCATAATAAATTTCATCCAAATCGGTCATCTGTATGATATAGCTCTCATATGAACAACATGGAAAATTAATAGAAAAATCTTCAAAGCTTCCATGTTGATTAGCCTTTATGTATTTTGTTCGACATATTTAATGACTGCAAGGGTATATAAGCTTCGGCTTGCCGAAGCTAGCTTCCTTTCTTGTTTTTTATTATGCTAAGCAACTCTATTACGATAAAGATTCAGACGATGTACTTTATACACTTTTTGTTGATAAATTTTTTCAATTTCAACTTGATTTCAGAGGAAAGAAGCACAGTTGCTAAAATCATTTTTACCGCAAAAGTTCGAATATGTTTTGTTCATTCCCATGACGTCAGTACAGGTGCGTATTTAAAAACCTTTATTTATCTATTTATTCAATCATAGATCAAAATGAACACATTTATTAATCTAATAGTGATGGTTGCCCCCACATTTACGGGCCCTCCACAAAAAATGCGAACAAATTTTTTTAATTTTTTAATGCGGAAATCGTGTTGCGTTTGTACCTATCGATGATGGTGACTAATTGTACGAGTGAAAGATCGTTTTCGAAAATTAAATTGATCAAAATCTACTTCGTTCGAGCATGGGAGAATATCGACTGGTTCGTTCGATACTTTTGATGATACTGTTAAGAATTTTGCGAATGAAAAATGCCGTAAAAAGTCTTTTTCTTATAAAAATTCGAAAGTATGTCTGTTTTTACTGTGTACAGATGCAATTTTAAACAATTTACTTATGTTGTACTCTACTCTTGTACGCTGTATTAGATGACTAAGTTAAAATTGTGATAATAAATAAATAAAATGAATTGAAGACTTAATTATTTTGCATAATGTAAATCATTTCTGACCGCCAAAAGGCTCCCACACAATGATCGGCCCTGTGCCCCCACATTCTTAATCCGACCCTGGGTGTAATAATAGTGTACTACTAGTATATACCCTTGCAGGTAACTATGGTATATACTATAGTATAGTAATCTATAGTAACAAAATCTTTTCATATTGTTATACCCTTGCAGAGAAAAAGGATTTTATAAATTCAGTCAGAAGTTTGCAACGCAGTAAAGGAGACACCTCAGACCCCATAAAATACCTATGTATATATATTCTTGATCACCATCACTATCTGAATCGAAATACGTCTGTCCTTCTGTCTGTTTCTACGCAAACTAGTCTCTCAGTTTAAAAGCTATATTGCTGAAACTTTACCAAAAGTTGTGTAGTTATTGCACGCAGTATATAAGTCGGAACGGGCCGGATCGGGCGACAATATCGAGTAGCTCCCATACGAGAGATTGAAAAAAGTGCGTGCGTACAAAGTACACATGTCAGAAGAGAAACTTCTTTGGCGAACTAATTTATCAGTCTTGTCTATATTTATACATATCTAAAACTTTAGATTTCCGAGACTTAACGAAAGGGAATAAGGAAAATATGTTAGGAATTTAATTGTCATTAAAATATTACAAGTTAATTAAATTTTGTTTCTGAACTTAAAATTTAGAAAAGCGAATATATCAAATATTTTTATTTTATGGAAAATGATTTATTGAATTATTAAAAGACGAGTGGCAAGTTGAAATGCAGCATGTTATTTGTAAGTATTAAAACTACCAAACCTTCAAACCAATTAGCCTAAAATTTGTAAATAAACAAAAAGATAACAGATATATAACTTACTTCGAGTAACTGCTTAGAACAGGACGACTTTAAAATTTATCACAAAATATTATATAATTCATAAAGTTTATTTATAAATTTAACTCACTGTATATACACTGCGTAAGTGCTAATAATATTGTAAATAGATAAAAATCTGCGTTTACTGCAAATGACGTTATGTGATAGATTTGCAATCTAAAGTTCTAATAATTACCCTGCAGTTCTGGCTGTCACCTGGTTTCTCGTGGCATTCAAGCCATCAATGTGTAGGAAAGGAAAAGAAACATTCCTAAGTTTCCCTCTCTTTCTCACTCTTATAATACGATTCCGTTGCTTGCATCCGACGGCGGCCCGACTCCAAATTTGTCTTCTATTCTTTCGTTTTTCTAATTGCACTGTCGTCATTCTCCGTTAGAAACAAAAAATTGGTTTCCCATGGAAAATACGGCTGAGGGGCGCTCGACTTATGTATACTCTTTTGATGTTAAAGTTCTTCAAATATTAAATATAATGTATATGTCGGATCGAATGAAATGGGGCCTACTTTGTTCTCTTGGTCAGAACAGGTGAAGCGGGGCCTTCTTTAATGTGAAGCAGGGACAATTAAAAAAGGAAGTTAGAAATTGAGTGAAAGCATGGCAGAGCAGGACAGATTTAGACTGCTGCCAAGTGAGGTCTGTTTGTTAAGCGCTGACATACATGTTAGAAAGAGATGGCTAACAATGTATAAGAATTGAGTAGAAAGTATAAATTTGGAAAGTAGACTCTTGGGAAGTCAGTTCAGAAAGCGCCTGACAATCGAACGGAACTTGCTGCTGAGGATTTTAGTTAAAGTGATGGAAAAGACAAACGACCCTCCGACATCAGAAGTGGGATTCGCCTAGCCTACAGACAATACTCCTGGACAATATATGGCAGCGTTGGAAGCCCAGAACCGAACCCTGATGGAGCCAATAAAATCTATGCAGACACCAAGAACTTCGGCAGCGGACGATAAGGCTACGCATGTCACCTTACCAAAATTTAATCCCGATGGTGCCGGAGCAGACGCCTCAGCCTGGTGTACAACAGTCGACCTCATATATAGAAGAAGAAGAAGATGTACGAAAAGCGTGTGGACTCTTGCACTGTGGCCTCGCCAAAGGGAAAAATAAATGTATCCGGTGAGCTCATTCCATTTTGCTTTGACTCCGGAGCAGAGTGCTCATTAGTTAAGGAAAGTGTTGCAGAGAAATTTAAAGGAAAAGACTTAATAATATTGTAAAACTGAATGGCATAGGTAACGACTTCATCTGTAGCACAATGCAAATTCTTTCCAATATAAATGTTGAACAGTATTGCTACATAGAATAAATAAAAAGCCCCATGTTGTTGAATATTTTAGTAAATGCACATCACCTGCTGAATCAAAATACCACTCTTACGAACTTGAGACTTTGGCAGTTGGCAATGCCATTAAACATTTCCGTCATTATTTACAGGGGCGAAAATTTGTAGTGTTTACTGATTGCAACTCACTGAAAGCTAGTCGTACAAAATTAGACCTATTGCCGAAGGTGCATAGATGGTGGGCCTTTTTACAGTCGTTTGATTTTGACATCCAATATAAGAAGGCAGAACGAATGGCACACGTAGATTTTTTGTCAAGGAATCCCCTGGTTAAAGAGAATAGAAGTGTGAAAAAAATAGTGGAAAATAAGAGATAAGTACATAAATAATATGAAATTAGAAAGTTTTTGTTTACCATTTATGTGGAATATTTGCAGGACATCGGCTGTTTTGCGTCAATCTATGGTACAAAAAATATTTGTATTATTACATATTATTTATGTATTACTTTTTTTTAATTTAAAGCCAACTCACCTTTCAAAAGAATTTATCGTGCATACAGGCTGAATCCTAAAAAGATTTAAATAAGTTTGTAATAAATTACATAATATTTTTTTAATCTTAACGACACTTACATGATTTTTAAACAATTCCGCTGCCCGTTGCGCAAATTAAGTAATTTCACAACTAACTGTTCAACGCACAACGCAAAAGAATGGGCAGTTCAATTTTATTTTTCACCCTTTCAGTATACCTTCTTTTTGGGTATAACCGACCATAAATGACACGCGAGTTATTATCTATATTTGCAATCAATGTTATGTTATGGTTATCTTGGTTCAATAATTTAAATAATGTTGTATGTATAAAATATATTATATATGTATATAATCTTATATATTATATTATATTTAATATTTTAAGAACTTTAACATCAAATGAGTATACATAAGTCGAGCGCCCCTTAACCGTATTTTCCATCGAAAACCAATTTTTTGTTTCTAACGGAGAATGACAACAGTGCAATTAGAAAAACGAAAGAATAGAAGACAAATTTGGAGTCGTGCCGCCGTCGGGTGGAAGCAACGAAATCGTATTATAAGAGTGAGAAAAAGGGGGAAACTTAGGAATGTTCCTTTTCCTTTCCTGCACATTGATTGCTTGAATGCCACGAGACACCAGGTGACAGCCAGAACTGCAGGGTAGATACAACAGATGCAAAGCTGGTGCTGAGATGTTGGTTGCGACGAGTGTAGTATATTTCTTGTGCTGTTTTGTGATCCACTTTTTGTATAGTTTTTATTGGGATCAGTTCTTTTTGTTTTATAAATGTTGGACAATTGCGGTTTAGAGGGCTATGTTTTGAGCCTGCTTCGAAAATTTTTTTTTGCTGGTAATGCATTTTTTTTTTTTCCTGTTGCATTTATCGTTTTCTTCGGTGTGTACTTGCTCGGAGCAATTCTTGCAAAGCTCCGCAGAGCTTTTGCAAGTTGAAGTCGGGTGTCCAAATCGTAGGCATTTTTGCATCTTAATGGTTGTGGAATATATGGGCGTAAGCGAATCTTTTCGTACCCAACGTTTAGGAAGTCTGGGAGTGTAAGGGTTTGGAATGTGATTAAAATTAATCCAGTTTCTACCATTGATTGGTTTTGTTTTGTTAGGTTTTTACGTATTTCGGTGACTTTTTGAGTTTTAATTCGTTTAGTATTTTGTTTCATCTATGTTCCGTAATTCATTGCAGTATATGACGAGAAGTTTAAAGTTTTGTGTTCGGTGGCTTTTACTTCAATGTCTGTTATGTTTTGCAGTCTAAGTAACTCGTTGGACTGAAAGGCGTTCTTAGTTTTAACCAATAAGTTGCCAACTCGAGTATTTTTGCATGACTCAACTTCCTCTCCGCAAGCAAAATCATTGGTTTTTTTTAATTAGGAAGGGTGATACATTTTCAAAAGACTTATTGTCAGTTCTGTTTTTTTCTATGTATTTTGGTTCGCCTAGCTGTTTATGGTATATTTATGTATTGCCTATATTCGGCGATTTATCTTTTGTTGGTTTTTATTGGGCTGGCGCCCGACCGTTGAACTTGTGTTTTATGTGTTTGTTTTTGTTTTTTGCGAATTCTGTTTTATGCACTTTTTCATCTTTTTTTTAGAGGCTTGTGAGAGCTGTCTTATCTCAAAGAGGTTTGATAGATATATTATTATACATATATAAATTATTTTTATTATACATAGGGGAGACCGGGGGTTTTGAGACGGGTTTTGTTTTTTGACAAAAAATATAATAGAAAAGCCATTTCTCTGCCCGTACAAATTTTTAAATCATAGTTCAGTGTAATTTCACTCAGACAAGAGTATAATTAGTTGAAATTTTAGTTCGACCTTCAAGTTTTGCCTACCTGCTCAAAAGTTGTTTTTTATGGATTTTCGCAAGGTTCGGGGGGTTGTGAGACACAAATTTATAAGAATGAAAATGGCTTCATTTTATCAAAATTGTTTATTTTAATCTTTAATAAGGCATCTTTTGTGGTCTACAATTTATTCAAATTAAAAAGATTTCGACTTTTTCTCGATAGCAACCTCTTTTTTTAGCAGCCACAAAAACATTGACATCAATCGCTTTACGGACGCATTAAATGTTTATGCAAAATTTGTTCCGTGTGTCAAAAGGCTACTCACCAAGGAATGTTTCGGATGTATGCACTCTCGCCAATAGCTTGTAAAACAAAGCGAAAAGACAGCTAACACGAACGGTCTACAAAACTTTCGATCACAAAATTGGAGTTGCGATTTGGGAACACATAAGGAATCGGCATGAGCGGAATATTTGTGATGTGGATATGAAGATTGGAAACAAGCAAGAAGTTTCGAAGTCAGCTGGTAGATGTCGCGCTTTTTAGTTCAGGGCTGTAAGCGCGTCTCACGACCCCCGTGTCTCATGACCCCCCGGTCTCCCCTACTATATATGTATATATATTAATGTATTTTTCTGAATATAAAAAAAATGGTCTGGGTGATCCGTTCAAAACTTATCAGAAAAGCATGGTTCTCAAAATATAGAAATTTTCAACAACGCTTAAATTTGGAATTAAATTTTATAAAAATCGGACACTATATGATATAGCTGTCGTATGAACAATCGTCAATAATACAAAAAAATCATCAAACATAGTTGTTTAGCCTTTATGTCATTTGTTCCACGTTTTTGATGACTTCAAGGGTATATAACTTTTGTAGTACCTTTTTTTATCATCTACAATACTTATAGCAAAAAGATTGAGGGGAAGGAAGTGCAAAAATTGTCTGAAAGAGTCTCAAATATTCAATCACGCCTGGTTTTATCATTTTTGTAACATTAATTTTTGTATCTCTCCTTGATCAGATTTATGTACTGCGTTTAATAACAAAACAACTTTTGGTCAGGTCTCAGCGAGATAATTTTAAAACTGAGAGTCAAGATAGTGGTGATAACTAAGAATATATACTCGTACACTTTTCACTTTCACTTAAATGGTAATGCTGGTCAAAAATTTTTATGTATTTCCTCATAGGGTCTAAAGTGACTTCTTCTGTGTTTTTTATAAAAATAAATTTAAAAAAAAAAAAATTTTCCTAATTGAAATAAACAAAAAGTACAATAGTATCATGAACTTTCTTTGTTTTATAGAATACTCTCTATGAATTTATATTGGAAGCAATAGCGAGCCGTGGAGATAGTCGCGGTAAAAGTCTCATAACTGATTATACAGTCTTACGAAAGGTATGTGTTAAGAATTAAAAAGGTGTGCAAATATTAAATTCCATATTTATACAGATTTGGACTCATCCAAAAGTTCTAGAGGACGCTTGGAAAAATGCTAATAAGGTAAGCCGGTTTATAATACATAAAAAATGTCCATTTTAACTTATTTATTAATATATTTTTCCATTTTGCTCTTGTTTTAAAATTATTGTGTTTTGTTTTTTTTTTTGTGTGCTCTAAATGTTGTATCTGTGAGGTTGGGATGATCCCATGGTGAATCCACCATTTGTGTAGCTTTGTTGGTTCGTATGGTAAATTTAATGATTGGTAGAGATCTATTGTGCGGTCTTTGGTTGATGGGTGTTTTTGAAGTTTGATGAGTGTGGGTATTGTTGTATCTTTGGAAAGTATAAGGTTTTTTTGTAGAAAAGGCTGTTTGAAAGTCTCGTTTTTGTTCTAGTGGGAGGATATTGGCTTCATATAGCAAGTTATTTATGGGTGTGGTTCGGTAGGCACCAAGGCACCAAGGCTAGTAAAATTGCAGTGTTAAAAGGTGTTTTTAGTTTGTTTAGGACGCTTTTGGGAGTGTGCCCGTATAGGATTAAGCCATACTTTATTTTTGTTATGACTGTTGCTTTCTTAATGTGAAGTAGTGTTTGTGTATTGCAGTTGAATTTAGTGATAAAAAGTCATTTAATGATATTTTGTAACAATATGGTAACACAATGTTAAAATACCGAAACAATGTGACTCTGTATATTTAGTTTTGATACTGTTTGGTCTCATTGACGCTTTTTGTACAACTCTCCAGCGAATGGACGCTTAAAATCCACATCCATTTGGAACACAATCTTCATCAGGTTATGGGCCCAGATCACGCGAGTGCGGGCGGATAGAGATTTGTGTGTGGTTGACCGGCAGGCGTTGAAAGGCACAGGAGTGCAAGAATTTTCTAGAAAGCACGTGGAGAAAATGAGTTCGTTCTATCAAATAGAAAAGTTGGATACCGGGAATTATGATACTTGGTCCATCCAAATGCGAAGCGTGCTGGTGCATGCGGAGGTATGGAAGGTCGTGAACGAATTGAGACTAGATGAGGAGCCTCTTAACTGGGATGCACTTAACGAGAAGGCTTTGGTTATGGTCACTTTGAGCGTGAGGCCTACGCAGTTAGGCTACCTGAAGAACTGCACAACAGCAACGGATGCTTGGACACTGGTGAAGGATGTGCATGAGCCAAGCGGACCTGCTAGAAAGGTGTCGCTCTACAAAAAATTGCTTGGCTTGCAAATGACAGGTGAGGACAGTATGTGCGAGTACGTCAATACATTTTGTTCAACTGTAAACAAGCTTTCGAAGGTAGACATCGACATAGGGGACGAGCTCGCTGTGATAATCTTGCTCTCTAGTCTACCCAAAGATTATGAGAACTTTGTCATCGCCATGGAAACTCGAGACAAGCTGTCATGTCTGGAGCGGTTGAAGATCAAGTTGCTAGAAGAAGGAGAACGCAGGGCAAGCGAACCAGGACCTTCTCGAAACGAGCAACTGGCATTCCACGCCAAAGGGGAGCAGACTCCGGCTGATGCTTTGCAGAAAAAGAAGGCAAATGTACAGTGCTACAATTGCGGCCAGCGTGGTCATTACAAGAGGGAATGCAAAGTCAAGAGAAAGGAAAAAACGGAAAAGCAGAACATCACTAAGTCATTCACGGTTCTGGCGGCGGCTGAAGCAAATGACCTGGAGATTGTGTATGGATTCAGGCGCAACCACACATATGTGTTGCGTGAAGAGTATGTTTACAGACTACATTTCTCATGCCGAGGATGTAACTCTGGCAGACAACAGCGTCATAAAGGCAGTCGGCCAGGGTAGCGTCATACTCCACACAGGATTCTGCGAGCTAAAGCGGGAGAATGCTCTGCATGTGCCAGGGATGAAAGGAAACTTCATTTCAGTCACAAGGGCCATCGAACGAGGATGTACAGTGACGTTCGATCAAGGAAAGGCAACTGTAAGTCAGGATGGCGAAAACATTTTGGAGGCATTCAAGACGAATAAGCTCTTCATGATTGAGTCTGAACGGAATCTTTGCTTCGGAGCAAACCGATGCCAGTGTTTGGCATAATAGATATGGCCATTTGAACTACGCTAGCCTGATGAATCTCTCGAAACAAGGAATGGTTTCAGGATTGGAAAATGTAAATTTCTCAGAAACGCATTCATGTCTGACGTGCATGAAATGTAAGATCCACTCACAGCCATTTCCAACGCCTTCGGAAAACAGAGCCAAAGGTCATTTAGAACTTGTGCACACAGATGTTTGTGGGCCTTTCCAAAAACGTTTTCTCGGTGGCTTTGCATATTTCTTGTTATTTGTTGATGACATGTCCTGGCGAATGTTTACGTACTTCCTCAAGTCTAAAGATGAAGTTTTCAGCAAATTTGTGGAATTCAAAAATATGGCAGAGCGGCAAACTGGAAAGAGAATAAAGTCCCTGAGAAGCGATAATGGCGGCGAGTTTGTGAACAGGCGTTTTGATGAATACTTGAGAGAACATGGAATCCTACGTCAGCTGCCATATGGTGCCATATACGCCCCAACAAAATAGTGTGGCAGAACGTGCCACGTGCACGTACACGCGGATCTAGCTGAATTTTTGTGGGCAGAAGCTATCCAAACTGCTTGCTGCATATGGAACAGGTCGCCAACATCCGCTTTGATTGGCAAAACACCTTATGAAGCATGGTACGGGAAGAAACCCAGTGTTTCCGGAATGCGAACATTTGGATCTATAGCGGTCGCTTTAGATAAAACACGGCACAGTAAGTTCCAAGCAAAAGGAAGGGAATATAAACTGGTAGGATACTCGCTCGTCTCAAAGGCATACAGGCTGTATGATAAGGAGGCACGCGAAGTCATCGAAAAACGTGATGTTTTATTCGAAGAGAGTACGACTACAAATTTTCCTTTGAATACTGAGCCATCCCGTTCTTTCGAAACCAAAACAGACAAAATGCAGCCAGATCGTTTCGAAAAGGAAGACACTTTAAGCGAAGAATTCCAAAGCGCAGAGGAGGCTGAATCCGAGTCGGAGGACATGCCGACGGAGTTCCAGAATGACGATGAGAATCGTGAGGCAGACGGACATCAGATGGAAGGCGTGCGGATCGGTCCTGGTAGACCAAAGATGGTGCGAACTGGCAAGCCCGGCCGTTCGAGAAAGCAATACAACGTTCTGAACTTTATGGCTACACAAGAGTTCTTACTTCCTGGTGCATACAAAGAAGCCACAATTGGAAAGTAGACTTCTTACTGGGAAGAATCCATGGAAAAGGAATACACTTCGCTGGTAAAAAATGGTACTTGGATCCTGACCGATTTACCCAAGGGACAGCAAGCGATTGGCTGTAAGTGGGTGTACCTATACCATTAAGAGGGACAGCAGTGGAAACGAGCAGCGCTATAAATCTTGCCTTGTAGCCAAGGGTTGTTTGCAAAGATATGGAGTTAACTTTAAGGAAACGTATTCGCCAGTCTGTCGATACGAGACAATACGTTTGGTCCTGGCCTTGGCTGCGGAGCTGAAACTTTACTTGCACCAAATGGATGTGTGCACGGCCTACCTAAATAGCGAGTTAACCGATGTTGTCTATATGAAACAGCCTGAGGGATACATTGACGCGGTATCATCACAAAAGTCTTACGATTGAACAAGGCAATCTATGGCTTAAAGCAAGCAGGAAGGGGGTGGCATGGAAAGTTGAACGAAGCCCTATGCGATATAGGATTTACCCCTTGTCAGAACTAGCCATGTTTGTACAAGATGGATGTAGATGACCGACTTTGCATGATACTTATCTACGTTGATGATTTGAAGACATAATTGACATCAAGACAAAGATTGCCATGAAGTTCGAGTGCGTAGATAAGGGTCAACTGGAAATGTTCCTAGGAATGCAGATAAAGCGAGAAGGCGAGTTCGGAGCTATACAAGTAAACCAGCAGCTCTATTTTAAGGACATGCTTGAGAGAGACAATATGCTTAATTTTCGACCTGTGGCAACTCCTTTGGACCCTGGTTTTTAAATAGCTTGCTGAAAATCGGATTGCGTGCTGGAAGATCCAGCAGAGTATTAATCAGTCATTGGGGAACTGATGTGGCTGGCCCTAACATCAAGGCCCGATATATATCATTGGGGCGGAGATGTCGGAACACGTCGATCCTACACTGGGTTCGTATTCATGTTAGCAGGTGGACCAATATCTTGGAAATCTGAGAGGCAAGACTGTGTCGCTTTAAGTAACACAGAAACATTTTCAATAAGAGCTAATTGAGAGTCTACAAATCATCAAAAGTTGTTGGTAAGAGTAATTAATCCAGATGTCGCATCGCAACGTCTGCCAACAATATCATTAAGCCGCCAAAGATGTTATTATTTCGCCGAAGATCTTTCAGTGTGAAGTGATTTCTTATGTGCCATTTTGCTCTCACCCCACCACTATTATTGTCCACCGCTGGATTTAATGTTTTGGATACTTGTTTTTGATGTTCATTCAGAATCAGCAAATTATTTCGAACGAATTCCTGCAATGTATCAACATTGTATTGCAGCTCTCGACCAAATGCTTGGTTAAATGCATTCCTACTTCAATAAGTAGCTTGTTTGCAATTGTCAAACATTGGTGCTCATCAGAATCAATCCTTCATTGTAGATTTCTTCGGTTATTTGGATGTCAGGATTATTTGTTTGAATGCGCAAGCGATGCAAATTATCTTCACATATGTCGTCTTTGTATTTGTTCTAGAACTGAATTGATTGTGAAGGATGACATGAGGTGATGATAATTGCGAACATGATTTTGGTCCACTTATGTTTACCAACAGCAGTCGCAAATAAATACATTCATCAATTCTAGGATGAACAGTACACTCGTACAGTAACCAATGGTACATGCGACCTAGTGCATCAGTGGAAAACACCTGTGGTCAATCTGGAATTGGGGTTCCTTGTTTGCGACGTTGGAATTTCTTTGTTGATTGATTCCAAGTGTATCTGTTGAGCATTTAAACGTAAGTCAGCGTCGCTGCGAATGGATCTGCTTTACAAATGACAAAGAGGCTAGTCGATGGTGGTCTCTCAGCTCGTTGTGACGCATTAGCCTCAGAGAAGTAAACTCTTTGACCATTTTCCGAATGCACTACTAAATGTATAACTGTGGGATATCTTTCATGAATTTAAATAGTCCTCAGATCGTAGCTTTGGCTGATTGAATCGGATGAACGCTAAACGTTTGGTCTCGACTTTGACATACATGTCGACAGCGGGTTGCTGGAATAGCCGACGGCACTTCAGAATGACATTCTCCTCATGTGTACAAATCATCATACGATACGCATAGTAATTCATTGCGTTTAGATTCTTATTCGTTTTGTTAATTGGTAATGGAAACTAATAGTAGCAATAATTAGTGCACGATGTCGTATCCGTCTTGCCCTTGCCAATAAATGATTGGATATTGTTACGCATTTTACAAACGATGTGACTCGTTTACACGATGCATGATATTGCTTCTTCGCTGAGGGACAATGTCTCGCGACTTAGTTGGATCGCCAACAATAATTTTAGCAACATCATTAACGGAGGGTGCATTGAATCCTTGCACTCTTTAACTATTGTGTTTCCTGTATAATGCACCGCACACTATGCACTAACCACCATCGACGAAATGAAATATATTTGCAGAAATTGATGCGGTTCATTTGGTGTTGGCTCCATTTATTTGTCCTGGTGTATAGTTGTTATGTGCATCATTTCATTGTGATGGTGTGAGTGATTGGTTATGTGTGTTGTATCTTTTATCTTGCAAGTCGGCATGAAGCCGCCTTTTTGAATGATATTATTGGGTTGGCAAGAAAGTAATGTCGTTTTTTTTAGTAATTTATTTACGACTAATCGAGCACCAGGGTCACACTTTTTAGTATCGTTTTAATGCTTATTGTCTTAGGTACTATCGACGAAAATTTGGTAATTATTCGATAACATTTGTGGAAGCTATAGCAAATTAAACATGGAGGACCAAAGTGAGCATTTTCGGCATTTTTTGCTTTTTTACTTCCAAAAAGGAAAAAAGCGGTCGAAGCTCGCGAAAAATTGTGCGAAGTGTATGGTAAAGATGCCATGAGTGATCGCCAATGTCAGCGCTGGTTTGCCAAATTTAGGCTTGGAGATTTTGGAGTTAAAGACGCCCCACGTTCTAGTCAACCATCGGCCGTTTTTGACGAACAAATTCAGGCTTTGCTGGATGAAAACCGGCGTTATTCAACGCGGGAGATGTCAGAGAAGCTCAGTGTGTCGCATACAATGGTTGAAAACCATTTGAAGAAACTTGGCTACGTAAGCAAGCTCGATGTTTGGGTTCCGCATAACTTAAAGGAAATTCACCTAACTAAGCGTATCAACATCTGCTATTCTCTGCTGCAACGGATTAAAAACGATCCTTTTTTGAAGCGGATCATTACTGGCGACGAAAAGTGGGTTGTTTACAATAATGTCCAACGAAAAAGATCATGGAGCAAGAAAGATGAGCCAGCCCAAGCCACATTAAAGGCCGATATCCATCGGAGGAAAGTTATGCTGTCTGTTTGGTGGAATTGGAAGGGTGTAGTGCACTTTGAGCTGCTGGGAAGGAATGAAACCATCAATTCAGATGTGTACTGTCGCCAGCTATTCAATTTGGCGGAAAAAATTAAAGAAAAGGAGCCGGCACTACCTAATCGCAAGGTATAGTCTTTCACCATGACAACGCTAGGCCCCACACATCTTTGGTCACTCGGCAAAAATTAACAGAGCTGAATTGGGAAGTGCTACCACATCCACCTTATAGTCCGGACTTAGCACTTTCAGATTACCATTTGTTTCGCTCTCTTCAAAACTTTTTGAATGGTAAAAACTTTCATTCAGATGAGGCTGTCGAAAACCACTTGACTCGATTCTTTGCTGGAAAAGACCAAAAGTTCTTCGAGCGCGGAATTATGCAGCTGCCCGAAAGATGGTCATTAGTGGTCGAACAAAACGGCCAATACATAATTGATTAATTATAAGTCCTGATATAAATAAATCATCTTTGAATATATTGAAAAAAACGACATGACTTTCTTGCCAACCCAATAGCTCCAAAGGAAGTTATGCAAAAGCAGTTATTGTATTCGAGGATGGGTTAAAGAAAATGCCTGGAATCGGGATCACTTCCATCGAACAATGTTTTTAGTGGCTGTGGTGGTGTAAGTAATGGACCCAGATTTCCACTTGCTCAGCATAATCCAGCCGTTTCTCTTTTGAACTTTTACACATTGCAATATCGGCATATAGTCGTCATTGGTCCAATATCTAAATTTTCATCATCACTGTAGTTCGCAGTGGGAACATATTGGAATGCCAGACGATTGTATTATGCCAATGATCTTCGTCTTCTCTCGTGTTTTCTCAATCGGGCATTTTCTTTTATTATATTTTGTCTTTCTTCGCTTAAGTTCTGTGAATACACTTGTTGCTGGCTTGCGGCGGCCCATATTCGCACGTCGTCCTCTAGGTATTTTGGACTATGGACAGAGTGTTGAATTTAACCTCAAATGTACGATCCACACAAATTACACAGTTCAACTTACCACCTTAAAGAGAAATGCCCGCATTTTATCACACAATCACAATTTCCAATTGAAATGTTAGGAAACGAATAATTTTTTTTTTTTTTTACAACTTCACAGTAAACACAATATAGGGTTGTCGCTTGAAATTAATTGAGCAGAGAACAATGAGTAGTTGTCAAACAATGTATCACGCACCGGCGCCATCTACTTGAAGTAGTAGTTACCCGCTTTTCTGCTGAAATTTTTCTTTGCCATAAACCTCACGACTTATTTTTATATAGTAGATTATATAATTTATATATTTATGTTACATATATTATTATTATTTATATTATACTAGCAGACCCGGCCACGCGTTGCTGTGGCTTAAGTTACTGTTATATTACATTGAAGTATACAATTTAAGAGGAACGGTAGAAAAACATCACTCACGGGGACCACCATGCTTTTTACATACACGGTATTTGTACAAAAAATATGGTGACCTTCATGGCAGATTTTCTACGACTATAACCCTTTACTACAATGAAATTATTTACGAACCAAGACGGAAATGTTGAAGTTGGTACACAAATTCACGGGATTGGGATTTGAAGGGGAAGGACGTTGAACACGATTGATTAAAATTTCCTTACAGTTTATATTAATTAGAAATCAATACAAAAGAATTAATTTCTAAATTTTGTATTTTCATTTAATGAGCTGTTTGTGAATAACATTTAAACTTCTGAATGAGGGAGGTAAGGCAAATAGTCTTAAGGGGAGGTTCTTTTCTTTTTTTTCGAAAATTAAGCAAACTTTGAGAATTAATTGCGGAAAAATGAAAAGACATACGAACTTATGCTTTTGAACTATTGATTCGTTGTTTATTAACGATTAAAAAAAAATTCAATATTCAGGAAATTCAAAATGGCGGCTTCAAAATGGCGGATCTCGTAGACCTCTATTTTTCTGCTTTGTCGAGTGTCGGGCCGCTGGTAGTGAACCGAAATTAAAAATGTAAATTATTTATTAAAATTGATGGAATTTCCTATGCCTTATACCTAACTAGAATCAATTTTGGTAAAAATAAACCAATTTTATGGACATTTAAAAAAAATGGACTTTTTTTTTTACTTCGATCTCGTTTAAAAATTATAAGTAAACAATTTTGTATGCCAATTTTAGGTATAAGGCATACAAAAAAAGTATATACTTTCAAAAATTTTTTGAATGAAGGAAATCGGATCAATAGAACGACCCCTGTGCGCGACATGAGGTTTGAAAACATGGTTCCGAGAAAAACGCGTTTAAAGTTTTTAGAGCGTACCACAGCGCATGTGACATGGGTATGTTTGACACGCTCTAGCTCAAGAAATACGCGTCGTATCGAAATATCCTTTGGCACGTATATTCTAAACATATGTAACTTTCATTTTATTAAAAAAAAAAAAAATCGATTTTTTCAAAAAAAAGAAAAGAACCTCCCCTTAAGGGGGGAACCTCATGGATTCCTGAAAAAAATCGCATTTTTTTTTTTTTTTTTTATCGATAAAAAAACTATTCGAGAATGTGCGTGTAAAATTTCAGATCAAAATTCCAAGTACTTCTGAAGACACAGTCGGTAGAGTGGCTCGGCGCACGATCGCGTCGGTTTATTCTAAAAACTTTGAACCGCGTTTTCTCAAAACCACATTTTTCAAATTGGCGTACAGAATTACAAAAAAAGTTTTCAACCGATTGACCTCAATTAAATGTATTTTGTTGGTAATAAATAACTATTCTATATGAACCAAAGATATCAATAGATTTCTCAATTTTTCATACTTTTAATGCAATAATTTTAACAAATTTTACTGCGAAAAATTGTTAATTTTGGTTTTAACACAACAAAAAAGTGAATTTTCAATCGTCATTGACTTTTTATTGGTTCATTTAGAATAAATAAATGTACTTTATAACACATAAAAAAATTACCAATTTCAGACCAAAATTACGGACCCTATCGTGTACGCCATTTGACCACTCCAGTCGCGAGGCAACGCAGTCCGCCATGGATAACGACGCCATTTTGTGAAATTTTGACTAGTTTTTTTTTTTCAAAGTTGTTCCAAAGTACCTTCAAATAAATGTAAAAGACTGAAGATGTGTATCGTTTTTTTCATGGTAAAAAAAAAGATCGAAATTGAACCTTTCTTTCTGGGCTATCCAGGAGGTGCCCCCCTTAAATCTCTAACTGTAATATTTATTATTTTAAACAATAAATACTTTCAATTTAACTTAGCACTAATCGGTGCACAATATTTTTGGTTAACCTGTCTTAAGCTAACACAAATAGATTCGACGGATTCCCAACATGTGAACATGCAACATATAGTTACCCATGAGAAAAGCACAGATTTTCCAAATCTAAACCACAAATGGACATTGTTTGGCCTTGAGACTTATTTATTGTCATGGCAAAAGCTAAACGAATTGGAAACTGTAGCCGTTTGAAAGGTATGGTAGAATCTGACGGTATCATTGGAATACGAGGCAACAGGACCACTTTTCCTTTAAACTTACAGTTTTAATTTTATCAACAACAGTATCGATTGATTTAAAAGACATCAGATCGCCTGGTAACAACTGTTGTATCTGGAAGGTAATTTCGTCCACATCAACATTTTTGGCTGCCAAAATCGCCCGATGACTGAGCCAGTTATGATTCAAGTAATTGTTCTGTATATCCGGAAAAATACTCTGAATTAATTCATTTTTATCTTAAAGAACAGTACAAAAATTGTCTGCCAGTTTGATGCATTGCGTATTTCGTTGCAGTTCTATTTTACCGTTCCCAATATCTAGTAATTGCTCGGAAAATATTTATGCTGATAGATCATTTTGCAACTATACCCGCATATTTATGGCCAATCGAAATGTTTCAATACTTCGCATTAAGAATGTGTAAGGAGTTGTAAAACTCCTTACAATTTCGAGTGCAAGGGAGCTGCATAGCAACAGCGGGATGCGCTGTATGCAGAGGAGAAAAGGGAAATAACGGCTCGCAGGACTTTGGACTCAATGCTGCGGTGAGTCTGCAGTCTTTGGACCCAATAACGGCGAGTCTGCGGACTTCGGACTCGTGCTAAGAGTCCATACTTGTATCCAAACTTGACAAACAATAATTTGATTATCGCAGTCTGGAATGCAAATGGACTATGGCGCCATATCCTAGAAATAAAGAGCATTCTACAAGAAAACCAGATTGACATAATGCTAATTTCAGAGACCCACGCCACAGACAAAACATATATCAGCATTCTTGACTATAACATATTTTTCACAAACCACCCAGACAACAAAGCCCATGGAGCAATCATAATCAAAAACAAGAAAGGAAGCTAGCTTCGGCAAGCCGAAGCTTATATACCCTTGCAGTCATCAAATAGAACATCAAATAGAACATCGAAGCTACGACGACTTTTCTATTAGTTTTCCATATTTCTGACTATTTTTTTTTTTTTTTTTTTTCAACTATATGATATAGTTGTCCGATTTTTATGAAATTTTTTTTATAAATCAAGGCTAGTTAAAAAACTTGATACTCAAAAAATCATGCTCGTGGGATAAAAAACAACGATGCTATCAATTTATTTCCATTAATTCTATATATATTTTTCGATCTCTCCTATGGCAGCTATATGATAGAGTTATCCGATTTTGATAAAATTTAAACCGGAATTCAATAGTAGTTAGAAAACACCATCTGGAAGAAATCAAGTCGATCTGATGAAAAACAACGGAGTGAGAATTTTTTATTTCATTCTCTCGTATTGGAGCTATCCGATATAGTCGGCCGATCCGGCTCGTTCCGACTTATATACTGCGTGCAATAACTACACACCTTTTGGGAAAGTTTCAGCAAGATAGCTTTAAAACTGAGAGACTAGTTTACATAGAAACAGACAGACGGACAGACGGACAGACGGACAGACGGACCGACGGACCGACGGACAGACGGACAGACGGACAGACGTACATACATTTTTCGATTCAGATGGTGATGCTGATCAAGAATATATATACTTTATGGGGTCTAAGGTGTCTCCTTCACTGCGTTGCAAACTTCTGACTGAAATTATAATACCCTTTTGCTCTGCAAGGGTATAATGACCTAAAATGTGTAGAGGTAAAAGGCTATAAGGCTGCAAACATACAAGCCACGACAATATCAATTTCGGACTAGTTTGGACAACTAAACATCTCGGCAAGCAACACTCTGAGCCACAACCACAAAACGAACTGGAACCTATTCAGGGAGATATTACTTGACAACATGGATACCATGGCCGCTCTAAAAACAAATGAAGAACTAGACTCTGCTATAATGCACTTAAACGACAACATAATTAAAGCTCTATGGAAATCGACGCCGGCTCTGATCCCCGTAATAACCAAAAGGACTCCATCACACATAAAAGACAAAATCAAACATAAGCGCCAACTAAGAAAAATATGGCAGTCCACCAAGCACCCAAATGACAAGGCCAAGCTAAACCGTGCAACAAAAGATCTCAAGCAAACGCTACAAGAGTAAAACGAACGCCAAATCAGGAGACAGCTGGAAAATCTGGGAACAACGACATCCACAAACTACTCCCTATGGAAAGCGACTAAAAAACTGACAAAAGTAACTATACATAAACTTCCAATTAAGACAAAGAAAAACTCATGGGCAAGAACAAACAAAGAAAAAGCTGACACACTGGCCGAACAGTTTGAGGAAACTTTTACCAAAAGTATGGACAACCAAAACATTGAGCTCCCATCACATATACCCAAACCCAACTGTGCAATCAGGAAAACGACGATATCCGAAATAAGAGAACAAATATCAAAAGTCAAAGACAAAAAGACAACGGGCTATGATCAAATCAGTGCTAAAACACTAAAAGAGCTGCCAGACAATACGATTAGGCTTATAAGAGACATTTTTAATGCAGTGATAAGACTTAAGTTCTTCCCTTCGACGTGGAAAATTGCCCAGATTACAGCAATCCCAAAACCGCATAAAAGTGCAGCTCTTATTAGCTCATATAGACCAATCAGCCTGTTACCAATCCTATCAAAAATTTTTGAAAAAAATTTACTTGACAGCATCAACCCTATCTTAATAGAACAAAATGTGATCCCACCCCATCAATTTGGTTTTCGAAAAAAAAACTCGACGGTGCAGCAAGTGCACAGAGTTATCAACAAAATATCAGAAGACTTTGACAACAAGAAAATTTTCGAAGCAGTATACATGGACATTGCAAAGGCGTTTGACAAAGCATACAGGACTACTTCATAAGCTTCACAACATCCTACCACTTAACCTATTCACTATATTAAAAAGTTACTTGACCAACAGATATTTCTATATCAAATGCGATGATGAATGTTCAGATCTTATGCCTGTGGCACCGGGTGAACCCTAAGGCAGCGTTCTAAGACCAATATTATACCTTATATACACAGCAGACATCCCAATCCCACTGACCCATGGTTCCATGATTGCAACCTTTGCTGACGATACAGTGCTAATGGCCTCGAGCTACACAAAAAAAAGATCAGCAAACACACTTCAAGAGATCTAAACAACACCAATGTCATGGTTTGAGAAATGGAGTATTAAAATAAACAAGGACAAAACACAACAGGTGGTATACACAAAAAAGAAAATAACTACCCCAACAAGAATAAAAATAGCTGACGAAATCCTGATACTAAGTACAAGCGCAAAATACCTGGGACTCACTATTGACTCAAAACTCGCGTAGAAAAAACATATAATAAACAAACGAAACGAAGTAAAAAGCTTATTTCGACAACTCCATTGGCTTCTGGGAAGACAATCAAACCCAAACGTATCCAACAAGCTACTAATCTATAAAACAACTAGCAAACCCGGCCACGCGTTGCTGTAGCTAAAGTCATTGTTATATTACATTGAAGTACCTATACAATTTAAGAAGAACGGTAGGTAAGGTAGATAGTCTTAAGTCTCTAATATTTATTATTTTAAACTATAAATATTTTCAATTTAAATTTAATTTAGCACTAATCGGTGCACAATATTTCTGGTTAACCTGTCTTTAGCTAACACAAATAGATTTGACGGTTTTCCAACACGTGAACATGCAACATATAGTTGCCCATGAGAAAAGCACGGACGGATTAGATTTTTTCGGCGGCACTTTAATTTATTATTATAATTATGTAACAATACCTACATGTATATTTTTTATATCTATAGAATTTTGAATAATGAAGCACAAATAACTAAAAAGCAGGAATGATTTCACTGTATTATCGTCACTATAATTTGAATTTGATTTACACTTCGGTCTACGTACGTGGTTGGCTATGCTAACACCAAAAATTAAAAAAGTAGAAATAATTGAATTTCACTCTATTTCGTTCACTACAAAATAAATTTAATTTATACCTTAACCTCAATAACACGTGGTAATCAGGCTATTGTCGGTTTACCATTGCAGCAGGGTTGCCAACTCTACGTCTTTTTACGTAGATCTACGTACTTCAAGCCTTTCTTGCAAACCTACAAACTTCAGTCCCAGAATCTACGTATTTTCTATCAAAATTGTTCATAGCAGTGCCATCTATTGTTTACTTACTCAATCTAATCGAAAAGTATCGACATCTATTAGATTCTTTTGGAGTTAACAGATAATTGTGACTTTCAATTAATTATAGACAAATAATTAGCAATAAAATAAAATTGCGACTATAATTAAAGATCTAAGCTATCCTATCTCTCAAGTTGGACCAGACTGCTCATGGTATGCCAATTAAATTTAACATCGGTTAAGTAGTTTAGGAGTCCATCGCGGACAAACATCGTGACAGGAGATTTATATATATAAGATTAGGGTGACCAGGCGTCCGTATTAATACGGACATGTCCGTATTTTCAGCTCTGTGTCCGTTAGTCCGTATTTTTTGTAAAATGCCCGTATTTTTCGCGTTTTTGACGAAAAAGCAGGTTGCACTTGCAACAAACTTATGATAATTAACACATTGAATCTATTGTAATACAAATTTTTAATCACTTCTCAATTTACACCGTTCGGAAAAATCAATTGAAGGATTTTTGCGATTTCGTTGATGTGGAGTACAGGAAACTGCTATCTCACAGCAAAACACGATGGCTAACCCTCATGCCAAGCGTTGATCGAATTTTACAAATTTTTCCAGATCTGAAATAATTTTTTTTTATCCCTTGACCATCCGCCAATTATTTTAGAGAGGTTTTTCAAAGATGATTTTGCGGAATTGCAATTGCTGTTTATAAGTTCACTTATGAATGTCTTTCACAATAGAATCAAAAGCATCGAACGCGAAGACAATTCTGTTTTAGAAGTTTTGCAAATAATTGACGAAGTATCGGAGACTTTGGCTGAAAGACTCAATTCGAAATTTATACCATCCGCAGTCAAGCAGAAATTGCAAAATCTGACAAATGAAGGTAAAGAAACTGAGTGTCAAAACTTCACAGAATCCATGCTTTTAGTGTATGAAAGATCTTGTGATTATTTGCTGAAATGGAACCAGTCATTGCGTCATTTGGAAGACTTGGAATGGTTAAATTTCAAGCCAGGAAAAGAGTTGAGGTATGAATCTGTTGAAAAATCTGTTGCATTTCTCGCATTCAAAAATATTCAAATTGATGATTCAAAACTGTTCGACCAGTTTGTTAATTTGAAAAAATTTTTGAATGAAAAAGAAAAGCAAGAATAAGAAGCAAGAGATGATTTTTTCAAAAAAAGTAGCAATGAAAAAGTCTGTGATTTTCTTTCTGCTAACAGTTGTTTTGAATCATGACCTGAAATACTCAAAATTGCTCAATATTTCTTTGCGATTCCCTGTCACAACGCAAATTTCGAACGCGTTTTTTCACTTGTTAATATTCAATGGAGCGACGAACGGAACAATTTTGTTTTCGAAAACTTGGCAAGTATAATCTTGGTTCAATTCAATTTCAAAAAATATTCCGGTCAACAGTTTCATACATATTTGAAAAAGAGAAAAGGCGAGAAAAGTGTCCGTATTTTCCACTTGAGCTATCTGGTCACCCTATATAAGATAATAAGACCAATCTGGACATATGGTATAGAAATATGAGGAACAGCCAGCAAATCCAACCTCAACTTAATACAAAGAGCCCAGTCGAAAATATTAAGAATATTAACTAACTCAGACAGATACACAACAAATGACCACATCCACACAGAGCTAAGAATACAGACGATCTCAGAGATAATTAAGCAGAATTGCATTATCCACATCCAAAAATTACTTGCGTTCCAGAATCATAGTCTAAGAGACATTCCGAGAAGAGAAGCACAACAAAGAAGACTAAAAGGGAGAAGCACTAGCGCACCAATAACAGAATAAAATTAAGTAAATAAAAATAAGCGAAATTCAAAAAAGTTATACCAACACAATGGTGTTGGTAATAAGTTAAGCCCACATATTCTCTTCCAAAACAATTACTTAATATTCTATTGAATAGATGTAATAAATAAAGGGGTTAGAAAAAAAAAAAAAAAAAAAAATTGCTGTTTAAATCCTGCTTAGTTCTATATAATGCTTCAAGTGAATATTTGTGCGCCATTGTGCACTCATCCCAAATTATTATAGAACTCTTCCGCAACACTGCAGCTATTTCACTATTCTTTTTGATGTTACACATTGCATCTGGTTTATGATGAATATCCAATGGCAGCTTGAATGTTGAATGTGCCGTTCGCCCACCATCCAGTAAAGTAACCGCAATACCTGACGATGCAACTGCCAAAGCGATTTTCTGTTGCGACCGTATTTTGGCAAGAATCAACGATATATAAAATGTCCAAGATGAAAAAAAAATTTGATTTACACTTCGGTCTACGTAACACGTGGTTGGCTATGCTAATACCAAGAATTAAAAAAGTAGAAATAATTGAATTTCACGCTGTAGAATTTTGAATAATGAAGCACAAATAACTAAAAACTTATCGTCACTATAATTTGAATTTGATTTACACTTCGGTCTACGTAACACGTGGTTTCGTTTACTACAAAATAAATTTAATTTATACCTTAACCTCAATAACACGCGGTAATCAGGCTATTGAATTGTAGCTTATATGACACGTTTGTCGGTTTACCATAGCAGTGCCATCTATTGATTACTTACTCAATCTAGTCCGAAAAATTTTCTTTGGGATGATGAATCCAAGTTTTGTCGATTTGAATCTGATAGATCGATCAGATATATTTTTTTTTCCAAAACCGTTTTTCCAAACAATCAGTGGTTTTTTCAAATGCTCCTTTGCAAACTGAAATCTGGCATACAATTTTTTTTTGATATGTGCGGCTTTTGCACAGCTATGCACCCTCGGACATTTTTATTATTTCATCGCCTTCTTGCAGTCCTCGAGTATAAATCTATAGGTATTAAATATTTTTCAGAAATAACGACTTTTGATAAGTCGGTTTTCTTTTTCATATGTTTTTCGGGATCTGGGGTTTGCCCTGGTGGGTTTGGTAGTTTGATTGATTTTAATATGTCCTAGAGCATGGTAAGCCATTTTACGGGAACATTTTAAGTCTTTAGAAATCTCTGAAATCGTTTTTCCAGCTGATTTAAGAGTCTGGATGACTTCCTGCTGTCCTTTTAAGCACTTAGAAGCTGGTGGGATTGCAAACACATCTTTTTATACTCTCTTAATGACAACAAGAATTATCAGTTAACTTTAACCAAAAAAAACGAGACCGCCGTTGTTAAAAACTAAAAATTTGAAGAGTGTGCTAAACTGGTGTCCAGCCTGATTTTGAGGTATTTAGGTTCAGAGGCTTGGTATAGGAAAACGGTAAAAGCGATTGGGACAAAATTAACGGTGCATGTTCTCCTATTAAGGGGACGTTCTCTTTGTTTTGGATCAAAAAATCGATTTTTTTTTTTTTTTGCAAAAATTGAAAGCCACATATCCTTAGAATTTGTGTGTGAAAGGATATTTCGATACGACGCGTATTTCTTGAGCTAGAGCGTGTCAAACATACCCATTTATACCATGTAGGTATACCCAAGAAAGTTATCTTTAAACGCGTTTTTCTCGAAACCATGTTTTTCGACAAAATTACGCGTCCACAGCTTCATCCTGTGAACCGATTTGCTTCATGTAAAATTTTTATGAAAGTATATGCTTTTTTGTTGGGCACTAACCTACTCCGGAAATAAACAATAATTTATTTATAATTTTTCAACGTGGTTTAACTGAAAAAAAATGTACGAAAATCGAACTTTAAAATTCGAACGTTCATTACGCGGTCAATTTATGGCCGCAATTTGATGCCACTAGGTTGTGCCTCGCACAAGTATTTTAACTTTACCTAATAGTAACAATTTTCTATTTCCGTTGACTACAAGAGGCTGCAGGCTCGTAATTTTGGGACGATGTTTGCCGCGCGGAGGCAGATGAAAGCCGCCATTTTGCAGCCGCCATTTTGAATTTCACCATCAAATAATTTTTAAAAAAATCTTGAATAATAAACGAATTCAAAAAGCAGAAGCCGAAGTTCGTACGCCTTTTCATTATCCCACAAAAAATTTACGAACTTTGCCTTCATTTCGACCAAAACAAAGAGAACGTCCCCTTAATAGAGCAAACGTTCGTAAAAAAAATTTGGCAAAAAATCTCCGGGGAAAGGTGAAATTGGAGTTCAAAAATGGGGGTTGCATAGTGTGCTAAACTCGTGTCCACTACTGTATATATTAAGACTATTTAAGAAATTTCAACAAATATTTTTTTTTGAGCTCCTCGACAGGAGTTATAACTATTGGGTTGGCAAGAAAGTCAGGATCGTTTTTAATTCGTTGCATCAGAGAATAGCAGATGTTGATACGCTTAGTTAGGTGAATTTCCTTTAAGTTATGCGGAACCCAAACATCGAGCTTGCTTACGTAGCCAAGTTTCTTCAAATGGTTTTCAACCGTTGTATGCGACACACTGAGCTTCTCTGACATCTCCCGCGTTGAATAACGCCGGTTTTCATCCAGCAAAGCCTGAATGTGTTCGTCAAAAACGGCCGATGGTCGACCAGAACGTGGGGCGTCCTTAACTCCAAAATCTCCAAGCCTGAATTTGGCAAACCAGCGCTGACATTGGCGATCACTCATGGCATCTTTACCATACACTTCGCACAATTTTTCGCGAGCTTCGACTGCTTTTTTTCCTTTTTGGAAGTAAAAAAGCTAAATATACCGAAAATGCTCACTTTGGTCCTCCATGTTTAATTTGCTTAGCTTCCACAAATGTTATCGAATAATTACCAAATTTTCGTCGATAGTACCTAAGACAATAAGCTTTAAAAAGATACTAAAAAGTGTGACCCTGGTGCTCGATTAGCCGTAAATAAATTAGATTAAAAACTATTACTAACAAAAACGACATGACTTTCTTGCCAACCCAATACATATATTTTTCCATAGACAATTGCGAAAATTACATTTTCTTATTTAAATACAATTTTTTTTATTTGTAGGTCCAAAGTAAGGAGGATTTTAAGCAGTATTTTTTAAACAGTATTATTTAAGCAGCATTATTTAACCAGTATTTTAACTATTGCTTTATTAATTCGATTTGGCTTGGGCAAAGCATAGACTAAGAGGCAGGTTCCCTTCTACAGACAGCCTTGTATATGAATTCACTTCACCAACTATTATATATTCGTACAAAAAATCTTCTGAAATAATTTATTTGAACTTTTCCCAAAGATGTTTGGCGGTAGCCCGTTGACAATTTACTAACATCACAGAAATTAAATCTCGCAATGGTTGTCAAATATAAATTATATTCAATGCTTTTAAAATGTGTTACAGCGCACTGTAATGCACATTGCAATGTGTGTCCAGTGCCAGTCCCCCGACTCCTACAACATAACCAACGATCTGTCGTAACAACAACGACCAGCACAACAACCTCGTTTAAGGGGGTAGATTTTAAAAAATTTTTGTTGAATTTTTTTTTTTTTTGCTCTGAAAGTCCAATATGTCGAGAACATTGTGAACATCAGAACTTAAAATCTACTGAACTGATCCTTTTCAAATTTGTAACACAAATTCTCAACATAAATACACAGGTAAGTAATCAGAAAGAGTTTTTTTTAATTTTTAATTTTTTTCTATTTTTAAAAAATAAATTAATAGCGATTTTTATACCCTTGCAGACCAAAGGGTATTATAATTTTGGCCAGAAGTTTGCAACGCAGTGAAGGAGACACCTCAGACCCCATAAAGTATATATATTTGTCGGAGAATTGAAGCCTTCTCCACGCAAGTTCTCATTAGTCGCTGAATTGATTGGTTGTTGCTCGCCCATATTGAGTCCTGGTAGGTGCTGCGAGTCTTCGTTGCCTTTGTTGCTCATAACTATTACTCAATTATTAGTCCTCAACTGAACACCACGCTAAAGCTCGGGACGAAAAGAGACAGACCATATCCAGCAACACAACGAAGCCACACACGGCCTCAGTTCGCAAACTGAGTCCCCATCATACCAGAACTGGTATATTCTAGCATGACCTATGGTCACACCTTAGAGTATCCTGTCTAACGAGAGACTTAATTACCTCCTCTCCGACACGGCCATCCTGACATATACACGTCCTCGTGTCTTTAATAAATCTTTAAATCTTAAATAAATCTGAATTTCATTCCACTTTATAGTTGTTATTGAATGCTTCCAAAAACTTAACCACGTAATCTCAAATTCGTATAATATTCATTAACATAACTTAACTGAACTTTTAAATTCTTTGCCATACACATGGCTTCACAAACTCATTAATCATATTACTCGTCCCTCGCCCAACACTAGGCTTCACAAATTCATCAAATACATCTCTCGTCCATCGCCCAACACTAGGCTTCACGAATTCATCAAATACATCTATCGTCCATTTCTAAAGCAACTCTTGTCCATCACCAATCACATGGTTTCACAAACACTCTCTTTTTCAACAGACTTTTCCAACTGACTTTGTTCTTTCTAATTTACATCAAGCTCTTCTGGAATTTGCACATCCGGTAACTTTCGCAAACTTTCGTGTGGGTACTTGTAACGCCTATTGTTCTGTGTAAACTTTACAACGTATCGGTCTCCGTCCAATACCTCGACCACCAAAAAGGGTCCTCTGAACTTAGGATCTAATTTCGTTTGCTGTCTCTCGCTGTTTTTAAGCAGCACAAAGTCACATTTTTATCAAATTTTGTCTTCTCATATCTAGCGGCCTCCTCCATGTTCTTAGCGGCCAACTCCCTTGATTTAGTTTTGTCAATTTCATATTCGGTATCATAATAGGTATCCAACCCTAGCTAACTGTACATCCCCTAGTGCATCCTGCCACGATCTAGAGCTTGTCTCAACAGCCGTCAAAAGATTCTTCGGTGTACTCATGACTCTTTCAACTTGCCCGTTGGCTCGATTTGCGCCCGTTCCAATTAGATGTAATTGTATTTTTTGGCTAGATCAAAATTGTACAAACTTCGTGCCCGTGAAGCTACACCCCTAATCGGCAATTAAACGTGTTGGCACGCCAAAAATGGCAATCGAAGATTTCATTGTGTTTATACAAGTATTAGCATCCAAAGAAAAAGTGTGAAATAGATAAACGTATTTTGTAAAAGCTTCGATTTGTAAAATAATATATTCTTTACGATCGCTTTTTTCGCTAAATTTTCCTGATATATCTATATAAACAGTGTGCCAGGGAATGCTTATTTTTGGAATTGGGTGTAATTCCATTTGAGGTTTTCCTGACGTACCCTTAAAAACTTTACATGTAATGCAGTTCTCCATGAATCTTCGAACATATTTTGCCATACCCGAAAACCAGTAATGATCGTACACTTTATCTAGTGTTTTCTGCGACCCTAGATGCATGAAAGACTCATGTAACTGATTTATAAATGACCAGCGAAAAGTACAAGGTATCAAGGTACAACTACAGGTAAGAACGAGTTTTTGAATTCCTTTGACTCTTTCTATACAAAACATTTGATCAAATTTCATAAGTGGCAACTAAAGCCAATGGTAAATCGTCATTCTTCAACATAAGTAAGATTTCTGATATTTCTAGACCCTTTTGTCGTTTTACCAGTATCCAGTTCTCCGATATTTCTGTTAAGTCAAATCGTTTTTCCTTTATTTATTTTTTTTTTTTTTGGCAATGGCTTATTCTTTAGACACACCAGGTTTCTGGATAGAAAGTCAACGTGTGTCATACGCTTACCTTCCCTGTATTGAAACTCGAGTTCAAATGTTTGAAGAAACTCCCAACGATAAATCCTAGGTGACAACTCGACTTTATTTCAAGAAGATTTGATTGAGCTACAGTCAGCAAAAATTTAGAATTTTCTTTGAGAAAATATAAAAGCTTCATCTGTTGAGAAAACCGGAATGAGTTGACGAAAGTATGACGCTAACCCAATAAACTGTCTTAGAGAAGCAACTGACTTTAGTGGAGGCAACGTCGATAGTTTTTCTTTTTTGTTAGAATTTGAACGTATCTCCCTCGCTTGTATCTCATAGCCCAGGTAGCGCACTGTAGTTCTCAAGATAAAGCACTTTGAAATGTTAAAAGAGAATCCTGCGCTCACTAAAACGTCTAATACAAGTTTCAAACGTTCAAACGCTTCCTCCTTTGATTCTGAAACAATTAATAAATCATCCATATAAACAATTACAAACGAATGAGCAAGACTGCCAATTGCCTTTAATACAGCTCTCTGGAACACTGAATGTGCGTTTTTAATCCAAAAAGCATCGCAAGAAATTCGTACTGCCCATCAGGGGTAACAAAAGCAGTATACTCTATACTCGCTAGCCATGTCAAGAGAAGTGAAATATTTAGCTCCCCTAAGTCTAGCTATTCGATCTGATATTAACGGTAATGGAAACTTATCAGCTACGGTATTTTTTTTTATTTAATTCTCTGTAATCAACGTCTTGCTGAGCCGTATTTCAATCAGCTTCCGAATCAAAAGTAATTGGAAATCTCTCACCATCGACCAGCATACTCGATTGAGGCTCCACTATAGCGCATAGCTCCACTCTTTTAACGTTCTCACTTCCGATCCAGCATTCTGCACTTTTTTTGACAATTAGTGGCTATGTGTCCCGGTTCCTGACATTCCATGACGAGGCTGCGCTGACGGCCACTCCTTTCCAGCTGTCGAAGCCTGAGATCCAGATCTACAGTCTTGCTTTTTGTGGCCTAGCTTTCCACACTGGTAACATTTGATTTCCGCAGTTTTAGCTCGCTTCGTCTCTGGTTCCCAGTTCGTTGCATTAGGGCGCTCCTTTAGAGCTGAGAATACTTGCAGCTCCGCTTGCAGTTCACGTCGATTGTTAACATGCGTTGTGTGTATCATTCGCTGCAAACGTCGATCGAAATTAGCCATGTGCCCAAGAACCAGCGCGATGGAAATTTGTTCAGAATTCAAATTACGCAGTTTTGTGCCCAGTGACGTCACACTGTGACTTGCAAAAACAGACAGGCTTTCGCCGTTGCTTGGACGGCTATTAAGAAAATTTAAAATGACGGCGGCTGGTGTCTCTGATGTCTCGTATCGCTGCTCAAATAATTGCCGGAACTGTTGCCAAGTTATTCCCGGGTAACATATTTGAGATAACCATTGTGCCGCTGTGCCTTCCAAAGCTTTACTTAACGCTAATATAAGAGCGCTGTCACTTAATGGTTTTTCTCGTAAGATGATGTCGACCGTAGCGCACCACTGCGTGGCATCCATACCAGCAACGTCCGGATTATATTTCGGCAGGAAAATCTCACTAGTTTGTTGCAACTCACACGCCGGCGTCTGTAGGCTCTTAACCAGTTCCAGAAAGTTCCAATTTTGTTGTTCTAACAGCGCGAGTATTTCTCTAGAAGAAATTTGGTTAGGGCCGAATCCCACTTCTGATGTCGGAGAATTGAAGCCTTCTCCACGCAAGTTCTCATTAGTCGCTGAATTGATTGGTTGTTGCTCGCCCATATTGAGTCCTGGTAGGTGCTGCGAGTCTTCGTTGCCTTTGTTGCTCATAACTATTACTCAATTATTAGTCCTCAACTGAACACCACGCTAAAGCTCGGGACGAAAAGAGACAGACCATATCCAGCAACACAACGAAGCCACACACGGCCTCAGTTCGCAAACTGAGTCCCCATCATACCAGAACTGGTATATCCTAGCATGACCTATGGTCACACCTTAGAGTATCCTGTCTAACGAGAGACTGAATTACCTCCTCTCCGACATATTCTTGATCAGCATCACGATCTGAATCGAAATACGTCTGTACGTCTGTACGTCTGTCCGTCTGTCCGTCTGTCCTTCTGTCCTCCTGTCCGTTTCTGCCCAAACTAGTCTCTCAGTTTTAAAGCTGATTATATAGTATTTAGGGGAGAGTGGGGATAGGTGAACCATGGGGATAGCTGAACCACTAGTAATATTTCACCTTCTATAAGGATTTTGTGCACCATCTTCATATGTGTTGTTTATCCAGTCGGTATCTTAACATCACACGTACGCGTGATCGCGTCAAACAATTGCTGTCAAATCTATCACTAATCAAAGTTTTTGTGCGCCTTTCGCAGCTATTTGCGACCTGACGTTTTCTTGCGAAAAATTTATTGTACTCCGCCTGTGGCATTGAACTCTAGAAATTTTTTTTGTTAACTTAAATAGTCGCAAATTATGTTATTTTCACGTATAACTCACGCATTTCAAAATATTCCATTAGCCTGAAAGGTGGTTCAACTATGTTTGCGAGACAAAAATTTAAAATGCTCATAAAGTTCAAAAAACGTGATATATATTATTTTCACAAAATACTTTCAATGCAAAGGAATGAATGCTCTTTTAGATTCCAATAAACAGCAGACCCTAACGTCGAATTGTTCAGACATAATAATGTTCAACAAAAAAAGTGGTTCACCTATCCCCACTCTTCCCTAAGTCGGAACGGGCCGGATCGGGCGACTATATAGGATAGCTCCCATACAAGAGATTAAATTAAAAAATTCTAACGCCGTGGTTTTTGATCAGATCGACTTGATTTCTTCGAGATGGCGTTTTCTGACCACTATTGAATTTCTGATAAAATTTTATCAAAATCGGATAACTCCACCATATAGCTGCCATACAAAAGATCAAAATATATACACGTATATATAAATAACTAGCTGCCCGTCCCAGCTTCGCCCGTTTTTTTTTTTAAATAGTTACCTTTCACACAAATATTATAAAGAGGTAAATTTGTTTGCTTGTTTGTTTGTTTGTTTGTACTCGCGTCCTCGCGCACGCGCTATCATTATCACTATTTCTAACAATTTTATTATTGTAACAACTCCCAAATTTATTATTGTAACCATATATCCGATTTGAATGAATTAAAAAAAATATTGAAAGCTAGATACATACCCTTGATAATAAGGATAAGGATTCATGTCATGACGCGAGTTTAACCTATTTTTGTTCCTGAAGGCGAATTCATTTTATTTTTGAACACAAAAACTGTTATTTTTGGCTAAAGTATGATCGTAGAATAAACAACCTCGCGGACTTTTTTGCAGATATTAGTAATACCTATAACACCGTAGTACATTATTTTTCTTTTTTTTTTTGTTCTATCATCAATAGTTTTGCCAGCGAAAGAAAGATTTTTATTTTTCCACCTTTTGTTAAAATATTGCAATTTTCTTCCGGATACCAAATTTTTTTCAAAATAAATTATAGCCTATGTTACTCCCCGATAATGTAGCTTTTTATCGGCCAGTAGTTCCGGACCCTATTCTTTACAAAAAAACAAACAAATTTGACCTCTTTATAATATTAGTGTGATTACCTACTGAGTTTGCAATTTATAAGCGGAAAATTTGTAAAATTATTAAAACATTAAAAACCCTACAAAAAATAAAAATTTTTTTAACATATTGTGAATCTAAACCATCCTCAAACCGCCTGGAATAGGTACACACAAAAAATTTCATTAAAAAAGGTCCGGCCGTTTAGGAGGAGTGCAATGACTAACACGCGTACAGAAGATTTCTTCAGAAGATTTCTCGTTACACGGGAACGCTGTCGAAATGTTACATAAAACGAAGCCATCACCAAAACCACAAAAAACTTCACTTCACTTCAATTTTCCAAAACCACAAAAATTGAGTTAAAATGCTATGGTAGCGTATGTTTGTCAGTGTGATGAGGTAGTAACTCACTTTATATGCGATTTTTGGTATGTCGAACGGGATAAAAAGTATCCTATGTCCTATTCCTGGCTCTAAGCTACCTCCCTACCAATTTTCAGCCAAATCTGTTCAGCCGTTCTTAAGTTATAAGTGGTGTAACTAACACGACTTCATTTTATATATTAGGTTGTTTGGTAATGGCATACCGGTTTCTTTATTGATTTTTGACGACGATTTTAAACTAGTTAGCATTGTCCATATTGTTACCATTTTGATGGTAACTTGTATATGCCTCTCCGAAAGAAGTCCTTGTCCCTACTGGCAAAAAACTCGGCGATTCGATTTTCACAATCCTCCCTTGAACTCAATTTATTATTATAACCTAATATTTGGTTGTTTGGTATTAACATACCGGTTTTTACATTCAAATTTCGCGCTTCGCTTGTGAAGTCAAATATAATCGTATCTGGCAATGCTGTATATCGTTTGAAAGGTATTGTGACTGTCAATTAATTATAGACAAATTGTCGTATCTTGCAATGATGTATATCGTTTGAAAGGTATTGTGACTGTCAATTAATTATAGACAAATAATTTGCAATAAAATAAAATTGCGACTATAATTAAAGATCTAAGCTATCCTATCTCTCAAGTTGGACCAGACTGCTCACGGTGTGCCAATTTAATTTAAAATCGGTTAAGGGGGGGTAGGTTTTAAAAAATTTTTTCTTTTATTTTTTTTTCTGAATGACCAATATGTCAAGAACATTGTGTTCAAATTTTGAGTCAATTAAAGTCAAACTAACGGAGTTACAGCGTTTTAAACAACCGTAACATCAGAACTAAAAATCTACTGAACCGATCCTTTTCAAATTTTTAACACAAATTCTCAACATAAATACGCAGGTAATCAGGAAGAGTTTTTTTTAATTTTTAATTTTTTTCTATTTTTAAAAAATAAATTAACAGCGATTTTTAAAGCTAAAATCGCACTTTTCACTTTCAAGTGCTCCCAAAAATAGACAAAAAATAAATTTAAAAAAAACTCTTCCTGATTACCTCGGGAAATTCATTATCTTTACAACGCATATCACATTTTATTTTTAAGATGATCCGTTAACGCCCTATGATGTTCACCGCAAAACAACTTTTTCTTTAGGCGCTTCGGAAGATTAACCGCCACAGGCTTATTTCTTAATATTTTTTAATAATTTTTTTTTCGAATACTCTTCAAAAGTTAAACAATAACATGTAATTAAGCTCAATAAAATAAACTTACTCATTTCGCCGCAAAAAAAAATCAATCATGGCCCTTTTTTTGGCCCTTAAAACTTTACCCCCAAGTCAGTTCTAGACTTATGTATTGTAAAGTCATCTGGGGCGCTGTGAACCATGAGGGAATATAAAAATAACAAAAGGCAAATATTATTTTTAAGTTATTGTAATTGCGCCTGGCATAAAATGAATAAAGGGTATTATAATCACAACGTTCATTCACGCGATTGGCAAGTGCGCTTCCGGAATCATCGCCGCCCATAAAGTAGATTTGTAAGAATTTATGTGGTTCGTTTGGCATTGGCAGCAGTGAGCCCATTTTATGATAAACATAGCCTCTGATTTTGAATGTCGAATTGTAATTTTGACAATTTGCATTAGTATTTCGAACTATTTCTGTTGCTCCGAACGATGTCATTTGAAAGCATGAATTGAATGTTCGAATTGACTTCAGGAACACGTTAGAGTCTGGATCCGTGCCGATAAGTAAGCCGTTCAATGGTTCAGCTAGTATTTCAATTTCTGGTAGTTGCACATTTCCTGACGCGCAACACATCCCCGCTGGCTCATTTTTGAATTTCAGAGCATGACAATGCTGACATTCCTTGTCCATTTCTAGCACCAATTATCGGTCTCATACTGGAATGCTAGACGCAGGAATGAATCAGATATAAAAATGATCGTTGTACCTGTTGTCGTTGTTGGTCATTTGTTTTGATGCTCACCGCAAAACAACTTTTTCTTAAGGCGCTTCGAAAGATTAACAGCCACAGGCCACATCCGGCTCGATGAATGAGGATGGTAGACCAACAATCAGAAAGTGGGCTGGCGTTAGCACATCCAGATCAGCGGGATTTTCCGAAATTGAGACTAAAGGCCGGGAGTTAACTACTGCCGAAATATGGCACAGAAGAGTCCGCAGCTCGTCGAAGGCCAACACTGAAGGTCCAATAGCGCGGTAGAAATGCTACTTCGCAGTCTTTACCGCAGCTTCCCAGAGACCACCAAAATGTGGCGATCTGGTAGGAATAAAGCGCCAATCAATAAGCTCCGCTGGGCAAAAGTCCAACTTCGCTTTCTGATGCTCGTCGCTGTGGAATAGGCGTCTTAACTCAAGCAGCTAATTGCATGCACCCACAAAGTTGGTTGCATTATCCGACCAAAAGAAGACCGCTTCTTCTGGTGCATATAAATCTCTTGAGGCCATGCAGAAATGATACCGTTAAAAGATCCCTGATCAACTCCAAGTGAATGGCCTTTGTTGCGAAGCAGATAAAGACGCAAACGTAGTATTTCACTGGTTTCGCATTTCCGGCTTGTAAAAGAATGGTCCGAACTTCGTTCAAAAGCATTAAGCATTTGTTCACGACTTTGCTAACCGGCTTCCTCCCCCCAATAGGCCTATACTGGGATCGAATTATGCAGAGTAGGGCCCGAGGTCCAGTGTGTGATTAAATATATATTTCGTGTTTAATGTGTGCAGACAGCTACCAATTGTGCCTGCCAAACACCGAAATGAACTCGAACTTTGAATCAGCAGTCTTTCTGGAGGTCACCCAGGCATTCGACCGCGTTTGGTTAGACGGCTTGATTTATAAAATTAAAAATTTGCTTCTACAAAACACCCATAAAATACTAGAGTCATATCTTGTGCATAGAAGTTCGCAGAACGGTGTAAAGATTTCCCCCGATCACCATCCAATTGAAGCTGGAGGACCTCAAGGAAGCGTGCTTGGACCAACGCTGTATATAATCTACACAGCATATCTTCCGACAACCAGTCTTACAGTAACTTCAACATTTGCTGATGATCCCGCCATTTTATGTCGATATAAGTGCCCCATATAATAAAATGTATCAATAATTAAATGTCCACTAAATGTAGACACTTTTCTATGGGCTTGTAGTTAAATATTTTACCGCTTTGTTTTAAAAACCTTCCAGGAAATTGAAAAATCAACCCATCAACCCTCCCCACTTTTTAAAGTTAACATAAATCGTCTGTTTCTTTTAATACTATACGATTAATAATCAATCCTGCCCTTTTTTAAAAATTTGTCAGTTGCTCGTCCACTCAGCGTTTGCTTTCCCTACCTTATCCTTATCCTTCCAAATCTTATTGATCATTAACCTTTTTTTAAGTCTACAAAATCCATTTAGTAAGCCAGACCTGAAATTTATATACTACTCAGAAGTTTGCAAGAAAAATTTTATTTTCTTATTTGAAAAATAAAAATAATAACAAGTTTTATTTATACATATTTTTATAGCACAAAGCTAAGCGGCACTCAAAAAAAATATGTGGTCCAAATTCCGATGAAGATCAACCAGATGATATTTATGACAGTCAAACTGGTGTTATGTCTGTTAAAAATGATTGGTGGCGCAAGTATCTAACAAAAAAAGATTTAGAAACTATTATTCCAAGTAACAAACTACGCCTGATGTTTTCAATTCTTCGCATGTGTGAGGAAAAAGGTGAAAAATGGTAAGTGCTTATAATATGATATATTTCTTCACAATAAGTAATACTTATTTTTAAAGAACAGTAAATATAAAAAAAACAAGTTAATGTCAAATAATTGTTAAACTACTGACATTACAAAATATTTCGTTTCTTACCACTGTTTAGATATAATGAGGAAGGCCGAAGTTCGAATTTCGAATTAAATTTTATCAAAAATATGATATAGTTATCCGATTTTAATAAAAACTAATTTGAAATGTAATAGTAGTTAGAAAACACCATCAAGCAACGGCGTAATTTTTTTTTTTTTATTGTCTCATATGGGAGCTATCCGATATAGTCGCCCTTTTTCTCCAAAATTTCGAGTGCTTCATCTGATTCTTAAAGGAGGAAAACCCGCTACGTACAAATTGAAATATGAGAATCATTAGAAAACTTTATAGTCCAAAAATTATTCTTACGGGACGCGGCGTCTTTTCTAAAATTCGTTAAGATTTGTTTCATGGTTTCATGACGATCCATTTGCGTTCTAATCAACTCGTCGCATGAAAAACCTTCGCCGTCGTTCGCCATCGCTTAGTTAATTTAACAAAAATGGATCAGCACTGTACTCCACGAGATGTAGATAATATTTATGTAAATGTAGATGTACCTATAATAATTTGATTACAGTTTGGAACTATGCCCGGTTTTAGAAGCACTGAGTATGAAAACCCGCTAAAAAAATAGGTATCGAATCTCACACAAGCACTTACCGTTTCCTTTGCATAACTGACCTTAGACAATTGTGAAGGGTATGAGAAGGCGCTGCGAAGCTGATGTGTTGAATTCTCTTTTGCTCCTTCGTTCCAATTCCAGCGGCGTGATGCGACGATCTATTTGCACGTTTATGTACACATGTACATATGTATGTATGTGTATATATATAATATCGAACGGATCCGCCGTTAATATGTGGGATGTGTGTATTTAGGTAATGTGAATTGGAGTTGGAAATTTCTAAGAATTACAAAAAAGAATTAAATTGATTATGATCACACATTAACTTTTGTTAAGCACTTCAAAGTTCCCCTCATGGGCCACCAAAATGTTTTGTGTCGACTGAGCTAGGTATTGCTGCAAGCCTACATTGTTCGTAGGGGTTCTAACTTTGAAACACACGATATTTATTTTAATGTTTAACAAACTTTAATGCTGGGACGGTGGCCCAGCAGGTAGAGCCCTGGCCTCCGGTCCGGAAGGCCCGGGTTCGAGTCCCAGGCTCCCCGAGAAAAAGAAACGGTCTCTTTTTCCAAATCTCCACCACTTCTATGCTTTATCGCTCACTTAACATTAGTAACAAATTTCGGCTCCCCGGACCCGCACACCCCCTTTTTTTTTTTTTTTTTTTTTTTTTTTATGGAGGAGGTTAAAATCCAATGCTTGCACCCACTAACCTATAACAATCCTCCTCCCCTGGCTGAATTCCACCCCGGAACCGAGTAAACATTACTACGGGGTGGAGCCGTTTTGTGCTGTTAGCACGCCTGGTACCCACGTCCGGGTCCCCTGTCCTTGGCGTATGGAGACGATACGCATCGATAGTTCCACATGAGTGGAACGTCGGAAGCGATTTTGCCTGGGATCAAGCGCAATCGATTTGTCTTCTGTCTGGTTCTGTTATGAGCTATGAACTCAGGCGTCTGTTAACGTCGTCAGTTCTGGTGTCCTCCTTTGTTCCCGCTCCAGTTCTTGGAGCCTTGTCATCACAGAGTATGCGAACGCTGTCATTGCCTTCCATTTATCTCTGGAAGAGCACATATCGTGCGTGATAATTTCAGCAGATGGAGAGTGCCCAAGTACTGCCTCCAGTGTTCGTCGTTCTTCTTCGAAGCGATCGCAGTGGAAAGCAACATGTTCTGCGCTTTCGATTTCGTTGGGGCAGTTGGGACAAAATGGACTGTCTGCTAGCCGAAAACGATTAAGGTATCCGCGGAAACAGCCGTGACCGCTGATGATCTGCGTTGTGTAGTAGTCGATATCGCCGTGTCCACCTTTTATCCACTCACTTATTTGTGGTATAAGTTTATAGGTCCAGCGTCCATCATCCGATTGGTCCCACCGTTGCTGCCATTTTCGTATGGACCGCGCTCTTTCGGCCTCTTTTTGTTCGCGTGTTGGCCTCACTCCTTGCTTGCTGTACAGACGAGACAGCTCCTCTGCCAGCAGATCGACTGGTGGCTTTCCCGCGATGACACAGATTGCATCGTTTGATACAGTTCTGTATGCGCAGCCTATTCGTAGAGCACTTTGTCTGTATATCTGTGTTATCCCTCGCAGATGGGACTTTTTGGCTCCTGCCCAGATCGGTGCTGCGTACATAGTGATCGAGTCTGCAACCGTTGACAATAATGCCCTTCGTTGCCCTTGGGGTCCTCCTACGTTGGGAAGTATTCTTGTCAAGGCGCTCGTGACCGCTGATGCCTTACCGCTTACTCCCACTAGGTGCTGCTTGAAGCTTAATCTCGTGTCGATCAGAACTCCAAGATATTTAATGGCTTCTTGGGAAACTATTTCATGACCATCAATAGCAATTATCATTTTCTCCTTTTTTCTGCGTGCACTTATCAGTACTGCTTCCGTCTTCTGTGCTGCTAGCTCTAACCCAGCGTTCCTGAGCCATCTTTGTATCCGTGATGCGGCGTCCGTGCATTTCGCCTCTAACAGGTCCAGCCTTTTGTCCACTACTACAAGCGCAATGTCGTCTGCATATCCCACGATGTTCGCCTTGTCCGGGAGTTTCAGCCTCAGTACCCCGTCGTACATAGCATTCCACAACGTTGGTCCGAGGACAGATCCTTGTGGTACACCACCTGTTACTCTATAAGTTTTTGAGCCGGTGTCCGTTTCATATTGTAGTATGCGGTCACGGAAATAGCTTCGTATAATGCGGAGTAGATAGCTCGGTACTCTCAGGTTTCTAAGCGATAGCAGAATCCTGGACCAGTTAGCCGAATTGAACGCATTCTTTACGTCGAGTGTGATAACTGCACAGTAACTCATATGCAGGTGTCCTCCACTTATGGCATTCTGTGCGATGTCTGTCACTGTCCTGATAGCATCCACCGTTGACCTTTCTCGTCGAAAGCCAAACTGAGTATTTGAGAGCCCAGTAGGGCATTCTAAATACTCCTGCAGGCGATCGCAGATCACGCGTTCAAAAACTTTACCAACTGTATCCAGCATACACAACGGTCTGTAGGAAGATGGTTGGTCGGGTTGCTTGCCGGGTTTCAGCAACAGCACCAGTCGCTGAAGTTTCCACCGAGATGGGAAAGTTCCTTCTGTAAGGCATGTGCTGTAGATATGCGCAAAGATGTGTGGCGTTTCCATTGCCGCTGCTTTGAATACCATGTTTGGGACTCCGTCTGGTCCAGGGGCTTTGTTGTCTTTGATGCGGCGCAGAGTGCTTAGCACCTCTTCCATTGTAACCGGCGGCACGTCGCCTGGCTCGATCGTTGGCAAAGCTTCGACACTTGTTTCCTCCTGTGGTGGGAAGAGTGTAAGTACCGCTTTTTCTAGCAGTATTGGACACTTCGGCTGTGGTGCTGAGGGTCCTTTCACCTTTCGCATGACAGTTTGGTATGCCATACCCCAGGGTTCGACGTCAGCTCTGTCCCGCATTTCTCTAAAGCAGCGATTTTTGCTCCGCACAATTGCTTTTTTTAGCTCCCATTTCCGCTCACGGTATACGCCATGTAGTTCTGCAAAGGTCGGTCGAAGTGTTGCGCGTTTTGCTCTCCGTCGCGCCTTGATGCAAGCTTTGCGTAAATCGGCTATCTCGCTTGTCCACCAGTATGCCGGTTTCCGTTTTCCACCGTACCTCCCTCGCGTCATTGATGCGTTGCAGGCTGCTTCAATTTTGTGAGCAATTTCTTCTGCAATAGCTTCCGCTGTGGTACCTTGTAGGTGTGTACCCTGCCACGCTAGCTTGAATGCCTCCAAATTAAAGGAAGATTTTTTCCATTTCGGTCGTGTCGCTCTGCACTCTGCTTGTGGTGTTCCCCTGCTTAGCTCCATAATTATAGCTTTGTGATCGCTATGAGTATGGATTGAGTCTTCCACCTTTCAGGTTGCTCGATTTGCGGTCGCTCGATCTGCGAAGGCTAGGTCGATTATCGATCTTCCTCTGGCGCATTCGAAAGTGTGGACTCCTGGCGCATTCAGTAACACAAGATCCAACGCTGCAGCAGTTTCCTCTACTAGACGACCTCTTGCATTTGTAAAGTCGCTGCCCCAGGTTCTTGACCAGGCGTTGAAGTCTCCTGTAAGCAAAATCGGCCTCTTTCCTCTTAGCTCCAGCTCCAAAGAAGTCATCATGCTTGTGAATTCTTCTACAGACCACCTTGGGGGCGCGTAACAGCTTACATAGTAGAGGCCGTCTAGTTTGGCCCATACAAATCCGCCGCCGGTTGTCATCTTCTGCTGGAACGTTTTGTTTCCCGTGATCCAGATTGCCGCCTGCTTCACAGTATCTGTTATCCAGCGGTGTGATTCGATATCTTTGTACGGCTCCGTTAGTAAGGCTATGTCGATTTTATGCTCCGCTGTTGTTTGCCATAGTAGATCCTGTGCAGTTCTGCAGTGGTTAGTGTTCAGTTGTAGCACCCTCATATTCTTATTTTACGGACTGCCTCCTGGTATTTTGGACATTTCGCGCTGCCTGCTGCATGTGTCCCTTTACATAACGCGCATTTTTCCTCGTTTGTGCATCTCGCTGCTTGGTGTCCTTCGGTGCCGCAGCGTCTGCAAAGCTTTGTGCGGTCCGGTTCTTTACACGCGTTTGCCACATGGTCGTATGCCCAGCATTTGTAACACCTTTTTGGTGTTTTGACCTCGGTTATCCGGCATCGGATCCATCCAACCATTATGTGGCCGAGGTCTAGGATCTTCTTCGCGACCTCCGCCTGCAGCGATACGTAAACGGATTGCGTGCCGCCGTATGTGTCGCGCCTGCTTTTGATGGACGATATGTCCGGTCGTTTCACTTGAGCCTGTTTCGCAATCGCCTCAAGAAGTTCCTCGTCTGTGCTGAGCTCGGGAATGAGTCCCCTACACTGAACAGTGACAGTGTGAGTCCTGACATTTACCGTTGCCATTTTCTCCAACGCTTTTTCTATTGCCGAGTGGTAAGAGCTCGCTTCGTTGCCCTTGCCCCTCTTTAGCTCGATCAGAAGTCCACCCTTCTGAGTTGGTCGCAATGTCCTGACCTTTTCGCAGAGCTCCTTCAGTTCGGTGTTAGATCTCACCGCACGTAGAATGTCCGCGTAGGTTGTATGCTGCTCCTTCTTTTCAATAAGTATCGCATCAGACCGCGGCCTGACGGATTTGCTCATTTTTTTTGGTCTTTTCGTTTCCTTTTTTTCGACTTTTGTCCATTCCCCTTGAGTCCTGGATGCTTTCACTTTTGGTGGGTGCGGGGAGTCGTCGTCCCCCTTCTTTTTCTTTGCCTGCGGCGATTTCGCCATTGCAGGGGCAACATCCTTGGGGCTTTTGGCTCTTGTTCTTTTCGCCGACTGTGGGGCATTTGCGCTTATACGTGTTCTTAGGCTGTTCAGTTTAGGGGTGGGCAACAATTTTGCCTTGCGTTCCTCTGCTTCCAATTGCATAAGAACTTCTGTGTGGGCACTTTTTATGGTGCTGCACAGTTTCCTAATATCGCCATGTACGTTGCGACGTACATGCTCTTCCGAGCTTTTCCACTACCTTAGCGAGTGTAAGCGTGGGTGTCGGTGCTGCCTTCTCTGTCGGGCATACAACGAGTGCTTGTGAGCCTTGATTCAATGGTGCTGGTTGGTGCACATTGACATTGTTCACCAACTCATTGGTGTTTAGGTGAGTCGTCGGTGTAGCGGTCGTTTCAGTACCACTGCTTGTTTGTGGCGCTAGTCTGTTTACACGTCTTTGGCTTGAGACGCCTTCCTTTGTATTGTTTATTGGTGCTGCTGGTAATGGTGGAGATCTTGCGATCACAGAACTCCTCCTAAATACCTCTGCCAGTCCTCCTGTTGCAATGTTTTCATTGCTGTGTGCGACGTTGTTGTTGTTGTTTGGGTTTAGTTCTGGGTTTAGTTCTTTTAAATCCATGCAGTAAGGGCCCCAACTTACAGCCGCTATCTCCACGCGTGCACGAAGTTTCCGTAAGTCCCATGGTTGTCTTTGAATCAGTGAGGTCATGCGAGGGTTGACACTGGCCTTTATGGGGTCCAGTGTTCAGAGCCAGACTTCAAACCGGAATAAATAGGGAGTCATCTCAACCTAACCTTCGTGGTCACTAAAGACTACGCGCTTCGAGCGCTCTGCAAGACAAGGTTTTATTGGGGCGGAGGAGGCTACGAATCCTTCTGAGAGCCATTTCAGCAAGATGTCACTCCGCGTACTCAGGTAACAGAGACCCGTAACCCCAGCCCGATGCTTCGTTTCATCCGAGTCCAGTATATCATAATCAGGATTTTACTGGTATCCATCCTGATGGTCTGCCGACCGGTTTACGCGTGTTGTTACGGCCGCTCCTAACATGGAGAACAGACGCCGACCAGGAAGCCGCCCGCTGTGGGATGCCCCTGGATTTTTGTACCTCATCATGCTTAAGCGTGATGAGTGGGACACATATTTTCGAAGAGGCGGTGTCTATTCGCCACTGTCACAGGGACATCATCGGATTTGCTAGCTTTTTAACCGCATCCTCCGCTCCTGCCGCTCATTGTCGGGGGTTGCTTATTCGTTTAAACTTATTTCGCAACTAACCTGCTACTACAGGCCGTCCGGCTATCCGCAACCTGCCGTCCCCCCCGGTAGCTTAGAGCCTAGCTTTCCATCCGAACCCGGATGGACCGGGTGGACCCGCACACCCCCTCGTCCACGTTACTATGGACCCAACAATAGAACTTCTCGTCACTCCTAGATGGCGCCAGGTGGCAACCCCACCGCTAGGATAAGTCGCTACTGGCTTATCACCAGTACGATCGAAAAAACCAAAGATATATGAATTCTCTTCAAAACTGTAGAGGCTTTATGCTCCCGGGTGGAGTTAAAGAATGTATTTTTTTTTTTTATAATTCAATTAATTCACAATAATATAATGAAAATGAGATATGTCGCGTAGATCTACTCCGGCGTTCAATCGACCGACTCTTAGACTTGACTTTTTGCTAATAACTAATGGTGGTCCTCTCTCAGAGAGAGCGATAGAGAGGAGACATCGCCGCTCTTTGCGATGTATGAAACCGAACACATACTTAGAATTGAGCGTGCTTGCGACAAAACTATAAGTTAGTTATCTAAACCAGAAGAAATATAAATAAATTCGAAAAAAATAGATTTTATTAGAAAGAAAAGAAAAGAAAGAAAAGTAAGAGAGAAAGCTTAACGTACCGAAACACGGGTATTATAGTGCTCGCATGTTGCCCACCCTACCTATGATCACCTGCCGCAAGAGCATGGCTCCGGTGACCCCTTTTGTACCCTACGACCGTGAAAACATCAGCTGAGTTCAGTAATTTAAGGTTTTAAGCTTCCATTTTTAATTGTTGAATTCAAGGAATTAAAACATAACATAATAAGAACTAGTATATAATTTCATAAAAGAGTAATGGACATGCAATAGTAATAATATTTTAATAATAGCATGGGTGGATAATAAAGATAGTGAGAATATATATGTTTTTAACTTATAGGATTTCGATTTGTTTTCAGTGTATAATAGTATTGGTTTAATAAAAAAGTAATAATTAGTAATTGGTTTTTGTTTCTTCAAATAAATTTATGACTTAGGAAATATTTTGAATAAATTCAAGATTAAGTTCAAATAAAGTCTTTTCATGTTCTAAGTACTTAACATTTATAGCTTAATATCTAAATGAAATATTTAAATTGATTTAATTCCAAGGTAGGATATTTAAATTAAAATTGCAAACTTCATTATTTGGGATTCCTTAAATTCTGGCTTTTGGTATTATCAAATGAGCTTAAAAAATTTTTAAATTAGCCATTCGAGACCAGTTTCAAGTTTCGTTTTCAAAAACAAGGATGGATAAAGAGAATAAACAATAATGTAAACTCACGGCAACTTATCCATCGACGAAAGATCGATCTCCCGACGCAGGCGTGCTGAAAAAGGTCTATGGCGTCTTAGACCATAAGATTACAAACAAGAAAGGAAGCTAGCTTTGGCAAGCCGAAGCTTATATACCCTTCAGTCATCAAATATTTCGAACAGAATACACAAAGGCTAAACAACATCGAAGCAACGACGACTTTTCTATTAATTTTTCATATTTTTGACTAATGTTCATATGGCAGCTATATGATATAGTTGTCCGATTTGTATGAAATTTTTTTTATCAACCAATGCTAGTTAAAAAACTTGATACTCGAAAAATCATAGTCGTGTGATGAAAAACAATGACGTTATCAATTAATTTCCATTAATTCTATATATATTTTTTGACCTCTCCTATGGCAACTATATGATAGAGTTATCCGATTTCGATAAAATTTAACCCGAAATTCAATAGTAACTAGAAAACGCCATGTGGAAGAAATCAAGTCGATCTGATCAAAAACAACGGCGTTAGAATTTTGTATTTCAATCTCTTGTATTGGAGCTATCCTATATAGTCGCCCGATCCGGCCCGTTCCGACTTATATACTGCGTGCAATAACTACACACCTTTTGGGAAAGTTTCAGCAAGATAGCTTTAAAACTGAGAGACTAGTTTGGGCAGAAACGGACAGGAGGACAGACGGACAGACGGACAGACGGACAGACAGACAGACGGACAGACGTACAGACGTATTTCGATTCAGATGGTGATGCTGATCAAGAATATATATACTTTATGGGGTCTAAGGTGTCTCCTTCACTGCGTTGCAAACTTCTGGCCAAAATTATAATACCCTTTGCTCTGCAAGGGTATAAAAATACTCAAATCCACTACATATTTTGAAAACGATTAAAATAAACTGTAAGCCAGTATTAATCCCGTTAAATTTTTTTTTTTGTTTGGGTAGAATTTAAAAATAGTTGATATTCTGCTCCATCAGTTACTCCGGGTTGATCGTCGTTGTAGTGTGAAGTTGCTTGCAAAGTGATTGGGGTAGTTTGCAGGAGATTAAATCAAACCAGGTATATGTTTACCTATTGTTTCTGTGATAGCTTTAAAATATAGTCGTCCGATAAAAAAAATGTAATCCAAATTAAACAGTCACTGGAAAACTTTATATCCAAAAAATCATGCTTTTATGATGAAAAATAGCGGCGTTTAAAATTTTTATCAATCTCGTTCATGAGAGCGTTTAGTGGTCCGGTCCGTCTTGTTTCAACTTAATTACTGCGCGCAATAACTACAGAACTTTTGATCAGGTTTAATCTAGAAAGCTTTAAAGCTGGGAGACTAGTTTATATAGAAAAAGGTAAATGGACAGACTTAGAAACAGACTGACTTAAAATTGATTGCATACAAATGTGTAATATAAAAAAATATCTAAAATTCATTTTTATAATAACAAGGGCTTACATAAATTATAATATTTTTCATTTACATGACTACATTTTGGTATGCTTGGATTTGTAAAATATAATAATACTGACCAAATACCATTTTGTTATAAACATTAAGAGTAGGGGGTTTTTTTTTTAATTTTTTTAGCAATAACTTTTAACAAATCGAAGAAAAAGTTCAAATTTTTTTATATTTAAAAAAATAACATTTTTTGTTTAATTTTTTTTTCAGCCTAATCTTTTCTGCTTTTGTGGCTGTGCTTAATGTGGTTGAATACTTTTTCAAAAAAATTTCTCATTCTGAGCCCGAAATAGTGCATCTCGGTCGTAAGTACAAACTTGCCTGCAATATTTTAAATTATAATCTCTTTTAAAAATTCAATACTTTTTTAGGTTAGGGTGTGACGATGCGATATTCGGCAAGCCGAAGCTGATATTCCCTTGCAGTCATCAAATATGTCGAAAAAAATGCATAAAGGCTTAACACCATCATAGCTATGACGATTTTTCTATTAAGGCAGGTTCTCACCTTGTAGGGCCGAAAAATTGACATTTTTTAAAAAAAATTGTTTTGAGAAAACGGTTAAAGATAAAAATCTAAAATTTGTAACTTTATTTGAAAACATATTTAATTTGCGAAAAAAAATTTCAAAATTGAAAAATCAAAAAAGGGGAGGGAGGTGGCGTTCCTGAGTTGCAACATTTCGGCAAGAAGGCGTCCCGCTTACGGAAGTGATTCAGCCAAAACGGGTAACCGGAAACACAAAAACCAAAAAGATTCTTAAAATACTGTGCATAAAATGAACTAGGATCAGAAAAAAAAAATAAAAATTGCAAAAGTTATTAGCTTTTGAAAAAAAATTTCGATTTTCGCGCTTTTTTTCTCACTAATTATTTTCTCAATTAAACAGTTTTCAATATTTTTGGATAATCCTAGTTCATTAGTTAAAGGAAACAATTAGGAATATTTAAAAAAAAATTTTATGACGATTGGCCAACCCCAACGCCTTCAATTACTTCCGTAAGGTCCGAAAACGTGGTTCCGAGATAAACGCGCTTAAAGTTTTGGCTTCCAATGGCCGGTGCTCGACATGTGCTTCGTCTAAGGGCCTGTAACTTTTGTAATATTTCAAATTTGGATCTGAAATTTTTTGAGAACATTTTCGGAACATATGTATATCTATACGGTAAGCCAAGAAAAAAAAAATCAATTTTTTTTTGCCACAAGGTGAGAACCTGCCTTAATTTTCCATATTTTCGACTATTGTTCATATGCCAGCTATATGATAGAGTTATCCGATTTTGATAAAATAAAATCCGAAATGCAATAGTAAAATCCGACTTATATACTGCGTGCAATAACTACACAACTTTTGGGAAAGTTTCAGCAAGATAGCTTTAAAACTGAGAGACTAGTTTGCGTAGAAACAGACAGGAGGACAGACGTACAGACGTATTTCGATTCTGATCGTGATGCTGATCAAGAACATTGTAGGAGAGTTTGATAACTGCTACAGTGTTAGTTTCAGTGTACGCCAGTATCCCCGCTATAACTCGGACCGAAATAGAGAACACGTCTTGTCGAGTTAGAGTCGTTTAATTAAGTGAAGTCAAAGCTCTCAAAGACTTATAACTATGGTTGCTGTCGGTCATTACGATCAGCTGTGTTATACATTCCAGTTGCTCTCAAACTAAACATAACAATGTTCCAACAAACTCCGGCTCAACTCGGATGTATAACTTCAAAAATACAAATTCATTAATTTACAGCATTGTAAATGTTTCTCCTTGGAAAGGGCTTTGGTAAATACATCAGCAACGTTGTCCATTGTAGAAACGTAGTCTATCTTGATTTCCTGGTTCTCTACTTGCTCACGAACAAAATGGAAACGGATGTCGATGTGTTTACTCCTCTTATGTACCATCGGGCAATAGCAATTGCCGCCTGGTTGTCGGATCTCAAAATCGTTGCTTCCTTGACAAGATCCTGGAAACCCATTTCCGAAAGAAGGCTTCGTTGGAAGGCAATTTCTTTTGTGCCCTGGCACATCGCAATGTATTCAGCCTTCATCGAACTTAGAGCCACCACGTTTTGCTTTTTGGCTTCCCAAGCCACCGGTGCTCCTGCTAACATCAGTATAAATCCGCTGTAGGACTTCCGGTCAGACGATTCTGATCCCCAATCTGCATCTGTATAACAAACAAGATTTTCTAAATTAGTACCATACTTAGTTATACCTTTAGATGCGCCTTTCAAGTATCGAAGTACTCGCTTCGCAGCTGTAAAGTGCTCCTTGTGCGGATGATTATTGTACTGGGACAATCTGGATACTGTGTGAGTATTGTCTGGCCGTGATGCCATTGACAAATAGTTGAGAGCTCCAATTAAAGATTGATATTTATCAACATCTTCCAGCTGGCTGCAATTCTTGTCCGTACATTTTTCCAAAACTGTTCCTAATGCAAATGGTGTAGGTGCTGGCTTGCACAAATCCATTTCCCATTCTGCCAACAAGAGTTTAGTATACCTATTCTGATGAATAGATTTGTCGCCACGCTGTCCATCTCGCTCAACTTCCAGTCCTAAATAGTACTTTACTGGTCCTCGATCAACTGCTTCAATATTTTCGTTCAATTTTTCCACAATCGCCGCCATTCTCTTCTGATTCGAACATGCCAGCAGCATGTCATCGACATATAGGGCAATTAAATTGATATCGCTTCCCGCTGACCGATCAATGTATACGCAACTGTCTGTAGCGCACTGCTTGAATCCTATATCTTTTAGAATCTCCGTGATTTTGATATTCCATTCATGTCCTGCCTGCTTGAGACCATAGATCGACTTCTTCAGCTTACATATAGCGTTTGGTCTGGCTTGATCCATAAACATCTCCGGCTGTCGCATGTATACATCTTTCTTAAGATTTCCATTCAAATACGCCGCCACGATATCAATGTGATTGACATATAGACTGAACTTTGCTGCAATTGCGAATATCAATCGTATAGTCGGATATTTGACTACCGGGGCGTATGTGTTGTTGTAATCGACGCACATCCGTTGTCCACAACCTTGTGCCACAAGCCTGGCTTTGTGTTTTTCAATGCTGCCATCTGCATTCCGTTTAGTTGTAAACACCCATTTACATCCTAAAACATTAACTTTCTTATCGATGTCCACAAGCTCCCATGTTTCATTCTTCATAAGACTTTGATATTCAATATCCATCGCCTTTCGCCATTTCCTTTTGTACTGGCTGACCAGCGCCTCTGTCACCGTCTTTGGATCCGAATTTTCTACCTCCAGTAGGTTCACACTTGCTGGAACGACAGGCTGTCCTGTTCGTAAAATTCGTGGGCGTCCGCGCTTCCTTGATCTTGGTAAGATAACGTCCTCTTCGTCTTCTTCGTCCTCAAGCTGTGGATCTTGACCCTCCAGTTGACTTGCACCTTCCTGCGGAGTATACTCTTCCTGTGGAGTATCCAGCTCCCTCGGAATATCCTGTGCCATGTGCTGGTTACCATGGTCGTCTGAAGATCCTTCACGCGCCTCTAGTCCAGAAATATTAATCCAGTCGAAGAATTTGTGGCCGTCAGAACTAACATCATTTCCTGTGTCGTAATCATCTCGTCCAATGGAAAACGATTTTTCCAGAAAGATTACATCCCTTGACACTACGATAGTTCTACCATGGATGTCATACAGTCGATACGCCTTGGACTTCTCTGAGTATCCTACAAAAATAAGTTTTAGACCTTTTGTTTCAAACTTTCCTTTACCTGGCTTCTTATTCAAACTTATATTGTCGCATCCGAATGTCCTGAAATGCCTGACACTTGGCTTTCAGTTGAACCAACATTCGTATGGAGTCCTCTCACCCAACTTCTTGGTAATACTCCTGTTGCGCACATAAGTAGCCGTATTAATGGCCTCTGCCCACAGGTACTGTGGTAGAGCCGCCGCTTCCAGCATACACCTCGCCATCTCGACTAATGTTCGGTTGGCCCTCTCAGCTTCTGCTGGGGTGTATAGCTTACCGTTGTTTGATGAATTATGCCATTATTTCGAAGAAATGCTTTAAAGTCCGTATTAACGTATTCGCGATCATTATCGCTTCGCATACGTTTAACTTTGCATCCGCTTTGTCTTTCTGCCTGAGCTACAAAATCCTTAAAAGCTCCTAATGCATCCGATTTTCTTCGAAGAAAATATGTCCACACATATCTCGTGTAATCATCTATAAACGTTATTACATAACTAGAGCCAGATATTGATGCCACGCGCATAGGTCCACATATATCTGTATGTATTAGCTCGAGCTTCTTCGTTGTGTATATACCATTAAACTGATCGAATGGTTTCCTTGTAATTTTACACGTTGCACATGTCACACAAACGAAGTCTTTATTATTATTCACTTCCAATCCACGAACTATACGCTTACTTGAGAGTTCCCGTAGATCCCTCGGGTTCAGGTGTCCAAATCTGCTATGCCACAATTCAATATTTGAATGTACCGCTGCATGCGCGCTGTACAGCGATTGTATACATTTTCCCGACACTCTAGCCTTAAAGATTCCAGCATCCAAAGTCGCATTTATCAATTTATGATTCTTTCCGTCCACCACACAGGTCAATTTATTTTTAAATTTCACAGAATGTCCAAAGCTTATTATTCTACCAATAGATAAAAAATTGTGGCTTAATTCTGGAACAAATAAAACTTCTCGTAGCAAGATGTCACTGCAAAACTGTGATTTTATTTTTACATCTCCTACTCCGTGTGCTTTGACTTTATCTCCTGATGCCATCGTTATGCTCTCATTGCTCTCTTTCAAATTTGCGAAATATGCTCTCTCCCTGCACATATGTGAAGAAGCACCACTATCCAAAATCCATTCGTTGTCGTCGATTCTTGATTTTCCGTTATTCGCACTCATTGCTTGGTTTCGTTCGCGATCCGCTTTGCATTGCGCCCTTATGTGACCTTGCTTACCGCAAGCAAAACATTTTATGTTTCGTCTTCGATCTTTATCAGTTTTCTGAAACTTCTTTGTTCCCTTAGCTGAAAACACTTGCTCCGTTCCGTTATCTTTCTCTATACCTCTATCGTCTCTCCTGGATTCCTCTTCCAATATCTTGACCTTCAATTGACTTAGTGACGGTAACTGATCCCTGCATTCCATTGCTACAACAAAATTTTCCATGTCGTCCGGCAAACTGCATAACAGCAAAATAGAAAGTAACTCTTCTGGAACTTTAACGTCGATCTCGTTCAAATTTTACGCAATCGTACAAAATTTTGTAACTTGAGGGGAGATTTTCTCACTGCTCCTAATCTGGAATTTAATCAGTTGCTTGAACAGACTGACTTTCCTGGCGGGTCCATGTGCGAAATATATTTCATGCAACTTATTCCACGCTTCCCCGCCGTTGCACACGTTCTGATGTGAATTAGCTCACTAGGCTTCACGCACATTATAATCGTAGCTAGCGCCTTCTCATCATTTCTCGGCCATAACAATTGTTCAGTAGCCGTCATTGTCGGTTCCACTTTGCCTATGACATATGTACTTCCACAAATCGGATGTAACTAATAGACTTTTCATTTGGAGCGACCAACTTTCGTAGTTGTCCCCCGACAGTTTTTCAATGTTCATCATACCGTGAGACATTGCCTTTGACTTAATTCTCTAACTAAAATCGACTAGGAAAACACTGCCACCAATTCGCGGTCCGGCACCATGCCGACGAACACTCAATTCTTTTCGATTTGAAGTTAAAGGGGTTTTTTGAGTTCTGGGCCCATAACCTTTGTTGGAGAGTTTGATAACTGCTACAGTGTTAGTTTCAGTGTACCCCAGTATCCCCGCTATAACTCGGACCGAAAGAGAGAACACGTCTTGTCGAGTTAGAGTCGTTTAATTAAGTTAAGTCAAAGCTCTCAAAGACTTATAACTATGGTTGCTGTCGGTCATTACGATCAGCTGTGTTATACATTCCAGTTGCTCTCAAACTAAGCATAACAATGTTCCAACACACATGTATGGGTGATTCCATATCAGATTTACAGTCGATATTGGGAAATTCGATGAGATATTTTTTTCATGCTCTTTATCGAAAATAAATCGACACGTATTTTTTATATGGCTCAGAAATTTTTTTGACAAAGTTATGATTTTTTGAATTTTTGATGAACTGCCCTTTTTTTGATGACAGTCGCGTTTTCCAGCCCCAATAACTCGATAACCGTACGTCGCAGAAAAAATGTATAGGAAGTAAAAATTTCATCCTTCCTTCTTCTTTGCAAAACTTTCGTGAAATAATTTTTTTTAAACAATTTTTCACCACAAAAAGTTTAAATGTTTACAACAAATAATTTTTTCTCCAATTTGGACAATTTTGATTTTTTTTTTATCACAATAAATCCTTCAAATTCTTCTGATGAACATACTAAAATTTCAGAATGGTATCAAAATTAGTTTTTGAGTTATAGAATATTCAAGATCATCATGCACGGTCCGCGCGCTCGGTCTCAGGGCGTGCGCCGACCAACGACTCTAACGAGCGTCAATTCGCTTTGCGCGCGCATAGTAAGGGTCAATGAAATGAATTTTTAATGCTATTTAATTCTATAACTCAAAAACTAATTTTGATACCATTCTGAATTTTTAGTATGTTCATCAGAAGAATTTGAAGGATTTATTGTGATAAAAAAAAAAAAATCAAAATTGTCCAAATTGGAGAAAAATTAATTTGTTGTAAACATTTAAACTTTTTGTGGTGAAAAATTGTTTAAAAAAAATTATTTCACGAAAGTTTTGCAAAGAAGAAGGAAGGATGAAATTTTTACTTCCTATACATTTTTTTCTGCGACGTACGGTTATCGAGTTATTCTGGCTGGAAAACGCGACTGTCATCAAAAAATGGCAGTTCATCAAAAATTCAAAAAATCATACCTTTGTCATAAAAATTTTCTGAGCCTTATAAAAAAATACGTGTCGATTTATTTTCGATAAAGAGCATGAAAAAAATATCTCATCGAATTTCCCAATATCGACTGTAAATCTGATATGGAATCACCCGTATACTTTATGGGGTCTGAGGTGTCTTTTTCACTGGGTTGGAAACTTCTGACTGAAATTTGAATTCCCTTTTGCTCTGCAATGGTATAATGAGTTGATGAAAATGAAAACGTACAAGCTTAAAAGAAGAAGAATATAAAAAAAATCAAAAAATAACCTTTGCCAAAAAAAAAAATACATAATTTTTATCTGTACACAAAAAAATTATTACTCTTTCTTTGAAATCTACTTAATTAATTTATTTACAAGAAGGTTTAAACTAATCCAAGCAAAAAATTATTTTTACAGTATTCCTATTCGTTTCCTTAATTAAAGAACAAATTCAGGCTTCTAGTTTTATTCCATAAGCTATACCTGACAATTCGTATCGCTTATTTCTTAATTTTTTTTTTTTTAAAATTTTAACTATAAAAAATCATCTTTAACAAATTTCCCTCATCGATAATATTTTATTTCTTTTATTTTTATGTTTAATTAAATTTTTTTTTTTGACAAAGAGAATCATGTTGCTGGAATGATGCGGTGATTTAATATATAAAAAATAAACAAAATAACATTAAATAAAATAAAAAATAATAAAACTATAAATGTTAATTAAATGAAAATGTAAATATTAAAAAAAGAAGAAGTTTTAATAATCAGTGATTGTGATCGCTATTGTGTTTTTTGGGGGAAACTTTTGTGACCATCCTCGCTAGGAAAGCTCATTATTTTTACTTTTTTCATTGAGCTTCGGCCAGCAATACAGAACTTAGAAAAATCAGCTGCAATCAATCCAAAAATAATGCAAATATTAAATAAACAAAAAATGTTTTAACCGATGACGAAAATAACCAAATAAAAAGCATAATAAATAAAGATATAATAAGAAAACTTACAGTCGAATTAATTCTTGCTCATATTTGTTACGTTAAGTTGGCATGGTTTTATTAATTTTGCACTGTATTGGCAAGGTAAAACTGCTGGATTTCACACCCACATTTTTAAATACGCTAATTTTTCTTTTTCCGGTTCTTGTTCGCAACATCTCTCTTTTTATAATATGCCCATTATTGTTTACTCTTATTTATTTATCTTTTAACAGCAAAAAAAAATATATAAATTTTAATTATGTAATCTAATAATAATTATAACGTAAACTATTTCATATAAACGTGTATATCATATAAATATACCTGTCCGTAACTCAAATTCTAATTTTTTTCGTTTCACTATTTTTTTTTATAAATTTTTTTTTATATAATATAATTTTTTTCAGTTTTCAGACCACTCAGATACTGATTTTTTTTCTCGTTTCACCTTTCTTTTTTAATTTCCCAACTCTTACATATCCACTTTTAATTCCTTTTTCTCTCTGAAAACTCAGTTACTGATTTGTCTACGATTCACTATTTTTTAATTTGTTGAAAAATTTAAAAATATTCCAAAAATCATACGAAATCATATGAAATAGGTGTATATGGGTGATTCCATATCAGATTTACAGTCGATATTGGGAAATTCGATGAGATATTTTTTTTCATGCTCTTTATCGAAAACAAATCGACACGTATTTTTTTATATGGCTCAGAAATTTTTTTTGACAAAGTTATGATTTTTTGAATTTTTGATAAACTGCCTTTTTTGATGACAGTTGCGTTTTACAGCCCCAATAACTCGAAAACCGCACGTCGCAGGAAAAAAATCTATAGGAAGTAAAAATTTCATCCTTCCTTCTTCTTTGCAAAACTTTCGAGAAAAAATTTTTTTAAACAATTTTTCACCACAAAAAGTTCAAATGTTTATAACAAATTAATTTTTCTCCAACTTGGACCATTTTGATTTTTTTTTTTCACAGTAAATCCTTCAAATTCTTCTGATGAACATACTAAAATTTCAGAATGGTATCAAAAGTAGATTTCTGAGCCATATAAAAAAATACGTGTCGATTTATTTTCGATAAAGAGCATGAAAAAAATATCTCATCGAATTTCCCAATATCGACTGTTAATCTGATATGTAATCACCCATAAAGTATAGGATCTGAGGTGTCTCCTTCACTGCGTTGCAAACTTCTGAATGAAATTATAATACCCTATTGCTCTGCAAGGTAAAAAAAAATCGGAGTACTATATTATTTTATTTCCGTTATTTCTATATAGATTTTTCGATCTTTCCTTTGGCAGCTTTATGATAGAGTTATCCGATTTTGATAAAATTTAATCCGAAATTCAATAGCAGTTAGAAAACGCCATCTGGAAGGAATCAAGTCGATCTGACCGAAAACAACGGAGTAAGAATTTTTAATTTCATTCTCTCGTATGGGAGCTATCCGATATAGTCGGCCGATCCGGCTCGTTCCGACCTATAAACTGCGTGCAACAACTAGACAACTTTTGGGAAAGTTTCAGCCAAAAAGCTTTTTTACCAAGCAGCCCCATGGTACAATTATAAAAGGTAGTCTCGTCGGCAAAAGCACTCCGTTATTCATTACTCACAACAAGTGCGAGTGAGAGGAGTCTGCGTAGTAAGTGCGAGTGAAACGACAAAAAAGCTTTTTGTTAACCCTTAGATGGTGCATGGGGCTTAAATTGTTCATTTATAGTAAAATGAGTTAAAGTTTTTTATAATTTAATTTTTAAAAGTTTTGAATTTAAAATTGAACATTTTTTTGGTAATTAATACAGCTTAAAAAAATAAAGTAAAATATGGAAACGATGTGGTTTTTTCTAAAACTTCGAAATCCGTTGGCGGAGACTGAAAATTTTTCCCCGTTTTTTTGTTATTAATAATTAAAGATGTGATTTGTAGTACAAATTCGGATCTGAGTGACCGTATTTGCATGTGATGTGCCGATTATTGCAGTCGTCTGGTGGCGGATTATTGCAAATACGGTCACTCAGATCCGAATTTGTACTACAAATCGCATCTTTAATTGTTAATAACAAATAAACGGGGAAAAATTTTCAGTCTCCGCCAACGGATTTCGAAGTTTTAGAAAAAACGACATCGTTTCCATATTTTACTTTATTTTTTTAAGCTGTATTTACCGTGCACCGCACTTGTAAACAATTACCGTTTTTTTTTTTTGTTTTGATAGTTATTTCTTTGTTTAGGTTCTTAATTTTAAAATAAATGTCAATATTTAAGTACATTTTTGTAATATCTAAATTAATGTTTCTTAGCAGCTATTAATCGTTTCTCCTTTACATTTTTTGTTATACTAAAATTATCTGAAACACACTGACTAAAAAGCCGAATGATTAGGCAGCGGACGAGACTACCTTGTATAATTGTACTATGGACGAGACTACCTTGTATAATTGTACCATGAGCAGCCCTATGTACATATACCTATTATTAAGCACTGCTTGATAAGCAGTTAACATTATTGTGTATCCCTTAACCCTCTAATGCCACTTTCCACAATAACGCATGTGAAATGAGTGCCTCAAGGCACTCTTGGGGCTTAGAGGGTTAAGTTAAGTCATCCTTTATGTCCCCCTTACTCCTTTAAGAATCACCATGTAAACCCATCTATAAGTATGTACGTCTCTTGCACATACGAGAGTGTGAAATAGGCTAAGCATTAACAGAGATGATAAAATAAAGATCACTTTTGCTGCGACCACTGAAGAAACAAGACCCTGATTGTATCACTACAATTTCTGAAGTGGGATGTAGAAATGCAGATTTATTCCCAAGTAAATAAAGCCATTTATAGTTTGCGGATTTATTGATTAAACAAAATTAGGTCTTTATTAACTTAACAAAATTAGGCCTGACCTTCTGGTCTCAGCCGTATATCTTCAATGCTCTCTTATTTTGAGTTAGCATTCGTCAAACTCGGGACTGCGCCGCTACGCCGTCGGTGACGCCGGCAGCGGAGCAGTCCGCGCTCATATACATATCAGGCTGCCCAACAGAAGTTGCGCAAGCCGTTGAGTGAGAGAGTGTAATACGCTGGCATATCATAATTCGGTCGCGCATGCCAGACATGCCGACTCAGCACTTTGGCTGCCCATTGCATTCTTGTGTGGGTTAACAAACTCCGCACTTGAAATGCTGGCAACATTTGGTTTTTGGTACAGTGGGTACCCGATATGTGAGCATATTACATCTCCCTCCTTTTGAAAAATAACGTAATTTATGGAGTTATTTTGATAATTAATATGTTATATGTGTAATATGTATTATATATGTATGTTTATAAAATTAGGAATTAATATTTTTATATGTGTTTTTTTTTTCATTCATTTTTTCATTTTTTTTTTTTGTTTTGGTTAATATAGTAAATGTTGGAAAAGTTAGTGAAATCAAAATTTATGCGAATATGTCTTATTAATATATATTTTGTTTTCGTTTTTGTATTCCTATATTCCTTATAATAGGAGAGAAATATATTTTATTTTTGTAGTTAATATTTTGTTTTTTTTTTTTTTTTTTTTTTTTAGTGAATATGTAATATTATTTTTATCTTATGAATGGCCATCCTACAAAATCTATTCTATAAAAATTTTTAGTCTATCCTTATGAACTATCTGTTTTTTGTTTTTTGTATTTAAAATTGTTATATTATTATTAGGTTCTATCTTTTCTACTTTATAGGGTCCTGTATATTTAAAGTCTAGCTTATGGCCCGTTTCATTTTTTAATAAAACTTGGTCTCCTATTTTTAATTCGAAATCTAAGCTATTTTTATCGTATCTATCTTTTTGTTTTTGTTTATTAATTTCTAGCATTATTCTGGCTCTTTTATATGCCTGTTCTAATCTATATTTAGATTCCTTAGCATAGTCTTCTATATTATATAGTGGTTCTATTCTATCTATGCTATTGAAATTTTTTGGTAAGTTTGGAGTTTTCCCAAACACTAATTCGTATGGACAATAATCATGTGCCATAGAGGGGGTTGTGTTAAAGCAATATACGAAGTATTGTAGCCATACATCCCAATCTGTTTTATCAACTGAGATATATGAGCGTATGAACTCGTTAAGTGTTCTGTGGCTTCGCTCCACCGTTCCGACAGTCTGGTGATGGTGTGCAGTAGAATTTATGTTTTTGATATTTAAGTTTTTACATAAATCTTCAATTATTGAATTTTTATATTCTGTTCCCATGTCCGTAATGAACGTCTTCATTGGACCGTACTTCAGAATGAAATCTTCAAATATAGCTTTGGCTATTGTTTTTGCACTTTTATTTGGAATTGGTATTGCTACAAGGTATTTAGTTAAATCGCAAATTAGGGTGACTGCGTATTCATTCCCTTGTTCAGACTTGGGCAATGGACCGATCGTGTCCACGATTACCCTGTCGAAAGCAGTTTGTGGTGTTTCGGTAATAGTTAATGGGGTCTTTGTATGCGTGGTTATTTTCGCTTTTTGGTATTTTAGACATTTTCGTATGAACTCTTTAATATATCGAGTCATACCTTTCCAAAAGTAATGTCTTTTGACTTTGGCCAAAGTTTTGGTAATGCCAGTATGACCTCCTTGAATTGGTTCATCATGGTATGTAGACATTATAGCTTCTTTTCCTTTTTCAGAATTTATTTTGGTCTAATTATAAGCCAATCTTCTGATGGCTTGAAGTCTAATTGACAGTTATATTTTTTGATAAAATCGATTCCTAGTATTCCATCACAGGGAATAGCGAAATGTAAACTTACAATATGAAAATTGTGTGGAATTATGTATTTCGTAGTCTGTATTTCAATTGATGTTAAGCCTTTGGATTTAGTAATCTCTTGGCTTATTCCCCGTATATCTATTATGTTATTATATTGTATGTTTTGAAATATATCGGAATTTTCTTTTACTATAGAGATTTCGGCACCTGTGTCTACCAAAAAGACAAGTTCTTTTCCAGTAGCCACATGGGTGAATGAGACAAATATATTTTGGCTGAGATTAATTGTATGAACTGTTACATTTTCTACTGTTGAGTATTTAAAGGGGCTTGAGAGTTTCCCGAACTCTCATTGGCTACTCTTACATTATTTGTATTGTTGTTATTGTAGCCTCTGTTCGAGTTGCCACGGCCCCTTGAGTTTCCTCTGTAGTTGCCGCGATTATTATTATTGTTGTAGTAACTATAATTGTTACTACGACCACGGAAATTACCTCTATAATTTCCGCGTCCGCGGTATCCGCCGCGCTGTGTATAGTTATTATAGAACAGGACCGAGTTTGGTTGTCCAGTTGCTTCTGTGCAACTGTTTACGAATTTTGAAACGGCGTCATTCATAATGTTGAAATTGCCGGCTTGCATTATAAGTTTGACCTTATCAATCGTGCAGTTTTTGGTCATTGCTTTTACTGCTTGCTGTGTGGAATAACTTCTGGCCAGCTCTAGTGTTAAGCCGTCTGTTATGTACGCACTTTCTAAAGCCTTCGTCATCTGTTCAACCTCTGATGTATATTGATTGGCAGTTTTATTGCGTTGCTGTAGATTCATCAGCTTTGCTGACAATACTTCTACAGTCTCGCCCTTGACGTTACTTTTTAATTTGGCAATTACTTCATTTATTGTTGTTTCGTTTCCGATAAGATTCCTGGCTACACCCTTTAGCTTTGTCTTTATTATAGAGACAGCTAGGTTTTCGTGTTCGCCTTTTATTGAGTCTATTATATTTAATGCATCAATGAAACTAGTTAAATTTTCTGCTTTACCGTCGAAAACTGGTATAAGCTTTGATGCAGTGTTAATGAAGTCAATATTTGTTTGTGCCATTTTGATTATTATTAGGTGAACAGAACGTCCGAAAAGTAAACTTTCTGAATACTCTCTTGGATATTAATATTTTGAGGATAGACAATCAATCATTCAATGACTTGATAGGAATTTAACACTCTAGCCCTTTTTTAGATCTTATCTAGATCGTTTGCTCTGCTTAAATACTTCTTTTTTAAGCATTTATTGTGCAACTTGTATATTTTGTAAAAAAAATTTGCGCACATTATGACAACTATTATTATTAACAGTATATGCACCCAATATAGATCAATGTTGTTAGATTCTACTTTGTTAATAACGTTAGCAGTGGAGTCCACTGACTTAACATCTACAACTCCCATTTTGGGTGGATATACTACTAATTTGTAGGTATTACTAACATTTTCTGTTGAGAATTTATTTATTTTATTGTTATTCATTCATTCAATTGTATATATGTAAGTATTACTTTTCTTGATATCCCGATCTAGCTTTCTATTTGATTTAAGGGGCCATAAAAAAAAACTGATCAAAATAAAGTCAACAAAAGAAATTTTGTATTTATAACAAGAATTTAGGAATTCAAGTTTAATTAATCAAATAAATGTAATAAAATGTAGAACAAATATCTGCTGACATCGCATAAATTTCGCTTCGATATTCAGAGTGAGAAAAAATTTTTTGTGTTAGTTTTCATACAACTGATTTACAATATTTTGCTCTATATAAATCAATATCAGTTATATGTTGTTAGTATATAGCCTAACAGTGGTTAGTGTTTAGAAGTTTTACAGCTAGCACTTTCGCGCAGCCCGCTGTGGTTTTATTTTACTTAAACTAAAGGCAACTCAGGCTTTGCCATTGCCTTTGTTGCGTTTCTTCGCATCAGAGCGAAGTTTTCTTGCCGCCTCGGGTCCTGTTTCCCTGTGTTGACTTCTGTTGGCGTGCCCTGTACTCAGCTATTGTGAGGGGGCGTGGTCCATCGTTGGGACACAACTCGAGGGCCTCTTCTAGAGTTGGCGCGTCCCTTTGCACAACAGGTGCAGGTGTCTCCCACGAGGGTGCAGAGGGCGGATTGCCTTCCGTACTCATACGTTCCTACGTTGGCGTAGAAGGATTTGTCATTCCTTCCACACTTTTTTGTTTCTAACAATGTTCCTGCGTTGGTGTAGTCGGCGGTTTGCCTACCACACTTTACTTTCCTACGTTGGCGTAGAAGGATTTGTCATTCCTTCCACACATTTTCTCGTTCTGCTTCTTGTTTATTCCTCCTGGGTTTTTGTTGGTCATTTCACTGATGATTTTAATTTTTGTATGTACATATTTTTTTTATGTATATTTTTGTGTGTTGTTCGGCCCTTTGGACTCGGGCGGCGCCGGTGCTGGTCATCGCACAGGCTGATTTTTTGTTTTAATTTTTCCTTTGTATTGAATATTGTTTGTTAGCTGTTTTGGATTTGCAGCTTTTATATGTTTTTAAAAGAATTCACATCACTTTTTGTCTTTTGTCTTTTACTTTCAATGCGAAGATTGCAATTTCTATGTCACGGTCGCCATGTAAAAATGCAGATTTATTCCCAAGTAAATAAAGCCATTTATAGTTTGCGGATTTATTGATTAAACAAAATTAGGTCTTTATTAACTTAACAAAATTAGGCCTGACCTTCTGGTCTCAGCCGTATATCTTCAATGCTCTCTTATTTTGAGTTAGCATTCGTCAAACTCGGGACTGCGCAGCTACGCCGTCGGTGACGCCGGCAGCGGAGCAGTCCGCGCTCATATACATATCAGGCTGCCCAACAGAAGTTGCGCAAGCCGTTGAGTGAGAGAGTGTAATACGCTGGCATATCATAATTCGGTCGCGCATGCCAGACATGCCGACTCAGCACTTTGGCTGCCCATTGCATTCTTGTGTGGGTTAACAAACTCCGCACTTGAAATGCTGGCAACATTTGGTTTTTAGGGAACTGCTACTTTGTATTTATTTAATATATAAAGGGTACAGTGGGTACCCGATATGTGAGCATATTACAGGGATTAGTGCGAAAATTTCTTTTTCTCGCACCTAAAGCTCTGCCTACGAGTTTAAAAAGTTTATTTCAAAAGTAAAAGTACGTAGAAAAATGGAAAATATTGGCGCAGACGACTACACAGCAGCTGAGCCACGGAATTGGCTTGAAGAGCTTGGTATGGAGAGGAGCGGCAATAAGGGAACGCTCGCCGCGCGTCTTAATGGCGTGCCCCCCGAAGCCCGTGGAGTATGCCCAAAATTAGACCCCAAAGAGAACTCCGAAACTGAAGCTGGATCCGAGGAATTAGGTACAGACGACGGAATCGTCGCTGATTGCCCAAAATATCAGCACTTCTCAGAACCACGTGGATGTTCCAGAAATTTCGTCAGAATTGGAGTCGCTGAAGCGTCAGTTGGAATTGCTCCAATTGGAAAACGAGTTGCTGAAGTTGGAAGTGTCGCGGCGTCAGCCATTAAATAGTGTGACCGCCGCTTCGGACAACGAAATACCAAAGGACAACGTTGCCTCATCAAAAAAAGACAATGTTGCCACATCGGATTTCGGAAACGTCATGGAAAATACGACGCTTTCGAACAACAACTCTTTGCTAGCTATGGGCAAGGAAATGCTTCCAATCTTTGACGGCGCGGATAGCAGCAACATGCCAGTCAACACATGGATTGCACAGCTCAACGCTATAACTAAAATTTATAAGCTCAGCGACAACGTAATCCGGATGCTAGTGATGTCAAAGTTGAAGGATCGTGCCCAGGTTTGGTTGCACTCTGAGGAGAATCTGCTGACCTTGCCAGCTCCGGAGCTTCTAACTCAGCTTGCAAACGTTTTTCATTGCAAAGAAAGTAAGACAATGTCTCGCCGTAAGTTCCAAGAGCGCAAGTGGATATACACTGAAGATTTTTCGACATGCTTCAATGACAAAACACGGCTATCTTCTCACATTCGGATGGACGACGAAGAACTGATCGACAACATCATTGAAGGAATTCCGGATACTCTTGCGACAACAGGCACACATGCACTGCTTCAACTCCTCTTCGCAACTGTTGCAGGCATTTGCCAAAGTCGTTTTGCGAAAACCACCATCGTTTGGGCCTGGACGCCCCAAAGTAGCTGCTGAAAATGGACCTGGTCAGATGTTTAACAAAAGATGCTTCAACTGTAACTCCGTTGGACACTTCGCGGCCGACTGCCGCAAACCTAAGCGCGAATTCGGTGCTTGCTACGCCTGTGGAAGTCTGGAGCACCTGGTGTCCCAATGTACCGAGAAGAAAAACCCAAAAAGCAACGAATATGTAAGATCATTTAAAATTTACTCTAGTTCACAGCCTAATCAATGCTTGCTTGTAGAATGCCTGATCGATTCTGGGAGTCCAATTAGTTTTATCAAAATATCTTGCGTCGAAAGCTTGTTGAAGAGAAAAAATATAAATATTAATGGAAATATTGATAGAAATTACTTTGGCTTAAATAACAGTCCTTTAGATGTACGAGGAAAAATATCATGTTTTGTTTTGATGAATAATGAAAAATTAAATTTTGAATTACTAATTGTGGCGAACAAATCGATGGCATATAATGCTGTGTTGGGAAGAGATTTTATGAACGTATGTAAATTTAAGATTGTTAGGGAAAATGATCGCTCAAATGATAGGAAGTTTAAAATTGATCGCTCAAATGATAGACATTCGGAAAATGATCGTGCAAATTATAGTAAATCAAAAATGGATCGGTCAAATAATAAAAAGTTAAGTATTGATTGCTCAAATGATAGTAAAACTAAAAGAGATAGTATTAAGAATGATCGCGAACATGATAGAGGTTTAGAGGTTTACAACGAACGAAAGGTTTATGAAAAGTGATTATGATGACAGTATTGAAAATGATTGTGATAATTATGACTGTGTTGGAAATGTTTGCTGGACTAATGGAAATGTAAAAACAGATTGCAATGTTGAAAATTATCGGACTATGAATAGAATTGAAGATGAAAGATTAGTTGACACAAATGAGTTTGAGAAATTAGGATGTCAAAAGAGCGAGTCAGAAATATTGTCGATTGAATATCCCGATCTAGCCGAATGTAGTCAATTAAACATAAGTGATAGGAGTGATCTCAAGTTCAGAAAAAAACTGATTGACATTTTTGACAAATTTTATAAGAAAGCAAAACGTCCGGATATCCCTTTAGTTAAATGGAAAATGAAGCTGAATTTTGAAAATACGAAACCATTTAATTACCCTCCAAGACGTTTGTCATACGCAAAAAAAAGGTCAGGTTCAGAATTTGTTAGATGAATATATTAAAAACGGTATCATTCGTGTCAGTGAGTCGGAATATGCTTCACCTATAGTGCTAGTTAAGAAAAAGTCTGGAGAATTAAGAATGTGCGTAGATTATCGAACCCTTAACAAGAACATGCTTAAAGACAATTACCCCACCCCTTTAATAGACGATCTTATTGAAAAACTTTCCGAAAAAGTAATTTTTACCAAGTAAGATCTTAAAAATGGAATCTTTCATGTACATATGCACGAGGATTCAATTAAGTTTACCGCCTTTACAACTCCGATTGGACAATTTGAAAAGCTTAGAATGCCGTTAGAATCCCCTATTTTAGCTTTGTATAATCCAACAGACCCTACAGAACTTCACTGTGACGCTAGCGCCCTAGGATTCGGTTCGACTCTAATGCAAAGAAAGAAAGATAACAAGTTTCATCCGGTATTCTATTTCTCTAAACGCACGACCGATGTAGAAGCGAAATACCATAGTTTCGAACTTGAAACGCTCGCTGTGGTTTACTCCTTACAACGCTTTAGGATTTATCTTCAAGGAATAGAATTTAAAATAGTCACAGACTGTAGTGCTTTCACCCTTGCACTAAATAAGAAAGAACTTAGCCCAAGAATTGCAAGGTGGGCACTATTCCTTCAGGATTTCGAGTACAGTTTAGAGCATCGATTCGAATTCATTTGAGGAGAACCTGATTATTTGCCAAAGCAGAGACATTAAAATCAAAAGCATTTTGGAAAAGTTACAACAGACAGAACTCAAGGATTATGAAATGCGGAATGGAATAGTCTACCGAAAGAAAGATAAGGACTCTCTTTTATTTTATGTGCCAAACGAAATGGAAAGTCACGTGCTATTTAATTATCATAATCAGTTAGGACACGTTGGTATAGACAAGATGGTAGAAATTATTTCAAAAAGTTACTGGTTTCCCAAAGTTAAAGGAAAATGCAAGCAACACATTAGTAATTGCTTAAAATTATTCAGAAAAGTCTGGAAAAGAAGATGGTTTTCTGCACAACATTCCAAAGGTAACAATCCCTTTTGACGTTATACACATTGACCACTATGGTCCTCTAGATAAGAGTAGGTCCAACAAACAGTCATTATAGACGCGTTTACAAAGTTCGTCAGACTTTATCCTGCAAAAACTACAAAATCCAGAGAAGCAATATTAGCATTAAAAGACTATTTTCGATCCTATAGTAGGCCAAGATGTGTGATATCAGATCGAGGAACATGTTTTACATCCAAAGAATTTCAAGACTTTCTAGAGGAAAATGATGTTAAACATATAAAAATAGCTACCGGGTCCCCACAGGCTAATGGTCAAGTAGAGCGGGTAAATCGAAGCAGGCCAAATGATTGCGAAACTGACTGAACCAGACAAAGGATTGCACTGGGACACAGTTGAGTACACCCTTAATAATACAATGCAAAGGTCAATCAATCAACATCCAAGCCAGGTCTTGTTCGGAGTGTCTCAAAAGGGTAAGGTTATAGATAGTTTAAAAGAGAGTTTAAAAGAGTTAAATAAAAATGAAAGTAGAGATTTAGAAAAAATTAGAGAAAAGGCTGGTAAAAGTATTGAAAAGTTGCAAAAATATAATAAGGTACGGACAGACTCCAAAAGAAAAGATCCTCTTAAACATGAAATCGACGATTTAGTTATGATAAAGAATTTCGACTCTCACATAGGCGTGTCTAAGAAGCTAATTCCAAAGTTTAAAGGTCCTTATAGAGTGACTAAAGTACTGCGTAATGATAGGTATGTCTTGGAGGATGTTGAAGTCTAGACTTCCTTATAAAGGAGTCTGGGCAGTAGCAAATATGCGTCCATGGATAAACACTGTAAATAGATAAGAGATCAGGAGCTCTCCGGTCAGGACGGCCGAATTGTAGCAAGCAGCCATATTTACATATACCTATTATTAAGCACTGCTTGATAAGCAGTTAACATTATTGTGTATCCCTTAAGTTAAGTCATCCTTTATGTCCCCCTTACTCCTTTAGGAATCACCATGTAAACCCATCTATAAGTATGTACGTCTCTCTCTTGCACATACGAGAGTGTGAAATAGGCTAAGCATTAACAGAGATGATAAAATAAAGATCACTTTTGCTGCGACCACTGAAGAAACAAGACCCTGATTGTATCACTACACTTTAAAACTGAGGGAATAGTTTACATAGAAACCGACAGGAGGACAGACGGACAGATGGGCAGACGGACAGACAGACAGACGGACAGACGGACAGACGGACACACGGACAGACAGACAGACGGACAGAGGTATAATACACGGGTATAATAATACACGTCATGTTCGTATCATATCTTGATTTTACTTTATGGATTCTGAGATGTCTCCTTCATTGTCTTGAAAACTTCTGACTGAAATTATAATACCCTCTGCAAGGGTATAAAAATATAATAAAAAATTCCCTCATTTTAAAACATTTTTTATTGTTTTCAGATACAACAGCAAATCAGAATCTTCCTAGTAAGTGGATTAATGGCCAAGACTACTATAGATTGGATGGAAAAACTCCTAAAAATATTCGTCATGAAATGATAAAAAGGTTTAATAGCGAAGCAAACAAACGGGCGAGGGTTTTTTTAATATCATCCAGAGCCGGCGGACAAGGCATAAATTTAATAGGCGCGAACAGGGTAATTATTCTGGATACCTCCTGGAACCCTTCAAATGATCAGCAAAATATTTTTCGAGTATTTCGATTGGGTCAGAAGAAAAACTGTTACATTTATCGCCTGATTGCAATGGTATGGTCAAAAATAGAAAATCCTGTATGTTATAAACTCTTATATTTTCTACAGGGCACTATGGAGGAAAAGGTTTACTCCCGATCCGTCACCAAGCAAGCAATGAGCTTCAGAGTTGTAGACGAACAGCAAATAGACCGGCATTACAATATGGCAGAGCTAGCCGAACTATACACGTAAAAAAATATTATAACATAATAGTTGATAAGCCGTAGGATATTGTTTGCTCTTGTTGTTTGCTTATCGTTTTTCTATACTGGACGAAAAGTTTTATGAGTTGGAGTCGGGTCAAATCGAAAAATTTTTATATCGGTAGTTTTTTTTGAAACTGTGCGGGGTCATATTAAAAGCTTGCGTCGGCTTGCATTTTGCTTGGTATAAAATTAAACTGTACCGGACTACGAACAATGATGATTGATCAAGAGTAGAATCATGAGAATTGCCAGGGCGGCAACCTCACTTTTGACCTATGGACGACGGTTACTGGAATCAACCAGGGCAACCTTATTTTGAACAAGCAACGAGAAAATCACTTTAAACAAGAAAGGAAGCTAGCTTCGGCAAGCCGAAGCTTATATACCCTTGCAGTCATCAAATATGTCGAACAAAATGCATAAAGGTTAAACAACATCGAAGCTAAGACGATTTTTCTATTCATTTTCCATATTTTCGACTATAGATCATATGGGAGCTGTAGATCCAAAAGGGGGTCTACTGCTAACGTGGCCCTGTGCCACAAGCAACTTCAGAGCAAAAATATCAATAATATAATTGAAGGCCAACTTGCGTAAGCGGACGGGACAGACAGTATAATTATAAATGCGTGTGCTTCGTTTCAGTTCTTTTCTCAAGTGATCGTTATAATTTCCAATATTTGTTCTTAAGCTAAGCGCAGGCATAATTGCGCGTGTATATGTAAGCATGCAAATCATAGATAACAACAAGATAATTGGAGAATGAGCGAATTTCAATATGCAAGAGAGATTCAAGTGAGAGTTAAAGAGCGTAATATTAGCTTAAGAGTAGTACTTCAGGTAATTCAGATCGAGCTTAATATAAGAGTACCTAAGTTAACTATAATTACATATATATCTAATTAGTAAAACTTCAAAATATAAAATGAAATGATTGAACAGGAGCTATATGATATAGTTGTCCGGTTTTGATCAAATTTAATTCGTAATTCAAGAGTCGTTAGAAAACTTTATATTCCAAAAACCATGCTTATCTAATAAAAACCAACGATGTTATAATTTTATTTCCGTTATTTCTATATAGATTTTTCGATCTTTCCTATGGCAGCTATAATATATTAATGTCCGATTTTTATGAAACTTTTTTCTCAATATAAGGGTTGTTAAAAAACTTGATATTTTAAAAAATCATGCTCGTGGGATAAAAAACAACGATGTTATAAATGTATTTCCATTAATTCTATATATATTTTTCGAACTCTCCTATGGCAGCTATATGATAGAGTTATCCGATTTTGATTAAATTTAATCCGAAATTCAATAGTAGTTAGAAAACGCTATTGTTGGCTGAAGCCAGTTTTTCGTTTTTTTTATTTTTTGAATTGTTAGAATAAGTATCGTTGAATTTGAAGTTTACTGTAAGTTAGTTTAGGGCGAAGGCGGGAGCGCAATAAAGCTTTTGTTCGCTCTCTGCGAGTTCGCTCCGTCTTCGCCAACCTTCGGTAAGCTAGGCTTAAGTATGATTGTGGAGAATAGATCATTCGTTGAAATTGAGTTCGATCGAGCGCACGCATTATTTTTCGTTTCGTTGTCGTTTTGCCAATAAATTTATTAATTAGCCACCCAAGTTTCGGTTTTTAATAATTAGAAAAACGCTTCTAATTTTTCATGGCGCCCCCGGGTGGACTAATTAATTAAATAAAAGGCAACAATTTTTTTTTAAAGTGACAGTGACACAAATAACAAACAATTGCAAGTGATTTTTTTTCTTGTGGTTTTTTTGCTATAAAAATTGCACAAAAATATAAAGTTCTTGTGAAGTACATACAAGTTGCCCGCGACGTGTGGTGTTTTTAATTATTAAAAAACAACAACAAATTCACTCGTGCCGGTCGCGAAATTTAATACCCTAATTCGACGTTTCTGCCACCGACGAGGGATGCCCTGCGATTGTTCAAGTTGCAAAAGGAAAGTGGCAGCAGGATTGAAAGATCCAAACGAAGAACCAAAGGTATTTGTGCAAAAAATTGAAAGCTGAGTTTTGACAAAAAACTAGAAATATTTGTTAATTGTCTAGTGCTGAAAAATTGCACCTCGCTTTCAATTCTTGGCACATATGTACAAAATAGTAGAGCTAGATTGCATGCAAAATAAAATTTAAACAATTTTAATAATTTCAAAGAGTAGCAAATATTACAGCCATTATATATATATAAATACCTAATATATTTACAAGTGCTAAATTGATATATACTATTTGAACCAATTTGGATGCAACTTTTGTTAAATTGTGTTAAATTATTGCAATCACTGTCGCCCCCCTTGTTTTTAATTATCGTTAAAACCTCGCAAGTTAATAGTTGGGAAGTTAATCTGAGCCGTTATACACAAATAAATAAGCCCTTATATACAAGCAGCTGCAGCGGTAAACTTTTTTCGTTTTCGCTTTCGCTTGGTCGCCGCTAGCAGCGTTGTTGTTGTTGTTGGGTTCTTGTCATTTGGGCGCGCTACAGGTTAACGGACCGTCAAGTGACGCGCTACCCCGCATTCGGTTGGGTATATTGTTTTTCGCCGTCGTTTGCACCCACTATTAATTTTGATACTTCGTGTCTCGATATTCAATTTAAAAATTATTTTCGTTGTTTCTCGCCTCTAAATAATTATTTAATAATAATAATTATTTAATAATTTTTTTTCGAACAAATTTAATATTTTATAAATTATTATTTTTTTTGTGGTTTAATTCGAAAATTAATTTCATTTAAATTTTTCACACTTGGTCCTTTAATAATTTACTTTAATAAATTTGGTTTTTGATAATTTAATTCAAAAATGAGCCAAGAAAAGCCAAAAAGTAACCTGCTTGAAGACTTGAAAGCCAAGTTACAAAATCGAGTAAAAAGCATTCGCCGATTAAGTGATCGACTCGATTCTGGCGCGATCGCGATTAAAGAAGAAGAATTAAAATGTAGATTAGATACGTTAAACGCTGCAATTAATAAGGCAAATCTATTGCAAGAAGAGATAGAAGATATAGATGATGGCGATGAATTTAGAGATGAATTGGAGGAGCTATCAATTGTTACCAAGGCAAAATTAATGTCGCTTTTGTCGGCCTTGAAGACAGCAAGCGATCCAAAAATTTCCGGATCAGCTTCTGTAGCCCCAACTCGAGCTCGACTTCCGAATTTGGCCTTGCCAAAGTTCAGCGGCAAATATTCGGAGTTTAAAAATTTCATCAGCCTTTTTGAAACTCTCGTTCATCAAGACGACAGCATTCCAGTTATCGAGAAATTTAACCACCTAATTTCGTGTCTCTCCGGTGAAGCCTTAGGGACTATTAAGGCTTATCAAGTCACCGCGAGCAATTATGAGAAGGCTATGGCCAGCCTTAAAAAAAGTCTACGATAACGAATGCTTGATTTTTATGAATAATATCTCAACATTGTTCACTCTTCCAAAAATTACGCACCAATCAGCGTCTTCCTTAAGAAGCCTTATCGATACCGTTTCATCAATTTATGGATCGTTGTTATCGATAGGAGATGATACAAAAATATCCAATGCAATGTTGATTTATCTCGTCTTGAACAGAGTAGACCCAGTGACTAAACAAAAATGGGAAGAACAGCTCGATTATGAAACTTTGCCGCTTTGGTCCGATTGTGAGAAGATGTTGAATCGCCGATATCAGCATTTATCTGCTGAGGAAACATCAAAACCAAAGCAAGATAAATTAATTCCGAGCAAACATAATCGAAGCTCGTTTTCGTGTTCTTCGACCAACACTAAGTCCGTGCAAAGTTGTAGCTATTGCAATGCTGGAGACCATGTCCTAGCGAACTGCAGTCCGTTTGGTCGGCTGTCAGTAATGCAAAGGTTCGATTTTGTTAAATCTGCGTCTTTGTGCATAAATTGTCTGCGAAAGGGTCATACGGTTTCCAAATGCAAGAGTAGTAAATGTCGAGTTTGTGGTCGCTCGCATCACGTTTTACTGCACAGGTATACCGTCTCCGAGAATAGTTTAGCGTTGCCACCACCCCAAGAGAGTCTGTCTCCCTCTAAAAGTCAGGATCAGCCTTCCACGTCACATGTTATGCATGCGACATCGTTGGACAGGGTGATTTTGGCCACGTCGATCGTAAGTGTCCGCACGAAAAGCGGTGAATACATTTTGGCTCGAGCCCTTCTTGACTCTGGGTCTCAAGCCAATTTCGTTACAGAAGACCTTGCTCGCCGCTTACAGATCCGTAAAGAGGAATCGTGTATCAACTTACTTGGTATTGGCGAATCCAATTCTCAAGTTAAGAAAAAGGTACACACAGTGGTGAAGTCGCGAATAAATGGTAGTGAATTTTCGTTCGATTTTTGGATTTTGAAATCGATATCCGGATATCATCCGGACCAGTCTGTGAATATCAGTGACTGGAAAATTCCAAAGAACGTACCATTAGCAGACCCCTATTTCTACAAGCCACAAAGAATAGATATGTTGATAGGAGCAGAATCATTTTTCGAGCTTTTAGCTGTTGGTCAAATTAAGCAAGGTCCTGACTATCCAACTCTTCAAAAGACCCTACTTGGATGGGTTGTTTCAGGCAGATACAAGGCGTCTGCCCCAAGAGATGTTGTGAATAGTTTCAGTTGTAGTGAAGAGCTATTAGTATCGATTGATAGCACACTACAAAAGTTTTGGTCACTGGAAGAAATGCCATCTATAAAGAAAATTCTATCACCTGAGCATAAGTTGTGTGAAGAACACTATAGAAAGACCACTCAGGTTTTGCCATCAGGTCGGTTTGAAGTTAGATTGCCGTTTAAATCTGATCCCACTGGATTGGGCAACTCATTCGAGGTTGCAAAAAGGAGATTTCTGTCGCTCGAAAGAAGGTTGTCGCGAGATCCTGAATTAAAGAAAATGTATCTCGAATTCATGGAAGAATACCTCGCGTTAGGTCATATGTCTCCTACAGACAATAGAGTTCCTTTGACTCCACATTATGTTATTCCGCATCAGTGTGTCCTTAGGCCCCAGAGTACGTCTACTAAGTTGCGTGTCGTGTTTGACGCCTCTTGCAAAACGTCATCTCAGGTGTCCCTAAATGATATCTTGATGGTAGGCCCAACTATCCAAGATGAGTTATACTCCACACTGCTCCGCTTCCGGCTGCACAGGTTTGCTCTGACAGCCGATGTTAAAAAAAATGTATCGCCAAGTAATGGTAAATGAAGCGGATAGGCCATTTCAACTCATAGTGTGGAGAAGAGACCCCTCAGAATCCTTGAGATTATACCAGCTCAACACCGTAACATATGGAACTGGTCCAGCTCCATATCTAGCGATTCGGTGTTTAAAAAGGTTGAGTGAATCTGCCAAACTTTCATTCCCTAGAGCTGCTGAAGTGATTGGATCCGACTTTTACGTCGATGATATGCTAACTGGTGCTGCATGCGTCGAGGAGCTCAGATCTATTAGGTCTGAAGTGTCTCAGGTTCTTCAAACCGCCGGGTTTGAATTGACAAAGTGGTTTTCGAACTCACCTGAGGTCACCGCATCTGAGAGCACAGTTAAATCCATACCGATCTCGGATTCAGAGTCGACGAAGGCGTTAGGCATATCGTGGTTGCCTAACGAAGATTCTTTCAAGTTTGAAATTGACAATTCCGTCATGGGTCTCAGAGCGACAAAGCGGAACATACTATCGGTGACATCGAAGCTGTTCGACCCCCTCGGCTTGCTTAGTCCTATCGTAATCAGAGGAAAAATCCTATTGCAGGAACTCTGGCTGAACAAGTTGGATTGGGATGAGTCGATTCCTGTGCATTTGGAAACTGCGTGGAATAAATTGAAAAATACATTGTCTCGTTTGGAAGAGATATCAATTCCGCGGTATGTGCACACCGATCCGATGTCACCGGTTCAATTGCATGCCTTTGCCGACGCATCCATGAGAGCTTATGGAGCTTGCGTCTATATTCGTAGCAAAACTGCAGAAGGTATTAAACTGTCATTACTGACTTCAAAATCTAAAGTAGCGCCGCTCAAGACTAAATCGCTCCCAAGGCTTGAGTTATGTGCCGCTCACCTTCTCGCAGATCTCTGTCACAGAATCAAACCCCTATTAAAGGTCCCTATCGAACGGATAGTCTATTGGTCAGACTCGGAAGTTACGTTGCATTGGATTCGATCCCATCCGTCTTCTTTGTCGATATTCGTCTCGAATAGGGTAGCGGAGATTCAGGAGTGGTCAGGAGAAGCTACGTGGCGGCATGTCCCAACTAACGAGAACCCAGCAGATATTGTATCAAGAGGTTGTGACATAGAGGAAATTAGCGATTCAATCTGGTTTACGGGACCATCCTTTTTGAAGAATGGAGAAGAGACCTGGCCCAAAAATTCACATTTCGTTCTTGATGAAAAGGTCCTAATTGAAGAATCAAGGAAGACTGTGGTAACGATGGCCGCCGCGGTACGGAAGTCGGAACTGGTAGATGTCATCGAGGGATTTTCGTCACACCTTAAGCTGCTTAGAGTGTTCGGTTACATGTTCCGCTTTATAAGGAAATGCAGAGACAAGAGTATAGTTTTTGAAAAAACTCTGTCTCCGAATGAGTACAACGAAGCCTTCTTAAAAATTGTCGAGACCATCCAGAAACACGAGTATCACGAAGTTCTTGAAAAAGTTCGGAAGAACTCCAGAGTTGGCCCAAGTCTTCAACGATTGAACCCATTCATTCATGAAGACTCAGGCACTTGGTGTAATTTTTCGTTGTTGCGAGTTGGGGGGCGATTAGCAAATGCTCCTATAACGTACGATGCCAAGTTTCCCCTGCTGTTGACAAAATGCTCCCAATTTGTGCAGAGCTATGTCCGGCATTTGCATCTAACCAATTTTCATGTCGGGCCACGAGCACTTGTGAGTCTCCTTCGACAGCGTATTTGGATCGTAAACGCTCAGGAGGTCTGCAGTCAAATAGTTCGATCATGTATTCGCTGCTTTAAATGCAAGCCTCGACTAATGACGCAAATTATGGGAAATTTACCTGCAGATCGTCTCCGTGCTCTCCGCCCATTTAGTATCTGTGGCGTTGATTTTTGTGGCCCCGTCTATACGACATTGAAAATTCGTGGAAGGCCTCCGTATAAGTCCTACATAGCGCTTTTTGTGTGTTTTGCGTCCAAAGCGGTTCATTTAGAAATTGTGTCAGACTTAACCACTAACTCCTTCTTATTGGCTTTCCAAAGGTTCGTTGGGCGCCGAGGATGCCCTCGCACAGTCCACTGCGACAACGCGACGAACTTCGTCGGAGCGAGTCGCCACTTCCAGGGTCTTCGGGAGCGCATAGAGAAGGAGGCAGACGCCATTCGAGAATTCGCGTCAAGAAGCGGATGCGAGTTTGCATTCACACCGCCTCGGGCTCCGCACATGGGCGGGCTTTGGGAGGCAGGTGTGAAAACTGCAAAGCACCTACTCCTACGAGCGGTGGGCAGCGCGCTCCTAACCGCAGAAGAGCTGGAGACGGTGCTCGTCGGGATCGAGGCGGCGATGAACTCCCGGCCGCTAGGCGCGCTATCCAACGATCCCAGCGACGGAGAAGCGCTAACACCAGGGCACCTGCTGACAGGCGGGCCGCTATTCCCCATCCCAGCACTCCGGACCCCGGACCAGGCGGGTCTCAGTTGCTTGCGGCGATGGCAACTTGTCTCGTCAGCCAGGCAAATGTTCTGGCGGCGATGGTCCCTGGATTATGTGCTGGGCCTGCAAATTCGGGGCAAGTGGCACCAGGAGCAGCCCAACATCCAGGAAGGACAACTGGTCGTCGTCGCCGAGGACAACCTGCCGCCTCAACAATGGCTGATAGGGAGGATCATCGCCACTCACGCAGGAGAGGACGGAATGGTCAGGGTCGTCGAAGTGAGGACCAGCGGAGGAGGAATTTTAAGCGGGCCATCCATAAATTGGCGCCGCTTCCAATATGTTGAAGCCGGACGGGCCTTCAACGGGGCCGGTGTTGGCTGAAGCCAGTTTTTCGTTTTTTTTATTTTTTGAATTGTTAGAATAAGTATCGTTGAATTTGAAGTTTACTGTAAGTTAGTTTAGGGCGAAGGCGGGAGCGCAATAAAGCTTTTGTTCGCTCTCTGCGAGTTCGCTCCGTCTTCGCCAACCTTCGGTAAGCTAGGCTTAAGTATGATTGTGGAGAATAGATCATTCGTTGAAATTGAGTTCGATCGAGCGCACGCATTATTTTTCGTTTCGTTGTCGTTTTGCCAATAAATTTATTAATTAGCCACCCAAGTTTCGGTTTTTAATAATTAGAAAAACGCTTCTAATTTTTCAGCTATCTTGAAGAATTCAAGTCGATCTGATAAAAAATATCCGATATAGTCGTCCGATCCGGCTCGCTCCGACTTATATACTGCGTGCAATAACTAAACACCTTTTATGGGGTCTGAGGTGTCTCCTTCACTGCGTTGCAAACTTCTGACTGAAATTATAATACCCTTTTGCTCTGCAAGGGTATAAAATTTAAGTGATACAAGACTTATGCAAATTATACTTATATACTGCGTGCAATAACTAAACACCTTTTATGGGGTCTGAGGTGTCTCCTTCACTGCGTTGCAAACTTCTGACTGAAATTATAATACCCTTTTGCTCTGCAAGGGTATAAAATTTAAGTGATACAAGACTTATGCAAATACTTGAAAATTAAGAACTCGGCATCCAGAGCACACCACCCCCACGATGAACGTCCAAAGATAGTAATAAAATAATAAATAAAAATTTGACAACTATATCATTTAGCTGTCATATGAACTATCGTCTCGAATTTCGAGAGTAACTAAAAAACTATAGTCCAAAAATTATGATTGTCTTAGTTTCCGTTAATTTTATATAGATTTTTCGACACTAATCATTTATGCGACTTTTTAATACAACATATATCTAATATATAAAATTCTCGTGTCACAGTTTTTGTTACCATACTTCTCCGAAACGGCTATACCGATTCTCATGAAATTTTGTGAGCGTATTGCATAGGTCTGAGAATCAACCAACATCTATTTTTCATCCTCTAAAATCCTGTTCGACATACCAAAAATCGCATATAAAGTGAGTTACTACCTCATCATACTGACCAGCACACGCTACCATAGCATTTTAAATCAATTTAAACTGCGGCAAAAATCATTCATCATTAAGTAAAATCATTAATTCTATTTATGAGTGTTTTGTCCAGTGAGTAATGCCAAGAAAACGCAAAGGGGGAGATTTGAGCCATGATACAAGTAGATCTCGAGACATGCGAAATAGAAGATCCGAAAGAATAGCGCAATTGCATCAAGAAGAGCCAGAAGATACACAAACTGAACGCAATGACGTCAGAGAAGAGCTAGAAGATACACGAGCTGAACGCAATGAAGTCAGAGAAGAGCCAGAAGATACACGAGCTGAACGCAATGAAGTCAGAAGATTAGAACAAGGACAACCATTAATTCTATTTATGAGTGTTTTGTACAGTGAGCAATGCCAAGAAAACGCAAAGGGGGTGATTTGAGCCGTAATACAAGTAGATCTCGAAACAAGCGAAATAGAAGATCCGAAAGAATCGAAGAACAAATCGAGCAACAAAATACTGATGTACGTGTCAGAATAGCGCAATTGCATCAAGAAGAGCCTTGAAGAAACACGAGCAGAATGCAATGAAGTCAGAAAATTAGAACACCGACAAAAACGCAGTTTCACAGTCAATAGACGCAGAACAAATGACCAACAACGACAACAGGTACATCGAGCATATATATCTGATTCATTCCTGCGTCTAGGATTCCAGTATGAGCCCGATATTGAGTATTATGCTCACTCAAAAGTGGTAATTGGTGCTATGGACAAGGAATGTCCGCATTGTCATGCTCTGAAATTCAAAAATGAGCCAGCTGGGATGTGTTGCGCGGGAGGAAAAGTGCAACTACCAGAAATTGAAACACAACTGAACCATTGAACGGCTTAATTTTCGGACAATCAATTCGAACATTTAATTCATGCTTTCAAATGACATCGTTCGGAGCAACAGAAATAGTTCGAAATACTAATGCAAATGGTAAAAATTACAATTCTACATTCAAAATCAGAGGCCAAGTTTATCATAAAATGGGCTCACTGCTGCCAATGCCAAACGAACCACATAAATTCTTACAAATCTACTTTATGGGCGGCGATGATTCCGGAAGCGCACTTGTCAATCGCGTGATTGTACGTTGTGATTATAATAATATAATAAAGATCTGCTCAAAAACGGTATTATCCGACCATCAAGTTCCCCCTATAATAACCCTATATGGGTTGTGGGAAAGAAGGGTACTAATGCATCGGGGTCGCCTTATAAAAGACTGGTTGATTTTAGGAAATTAAATATTTAATATTTCAATGATCTTTCAAATCTGGGAAAGGGAAGCTATTTCACAACCTTTGACCCTAAGTCTGGGTATCACCAGATTAATCTTGCTGAAAGTAATCGAGAGAAGACATCTTTTTCGTTAAATAGTGGAACGTAAGAGTTCTGGTTATTGCCTTTTGCACTCAAAAACGGTTCCAGCATTTTCAAAAAGCAATCGACGATGTCATTCGAAATAAAAATGGCTATTCCTGGCCCGTTTACGTTTTCTCGAAAACAAAAGACGAGCATGTTTCTCATGTTGGCGAAGGCCTTTAAAAATTGCATAGCGCTTACATGCGGGTGTTAAGAAAAAACGCAATTTTTGAGGAAAGAGTTGAGATTCTTGATTTTGTTGTCTGCAAAGAGGGTATAAAAACGAGTTTAGATAAGGTGAGCGCCATTAAGGTAATTTTTGGGCCTTGCTAGCTACTATTGGTATTTTATCATGGATTTTGCAAAAATAGCAAGACCTTTGACTAATATCCTAAAAAGAGAAGCGGGTAAAGTTAGCAAATATCTATCAAAGAATAACTCAATGCATTTGACAGACTTGGGAGCATCCTTCCTTTTAGAAGACGTAATTCTAAACTACCAAGATTTCAAGACCCTTTGACCTGACAACAGACGCTTCCTCTACATGCATAGGTGCGGTTTTATCGCAAAATAAAAGACCGATAACCATGATTTTGAGAGCTCTAAAGGACAGGGAGGTCAACGTCATTTCCTATTTGAAAAAAATGATATCAACATCTACAGGGTTGCCCATATTCGACGGACCCATTTGACGACGCCATAACTTTTGACAGAGATGCGAGATCGCTTAATGACATACCGCGTTTGATTAAGATTGCCAACCGCCAAATTTTTATTTTTTCTTTGATTTTTTTTAAAAAAACATGGGTCCGTCGAATATGGGCAACCCTGTACACTGACCATCAGCCTCTCACGTTTGCGGTCTCCGATAAAACCGAACTATTTGACTAAGCGCTGAAAAGCGTGCCTCGAGGAGAGCGGCAACCCAACTGCTTCTAAAATCTGATAGTATTAAAAGAAGCAATTTCCTCTAGTCACATGGTACATATTCCGTTTGGGTCAAAGACATGGCAGTAAATGCGTTATACTGCGAGTTGCCGATTCTGGCAAGATAATATAATTCAAAGATGAGCAAAATAGCAACCAAAGTGGTCGTAAATTGCAGAGTTTGCGAGATGGCGAAATACAATAGACATTCAAAAAAACATGAGCTTGAAGTGACCCAAATACCAATGCGTGTGGGTTATATGTATATTGATATATTTTTAACAGTCGGAAAATAATTCCTCACGACAGTCGACAAGTTTTTCATGCTCTCATTGGTGCAGCCTATTCCCTCTCGCACTATTGAGGATGTCAAAGTTCCAATTTTGCAGTTGGTGAATATTTTTCCGAGGATTAGGACTATATGCTGAAAAAGTCTACAGTCTGCATGCATCAATAGAATATAAAAGGTCGTTTCACTCTGTAACGCAAAGAAAACCAATTGAGGTTGTCTATGCAAGTGCTGACCTCGCTCCGGACATAAAACTAACGAAATAATCCCGGTCGGCAAAATATGGTATTTGAAGTACATGGTTCTCGTAAAATCAAACAGATCCAAGCTTTGCCCACTAAACGTAGAAAACAGAGTTAAAGCTGATTTGGGAACCACCGTTCTGATAATAGGGAGGATGGTTCATAAAGATAATATCCGATGGACATCACTTTACCAGCTTTAATTTCTTTTGCTATCCGTAGGCGCATTTCTGTCTTTTTGATTTTTCACTTAAGGGGTTATATCCAGTTGCAATTTTGAAAAAATCAAAATTTTTTTTACCTATTTTGAATGTATATATAAGTTATAAAGTCTGTTTGATTCAAGTTTAATATAATTTTATTAATCCTAAACTCTTTAGAGTAAGGATGATTTGGATTGGGTTACAGAGTTATTATTATAGAGGGTAATTAAGACTAATTCGAAGGTCTGATCCGGCCCCAGCTCGAGGCCTTTACCTGGTTGCAGCGCTGTCGCCAAAGTGCAAGGTCAGCGCTTGGTATTCGGCCACTCGCGATCATTCGCTGAGCGAGTGTTCCCAGCGCTGCCGCTAAAGCGCCGGGTCAGCACTTGGTATCTGGCCAGCGACGGTCACCTGATGCGTGCGCGTTTCTGGCCGGACTCCGGGCGATGAACCCCAGAGTGTCGATTCGGCAGTTCCCTTACTGCGCGTGTTGGCCACCGGATACGGGCTGCAACTAGACAATTTTGCTCCGTGGGAACAGGTTGTGTTAACTTCTCCCTCTTTTAAATGGTCGCCGTCCCGGTGACCTGCTAATTCCGCGTCATTTCCTGGTTCGCCGTGACGTCTGGTTTTTAGGAGATGGTAGCCGAGCCAAACGGTAGAGCACAGTAGGAAGCAGGCGAGTAGGGCGAGGGAGTAGCTGAAGGAGGAGCCCAAGGTCAGTTCTTCTCTAACGGTCCCGATGTGGTGCAAGTTCCTCAAACTCAGGTCGTGGAGAAACGGAAGACTCAGTCGGTTTTGGTGGTTCGTGATGTTGACCACGGTCTTGGCCGACACAGCGGGTTTTTTCATCGAACTTCCTAGCTGATTAATGAACCAGGTTCCGTTTAGTCTTACTTTGTCGGAATAGGTTACCAGGTAGGTTCCGGATATTTTTTTGTCCCGTCCTTGATCGTCGGTCATGGTCATGTTGGCATCGTTCACTATGAGAGTGCCGTGATCCACCACAGTGACTGGATCCAGATGGCCTGGGAGTGTGGAGCAGTGCGCAACAGCTCCGGAAACTATTTGTTGGGCGCAAGTGCCGTTCTGGAGTTCTCTGCAGAAGGTAGCGCGACCGTCGTCTTGCAGTACCCGATATTGAGGTTTCGTTCAGGGCACTCGGCGACTAGGGTTCCACTTTCGAAGTCCAGGATTTTATTGTGGTGCTGGACCGGATAGACCGTTATCTTCTTACAGACAAGCTTAGGGTTATGGAATTTAATAAGAAAATGGAGGATATCGGAATTTTGAAAAACACTTATACTAGATACTTCTAATATTTCAATTAAACTAATGTTAACAGGCTGTCTTCTTTTAAATTCGCCAATATCGGAGCTATCTAGGATTACCGGACTTACAATATTTAACTTTGCAAGGGTTAAGCCCATTAGGATATTTTCCAAATCTGTAATGACAATTCTATTTTTAGCTAAAATGATTTCTAAAAGATGAGTTTCTTTATTTGTTTCGAATTTTTGAATTTGATTCATCGCGTTCGCGAGTTCGTTTAATCGTTCCTGAAACTTGATATTTAATTCTGTTTGGCCTTTATCGGCTCTCATTAATTGTTCTTGGTTGAATTTTATTTGTTCCCAATCATTAAAGTCGGGTGTGCCTGCAATAACCTTTAAAGCTGTCCCAATTAAATTAATACTCCTAGCGGCCCTATGGTGTATTTTTAGGGTAGCTACCAACTTGCGAATGTGTTGAAGGTCTTTGTCAAAGTCTCGGTCTGGTCAGCGAAGTCTTCGTAGGTCGTCATGTTTGTCGCGTGCTGTAAGTATCCGTACGATTCCCAGACAACGATGTCACCGTCCTCTATCGGGATATAGTCCGCGTTCGTATAGTCATTTAGTCTTATTGTCGCGTCCGTTCCAGCAGTCATTAGTGCCCAAAATAAAATGTATTTTCCTATCCAAGAAAATTAAAAATATTGAAAATATAAAATGTGTAAAAAGGATCGGAAGTCTAGCGAAGGTTGTTTTATGGACCACCCTTCCCTTAATTAGGACCGTGGTCCCCAGGTCTGCTTCAATAACCTCTTCCGAACAGAGCGGTGAGAGCTTGTTTCCTAATCGCCTATTTGCCTTCAGGAAAACCTTTTCGCCGACCTGATAATCTTTATAAATCCTATCCTTGTTTACATGGTCAAGGGACTTTTCTTGGGCCTGTTGAATTTTTCTGCTAATTCCCCTTTCGAATTCTGCGGATTTTGAGTGGGCTATTTCTATTGGTTTTCTGTCAGTTACTGAGTGAATGGAATTATTATATTTATTGGTTGCCAAAAGGATCAATTCAATAGTATCGTTTAGTTTGCCCTCCAGTTTCAGGCATCTAGCTATTTCTGCCAGGGTGCTGTGAAACCTTTCTACTTGGCCATTTGAAGTGCTATGTAGGGGCGGGGCGTTAGAAATGGTGATATTGAAGTGGTTCAGAAGAATTGATTTAATAGTTTCGGAGTTTAGGGATCTTTCGTTATCGCAATATACGGTTTTTGTTTTTTGAAAAAAAATTTATTATGTGTAATAAAGGGGCTGTTATGTCCACAATTGCCCTTGATGCGATGGCCTGCACTGTGGCGAATTTCGAGAATTTATCGACGCATGTAAGGAAAAGGGTTCCGTCTGTTGAAAAAATATCAACGTGTAAAATTTCTCCCACAAATGAAGGTATAGGTGTTTCTGCTACCGCTTGTTTAGATGGATGGCGTTTGTATTTTGCCATTGAACCAGTTTTGCAGTTCGAGGTTATCTCCGTTGCTAACCGAAGCATTTTTGGGAAAAAGTAGTCTCTTAGGATTTGTTTCACATTTTCCTTCGCTGCTCTATGAGCCCGGTTGTGCTCTGTCACAACGATTTCCCTTTGCTCGGTTGTGTCCGTTATTTCCTGCACGAAGCTTTTCGTGTACTTGAACGAAGTGGAAGGGAACGACTCGACCAGCCGGTGTTGGATAAATGCCAAGGTTGGTAAGGAACAATGTATTGCATTTACCACCTCCGCGTTTACTACATCTTGTAGCGCGTTCAGCAGATTTTCCCGGTCGGGGGTCCTAATTATGTGCCTTACTTTGCTCTTAAACAATATGAAAGTATCTACCGAAAAACTGTTTCCATCCTCAATTATTATTTGATTTCTGAAACAGTTTACTGGGTTATCTGTCGTGTCGATTGTGTAGGTCAGCGACTGTTCGCTATGTACGGTGGCTGCAGTTGATTCTTGCACGTCCTCTAGGGCGTTTATGTTCTGTCGAGATAGCGCGTCTGCTACGAAATTTTCTTTTCCCGGTTTATAAACCAGTTTCGCGCCATGGTCGTCAATAATCCCCTTCCAGCGTTTTAGCTTTGCGTTGGGGTTTTCGTCCGAGACGGCAAAGGTAAGCGGCTGGTGATCAGTAAAGATCTACAAGCCCTTTACTCCGTATAGGTAATTCCGGAGGTTTTTTAGTGCCCAAACAATGGCGAGGAGCTCTCGCTCGTTTGTTGCGTAATTTTTTTCGCAGTCACGTAGGGCACGTGATATCATTGTGATTGGGCGGCCATCTTGAGATAGTACCGCCCCTACACCGAAGCCTGACGCATCTGTTGTTAAATCGAATGGCCTCTTAAAGTCTGGATATGAGAGCAATACGTCTTCAGACGCCAAGATTTTTCTCAGTCTGTCAAACGCTTTTCTCTGTTCTTTTGTCAAATTGATCTCAATCTTTCTTGACTGGTATTTACTGGTTTTCCCATTTTCTCCCTTTAGGATATTTGTTAAAGGTCTTGCGATTGTCGCGAAGTTTTTAATGAAACACCTATAGTAGCTGGCTAACCCCAGAAAGGACCTGAGGTCGAAAAGAGTTTTCGGTGGGGGAAATTCCTTTATGGATTTTACCTTTTCAGGTGAAGTTCTTAGCCCCCCTTGTGATACTATAAACCCCAAGTACTCAACGCTCTTTTTAAAGAACTTTGTCTTCTCTTGAGATACTCTCATTCCTTCTTCTAAGAGGTTGTTTAAGACCCAGTCTACATCCCTAACTTGGTCCTCTTTTGTTTTTGAGAAAATTATTACGTCATCCACATAGACGTAGCATAACTTGGAAATTTATTCTCTTAGGACGTCGTCGATTGCCCTCTGGAAGATGCTTGGGGCGTTTTTAAGCCCGAGTGGCAATCTACAAAATTCATATTTGCCATTGTTTATGGAAAAAGCTGTCTTTTCCCTGTCTTTTGTCTCTGTGCCTTTTTTATCTACAACCCAGGCGGGGTTGTTATACGGAGACTTGGATGGCCTGATCATGCCGTCCGCAAGGAGTTGTTTAACTTCTGCATTGACGAATTCGGTTACACCCATAGGGTGCGGGTATGACTTGGAATATACCGGCTCCCCGTCAGTTTTAATTGTGGCAATTGTGTTTATATTAAATGGTAGCGCTTCGTCCAGGTCGGCGAAGGCTTTATGATTTTTTACAATCATTTTATCAAATGTGGCTTTTATTGCCAGGGGTACGTCTTCATCATCAATTTGAATGAAGTTGACGTTTTCTGCTTTAGTAAACCGGATCTTTTCATTTCCGTTACTTGTGTGCAGAACATTGCCGGTAAAATCCAGTTTCGCGTTCGCTTGTTTAAGCAAGTCGACCCCGATAATACCGTCAAAGTCTTTAAGGTTTTTTAAAATAAAAAAGGGTGTTTTTACGTTAAACACCGAAACTAAACATTTTTTATCTATTTTAGTAAAGCCATGGATTGACTTCATTGTGAAGGGTTTCTCCGCTGTCACGATGCCTTTCAGCCCCGGGATTGGAGAAATATAGTTTTTAGAAGTACCTGTATCTATTAGTAATTTCACTTCCTCTCCTGACACCTTACGTGTTATGTAAGGGAGGAGGGACTTTACCCTAAAAAATTACAGGAGTCCTCTGTGTCGACGATTCCCAGACAACGATGTCACCGTCCTCTATCGGGATATAGTCCGCGTTCGTATAGTCATTTAGTCTTATTGTCGCGTCCGTTCCAGCAGTCATTAGTGCCCAAAATAAAATGTATTTTCCTATCCAAGAAAATTAAAAATATTGAAAATATAAAATGTGTAAAAAGGGTCGGAAGTCTAGCAAAGGTTGTTTTATGGACCACCCTCCCCTTAATTAGGACCGTGGTCCCCAGGTCTGCTTCAATAACCTCTTCCGAACAGAGCGGTGAGGCTTGTTTCCTAATCGCCTATTTGCCTTCAGGAAAACCTTTTCGCCGACCTGATAATCTTTATAAATCCTATCCTTGTTTACATGGTCAAGGGACTTTTCTTGGGCCTGTTGAATTTTTCTGCTAATTCCCCTTTCGAATTCTGCGGATTTTGAGTGGACTATTTCTATTGGTTTTCTGTCAGTTACTGAGTGAATGGAATTATTATATTTATTGGTTGCCAAAAGGATCAATTCAATAGTATCGTTTAGTTTGCCCTCCAGTTTCAGGCATCTAGCTATTTCTGCCAGGGTGCTGTGAAACCTTTCTACTTGGCCATTTGAAGTGCTATGTAGGGGCGGGGCGTTAGAAATGGTGATATTGAAGTGGTTCAGAAGAATTGATTTAATAGTTTCGGAGTTTAGGGATCTTTCGTTATCGCAATATACGGTTTTTGTTTTTTGAAAAAATTTATTATGTGTAATAAAGGGGCTGTTATGTCCACAATTGCCCTTGATGCGATGGCCTGCACTGTGGCGAATTTCGAGAATTTATCGACGCATGTAAGGAAAAGGGTTCCGTCTGTTGAAAAAATATCAACGTGTAAAATTTCTCCCACAAATGAAGGTATAGGTGTTTCTGCTACCGCTTGTTTAGATGGATGGCGTTTGTATTTTGCCATTGAACCAGTTTTGCAGTTCGAGGTTATCTCCGTTGCTAACCGAAGCATTTTTGGGAAAAAGTAGTCTCTTAGGATTTGTTTCACATTTTCCTGCGCTGCTCTATGAGCCCGGTTGTGCTCTGTCACAACGATTTCCCTTTGCTCGGTTGTGTCCGTTATGTCCTGCACGAAGCTTTTCGTGTACTTGAACGAAGTGGAAGGGAACGACTCGACCAGCCGGTGTTGGATAAATGCCAAGGTTGGTAAGGAACAATGTATTGCATTTACCACCTCCGCGTTTACTACATCTTGTAGCGCGTTCAGCAGATTTTCCCGGTCGGGGGTCCTAATTATGTGCCTTACTTTGCTCTTAAACAATATGAAAGTATCTACCGAAAAACTGTTTCCATCCTCAATTATTATTTGATTTCTGAAACAGTTTACTGGGTTATCTGTCGTGTCGATTGTGTAGGTCAGCGACTGTTCGCTATGTACGGTGGCTGCAGTTGATTCTTGCACGTCTTCTAGGGCGTTTATGTTCTGTCGAGATAGCGCGTCTGCTACGAAATTTTCTTTTCCCGGTTTATAAACCAGTTTCGCGCCATGGTCGTCAATAATCCCCTTCCAGCGTTTTAGCTTTGCGTTGGGGTTTTCGTCCGAGACGGCAAAGGTAAGCGGCTGGTGATCAGTAAAGATCTACCTTTAAAGATCAGTAAAGATCTACCTTTACTCCGTATAGGTAATTCCGGAGGTTTTTTAGTGCCCAAACAATGGCGAGGAGCTCTCGCTCGTTTGTTGCGTAATTTTTTTCGCAGTCACGTAGGGCACGTGATATCATTGTGATTGGGCGGCCATCTTGAGATAGTACCGCCCCTACACCGAAGCCTGACGCATCTGTTGTTAAATCGAATGGCCTCTTAAAGTCTGGATATGAGAGCAATACGTCTTCAGACGCCAAGATTTTTCTCAGTCTGTCAAACGCTTTTCTCTGTTCTTTTGTCAAATTGATCTCAATCTTTCTTGACTGGTATTTACTGGTTTTCCCATTTTCTCCCTTTAGGATATTTGTTAAAGGTCTTGCGATTGTCGCGAAGTTTTTAATGAAACACCTATAGTAGCTGGCTAACCCCAGAAAGGACCTGAGGTCGAAAAGAGTTTTCGGTGGGGGAAATTCCTTTATGGATTTTACCTTTTCAGGTGAAGTTCTTAGCCCCCCTTGTGATACTATAAACCCCAAGTACTCAACGCTCTTTTTAAAGAACTTTGACTTCTCTTGAGATACTCTCATGCCTGCTTCTAAGAGGTTGTTTAAGACCCAGTCTACATCCCTAACGTGGTCCTCTTTTGTTTTTGAGAAAATTATGACGTCATCCACATAGACGTAGCATAACTTGGAAATTTATTCTCTTAGGACGTCGTCGATTGCCCTCTGGAAGATGCTTGGGGCGTTTTTAAGCCCGAGTGGCAATCTACAAAATTCATATTTGCCATTGTTTATGGAAAAAGCTGTCTTTTCCCTGTCTTTTTCCGCCAGTTCTATCTGGTGGAAACCTGATTTAAGGTCGAGTGTCGTAAAAAATTGCGACTCGCCCATGTTCGACAGTATTGTCGAAATTGTAGGGATGGGATACCTATCATCTACGGTTCTTTGATTTAGTTTTCTGAAGTCGGTAACTAATCGCTTCTTCTTGACCCCATTTTTATCTGTGCCTTTTTTATCTACAACCCAGGTGGGGTTGTTATACGGAGACTTGGATGGCCTGATCATGCCGTCCGCAAGGAGTTGTTTAACTTCTGCATTGACGAATTCGGTTACACCCATAGGGTGCGGGTATGACTTGGAATATACCGGCTCCCCGTCAGTTTTAATTGTGGCAATTGTGTTTATATTAAATGGTAGCGCTTCGTCCAGGTCGGCGAAGGCTTTATGATTTTTTATTGCCAGGGGTACGTCTTCATCATCAATTTGAATTAAGTTGACGTTTTCTGCTTTAGTAAACCGGATCTTTTCATTTCCGTTACTTGTGTGCAGAACATTGCCGGTAAAATCGAGTTTCGCGTTCGCTTGTTTAAGCAAGTCGACCCCGATAATACCGTCAAAGTCTTTAAGGTTTTTTAAAATAAAAAAGGGTGTTTTTACGTTAAACACCGAAACTAAACATTTTTTATCTATTTTAGTAAAGCCATGGATCGACTTCATTGTGAAGGGTTTCTCCGCTGTCACGATGCCTTTCAGCCCCGGGATTGGAGAAATATAGTTTTTAGAAGTACCTGTATCTATTAGTAATTTCACTTCCTCTCCTGACACCTTACGTGTTATGTAAGGGAGGAGGGACTTTACCCTAAAAAATTACAGGAGTCCTCTGTGTCCAGGTCGTCCTCTATTTCAGTAGCACAGGCTTGGGCGGCGGAGTCATAATCCTCATCGTCGGTTTTGTCTTCCGGCATGAAGTTTATTTTTTGTTGAAACCGCTTTGACTTCCCTTTTTGCCATGTTGTGGGCTGCCTAAACTTGGAGGAGGAGATGTCGACATCCATTGGTTCCACCGTCTGGCCCTGAATGTTCCCTGTACTATTTTGAGGTCTTTGCCTAGAAGAACCGTTTTGGTTATTGTGTTCCTTCTGAGTCCTAGCGAAGTGAGGGTTTTTTCTCATAGCCCCCGAGTTTTGGTTTTGTTCGTAATGTGCCTGGGGATATTTCCAACCCGCTTGCCGCTGGTTGTTTGGCTTAAACGATTTCTCTTCATTGTGTCGGGCAAAAGTGGCCGCAAAGACACTTCTTTCATGACTTGATTCAGCTTCTTGCGCTAGCGCTAATGCTGAAGGTAAGTCCCGAGGTTGCGCCGGAAAAACGGCTATTTTGAGAGATTTTTTTAGACCAGAAATAAACGCGTGCAAAGCGTCTACCCTGTGCTGCTCGTTTAGGACGGCCGCCGCGGCTGCGTCGTGCGTCATAATGGTTTTGTTAGTAAGGAGCGTCAGTTTTCGCTCTATTTCATCATAATATTTAAGCAGGGGTAGTTCCCCTTGTCTTGACAAATTAAGTTCTTGTTTAATTACGTGCGCCGGAGTTTTGTCCGCGTACGTAAAATCTAAGCGTGCCAGTATGGCATGAAAATTAAAAACTGTGTTAAAAGAAGATAACACAGCGGCTGCTGGACCCCTTACTTTATTTTTAAGTATTCCTACTGCCTGATAGTGACGGCTACTGCCATCGTATGACTCGAATACCTTATAAGCTGCTGTGGCAGCCTGCCTCCAGGAAACGTAATTTTCCTGTTTGCCATCGAATTCTGGGACTGACTTTACCATGTCCAGGGGTTCATTACATATTACTTCAGGTCTTAAGTCAATTTCTTGAAAAATCTGAATTTGTGGGGTGTTATCTTTAATTTTAAATGAGTTTAGCTCCCCTATTACCGCAGCTATTTTTTTTATCAAATAGCTCCCGCTGCTCTCTGAGGGCGTTGTTTATGACGGCCTCCATATTCGCAAGTTGCTCCGGTTGCATTTTAAGTGCTTGTTGTGGAGCTTCTGTATTAAGAACGCTGTCTCGAATAATTGCTGCCCTACTGGTAGATGGTTGGCAACCTGCCTCAGTTTCCTGATCTTGTTGAAGTTTTCCCTTTCCTACTCTTGTTTCCAAAAGCTTCCTATATTCCGCAAGAATTTCCTCGTCCAATGAAATGTCCCCGTTATTTCTATACATGGGCCCGTATTTAAAACGATTTCATTGGTCTAACAGAATTCAACCAAGGGTTTATCGAAAAATGTATTTTTAATTAATTAAATTAATTGATTCGCGACGACACGAGAAAAAATTTATTTGATACCTATTTTATAAATCAAAAGCGTAAAAGTTCCGTACGAATAAAAATTCTATGCTGTCAAGCACCGGCAAAATTTACTTTCCGAATAATTTATTGGCAAATATTAAACAAAAAGCCTACTCACATTTCTTATTTTTTGTCGTTGTCGCTGTTGCTGCTGCTGCTGCCGTCGCTGCTGCCGTTGCTGTTGTTTTCGTTTTCTTCCTTCTGGAGGGGTGATGGAGGGGTGCCTACAGTCCCAATTGCTCAATTATTCCCGCGGAGGGGGGCGAGGGGTTTCCCTACAGCTCCCTGTTGCTCAGTTACTCCCACGGAGGGGGGCTAGGGGTTTCCCTACAGCTCCCTTTTGCTCAATATTATTCCCGCGGAAGGGAATTTTGTTGCGCGTTTTATATTAGTTCCACATTTTTTGTTTTGGACTTTTATTTTTTTGCAACTTATTTTTTGCAATTTATTTTTTTTCCGTTGTATTTCCAATTTTGTAAGTTATTATAATTATTTTGGTATGCACTTTTATTTTCCTGCAATTTTTATTTCTTGCAATTTTATTTTTTTGCAGTTGTATTTGCAATCTGCAAGTTATTATAATATTTTCACTTTGCAATTTTATTTGCAACTAACTTTTGAGTTTTCTTTTAAACGCACTGCACTGTATCGCGCGAGTATTCCCGAATTGCAAATTACTTTTGCAAATGCACTTTCGATCGCGTGAGTCGGTTACGTTGGGCGACAGTTATAAAGTCTGTTTTATTCAAGTTTAATATAATTTTATTAATCCTAAACTCTTTAGAGTAAGAATGATTTGGATTGGGTTACAGAGTTATTACTTTTAATTTAACGCAAGCGTTAGCTCACGGAGGGTAATTAAGACTAATTCGAAGGTCTGATCCGGCCCCAGCTCGAGGCCTTTACCTGGTTGCAGCGCTGTCGCCAAAGTGCAAGGTCAGCACTTGGTATTCGGCCACTCGCGATCATTCGCTGAGCGAGTGTTCCCAGCGCTGCCGCTAAAGCGCCGGGTCAGCACTTGGTATCTGGCCAGCGACGGTCACCTGATGCGTGCGCGTTTCTGGCCGGACTCCGGGCGATGAACCCCAGAGTGTCGATTCGGCAGTTCCCTTACTGCGCGTGTTGGCCACCGGATACGGGCTGCAACTAGACAATTTTGCTCCATGGGAACTGGTTGTGTTAACTTATATGTAAGAATACTGTTTAAAAATTTCAAAGTATTCTGGTAAATATTTTCGGAGTAATGAGCGTATTTGTAAAGACGTCTCCGACGTAGTTCAACTAGTAGCCAAAACTTTAAATGCGTTTTTCTCAAAACTATGATTTGAAAGTCGGTGAGGAAAATTTCTCCGAGACAGCTTGACCGATTGACTTGAAATTTTCACAGGCTCTTCTTAGATATTTTTTTCAGATAATGACGCGGGGAATTTCGGCTCCGATAAACATTTCGATTTTTTAAGTCACTTCAAAGTTTAAATTTTTGTGCCAAAAACGAAGTTTTATGTATGGGAAGACGCCATTTTGTCTAAAATCAAAATTTTGGAAATTCCCCTCGTCATTACCAGTATTTGTCTATTTTTTACGTAATCCTTTTGGTTTTTTGTATTTCTGATAATTTGGATCAGATATATCTTCCTCACCGCAAACCACCTTTTTAAAGTGGACCCTCCGGAGATCCTCAACAGGATCGACGAAATCCAACATTTTTTTTTTTTTTTTGAAAATGTATTCTAAAAATTTTAAAAATTATCTAACTTTTCATACATAACACGTATATATACAATAAAAAGCCTCTCCAGAAATAAATTACAAAAAATCTAATTTTTTCGGCCTCGCAACTGGATGTAACCCCTTAAGCGACATTGACCAAGGCAAGAATAGCAAACTTGGCTCAATAAACTTAGGGGAATGTCGTCAGGGTTGGACACGCTTTCGACCCTTGCCCATAATTATCGTTTTAATAAGAAATAAGATCATTTGCGTAAATAGTTTGAAAGGTAAAGGCAAAAGGTATGTCTGACAATGAACATTATGTTGTGAAATAAAAAACATAGAAATGGGGAGTATTTAAAAAAAAAAAATGTAGTCAGGCTTGGCCACTGTAGTCATAGTTGGACACTTGAATTGCTACTTCAGAAAAGTAGCAATAAAAGAGGACATTGTCCGTGGATCAGGTGTATTTTATGTCTTTTGACTCTTTTTTTATTGTGAACAACAAATTTTACAACCAAGTATGAAAAAAAAAATTATTCAGATTCACAATTAGAACAAACAGGACAGCATTATGCAAGTCGACTTTACCTCTTTCCGTCGTTCGCTTGTAGCGTGAACCTCTTCAAAGGGAGAAAATAAATTATTACTCAAAGGATTTTTTTTTTTACTTATTTACTAATTAATTCACTTTTTGTTGAATCAAGTAATTAATTACCAAATTTATTTATTCATCCAACTCATACTTTATTTTTAGAACTTTAATCTATTTTTTTAATTATTATGTAGGTATATTTGTTCACAATATAGAAAAAAATTATTTCATTGAATGTATTTACATGTTTTGTAGTGAACAACTGTAAAAAACATTGGAAAAATTAAAATATTCTGACAAATGGAAAAAACCAAGCTTGACAACAAAATGTGTCCAACCCTGACAACATGAGTCATAACCCTACCGCACAACATAACCACCAAATCGCATTATTTAGAACAATTTTTTTTAAGGATTTCGTTAAGGGGGAACCACTTAACGTATTTTTAAGCTTATCCTGCGGATGGCATATTTTCCGCTGAATTATGCCACTTTTATTGCGCGTTCTCTAATACTTTTTTCGTCACTATCACGACACTATGTCAACAAAACAGGAAAATTAACAGTTCTGGGATGCGGCTTGGGATGAAAAGTTTCCCGCAGTGAAAACAATTAATACCACATTAACACACAGATGGCGATAGTTGGTTTATTAGAAAAATTGCAAGTGTCCGACCCTGACAACTGTCCAACCTTGACGACATTCCCCTATATATTGTCATACTTTTTGTAAAATAATCACAAAACATAATTCATTTGAGTAAACTAGAGGCGATAATGAAAGAATTTCTTCGAAGGTCGCTGTAAATCGGCTACTTGATTTGGCTAAATTGAATGTACAAATTTAATCTGTAAGATACTCAACATTTTTTTTTTTTTTTTTTTTTTTTTTTTGGTTTGCCGAAAATTAAATAAATAAGCATAGCTCTTCTGGAAAAAGGCAACACAGTCAACACTTCCTTTTAAAATGGCCCAAATGCTGCATCATTTAGAAGAAGATGCAAACCCAGCAGCCAAAAACCTCAATCTGGCATCATGCGACACAGCGCCGCGAAGAGTACGAACTACAGCAGATACAGTTCTTTCATGGTCACCCACGGTGGCGACACCTACGCCAATGGTACGGAGTATCTCACTAAAAGAAGGTTCTACAACTTGGGCTGCTGACTATCAATTAGACTTCAAGCCATCTGCACCAGACCAAATAACCTAAAATTTAAAATTTACGCTCCAATAACATACAGTTCTGGCAATAACTCCATAATTCTGCCAGCAAGATCCGAAGTTGAGCTCAAGACAGTATATCGCTTTCAAACCAATAATGCAGCATGGTATATACATAGTAAATACCAAAGCAACACCTCAAAACACGTTCATAAGACTGCTTAATACAACCAATAATGATCAAGTCAGTATAAATAATTTAAAATATTAACCACTTTCAAACTTCGATGTAGTAAATCCAATCGAAACAATCAGAGAAAAGTCTGTACTATCTCAACTTTCGAAAAACTTTCCCCCAACGTTCAAGACACAACCTTACAGCGATGCATTCGGACTAGAAACCGAGACGATAAGTACAAATAATTTGTATAAACAAAAATTGAGATTGAAGGATGATGAACCGGTATATATTAGGAACAATACAAATCGTCAACGCCGGAAAGACGAAATTAAGGTCCAGGTACAAAAATTAATTAAACATAAAGTTGTGGAACCATCTGTATCTGCCTATAACGGCCCACTATTGTTAGTTCCGAGAAGATTATTTAGGACTCGGACAAAAGGAAATGGCAATTAGTTATTGACTATCGTCAGATTAATAAAAAACTGTTGTCTGATAATTTTCCGCTCCCTAGAATTGATGGCATTTTAGATCAACTACACTGACGAGCAAAACTGTTTCATTGTTTCAACTTCAAAGGTCTGTAACTTTTTTTCTAACGCATAACACCAAGGGACCAACTCCGTTTGAATTAATGCACCCCCAAACCATGATGGAACCGCCACCGTGCTTGAGGTTTGTCGCTTATTACTTGGTGCGTCCATCTGACTCGAAGCAATTAATTTTTGTTTCATCCGATCATATAACCTGGAAAACAATAATATTTTGGAAATATTTGCTTTTTAAGGCACTAGTAGCTGTTTATGGGGAAGACAACGAATATGCCACCATTGTAATTAACTAACGCACGAGTAGGTTAAGTTAATTTAAATGTATATTTATTTGGAGCTGCAACTTTTCGTTTTTATGTTTTATGATATGTTAATAATGTAGGCGAGATAAGTGTAAGCTTGACTTGTGTTTGACTGAAAGCGCGGCTTCTTTATACCGTCGCTTTGACGATTATAGATAACATACATAGATAAACAAAGAGAGGCTTGAAGAGCGGCTCCTAATGCCCTACACCTATGTGCACCTAATAAGGTACTGGCTGTCTGCTCCGAACAGTTACAATGACCTACAGTTTCCCAATTCCATCCTGGTTTGGGGGTGCATAAATTTTACTTTTGATAAGTCTGTCTTCTTTGTCATTTGTTTTTCGGGCTCTGGGTTTTGTCCTGATGTGTTAAGTACTTCCCTTCTTTGAAATATGTCTTAAAGCATTGTAAACCATTTTACGGGAACATTTTAAGTCTTTAGAAATCTCTGAAATCGTTTTTCCAGTTGATTTAAGAGTCGGCTAAACTGGTTTTCAGCCTAATTTTGAGGTTTTAAGGTTCAGAGGCTTGGTAAAGGAAAACGGTAAAAGCGAATGGGACAAAATTAACAGTGCGTGTTGTCCTATTAATAGAGCAACCGTACATAAAAAAAATTCGGCGAAAAATCTCCGAGTAAAGGTGAAATTGGAGTTCAAAAATGGGGATTGCATAGTGTGCTAAACTCGTGTCCACTACTGTATGTATATAAATAGTGCGAGTATTGCTCAGTGGTATTCGGCCACTTGAAATTTAACATCTCGTCACTCACACTTATATTGGCATAGTGCGTGTGCATCGCTTACTGGCATTTGACCACACTTGGAGTTGCATCAATTCAATTTTTTAATACATTTAATTTCGTTTGTATAATTGTTGGTTGCTATTGAAGCAGAGTTGTAAGATTATGACTGGTAAAAAATGAAAAAGTCAAAACAAATGTCTAGGTGAAACCACTTTGGGTCGCATAGATACATTGTTAGATCAGTACAAAAATGTTGTTACTGATATAAAACGTATTAAAACTACAGTCCAACATTACTCAGGATTGAAATTAATTGCCACTTGGAAATACTGGATCGATATGTAGAAAAAGCCTTTAATATTCAACAAGATTTGGATGACATTAATACAGATCTTGTCTCTCGAGCTGACCAGGAAGACCTATGTGCAACTACAAAGGCTCTGCTTAAAAGCAAAGGCACTAGTCACCACATTAATACAGACAATCAGGCAAATTCAACCATGGTAGGCTCAACAAAAAACTGCCCCATATGAAAGTGCCAAGGTTTAGTGGGGAGTATTCTGAATAAAAGAATTTTATAGGACTTTTTGAAAACCTCGTTGAAAATGACCTTTCTCTTTCAACTGTTGAAAAATTCAACTATTTGTTGTCTTGCTTAGAGAAAGAGGCTTTAGGCACGGTGAAATCGTATCAAGTAACCGATGCTAATTACCCAAAAGCATTAGTTGCCTTAAAAAACGTTTACGATAATAGTTGCTGTATGAGTCATTGTTGTCTTTGGGAAATGACAAACAGATCTCCAACGCTAAGCTCATACACTTAGTTATGGGCAAGATGGATTCTACGACTCGGTCGAAATGGGAGGAGAATTTAGATTATATGAAATTGCCACTTTGGGATGATTGCGAAAAGGCCCTTAATAAAAGGTACCAGCACCTCTCTGCAGTTACTACCTGCAAATCGAGAACTTACAGAGTCTGTTCAAAGCCTCATCATACTTTACTGCATATGTATGCAACAGAATCTCAAACGGAATCCACTAGACAAACTCCACCAGCACAAACTTCGACATCTAGTCAATTATTACCATATGGCCAGAGCGCTCTTACACTCTGGGTCCCAAGTCAATTTTATTACCGAAAACATTGCTAATATTTTGAAATTACCCAAATCTCGCAAAGACATACATTAAGTAGGCATAGGCAAGATAAAATCTGCCATTCGGCATGCCGTTCAAATTGATATTGCCTTTCTTTTGAATTCCTTTGAAACAATGACTGAATTCAGTATTTTAAAATCTATCACGTCCTATCAACCCGAAAGGCTTGTGGAAATGTTCCAAGTCATATTGATCTCGCTGACTCCCTTTTTCATAAACCGCAACGTGTAGGCTTGCTGCTTGGGGCTGACGCTTTCTTCGATCTTCTTAAAGATGGGGTTCTGAGGTGTAAACAAAAGTCTTTGACTTTAAGTGAAACAGTTTTTGGCTGGATCGCGTCTGATAGTTGTAAGGCCCCACCAGATGCAAATGCGTGCTCAACGTCGTTATTAAGTACAACTGGTAAATCGTCGTTAGACTCAATTGTTAAAAAGTTCTGAGAGTTAGAGCAAGCTCCAAATACTTCGAATCAAAATGTATACCTCCCAGAACAGCTACTTTGCGAGCAATCGTTCACTGAATCTGTGAACAGATTACCTTCGGGTAGGCTAAGTGTTGAATTGCCATTTGAATCTAGTCAGACTTGTCTTGGCTCGTCCTTTGAGACAGCTAAGAGGCGATTTCTCGGCTTCGAGAGGCGAATGGGATTATTCTTTCCAATTGTTACTCGTGCGAAAATTCTTATCCAAGAAATCTGGCTGCATTAGTTAGATTGGAATGAAACATTGCCCACAGATTTAATTGAACAAATAAAATCGGTGACTAATTGCTTCTCAAATCTAGACTCACTCAACATACCTCGTCATATTGGAATTAGAGAAAAAAGGAAATACCAAGTTCACGGATTCGCCGATGCGCCAAAAAGAGCGTACGGCTGCTGCATTTATGTCAGAGTGGAGCATCAGAAAGGAACATTTACACGATTGCTCACAGCAAAGTCGAGAGTGACACCTCTCTAAACTAAGTCTGTGCCTCGGTTGGAACTCTGTGCTGCTCACTTACTGGCGAAGTTATGGAATGAAATCAGGGAACTGTTGAACTCCCCAGTGGACGACGTTTTCTTTGTGGTCGTTCGCCGCAAGCGCCGCATTTCGGTGGCCTCTGGGAGGCGGGCGTGAAATCGGCCAAAGGATTAATGATCAAGGCCGTGGGCAGTGCAGTGTTCCGGCAGGACGAACTGAGGTAGAAGCCATCATAAATTCGAGGACCATGGTCGTGGTCAGCTCCAACCCAAAAAAATGGCGAAGCAGTAACCCCAGCTCCTTTGTTGGTCGGGACAACGCTCGTTGTCGTGTCAAGTCCACCAGTAACAGAAGACAAACTGAGCTACATAAAGAGATGGCAACTGATATCCGCCGTCAAGCAACGGTTTTGGGTGGATTAGGTCCTGAGCCTGCAGCAGCGGCAGAAGTGGCTAAGCGAGAGCCACAACATCGAAAATTGAAATATCGTCGTGGTCCACGAAGACAACAGTCCGCCTCAGCAGTGGCTATTAGAAGTCATCAAAGGCGAGGATGGAAAGGTTCGAGTGGCAGTCGTCAGAACTAAGTCTGGCGTTTTTAAGCGTTCTATTTGTCAATTAGCTCCTTTGCCTATTGAGGAATCTTGAAGTCTTGCAGCCGTTCAACGCGGCCGATATTTAGACATTTCATTTCATTTTAGAGTTTAGATTTATATATATGACAAATACTCTTATATTAAGCTGTTGCATCCATAAGCGTTTTTGTGGTGACATGAAACTAGGATCTGGGCGGTGTGAAAAAAGGGGCGTGCAAAAATCTGTACCGATTAAAAAGAGTGTTCTCCGTTTCGCTATTTCATTCGTACTGATCTGTTTATTGTGATGCGCAAAGTGCAGCTTCTGTAACATGACTATCGTAACATAATAAATACCAGAAAGTTAACAGTCTCTGATATGTACAAGAAAATACTTAGGGAATAACAAAGTTTGACCGAACATCCCGGCACCCTTGAAAGGATCCACTTTCAAAATTTTCAGTCCTTCAGGTCAGATGTAGGGATTAATGCCAACTTGTGTATTGGTCGAGAGCAGTAGCCATTGGGTGTTCTAACATGAGGAACTCTGACGAGACCGTCTCTCCCAACTACTACGGAGTCAATACGGCCGAGTTTCCAATGCTGCGTTTCCATGCTGCCGATTTCGCTAAAATCCAGCACTTCAAGCTTGTCATGGACCTGGATAAATATCACCTTGTTCTCGTCCAGACGTTGAACACAAATTTGCAATTCTTCCTCCGTCATTTCCTGAAGCTTCTCGATGGTCAGGGTCGTCGCAAACGCGTTAGCTTTAGAAAGCATTGGACTGGAGCAGAAAGCGTTGTGTCCGCTGACATGTTGATTTATTTGGATTTTATTATTTCGGAAAACTATCACTTACAAATTGATCAAGTTCCACTGTGCACTGATTGCGCCAAAATTATGCGTCTATTTGAATATACACTGACGAGCAAAACTGTAATTCGATTTCATTGTTTCAACTTCAAAGGTCTGTAACTTTTTTTCTAATGCACGGATTTTGAAGATCTTAGTCTGGTTTTTGTACAACTATTAAGTAAAATTCAAAGCCATTTGATATCAGTTGAAGAAAATGACGCGCCAAAATGAAAAAAAGTCAAATGTTACAGTTTTGCACTCTGGTTATTTTTTTAAGAAATATTTTTATTAATGATTTTTTTATAGTGAGTTCACATCCCCTTGAACTTTTTTAGCTCTTTTATGCGTCTGGGCATATTTTGGGTATACCGTCGTGTCCTAGCCTTTGGAAGATTTTCTTGTAAAATGGATAGATATTGCTCCTTTCGCATTATTCCATCGATTAGTAACAAGGAACCAACTCCATTTAAATTAATGCACCCCCAAACCATGATGGAACCGCCACCGTGCTTGATAGCGAATTGGGATACTGTAAGTCATTGCTACCAGTGTCTTAAAAAGTAAACAATTCCAAAATACTTGTGTTTTCAAGGTTATATGGTCGGATGAAACAAAAATTAATCGCTTCGAGTCAGATGGGCGCTCTTGGTATTGGACTAGAGATCCCGCGATCCAGTCACCAAGGAGTGAGTGACAAACCGCTAGCGGTTTGTGAAGGCGCTTGACAAAAGTGGCGATTGTTTTCACGCAAGTTTCCAGGATTAAGTACAGAAAAATTAAAAGCTAGTATTTTTGATGGGCCACAGATTAGGCAACTCGTGAAAGATCCTAATTTTGTCAAATCAATGACTGAAGTCGAATCTAAAGCTTGGAAGTCATTCGTTTTGGTTATGAGTAATTTCCTAGGCAAAAAGAAATCTGACAACCACGTCGAGCTTGTTGAGTCCATGCTATCGAACTTGAAAGAGTTAGGGTGCATTAAAAAATACACTTCCTGCACTCACCGATTTCCACAAAATCTAGGTGATTTTAGTGAGGAGCAGGGTGAAAGATTCCATCAGGATCTTCGAACTCACCGATTTCCACAAAATCTATGTGATTTTAGTGAGGAGCAGGGTGAAAGATTCCATCAGGATCTTCGAACAATGGAAGAGCGGTATCAGGGGCGGTGGGACTCACATATGATGGCAGACTACTGCTGGAGTTTGCAACGTGATCTACCTAAAGTCGTCCATTCAAGAAAATCGTATAAAAGATCATTTGATAGTGTTCAATAGAAATTTTGTTAACATCATTTATTAATTTTCTGTACTTTTTTATCAAAATAATAAAACTCTATATTTCAAAAACTGAAGCTGTTAGCAATCTTCCAGTATTTTGTTCATACTCAGGGCCATAGAAATACCCAATGACAGATAAAAAATAAAGGAAACAAGACTTGTGTTGACCAGTGTAATTGAATTTCAGATTAAATTTTATCAAAATCGGATAACTCTATCCGATTTTTGAAATATAAAGGTTTTCTAACGACTCTTGAATAACGAATTAAATTTTATCAAAATCATATAGCTGCCATATGAACAATAGTCGAAAATGTGGAAAATTAATAGAAAAATCGTCATATCTTCGATGTTGTTTAGCCTTTATGTATTTTGTTCAACATATTTGATGACTGCAAGGGTATATAAGCTTCGGATGGCCAAAGCTATCTTCTTTTCTTGTTTCTTTTTAAGAACGTTAGTTTCGCCCTTTAGTTTTTCCAATTCACCTTCGCATCTCATTATTGGTCTCTGTTAAACAGAGTAGTACTGTAGCAATAAGGCGATAGTGATACCTTGTTCTTGCTACTATGCTTATTTGTTTCTTACTCGGACAAACAGGTTCGCTCATCAGCACTACCTCAGCTAGTTGTTCCCCTCCGCACCGCCAAGGTTGCCGCTTTGATGATGCTGATAAGGATTCAGTTAGGAGTTTTATCCGAAAAACATTAAACTTAGGGTTGTCATCTGCAAGATGAAGTCTCGATCCTTTCTGTAGCATCAGTGCAAGATAGCCGTATACCATCAACTGCCTGCTTATTTACCTGTATCCTGAAGAGGTCTTTCGTGTTTATATCCGCTTTAGGCAACATTAAAACAATTTATTATGCTGGATAGGGGCTTATTTCGCTTTGCTCTCGTATACTCCGCTGCTCGCCTTTGACGACTATCTGGTCGGCGCATCTGCTCCGCGTCTACTACTCTGCCAAGTCCTCGGTATGCTGGCTAATCTAATTAGCCCTTTTCAGATTTCCGGATAGTCCACACCTGTACATTAAAGTGGACGACGCCCGCTTGCCTTCACGCACAGCTCCACTCAGGGATTCTTCCAATATTCCGTTCTTCATGCTTGTAGCCTTGTCCTACACCTGACCTAGCTAAATCCTAGCTCAATGCTAATCTCCGTGTTAGTAGACTTGTTCGTCGTTGTTCCGCGTTTTCTAGTCGCATCGCGTGATCGCGGTCAAGGTCCAACGAAATCCCGTTTATTCACGGAGCATCCTCTTGGTGCGGATCTAAAGCCCGCCAATTTTTTTGTCTTAATAACGTAGTTTCTCCGCTTTTTACAGATCATTTTCATTTTCACAAAAAATTTTTGTTTCAGATTGACGACTCCCCAAAACCACGAAAGAACAATGCCGGTGCTTCCAAAGGACACAATATTAGCCGATTTATTGCGTCAATCTGACCTTATTTATAAGTACCATGAGCATGACAGTCTGTTAGAAAATAAAGTGGAGCAAGAATTAAGTGAGCAAGAGAAAGCAGATGCTTGGGATACATATGAAATGGACTTAAACATACGTTGTGGTAACTATTCGATATTAAGGGTCATAAGTAGTGTGACATTTCAAAAAAATCTTTTTTTTCTTTTTATATTTCGGTAGATTACACCTTTAAAAATAAAATATTAAAATTTCAAATAATACCATCATTTTATCTTTAAACGCGTTTTTCTGAAAACAGCATTTTCCGAATTTGCTGCAGTGATTACTCAAAAACTAATGATCCGATCATTATCAAAATTTTTTTGCATGTTCTATATATAGATCTCCCTACAATGATCTTTCGATTTTTTGATCTGATCGAAAATTGGCAGACCAAAAACGACCAAAATTAATTTAAAAAATTCGATTTTTGTCAATTCTTGATATTTTTTATCGAGGTTATTGTATAGACAATATTATCTAGTTAAACCAGAATTTTTTTTTTAGTTTCATCCACGGAGAAGGCCGGAATCACTGCAGCAGTTAAGGTCCTTTTTTTTTTTAGCTCCTTTGGAGATCAGCTCTAACTTAAAAAATTTATAATTTTTTTCTATAAAAATTTCACTGTAGGTATATTCTCAAAACTATATAAATAATACTGTGAAAATTTTGAAATACAGTCGACTCTCGTTAATTCGAAACTCGAGGGACTCTTGAAATATTTCGAATTATCGAGTGTTTGAAATATCAAATGGTTCGAAATTTGCGAGAGAAAATAAATAAAACTTCGAATTATTAAGTGTTTCTTAATTTTTATTTATTAATATAAAAATGATAAGAATTAAGAGGTACATTCGTGTACGTACATGTATTTGTAATGTGAATTAATTTATCTTTCGAAAGAACTTTGTTATACTGGTACAATTCTGCTACTCACACTGCTCAATAACTTTTTTTTAAAGAGAAAAAGTGCCTGAAATGCTTTTTCATCACTTTCGTTTTGTTGACATAAGCTTTATAAGGTATCAAATGAGGATCTTGCTTCTTTAACTGACACCTCTGCCAAAGGTTCTTTATATTTTCTAGGGCTCATAGCTAACACTAACTTTTAATATGCATACCAACGAAAGAGTAACAGCAACTGAATAAGTACACAAACCAATTCGAAAGAAGTGTGTGCGTCAAATGGTCAAACTACATAATCAAAACAAAAACAAAGGCAAGTTTGAACTTGTCCCAAAATTTCCGCCTTTTTTCTCTGCAACTTTGAATTGTCGAGTGTTAGACGCTGATGACTTCGAATTAACGCGTGGTTTTGTTAAATATCAATGATTTTTTCGTTCGAATTACCAAGTGTATGAAAATGTATTGATTTAGTTCGAAATATAAAGAGATTTCGTAGGGACCTCGTGATAACTTTGAATTATAGAGAGGTTCGAATTATCGCAGGTTTGATTTAACGAGAGTCGACTGTAATTGTTGAAGTAGTTTTTTTTAATAAAAATTCACAAAAATCACATTTTTTTTTGGCCGTCACACTAGTTATGCCCCTTAACCATTTGAAATTATGTTTACCTATTCAATGCCTTACAGACCAACAGAAAGAGTTGGAAACTGAAAAGTACGTATATTATTTTAGCGGCATCAAAGTACTTTGATAAATAAAAATATTTTCTAGGGCTCAACAGATTGTACCAGATCCTCGATTGACATCGTATTTCGAAACCCTGCCAAATGTACGTATAAACTTATAGTACTTAAGCTTTTTATAACAATTTTGTTAATTATAAAACCTGACCAAAACCTTATTAAAAATTTTTGCAGTACCGTAAATCTTTTTTTTTAATAAATAAATCGAAAAATTGTATTTAGATAAGTTTTAATTATGTTAAAAATGTAAGTCAGCACGGAAAAAATATATCATACATCTGGTTAAAGTAGGTGAAGACTATCATCAGGTATGGCCCGACCACTATTTGCTTCTCGCTTTTTCTCCTATCTCGGCAATAAAATATATAGCCCATTATCTTCGATGATCCTAAATACCCTGCTATGGCTAACATATACTATTTCAGCAAGAATTGCGGATATACTTTGGTATTATTTTTTTTTTAAGTTTTATAAGAGGGAATCCTGGTTAAAGAAAATAACAAAAAAAAAAAAAACATATTTCATTTCCCAGTTCGATCTTTTCACGCATTTTCAATATTTTAATTTTTATTTTAATATGAATGTCAAACTTGTTCTATTACATTTTTAAAATTTGTTTCTTTCTTACTTGGTATTTTATAATGGTATACATACCAAATGGCCTTGGACGGATTTTTTAGGCCTGTTACAAGATCCAATTTTTTTTTTTTCATGTTTGGAAATGGCTTTAACTCGTCGGCAATTGTCGTGGTGTTCTAGAGAGGCTGCAGCTTATGGGTGCTCATCTAAATCTTTCACAATTAAATTTTCTTGCGTGCAAAAATAAATCAACGAGCCAATATCGGCCGGATATAAAGATAGCATGACAAACGGACAGACAGAAAAGAATAGAATTTCTCTCAACACACGCCACATGATGTATGCGGGCGCAATATTGGCCCTCCCTTTCTTGGCCATGCCAATATTCCGATTATAATCTGCATTAGAAAGAGCAACTAAATATAAAAGCTAAAGACAATGTAATCTATAAAAATTCTTGTTGGCTATGCAAGCTTGTATGATTTCATAAAGTATAATAATATGGTTAACCTACAAGATACATTTTATAAATCATTAAGAACAAAATTTAATTTAATTTTTTTTATAAATTCAGTATAATTATGAATATTTGGTTTTATCGTTTTTCTTCAAGATTTATTTTAAATTTCAAATTTTATTCAGATTGACATCTATAAGTTAGCGCTCTAATTTTAATTAATAATTTTTTTTTTATGTTTGTTTATGTTTCTATTTTTTTTAATCAAAAAGTGTCATAAACTTTTTTAAAATTTGAAATCTTTGCAGCTTACAATAATAATAATAATAATAGGTATATAATAGAATTTTCTTAACCTGACTTATTTATTTTCCAAACTTAAGTGATTTTATTTGATATATATTGTATTAGAATATATTTATATATACATATACATATATATCTTCTTAATATATATATATATATATTTATATATTTCACTAGAAATCTTTGCAGCTTACAATAATTAAAATTAGAATTTTCTTATATTCACGTTTTTGCATTTAATCAACAATGTTTTTAACCTAACTTATTTATTTTCCAAACTTACATAAGTGATTTTATTTGATATATATTAGGTTGTCAAAAAAGTCTTGTTCTTGTTTTATTCGTCGCATCATGTCATGCTATACCTTTTTGGAAAGCTCATTTCACGCGCTAACACGTGTTTGATTTTCTTTTCTTTTAAGTCGTTCGTTAGTTATAGCGTCGCAATCATGGAACAAAATAAACAGAAAATACGCCATATTTTACAGTACTACTACGATAAAGACAAAAATGCATCTCAAGCCGCCAATAAAATTTGTGCAGTTTATGGACCCGATACAGTTTCCATTTCCACCGCACAACGATGGTTTCAACGTTTTCGTTCTGGTGTAGAGGTGGTCGAAGATGCGCCACGCTCCGAAAGGCCTGTCGTCGAAAATTGCGATAAAATCGCTGAATTGGTCGAAAGAGACCGGCATAGTAGCAGCCGTAGCATCGGTCAAGAGCTGAGCATGAGTCATCAAACCGTTATTTACCATTTGAAGAAGCTTGGAGTCACTAAGAAGCTTTATGTATGGGTGCCACACGACTTGACGCAAAAAAAACATTTTTGACCATATGGATGCATGCGAATCGCTACTGAGCCGCAACAAAATCGACCCGTTCTTGAAGCGGATGGTGACTGGCGATGAAAAGTGGGTCACTTACGATAACGTAAGGTGCAAACGGTCGTGGTCGAAAAGCGGTGAAGCGGCCCAGACGGTGGCCAAGCCTGGATTGACGGTCAGGAAGGTTCTTCTGTGTATTTGGTGGGATTGGTAGGGAATAATCCACTATGAGCTGCTCCCCTATGGCCAAACGCTCAATTCGGACCTGTACTGCGAACAACTGGACCGCTTTTTATTTAGCAATTTCGGGGTCTTTTAGTTCAAATGATCTCTCACGCTGGCGTCTGCTGAGCCACAACGACAATTTTGCACTCTACTGCTATAGTTATCTCGGACCACTATATTTTACTTAAACTTGCATCCTGATTAACACATATTAACGGGTATACAAGTTCCGACAGCAAGAAAAAAAGGAAAAGAAAACACTTCTATTTATGGTATTCGGCCACCTAAAGCATTCATTGCCTGGTTTCTGGCGAAGATAAGCGTCGAGTAGGGCACCCGACAGGAAATAGCGGGTGAACATTATTTTCGGTTCTTCCTTCTATGCGCCGAAAAAATTGATTGAAGATACTGCTTGAAGACAGTGGACTGAACTGCCCCATTTTCGGGGCAGCAGTAATTGCTGATGTATCGTTATTTCCGCCTCCGCGCAGGGAATACTTAAAATTTCGAGAGTAGCTATTCGGGTACTAAATGGGGATTAATAGTCAAAAATCTGGTTAAAATCCCTTGTTCACTTACACTTGCAATGGACTTGCGGCTGCGTTTTGCTAACTACTGCACGCCGACGGGTGAAGACGCGCTCCAGCCGGACCTTGATCGGACACAACCATAACTTTTTGCTTCATATAAAAACCACTGGCACTATACACATCCGTTCACGCCGAGCTTAAGAATTTGAAAAGGAAGCATGAGATTTCTCAGATGTGGATATTACCGATTTAGTGCTGCTGGGGTTAGCCAAAATGACGGTAGCGTAAATGCAGCCGTACCTAATATCGATTAAACCTCACTGTCACTTTTGCCAACTAAAACCGGTATCCCAACCAACATTATCGAAAATGCGTTTTACATATCGTAGATACATCTCACGCCCACGGTTGCCAATTAATACCACTGTCACAACCAACACGTATATTACCGCAAATGCAGTTGTACCTAACATAGATTACATCTTACGACAACTAATACCATTATTGTCCTCAAGGTGGCGCAGGGAAGCTTGTGATTGTGGCAACGTCATATGGTTGCAGCGCCATTTAAAGCCTGGCAACCTCGATGGGAGAAAGGAGAGGTGCCATGGACTTGGCTTAACGGACTGAGAAGAGCAAGAAGCTAGACATAGAAAGCGAGTATTATTAATTATCTAAGTTACATGTATTCGTTTTCCTAATAATCTTTAATGGCAAACATACTTCGCCATAGTGGTGGATCACCACAAATGAAAATATCAAAACCCTGCTCATCGTGCGAAATTGACTTTTTTTCGTGAAATTCCCAACACACACACATGCACTTTTACAATCAGAAATCGCGCATTTAATGAAAAGATGCCAATACGATTTATCTATACTTATATTATAAAGAGGTAAAATTTGTTTGTTTGTTTGATTGCAGCGAATGGGCTCCGGAACTACTGGTCCGATTTAAACAATTCTTTCACCGATAGAAAGCTACATTATCGTGGAGTAAAGTAGGCTATAATTTATTTTGAAAAAAATTAGGGATCCGTAAGAAAATTGCAATATTGTCGCATATAAAGTGAGTTGCTACCTCATCACACTGACAAACGCGCTACCATAGCATTTTAACTCAATTTTTGTGGTTTTCATTTATCATTTCCAAGTGAATTAAGTTTTTTCACATATTATGCAAACCTTTGTATTCTCTGCTCAGTTAATTTCATGGACAATCGGGTATTGTGTTCACTGTGAAATTGTGAAAAAAAAGAATTTTTATTTAATTTAAGTTGAACTGTAAAAATTATGTGGATCGTGCATTTGAGGATAAATTCACGACTCTGTCCATAATCTAAAATGCTTAGAGAACGACGTGCAAACATTGGCCGCAGACATCCAAACCAGCAACAAGTATATTTATAAAACTTAAGCGAAGAAAGACAAATGAGCACATGAAGATCATTGGCATCATTCAATCGCTTGGCATTCCAATATGACCCCACTGCGAACTACAGTGATAATGAAAATTTAGATATTGGACCAATGGCGACAATATACCGATATTGCAGTGCGTTAAAGTTTAAAAGAGAAACGGCTGGATTGTGCTGCGCAAGTGGAAAAGTCAAACTGGAAAAGTGTTAAATCACCATCTTTCTATACTTCCATATATTTGAAAAATGTTGCAACATTGACTATTATGTTGTTTAATTGTGTTGACCAGCGAAGCGGACACAGGACCTCTAGTGAAATATAAAATGAAGACGCCTTAATTTCGACGAAGAAAGCGTTCCAACCGATTTATCATCATTCATCATGACGGATCCCAATAATGATTTAACTGTATAAATCCGAGATCTGCAGCAGAAACTTGAGGCACTTCGTACAATTGTCATTGGTAACCGAGATGAGACTACTCGCACACACACACACATCTAAGGATGTAGTTTTGGCTCTGGAAGACATAGTCAGTCGACCCCCTGACGAGAATAAGTATGCTGAGTCTTCAGAGTCGAAACTACGCCGACTTCTTCAGGGTGAGGGGACATCTGGTTTGAAACCATCTGAAATCATGGCCAACATGCGACGACTACCTTGCCAAGATCGCAGACAAAATGCTCGAAGCAGCATACCACGAACGCTGGTTAGACAAAAAAACACACTCTAAGCGATTCTATGCAGCGAACCAGACCGTCATTCATACTTATGGAAAGTACGTCACTCAGCTAAACTTGGGTCTTCACCGAAAATTTACCTGGCCTTTCATTATCGCCTATGTGCACACAGCTCTTATTGGGGCAGACTTTTTGAGCAAATTTCAATTGCTCATCGATCTTAAAAACAAAAGATTAAACAACTCGCTTACTGATCTGTCAACACCCGCATGTCTAGCACAAGCGAAACATATCAGTTTTTACAGTGCAGTGTGTTTTCAAATTTCAAAACTTTTAACAGAATTTGTCGACGTGACAAGACCATCTATCAACAAATCCACGCAACACGACGTCCGTCATTACATAGAAACAAATGGTATACCAGTTGCTGATAGACCACAACGCCTGTCCGGTGAAAAACTTGCCACTGCCAAAAAAGAAATAAACTTCTTGATTGAACAAGGTATATGCCGGCCGTCGAAAAATCCTTGGTCCATCCCATTACACATGGTGACCAAAAAAGGCGGTGGTTGGCGGGCATGCGGAGATTATCGAAAGTTAAATTTATTTACAATCCCAGATCGCTATCTCATAACCCATATATGTACACGATTTTACTGAGCAACTGCAAGGAAAGAAAATTTTCTCAACACTCGATTTGGTTAAAACCTATTACCAATTTCTTATGGCAGAGAGCGATATCCAGAAAACAGCGGTGTGCTCCCCGTTTGGACTGATCTTGTTTCAGTACAATGGTGGCCGTAAGTATTTTGTCAAAATAAAAGTGAAATATACTCGAAACCTAAACTTGCTTCTTTTAACTTTTGGTATCAATGGAAAGGTAATTCAAATGCCGTTTGAATGATACCATACTTTTCTCAACTCATTCGATATTTATTGAAAAGGGCAATTAAAAAAAAAAAAAAAAAAAAACTTTTTTCCCTCGGCTTCAAAACTAAAATTTTTGGATGCAAAAAGTTTCTTTAATCAAAAATAATAGGAACTGCAAAAAGAATTTTTCAAAAATAATTTTTCTTCTATTTTTTATGATTTTTTGAAGGTGACAATGTTGGAAAAAATTTGTATGGAAAAGAGAAAATTATGGCTGAAATGCGTATTTCTTGTCATTTTTGTCATGGCAAAATTTTGTAATGTCAAAATTGCCCTTTTCAATAAATATCGAATGAGTTGCGAAAAGTATGGTATCATTCAAACGGCATTTGAATTACCTTTCCATTCATACCAAAAGTTAAAAGAAGCAAGTTCAGGTTTCGAGTATATTTCACTTTTATTTTGACAAAATACTTACGGACACCACTGTATATGGCGTTTGGATTAAAAAACGCGACTCAAACATTTCAACGTTTCATGTACAACATCTTCCGCGGCATGGACTTCGTTTATTGCTATATCGACGACATACTTATAACGTCGCAATCCCTGGCCGAACACGAAGAATATCTTTGAGCTGTATTGGAAGTTCTACAGAAACATGGTTTTAGCATTAACTTGAGCAAATGCCAGTTTGCACAGCCGCAAGTATATTTCCTTAGCTATACGATGAATGAGTTTGGAATTAAGCCACTAATTGAACGCATAGATGCCATTTTAAATTATTCACGCCCTGAAACTGTAAGCCAGCTGGGCCGTTTCTTGGGCGTCATAAATTACTATCGCAGATGTTTGGCTCGATCAGCACACATACAAGCACCGCTGAGTTGCTAAGAAATTTTAAGAAGAATGATCAACGTAAAATTAAGTAGACACCAGAACTGAATACAGTATTTGAAGCTCGCAAACGAAGTGGCAGACGCTGCGCTCTTGTCCTTTTCCGCACCAAAATCTGAACTCCAGCTGGTTTGCGATGCTTCCGATTTCGCAATCGGAGCAGTTTTGGAACAGCGCACAGACGGAAATTGGCGACCCCTAGGATTTTTCTCTAAGAAGCTAAGCTCCACAGAAAAAAATCACTCGACATAGGACCGGGAACTGCTCGCCATATTCGAATCCATAAGGTATTTCAAACACCTTGTTGAAGGAATTTTTGTGATCAAGACTGATCAAAAGCCGCTTGTATACGCATTGCAACAGCGACCAGAGAAAGCATCGCCGAGACAGCTTCGAAATTTGGCTAATATTTCCCAATTAAGCACTACGATTTTACATGTGAAAGGATCTGAGAATGCAGTCACAGATGCTTTATCGAGATTATGCTCCATAACTATGCCGACAGTCATAAAATTATCCCAAATCGAAGATAATCAAGCAACAGATCCTGAGCCGGTATATCTTTTACACGGAACTACATCTTTAAAACTTGAAAAGGTTCGATTTGATGACAACATCTCACTATACTGCGATGTATCGACAGGAAGAGTTCGTCCTTATATACCTAAATCTCTGCGCAATACTGCATTTTCATCAATTCACAGTCTATCTCATACCGGTGGTCAATCAACAGTCCGCCGGGTGCGCCAGAAGTGCGTATGGCCCTCGATAAACAAAGATGTCCTCGAATAGTTCAGAGTTTGTTTACCATGCCAGCGTTCAAAAATCCATAAGCACAACCAAACGGAAGATTTGATCACGTCCATCTTGACATTGTAGTTTTGCCACTGCAACAAATATAACGGTACTGTCTAACGATGATTGAGGGGGGAAAGGTGGGGGGAAAATGGTTACCGCGACCCAACTGGATCTATTGTACCCCCTATCTGAGCTTAAAGCTCACCCATCAACCCGGCTCCTTCGATAAGGTTAAGGAGCTTTATCGGGTCGATGCTTCCAGAGGTCCCAAGTGTAAGGAACCTGGACCCGAGGGTTCTGCTCCTCAGGCTATTTAGTGCTGGGCAATCTGATATTATGTGTAGGGAGGTTTCATCCTTGCTATCACAGAATCTGCATGTTTTTCTGTTTGCAATCCCTTTATTAAATAGATGTCTCCTTAGTTTGCAATGTCCGGTTAGTAAGCCTGTAACTATCCTAAGTGAACTCTTCCCTAGTAGTATAAATTTCTTAAACCTTTTCATGTCATAATTGACGATGAGGGTTTTGGCTTGTCTTTGGCCTTTGGTGTTTTCCCAGCAGGGTTGCCTCATATGTACAGTAGTGGCCAGTGAACAGAAAGGCAAGATTTTTAAATTGCAACGGACGTACAAATTTATTAGGTCAGCTAAGGGTTAAACTAGCTCAAGTGTGCAAGCTTTAAGATCAACTATACTGCTTCAGCTTAAATCGTATAGTTGTCTCACACACACCCATTGCAAAGTTGCCAGGAATAGTCCCGTTAAAGCTAATGAACAGATAGCTGCTAGAAAATTCGGGCGATTCGATCATTTCGCTGCCGATCTTCTACCGCCACAGTGCGTAAAATTTTGTGAACGAGAAATTTTAATTCAAGAGTGAAAACCAACCACGTGTTCGGAACCGCACCCATAGCCAAGTCCAAATTTAGGCACGTGGGCGGAGAACCGCAAACTTTTGTGCAGCAATCAGGAGACTCCAAAGTCTACCTGTAGTGAGCCATTGATTTGATTTGAAGTTTTTGAAGGTAAATTTGCTATAGCTCATATGAGTTGTGTGTGTACGCTAATTTAGTAAATCTTCCGTAGCTTCTTGGTCACCGGCGGCCGGCTCAGCCTTGGCGCTGCGCGCTTTCATACAAACACACATACACATATGTATATGTGTTCTAAATCTTGCTGCCGCCGGTGTCCCAACTTTGCAGTCAGTATTAGTGGGATGCGCCATAACCTTTTTGGGATACCCTACCCAGGGGAATTTGTGGAGCAATTAGAGCGACAGAAGGACATCAGCCACAAATTAAGTGAAAACAACAACATCTAAGCTGCAACATTAACCAAAAAGTTTAGCACATGGCGTTGCATAACATGTAACTTTTCGTCGTGAGTACACGAAACACCCTGTATTGGAAAGAAAACAAGAGTTTGGCACCGCTGAATATTAACCCTTGTGTCAGAGCTGTGCCAATGTCAACCTCTTTAAAATAATTTAAATTTTAATATGAATTTTCTTTTGTTTGAATAATTTGATGAACCCTTAATGGAAATTTTAGTTTAAGTAATATCATGTGTACAGCCTCTAACGATTAATGTCAGCCTAAAATGTTTACTATCTATATGCCTACTCATTTACATATCTTTTATATATATATTTACTAACGCTTGTTCCACAGCTACAAATAGTTTGTTGGGCCCAAGATCTTGTTGTAGGTTAATGTAAGTGGTACTTGGAAATTATTTGGAAATGAATTAACCCTTAGTGAGTACAACTGATGTTGACATTCTTGCGTTAGGCTTCTGGTAAAATTACAATGAATTAATTTGAATTTCTTAGCATTTAAATTAAAATTAATCTAGAGTAAAACTATTTGAATATTAAGTACAACCCTTTGAAAGAAAATGAAATGTATAATTATAATTATTATCATCTTTGGAATTTAATTAAAGTATAAACATTTAAAGATTTCGCTGAGTCTGTCTAATTACATAATGCCGAGGAATTATCGAGGTTAGAACACGTATTGATTTTGTGTTAGGGGTAATGCCAAACTTCCATATCATTACCAAGGTAGGGCGGGTACAGAACGGGTGATCAATACCAACTAAGATCACCACAACCGTGTTTGCATGCCTCTTTCTATCAACTATTCCGATGGGGATCATTATACTGATATTTTTGGTTACTTTTGTTTTTAGAGTATTAGAGTATTAGAGTAGAGTGAGGAAGTGCACTTTCATTTATGATGTGTGGTGAGTAAGGAGAACATAGGGATAGGAAAAAACCCCGACCCCAATACCGGCGAGCTGAGCGCAGAGCGCAGCTTAGTGCACTGAACCTCCGATTCCCTCTCCAACCGAGGCTGTGGCAAAAACAATTACCAGCCGTACCATTACAGTACCTCTTCCTTTCTTAGGTAATCTTTGACTGTGCGTCTGCCTATGCCACAATAAGGATCGGGTCCCATAAGGGGTCGTTCCGCCCCTAGTTTTGCTAGCCTGTCGGCTAGTTCATTCCCGGATATGTCTTTATGTCCTGGAATTCATCTTAAGGACAGCCTGTTGTTGCTGCCCAGATGGTTCAATTTTGTTCTTACTTCTCGAACCAGCTTCGTGGTGATTCTATTACTGCAGAGTGCAGTGATTGCCGCTCGACTGTCCGAGACGATCGCAATGTCCTTGTTTGTGTACCCACGCTTCATATTGAGCTCTGCACACCGTCCTATGGCGCATACTTCAGCTTGGAATATGCTGGTGTATTGGCCTAAAGATTCATGGTACATGATTCGTGGTCCTATTACTCCAAGTCCAGTGGCTTGGTGTGTTAGAGACCCGTATACCACGCTATAGTGTGACTCGCCATGGAGTGGCGAGTCCATTCCTTCTTGTTGCTCAGATGAGCAGAGAAATTCTTTTCGAAGATGAATTCTACTGTCATTTCGTCCCTGGGGTGTGAACTCAGGGGAAGTTCGACTAGTAGTTTTGCCGCATCCCTAGAGCTAAGGATGCGGTCACTGCCATTACCACAAGAAGTGATTCTTAGTAGGGTGGCTTTCCGCTGTAACTCTACTACGCAGTGTAGCGAAGTGAGTTCCATAAGAACTTCCAGTGCCGCAGTGGGGCAGGTTCTCATTGCTCCTGTCATGGAGCCTTTGGAGCTGTTTCTGTGCGGTAATGAGCCAAGCTCTTTTACCCCAGGCTACTGAACCAAATGTGAGTATTGGCCTCACAATTATAAGGTATAACCATCTGATGATTTGGGGTGAGGTCCCCCAAGATTTCCCTGCAATTTTCCGATAGGTGAAGAGACACCAGAGGCACTTATTCACTGTCTTTTGCATGTAGGTTGCAAACGTTAGTCTCCTGTCAAAGGTAACTCCGAGGTACTTAACTTCCCGGCTTATTTCTACGGGAGTACCTAATAGCATGATTTGTCTTATTTTCTTTAGTTTGTACTTCTTTGTAAAATGAACAATGACTGTCTTTGCGGGGTTGAGGTTAAGCCCAACTTCCCTGCACCAGTCTAGCGTTATCTTGAGTCCGAGTTGGATAATACCGCAAAGCGTTTCTTCAAATTTCCCTTTGGGCTACTATTACTATGTCATCGGCATTGCCCTGGCATTGTATTCCTCTGTCGGCGAGTTTCCTTTGTAGTTCATCTACTAGTAGGCTCCACAGTAAAGGAGACAAGACTCCACCTTGCGGACATCCTCTGTGTTCGAGCATCTATTAAGAGTATTTCGTAGGAGACAAAGAGTGTGCTTAATGCAGTTTTCTACGCTCTCGAGACGTCCCAGCAGCACAAAGACGAATGCCAAAATCCGACAAACCACTCTTTGGCAAGCGGTGTTCGGTGCTGGTCGGCCTGTGTCTTTGATTTTTATACCTTGAAGAACCCTAAAATTTTGATATAACTTAACATTCGTAATTAAATTCATCATCTTTCATCTTTCTTGCTCCATGTTTTTTTTCGTTGGACATTATTGTAAACAACCCACTTTTCATCGCCAGTAATGGTCCGCTTCAAAAAAGGATAGTTTTTAATCCGTTGCAGCAGAGAATAGCAGATGTTGATACGCTTAGTTGGGTGAATTTCCTTTAAGTTATGCTGAACCCAAACATCGAGCTTGCTTACGTAGCCAAGTTACTTAAAATGGTTTTCAACCATTGTATGCGACACTTTGAGCTTCTCTGACATCTCCCGCGTTGAATGACGCCGTTTTTCATCCAGCAAATCCTGAATTTGTTCGTCAAAAACGGCCGATGGTCGACTAGAACGTGGGGCGTCTTTAACTCCAAAATCTCCAAGCCTGAATTTGGCAAACCAGCGCTGACATTGGCGATCACTCATGGCATCTTTACCATACACTTCGCACAATTTTTCGCGAGCTTCGACCGCTTTTTTTCCTTTTGGAAGTAAAAAAGCAAAATATGCCGAAAATGCTCACTTTGGTCCTCCATGTTTAATTTGCTATAGCTTCCACAAATGTTATCGAATAATTACCAAATTTTCCTCGATAGTACCTAATACAATAAGCTTTAAAAAGATACTAAAAAGTGTGACCCTGGTGCTCGATTAGTCGTAAATAAATTAGATTAAAAACGATTACTAAAAAAACGACGAAGAAAAACGACATGACTTTCTTGCCCACCCAATACATAAACGCGGCAGCTACCATACCACGAGCGGTACCAATTCCGCAATGCGTTGCACTCATTGTAGCAACCACATTTTAAGGCGTTGTCCAGAGTTCCTGTCTAAAGATTGTTTTGCTCGAAAACTGATAGCGGAAAACACCAAGGTTTGTCTGAATTGTTTAAGCCCTTCACATAATTGGTCTCAGTGCAATAGTACAAAGAATTGTTCTCAGTGTGGTCAACGGCACCACACTCTTTTACATTTTCCTAGTCAGCCTAATAATGCTAGATCTAATGTTCCACAGCATCAGTCAACAAGGGATTCATCCTCATCGGCAAGCTCAATTCAAGCCAACACAACTCAGCTCGTGAGTGCAATGGCCTCGTATAAGTCCCCCACAGTGATTCTAGCGACGGCACTGGTTCGACTACACAACAACATCACTGGTCAGTCTATGATAGTAAGCGCTTTAATTGATCACGGCTCCGAGGGAACTCTTGTTACGGAAAATGTCGTCCAAGCCCTTGGACTAAAGCCATTCCCTGTTTCTGCTGAAATCACGGGAGTTGGCGAAAACTCAACAAATAAGTGCAAGCATCGCACGGGGTCAGTGGATACGGCGTTTGTGCTTCGCTCTTTAACATCGCCTCTGCCAAGGATGAATATCCACCTGCAAAACTGGTCGCATATCCAAGGACTCGAATTGGCAGATCCTACCTTTACGCGATCCGGTCGAAACGACTTGCTGATTGGCGTGGATGTCATACCTCAGCTCATGCTGTCTGAAGTTCGGAAGGGAGCTCAGGATCAACCAATAGCTCAGCGCACGCAACTGGGTTGGATTGTATTTGGTAAGACAAACCAAATACTTTCGCATGCCATATCCATTCGATGCCATCAGACAAATTTGGAGTTTTTGGTCAATAAGTTTTTTGAACTAGAGAAAATTCCCAAAACTCGACAGTTGACAGCAGAAGAACAATGGTGCGAGGATCATTTCAAACGCACGCATACACGTCAACCCAATGGGAAATATATGGTTAGGCTCCCATTCAAGACGCAGTTCGATTCCTCGCAAGTTCTTGGGAAATCTCGGCAAATAGCCCTTAATCGCTTCCATATGTTGGAGCGCAAGTTTCAAAAACAACCAGCGTTACATCAGCAATATTCAGCCGTCATCCAAGAGTATTTTGATCTCAACCAGATCATCGAAGCTGCAAGCACTGAGAACCAACATCGGACTCACACGCCATTGGGGCAGGTCGGTTTTGCGGCATGCACTCTGCCTCATCACGCTGTACTAAAGGAGGGGAGTACCACCACCAAATTACGCGTGGTCTATGATGCGTCTTGCAAAACTTCCAATGGCCGTTCTCTCAACGATGTCCTTTGTACAGGCCCCGCGTTGCAGAATGATCTTCGGGGAGTCATACTAAACTGGCGCATGCATCGATATGTTTTTGCGGCAGATATCCAAAAAATGTACCGATGCATAGACATGCACCCAGATGATGCCCAGTTTCAACGGATTTTTTGGCGAAACGAACAGGATCAAATTCAGGAATATTGTTTAACTACAGTGACTTTTGGAACTGCGTCGGCTCCATATACGGCCATCAGGATTATGCATCAACTAGCTCAGGATGAAAGTGTGAGATATCCATTGGCACAACATGTACTGCAAAAGGAAATATATGTTGACGACGTTCAAAGTGGTCATGACACCGTTGATGGAGCCATCAAAATTCGAGAGGATCTAATTGCTGCACTTCAATCCGCTGGCATGTGTCTCAGGAAATGGGCATCTAATCATCCTGACTTGCTGGTTAACATTGCGCAAGAACATATGTCGAATTCAACCATTTTAGAAGTCGACAATCATGATTCAATAAAAACACTTAGTTTGTATTGGCATCCTAAAAGAGATGTTTATGGCTTTCATATAAAATTCAAAGTTAGTCAAGAATTTACTAAACGAGCATTACTTTCCACAGTGGCCCGGTTGTACGATCCATTAGGATTTATTGTGCCAGTTATCACAACTGCCAAAGCAATTTTGAAGGACGTCTGGAGTGTTCGTATTGAACGAACTGCTGGAGTTTCCTCGCCATTAGAGTGGGACGAAACACTTCCCCTAGATTTACGAGAACGCTGGAACGATTATATCACGAGATTACCAGATGTCGAGGCAATCCGTGTACCTCGGTGGTTAAATGTTCAACGTAGCACTCTAAAATCTCTTCAACTCCATGTATTTTGTGACGGATCGACCATTGCATATGCTGCGTGTGCGTATCTCAGAGTTCAATGGATGATACTGTACATACCCATTTAGTTACTGCACGTAGTCGCGTTACACCCACGAAGCCAATGACAATTCCGAGAGTGGAGCTTTCTGGTGCCCTGTTAGCCACCCAGCTGGCAAAGTGGTGCTGCCAACAGCTACATTTACAAGACCAAGCAATGTCGCTTCATTTTTGGTCCGATGCAAAGATCATACTGTACTGGATTAATGGAGATCCAATGCGCTTGAAGACTTTTGCTGCCAATCGAGTAGGACAAATTTTGGATTCAAGGGTACCGTCGCAGTGGCGACACGTGCCCACTGATACGAACCCCGCAGATTGCGCCACCCGTGGTCTTACCCCAACCCAGCTGGCAAATCACGATTTGTGGTGGTGTGGCCCACCATGGTTACAGCTACCGGATACGCAATGGCCAACTAATCGCTTGGATCCACCGGAGGATAACGTTGCCAGAGCTGAGCAGCGAGATCTTAAAAAATCAACACTCACTTTTACCACTTCGATTGATGAATCAATCATCACCTCATTTTCTTCCTATAACAGACTCATCTTTGTTGTGGCCTATATGCTACGTTTTGTACCCAATTCCAAATCTGCATTGGCATTGCGTCGAACAGGCCCAATAAAGACACACGAGTTTCAAGATGCCATGCTTCAAGTCGTTCGACTGGTGCAGCGGGAAGCGTTTCCATGTGAGATTTCTAGATTACAATCAAATAAATCCTTATCTAGCTCTAATAAACTTCATCAGTTATGTCCTTTTGTAGATCAGCAGAGTATCTTGCGGGTGCGAGGGAGATTAAAGAATGCTTTCCACATCTCTGCTAACCAACGCACTCCGATCATTCTCCCCAAGTCACATCACTTCACTGAGCTTGTGATCCGAAATGCTCATCATAATACACTACATGGAGGAATGGATCTCACACTAGCGACTATTCAACAGATTTTCTGGATTGTAAACGGAAAACAAGCAGTGAAACGAGTCCTACGTAAATGTGTTCCCTGTTTCAAACATCGTCCAAAACCAGCATCGCAGTTAATGGCAGATTTGCCATTTCATCGGGTAAACCCCCCAAAACGAGCATTTGAAGCTACTGGCGTGGACTACACTGGCGCTTTGGAAATTAAGGCATCTCGGTGTCGCGGACATCATACCTATAAAGCATATATCGCTGTTTTCGTTTGCTTAGCAACCAAAGCAATCCATTTGGAGGCCGTCACAGGATTGAGTACCCAGCATTTCCTATGGGCTTTGCAGCGTTTTATTGGACGCCGCGGATTTTGCAGACATATTTACAGCGACTGCGGCACAAATTTTATGGGTGCGGATAAATCGCTTCAATTGTGGAAGAAGGAATTTGTAAAAGAAATGACAACGACTGTGCTGCCTGAATTAACATCTCGCAACATTCAGTGGCATTTCAATCCTCCACACAGCCCTAATTTCGGAGGCTTGTGGGAAGCGAACGTGAAAACAGTCAAGAGGCCTCTGTTTCGTACTTTCCAGGGGGTCAAGATGACCTACGAGCAGTTGAACACAGTTCTTGTGCAAATAGAGGCATGTTTAAACTCTCGACCCTTGTGCCCGTTGACGTCCAATATTGAGAATCTCTCGGCTTTGACTCCGGCTCATTTTTTGATCGGTGATTCCATGATGTCTCTACCAAATTCCACCACTGCGGATAAATCTTTGGACTTGCAGTTTTTTGACGGCCAACGACTGGTAAGGCAGTATTGGAAGCGTTGGAGCGCAGACTGGTTGTCACATTTACAAGCTCCCCCAAAATGGTGGCAAGTAAAACCCAATCTAAAGGTAGATGATATAGTCATCATAAAGGATGAATGGAAACTTGGGCGAATTATAGAACTGCATCCCGGATCAGAAAACCTCGTACGTGTGGCTTCCGTTAAAACCTCGTCAGGAATATATAAGCGATCGCTTTCAAAATGTTGTCCTCTGCCTTTAGTTTGCAGCTCAGTAGCTAAAGGTCTCGCTTCATCAAATTAACGACAATTATTTTGCACATCTTTGATCCAACACATGCATGCTCTAACAAACACTTGTCTTTTCACAGCGTTTAATTGGCAACAAGGGAAAGCACTGGAGTTTAATACTGGGATCAGTATTGGCGGGCGGCATGTTCGAGCATCTATTAAGAGTATTTCGTAGAAGACAAAGAGTGTGCTTAATGCAGTTTTCTACGCTCTCGAGACGTCCCAGCAGCACAAAGACGAATGCCAAAATCCGACAAACCACTCTTTGGCAAGCGGTGTTCGGTGCTGGTCGGCCTGTGTCTTTGATTTTTATACCTTGAAGAACCCTAAAATGTTGATATAACTTAACCTTCGCAATTAAATTAGTTTGTTTTGATATCTAGTGAAATTTGTTAAATAAAATTAATCTTGAAGTTACTTCGGTTGTACCTATTTTTCTCTTGTCGAATGAAAGTCCCCAGAGCGGTAGACGATCAGCATTGACAATTTAGCATTTGTCACAACACTCTGCTTGTGGCAACGGTTATTGTGCTGTTGCCAATGGTCGCCATTGCCTGCAAGAAGGTGGATTGGAGCCTTGTTAAGCTCCAGAAAAGGATCCAATCCACCTTCTTGTTGCCGCGTCTATATTCTTTCTGACGAGGGCTGCTAAGACAGCATCATGTGACGCATTATCAAAGGCTCCCTCTATATACAGAAAGGCGCAGATTGCAACTTCTTTGTTGTCCACTGCCCCTTCAAGGGTGTGACAAAGTTGGTACAGTGCAGTGTCAGTTGAACGACCTGCCCTGTATGCGTGCTGCGTGTATGGTAGTCTACCAGCTTTTCCAACGTTTTAAGGCAAAACGAAGTTAAGCTGATAGGTCTGAAGGACTTTGGGTTGGTGACGTATTTCTTCCCTGCTTTGGGGATGAAGACCACCCTAGCTTGCGTGGCGTAACGCATTTGGGATGTGTCCAATTGCTAGGCTGCTTAGCATCAGTCTCCTTAAGCGGGTTAGGAGTAAGTCCGGTCAGGGAAGTGTGTTTCAAAGAGTAAAGCTAGTTTATCCCTGTCGTCGGAAGTGTAAGAGTGGTCACATTTCCTCAGGGCTAGGTTACTTTCTGGTGCAACTTTGGCCATAGCCTTGTGCAATCTTGCCCCTTCATGGGCAGTGCTGATTGCCTTACAGAAGTCTCTGTAGTTCTTCCGTTTGGCCTTCCTGATCTCTTTGTTATAGAGCGTCAGGCTTTGTTTGTAATGTCTCCAGTTCTCCTCGCTCGTTTTTGCTCTGTTGAAGAGCCGGCGAGTGGAGATTCGGAGCCGTTCCAGGTTGTCATTCCACCATGGGGCGTCTCTATCTGCTTTCCGTCTGCCAAGAGGGCAACTGTCCTCAAAAGCATTGGTTATCTTCTTGCAGAGGTTATCCACTGCCTGATCCAATACTAAAGAATGTCGGGGTATACCTGACGGTTCGTTAGAGAGATCGAGCTCAAGAGAAGACTTGAACCGATCCCAGTTTGTTTTCTTGGGATTCCTTTTGGGGGCGTCCCTAGCGATGTTGAAGTCTAATTCAAATCTAATGATTCGGTGATCCGACATTGATTCCTCTGGCGACACATGCCAGTTCTTAATAAGTGGTCCTAGAGACCTGCTCATAAGAGTTATGTCTAGGACCTCCTCTCTTACTTTAGTAATGAATGTCGGTGTGGACCCGACATTACTGATTTCTAGGTTACTATTTACAATAAATTCTATTAGCTGCTCCTCTCTGTTGTTGGCGTCACACCCGATGATTAGGGGCATCTTCTTCCTCCTGCAGCATTCCACGAGTCCGATGATTTCCGGCGGTGGGCATGCTGCATCCCCAGCAAAATACGCCGATACTACGGCGATCGCTGGTAACCTTCCTGTGCCGCTCACAGTTACCGCGACACAGTCACTACTTAGGAACTCTGAAAAGATATTATAATTGATATCTTTTTTTATTAATATGCATGCTCTTGGGTGTGCACCCCGTTGGTCGCATATTACCTTTGATTCCTTGGTGTACAGGCCTTTAATGCCCTGATTGCACCAAGGCTCCTGTATGAGAGCCCGAGATGTTGGTTGGTGAACAACCTGGCCAGGACGGCTGATGCCGCCTTGGCTCGGTGTAGGTTCACCTGGGCTAGCCTGTATGCAGCCATCACTGGAGCGGATGCTCCATCTTTGGTGAAGGGGGCGGGTGTTCCCCTTCACTGCCATCGGTCAGAGTGACGTCGGCCTCCATCTCGTCGTTATCGTCCAGGAGAGGCGCATGTGCCAACTCCTGGGAGGGCGTAGGATGCTCCTCATCCTCACTCCTCACATCCATAACGGCGCTAGGGTCCTCCTCTGTACCCATGGGCTCTTGTGGCTCGTCGAGGGATTCCTCGACCTCCACTTTGCCACCTGTGGGACCAGAGGGCGCTCCTTCTGCTGCGGCCACCTTTGCCGCCTTTCTCAGCCCACTCACCGAGACGGTACCGAACCTAAAGTTGAGCTGGTGCCCTCTAGCTACAATCTCGTCTCGTGTGAGCTGGTCGATCCCGATGACTAGGAGTGCCCCGCCTCCGTCGTTCTTCCGGGAGACCACCTTCCAGGCATCTGTCTCCAGCCTGTTCTTGCGCCCAAGCATCATGAGGAGTTCCTCATTACTTCTTTCCGCGCTTCTGGGGCACAAGACCATGACATTGAATGCCGCGGGAATGTCTTCCCTCACCCTGGTATCTAGGGGCACGCCCTTCCACGTTCTGAGCATGGGCACAACGGCCCTCAGCCAGTCCGCTGAATCCTGGTCCAGGCAGTCGATGAGGAGGTATCCTACCCTGAAGTGGATGCCCCAAACTTCCCAAAAATTATGACTTAAAAATGTCAATGGCGTTTCCCACCAGTAATTTAAACTTTTAAAATTTCTCGAAAACCCAATTAACCAGCTAAAACCAATTCGATCCCATCGGATACATTCAGAGAACCGACCACCCGGACGGCAAAGCGCACGGAGGCACCGACATCATGCATTAGAATCGTTTGCTACTGACTACAAGCAACACTAACAATACTGACTAATCACAATAAGTGAGTCAATCATAATATCGACCGTAAATTGTACTTTCGTTTCAATATAGCAAAAAAAGTTATAACACTCATTAAATATTTAGATAAATGTAAAAAAATATGCAAACTGTCATATTGAGCTCGATCGACAGAACGACAACTGCAAGTGAGTTTTTATTATTCTTTTTTTTTGGCATAGAAGTTGCACACCAATACGCAAGTGTATTCTTTTGTATATACCTTCTGTCAAAAAAGTACCGGGACTGGGTTAATAACACTCACATTTTCTATTTATTCATCCAAATTTATTTATAACTTGAGTCGAGGAAACAAAAAGAAGTCGCACGGAGCTAAATCTGGCGAATACGGAGCTTGTTCGATGGTATTTATCGAGTTTTTGACCTTGTATTCGTTGACAATGGTAGCTCGATGCGGCGGCGCGTTGTCGTCGTGAAAAATCCACGAATTGTTTGCCCACAAAAACGACCGAGTTTTTTCCGAATTCTTTCACGCAAGCGCTGAAGTACAGTCAAGTAATACTCCTTATTGACCGTCTGTCCCGGTGGCACGAACTCATGATGCACTAGACCGTGAATATCAAAGAAAACAATGAGCAAAACCTTCATTTTCGACTTGCTTTGGCGCGGTTTTTTCGGTTTTGGAGCATCTTTCGGTCGCCATTCGGACGATTGTTGACTTGTAAGTGTGTCGTATTCATACATCCACGTCTCATCAGCTGTAATGATACGTTCCATGAACGTGGAGTCGGAATTAGCGCGATGCAGCATGTCAGCAGACACCTGCTTTCGGTATTCTCTTTGCAGGAAATTCAGCTCTTTTGGAACAAGCCGTGCAGCGACTCGTTTCATACCCAAACGGTCAGTCAAAATGGTACGAATTGACTCGTGAGAGATGTTCAGGACTTGTGCTATCTCTCGTAAGCTGACATGATGATTTTCAAAAATAAATTCCTTCACTGCATCGATGTTAGTGTCGGTGAGAGAGGTGGATGGTCGTCCCGAACGAGGCATGTCTTCGACAATCTCACGACCCTCTTGGAATGCTTTGTACCACTCAAAAGCACGTGTTCTCGATAAAACTGCATCACCATAAGCCGTCTGCAACATTTTTAACGCGTCAGTACAAGAAATTTTGTTCGCAACACAAAATTTAAGGCAAATTCTTTGTTCAATATAGTTGTTCATTATAAAATTCGGCAAGCAATCAGAACATAGACTGACGTAACCAGCGACTGTAAACAAACTACTTCACAGATCGCGATCAAACTTACTTACTTAGTAATGCAGAACAGTGTTACCAACATAACAAAAAAAAATTTCCGAAATCGGTTTAGCACAGGCGTTTTAATTAATCCAGTCCCGGTACTTTTTTGACAGAAGGTAGTTGCCCGCGGCGTGTGGTGTTTAATTGTTTAAATTTTCATGCCAACAGATTGCTAATTTATCGTACCTGTCACGAAACACCTTGTTTCTTTGCCATTAACGAGGGATGCCCTGCAAGTGCTTCAAATGTAGCTGAAAAGTGGCAGCTGGACTAAAAGATCGGCACGCAGAACCAGAGGTATTGGTGCCAAAAATTGAAAGCTAGAGTTATTGACAAAAAATGAATAAAATTTCATTATTGCTTAATGTTGAAAAATTACACCTCACTTTTAATTCTCGCTTTAAACCCCATGTTTAAAATTGCGCAAAAGCAAATTGCAAAAAAAAAAAAAAAACCACACAAAAACAAACTAAGCGACAGCGAAAATTTGTCACAGCTGGCAACTGCCCTATAACAAAAACAAGAAAGGAATCTAGCTTCGGCAACCCGAAGCTTATATACCCTTGCAGTCATCAAATATGTCGATCAAAATACATAAGGGCTAAACAACATTAAAACTATGACGATTTTTCTTTTAATTTTTCATATTTTCGACTATTGTTCGTATGGCAGCTATATGATATAGTTGTCCGATTTTGATGTAATTAATATGCAATTCAAGAGCAGTTAGAAAACTCCATATTCCAAAAATCATGCTTGTCTGATGAAAACATCGATGTCAAAATGTTATTTCCGTTATTTCTATATAGATTTTTCGATCTTTCCTATGACAGCTATATGATAACGTTGTCGGATTTTAGTGAAATTTTTTTCTCGGTTCAAGGGTTATTAAGAGGCGCCATATTTTAAAATTAAAAACAACGACGTTATAACGACGTAATAATTATTTTTTTCCATTATTTCTCTATATATTTTTTGACCTTTTGTATGGCAGCTATATGATAGAGTTATCCGATTGTTGATTTGAAATTTTTATACGAAATTCAATTGTGGTTAGAAAATGCCATTTCGAAGAAATCAAGTCAATCTAATCAAAAACAACGGCGTGAGAATTTTGTATTTGATTCTCTCTTATGGGAGCTATCCGATATAGTCGGCTGATCCGGCCCGTTCCGACTTACATATATACTGCGTGCAATAACTTCACACCTTTTGGAACAGTTTCAACAAGATAGGTTTGAAACTGAGAGACAAGTTTGCGTAGAAACGGACAGGAGGACAGACGGACAGACGTATTTCGATTAAGATCGTGATGCTGATCAAAAAAATATATACTGTAATATGCTCACATATCGGGTACCCACTGTACCCCTTATATTTCGAATAAATACATAGTGGCATTTGCCCAAAACAAAATGTTCCCAGCATTTCAAGTGCGGAGTTCAATAACCCACACAAGAATGCAATGGTCAGCCTAAGTGCATAGTCGGCATGTCTGGCATGCCCGACCGAGTTTTAGTATGTCAGCATAATACACTCTCTCGCTTTTCGGCTTGCGCACCCGCTGTTGGCGCAGCCCTTATATGTATGCATATGACGACGGCGTAGCTGCGCAGTCCCTAGATTAGCTTAGAGTTAGAATAAAAGAGCATTGTATTTGGTAAGGCGAAGTATGAAGATCAGGCCACATTCTTTATATGCCTAAGTAAAATTAATTTAATTTAAAAAAAAAAATAAAGGCTAAGAAAAACAACAAAAGTGTGTCCGATTTATTTCAAGTGCGGTTATACATTAATAAACTATTGGGTTGGCAAGAAAATCGTGTCGTTTTTTTTTTTCAATATTTTCAAAGGTGATTTATTTATATCAGGACTTATAATTAATCAATTATGTATTGGCCGTTTTGTTCGACCACTAATGACCATCTTTCGGGCAGCTGCATAATTCCGCGCTCGAAGAACTTTTGATCTTTTCCAGCAAAGAATCGAGTCAAGTGGTTTTCGACAGCCTCATCTGAATGAAAGTTTTTACCATTCAAAGAGTTTTGAAGAGAGCGAAACAAATGGTAATCTGTGTGACGGCTCATTCCCAAGAGGCGCACATTCTTGTTTTTGTTTTCTTTGTTAGTTTTTCCTAGCTTTAATTAATTAGTCATGTAAGAGAAATACAATGAAGTCCTTGTTATTATAGTTCTAAGCAAACCAGTTAATCCGTACATAAAATAAGATTTAAAATTAAGCTAAACCAAGTTGCCATTTATTTCGCGTTATCAACGACATTGCCATTTATTTCGCGTTATCAACGACATTGCCATTTACTTCGCGTTGCCACCAACGTTGCCATTTACGGCACTATCGATTAACACGCTGACAGCTGATCCGTGGCCAGATCGCGACGCTGTCAAAAATCGCCACGTTGACAGCCTGGTCAGAGGATCGAGATGGTAACTCGATCTCTACCTTTCCGGACAGCCGTAGCGTGCAGACGTGCGCTCCGAAACTCGGCCTCTGCCCCGGTCCGCCGCAGACGGAAAACATAACCACACTTACGCAGACAGGTAAACCTCGATCACAAATAACCACGCGCAATACAGCCCCGAGGCTTAACTAACAAATAACCACGCCCAATACAGCCACCGCGGCTAATCAACGAATAACCCTCGGTGCAGCAGCAGGGAAAACAGGTTAGGGCAAGTGGCCAATAAAGTGAAGTGATACATTGTGAACATTTAATTCCTGTGTGTTCTTGATTTCGTAGACTTCATAGCAACTAACCCTAACTCGCACCTCCCCGATCCCTACCAGTAGTTAGTGATCCCTCAGGCGTGGCTACGACAATTCCTGGTGAACACAGAGAACGTCGGCGTGCCCCTGTTGGATTTAACTCCCGATCCCTACCAGTAATTAGCGATCCCTCAGGCGTGGCTACGACAATTCCTGGTTAATTCAGAGAACGTCGGCGTGCCCCTGTTGGATTTATAACCCGATCCTTGTCAGTAGATAGCGATTCCTAAGGCGTGGCTACGACAATTCCTGGGCAACCAGAGAACGTCGGCGCGCCCCTGTTGGATTCATACCCTGACCCCTGCCAGTAGTTGGTGATCCCTCCGGCGTGGCTACGACCCTTTCCTGGTTAGCCCAGAAGAAGTCGGCGTGCCCCATTCCTGTGCCCGTAGTGAGTATTCCTGAGCCCTCTCGGACACGCTCACGTGTTCCTAACCTGTCCTACCGAGCATAGATTCGGCCCAACCAGGTGTCTCACCGCTCCGCTCTCCCCTCGCTAACGGCGCAGAGCCTGCCACAGGGTGCGCAGTGTGCCCAAAGCCGGAGTACCGTTAATCCAAAATCCGCACTCTACAGTTCCTATCATAAACAAGTTCCCCCTGTGAATTACAAATTTCTTGTAAGGATCTCTGGCACGACTGAGGTCTATCCCAGCCTAAGAAGATTCGTTACAAATGGCGCCCGAACAGGGACTTGTAGGGTAAAATCCTAGGAAAATTCCATCTTGTAGAGCAGGTTAAAATTTGGAGAAAATAAATCCGGTTTCGGAGCACCGAAAAATTGGCCAAAATCATCAGAAACGCGAAACGTGACGAAAAGTAACGTGACCGAGTGTACCGCAGAAAGCCCACGAGCTAACGGCGCGATCCGAAAAGTAAACCGAGCGAGTGAACCAGTGAATCAGTGAGCAAAGTGAACCAAAAAAATAACCAGTGGAAGAGGAAAATTTATAACCTAACAAGTGAACGCGAAAGTGACATACAGTGGAACAAAATATATATAAACAAACAAAATACACTGTGAAAAATAAATAAATCCATATATACTACACTATGAAAAATAAATATATAAAATACACTGAAAAAAAAATTATATTTAATTAATAAACTAAATATACGGGGAAAAAAAATAAAATAAATAAATATATACAAATATAATACACGGGGAAAAAAAATATATTAAATTATAATGGATAAATAAATGACATACAACGAACCACAACTTTACAAAACAAATAAAATCAAATTAAAACAACAACTCACAATAAAAAAATAAAAAAAAAATAAATAAATAAATAAAATAAAACGCTGGGTCAGAAAATACCCAAGCACAAACTCATCATCGAAGAGATGCCAACCATGGAGGAATTAAATAACCCAGCGCAGGACAAAGACGCAGCAAACAATCCCGGTGAGTCTGTTCCAATTAGACTTAAGAATCCTGGTGTTGGGACGACTTGGATATATTCCCGTCGTAAGGAGGAATTATTAGCCTTCGCAGTAGAGTTTGGGTTCGCGTCGGGGGGCCGCGTCGAGGACCTCCAGAAAAATTTCGCTGCCTTCGTCAAACATTCGGAGCTGACGGACGCAGTCTGGACTAGGCTAAAGGCCCTCGAGATGCATTTTTCTTCGCGTGTCCCAAGCCCGAACCCTGGCGAAGAGAAAGACAACGCCGCCGACGATAAGGCCTCCGTTTCGAACGCGATTATAAATAGGAATATGCACTCACTACTTCTCCCGGGTAATCTACTCCCCGGTAATCCTCCCCCTGGTAGTCCCGGCATTACCATACACGCACCACAGACTCAAGGAGTCTCGGGGATCGAAGCCCCTCGGAGTTCTACATGCACCCCGGAAAGAATTCGCAAGTGGGGACTACAATTTGATGGCCGATCCGACCCTCTAACCTTTATCGAGCAGGTAGAGAGTCGCGCAATCTCCTACGGCATCGAGTTACAAACACTTCCTCGGGCTATGGCCGAGCTTTTGACTGACCGGGCGGATAAATGGTTTCAGACCAGCCGGCTTCAAGGCGCGGACTGGATAACCTTCCGCAAGGAATTCTTAGAATTCTTTTAACCTCCACGGTACCTCCAACGTTTAGATGATAAGATAAGGGGGCGAGACCAGCAAGACGGAGAAAGTTTTAAGGACTTTGTGCTGGATTTCCGTGTGCTCATGAGACACGCGGGCTACACCGAACAACAGGAACTCAACCGACTCTACGAGAACGCTGCTCCGGAGTACCAAATGTACATACGCCGCCACGAATTTAAAACCATCGGAGAGCTAACCCAGCTCGCCACAGACTTCGAAACCGTTAAACAACGTAGTCTAAGCCGGGAGAATTCCCGCCGAACCCCAGTCGCAGCTTCTCGCGCTCCACATCAGACGTCCCGGGAGCACTCTTGGAACACTCAGGCCCCCCCAAATAGGCCGGGAAACTCAAACGCAGAGCTAGGACCCCGACAATCGGCCGCGCCCATATCGAACAGGATCATCACACCATCGCAAAGGACAGACGTAAGGAACAGCAGACGGTATTCCTGCTGGGATTGTGGTCGACAAGGAATTCGCACCATCGATTGTTGCCGTAATACGCAGCCGGGAAACGGACCGAGTCCTCGCGTCGCGCGGAATACGACGGGGACCAGCGAGTAACCGCACCCCTCAGATTACAAGACGGAAAGATAGTGGCTACAGTAAAAGTTGGAGGACAGACTAGGCTAGCCACGATAGACACCGGAGCGTCACGCAGTTTCGTAAGTCAGGAGTTTGCCAATGCGGTCGGCGAACCGCATCAATTCAAAGAAATTCGAACCCAGATAAGTCTTGCCGATAACTCGAGGATAGAAGTGTCAAAATTATTCATAGCCAGGATCACACTAGTGCAGGACCTTCTCGAGGTACCACTACTTGTCATGCCATCCATGCTAGAACCCTTGATTTTAGGATTAGATTTCCTTAATAGTATAGGAACGACGCTGCGCTGCGGAACAGCAGAGCTGCGGCTATCACCAACACCCAATCCAGTTGAGCTTCGAAGCATGGGCTGCAACAAGGAAAGACCGGTAACAACATCCCTCAAGGGGAACTACAACGGACCTATTACAAACCAGAGAAACGCTGGCCCTGATCCCACGCGATCACCAGAACCTGTCACACACCAGGAACGTGCAGAACCAGCACCCACGAGCGGATCGGAACCAACCGAATCACCGGGACCCCCAGACACACAGGAGCCCAAATCACACATGACAAAACAAACACAAGAGGAAGAGACCTTGAATCCCCGGAGTCAACCAGCACGGATTACTGAGGCAGAGCTTCATCCGCAACCGGACGCGCAGCAGGCGGCGGAACCAAGCCACTGCGTCGAGACCACGACGGAAGACACGGATACAGTATCACAGGAACCACAACAGTTAAGCGAAGATCAGGAACAGCAGATACAAAACTTTCTTAACATCCAGCTCAAGAAGTTCGAGGGAATGACGGGCGTAGCAACTATAGCCCAACATAGAATCACCATGCGAGATGACAAACCGTGTAAGCAGAGATACTTTCCCAAGAATCCTGCCATGCAGGAGGTCATTAACCAACAGGTGGACGCCCTACTCGAGCAAGGGTGTATCGAACCTTCTCGTAGCCCGCACAGCGCTCCTTTGGTGCTGGTGCGGAAAAAGACTGGACAGTGGCGCATGTGCGTTGACTACCGTCAGCTTAACGCCCGATCAATTCCTGACGCATACCCACTGCCTAGAATCAATCATATTCTAGAGAGACTCAGGAACGCGAAGTACATCTCTACCTTGGATCTGCGCAATGGATATTGGCAAATACCTATGGCGCCAGACAGCCGTGAAAGCACCGCTTTCACAGTACCGGGGAGAGGACTTTATCAGTGGCGAGTCATGCCTTTCGGCTTGCACTCCGCCCCCGCTACTTTTCAGCGTGCGTTGGACAGCGTGATTGGCCCGGATATGGAGCCGCACGCCTTCGCCTATCTAGACGACATAATTGTCATCGGGGCTACCTTAGAGGAGCACATGGATAATCTCTGTCGTGTCTTTGAGCGGCTCAGAGGAGCCAACTTGCGTATCAACCAAGAAAAATGTTCTTTCTTTCAGCAAAGACTAACGTACTTAAGACATGTCATTAGTAACCAAGGCATCCATACAGACCCAGAGAAAGTCGCCGCTGTGCGAAATCTGAACCCGCCGGAAAACCTCAGAGAACTACGACGTTGTCTAGGGATGGCCTCCTGGTACCGGAGGTTTGTTCCCAACTTTGCATCAGTGGTCCAACCAATGACCAACTTACTCAGAAAGAACCAGAAGTGGACCTGGGGAGAGGAGCAGAACTCGGCCTTCGACCGGCTCAAGGAACTTTTGACAGACGCACCCGTCCTAGCGTGCCCCGATTTTACTGAGAAAATGACTCTGCAAACCGATGCTAGTAATTACGGACTAGGCGGTGTTTTAACTCAAACCATCAACGGGCAGGAACGAGTGATAGCCTACGTGAGCCGCAAACTAGACGCGGCCGAGCTTAACTACTCCCCAATGGAAAAGGAATGTTTGGCAATCGTCTGGGGAATTCGCAAGCTCAGATGTTATCTCGAAGGTTATTATTTTAACGTAATCACCGATCATCTAGCGATTAAGTGGCTGAACCATATAGAGAACCCCACGGGAAGAATCGCCAGATGGGCGCTTGAGCTACAACAATGTCAATACGATGTCCAATACCGCCGAGGAAAATACAACGTAGTCGCCGACGCTCTATCCCGACAGCCGTTAGAGAGGCTCCAGCGGATCACGACCGGCAACCAGCGGTGTAAGTGGATTCAACGCAAATTACAGGACATCAATGATAACTCACAGAAGTTTCCGGATTACGTCGTCGAGAACGGAGAACTGTATCGCCACTTAGGACATCGACCCGACGACCAGGACTACATACCTTGGAAGTTATGTGTGCCAGGCGAACACCGCCAACGAATTCTACAAGAATGCCACGACGCGCCCACAGCAGGTCACTTGGGGGTACGGAAGACCATCCTCCGTATCTCCCAGAAATACTACTGGCCTGGCATGTTTCGTGACGTCGGGGCATATGTACGAAAATGTGTCTTGTGCCAAAAGTTTAAAGCAGACCAACGAAGGCAAGCCGGCATGATGCTCACGAGACAGGTAGAGGAACCATTTGCAGTGTTATGCGCAGACTTCGTGGGCCCGCTGCCCCGTTCCAAGCAAGGAAACAACATGCTACTTGTTTTCTTTGATGCGTTCACTAAATGGATTGAACTGATCCCTCTACGCAAAGCAACCTCGGCGTCTCTAATTCGAGCCTTCCGTGAACGAGTCCTAGGTCACTTCGGAGCACCGAAGAAAATGGTGTGCGATAATGGCACTCAATTTACTAGCAAAGCATTTCGAACCTTTCTATCAGACATAGGAGTAGAGCTCCAGTATACAGCACCCTACTGCCCTCGCGAAAACCCCACCGAAAGGGCGAACCGCACAATCAAGACGATGATCTCGCAGTATCTAGGCGACCAGCAAAACACATGGGATACTCTCATCCCCGAAATCACTCTTGCATTGAACTCTAGTGTCTCCGACTCGACGGGATACAGCCCGGCATTCCTGCTACAAGGCAGAGAACCGCGGTTACCCAAAGCATGGTACGACCAAGTCACCCCGGGAACGGGAACGGTACCACAGACGCCCACGCAGAGAGCCGACCACTTACGAGAGATCTACAGCATCGTCCAGGGAAACATACAGAGAGCGAGCAAAGATCAGGGTCGTCAGTATAATCTCCGCCGTAGGGAATGGCGTCCGGTCCTAGGTTCCTTTGTTTTGGTGCGACAACACCACCTTTCAAAGGCTTCCGAAGGATTCGCGGCCAAGTTAGCGCCGAAGTTTGATGGACCATATAAAGTTGTGGCCTTCACCTCTCCCAATATCGTTCGGTTACGCCTCCCCGGCGAACGAAAGGGGCGGTTAGCCAATATCGCAGATTTAAAAGCTTTCCATTCTTCCTCCTCAACAGGAAACAGCGAGTCCGAAGACGATGACCCCGAAGACGCAAAAGGCCCGTGTCTACCCGTTCCAGCCGAATAAGATGAAGCGACGACACCAAGTATCATCGAGGGGTGATTATAAGCATAAACCACCAAACTATTGTTAGCTTTAAGACTTGATTCACTGTTAGGAAATTTGTTAGCTGCTGCCCGATTTTAGGAGTCTTTCACGCGCCCATATATATATACCTATTCGTATTCTAAGCTAGATAAGGCCTAATTTTAAAATATTCAGTAGGAAGCTACCATGGACAACCAGGAGATCGTTGACCTGTGCAGCAGCGACAGTGACGCGACGCCACCACGAGCTCAGTCACCCAAACCCCGGCACCCGCGTCTCTGGCACGAGGCACAGCGCACCCAACCGAGGCCACCTTCTACCCGGTCATCCAACGGGTCAGACGCAGACCGCGAGTACGTGGATATCAGCCCCCCTCACCGCGATGAGGAAATTCCCTGCCCTCGCCGTCCTGCCACACCACGCTATGGCCCTCCCCGGAGGCATATGTTGAGGATGTCAGCGACGACGAGTGGGCCAGCGGGCCACGCGACCCATGGAGCGACGAGGAAATCCACTTCGGAGACGGTTCGCCTCGGTACTGCAATGAGCCTCGCTATGCCCCATCCCCGGAGGCCTACGTCCAGGATGACAGCGACGACGACGACGGGCCACCGTACGACGACGAGGGAGCCAGCGACGGACGGGACACGCCGAGTGGCGCCGGGGTCGGCTACGGAGGCGTTCCACACCAGTTTTTTGAACACTACGAAAGGTACGTCACCCGACACAGCCACTGGATACAGTTGCTCCAGGTCCACTACACATCATGCTGGATCCGGATGCCCTTTCGGCCAACGGAGGAGCCGATCATAGAGTTCCCAACCTCACCGGAGCCGAACCTCGCGCTCGTAGGCCCCGACCCGAGCGACGTCGACGACGTCCAGGACCCGACGGCCCAGTCTAGCAGCACTGCGTCGCCCGCTGGGCACTCAACCATCGGCCAGGCTCGTCAGCCCGAGCGCGTACACTCCGCTCCTGGCGATGCCCTGGACCCGACGGCTCCATCACAGACCAGTTTCAACACTGCGTCGCCCACTGGGCAATCAATCATCGGCCAGGCTCGTCAGCCCGAGCGCGTTCACTCCGCTCCTGGCGATGCCCTAGACCCGACGGCCCCATCATGGACCAGTCTACGAACTGCGTCGCCCACTGGGCAATCAATCACTGGCCAGGCTCGTCAGCCCGAGCGCGCGCACTCCGCTTCTGACGACGTCTTGGACCTAACAATCCCTTCGCGGACCAGTCTAAGCACTGCGTCGCCTACTGGGCAACCAATCACCGGCCAGGCTCGTCAGCCCGAGCGCGCGCACTCCGCTCATGACGACGCCTTGGACCTGACAACTCCGTCGTGGGCCGGTTCCACCATTGCGTCGCCCGCTGGGCCCTCAACCACCGGCCAGGCTCATCAGCCCGAGCGCGTTCACTCCGCTCCTGATGATGCCCTGGACCCGACGGCCCTGCCAAGCACCACATTCAGCGCTGTGCTGCGCCCGGATAGCTCAGCCGGTAGAGCATTGGACTTGACGTCAGCGACGAATGATCCCCGCGTAGCCGCCGGCTCCACTTTTGGCCTCGACGACCCGGACGAACGCGACACCTTTCCCTGGGGAGGTGCCCTAGCCACTTCCAATCGGATCCCAGTCGCCCTGAGGATGCTGCGTGCCGAGAACCACTATGCCGCACACGTCGCCACCCGCCAGCTGAACCATGCCGAATCGTCGGATACGGCTAGCGGGAAGTGTATGGCCTGGTCGTCCCAGCGACTCCGACACAGACGGCGTCGCCATCTTCCGACGCGATCGACCTCCCTCGGAAGCCAGCGCCGACATACTGGAGTTGGGGATTTCAGACGAGGCGATGGACGCTTTGATGGCCGAACTCCCACCAGAGGTCGAGAGCCTGGTCCTGGACTGGCTGCCGGATGGAGGCGCTCCAGTTGCCCCGTCAGTACAGGACGCAGGCGAAGTCAGGGTAGTCCCCCCAGAGGAGTGGACGTGTAACACGCCGGATGGGAGAATCCCCACCAACGTCGCGGACATCATCCAAGCCCGAGCACTTCAAGCCAGGTCCCGTCAGCGATACCGCCTTCAACGCCCAGAGGGAAGTTACCGGGTCACCAGCCGCACAAACGGCTCCGTTTCGATTCTTTTCGACCCCTCCCCGAAGTAGGAAGGGGGTGTGACGCCTCATTCCCAAGAGGCGCACATTCTTGTTTTTGTTTTCTTTGTTAGTTTTTCCTAGCTTTAATTAATTAGTCATGTAAGAGAAACACAATGAAGTCCTTGTTATTATAGTTCTAAGCAAACCAGTTAATCCGTACATAAAATAAGATTTAAAATTAAGCTAAACCAAGTTGCCATTTATTTCGCGTTATCAACGACATTGCCATTTATTTCGCGTTATCAACGACATTGCCATTTACTTCGCGTTGCCACCAACGTTGCCATTTACGGCACTATCGATTAACACGCTGACAGCTGGTCCGTGGCCAGATCGCGACGCTGTCAAAAATCGCCACGTTGACAGCCTGGTCAGAGGATCGAGATGGTAACTCGATCTCTACCTTTCCGGACAGCCGTAGCGTGCAGACGTGCGCTCCGAAACTCGGCCTCTGCCCCGGTCCGCCGCAGACGGAAAACATAACCACACTTACGCAGACAGGTAAACCTCGATCACAAATAACCACGCGCAATACAGCCCCGAGGCTTAACTAACAAATAACCACGCCCAATACAGCCACCGCGGCTAATCAACGAATAACCCTCGGTGCAGCAGCAGGAAAACAGGTTAGGGCAAGTGGCCAATAAAGTGAAGTGATACATTGTGAACATTTAATTCCTGTGTGTTCTTGATTTCGTAAACTTCATAGCAACTAACCCTTACTCGCACCTCCCCGATCCCTACCAGTAGTTAGTGATCCCTCAGGCGTGGCTACGACAATTCTTGGTTAATCCAGAGAACGTCGGCGTGCCCCTGTTGGATTTATAACCCGATCCTTGTCAGTAGATAGCGATTCCTCAGGCGTGGCTACGACAATTCCTGGTTAATCCAGAGAACGTCGGCGTGCCCCTGTTGGATTCATACCCTGACCCCTGCCAGTAGTTGGTGATCCCTCAGGCGTGGCTACGACAATTCCTGGTTAATCCAGAGAACGTCGGCGTGCCCCTGTTGGATTTATAACCCGATCCTTGTCAGTAGATAGCGATTCCTAAGGCGTGGCTAAGACAATTCCTGGGCAACCAGAGAACGTCGGCGCGCCCCTGTTGGATTCATACCCTGACCCCTGCCAGTAGTTGGTGATCCCTCCGGCGTGGCTACGACCCTTTCCTGGTTAGCCCAGAAGAAGTCGGCGTGCCCCATTCCTGTGCCCGTAGTGAGTATTCCTGAGCCCTCTCGGACACGCTCACGTGTTCCTAACCGGTCCTACCGAGCATAGATTCGGCCCAACCAGGTGTCTCACCGGCTCGTTGGAGCACCCCCTTCCGCTCCGCTCTCCCCTCGCTAACGGCGCAGAGCCTGCCACAGGGTGCGCAGTGTGCCCAAAGCCGGAGTACCGTTAATCCAAAATCCGCACTCTACAGTTCCTATCATAAACAAGTTCCCCCTGTGAATAACAAATTTCTTGTAAGGATCTCTGGCACGACTGAGGCCTATCCCAGCCTAAGAAGATTCGTTACATCTGAAAGTGCTAAGTCCGGAACATAAGGTGGATGTGGTAGCACTTCCCAATTCAGCTCTGTTAATTTTTTCCGAGTGACCAAAGATGTGTGGGGCCTAGCGTTGTCATGGTGAAAGACTATACCCTTGCGATTAGCTAGTGCCGGCTCCTTTTCTTTAATTTTTTCCGCCAAATTGAATAGCTGGCGACAGTACACATCTGAATTGATGGTTTCATTCCGTCCCAGCAGCTCAAAGTGCACTACACCCTTCCAATTCCACCAAACAGACAGCATAACTTTCCTCTGATGGATATCGGCCTTTGATGTGGCTTGGGCTGGCTCACCTTTCTTGCTCCATGATCTTTTTCGTTGGACATTATTGTAAACAACCCACTTTTCGTCGCCAGTAATGATCCGCTTCAAAAAAGGATCGTTTTTAATCCGTTGCAGCAGAGAATAGCAGATGTTGATACGCTTAGTTAGGTGAATTTTCTTTAAGTTATGCGGAACCCAAACATCGAGCTTGCTTACGTAGCCAAGTTTCTTCAAATGGTTTTCAACCGTTGTATGCGACACACTGAGCTTCTCTGACATCTCCCGCGTTGAATAACGCCGCTTTTCATCCAGCAAAGCCTGAATTTGTTCGTCAAAAACGGCCCATGGTCGACCAGAACGTGGGGCGTCTTTAACACCAAAATCTCCAAGCCTGAATTTGGCAAACCAGCGCTGACATTGGCGATCACTCATGGCATCTTTACCATGCACTTCGCACAATTTCTCGCGAGCTTCGACTGCTTTTTTTCCTTTTCGGAAGTAAAAAAGCAAAATATGCCGAAAATGCTCGCAACTTGCTTGGTGCTTTCTACGGAATTGTGCGATTAGCCCGGTAGAGTTTGTGCGATTGCCCAACCGGTAAATGAGAATACAACTTTATTTTTCCTATTTCACAACGTTTATTCAATCTTTATCTGACAGAATACTGGTTTGTCGTGACGTCTCCTCTGGGTGTGTCTGCCTCTCCAATGATCCCGCTCGCTTGTCGCCGTTGATTTCGGGCGTTTCACGTGGGGAGTTAGACTATCTGGGCTATTGGAAACGTCACCGTTCTCAGACTATGGTGAAGAGGCGCCGTGTTCTCCAGGCGTTTGCCCTTCGCAACCGCGACCTCCTGTCCCTTGCTCTGTTCCGACTGGCTCACCGGACGCTGACTTAAATCTCACCTTCGGTCCAGGCGTACGCCGGGCACTCGTCAAATGATCCTTGCGTGGCACGACCAGTTCAGACGAACGTTCCACGCTAATCTTGACTACTCCGTGCTGGGGCTGTTCAGTCCTCGGCTCTCGGGGTTCTGCTGCTCCACGACTCTTGCAGACTACGCATGGCTTTCGGCGTACACGCCTTTCACACCCGTGCGGTTCAACTGCGCGTCCTTCGCGGCTTGTCGCATCATGACGTAACCCTCGCCTCGAGACGGACGAAGCGTACGCCGGAGCACAGTCTGGTAGACTCTACGGTATGCGTCTGGTTCTTGACTCCTCCCCGATGAGGTCCTCGAATAAGGACTCGAAAGTGTAGACCTGGTAAGGACTCGCCGGGCAATACTCCAGGCTCAATGTCATTAACGAGTAGTCGTCACAGGCGCCTTATTCGACGCTTTGTAATGCCCACAGAACCTCAGCTACCTGTGTCTCAATTCGGAGACTTAGGGATCTTACTCCTTGTAGATTTCTTGCTTACGATCCTGGTGTCCTTTGTCCACGCCGTTGATCCTGATTCCTTGCTGGTTAACTCTTCTACTTTTTGCTTGATCATGTTTGACTTCTCGTCTATACTTGCGTTTGACTCCTCGTTGATTGATCCCTGCTGAACTGCGGGCCCCGCTTATATAGGGCTCCTGGTCCCGTTAATCCTCAGCGTCTCCTTTTCGTCCGGTTCCAAGGTCCAACACCGACCCGTTACTTTCCTGGCTAGCTCGCGCGATCAGTTCCCAAGTCCACCGTTGTCTCCTTTTCGTCCGCGTCCAAGGTCCACCGTGGTCCCGATATTTCTCTGGTTAGATCACGTGATCGGGTCCAAAGACCACCGTGGCCCCGTTATTTCTCTGGTTAGATCGCGTGATCGGGTCTAAGGTCCAACGCGGTCCCGTTACTCTTCTAGCCAACTCAATATCATTTGTGGGGAGTTATCCAACTTTTCACAGCCTATTGACTTTGTTTAGCTAAGTAAGGGATATTTAAATACAGTAGAATCCTGTTATAACGACTCCGCTTATAGTGTCCGTCCGGGTTGTGCGTCGAAAACTCGATGGTTTAGTTGGTCCCCATACAAAGTTATATGAAAGGGCGTCCGCTTAGAGCGTTTCCGCTTTTAGCGACAAACCGCTTATAAGAATGAAATTTTTCAAGAAAATTGAAAAATTTAACCGGATATTGCGTCGTGCCAGAAAAAATACAGTGCCATAGTTCAAAATTTAAGCATCAAAACACGCTGTTAGAAATGTATGTATTTGTCAGTGATCGGCACCCTTGCTTGTGTGCGTAGCAGCGACACGAAGGATCTTGCACTGGCACAACTCTCTGTAAGTTTTAGCTGTCGCCTTAAAAACGCTGCTGCGAGACAGAGAGAGTCGAAGTGCAATGCCGACGTCACACTGTGTGTGCAGACCTCATAGTCTATTCCATGAGATGTCCCGTTATATTTCAAGTTTTTTCTGCTTTTTTCCGAGTAAAACTAAATGTTTTAATTTGCCAAATGCAATATGTGCAATAATAAGCTCATTCAGTTTTCAGTATTTAGAAAAACCTATGTTTATTTATTAATTTATTAAATTTTTCGTTTTAATTAAAAAATTAATTTGATTTATTTTAAAAACCTATTACAAACACAGCAACCATAAAATAATCAAAAAAAAATTTTTTTTCCTCCTTTTGCTTAGTGCGTCTTCCAGTTATAACGACGAAAAATGGTCGGTCCCTTGAAAGTCGTTATAACCGGATTCTACTGTATACGGCTTGGCGCGATACATTTATTTACGTTTTACATATTTTTTAAATTAAGCCATGTTAACTATCGATTATTATATTTTCCTTTTATAATATAGAATTGTTATTAATTTTACTTGTCGAAATAAACGTATTCTCTCCGTTTTCAGATTCACTCCCTACTAAGTTATAAGCTTCATTCAGAATTCTTGACTACTCATAGCAATTATACGCAAAATAAAAATTATTTTGACAGCCTGAACTACATCCAAACATATTCTGCACAACAATTATCTGATATAGATCCTTACTTAAAGGAAAAAATAGTTACTACGTCAAATTTTGATACAAACTCAATTTTTACATCTAAACATAACGTTTCTGATAATATACAAAAATTATGCAGAACACAACAAGTAGCTCCCGTGATTTCTGATAAGACTTATGATGGAGTGCTTTCTGCAATTGAGCAGTATAGACAATTGCTTAGTAACCATGGCTTTTTAAACTATTCAAATCAAAGCTATATGTCAGTAAGTGAAGAAACAAAAAAAAAGTGGTAAACCATTTAACTGACGAAACCAATATAAATACCAGAGATGATTATCAACCTAACATTCATCTATGTTCTGAAACTCTAGGACTTGCGAGATCGACAGTTATTTCAAAAAATACATGCAATGAAAAAACATGCAACAATATTAAGAACATAAGCTCTGAGCATATAGCTACGCATCACCATAAAAAATATTATGGTCCCCATAATAGGGATGATATGCAAAATTTCCCCACATGCTTTTCCGGAACAATTCCTAAACTGCCTAGCCAAGAAAGTACAACTGTAAATGTAACGGAAACGAAATCATTGCTTGCATCAGTTTTTTCTGAAACTACGACAAAGAACAAACAACGCCAACGTGAAATGCCAAAGAAAAAAGCGGGTTTCACTAAGAAAAAAACATCAAAATGGGTAAATGAATCAATAATTGGTAGTAACCATAGCACTTTAGACACGGAAAAATGTAGAAATGTTACTACTCTAGAAATAGAAAAAGAAATTGGACCAGCGGCAGTCGAAGTAATCCAACCAAATGTGGAGCGGCAAATACACAACCACCAATCGCAGCCTCTGGAAAACTATGAAGACTATTTGGACAAAATTATTTTTCAAGAGAACGAGTGTTTCAACCGGTAAGAAAAATATATAATACTTACCTTTTGTTATTAACCAACTAAAAGTATTACTGAGTTTTGCCAATAGCCATTTATGAAATAATTACATGAAATTCTTAAAAAATTTTAAAAAATAAAAATATTTTGTTATTTAAGCCTTTACTTTTCTAACTTCAAAAATGTTTGTTATATGGAAAAAATTAAAACCAAGATGTTCGACTTTGTTATTTCATGATGTTCTCTATGTTGTAAAAAAAAAACTAAATTCAAAAATTAGTTTATTTAGTATTTTATACAAGTTTAATACTTGGCATAGGTATTGTATAGCTTATGAGCTTTTTCGCTAACTGTTAATATAAGTATACTGATTTCTGTTAGGGCTTCAATTATCAGTTTATTATATGTAACCGCATACGAGTATTTATTTAGAGATGTATCGCATCTAAATCTCCGATTTAGATCTCGACCACTACTGGATTGAGTGGCGAAAGGCATTAAAACAGGATTCTTGAGTCTTCTCTTACAGACTAATAACAAGTAGAATAATCCTAATATATTTAATTTATTTAATTTAATACGGGCGTCAAGCTTGTTCGTACCTATGATTGGCTGTTACATTGTCAATTTCGTCTTATATAGATCCTATATTTAAACCTTTGTGAATATTTTCATGCCGTATAAACCGTGGTGCCCAATTATAGTTCTCAAAAAGCGTGAGTACAGACGGACTGGGTGATTTTCTTTCGAACACAAATCACAATTCTCCGGGTTTGCACTCACTTTCGCTTCAAGGGAATTGGAAGCCGGTGGATTTTTCGAGGGTATACCGCTAAAACTCGATTTCATGTCCTTGATGGCTTCTAGAGTGCTATATCTTTCAATGAAAAATGGGTTCATTTCATTCCATGTATCGGACTTGGATAAGAAAGATTATTCCCATAAGGAAAGGGTCGATTTCGACAGTTTACTGTCCAACAGGCAATCCCAATTTTCGGTGAATATATTGGAATGCGCTAGTGCTACTAGACACCCTTGTATGGTACTCTGCAGCTCTTTTAGCGCGTGGCCAGATTTGTGATTAAAGAAAAGAAGTTTGAGCTGACTGTTGACTAAAAGTGTCTTGTTTTCGAAACGGTCTCGCAGCGATTCCCAGGCGAAAATGAAACCCTCATTGGTAAGGGGGAATTTCGAAACAATTGCTACCGCTTCACCACTGGTCTTGGAATTCAGATGGAACAATTTCTCAACTGGTGTCAGCCTAGGATTATTCATGTAAACTGCCGTGGAAAAATCTCTGAAAGTTAGCCATTTTAGGCTGTAATAATTTCTAATTTCTAATTCATTTTTAACTTTTCCCGAACCGAACTTGGTCTCGGTGGACATTACACTTATGCAGCGAGGGGTAAGAAGGCCCTGGACTATTAAGTCTCGCTTCAAATTGACTAAGCGCTTCGCTTGTGAAGTCAAATATAATCGTATCTGGCAATGCTGTACATCGTTTTAAAGGTGGTATCACCTTTAAAATGACATACATATAGTTTGTTTACATGTGCTTCCACGTTAAAAAATTACAATCGATTGAAATGGAGTTCACAAACGCAGAAATTCGGGCAATTTTGTTATTTCATTTCGCACAGGGAAAAACTGCTGCGGGATCTCGCAGACAGATTATTTCTGTCTTAGGAGATAATAAACTTTCGATTCAAACTGCCGAACAGTGGTTTCGCGATTTCGAAGTGGCAATTTTGATACCGAAACACCCAAGCCTTCCGGACGACCAGTGACCGTTGATACGGATAAAATCATGGAAATAGTGGATCGAGATCGTCATGTGACTATTAGAACCATCGCAGAGGATCTGCAACTAAGCACGGAAACCGTCCATAGGCATTTAAAGTCGAAAAATTTAACAATAAAGCTCAATGTATGGGTGCCTCACGAGTTATCCCAAAAAAACCTTTTCGACCGTGTATCAATCTGCGAATCTTTGTTGGACCGTAATAAAATCGACTCATTTCTGGATCGGTTAGTCACTGGTGATGAATCCTGGACGACTTTTGAAGTTTTTTATAGACAGTGTGGATTTCCTCACAATTTTTACGTTGTTAGACAAAATGGCATTCTCGCAAACTGCACAAAAAGGACAATATCGACGCATTTCCGCGAATGTATCGTATGTTGAAAAATCAAATTTTACAGGAGAAGATTTTTCTTTATTTTTGTATTTCGGTATTTTTGTGCGATTGCAGTATTTCCTTGCAAATGAAAAAAATTTTGTATGGACATACGATAATTTCGCGCGCACATTGAAAAGCATTGTAACATACGATAAAACTGAAACTTAATTTTTATAGGAACTATAGGGCTTTCAGTTATAATATTTCAGAGGGTAGTGAGAAATCAGGTGCCTAACAATTTTGCATTAAAATCTCAATTTCGAAAAAAAGTGACATACGATACTTTCGCGGAAATGCGTCGATATGTTTTCGTGAGTCCATTTCCCTGGTAAATCATGCAATAGACGGTCTGTAGTTTGTGGGGTCCTTAACGGGAATTTTACCGTGCATTTGATATTGAAGCTTGTAGATTGAATGAACTGCATTTTTTTTTTAATGAACATTTTAAGGAGCAAACTTGAAATGTATTTATTATTATTATTTATTTTGTTGTTCATATGTATTTTGTGTTATTGATTTTCTTATTTTATTTTTCTCAAAGTGTTGTAAAGTATAATAGTTTCCTAGCTGGGATATGACTCAGTCTGTCCAGGATCGCTTACAGAAAATGTATATCTGCGGGACTATCGGAAATTTTGATAGAGGGTGAGCCGACGGAGATGGAGGGGTCCGGCTCACGGTAGTGTGGGTTGCAAAAAGGCGGAAAAATATGGGGAAAACAACTGCGGCTGGAAGATAATTCCAGAAGTAGGTGATGAGCAGGTGCACTTTCGCGGATTCCGGAGTTAGGATTGTTTTCCACTTTCGTCGCGAGACTTGGAACGGGGCCTGGCACGTTGTCCAGTGGCGCGGAGCGCAGAGCCGTGTCGAACGGGTGCCAAAAGTACGTCTCATCGAATCTGGGCCTCGGGGATAAGTGATTTCTCTCCCTCGCCAAAACTAATTAGCAGCCAAAGTTAATGTCTTCTTTTCCTCTGCTGCAGTCCTCTGCCGCCGTCCTCTGCTCGCACGATCGGCGCTTGCATATTTTAATGCGTATCAATCGTCTTGCCTACGCTCTCATTGGCTCAGCCCCCCTCTGCTCGCCCAAGCGGGGCCTGCCTTTTTATAGTGTAAGTGCAGGTCGCGACGTAATTTTGGGCTTCGGCGCTCGCTCCGCTGCCCTCTGCTCTAGTCGGCGCCTGCGCTGGTCCACGCAATTGCGTTGTAGACTTAGATTTGCGGTTATTTTCTCTGGTTCTGTCGTTCTCTTCCCGCTTAGTGATGATCTGTGGTTAGCTTAATTCTAGCCTTATTTATTATTCAAAATTAGGGTGGGAAACTTAGAATAAGAGGAAAAAATTGTACGGCCAATTCGGGCCGTTACAGTGTTAATACATTTAAAAAAAATAATAAGTGCTAATATAAATATATACATAAAGTGGAAATTATATAAAGCATGCATGTAAAAAAAATTATTCTATCGCTTGTTGTCGCTGAAAATGATTGTAACGAACTGCTTCTTTTACTGTTTGCTCGCTTCGTAAAATGTGCGGCTAGCTCAGCTGGGTATATGTGCTCGCCCCAACAAATTTATTGTTGCGTGACAAGACACAGAATCACAAGTTCTGTTAGGTTTAGCAAAAGGAGTGGGACTTATTGATTTAGTTATAAAATCTCACTGCTGGTCTTCGCTGACGATGTCGATGCCCTCCGCGTCGATGTTGATGCCCTCGTGGACGCCGGAGATGTTTTCTGAGGCGGCACGCCTACCTTGCGTCCTCTGCTTTACCGAGTCTTTTGAGTACCGCTCGTGTAGTAGGTTCGCTACTGGCCCTTCTCGACTTGGAGGATGTTAGGCAGGACCTCTCTGGCGGGGCTAAGATAGCGATGTCTGCAGGCACCACTTTTCGATTCACACCCGGAGTTCGGACTGCATTTCGTCGTTTCGGCACCGTAGCAGGACCTCACTCTCGTATAAACCGACGCCCGGTTGCCCCACATAACTCCATTGGATCTTCGTCGCTCTGGCACCCTTACAACAACCACGCCGTCATTAAGCTTTTTGACTCGGCGATCTCGATCCGGATGGCACTGGCTCTTGGTTTTCACTGGGTTTCCACTCGCGTTGGTATATACGCTTTAATATTACGTAACGTTTTCGAGGTTGCTGAACAAGCCTTCATCTTCAGAATTTAGCTGCAATATAGCTGCAGTTTTAAGAAAAATCTTGTGAAAATCGGGTAACACAAAATACTTTCTTGTTGTTGGTTTGTTATAAAATATTATATTTCAGTGCAAATATGTAAAAACTTTTTTACACTAAAAAGATGTAATTACGGGAGAGGGCTGCAGATCGGTGTGGAGACAATTAACAGACCAAGAGAGCGAGCTGAGAGTGCATCTGGAGAGAACTGGTCTGTGGTCTGTTGATTGTTACACTGCCTCAAAAAAGTGTCCCGTCTTGGTGCGGAACCCTGGATGGATTACCCTTGGGTACCCAGCGGGAAAGTGGGAAGTAGGTTTTTTTGTCCTGAAAAAACCAGTGGAAAACCTACTGCTTTTTGGCAGGCGTAGGGGTAGGGATAGATGAAAACCTACTTCTTTTTGGCAGGCGTTGGGAAGGGGTAAATAATTTCGGACCGCTAAATGGGGTGGGTTTCTGAATATGACCATAAGTTACAACGAAGTTGTGACTAATTATTGTCTTTCTTCGGAATGTTGTTATAAATTATGTTATGATGCACGGTCACATCAGTATAAAATTTCGTGCAAAAAGTGAAAAAAGTTCAGTAAACTCTAAAAAACAAGATAAAGGTAAGTTATAACATAAATATTTTTGTTTTTATACCCTTATTTCAGTGTTGCGGATATTGTGAACATAGGCATTTTTCCAAAAACTACATTTTAACCGCCGGAGGCCTTTGTCAAGTAAGTAAGTTTATTATTTAAATTTATTTTTCAGTTTTACAAAAACAAACAATGTTTTTCTTTAGAATTTGTAATAGATTCGACTTCAAGGATTCTGGCCCTTGTGTTCATATTAACGGCAAAACTGAACGTGCGCAAGCGGACATTCCGATTTCGTCATTTGAAGAACTCGGCCATTTGGACTCCGATGCCGAAGCCAATCCAGAAGCATTTGTAAGTACTCACTAAATTTTTAATAAGTTTCAACAGCCCTGTGTTCCCATGCTTTTTACTATGTTTATTACTTATTTTTCTAAATTTCTCTATTTTTTCCATTACTTTTTATATAATTATTATTTGTATTAATATGTAATATATTAATGTATTATGGTTTTTATTTTCAGAGTCACTCAGAAACGACATATCAAGATGATCTGCGTTCACCGTTCACTAAGGCAAAAAATAAAACATACAACAATACTTTTGTCATAAAGCCCTTGGACTGTAAATAGATTAATAAATGCATATACCAAATTAAAAAGTATTGTTTTTTATTGCTGTTTTGCATGTGGAAATTCTGAAAAGCGGGAAGGCCAAAAACCAGTGGATTTTGTCCTGCGTTAGGCAGCAGGATTTCCACTGGTTTTTTTCAGTACAAAAACCAGTGGATTTCCACTGGTTTTTTCAGGACAAAAACCAGTGGATTTTGCCCTGCTTTCGGCAGCTGTAGATCCAGTGGATTTTGTCCTGCTTTGAGCAGGTTTTCCACACATTTCTTGTATGAAGAAAGCAGAGGAAAGAAGCATATTTTCCACAGGTTTTCCCGCTGGGTTCTGACTTTCCCACGTCCTCGTGTGTCAGAACCCAGCGGGAAAAACCTGTGGAAAATATGCTTCTTTCCTCTGCTTTCTTCATACAAGAAATGTGTGGAAAACCTCCTCTACCCCTTCCTTTTCTGCCTTCTCTCCTTGCCAAATACACGGGGGTGACACACAAAAGGCAGGGGTAGAGGAGGTTTTCCAGTGGATCTACAGCTGCTCAAAGCAGGACAAAATCCACTGGATCTACAGCTGCCGAAAGCAGGGCAAAATCCACTGGATCTACAGCTGCCGAAAGCAGGGCAAAATCCACTGGATCTACAGCTGCCGAAAGCAGGGCAAAATCCACTGGTTTTTGTCCTGAAAAAACCAGTGGAAATCCACTGGTTTTTGTACTGAAAAAACCAGTGGAAATCCTGCTGCCTAACCTAAATCCACTGGTTTTTGGCCTTCCCGCTTTTCAGAATTTCCACATGCAAAACAGCAATAAAAAACAATACTTTTTAATTTGGTATATGCATTTATTAATCTATTTACAGTCCAAGGGCTTTATGACAAAAGTATTGTTGTATGTTTTATTTTTTGCCTTAGTGAACGGTGAACGCAGATCATCTTGATATTGGGGATGTCTGTAATTGTCGTTTCTGAGTGACTCTGAAAATAAAAACCATAATACATTAATATATTACATATTAATACAAATAATAAATATATAAAAAGTAATGGAAAAAATAGAGAAATTTAGAAAAATAAGTAATAAACATAGTAAAAAGCATGGGAACACAGGGCTGTTGAAACTTATTAAAAATTTAGTGAGTACTTACAAATGCTTCTGGATTGGCTTCGGCATCGGAGTCCAAATGGCCGAGTTCTTCAAATGACGAAATCGGAATGTCCGCTTGCGCACGTTCAGTTTTGCCGTTAATATAAACACAAGGGCCAGAATCCTTGAAGTCGAATCTATTACAAATTCTAAAAAAAACATTGTTTGTTTTTGTAAAACTGAAAAATAAATTTAAATAAAAAACTTACTTACTTGACAAAGACCTCCGGCGGCTAAAATGTAGTTTTTGGAAAAATGCCTATGTTCACCATATCCGTAACACTGAAATAAGGCTATAAAAACAAAAATATTTATGTTATAACATACCTTTTATCTTGTTTTTTAGAGTTTACTGAACTTTTTTCACTTTTTGCACGAAATTTTATACTGATGTGACCGTGCATCATAACATAATTTATAACAACATTCCGAAGAAAGACAATAATTAGTCACAACTTCGTTGTAACTTATGGTCATATTCAGAAACCCACCCCATTTAGCGGTCCGAAATTATTTACCCCTTCCCAACGCCTGCCAAAAGAAGTAGGTTTTCATCTATCCCTACCCCTACGCCTGCCAAAAGCAGTAGGTTTTCCACTGGTTTTTTCAGGACAAAAAAACCTACTTCCCACTTTCCCGCTGGGATATGTTATAGTCAAGAATGCTGATGTATGTTTTGTCTGTGGCGCGGGTCTCTGAGATGAGCATTATGTCAATCTGGTTTTCTTGTAAGAAGTTCTTTATTTCTATGATATGGCGCGATAGTCCATTTGCATTCCAGATTGCGATAATCAACTTATTGTTTGTCAAGTTTGGATACAAGTATAGTAACTATGTTCATCATGCTTGACATCTGTGCAATGTATTGAAAATTTGTGAGGTCATCGCCCCACTCAAAACTGTTTCTCCGGCCCTGAAGTCAGGTGTAGTTTTGTGGCAATTTCGGGTGGCGTTTGGATTTGTGGTATTTCTTTTTGCCGGAGACTAGGATATTTTTTGAGTTGTAGGGCTTTGTAGACCATACAGCCTTTATAGTTGGAGGTGTGGTTCTCGCTGCAGAGAGCACATTTTATTTGGCTCTTGTCAGAGGTGGTTATTTGTAGGTGGCAGTTGTGTAGTGTACGGGGGTGCTGGAGAGCTAATTCTATCTCGAACTTTCGAAAGTCGGCCGTCTATTAGTGGATGGTAAATACTATTTGAGAGGACCTTATACCCTCAAGCTTGGGATAAGCACTCTTTCTAGACTCGGTTCTAGCTCGCCGGATGTCGGGGTTCTTCCTTGCTTGAGAGGGTACGGTTGCACACTACCACACTTTACTAGTGCGTAATAATCAAAAGAACAAACAATCGAGGCTAATGGTTAAGCTATAAAACAGTTCATCTAATATTGAAGAGCGCCGACACGCTAAAAAGTTTTTGGAATCTAGATGTTATTATTCCCTAAGTCTTAACCCACCCTTCCATGACAATGTTACTCAAATTCTTACATTGTCCCTTGCTCAAGATTAAAATCTCTACCACATTATTAACGAAGTGTTCGACATAAGTACTCGACAGACCATTATTGTTATTTATTCAAACTTCATTTTTAATTAAATCCAATACTTCATTTACAATCATATTTATCTACTTTATGTCCTATTAACATAAGAATTAATGTTTCATTTAATATATAATAAAATTTCTTTTCAGTGGGTTTTAAATGTATAAAGAAGAACAAGCTATTTTTATACCACACTCATGTCAATCAGCGAGTTCTCAAAGACAATTTAAATGATACGCGATGGGGACTCCTAACGGACGATCATCGATCGCTAGACGTTGTGAGATGGGACGTCCTCGTTTAGATCTAGAATGTCCTCGACCCACGGCCAGCGATTGTCCTTGCAGCTCCTTACTGCGGCAAGATCCGGGTTGTTGCTGTTGCTTTGTTGTTGCTTTCTGCACCTTCGTAGTGAAGCGATACTGAGTGTGTAGTGGCCAGTGAACAGAAAGACAAGACTTTTAAATTATAACGGACGTACAAAATTTATTAGGTCAGCTAAGGGTTAAACTAGCTCGAGTGTGCAAGCTTTAAGATCAACTATACTGCTTCAGCTTAAATCATATAGTTGTCTCGCTCGCATACTTCGTTAAGTTGCCAGGAATAGTCCCGTTAAAGCTCATGAACAGATAGCCACTCGGCTAGAATATTCGGTCGATTCGATCATTTCGCTGCCGATCTTCTACCACCACAGTGCGTAAAATTTTTGTGAACGAGAAATTTTGATTCAAGAATGAAAACCAACCACGTGTTCGGAACCGCACCCATAGCCAAGTCCCAAATTTAGGCAAGTGGGCGGAGAACCGCAAATTTCGTGCAGAGATCAGGAGACTCCAAAAGTCTACCTGTAGTGAACCAGTGATTTTATTTGAAGTTTTTGAAGGTAAATTTGCTATATGTAGCTCATACGAGTTGTGTGTGTACGCTAATTTAGTAAATCTTCCGTAGCTTCTTGGTCACCGGCGGCCGGCTCAGCCTTGGCGCAGCGCGCTTTCATACAAACACACATACACATATGTATATGTGTTCTAAATCTTGCTGCCGCCGGTGTCCCAACTTTGCAGTCAGTATTAGTGGGATGCGCCATAACCTTTTTGGGATACCCTACCCAGGGGAATCTGTGGAGCAATTAGAGCGACAGAAGGACATCAGCCACAAATTAAGTGAAAACAACAACATCTTTTTTTTTTTTTTTTTAGACTTTGCTTGTTTATTTTGAATCTTCTCTTACGAGACTAACAAAATGTGTTAAAATCTTAAAGTACTACATTATTCTAACAATTTGTTAAACTGTATTTATGTTAGACTGTCCTAATAATTATCGCTGGATGGGAAGGTCGTTACGACGAAGGCGGGAGCGGCTACATACCAACGTCAATGCTCTAGCGAGGTGGTTTGGATGAGTTGACAGCTTTGTGTAGTAATTTTGCATGTGCTGCGCTATTACATCTCGGACGGGGAGTACATTCAAGTCTCTCTGAATATTTACACTCCGAACGTACCACGGTGCCCCAGTGATAATTCTTAGGATCTTTGCTTGGGCTCTCTGCACGATTTCTACGTTGCTGTTGCTGGCGCTGCCCCACAACTGGGAGCCATAAGTCCAGATTGGTTTCAAAACTGTATTGTAGATAAGGACCTTGTAGTCCAGACTGAGTGGGGAGCGGGAGTTGATCAGCCAATGCAAACTATTTGCCTTCAGCCTTAGATGAGTTCGTTTAGCTTCAATATGCGTGCGCCAGGTAAGCCGTCTGTCGAGATGTACGCCAAGATATGTTACATCATCTGACTGGGGGAGCACGATGTTGTTTAGTGTAAGGTTTGGGCAGTTTCGTCTATTTAAGGTAAATGTTACTTGTTTGCATTTTTGCTCATTTACTTTTATTCGCCAGTCTGAGAGCCATTTCTCCACTACTTCTAGATGTGCCGCAAGTTGCGCTGAGGCTTGTTGTGGACATCTAGATCGGCTGAGGATCGCGGTGTCGTCGGCAAACGTGGACATAGTCAGTTGACTGCTCGTAGGAATATCAGAAGTGTAGAGTAGGTATAAAGTTGGCCCGAGAACGCTCCCTTGAGGAACTCCTGCTTCGATGTTACGTTCAGCTGATATGGAAGTATTGCATCTCACCACAAATATTCTGTTGTAAAGATATGACTTCAAGAGTTTGTGCGTGTTATTAGGGAGCATTATTTTGATTTTATGCATTAGGCCGTCAAGCCATACTCTGTCGAATGCTTGGGAGACGTCCAAAAATACCGCAGTGCAGTATTCCCTATTTTCAAATGCACTTCGAATTTCTGAAGTTATGCGGTTCACCTGTTCGATAGTTCCATGTTTTTCGCGAAAGCCGAATTGATGTGCTGGGATAATATTATGTCTTCTGAAGTATGGTATGATACGGGTCAGAAGGCATTTTTCAAAGAGTTTTGATAGACAGGAAAGTAAACTAATCGGTCTGTATGAGGAGGCGAGGGTGTGGTCTTTTCCTGGTTTTGGTATCATTATGATGATTGACTTTTTCCACCTCTTTGGGAAGCAGCCCAGTCTTGTCATCGCGTTGAACAGCTGGCATATGGTACCAACGGCGCATAGTGGGAGTTCTATAAGCATTTTTGGAGTTATTAGATCGCAGCCTGGAGATTTTCTCGGTTGTAGCTGCTCTTTTATAATTTTTATGACTTCGCATGGTCGAAATACAATTGGTTCGGCAATAGGAAGGTCGTCTTCAGTTTGCGATCTTATATTACGCACGTTTGTTACTGGATTTGGCTGGAACACATTTTCAAGGTGGGCAGCGAATGTGTCGGCTCTGTCTTTGTCGCTTCTGGCCCAGCAGCCTGCAGGAGTCCTTATTGGCGTAACCGTTACTGTTGGAGGGCTCAGTGTTGAGTGGGCTTTCCATAGTGGGAATTTTGAGCTGAATGGAGATAGTTGTTCTATATAGCGATGTTGGGACCTGTCTTCTTCTTGTCGTAGTGCCTTGGTGAGTCTGCGTGAAGCTTCTTTTAACTGTTGCTTTGCAGATGGCGATCGAAGAGATTGCCATACACGTCGGGAACGACGCTTTGCTAGGACTAGCTGCTCTATTTCTGCGTTTGTATGCTTTATGTTATGTGTTGTGTTTTGCCTTGGTGGTGTTGCGATTCGTGCCGCTGAGGCCAAAACTGACTCTAGCATGCATACGGTTCAGTTGATGTCGTCCTCGCCGGTTAGCTGTGGTGTAAGTTCGATGTGCGAACTTACGTATTTTTGAATTTGAGCCAGTCTGTGCTTCTAGAAGTTAGCATGACGGGGCTGTCATTACTAACTGGCTGTTGGTTTAGGCTAAAAAGTACAGGCGAGTGATCTGATGATAGATCCGAGAGAGAACTGGCGCTAATTAGATTTCGTGGGATGTTTTTTGTAACTGCGAAGTCTATCAAGTCTGGCAGTTTTCTGGGGTCGCTAGGCCAGTGTGTAGGTGATCCAGGGGAAACGCAGTCAAGTTTGTTGCTAGGATTTATAATTGCATAATACAGTTGTCTACCTTTCGGCGTCACGAGGCGAGATCCCCAGTGCGTATGCTTGGCGTTGTAGTCTCCTGCTGCTATGAAGTATTTGCCTAGTGAGTTGAAGTAGTCAGTAAACTGGGCTTCGGATATCATGAATCGAGGAGGACAGTATACCGCTGCTAGAGCTAGATTGTGACAACCCAACTGTATATTGATAGATGTGGCTTGCAGGTAGTTAGTAGCAAACGTGTTGTGAAAGTGGTGCTTGATGCGGTTTTTAATCAGGACTGCAGTGCCTCCGTGGGCCTTTCCATCAGGATGATTGGTGTTGTAAAACATATACCCTCGGATTTGGAAATTATATTTGTTGGTAAGGTGGGTTTCTGCAAGTAACATTACGTCGATTTCATTGTCGTTCATAAATTGTGCTAGCTCAAGTTTGTGCCGTGAAACACCGTTGGCATTCCACAGTGCAATGCGCAGGGGAGCCATTGATTATTTTGATAAAGTGTTTTGGAGCATCTGAATCAAAATATTCTGATTTGTCAACATACTTTGCATGGTCGTCCGCATAAATGAAATGAATTCATCCATACTTTGTTGCAAACTGAGCATCATCGTTTCCATTCTATTTTCTGTGTGCTCTGCTAGTTGGTGAGAGACTGTAGGTGGTGGTTGGACATTGTAAGCGGGGCTCGCATGACCCGATTTTAAAACGCTTGCAAAACTTACGTTTTTATTTGTAGTGGAACTGCCGAGTGATGATCGGGCTGCTGACGAAAAGAAGACTTCAGGTGTGAGTTTAGAGGGTATCAATGGTGTGTGGTGAGATCGTGCTGTTGAGACTCTTTGGTTTATCCGACTTTTTAACTCCTTGTATACTGGACAGCCTCTGTAGTTTGCTGTGTGGTCTCCTCCGCAGTTACTACACTTTTTGCTATTTGGCTCATTTTTTAATTCACACTTAGCTGAGGTATGCAGCCCTCCGCAGGCGACGCATACAGAGCGGAGTGTGCAGTAAGATTTGGTGTGTCCGTATTCCTGGCAATTTGCGCACTGGACTGGGCCATTGCGTTTATGCGGCTCTTCAACCGTGATTCTGCGATGCATTAGAAACTGGAGATTGTAGATGGGATGGACTTCATTTTTCTTAAGCGCCTTAGAGTCAGGTGCAAGTTCCACTTTAAAGAGAGGTTGCGGTTGTTTATTTCGGTTACGTATGTTTATAACTGTTTTTACGTTAAAACCTTTGTCTTTTAGTGCCTGCTCAACTTCAGCAGTGCTTACGTCTGGTTCTATTCCTTTTATAACAACTTGTTGACCTTTACTACTTTTTAGCTGGTAGGTGTAGTAGTTCTTTTCTTGGCATCTAGGAGCTCCGTCAGTTTTTTAAAGCTTTCTTCGCTTTTGACTTGGACCTTTGTTTCATGTATTTCTCCTTTAGTCAAGGGGATTACGTGGAAGCTATCTTTACCAATCAGATCGATTATTATATTAACGAGGTTGTTGGAGTTTTTCTCTCGAATGTAAAGCGGAGGCGGCCTCGGTTTCTTTTTGTCCGTATCCAAAACTGTAGAAGCGATTTCATCGGACGTGTCAGCCAAAAGTTGAAATCTATTTGCAGTATTAGAGTTTTGCACGGTTCCTTGGCTTGGGAAAGCCCTATTGATTTTTGCGGCGTTGCCCATTTTCGTGCCCTGTGGGCTTAGTTTTCTTTTAATGTTTATGTAGCGATCCATGCCAGTCTGTATGGACGGACCTTGCTTTTTAGTTGAAGCTTCTGACGGTGCTGCGCTAGCTGCAGTTGATAAATTCGCTGAGACAGCAGGTAAAACGCTCGACTGTATTGGGCATGCCGACGAAACTGATGTTGTTTTTGTCATTGCATTTACAGTTGCTAATGACGTTACTGTGCTGGTAACCGTGGCCAGGCATGTGGGCAGTTGGGGTGAGGCAGGGCCAGGAAGAGGGGAAATGCATTTGTCGCTTACCCCGCTTTGCGTCGTCGCTGACATATATGGAGAAAGAGAGCGCGCCCTTTCGTTAAGAATAGGCTTGAGTTCGTTGGAAGGTGTTGGGGTTAACGATCGCGGTTGATCGACTACTGCAGAAGCTTTTGTTGTTGGTGCTTCTGCTGTCGATACGAAAGAAAAGTATGCATTGCTCTTTTGCAGAGAGAGCCGGCGCTCGTCTTGCTTACGTTGGCGCTGCGCCCGAACTTCGTTTGGGTTCATCACCTTATTTGTTTGATTTTTTTATTTGGTTTTATTTGTATTTCAGTATTAGAAGCACTAATTAAAAACACAAAATAATATTAACTTGCGACTTTTCATCGCGATAAGCGTCTTTTCGCCGTTTATTTTTATTTTATATCGGGGTTTTTGTTTTTTGTTTTTATCGATTGTCTTTCGGAGCACAAGAGAAATAAATAAATGCACGTCTGCACTCGCCGACGTTCGGAATCGAATTTTTTTGTTTTTTTTTTTTTTTTTTTTTTTTTTTTTTTTTTCTAAGCTGCAACATTAACCAAAAAGTTTAGCACATGGCGTTGCATAACATGTAACTTTTCGTCGTGAGTACACGAAACACCCTGTATTGGAAAGAAAACAAGAGTTTGGCACCGCTGAATATTAACCCTTGTGTCAGAGCTGTGCCAATGTCAACCACTTTAAAATAATTTAAATTTTAATATGAATTTTCTTTTGTTTGAATAATTTGATGAACCCTTACTGGAATTTTTAGTTTAAGTAATATCATGTGTACAGCCTCTAACGATTAATGTCAGTCTAAAATGTTTACTATCTATATGCCTACTCATTTACATATCTTTTATATATATATTTACTAACGCTTGTTCCACAGCTACAAACAGTTTGTTGGGCCCAAGATCTTGTTGTAGGTTAATGTAAGTGGTACTTGGAAATTATTTGGAAATGAATTAACCCTTAGTGAGTACAACTGATGTTGACATTCTTGCGTTAGGCTTATGGTAAAATTACAATGAATTAATTTGAATTTCTTAGCATTTAAGGGGGGCTTCTCATGTAACATGCCAAAAAGTAGTGGTTTTTTGGGAATTTTTTTCACTTGGAAAATGAAAACTTACACGAGTAATTTTTTGCACATATTTGAAGACATGTTTAAAGTATGAGAAAAACATTTTTTGAAAATTCTAAAAAACAAAATGGCGGACTTATTCAAGGTCGCGTGTGGCTCGACGCGGCTGAGGGACTTATTGCGGTACAGTGTGGAGCAAAAAGTTTTCATCTGAAAATAACAAGAAAAATTTTTTTGTATGCAGCAAGGTTCAAACGAGTGCGTGAATGTCAGCCACTTCAAAAAATTCGATTTTAAAATATTGAAATCACGTCTTGAAAAAAAGTGTCATTTTTTCGTCTTTTTTTTTTGCTGAATTGGGCTGAAAAGTGTATAAAATAACTTTTTTTTCACAATTTCAGATATTCACGCACTCGTTCAATGTATAATCTGCAAAATACTTTTTAGAAATCAAAAATCGGTTCAGTAGTTTTTCCGTAATCGTGTACCGCGTTTTTTAAAACATAGTTCTGAGAAAAAACGATTTAAAGTTTTGAGTTAGTGTGGGTCTTGAACTTGAGCGCGCTCGTTCAATCACTGATATTTTCCATAATATTGAGAGTTGAGTTATAAAACTTCGGGAATATACTCTCAAGACTTTATTCTATCGATTTATGAAAAAAAAAAATTTCGATTTTTTTAAATTTTACATGAGAAGCCCCCTTAAATTAAAATTAATCTAGAGTAAAACTATTTGAATATTAAGTACAACCCTTTGAAAGAAAATGAAATGTATAATTATAATTATTATCATCTTTGGAATTTAAATATAATATGAACATTTAAAGATATTGCTGAGTCTGTCTAATTACATAATGCCGAGGAATTATCGAGGTTAGAACACGTATTGATTTTGTGTTAGGAGTAATGCCAAACTTCCATATCATTACCAAGGTAGGGCGGGTACAGAACGGGTGATCAACACCAACTAAGATCACCACAACCGTGTTTGCTGGCCTCTTTCTATCAACTATACCGATGGGGATCATTATGCCGATATTTTTGGTTATTTTTTTGTATTTAGTAGAGTAGAGTCAGGAAGTGCACTTTCATTTATGATGTGTGGTGAGTAAGGAGAACATAGGGATAGGAAAAAACCCCGACCCCAATACCGGCGAGCTGAGCGCAGAGCGCAGCTTAGTGCACTGAACCTCCGATTCCCTCTCCAACCGAGGCTGTGGCAAAAACAATTACCAGCCGTACCATTACAGTAATAACGTGGGGCCAGATCATTAGGAAAACGTTACCTTTTATCTTACAGGATAAATTGGGGCTAGACTAAGAATCCGTACCGTTTATCCTTACAGATAAAAAGGCACCTAGTCGATTGAGGGTAACACCGAAAAGATCGATGAATTAGTAGTCTTCACGTAAGCTCTGTTTGAACATCCAGGATTAGTTTATTTATAGTTTGGGGTCTGGATATTAGATTTATTGTTCAGGATTTTGTAGTCAGCTTTTGGAATATGAGACTTTAAATTCTATGAGGTTTAGTCTACCAAAGATGACTAGGAAAACTGTAGATTTTTCTAACCAGGACCCATGTGGTATTTTTAGGGTAGTTTTTTTTTTATGTATCTGAGCGAGGGAATTTGCGATTTAAGTTCGGGAATTCGGATTTATCGACCCAGCCAGACACATTAAGAAATTCAGCCTATGTAATAGTTGTCGTTCGATACTAGAATAGCGGACTTTAGAGGGTCTTTGAAGTTCCGACTAGTATTAGACGGTAACTAAAACAATATATGTTACAATCAATTCTTTTTTTTATAGTGAAAGAAGAGAGCAGAAGACTCGATAACGACTCGGCATTGTAAATAGACAGACGATATTAAAAACAAAATTTGCTTTGATATAAAATAATAATTACAGACATGGCAAGTAATGATAATAGCTTTGAAAATACGCAAAACCGTCCCGGTCATTGTCGCATTTGCCATGAAAAACTTGAGAAAGACCAATTGTTGGCAACGACTCCGAGCAAACATCAATTCCACCACGCTTGTTTGACAAATTGGCTTAAGAATTCTCCAGCTTGTCCGTCATGTCGCGCTCTTTGTACTACAGAATTGCTTATGGGAGGAAAGGTAGATTTGGAAACCGAAATTAGCAACGCTGAACTTGCAGCTAACTCAGGTTTGGGAAATCCACCAGCAGAACCTAATGACGCAAGTGGAGAAAGACTTTCACTTGATGGTCCAGGAACAAGCAGAAATTCTAATCGAGGTAGAGGTAGACCCAGAGGTATGAACAACAGGTTCGGTATGGTTACCCGATCTATGCAGAGAGGGGGAACCCAAAACTCATTAGAAAATCCCAATTCATTTAATAACACGGATAAAAGCGAAATTCTTAATATAGTTAAATCCATTATGGGAACTCAGCAGAAGACCTTATTAGACAAACTGACAGATCACATAAACACATCTTTAAGAATACAGCTCGATCTGTTAGGTCTGAGTTCTAATCGTAGCACTCCTAGTGCTAGGTTTCGTCCTTCACATACGGATCCGGTCGATATGTCCAATCACGATCTGGACTTAAGAAACAACAGTCATAGATCTACAGCTTCAATTTCACCAGAGAAAGTTGGTCAGGTTATTCAAAATTGGAAGGTAAAGTTTGATAATAGCAAGGACAGTCCATCCGCTTCCGAATTTATTTATCGCGTTCGTTCGTTGACGGCAAGTGGGTGGAGAACCGCAAATTTTGTGCAGAGATCAGGAGACTCCAAAAGTCTACCTGTAGTGAACCAGTAATTTTATTTGAAGTTTTTGAAGGTAAATTTGCTATATGTAGCTCATACGAGTTGTGTGTGTACGCTAATTTAGTAAATCTTCCGTAGCTTCTTGGTCACCGGCGGCCGGCTCAGCCTTGGCGCAGCGCGCTTTCATACAAACACACATACACATATGTATATGTGTTCTAAATCTTGCTGCCGCCGGTGTCCCAACTTTGCAGTCAGTCATCAGGCCATCACGCCGCCTGAGGCTATGTTCTCCTCTGGGCCACTTTACCAAGAATTTGGGCAATGGAGCTGGCGTAAGACGTTCAGACTGTAACCGGCCTAATGTAGGAAAAGACTCCCTCAGCGGGGTCTACAGGTATACGCCTGATGTCACGCCTTCTTATGTGGATCCCTTAGAAAAAATCGGTTAAATTGGGGACCCACTAATTTGGTATTTGTTTCCCTTGCACTCACTCTCACAAATTCACTATATATCACAATAACCGCCTAGTTATTTTAATTCACCACAGATCAAGATTATATAATATAAAGGTAACCCGCGGTTTATTAATTTGTCTTAAGTCAAAAATCGAACGATTGAACTTTTCACCAAGAGCGCAGATCAGCTAATGAATGCAAAGTTGAAAACGAAGTGTATATTAGCCGCTCTCGTAGAGCTTTCCACTGCAGCTTTCTTAACAACGGGTTAATCATACGATTTTTGCCATCGCGACTGATCTCCTTATCTCACTTATTGGCATTGATATTGGTAGAGAGTAAATTGTCTAGGCCTCTGGACCTGTGAAGTTACACTTATCTATGCGAGGATGGGGAGAATAGTTCTTTATCGTAAAAGCTCAACTGGTCACTACAGTTGGCTGATTGGTGCTTACCAGCGCATTTTACGCAAATGGGATCTCTCGTGCAGTAGTTTCTTGTGTGTCCGTATTTTTGGCAGTTTGTACATTGCGGTATTATACGTTTTTGGTGCGGTGGCTCAAAAGCAACTTTGCAGTGTAATAAATGGCTTATTTTGTATATATCTTTATTGTCGTCTTGCGTTTTAAGTTCAATTGAGAAGAGGGGGAGCGTCTTTTTTGTGTCATTGCGTTGAATGTTGTGGATGTTTAGTACTGTGTGCCCAAGGTCGGCTAGTTCGTTAATTATTTCGTTTTTTCGGTAGCATGATGTACATGGCGGGGTATTACTTTAAATCCTCTCTGGTCTTTCTGTCTGTACGTGTAAAATTTGGTATCTTTGTCTTTAAGTAACTTTAGGATGTTTGTGAAGTGTGTACTTTCTTGTGGTTGTATTTTTATTTTGTTCGTTGAGAGTGCTTTTAGTTCGAACATTGTCTCGGGCAGTGAGTTTAGTTCAGTTGTTAGAGCGTGGATATTTTCCACATTTTATACGTAGATCGGTGGAGATTTGGGTTTTTTCTGTGGTATTTGCGTGGTTAGGTTCCGGTCTGCCCCATTGTCGCTTTGAACTTCATCGTTTTGCTCATGTGCCAGCAACTCAAAGCGGTTGTTTGAGCGCGGTTCTGCTAGCCAGTACTCTTTGAGTGTTTTTTGAGTGGCTCTTTGGTTTTTGATTTGTTGTTTTTTGCTTGAGTTCGTGTGTTCGTTTACTTGTCCAGGCGACTGCCTATCACGAGTCCGTTTAAGGCCTTGTTGATTCAGTTGCGGCTCAATCCGTTCGGTAATTATATTATCCACTTGCGTGGTAGTTGTTGTAATAGTACAGGATCGTTATTGACAAATTTGTGGGTTGTGTTGACGTTGGGGTTGGCGGGAGAGTAGAGAGCGTGGGCAACGGTGAGGTGCGTTGCTCGTTCCAAGATAATTGCTCCTTAGGGAGAGCGGCTGGTGTGTTTGAGGAACCGTTTTGATTGTGGTTGTTGTTGTTAGGCGTTGCTTGTAAAAGCGTGGGAGAGCAAGAGCGTGCTCTCTGAGACTGCATAGAGAGGGTGCTATGTGCACTGTTGTTGTCGCCGCTTGACTTTATTGTAAAGTAAGCGTTGTTGATGCTTGCGCGAGGGCGCGCATTCTGAGTTTGAGTGCAACGCTTTCTCATTTTTGCTTGAGGGTTGGTTATTTGTTTATGTTAGTTATAATAAGGTAAACACTGGGATTTTTTGTATGGGAAAGCTACTTTTCGCTGGGGTTTGTTGGGTGCACTAGTGAGCCTATTCGTAGTTGGATGCTGGTAAAAAACGATTCTTGATACTGCTCATCGCGGTGGATTTGTCAATAAGTGCACCGGCCTCGTATTTTGTGGTGCCATTGTCTAGCACCACGATTGCCGTTGGCAAGATATGCAGCAGACGATGCGGCATCAAGAAAGCCGCGGATGACGCGGCATGCTGTGTAGATTGCATGGGACTCCTACTTCTTGCTGTCGATGGATGGGCCCTGGAAGATCTTGGTGGCAATGGTGATGGGGATGGTGATAGTGATGGTGATGAACGTAGGGATGGACGTGGTGATGAACGTGGGGATGGAAGTGGCGATGGACGTCGCCCCGCTGGCAGCTCACGGAAGTGGAGCAAGGTGTGGTGGTTCTGTCCACACTTTTAGCACTTGTCCCCGCTGCGGCAAGCCCCATCCGAGTGCTCATGAGCTAAGTAACTCGAGCAGTACTTATTGATCAGTATTGCTCGAAGCCGTTTTTCGGAGGACAACCTTAGGAAGCGGTTGCACTTCCGAAGAGGAGGTATCGCCTTGTAGACTCAGCAGCAGTAGGACTGAGTACTTCGGGAAGGTCTGTTTTCGAGGGCTTGGGCAGAGCGGGGAGTCGGACGAGGAGCCATTGCTGATACGTCTCTAGGCACATGAAAAAAATAATATAACAAGGCCCCGCGAAGTACGAACGTCGATGACGTGAACCCTGCTGATAGACCGACATGATTCTGCCGAGCCGCCAATCGTTGGATGGTATGTTGTCCTCTTTGACAACCACCATATCGCCAACTTGGATGTTCCGGTCCGGAGCTTGCCATTTGTTGCGCTTATGGAGTTCTTTTAGATACTCCTCTTTCCATCGCACAGTAAATTGCTGATGCTGGGCCTTCGAATGTTGCCGTCGATTTATACTCGACCGAGCTTCCCTTTTGATTTCGGGCTCAGCTGTGGAAAACAACGGACGCCCGATCAGGAAATGGCCTGGCGTTAATGCCAGAAACTCGGAGGGATTTTCGGACATTGGAGAGAGCGGCCGGGAGTTAAGGCATGCTTCAACCTTGGGTAATACCTCTCTATCTACCGTTTCGCTGATCTGGGTTGTAAAAGCTGAGACCCTGTCATGGTTTGGTGTGCTGAACACTGGGACTATAAGCACCCAGCCGAAAATGGTCGCTTGACCGAGAAGAGATCTTTGTTCGTGTGCCGCTCAGCAGCACGGATGGCAATATTTCAGCTCCGATCAAAACGTCTATTTGAGAACTGGCAAAGGACGTAGGGTCTGCCAAAGGAAGGTTAGGCAAACCAATCAGCGCGTCTCTCGGAATTGGACAAGATGGTAGATTGCCTGCTAATTCTGGTAGCACATAAGCTACTGCATTTAGCTGCAGGTCTGGTCTGGACGGAGAACTCATCGAAAAGTGACACAGCCTGGTTGACTGGGCGGAAACGGTCTGATTTAAGCCGGAGACTTTAGCATTAACTAGGCGGATTGGAAGCTTAATAAGCCTGAATAGTCGTTCCGTAATGAACGTCGCCTCGGAGCCCGAATCGATCAAGGCACGAGCCCGATATTTCGTGCCGAGATGGCAAATATCCAGCATGGCCGTGCCTAAAAGCACCGCCCTGGATCCAGCTGCAAAATAGTTCTGCACTGCGGGCGGCTGCCCGGATAAGCTTCTCGTCGCAGGTCTCACAGGAGTTTGTGAGTTGGCCGAAACGTTCACTATGCAATCTGACCCAGGGCTAGGAGTGCACCGTATCGTATCGCCCGTAACATAACACAGTTATGTGTGCTCGTGAAGTCGCGAAGTTGATGGCCACGCGCGAAACAATTTAGGCGGAGCTGCTTCTTTTTAATGTAGCTGCTGCGCGCATCCACGGACATCTGTAAGAAGCGTGAGCACAGCCGTTCTTTTAGATACTCCTCTTTCCATCGCACAGTAAATTGCTGATGCTGGGCCTTCGAATGTTGCCGTCGATTTATACTCGACCGAGCTTCCCTTTTGATTTCGGGCTCAGCTGTGGAAAACAACGGACGCCCGATCAGGAAATGGCCTGGCGTTAATGCCAGAAACTCGGAGGGATTTTCGGACATTGGAGAGAGCGGCCGGGAGTTAAGGCATGCTTCAACCTTGGGTAATACCTCTCTATCTACCGTTTCGCTGATCTGGGTTGTAAAAGCTGAGACCCTGTCATGGTTTGGTGTGCTGAACACTGGGACTATAAGCACCTAGCCGAAAATGGTCGCTTGACCGAGAAGAGATCTTTGTTCGTGTGCCGCTCAGCAGCACGGATGGCAATATTTCAGCTCCGATCAAAACGCCTATTTGAGAACTGGCAAAGAACGTAGGGTCTGCCAAAGGAAGGTTAGGCAAACCAATCAGCGCGTCTCTCGGAATTGGACAAGATGGTAGATTGCCTGCTAATTCTGGTAGCACATAAGCTACTGCATTTAGCTGCAGGTCTGGTCTGGACGGAGAACTCATCGAAAAGTGACACAGCCTGGTTGACTGGGCGGAAACGGTCTGATTTAAGCCGGAGACTTTAGCATTAACTAGGCGGATTGGAAGCTTAATAAGCCTGAATAGTCGTTCCGTAATGAACGTCGCCTCGGAGCCCGAATCGATCAAGGCACGAGCCCGATATTTCGTGCCGAGATGGCAAATATCCAGCATGGCCGTGCCTAAAAGCACCGCCCTGGATCCAGCTGCAAAATAGTTCTGCACTGCGGGCGGCTGCCCGGATAAGCTTCTCGTCGCAGGTCTCACAGGAGTTTGTGAGTTGGCCGAAACGTTCACTATGCAATCTGACCCAGGGCTAGGAGTGCACCGTATCGTATCGCCCGTAACATAACACAGTTATGTGTGCTCGTGAAGTCGCGAAGTTGATGGCCACGCGCGAAACAATTTAGGCGGAGCTGCTTCTTTTAATGTAGCTGCTGCGCGCATCCACGGACATCTGTAAGAAGCGTGAGCACAGCCGGACTGGGTGATTCTCTTTTGAACACAAATCACAAGTCTTTGGTTTTGTACTCAGTTTCGCTTCGAAGGAATTGTGTTTTTTGGAAGCTACTGGATTTTTCGAGGCTATGTCGCTAACACTCTGTTTCATGTCCTCGATGGCTTCTAGAGTCCGATATCTTTCACTGAAAAATGTGTTAATTTTTTTCCCATGTAGGAATATCGGACTTGGATGACAAAGACTGTTTCCATAAGGAAAGGGTAAACTTCGGCTGTTTACTAGTGCACAGGAACAACAACAGGCAATCCCAGTTCTCCGTGGAAATATTGGAGTACGCTAGTGCTACGTAACACCCTTGTATGGTACTCTGCTCCTTTAACGCGCGACCAGATTCTTGACCAACCGAACTCAAGTTAAAGAGAAGTTTGAGTTTGCTGTTGACCAAAAAGCCTTTTGTTTTCGAACCGCTCTCGGAGCGATTCCCAGGCGGAAGCGAACCCATCATTGGTAAGCGGGGAATTTAAGACAATCGCTTTCGCTTCACCACTAGTCTTGGAATTGAGATGGAATAATTTCTCAACTGGAGTTAGCCTAGGATTATTCACGTAAACTGCCGTGAAGAGATCTCTGAACGTTGACCATTTTAAATAGTCTCCCTCAAAAACTTCGGTGTCACATGGAGGCAGTCGACATCCGGAAGGAATATTACTTGGTGGGTTTGTGGAATTTGTTGGAGCCGTCGCTCTCTCTATTTGCTCGCTAAGTTGAGCCGCCAGAGTTATGTACACCGAATAACAGTAATCGTACTTGTTATAGAGTACGCATTTCAGCAGTCCCCGCACCTGCCGTCGTAATGGACTCAAGACAAGTCTCGAATTCCTTCTCGACTTTGTCCCAGAGTGACCGGATTCTGCGACGGACATTACACGTATGCAACGAGGGGTTAAGTCTCGCTTCAGTCACTGAACTTATTGAGGGCTGCCTCTGTTGCGTCTGTGGAAATCTTGGAGGTAGAACGCGTTACCTTCACAATTGGAGTTTTTTCAGACTGCGATTTTAGTAGCAAACTTTCTTTAAAGCCGTGAGGGAAATCACGGACAGAACGGCTAACGGTTTCTTATCACCTCCTACTGGCATGTCAGCTCTTGCACTTCAAGAAGGAGGGTAAACGAGCACGGGTGGTTGCAAACCAAAAAAAAAAAAAAACAAAAATCCAATCGCGATGCGAAACCCAAGGAGTCCAAGTATATTAAAAAAAAGAAGCTTTGGGACACGTGGAAATGGATCGTTATGTCCGAAGGAGGAAGAAATTCAGCACGGGTGGTTGAAATAATCCAATCGCAGAAATTGAAAGGGTAAAAGAATGTCTTGAAACACGAATTGAACGTATTAAAAGTTTTCTGGATTTTCTGAATTTATTATTTTTTTGTTAAAAACGTCGGAGAGCACACGTAGAATGGAAGAGTCAGTGGCTTTGAGCAACAATTCGTTACGGTTTCTTTTTTTTAATTTTTAAAATATTTATAAATATTATACAAGCAACAACAAAAAAATTATTATTTTTTTGGTGCCGCCTTTGGATGGTTGGAAAAAAAAAAAAATTTACATTCTGTTACTCCACCCGGGAGCTTAGAGCCTCTACAATCTCTTGTAGAGGATTCATTATCATTGGTTTTCGATCGTACCGGTGATAAGCCAATAGCGACTTATCCTAGCGGTGGGGTTGCCACCTGGCGCCATCTAGGAGTGACGAAAATTCTATTGATGGGTCCATAGTAACGTGGACGGGGGGGTGTGCGGGTCCGGGGAGCCGAAATTTGTTACTAATGTTAAGTGAGCGATAGAGCATAGAAGTGGTGGAGATTTGGAAAAAGAGACAGTTTCTTTTTTTCTCGGGGAGCCTGGGGCTCGACTTGAACCCGGGCCTTCCGGACCGGAGGCCAGCGCTCTACCTGCTGGTTCGTATGTATGTATGTTGTGTTGTTATTTTGTATTATATGTTTTTCTTTAATTAATTTAGAAAATATTAAAAAACGCAAAAAAAGAACATATTATAATGTATTTAAAAAATTGATATAAATATCAGCTGGATATAATATAAGAACATGCTTAGATTTGTGATGCCGAATTTTTTATCGATTACACTGTGCGACAAAAAAATGTTTAAGTTGATTTTTTCTTATTTTTCACTTCTACTAGTCAAAATAAGAATATAAGTTTTTGGATTTGTTAATATCAATAGCCAATCAGCTTCTACGCACACTCAAATGTCCCAAAAACGCGTGTTTTTGCATATTTCACAGCTTTATAATCACATATTGGGAAAAATTTTTTTTCACTGTTATAAGCGTTTTATGCAAGTTCAATATCTAATAATTAAAATGTATTAAGCAAATATACCGTTAGGCTTTTATAACAATGCTTTAAAATTTTTTTCTCCCAGCTCTATACTCTGGGCGACTCAGTGCCGGATTAGCCATATAGCAGGAGTAGCAAATGCTACGGGCCCCGCGCATTGGGGGGCCCCGCGCGGCCGCGCTTCAACTCCTACCTATCTGATCGTAAAAAAAAAAAAATTTAGATAGAAACCTAAAAATAATTTGCATGACTTAAGCGTGAAGCGCTTAGCCTATGCTTTACTCCCATCTGAAAATATAAAACTCGATTTCGTCACGTTATATTTTATCTGAAATTAAACCACATTTCTACCCTTCAAGCGGCCAGATTTTCATTTTTTTATATAGGTATACATTTATTTTGCGAGTTTACGTAGCCGAGATTGTACTTTTTTATCGAATTTAATATAATATAGATTACACTGTGCGACAAAAAAATGTTTGAGTTGATTTTTTCTTATTTTTCACTTCTACTAGTCAAAATAAGAATATAAGTTTTTGGATTTGTTAATATCAATAGACAATCAGCTTCTACGCACACTCAAATGTCCCAAAAACGCGTGTTTTTGCATATTTCACAGCCTTATAATCACATATTGGGAAAATATTTTTTCACCGTTATAAGCGTTTAATGCAAGTTCAATATCTATTAATTAAAATGTATTAAGCAAATATACCGTTAGCCTTTTTATAACAATGCTTTAAAATTTTTTTCTCCCAGCTCTATACTCTGGGCGACTTCGTATGGAACTTGTTACGCGAGGATACCTCTGAAAAAGCCAAAAAAAAATTTGGAAAAAAATTCACTTTAAAAAAAAAATAATAGTTTATTGGAAGTAAAAAAAAAAAATAATATTTTGTGTTAATTATTTTCATAATAATAATTTCATAAAATTTATCATAAAAAAAGAAAACCTATCACTTAGAAGGTGGCATAGATATTTTTGTGCATAATTTATGCATCTTAACCGAAAACAATCAAAAAAGTAACTTAAACAAACATTTCGTTAAATTTTGTCGCACAGTGTTATGCGTTCAGTGGATATACAGGGTAATTAGTATGTTTGGGCTTTTTACTTGATGCTGCAATTTTGACGTACGTGCATAAATGCATACACGCTTGTATGTAAAAAAAACACTTGGAAAAAACACACTGGGCAACAAAAGTGTTTGCCCCAGCTCACGCACAATATTCTTCATTTATTTATTGCTCTTTGAATTTATTTATGCTGGACGCATACATGAAAAGCTTTCGTTCCTTGCTGGCTGCTTATATGTAAATGCACTTGGAATACACATACTGGACAAAAAAAATATTTGCCCACACAAAATAATTCTGAATTTATAATTTCTTCTTATTTCTCTTTGAACTTTTCACTTGCTTTTTTCCAGCAAGTAGGTACATATCGACGCATTTCCGCGACTGTATCGTATGTAGGGTGACCAGGCGTCCGTATTAATACGGACATGTCCGTATTTTCAGCTCTGTGTCCGTTAGTCCGTATTTTTTGTAAAATGCCCGTATTTTTCGCGTTTTTGACGAAAAAGCAGGTTGCACTTGCAACAAACTTGTGATAATTAACACATTGAATCTATTGTAATAAAAATTTTTAATCACTTCTCGATTTACACCGTTCGGAAAAATCAATTGAAGGATTTTTGCGATTTCGTTGATGTGGAGTACAGGAAACTGCTATCTCACAGCAAAACACGATGGCTAACCCTCATGCCAAGCGTTGATCGAATTTTACAAATTTTTCCAGATCTGAAATAATTTTTTTTATCACCATCCGCCAATTATTTTAGAGAGGTTTTTCAAAGATGATTTTGCGGAATTGTAATTGCTGTTTATAAGTTCACTTATGAATGTCTTTCACAATAGAATCAAAAGCATCGAACGCGAAGACAATTCTGTTTTAGAAGTTTTGCAAATAATTGACGAAGTATCGGAGACTTTGGCTGAAAGACTCAATTCGAAATTTATACCATTCGCAGTCAAGCAGAAATTGCAAAAGCTGACAAATGAAGGTAAAGAAACTGAGTGTCAAAACTTCACAGAATCCATGCTTTTAGTGTGATTTGCTGAAATGGAACCAGTCATTGCGTCATTTGGAAGACTTGGAATGGTTAAATTTCAAGCCAGGAAAAGAGTTGAGGTATGAATCTGTTGAAAAATCTGTTGCATTTCTCGCATTCAAAAATATTCAAATTGATGATTCAAAACTGTTCTACCAGTTTGTTAATTTGAAAAAATTTTTGAATGAAAAAGAAAAGCAAGAATAAGAAGCAAGAGATGATTTTTTCAAAAAAAGTAGCAATGAAAAAGTCTGTGATTTTCTTTCTGCTAACAGTTATTTGAATCATGTCCTGAAATACTCAAAATTGCTCAATATTTCTTTGCGATTCCCTGTCACAACGCAAATTGCGAACGCGTTTTTTCACTTGTTAATATTCAATGGAGACGAACGGAACAATTTTGTTTTCGAAAACTTGGCAAGTATAATCTTGGTTCAATTCAATTTCAAAAAATATTCCGGTCAACAGTTTCATACATATTTGAAAAAGAGAAAAGGCGAGAAAAGTGTCCGTATTTTCCACTTCAGCTATCTGGTCACCCTAGTAAAATACATTTTATTGTTGTTGTTGTCGTTGTCAATTGTTGCTCTAGGGTCCCTTTATAAGGACATAGGACAATATTGGTAATATCCTTAAAGGATCAAAAGTTGTTGCTTGTTGAGTTTTATTTTGAGCGAAAAAAATAAAAATCAAAAATAATCATTATTTTTGAGTTTTATTTTTTTTGCTCAAGCTTAATGATTATTTGTGATTTTTATTTTTTTTGCTCAAAAATAATTATTAGTCTTGATTTAAAAAATTAAAAATCGATAAGTAATCATTACAAAGTAATTTTTAAAATATTACTTATAATGATTACGGTCCCTGAAAAAAACACACTCTTAAAAATAACCTACTGGAATTTTCAGAAAAAAATAAGTGTACCTATTATTTAGATCCTTGTTAAAATTTTTAATCTATGTAATTAAGTCTCGGAATAGTAGATCTTTTGAATAAGTTTCTCAGAATACAATTTCACAACATTGTGAATGTGACTCCGCTTAAATCTATATACATATCGACGCATTTCCGCGAATGTATCGTATGTAGAAAAATCAAATTTTACAGGAGAAGCTTTTTCTTTATTTTTGTATTGCGGTATTTTTGTGCGATTGCAGTATTTCCATGCAAATTTATATGGACATATGTACATACGATAATTTCGCGCGCACATTGTAACATACGATAAAATTGAAACTTAATTTTTATCGGAACTATAGGGCTTTCAGTTATAATATTTCACAGGGTAGTGGGACATTAGGTGCCTAACAATTTTGCATTAAAATCTCAATTTCGAAAAAAAGCGACATACGATACAGTCGCGGAAATGCGTCGATATGTATAAAATTGAACATGTTCGCAAAAATTTATTAGAACTGATAGAGATGAACCAAACACACGATAACTAACGGTACTACTCCAGCTTTCATTACAATAAATTGTAGCTTTCTTGAATGTGACTAGCCGCGGTAATGTCTCAGAGCACAGCAGAGCGTCGAAATTTGATTTGCACATTTTAGGCAAATAACCCATCTCAGCCAAAAAATGCAATTTTTCATTACTTTTCGGCTATGGGGTTCAAGAAAACTTTTATTTATAAAGTTATTTCGGATATACAGAGTGGAAAAAAATGGGAAGAGCCCCTGGTTCCGGGAAAAAATGTGCACTACAGAAGTCTCAAGTTAGAGCCAAATTAAAGGCTTAAATTGTGGGTCGCACAGCTAAATCGTATCTTGCGCTGGCAAAAAAATAAAATGTAAGCGACAAAACTGTAAAAAAAATATATAAAAGAAATGGGAGTGATAAAATGTTCAAAAAAAACTGTTCCTAAAGTCTCAGATGCCCAGAGAGAGGCTATTAAACAGAGGCTGCGTGCGCTTACTAGAAATTTGTTTTCTGCAAGCAGTTCTAAAGTTTGCATAATGGACGATGAGACGTATTTTACAATGGAGGGTCATGAATGGACTCCAAAATATTACTTTAAGCTTCCTAATACTCAACCACCAGAAAATATTACTCAAATAACGAAAACAAAGTTTCCTGAAAAGGTTTTATTGTGGCTGGCCATTACACAGTGGTCGGGCTTGTATGGAACCGCGGCCATAAATACTTCTAGTTGTGCTATCGCTATGAAACTTTCACAAAAAATCTATAAAAATATTATAAATACAATATAAAAAAATTGACCGGATCGTACCACTATATCCTATAGCTTCCATAGGAACGATTGGATCAGTGCAGTCCTAAAATCACTTTTTATGGTCAGATCAGGCTAATATTTTTTATATATATTTATTTTACTTCACTCTTGTCAACAATATAGCCGTTTTTTATAATATTCGCTTTTATACCTTCAATCAATTTTGTTCGCCTTTCGACGGCGCTACCCACTTCGCTGCCCCATACATTAAAAACATATAATCGTGAGAATAAACACTTATAAGAAAAACCTATTCAATTTTTAAGCAAGGGAATAAACAAAAAGAAAAAAGAAATAAAAGAAAAAATAAATCAATAAATGAAAAACGGTTAATAAACACAAACTCAAAAGACGAAGACAGAGCAAGACGAAGAACAGCACAACAAGCACACGAGCGAAAACAAATTTTTGTAGTGCAAAACTGACCCTGAAAAAGTAAAGACGGTGTTAGAATTTTTACGATTTTAGGCACATCTGCAAATTTCTGCAAAAAAAATTACACATTTATTACCTTAAAAGCCAGTCAAACACATTGGTATACAACTTAATTGTGGATTTTTGTGGCATCACTACTAAAACTTTAGCTAAACATAAAAAAGACGTTCAAAATATAGACAAAAAACATGTATTATTTCAAATTTATATAACAAGAACAGTTTAGCAAGCACGTTTTTTTATAATATCTCAAATTTTAGAAAATACCTTCAACTTCAAAATCCATTAAAAATATTTTAAATTTGGACACGTAAAAAATGAACTGACCTCTTCAAAGTTCGGTTTTGCTATGAAATGTTCGCGATGCGCGCAAGCTGCGCTGTGGAAATGAACACCTTCTTACAACTTTAATTCTATTTTTAAAAAGAGACGTTAGTTTTACGGAAAAATAAAAGTTGCGATCAAGAAGTTTGGACAATTTAGAAACGATTTGTTTACTTTTCGTACATTTTTGTTGTTATGACTTTTTTTATTTTTGGCCTATGGGCGCAACCACTGTGCATTAGTGAGAATTCAGGAGGGCTATGCGCAAAATATCCGAAAATCTAAGGAAAGCTGCTCGCTATGGTCATGAATATTTTTTATAAAATAGCTTAAGGTCTAATAAAAAAAATATAAAAAATTGAAGTTTGTCGGACATAGAATAAATTTGTTATTTGTATTGCACAATTTGTTCGTATTTCATTCCGCATACCTTATGTATGTTGGTATTTAGATGTTATAATATAATTACTAAAACTGGATGCATATATATATATATATATATATATATATATATATATATTATATGTATTATATATATTATATGTATTATATATATTAATGGAAATTATGTATATATGGGACATTCTTTTACAAATCGTACACCTATTTTGCGTCACAATTCCGATTTTTGTCAAAATTTTTTTCAAGTGTAGGAAGCAAAATAAAAGTATTTTGCTTAAACATTTTTTTTTACAAAGTTATGATTTTTGACAATATTAATGGTTTTCTCTATCCTTGAACACGTTAAATCAATTATCTCTTCTTCTATTAATCGTATAGTTACAATTTTTTTTGTATTATTTAGTTCAAGAATTCAGTTTTCAAAAAGTAATTTTATTTTTTAATTTAATTTCTAATTACTAAGAATTAGTAACAAATTAATCATTATATCGACATTTCAATGCCGATCCCCACAACTTACTTAATTGAAAAAAAAAACAATTTATTATCCCTATGTTTCGCTTAATAAACAGTAAAAGGAATTAGAGTGGGGTCTTCATCAGATCAAGAGAAATTAAATAATTTTCGACTCTTCGCGCAGCGAGCGCTCCACATGCTGCCGCAGCGCGATCAATGTTATTTTATATCTTATTACCTAATAGAGACCCCACTCTAAATCCAAGTGTTTTTTCTTAAGAATGACGTATAGAATTAAATTGTAATTTTCCTAATTATATATGTTGTGGGGATCAGCTTTGAAACCATTAAATTGTTTATAACTTTATTTCTGAACAAATAAAATAATTGCAAGTAAAAAACTTGAAAGGCAACATTAATACCTATTGAATAAAAAAAGTTTTTATTATGTGACTACTTGAAGCGGAGATAATATATTTCATACTAGCGGACCCGGCGAACTTTGTCTCGCCCCAATTTCACGATTTCATTCAAATTTTTTGTGAATTTTTTTTGACTCGAAATCATTGGAGAGCGATGTGATAAACAATATTTTTTGTTTTGTTATCCGGTGCAAAAATAAATAATGATGACGACTTTCCGACACGCGAACAGGCTACGTATAACTGTCCATGTGAAAAACATTGATTTTCCAGATTTATCCCGCAGACTTCCAACGACTGGCCTCGGGATTACTGGGAACTAAATCGTCTTAAATTTGAATGGAAGAGCTGATGGAATAATCGGAATCCTTGGGATTAGAACTTCCTCTCCTTTAAATTTACCCTTGATGATCGTCGCTTGAATCACTTTGTTCATTAGTTTCTTAACGGACAACCGCGTACCGTTGCATAATCTCGGATGATTTAGATTCCGCAGCATTATAATAACTGATCCCACCTTCAGTTGCAAATTATGCGGCGGAGTTCCTGGCACATCCAGTGAGTTCAAAAATTCTGCCGGATAGTTGGTCGCTTCATACTCTATTATTTTGTCGGGCTTGAGGTGGGGTTTGTGCAGCGCGAAGCTGTGCCATTCGGGCACGTGTCGATGCATTTATTTCTGCACGTTCCTCTTGCGTCCGACTATTACGGAAATTCTGACTATTTATTACATTGCGCGAACGCCGTCCAAGTCTTAATCGTCTAACAGCAGGCATTATTTCAAATTGTTTAAGCTCGCTCGATTTTTTTGTTTAAATATTTTTTTACCGACTTCATCGATACACAATATCAACGCAGCTATTATCTTTTTTTTACATACAACATTGTGAACATCTGTTGAGCCGCTAGCGACTTTTCCAGAAGGCTTTCCCAAAATGTTCTTATGCTATATCCTTCTTCTGGTTCTAAGCTATCTCCATACCAATTTTCAGCAAAATCGGTCAAGCCGTTTTCATGTGATGCGATTGCGCACATTTTTTGTCTCCATTTTTATATATATAGATAGATAGATATAGAAAAAAAGGTAAACAAAATTTTTAAGTTAAACCGTTTTATGTAAAACATGTACTAAATGTACTAAAAGCCTAAAAATATTATAAAATAGATACAGACGTGGGAAATTTAAACATATGCTTAGACTAGACTAAAATAAAACCGTGGGGCAAACAAACATTTTAATCAACGATTGTACACAATTGACTTGCCCCACGGTTTTATTTTAGTCTAGTCTAAGCATATGTTTAAATTTCCCACGTCTGTATCTTTTTTATATTATTTTTAGGCTTTTAGTACATTTAGTACATGTTTTACATAAAACGGTTTAACTTAAAAAATTTTTTTTACCTTTTTTTATTTTCTATTTTTTAGTTTTTATTTCGCATTTTTATTTATATTTTTATACCCTTGCAGAGCAAAAGGGTATTATAATTTCAGTCATAAGTTTGCAACGCAGTGAAGGAGACACCTCAGACCCCATAAAGTATATATATTCTTGATCAGCATCACCATCTGAATCCAAATCCGTCTGTACGTCTGTCCGTCTGTCCGTCTGTCTGTCTGTCCGTCTGTCCGTCTGTCCGTCTGTCCGTCTGTCCTCCTGTCGGTTTCTATGTAAACTAGTCTCTCAGTTTTAAAGCTATCGTGCTAAAACTTTCCCAAAAGTTGTCTAGTTGTTGCACGCAGTATATAGGTCGGAACGAGCCGGATCGGCCGACTATATCGGATATCTCCCATACGAGAGAGTGAAATTAAAAATTCTAACTTCGTTGTTTTTAATCAGATCGACTTGATTCCTTCAAAATGGCGTTTTCTAACCACTATTGAATTTCGGATTAAATTTTATCAAAATCGGATAACTCTATCATATAGCTGCCATAGGAGAGATCAGAAAATATTTATATAAATAATGGAAAAAAAATTATAACGTCGTTGTTTTTAATCCCACGAGCATGATTTTTGGAACATCAAGTTTTTCAAATACCCTTAAATCGATAAAAAATTTTTATACAAATCGGAGTAATATATCATATAGCTGCTATAGAAAAGATCGAAAAATCTATATAGAAATAACGGAAATAAAATTATTACCTCGATGTTTTTCATCAGACAATCATGATTTTTGGAATATAGAGTTTTCCTATGAGTCTTGAGTTACAAATTAAATTTTATCAAAATCGGACGACTATATCATATAGCTGTCATATGAACAATATGGAAAATTAATACAAAAATTGTCATAGATTTGATGCTGTTTAGCCTTTTTGTATTTTGTTAGACATATTTGATGACTGCAAGGGTATATAAGCTTCGATTTGCCGAAGCTAGCTTCCTTTCTTGTTTTTTTACCATTTTGTTCCCACGAGTAATAGTCATTTAAACGGTCTATGCCCTCAGAGGTCCAATAATTAGTACATTTATCTTAAACATTGCAATGTATGTTTAACATAAAACCTTTTAAATTAAAAAGTTTTTTTTAACAAATTTGATTAAGTTTTTATTAGTTTTTAATTCGCATTCTGTTTAATTCATTTAGTGCTTCATTATTGCATGGTTTCTTGCCCGTTAGTTTGTTGCAGTCCAACTTCTCTATACGTAGACCCTGCAAAGATCATACTCTACTAAGAGCTACGTAAGCTTGACCTTCTTCAAAAAGTTTCGCACCTAAGTATACGACTGCGTGATCCACAGTGCTGCCCTGCATTTTATGTATTGTAGAAGCCCATGATAGTATTAAAGGCAACATTCTTCTCTTCTTGTGAATCTAAACCATCCTCAAACCCCCTGGAATACACACAAAAAATTTCATCAAAATCGGTCCAGGCGCTGTTGAGTTATGCGCTTACCAACACATTCTGCGATTCATTTTTATATATAAGATATAGCTTACCCCGTTTGTTGTGAGACTGATCTGAATTAATCTGATGTGTTTGACAGTGACAATGATACCCATGTTGATGGGATTGACAAAACCTAAGTTATCCGCCATTTTGCAGAGGCCGCCATCTTGAATTTTAATTTTATATAGTACATTGTATTCTACTTGTTGAGACCTTTCATTTGATACCCGTATTGATGGGATTGATAGAACCTACGTTATCCGCCACTTTGCGGCCGCCATCTTGGATTTACAATGTTATTGACATTACTATATTGTATTGTCATCGGAACTGAAGATGTGTACCAAATTTCAGATCAATCTGACAACAGGAAGGTACTTAAATTTCAATTTCTAATTTTGACCCTAGTGTGACCTAAATAAAACAGTTTAAAAATCAAAAACTATTTTTTTTTGAGTAAAATCCTTTTACACGTGTCAAATAAAATCTTCCATAAAATCTGAAAAAAATTTTTTCATTCAATTCTGAGATATGAAAAAAAATTTTCTCGAATCCGTACGATTTGTAAAAGAATGTCCCATATATGTGTATGCAGTAATATATATTTTTTTTGTATTAATTTTTTTTTTCCTTTACAACTCCTCCTGGGAGCATAGGGCCTCGACTAGATTCCTCCATCTTACTCTATTTCTTGCTGTCTGATTCGCTGTGTCCCATGTGATGCTGTATTGGGACAGCTTTTGAAGAGCGGTTCGTCTCCATGTTGTTTTAGGCCGGCCTACACGTCTGCTTCCCTGTGGGTTCCACTCTAGCGCCATTCTAACTATGCTTTCCTGATCCTTTCGCAGTGCGTGGCCTATCCATCTACATTTTTTCTTCCTGATTTGGTGTCTTATTGCTGTTTCCCCCGTGATATTCCAGAGGTCTATATTGGAGATTCTGTTTGGCCAGAAAATACCGCATATTATTCTGAGACACTTGTTGGTGAAAGCCTGCAATTGCTGGAGTATTATCTTCGTTGTGAGCCACGTCTCGCTTCCGTATGGTAGGACGGATTTTACGCATGAGTTGAAGATCCGTATCTTTGTTTTTCTGCTTATTTGACGGCTTCTCCATATGCGGTAAAGTTTTCCGAAGGCTGACCTGGCTTTGGCTAGCCTACTCGTCACATCTTCTGTCACGCCACCGTTGTTGGAGATTACGGTGCCAAGGTATGGGAAACTGTCGACGTACTCTATGGGGCTCCCATCTATGATGATTTCATTGACTGGCGTGATTGAGGCGCATCGCTTTTGTCTTCGCCGTGGTAATTTGTAGACCCACACGGCTGGCTACGTTCACGAGGTCATCAACTTTGGATTGGATATCACTCAAATTGTGAGAGATTAGGCAGATGTCGTCTGCGTAGGCCAGGTCTTCAAGATGTCTGGTGACGCTCCATGTGATTCCACGCTTGTGTTTGCACACTTCTCTCATGACCTCGTCCACCACAATGTTGAAGAGCAGTGGGGATAGTGGGCATCCTTGCTTCACCCCGGTGTTCGTTTGGAAAGGTGCACTTGTCTTCCCGTTCTGCAGTACTGCCAGGTTGACGTAATATAACGCTTCTATTAGGGTGATGACTTTGTGCGGTATTCCTTTCCTAGCAAGCGCTCCCCATATCGTTGCTCTTTTTATTGAATCGAACGCCTTCTTGAAATCGATGAACAGGAGGTACAGTGGGGCTCTCCATTTCACAGCTTGTTCAGTTATGATGCGTAAGGTGTTGGCTTGGTCTACGCAGCTCCTTTGTGCTCTGAAGCCTGCCTGTTCATCTCTTAGTGTGGGCTCGAATTTATCAGTTAGGCGTTCGTTCATAATTGTGTCTAGGACTTTGTAACTGATGTTCAGTAGTGTGATTCCTCTCCAATTGTTGCAATTGCTAAGGTCTCCTTTCTTGGGTATTTTCACTATGACTCCGCATATCCAGGAGTCGGGAATGTGTTCGCTCTTCCATGCACTCGAGAAGTGCGGGTGCAATGTTTCTGCCATCAGTTGAGTGCCAACTTGGAGGATTTCGGCTTGTGACGTCCATTCCGGCAGCTTTGTTGTTCTTCAGTTTCTCTCACTGAGGGTGGGGTGGATGATATCCTCCGGTTCCCATTTGCTGGCGCAACTCTTCTGTAGTCATCGCTCCTGCTAGGCATGTCGGAGTTGTTGATTTCCATGAAGTGTTGGCGCCATCTGTGGATTTGGTCGTCGTCACTAGTGAGAAGTATTCCATTGGCATCTTTGACTGGCTGGGTCTTTCTTCTATAGCCTCCTGAGATTTGGTCAATTATCTGGTAAAGTGATCGCATGTTGTTTTTATTTGCTGCTCGTTCTGCATTATCTGTTATTCTATCCAGTAGGGCTCTCTTATCATTTCTGGCTGCTCTCTTGACAGCTTTGCATAGTACGCAGTATTCGTCGCGTCTATTGCTGTCACGGCCAACCAGTAATTTCAGTGAGTTCCTTTTGTTGATCGTGTCTCACGTTGCGCTAGAGATCCAGTTGTTTCTTCTTCGTTGTTGGGTGCCAATGATGCCTTCTGCGGTGGTCCTTAGTGTATCGCACGTCTGTTCCCATGTCTGGCCTTGATGCGGTAGTAGGTGGGTGCGTAATGTTGATGCAAGTCTGGCGCTGATGTCCGTTTCGCCAAGTAGGTGTAGGTTGAGGGGGACGGACGGTGGGTCCTTGAGTCAGCATTTCGCGGGCGATTGCGGTCCAGCTTGATTGAAAGCTCTCCAATGATCAGCTCGTGGTCGCTGTCTATCGATGCTCCCCCTCTTGTTTCTTACATCCAATAGAGACTTCCTCCATTTTCTGCTTATACAAATGTGGTCAATTTGTTTTCGTGTAATTCCACTCGGAGATGTCCTCGTGTATTTGTGGATATCTCTGTGTGGGAACATACTACCCCCAATGATCAACTGAAACATTTGGCATACTTCTACTAGTCTATCTCCATTGTTATTACGCGTGCCTATACCGTGGCCCCCAGTGGCTAACCTCATTCTGGTAATGTTGGGTCCTATTTTTGCATTGAAGTCGCCCATGAAAACGGTGATGTTGCCTCGAGGTATGTCAGTGAGAGTGGTTGTAAGGGCTGTATAGAAGTCGTCTTTGATGTCGTCGTTTGCGTCTTCGGTTGGGGCGTAATATATTATTATTATTTGTAATTAATATATGAATATATATTAGTTAAAGAATAATACATTTAAATTTTCGCAATTTTATCTTGCACTGGAGTGTGCATACATATACATATGAGTAATTATGCAATTGGAATAATTGCCGTTGGAAATTAAACGAAGCCGCAATACGGCGATCCTGGCAAGGACGCCTGCAAGGGCGACGGTGGACCGCCGCTCTTCTGCACGATTCCCGGCGAGAGGGACTGTTACCAGCTGGTGGGCATCGTCTTCTGGGGCGTCGAGTGCGTCGTCGAGGACATTCCGGCCGTGCACGCCAGCATGCCTTACCTGCGCGGCTGAATTGACGAAAAGATCCGAGGACTCGGTATCACACTGCCGACGCAGTAACATAACATTCACAACTGTGTAAAATATTATATATTATATGTTTTCTTTTTAGGAATTACATATGCACTGCAGTGTGCATACGCATATACATATATATATAAATAGACTTGAAAATTTTGCGAAGCCAATATGGTGAAAAAATTCGTACTTCTTTTTTGAACGAAAAAAAGAGGAAATCACCCTGTTCAGATTCACGATCTGGCCCCACGATGCCCAATACCTGCGGAGAGTTTGGACAAAGGGAGCTATCGCTGCTGTTGGCGGGAGAGAGACAAATTAATCTGATTCTGCACTGCATCGCGACGCGAACGGAGCTGCGTTAGTTTTACCCTTCACTTTTGATCGCTTTGTTATATCCACAAAACCCACTTGAAACCCAAATAAATATTAAAGCTATATTGTTTAATACTCAAAGTGTTTTGTACGACGACGGAACCCCCTTACTTCTATGACCCCGAGCCGCCGGCAGGAGGGGACAAATCTTAACATGGTGGCCCATGAGGGGAACGTCTGCAAACATTTGTGAACAATTTATGAATAATTTAATTATAAAAAAAAATTACATTCTTTATCTCCACCCGGGAGCATAGAGGCTGTACCGTTTTGTAGAGGATTAATTTATCTTTTGGTTTTCGGTCGTACTGGTGATAAGCCAGTAGCGACTATTCCCAAGGGGGGTTGCCACCTGCCGCCATCTAGGAGTGACGAAAAGTTCTATTGGTGGGTCCATAGTAACGTGGACGAGGGGGTGTGCGTGTCCGGGGAGCCGAAGTTTGTTACTAATGTTAAGTGAGCGATAGAGCATAGAAGTGGTGGAGATTTGAAAAAAGAGACCGTTTCTTTTTCTCGGGGAGCCTGAGATTCGAACCCGGGCCTTCCGGACCAGCGCTTTACCTGCTAGGCCACCGTCCCCTCGAATTCATTCGTATACAAAGCCTAACTAAAGTCATTAGAAGTGCGCGATGCCAGCTCCGTTAGTTCGTGTATTGCAAATCAACTCGGTTCGACGAACCTAGATAAAGCGGACGGGAATATTATTAAGCGCCGCTTAAGATAAGCGCTTACAAACATATACACGTATACGCTCAAGCGGAACGTCGTCTGTTATCTTCGCTTTGGCTTTGCACTGGAATTTTTATTTAATTTTTTTTTTAAGGAAAAGAAAAAGTTTTTTTTTGTGTGCGTGTGTCATAGCTGAGCGGCATTGTCGGGAAGGTTTTTCCGGGAAGGTTTTAATTATTCTTGCCAACATGAAATCGAAACCAGAAACTTTGTTGTCTTTAAATAAATTTATTAATCTCCAAGTTGACAGGCACAACGCGTTGAAGGCAATTTTACAAAATTTAGAAAAGATTCGGCAAGTAGGAAAAGGCTGGTATATTTTAAAAGGCGTTTTCAGCACATAGAAGAATTGCGGAGTGCTTTTTTGGCCGCTCACAAGCAGGTTGTCAACATAGTCGGCTATGCGGAATCAGCGTATGCTACCATACTCAGGTGCTGCCGAGGACTGGCCAGGTTATTTTGATGCATTTAACTGCCTTACTTACAACAATCCGTCACTTACCGGGATGCAAAAGCTGCATTTTCTCAAGGAATCGCTCCCTGCCGGACGCGATAACGACGTGCGCCAAATGCAGCTCATCGATTCCAACTTCCCGGTGGTTTGGTCCCTGATGTTAAAGCGCTACAACAACCCGCGTCTGGTCTTCGCTCATCACATGAGCGCTGTTTTTCCGCTGCCGAAATTGCAGAAGTAGTCGTCGGAAGCGCTTCGGACTATGCTCAGCACCGTCAACGTGTGTCTCGCCGCCTTCATGCGCGCCAAGGCCTTAGAAGGAGAGGCACATCATTGGCTGGGATATCACCCGGCTTCCAGGCTCCCAAAGGAAATAGCCGATCGTATCCGAGCATGTGGTGCAATCCCTGCATCTCAGGCGGACAATGGCAAGGACGTCCATTGTCGGAGTAGGCCAAGGAGTTGGGTCCAGGAGCAAGTTCATGGTTAACTTCAAGGTTCTAAGTACTAATTATCATTTCTCGTTAGACGTCCCTTCGGCATACGTTTTGGCCACGGTCACTTCGCAGCTGCCTTGCTTAAGCTTTTCACCACAACGATGGACCCACATTCAAGGACTTCCACTAGTGGATTTGGAGTACTACCGTTCGAAAAGGATTGACCTTATCTTGGGAGTGGACCTTATCGCGGAGGTCATGCTATCCGGTATACGGATAGGAAGTCCTACGGAGCCAATTGCTCAACAGACTCAGCTGGGATGGATTCTTTCAGGTCAAGCCGCCGAGCCCAACCCAGAGACGAAGCCGGCGTGACCCGACTCCAAGGACATGGACGAGGACGAGCTGGAGATGCTGTCCGAGGCGCGCGCCCACCTGGCCAACACGCAGGGCAAGAAGGTGAAGCCCGTCGCCGTCCGAGAAGGAGGAGCGAGAGCGCAAGCGCTACAAGCAGAAGCTGAAGCAGCGCAAGGAGAACGAGGTGCCCACGGCCATGCTGCAGAATATGGAGCCGGAGCGGAAGCGCTCCAAGCTGGTCCTGCACACGCCGCAGATCTCCGACATGGAGCAGCAGGATGTCATTCTAGACCGCGACAGCGAGATGGCCAAGGAGATAGCCGGCGAAGCTGGAGAAGCGCTCGCAGGTGATACAGCGCAGCCAGCCGCGCTCCCACGGAGGTGAACACCAAGATCCTGCGCCTGCAGTCCGAGAAGCAGAACCTCACGGAGCAGCTGCAGAGCTACTTCAAGGCCAATTCCTACGAGGACATCTCGCAACAGGAGCTGGTCAGGGCCCAGCATATGCTCGCCGAGGAGATGGAGGTGGTGAAAGAGCGCAGATCGCACGGCGAGCTGTACCCGCGCCAACCTGGCCAGCAAGACGGACCGGCTAGAGTTGGTCGAGAAGCGGCTGGAGACGAACCGCCGCCGCTGTTGGCGGGAGAGAAACAAATTAGTCTGATTCTGCTCTGCATCGCGACGCGAACGGAGCTGCGTTAGTTTTACCCTTCACTTTTGATCGCTTTGTTATATACACAAAATCCACTCGAACCCGACGACGGAACCCCTTTATTTCTATGACCCCGAGCCGCCGGCAGGTGGGGACACATCTTAACACCACCGGTGTGATGCTGATCTTACCTGATCCGCCTCGAAGGACCAAAATGTTCGTAGGGGGTGGTTTTCTTCCTTCAAGAATAAGATTAGCACTCGAATCGCGAACACGCGACGCGGAAATTATAAAACTTGGTTTCTACTTGAAAAAAAAAACACTTTATTCGTGTAGGTCAATTTTTAAACTAAATGGATGTAATTAAAGGAGAGGGCGGCAGGGCGGTGTGGAGACAATTAACAGACCGAGATGAGAGTGCATATGGAGAGAACAGCTCTCTGGTCTGTTGATTGTTACACTGCCTTAGAAAAGTGTCCCGTCTTGGCGCGGACAAAAGGCATATTTTCTTGTTTTTCTTCTCGTTTTTTTTTATAGATATTAATTCCGACGAAGGTGTATTGCTTCAGGTTAGATTGAGGAGGATGAGCGTAGTAGAGTTGTAAGGACGATTTTGCCTTTCACTTTTAGGGTCGCGGGCGAGAGCTCTGTGGCTTCGGTAGACGCGAAAGCGTGTGGTAATCACACATGCAAACCTTGTAGTTAGCCCTGCTACTCCGGACTCTTCGAAATCATTATAGGTCAAGTAATTTGCGCAGTTCTTGTTCTCCTAGAATCGAAAAAATTAAGTATCTAGATATATTGATGCTACACAAACGACATATTGACATAGAGTATGTCGCAGTGCGGTTTTTGTTGTTGCTTATTAGTGCAAGTTTCATGCGCTGTGCTCTCCCGCTCTCGTGATCTCACACACAAAACCTAAAGTTCCGAGGGTGCAGGCTGCGCTTTTGCGGTACTTTTAACTGGTCGCTTGAAAGTTTTGATTTTGTTTTTCTTCTGTGCTGTGTGATAAAATGGTGCACACTACGTGCGCTGGTTTTAACGGCCGAACAAGTGATGACGTAGCTAAGGGTTCAAACCTGAGATACTTTTGTGATACTCGTCTTGGGGTTGCAAACAAAATTAAATCGTTTATGCGCCAAACCAAAAGTGGCTTAAAGTTTTGTTAATTTAAGGAAAGATGAAAAAAGAATTTAATTGAATATATGCAGCCAAATGTAAACAAACGAACCTAAATCCAAAGTGTACAAAAGCTTATCAGTTAGATCACAAACAACTCGGCAATGCTCAAGATTGAGTGATAAGCTTTTCTGTTCGTGGCTATGCGAAATTGTATCCTGCTCTCGAGAGAACATTCGCCGATCGATGCTCTTAGCTGCTGGCTGAAATAAAATTTTTGGAACCGACTTCGTTTCGTTTTCCTCAGCCGCTAGTCGCCAGTCTCTTTTAGTTTAATTTTATCAAACGTAAATATTCCGGGAAAACTCTCCCGGATTCACATTGGCGACCGAGCAGGGACTACGGCCAGTTTGTCATTAATTTTCGCGTCGGAAAAAACAAATAAAAAAAAAACAGTGCACCTCTCGTCGTCTCGGCACTTGTTTGTTTTTTTTTTAATTAGTTGGCGAAAATTCTAGCTGGTGGAATTCGGCGAAGCAGTGAAGTGTTGGCGAAAGAAGTTGGATACGGAAGGAAAGTGCTTGGAAAATCATGACTAACAACCAGGTATTCAGTGCCAAAAACTAAAATTTGTGAGCACTCCACTTCATGTGTGTATGTGTGCATTCTACATGGTATTCTTGGCACCTATTTATATTGGAAATATTATTAAACCTCAAATATCGGTCCAGTTCAAAAGTGCAAATCGCCAAAGTGTCCCGTTTGCTCCAAGCCCCATAACACACTTCTTCACAGATACGGAGTAGAGCAGCAACCAATTTCTTCGGGATCACTCCCTCAAGTGCAAGCCCAGGCACCTTCAGTAGCATTTGATCATACCAATCAAGCCCATTCTTGTCATGTTGGACAGTTTCAATTAGCACGAGACCCTTTGACTCAGGGTCTCAAATAAACTTAATGGCCGAAGACTTAGCACAGCGTTTGCGGTTACACAGGAAGGAATCATAGTATTTGAATATCACTACTGTAGGGAAGAATGACTCAGTGGTACGGCATAAAGTCCACACGTCAATTCATTCTCGCGTCAATGCTCATATTTTCGCTACTGATTTTTGGGTATTAAGCTCCATTTCATCATATCAACCAGATTACGAAGCAAATTGCGCACAGTGGAAAATTCCAGCCAATATTGAATTGGCAGAACCTCAGTTTCACAAGCCCGCAAAAGTAGACTTACTAATTGGGCAGAATCCTTTTTCGAACTTCTCATCGTAGCCAAATAAAATTGGGTTCAGAACATCCTTCAAACCAAAAAATTTTATTAGGATGGATTTTTTCGGAAAAGTACACTCAACGCGCATCGAATAATGCTCTCGACTCTCTAGTAGAACGTTTTTGGGAATTTAAACACGTCTCAGAGAGATCGAAGGCTGTTTATACAGCTGAACAAGTTGCTTGCGAGCAGCACTTTGAGCAAACAGTACACAGGCTTTCGTCAGGTCGTTTTGAGATAAAGTTGCCATTTAATACAAATCCAAGTGCTTTAGGCTTGTCCTTCGAAACGGCAAGGCACAGATTTCTTGCGTGGGAGCGCAAGCTTGCAAATAATCGCGAGTTACATAACATGTATCAAGAGTTTATGAAAGAATATCTTAACCTTGGGCATATGTCGCTGCTTCCAACACCTCCTCCAGGACAACACTATTACATTCCACATCAATGTGTCCTGAGACCTGATAGTAGCACCGCAAAGTTGCGAGTTGTTTTTGACGCTTCAAGTAAAACGTCAACCTCGATCTCACTAAATGAGCCTCTAATGGTGGGTGCAACTATTCAGAGGAAGCTTTACGCTATTTTGGCAAGATTTCGATTACACAAATATGCCTTGACTGCTGATATCTCGAAGATGTATAGGCAAGTTAACATTGCCAACGAAGATAGAAATTTCCAACTTATCGTGTCGAGGGAAAATTCGACGCAAGCTCTCCAAACTTATCGCCTCAACACTGTCACTTATGGGACAGCCTCTGCTCCGTTTTTGGCCATTCGTTGCCTCTTTGAACTAGCAAAAATTTACTCTGAGTCACATCCTGTTGCATCAGAGGATATTTCAAGCGACTTCTATGTAGACGATATGCTCACAGGAGCAAACAGTTTAAAAGAATTAGAAGTCATTCGCAGAGAAGGTGTTGGAGTTAGGGGGTTTCCAGCTGGCCAAATGGGCAACAAATTACCCAAGTTTGATGACTAACCAAGGACCAGAAAAATCTCTTATATTCAACACTTCCGAGTCTGTGAAAACGCTTGTGATGAGATGGAACCCTCAGAGTAATGCATTTCATTATAGTTTGGAAAATTCGTTTCAGTCCCTACCACCAACTAAACGCAACATTTTATCCGTCACAGCCCGCTTGTTTGATCCCTTGGGATTGTTGTGTCCGTTGATTACAAGAGCTAGAATCTTGCTTCAAGAACTGTGGCGACAAAAATTATATTGGGACGAATCGGTTCCCATGAATTTACATACCAGTTGGAATGAATTCAAACAGAATTTACTAAAAATTGACCAGATATCCATTCCTCGATATATTTGTTTGTTGTCCTATGACAGTGTTCAAATCCACGGATTTGCTGATGCAACGAGCCACGCGTATGGCTGCTGTCTTTATATTCGTACCGTAGCTGGGACATATAGTTTGTCAAGACTGCTAACCGCCAAATCGAGAGTGTCCCCCCTTAAAACCAAATCGATTCCAAGGCTCGAGCTGTGTGGAGCGCATCTGCTTACCAAACTATGGGCTCAGATATTTCCCTTGCTTAACAAATTAGAGTTTGAAAGCATCAACTTCTGGTCAGATTCCCAAGTCACTTTATACTGGCTAAAGAGGGATCCGACCACTCTAGCTACATTTGTTGAGTTTCTGAAATTCAAGAGCTCTCAGAGAATGTTGTCTGGCGGCATGTGCAACGGAAGATAATCCAGCCGATTTAGTACCACGTGGAAAAGATATAGAGGGTTTAAAATGCACGCTATGGGAAAATGGACCAGAATTTTTACTCCGACATCCTAACGAATGGCCTCGTTCTCATTAGACTGAAGTTTCACCGGAGTTACAGTTGTCCGAGAACAAGAAGAGCGTGGCAGTATGTTCCGTCACAATAAACCAACCGAATGTCTTCATTAAGCTTGTTGGAAGATGTTCGTCATTCAATAAACTCCTGCGGATTATGGCATAGAGTATGTAAATCGGTTTATTCAAGGAAGGAAACACAATCGCGATGTTGTTATTTTGGCGAAAAAATTTAAGTTATCGTTCCTGAGGATGGTCCAAGTATATCAAAGAGCTGATTTTGGTTTAGAATATGTCAAGTTAGAGAAATCTGAAACTATAAGCCCACATCTTCAACGTCTATATCTTTTCTTTCTTTTTCTTTTAATCCGAGTTGGGGGAAGGTTGTTAAATGCACCAATTCCGTATGATGCCAAATTTCCACTATTACTGTCCTCAAAATCAGAATTTGTTTCGCTATTTCTTCGAGACCTGCACCATGCTGGTGCCAAGGTGATGGTATCACTTTCGAGGCAGCAGATATGGCTAATCAATGCGCGAGAAGCGTGCACGAAAGTTGTCCGTAGCTGTGTCCACTGTTTCAAATACAAACCAGTGCTAATGGGTCAGATAATGGGCAATTTCCAGCCAATAGAGTCAAGATAGCACGCCATTTTTTGGTTTGCGGGGTAGATTTTTGCGGACCATTTTATGTGTCACTAAAGATCCGCGGTAAACCCCCTATCAAGACTTATGTTGCGCGTTTTCGTGCGCTTTTCGTCAAAGGCTGTTCACCTTGAGCTCGTTGTAGATTTATCCACTGACAGTTTCAGTTTCAGTTTCTTATCCGTTTTTAAAAAGTTCGTCGGGAGGAAAGGGCTGCCGGAGAAGATGTACAGCGACAACGCCACGAACTTCGTTGGAGCGAGCAACGTTCTCAAGAATCTGAGCGCAGCGTTTCACCGCAGTCAGGAGCAGTTGAGAGGATACGCGGATCGGAGAGGCCTCGAGTGGTATTTCATACCGCCGAGGTAACCACACTTCGGAGGACTGTGGGTGCCAGCCGTCAAGGCCGCCAAACACCGGCTGCTGCGAGGAGTCGGCAACGCCAAGCTGACATCAGACGAGCTGAGCACTCACCTAGTCGAAGTAGAGGCGCTGCTCAATTCCCGACTAATCGCGTCACTAGGCAACGATCCCAACGATGGAGAGGCTCTGACTCCAGGACATTTGCTAATCGGACAGCCTCTGATCACGCTGCCGCAAGAATCTGGCACAGGCGAAATCTCCAGCAAGGCCAGTTGCGGATATTTGAGGCGGTGGCGAATGCTGTCCGATCTCAAGCAGCAGTTTTGGGCCAGCTGGTCCAAGGACTACATCGCCAGCCTGCAGCATCGCAACAACTGGTGCGTCGAGGGCCGCGATCTGGAGGTCGGGTGTCGGGTGTCTGGTGCTCGTGCACGAGGACAACTGGCCCCCGCAAAGGTGGCTTACACTCCGCGTGGTGGCAACAACAGTCGGTGAAGTCGGAAAAGTGCGTGTGGCGGATGTACGGACGTCAGGAGGCGTCATCAAGCGCGCCATCCACAAGCTGGCATTGCTGCCAATAAGTAACGCCCTTCAACGGGGCTTGAATGTTGGAGCAGTAGATTAAGTTTTATTGTTACTTTAAGGAAAGATGAAAAAAGAATTTAATTGAATATATGCAGCCAAATGTAAACAAACGAACCTAAAACCAAAGTGTACAAAAGCTCATCAGTTAGATCACAAACAACTCGGCAATGCTCAAGATTAAGTGCAACTGATAAGCTTTTCTGTTCGTGGCTATGCGAATATGTATGCTGCTCTCGAGAGAACATTCGCCGATCGATGCTCGAAGCTGCTGGCTGAAATAAAATTTTTGGAACCGACTTCGTTTCGTTTTCCCCAGCCGCTAGTCGCCAGTCTCACTTAGTTTAATTTTTTTAAACGTAAATTTTCCGGGAAAACTCTCCCGGATTCACAGTTAGTTTTCGCCGATCAGATTATTTCCTCTCAGCGCTGTAGTCTCAGTTCAATGGCTATAAGCTATTGAACTAGTCTCCAAAGCGCAAAAAAGTCGTTGGAAAAGGAAGGCAGCCGAAAGGAAACACCCTGCAGCCTCAGGCAGTTCACCAGAAGGACTACACTGAGGAGTAGCCGAAAACCGCAACAAATCCTCAAATGTTGCTTAGATCGGCGGCTAAAAAAGATTCGGATCATCCCGATCAGTCCTCAGTGGAGGACTGGTACCCCTAGTTTATCCGATTCGTCCGCACTGGTCATACAACCAGTGATTCCACTTGCCCCAAACAGTTTACCGCCACAAGGGAACTTTGAGGCCGGTTTACCGGCTCAAGTTGGTGTCACAGAGAAAAAACCTGTAGTGCCAAAACCTCTTTCAGTGGTTCCACTTAAGGAACAGATTTTCATTTCTCGGTCTTCCCCTGATCAATCATCATCCGATGTACCGTCTTATATACAAGTCAAAACAAAGGACGATAACATTAAAGAGGCTAGGGATATTTCATTTTTCATGATCTCTGTCCGGGACGAGCTTTTTTTAACCATATGTTCGGGTAATTTCTGGTCGGATAGTATGGTAGTAAAAGAGTTCGAAGCTAAGATCAAAAATAAAAAAAAGGCCCGTGGGAATTAATTTTTCTTCGAGTGGCCAGACCCCTGAACCTTTATCTGCCTCTTCCTCTTCTTCCCCTTCCTCAAAAAAATAACACCAAGCCTTCTTCTTTCCTATCAAAATGCAAGGGGATTGCATAGCAAGCTAACTAAATTGTATTCTGATAGCTTTTCTTTTGCATCCCATATTATTGTGTTTACAGAAACGTGGTTAAAGTCGGAGATCCATAACTCCGAAGATTTTCCAGGTATGTACACAATATACAGGCATGACCGGCCTTCCAGGCGAGGTGGTGGAGTCTTAAATGCGGTTGAGTCCATACTTGCTGCGCAGGAGGTACTTTTTGATGAACTCCATAGCATAGAATGCGTAAAGCTGTCGCTTCCCGATAGTCTTATTTACAGTGGCGAGCACATGTGGATACATGTTTGTCACTTCTGACATCAAGCTGTTGTAAAATCCTTAAAAATGAATTAATCTCTTTAATTTTTGGTTTCCAGTAATATCCAATAATAATGTTTATTAATATCTACTAGATATAAAAGGAACTAATATTTAAATAATAAGTTGCTTATATTTATATATTTTTTTATTTAAAAAAAAGTCAATGTAACCACTTTTGCACGTTTTGGCTTTTTCATGTTTCCAACATTTTTTTTTAATGCTAACTTTTTATAAATGGTGTATTCTCAAAAATTCAAATGTTATGAACATGTTTAATTGTCTTAAACACTGTTAAACTATTGAAATTGAGTGAACTTGCCGTATATCATCATCTTTTGTGCAAATAGTAGGGGAGGGTGGTCCCATACCGACCCCCTAAAAGGCAAAGGCGATAAAGGTGAGAAAAATCAATTTTTCAGTTCAGTTCAAAAATTTACTATGTAGAGGGATCAGTTTACTATACATCTAAATGATTAGTAAGTGCGTAGGTGCTTTGAAGCGTTAGATATTCAGGCAAATATAAAACTCTACTTTTTGGTCGTACTCAAAAGTAGTGGTCCGAAACCGACCCCCTATTTCTTAACAGAAAAATTTAATAACATAAAATAGAATTTAATGATTTTGACGTTTATTAAGAAATATATTGAAGGTTCTTTCCAGAAAATAAAAATTAATGTATGAAATAAAGGGCACTGTAGTCAATTGACGAAGTCTGAGTTGTCCTCTTTCTCATAGTAAGTTTTCGCGTTGTTTTCGCGTTGTTTTTCGAAAGCTGCTCGTTGATGACTGTCTCTTCGCTTTCTTCTGATCTTTTTGCTGTTTCTGTTACTTTTCTTTACTGAATCTTGTTTACTTTTTCATATTTTCCCTCAAAAATACGCTATGACATATTAAGCTGCCAATAAATGGGGGTCGGTTTCGGACCATCACCTAGCGGTCGGTTTCGGACCACCACGACCTTTTCTGATTAACTGCTCGGCATTAACTAAAGACGCAAAGAGCGATGTAATTCTAATTATGTGAGTGAAAGCTAGGACTATCAACGATCAGAAAAATTTACTCTCCGATTTTTATGCGGAGAAAAAAAATTTGAGCTCAAGTTCAGTAAAGCTCAAAAATAAATGTCACAGGCGTTGAAACAAAACAAACGGAAAAATTGCAGTGAAACAAAATAAGTCAAAGGGGCTATCTATCTCCAAAATGTCTGTGTTATAACAGCTTTTCACTGAAGTTACCGACAATTCGGCTAGCATCGCCATCTCTGAGAAACATGGGGGGTCGGTATGGTACGACCGGTCGGTATGGGACCACCCTCCCCTACGATATTTCCCTAATTTCGTTAAAATGAGAAAAATTTCACTAAGCTTGGAAAATAAAATTGTGGAAATGACTAGAGAGAGCAAGTCAGCTCGGGAAATTGCCAAGTCACTGGGTATTTGTCACAGAACTGTTCTCCAAGTCAGAAAACGACGCAAAGTGACCGCGCCTGAGCCGCCTTAATCGGGACCACGCCTCCTAACGGATAGGGATGCACGAGCTATGGAGCACCACATGACCGTTAAGAAGAAGACAACCCCCAAGGAAGCTGCTGCTGCCATAAACAAGACCGTAAGTGAGTGGACAGCACGCAGAGCTCTTCACAGAATCGGTTTGACATCGTCAGTGAAACAGAAGAAACCAGCTCTCTCTGACAAAAATGTTGCAGCACGTCTTAAACTCTGTAAGGATCTCAAGATCTGGACGGTAGAAGACTGGAAAAATGTGATATGGTCAGACAAGACCAAAATAAACCGTTTTCAGTCCGATGGTAAGGAGTACTACTGTCACCGGCCCCACAAAAAATTAAAAAAAACATCAGGTTAAGAAAACCATGAAGCATGGAGGAGGAGGCTTAATGGTGTGGGGCTGCTTTACGTGGTGGAACAGTGGCCCGTTGGTGAAAATCAATAGGATAATGAAGAAGGAAGACTATCTTCGTATATTGGAGACCAATCTTCATGAATATATTGAAAAATGTGCTTATCCCATTGAGGAAATCACTTTTCAACAAGATGGAGACCCCAAACACACGGCTAAAATTGTGAAAAATTGGCTAGGTCATCAAAGTTTTAAACTTGTGCAGTGGCCAGCTCAGAGTCCGGATCTTAATACCATTGAAAATCTATGGGCTCTGCTAAAGAAACGGCTGGCAAAGTATGAGAGTCCACCAAAAGGATTTGATGTACTTTGGGCCGGGATACAAGCGGAATGGAAAACTATTCCAAATGAAATGTTGCAGAAATTGGTCGAGAGTATGCCGAAACGTATTAAAATGGTAATGGTGGATACATTGACTTTTTTTAAATAAAAAAAAATATATAAATATAAGCAACTTATTATTTAAATATTAGTTCCTTTTATATCTAGTAGATATTAATAAAGATTACTGTAAAACAAAAATTAAAGAGATTAATTCATTTTTACGGATTTTACAACAGCTTAAAGTCAGAAGTGACAAACATGTATCCACATGTGCTCGCCACTGTATATAACTTGCTCCTACATTCCGCCATCTTCTGAAATTTCAGTTTATTTTAATCATTTGTCTGTTATACAGTCCGTTTTGGATAAGCTTTCAAATAGGGATCAATTGGTAGTTCTAGGAGATTTTAATATACCTGGAACTATTTGGTCCCCAGATGAAAGATCAAATGTCCTCCTACCTATACCCCAAAATTACTTTATTAACGGCTTGTTTGACACATAATTATTGCAAGACAATCATATACGAAATTCTTGAGGTCGTTTACTAGACCTTTGTTTTATTTCTAGTCCTGAAAATGTGTTTCTCTCCAGGGTAGGACCAATTACTCAACCTGAAGATCCATATCATCCTACTCTCGAGGTGAGAAGCGACACAGGTACCATGATAAAAGAGCAATCGGTCAAGTCTACCAAACGAATTCATTGTTTTCGCAAGGCAGACTTTCTGAGGCTAAGAAATTTAATATCTTGCTATAATTGGTCCGATCTTTACAATTGTAATAATATGGGGAGTGCCAACAAATTTATTTTATACTGTGATCAATCTATATGTGCGCAATCACATCACATAAAAACGGCTTGACCGATTTGGCTGAAAATTGGTATGGAGATAGCTTAGAACCAGAAGAAGGTTATAGCATAAGAACATTTTGGGAAAACCTTCTGGAAAAGTCGCTAGCGGCTCAACAGATGTACACAATGTTGTATGTAAAAAAAAGATCATAGCTGCGTTGATATTGTGTATCGATGAAGTCGGTTAATAAATATTTAAACAAAAAAATCGAGCGAGCTTAAACAATTTGAAATAATACCTGCTTTTAGACGATTAGGACTTTGACGGCGTTCGCGCAATGTAATAAATAGTCAGAATTTCCGTAATAGTCGGACGCAAGAGGAACGTGCAGAAATAAATGCATTGACACGTGCCCGAACGGCACAGCTTCGCGCTGCGCAAAACCCCACCTCAAGCCCGACAAAATAATAGAGGATGAAGCGACCAACTATCCGACAGAATTTTTAAACTCACTGGATGTGCCAGGAACTAATTTGCAACTGAAGGTGGGATCAGTTATTATAATGCTGCGGAATCTAAATCATCCGAGATTATGCAACGGTACGCGGTTGTCCGTTAAGAAACTAATGAACAAAGTGATTCAAGCGACGATCATCAAGGGTAAATTTAAAGGAGAGGAAGTTCTAATCCCAAGGATTCCGATTATTCCATCAGCTCTTCCATTCAAATTTAAGAGGATTTAGTTCCCAGTAATCCCGAGGCCAGTCGTTGGAAGTCTGCGGGATAAATCTGGAAAATCAATGTTTTTAACATGGACAGTTATACGGAGACTGTTCGCGTGTCGGAAAGTCGTCATCATTATTTATTTTTATACCCTTGCAGAGCAAAGGGTATTATAATTTCAGTCAGAAGTTTGCAACGCAGTGAAGGAGACACCTTAGACCCCCTAAAGTATATATATTCTTGATCAGCATCACGATCTGAATCGAAATCCGTGTGTACGTCTGTCCGTCTGTCCGTCGGTCCGTCTGTCCGTCTGTCTGTTTCTATGTAAACTAGTCTCTCAGTTTTGAAGCTATCGTGCTGAAACTTTCCCAAAAGTTGTGTAGTAATTGCACGCAGTATATAAGTCGGAACGAGCCGGATCGGCCGACTATATCGGATAGCTCCCATACGAGAGATTGAAAAAAAAATCTCACTCCGTTGTTTTTGATCAGATCGAGTTGATTTCTTCCAGGTGGCGTTTTATAACTACTATTGAATTTCGGTTAAAATTTTATCGAAATCGGATAACTCTATCATATAGCTGCCATAGGAGAGATCAAAATATATATATAGAATTAATGGAAACTAATTGATAACGTCATTGTTTTTCATCACACGACAATGATTTTTTGAGTATCAAGTTTTTTAACTAGCCTTGATTTATAAAAAAAATTTCATAAAAATCGGACAACTATATCATATAGCTGCCATAGGAAAGATCGAAAAATCTATATAGAATTAACGGAAATAAAATGATAACATCGTTATTTCTCATCAGAAAATCATGATTTTTGGAATATACAGTTTTCTAACGACTCTTGAATAACAAATTAAATTTCATCAAAATCGGACGGCTATATCATATAGCTGCCATATGAACAATAGTCAAAAATATGGAAAATTAATAGAAAAGTCGTCGTAGCTTCGATGTTGTTTAGCCTTTGTGTATTCAGTTCGAAATATTTGATGGCTGCAAGGGTATATAAGCTTCGGCTTGCCGAAGCTAGCTTCCTTTCTTGTTGTTTATCACATCGCTCTCCAATGATTTCGAGTCAAAAAAATTCACAAAAAATTTGAATTACCAGTGTTCTATTATTACTATGGGGTTATATGAAATCGGGAAATTGGGGCGAGACAAAGTTCGCCGGGTCCGCTAGTTTTATATACTTTTTTTAATTCTTGTGTTCTGAAATACTATCCATCTATCTCTAGCAAACCTCCTTGGTTCAATAAAGATTTGACACACTTAAGAAATGTAAAATCCAGACTTTATAGGAACTTTAAAGATGCTCTCAATCTTTTTTTTTTCAAAATATTTAAAAGCTCGGTCAAATTTTACCGTGCTTAATGCTCAGTTTTACAAAAACTATTTAAACCGTTGCAAGGTCCAGTTTGTGTAGGATCCGAAACAGTTTTATAATGTCGTTAATACTAAGCATAAAACATCTTCTTTCCCTTCCTCGCTATCGTTTAAAAATACTACGGTAACATCGGATCAGGCAATAGCCGATTTATTTGACCAGTTTTTTCAAACAACATACTCTGCGTTACCTCACTTTAATAAGCCCTATTCTTACGCTGTATCTAAGTCGAATTTAATATTCTGTCCCACTTTAAACGAAAGCTCTCTACTTTGCGATCTTCAGCGTGTTAAGCCTGTATATTCGCCAAGTCCCGATGGAATTCCTGGCTGTGTGATTAGGTATTGCGCGGAAGCTTTGTGCAAGCTGCTTCTCAAATTGTTTACCCTCTCTTTGGAAATGTTACAGTTTCCCCATATGTGAAAGGAGACTTTTGTAATTCCTCTTCACAAAAAATGTAACAAATTGGATGCAAGCAATCAATTATAGAGGTATCTCTAAATTGTGTGCCATATCTAAGCTTTTTAAAAAAGTTGTCACTCCTCACTTGCAGCACCTGGGTAGGTCAATCATTTCACCGTGTCAACACGGTTTTATAAAACGAAGATCAACAACCACTAATCTCTTGGAGTTTGCTTCATTTATGATTAGGGGTTTTTAACACAATTTTCAAAAAGATGTCATTTACACTGACTTTTGTAAATGGCAGGATACAAAAAGTCCTTTTCAAAAATTCACTTTCTTGTGTTCTCTGAGTCACCTCCGACATCCCGCAAGGGAGCCACCTTGGTCCGCTACAGTTTACCTTATTCATTAATGACTTTCCTTTAGTAATAACTCACTCTCGTAACTTGTGCTTGCAGTATAAGGACATTTCTTGCCGTTCAAATTTACAATCTGATCGAGATAGTTTGCATGGTGCAAATGGTGCAGTGATAACTCACTTAACTTAAACGGCTCTAAGTCTAAGCTGATTTGTCGAACTAACCCAATATGGGGGGCTTACACTTTAAGTGGGTGCTCTTTGGACAGAATAACTCAGGTTGATGATCTTGGTGTTCTTCTGGACCCAAAATTAAAATTTTCTAATCATATTTCGTCTATGGTGAATAAAGCCCGGAGGTGAACTTGGATTTATAAAAATGTGGTCAAAGGAATTTGAATAGGTTCAAAAATTTTTTTTTGCCTTTTACTCTACTAGACTACTTCTAACTAACTGCTTGGAGCAGTTTTTATGCATGATGTTATTTGTGGTGGTATTGATAGCCCCGACTTGGTTAGTAGACAAAACCTTTCTGTTCCAAGTAGATTAACCAGAAATTACATCCCAGGGGGATTTTAAATAAATGTAGATCTAACTATGAGCTGCATGATCCTTATAGAGTATTATGTTCTGACTATAATAGACTTTATCCTATTATATCAATTTCTGACTCTCTGCCGCTCTTAAAGCGATCTCTTCTAACATTCTTAGCACATAATTAGATCTAATTGTGTTCTTCCTCATTTTCCTCGGCCTTTACTTATTTTTCTAAATCGCGACTTTTTTCTCGCGAACCGAGCCGTACGATACACAGCAGCGCCCCTCGGTAGGTTGGGGGGGGAGGTGTGGCCGCGTGAAAAAAAAAATAATAACGTCTACAAATTTAGTTATTTCGAAGCCGCTGATGGACCACCGTCAGAGAAAGAAGGAAGAAAAGAAAATGAATGAAAAGATAGAGTTATGGGAAGCCGGACTGGATTCCAGGCAGTCATCATTCGCCGGTCGAACAGATTTGCAGAAAGCTCAAACTTCGCCCGACTAGACCGTTTTATGGCAAATGCCAAATACCCGTACTGAAAACCCCGTTAGCTTCTTGTGATTCCTTTAACTTGCAACTCCTACAACGAAGGTACCAATGCTTTTGTAGCCACCTCCTGCCAGACCTTCAGTTTAAATTAGTAAAACTGGCTCTTTTCAGTAGACTTTTGTTTGTAGGATCTCTTTAAACTTGTAATATCTGCTTTTCATATGAAGTACGCAAAAAAAATCGTCTTTTTATATTTTTTTTGTTAGTGGCTTCGTATAGACCGTATAAGGGTAAAGGGCTTGGAAAAGCCTTGTAAGGCTGCCTACGTCAAAGATTTATTTAAGTTATCATTGAGCCTTAATCATTTTGTGGGCGTAACAGTTTTATAGATTTACTAGCAAACCCCGGCGAACTCCGTTTCGCCACCAGATGGCAACGTACCCTTCTAGCATTCACTGTACCTATGTTCCAACAACGTCGTCTTCCAAACATGACTTTATAATTTCTGTACAAAATTTATTCAGTTCTAGACTTATGTATAATTACCTACTGAGTTTGCAATGTATAGTCGACAAAATAAAATTATTAAAACATTAAAATCAAAATCGATCCAGTTTAGGAGGAGTTCAATAACTAACACACGGGGGACATTCTTTTACAAATCGTACGGATTCGAGAAAAATTTTTTCATATCTCAGAATTGAATGAAAATTTTTTTTTCAGCTTTTATGGAAGATTTTATTTGACACGTGTAAAAGGATTTTACTCAAAAAAAAAATAGTTTTTGATTTTTTCTATATATGAAATATATTATCTCCGCTTCCAGTAGTCACATAATAAAAACTTTTTTTTTATTCAATGGGTATTAATGATGCCTTTCAAGTTTTTTTACTTGCAATTTTTTTATTTGTTCAGAAAAAAATTATTGTGGGGATCGGCATTGAAATGTCGATATAATGATTAAATTGTTACTAATTAATAAATAAAAAATTAAATTAAAAAATTAAATTACTTTTTGAAAGCTGAATTCTTGAACTAAATAATAAAAAACAAGAAAGGAAGCTAGCTTCGGCAAGCCGAAGCTTATATACCCTTGCAGTCATCAAATATGTCGAACAAATCCATATTTCCGACTATAGATCATATGGGAGCTATATGATATAGTTGTTCGATTTTGATCAAATTTAATTCGTAAATAAAGAGTCGTAAGAAAACTCTATATTTCAAAAAATCATACTTGTCTGATGAAAAACCACGATGGTATAAATTTACTTCCGTTATTTCTATATAGATTTTTCGATCTTTCCTATGACAGCTATAAGATATAGTTGTCCGATTTTTATGAAACTTTTTTCTCAATATAAGAGTTGTTAAAAAACTTGATATTCAAAAAATCATGCTCATGGGATAAAAAACAGCGATGTTATCAATTTATTTCCATTAATTCTATATATATTGTTCGATCTCTCCTATGGCAGCTATACGATAGAGTTATCCGATTTTGATAATTTAATTTAATCCGAAATTCAATAGTAGTTAGAAAACGCCATTTGGAAGAATTCAAGTCGATGTGATGAAAAACAACGACCTGAGAATTTTTTATTTCATTCTCTCATATTGGAGCTATCCGATATAGTCGGCCGATCCGGCCCGTTCCGACTTATATACTGCGTGCAATAACTACACACCTTTTGGGAAAGTTTCAGCAAGATAGCTTTAAAACTGAGAGACTAGTTTGAAGAGAAACAGACAGACGGACAGACGGACAGACGGACAGATGGACAGACGGCCAGACGGACAGACGTACAGACGTATCCTGATTCTACTCGTGATGCTGATCAAGAATATATATACTTTATGGGGTCTGAGGTGTCTCCTTCACTGCGTTGCAAACTTTTGACTGAAATTATAATACCCTTTTGCTCTGCAAGGGTATAAAAATTGTAACGATACGATTAATAGAACAAGAGATAATTGATTTAACGTGTTCAAGGATAGAGAAAACCATTGATATTGTCAAAAGTCATAACTTTGTAAAAAAAAATGTTTAAGCAAAATACTTTTATTTTGCTTCCTACACTTGAAAAAAAATTTTGACAAAAATCGGAATTGTGACGCAAAAAAAGGTGTACGATTTGTAAAAGAATGTCCCACTTACAGAAGATTTCCCGTCACACGGAAACGCTGTCGAAATGTTACATAAAACAAAGCCATTACCAAAACCCAGAAAAAACTTGACTTAACTTCAATATATCAAAATCACAAAAATTGAGTAAAAATGCTATGGTAGCGTATGTTTGTCAGTGTGATGAGGAAGTAACTCACTTTATATCCGATTTTTGGTATGTCGAAGAGGATTTAAGAGGATGAAAAAATAGATGTTGGCCGATTCTCAGGCCTACTCAATAAGCTCACAAAATTTAATGAAAATCGGTATAGCCGTTTCGGAGGAGTATGGTAACAAAAACTGTGACACGAAAATTTTATATATCTCTATAAAAGAATAAAAGCTTCGATGATGTTTCGAAGTAAACTCATGATATATAAAATCCTGATGCCGGAAACGACTCAAACTTTCTGACATAGTACTCATTACTCCTGCATGTAATATGAGCGATGTAAGAAATCGGAAAATAGTTTTGAGAACCGAGTTCTATCGAGTCAAAATGGCTTAAAAGCAGAGTTGGATCTTCCCTCATCCATTATGTAATAGTATTAATAGTATGACTGGTTACTGTTCTGCCACAGCCCCGAGTGGAGAGGGAATAGGACGTTCACTGCACTATGCTGCGCTCCGCGCTCAGCTCGCTGGTATTGGAGTAGGAGTTTTTCCTATCCCTATGTTCTCCTTTAACTCATCACACACGATAAAATAAAGTGCACTTCCTGACTCTACTCTATTAACTACAAAAAAAATAACCAAAAATATCAGCATAATGATCTCCAACGGTAAAGTTGATAGAAAAAGACAAGCAAACACGATTTGTGGTGATCTTTGTTGGAATTGCTCACCCGTTCTGTATCCGCCCTACCTTGGTAATGATATGGAAGTTTGGCATTACCCCTAACACAAAATGAAGACATGTTCTAACCTCGATAATTCCTCGGCATTATGTAATTAGACAGACTCAGCGATATCTTTAAGTGTTCATATTTTAATTAAATTACAAGGATGATAATAATTTTAATAAAATATTTTCATTTCCTTTCAAAGGGTTGTACTTATATTTTCAAATTATTTTACTCCAGTTTAATTGTAATTTAAATTCTAGGATATTCAAGTTCATTCATTATAAATTTAACAAAAGCCTAACGCAAGAATGTCAACTTCGATTATACCCACCAAGGATTAATTCATTTTTAAATAATTCAAAGTACCACTTAAATTAACCTACAACAAGATCTTGGGCCCAACGAACTATTTTGTAGCTGTGGAACAAGCGTTAGTAAATACAGGGTGGGCCATTTAAAGTTGACCCACTTGATTCTTAAAACAAAAACAAAAAAAGTGAAAATTTTTTTTTTATTCCAAAAATCATTTATTTTAGTCCAAGTAGATTTTTTCACGTTAATGGGCACCTTTAGCTCTGACAGCCGAATGCATTCTTTTTTCAGCATTTTCCATGACTTTGGTCAATGTTTCAGACGATATGGCGGCTATTTCACGTCTAATGTTGTCTTTTAGTTTACTTAAGGTTTTTGGTTTATTAGCGTATACCTTGGATTTCAAATAACCCCTCAAATAAAAGTCTGGTGCCGTTTTCAGACATTTCGATGGCCCGTTTGGCAAAATTGAGGCGTCTTGGATAAACAGCTGGGTTAATCTTATGTGCCATTTGAATTTTGTAAGGAAACATCTTCAAATCGCTATGAATTATGCGTCGGAGAGTAGTGCGAGCGATGCCTAATTCCTGAGATCGTCGATAAGTCGATGTCGTAGGAGTCTCATCAATACTGGCTCTTACAGTTTCGATATTTTCATTAGAACGTCTTGTTCGTTGCCTGGATACATGACTGGCATTACTTAGATTACCGGTGTTTACAAATTTTGCGTACAAAGACTTAATTGTGTTTTTAACTGGAGCACTTTTAACTTTATTCATTTTACGAAACGCACGTTGGGTTAACACAATTGAGAATTTATTTTCAATGTAGAGCTGAACAATTTGAGCGCGTTCCTTTGGAGTGTATTGTTCCACCATCATGTATCAATTGTCTTCGACTGACGCTTCCAACGTGGTATGACATTTGACGACCTGTCGACGCTGTCAAAAGTTACAGGGTTGCCAAATGGGTCAAATTTAAATGGCCCACCCTGTATATGTAATATATCCATACTAATATATAAATGTGAAAATGTTTCTGTCTGTCTGTTACTCTTTCACGCCTAAACGGCTGACGGATTTTGATGAAATTTGGTATGGTGATAGATGATAACCTAGAAATCCTAATAGGCTATAAATAATCACGCCATCGTTCTTAGGTGGTAAGCAGCAGGTGGCGAAACGGAATAATCACGCAATCGTTCTTATGGGGTAGGCAGTAGGCATTACGTTTTAAGTAAAAAGGTTTGCTTTATCAAAGTTTTCATAAAAAAATTGTCTTACGTTGTAGTTTTCAAAACTCCCATTATTGTTTTCGATAATAGCAAAAGTTGCTAGAGGCCAAGAATCTGAAGAGGAGACTGGGACGCGTCAGATGTTAGATTCTCAGCGTCATGCGACTCAAAGAGCTTCTGAGACCTATACGCAGACTCGGGCCAGTCAGACCCTGGATGCTGAACCCCACGCATCTCAAAGAGCTGCTGAGACAGTGGAACAGACTTAGACACGTTGAGTTTTAGATGCCGAACGTCACGCGCAATTGTTTGCGGCAGAGTCTGACGAAGATTCACAAAGACGACGTATTTTAAATGCTGAGCGGCAAGCAGAAAGAACACGTACGTTATCAATGAGAACGTGGGAGGCGTTTAATGGTGCCTCTTTTGAGTATGACCCTTTGATCGACTATGTTAATCACCGATTGGATATCATTGGGAGAATGGATAAAAAATGCAGATATTGTGAAGCAGATGCAGATGGAAAGAAGAAACTCCAGGTATGTGCTGTTCTGATGGAAAGGTTAAAATTCCATTACTTGGCGAGCCAGAGGAACCTCTCAAATCTTTACATTTATACGACAGTAACGAATCGCGCCGGTTTTTAAGCAGGATTAGAAGGTATAATACTTGCCTTTAGATGACGTCATTTGAAGCAGATAAGGAGGTCGTAATGCCTGGATTTTCACCTACTTTTACCATCCAAGGACAGGTGTATCACAGAATTGGTTCCTTACTTCCCGCAAATAATGAACAACCAAAGTTTTTGCAACTTTAAAAAAAAAACCGGGCGAAGCTGGGACGGGCAGCTAGAACAATAATATATGTAAATGAATATGTACAGTAGTGGACACGAGTTTAGCACACTATGCAATCCCCATTTTTGAACTCCAATTTCACCTTTCCCCGGAGATTTTTCGAGGATTTTTTTTTACGTACGTTTGCTCTATTAATAGGAGAACATGCACCGTTAATTTTGTCCCAATCGCTTTTACCGTTTTCCTATACCAAGCCTCTGAACCTAAATACCTCAAAATCAGGCTGGACACCAGTTTAGCACACTCTTCAAATTTTTAGTTTTTAACAACGGCGGTCTCGTTTTTTTTGGTTAAAGTTAACTGATAATTCATGTTGTCATTAAGAGAGAATAAAAAGATGTGTTTGCAATCCCACCAGCTTCTAAGTGCTTAAAAGGACAGCAGGAAGTCATCCAGACTCTTAAATCAGCTGGAAAAACGATTTCAGAGATTTCTAAAGACTTAAAATGTTCCCGTAAAATGGCTTACCATGCTCTAGGACATATTAAAATCAATCAAAGTACCAAACCCACCAGGGCAAACCCCAGATCCCGAAAAACATATGAAAAAGAAAACCGACTTATCAAAAGTGTTTCTGAAAAATACCCTTTTAACGGCTCTAGAACAATAAATATCATCAATATTTAATGTAGATGTATACTCGAGGACTGCAAGAAGGCGATGAAATAATAAAAATGTCCGAGGGTGCATAGCTTTGCAAAAGCCGCACGTATCAAAAAAAATTTGTATGCCAGATTTCAGTTTGCAAAGGAGCATTTGAAAAAACACTGATTGTTTGGAAAAATTTTCTGTGGGATGATGAATCCAAGTTTTATCGATTTGGATCTGATAGATCGATCAGATATATTTTTTTCCAAAACCGTTTTTCCAAACAATCAGTGGTTTTTTCAAATGCTCCTTTGCAAACTGAAATCTGGCACACAAATTTTTTTTTGGATACGTGCGGCTTTTGCAAAGCTATGCACCCTCGGACATTTTTATTATTTCATCGCCTTCTTGCAGTCCTCGAGTATACATCTACATTAAATATTGATGATATTTATTGTTCTAGAGCCGTTAAAAGGGTATTTTTCAGAAACACTTTTGATAAGTCGGTTTTCTTTTTCATATGTTTTTCGGGATCTGGGGTTTGCCCTGGTGGGTTTGGTACTTTGATTGATTTTAATATGTCCTAGAGCATGGTAAGCCATTTTACGGGAACATTTTAAGTCTTTAGAAATCTCTGAAATCGTTTTTCCAGCTGATTTAAGAGTCTGGATGACTTCCTGCTGTCCTTTTAAGCACTTAGAAGCTGGTGGGATTGCAAACACATCTTTTTATTCTCTCTTAATGACAACATGAATTATCAGTTTACTTTAACCAAAAAAAACGAGACCGCCGTTGTTAAAAACTAAAAATTTGAAGAGTGTGCTAAACTGGTGTCCAGCCTGATTTTGAGGTATTTAGGTTCAGAGGCTTGGTATAGGAAAACGGTAAAAGCGATTGGGACAAAATTAACGGTGCATGTTCTCCTATTAATAGAGCAAACGTACGTAAAAAAAATCCTCGAAAAATCTCCGGGGAAAGGTGAAATTGGAGTTCAAAAATGGGGATTGCATAGTGTGCTAAACTCGTGTCCACTACTGTATATAGATAGTAAAAAATTGTAAGCTGACATTATTCGTTCGAGGCTGTACACATGATACCTCAGGGAAAGAAGTATATGTGCATTGAAATTATTTAAAAAAAAAACTATAAAATAATTATATTAGGTTTTTGAATAAATGTATTTATATTGCTGGAATACATATTAACAAAAAAATAACAATATAGTTTTCGTAAACGTTTTGATTAACTTTAAATTAAATAAAGAATTTTAATTTCATATGAAATAAGTAAATGTGCATACTGGCCGAAAATTCGAAATACATGTTGGAAAATTTTTCAACAATTTTAAGTACACTTCCTAATAATTTATATGACTTCCTTTCTTAATAAAAATTTGATTAATCCGATTGGGGTCCCCCCGGTGGCCCAGCAGGTAGAGCGCTGGCCTCCGGTCCGGAAGGCCCGGGTTCAAGTCGAGCCCCAGGCTCCCCGAGAAAAAGATACGGTCTCTTTTTCCGAATCTCCACCACTTCTATGCTCTATCGCTCACTTAACATTAGTAACAAATTTCGGCTCCCCGGACCCGCACACCCCCCGTCCACGTTACTATGGACCCATCAATAGAATTTTCGTCACTCCTAGATGGCGCCAGGTGGCAACCCCACCACTAGGATAAGTCGCTACTGGCTTATCACCGGTACGATCGAAAACCAATGATAATGAATCCTCTACAAGAAATTGTAGAGGCTCTAAGCTCCCGGGTGGAGTAACAGAATGTATATTTAATCCGATTGGGCATTGAATTTGCTAAGTTTTTCAGAGTTGTCGGATTAATTTGATCCCATTCCTTGATCAAAGCCTTTTTAAGGTCATTAACTGTGTTGAACTGGCGATCATTCTTGTAAACTTTATTAGAAAGAATTTCCCGAAGATCTTCTATTGGGTTTAGGTCCGGGCTGATCGCTGGCCATTGCACTATGGGGAATTTGGCCGATTTCATTTAAACTAAGTAAGATTTTTCGAAACGGTTTTTTTATTACTGTTATAAACACCGATAGAAATGTTTTTAGAAAAATTGGCATGGCTCCCCCCTCCCGACGAAATATTAATTAATAACTTTTTAATTAAACTGTTTTTTTTTATAGTTATGAATAAATTAGAAATAGTTTTTGAAAAAATGGGCGTGGTTCCGCCCTCCCTTTCTGAGAAAAAAAGTTTAATTCATATACAAAAGTTGAAAAGGTGATAGGCAAAATTATTCAAAAAAATACAATTAAAAAGATTATTGCTATCTGAAAAAAATTAGACATTATCTTCATTTTCAAGCTCTTCGTCAGATATAAAACCCAAAACGTCAATTTCATCTTCGGTTTCCTCAAAAGATTGATCCAGGCTTCTGTTGGAAGGGCCATAGTTTTATGCTTTCGAATTCGCTTCGTAAGGTTTGTTGAGGAAATAACAGGATCTGATGTATCTAATGCTCTATTGAAAACATCGGTGAAATTCAGAACTCTACTATGCTTCCGAGCATGATGCAGTCTATCTGCCTTGTAAATTTTGTTGCGTGCTTCCGACACCTCCTTGCCAAAATAACCGACTGGAAGTATTGTATGTTCAATTATCTGTTTAGAATGGACAAGAATTTTGTGAACAGTTGCCGTCATTGGCAACCATGGATAACAATTAACAATAAGTTCGCCGGTTTTAAAGCAGAACTGTTCGAATTTCTCCAAATCAATCGGCAATTGACATGACAAGCAAATTAATATTGTTCTCAAGCTCCGAATTATGTCTTGGTCAATGCCTGTAACTTGTGAAAATATTTCAAAGTTGTTAAATGCTCGCCGTGCCGTGTTTCCAGTATTAGTATTTCCAGATCCATTTTGTTTTGGCTTATCGACCTTTAAGCTTAGCCTCTCCCAAAACAATTGTTGAATTTGTTTTTTCCGATCAGCTATCGATTTTTTGTCGGCAGATGTTGTCGCTCTCCATTTCTTCACAGTTAACTTGTAACCGGCATGCAGGACAAATTCGAAACACCTTATCCAGCTATGAAGTGGACTTATTCCGTATTTTATGTTATCCAAAAGTGGCAGAAATTCGATACACTTAAAGTTTTTGTTTGCAAGGAAGTCTTTTGGTGTTGCGTTACTTATGGGACATGCCTGGAAAGATTTTGTATTTATTAGTGCATTAAGCACTTTTCCATCTATAACTGTCAAATGAAGTTCATATTTTATATAAATACACTGCCTTTCGTTTAACATTATTTTGCATGGTAGGAGATTTTTAAATTCTTCTTTGATTTGCTGGTCCTCTTTTAAGATAGATTCTGTTATTTCTTTTAAAAACTCCAATTTAAGAGGGCGGCAAAATCGTATTGACTGTGGAGTACGATTATTCCATAAAACATATCCCGAAGCTTTAATTAATCGGAGGGGCATTACGGTTGAGGCAAAAAGGGATGAATCAGAATCAAACGATCTTTTGTCAGCATAGGCCTGGTTGTAGTTAGACTGACCGGTACTACCATCAAACACATAGCCCAGGATTAAATCAGCTGATAAAAAATCTGCCTCCTGCTGCCTCAATGTATTTCTAATCACGTTCTCCTGGAGCATAACTATTCGAGTAGCTGTATGGGTCAAGAGATCTTGTAGAGGCACCTTAGCTACAGTTTCGCTAATATATATATTAGAAGGTCTGCAGAGCTTTTTTTGTTGAACTATATCTTTATATAGAGGGTAAATGTCGGCATCTCTGTTCTTTGCATCCTCTCTAATTGCGCAGTACTGCTCCTTTGTTAAGCCTTGATCCAATAAGATTGCTAATGCCTCGTCCTTTAATGCTCGAATAGGTCGTTTTATTGTGTTTGTTAAGATCTGCCTAATATCTCTTGCCATTTCGGGACTATTCGAAAGTACGTTAAGGACTACACCAAGATCTATGAGTCCCTGAGATCGTGCAGCTTTACTCGCTGTTTTAATTAGCAAGGGTACGTTGCTACCGTGAGCTTTCGATAAGGCTGCTGCTTCTTTTCTTTGCGCTTCTTCCCCTTTAGCCGAATAAGACAATTTTGGGCGTCCAATTTGTCGTTTCTCAATTTCACTTGATTTACCGCAATTAATTTTTATTGTGCTTTGCAGCCAATTCTTATGTATTTTTTCAAAATATTTTTTATTTATGTTGCATTTTTTCCAATTTTCACCTAAATTTAAGCAAAAAAACTGATTTTCCTTTTTAAATAATTGTTATGCTTTAAAACGTCAATTTTTTCATTTAATTTGCTCGACAAAAAATCAAGAACTAATTCTTTTTGTCTGGAATCGTCCGTTTCCGTGAGCCATACTTCAAAGAGCTCCGCATTCGAAAACTCGAAGTTACCTGCCAAAAAACGAATGTACGCAGATTGTGCGGATTTGTGCACATTAAGACAAATTGCGTCTTATTCAGAATTAATAGCTCTACAACTTACACGTGGACGCACACCAATACACAGACATATATTTTTTGTAAACCTAAGTAAAGTAAAATGTTTTTGCAAAAGAATTACCTTTGAGAACACTTAGAAAAATCCCTAAAGATTAGTAAAACACAGACAAATCGATATATTAGTACACACAACACATAATACAAACCAGTACGATTGGTGTCCATTAAAAATTTAATCAATAACTTGTTACACTTTCGAGTTTCACACTTTCAAAGTTACCAACAAATAATGCGAATTTGCAAGCGCGTGCTTTTTGGCTGAAACACCTGACTTTAACAGTGAATAGCCTTAACAGTGCACTGTTAATTAACATTTTTGATATGGAGTCATATGGAGCCATATGTTTTTAATATGTTTACATAAAAAAAACCCGAATATTTAAACATTGATAAAATGACTAAATACCATGAAATCGGCCAAATTTCCCATAGTGCATTGCAATAGCGGTATTTTTCTAGCTGCCAGAAAGTCTATATAAATTTCTGCATTCGTTCTAGTCGGTATAAAACAAAGTGGAGACTTCCCAGCATACCCAAATCCGGCCCAAACCATTAATGATCTTCCACCGTGGTTTCGTTTATGGCCTGCCGTGGTTGCCTTTTGTCGCGCCAGTACTTTTGACAAGAGTCAGGGCCGTCTAAGTTAAATTTTTTTCGTCCGAAAATATTACTTTTTTAAACTCCTCCGACCAAAATTTGTATTTCTCAGCAAATTGTAGACGAGCGGTTATGTGGCGCTTTAATAGCCTTGGTTAAGGGTCGTGTGAACCATATGTAACCATTTTGTTTTGGTTTAAAATTTGGTTTATACGTCTTTTGGATACTTCAAGATTCAGTTGACCTTTTATCTCCATGCAAGACTTGTTGTCATGAACTGCTAGACGCCGAATTTGTCTCTTGCACCGCTCGTTGATTTCAGTGGGCCTGCCGCTTCGCTTTATTTTTCCATAACTTTCTGGATTTTTAAGGAAGTTACTAATGGTATTCCTGTGCCTATTCAATCTGGCAGCAATATAAGAAATGGTCTGGCCAAACTAAATATTTAAATTAAGGGTTCATTAAAAATATTCAAACAAAATAAAATTCAAATTAAATTCTTAATTATTTAAAATAAAAAAAAAAATTTTTCAAAAATTATCTAATGACGGAATGTTTGTCCCATTTTTTAATAAAAACAATTTAAAATTATTTATATGCAACGTTAAAAAATTAACAAAAACATTGTAATAGAAGTGCCTTCGAGAATTCGTTTTAAGCATGTGACCACATTTGCAATTATTTTTTCTTCCCACTTCTACTTTTTCGTGTACTACTTGTTTTTATAGATATGTTTAAGCCTTGATCCTCACCACCTGAAGACCTTAATTAACGGATTTTTACCATTTTCAGAAAAACCAAATTGAAGAGACCGAAAGAAGATGAAAAGGACTACCAAAACTTAAAACGAAGCAAATAATGATTCCTGTTCCAATCAAATGTATTTGACATTAATAAATAGTAAACAAAGCTCTTCAAAGCGCCCACAACCGCAACCAATTGATTTTTTCCTGGTCTGCAAGTGCTCAAAGCCTAGTAAAGCTTCGTCGAGAAATCATGAGCTCGGAGGGGAATTCTGTATATCCGGACGCATACCGTAGGGTAGTTTGTTCTCAAATTTTAATGAGGATTGGAAGTGTAAAAGCCAATGGAGATTAATAGTTTTAGCTGGTTTCTCTTGGGCTTAATATGTTTACGCCAAGTAAGGGATAGGGACCTACAAATTTGTAGAAAATAGTAGCAACCAATATGGACTGAGTTGACGAGTGATTTTTATAGAGAAAGAGACAGAGGTACCCGCGCTGCACCGAGTTAGCAGCTCTGTCGCTGCACGTTAAGCCAAATACAGTCGACTCTCGTTAATTCAAACCTGCGATAATTCGAACCTCTCTATAATTCAAAGTTATCACGAGGTCCCTACGAAATCTCTTTATATTTCGAACTAAATCAATACATTTTCATACACTTGGTAATTCGAACGAAAAAATCATTGATATTTAACAAAACCACGCGTTAATTCGAACTCATTAGCGTCTAACACTCGACAATTCAAAGTTGCAGAGAAAAAAATTTTGCGACAAGTTCAAACTTGCCTTTATTTTTGTTTTGATTATGTAGTTTTTGACGCACACACTTCTTACGAATTGGTTTGTGTAGTTATTCAGTTACTGTTACTCTTTCGTTGGTATGCATATTAAAAGTTAGTGTTAGCTATGAGCCCTAGAAAGTATAAAGAACCTTTGGCAGAGGTGTAAGTTAAGGAAGCAAGATCCTCATTTGATACCTTACAAAGCTTATGTCTACAAAACGAAAGTGATGAAAAAGTATTTCATGCACTTTTTCTCTTTAAAAAAGTTATTGAGCAGTGTGAGCAGCAGAATTGTGCTTTAAAGCAAGCCAGTATAACAAAGTTTTTTCGAAAATATCGAAATTTCGAACCATTTGATATTTCAAACACTCGATAATTCGAAATATTTCAAGAGTCCCTCGAGTTTCGAATTAACGAGAGTCGACTGTATATAGTGAGCTGGGACGGGGCCTTTCTCCCTAAAATATATGTGTAGTATGTGTGTGTATGTATGTGACCCTTGCCTCTGCCGATCGGGGTTATTGACTAAAACTGGGGAAAACGGGGAACTTCTCTAGCCAGAAAAACTGGGCCGGGAACTTGACATTCAATCGGACGATCGAATTTCACTGAGTAAGCGGGTCTGACGCAGCACGGAATCCGGCTGGCAGTAAAATATCGTTTCTGTGCTCCGTGCCGGAGTCGGGCATTCAAGTTATACTGAGTAAGCAGCTCTTGCGCAACCACCGTTCCTGGTCCACACAAAAATATCTACCCAGGTATAATGAACTGAGGAGAGGGTGCCCGGAGGCGATCCTTTCCTGTGTTTCTTGTGGACAGCTTGGCATCCGCGTTGCACTGAGAAAGCAACTCTGGCGTTAACGGTTACCGCCCGACACAAATCACTGCACTCGGTCACCAAAACAAGAAAAAACGCTTTTATAATTTTAGTAAGCGCACACACATGTGATGTTTCATTCGCAGCCAAACTTGAACTGCCTCTTTATTCAAGATCCTCTTCCTTCATGCTCTCTCGTGAGAGGGAGCATAGTGTTGTATAATACTTAAATCTAATATTGCACAGTGTTGCTTAGGACTAACTTACTACTACAATTCGGCTATCCTGACATGGAGAATCTCCTGATACTCTTGGACATACTTCTTGTGACCATACTACATTTACTTACATTACTATTTTTGTTTTTATTTTTATCATTTACATTTACATTCCTTTTTTCTATACATTTATTGTTATTTATTTCTTTTGCTTTTACATTTTCATTACATTTATCATTTTCTTCTTCAACATTCTCTACTTCTTTAAGGCTTACATTATCATCACAAATTTCGTCTTCATCTGAATTTAATTCATCACTATCTTCATTTACATTTTTATTTTGTATCCATGGTTTCATATTATGGATTGCCCATATGCCTGAGTATGGTATCTGAGTTTGTTGGAAACCTTCCACATCTCCTACTACATATCTATCATTGTCTAAAACTTTTGTGATTGCATAGGGTCCTTAAAACTTGGGGATTAATTTGCTAGACGCACCTTGTTGTGAATTAAAATTTCTGAGCATAACATAATCACCTACAACAAATACTTTGGGCTTTTGTCTTTTGAAATCAACATAATTTTTATTATAATCCTGTACTTTACGCTGTGCTATCTCAGCATTACGTCTTATTACTTCCAAACTTTTCTTTGCTTCTATTTGTTTCAAATCTACTACATTTTCTTTCAGACTATCTATAACACTACCTAACTGTTTCACACCGAAAGGCATTACGCTTGGATATTCATTAATACTTCTGTGTTTTGTGTTGTTCATTGTATACTCTACTCTATCTAACACTTTTGGCCAATCTTCATTTTTCTCTACGTTTCTTATTTTAGCAATCATTGGGCCTAAATCTCGATTAACTCTCTCTACTTGCCCGTTAGCCTGAGGCGAGCCAGTAGCTATTAGGATGTGTTCTACATTATTAGTCTGCAAAAATTCTTTGAACTCATTTGATGTGAAGCAAGTGTCCCGGTCTGAGACTATTATTCTTGGCCTACTATACGATTTAAAATAACTTGTAAGCGCGTTAACAGCTTCCTTTGAGTTGGTTGTTTTTGTAGAATACAATTTCACGAACTTTGTATATGCGTCTATCACAACTAAAATATGCTTATAAGTCGTGCTTAAACCTTGTATTGGACCGTAGTGGTCAATGTGCATTACATCAAATGGTTTGGATCCCTTTGGAATCGAATGTAAAAATCCCTCAGTTTTTCCGACTTTTGCTGAAAATGCTATACATTTAAAAAAGGTTTTGATGCGTCAACCTTTTTTCTTATATTTTTATAGTGCCTACGTGTCCAGTTTCATCATGGTACTTGTACATAACGTTATCTTCCATACTTTCTGGCACACAAAACAATAATCTATCCTTATTATACCCTTGCAGAGCAAAAGGGTATTATAATTTCAGTCAGAAGTTTGCAACGCAGTGAAGGAGACACCTCAGACCCCATAAAGTATATACATTCTTGATCAGCATCACGATCAGAATCCAAATCCGTCAGTACGTCTGTCCGTCTGTCTGTCTGTCCGTCTGTCCGTCTGTCCTCCTGTCGGTTTCTATGTAAACTAGTCTCTCAGTTTTAAAGCTATCTCGCTGAAACTTTCCCAAAAGTTGTGTAGTTGTTGCACGCAGTATATAGGTCGGAACGAGCCGGATCGGCCGACTATATCGGATAGCTCCCATACAAGAGAATGAAATAAAAAATTCTTACTCCGTTGTTTTTGATCAGATCGACTTGATTTCTTCCAGATGGCGTTTTCTAACTGCTTTTGAATTTCGTATTACATTTTATCAAAATCGGATAACTCTATCATATAGCTGCCATAGGAGAGATCAGAAAATATTTATATAAATAATGGAAAAAAAATTATAATGTCGTTGTTTTTAATGCCACGAGCATGATTTTTGGAACATCAAGTTTATGAAATACTCTTAAATCGAGAAAAAAATTTCATAAGAATCGGAGTACTATATCATATAGCTGCCATAGGAAAGATCGAAAAATCTATATAGAAATAACGGAAATAAAATTATAACCTCGTTGTTTTTCATCACAGAATCATGATTTTTGGAATATAGAGTTTTCTAATGAGTCTTGAGTTACGTATTAAATTTTATCAAAATCGGACGACTATATCATATAGCTGTCATATGAACAATATGATAAATAATAGAAAAATCGTCATAGATTCGATGTTGTTAGCCTTTATGTATTTTGTTTGACATATTTAATGACTGCAAGGGTATATAAACTTCGGCTTCCCGAAGCTAGCTTCCTTTCTTGTTTTTCTTGTAAACTACTCCATTTCTCATTTCGTAGATGCTATCTTCTTTTTCTACCAACATATCTTTAATTTTCTTTAACTTTTCATCTCTACCTTGGCAAATTATCAGGTGTTCTTCAAACGTATTTTCTTCTATAACTACTATATTATGATTCCTACTGAGTGCATCAACATGCGTCATTCTCTTACCCGCTCTATGTTCAAGATCGTAGTCATAATTCGAAAGTTCAAGTACCCACCTAGTTATTCTCGGATTTATTTCTTCTTTATTGAGCGTAAGAGCTAGCGAATTACAGTCTGTTACGATTTTAAATCTTAACCCTTGTAGATATACACGAAACCTTTTCAAAGCGTTTATAATAGCTAACGTATCCAGCTCAAAGCTGTGATACCTCGAATCAACCTCTGTAGTCCTCTTAGAAAAATAAAATATAGGGTGAAACCTATTGTCCGCTTTCTTCTGCATAAGAACTGCGCCATACCCTAAAGAACTTGAATCGCAATGCAGTTCCGTTTCGCCTTTGGGTCATACAATGCGAGAACTGGTGACTCTATCATTTTCTGTTTAAGTGTGTTAAAAGACTCAAACTCTGCCTCTCCAAATATAAACTTTTTATCTTTCCTGGTTAAATCGTATAGCGGTTTTGCTTATAGCGAGAAATCTTTGACAAATCTTCTGAAATAGGAACACAGACCAACAAAACTTTGTACTTCATGAGCATTAGAGGGTGTAGGAAAATTTGTAATGGCCTCAATACCTTTTTCATCAGCTTTTATTCCTTTCTCTGTTATTACATATCCAAAATACTTTATTGTTGACTGAAAAAATTCACATTTATCCAGCCGAAGCTCAAGCCTATTTTCCGTCACTCTCTTAAAAACTTCTTTTAATACTTCTAGATGCTTTACTTCGTTTTCTGTCGCTATCATTAAATCATCAAAGTAAATCGACAATCTCCCATCCCTAACCATATCAGCAAAAATTTTATTAATATATCTTTGAAAAGTTGAGGGGCCATTTTTTAGCCCGAACGGCATTCTAAGAAATTCGAACCTAGAGGCTTCGCCTAGAGGCGTTACAAATGATGTATATTTGATCGAATCATTATCCATGAAAACATGATAAAACCCATTTTTCAAATCTAACTTAGTAAAAACTTTCTTTCCTACCATACGTTCTAATAGGTCATCAATCAACGGTATAGGATAATTGTCTTTAGCAGTTACTTTATTTAAACGTTTATAATTTACGCACAGTCTAAATTCAAGAGGACGCATGGTTTCCCGAGTCCTGAAACAGTAATTGTTACTGTACATCTCCTGTTATTGTTTTTCATGTTATCTGTTCTTTGTTATGCTCTACGTATTATAGCCATTAGGTTGGCTGATCGACGTAAATAAAACTTATTTGTTATTTTAAAAAAAAAAAAAAAAAAAAAAAAAAAGCACAGTTTAAATTCACCTGACTTTTTCGGTACCAACAAAGGTGGAGATACGTACTCAGAATCACTAGGCCGAATATAGCCTAAGGCCAAACTTTCATCTAAAATTTTTTGCAATGCTGTTTTTTCGGCGAAAGACAATCTCCTAGAAGAACAACTAAAAGGTTTGTCATCACTAATTCTTATTTTCATTTCACATTTAACATTTGGTTAAGCAGGGCGAATCGCCTTTATATACATTTGATCAAACATATCTTCAAACATTTTCTTTACTTTGTAACTTATTTGTTTTCCTAACGTATACGAAACTTCAGCATTTTCTATTACATCCATTGCTAGTAAAAATGCTTCAAAATTATTTTTATCTACTGTTGGTTTGTTTCGATTTAAATTTATATTCGTGCCTACACTTATTGCCGTTTCATTATTAATTTCTTTCCTTATTTCTTTACCTATACCTTTATTTACTTGTTTACTTATTCTTCCATTTATTCCTTTACCTATTTCTTTACTTGTTTCTTTACGGATTTCGTTTTCTACTTTTTCAATATCATTTAAATTTTCCGTTACATTTCCATTTACATCGCTTAAAACAATCATTTTTATTTTACTAGCGGATAGAAAATCTCGGCCCAAAACCATTGAATACCCAGTAGACTCGTCAGTGACAACAATAGCTTCAATGCCAACTTCTTTATTAAATATAGAAACAAAACAAAATATTTTTCCAATTGTAATTAATTCGCTTCCGTTGATGCCAACGTCTTTTTTATCAGAAACATAATCAAAAATTTTTTCATTTTTTGGAACAGCTGATCACTTTAAAATTGTTATCGGACTGCCGGAGTCTAAGAGACATTCTATGGGGAAATATTTCTTATTAATCTTACCAAATTTTACATTTATTATTCTTACATATTCGTTGTTCGCTCCTCCTTTGGTTTTCTTATTCAGGGACCACTGCCAAGCCTGGTGACCCAACACATTTCAGACGTAGCAGGCCCAATCCGCACGAACTGGCTTACGGCACTCTGCCGCGATATGACCTTTGATATTACAGTTGAAACATCTTATGACCCGCTGGTCCGGGGCCACCTTTCCATCAACCCTCTGGTCCGGGGTCGATGCACTATCTGCCCGCTGGTCCGGGGCCGACTTTTTGAATTTGCGCTGCTCTCTCATGGGCAGCCTTGGCCTTTGTAGATATTGAAATGCACGTAAAACATCAGCTGATGAAGCAAAACATTGCAGTTTTGCCTGGTTACGTAGTTGCTCATCTGGTATGCCGTCTATTAAATACTGGACCATCAAAAACCACAACAATGCTTTGCCCTTGAGGCGAGCACACAGTAACTGGCGTTCTATTTCGCTGCCTATTTTAAATATGTTGCACACGCTGGACATCCGCAGTAACCACTCGTTAACGTCTCCACTGCCATCAAATTCTGGTATCAGCTCTTTAATTGTCTCAAAAGGCACCATACATTTATTGCGTAGCTCCGCATTTTCGCATTGTAGTTTTAATACATTAAGCTCTAAACATGACGTATCATCTTTATTTGACTGTATACCGTAGCCAGAGGCCACCGTACTGCATTTTGCCTCATGTTCGTCAAACGGTACTTTTTCATTTTCGTTCTCCTCTACTTCGTCGCTGGGCAACGCGGCTGCGCTGCCTACATATTCTGCTACATAAATTTTTGCAGCTGCGCGGCTGCTCATCGGAATTTCACAACTGTCGCGACAGCCTATGGCGCCGTCGCAGTCGCTTACATTTTCGGCTACTTTTTGCATTTCAGTTGCTTCACTTTTTTCAAGGTCTTTACTTTTCTCAATCGACACATTTAGTTCATTTGCATTACTTTTTACAACTTCACAATCATTTTCATTACTTTTCTCAATACTTTTATTAGGCTCAATACTTTTTGGTGAACTTTTAAGCGGTGTGCCTTACTCTGGACACAAGCCGCGTTCATTTTGCGGAATCTCCATAATTCTTGTTAAGAGTTCAGTTTTATTTCCTTTAGATGAGACTCCAAGGTTATTACACCACGCTTTTAGCTCGCGTATCGAAAAATTATTTAGTTCAAGTGGCTTGTCCATTTTAAAACTTTTGGGTGTCTAGAATGAACCGTTAAGTGCTTGAAGTATCCGGACCACTTCTGAATTTTAGTAAGCGCACACACATGTGATGTTTCATTCGCAGCCAAACTTGAACTGCCTCTTTATTCAAGATCCTCTTCCTTCATGCTCTCTCGTGAGAGGGAGCATAGTGTTGTATAATACTTAAATCTAATATTGCACAGTGTTGCTTAGGACTAACTTACTACTACATAATTTTTCTATCACTTTGATTTATTTCCTATTCTAGATCTTTACATTTATTTTCTATCCCGCCGTTGCACACAGACTCTGCTTGTTACTATCATTTGCCTAAGTTCGCTCGACGTTTTTCCACTTTCCGCGCAGAATTCTTAGTACTGCTCACCTTGGCTGCTGTTTGAGAAAGAAGCCGTGCTTCTTGCCCTTCATTTTCAACCCCACCATGGTTATGACCCCTGAGTTTGATCAGCTGTTGATCGTTTTGTTGGTTAATACTGGAGGTTCTTTAGCCCAGGTGCACGCGAATATTTAAACATTGGCTTAGGCTTTTAAACTTAATTCGATTCAATAAATGGCCTTCGTAGCTTAACTTACAAAATACAAAATGGTAGCGATAGATTAGTAATCATTGGAATGCAAAGAAGGAGGTAGCGCACCCTCCGTCGAGCCTGCTCCTGGATGGAGGTTCGCCTCTGACTGCGATGCTGGGATCCAACGGCGAGGAGTGTAGATCCGGTGCGACTGCTTCAAAAAGGGTTTTCGGGGTTCCCTACCCTGCATCACGGCGGGAAATTCCTGAAACTGCGGCATATCAGAGTCCTGGGCTCTCCGAAGAATCCATTCCCGGAATCCGAAATCCAGCTGAGTCGTCGTGGTCTTTTTTTAAAATGATATTCTCGTCTCATTTGGAAAAGACGTCTATGCACACGAGCAGCATGGTGTTTCCACATCGAGTCCGAGGGAGGGGTCCAGAGAAGTCACGATCGACCATCATCAATGGCTTCGGAGGGTGGCGGATAAGCATGTTTGCTGGCATGTCATGCCGTTTGCAATGTGTCCTTCGATCTGAAAGTAATTGAAGCGTTTCCACTGGTTGTCGGAAGGCCCTTCCATCGTGCTTTCCATCCCGTGGTGTTGTTCAACAACTTGAGCGCGATTTGATCCGTGAGCTCCTTCTCTGTAGCCGAGTAATTTTCCTCGGTTCGGGAGGCTAGCTGTAGACATACTCGTATGCAGATTAGAGTTGTTTCAGACTGATAAGTTTTTCAGACCAAATTGTGCCTGTAGCCTCCGTCTGCCAGAGATATCGGAGTACGGACCTCCCTGGTAGTTCCGAGTCAAGCTAGTTTGCGACCGTTTCGAGGCTAAGAGTTGCTCTCCCTACCGAAATTCTTACTTGTGGTTGGAATCAGGCCCACTTATCGAGCGGGGTCCCGATCCCAAGCGTTTTCGATTGGGTCTGCTCCTCCAGTGAGGAGAGCTCGTGTTGTTGTATGAACAGTTGATATTTCGGCAACAGGTTCTCGTAGATCTTTTCGAATGAGTATTTCGAGCGTTTTATCATCAGACTGAGTTCCACAACGCAGATCTTAAACGGCCCGTCGGTTGCAACGTGGGGGCAAGAAAAATTCAAAAAATTCCCGCCTGAAAGTTTTCCAAGGCTTTGTAGGGTACAAATGTAGTTATTAAACGTTTTTATTATAGTTGAAGATTCACAATAGTTTTTGTGAGACGAATATTTAACACTGCCAAATTTAATAACAAATGACACGAATTCAACACGGGAAATATGACAAAGTTTATTATATGAATTTATATACAGTATACGGCGGATAGACAAACTTATAGCGGGTGCGTGCGAAACGATCAGAATCTAAACGAGACTGGCTTCATTTATTTCGTCTCCTACTTCTTTTCCTTCTTCCCGCTTAAAGCTAACGCGATCCACATTCAGCGTTTGTACTTCATTTTCTCTTATACTTATTTTCTAATTACATACTTCATTACATTTCATTTTCAATTAATTTCTTCTTATTTGACTTGCTTATTTTTAAATTAAATAAAGGGCTGAAATCAGCCAACACCGCCCGCGTTGAGCACCTCCTCTACTTCATTCGATGGGCAGGGGTGCCAATTTGTGGATGGCCCTTTTAATATCGCCGTTGGTGGTTTTCAGGTCGACGACCCTGACCTTTCCGTCCACCCCTGCGTGTACGGCGGTTATCCGACCCACCAGCCACCTCTGTGGCGGGCAGTTGTCCTCGGCCACGAGCACCAATTGGCCCACCCTGACGTCCGGGTACTCCTTGGTCCACTTCGAGCGAACCAGCAGGCTCCGACGATAACTCGTCGACCACTTCCGCCAGAACTCTTGCTTGAGCGAGCATACAAGCTGCCATCGACGCAAGCAACTTATTTTTCGGGCGCCTCCTCCTCCGGTGGGGCCTTCAGCGGGCCGCCGATCAGCAGGTGCGCTGGCGTCAGCGCTTGTCCATCGTTGGGGTCCTGGCTGAGTGGGCCGATTGGCCTTGAATTGAGGGTTGCCTCCACGCCAACGAGGAACGTCGTTAACTCGTCCGCGGTGAGCAAAGCGCGACCTGCCGTCCGTAGGAGTAGGCCTTTCGCAGACTTCACAGCGCCCTCCCATAGGCCTCCGAAGTGAGGAGCCCTGGGCGGTATGAATGCAAAGGAGACTCCTTCTTCGGAAGCGTAGCGTTGGACGCCGGTCAATTCTGCTTTCAGCCTCTCGCCGAACTCCTTCATGCGATTGCTCGCGCCCACGAAATTCGTGGCGTTGTCGCAGTGCACCGTCTTCGGAAGTCCTCTCCGGCCGACAAACCTTTGGAAACATGATAAAAAGGTATCAGTTGACAAGTCGCTAACAAGTTCAAGATGAACAGCTTTGGACGCAAAACACACAAATACAGCGACATAGGACTTATATGGTTGCTTCCCTCGGATCTTCAAAGTGGTCATGATTGGCCCACAAAAATCTACTCCACACACTGTAAATGGACGAGCTGATCTTAGTCTATCAGCAGGCAACTGCCCCATTATTTGTGAAAGCAGCTTCGGTTTGTATCGAAAGCAGTGCAAACATTGGCGAACCACTTTTTTACATATCTCCCGAGCATTAACCACCCATATCCGCTCATTGAGAAGACTGCCTAAGGCTTGCGCGCCGACATGGAAATTCCTTCTGTGCAAATGTTCAACGTAATTCTTTAAGAACTGCGACTGTTTGCTGAGTAAGCACGGAAATTTCGCGTCAAATGGAATATCGGCTTGCAACATTCGCCCGCCGACTCTCACCAAGCTAAATGTCAACTTTTCTAGCTTGACTTCTTGCAAAAACGGGCACAACTTCTGCAAATTTGGCGCGAGTAATGACTTCTTGCGAATTTTATCAATGACCTCTGCATACTCGAAGTCCTGCACAACCTGAATAATTTTGTCAAATGCCATTTTCAGCTCAGCTGCTGTGAGCAGTATATTCGCCTCACGAGCCGCTTTTCGACATCCTCTTATATAACGAAGTACATATCCAATGACCCTTACTGTCTTAATGTATGACGACTGTTTTTCTATGTATTCTAAAAGATCACTTTGCATGCGTGGTTCTGCACAGACAAGAGCTGATTTTCTAATTTCCAACTCTTGCATACCTTGCGATAGTTCAAAATGACTATTAATAGGCCATTTATCTTCTGGTTCAGTTAAAAATGTTGGACCGTTGAACCACATAAGATCCTTGAGTTCACATAAGATTCTTGAGTCCTCTCGATACAATGTCTGCCGGATTTTGCTTTGTCGGAACATGACGCCAAATTGAGCCTTTGCTCCAATCCTGAATCTCAGCTATTCGGTTTCCTACGAAAACTGATAAACTCGACGGATGAGTCTTCACCCAATGAAGGACTATTTCCGAATCCGACCAGAAAGTTACTTTTTCGATTGGGCTTGATACTATAGGCCTGATTTTATTCAACAGATCAGCTGCAACATGAGCCGCACAAAGTTCAAGACGGGGAAGTGACCTTGTTTTTAAAGGGGCTACCTTGGATTTTGCCGTTAACAACATGGCTTTAATTCCATCAGCTGTGCTTGTACGAACATATATACAAGCACCATAAGCTTTAATTGAGGCATCGGCGAATACGTGCAGTTGAATTGGTTGAGATAGTGAAGTTTTTAAATATCTGGGAATCCTTAACTGATGGAGGTGCAACAAATTAACTTTAAATTCCTCCCAGCTTGTATGTAACCTCAGTGGTACCGACTCATCCCAATCTAACTTTTCCATCCATAGCTCCTGCAGTAGAATTTTAACTTTTGTCACTAAGGGACATAGAAGACCAAGGGGATCAAATAACCTAGCTGACACAGACAAAATATTGCGTTTTGTAGCACGAAGATCTTGAAATGAATCCTCTAACTGGAAATGAAATTCATCTTCTTTGGGAAACCATCTTATTCCTAAAGTTTTTGTTGGATCCGATTCGGCTACTGCCAACGACTTGTCTGTGCTCTCGGAAGTACATAGCTCCGCACAATTGGAATACCATTTGGCGAGCTTCATCCCGGCCCCATGCAGGATTGATATTACATCCCGTTGTATCGTTTTTAAATCCTGTATACTTCCAGCACCAGTTAACAAGTCGTCGACATAGAAATCCTTCTGAATCACTGCTGCTGCTGCTGGGTTAGACGACCTTTGCATCTCAGCTAGCCGCATCAAACATCTTATGGCCAAAAATGGTGCAGACGCGGTTCCATAAGTAACCGTGTTGAGGCGACACATTTGCAATGGCTCAGAAGGACTTCTTCTCCACACTATGAGCTGGTAAATCCGGTCATCTTCATGTATGCTTATTTGGCGATACATCTTCGTAATGTCCGCAGTTAATGCGTATTTATGGAAGCGAAATCGCAACAAAGTGGAAAACAGCTCCTCTTGAATGGTTGGGCCTACCATCAATATGTCATTTAACGCAACTTGTGTAGTTGTACGACATGAAGCATCAAAGACAACTCTAAGCTTAGTAGTTGTACTTTGAGGGCGCACTACACACTGATGCGGAATGAAATAGTGTGGAGGAGTCGGGACCCCATAATCAATTGGTGACATATGCCCCAAAGCGAGATATTCCTCCATAAAATCAATATACATTTTCTTTAAATTCGAGTCTCGTAATAATCTTCGTTCCAATGAAAAAAAATCTACGTTTGGCAACTTCAAATGAGGATCCTAAGGAACTAGGTTCTTTTTTAAATGGAAGTTTAACTTCAAATCTTCCATCTGACAAAATTTGGACATTTTCAATAAAAGATTTCTCACACATTTGTTGTTCCTCTGTGTAACGTGCTTGGCAATTTCTTAAAGGCATCTCTTCTAAATCCCAAAACTTTTGTAGTGTGTCGTTTATGCTACTTAAACTTTCTTCCTGACATTTAAAACTGTTAACAATTGGCCCAACTGGTGTTTTGGGACACCGATATCGTCCAGACACAATCCATCCTAACAAGGTTTTTTGCAGTGTGGGATGCTCAGGGCTTTTCTTAATTTGTCCAACCGCCATTAACTCGAAAAACGATTCTGCTCCTATTAGCATGTCTACCCTTTGTGGCTTATAGAACTGCGGGTCTGCCAAGTTAATATTTGATGGTATATCCCAGCCCTGAATTTCTATTGCTTGATTTGGCTGATATCCTGAAATTGTTTTGAGTATGCAGAAATTTGCCATGTAGTCATTGCTATTAAACCTAGATTTTATAGCTGTGTGAATGCTTTTCTTAACTTCAGTATGCTGTTGACCGATACCAAGTAAGTTCACATTCGCATCATCTTTCTTTATATGCAGATTACTAGCGAGCTCCTCAGTCACAAAATTTATTTGCGACCCTGAATCTAGTAGGGCTCTAGCTAGAATGTACTGTCCATCTTGGCGTTTGACATGTACAACTGCAGTAGCAAGTATTACCTTATCTGGTACTGTGGCATGCATAGCATGCGAAGTAGATGAGCTTCCTTGCACTAATTGAGATGATTGCTGAGTACTTGACGATGAAAACTTATGCAATAATGCATTATGCCCTTTTCCGCATATCCTACATTTTGGAACTTTACATTTTGAAACTGTATGACCTCTTTTCAAGCAATTTATACAAAGGGGAACACTTTTTGCAAATTCAAATCGTTGCTGAACCGAAAGAGCTGCATATGGCTGACAACCTGTTATCTCATGTTCTCCAGAATTGCAAAATTGACAACTAGAACTGCGTAAGTCTCGTTTTTCAGCAGCGCAGTTAAAAGAATGCTTAACATTTTTACTCGTGTCAGCCCTGCGGTCTTGATTTGGTTTATTTTGCTTAAACTTACTACCTTCTTCTCCAGACAACTGCTGAAATCTTCGATTTAATACCGATTGACAATCACTCCACTTAGGCAGCTTTGAGTAGTCAAGCTGTTCTTCCCATTTCGAGCGAGTCTTACCGTCAACTTTCGACAGCACTAAGTGGATAAAAATAGCATTTGTGATGTCTTCATGATTTCCTAATGACAAGAGAGAGTCATAAACCGCTGATGCTGTATCAATAAGTTCCCTCAAAGCAGCTGCTGAAGGTTGAGAGACCCGAGTTAAATCGAACAATGTCGCGATATTATCAAAAAATATAAGGCAATCGTTATCATACACGCGTTTGAGACTTTCTAAAGCTTTAGGGTAATTTTCCTCTGACATTTGGAATGCTTTAACTGTTCCTAATGCAGCTCCAGATAAGCATGATATGAGGTGGTTAAACTTTTCGATGTCTGGTAGAGAACTATTATTGTGTACCAAACTATTAAATAGCCCAATAAAATTTTTAAATTCGGAATATTTTCCATCGAATTTTGGAAGAGACATTTTTGGAAGTCTACAATGAGAAGGCGCTGTTGTGCTACTTTGTTCTGTGACACTGTTCGTAGCGCGTGGTAACAGCGACTTTAATTTTGCCTTCGTTATTACGCACAATTCTTCCAATTCCATTCTATAATCGTCCTCGTCATCTTTTAATTCGATTTTATTTTGAATCGTTAATGCATCTTCAACATATTTTCCTAACATTTCCAGACGACATTCGAGCTCACACTGGTCTTTTGAGATTAAGTTTTTCTCAATAGATATTTTTATGCGCGTAATGCTAGCTACTAAATTGTCTCGTCGTTTGAGCAATGATTCCAGATCATTGAACCCTGATGCTGGAGGAGCCATTTCAATATTTTCCTTTTTAAATATAGATTCAAAAAAAGCCACTTTTAATTTTTAATAACTGGACACTAAATAATTTATAATGCCTCACAAGTTATTTTCACACAATTCACCAAGTATTTTATGGGAGAGTGAATAAAAATTAACTGAGCAACTGTTCTTGGGAATTCACAAATTAAAGCTGAGGAAATGTAGAAGAGCACTTTTCTTTATATATATAATAAGTACCAGCTGAGGCGAAATTTATTTGAGGTACTGTAGTTAGTAAACGCCACTTTAAAATATGTATGTTAGCCACGAACAATATTTTAACTAAAGTTTGTTTGCATTAATTCGAAAAATTGTTTATTCAGCACCAAATAATTTATATGTAGGTATGTATATATGCTTGTAATAAACGAATTTTAAATAATCAAAAAAATGTACAGAGTACCTGCAAGTGAGATAACACTTTTTACCAGCTGCTTATCCATTCCAAAATTATTTGTTGTTTTTAAATTATTTTTTCCGGCCGACGCGGTTTAATTAATTTTGTAGGATTTTAATTTGGGTTTCTAGGGTTAATTCCCGCTCTTTTTGTTTCGCTTTAATCTACCGCTTGTCCACCGATTTCTGTATGTATGTGTGTTTGTGTGCGTTATGTATTGCACTTCACTTGTCCACTTTTTCCGTTACGTACGTATATATGTATTTATTTGCACGTCACCGTTTGCTGATTTTATTTAACAAATATTAACTTTATTTGTTAAATAAGAAACCAAAACACTGTTTTAAATTTGTTGCCACTGTTCACTTGAAATTGTTTAAATTTGGCTAAATTTGTCTCTGCTCGGGCGCCATGAAGATTCACAATAGTTTTTGTGAGACGAATATTTAACACTGCCAAATTTAATAACAAATGACACGAATTCAACACGGGAAATATGACAAAGTTTATTATATGAATTTATATACAGTATACGGCGGATAGACAAACTTATAGCGGGTGCGTGCGAAACGATCAGAATCTAAACGAGACTGGCTTCATTTATTTCGTCTCCTACTTCTTTTCCTTCTTCCCGCTTAAAGCTAACGCGATCCACATTCAGTGTTTGTACTTCATTTTCTCTTATACTTATTTTCTAATAACATACTTCATTACATTTCATTTTCAATTAATTTCTTCTTATTTGACTTGCTTATTTTTAAATTAAATAAAGGGCTGAAATCAGCCAACAATAGTCTTTATTAATTGTTTTTATTTATTTTATTTGTTAAACCAATATAATTAGCTTATTTCACAATCTTTTGTTTTCGCGTCTGCACTCTTTGCTTGCTTGATCAGAACTAACTCCTTCCTCATTATCGCTCTTTGCTCTCACATTTTCAGAGTTGCATTTCAAGCCGTTCCACAGTGGGCGATTTGGTCTCGCTAGCGGCATTTAATTAATAACTTCTAAACTAAAATAGATATCTTCAGTCGGTTTTTTTTCACCGATCAAAGAAAAATCATACAATTTTTTAAGTTTAAAAAAAGTTTTTTTTTTAATACTTTTTTTTTTTTTTTTTTTAATTTAAAAAAAATATATTTTTTAATTTTAAATTTTGATTTATTTTTATGTTTTTTAAACTTCAATTAATATATTCCATAAACAAACATAATTTAAAAATGGCTAGAATTTTATTCAGAATCATCGGAATCAGACGGCGGCATAGTAAAAATACTAAAATATACTAAAAAAGATCCCTTTTTGCTACTGACATTGTGCCTTAAAAGTACCATAGTTTGAAGGCTAGCAGGTACTAGCAGTTCATATTACACACATTGGACGCCACTGATTCACACTTTCGGCTAATAAAAGAGTTAGACTGAATCCACTTGAATCAGGTAAGTTCTTCTCCACGAAAGACAGGTGTACGCTAATCCGGGCTCGTTGTTAATACACTGAATTGCCAGTACGTTTTATGAGCTACACATTTATAGACCAGTCACAAACATAAATTTTTTTGTAATGCATACCTTGAAATTAATAAAAAACCAAACTTTTAATAAATTCACTAAAAATTGTAAATTTCCGAGGAACTTGAATTCGATGCGCGCAAACAGGTAAAATTTTGTAAAGTTCTTTGCAAAATCATTTTCTGTGTTTGTCCGTTCACAGCTGATGATCAGCTCATCGTAGAGCTCTTAAAATGCTTGGATAAATCTAATCAAAGTATCTATTATCGAATTGTGAAAAAAAATCATCGCTTTTTGAAAGTTGAAATTTGAATTAAATGCCGCTAGCGAGACCAAATCGCCCACTGTGCGTTCGGGTATACACACAATAGAATACAACATAACATACTTAGAATATTATAACGGCATACAACATTAAGCTTATATATGTCGGCGCACACTAAGAGTGTGTGGATGTTGGTATGAGTGTATGGGTATACCGTTCTCGGGAATTTCACAAGAAGGTTAATTTCATCATTAAACTGATGTTACCATATATGGTAATGTTGCATGTTGTCGCTTTGAGACGGAACGTTTTAGCAGGGCGACAGCGGCGTGTCGCTGTCGCCGAGTGTGGTTCGGTGGTAAGGATAGAAATAAGAAGGGACGACTCGGGCAGTTGCTTATAGACTGTCGTGCGTCCAAAACCGAAACTCGCTGTGCTAATACGATGTCGGAAAACAACGTGGCTGCAACATCAGAAGTGGGATCTGGCTCGCTACCTAATATTTCAGATGGACCATGGCGAATTTTGATGGAAATGCAAAATAAAAACTTGCTCGAGCTTATTAAAGCTGTTCAATCGGCGACGCCTGAAACAAAAAATAAAAAAACAATTGCGCTTCCAAAATTCAACGCAGACCTTGATGGTGCTGACGCGTCCGCGTGGTGTTCAACCGTAAATATAATTCTCGCGGAAAATACTATAAAAGGCAGCGAGTTGGTAATGGCCTTGAGTGCATCGTTGGAAGGGAGTGCGTCACAGTGGCTTCCGCAAATATGTTATCCTGAGATAACTTGGGACGAATTTAAAGAACTTTTCATGCAGCGTTTTGGCATGGTAGAAACGCCAGCAGCCATGTTTCTGTCAATGTTAGCTAATTGTCCGACCGATGGTGAATGCCTCTCCAATTATGCTAGTCGTATGGTGACGTCACTTATCACGAAATGGAGGGACATGAACGTAGAGGAAATTGCAGTTTCTGTGACGCTTGCGAAAATGGCTCATGTTGATAACAGATTGCAGCGTCTAACCTTTACTTCAAATATGCGCACCAGAAATGAATTGCAAACCGAGCTTAAAGCATTCGCGTTCAACAAGAGAAAGAAAAATTTACAAGAGGAAATATCGTCACCTGACATAAAGCGTTCGAAACTCTCAACAATAAAATGTCATTTCTGTGGAAAATTAGGCCACAAGGTGATGGAATGTCGAGCTAAACAGCAGCAAAATCATCCTTCGTCTTATGCTACAAACAGTAGCGGCAGGAGTGGAACTGGCCACCATCAAAAAGCGAATGTAACTTGCTTTAAGTGTGGCGAACTGGGTCATATTTCAACACATTGCAGTAAGCCCAGAGTGGACAAGGTCAAGGATACACACCAGATGAAAAGAGTGGAACTCTGCGAAGTTGTTGAGCCCAAAGGAGAGATGGTTCATCGAGGTGAGACGTTTATAACAACGTTCGACTCTGGAGCGGAATGTTCATTAATAAAACAAAAGATAAGTGACAAATTAGTTGGTAAAAGAATTAACAATGTAGTGATGTTGAAGGGTATTGGTAGTGGCGGCATATGTAGCACATTGCAAATACTTAGTAACGTAAAAATTAATTAACATTGTATTGAAGTTTTGTTTCATGTTTTGGATAATGAGTATTTGAAGAATGACATTATTATTGGTCGAGAAGTACTGTCCCCTGGATTTAATGTTATAATATCACCAGGAAAATTCGAAATTTTTAGATCAAAAACTGTAAACTATTGTTCAAATTGTGAGGTAACCCTCACAAGGGCCTCCCCCCTACCGTATGTACATATAAGTTAGAAATAGTATTATAAGATAAGAGTTAGGAGCTAGTAAAATCACATCAGCAACACGCAAAACCACATCAGCAACACGCACATCAGCAACACGCACATCAGCAACACGCACATCAGCAACATCCACGTCAGCAACATCCAAGTCAGCAACATCCACATCAGCAACATCCACAACCACGCCAGCAACATCTCCATCTCTCCAAACTTGCGCTCTCGGTAGAACCGACGGCCGGGTCCGGAGAGACGCGAAAAGGAAGAGGAACGCACGATCGCGTAAAGAGACGCGGGTGCGGGAGGCGGCAGACGAAAAAGGACGCCGATAGTCTGCACGGAAGCAGCGTAAGGGCCGCTGCCGCGGTCGACGGCAGCAGCGAGGGCTTCGAACAGCCTTCGCTGTTCGCCGATCGAGGAGTTAGTTTTCGACCATCAAAGTGAACGGACGTGAGCGGATGACAACAAGGATAAAAGGACACGTGGACATGGAGTCCCTCCGATAAGACGGGTGAGCCGGCCGCGGGCCAGCCCTACGGGGTGGCCAGCACGTGCGCAGGGAACTAGGGACCCTCAGGCATTAAGAAATTATGAATAAAGTTGTAAGAAAACCACAATTAACCATAGTCTTCTCTCTCCCAAGTCCTCCTTCCCCTCTCCCCTCCATGCCTTTGAGCACCGGCCGTCGGGTGACGGGGCCAGCATGCTGACCCCCGGGTGACGGGGGCAGCCGCTCATAACCTGTACTTAGGAGCACCGATCCACGGATGACGGGATCGGTCGCTCAAAACCCCCCTCCCTCGTAGTTCGAGCACCGGCCGTCGGGTGACGGGGCCGGCACGCTGACCCCCGGGTGACGGGGGCAGTCGCTCATACCCGGTATTTAGGAGCACCGATCCACGGGTGACGGGATCGGTCGCTCACCATCCCCTCCTTCGTAGTCTGAGCACCGGCCGTCGGGTGACGGAGCCGGCATACTGATCCACGGGTGACGGGATCAGTCGCTCACTACATCCTTTCCTTGAGCACCAGCACCCGGGTGACGGGGCTGGCAAGTCGACTCCCGGGTGACGGGATCGACGGCTCGTAACCCTCCGCCCCCTAACAGGGCTCCGGCACCCGGTTGACGGGGCCGGATAAGCCGATCCACGGGTGACGGGATCGGTCGCCCTGGGCCTGCCCTGATCCGCCGGCCGCCCGGGTGACGGGCCGACGGCATAACCACGGCACGCAACCCAAACTAACCCAAACCTTCCCCCCTCGAACCCCGCCTAATTAGGGAACCCGCCTCCTTGTCCTGTCTGTCTCCGTAAATATAAATTATTTCTGTAGGGGACCCTGGATAGACTGAGTATTTATCCTGGCCCGTGATTAGCATCCTTACAGATGGCGCTCGAGCAGGGACTAGACAGGATAACGTAAGGACATTTTAATCCTTCGTGGCATAAAAACCCACCAGAAGAAAAATAGGGTCGAAATTAGGTAAAAATCTGAGGTTAGGGACGAAAGTTAGGGAAAACACGTTTTTGGACGGAAAGAAAAGGAATAGGAAAAAATAATTACGAGAGAGATAAAAATGTCGTAGCACGCGACAGAAAGTACAGTCATACGGGAGAGAACAGAGAGAAGGAGAGATGGAGAGAAAGAGAGCCGCCAAATTTAAGCCACGTGGACGCCGCAGCCGGCAACCACGCGATTAGGAAAATTTAGTTTCCTTGCGCACTACTGGTCCCCTCACAAAATGGGACGCCCGACGCCGGCAAAGCCGAGAAGTATTTAGGTCGCCAGCCGACACACATCGAGAACAGTCGATCATCTGAGCTACACGAGAACAGTCGATCACCAGAGCTACAGGAGGACACATCGATCCGCAGGATCACAAAAGGACATCAAGGGTACACACCCCCCTCAAGGACCACAAGGATACACACCACGCGAAGGATATTCAAGGATACACATCCTCTCAAGGACATCAAGGATACTCAAGGATACACATCGCCGCTCCTGCACCCTAGCCAGGACAATCAAGGATACACAGGACAATCAAGGATACACAGGACTACAAGGAACACACATCAAGCAACATGGGAATTTCCTGGATCTCATACAGGAAGAAGCACGAGCTCGAGGCTATTCCTCTCGATCTCGGCCTGGAGCAGAACGGCACGGTCGAGGAACAACGAGCCCGACTGTACGCGTTCGCCAGGCAACCGGAGCACTCCGAGGACACTCTGATCCGGCTTGGGGAGTTGGAACGCAAGTACACCCCTGCCGGAGACATCAAACCACCGTCGCCGATACCCCCCTACCAGGAGAAGGTACCCAGCAGCAACCACACGCTGGCTGTACCACGCAGCACTTCCCCGTCCCCAGGGACGCGAGGGAAATCGGAGACCACCGCACGCGCCAGTGCATTCCAGTTCGACGCAGGCATCTGCTCGATGTTGGTCGACAAAGCGACCAAATGGGGACTGTCCTTCGACGGCACCTCAGACCCGCTCAGCTTCGTGGAACACATCGAAGAACTGGCAGATACCTACCGGATTGACCGGAAGTATTTGTCGCACGCTATCATCGTCCTCCTGACTGGCCGAGCGGGAAGCTGGTTCCGAACCAGTGATCTACAGGGACAAACCTGGGCAGAAGTCCGCCGGGAATTTTTAGAATTTTTCCTGCCGCCCCGGTATTATCAACGCCTCGACGACGAGATCCACTCTCACTTCCAGAAAGTGAACGAGCCGTTCAAGGAGTACCTAGTGGATCTTCGCCTCCAGATGCGCCGCGCTGGATTCTCACCCGAGCAAGAATTAGAACGAATCTACGAGAACATGCTGCCCGAGTACCAGATGTTCACCCGCCGCCAGGATTTCAAGACGCTGACCGAACTCACGCACCTGGTGGCCAACTTTGAGGATGCCCGCAGCCGAGGAGGCCGAACCATCCGTGGATACCCATCAGCAAGCCCAGACGCTGAGTATCCATCCCATGGCAGAGTCGCACGACCCAGGGCGAACCCTGTCTACACACCGCAGGTGCCACGCCCTGGGGACGCGACCGACGAGCCCGCCAGCCGAGACACCGGAGGAAACTCCAACCAAGGGGCCACGCCCATCAGGTCAACCGACCCCAGCACCGCCTGCCGAAACTGCGGCCAGGCCGGCCACTACGCCGCGGAATGCCGGAACCAGAGAATCATTTTCTGCTGGGACTGCGGTCGCCAGGGCATACGCACTATCGAGTGCTGCAGGAACCGGACGCCGGGAAACGGGCAAGGGCCTCGAGTATCAGGGAGTCACCCGAGGAACCCACCAAACTCCCGCACCCAGTAAGCAACGCCATCCAACAGGATCGGAACCGTATCCGCGCACAGGTCACGGTCGAGGGACGCCCGCTCACCGCCACCTTGGATACGGGGGCCTCGCATAGCTTTATAAGCGAGCGCCTGGCGAGAAAACTCGACGATGGAAGGAATCACCGCGCCGTACGGACACAGGTAAAGCTAGCAGACGGAACCGACAGGGAGCTCACACAGGCCCTACGAGTCACGATCCAGTTGGGGAAAGCTCGGATCAGCGTCTCCGCCCTCATCATGTCGGACGTGCTGGACGACCTTCTGCTCGGCATGGATTTCCTGTGCTACAGCGGGGCCACACTACAGTGTGGGGGCATGGCCCTCAAGCTTCAGCCACCCACTCCGGCTCGACTTGCGAGAACCAGCTCGCTAGAACCGACGCGAAGCGAACGCGCCGCAGCAACGCCGCCACACAAACGTGCCGCCACGCCGGCGCACACACCCGGCATCCAGGTGCACTCATCCGCCGACACCCAGGCACAGACACAAGCCGCCCCACGGGCGCACACCGAAGCCGCCACACAGGCGCACTCACCGGCCGCCGCCACGCAGGCGCACACTCAAGCCGCCCCACGGGCGCAAGGACAAGCCGCCACCCAGGCGCACACCCAGGCCGCTCCACGAGCGCAAAGACAAGCCGCCCCACGGGCGCAAAGACAAGCTGCCACCCAGGCACACACCCAAGCCGCCCCACGGGCGCACACAAAGCCGCCACGCAGGCGCACTCATCGGCCCCCGCAATCCAGGCACACACCCAAGCCGCTCAACGAGCGCACACCAAAGCCGCCACACGGGCGCAACCCCAAGCCGCCACACGGGCGCACTCCAAAGCCGCCACACGGGCGCAAACACAAGCTGCCATACCGGCGCAAACACAAGCCGCCCCACGGGCACACGCATCATCCGCCACGCCGGCGCACACCCAGGCCGCCCCACGGGCGCACTCATCAGCTGCCGCACCGGCACACACCCCGGCGCACACACAGGCCGCCCCACGGGCGCACTCATCAGCTGCCGCACCGGCGCACACCCAGGCGCACACACAGGCCGCCCCACGGACGACGGCACAAGCCGCCACACAGGCGCACCCCGAAGCCGCCGCTCTGGCGCACCCACGGGCATACTCATCAGCCACCCAGATGCACTCATCGCAACGCCCTGACGCGCCACGCAGCGCCAGGTACCCCAACGTGCGCACGGTCCCAAGCTGGGCCGGAGCGCTACCTACGCCTGATCCAGTAGCGGTTCAGCGAAACCCAGTTCGCAAAGGGGCCAAGAAAGTCCGCTTCAGCGACCTGGAACCACCGCCTCCATCCGGCGGTATCGCTGACGCTGAGTACGGCACCGAGGAGGAGGCCGACACCGAGGAGGAGCCCCTCCCAGACGAAGTGCTACTGCAAGGCGCCCACGTGCGTGCCCGGAACGGGTGGATCACCGCCGACGGCTGGGCCCCCTTGGCCCTGCGGGAACGGGTCGACCAGCACCTGCGCCAGCCGAGGCACCAGGAGGTCCGGTATTTGGAGGAGGCAGCCGGCGTCCGGTACCGGGTACAGATCGCCCGAAACGGGCAAGTAAGGATTCTTCCCCACCCCCGAGGAAGGGATGGGGTGTGAGGTAACCCTCACAAGGGCCTCCCCCTACCGTATGTACATATAAGTTAGAAATAGTATTATAAGATAAGAGTTAAGAGCTAGTAAAATCACATCAGCAACACGCAAAACCACATCAGCAACACGCACATCAGCAACACGCACATCAGCAACACGCACATCAGCAACACGCACATCAGCAACACGCACATCAGCAACATCCACGTCAGCAACATCCACATCAGCAACATCCACAACCACGCCAGCAACATCTCCATCTCTCCAAACTTGCGCTCTCGGTAGAACCGACGGCCGGGTCCGGAGAGACGCGAAAAGGAAGAGGAACGCACGATCGCGTAAAGAGACGCGGGTGCGGGAGGCGGCAGACGAAAAAGGACGCCGATAGTCTGCACGGAAGCAGCGTAAGGGCCGCTGCCGCGGTCGACGGCAGCAGCGAGGGCTTCGAACAGCCTTCGCTGTTCGCCGATCGAGGAGTTAGTTTTCGACCATCAAAGTGAACGGACGTGAGCGGATGACAACAAGGATAAAAGGACACGTGGACATGGAGTCCCTCCGATAAGACGGGTGAGCCGGCCGCGGGCCAGCCCTACGGGGTGGCCAGCACGTGCGCAGGGAACTAGGGACCCTCAGGCATTAAGGAATTATGAATAAAGTTGTAAGAAAACCACAATTAACCATAGTCTTCTCTCTCCCAAGTCCTCCTTCCCCTCTCCCCTCCATGCCTTTGAGCACCGGCCGTCGGGTGACGGGGCCAGCATGCTGACCCCCGGGTGACGGGGGCAGCCGCTCATAACCTGTACTTAGGAGCACCGATCCACGGATGACGGGATCGGTCGCTCAAAACCCCCCCTCCCTCGTAGTTCGAGCACCGGCCGTCGGGTGACGGGGCCGGCACGCTGACCCCCGGGTGACGGGGGCAGTCGCTCATACCCGGTATTTAGGAGCACCGATCCACGGGTGACGGGATCGGTCGCTCACCATCCCCTCCTTCGTAGTCTGAGCACCGGCCGTCGGGTGACGGGGTCGGCATACTGATCCACGGGTGACGGGATCAGTCGCTCACTACATCCTTTCCTTGAGCACCAGCACCCGGGTGACGGGGCTGGCAAGTCGACTCCCGGGTGACGGGATCGACGGCTCGTAACCCTCCGCCCCCTAACAGGGCTCCGGCACCCGGTTGACGGGGCCGGATAAGCCGATCCACGGGTGACGGGATCGGTCGCCCTGGGCCTGCCCTGGTCCGCCGGCCGCCCGGGTGACGGGCCGACGGCATAACCACGGCACGCAGCCCAAACTAACCCAAACCTTCCCCCTCGAACCCCGCCTAATTAGGGAACCCGCCTCCTTGTCCTGTCTGTCTCCGTAAATATAAATTATTTCTGTAGGGGACCCTGGATAGACTGAGTATTTATCCTGGCCCGTGATTAGCATCCTTACAGATGGCGCCCGAGCAGGGACTAGACAGGATAACGTAAGGACATTTTAATCCTTCGTGGCATAAAAACCCACCAGAAGAAAAATAGGGTCGAAATTAGGTAAAAATCTGAGGTTAGGGACGAAAGTTAGGGAAAACACGTTTTTGGACGGAAAGAAAAGGAATAGGAAAAACAATTACGAGAGAGAGAAAGATGTCGTAGCACGCGACAGAAAGTACAGTCATACGTGAGAGAACAGAGAGAAGGAGAGATGGAGAGAAAGAGAGCCGCCAAATTTAAGCCACGTGGACGCCGCAGCCGGCAACCACGCGATTAGGAAAATTTAGTTCCCTTGCGCACTACTGGTCCCCTCACAAAATGGGACGCCCGACGCCGGCAAAGCCGAGAAGTATTTAGGTCGCCAGCCGACACACATCGAGAACAGTCGATCATCTGAGCTACACGAGAACAGTCGATCACCAGAGCTACAGGAGGACACATCGATCCACAGGATCACTCAAGGACATCAAGGGTACACATCCCCCTCAAGGACCACAAGGATACACACCACGCCAAGGACATCAAGGATACATATCCTCTCAAGGACATCAAGGATACTCAAGGATACACATCGCCGCTCCTGCACCCTAGCCAGGACTATCAAGGATACACAGGACAATCAAGGATACACAGGACTACAAGGAACACACATCAAGCAACATGGGAATTTCCTGGATCTCATACAGGAAGAAGCACGAGCTCGAGGCTATTCTTCTCGATCTCGGCCTGGAGCAGAACGGCACGGTCGAGGAACAACGAGCCCGACTGTACGCGTTCGCCAGGCAACCGGAGCACTCCGAGGACACTCTGATCCGGCTTGGGGAGTTGGAACGCAAGTACACCCCTGCCGGAGACATCAAACCACCGTCGCCGATACCCCCTACCAGGAGAAGGTACCCAGCAGCAACCACACGCTGGCTGTACCACGCAGCACTTCCCCGTCCCCAGGGACGCGAGGGAAATCGGAGACCACCGCACGCGCCAGTGCATTCCAGTTCGACGCAGGCATCTGCTCGATGTTGGTCGACAAAGCGACCAAATGGGGACTGTCCTTCGACGGCACCTCAGACCCGCTCAGCTTCGTGGAACACATCGAAGAACTGGCAGATACCTACCGGATTGACCGGAAGTATTTGTCGCACGCTATCATCGTCCTCCTGACTGGCCGAGCGGGAAGCTGGTTCCGAACCAGTGATCTACAGGGACAAACCTGGGCAGAAGTCCGCCGGGAATTTTTAGAATTTTTCCTGCCGCCCCGGTATTATCAACGCCTCGACGACGAGATCCACTCTCACTTCCAGAAAGTGAACGAGCCGTTCAAGGAGTACCTAGTGGATCTTCGCCTCCAGATGCGCCGCGCTGGATTCTCACCCGAGCAAGAATTAGAACGAATCTACGAGAACATGCTGCCCGAGTACCAGATGTTCACCCGCCGCCAGGATTTCAAGACGCTGACCGAACTCACGCACCTGGTGGCCAACTTTGAGGATGCCCGCAGCCGAGGAGGCCGAACCATCCGTGGATACCCATCAGCAAGCCCAGACGCTGAGTATCCATCCCATGGCAGAGTCGCACGACCCAGGGCGAACCCTGTCTACACACCGCAGGTGCCACGCCCTGGGGACGCGACCGACGAGCCCGCCAGCCGAGACACCGGAGGAAACTCCAACCAAGGGGCCACGCCCATCAGGTCAACCGACCCCAGCACCGCCTGCCGAAACTGCGGCCAGGCCGGCCACTACGCCGCGGAATGCCGGAACCAGAGAATCATTTTCTGCTGGGACTGCGGTCGCCAGGGCATACGCACTATCGAGTGCTGCAGGAACCGGACGCCGGGAAACGGGCAAGGGCCTCGAGTATCAGGGAGTCACCCGAGGAACCCACCAAACTCCCGCACCCAGTAAGCAACGCCATCCAACAGGATCGGAACCGTATCCGCGCACAGGTCACGGTCGAGGGACGCCCGCTCACCGCCACCTTGGATACGGGGGCCTCGCATAGCTTTATAAGCGAGCGCCTGGCGAGAAAACTCGACGATGGAAGGAATCACCGCGCCGTACGGACACAGGTAAAGCTAGCAGACGGAACCGACAGGGAGCTCACACAGGCCCTACGAGTCACGATCCAGTTGGGGAAAGCTCGGATCAGCGTCTCCGCCCTCATCATGTCGGACGTGCTGGACGACCTTCTGCTCGGCATGGATTTCCTGTGCTACAGCGGGGCCACACTACAGTGTGGGGGCATGGCCCTCAAGCTTCAGCCACCCACTCCGGCTCGACTTGCGAGAACCAGCTCGCTAGAACCGACGCGAAGCGAACGCGCCGCAGCAACGCCGCCACACAAACGTGCCGCCACGCCGGCGCACACACCCGGCATCCAGGTGCACTCATCCGCCGACACCCAGGCACAGACACAAGCCGCCCCACGGGCGCACACCGAAGCCGCCACACAGGCGCACTCACCGGCCGCCGCCACGCAGGCGCACACCTCAAGCCGCCCCACGGGCGCAAGGACAAGCCGCCACCCAGGCGCACACCCAGGCCGCTCCACGAGCGCAAAGACAAGCCGCCCCACGGGCGCAAAGACAAGCTGCCACCCAGGCACACACCCAAGCCGCCCCACGGGCGCACACACAAGCCGCCACGCAGGCGCACTCATCGGCCCCCGCAATCCAGGCACACACCCAAGCCGCTCAACGAGCGCACACCAAAGCCGCCACACGGGCGCAACCCCAAGCCGCCACACGGGCGCACTCCAAAGCCGCCACACGGGCGCAAACACAAGCTGCCATACCGGCGCAAACACAAGCCGCCCCACGGGCACACGCATCATCCGCCACGCCGGCGCACACCCAGGCCGCCCCACGGGCGCACTCATCAGCTGCCGCACCGGCACACACCCCGGCGCACACACAGGCCGCCCCACGGGCGCACTCATCAGCTGCCGCACCGGCGCACACCCAGGCGCACACACAGGCCGCCCCACGGACGACGGCACAAGCCGCCACACAGGCGCACCCCGAAGCCGCCGCTCTGGCGCACCCACGGGCATACTCATCAGCCACCCAGATGCACTCATCGCAACGCCCTGACGCGCCACGCAGCGCCAGGTACCCCAACGTGCGCACGGTCCCAAGCTGGGCCGGAGCGCTACCTACGCCTGATCCAGTAGCGGTTCAGCGAAACCCAGTTCGCAAAGGGGCCAAGAAAGTCCGCTTCAGCGACCTGGAACCACCGCCTCCATCCGGCGGTATCGCTGACGCTGAGTACGGCACCGAGGAGGAGGCCGACACCGAGGAGGAGCCCCTCCCAGACGAAGTGCTACTGCAAGGCGCCCACGTGCGTGCCCGGAACGGGTGGATCACCGCCGACGGCTGGGCCCCCTTGGCCCTGCGGGAACGGGTCGACCAGCACCTGCGCCAGCCGAGGCACCAGGAGGTCCGGTATTTGGAGGAGGCAGCCGGCGTCCGGTACCGGGTACAGATCGCCCGAAACGGGCAAGTAAGGATTCTTCCCCACCCCCGAGGAAGGGATGGGGTGTGAGGTAACCCTCACAAGGGCCTCCCCCTACCGTATGTACATATAAGTTAGAAATAGTATTATAAGATAAGAGTTAGGAGCTAGTAAAATCACATCAGCAACACGCAAAACCACATCAGCAACACGCACATCAGCAACACGCACATCAGCAACACGCACATCAGCAACACGCACATCAGCAACACGCACATCAGCAACATCCACGTCAGCAACATCCACGTCAGCAACATCCACATCAGCAACATCCACAACCACGCCAGCAACATCTCCATCTCTCCAAACTTGCGCTCTCGGTAGAACCGACGGCCGGGTCCGGAGAGACGCGAAAAGGAAGAGGAACGCACGATCGCGTAAAGAGACGCGGGTGCGGGAGGCGGCAGACGAAAAAGGACGCCGATAGTCTGCACGGAAGCAGCGTAAGGGCCGCTGCCGCGGTCGACGGCAGCAGCGAGGGCTTCGAACAGCCTTCGCTGTTCGCCGATCGAGGAGTTAGTTTTCGACCATCAAAGTGAACGGACGTGAGCGGATGACAACAAGGATAAAAGGACACGTGGACATGGAGTCCCTCCGATAAGACGGGTGAGCCGGCCGCGGGCCAGCCCTACGGGGTGGCCAGCACGTGCGCAGGGAACTAGGGACCCTCAGGCATTAAGGAATTATGAATAAAGTTGTAAGAAAACCACAATTAACCATAGTCTTCTCTCTCCCAAGTCCTCCTTCCCCTCTCCCCTCCATGCCTTTGAGCACCGGCCGTCGGGTGACGGGGCCAGCATGCTGACCCCCGGGTGACGGGGGCAGCCGCTCATAACCTGTACTTAGGAGCACCGATCCACGGATGACGGGATCGGTCGCTCAAAACCCCCCTCCCTCGTAGTTCGAGCACCGGCCGTCGGGTGACGGGGCCGGCACGCTGACCCCCGGGTGACGGGGGCAGTCGCTCATACCCGGTATTTAGGAGCACCGATCCACGGGTGACGGGATCGGTCGCTCACCATCCCCTCCTTCGTAGTCTGAGCACCGGCCGTCGGGTGACGGGGTCGGCATACTGATCCACGGGTGACGGGATCAGTCGCTCACTACATCCTTTCCTTGAGCACCAGCACCCGGGTGACGGGGCTGGCAAGTCGACTCCCGGGTGACGGGATCGACGGCTCGTAACCCTCCGCCCCCTAACAGGGCTCCGGCACCCGGTTGACGGGGCCGGATAAGCCGATCCACGGGTGACGGGATCGGTCGCCCTGGGCCTGCCCTGGTCCGCCGGCCGCCCGGGTGACGGGCCGACGGCATAACCACGGCACGCAGCCCAAACTAACCCAAACCTTCCCCCCTCGAACCCCGCCTAATTAGGGAACCCGCCTCCTTGTCCTGTCTGTCTCCGTAAATATAAATTATTTCTGTAGGGGACCCTGGATAGACTGAGTATTTATCCTGGCCCGTGATTAGCATCCTTACAGATGGCGCCCGAGCAGGGACTAGACAGGATAACGTAAGGACATTTTAATCCTTCGTGGCATAAAAACCCACCAGAAGAAAAATAGGGTCGAAATTAGGTAAAAATCTGAGGTTAGGGACGAAAGTTAGGGAAAACACGTTTTTGGACGGAAAGAAAAGGAATAGGAAAAAATAATTACGAGAGAGAGAAAAATGTCGTAGCACGCGACAGAAAGTACAGTCATACGGGAGAGAACAGAGAGAAGGAGAGAAAGAGAGCCGCCAAATTTAAGCCACGTGGACGCCGCAGCCGGCAACCACGCGATTAGGAAAATTTAGTTCCCTTGCGCACTACTGGTCCCCTCACAAAATGGGACGCCCGACGCCGGCAAAGCCGAGAAGTATTTAGGTCGCCAGCCGACACACATCGAGAACAGTCGATCATCTGAGCTACACGAGAACAGTCGATCACCAGAGCTACAGGAGGACACATCGATCCACAGGATCACTCAAGGACATCAAGGGTACACATCCCCCTCAAGGACCACAAGGATACACACCACGCCAAGGACATCAAGGATACACATCCTCTCAAGGACATCAAGGATACTCAAGGATACACATCGCCGCTCCTGCACCCTAGCCAGGACAATCAAGGATACACAGGACAATCAAGGATACACAGGACTACAAGGAACACACATCAAGCAACATGGGAATTTCCTGGATCTCATACAGGAAGAAGCACGAGCTCGAGGCTATTCTTCTCGATCTCGGCCTGGAGCAGAACGGCACGGTCGAGGAACAACGAGCCCGACTGTACGCGTTCGCCAGGCAACCGGAGCACTCCGAGGACACTCTGATCCGGCTTGGGGAGTTGGAACGCAAGTACACCCCTGCCGGAGACATCAAACCACCGTCGCCGATACCCCCTACCAGGAGAAGGTACCCAGCAGCAACCACACGCTGGCTGTACCACGCAGCACTTCCCCGTCCCCAGGGACGCGAGGGAAATCGGAGACCACCGCACGCGCCAGTGCATTCCAGTTCGACGCAGGCATCTGCTCGATGTTGGTCGACAAAGCGACCAAATGGGGACTGTCCTTCGACGGCACCTCAGACCCGCTCAGCTTCGTGGAACACATCGAAGAACTGGCAGATACCTACCGGATTGACCGGAAGTATTTGTCGCACGCTATCATCGTCCTCCTGACTGGCCGAGCGGGAAGCTGGTTCCGAACCAGTGATCTACAGGGACAAACCTGGGCAGAAGTCCGCCGGGAATTTTTAGAATTTTTCCTGCCGCCCCGGTATTATCAACGCCTCGACGACGAGATCCACTCTCACTTCCAGAAAGTGAACGAGCCGTTCAAGGAGTACCTAGTGGATCTTCGCCTCCAGATGCGCCGCGCTGGATTCTCACCCGAGCAAGAATTAGAACGAATCTACGAGAACATGCTGCCCGAGTACCAGATGTTCACCCGCCGCCAGGATTTCAAGACGCTGACCGAACTCACGCACCTGGTGGCCAACTTTGAGGATGCCCGCAGCCGAGGAGGCCGAACCATCCGTGGATACCCATCAGCAAGCCCAGACGCTGAGTATCCATCCCATGGCAGAGTCGCACGACCCAGGGCGAACCCTGTCTACACACCGCAGGTGCCACGCCCTGGGGACGCGACCGACGAGCCCGCCAGCCGAGACACCGGAGGAAACTCCAACCAAGGGGCCACGCCCATCAGGTCAACCGACCCCAGCACCGCCTGCCGAAACTGCGGCCAGGCCGGCCACTACGCCGCGGAATGCCGGAACCAGAGAATCATTTTCTGCTGGGACTGCGGTCGCCAGGGCATACGCACTATCGAGTGCTGCAGGAACCGGACGCCGGGAAACGGGCAAGGGCCTCGAGTATCAGGGAGTCACCCGAGGAACCCACCAAACTCCCGCACCCAGTAAGCAACGCCATCCAACAGGATCGGAACCGTATCCGCGCACAGGTCACGGTCGAGGGACGCCCGCTCACCGCCACCTTGGATACGGGGGCCTCGCATAGCTTTATAAGCGAGCGCCTGGCGAGAAAACTCGACGATGGAAGGAATCACCGCGCCGTACGGACACAGGTAAAGCTAGCAGACGGAACCGACAGGGAGCTCACACAGGCCCTACGAGTCACGATCCAGTTGGGGAAAGCTCGGATCAGCGTCTCCGCCCTCATCATGTCGGACGTGCTGGACGACCTTCTGCTCGGCATGGATTTCCTGTGCTACAGCGGGGCCACACTACAGTGTGGGGGCATGGCCCTCAAGCTTCAGCCACCCACTCCGGCTCGACTTGCGAGAACCAGCTCGCTAGAACCGACGCGAAGCGAACGCGCCGCAGCAACGCCGCCACACAAACGTGCCGCCACGCCGGCGCACACACCCGGCATCCAGGTGCACTCATCCGCCGACACCCAGGCACAGACACAAGCCGCCCCACGGGCGCACACCGAAGCCGCCACACAGGCGCACTCACCGGCCGCCGCCACGCAGGCGCACACTCAAAGCCGCCCCACGGGCGCAAGGACAAGCCGCCACCCAGGCGCACACCCAGGCCGCTCCACGAGCGCAAAGACAAGCCGCCCCACGGGCGCAAAGACAAGCTGCCACCCAGGCACACACCCAAGCCGCCCCACGGGCGCACACACAAGCCGCCACGCAGGCGCACTCATCGGCCCCCGCAATCCAGGCACACACCCAAGCCGCTCAACGAGCGCACACCAAAGCCGCCACACGGGCGCAACCCCAAGCCGCCACACGGGCGCACTCCAAAGCCGCCACACGGGCGCAAACACAAGCTGCCATACCGGCGCAAACACAAGCCGCCCCACGGGCACACGCATCATCCGCCACGCCGGCGCACACCCAGGCCGCCCCACGGGCGCACTCATCAGCTGCCGCACCGGCACACACCCCGGCGCACACACAGGCCGCCCCACGGGCGCACTCATCAGCTGCCGCACCGGCGCACACCCAGGCGCACACACAGGCCGCCCCACGGACGACGGCACAAGCCGCCACACAGGCGCACCCCGAAGCCGCCGCTCTGGCGCACCCACGGGCATACTCATCAGCCACCCAGATGCACTCATCGCAACGCCCTGACGCGCCACGCAGCGCCAGGTACCCCAACGTGCGCACGGTCCCAAGCTGGGCCGGAGCGCTACCTACGCCTGATCCAGTAGCGGTTCAGCGAAACCCAGTTCGCAAAGGGGCCAAGAAAGTCCGCTTCAGCGACCTGGAACCACCGCCTCCATCCGGCGGTATCGCTGACGCTGAGTACGGCACCGAGGAGGAGGCCGACACCGAGGAGGAGCCCCTCCCAGACGAAGTGCTACTGCAAGGCGCCCACGTGCGTGCCCGGAACGGGTGGATCACCGCCGACGGCTGGGCCCCCTTGGCCCTGCGGGAACGGGTCGACCAGCACCTGCGCCAGCCGAGGCACCAGGAGGTCCGGTATTTGGAGGAGGCAGCCGGCGTCCGGTACCGGGTACAGATCGCCCGAAACGGGCAAGTAAGGATTCTTCCCCACCCCCGAGGAAGGGATGGGGTGTGAGGTAACCCTCACAAGGGCCTCCCCCCCTACCGTATGTACATATAAGTTAGAAATAGTATTATAAGATAAGAGTTAGGAGCTAGTAAAATCACATCAGCAACACGCAAAACCACATCAGCAACACGCACATCAGCAACACGCACATCAGCAACACGCACATCAGCAACACGCACATCAGCAACATCCACGTCAGCAACATCCACGTCAGCAACATCCACATCAGCAACATCCACAACCACGCCAGCAACATCTCCATCTCTCCAAACTTGCGCTCTCGGTAGAACCGACGGCCGGGTCCGGAGAGACGCGAAAAGGAAGAGGGACGCACGATCGCGTAAAGAGACGCGGGTGCGGGAGGCGGCAGACGAAAAAGGACGCCGATAGTCTGCACGGAAGCAGCGTAAGGGCCGCTGCCGCGGTCGACGGCAGCAGCGAGGGCTTCGAACAGCCTTCGCTGTTCGCCGATCGAGGAGTTTTTTTTTTTTTTTTTTTTTTTTAACGCGCGTAGTCCCACGGCCCACTTTCCCGCCCAACCGACCGAGGGGCGACCGCCGTGTAACGTACGGCACGATTCGCGATAATTTTGACGCGAAAGAAAAGTTAAATTTGACGCGATGTTAATTAAGAAAAAAAAAATTAAAAACGAAGAAAAATTTTAAATTTAATTTAAGTTTAAATTTAGCAATCTAATTTTTGTGCCAGAAATGTTAAAACTAATTGCTTAAGGAGCTGCAGAGAGTCAGAAGAGGATAAAATAGGAAAAAGTCTATTGTAGTCAGAACAAAGTACTCTGAAAGGCTCATGCACGTTATAATTACGTCTACACTGATTTAAAACTAAAGGAACATAATTTCTAGTTAATCTACTTGGTACCGAGAAATTTAGTCTACTCAGCAAATTAGGACAGTCAATAGCACCACGTATAGGGTTAGGAATGGAGACAGTACCAAGCATGGTTCTACGGTTAGTAAGGGAGGGCAGGTTAATGAGGAGCAATCTATGCGAATATGAGGGTAGGAATAGGTTTGCATTCCAGTTAAGGCGGCGTAGTGCAAAAATTAAAAAGTTTTTTTGTACTGATTCAATGCGATCAGCATGTACTCCGTATTGAGGACTCCAAACGGGTGCCCCATACTCGAGGATTGGCCGGACCAACGATATAAATAAAGCCTTGGTAACGTAAGGATCCTCAAATTCCTTCGACCATCAAAGTGAACGGACGTGAGCGGATGACAACAAGGATAAAAGGACACGTGGACATGGAGTCCCTCCGATAAGACGGGTGAGCCGGCCGCGGGCCAGCCCTACGGGGTGGCCAGCACGTGCGCAGGGAACTAGGGACCCTCAGGCATTAAGGAATTATGAATAAAGTTGTAAGAAAACCACAATTAACCATAGTCTTCTCTCTCCCAAGTCCTCCTTCCCCTCTCCCCTCCATGCCTTTGAGCACCGGCCGTCGGGTGACGGGGCCAGCATGCTGACCCCCGGGTGACGGGGGCAGCCGCTCATAACCTGTACTTAGGAGCACCGATCCACGGATGACGGGATCGGTCGCTCAAAACCCCCCTCCCTCGTAGTTCGAGCACCGGCCGTCGGGTGACGGGGCCGGCACGCTGACCCCCGGGTGACGGGGCAGTCGCTCATACCCGGTATTTAGGAGCACCGATCCACGGGTGACGGGATCGGTCGCTCACCATCCCCTCCTTCGTAGTCTGAGCACCGGCCGTCGGGTGACGGGGTCGGCATACTGATCCACGGGTGACGGGATCAGTCGCTCACTACATCCTTTCCTTGAGCACCAGCACCCGGGTGACGGGGCTGGCAAGTCGACTCCCGGGTGACGGGATCGACGGCTCGTAACCCTCCGCCCCCTAACAGGGCTCCGGCACCCGGTTGACGGGGCCGGATAAGCCGATCCACGGGTGACGGGATCGGTCGCCCTGGGCCTGCCCTGGTCCGCCGGCCGCCCGGGTGACGGGCCGACGGCATAACCACGGCACGCAGCCCAAACTAACCCAAACCTTCCCCCCTCGAACCCCGCCTAATTAGGGAACCCGCCTCCTTGTCCTGTCTGTCTCCGTAAATATAAATTATTTCTGTAGGGGACCCTGGATAGACTGAGTATTTATCCTGGCCCGTGATTAGCATCCTTACAAAATGATGAGAAATTTTGTAAATTAAATACTGATCTTGTTGGGGAAGATAAAGATAAATTACAAGATTTGTTGGAAAAATATTCAAAATCTTTTATTAATGGAATTCCTTCGACAAGAGTTAGTTCGGGTGAAATGAAAATTAAATTAGTAGACCCAAGAAAAATTGTTCAAAGAAGACCATATCGGCTTAGTCCAAATGAAAGAGAATTGGTAAGAGACAAGATTAATGAATTATTACAATGTAAAATTATACAGCCAAGTTGCTCACCATACGCAAGTCCCATAATGTTAGTTAACAAAAAAGACGGCACTCATCGTTTGTGTGTTGATTACCGGGAATTAAATTCTAATACAGTTGCAGATAGATATCCCTTGCCCCTCATATCGGACCAGATAGCCAGACTTTATGGAGCGATGTTTTTTACATGTTTAGACATGGCGAGTGGGTATTACCAAATTCCCATGCACAAAGAATCGGTAGAGAGTACAGAATTTGTCACTCCAGATGGGCAATATGAATTTTTGGCAATGCCTTTTGGTCTCAGAAACGCACCTTCAGTATTTCAACGCACAGTCATGCAAGCACTTGGAGACCTTGCAAATACGTTTGTTGTCGTTTATATGGATGTCGTAATGGTGGCTGCTGCAACAAAAACTGAGGCTTTGGAAAGGTTGTAAATTACTCTTGATTGTCTCTCGAACGCTGGATTCTCATTCAATATAAAAAAATGTTCTTTCCTTAAGTCAAAAGTTCAATATCTGGGATATGAAGTGAGTGCAGGTGAAATCCGTCCGAATTCGCTTAAAGTTACAGCGTTAACTACTTTGCCACCTCCTCAGTCGGTTTCTGCTTTGCGCCAATTTATTGGATTAGCGTCTTATTTCAGACAATTTATGCAAGGATTTTCCTGTTTTATGAAGCCGTTGTACCTCTTGACTTCGGAGAAGAATGATTTTGTTTGGCGATCGGAACATGAAGAAATTAGACAGAAAGTTATTTCCATTCTTACACAAAAGCCAGTCTTAGTAATTTTTGACCCGCACCATCCTATTGAGTTGCATACCGATGCAAGTTCTAGGGGATACGGAGCCATCTTGTTACACAAAATCAACAACAAGTCTCATGTCATTGAATATTTTAGTAAGGCTGCTTCTCCTGCTGAATCACGGTATCATTCCTATGAATTAGAAACTCTTGCTGTTGTTTTGTCTTTAAAACATTTTCGCCATTATTTATTGGGTAGAAATTTTGTTGTCTTTACTGATTGTAACTCACTTAAAGCATCAAGAACTAAACTGGATCTATGTCCAAGAGTGCAAAGATGGTGGGCGTATTTACAGTCTTTTACATTTGACATACAATATAAAGAAGGTAAAGGAATGTCTCATGTTGACTTCTTTTCAAGAAATCTGCCTTCTGCAGAGTTGACTTGCAAAATTCCAGAAAAACGAGTTAATTTGGCAGAAATATCGGACAATTGGCTTTTGGCCGAACAGCGTCAAGATTCTAAAATTGTTAATATTGTAAATAAATTGAAAGAAAATACTCTTGCTGAGGACATTGCAAAAACGTACGAGTTGAGAGCAGGAATATTATTTCGAAAAATTCAGCGAAATGGTAGAACTCGATCTCTATCAATTGTTCCTCGATCATTTAGATGGTCCGTAATAAATCAGGTCCATGAGTCCATTATGCATTTGGGATGGGAGAAGACCTTAGATAAGGCCTATGACTATTACTGGTTCGATAACATGTCCAAGTACATTCGAAGTTCGTTGAGAAGTGTATTACGTGTAAAATGTCAAAGTCTTCTTCAGGTAAAGTTCAAGTAAGTCTCCATCCAATACCAAAAGTAAATACACCTTGGCACACCATTCACATTGACATAACTGGAAAGTTGAGTGGCAAGTCTGATCAGAAAGAGTATATCATTGTTCAGGTGGATGCCTTTACTAAATTTGTTTATTTAACCCACACGCTTAAAATTGATGCTGAAAGTTGCATAAATGCTGTCACGTCAGCTATTTCTCTGTTTGGAGTACCAAACCGCATGATAGCGGATCAGGGCAGATGTTTCGCCAGCACAAGATTTAGTGAGTTTTGTTCACAACAAAAAATTAAATTGCATTTGATTGCGACAGGTGCAAGTAGAGCGAATGGACAGGTGGAACTCATTATGAGCACCTTAAAGAACTTATTAACTGCTGTTGAAACTAGCAATCGATCTTGGCAAGATGCCTTAGGAGAAGTTCAATTAGCTTTGAACTGTACGGTTAGTCGAGTGACAAAGGCAAGCCCTTTAGAATTGTTTATTGGTAAAGTTGCTCGCCCTTTGGGATTGCTTCCACCCTGCGATTTGGTGGAAAAGGTCGACTTGGCAGAAGTGAGAGCACGAGCAGGTCAAAATATAACAGCTGCAGCAGCATATAACAAGGAGCAATTTGATAAAAACAAGGTTAAAGTTGTTGGATGCAAGGTTGGAGATTTCGTATTGTTAAAAAATGAAGAGAGGCATCAAACAAAGTTAAGTCCAAAGTTTAGGGGGCCATTTCAAATAACTGAATTGTTAGAGGGGGATAGATATATGCTCAGGTCTTTGACAAATAACACTGTGCGACAAAATTTAACGAAATGTTTGTTTGAGTTACTTTTTTGATTGTTTTCGGTTAAGGGGCATAAGTTATGCACAAAAATATTTATGCCACCTTCTAAGTGATAGGATTTCTTTTTTTATGATAAATTTTATGAAATTATTATTATGAAAATATTTAACACAAAATATTATTTTTTTTTTACTTCCAATAAACTGTTATTTTTTTTTAAAGTGAAATTTTTTTCTGATTTTTTTTGGCTTTTTCAGAGGTATCCTCGCGTAACAAGTTCCATACGTAGTCGCCTAGAGTATAGAGCTGGGAGAAAAAAATTTTAAAGCATTGTTATAAAAGCCTAACGGTATATTTGCTTAATATATTTTAATTAATAGATATTGAACTTGCATAAAACGCTTATAACGGTGAAAAAATATTTTCCCAATATGGTATTATAAGGCTGTGAAATATGCAAAAACCCGCGTTTTTGGGACATTTGAGTGTGCGTAGAAGCTGATTGGCTATTGATATTAACAAATCCAAAAACTTGTATTCTTATTTTGACTAGTAGAAGTGAAAAATAAGAAAAAATCAACTCAAACATTTTTTTGTCGCACAGTGTAATAGAAAATATAAATATGCTCATGATGACATAAGAAAAATGCCAGGTGGACAAATACCAGTTGAATTTGAAGGTTATAATAAGAATTTAAATAATGAAATAATTGAAGAAGACACTGTTGAAAGAGACAGTAATGAAAAAGACACTGTTGAAAGAGACAGTAATGAAAAGGACACTGTTGAAAGAGACAGTAATGAAATCATGTAAAGAGAAACTGTTGAAAGAGACAGTACAGGTGCCCTAAGGGCTAATAATAAAATTTGTAATAATAATGTAAGCACAATTGCAAAACAATTGTTTTGATCATGGCGTGTGGCGCATTAGATAATACAATGTAAAAAATGAATGGTTAATGATTATGTAAAAATGAGCTATGTCAAAAAAAAAAAAAAAAAAAAGAGAATTTGTATTAGTAAATATGAAATATGAAGATGTAATTTGTAATGAAAATTATAATGTTAGTTGAGAAATGAGAAGTTATATTTGAATAAACTGTTATAATTTGATTGAACGGTAACAAATCATTTTTGGAAAAATTGCACGAGGTCGTGTAATGGTCAGGATGGCCGTGTCGGCGCACACTAAGAGTGTGTGGATGTTGGTATGAGTGTATGGGTATACCGTTCTCGGGAATTTCACAAGAAGGTTAATTTCATCATTAAACTGATGTTACCATATATGGTAATGTTGCATGTTGTCGCTTTGAGACGGAACGTTTTAGCAGGGCGACAGCGGCGTGTCGCTGTCGCCGAGTGTGGTTCGGTGGTAAGGATAGAAATAAGAAGGGACGACTCGGGCAGTTGCTTATAGACTGTCGTGCGTCCAAAACCGAAACTCGCTGTGCTAATACGATGTCGGAAAACAACGTGGCTGCATCCACTATTAGAGTAATGTGTAATTATACATATACATACATATGTACATACATGCCTGTTACATGTATACATGTATATGTACATACATGCCTGACTTATAAGATGACCTGATCTTAATAGTTATAATTATTTAATAATAAGTTTTCATTTGTATCTCATCTTTCTTTCCCAACCCAATGCTTTATATTTTGGCTACTTCATATTCCTTTGAAAGGATTTCGGGTCAATTGGAAACCCTCAACGTCTTTTATTAAAAATCGATCATTTCTTAAGATTTTATCAATCATATATGGGCCTTTATGTTTTGGAATAAGTTTTCTTGATTGCCCAGGAGTGCTGTCAAAGTTTTTTACCATTATACCATATAATCACCAGGGCTAATATGGATTTGTTCATAATATTTGAGCCAAACATATCTTTCTATAGGTTTTCAGACACTTTAATGCTCAAAATATGGATTTGTTCAAGTGATTGTGTAAAATATGGATTTATAGGGAAAAAAGGCGAAAATATGGAAATAAATATTTTTTCATTTAAAAACATAACTCTGTTAGCCCTGATAATACCCTTCTTTATACTGACCAACATATTTTCTTTTTTCATTATAATATTTTTCGTTTCTTAATTGCGCTTCTTTTTGATTTTTTTCCGCTTTGTTTCTAATTGTGTTTAAATCTCTACTTTCTTCACTATCATTTAATTCATCAAGTTTTTCTTTCAGTTCATCTATAACTTTTCCTTTTTGTTCAACTCCGTACAACATCTTACTTGGAATTTGCTTAATACTTTTTTGCAATGTATTGTTAAACGAATATTCTAGATTTTCAATTACTGTGTCCCAGTGCATACCTTTTTCAGACTCCGTTAACTTGGCGATCATAGGACCTAAACTTCGGTTCACTCTTTCTACCTGTCCATTGGCTTAAGGGGACCCTGTTGCTATCTTTATGTTTTATATTTCTTTCATCTAAAAATTGCTGAAATTCCGCTGACGTGAAACAGCTTCCCCTGTCTGATACAATGCATACTGGTCTGCTATAAGCACGAAAATAATCTGATAGAGCTACTATAACTTCTTTAGTTTTCGTGGTTTTTGTCGGATACAATCTTTTAAACTTTGTAAATGCGTCTATAACAACAAACAAATGCTTCTTTGATCTACCTGCCTCTATTGGTCCGTAATGATCTATATGTATCAACCCAAAAGGTTTATTGCCTTTTGGAATGCTATGTAAAAATCCTTCGCCTTTTCCAGCTTTAGGCGAAAATGCCACATATCTCAAACAATTTTCTATGTGTCCCCCCTGTTCCCTGCGAACTAGTGAGATGTTCAAGGGGGGGCTTAGCTGAGGCCACCAGGCGGGTCGCAGGTTGCGGATAGCGAACGGCCTTCTTCGCAAGGTTAGTTGTGAATAAGCGCAAGCTAATAAGCAACCCCGGACAAACAGCGGGTACACCGGAATCGGTGTACTGATAAGACGCTTGTTTGGCCGTTTTTAAATTGTAGCCTCACACACCCCTCTTCCCTCACAATTACCTACCAACTTCCCTTCCCACAATCTCATTCCGGTGCCGGACTAAGGTGTCATCCGACCCGTGCCGATAGTCAGCCTAGCTGGGGGCCCGGATAAACAACTAGCCCAGTCTCTCACGGAGGGTTCAGGCAAGTGGCGACCGCCTGTCCTAACCGCGCCTTACCCGGGTATGGCGGATCTCTGCCCGGGTGGACCTTACTTTCTCCGCAACTCGTGGGATCCACTATTAGGAAGAATATTAAGACAAACAAGCTACCGCAGGACATCCCTGCCTCGAGTGTCGCAAGACACTTCGAAAATCAACTCCTCGACGGGGAGCGACCACAGGTGGGACCATCCCCACCCAGAAGCGCAGCCACCGCCAGGAGTGCGTCTGGAACGCAAGATGTGGGACATCCCCCACAGCGGTCAACTGTTCCAGTCCGGGAACGTGCGCGACCAGCAGGACCATCCCGGCTGGCTCGCCCACCCCCCGCGGCTGGACAGAGGACCAGGCCTGCCGCAAAGAAGGATGTCCTCCCAGCCAGAGGACAACCTGGAGGCATAGACGACCCCAACAGGAGAGGCCTGCCGGGGTCCAAAGCTAAATGGTACCTCAGATACCTCAAGCAGGGCATGTCACCTGACGAGGCATTGAGGAAGGCAAAGGAGCCACGACCAGCGGCCCCAAGTAGTGCACCTGCCAGCAAGCGGGGTAACAGCACCCTCACCCCTCCGACAGACACCCCTAAAAGGTCGAAGTCAGAGGGCACTAATGAGGTCAAGGCAACTCCCTCCTGCCCAAAGCTTGAGGAGCCTTGTACCTCAAAGGCGGCGGCAGCACGAATGAAGCAGCCACCCTCCAGCTCCACAGCCCCTCTTACTGGCACGCACACCTCCTATGCGGAGGCTGCCAAGAGGGTCAGAGTGGCGGTGTTACCTGCGGAGTTCCCACAGGTGCACTTGAGCCACGATGAACTTTCCGAGTTGGAGGAGGCCATCATGGACGACATAATCACGTCGGCATGGGACACGGCAGTTGCATTTAGGGGCATCCACTTCAGGGTAGGATACCTCATAATCGACTGCCTGGATCAGGATTCAGTGGACTGGCTGAGGGCCGTTGTGCCCATGCTCAGAACGTGGAAGGGCGTGCCCCTAGATACCAGGGTGAGAGAAGACATCCCCGCGGCATTCAATGTCATGGTCTTGTGCCCCAGAAGCGCGGAAAGAAGTAATGAGGAACTCCTCATGATGCTTGGGCGCCAGAACAGGCTGGAGACAGATGCCTGGAAGGTGGTCTCTCGGAAGAACGACGGAGGCGGGGCACTCCTAGTCATCGGGATCGACCAGCTCACACGAGACGAGATTGTAGCTAGAGGGCACCAGCTCAACTTTAGGTTCGGTACCGTCTCGGTGAGTGGGCTGAGAAAGGCGGCAAAGGTGGCCGCAGCAGAAGGACCGCCCTCTGGTCCCCCAGATGGCAAAGTGGAGGTCAAGGAATCTCTCGACGAGCCACAGGAGCCTATGGGTACAGAGGAGGACCCTAGCGCCGCTATTGATGTGAGGAGTGAGGATGAGGAGCATCCTACGCCCTCCCAGGAGTCGACACATGCGTCTCTCCTGGACTATAACGACGAAATGGAGGCCGACGTCACTCTGACGGATGGCAGTGAAAGGGAACACCCGCCCCCTTCACCAAAGATGGAGCATCCGCTCCAGTGATGGCTGCATACAGGCTAGCCCAGGTGAACCTACACCGAGCCAAGGCGGCATCAGCCGTCCTAACCAGGTTATTCACCAACCAACATATCGGGCTAGCTCTCATTCAGGAGCCTTGGTGCAATCAGGGCATTAAAGGCCTGTACACCAAGGAATCAAAGGTAATATGCGACCAACGGGGTGCACACCCAGGAGCATGCATATTAATAAGAAAAGATATCAATTATAATATCTTTTCAGAGTTCCTAAGTAGTGACTGTGTCGCGGTAACGCTGAGCGGCACAGGAAAGTTACCAGCGAACGCCATAGCATCGGCGTATTTTGCTGGGGATGCAGCATGCCCACCACCGGAAATCATCGGACTCGTGGAATGCTGCAGGAGGAAGAAGATACCCCTAATCATCGGGTGTGACGCCAATGCACATCACGTGATATGGGGAAGCACCGACGTCAACAACAAAGGTGAGCAGCTAATAGAATTTATTGTAAATAGTAACCTAGAAATCGGTAATGTCGGGTCCACACCGACATTCATTACTAGAGTAAGAGAGGAGGTCCTAGACATAACTCTGATGAGCAGGTCTCTAGGACCACTTATCAAGAACTGGCATGTGTCGCCAGAGGAATCAATGTCAGATCACCGAATCATTAGATTTGAAGTAGACTTCAACACCGCTAGGGACGCCCCCAAAAGGAATCCCAAGAAAACGAACTGGGATTGGTTCAAGTCCTCCCTTGAGCTCAATCTCTGTAACGAACCGTTAGGTATACCCAGACATTCTTTAGAATTGGATCAGGCAGTGGATAACCTCTGCAAGAAGATAACCAATGCTTTTGAGGACAGTTGCCCTCTTGGCAGACGGAAAGCAGCTAGAGACGCCCCATGGTGGAACGACAACCTGGAACGGCTCAGAATCTCCACCCGCCGGCTCTTCAACAGAGCAAAAACGAGCGAGGATAACTGGAGACAATATAGACACAGCCTGACGCTCTACAACAAAGAGATCAGGAAGGCCAAACGGAAGAACTACAGAGACTTCTGTGAGGCAATCAGCACAGCCCATGAAGGGGCAAGATTGCACAAGGCTATGGCCAAAGTTGCACCAGAAAGTAACCTAGCCCTGAGGAAATGTGACAACGCTTACACTTCCGACGACAGGGATAAACTAGCTTTACTCTTTAAAAAACACTTCCCCGGGAGCTCACCCCTGGCGGAAGATACGCTCAACCCAATGGAGGCACCGTCCAGCACAGTTCTTAAGGACTGTCCGCTGCAACCCACGCAGCACGCATACAGGGCAGGTCGTTCAACAGACACTGCACTGTACCAACTTTGTCACACTCTTGAAGGGGTAGTAGACAACAAAGAAGTTGCAATCTGCGCCTTTTTGGATATAGAGGGAGCCTTTGAAAATGCGTCGCATGATGCTGTCTTAGCGGCCCTCGCCAGAAGGAATATAGACGCGACAACAAGAAGGTGGATTGGAGCCTTGTTAAGCTCCAGGCAGGCAATGGCGACCATTGGCAACAGCACAATGACCGTTGCCACAAGCAGAGGATGTCCGCAAGGTGGAGTCTTGTCTCCTTTACTGTGGAGCCTACTAGTAGATGAACTACTAAAGAAACTCGCCGACAGAGGAATACAATGTCAGGGCTATGCCGATGACATAGTAATAGTAGCCAAAGGGAAATTTGAAGAAACGCTTTGCGATATTGTCCAACTCGGACTCAAGATGACGCTCGACTGGTGCAAGGAAGTTGGACTTAACCTCAACCCCGCAAAAACAGTCATTGTTCCTTTTACAAAGAAGTACAAACTGAAGAAGATGAGACAAATCATACTACTAGGTACTCCCGTAGCAATAAGCCGGGAAGTTAAGTACCTCGGAGTTACCTTCGACAGGAGGCTAACGTTTGCAACCCATATGCAAAAGACAGTGGATAAGTGCCTCAGGGCTCTCTTCACCTGTCGGAAAATTGCAAGGAAATCAAGGGGGACCTCACCCCAAATTATCAGATGGCTATACCTTATAATTGTGAGGCCAATACTCACATATGGGTCAGTAGCCTGGGGTAAACGAGCTAGGCTCGTTACCGCACAGAAACAGCTCCAAAGGCTGCAAAGACTGGCATGCATATGTATGACAGGAGCAATGAGAACCTGCCCCACTGCGGTACTGGAAGTTCTCATGGAACTCACTCCGCTACACTGCGTAGTAGAGTTACAGCGGAAGGCCACCCTACTAAGAATCACTTCTTGTGGTAATGGCAGTGACCGCATCCTCAGTTCTAGGGATGCAGCAAAACTACTAGTCGAACTTCCCCTGAGCTCACACCCCAGGGACGAAATGACAGTAGAATTCATCTTTGAAAAGAATTTTTCTGCTCATCTGATCAACAAGAAAGAATGGACCACCATGAAGGAAGTACACACCATGGCGAGTCACACTATAGCATGGTATACGGACGGGTCTTTAACACACCAAGGCACTGGCCTTGGAGTAGTAGGACCACGAATCAAATACCATGAATCGTTAGGCCAATACACCAGCATATTCCAAGCTGAAGTTTGCGCCATAGGACGGTGTGCAGAGCTCAATATGAAGCGTGGGTACACAAACAAGGACATTGCGATCCTCTCGGACAGTCGAGCGGCAATTACTGCACTATGCAGCAATAGAATCACTTCGAAGCTGGTACGAGAAGTAAGGACAAAGCTGAACCTTCTGGGCAGCAACAACAGGTTGTCATTAAGATGGATTCTTGGACACAAAGACATATCCGGGAACGAACTAGCCGACAGGCTAGCAAAACTAGGGGCGGAAAGACCCCTTATAGGAACCGAGCCTTACTGTGGCATAGGCAGACACACAGTCAAAGATTACCTAAGAACAGAAGAGGTACATATGAGGCAAGCCTGCTGGGTAGACCCCACAGGCCAAAGACAAGCCAAAACCCTCATCGTCAATTATGACATGAAGAGGTTTAAGAAACTTATACTACTAGGGAAGAGATCACTTAGGATAGTTACCGGCTTACTAACCGGACACTGTAAACTAAGGAGACACCTATTTAATATGGGGATTACAAACAGGAAAACATGCAGATTCTGTGATAACGAGGATGAAACCTCAATACACATAATATCTGATCGCCCAGCACTAAGTAGCCTGAGGAGCAGAACCCTCGGGTCCAGGTTCCTTACACTTGGGACCTCTGGAAGCATCGACCCGATAAAGCTCCTTAACCTTATCGAAGGAGCCGGGTTGATGGGTGAGCTCTAAGCTCAGATAGGGGGTACAATAGATCCAGTTGGGTCGAGGTAACCTTTTCCCCCCTAATAATAATAATAATAATAATAACAACTTTTTCCTTCATTTTCGAAAACCAATACCTATCTCTTAATAATTGCGTTCATTACTTTGTCTCTTCCTACATGCCCTAACTCGTTATGATACTTAAACAACACCGGTTCTTCCATCTCTTTCGGAACATAAAATAATAATCTACTATCATTTGTTTTTCTGTAAACGACCCCATTTCTCATCTCAAACAGTTTGTCCTCAGACTTTTCTAATTTTTTTATTATTTCCTGTAATTTAATATCTCTATGTTGGCAAATTACTAAATTATTCTTAAAACTATTACTTTCTACTACACCTATATTTGAACTTCTACTTAATGCATCCACATGCTGCATCCTTTTTCCTAGTCGATGTTCTAAATCAAAATCATATTCCAATAACTCTAACGCCCATCTAGCTATTCTTGGATTTAAATCCACTTTAATAATAATTGGCCATCACAACCCTTGACGGGTCACAGCCTGTTGCACGATTTGCCTCCACGCATCCCTGTCCTGGGCGCGCCTTCTCCAGTTGGCAGCACGGGATGACAGCGCTTCCATCACCTGGTCTTGCCAACGCATCCGGGGTCGTCCTCTCCTCCGTTTCCCAAGAATTACCGCATCAAACACCTTACGGGCCGGAGCGTCTTCTTCCATACGGGCGATGTGACCCAGCCAGCGGAGTCTGTGAATTTTAACTCGACTGACTACATCAACATCCCCGTATAGCTCATACAGCTCGTGGTTTCATCTAATGCGATAGGCATCGCCAACGCAAATCGGACCAAAGATCTTGCGGAGAATCTTTCTCTCGAACACTCCAAGAGCGGCTGCATCGGATTGCACCACTGTCCAGCACTCCGCACCATATAAGAGTACTGGAAGAATGAGCGTCTTGTATAGTGTTATTTTTGCCTGTCGAGAGAGAGCTCTACTGTTGAAATGCCTACTGAGCCCAAAGTAACACCTGTTGGCAAGTGTGACTCTCCGCTTAATCTCTAGGCTGACATCGTTTGTGCTAGTTATAGCCAAGGTAGATGAATTCCTTGACGGACTCAAAGCTATAGCTTTGATTCTCTGCGATTCTCCGCGATTCTCTGCTTGAGCACACCATAAACTTTGTCTTGTCCATGTTCACTGCTAGTCCTACTTTAGCCAACTCTTTTTCAATAGCCCCAAAGGCTGCTGTAACATCACGCTTGGTTCGGCCAATGATATCAATATCATCAGCGTAACCAAGGAGTTGGACACACCTGTTTGACAGAATCGTGCCCGTCCGATGCACACCAGCCTTCCTTACAATACTCTCCATTAGAATATTGAAGAGCATGCAAGATAGCGACTCACGTTGTCTGAGACCACACTTGGTACTAAAGGTTTCGGATTGGTCGTTTCCTACCTTGACAGAGCTGATGGTGTTGCTCAATGTCATCCTGCAAAGCCGTATCAGCTTTGCTGGTATACCAAGCTCAGACATGGCGGCATATAGGCGATCTCGCCGGGGACTATCGAATGCAGCCTTGTAATCGACGAATAGATGATGGGTGTCGATCTGGTTCTCATAGGACTTCTCCAGGATTTGGCGCAAGGTGAAAATCTGGTCAATAGTGGATTTGCCAGGCCTGAACCCGCACTGATAAGGTCCAATCAGTGCTTCGGCATGGGGTTTCAGGTTTTCACACAGTACGCTCGAAAGGACCTTGTATGCGACTGGAAGAAGACTAATGCCACGGTAATTGGTGCGCAATGTGGCATCACCCTTCTTCAGGACAGGACTGATCATGCTGAGGTTCCAATCTTCGGGCATGCTCTCCGTACGCCATATCTTGCTGATTAGTTGGTGCATGCTCCCTACCAACATATCACCAGCTGCCTTAAACAATTCAGCCGGCAGGCCATCAGCACCTGCAGATTTATTGTTTTTGAGTCGTTGGATTGCATCCTTGACTTCGGCATGGCTTGGGGTCGGTACATCTATATCAGTACCATAGATTGGGGTTTGTGGATCATAATCTTCATAGCCCGTGCCAGAGCCAGCTAACAGGCTTGAGAAGTGATCCCTCCATAGCTTCAGCACAATCTCTGCATCTGTGACTAGGTTTCCGTCATTGTCCTTGCATGCAACTCCTCCAGTCTTACAACCTTGGGTCAGACGCTTAACCCTCTGATTGAAGTTACGAGCTTCATTTCGGCATCTGCTGCTCTCTATGCTTTCACACTCTCGTTTTTCATGTTCTCTTTTCTTGCGTCTGAAAAGGCGTTTCTCATCCCTTCTCCTTAACCTGTAGACCTCAACAACAGCCCGTGTAGCCCCAGCTTGCAGTGTTCTTCGGTAGGCGGCGTCTTTTGCAGCTGTTGCTTCCCGACACTCCTGGTCATACCATGGATTCCTTGTTGGGGAGTGCTGGAATCCAATGACTTCTTCTGCGGAAGTTCGCAGGGAGTGGGATATGAGCGCCCACTGATCGCTGATGTCTTCAGGTGTTGGATTTGTTCGGCTCAATAGGCCAGAGACTTGAGTGTAGAATGCATCCCTTGTCTGTTGTGATTGCAGCTTTCCGATGTCCAGCCTTCTCAGCAGTCCTCGACGTGCAACCTTCGCAACACATAACTAGTGCGAATCTTAGCTGCAACAAGATAATGGTCGGAGTCGATGCTGGGACCCCGACAGGATCGCACGTCGAGTACGATAGATGCATGCCTTGCATCGATCACAACATGATCGATCTGATTTCTGGTCAGTCGATCGGGAGAGAGCCACGTCGCCTTATGTATGTCCAAATGACGGAACCCAGTACTACGAACTACCATATTATGCGCTGCAGCAAAGCCTATTAATCTGAGACCATTGCTCGAGGTGGTCTCATGTAGACTAAATCGCCCGACGGTGGCACCGAAGATGTCTTCTCGCCCAACCTTGGCATTAAAGTCCCCAAGGAGGATTTTAATGTCATGAGAAGGGCAGCGGCCGTAAGCTCGGTCGAGCTCCGCATAGAAAGTATCCTTGGTTATATAGTCTTTTTCTTCGGTTGGAGCGTGCGCGCATATCAGGCTGATGTTGAAGAATTTGGCAGTAATTCGGATCGTTGCAAGTCTCTCGTTTATTGGCAGAAAGTGAGAGACTCGGCGCCGCAGTCTGGTGCCAACAACGAAGCCACAGCCAAATTCATGACTTTCTGGATGGCAGCTGTAGTAGATGTCGCAGTCCTTCTTCTTAATGCAACCTTGCCTTATCCATCGCATTTCCTGGATAGCAGCGATATCGGCCCTACATTTTTTGAGGGTATCTGCTAGTTGTTGAGCAGCACCTGGTCTGTACAGTGTTCGTACATTCCACGTGCATACTCTCAAATCATTGTCCTTTTTTCGTTTGCCATGGTCGTCAACGTTCAATCCGACCCGTTCCGAGGCTTCTTCTGCTTCTTTCATTGAGTTTTGGTTTTTCTATGGGTGGATTTCAAGTCCTCCGCCACAACCTAGTTTGAAGAGCTAGGACTCTCGTCGCGCGCTTTAGTTTGCCACTCAACGGATGTTAAATGGCAATCCAGGGAGAACCACGTGGAGGTAGTGCGTCGGCTTGAGGAGATCAGTGATAAGGATCATGCTGGCATTCACCAAGTTGAATGCAGTCAGACACTTTGCCTTATATGCTCTCCCCCATCCCCCCTAAATCCACTTTATTTAATGTTAATGTTAACGAATTACAATCTGTGACTACTTTAAACTTTTTTCCTTGAACATAAATTCTTCTTAACGCGTAAATAATTGCTAGTGTTTCTAGTTCGAAACTATGACATTTGGCTTCATCTTTTGTGGTGGCTTTTGAAAAATAAAATATAGGGTGTAATTTTTTATCTTCTTTTCTCTAAAACAAAACTGCTCCAAACCCTAATTTAGCGTCTGTGTGTAATTCTACTTCATCTTTATAATTAGGGGAGATGTGGGGGTTGTGGGCATAGTTTTGTTTTTGGCTTATAATTACCGAACTAGTGCATATTATTTGGACATATGGGTATCTGTGTAAAGCTAGAGACCTAAGCTAACTAGTTATGAAGAAACATACTTGACTTTGTCATGCGAAAAAATTTCATAAGGACTTTTGTTAAATCGTAATTTTTAGCTAAATTTTTTTTTTGGGGGTTGTGGGCACCCTGGGAAAAATGCTGCAAATGGAATAATATGGAAAAAAAAAAACGCAACCAATATCAACAAAAGGACAATTTATTTCTTTCACGATTATTCTGAAAGCCGAAATATAAAGAATAAAGCGTGGAATTCTTAGTGATAATCTATATCTTACGAATATTCTGGAAGCCGAAAAATGAAGAATAAAGTGTGAAAATCTTAGTGATAATCCCTCTCAGCGGAAGAGGATCCTTTTCCAAGAGCCTAAGATTTCTACAAGAATGTTCTAGAGGGTTCCAAACAAATTTTGAAAACAATTTTACAAGAAATTGTAGGTAATAAAAAAATTTGCCAAAAAAAAACGGGTGCCCACAACCCACCCAATTTTGGTGCCCACAACCAACTTTCGCAGGCATTTTAAGAAGTAATTAAAAAATGTGTTTGCATAAATTTTTTGGTTCAAATCGATATTGTTCCATTTAGTATATTGCTTTGACTAAATAAAAATTCATTACACTTACCTTTTTAATCGATTCACTTTAATTGATACACTATTGAAAATCTTTGAATAAAGTTTCACCACCTTTTCCAAGCACAAGAAAAACCAATTCGTTAATTTCAAAAAGCAAACGCGTTCGTTTACTTTGATATTTGGCACAAATCATACATAGGGTAATTGCTTGCGAATGACATTACCAAAAAAATTCAATCTTCATTTTGTGAAGATATACGTAGGGGTGCCCACAACCGACCCATGCCCACAACCCCCACTTCTCCCCTATATAATGCTAAAACTGGTGCCTCTATTAACTTATTCTTGAGATTATTAAAACATTCTAGTTCTTTTTCTTCAAAAACGAAATCTTTATCTTTTTTAAGTAAATCATAGCTATTGTCGAAAAGTCTTTGATAAATCTCCTAAAATATGAACATAATCCTAGAGAACTTCTAACTAAGTGTATTTTGCTTGGAATAGGAAAATTCTGAATTGCCTCTATACCTTTACTATTTGCTTGAATACCTTTATTTGTTATAACAAAACCTAAATACTCTACCCTAGATTGCAAAAATTCGCACTTATCCATCCTTAATTCCAATTTATTTGTTACCAATCTATTAAAAACTTCATTCATGGTTTTAAAATGCTCTTCTATATTTTCACTAGCTACCATAATATCATCCATATATACAATTACTTTATTTTTCCGAATCATATCAGCGAAGATTTTGTTTATGAATCTTTGAAATACCGCAGGAGCGTTTTTTAAGCCCATCGGCATTCTCTAAAACTCGTATTGACCTAACGGTGTGATAAATGATGTGTATTTAGCCGACTCTTTATCTGCGTAAACATGAAAATATCCGTGCTTTAAATCTAATTTTGAAATTACTGTTTTATTAAAAAGCTTGTTTAACAAATCGTCAATTAATGGCAACGGATAATTATCTTTTATTGTTATTTTGTTCAATTTCCTGTAGTCTATGCATAACCTTAAGTCTCCTGACTTTTTCTTTACTAATACTATAGGTGATCCATATTCCGATTCACTGGGTCTAATAATTTCTTCTTCTAAATATTCATCCAACAATACCTGCAACTTTTCTTTTTCCATGTAGGATAATCTTCTTGGGGAACAACTAAACGATTTAGCATTTTCTAAACTTAATTTAATCTCACACTTTACCTCAGGATTTTCAGGTCTTTGCTTATTAACACACTCATCTTCTAATATTTTAATAAACTGACGACGAACATTGTATTCTACTTTTTCATGTATTCTATAATCAATCTCATTCTCTACTACATTTATATTTAGTAATTCCCTTTTTCACCTCACTTAAATTTTGTTCATTTTCATTTACACAATCACTTGTTTTCAGAGAATCATCATAAACTTCAGCTACTTTACAACCATTTCGATCTTTATCATACTCATATTTATCAGCTTCATAAAAATCCTCATCTCCTTCAAAACAATTTTCATTTTTCTCAAAACAATTTGCATCTCTTTCACAACGATTTTTTTCTCTTTCATAACAATTTTCTTCTCTTTCATAACAATTTTCTTCCCTTTCATAACAATTTTCTTCTCTTTCATAACAATTTTCTTCTCTTTCATAACAATTTTCTTCATTAATATCACTTTTGGCTTTCATTTCCACCGTAACTAATTTAACGTGTTAAGCAGTGCCGGATTAAGCTAGCGCGGGGCCTGTAGCAAATTCTGTCAAGGGGCCCTTGCTTTGCTTTAGGTTCTCAAGTTTAGGGTATTAAATAAAACAAAATTGTTACAAATAAACTTTTCTGGATTTAATATGGGCAAATTTAGAGATAACACTTTCAATATCGACTTTTTTAAGCAAATCATGCTCTATATTCAACAAAGTGAGATGATTAAGACGTTCTTGGCCCATCGTGTTCCTTAATTCATTTTTAATACGTTTTAATGTTGAAAAAGTGATCATGAGAGACAAGTAAATGCGCAAGGCAATTTCCAAGTTTGGGAAACACGATTCTAAAGAATTATTTAATAAAAGTTTATAAAATTGCTGTTCCAGAGGCTCCTGTTTCGTGCTGTCAATAACAGTAGCCACATCTGTTTTCAGCAGCTCTGCGAACTGCACTAATTCGCCACCTAGGCTGTTCTCCAAATCATCTTCGTAAGCACTGACCATACTTGAGGATTTTTCCAAAATCTCTTCTGTTGTAAGAGATTTTAGCTGTCGAAATACTTCAAAAACACTAGTAATCTTTTGATATGCCTTCATACGTTTAGTTAAAGCAGACAGTACGTTATCAATAATGACAATAAACACCTGAACTTCGAAACGTTGTCAAACGAGTCAATAAAATTTAAATAGTTTGCCTACTTTTTCTCGAAATACTGATAATCTATATTATATTAAAATCGATAAAAAAGTACAACCTCGGCTACGTAAACTCGCAAAATAAATGTATACCTATAAAAAAAAATGAAAATCTGGCCGCTTGAAGGGTAGAAATGTGGTTTAATTTCAGATAAAATATAACGTGACGAAATCGAGTTTTATATTTTCAGATGGGAGTAAAGCATAGCCTAAGCGCTTCACGCTTAAGTCATGCAAATTATTTTTAGGTTCCTATCTAAATTTTTTTTTTTTTGTACGATCAGATAGGTAGGAGTTGGAGCGCGGCCGCGCGGGGCCCCCCAATGCGCGGGGCCCGTAGCATTTGCTACTCCTGCTATATGGCTAATCCGGCACTGGTGTTAAGATCTAAATTTATGTTGCATGCTTCCATAAAATCACGACCCAAAATAGCGTCATGACTCATAGATTCTTCGTCCACAATTAACAAATTAAAATATACTTTGTTCAGATTTTTTAAAATGTAACATAATATTTTTCCGTGTACTTTTAACGACTTTTATTTAAACCATAATATATTTTATGTTCTGGGAGTATTTTAATCTTATTGGGTACCATATTTATTTTAATAAAAGAAATCGGGCTTCCCGAATCTATGAGGCATTCTGCAATCACAAAGTTATCAAAATATTCTACAAAATGAATTTTTACATGCCTTACGTAATTATTTTTAGCTCTCTGGTTGCTTGTATTTTTATTTTTGGGGCATTGTCTTACCCAGTGTCCCCTTTCGCCGCATGAGTAGCATGACCCCGGTTCTCTTTTCGGCTTTAAACAGTTCCTGGCGAAGTGACCTCTAGCGTTGCAATTGTGGCATCGAATTTCCTTTCCATTGGTTTGGTCCATCGGAGTAGTCTTCTTCTCGAACGATATTGCTCGTTTTGTTGGCAAACTTACTTCAGAAAAAGCACGTCTGATATGCGAAATATCATGGAAGCATTGAATTCTCGCCTGATTGCGCATGTCTTCGTTAGGTATACCCTCGATTATGCGGTCCACCAATTCTTCCTGATCCAGGCTGACATTTTGAGCTAGCCTTAGTTTTTCGTCCAAGTACTTTCCAAATTTCTCCGATGTCTGCCAAATACGAGACTCGAACTTCCGACGCTCTTCCAGTTTAGACTGCGTATTTGCGAAAATTGAAATCATTTCTTTGCATAGGTCATCCATTGGTTGCAAGGCCCGACTTGAGTTCTCATAAAGCCACTCATTCACTTTGCCCTTGACCTTGCTTACGAAAAGCATGCGCACTTGATATTCAGTAACTCCGTAAATACTCGAAATGTTTTTCATTCGTGCAATCCATTTACGAGCACAAGTTTGCCCTTCGTAGACATCTAATGCTTCAGTCGCCAACTTCCACGAAATTTCGCTGCTGTTGCTTCCTCCTGTTTCGCCCTCATTCAGCTTTAGATCTGACTCCTCCAAATTTGTTCTTTTTTCTTCTTTCACATGTTCTAGAACATTCGAATCTTCAGTCATTTTAGGCGACAATTGTAGTTCAATGTTATGCATTAACTGCCGCAACTCAACAATGATGCTGTCATCTCTTTCTGGTTCACTCAACCCGTTCGGTTTGTGCTTGTCCGCTTTCTGATTGTCATTCTCCTCTTGTTCGTTCTGAGAAACCGTTTTTTCAATTTCGTTTTCCTCAGAATTTGCACCATCAGCGATATTAAGCATTTCAGTTAAAACTTTTTCACTGATGTTATTGTTTATATGCCTGGTATTTAAACGCAATATTAGTTCATCTTTTGTGCCGGTTGTTGGCATTTGTAGCACTTCCAACCACCTTTTTAGTTGAACAACCGATACGGTATTCATATCTAAAATCTGATCCATTTTGGTTACGACCACTTCTGAATTTGTAGGGTACAAATGTAGTTATTAAACGTTTTTATTATAGTCTTTATTAATTGTTTTTATTTATTTTATTTGTTAAACCAATATAATTAGCTTATTTCACAATCTTTTGTTTTCGCGTCTGCACTCTTTGCTTGCTTGATCAGAACTAACTCCTTCCTCATTATCGCTCTTTGCTCTCACATTTTCAGAGTTGCACTTCAAGCCGTTCGGGTATACACACAATAGAATACAACATAACATACTTAGAATATTATAACGGCATACAACATTAAGCTTATACTATATATATTTATCCATTATTAGAGTAATGCGTAATTATACATATACATACATACATACATGCCTGCTACAGCTTGTATCTGGTAGGCTACCAGACTTCGGCGCGGCCCGAGAGCAGTCCTGCTATAGCCCGTGGTAGCTCGTTAATTCCTATGTTGTAAAACGCGGGGCTTTCCTCGATGCATTCCATGATGTGGACGGGGTCCGACTGTCTGTCAAACAGCACGACCCATCCCCAAAGCTTCTCGGCAAACACGGCGGCTGAAATTGGACTATGTGGTGGCAGGGGGCTGGGTTGGGCACTTGGGTCCCACGTCGTGGGCTAGTCGGATGATTTACTGGAGATGGCATGGAGAGCCTGACATCTTCTGCTCTAAAATCGTTGGAACGGCTGTGTGTTGCCTCCAGCGCTTCAAAGCATTCCTGGAGAACCGGGCAGTGGTTTGCTGTTGGTGTCAGGCTGCATGTTGGTATATTGGCTGTGTAAATGATGTACCTTGTTGGAGGCCCTGGGGTTTACCGGGTTTATTAGATTTACAGTCCTCAAATTTTACTGTAAACCTTCTTTGCTGTAGTTATGACTCAAGTATTTAATGGAAATTTTGCGGCACTATGTTTTTGAATTTGTGTATTAGTCAATCCAGCCAAACACGTTCAAATGCGTAGGCAACATTAACGGCCGAGCAATATTCTCTGAGTTCAAAGGCATTTCGTATTTCAGAGGTTTTTCACGAAAGCCAAATCGGTGCTTTGGGATTGCATTGGTATGCATGTAGATGTTGCTTAACCCGTTGGAGTAACAGTTTTTCAAAAAGTTAAGATATGCATGACAGTAGGCTTATCAGCAGATATGAGGATAGTTTCGTTTTATCTTTTTCCGCCTTATGGATCATCGTGATAACAGACTTCTTTTTTTTGACTGTTGTTGTTCGGAGCAGAACGCCAGCACCTAATCTGGTGCGCATAGGTGTACAGTTTTATCATCCTCTCTTCAAGCCGCTTTATCTTTGTTATCTTTGTTATCTATGTAGCCAAGCTTCTCTTGCAAACATCTTTATAATGAAGCCACGCTTATGGCCGGCACCATAAGTCAAACATATCAATTATCTCACTCACATTGTTCACATTTCGAAAACATCAAAACGAAGGGTTGCAGCTCCAAATAAATACATACTTAAATTAACTAAACCTGTTCGTGCGAGAATAACATTGACACACACCATCTCTTTGTCGATTATAAAGTTGCATTCGATAGCCCGACGAGGGAACGCCTATATGCCACAATGTCTGAGTTCGGTATTCCGAACCTTTTAATACCTTTCGAGGTTTCAGACAAAGTGAACCTCTGTCGTGCGTCCTGATCAGGGAAGAGGTTCTGCGGAAAGCCGGTGTACATCGATCTGGGACTATTTTTTATAAAAGTGTCCAGCTCCTTGCTTATGCCGATGAAATCGACATCATTGGCCGCAGCAAGCGTGATGTCACTGCTGCATTTTCAGCTATCGAAAAAGAGTCGGCAAAAGTGGGTTTGGCGGTAAACGAGGGCAAGACGAAGTAGTATGCTGTCTACAAGCAGGGAGGCGCGGCGCCTAAACTCCCATGTGGTAACGGATAGCTATACCTTCGAAGTGGTCAAGGAGTTCACGTACCTTGGCACTCCCATTAACACCGAAAATGACGTCAGCCTGTAGATCAAGCGAAGAATCACACTTGCCAATAGGTGGTACTTTGGTCTAAGTAAGCAAATGTGCAGTAGAGACTTCTCTCGCTAAAGAAAACTAACCTCTACAAGACCGTTCGGATTGGGGACGACTTTCGCATTCGGATGAACCACGAGCTGTACGAGTTGTACGACGGCGTGGACGTGGCCCGGCGCATCACGATACAACAATGGATGAAGAATCTCCAGCTCAGAAGGTATTTGAAGCGATGGAAGGACCAAGTGGAGGAGAACCTAGCTGCACTGGGTATTTCCGATTGGAGGAGGCGCGCGAGGAGCAGAGGCGCATAGGTCGGCCAAAACCCGAATCGGGTTGTAGTGCCACCTAATAATAATATTCGTGCGTCTGGTTATTCACAAGGGTGGCATATTCGGTGTCTTCCTCACAAACAACGGTTATATTCGCACTTTATGTTTTTTTTTTTTTTTTCCTTATAACTCCACCAGGGAGCATAGGGCCTCGACTAGATTCCTCCATCTTACTCTATTTCTTGCTGTCTGTTTCTCTAAGTCCCATGTGATGTTATACAGCTTTTGAAGGACGATTTGCCTCCATGTTGTTTTAGGACTGCCACTCGTCTGCTACCCTGTGGGTTCCACTCTAACGCCATTCTCACTATGCTATCCTGGTCCTTTCGCTGTGCGTGGCCTATCCATCTCCATTTTTTCTTTCTGATTTGGAGTCTGATTGCTGTTTCACCCTTCGTATCCCAGATGTCTTTGTTGGAGATTCTGTTTGGCCAGAAAATACCGCATATTATTCTGAGCCACTTGTTGGTGAAAGCCTTGCCAAATACGCAGTGTATATAATAATGCACAAGCGACGGCTGCTCCGCTGCCGGCGTCTCCGACAGCGCAGCTGCGCAGCCGAGGGCATGTCTATACTTTGGACATATGCCCGAGATCAGAGTAAAATCGGATGTTTCTGGAGCAGGACCTAGCTGCTCCAACTTCTGTCATATTAACTGAACTAAATAAACTACTAAATAAACTACTAAATAAACTACTAAATAAACTACTAAATAAACAACTTATTATATAAATAGTGCTAAATTTTATTGTGTTAAAGCAACAAAAACCTATGGTACTCTTGAGCCACAGCAAATAACAGAGAAACATTTTAACCATAAATCTTTTAATCAAAATTCACAAACAAGAAATGAGCAAATAAAAGAAAAACGAACACAGAAAAAATTTAAATATATAAATAAATAAAAAATTACCAGCCTGTGCGATGACCAGCACCGGCGCAGCCTGAGTCAAAAGGCCAAACAAAAATATATATATTCAAAAAAAAATTATAATAAAAAAAAAATACAATCATCAGCCTGTGTAAGGACCAGCACCGGCACCGCCTGAGTCAAAAAGGCCAAACGAAAATATATATTCAAAAAATTATAATAAAAAAATACAATCATCAGCCTGTGTGAGGACCAGCACCAGCACCGCCTGAGCCCAGAGGCCCAGGACATCAATGCGTGAGGGGCAGGCCGTCCCTTGCGCCGACGCTGGAGAAACACAATGTGTGGGAGGCATGGCAAAGCCTCCTGCACCTACGCGGGATAACCAAAAGTGTGGGTGGCATGGCAAAGCCCCCTACACCAACGATGGAAGAAGGAAGCAATATTAAAAGCGCGGGAGGCTTTGGACCGCCCCCTGTGCCGCCGTTGGAAGAACAGGCGCAATAAATAAAAAAAAAAAAAGTGTGTGCGTACAAAGTACACATGTCAGAAGTGAAACTTCTTTGGCGAACTAATTTATCAGTCTTGTCTATATTTATACAAATCTAAAACTTTAGATTTCCGAGACTTAAAGAAAGGGAAAAAGGAAGAAATGTTAGGATTTTAATTTTCATTAAAATATTAAAAGTGTTGAAAATTAATATAAATTATAAATTTAGTTTTTTAAATTTATTTCTTCAATATTTACACTATTCGACACGTTTCCTATGAGTATTGTTTTTAAAAACAAGAAAAAAGCTAGCTTCGGCTTGCCGAATACTCTTGCAGTCATCAAATATGTCGAACAAAACGCATAAAGGCTGAACAACAACGAAGCTAGGACGATTTTTCTATTCATTTTCCATATTTTTGTCTATAGATCATATGGCAGCTATATGATCAAATTTAATTCGTAATTCAAGAGTCGTGGGAAAACTTTATATTCTGATTTTTTGAGCTTATCCGTCATTTTTATATAATTTTTTGATCTTTCCTATGACAGCTATAAGATAAAGTTGTGCGATTTTCATGAAACTCTTTTCTCAACTTAAGGGTTATTAAAAAACCTGATATTCAAAAAATTATGCTCATGGGATAAAAAACAACGATGTTATCAATTTATTTCCATTAATTCTATATATATTTTTCGATCTCTTCTATGGCAGCTATATGAAAGAGTTATCCGATTTTGATACAATTTAATCCAAAATTCAATAGTAGTTAGAAAACTCCATCTTGAAGAAATCAAGCCGATCTGATCAAAAACAACAGCATGAGAATTTTTTTATTTCATTCTCTCGTATGGGAGCTATCAGATATAGTCGACCGGTCCTGCCCGTTCCGACTTATATACTGCGTGCAATAACTACACACCTTTTGGGAAAGTTTTAGCAAGATAGCTTTAAAACTGAGAGACTAGTTTACATAGGAACAGACAGACGGACAGACGTACATTCGTATTTCGATTCTGATCGTGATGCTGATCAAGAATATGTATGTATACTTTATTGGGTCTAAGGTGTCTCCTTCACTGCGTTGCAAACTTCTGACAGAAATTATAATACCCTTTGCTCTGCAAGAGTATAATAATATAGTAAAAACATCTGAGAAGACAATAAATTCTTTCCGGCAAAGTTTTTCGCTTAAAAAACATGGCAATGTTCTAAAAACGGGTTGTCTCGCAGCTATTTTAACAAATAACAAGGTAGCATTTTTAAAAAAGAATAAATTTCCTAGCCCATTTTTAGCAAAAGCCCCTAAAGCGCAACTTTAACAATTATAAGTTAAAATCTGGAACTTTTATAGTTATCATTAATTTACAATGATTTTGTATAAATTTATATTGAGGTCAGGTATTTTTACTATTAACAAAAAATCACGAGGAATTTAATTTAATATTCAACATCTGAGATTTTACTATATTATTTTTAAACAAGAAAAGAAGCTTATGTATATACCCTTGCAGTCATCAAATACATACATATGTATTTACATATGTCGAACAAAATACAACATCGAAGCTATGACGATTTTCCTATTAATTTTCCATATTTTCGACTATTGTTTATATGGCAGCTATATGACATGGTTATACGATTTCGATAAAATTTAATTCGTAATTCAAGAGTGGTTAGAAAACTCTATGTTCCAAAAATTATGCTTCTCTGATGAAAAAAATGGATAAGAATTAAGGTGCCAATCAAAAATAGTTAATGCATAGTTAAGCTGTAATAAGCTAATACATCAATTAAACTGTTAATATCTGTATGCAACCTGTTCAATTAGAATTTCTTTTGACACTCACACCTCTCACCCTTTTTTCTACTGCTGTAAATTAATTCGTTTTGGCACAGAAAGGATTTCGGCTTAAAAATCGTCTTCTTGCTCAAGTAAGCATACATACATACATACGCACTTACTTGTTCTCACACACGCAACCGTATTCTATTTTTAAATTTTTACGCTCTCAACTTTGTGCGAGCGCGCTGAGAGCGAGAGAGGATAGAAGAAGATAGAGAGATCGTTCGTCAGTGGTTAGAGAGGGATGGGGATGTGTCGCGTAACCGAAAAATGTGACGCGTAACCGAGAAATGTGACGCGTAACCGAGAAATGTGACGCGTAACCGAGAAATGTGACGCGTAACCAAAAAAAATGTGACGCTAAATTTTTTCCAACGCCGATAAAGAAGTTTCACTTCAAAAAAAGTCACTACAAAATAGTAAAGTAGAAAATAATCCTACAGGAATTAATAAATAGAATTGCCTAGGCAATCTATATAAAAAGCTTCAAAGCCCAACGTTACGGAGTCATAAACAATGACGAAGTACGTAAAGTAGTGACCTTGCAATTAAAAAACATGTTATGATCTTAGGAACAATGACTGAATAATTGCAAGATATGAGGTTAGCGATTTATATACTAATGGAACTCTGGACTTAGGTCAGCCTTTTCCAAAGGCTTGAAATGCAGGCCGGTATACACGAATCAGCCAACTCAAAGTGGCACCGTGGGAAATTATCTTTGGACAAGTTCATAGATAAATATTAATTAATGGGCAATATAATATGAAATATGAGAGTAGCTACTCACCCGGTGACCCAAATAAAAAAAGAAGAAGCTATATTATCTACGATACCTGATTTACAATACAAGGAGGTCACGCAGTTATTATAAAAACCTTAACCAAGGACAAAAGACACAAAAAAGTATGACTTAGTACATACAAAAATGTAGAAACTGCTAAAAAGTGACAACATAAATGAAACTCCTTAAAAAAAAGAGAACAATAATACTACGAGAACAAAAATATATTTGAATTTTTTTTTTCTAAGTACGGTCCAATGAAGTCGTTCATTGCGAATTAGGAAAGGAACATAATTTCAAGTATAACATACTTCTGCGTATGTAACACCATGGTCCATGGCACATGTCCATATGAGATAGAATTTGAAAACACGGCTAAAACAGGAAAGCAATAAAAGCAATATAAGCAATAAAAATACCAATAACTTCTATAAATAATTAATTACAAAAAAAAATTATAATAATCGCATAATAATCGCATACTTTTTCGCATAATTTTATTACATTTGTCTTTTTCATTTTTACATAATATAATTACCATGAAAATAACTAAATTATATTACGTTATTTTTCAAAAGGAGGGAGATGTAGTATTTGGTACCCTCTGTACCAGCTACATATATTCAATTACTATGTTACGAGTTAATACATAAGTCAAATGTGCAGAGTAGCATAAACAAAACGTTCCCAGCAACGCAAGTGCGAGCTTATCCAACTCACACAAGAATGCCACGGGGAGTCCAATGTGCTTAGTTTGCAGGTTTGACATGCGCAACCCAAGTGCCAAGTCGGCATGCCTAGCATGCGCGACAGAGCTGATCATATGTAAGCATAATACTCTCTCACGCTATACACTGCGCGCTTGCCAAATACGCAGTGTATATAATAATACACAAGCGACGGCTGCTCCGCTGCCGGCGTCTCCGACAGCGCAGCTGCGCAGCCGAGGGCATGTCTATACTTTGGACATATGCCCGAGATCAGAGTAAAATCGGATGTTTCTGGAGCAGGACCTAGCTGCTCCAACTTCTGTCATATTAACTGAACTAAATAAACTACTAAATAAACTACTAAATAAACTACTAATTAAACAACTTATTACATTTATTTTGGTGACCCGGATAAAGTTATTATGGGAATATCTGGTGACTCGAATAAAGTTATTACAGAACTGATTCTATACGATCAGCGTGAACTCCGTATTGGGGACTCCATACGGGTGCCCCATACTCAAGGATTGGTCGGACCAACGATATAAATAAAGTCTTCGTAACGTAAGGTTCCTTAAATTCCTTAGACCATCGTTTAATAAATCCAAGCATTCCCCTAGCTTTATTAACCATGTTCGAAATATGAAACGACATTTTAAGTTTAGGGTCCAAGAGGACGTCAAGATCGTCAACAAGCGTCATTCTTTCCAAGGCATTACCACTTAGCGAATAGGTGACATTATGCGGATTGACCCGACAAAACGTCATCAGCTTGCACTTAGATCTGTTTAATTTCAGTAAATTGTCGTGACTCCAGTTTTGAAAATTGTTTAGGTCTGCTTGAAGGTTTGAGTGACGGGAGTATTCATTATACTGCAGACACAGTTTTACATCGTCCGCGTACATAAGTACGCGGGAATGCGCAATGATCGATGGAAGATCATTAATAAACAAGGTAAAAAGTAATGGTCCCAGATGGCTTCCTTGTGGTACACCAGAGGTAACTCTGAGGAGAATACTTAAGGAAGTTTTGAAAAGGACTCTTTGCGTTTGGCCACTGAAATAACTAAAGATCCAACTTAAAAGATCTGCTGGAAATCCTATCATGTCAAGTTTGCGAATCAATAGGAAGTGATTAACAGAGTCAAATGCTTTACTGAAGTCTGTGTAAATGACATCAGTTTGAAAATGATTTTTAAAGCCATCTATCACGAAGGATGTGAGCTCTAAAAGATTTGTTGTAGTAGACCTGCGCTTTATAAATGTAAGTTGATCTGTGTGATCTACAAAAGTGCTGCAAGTGAGAAGTTAATACTCGCTCATAAAGCATTGGAATTGCTGACAATTTAGAAACACTTTTATAATTGCCGACTTGTTTTCCCTTTTTTGTGAAGGGGAACAATAAATGACTCCTTCCAGACAAGGGGAAACTGACAAGTTTGTAGGGATAAGATAAACAGCTTGAGAAGGGGCTTACACAATGCATTAGCACAGTTTTTAAGAATCCCGTGAGGACCTGGGGAGTAAACTGTTGTAACGCGTTCAAGATTCAAAAGTAGGGAGCTTTTGTTTAAAGTGGGACGAAATATTAAGTTCCACTCAGGTATGGCGTATAAATATTGCTCATTTGAATGAGACACTGCGGAGTAAGTGGTTTGAAAGAATTGAGCAAACAGATCGGCTATTGCCTGATCAGTATTAGCCGTCATACTTTCAAACGAAAGCGAAGGCGGAAAGGAAGATGATCTGCGCTTATGTTAACAAAATTATAAAACCGTTTAGGATCCCGTAAAAACTGAGTCTTGCAACGGACTAAATAATTTTTGTAGCACTGAGCGTTAAGCACGGTAAAGTTTGACCGAGCTCTTATGTATTATATATTTATATAAATACATAATATTTTTTATAAAGTCTGGACTTTAAATTCCTAAGGTGTGACAACTCCTTGCTAAACCAAGGTGGTTTTTTGGATGTTGATGGGATATATAGCGGAACACACGAGCTAAAAAACGATTTGATTGCCGAATAAAAAATTGTAATGACTTCTTCCATATTATGGCAGGTGTAGAGATCGGACCAGGCATTGCCAGATATAAGTTGATTAAGTCTCAGAAAGTTAGCCCTGCGAAAACAATGAGTTCGCTTGGCCTCGAAAGCAGGGTGATAGGGATCTTCAGGCAGCGTAAGTGGTGTTGCTCTAGAAAGAAAAACATTTTCAGGATTTGAGACATGGCACAAATCAAGTAAACGATCTAATGAATTTCAAACATGGCTTACCTGACACAGAGGTATGTCAAGTAGACCGTCAATGAATTCATTGTGGCCTATAGGTTGTAAAGCATTGGAATTATCATCCGAGGACCAAGAAGTTCCAGGTATATTAAAATCACCTAGAACTACTAAATGGGATGGGATGGCTTTCATTCGTACAGAGTAAAGTTTTCTGATCGCGGTCAACTTGGTGGCCGCCAGTGCGATCTCTGTTTTCGAATGATTGCAAGTTGTCACACAGCCTCCTCGTGGCACCTCCTGGGTAGCTATCTTAGCATCCGCTAGATAGTGAGCTAATGTGTGCAGCGAGTCACCAGGACGTTAAACGGTTAAGCGCAGGGTTTGGAACCCGCCTCGTAAAAAAAGAAGCCCAGTGAAGACCAAAGCGAAAGCCTCGGATAGGATCCCCCTTATGATCACGACCACCGGAAAACGAAAAAAGGACTACGATTAAAGGATATGCACCTGGAATGTCCGAACTCTTAATTGGGAAGGTGCCTCTATCCAACTGGCGGATTCACTAGAAAAATTAAAGGCTAACATTACCGTCATCCAGGAAATGAGATGGACAGGACAAGGTTGCTCCAAGCGAGCAAACTGCGATATCTACTACAGCTGCCATGCGGAGAGGCGCGAATTTAGATGCGGATTTGTAGTAAGCCGGAGACTTCCCCACCACGTCTCCAATTTCACCCCAGTAAGTGAACGACTGGCTACAATCCGCGTCAAAGCTAGGTTTTTCAATCTAAGCCCCGACGGAGGAGAAGGACGATGCTGTTAAGGATGCATTCTACGCGAGACTCGAGGACACATACGACCGCTGCGTGGACCACGACGTGAAGATCGGGCGCGAACGCATATTTAACCCCACCGTCGGTCAATTCAGCCTCCAGACCACCTCTAGCAATGGTCTCAGGCTGATTGACTTCGCCGCGGCGCGAAACATGGTAGTGAGTAGCACCAGATTTCGGCACCTCGACATCCACAAGGCCACATGGCTGTCCCCTGATCAAAAGACGGATACGCAGTGCACGCTGCGGTTATGGAGGAGCATTTCTCCTAGCTGCTAGCAGGCGATGACGGCACCAATCCCGCCATTGGAGGAAGCAGCCCGATACCACCAATCGACGACAATGTGGATATACCACTACCTAGCCATGACGAGGTCCGAGCTGCTATACGCGGCTCAAAAACAACAAAGCAGCCGGTGCTGATGGACTGCCTGCAGAGTTGTTTAAGGCCGACGGCGAAGAGCTGATAAGGTGCATACATCAGCTCTTGTGTAAAATATGGCTAGAAGAAAGCATGCCCAACGATTGGAATCTCAGCGTCCTTTGTCCTGTACTGAAGAAAGGTGACCCGACGATATGCGCCAACTACCGGGGAATCAGCCTGATTACCATCTCATCCAAGATCCTATCGAGCGTAATTTGTGAACGACTGAAGCCGTATACCGGCACACTGATTGGACCTTATCAGTGCGGCTTCAGACCTGGTAAGTCCACCATAGACCAGATCATCACATTACGCCAAATCCTGGAAAAAACCCACGAGAATAACATCGACGCACACCATCTCTTTGTCGATTATAAAGCTGCATTTGATAGCCCGACGAGGGAACGCCTATATGCCACCATGTCTGAGTTCGGTATTCCTGCAAAGCTAATACGTCTTTGTAGAATGACATTGAGCAGCACCAGCTCTGTCAAGGTAGGAACGAACCTCTCCGAACCTTTTAATACCGTTCGAGGTTTCAGACAAGGCCCCCTGTCGTGCGATCTTTTCAATTTCGTGATGGAAGGGGTACTGCGGAAAGCCGGTGTACATCGATCTGGGACTATTTTTTATAAAAGTGTCCAGCTCCTTGCTTATGCCGATGAAATCGACATCATTGGCCGCAGCAAGCGTGATGTCACTGCTGCATTTTCAGCTATCGAAAAAGAGTCGGCAAAAGTGGGTTTGGCGGTAAACGAGGGCAAGACGAAGTATATGCTGTCTACAAGCAGGGAGGCGCGGCGCCTAAACTCCCATGTGGTAGCGGACAGCTATACCTTCGAAGTGGTCAAGGAGTTCACGTACCTTGGCACTGCCATTAACACCAAAAATTACGTCAGCCTGTAGATCAAGCGAAGAATCACACTTGCCAATAGGTGGTACTTTGGTCTGAGTAAGCAAATGTGCAGTAGGGACTTCTCTCGCCAAAGAAAACTAACACTCTACAAGACCGTTCGGATTGGGGACGACTTTTGCATTCGGATGAACCACGAGCTGTACGACCCGAATCGGGTTGTAGTGCCACCTAATGAAAATGAATGAACTACTAACTGATCCATATCGGACAAAGAACTCGAAATTGACTTTACAGCTGATACGTGCCTAAAATAGTCCTCAAGATCGAACGAAGGAGGTATGTATGAGCAGGTAGTAAAAATTAACCTGCCAGCGACAGTTAGTTTTACGGATAAACTCAACTTCTAACTCAAATTTCAAAGGATCTGTCAAAACCTCTTCTGACGTGAGGTTAGCGTCCACTGCAATAAGGACGCCCCCTCTCCGTCTAGAGGGACGGTCATGCCTATATATTGTGTACTTACCGGGAAAAACTTCGGAGCTAAAGATCTCCGGCCTTAACCAGGTTTCTGTAAACACAATAACTTGGGATGCAAACGAAAAGCTATCAGTATACAATTTGGTTAGCTTGCTAGGCAAACCTCTTGTATTCTGATAGCTAATTAAGAAGTTTGTAGTTAGTTTTTTGGGGAAGGAGCTAAGGACGGCGCAGTTTGTTGGTCCCGGCCGGGGAGTTTTATTCCCGTAGGACCTTTCTTTTTATTTTTGCCACGAGCTCCTTAACCACCATTTTTGCCGGCCAAAAATCGCTCGAGCATATGGTGTTAAAAAAGTTCGTCAGGAACACTTATCTTGAAAGATGAAATGTTCCTAGCATATGCAAAGTAAAATTTTTCCACCTTCACGTTATCGGCATTTATTTTGTCTTTGATATAAGACGAAACATCAAATGATGTGAGATCAGGGTGTAGCCGAGAACCAAATATTTGTTTCGTTTGTGGAATCACAATGATGGGTTTTGCTACTGCAGGCTGTGGACCTGCCGTGACAATTTGGGCCGGTAGTCTGGTCTCAGAAACCTCTTGTGGGGGAATATTTAGCGGATTAGGTGAAATTACAGGTCGAGAACCACTTTCAGACAAATCTGAACTTTTTATAGACATTGGTCTCATACACTCCACTGTGGATTGATCGGGGTCCGAATCTTTTTTAGCTGCCGATCTTAGCAACATTTGAGAGGTTGCTAAAGTCGGCTGTTCATCCGCAGAGGAGTTCTGCTGATCGCTTAGAAGTTACGGGACGATTCCCTCAGGCCTACCACCAGCAGCCTTTTTGCGCTTCGGGGACTCATCTAAAAGCTTAAGGCTATTAAACTGCGAGTCCAGCGCTAAGATAAGATCATTAGTCTTGGCAAAACTATCTCTAGCTATGCCAAAACTAGTGACTTCATTTCCTTCGCAACTTCGCGACAATCTTCACAGCAGAACTGCAAACCAAGGCCTTTACTTAGATCGTCACTTGTCCGCCCTGTGAATCCAGCGCACTTAGTGTGCACCATCCTGTCACAAAGCCAACAAGTGAGTTTACCCTGCTCAGGCTTTATTACCTGAAGGCAGGTTTTTTTTTTAGCAGACATTGTAGGATTCCATGTTTATTATGTTACGGACCACTTTGCCGAGAGAAAATCAAATCGAAATTTGTAAGCGAGCAACTCAAATGTACAGCAAGAGCGTATAAATTGCACGCTTAGAACTTTCGAGTATGTTAGTACAAAAGATAAAAGCGGGAGAGCGGGCCAGTTAATATGCATGCACTTCTAACAACAACACTACTGTTGACGGACGAAGCACAAAAGAAAGTAGTCAAAAAGACAAAAATCAGATCGTTAAAGACTATTATTTTATGATAAAACGCACAAAATTCACTCGGGAAGCGAACGGTTTTGAAAACAAGTGTATTTAAATCTTTAAATATTCAAATTTAAAACAGAACCACCGCTGGTTTGTATAGATAAAAATGAAAAATTCGGAGCGCACAAAAAAACACGACTGTTCACTTGAAGAGAGCGAGAGATTACGGTGTTGGAGATTACGGTGCCAAGGTATGGGAAACTGTCGACGTCCTCTATAGGGTTCCTATCTATGATGATTTCATTGGCTGGCGTGATTGAGGCGCATCGCTTTTGTCTTTGCCGTTATAATTTCTAGACCCGCACGGCTGGCTAGGTTCACAAGGTCAATCACTTTGGATTGAATATTGCTCAGCTTGTGAGAGATTAGGCAGATGTCGTCTGCGTAGTCCAGGTCCTTAAGATGTCTGGTGAAGCTCTATGTGATTCCACGCTTGTGTTTGCACACTTCTCTCATGACCTCGTCCACCACAATGTTGAAGAGCAGTGGGGATAGTAGGCAACGTTGCTTGACCCCGGTGTTTGTTTGGAAAGGTGCACTTGTCTTCCGTCGGGTTGTGCGGTACTCTTTTCCTAGCAAGCTCTCCCCATATCGTTGCTCTATTTATTGAATCGGACGCCTTCTTGAAATCGATGAACAGGAGGTACAGTGGGGCCCTCCATTCCACAGCTTATTCGGTTACGATGCGTACGGTGTTGACTTGGTCTACGTAGCTCCTGTGTGGCCTGAAGCCTGACTGCTCATCTCTTAGTGTGGGCTCGAATTTTTCTGTCAGGTGTTCCTGCAGAATTGTGACTAGGAATTTGGAGCTGGTGTTCAGTAGCGTGATTACCCTCCAATTATGGCAATCGCTAAGGTCTCCTTTCTTGGGTATTTTCACCATGACTCCGCTTTTCAAGGAATCAGGAATGTGTTCGCTCTCCCATGCGCTCGAGAAGTGCGGGTGCAATATTTCTGCCATGAGTCGAGTGTCAGCTTGGAGGATTTCAGCTGGTATGCCGTATGCCAGCAGCTTTGTTGTTATTTAGCTTCTTTATTTCATTTTGGATTTCTCTTACTGAGGGTAGGGCCGATGATATTATCCTGTTCCCGTTTGCTGGCGCAACACTTCTGAAGGCATCACTCCTGCTAGGCATATCGGAGTTGCTGATTTCCAGGAAGTGTTGGCGCCATCTGTGGATTTGGTCGTGGTACTAGTGAAAAGCATGCCATTGACATCTTTGACTGGCTGGGTCTTTCTTCTATAGAAGGGTTCTCTTATCATTTTTGGCGGCTCTCTGACAGCTAAGCATAGTGCGTGATATTCCTCGCGACTATTGCTGTCACGGTCAGCCATTAATTTCAATGAGTTCTTTTTCTTGTTCGTGTTCCAAGCTGCGCTTGAAATCCAGTTGTTTCTTCTTCGTTGTTGAGAGCCAATGATCCCTTCTGCTGTGGTCGTTAATATATGTCTGGCCTTGTCTGCGGTCTAGCTTGATTGAAAGCTTCCCAATGATTAGCTCGTGGTCGTTGTCTGTCAATGCTCCCCTCCTATTTCTTACATCTAGGAGAGACTTCCTTCATTCTCTGCTTATACAAATGTGGTCGATTTTGTTTCGTGAATTTCCACTCGGAGATGTCCACATGTATTTGTAGACATCTCTGTATGGGAACATGCTACCTCCAATGATCAAGTGGAACGTTTGGCAAATTTGTATTAGTCTTTTTCTATTATTGTTGCGCATACCTATACTGTTAGTGCCAGTGACTGACCTCATTCTGGTAAAGTTGGGTCCTATTTTTGCATTGAAGTCGCCCATGAGGGTAGTGATGTTGCCTCGAAGGAAGTCATTGAGAATGGTTGTAAGACGGCATAGAAGTCGTCTTTGATGTCGTCAATTTCTTCTTCGGTTGGTACAATGGCACGATTGTTATAAGTCTCTCCCTGCATCTAAACGTGGCATTAATGAGTCTGTCTAAAATGGGGGTCCAGGAGTGTAGCGTTCCTTTAATTCTTCTGGTTACGAATATCGCTACTCCATATCTGCTTCCCTCATTATTACCATTATTATGTATAGGACTAGATTGGATCCTAACGTTCCATTGTCCTATTCGTGTAATTTTTGATATGCCTATAGTTGTCATCGAAGGGGGTCCCCGTTTGTAATCAGAAATCTTGTATTGGATTCAGTAATCATATTGTTTTCAATCAAGCTGGTGATTAGCCAGCAGCGACCTATCCTAGTGGTGGGGCTGCCACCTATCGCCATCTTGGAGTGACGTGGGAGGTTACACACTTTGTTATTCTGCTGGGGTGCCATCTTACGACGGCGAAAACAATAATTAAGAAACGTGGTTTCTAATAGTTATCTTATTATTTTTCGAGTGTGTAAGTTATCTTATAGTTGGTTGCTCGGTGGTAAAGCTGCTCCAGATCACACCGATGATGAGGAAACCGGTAGGGTGCTTGTTGAGTAGAAATGAGTGTCAAGATCGATTAAAATTGGCGGCCGGGCTGCTGCTCCCAGGTGGCCGCTAATGGTGCGCCACCGGTAGGGTGGTTGATGATGTGTAAAATGAAGTTTATGTCGAGAGGGTGATAGTCCCCCTATACCCCTGGTCTTAAGCTCAGTGGACGAATGAAAATAATATAACGGACATAGCCGGAGTAAAGTTTATGGAGCTAATGGCTCTTTATTCAAATAATTGTAAAACAGAACAGAGGAACTTAGCTGTACGAAAAACGGGAGCTTAGTCGGCAGGCCGACCGCATGAGAGTGGAAAATGCCGGGAACCAATGGGACCCAGGCATGCCCCAAAGGCGGGTATGCTGAGTCGGCATCTAGAAAGATTAGGGTGATCCAAGAATCACCCAAGATTTCTACCGACTGTTTGTTACCCCTCAGTAGTGTTAACTACTCCCCCTTGGGAGTAAGACAGTCCTCGGTCGTCTTAAATGTTTCGGAAACCTGTTGCATTTCCCTGCATCTCGTCTTCTCCTCCACACGAGATGGAGCAGGATGAAACTGCTGACAGCGATCCAGATGTCCGTTGATCCAGCCGACTTTACTTCGTTTTTGAGGGTTTGGATTGTTTCCAGGTTTTGGCTGTTCATCCTCTAAAGCATTGGCATACTAAGAACGTGGTTATGCCCGATAATGTTTAGCAGGGGGAGCCCGCAGTCTTTCTTATGCTTTCATTCCGGTTCAAGTATTTACTAGCCATTTACAAAGGCTAGTCGCTCAAATGTCATTAGATGTGTGCCATTTGTTTCTATATTGGGGCCGTCATCCGTGCTGACTATTGCCGGACACTCATTGACTATCAATATACCATCATCTACCAGCGTTATGGGGCTTTTGCGTGCCATTTGTTTCTATATTGGGGCCGTGCTGACTATTGCCGGACATTCATTGACTATCATTATACCATCATCTACCAGCGTTATGGGGCACCATCCTGCGGAATCGCTAACGCCAAATACGACGCCGAGGGGAACAAAGACACCTGTAACTTCGAGGACAACTACCTAGAGTCCTGGATAAGGAAGTTTCTCGAGCGAGAGCTGTCCCGCTTTGACACGAAAATTCTTTTCCCGACGCTTACCCACTGCCGCGGATCCACCAAATCTTGGAGCGGCTGCGAAATCAACGTTGGACCTGAAGAATGGGTACTGCCAGATCCCAGTAGCAAATGCACGGCATTTACAGTCCAGCGAATGCACGGCATTTACAGTCCCGGGAAGGTGATGCCCTTTGGGCTACACTCGGCCCCGGCCACATTTCAACAGGCACTGGATACCGTCATCGGCCCTGACATGGAGCCACACGCCTTCGCCTACTTGGACGACATCATCGTCGTCGGGTCCACACTCTCCGAGCACGTGCGGAACCTACGCGAGGTGTTTCGACGGCTCCGAGAGGCCAATCTCCGGCTCAATCAAGACAAACTCCAGTTTTTCCAGCGGAGCATACCTCAAACGGGCATTCCGAGAACGTATTCTGAGTTGTTTCAGAGTCCCAAAGACTCTGGTCTGTGACAACAGGACACAGTTCACCAGCCGAGGCTTCCGGACAATTTGCAAGTCTCTGGGAATGGAACTGCAGCATACCGCGCTATACACGCCTCGCCAAAATCTAACGGAGAGGGCGAACAGGACTATAAAGACCATGATCGCGCAGTACCTGGGAGACGCACCACAGAGCACCTGGGACCAACTCTTGCCGGAGATCTCGCTCGCCGTTAACAGCAGTGTGTCGGACGCGACGGGATTCAGCCCCGCCTTTCTGGTCCAAGGCCAGGAACCACGGCTACCAAATACACTTTACGATGAAGTCACCCCAGGAAGAGGAACATCCCTGATTTTCCCTGCAGAAAGGAGCGAGCAACTACACAACATATTTAGAATTGCCCGCGACAACGCCGAGCAAGGCAGGCACTAAAATTTACGACGACGAGAGTGGAAACCACCACTGGGTTCCCTAGTTCTCGCCCGCCACCGTGTGCTATCCAACGAAGCATTAACAAGCCTTACCATCAAGGCGACAAGGACGACGACGACCACCAACACGCAGAGGGTTCCAGAACTATCCGGGCCCACAACGGCCACGATACTCATGACCAGCCTGGAAATGCCCACACAGACTTGGAACCCCAAGCCAAAGGGCATGTAGGCAAGCTGGAGCATAGGATAGGCACCGCCTCCAGGCAGACGGCACCCTAAAGGGGTGGGCATTACTTATACACCTCATACTCTCCATAGGTCCCATACATCCATTTGCAAAGCTGCCATATCAACGGAAAAAAAAAACAAAACAACCCTCGATTCACGTGGGACGTGGCGCTATCGAGAAATCGATAAAACGCAATTAAAGTTCAAACACCACCTCTCACACCATCACCACATACATGAACGACGCCACCACCATCGGCACCGGTGCGACCGACACGCCGCACGGGACACTAGGGAGGACGCCGACTCCAAGGCCCCGACGGTCGTAATGCCTGCCTTTGAGGGGCTAAACATTGCGGACGTGGGCACCCCCAGCCCAAGGCGCGAACCACGATCTCCACCGAGTCGAGTTGTACGAGCGGATCCAGGGGCGCCTCCGCCGGCAGAGGGACCGGGACCTCCGCTTCCTAGACGAGATCGTAGGGGTCCGATACCGGACCCAGGTGTCAAGAGGCGGAAACCGAGTGAAAATCCTTCCCCATCGCCGAAGAAGGGATGGGATGTGAGGTATCCCTTACGCGGCCTCACCCCACCCCTGTACATATTAATTAAGACTAGTGTGTAAGTTAGGATTTAGGTTAGTTTAAGGATTAGTTAAGACCCATGGAGGGCACCTAGATTTAAGTTAGTTAAGACCCACGAAGGGGCACTTGTACATACATAGCTAAGGCGTGGCGAAAGCCCATTAGGTTTCACCGCCAGGCGGGCGCATCCGCAGCACCACCCTGGACACACAGAGATTTCCCAGTGGAAGTGACCGGTCGTGTTTTCATCCCGCTCCGGCTTGTTGGCCTAGTATCGGCTTCCTCTCGGCTTTCTTTTCATCCTCAAGTGCCTGAAATAGAGGAGGGACCCTTTTCTTGCTGTTCCTGAGTCTGGGCTGCGCTTACCGGCTCTTTAAGCTGCTCCAGCGGGGCGTTGAACCAGTGCCCCTTATTGCCCTCTTCTTGACCGGAGGGGGGTCGCGGAGCAGGCAGCGATTGGACTTTCAGACCTTGCAGTTGTTTTCCAGCAGTAAGTTTTTTCTGCTTTTTACTCCCAAGACAGTGTGGAAAAGCGCAAGCTTGCCCCAGCAACAGCTGCTGGTGGAGTTGCCAGACTTGTGGTTTGGGACCTTCCCCAACGCCAGCTGGATCCCGGCGTTCTACCACTTTGCTGCATACCTTTTGGCTGCTTCGACAGCGCCAGTCATACCTAGAGTGCTTTTAGGCCCTTTCTTCACACTCGGAAGTATTGCTTAGAAGCGCACATCTTGGCTGATGTCGCTTCAACGGAGCGTGTTATAGGCGTGGAATGGCCGGCCACTTGGATGTTGCCATCCTTAGCGAACCCCACAGGGTTGAACTTGTGGCTAACTGGGTCGATGCCACATCAAGGAAAGCTGCTCTGTGGTGCTGCAGAGAGGCAGAAACTTCGCCGATGTAAAACTCTTCACACACTTCAGTCGAGTGCTGATCAACTCCATATGGGTATATAGCTGCTATCTCCCACCAAGCTTAAAGCTGGCTAAGTTCACCACAGTCGTGGAAACCCAGTCCTCATTGCTGGGGATTTTAACGCCTGGCCAACGGTCTGGGGCAGCCAGGAGACAAATGCAAGAGGCCGCACACTGCTGGAGGCCTTTGCGTCTCTTGACATCATACTCCTGAACTCAGGCACTAAGCCAACTTACTGCAAAGCCGGCATGGAGTCCTTCATTGACCTCACTTTCGTAAGCTCCTCCCTATACGGTGCTACGCAATGGATGGTTAGTGACATGTACACGTGAAGCGACTACCAAGCTATCATCTGCAGCATTGGTGTGCCCCCTGAGCCTGAATTGTTTACCGAAGCGAGACCCTCGATCTACAGGTCTTTACAGAAACGCTGGGGTCAGGGCTGACCCGATTGGATGAGGAGGGCATACCCGATGATGCCCAATCTCTGGCGGACGCAACCATGGTCAGTGTCAAGTCAGCCTGCAATAGTAGTATGAACACTCGACGACTGAACAGCACCCAAATGAAAGCCTAACCGAAATCCGGAGTTGCTGCAGACATGCCCGTAGGCTCTGCCTGCAGGAAAGATTCAAAGCAGCGAGGAAGACACTCAAAAATGCCATTCGGGACAGCAAAAGGGAGTGGTTTCTCAGGTTGTGCGACGATGCTGACAGAGACCCATGGGGCGCCGCATGTAAAAATGTGGTGAAGCGACTAAATTCTGGAGGTATTCGTGTCCCCACAGATGCATCCTCCATAGCCACCATAGTAGAAACGCTGTTTCCCCAAAAAGCCTTGCCTACTCTTCAGAGTCTACCACTAGATACCGATCCTGAGCGCTGCCTTATTCCTGTATCGCCTGAGGAAGTGGTTCTGGCAGCAAGCAAAATCAAGCCAAATAAAGCTCCTGGTCCTGACGCTATTCAACTTACACCCTGAGAAGTTCGCATATCTTTTTACAAGATGCTTTGAGGAAGGCACTTTTCCGAGACAATAAAAGACGCAGAAGTTAGTACTGTTCCCAAAACAAGGAAAGCCCCCATCAGACCCCTCATCGTACAGACCGATCTGCCTTTTGGACACAGCAGGCAAGATCCTTGAAGGCCTAATAGCCAGCCGTCTGGAAACGGCCATTGAAAGGGGCGGCGGCCTCGCCCAAACGAAATTTGGATTCCGGAAGTCCCGATCGACCCTAGACGCTATTGGCATGGTGGTGGACATTGCTTCCAAAGCGATAGAGGGCACGCGATGGAAAGGGGGTGAGAAAGAGTACTGCCTCATTGTTACTCTTGATATCAAGAATGCCTTCAACTCGGCTGACTGGAGCAGCATCCTGCGGGCGCTTTCAGCGTTCAACGTGCCGAATCACCTCCTAAACCTCATAAGAGATTACTTCCGTGACAGAAGGCTAGAGGTAGCAACTGATAGTGGTACCACTCAGTACTCTGTTAGCGCTGGAGTCCCCCAGGGCTCAGTCCTCGGCCCTCCACTATGGAATGTACTGTATGAGGGTGTCTTACGATTGCCAGCTCCCCCTCGGACGCGTCTCATTGGCTTCGCTGATGACGTGGCCCTTGTGACAGTAGAGAAGAACATCCACGAGGCAGAGGAGTCAAGCAACTCATGCATCCGATCCATCATACATTGGCTGAACGCGGTTGGCCTGGAGCTGGCGGCCCACAAAACCGAGGCTGTGCTTGTTAGCAGCCGCAAAACTGTTGAGACGGCTCGGATCAGGGTTGGCGACCAAATTATCAACTCCAAGCGATCTATTCGGTACCTAGGGGTGATGATCGACACCCGTCTGTGCTTTAGAGAGCATCTGGGCTTTGTCAATAGGAAAGCGGCGGTGGCTGGGCAAGCACTCTCTAGAATAATGCTCAACTCCAGAGGCCCCAAGCAACAGAGACGGCAGCTATTGATGAACGTGGTAAGGGCAATCATCCTGTATGCTGCTCCAATCTGGCATACAGCCCTATCTACGCCAAGTTACTACAGCGGGATACCCAGCACCTACCGCCTCTGTGCGCTCCGGGTTTGCTCTGGCTTCAGGACGATGTCGGACGATGCCGCCCGTGTGATTGCGGGTATGGTGTCAATCGACCTCCTCGCTAGAGAAGCTTTCTCCCTACGCTCATCCGGCCCTGTAACCGGGGCCGTACGCACAAACCTTCGTGCGCTGAGCATTTCATCTTGGCAAACCCGGTGGAATGCCTCGGCGAAGGGCAGGTGGACCCACCGCCTGATCCCAGATCTAGCGTGCTGAATGGACAGGAAGCACGGCCAGGTTAATTTCGACCTGTCGCAGATCTTCAGCGGGCATGGGTGCTTCCGCGGCTACCTTAAAAGGTTTGGGCACGAAACCGTCAGCGACTGCACGCTGTGTGGAGCAGGCATCGAAGAGGACGCAGAACATGCCTTCTTCGTTTGCAACAGATTTGCAGTGGCAAGGCATGAAGTCGGCGTACAAGTTGATGGAGCCCTCTCTTCGGACACCCTGATCGCATGGGTTCATCCCAAAGTTAATATTAGCATAATTATAGGGGAGAAGTGGGGGTTGTGGGCATGGGTCGGTTGTCGGCACCCCTACGTATATTTTCACAAAATGAAGATTGACTTTTGTTGGTAATGTCATTCGCAAGCAATTACCCTATGTATAATTTATGCCAAATATCAAAGTAAACGAACGCGTTTGCTTTTTGAAATGAACGAATTGGTTTTTTTTGTGCTTGGAAAAGGTGGTGAAACTTTATTCAAAGATTTTCAATAGTGTATCAATTAAAGAGAATCGATTAAAAAGGTAAGTGTAATGCATTTTTATTTAGTCAAAGCATTATACTAAATGGAACAATATCGATTTGAACCAAAAAATTTATGCAAACACATTTTTTAATTACTTCTTAAAATGTCTGCGAAAGTTGGTTGTGGGCACCACAATTGGGTGGGTTGTGGGCACCCGTTTTTTTTTTTTTGGCAAATTTTTTAATTACCTACAATTTCTTGTAAAATTGTTTTCAAAATTTGTTTGGAACCCTCTAGAACATTCTTGTAGAAATCTTAGGCTCTTGGAAAAGGATCCTCTCCCGCTGAGAGGGATTATCACTAAGATTTTCACACTTTATTCTTCATTTTTCGGCTTCCAGAATATTCGTAAGATATAGATTATCACTAAGAATTCCACGCTTTATTCTTTATATTTCGGCTTTCAGAATATTCGTGAAATAAATAAATTGTCATTTTGTTGATATTGGTTGCGGTTTTTTTCCATATTATTCCATTTGCAGCATTTTTTTCCCAGGGTGCCCACAACCCCCCAAAAAAAAATTTTAGCTAAAAATTACGATTTTACAAAAGTCCATATGAAATTTTTTCGCATGACAAAATCAAATATGTTTCTTCATAATTAGTTAGCTTAGGTCTCTAGCTTTACACAGATACCCATATGTCCAAATAATATGCACTAGTTCGGTAATTATAAGCCAAAAACAAAACTATGCCCACAACCCCCACATCTCCCCTACTGTAGTTTACTCTAGAGCATTACTAAAATAAAAAAAAAAACCCTGGACACATCTCGCAAAACCATGTCCGCAACATCTCGCAACATTACTTCCGAAACATCGCCTAGCAACATCACGTCCGCAACATCGCCTCGCAACATCACATCGCGCTCACAGCGCAAACCGCAACCGGCAGAGCCAACCAACGAGAGAGAGCAGCACGATCACTCGAAGTGACGCCGACGCAGAAAAGCTGCAAAGAGAAGAGGTCGACAACAGCTCGCACGAAAGCAGCGAAAAGGGCTGCTTCCGCGATCGGCAGCAGAGAAGGGCTTCGGGCAACTCCCGCTGTCCGCCGGTTTTACAAACTTGAAGAGTACAGACGTACATTCCTCCCTTTCTTCCATCCTTTCTCTCCCTCGTAGTTAGGGGCACCGGCACCCGGCTGACGGGGCCGGACAACCGATTTCCGGTAGACGGGTCCAGGTCTGTTGGCCGCCCCGGATGACGGGCCGGCGGCACGACCGTGACAAGCACCACTCCCCTGGCCAGAGACCCGATCCCAGCTGACGGAGTCGCATCTCACCGGCCGCAAGCGGAACGCTCACGGTTGCTGGCCGGAGCAGGGCATCGGTACCCGGACGACTGGCCGATTCCCCGACGGCTGGTGGCCGGGCGTAGTCCTGCACGGTCCCCGACTCCCCCTTGATATGCACACCTAAACAGAAGCCCGCCTCCCGCCGGCACATCCTGCCTGTCTCCGTAAATAAAAATATTTCTGTAGGGGGCCCTGGACTGACTGAAGTTTATATCCTGGCCCGTTATTAACACCCTTACAGATGGCGCCCGAGCAGGGACTAGGCAGGATAATGCAAGGATAATTCCACCATAAGAACCATCAGAAAAATTTTGGTCGAAAATTTGAGGTTAGGGACAAAAAGCTAGGGGAGCATGCACATTTTTACAATGGGGCGAAGCAGAATACACGAGGAATAGAGAAGAGAGCAACCACGAGGAAATGTCGTCGCACACGACACGTAATAAAGGCAAGCAAGTACAATCAAACGCAGAGTCAAAACACGCATACACACACGAGCAAGCAAGCACACAGCCTCGCGAGAAAACAGAACAAGAAAGAGAGAGAGAGCCGCAAAACCTAAGCCACGACGACGCCGCAGCCGGCATCCACGCCATCAGATATCTAGTTCCCCTATCCCTTTCGCACAACTGGTCCTTCTTACCAAGTAGGACGCCCAATGCCGGTAGAGCCGTATATATATAAGTCGCCACCGACACACAATCTTCAATCAATCGACGGAACCACTAGAGATAACATCGACCACCGAACTCGAGCAACAAGGAGACTCCTGTCACAAGAACTACCAAGGACGACCCAACCAGCAAGGATACCCAGCCCGACTTCAAGGATTCTCCCAGGAGTCAACACATCGCCGCTCCTGCACCCTAGCCAGGACCACCAAGGATACAGAGCCACTTAAGGATACGCAGCCAGGACACACGCAGAGGTCCTTCTACCAGCACACAACCAAGCATAACCACAGCCGACGACAACATGGGAGTCTCCTGGATTTACTACAGGAAGAAGCACGAACTCGAGGTTATTCTTCTCGAGCTCGGCCTGGAACAAAACGGTACGGTCGAGGAGCAGCGGTCCCGACTGTACGCGTTCGCCAGACAACCAGAGCACTCCGAGGATACCCTGATCCGGTTTGGGGAGATGGAACGCAAATATGGAAACGCCCCCTCCGGAGACATTAAACCACCATTGCCGCTACCGCCCTACCACAAATAGGTACCTAGCAGCAACCACACGCTGACCATACTACGCAGCACTTCCCCGTCCCCAGGGACGCGAGGAAAATAGGAAGGCGCTGCACGCGTCAGTGCGTCCCAGTTCGATGTTGGTGACCAAATGGGGACAGTCCTTCGATGGCACCTCGGACCCGCTCAGCTTCGTAGAACACATTGAAGAACGGGCGAATACTGTAACGCCCTAAATTGAGGGCGCACAAATTCTAATTTTTAATCCTTTTTTTTAATTTCTATTATAATTATTACCTATAAGTTCGGACACGGAGTCCTCCACCCAGTATTAAGTTAAATATTAGAAAATAAGGATATTGTAAGGATGCTAATCACGGGCCAGGATAAATACTCAGTCTATCCATTGTCCCCTACAGAAATAATTTATATTTACGGAGACAGACAGGACAAGGAGGCGGGTTCCCTAATTAGGTGTGGGTTCGAGGGGGAAAGTTTGGGTTAGTTTGGGTTGCGTGCCGTGGTTGTGCCGTCGGCCCGTCACCCGGGCGGCCGGCGGACCTGGGCAGGCCAAGGGCGACCGCTCCCGTCACCCGGGAGTCGACTTGCCAGCCCCGTCACCCGGGTGCTGGTGCCTAAGGAAAGGATGTAGTGAGCAACTGATCCCGTCACCCGGGAGTCAGTATGCCGGCCCCGTCACCCGGTGGCCGGTGCTCGGACTACGAAGGAGGGGATTTTGAGCGACCGATCCCGTCACCCGTGAATCGGTGCTCCTAAATACAGGGTATGAGCGACTGCCCCCGTCACCCGGGGGTCAGCATGCCGGCCCCGTCACCCGGTGGCCGGTGCTCGAACTACGAGGGAAGGGAGTTTGAGCGACCGATCCCGTCACCCGTGAATCGGTGCTCCTAAATACGGGATTTGAGCGGCTGCTCCCGTCACCCGGGAGTCAGCATGCCGGCCCCGTCACCCGACGGCCGGTGCTCGTAGGTATGGAGGGGAAAGGGGAAGCAGGACTTGGGAGAGAGAACACTATGGTTGATTGTGGTTTTCTTACAACTTTATTTATGATTCCTTAATGTCTGAGAGTCCCTAGTTCCCTGCGCACGTGCTGGCCACCCCGTAGGGCTGGCCCGCGGCCGGCTCACCCGTCTTATTGAAGGGACTCCATGTCCACGTGTCCTTTCGATCCTGGTTTCATCCGCTTACGTCTGCTCACTCTGATGGTCCAAATTCAACTCCTCGATCGGCTAACAGCGAAGGCTGTTCGAAGCCCTCGCTGCTGCCGTCGACCGCGGCAGCGGCCCTTTCGCTGCCTCCGTGCAGTCTATAGGCGTCCTCTTTCGTCTGCCGCTTCCCGCACCCGCGTCTCTTTACGCGGTCGTGCGTTCCTCTTCCTTTTCGCGTCTCTCCGGACCCGGCCGTCGGTTCTGCCGAGAACGCAAGTTTGGAGAGATGGTAATGTTGCTAACGTGGTGTCGGCGTGGTTGCCGAGGATGATGTTGCTGGCGTGGTGTCGGCGATGTTGCCGATGCTGATGTTGCTGGCGTGGTGTCAGCGTTGTTGCCGATGTTAATGTTGCTGGCGTGGTGTCGGCGATGTTGCCGATGATGATGTTGCTGGCGTGGTGTCGGTGTGGCCGGGGATGTGGCGATGATGTAGTGCCCTCCATGGGTCTTTCTAGCTCCTTAACCTAAATCTTATCTTATAAACTATTCCTAACTTATATGTACATACGGTAGGGGGAGGCCCTTGTGAGGGTTACCTCACACCCCATCCCTTCCTCGGGGGTGGGGAAGGATCCTTACTTGCCCGTTTCGGGCGATCTGTACCCGGTACCGGACGCCGGCTGCCTCCTCCAAATACCGGACCTCCCGGTGCCTCGGCTGGCGCAGGTGCTGGTCGACCCGTTCTCACAGGGCCAAAGGGGCCCAGCCGTCGGCGGTGATCCACCCGTTTCGGTCGCGCACTTGGGCGCCTTGCAGTAGCACTTCGTCTGGGAGGGGCTCCTCCCCGGTGTCGGCCTCCTCGGTGTCGGCCTCCTCCTCGGTGTCGTACTCAGCGTCAGCGATACCGCAGGATGGAGGCGGTGGTTCCAGGTCGCTGAAGCGGACTCTCTCGCCCCCTTTGCGAAATGGGTTTCGCTGAACCGCTGCTAGATCAGGCGTAGGTAGTGCTCCGGCCCAGCTTGGGACCGTGCGCGCGTTGGTGTACCTGGCGCTGTGTTGCGCGTCAGGGCGTTGCGATGAGTGCGTCTGGGCGGCTGGTGAATGCGCCCGTGGGTGCGCCTGCGTGGCGGCTGATGCGTGTGCCCGTGTAGCGGCTTCGGTGTGCGCCCGTGTGGCGGCTTGTACTTGCGCCCGTGTGGCGGCTTCGATGTGCGCTCGTGGAGCAGCCTGGGGGTGCGCCTGTGTGGCGGCTTGTGCCGTCGTCCGTGGGGCGGCCTGAGTGTGCGCCTGGGTGGGCGCCGGTGCGGCAGCTGATGAGTGCGCCCGTGGGGCGGCCTGGGTGTGCGCCGGTGTGGCGGCCTGAGTCTGCGCCGGCGTTGCGACGGCTGATGAGTGCGCCTGCGAGGCGGCTGATGAATGCGCCCGTGGGTGCGCCTGCGTGGCGGCTGATGCGTGTGCCCGTGGGGCGGCTTGTGTTTGCGCCTGTGTGGCGGCTTCGATGTGCGCTCGTGGAGCGGCCTCGGTGTGTGCTCGTGGAGCAGCCTGGGTGTGCGCCTGTGTGGCGGCTTTGATGCGCGCTCGTGGAGCGGCCTCGGTGTGTGCTCGTGGAGCAGCCTGGGTGTGCGCCGGGGTGGCGGCTTCGGGGTGCGCCTGTGTGGCGGCTTGTTTTTGCGCTCGTGGAGCGGCCTGGGTGTGCGCCTGGGTGGCGGCTTGTCCTTGCGCCCGTGGGGCGGCTTGAGTGTGCGCCTGCGTGGCGGCTTCGATGTGCGCTCGTGGAGCGGCCTCGGTGTGTGCTCGTCGAGCAGCCTGGGTGTGCGCCTGGGTGGCGGCTTGTGTGTGCGCCCGTGGGGCGGCTTTGATGTGTGCTCGTGGAGCAGCCTGGGTGTGCGCCTGTGTGGCGGCTTGTTTGTGCGCTCGTGGAGCGGCCTCGGTATGCGCCCGTGTGGCGGCTTTGATGTGCGCTCGTGGAGCGGCTTGAACTTGCGCCTGTGTGGCGGCTTCGATGTGCGCTCGTGGAGCGGCTTGAGTGTGCGCCTGCGTGGCGGCGGCCGGTGAGTGCGCCTGAGTGGCGGCTTGTTTGTGCGCCCGTGGGGCGGCTCGGGTTTGCGCCTGGGTGGCGGCGGATGAGTGCGCCTGGGTGCCGGGTGTGTGCGCCGGCGTGGCGGCACGTTGGTGTGGCGGCGTTGCTGCGGCGCGTTCGCTTCGCGTCGGTTCTAGCGAGCTGGTTCTCGCAAGTCGAGCCGGAGTGGGTGGCTGAAGCTTGAGGGCCATGCCCCCACACTGTAGTGTGGCCCCGCTGTAGCACAGGAAATCCATGCCGAGCAGAAGGTCGTCCAGCACGTCCGACATGATGAGGGCGGAGACGCTGATCCGAGCTTTCCCCAACTGGATCGTGACTCGTAGGGCCTGTGTGAGCTCCCTGTCGGTTCCGTCTGCTAGCTTCACCTGTGTCCGTACGGCGCGGTGATTCCTTCCATCGTCGAGTTTTCTCGCCAGGCGCTCGCTTATAAAGCTATGCGAGGCCCCCGTATCCAAGGTGGCGGTGAGCGGGCGTCCCTCGACCGTGACCTGTGCGCGGATACGGTTCCGACCCTGTTGGATGGCGTTGCTTACTGGGTGCGGGAGTTTGGTGGGTTCCTCGGGTGACTTCCTGATACTCGAGGCCCTTGCCCGTTTCCCGGCGTCTGGTTCCTGCAGCACTCGATAGTGCGTATGCCCTGGCGACCGCAGTCCCAGCAGAACATGATTCTCTGGTTTCGGCATTCCGCGGCGTAGTGGCCGGCCTGGCCGCAGTTTCGGCAGGCGGTGCTGGGGTCGGTTGACCTGATGGGCGTGGCCCCTTGGTTGGAGTTTCCTCCGGTGCCTCGGCTGGCGGGCTCGTCGGTCGCGTCCCCAGGGCGTGGCACCTGCGGTGTGTAGACAGGGTTCGCCCTGGGACGTGCGACTCTGCTATGGGATGGATACTCAGCGTCTGGGCTTGCTGATGGGTATCCACGGATGGTTCGGCCTCCTCGGCTGCGGGCATCCTCGAAGTTGGCCACCAGGTGCGTGAGTTCGGTCAGCGTCTTGAAATCCTGGCGGCGGGTGAACATCTGGTACTCGGGCAGCATGTTCTCGTAGATGCGTTCCAACTCTTGTTCTGGCGAGAATCCGGCGCGGCGCATCTGGAGGAGAAGATCCACCAGGTACTCCTTGAACGGCTCATTCACTTTCTGGAAGTGAGAGTGGATCTCGTCGTCGAGGCGTTGATAGTACCGGGGCGGCAGGAAAAATTCTAAAAATTCCCGGCGAACTTCTGTCCAGGTACGTCTCTGTAGATCATTGGTTCGGAACCAGCTTCCCGCTCGGCCAGTCAGGAGGACAATGATAGCGTGAGACAAATACTCCCGGTCAATCCGGTAGGTATCTGCCAGTTCTTCGATGTGTTCCACGAAGCTGAGCGGGTCTGAGGTGCCGTCGAAGGATAGTCCCCATTTGGTCGCTTTGTCGACCAACATCGAGCAGACGCCCGTGTCGGACTGGGATGCACTGGCGCGTGCGGTGCCCTCCGATTTTCCTCGCGTCCCTGGGGACGGGGAAGTGCTGCGTGGTACAGCCAGCGTGTGGTTGCTGCTGGGTACCTTCTCCTGGTAGGGGGTATCGGCGACGGTGGTTTGATGTCTCCGGAGGGGGTGTACTTGCGTTCCAACTCCCCAAGCCGGATCAGGGTGTCCTCGGAGTGCTCCGGTTGCCTGGCGAACGCGTACAGTCGGGCTCGCTGTTCCTCGACAGTGCCGTTCTGCTCCAGACCGAGATCGAGAAGAATAGCCTCGAGCTCGTGCTTCTTCCTGTATGAGATCCAAGAAATTCCCATGTTGCTTGATGTGTGTCCTGTGTGTCCTTGTAGTCCTGTGTGTCCTTGATTGTCCTGGCTATGGTGCAGGAGCGGCGATGTGTATCCTTGAGTATCCTTGATGTCCTTGAGAGGATGTGTATCCTTGTGGTCCTTGAGGGGATGTGTCCTCCTTGATGTCCTTGAGTGATCCTACGGATCGATGTGTCCTCTTGTAGCTCTGGTGATCGACTGTCCTCTTGTAGCTCTGATGATCGACTGTTCTCGATGTGTGTCGGCTGGCGACCTAAATACTTCTCGGCTTTGCCGGCGTCGGGCGTCCCATTTTGTGAAGGGACCAGTAGTGCAAGGGAACTAAATTTTTTCTTTCCGTCCAAAAACGTGTTTTCCCTAACTTTCGTCCCTAACCTCAGATTTTTACCTAATTTCGACCCTATTTTTCTTCTGGTGGGTTTTTATGCCACGAAGGATTAAAATGTCCTTACGTTATCCTGTCTAGTCCCTGCTCGGGCGCCATCTGTAAGGATGCTAATCACGGGCCAGGATAAATACTCAGTCTATCCATTGTCCCCTACAGAAATAATTTATATTTACGGAGACAGACAGGACAAGGAGGCGGGTTCCCTAATTAGGTGTGGGTTCGAGGGGGAAAGTTTGGGTTAGTTTGGGTTGCGTGCCGTGGTTGTGCCGTCGGCCCGTCACCCGGGCGGCCGGCGGACCTGGGCAGGCCAAGGGCGACCGCTCCCGTCACCCGGGAGTCGACTTGCCAGCCCCGTCACCCGGGTGCTGGTGCCTAAGGAAAGGATGTAGTGAGCAACTGATCCCGTCACCCGGGAGTCAGTATGCCGGCCCCGTCACCCGGTGGCCGGTGCTCGGACTACGAAGGAGGGGATTTTGAGCGACCGATCCCGTCACCCGTGAATCGGTGCTCCTAAATACAGGGTATGAGCGACTGCCCCCGTCACCCGGGGGTCAGCATGCCGGCCCCGTCACCCGGTGGCCGGTGCTCGAACTACGAGGGAAGGGAGTTTGAGCGACCGATCCCGTCACCCGTGAATCGGTGCTCCTAAATACGGGATTTGAGCGGCTGCTCCCGTCACCCGGGAGTCAGCATGCCGGCCCCGTCACCCGACGGCCGGTGCTCGTAGGTATGGAGGGGAAAGGGGAAGGAGGACTTGGGAGAGAGAACACTATGGTTAATTGTGGTTTTCTTACAACTTTATTTATGATTCCTTAATGTCTGAGAGTCCCTAGTTCCCTGCGCACGTCCTGGCCACCCCGTAGGGCTGGCCCGCGGCCGGCTCACCCGTCTTATTGAAGGGACTCCATGTCCACGTGTCCTTTCGATCCTGGTTTCATCCGCTTACGTCTGCTCACCCTGATGGTCCAAATTCAACTCCTCGATCGGATAACAGCGAAGGCTGTTCGAAGCCCTCGCTGCTGCCGTCGACCGCGGCAGCGGCCCTTTCGCTGCCTCCGTGCAGTCTATAGGCGTCCTCTTTCGTCTGCCGCTTCCCGCACCCGCGTCTCTTTACGCGGTCGTGCGTTCCTCTTCCTTTTCGCGTCTCTCCGGACCCGGCCGTCGGTTCTGCCGAGAACGCAAGTTTGGAGAGATGGTAATGTTGCTAACGTGGTGTCGGCGTGGTTGCCGAGGATGATGTTGCTGGCGTGGTGTCGGCGATGTTGCTGGCGTGGTGTCGGCGATGTTGCCGATGCTGATGTTGCTGGCGTGGTGTCGGCGTTGTTGCCGATGTTAATGTTGCTGGCGTGGTGTCGGCGATGTTGCCGATGATGATGTTGCTGGCGTGGTGTCGGTGTGGCCGGGGATGTGGCGATGATGTAGTGCCCTCCATGGGTCTTTCTAGCTCCTTAACCTAAATCTTATCTTATAAACTATTCCTAACTTATATGTACATACGGTAGGGGGGGAGGCCCTTGTGAGGGATACCTCACAATATATTGTTAGATTAGTATTAACATTAAGCCAAGACGCGCACCCCGACCCTAACGCGTTATCGCACTCGTGAGGCCCCGAGCGCGATACTCGACTAAAGTGCGATCTCTGACCCAAAAATCGCAGCCAACTTCGCGATTACCGCCGATAATTTACCGGGGATTAGCTCGCTCTCTTCCGTTCTGACCTTTGCCGAGTGCAGACGCCTGCTCCGGGGCACCGAATATTTATACGCGTTTAGTGATTAGTGATCCGTACAGCTACCGGTATACACACACCACCATCAACGCTATTGTGAAGGCAGCAGCCAGGACCCCTCTTTTGAATAAATACAGTTCGTTTCATTTGGATAGGACACCTAGCACCTTTTATGGTTAATCGCTCGTAGCGAAGTCAAAAATCGTTGAAAGCTAAAATTTTTTTTTAAGTTATTATCTCTGTTCTATTGTGATTCTAAAATGCAGTTACATTTTTTCATTATTGCTTTCCCCACTTTTTTATTTGAGTTTTTGCACTGCTGCATGGTTTTTTGCATGCTGAAAATCGTTTCATTTGGATAGGACACTTGTCAGTAATCACTTGTGTACAGTCCGCAGTTTGTTTAAAACTTTTTTTTTCAATCTGATGCTATTATTGATCAAATGAAACTAAAATAGGCCTTGGATCGGCACTCCAGGATAAAGATGGGAAAATTATTGGGGAAAATTAATCCATATTTGGACTCAGGCCTAAATGTAAGCCAAATCGCCACGAAAATAAAAAAAAATCGCGAAATTTTGTACACAATTTATTAACAGATAATGAAAACCATCAAAAAAAGTATAAAGGGCTCCAAAAAACAAACTTAAACGTACGAGATAAGCGGCTTCTAGTGAAAAAGGCCTCCAATTTCACCATGTCCTGCGCCGGTTTGGCTTATTATGAGGCCAACAAGGTGTCTAAAACACCATTTGGCGGACTTTACACACTTGCTAACACTTGGTGCCATCAAAAATGGCAAGTTCTCCAAGAATCACAGAGATCCATCGTCAGGCGCGGCACAATTTTGGAAAAGAAAATTTTGAAACGAATTGGCGCTCAGTAAGCTATTCTTAAAGGCTCCTGCTAAGCTTTATTTTAATATTGTTTAATGTTTGGATTATATTTGGATGGCCCGGATGGGCTCAAATTAAGTTTTTTTCATCGAAAAATATAATCCAAACATTAAAAAATATTAAAATAAAGCTTAGCATCATTTCAAAATTTTCTTTTCCAAAATTGTGCCGCGCTCATGCCCGTCAAAAATCCTCCTCAGTAGCAAACCTCCACCGAATGTTCACACCCCGCAGCGGGATCGCTTCTCGTACCTCTTCCCACCGACAGAGGGCGCTGCGAACCAAATATTCCCAGGTTCCCCGCCAAGTACTGAGGTTGCCATTCGCTCCGACGGCAAAGGGCGTCGCGAACCAGATTTATTTCCCGGTTCCCCGCCAAGCAGTGCGATGGAGTAGCACCCGTCTTTAACCGAGACTACAACCTCCTCATACAAATTCCTACTACAGGTTCCACCCTTCTAAAATGCAGTTACATTAGTAGTAGTCTCGTTGCCTTTTTTTTCCCATATTGGGCACTACAATGAGTGCGAGTGAGAGGGTGTTTTCCCGTAAGTGCGAAAGAAACAGAAGAAGATGATGTCGTTTTACCCTTATGCTGTGCACGGGGTTTAAAAAGCACTGTGATATGACCATGAGTATTAATTTTTCCGAAATTTTTGGTTTTTACACAAAGCTGCCCTTCAGGACTCGCTCCCATATTGTTCACATTTCAAAATATTTTTCTGCAATATTACATGTTACGCCTTGTATGTGATTGCTGCAATAATTGGAACAAATATTTTTCATAAGCACACAAAGGGTTAAAGTTTTAAGAAAAAATCGTCCGCGGACAACCTCTCTCTACGAAAACCCGAGCGTACTGAGGCGATAGGCGACTAAACCCTGCACAACCCATGCACAGCATAAGGGTTAAACCACACACTCTTTTTCGGTTTCTTACTTACAGAAAAACACTCTTTCACTCGCACTCATTGTAGTGCGCAATAGGGGACTGACGCCGGCGTCGGGACTACCTTGTAGTTATTATACCATGACTCAGGCACGGTCATGGTACAACTATACAAGGTAGCAGGGGCGTACAGAGGGGGGGAGGGGGCAATTTTCCCCGGGCCCGGGCTTATGGGGGCCCCGCGCGATATGATATATGATGATATGTAAGGATTGACAATCTCCCAAAATTGAATTTTTAGCCCGTGCCCTAGACTACCTCTGACTCAGGCGCGGTAGAAAGAGTGGGAGAAACTAGTTCCTCTCCCTTTCCCACGATCTTACGCTTTTTCGATCAGCATAACGGGATTTTGACGCGAGTTTGAAAGTTTTTACCCATACAAAAAAGTGCTCAGCGCCGCTAAAGAAGTTTTCACTTCAAAAAAAAGAACACTAAACCCAAGAGGGCCAATAAAGACTCCAACCAAAGAAGACATTATTCCAAGAGGACCACGTTGTTCGGAGCAGAACCCCTAATTTGTAAATTTTATCCTAAATTCAAATGTCCAACTGATAATGTAACGTAAACGTAACGTAAACGTAAAGTTGTTTACCAACACCCGCATAATTGCAATCGCGCCTAACTTTGCTTATCTTGTTTTATCTATCTTCTTTATCATTTCATTCTTTTCGCAACTCTTAACCGATTTACATACTTTTCGTTCGATCTCGCAAAACCCTCGCAAACAAGTTGTCGGTCGCGATCTTGTATACGCAAAAACATAAACGTTGTAAACAAATATAAAACAAATAACACTCACAGACACAAATATAAAACCACATCTCATTTAAATCACAAACATTGGCCTTTTTTTGGAAGTGCACAAAGCGGTAGCAACAAATTAGTTGCATTCCTCTGAACATTTGGTGACCCCGACGTGATCTACGTGGGGTGTGTTTTTTATTTCGTTTTTCGTTTTCACAAATCGGTGAAAAGGCCTATCAGTGCATTTGGACACCACTTCGCAATTCGGTGAAGAGGCCTACAAACATACATACATATATATATTCCTGTGCTTGGGTATTATTTGGCGCGCTTTCTTTTGTGATCTTGTTCGCATACATAACCACAGTTTGAACTTGGTTATATAAAGTGCAGTGCATATATAAGCCGTGATAGGTCAGTGAACGCTTGCGAATTTGTTCCGTTGCATTTTCGTCTCTTGCATTCAAATTCGTGCAGTTGCATCGGCAGCTTACGGTGATAGTGACTTTCGTATACTCTTTTTGAAAATGATGGCTGAAAGTGATTCGGTTGGTGCAAGATCCGCGGCGGTACCAAGTGACTTAGACTTTTATAAAGAAAAGGCTGATGCTACCTTAAGACAGGTAGAAGCTTTAAAAAGCTACCTGAAGTCAGATGAGGCGGTCAACTTCGACGAGACTTATCTTCAAGTGCGACTTGATTTTGTCGATCAAATGCAAGTGGACTTTGATAAAATCAAACCGCGGTCGAAAAATTAGACTTGCAGGAATTGTACAGTGGCTCTCGGTCAAAGTTTGCAAACATCTACCTCGCGGTAAAATCGCAAATTTCGCGTGAGCTTGGCAAGCAGCGTAGATTTTGAGCCGTGAATTCTACAGCCATTCCACATGTCGGTGGTGATTCGAGACCCGCTGCGCGTGCCACAAGGCTCCCAGAGTTCAAGTTGCCAAGGTTCAGCGGTGCCTATATCGATTGGCCTGATTTCTACGCGATGTACAACACCATTGTGGGCAATAATGATGACCTGAGCAACGTGGAAAAGTTCCAGCATCTTCGGTCATGCTTGGATGGCACAGCGTTGGACACAATTCGATCACTGGAGCCCACGGAAGCTAACTATGAGAAGGCTATCGAATTACTAGTTTCGAGATTTGATAACAAACTTTTGCATTTTCAGGCACACATACGGTCTATCTGCGGGATTTCAGGTGTGGAGCAAGGATCGGCAGCGAGCTTACGACGATTAAGCGACCAGATGAATTCGCATCTGCGTGCGCTGAATACCATGGCAACGACACAGGAGATCATGGACGGTCTTCTGATCTATCTGGTAGCTTCGAAGTTGGATCGCCACACTCGAGAGAAATGGGAAGAGGGTCTGCAGGCAAATAAGCTGCTGAAGTGGAAGGATATGTCTACATTCCTGGAAAAGAGGTGCCGCATGTTGGAGAATCTTGAAAATGCTATGGTAATCCCGACACCTAGCAAACAGGTGGGAAAACCAAACACTAACAAAAATATTCATAACGCACTCGTAGCATCATCATTAACCTCCTCTTCATGTAGCATGTGTGAAAGTAGAGATCATTTCATTTCTAAATGCGCTCAGTTTTTAAACCTCAGTCCCACGTTGCGATATAAGGAGGCTAAAAGGCTGCACTTGTGTTTAAATTGTTTGCGCAAAGGCCATGGTATGCAACAGTGCAAGTCTGGTTCTTGTAAACGCTGCCACTCGAAGCATAATTCGTTGCTTCACATCGATTCTAATGCCATCGCCGCAACTACCTCCAACTACCACTACTAACACTCAAAATGTCGTTTCGCTCTTATCATCATCATTCTCTGAAGCTCCACCTGTTGTCTCGTCAGATAGTAAGACCGATTATGTGCTGCTTGCAACTGCCATCGTATACATCAGAAATCGATCTGGTGCATTTGTCCCTTGCAGAGCCTTGTTAGATTCTTGTGCTCAAATCAACATCTTCACTTCTCGTTTCGTTAAGCAGTTGCAACTCACTACTCGTCAAGCTAACACATCTATATCTGGAGTTGGTGAATCATCATTTTCATCAAACGCAACCGTCGATCTCGAAGCACACTCCAGGGATAAAAATATCAATATTATCAGCCTCATTTCGATTTAAACGCCCTAGGGTGGAACATACCATCAAATCTTGTTCTTGCTGATCCGTGGTTCTACAATAGTCAGCGTATCGATTTGTTAATAGGGGCTGGAATCTTTTACGAATTGCTTTGCGTTGGGAAAATGCGATTAGCCGAAAATCTGCCCATTTTGCAAAAAACGCGTCTTGGCTGGATCGCATCTGGAGGGATTTCGTTCTCAAACATGAAGCGTTCAGCACTTGCGGTGACCACTGAGCCCGTCATCCAATCGGAAACCGAGTCCTTGCCAGATATTGTCAAACGGTTTTGGGAAATCGACAGCTACTGTGGATCTCCAATTGTCGCAACTGATGAAGATGTATTGTGCGAGCAGCTGTTCCAGAATACCTTTTCTCGACTCAGTTCAGGGCAATACTCGGTTCGTTTGCCTGCCAAAGCCACTTTCGACATGCTCGGAGATTCATACGGTCGTGCCTTACGTCGATTTAAGACGCTGGAGGGCAAATTGCTCAAGGATGTGGAATTGAAGTCGCAATACGCTGCATTCATCAAGGAATACATCGATCTACAGCATATGTCGCTTGCTTCTGAGCAATCAGTAGCCTCGCAATATTACTTGCCTCATCATTGCGTGCAGAAGCCAGATAGTACAACCACAAAGTTACGAGTCGTATTCGATGGCTCAGCTAAAACGACCTCAGGGTACTCTCTAAATGATTTGTTGTTTTCAGGTCCCTCAATACAGCCCAAAATCTTTAACACACTGCTTCGTTTTCGCTTTTTCAAAGTTGCATTCCTCTGAACACAGGTATTAAGGAAACACTGCAAACATGGGACCCGACCAGAAAATTTCCGGTGAGCCCGTTCCACGCTTATTTAAAAATCCTGAGGGCCCCTCGCGGTGGATTTACTCACGTTTAAAGGCCGAATTACTAGTCTTTGCTGACGAATTCGGATTCTCCACCGAAGGCGTGGTCGACGACTTGCGGCGCAACTTTGTCACCCTAGTTAGGACTTAGAACAAACCCAAGAGGTGTGGGCTCGCTGACCTAGGCAAGCAATTTTCCTCTCGTGCCCCCGGGGATCACGAACCGAGACACATTTTTAGAGCCAAACCCCGTCCCACCGGTGATCATTAACCGGGAACCTGGGATAGATCCAAGCCATGATCGGAACCGCCACGAGTTTGTCTGCGTCCCCGAACGAATTCGCAAATGGGGTCTTCAATTCGACGGGTATGCAGACCCCTTAGCCTTTATCGAACAAGTCGAAAGCCGGGCCTTATCCTACGGGATCGACATAAGACTCCTTCCGCGAGCCATGGCAGAGCTGCTGACGAGCAGAGTGGAAAAGTGGTTTCAGACCAGCCGCCTCCAAGGGGCTGACTGGACCACATTTCGACGCGAATTCCTCGAGTTTTTCCTTCCCCCCCGATACCTCCAACGCTTGGACGACCAGATTCGGAGTCGTGAGCAACGGGAAGGGGAAACGTTCAAAGATTTTATGTTAGACCTTCGAGTTCTCATGCGCCATGCGGGGTACTACGAGATCCAAGAGCTGAATAGGTTGTACGAAAATATCGCGCCGGAATACCAGATGTATATCCGACGTAGCGAGTTCCGAACCATTGGGGAACTAACTTTGTTGGCCACCGAACTCGAGGCTGTCCTGAAGCGGAGTTTCTAAAGAAACAACTATAACCACGCCCCTGGAAATACGACAGCTTACCGCCCACCTGCACAGGGTCGGACGAAACCTGCGTTCGCCGAGAGGATTCCCCTCGGAAACACACCGCGTACATCGCCCGAACCCAGAGTTGCCCCACCAGCTCGGGTTAACCGGGTAACAGCCTCAGACCACCGAATCGACGTGCGGGATGCTTGCCGGAATTGTGGAGCACCGGGGCATTTGAGCCGCGACTGCCGGAACCCACGACAGTATTTCTGTTGGGACTGTGGACGAAGAGACGTCCGAACCGTCGAGTGCTGTCGGCGCCCACAACCGGGAAACGGGATGAGTCCCCTCCACCGGCGGAGTCCGACGGGACCCAATCAACCCGAGAACCGCCAGTAACTTGTAACGAACTGCTTTTTATGTCTCCGCTCGCTACGTAAACGTGCGGCTAGCTCAGTTGAGTTTGTGTGTTCGTCCCACCAAATTTATTGTTGCGTGACCCCGAGACCAAAGAAGAACGCAGAGTTAGGTTAGATTTATAATATGTGGGTTGGGTTTATTGCTTGTGGATTTACAATAAAGTATTCGTGGTTCTGGCTCCGATTGCTGATGAATCTAACGCCCTCGCTGACGCCGGTAGTGGTTCCCACGTCGACTTCTACGGCGGCACGCCTGTCGTGCGTCCTCCGCCTTGCCGAGTCTTTCGGGCACCGGTCGCGTACTAGGCTCGCTACGAGTCTCTCACAAACAGCGCTAAACAGCGTTGCTGCAGTCAACACTCCACGCTCCACCCTGAAGTCGGTCGGGATTTCGTCGGCTCGGCAGGTCCTCACTCTCGTGTGGACCGACTCCGGACACCTTTCGCACAACTCCCTCGGACTCTGGTCGGCTGGCCCTCAGCAGGTTCCCAATCTCTCATGCGAACCGACGCTGGGTACCTCTCGCACAACATCCACTGGATCTTCGTCAGCTGGCCCTCAGCATGTTCTCAATCTCTCATGCGAACCGACGCTGGGTACCTTTCGCACAAAATCCACTTACTCGGACTCCACCAATAACGTCGTTTTCGAGACTCGTAGACGCACCCTACAACTTACCTTGTACCCTCGGGATCTCAGCTTGGCAGTCTCAGCTTATGTAGACGTAAGCTTCGTTGGGCTTCTCGACTCGGCGATCTTGATTCCGGATATCCTGGCACTTGTTGTTCACTTGGGCTTTACTCGCGTTGATACGGTCACTTGCACGACTTTCACTTGACTGTCCAGAAGTCTGCGCGTGTCCTTGTCCCCCAATTTCCCTTCCTCGGTGGCGTGATCGGGTCCAAAGTGCAGGACAAGTGGCGTGATCGGGTCCAAAGTGCAGGACCAGTCCCGTTGGTTCACGGTCATTCCTTTTTGTGCTGGTCCAAAGTCCGCCGACTTCACCGTTATACGGGTACAAAGTTCAGGACTTCACCGTTATAACGGGTCCAAAGTCCAGAACGGTACCGTTAGTTCACGGTCTCTCCTCTTTGCGCGGGTCCGAAGTCCGCAGACTCACCGTTATTGGGTCCAAAGTCTGCAGACTCACCGCAGCACTGAGTCCAAAGTCCTTTAAGCCGTTATTTCCTTTTTTACCACCGCACACAGCGCATCCCGCTGTTCCCATGCAGCTCCCCTGCACTCAAAATTGTAAGGAGTTTTACAACTCCTTACATCTCCCCCTTCCTTCGGAAACTTTTGAAAGCTTCGGGCTCCGGAATCTCCTGGGGAAAACGTCCTCGAATCGCCTCCTTCCCACGTCAACCTCCAACTTCTGAGTGCGGCCAAGGGCCTCTTGGATCTCAGCCGGAGAGCCTCAGCCTATTGGATCCTACCTGGTCGTTCAGCATCTCGACTGTGGCATCTTGACCCCCCATGGCTCCTTGCGCACACGTCCTTCCTCGATCCTTGTGGCCGCTGCCACTCCTCGTCGACCTCCTCCCGCCACGACTGAGAGCTCATCCAATCTCAGCACCTAAGTCTCAGCTTATGTAGACTTCCCGTCGTTGGGCTTCTCGACTAAGGCATCTTGACTGTCGAAAACTCCCAGCACGCGACTCCTTCCGATCCTCGTTTGAATTCGAACCGTTTCCCGCGTAGTATTTTCCCTGCGCACAATCGATAACTCATCTCGATCGATCGTGGCGTTGCCACTCCTCATGGCTGCAGTCATAACCAGTGTGACCGGCCAGCGATGTTTCCAGTATTTTTTGCTCGCATCGATCGCACTATCGATCGACCGCCGTTATCGTGGCGACCCCATTCCCAATTTTCCGCCGGCCTCGTGGTTTTGTTTTGGAAAGTGTTTTGATGTTAATTTCGTAATTTCTACCACTTAAACGTTCCTTTTCTAGCCACTCCAAGCCGGGTTGAGCCGCGAACGCCTTCTCTCGATGTATGCACCGGGGCGCTGACCCTGGCTAGCGCGTCCCGGCAGGCCCACATGCCCGGCCGTCGTCCCACCCCTTTCCCTTCCCCTTCGCCGCGGCTCCCCGCTCTGGCTGGCCGTCTGGATTTTGCCGTGGACTCCCAGGTAAGTTTTGAGTTTTAATTTCTCTTGCTAAAGTCGCTTTACCAACTCACCGTCTGTCCTCCAGAGACTCCGGCTGGCTCCAGGGTACTCATGACGCACGTCGAACCCACCCCGTGCGGACTGCTGGACCGCCCTCTGCTGGACGTCCACCCCTTCTCCGCTACCCCGCGGCTCCCCGCTCTGTGGCATGCCACAGGCTGGCCGTGAGGGCATTGCCTCAGGTGAGTTTTGTTGTTTACCTTTCGCCGTACGTGCCTAACCTTTACTTTTTCCTCCCTTTTGTTTTCAGCCCGCCTGCTCACCTGCGGATTGCCCGCTCGCTCACCGCAGATCGCCCGCCTCCACCTGCCCTCGCTGGACCTGATGCAGCCGCCGCTGGATTTATCTCATTCATCATTTTTTTATTTGATTTAATTTACCTTTTGTGATTTTGTGCGTGCGGTTTTTTAACTCCACCGAAATAAATTCGTGTGTGTTCGTGGTGTCGTCCTGACCTATCCCAAATACCTTCAGTGACTCCTGCTTGCATCCCGGCCCCCCCTTTGTGTCCTTTTTTTTTCTTTATTGGTTGGCCCTATACACCCGCACGGCCCCGCCTGCTACCTTCACCCGGTAGCGGACCCCCTCGACCCCCATTAACATGGCTCACCGCTGGGTCTTCCCTCGACGGCGCTGCCGCTCCGCCTCCACGCGCACCGTGTCCGGCCACGCGTCCTCGGTGACCTCCCAGGTTGCCTCCTGGGAGAATCCCCGCAACAACGTGGGTCGTTTGGGCGGTGCTGCCACCGGGGACGACGCCTGCCTCTGCAGCCGCGGACTTGGCGGCGGCGACGCGAGCGGCAGCGGTGGCTGCGACGGTGGCGTCGGCCTCCTCGGCGGCGTGGGCGTCCTTGGCGTCGGCGTCCTCGGCGGCGGTGGTGGTGGCGGCGTCCTCGGCGGTGTCGTGGGTGGCAACGGCGCCTGCGAGGAGGTGCCGGTGTCCACAGCGCGGCCTCCTCCTCCGCTTACTGCAGCTTCCTCCTCCACTCCCTCACGGCAGCAACCCACTCCATCTGCCGCTCCACCATCCTGCCGATCGTGGCTCGTCGGCGGGCCTCTATATCCTCTTCGTTTTCCGGCCTCTCCGACGAAGCCGCCGACCCGAACGGGATATATCCCTCGTCGTCTACCGCCCGCCTCATCTGACGGTAACCCCTCCGGGCCTGGTTGGCCCACCGGGTGCCCTCCTCACCTGAGGAGACCACGGGGGTCACCGTCTCACCACCTCCGTCGCTCTCCTTTTCCGTCGACGAAAACTCCACCGTCTCCATCTCGCCGGTGGGGCCGCCGCCGACCTCCTGGTCGGAGGACATCTCCCTCTCCGACACGTCGCGCCAGGCAGGCGACGGGGACCACGACACTAACGGCGACGCCAGTATCTGGAGTGCCGACGCCTCCACTTCGCCCCTGGCTGTTGCCGTTTTCCGCGCCGACCTTGCGCTTGCGCAGCGGCTGCTGCGGCTGCTGCTGCTGTCGCTGCTGCCGTTGTTGCTGATGCGGCTGCTGTTGTTGCTGCTGCGGCTGTTGCTGCTGCGGCTGCTGCTGCCGTTGTTGCTGCTGTAGCTGGCGATGTTGTAGGCGTACGATCCTCCACTGACCCGCTTCTCGCGCTCCATGATACGTGTGTGTGGGAGGCACTGCATCGATATTCCGTATCGTCCTCTCCCTTTCTCGCGAAACACACGTACAGTGTGCCCCCGAAATGACGGCCGTTACTCATTGTTTCCCCTCAGATGTGCCTGGTTTTAACTCACTAATGTGAGACCTTTTTTCCTTGCCACTCAGGCAGTGCCGCAAGTTACATATTACTGGGGAAACAAAATCAACGATCGCAAATGGCCCGTCATATTTGGGGGCCAACTTCGCCGCGAAACCACTGCTTTCGACAGGTGGTGCTCCTTGGCCCAGACCTTATCGCCAATCCTTGGCGTCCATGGTCTTCTCCGCAGGTTGTAATAGCGCGCCTGATCCTGCGCCGCCTTTTCCATATTACGCCTTACTAGTTCAAAAATTTCTGACAGTTTTTGTGCGTTTTCACTTGGTGTTTGCGTGGCTTTACCGGTCCCGATCGTGTGTTCATCATATAGCGCCTTCGGAAGTCGGGGTTCTCGACCTTGGGTGACGAATGCTGGCGAGTGGACTCCGCCACACTGGTATTAACCGCCAGCTGTAATTCTGGCCATTTTTCGTCCCACGTCCGCTATCACCCTCTGTCTCGATCCTCTGGGTACGCATAGCTTCCACGCGACCACGTCCTCGTTCCCCGCCCTGTGGGGTATGTGGCGATACATCTGCTCGCCCTCCAGCCTATAGTCCGGGTATTTCTGCGAGTTCTGTGCCACCTTGTTTCTTATCTCCGCTATCCAATCGCGCCCCTGTTTCGCAGTCTTCGGGCCTGGCTTTGCTGCTTTCATTTGGCGACATTTCGCCGGCAATGGCTGTCTCGACAGGGCGTCCGCCACGACATTAAGTTGGCCTTTTCGGTAGGATATTTCAAAGTCATACTGCTGGAGTTCCAGCGCCCATCTCGCAATCCTTCCCGACGGGCTCTCTATGCTGTTGAGCCACTTCAGTGACATATGATCCGTGATTACCTTGAAGTGGTATCCCTCCAGGTATGGTCGCAACTTTCTTATGGCCCATACAATCGCCAAGCATTCCTTTTCCGTTGCGGAGTAATTTCTTTCCGCTCCATTTAGGGAGCGACTTGAATACGAGATTACTCTCTCGCCTTGATCTGAATGCTGCGTGAGTATGGCGCCAAGCCCGTAGTCGCTGGCGTCTGTCTGCAGGGCAGTCTGGGCATGCCAGGATTGGGTCTGCGACCAGCCTGGCCTTGACCGCCTCAAATGCCTTCTGGTGGTCGTCGGTCCACTCCCATTTCACCTTCTTCCGGAGTAGGGCATTAAGTGGCTGGACTAGTGTGGCGAAGTCGGGTACAAAGCGTCGGTACCATGATGCCACTCCCAGGTATTGCCTCAGCTCCTTAACGTTGGCTGGGGGTTCCAGCAACGCTATCGCCGCTACCTTATCCGGATCAGTTCCAATTCCTTGGTCAGTGATGCGATGTCCCAAGTACTGCAGCTCCTTCCTGAAGAACTTGCACTTCTCCACATTCACATTCAGGTTCGCTGCTCGCAGTCTTCGGTACACTTCCCTCAGGTTTCTTTTATGCTCCTCCAGCGTCCGTCCGATGACGATAATATCGTCCTGGTACGCAAAGGCGTGCGGCATCATCTCAGACCCTATGACCTGATCGAGCGCTCTTTGGAACGTTGCCGACGCTGAGTGCAGCCCGAATGGCATCACCTTCTATTGGAACAGTCCCTTTCCTGGGACGGTGAACGCGGTATACTGCCTGCTCTTCTCTTCCAGCGGTATTTGCCAATATCCATCCTTTAAATCCAGGCTGCTGATGTATCGTGCCTCCGTAATTTGATCCAGGATGTAGTTGATCATAGGCATCGGGTACGCATTCTTTACCGACTTTGCGTTGATTTGTCGGAAATCTACACACAGCCTCCATTTTCCCGTCTTCTTCTTTACCATGACGATTGGAGTGCTGTACCGGCTTCTTGACGGCTCGATGCATCCTTTTTCCAGCAGATCGTCTTCCTTTTCGTTTATTTCCCCCTGCAGTTTGGGCTTTTTTGGGTAGTACCGCTGCTTCACTGGCTGGTCGTCCTTCATCGTGATCTTGTGGACGGCTATGTTTGATGCTTCGCTTGATTCTTCTAGAGCTTTCAGCTCCTCCTTCAGGAATTTGGCGATGTCCTCTTCCGAAAACTGTTCCGGTGTTTCTACAACTGCCACCGACAGTCTTTCTTCCAGCATTCCTAGTCTGCGCTTCCTTGCTGGTATCGCCACCTCGAGTCCTGCGCATTTTACCTCCGCTCCTATTTTTGTGAGGAAATCCCAGCCCAATACTAGGGCGTCTATCACTCTTGGGAGGATAAATAACGGCATCAACACCTTTTTCGTCCCGAGACCAACCACTATCTCCAGCTGTGATTGGATGCTCCCGCATCTTCCGTCTGCCATGCGCACCTGCCTTCTCGTCGGTACGACCTTACCGGCGGCCTGCAGCCTGTCCGCCAACTATTCGCTTATAAAGCTTGCCGTGGCGCCAGCGTCCACCGTGGCCTTCACTTTTCGTTTGTTTATGAGCACTGTGGCGGACAGCTGCATCTCTTCCACCTTCAAGTCGCCCATTAGTTTCGAGAGGCAGCACCTTGCGATCCCTGGCCGCCCTTGGTGGCTGAGGTCGCTTGGCGTTTCCCGCTCGTGCGCAGCATTCGCCGTTTATCACGCCTATTTTCCCGCATCTCCAACAGAATGCGATTCTTCTGTTGCGGCATTCTTTCGCCCAGTGGTCTTGGCTTCCGCATCTCCGGCATGCCTGGGATGGATTATTTACGTACCCCGGACGTGCGTTACGCTCGTCTGGCTCCTCCTGACAGCGCCTGCACGTGGCTGCTGATTCCCTCCTCGTGGCCGGCGCATGGTATCGGGCTTTTGTGACATTTTCTTGCTCGAACCGTTTCCTCTGCTGGTCGAGCTCCTCAAATTCGTCCGCTAATGCTATCAGGGTATCCAGGTTCTGGCACCTGTAGGGGCGGATAAACAGCCGCAGTGTCGGGGTGCTGTTTTCTTTAATCCGCTCCAGGATGTCGTCCTTGTTCAAGCCCAGGGGTCGCATCAATGTCTGCATGTCTACCATGTAGTCCTTGAAGCTTTCGCCGTAGTTCTGTTTCCACTGCCTGACCTGATCTGCGAGTTTGTTCATAAATCCCCTGGGCAAGAAGAACTTCTGGAAGCTCTGGCTAAATCCGCCCCAGGTCTCCCAGAACCTGTTGTTGGCGATGAACCATTTGAGCGCTCTGCCCTGAAGCTGTTCCGGCATCGCCCTCGGAATTTGGTTGATGTCTAACCCGTATGTCATGGCCGACCACTCCACTTGTTCGAGGAACTCCAGGGGCTTCTCATTCCCGTCGTAACGGAAACTCCACTCCCTGACTTGTTTTGCGATCTAGGCATAATCCTATCCGGGTCTGCCATTCTCCTCACGTTCTTCGCAGTTGTCGCTCTTCCTCTCCCTGCTGCTCTCCCGTCGGTCGCGGCTGCTGCTCCTGCCGGCGTTCTGCATGCTGCTTACGTCCAGGCCGCGCACCAGGCCCTCGGCTCCGGTGACTTTCAGGCCGACCGACGTGAACTTGGCGTAATCCCTTTCCAGGGCCGCCAGAATTGCCAGCGCATCATGATCATCCTCGGAATGGTCCATAAATTCGGCCAGTGTCCGCCTCATGTCCTCTACAAGGCCCTCTAGCTCGATGCCTAGGGCGCTTGCGATCGCCGGGAAATCCTTTTTAAGGTTGTATAACCAGGACTTCCCCATTCTAAACCTATTTTCTGGTTTCTTTGATCTGAGTATCACGCTTGGGCGCCAGATGTAACGAACTGTATTTTATGTCTCCGCTCGCTACGTAAACGTGCGGCTAGCTCAGTTGAGTTTGTGTGTTCGTCCCACCAAATTTATTGTTGCGTGACCCCGAGACCAAAGAAGAACGCAGAGTTAGGTTAGATTTATAATATGTGGGTTGGGTTTATTGCTTGTGGATTTACAATAAAGTATTCGTGGTTCTGGCTCCGATTGCTGATGAATCTAACGCCCTCGCTGACGCCAGTAGTGGTTCCCACGTCGACTTCTACGGCGGCACGCCTGTCGTGCGTCCTCCACCTTGCCGAGTCTTTCGGGCACCGGTCGCGTACTAGGCTCGCTACGAGTCTCTCACAAACAGCGCTAAACAGCGTTGCTGCAGTCAACACTCCACGCTCCACCCTGAAGTCGGTCGGGATTTCGTCGGCTCGGCAGGTCCTCACTCTCGTGTGGACCGACTCCGGACACCTTTCGCACAACTCCCTCGGACTCTGGTCGGCTGGCCCTCAGCAGGTTCCCAATCTCTCATGCGAACCGACGCTGGGTACCTCTCGCACAACATCCACTGGATCTTCGTCAGCTGGCCCTCAGCATGTTCTCAATCTCTCATGCGAACCGACGCTGGGTACCTTTCACACAACATCCACTTACTCGGACTCCACCAATAACGTCGTTTTCGAGACTCGTAGACGCACCCTACAACTTACCTTGTACCCTCGGGATCTCAGCTTGGCAGTCTCAGCTTATGTAGACGTAAGCTTCGTTGGGCTTCTCGACTCGGCGATCTCGATTCCGGATATCCTGGCACTTGTTGTTCACTTGGGCTTTACTCGCGTTGATACGGTCACTTGCACGACTTTCACTTGACTGTCCAGAAGTCTGCGCGTGTCCTCCTTTTATACGCCATCCTTGTCCCCCAATTTCCCTTCCTCGGTGGCGTGATCGGGTCCAAAGTGCAGGACAAGTGGCGTGATCGGGTCCAAAGTGCAGGACCAGTCCCGTTAGTTCACGGTCATTCCTTTTTGTGCTGGTCCAAAGTCCGCCGACTTCACCGTTATACGGGTACAAAGTTCAGGACTTCACCGTTATAACGGGTCCAAAGTCCAGAACGGTACCGTTAGTTCACGGTCTCTCCTCTTTGCGCGGGTCCGAAGTCCGCAGACTCACCGTTATTGGGTCCAAAGTCTGCAGACTCACCGCAGCACTGAGTCCAAAGTCCTTTAAGCCGTTATTTCCTTTTTTACCACCGCACACAGCGCATCCCGCTGTTGCCATGCAGCTCCCCTGCACTTAAAAATATAAGAAGTTTTACAACTCCTTAAAAACTGCACCACTTAGGATAGAGAGGGGAAGGATCGCCGCCGAGGTCGACATTGGCGGACACGTCCGTTTAGCCACCATCGACACCGGGGCATCCAGAAGTTTCATTAGCCAGGACATCGCCGATGTAGTCGGCCAACCTCACCAGTTTAGGGAGATTCGCACGCAGATCAATCTCGCTGACACGTCTCGAGTAGAAGTAACTAGGTTACTCCTGGCGGACGTGACGCTCGCACGGAAGTCAATTCAGGTTCCCTTTCTAGTAATGCCCGCCATGCTAGAACCTTTGATTCTAGGGATGGATTTTCTCGCTTCCATCGGCACCACCCTTCGATGTGGTACGGCTTGCCTCACGCTGTCTCGGCGAAGGCCTGGAGAAGATGAGCCGACCAGGCGTAACGGACCGGAACACGGCAACCACTAAGCCACGAAACTACGCCCAGGACATCGAGTACACCATCAACGGAACCGCGACTTGGCATAGCCAATCATGACATTGGACCACAGGATGACAGGGGTGCCAATGTGCCTGAAGAGAACACCAAGGAAAACACAGAGAACAACGAGGAAAACACAGAGACCAACAAGGAGAACCACGAAGCCAAAATATCAACAGAGAACAACGAGGACGGAGCAGCAGCAGAGAACACACGAGGGATACCCGACGAAGAGATCGAGACCCAGAGGTCTCAACCAAACAACCAAGAGTACCAGGAACGTGGCTGCGAGATTAATCGGCAAGCCCAAGCGTTCCTTGACAAACATCTAGCACGATTTGAAGGAATGACGGGAGTAGCAAACATAGCAGAACACCGAATCACTATGAGGGATGGCCGGCCGATTAAACAATTCTATTTTCCGAAGAACCCGGCCATGCAGCGGATCATAGACGAACAAGTGGACGCGTTGCTGGAACAGGGATGTATCGAACCGTCGTGTAGCCCGCACTGTGCCTCTTTGGTCCTGGTCCGGAAGAAAACCGGCAAGTGGCGCATGTGCGTGGACTACCGACAACTAAAGGCAAAATCTATTCCGGGCGCATATCCGATGCCACGTATTTATCACATCTTAGAACGACTGAGAAATACAAAATACATCTCGACCCTGGATCTGCGCAATGCATACTGGCAGATACCCATGGCCAAGGACATCCGGGGATGTACCGCATTTACGGTACGCGGACGAGGACTATTTCAGTGGCGAGTCATGCCTTTCGGCTTGCATTCGGCCCCGGCAACATTCCAGAGTGCATTAGATAGTGTGATCGGGCCAGACCTCGACCCGTACGCGTTCACCTACCTCGATGACATTGTCATCGGAGCCAGCCTGGAAGAACACATGGACAACCTGCATAAAGTCTTCGAGCGATTGAGGAGAGCCAACCTACGTATTAACCAGGAAAAGTGCTCATTCTTCAAGAGGAAACTGGCCTACCTCGGACATGTGATCAGCGACCAGGGCATTCACACCGATCCGGACGAGGTAGCCGCCGTACGAAACCTGAACCCTCCCACGAGCCTACGGGAGCTGAGGAGATGCCTCGGGATGGCCTTTTGGTACCGGCGATTCGTGCCTAACTTCACCTCAGTGGTCCAGCCCATGACGAATCTGCTGAGGAAAAACCAACGGTGGAAGTGGAAGACGGAACAACAGAGTGTCTTCGACCTCCTGAAAAGTCTACTGACCGACGCACCCGTGCTGGCATGCCCAGACTTCTCTGTCAAGATGACACTCCAGACTGACGCCAGCAATTACGGACTCGGAGGAGTATTGACCCAGGAAATCAACGGCCAGGAACGAGTTATTGCCTAAGTCAGCCGCAAGCTCGACGCCGCGGAGTTAAATTATTCGCCCACATAAAAGGAGTGTTTGGCCATAGTCTGGGGTATACGGAAATTGCGATGCTACCTCCATGTAATCACCGACCACTTGGCACTGAAATTGCTGGACCAAATAGAAAACCCAACCGGAAGAATTGCTAGATGGGCTTTAGAGCTCCAGCAATACCAATACGACGTACTTTACCGCCGCGGGAATTTTAACGTAATGGCCGACGCCCTATCTCGGCAACCTCTGGAACACCAACAGAGACTTACGCAAGGAGAGCACCAATGCAAGTGGTTGCAACGGAGAATGAAGGATGTCCAGGACGACCCACAGAAGTTTCCCGACTTCATCATCGAAAACGGAGAACTCTATCGCCACCTTGGCCACCGTCCAGATGACCAGAACTACGTACAATGGAAGCTGTGCGTAGCAGTCGAACACCGAGCTCGGATTCTACATGAATGCCATGATGCACCCACGGCCGGACATCTTGGCGTTAGGAAGACAATCATCAGGATCTCACAGAAGTACTACTGGCCAGGGATGTTTCGCGATGTGCGACGTCACGTACGTCAGTGTATCCTGTGCCAGAAATACAAGGCAGAGCAGCGGCAAAAAGCTGGGAAGATACTAACGAGACAGGTCACCGAACCCTTTGGCATACTATGTGCGGATTTCGTCGGACCGCTGCCTCGCTCAAAAGAGGGGAATACCACGCTCCTCGTCTTCTTCGACACCTTCACCAAGTGGGTTGAATTGATACCCCTACGGAAGGCAACCACGGCGACTCTGATGCGAGCCCCGAGAAAACTGGTGTGTGATAACGGATCACAGTTCACCTCCTGTTGGGACAGATCACGCCGGAGCTGGAAAACCTGTGGTGGGAGTCGCTAGACGAGCGGAACGAACTCAGCAACCCACGGCCCGAGGCGACAGCTCCAATCGAAGACCTTCTTGCCCCGAAGTAGGAAGGGAATGTAACGCCCTAAATTTTTTTTTCCTTTTTTTAATTTCTATTATAATTATTAGCTATAAGTTCGGACACGTCAGTTTCACTTCAAACCTCTTTGAGATAAGACGTGTCTCTTCTAAGCTCCCGTAGCGCAAATCGCTCATAACAGCTCTCACAAGCCTCTCGGCATAAGTCAAAAAGTGCATAAAACAGAATCCGCAAAATACAAAAACAAACACATAAAACACAAGTTCAACGACCGGGCGGCAGCCCAAAATAACCAACAACAATGGATAAACCGCCAGACATAGGTAATACATCAATATACCATAAACAGCTAGGCGAACCAAAATACATTGTAATAAACAGAATTGATAATAAGTCTTTCGAAAATCTTTCACCCTTCCTAATTAAAAGTGGAGAAGTGGAGTCATGTAAAAATACTCGAGCGGGCTATCTATTGGTTAAAACTAAGAACACCTTACAAGCAAACAAGTTACTTAGACTGCAGAACATGACTGACATTGAAGTAAAAGCCACCGAACACAAAACTTTAAACTTCTCTAAGGGCGTTATATATTGCAAATTACGGAACATAGACGAAACAGAAATAGTAAACGAATTAAATCCACAACAAGTCAGCGAAGTACGCAAAATTCTTACAAAACAAAACCAATCATTGATAGAAACTGGATTAATCATAATTACATTCCAAACACTTACACTCCCAGACTCCCTGAACGTTGGATACCAAAAGATCCGCGTACGCCCATACATTCCACGACCATTACGATGCCAAAAATGCCTACGATATGGACACCCGACTCCAACTTGCAAAAGCTCCGTAGAGCTTTGCAAGAACTGCTCCGAAAAAGCACACACACAAGAGAACGAAAAATGCAACAACGAAAAAAACTGCATTAACTGCAAAAACATTTTCGAAGCAGACTCAAAACATAGCCCACTAAAAACTAGCCCAATTGCCTAACGTTTATTAAACAAAAAGAACTGATCACAATAAAAACTATACAAAAAGTGGATCACAAAAAAGCACTAGAAATTTACTACACACGTCGCAACCAATATCTCAGTACCAGCTTTGCATCTGTTGTATCTAAACAACAGACCGAAAGACCAACAACAATTACGAAAACAACACCCACACCCCAACAGATACTAGCAACCAACCTAAAACACACCAAAACTAACCAACCAAAAAGTCAAAACAAAAACAAGGTCTTTAACGTAAGCGACTCAGAAAGTATGTAACATTTGTAGCAGCAGTAAATAGAGTACCAAGTTTAACCAACAAATAAAAAAATAACATTCAATAACAAACAACTAACTTTTAAAACGACTATGAAAATTATACAATGGGACATGAACGGATATCTAAACAACTACTGCGAACTTCAAAATATCATTAAAAAGCACTCACCACTTATAATATCCCTACAAGAAACACATATAAAATTTACCAATCACATTCCCATACCCATAAACTATACATTCATTTCAAAAAACACCTCATCTTCCCACGGTGGCGTAGGTCTTTTAGCCCACAAGTCACTACAAGCTCGAGAGATAATCCTTAATGACGATTTCGATGCCGTATGTATAGAACTGAACTCCAAACTTAAATTCAGAGTTATCTCAGCTTACATAGCTCCCAACAAATCTTTCTCCTTACAAAACCTCCAGGCCGTACTAGACACCTCGCATATACCCACCTTGATCACTGGCGACTTTAACGGTTGGCACAAAAATTGGGGCTCGAATCAAAACAACTCAAGAGGAAAAACATTAGAGAAAGTTATAACCCAATCAAACTATATACTTTTAAACGACATGTCTCCTACTCACTTCAGCACACACAATACACTAACAAACGTTGACCTAACTTTCAGCAGCCCAATTCTCCAAATCGACAGCTCCTGGCACACTGAAGATCATCTTTTTGGCAGCGACCACTTTCCTATATTAATTAATCTTTTCACCTCCAACACAATGAGCCATCAAGCCACTCCACGCAAACCAACTTTTATAACCGACAAAGCAAACTGGCAAAAATTCTGCAAGCTTATTGAAGAATACTCTGCACAAAGACAACCAAGCACAAACATAAACAAGGAAGCTGCACAAATTCACAAAATCATCCTCTCCAGCGCTCACAAGGCAATACCGCAAACACACCCGACAAGAAAAACCCAAAATGTACCATGGTGGAACAGCAACCTTAGCAAATTGAGAGACGACAAAATAAAGAAATGGAACGACTTAAAAAGAAACATATCTACGGAAAACATCTTGAAGTACAAAAAAAGCTAACGCTCTATTTAAACTTACTCTAAAACAAGATAAAAAACTTAGCATCAACAACTTTACTTCCCAAATCTCACCCGAAACGCCCTCAAAAACAATCTGGAGTAACATCCGACGCTTTTGCGGACTTAACCCCCAAAAACATATTCACTGCATATTTAATCCAACCACAAATCAAAACACCACCCATAAATTAGAAATCGCAGACTTATTTTGCAAACATTTTTCAGAAGTTTCATCCGACACTAATTTTACCACAACTTTCATAAACCACAAACAAAATTCGTTCAATAGCCCACACAACCTGTCATACATTCCCAGCAAAAGAGCAACAGAAATAGAAAAGCCCATAACCCCAACAGAATTCGCAGCAGCCCTAAACACACTTAAAGGAAATACACCCGGACTTGACAGGATTCACTATGCCATGCTAAAAAACATACATGAAACAACAAAAAATAGAATTATAAATCTTCAAAATTTATAGAATTTATAGAATTAATGTTTTATACAAACTCCAGCCCGATTTGTCAAAAAGTAAAAACACTTTAATTGTTGTTTTAATTATTTTAATTTATACAACCGCACGCTCTCGTTGTCTGTAAGCAAGTAAGTAGGGCACGCATGTGCATACAAAAAGGAAACCAAAAAGTTCTTAGGCTGAGAGTGAGAGAACAAAAGGAAGAAGAGAGCTTTGCCTCTCTCCAAGATCTCCTCCGCTCATCCCCTTCCCACAACATAAAATGTGGATGTGTATAAGTGAAACTTTTGATATTCTCAACACGCCACCTCAAAAGTTACACTGATACAAATTAAAGAAAAAACAAAAAAAATATTTTCAGACAAGAGTGTGCATATTCAAATGGTTGTATTATTTTTCTTCTCTGGGGACTCTTTCTTTTCTGATCCAGCATTTGCTGCAAAGGATTGGGGAAACCCAGTAAAACCCAATCAGATCAATAAAAAAATAAAACAAATTTAACAAGATTCACTTATATAAACAGTAATGGTTAGACTAGTAATTATTTTGGTTTGATTATTGTTAAAAAAAAAAAAATTTATATATAAAAATGCCAAGAGATCCAGTTTGTCTTGGTTTTCAGGTGAATTATCAATGAACCAACAAAAATATCCATATAAAGGTTCAGGCTGAAGGTCCAGTTAGCCCCAGTTGGTCTCGCAGTGCAGTGAACCTAGCTGTTGGTAGTGGCTTCGTTAAAATATCAGCCAATTGGAAATCTGTGGAAATATACTTAACGCAGATTAGTTTGTTTTCAATTTGTTCCCTGGTAAAATGATATTTAATATCTATATGCTTAGTTCTCTTGTGGCAAGTAGGATTATTGGCTATACTTATACAACCTTGGTTGTCTTCAAAAATATCTATTGGGCCATTTAATTTTAATTTAATTTCATTTATTAATGACTTTAGCCATAATGCTTCTCTAACACCTTCAAATAAGGCCATATATTCGGCTTCGGTAGATGAAGCAGCAACTGATTTTTGTTTCATAGTACTCCAGGAAATTGAACAGTTTCCAAACATTTTAAATATAAATCCTGTAGTACTTCTCCTATCAGTCTCATTTCCAGCCCAATCAGAATCGACATATCCTATAAGAATATTATCCACTTTAAGATTCCTTTTGAACGATAACTTTAAGTCAACAGTTCCTTTTAGGTATCGTAAAACTCGTTTAAGACATTGCCATAACTCTTTGTTATTATTATTAGTATACCGGCTTAAGATACTTATTGATGTACTCAAGTCTGGACGTGTACACAACATTATGTACATTAAACAGCCAATTAAATTCCTACATGGTGCTTCACATGATTCTTCAGCTTGCAAGTCCTCATAATTTAGTCTGCTTGGAAGTGGGGTACTAACTGGATTACATTTTTCCATATTGAATTTCTTTAAAACATTTTTAATATATGCAGATTGACTGAGACAAATTTGATCATCTTTTCGATCAATTTTTATACCAAGGAAATGTCGTATTTCACATAAGTCAGTCATTTGAAACGTACTTGAAAGATAAGTTTTAAATTTAGACATACTTTCGGAATTACTGGGGGCAATTACCACATCGTCAACATATAATAGTAAATATATATTTTTACTTATATCTCCCTTATTTAAAATATATATACAACGGTCTACTTCTAGATTCTGAAATCCAAATTTTTTTAATGCACTTTCAAAAGACTCAAACCAGCATCGTGCAGCTTGCTTCAGGCCATAAATAGCTTTATTTAGTTTACACACTTTATTCCCATCATACTGGTTTAAACCTTTTGGAATCTTCATATAAATTTCTTCCTTTAAATTTCCATTTAAAAATGCTGTTTTTACATCCATATGATGGATCAGTAAATTATATTGATTAGAAAATGCTAAAAGAAATCTGAAACTAGAAATTCGTGCAACAGGTGCAAAGGTCTCATCATAATCCATCATATATTCTTGGGTGAAGCCCCTTGCTACCAGTCTTGCCTTATATTTTAGTAAATTTCCGTTTTCGTCTTGCTTTAAACTAAAAACCCACTTGCAATCTACTATGTTTTTATCTGTAGGCCTTTGCACTAGAGGTGGAGAACTATCGATGGCACTATCGGGACTATCGATGGTTTGCCACTATCGATACGCAATCGATAGCTGCGCGCACTCGATAGTGGTCAATCGCTATCGTTGATTGTTGTCGATATTTTGGTTTTCCCATGTCTACGTTAAAAGTGTAAATGAAAGGAAATTGCGCGAATTTTTTACAGAGTTTTATAAATTGTTTTTAAAAACATAATGGATCGTTTTCTTCAAATAGGTAAGATATTGTTATTTTGTTGTTATATTGTAATTTTGTATTATAAAGTTAAAAGCAAAATTTTGTGTGACAATAACAAAAGTGCTACGTGAGATGCCATACTGCTTACTGCATTACTGAAATACATACGCATATATACATACATGCGTTTCTTTTTCACAAAGATAAATACATAATAATAAAAGTATACATTTAATTAAAGGAAAACGCCAAACATATATAAATTTACAGAAAGCAGTTAAGGTAAGCCTAAAAAAACAAAATCATTTTATTCGAATAATAATTATTTATTCTTTTCAGATAAAGATTGGAAAACCAATGTCATACTTTATAAATAAATACTTTATATATAAATAAATATTATTAGAAACACTAATTAAATTATTTTTTTTGAGTGTACTCTGCACTATAGACAACTATCGACGATAGCTTTTCTTTGCTATCGCCGATAGGGGATAGTTTATGAAAACTATCAAGCGCTATCGATGGCGCAGACTATCGATAGTTCTCCACCTCTACTTTGCACTAAGCACCATGTATTATTTACAAAATGAGAATTTAGTTCATCTCGAATGGCTTTCTCCCACAAAGTTCTGTCATTACGAAATTTAATTTCCTCATATGTATTGGGAATATCATTTAAACATAATTGGGTATTCATAAGACATTTTTCTAAAAATCTGTATGATAATTTTGGTTTATCTTTATTTCTCTCACTGCGTCTGACTTGTTGATTTTCATTTTCTTGTATATTATCACCAGTTTTAACTACTGGATCGGTATTCTCGAGACAAGTGGAATTTTCATCTGACTTTGAATCCATGGATTCATTCATTTCCTGTAATGGGAAATTTAACTCTTCATTCTCTTCAATTGGAGAATCATGACTTCTGCTAACATCATTATGTTTTACCACAGAGTCATTTTCATTTAAAGTCATAGATTTTATGCTTTTTTCGTCCACCACTACATCTCTTGCTATCACAAACTTCCTCGATTCCTCATTCCACAATTTATAGCCATTGGGCTCATACCCGACGAATATAGTCTTAATAGATTTCTCGTCAAATTTTCGCTTACGCACTTTATTTAGTGCGTACACAGTCGATCCAAATATTTTCAAATATTTTAATATTGGCTTCTTTTTATGCCACATCTCATATGGTGTTTTTCTTATATTTTCCAAAGCTCTACTTGGGGTCCTATTAACTAAATAAGTTGCTGTTAAAACAGCTACCATTAATAAAAGAACGAGCTTTTTCGGTGATTGTTCTAATCATCCGCTCTGCAACACCATTCAATTGTGGGGTGTGAGGAACCGTTAAGTGATAACTGATACCTTTTTCTACACAAAATTCACGCATTTCATTAGAGAGATATTCCCTGCCATTATCAATATAAAGATTTACTATTTTTAAATTAAAATGAGCTTCACTTTTTGCTGCAAAGTCTTTGAATACAAAAAACACTTCTGATTTATAAGTTATTAAATATGTCACACAGTCATGTGTGAACTGATCAATAAATAATAGTTTTTATTATCAATAATTGAGGGAGTAATCGGACCACATACGTCAGAATGAACTACAAACAATGGGCGGTCAATATTTTCTTTATTTTTAGATTTTTCAAATCTAGGCTTAGATTGCTTTCCGTTAATACACGCCTCACATGTTTCATTTTTATTCAGCTGTACGTTTTTTATAAGTTCAACATCTTCAAACAAGCTATTTCGTTTAATTTCTAAGAATTTTCCTACACTAATATGGCCTAACCTTTCATGCCACAAGCGATATTCTGCATCATTTAAACTTTTGGATAAATATATTTTACTATTAAAATAAAATTTCACAATCGGTACATTATACTCACACGTTCCTTCAAATGCCAAGTTACCATTTTTGATTACTTTAATACCATCCGGATTAAATTCGACGGACATTCCAGCATCCAGCATCTTCTTCACGGATAGTAAATTGTGCGGGATTTCCTTGCAATACAGCACATTTTGTAATGCAATATTTTTCCCAGAACTGTTAAGATTAACTAGTCCTTTTGCAGAAGTATACACAAACTCTCCACGCTTTGCAATCTTAATCGGCACACTTGTTTTATATACTCATACTCGGAAAATAAATTTACGTCGTTTACTATGTGATCTGACGCCCCTGAATCTAATATAAATTCTATGCAATCTGTCTTTTCATTAGAATTAGCTGATTTCATCATAAATGCGAAAGCACAGTCCTGCTGCGTCGCTGTCATCTGAGTCTGTCTCTCTCTAACAGCTACGTTCATCATAAATGCAAACGAATGTTCTGGCTGCGTTGCTTTTGCCATCTGAGCCTGTCTCTCTCTAACATTACTCTGGTTTTGAATATTCTGGTTGCCTGCCTGCCTTTTTAATAAGAAACAGTCTTTCTTCATATGGCCTAATTTTCCGCAATGAAAACATTTTAGCTTACACTTTGAATTATTTGGAAATTGTTTCTTGACAAATTTTGTTATTTTGTTTTTGTATGTGCTATCCCTAGGCATTCGATTGCCTATCGCCTGTAACACTTTTGCACTTGTGTCCTTGGCAGCTCCTTTTAGTTTAACTTCATGGTCAAGAAGCCGAGTCTTGACAAACCCTAATGTTAAACTGCTCTCAGAGAGAGTTTCTAACGCTGTAATTACTCCATCATAGCTAGTTGGAAGTGTTAGAAGCAAATGAGACACTTTGTCCATTTCGTCTATCTTGGCTCCCGCCGCAACTAACTCAGTAAACAAATCATCAAATAAACGAAAGTGGTTTACTAGCGGAGTATCACCCTTCAATTTTAAAGCCAATAGTTGTTTGCGTAATGAAAGTTGAGACGCTAGGCTTTTACGCTCGTAAATACCATCCAGATTTTCATAAATTTCCTTAGCCGAGTTCCCATTGTTGGCAAATACTAAAAATGAATCATTTAGATATTCTATTACAATACTCTTTGCATTTCGTTTTGCTCGCTTCACTTCCTCACTTTCCTTGTCACTTGGTTCCTCATCAACTACTTTTAACAAATCGTTTTCCTCTAGCAAAGCCCTGACTCTAAATTTCCATATGGAATACTTTTCCCCGTTAAAGGGTGTTATGTTTCTCTTTCCTTTTTCCATCTTCCGAGAATAACGTTCTTCCTTTGAATTGCTATGCGTTTCTCAGAATTCTTGTAGCTAGTCTGCTTTAACACTCGCTCGCACGCTGCCGAAAACAAAAATTATATACATATACATACATATATGTATGTACATATACGTATGTGCGTTGTTCACTTATAAGCACAAATTTCAATAGTTATTATATTGTTTAGACTTTATTTAAGTTTTAATTGTTTCACTTTTTTTTTTTTATTTCACTTTTATTATTCGTTACAATCAAAGCATTTTACTATAGCACTTAGCTGCAAATCGTGTCTGGGCCCATAACCTATAGAATTTATAGAATTAATGTTTTATACAAACTCCAGCCCGATTTGCCAAAAAGTAAAAACACTTTAATTGTAGTTTTAATTATTTTATTTTATACAACCGCACGCTCTCGTTGTCTGTAAGCAAGTAAGTAGGGCACGCATGTGCATACAAAAAGGAAACCAAAAAGTTCTTAGGCTGAGAGTGAGAGAACAAAAGGAAGAAGAGAGCTTTGCCTCTCTCCAAGATCTCCTCCGCTCATCCCCTTCCCACAACATAAAATGTGGATGTGTATAAGTGAAACTTTTGATATTCTCAACAAAATTCAATACTCAATAGCTACATCCCACAAACCTACAAAAACAGTCTGATAATACCTATTTTAAAACCAAACTCAGAAAAAATCAACCTAAATTCATACCGGCCAATCTCGCTCAACTCATGCTTCTCTAAAATTCTGGACAAAATTATAGCTAAACGACTGTGGTGGTTTGTATTAAATGACAAACTTATCCAAAACAGTCAAACTGGTTTAAGAAAAGGTAAATCAGCTATGGACAGTCTACTACTCGTAGACCATTTATTAGCAAGAGCTATCTCCAGAAGAAACCACGCATCCATCATATCCCTAGATTTCGCAAAAGCTTTCGACAGAATTGGAATCCACTCAATACTCAACCAACTTGCCATTTGGAAAACAGGACCAAAAATAACCAACTACATAACAAATTATATGACAAACAGAAAAATTATTGTACGTATTAACTCGGACCTCTCCTCCTTTCAACCCATCCAAAACGGCATACCTCAAGGCTCTCCACTCTCCGTGATTCTCTTTGTGATAGCATACAACCAACTCACAGAAAAACTCATCCTTCATCCCAACATTAGCCTAAGCGCATATGCTGACGATTTCAACTTGATCCTAAAACTAAAGAACAGAAAAAACATAAACATAAACCTTAACCCAATCTTAAACACCATACTTGACTGGGCCGAATACTCAGGCGCCAAGCTCTCTACTACCAAATGCAAACACCTACACGTTTGCAGAAAACACAACTGCAACTGCACCCTATCCACGGGTAACATACAAATACAAAACGAAACGAGTACAATACTCGGCAAACATTTCAATAATAAATACAGGTGGAAAACGCACACAGAACAACTCTCACACAACCTCAAACAATCAATAAACATAATTAAATGTCTCTCTAGTCCAAAATTCAACTGCAACACTTCTACACTTCTAAACGTCACAAAAGCAACAATCACCGCAAAAGCAGACTACGGCCTCCCAATCTTCGGATATAGTCCACAAACAATATTAAGAAAAGTAAAATCAACAATAAACACTGCCTTCAGAACTGCCCTTGGTGCACTCCGAACAACACCTATCAACAATATTCTATACGAAGCACGCGCAGATCCGCTAGAAGATAGACGCAACCTTCTTACAACAAAACTTATAAAAACTTTAATTAATGCCAAAAACTCCCCAATAATAAAAATTCTAAAATCATACAGACCCCCAAAGCGAGCACAATACAAATCAACAATAGACCGCATAATAGAAAACTCCGAAGCCCACAAACTCCCTCTTAAACAAGTAACCCAACTTACACAGACTACACCACCCTGGAACACTGATACATTAAAAATCGACACAACGCTAAGTGCCTACAACAAAAAAAAAACATCACCACTAACTTTTCGGACACTATTCACAGAAATTAAGACAAAAGACAATAACAAATTCACCTACATTTACACCGATGGATCTCACACAAACACCATTACCAGCCTTGCAATCACAAACGAAAATGAATGCAAAAAAATAGGCCTTCTACCACACTATTCCTCAGTGTTCTCCGCTGAGCTACTAGCAATAATAGAGGGTCTTGAACTATTAAAAAATAAAAGAGGAAAATTTTGTATATGCTCCGACTCTCTCTCTGCCATCAACGCAATTAAAAATGCAAACAATAGCGAACATTACACCTCACACGCCCGCAACTTGCTCGCAAAAATTTCCCAAGAAGTTCAAACAACTTTGGATACCCGGCCACGTAGGAATTCCAGGTAACGAACTGGCGGACACCCTAGCCAAAAACGCAATTACACAACCCCTCATAACTATTGAAAATCTTAACACAGAAGACATTCTAAAACACATAAAAAACACATACCAAGCAAACTCAACATTACACATATCTAAGACAACAGCCTGGTACCAATCCATAAACCATCTCCAACTAAACAACTACCACATCACCAAAAACAACCACTTACCCATATCACTAGAGCTCGGATAGTTATGCACGGCAAAAGGCTAAAATATGCATGCAAATATGCACGAAAAATAGCAAAATATGCTCAAGAATATGCATTCAAAAATACAATAAAATATTTTTTTTAATTTTTTTTTTTTTTTTTTTTCGCGCGTAGTCCCACGGCCCACTTTCCCGCCCAACCGACCGAGGGGCGACCGCCGTGTAACGTACGGCACGGTTCGCGATAATTTTGACGCGAAAGAAAAGTTAAGTTAAGTTAAATTTTATTTTAATATGAAATTTAAAATAATAAATTCACGAGAGGAGAGTCGCGACTTAGAGAAATAAGAAAAGGCCGAGGAAAATTAGGAGGAAGACAATAAGATCTAATTTTGAGCTAAAAAAGTCAAGAGAGATCGCTTTAAGAACGGCAGAGAGTCAGAAATAGATATAATAGGATAAAGTCTATTATAGTCAGAACACAATACTCTGTAGGGATCATGCAGCTCATAGTTAGATCTACATTGATTTAAAATTAGGGGGATGTAATTTCTGGTTAATCTACTTGGAACAGAAAAGTTTAGCCTGCTAACTAAGTCGGGGCTATCAATTTTACCACAAATAAGATTAAACATAAAAACTGTTCCAAGCATCGTTCTACGGTTGGCTAGGGATGGTAAATTAATTATAAGTAGTCTACTAGAGTAGGAGGGTAATAAAAGGTTTGCATCCCAATTTAGGCGCCGTAGGGCAAAAAGTAAAAATTTTTTTGGACCGATTCAATACGATCCGAATGAACTCCATATTGGGGACTCCAGACCGGTGATCCGTATTCAAGAATTGGACGGACAAGCGAAATAAATAAATTTTTAGTTATGTAAGGGTCGTCAAATTCCTTTGACCACCTTTTTATAAATCCTAGCACACTCCTGGCTTTATTCACCATAGACGAAATATGGATGGAAAATTTTAATTTTGGGTCCAGAAGAACACCAAGGTCATCCACCTGAGTTATTCTCTCCAAAGAGCATCCACTTAAAGTGTAAGCCCCCCGTATCGGGTTAGTTCGACAAAAGGCCATAAGCTTACACTTTGAGCCGTTTAAGTTGAGTAAGTTATCACTGCACCATTTTTCAAAGCTATCTAGATCGGATTGTAAATTCGAACGGCAAGAAATGTCCTTATACTGCAAACACAATTTAACATCATCTGCGTACATAAGTACACGAGAGTGAGTTATTACTAATGGAAGGTCATTAATAAATAAGGTAAATAGTAGCGGGCCAAGGTGGCTCCCTTGAGGGACGCCGGAGGTGACTCGGAGAACACAAGAAAGTGAATTCTTAAAAAGGACCCTTTGTGTCCTGCCATTCAGATAACTTAAAATCCATTCTAGAAGATCAACTGGGAAACCTAATAAGTCAAGTTTCCTTATAAGAAGTGAATGATTTACAGAGTCAAATGCTTTACTAAAGTCAGTGTAAATGACATCTGTTTGAAAATTGTGGTTAAAACCCCTAATCACGAATGAAGTAAACTCCAAGAGATTAGTGGTTGTTGATCGTTGTTTTATAAAACCGTGTTGACACGGTGAAATTATTGACCTACACAGGTGCTGCAAGTGAGGGGTGATAACTTTTTCAAAAAGCTTAGGAATGGCAGACAATTTAGAGATACCTCTATAATTGCTTGCATCCGATTTGTTACCTTTTTTGTGAAGAGGAATGACAAAAGACTCCTTCCACATATGGGGAAACTGTGACATTTCCAAAGAGAGGGTAAACAATTTGAGAAGCGGCTTGCACAAGGCTTCCGCGCAATATTTAAGCACACAGCCAGGAATTCCATCGGGGCCTGGCGAATATACAGGCTTAACACGCTGAAGATCGCAAAGTAGGGAGCTCTCGCTTAACGTGGGACAGAATACTAAATTCGACTTGGATACAGCATAAGAATAGGGCTGATCATAGTGAGGTAAGTGAGGTGAGTATGTTGTTTGAAAAAACTGGGCAAATAAATCGGCTATTGCCTGATCTGATGTCGCCGTAGTATTTTCAAATGATAACGAGGAAGGGAAAGAAGATGTTTTATGCTTAGTATTAACGAAATTATAAAACTGTTTCGGATCCTACACAAACTGGACCTTGCAACGGTTTAAATAGTTTTTGTAATACTGAGCATTAAGCACGGTAAAATTTGACCGAGCTTTTAAATATTTTGAAAAGATAGAGTGAGAACCGGTTTCTTTAAATTTCCTATAAAGTCTGGATTTTACATTTCTTAAGTGTGTCAACTCTTTATTGAACCAAGGAGGTTTGCTAGAGATAGACGGATAGTATTTCGGAACACAAGAATAGAAAAAAGTCTGGATTGTAGTATAAAAAATATTTATGGCATCCGCCATATTATTGGAAGTGTAAAGATCGGACCAATTATGAAAGAATCATGCAAAAAATAATCATAATATGTTGGAAAAGGCAGTTCTTTATTTAAAAGCTAAAGTTTTGCACAGATTTACATTGGACTTCGACAAATTTGGTGTGGTTTTGGTTCAAGATCCGATTTTAACGATTGGCTTCCCTTTAATGATGCAATATGCTGATTTACTTGGAATATTTTTTTCCTTAAACTGCACATTCACAATACGTACAAAATAAAACTGACCTATCAGACCGAAATACTTTGGGGAATTCGACTTTCATACGCAATATAAATTTGATTCGAAACAACCGATAACTTTAAATACCACGAGACGAATGATAATTTAAGAATATAATAAAGCGTTTATTATGATTAGTCATTGAGAATCCATTAATAAGTTATCAATGTACCTAGTGTTGATCATTTGATGAAAATTAACAAAGTGAAAGTCAATTTACTTTCAATTCCACGCAATAATCTTATACACAATTAGATAGATTTGTAATAGAATGTATTACGTTTTTTGTTGTTATTCGCATAAGAATGATTTTCATAGCTAAATTATTTTAAGTTTTTATGAATGAAATATTAAAATATGCTCGAACATGCACTTTCGATCAAAATATGCTCTAAGGAATGAAATATGCAGAATATGCATGCAACATGCATTTGCATGACTATCCGAGCTCTACATATCACGAACAGACCAGATAAAAATAACCAGACTCAGACTTGGACACTCCAAATTAGCCCACACACATTATATCGATCCAAACCAAAATAATATCTGCCCATTCTGCAACGACACCATATCAGTAAGACACTTACTCTCTACCTGCAACGCACTAAACATCCAGAGGCAACATTTATTTCAAAACACCGACCCACTGGAAACACTTTCCAACCCCACACCTCATCACATATCAACAATCCTACAATTCCTAAAAAACTCAAATTTATACCACCGGATATAAACGATACAAATAAAATATATATATATATATAATATAAACTTAACTATATAAACAAATACTTATAAGAAATATTATGCACAACTCGAGCTGAAGGCCTACGCTGCTATAGCTCAACACCATTGCTAGCTCTTAATTTTAATTCTTTTTTAGCCCTTTATAAATAAATAAATAAGTTCCGACACGGAGTCCTCCACCCAGTATTAAGTTAAATATTAGAAAATAAGGATATATTGTGAGATTAGTATTAACATTAAGCCAAGACGCGCACCCCGACCCTAACGCGTTATCGCACTCGTGAGGCCCCCAGCGCGATACTCGACTAAAGTGCGATCTCTGACCCAAAAATCGCAGCTCCGGGGCACCGAATATTTACACGCGTTTAGTGATTAGTGATCCGTACAGCTACCGGTATACACACACCACCATCAACGCTATTGTGAAGGCAGCAGCCAGGACCCCTCTTTTGAATAAATATTAACTAAAACCCGTGTATTATTACTACGCCTACGCCCCTCCTCCTTCTCCTACCCCTATAACTCCCCGTAGCCTCCGAGTCAACCGCAGAGGAGAACCTTAGAATCCCCGTAGTCTCCGAGTTAACCGGAGTACCACGCCTTGGAATCCCTGCAGAATCCGAGTCCAACCGGAGTGTAGCACTTTAGAATCCTTGTAGACTCCGAGCCGAGCCGGAGTGTAGAACGTTAGCCTCTTCTAGTACACTCCGAGTCCACCCGGAGTGTAGATTTCCCCGCTCCCCTCCGCAGATTCCGAGTCCAATCAGAACAGATAAATCCCGCCGCTCACGCCCGTCAAAAATCCTCCTCAGTAGCCAACCACCACCGAATGTTCACACCCCGCAGCGGGATCGCTTCTAGTACCTTTTCCCGCCGACAGAGGGCGCTGCGAACCAAATATTCCCAGGTTCCCCGCCAAGTACTGAGGTTGCCATTCGCTCCGACGGCAAAGGGCGTCGCGAACCAGATTTACTTCCCGGTTCCCCGCCAAACAGTGCGATGGAGTAGCACCCGTCTTTAACCGAGACTACAACCTCCTCATACAAATTCCTACTACAGGTTCCACACTTCTATATAAATTTCTTGTATAGGTTCCCTGACTCCGATTGAGATTTTACCCCGGCCAGAGAACTTCATTACAAAACCTACCGGGTTGACCGGAAGTATCTGTCCCACGCTATCATCGTCCTCCTGACCGGCTGAGCTGAGAGCTGGTTCCGAACCAGTGATCTGCAGGGACGGACCTGGACCGAAGTCCGCCGGGAATTCTTAGTCTTCTTCCTACCGCCCCGGTACTATCAACGCCTTGACGACGAGATTCGCGCACACCTTCAGAAAGCGAATGAGTCGTTCAAGAAATATTTGGTAGATCTTCGCCTTCGATGCGCCGCACTGGACTCTCACCAGAGCAGGAATTGGAACGGGTCTATAAGAACATGCTGCCCGAGTACCAGATGTTCACCCGCCGCCAGGATTTCAAGACGCTAGCCGAACTCACGCACCTGGTGGTCAACTTCGAAGTTGCCCGCAGCCGCGGAGGCCGAACCGTCCGTGGATACCCATCAGCAAGCCCAGACGCCGAGTATCCATCGCATAGCAGAGTCGCACGACCCAGGGCGAACCCTGTCCACACACCGCAGGTGCCACGCCCTAGGAACGCGACCAACGATGCCGCCAGCCGAGACCCCGGGGTAAACCCTAACCAAAGGGCCACGCCCATCAGGTCAATTGACCCCAGCACCGCCTGCCGTAACTGCGGCCAGGCCGGTCACTACTCCATGGAATGCCGGAACCAGAGAATCATGTTCTGTTGGGACTGCGGTCGCCAGGGCATCCGCACTGTCGAGTGCTGCAGGAACCAGACGCCGGGAAACGGGCAAGGGCCTTAAGTATCAGGGAGTCACCCGAGGAACCCACCGAACTCCCGCACCCAGTAAGCAACGCCATCCAGCAGGATCGGAACCGTATCCGCGCACAGGTCACGGTCGAGGGGCACCTTTTCGCCGCTACCTTGGATACGGGGGCCTCACATAGCTTTATAAGCGAACGCCTGCAAGAGAACTCGACGATGAAAGGAATCACCCCGCCGTGCGGACACAAGTGAAGTCAGCAGACGGAACCGGGAGGGAACTCACACAGCGTTGTCCAGTTGGGGGAGGTTCGGGTAAGCGTCTCCGCTCTCATCATGGCGGACGTGCTGGACGACCTTCTGCTCGACATGGACTTCCTGTGCTACGGCGGAGCCAAACTACAGTGCGGGGGCCTGACTCTCAAGCTCCAGCCACCTACTTGGGCTGGAGCACTGCCCGCTCCTGACCCATCAGCAATCCAACGGAACCCATTTCGCCAAAAGTCAAGGAGAGTCCATTTCAGCGGTCTGGAACCATCGGCACCATCTTGCGGGATCGCTAACGCCGAGTACGACGCCGAGGAGGAACAAAGTCCCTGTACTTTCGAGGTAAACTACTGTAACGAACTGTTTTTTGTTGCTTTTATGCTCGCTACTTGATTGTGCGGCTAGCTCAGTAATGGTTGTACGTTCGTCCCACCAAATTTATATGTTGTGATTGCCCCACCAGTGAATAAGAAGATAACGTTGATTTCTCGACTTTAACTTGTTTATTGACTTCCAAAACTGACAAGTTAATATCTTGCTCGCCTCGGTATGCTGCTCTCGATGCTCCCTGGTATGCTTCCCTCGATGTCGCCTCCTGGGTTAAGTCCCTCTCCCGTGCTCCGCTCGATCGCTGCCGTCGACGTCGGGTACCTCACGTGGTGGAGTTGGACTATCTGGGCTCCACCCTAGTCCCTACTACTCCGTGCTGGGGCGGTTTAATCCCTGGGTCTCGGGGTTTCGCTGCTCCAGGACTCTGGCAGACACAGCAGGGTTCTCGGCGTGCACGCCTTTAACACCCGTGCCGTTCAACTGCGGCTCGTCGCACCAGAACACAACTCTCGCCACGAGACGGACCAAGCGTACGCCGGATCACGGTCTGGTAGATTCTACAGTATGCGTCTGGTTCTTGACTCTGCCCCACCGAGGACACGTTTAATCGATTAAGGACTCGTATGTGTAGACTTGGTTAGGACCCGCCGGGCAATACGCCAGGCTCAATGTCACTAACCAGGGGTCGTCACAGGCGCCTAGTTCGACTCGTGTGCTGCCCACAGGACCTCAGCTACCTGTGTCTCAGTTCTTGACTCTGCCCCACCGAGGACACGTTTAATCGATTAAGGACTCGTATGTGTAGACTTGGTCAAGACCCGCCGGGCAATACGCCAGGCTCAATGTCACTAACCAGGGGTCGTCACAGGCGCCTAGTTCGACTCGTGTGCTGCCCACAGGACCTCAGCTACCTGTGTCTCAATTCGGAGACTTGCAACTCTAAGTCCCGAACGTCTCGACGAAGCGATCTTGCTCCCTGTAGACTGCTTGCTTGGGATCCTTGCGTCCTTCGTCCGCGCCGTTGATCCTTTCTCCTCTTGTCCTTCGTGTTCGTCCTCGCTTGAATCCTTGCTCGTATCCTTGCTGGACTCTTCTTACTTGTATCCTTGCTTGACTTCTCGCTGCCTGATGTACACTTGTGTTTCGCTTCTATTCGACTGACCCACGCTGAACTGCGAGCCCCGCTTATATAGGGCCCCCTGGTCCCGTTAGTTCTCGGTGTCTCCTTTTCATCCGGGTCCAAGGTCCACCGCGATCCCGTTGTCCTTTTATCCAGCCCGTGATTATTTGTGGGGAGTTATCCAACTCCTCACATTCCCCTTACTTCGGAAAGGAAAACAAAGCTCGTATCTCCGCTCCGGCTGTCTCCTCCTGACTCCTTCGTCGCCGATGCATCCCTCGTAGACGTTTTCCCCACAGACTCTTCCCTCGTCGGCGTATACGTTTCCCCATAGACGTTTCCCTCGTAGATGTTACCCTCGCAGACGTTTTCCTCATAGACTCTCCCCTTGTAGCTTTTCCCCCGTAGACGTTCCCCTCGCAGACGTAGACGTTTCCCTCGTAGACGTTTCCCCTCGTAGACGTTTTCGTTTCCCTCGTAGACGTTTCTCTGATAGACGTTTCGCTTCCCTCGTAGACGTTTTCGTATCCCTCGTAGACGTTTTCGTTTCCCTCGTAGACGTTTCTCTGGTAGACGTTTCCTAGACTCACACTTCGAATTTGCATCTGCACGCCTTCTTGATGCACGATGATAATTTGAATTTGCGCGCCCTCTGCCAACTCATCTTCGCGCGCCTTCCGATGCTCCCTCTGGTCACACTGTCAGCTGGCCGATCTGTTCCCACCTGTACCTATCAAACGCCGGGTTGCCACCTGATCATGGCGCTTAATGCAGTGCGACCCATCACCCATCGGCCATCGGCCTATCGATAGTTCCGCCTGCCGATCCTACTCTATCGAAACCTTCCCACCCGGAGGTCCACGCCGGAGCGGAAAAATTCCCATGGTAAGTTTACTCTTTCTCCTTTCTCTTTTTTCATGTTTTCCTGCCTTTTCCCCTACAGCTCGCCATGCTCTTGACTCGCCCTTCAAACTGGACCTCGGATGGAAAAGGTTAATGCCCCCCAAAACCGCAAGTACCTGCCAACGCTAAGCCGCCCACGCTAATTAACCTCTTCTTCTTGCAGATCACAACAAACGACCCCCCCATACATATTTTTTTTTTTAATTTTTTTTAAAGTGTTAAATGTGTTACCGAATGCCTTTTTTTTCTGTGCAAGTGTGATTTCTAAGCGATCGACTAGCTCCCCCCTTTATTATATTTTTTTGGTTATGCTGCCCCCCCCTCCATCTTTGTTTACATTTTGCTTTTGACCGCTATCCCCCCTTCCCCCTCTTTCCGACCATTAAGGCTTTGCTGAGGGTTTTTTTTACTCGCTTCCCGTCTCCTAATTATATCATTTCTTTTCATTAGACTTCCACCTTTTTTCCTTATCAGATTTTGCTATATTTTTTTTTTGATCTCGAGCTTGTAAAATTCTTTTTTTTTTCATAGTTTATTTTCTCCATTTTTTTTCTTATTAGGGTTTTGATATATTTTTTTTTTTTATCTCGAGCTTGTAAAATTCTTTTCTTCATAGTTTATTTTCTCCATCTTTTTTTTCTTATTAGGTTTTGATATATTTTTTTTTTTTGATCTCGTCCATTTTTTTTCCTTCTTTTTTTTTCCATTAAAATTCAAGCCTTTTTTTCTTTTTATCATTCCTTTTTTTTTATTGGATTTTTTTTTCTTATGCTCCGCCGTTCGGCTACTGGGTATATACCCTCATGCCTCCTGGCCCCACTCGGACCCGGAACTTCACCGCCCCCCGCTGCACCATCACGCAGTGCCGACCACCGCGCCTCCGAGCGGCTTCGACGGCTCCGCATGTCTCGATTTCCGCGGGCCACTGCGTCCTTGGCACCTCCAGCCATCTCCGTTCGTCCGGCACTGACACCTACCGTCGCCATTCCGGTGGTCCAGCCCTGGCCACGGGCAAGGATGCTTGGCGTTTGAAGCCGGGCCTCGACTTCACGGCGGCCACCTCGGGCCACAACCAAGGCTCCCCTTTCCCACGGTTCGGGCTCCTCCTCGGGCTCCTCCTCGGGCTCCTCTTCCACGTCCTCCGGCGCTGCCTCGGCCTCCTCTGGGGATTCCTCCTTCCTCGGCGTCGCTTCCGTGGGCCACCTCCACTCCACGGTGTGTTGGCACCACCGCACTCCCTCCTCCACATATTCCTTAAGGGAGTGTGAGACCCTCGCCTCTGGAATATCGGCCCGCCACTCGGGCCGCAACGGTCCCACACTCGCGGGTGCCTCCTCCGGTGCCTCCTGCTCCATTGGCGACGGCGGCCTACCAGGCGACGGCCGATCCTCTGCCGCCTCTTCTTTCCCCGGATGCGGCGTTGGTGGTCGCGCTGGCACCCACCGAGGGGGTGAGGGCGTGGCTTCCCAGCTGGGTTCGACGTCCCAAAGCCCTCCTGGCGTCGGCGGCCGCTCCGGCATCCACTCAGGCGACTCGGGTTTGGACTCTGGCGCCCACTCCACCTCCTCTATCTCCTCCACCCAGTGCCTGGGGGTTGGGGGCACGACCATGCCCGGCGTTGGCAGCGGCACCTCCCTTATCATTTCTGGGCTCTCCCACAATGCCCGCTCCTCTTGCTCCGCCTCCTCCAGTCTCGCCTCCCAGCTGGCGCGAGCCTCACGTTCTTTCCTTGCGTCCGCTATTCTCTGCTTCAGCCCTTTATAGCGGGCCGTGATTTGTTGAAGCTCTTCCAGCTGCCTCTCCCACCTCCTTCGGCCAGCTCCTGCTTGATGAGGGATCGGCGTCCCCTCGTTCCAGAGGGTCCGACACAGCCCTAAAGCCATGTCGGCCCTCGTCGTGGCGTTGGCCCTCGCAGGCCCAGACGGTCCATCTGGAACCTCCGCTATCCCGACCGGGATCGAGTTGTCGCTCCTGCCTGCTGCTCTCCCCAGCCGCCACCTCCTGGCCTCCTCCCGTGGGTCATCGATCATCTCGACCTCGCTGTCTGATGATACGGTCGGCTCGGGCTCAGGCGGCGTTGGATCCTTCCGAACTTGACGGGAGGTTCGGGTAGGCCGGGTGCCGGGCTGGCTGCCCACTCCCGACCATCCTTGCCCCTTTCCGAGTCCTTCGGGATCCTTTGCGGCTTCCATCCTCCGGCGTGCCTCTGCGCGAGTTATGACTGTGCTCATCTTTATCTTGAATTTTTGAATGTCTGCTCCCGGCCGCCCGTCCCACTTTTATACACGGGTCCTTCGCCATCTCCTTTTCGACGGTACCGTTATTTCCCTCGGAGTCGCTCTCTTTCGGCACTCTGACTTAAGAGTGCCGTCCTCTCTCTTTCCTCGGGAAGAAACCGTAAGCTTTCCTTTTTCGTTTCTATGGTTCTAACAGCAGTACCATTGTGTTTCCCTGTGTTTTCCCTGGTATGCTTCCCTCGATGTCGCCTCCTGGGTTAAGTCCCTCTCCCGTGCTCCGCTCGATCGCTGCCGTCGACGTCGGGTACCTCACGTGGTGGAGTTGGACTATCTGGGCTCCACCCTAGTCCCTACTACTCCGTGCTGGGGCGGTTTAATCCCTGGGTCTCGGGGTTTCGCTGCTCCAGGACTCTGGCAGACACAGCAGGGTTCTCGGCGTGCACGCCTTTAACACCCGTGCCGTTCAACTGCGGCTCGTCGCACCAGAACACAACTCTCGCCACGAGACGGACCAAGCGTACGCCGGATCACGGTCTGGTAGATTCTACAGTATGCGTCTGGTTCTTGACTCTGCCCCACCGAGGACACGTTTAATCGATTAAGGACTCGTATGTGTAGACTTGGTTAGGACCCGCCGGGCAATACGCCAGGCTCAATGTCACTAACCAGGGGTCGTCACAGGCGCCTAGTTCGACTCGTGTGCTGCCCACAGGACCTCAGCTACCTGTGTCTCAGTTCTTGACTCTGCCCCACCGAGGACACGTTTAATCGATTAAGGACTCGTATGTGTAGACTTGGTCAAGACCCGCCGGGCAATACGCCAGGCTCAATGTCACTAACCAGGGGTCGTCACAGGCGCCTAGTTCGACTCGTGTGCTGCCCACAGGACCTCAGCTACCTGTGTCTCAATTCGGAGACTTGCAACTCTAAGTCCCGAACGTCTCGACGAAGCGATCTTGCTCCCTGTAGACTGCTTGCTTGGGATCCTTGCGTCCTTCGTCCGCGCCGTTGATCCTTTCTCCTCTTGTCCTTCGTGTTCGTCCTCGCTTGAATCCTTGCTCGTATCCTTGCTGGACTCTTCTTACTTGTATCCTTGCTTGACTTCTCGCTGCCTGATGTACACTTGTGTTTCGCTTCTATTCGACTGACCCACGCTGAACTGCGAGCCCCGCTTATATAGGGCCCCCTGGTCCCGTTAGTTCTCGGTGTCTCCTTTTCATCCGGGTCCAAGGTCCACCGCGATCCCGTTGTCCTTTTATCCAGCCCGTGATTATTTGTGGGGAGTTATCCAACTCCTCACATTCCCCCTTACTTCGGAAAGGAAAACAAAGCTCGTATCTCCGCTCCGGCTGTCTCCTCCTGACTCCTTCGTCGCCGATGCATCCCTCGTAGACGTTTTCCCCACAGACTCTTCCCTCGTCGGCGTATACGTTTCCCCATAGACGTTTCCCTCGTAGATGTTACCCTCGCAGACGTTTTCCTCATAGACTCTCCCCTTGTAGCTTTTCCCCCGTAGACGTTCCCCTCGCAGACGTAGACGTTTCCCTCGTAGACGTTTCCCCTCGTAGACGTTTTCGTTTCCCTCGTAGACGTTTCTCTGATAGACGTTTCGCTTCCCTCGTAGACGTTTTCGTATCCCTCGTAGACGTTTTCGTTTCCCTCGTAGACGTTTCTCTGGTAGACGTTTCCTAGACTCACACTTCGAATTTGCATCTGCACGCCTTCTTGATGCACGATGATAATTTGAATTTGCGCGCCCTCTGCCAACTCATCTTCGCGCGCCTTCCGATGCTCCCTCTGGTCACACTGTCAGCTGGCCGATCTGTTCCCACCTGTACCTATCAAACGCCGGGTTGCCACCTGATCATGGCGCTTAATGCAGTGCGACCCATCACCCATCGGCCATCGGCCTATCGATAGTTCCGCCTGCCGATCCTACTCTATCGAAACCTTCCCACCCCGAGGTCCACGCCGGAGCGGAAAAATTCCCATGGTAAGTTTACTCTTTCTCCTTTCTCTTTTTTCATGTTTTCCTGCCTTTTCCCCTACAGCTCGCCATGCTCTTGACTCGCCCTTCAAACTGGACCTCGGATGGAAAAGGTTAATGCCCCCAAAACCGCAAGTACCTGCCACTAAGCCGCCCACGCTAATTAACCTCTTCTTCTTGCAGATCACAACAAACGACCCCCCATACATATTTTTTTTTAAATTTTTTTTAAAGTGTTAAATGTGTTACCGAATGCCTTTTTTTTCTGTGCAAGTGTGATTTCTAAGCGATCGACTAGCTCCCCCCTTTATTATATTTTTTTGGTTATGCTGCCCCCCCTCCATCTTTGTTTACATTTTGCTTTCGACCCCTATCCCCCCTTCCCCCTCTTTCCGACCATTAAGGCTTTGCTGAGGGTTTTTTTTACTCGCTTCCCGTCTCCTAATTATATCATTTCTTTTCATTAGACTTCCACCTTTTTTCCTTATCAGATTTTGCTATATTTTTTTTTGATCTCGAGCTTGTAAAATTCTTTTTTTTTTCATAGTTTATTTTCTCCATTTTTTTCTTATTAGGGTTTTGATATATTTTTTTTTTATCTCGAGCTTGTAAAATTCTTTTCTTCATAGTTTATTTTCTCCATCTTTTTTTCTTATTAGGTTTTGATATATTTTTTTTTTTTGATCTCGTCCATTTTTTTTCCTTCTTTTTTTTTCCATTAAAATTCAAGCCTTTTTTTCTTTTTATCATTCCTTTTTTTTTATTGGATTTTTTTTTCTTATGCTCCGCCGTTCGGCTACTGGGTATATACCCTCATGCCTCCTGGCCCCACTCGGACCCGGAACTTCACCGCCCCCCGCTGCACCATCACGCAGTGCCGACCACCGCGCCTCCGAGCGGCTTCGACGGCTCCGCATGTCTCGATTTCCGCGGGCCACTGCGTCCTTGGCACCTCCAGCCATCTCCGTTCGTCCGGCACTGACACCTACCGTCGCCATTCCGGTGGTCCAGCCCTGGCCACGGGCAAGGATGCTTGGCGTTTCAAGCCGGGCCTCGACTTCACGGCGGCCACCTCGGGCCACAACCAAGGCTCCCCTTTCCCACGGTTCGGGCTCCTCCTCGGGCTCCTCTTCCACGTCCTCCGGCGCTGCCTCGGCCTCCTCTGGGGATTCCTCCTTCCTCGGCGTCGCTTCCGTGGGCCACCTCCACTCCACGGTGTGTTGGCACCACCGCACTCCCTCCTCCACATATTCCTTAAGGGAGTGTGAGACCCTCGCCTCTGGAATATCGGCCCGCCACTCGGGCCGCAACGGTCCCACACTCGCGGGTGCCTCCTCCGGTGCCTCCTGCTCCATTGGCGACGGCGGCCTACCAGGCGACGGCCGATCCTCTGCCGCCTCTTCTTTCCCCGGATGCGGCGTTGGTGGTCGCGCTGGCACCCACCGAGGGGGTGAGGGCGTGGCTTCCCAGCTGGGTTCGACGTCCCAAAGCCCTCCTGGCGTCGGCGGCCGCTCCGGCATCCACTCAGGCGACTCGGGTTTGGACTCTGGCGCCCACTCCACCTCCTCTATCTCCTCCACCCAGTGCCTGGGGGTTGGGGGCACGACCATGCCCGGCGTTGGCAGCGGCACCTCCCTTATCATTTCTGGGCTCTCCCACAATGCCCGCTCCTCTTGCTCCGCCTCCTCCAGTCTCGCCTCCCAGCTGGCGCGAGCCTCACGTTCTTTCCTTGCGTCCGCTATTCTCTGCTTCAGCCCTTTATAGCGGGCCGTGATTTGTTGAAGCTCTTCCAGCTGCCTCTCCCACCTCCTTCGGCCAGCTCCTGCTTGATGAGGGATCGGCGTCCCCTCGTTCCAGAGGGTCCGACACAGCCCTAAAGCCATGTCGGCCCTCGTCGTGGCGTTGGCCCTCGCAGGCCCAGACGGTCCATCTGGAACCTCCGATATCCCGACCGGGATCGAGTTGTCGCTCCTGCCTGCTGCTCTCCCCAGCCGCCACCTCCTGGCCTCCTCCCGTGGGTCATCGATCATCTCGACCTCGCTGTCTGATGATACGGTCGGCTCGGGCTCAGGCGGCGTTGGATCCTTCCGAACTTGACGGGAGGTTCGGGTAGGCCGGGTGCCGGGCTGGCTGCCCACTCCCGACCATCCTTGCCCCTTTCCGAGTCCTTCGGGATCCTTTGCGGCTTCCATCCTCCGGCGTGCCTCTGCGCGAGTTATGACTGTGCTCATCTTTATCTTGAATTTTTGAATGTCTGCTCCCGGCCGCCCGTCCCACTTTTATACACGGGTCCTTCGCCATCTCCTTTTCGACGGTACCGTTATTTCCCTCGGAGTCGCTCTCTTTCGGCACTCTGACTTAAGAGTGCCGTCCTCTCTCTTTCCTCGGGAAGAAACCGTAAGCTTTCCTTTTTCGTTTCTATGGTTCTAACAGCAGTACCATTGTGTTTCTGGCTTGTGCTTGTCGTTCTTTTTCTTTGTATGACTCTGTTCTGTGTTAGAATTCTCTATGGCTCTGGCCCTTGTCCGACGTTAGGATCGCCTGCCATTTTAAAAAAAAACTTTGTATTTGTGGCTATTTCTCGCGGCATCGTATAGACTCTGGTATGTGCCCGACGATTAAACCGTTGATGCGGTTGACTTTGGCACTTGTCCGACGCTAAGATTGCTCGCCCTTTCAAAGAAAAAAAACTTGTGTTTGTGGATACTTCTCGCGGCGTCTTATAGACTCTGGCATGTGCCCGACGATTAAACCGTTGCCGCGGTTGACTTTGGCACTTGTCTGACGCTAAGATTGCTCGCCCTTTTATGAAAAAAACTTTGTGTTTGTGGATACTTCTCGCGGCGTCTTATAGACTCTGGCATGTGCCCGACGATTGAACCGTTGCCGCGGTTGACTTTGGCACTTGTCTGACGCTAAGATTGCTCGCCCTTTTATGAAAAAAACTTTGTGTTTGTGGATACTTCTCGCGGCATCTTATAGACTCTGATTTGTGCCAGACGCTTAAACCGTTGATGCGGTTGATTTTGGCACTCGTCCGACGCTAAGATCGCACGCCCTCTTTTTTTCCTATTTTTTTTTTGTGTATTTCTTAGTTTTGACTGGATCGCGCCGCCTTCTTGTTCAGTCCGGCGTCTTCTTCCTGTTGTTGTTGTTTAAGCCCGCTTATGTGCATTGTTCGCTCCTTTTGTGTTTTCTGGTGGCGTATTTTGCAGATCACTGGCGATGTGAAGTCCATGACCTGGTACGGCCCGTCGTATCTCGGTGCCAGCTTTGCAGCGAAGCCTTCGACAGCCCTAGATAAATGGTGTTCTCGGGCCCACACTATGTCTCCCACCTTGGGCTTCCATTCTCTCCGCCTCAGGTTGTAGTGCCTACTCTGGTCCTGGGCAGCCTTCTCCAAATTCCGCCGCATGACTTCGAATAACTCCCGCAGCTTCTTTGCATTCTCTTCTGGCGTTTCTGCTGCCTTTCCTGTCCCTATGGTTTCTCTGTCGTACAGGCTGTCTGGTAGACGTGGCTCCCGCCCTTGCGTGAGAAATGCTGGGGAGTAGCCCGTCGAGTCTGACACGCTCGAGTTGACTGCTAGCATAATTTCCGGCCATTTTTCGTCCCAGCATCTTTGGTCCTGCCCCGTGAACTGTGCTATCATTGTTTTCACCGTTCTATTCGCCCGTTCTGTGGGGTTTTCTTGAGGCGTATAGGGTGCTGTGAATTGTTGCCTAACACCCATTTCTTCTAAGAACTTCTTGAAAGCCTTACTTGTGAACTGCACTCCGTTGTCCGTTATCAACACCTTTGGCACTCCGTATCTGGCTACTATTCTTTCTCTAAATGCCTTTTTTAACGAATCTGCTGTCGCGCTGCGCAGAGGTACGAGTTCCGTCCACTTGGAGAATCTGTCGATCAACACCAACACCATTTGATTTCCGTGCTTTGATCTTGGTAGCGGTCCCACAAAGTCAGCACACACTGTAGCCTAAGGTTCCTCCGGGACCTGTGTTAGCATTTTCCCTGCGGCCTGTAGTTGATTTGGCTTATATTTTAGGCATGTTTCACATATTCGCACGTGATTCCTGGCGTCTCTATGCATGCCTGGCCAGTAGTATCGGGCTGCTAGGCGTGCTATTGTTCTCCGAGTGCCCGTATGTCCGGCCGCTGGTGCATCATGGTTTTCCCGTAGCACTGACTCTCGCTTGTTGAGCGGCACACACAGCTTCCAGGCTACTACATCCTCGTTGCCAGCTCGATGTGGTATGTGTCTGTACAGGGATTCGCCTTCCACCACGTAGTCCGGGAATTTTTGCGGATGGGTTTTCAACTTCTTGCGCATGTCCTCCGTCCAGTCTCCACTGTCGGCTGCTCCCTCCTTAGCTATTCTCACCGTTTCCTGTAACGGTTGTCTGGATAGCGCATCGGCTACCACGTTCAGCTGGCCTTTCCGATAGCTGACCTCAAAGTCGTATTGCTGCAACTCCAGGGCCCACCTTGCTATCCTTCCGGACGGGCTCTCTATGCTGTTAAACCATTTCAATGCCATGTGATCGGTCACCACCTTAAAGTGGTATCCCTCAAGGTATGGCCTCAGCTTTCGTATGGCCCAGAAGATGGCTAAACACTCCTTTTCCGTGGTGGAGTGGTTCTTCTCTGCTCCGTTCAGGGTTCTGCTTGAATAGGATATAACCTTCTCGCCGTCGTCCATCTCTTGTGTTAGGATCGCCCCTATTCCGTAGTCACTCGCGTCCGTCTGTAGAGTGAATGGCTTCCCAAAATCTGGGCATGCCAACACCGGATCCGCCACCAATCTCCTCTTCACTTCTTCGAATGCTTCTTGATGTTCCTGTGTCCACACCCATTTTGTGCCTTTCCGGAGCAGTGGATTCACTATTCTTGCGAAGTCTGGCACGAATCGACGGTACCACGAAGCCACTTCCAGATACTGCCTTAGTTCTTTTGTTGTCGCTGGCGGTTCTAGCTCGGCTATGGCTGCTACTTTTTCGGGGTCTGTCCCTATCCCTTGGCTTGTTACTCGGTGTCCTAGGTACAGCAACTCTTGCCTGAAGAACTGGCATTTCTTCGGATTTATTCTTAGGTTTGCTTCCCTCAGTCGTTTGAACACTTCTCGTAGATTTTTCTTGTGCTCATCCAACGTCCTGCCGATCACGATGATGTCGTCCTGGTATGCGAATGCGTGAGGTGACATTTCTGGCCCGATCACCTGATCCAACGCCCTTTGAAAGGTTGCCGATGCTGAGTGTAATCCGAAAGGCATCACTTTCCACTGGAAGAGTCCTTTGCCGGGTACTGTGAACGCCGTGAATTTTTACTTGACTCTTCCAACGGGATCTGCCAATAGCCGTCCTTCAGATCTAGACTGCTGATGAACTTGGCCTCCCGGAGTTGGTCTAAAATGTAGTTTATGCGCGGCATTGGGTATGCGTCTTTGATGGACTTCGCGTTTATTTGTCGGAAGTCGACACATAATCTCCATTTTCCAGTCTTCTTCCTGACCATGACTATGGGCGAGCTGTATGGGCTTCTCGAGTGTTCTATGCATCCCATTTTTAGCAGTTCATCCACCTTCTCGTTTATTTCGCCTTGGATCTTCGGGTTCTTTGGGTAGTACCTTTGCTTGATTGGTTTGTCGTCCTTCATGGTTATACTGTGTTCTGTTATGTTAGAGGTTCCCGACATTCCTTGAAAAACTTTCAGCTCTGGTTTTAGAAATCTCTCGATGTCCTCCTCCTCGATTTCGCTCGTGACTACCGCCACTGACAATCTTTCTTCAAGCCACCCGTTGTGCCGTTTTCTCGCCGGAATTCGTAGTTCATGGCCAGCACATCTGACCTCAGCTCCTATGCCAGTTATAAAATTCCATCCAAGCACCAAAGCGTCTACCACTCCTGGGAGTACCAACAAGCTCATGTCTAGTCTTTTGTTTCCGAATCTGACCATGACCTTGAGTTGTGATGATATCTCGCTGCATCTTCCGTCTGCCAACCTAACTTGCCGTCTTGTGTCTTCTATTTTCCCCACTTCAGCCAGTGTCCTTGCCAACGCTTCGCTTATGAAGCTTGCTGTGGCTCCTGTATCGATAGTAGCCTTGTAATTTTGCTGTCCGATGGCCACTAATGCTGATAGCTGCTGTTCTTCTTCGATCAGTTAGTTTGGAGAGGCGGAGGACTGCGACCCCTGCTCGCCTCTCTGCGGCGGGGATCGCTGGCCGTTTCCCATGCTCTGACAGCATTCTACGCTTCTAACGCCCACCTTACCGCAGATCCAGCAGAAAAGCAAACGCTGCTGTCGGCACCCCCGCGCCCAGTGTCCATGTCCGCCACATCGTCTGCAGGCTTCATGTGGGTTGGAGACAATCGATTGGGCTCCGCCGTTTCGTTGTCCCTGTAGTCTCTGACTTGTGTTCGGTGGTTTCCACTGCGGATTTGGCGTCTGGGTTCGCGGACTTGCGATCTGTGGTGTCCATTGGCCTCTTGTAGACGTCACCGGAGCCTCTGCTTCCTCACATCTTCTGCAGGTGACTGGCGCTTGGGATGGTCCTTTGCTTTTGCAGAATTTGTTTTCCTCCACGAACGCCTCTCGCTCCTTTTTGAGTTCCTCGTACTCGTCCGCCAGGATCATCAGCGTCTCCAGGTCCTCGATCTTGTATGTTCTTAGGGAGATCCTAAGATCTGGTGTACAGTTTTCTTTTATCACTTCGAGGGCTTCTTTTGTAGAATATCCGAGTGGCCTCATCAAAGTTTGCATGTCGACCATGTAGTCTTTGAATGATTCTCCGAAGGCCTGTTTTCTCTGCTTCACTCGGTCCGCCAACTTGGTAAAGAAACCCCTCGGCAGGAAATATGTCTGGAAACTTTCGCTGAACTCGCTCCATGTTTTCCAGTGTTTGTTGTTAGAGATAAACCATTTCAATGCCTTCCCCTGTAGGAGCTCCGGCATAGCTCGCGGAACCATGTTCAAATTCAAGCCGTAAGTGTTTGCGGACCACTCCACTTGTTCCAAGAATTCTAGTGGCTTTTCCGTTCCGTCGAACTTGAATGACTATTCTCTGACCTGTTTCGCGATCTTTGCGTAGTCTGGCGGGCTTGGCCTTGGGTTTCCTTGTTCATCTCTTGTTCGCCCGGTGCTTCTGCTTCTGCCTGACTCCTTCATGCTATCTACATCCAGGCTAGCTATTAATTGTTCTGGATCCTGGTGCGTTATCTTGAAAGATGGTGCAGGTTTCTGGCTATACGTAGCTTCTAGGCTTATCCATATTTTGGACATTTCCGGGTCGTTTTCGGTTTCATCATAGTATGCGGCTAATGCTTTCCGCTTGTCCTCCGATCTGCCTTCCAGCTGGATGTTTAGTTTCGCCGCAACTTTCGTGAAATCCTCGGACTTCAGAAGGTATATCCAGCTCTTCCCCATCTCTGTTGCTTCTGTTCACTTGATAGGACAATCACGTTGGGCACCAGATGTAACGAACTGCTTTTTGTTGCTTTTATGCTCGCTACTTGATTGTGCGGCTAGCTCAGTAATGGTTGTACGTTCGTCCCACCAAATTTATATGTTGTGATTGCCCCACCAGTGAATAAGAAGACAACGTTGATTTCTCGACTTTAACTTGTTTATTGACTTCCAAAACTGACAAGTTAATATCTTGCTCGCCTCGGTATGCTGCTCTCGATGCTCCCTGGTATGCTTCCCTCGATGTCGCCTCCTGGGTTAAGTCCCTCTCCCGTGCTCCGCTCGATCGCTGCCGTCGACGTCGGGTACCTCACGTGGTGGAGTTGGACTATCTGGGCTCCACCCTAGTCCCTACTACTCCGTGCTGGGGCGGTTCAATCCCTGGGTCTCGGGGTTTCGCTGCTCCAGGACTCTGGCAGACACAGCAGGGTTCTCGGCGTGCACGCCTTTAACACCCGTGCCGTTCAACTGCGGCTCGTCGCACCAGAACACAACTCTCGCCACGAGACGGACCAAGCGTACGCCGGATCACGGTCTGGTAGATTCTACAGTATGCGTCTGGTTCTTGACTCTGCCCCACCGAGGACACGTTTAATCGATTAAGGACTCGTATGTGTAGACTTGGTTAGGACCCGCCGGGCAATACGCCAGGCTCAATGTCACTAACCAGGGGTCGTCACAGGCGCCTAGTTCGACTCGTGTGCTGCCCACAGGACCTCAGCTACCTGTGTCTCAATTCGGAGACTTGCAACTCTAAGTCCCGAACGTCTCGACGTAGCGATCTTGCTCCCTGTAGACTGCTTGCTTGGGATCCTTGCGTCCTTCGTCCGCGCCGTTGATCCTTTCTCCTCTTGTCCTTCGTGTTTGTCCTCGCTTGAATCCTTGCTCGTATCCTTGCTGGACTCTTCTTACTTGTATCCTTGCTTGACTTCTCGCTGCCTGATGTACACTTGTGTTTCGCTTCTATTCGACTGACCCACGCTGAACTGCGAGCCCCGCTTATATAGGGCCCCCTGGTCCCGTTAGTTCTCGGCGTCTCCTTTTCATCCGGGTCCAAGGTCCAGCGGCGATCCCGTTACTTCTTCGGTTGGATCGCGTGACCGGGTCCAAGGTCCACCGCGATCCCGTTGTCCTTTTATCCAGCCCGTGATTATTTGTGGGGAGTTATCCAACTCCTCACACTACCTAGAGTCCTGGATAGGGAAGTTTCTCGAGCGAGAACTGTCCCGCTTCAATACCATCGCCGACGTCTTCCACATCGCCGAGCACAATACCGTAATGCGCAACGATCGCCCCATCAAACAACGCTATCACCCACGGAATCCCGCGATGAGAGCCGTCATCGACCGACAGATCGACGAACTTCTCTGCGACGGACGCATAGAGCCATCCAAGAGCCCCCCATAGTGCGCCGATGGTCATCGCAGCAAAGAAAAACGGAGAGGCCAGGATGTGTATCGACTACCGGCAGTTAAACGAAAATTCAATTCCCGACGCTTTCCCGCTGCCGCGGATCCACCACAGCTTGGAGCGGCTGCGAAACGCCCGCTATATATCAACGTTGGACCTGAAGAATGGGTACTGCCAGATCCCAGTAGCAATTGCACGGCATTTACAGTCCAGCGAATGCACGGCATTTACAGTCCCGGGAAGGTGATGCCCTTTGGGCTACACTCGGCCCCGGCCACATTTCAACAGGCACTGGATACCGTCATCGGGCCTGACATGGAGCCACACGCCTTCGCCTACTTGGACGACATCATCGTCGGCTCCGAGAGGCCAATCTCCGGCTCAATCAAGACAAATGCCAGTTTTTCCAGCGGAGCATAAAATATCTTGGCCGCGTAATCAGCGAGGCCGGGATACAGACCGACCCCGACAAGGTCGCGGCCATCCGGGAACTGACCCCACCAACGAACTTGAAGGAGCTTCGCCGATGCCTCGGTATAGCGTCTTGGTACCGCCGCTTCATGTCGAACTTCGCGGACGTGGTCAAGCCAATGACCTCACTACTCAGGAGGGATCAGAAATGGAGATGGACGAAGAAACAGGAGCTGGCGTTCCAACGGCTGAAGGATATGCTCACAGAGGCACCGATCCTGGCGTGCCCGGATTTCGTGGAGAAATTCGTACTCCAGACGGACGCAAGCGAATACAGTGTTGGGGCCGTACTCACCCAGACCATAGACCAGCAGGAGCGCGTAATCGCTTAAGCCACCGGCTAAATACCGCCGAACTAACTATTCCGTTACAGAAAAGGAATGCCTTGCGATAGTGTGGGCCATTCGCAAGATGCGCTGCTACCTCGAAGGGTACCGATTCGAGGTACTCACCGACCACCACTCGCTGAAGTGGTTGAACTCCATTGACAACCCGACGGGGAGGATCGCTCGGTGGGAATTGGAGCTACAGCAGTTCCAGTACGACGTAACATATCGACGCGGAGCCCAGAACCTGGTCGCGGATGCACTGCAACTATACAATAGGCGCAAGTTCAGGACAACGACTGCAAATGGATGGGAAAAATGTTATGCAGGATCCGGAAGGAGCCGGCCAAGTATCCGGATTTTCGAGAGGAGAACAGACAACTCTACAGACGCATCGGGCTGCGCCCAGAAGATGAGGAATACAACCCGTGGAAGTTATGCATGGGTACTTATCGACCACCACTCGCTGAAGTGGTTGAACTCCATCGACAACGACTGCAAATGGATTGAAAAAATGTTACGCAGGATCCGGCCAAGTATACGGATTTTCGAGAGCAGAACGGACAACTCTACAGACCCATCGGGCTGCGCCCAGAAGATGAGGAGTACACCCCGTGGAAGCTATGCGTGCGTACTTACGACCGAGCAAGAATGCTGACGGAATGCCACGACCACCCCACCGCTGGACACCTGGGCGTGCGAAAAACAAGCACGCGAGTCGCCAAGAGATACTACTGGCTCGGAACTGGAAGAGGTGTTGGGCTCCCTCAGATACTAGGCTTGATTAAGTACACTTTTGTAGAAACAGGGCTTAAAAATTCGATTACAGAATTTTTCTCTACCTGCCCCATTATCCAATAGCATATTCTTAATCACAACAAGAAATAGGAAAGATTTTAGAATCGAGTGTGTGGGAGAATGAAATGGCGAAAACTTTTGAAATTTTCCCAAGTTCCTAGATGGAAACGAACATGGCTATAATCATGAATAACTCGGCTTGCCGATTGGCCGACACTTTGGGCGCCACAAATAATATTTATTGTAGCATATCACGGGTATACAAAATAGCAGGGTATTCTGTAGTGACCAGCTGATGGACGTACGAGGTAGTACAGCACGCGTTGCTACCGGCGCTGCTCAGAATCGGGTCAATGGGTGGGTTTTTATGAGAGTACTACTCGAAATGCTGGCGTTTTATGCAGTAATATTATTTGATTTCGCGTGCTTTGGGTAGGGGGAATTAACTCACTCAAAACTGACAGGATGAAGAAGAAAGAAAGAAATGAACGACAATAGAAAAAGAGAAAGATACAATTCTAAAACAATTTGACTTGAATGTTGTTGCTGTAGTTGTTGTTCACAACTTGCATAAGCCCACCCAACCTAGACCATTTACTCTGGCTCCAAAATTATGTCTTTCACTAAATGGTCCCTATGTTCAAGTCGCTTCTTTAATACCCTACAATATTCTTGTTCGGCATAACCCCCAAGGTCAACGCTTAGCAGTTGTTCATTGTCACTTTGCACAATTTATTCGTAGTAATAGTTTTCCATCACGGTGGTGGTAGCGTTTAAAATTAATTCATATCAAAATATTTAATTTAATTAGGCTTGGTATTTTATTTTAATTTTCGCACAAAAAAATCTTAAAATGTTCTTTTTGGTTATTATTCTTGAGAAATCGTGAGAATGGTACTGTGGGAAAAATAATATGGCATAGGTATATATATATATATAAAAATATGAAATTTAGCAAAAATATTTGGTACGGCGACAGATTAAAAGTCGACATATATATATAAAAAGGCATATAATAAATAAAGGGTATTATTTAATTCCATCATCATTTCTGGACCGTACACAAGAAAAGAGATGCGTGTTTTTTTTTTTTTTTTTAACTGGATTTTCATTTTTTTTTTTTTGGATTTTTCTTCATTTTCAAATTTATTTATCAATAATTAACATATTTTCCAAAAAAAAATATTTTCTTTGACTTTTCCTTTTTTTCTTCTTACGTTAAAATTTGTTTTCTTTTCGTTTCATTTAATATTTTGTATTTCAGCAGCAAGACTTTAATTACAAAAGGTTTCTGAAACAGTGATAATAGCTTTAAAAAAACTTACCGCTCCATTTCCAGTCGGACGAAAGCGCTTTCGGCGAATTGAGGGGAGAGGAATTTTTGATTTTATATCACTTTCAGTTCTCTTATTTTTTCTTCCAATGCTTCTCAAACCTTTTGATTTCTTTTGGTTTCACTTGCATTGCCTGTTCTTATTTTTTCGTTCACTTTTGGTACACCGCACTTTTCTTTAGCTGCCAGATTAGTGGGTCTAAGCTTTCCCATATTTATTATTAAATTTTTCAATTTTGTTATCATTGACGTCGGGGTCTGCCACTTTAGGTTTCCCACTTCACTTAATTCACTATTTTTCCTTTTTTCTTGCACATTATTTTACTTACCACACCATTCTCTCACATTTATTAACTTAACTTTTTTTCATTTTCAAATTTCAAACCTTTTTAAAAAAAAATACAAAAAAAAGAAATTACAAAAAAACTAAGTAAGAAAAATTTGTAAAGAAATATGGCAGAAAAAAAAATACGGATTTTTGCCAGCTCTGGGCATCGTGGTTTGGGGTGTCTCGCGGCGATTACATAACCTATGGTCAGCGTCGGGGTTATGTAGCTGCACTTGTTTCGAACCGATTTCCCGCGAATTTCCCGACTACATTTGGGGCTTCCTGACGCCCGGGACTAAACTTGACCGCATTTTACCACATTTTAACCCATTTTTGGTGATGCGAGCAAAAATCGGATTCCGGCGTTTATATAACGATCATGCGGCAGTCTCGAGTTATAGGTCGGCGAATACTATTTTAAGCTGCCGAAGAACTTATCTTGGCTTGGCGCCTGCTCCCTTCTTCCTCTCTCTTCGCCCCGCAAGCTGTTTGGAATTGCAGACAGAAATTTTGCGACAAACCGAAATCGGAAGATTTCGATGATGGCCTGGAAAAGCAATTTCCCCTTAAATGCCCTGAACTATAAATTTTTTGTTGTGTTCAATGCCGATTATTATTTACCTTTTTTCCCAAGTAAGGGTAATATTTAAAACGAAGTAAATTTGCCTGTCTAGGCTTGCAACTGGTATGGATACTAATAAAAAAATTACTTTTTGATGTGTTTCTAAAGATGTGGTCTTCTCCAGGGTGTAGCGGCAAATAGGACGAGCTTAGGGTTAAGGCCACTGTTCGGAGCAGACAGCCAGCCCCTAATCTGGGGCGCATAGGTGTGTCGTTGCAGTTGCATATTTGTAATACGCTCTTCAAGCCTCTCTTTGCTTATCTATGTTATCTATCTATTTTTTCTATAATTGTCAAAGCGACGGTATAAATAAGCCGCGCTTTCGGCTTATCTCGTCTCAGATCAAACACCAACTAATCTCGCATACATTGTTCGCGCAAACGAAAACATAAGAGTTGCAGCTCCCAATAAACGTATACTTTACTTTTTACTTTTACTTTTACTTTTAACCTATTCGTGCGTTGATTAATTATAAGGGTGGCATATTGGTTGTCTTCCCCATAAACAGCCACTTTTTATAGGACCGATTCCCGAACGCCATGACACTTTTAGGAAGTCGTGACGTGATTTAAGAAACAATACCATCCCGGGAGTGGGAGAAAAATCTTGCTTATTATCTGCTATAAATTCTAGTATTCATTTTATGAAAATATAAATCCACAATTTCCAACTATGTAGTTAATTACCAAAATTTCATTTCTTTCATTGCCCTTTTTCCTACATTTTTAATTAGATTATTTTATATTAATTACAATTTATACTAAAACTTATAAAATAATCATAATACTAACGTTTTGGGACGGACCCCAATTACGTAGGGCAACTTAATCGAAGCTCTGAGCCACAGGCAGCGAGAAAGCATTGCCGGCTTCTAGGCATTTATAAAAATCGGTGCATGTTTGTGGGACGCAACTAACAGCCAGCGACGAGCGCATCTACAAATATGACAATTTATCAGGCAGGCTCCGGATTTCACTTTCACAAGATTCTCTCGTTTTCGTTTTCGAAAACAAGAATTGGTGCTCCCGTTTTCACTTTCACAAGACTATTTCGTTTTCAAAAACGGCAAGTTTTTTTTGTCGAAATGAAAAGTAAATGCCTTTTTCTACATCAAATCGGTTCTTAATTGCAAAAGGAAAAAAATAGTTCATTCCTTGGTCTATTGATGTTCATTTCACACCATCAGTAGATCAGTCTAATTCGTATTTATCCCTTTCATGCCCAAATTAAACTGGGGATACGTAGAAAATATTTAACGCAATAAATGTTCAATAGGAGCCCCAAGTAACGTTAATTTCGAATTTCGATCTCTAAGTCCTTTGGTATGTCCTTACTGCGATGTTGCCTATAGGCAACATATGTCCATCCATATATATAAATAAGTACGTACGTATGAGTAATATCACCTTTACAAGACAATACAATTATGAGATTTTTATTAACAATCTTTATTTTTCTGTGTTAGTATTTGGGTTTAAGCACAATTGGGCATACAATTTTAACTTTTTGACCTGGGAAAGCCTTTAGTACACATTCTACATCTACCTTTTGATCCCCACTAAACCCAGTGACCAATTTGGTCGTATCTTATTGCCTTTGCTGGAGCCATAAAATAAGACGTCTTTGGAAATGAAGATTTTGGTGATTCAATCCCTTTGGAAGAAGCTGGAGAACTTCGCTCCACAAGATTAGTTGATGAGCTTGGAGAGTTAAAATTTAATAAAGCAAATGCAGGCCGACCTCTTTTTGGGATTGAGCCACATTACCATTAAGTAGCTCTTTGGCAATATCTAGTTGAAAACTAATAAGTGGCATGTGATTTGTTCTTTCAAATGATTGCTTTCTCCGCGGTATAGTAGACAATAATTCACCACTGTCACCAATAAAAGCCATTCGCGTGTACCATTTTTTGAGCGATGATTTTCTTTGTACAATTCTAATAGCATACATATCTGATAGATCAACACCACCCATGCTTCTATCCTACCTACTATTTACAATAGCTGGACGAGGTATTTTCAGGAAATATCAAATTATCAGCAATATAATTTGAAATAAGCTGAACACGTTTATTACCATACCAGCGACACGAGATCAAGTTATAGTTTATTCGACCTTCATGTCAAAAGATCCCCTGCCTTTGCCAGCTAACTGTTTTTCATTAAGAAGATTGCAATTTTTTAGACGGTTATTGCAAATTGTGCCAACTGCTAAGATACCCCTTTCCTTAGATGCTATCATCAGGCTAACTGAAGTAAACCAGTTATCAAAGATAGTTTAAATTTTTGATTGACAGTAATGTGTGAAGCTAAATGCAAAACAATATATGAAGACAATCCTAGTCCATAAGACTTACAGGTTCCGTCTCCTACGTAAAGGCAAAAATAAAATATGTATAATGCCAGACACCCCAGCTCTTTTTAGGGAGATACTGCTTTAAACTATGATGATCTAAAATTAAATAAAATTAAAAACTCATTAAATGAATAAATAAATTGATCTATTTTTTACTTTTGAAAGAATTCATCTGTTTATCACAGCTTTGATATTCCTCTTGTGATATTTTATTAATCATCCCTTTTAATCCCTTCGGACACATGCCTAAATAAGCACAAACAAATTATTACTGCGAACCTCTTATGACCAATGTTGCCGGTAGGCAACATCTAATTTTGAAAAAATCCACACTCTTTATAAAACAATTTTCAAGCTCAACTTTATACTTTTATCATAGTCTTACCTATTTAAAAGAACTGTACGTACTTATTTTTTTAATATTTGTCACCAATTTTAGTTAATCGCACTATTTTCACGAGCACTTTTTGGTAAAATTTTTCGTCAGCTGTGGTGGTATCGATGCATTAGCGATAATTCAGCACACGCTGCACCAGCAATCGCAAAAACTACCAAAAATTAAAGAACATTAATAAAAGGAACTCCCCATAAAAAAAAAGTTCACAAAAATTTTGAATTGTACCCGAAATTTAAATGTAAAGTCAATGTTGCCTATAGGCAACAGTGGGCATGAAAGGGTTATTTTTTAAATAATTGTTTTCTGACCCCATCATGATTTCATAAAAAAATATTTGCCGTCGGCAACAACAATTTTAGTTTTGCTAAGGGGCCGATAAATCTATTGCCAAAAGTTATCGTCAATGTAGTGGAACAAAAAAACCACTTAAAAATACTTATAAAATGAAAACAAAAAAAAAATATTTGTAAAAAAAAGTTAAATAAGCTTTTTATAAATAAATATGAATAATTTAGTTTCTTAAATGGTAAAAGTGCAGTGAAAAAGTTGTTGAGAAAAGTGGAATTAAAACTGCAAAAAAGGTGGCAGCCCCTTATTGTGGGAAACAGCTGATTTCTGATGGAGGCTTTTTTGAACTTTTGAAAATGTAAGTAAGACAACTTAATTTACCGATCGTCAGACATAATAAAAACACATGTGTTACATCTAAGATGTCTCGATTTTCAATTGAAAATATAAAAGGCATTTTTTCGCGTTGTTTACTTTTGACAATAAAAAAGTCAGCTGTTTGAACAGTGAAATGCATTCCGATAACGAAACGATGACAAAAAGTTTGTGAAAACCGGAGCACCTAAAACGAAAACGTACGTTTTCGCCCAAAAACGAAAACGAGAAAAAAAAGTGATAACCGGAGCCTGCCTGTATATGTTGTTATTTATAATATTATATCGTTTATATATTACATTAAATTTTATCTCTCAGAAAAATCCACTTCGATCCATAATTTCGACGACTTTTACACCATCGTTATTATCAGAATCATCATCGCAAATTTTTACAACTGATACATTTGGTTTATGATAACTGATGTAAGAAACAAACAGTTTTGATTCGAACCTATTTAAGTGTAAGTACAAGGTAGTCTCGTCGGCTTTTTTTCCCCCTATTGGGCACTACAATGAGTGCGAGTGAGAGGGTGTTTTCCCGTAAGTGCGAAAGAAACAGAAGAAGATGATGTCGTTCTACCCTTATGATGTGCACGGGGTTTAAAAAGGACTGTTATATGACCATGAGTATTAATTTTTCCGAAATTTTCGGTTTTTACACAAAGCTGCCCTTCAGGACTCGCTCCCATATTGTTCACATTTCAAAATATTTTTCTGCAATATTACATGTTACGCCTTGTATGTGCTTGCTGCAATAATTGCAACAAGTATTTTTCACAAGCACACAAGGGTTAACGTTTTGAGAAAAAATCGTCCGCGGACAACCTCTCACTTCGAAATCCCGAGCGCACTGACCCATAGGGGGAAAAACCCGAGCGATTTTGTAGCCGACGAGACTACCTTGCATAATTGTACCATGACTCAGGCACTGTAGAAAGAGTGGGAGATACTAGTTCCTCTCCCTTCCCCTCGATCTTACGCTTTTTCGATCAGCATAACGGGACCCTGACGCGAGTTTGAAAGTTTTTACCCAAGTGCTCAGCGCCGCTAAAGAAGTTTTCACTTCTAAAAGTCAAACTACTATATATATTATATACAGGCAGGCTCCGGTTTTCACTTTCAAAAGATTCTCTCGTTTTCGTTTTTGAAAACGAGAATTGGTGCTCCCGTTTTCACTTTCACAAGATTTTTTTCGTTTTTTTTTTTGTCGAAATGAAAAGTAAATGCCTTTTTCTACAATACATCAAAACGGTTCTTAATTGCAAAAGGAAAAAAATAGTTAATTCCTTGGTCTATTGATGTTCATTTCACACCATCAGTAGATCAGTCTAATTCGTAATTATTTTTTAAATAATTTTTTCTGACCCCATCATGATTTCATAAATAAAATATTTGCCGTCGGCAAGAACAACTTTCGTTTTGCTAAGGGGTCGATAAATCTATTGCCAAAAGTTATCGTCAATGGTACCGTACTTGTAGTGGAACGAAACAACCACTTGAATCTACGTATAAAATGAAATTATGAAATTTCAGACATATTAAAAACACATGTGTTGCATCTAAGATGTGTTGATTTTCTTAAATCAATCAATTTCTGCTTTCTTTTGGCTTCAAAACAGGCGATTGAAAATATAAATACAAACAAGTCAGCTGTTTGAACAGTGAAAAACGATGAAAAAATGAAACGTTCCGATAACGAAACGATGACAAAAAAATTGTGAAAACCGGAGCACCTAAAACGAAAACGTACGTTTTCGCCCAAAAACGAAAACAAAAAAAAAGTGAAAACCGGAGCCTGCCTGATAATTATAAAATCAAAAATAAATATACACGTTTTTCCGCGCCAAGGCGGGACACTTTTTTCGGCAATGTAACAATCAACAGACCAGAGAGCAGTTCTCTCCAGATGCACTCTCATCTCGCTCTCTCGGTCTGTTAATTGTCTCCACACCGCTCTGCCGCCCTCTCCTTTGATCCAAGCTCTTGCTTTCGTTGCCCATAAAAACAAAACGGTCCGAGATAATTATACAAAGTAAATTTTTGAAGTGAAAACTTCTTTAGCGGCGCTGAGCACCTTTTTTGTATGGGTAAAAACTTTCAAACTCGCGTCAGGGTGATGCTGATCGAAAAAGCGTAAGATCGAGCGGAAGGGAGAGGAACTAGTATCTCCCACTTTTTCTACCGTGCCCATGGTACAACCATGGTACAATTATACAAGGTAGTCTCGTCGGCTGCCTAATCGTTCGGTTTTTAATCAGTGTCTTCGTGCTTGTTGAAGGAAATGCATGTGTGCGGACGATTTTTTCAGAGCATTAACCCTTGTGCAAAGATGTCGTTCTACCCTTGGCAGCAAACTTTTTTTGATTTTTTGCATGTAGCTTCAGATTATTTTAGTATAACCAAAAATGGAAAGGAGAAACTATTAATAGCTGCTAAAAAACATTAATTTAGATATTCAAAAATTTTAGTTTAAGATTGACATTTATTTCAAAATTAAGAACCTAAACAAAAAAATAACTATCCAAAAACAAAAACAACGTTTAATTTTAAATTCAAAACTATTAAAAATAAATTTATAAAAAACTTCAACTCTTTTTACTATAAATGAGCAATTTAAGCCCCATGCGCCATCTAAGGGTTAAGCAAAAAAGCTCTTTTGTCGTTTCTCTCGCACTTACTACGCAGACTCCTCTCACTCGCACTTGTTGTGAGTAATGAATAAGGGAGTGCTTTTTGCCGACAAGACTACCTTGTATAATTGTACCATGGGTACAACTATACAAGGTAGTCTCTTCGGCTCGTCACTCCCCTATCGACACTACAATTAGAGCGAGAGAAAGAGTGTTTTCCTACGAAAACCCGAACGTTCGGGCGATAGGGGAGTAAACCCGAACAATTCTGCAGCCGACAAGACGATGATGATCTAGCAATTGACGCTCTTGTTAAAAAGATGAATGTGCTAATTTTATCAGAAACTCATATGGGTAACAATGAAATAATTGAGATTCCGAATTTTAACTATGTTGCGAGTTTAAGAAGAAATTATCGTCCAGCGGGAGGAGTAGCTACATATATATAAAAATAAGAACTCAATTCATTATTGCACAGATTATATGGATGTGTATGTGAAATACAATAGCATGTTTAATGCTACTGTTTCTGATTTTGGTGATATTTGTATAAGTCGTTGCCACTCTGGTGATAATCAGTTCATTATTATGGTTGCTGTTTACATCTCTCCAAATAAGTCTTTGCGCAGGCACGTATCCAGGAAGGGGGCCCGGGGGGCCCGACACTTTCAGAGAAATGTTTCAAGTAGCGTCAAAATTTTCTGCAGATCCTTTCGACACTGAAATTCAAGCTCCCAGAGTTACGTCACGACAAAAATCTCGCGCGAATCCGCAAACGACATCGAATGTAGAGTATTTCAGAGTCACCACATTTATTCCTTGCATTGATACTTTGATACAAAATTTGACGGACAGATTCATCAAGAACGAAGATATTTTATCCAGTTTCCAACTGCTACTGCCAGGATATGCTTGCGAGAAAAAAATTGATGAACTGGAAGAATTAGGTCCATACTTTCAAGACGAAATGCCATTGTCCGCATTTTAAGCTGAGTACAAGTTATGGTGTGCCAAAATTTCATCAATTGACCCATCAACCGAAATTTTGAGACTGTTGGAGTGTTGTGACGGAACATTTTTTCGCGGGATAAATCTTCTTCTCAAGGTCATGGCTACTCTTTCAGTCACAACGGCTAGCGTCGAAAGAACGTTTTCAACAATGAAGAGGATAAAAACTCTACCTCGTAGCGTGATGGGCCACGACAGACTAAGTGCACTTGCGATGATGTCAATTCACTGGGATACTATTGTTGATCCGGAGGAAGTTCTCGACCGTTTGGCGAAGAAAAAATCAAGGAAGTTACTCATTTAAGGTGTATGTTCTGAAGGAAAATACATACTGTATTCACATTTTCCTATTTGCAGATATTTTATGTGAAACATAAATAATGCTTCAATTTTTGAACATTATAGTAACTGTTAATTGTGGGATGGGATGGCTTTCATTCGTACAGAGTAAAGTTTTCTGATCGCGATCAACTTGGTGGCCAGTGCGATCTCTGTTTTCGAATGATTGCAAGTTGACACACAGCCTCCTCGTGGCACCTCCTGGGTAGCTATCTTAGCATCCGCTAGATAGTGAGCTAATGTGTGCAGCGATGTCACCCGGACGTTAAACGGTTGAGCGCAGGGTTTGTGACCCGCCTCGTAAAAAAAGAAGCCCAGTAAAGACCAAAGCGAAAGCCTCGGATAGGATCCCCCCTTATGTTGACGACCACCGCAAAACGAAAAAGGACTACGATTTGAGGATATGCACCTGGAATGTCCGAACCCTTAATTGGGAAGGTGCCTCTATCCAACTGGCGGATGCCCTCGAAAAATTAAAGGCTGACATTTCCGCCATCCAGGAAATGAGATGGACAGGACAAGGTGGCTCCAAGCGAGCAAACTGCGATATCTACTACAGCTGCCATGCGGAGAGGCGCGAATCGGGATGCGGATTTGTAGTAAGCCGGAGACTTCGCCATCACGTCTCCAATTTTACCCCAGTGAGTGAACGACTGGCTACAATCCGCGTCAAAGCTAGGTTTTTCAATCTAAGCATAATTTGCGCGCACGCCCCGACGGAGGAGAAGGACGATGCTGTTAAGGATGCGTTCTATGCGAGACTCGAGGACACATACGACCGCTGCCCAGACCACGACGTGAAGATTATCCTCGGGGACTTCAACGCAAAGGTCGGCCGCGAACGCATCTTTTACCCCACCGTCGGTCAATTCAGCCTCCATGAGACCACCTCGAACAACGGTCTCAGGCTGATTGACTTCGCCGCGGCGCGAAACATGGTAGTGAGTAGCACCAGATTTCGGCACCTCGACATCCACAAGGCCACATGGCTGTCCCCTGATCAAAAGACGCGCAACCAGATTGATCACGTTGTGATAGACGGAAGGCATGCCTCAAGTGTGATGGACGTGCGTACGTTTCGTGGAGTCAACATAGACTCGGACCACTATCTTGTCGCAGCCAAGATACGCATACGGCTATGCCGAGCGAAAAACATACGCCCCATCACGCAACGAAAGTTGGACGTCACTAGGCTGCGATCACGACGGGCAGCAGTGGCCTACTCCACTCACCTCTCGGAACTGCTCCACCAACCTATCCCTCTCCCTGTGGACGCCGGCGGACTCTGGGGGCACATTTCCCACTCCATGCGAGCTGCTGCTGAATCAACCATTGGGTTCAAGCGCCCACCCACACGGAACCAATGGTATGACGAGGAGTGACGCGTCGCAGCTGCAGCAAAAAACGCCGCCCACAGAAAAACGCTGCAGTCTGGCGCAACGCGAGCTACGTGTGAAAGTTACAGGGAGAAAAGGAAGGAAGAGAGGCGACTTTTCAGACGGAAAAAACGGGAGCAAGAAAAGCGAGAGTGCGAGGAACTTGAGGTGCTACGAGACAGGAATGATGTTCGAAAATTCTACCAACAAGTCAACCGTCTGACACAAGGTTTCAAGACCGGAGAATCTAACTGTCGGGATGAAAATGGAAATCTGGTTACGGATACGCAGTGCACGCTGAGGTTATGGAGGGAGTGTTTCTCCAAGCTGCTAGCAGGCGATGACGGCACCAATCCCGCCATTGGAGAAGCACCCCGATACCACCAATCGACGACAATGTGGATATACCACTACCTAGCCATGACGAGGTCCGAGCTGCTATACGCGGCTCAAAAACAACAAAGCAGCCGGTGCTGATGGACTGCCTGCAGAGTTGTTTAAGGCCGACGGCGAAGAGCTGATAAGGTGCATGCATCAGCTCTTGTGCAAAATATGGCTAGAAGAAAGCATGCCCAACGATTGGAATCTCAGCGTCCTTTGTCCCGTACTGAAAAAAGGTGACCCGACAATATGCGCCAACTACCGGGGAATCAGCCTGATTACCATCTCATACAAGATCCTATCGAGCGTAATTTGTGAACGACTGAAGCCGTATACCGGCACACTGATTGGACCTTATCAGTGCGGCTTCAGACCTGGTAAGTCCACTGTTTGGTCATGCCGCAGCCTAAATCCAATCACTAAATTTAAATCGTAACGTAATTCAAATTCTCGATGTTTGCCTTTTGTTTTGCTATATGCCCTGCGCGGCAACACTGTTTTAATGGTCATTTCTAACTCCCTTTTTTTGCACTTTTTCGCTTATCGCTTCCTGGCCTTAGTCCACGGCAAGCTTCTACAGTTCGATTTTGGTACTCGCTTGTTCAAGGCACGATCGCTGATCGCCTGCCAACTCACGGCTTATATACTTTTCGTCTAAAGCACAGACAATTCGGTCTGCCTGCTAAAATACCTTCGCGACTAAAACGGCACAGACAAATCGGTCTGCCTGCCCATCATACTTTCGGCTATTTAAAGGCACAGACAAATCGGTCTGCCTGCCTAATTCCTAATTCAAACCTACATAAACAAAAACTCTGTAAATTTAAGGCCTTGGTGCCAGTTAATAAATAAGTGCATTATTTAAGCGAAATTTGTACGGTTTTATTTACTTGGGCACCGCCAAGGTAATGGTCAGTAAAAAAGCTTACTGACCCAACATTTTGGTGACCCCGACGTGATAGTGATACTGAAACAATAAAAATTCGAAAAATCGAACAAATAATTTATTATTTTCGTTCGTTAAAAGTTGGTGATCGTGCATATACATAACTTCAGCAGAACATAAGCGCAACATAAACTTCGCTAGAGTCTCGCACACGCCCGCCCCCGCGCATCGTAAAGTGCATTTTCGTTTTCGCTTTGTGCCTTCGTTCCCGCCTTGAACGTTTTTACAGCGGCGACAAAACGTTTGTGCGCGGGTTCATTGCCTACATTGCATATGCAATAGGCTTGCACATAGATTCCGCTTCGTTTTCGCTGGTTAAGAATTTTTGGCGCTAATCATTGCACAGTGGAACTTTTTTAGTGTGCAAGTGAAAAATTCTCGAACAATTAAAATCAAATTTAATAAGATGTCAACTGACACAGCGCTTGCTGCTCCAGTTGCGGGAGCAACGCATTGCAAATTGAAGGCTGGCTCAATGCTTTCTACAGCTAAAGCGTTTGCGACGACCCTGACCATCGAGAAGCTTCAGGAAATGACGGAGGAAGAATTGCTACTTTGTCTTCAACGTCTGGACGACAACAAGGCAACATTTATCCAGGTCCATGACAGGCTTGAGATGCTGGATTTTAGCGAAATCGGCAGCATGGTTCGTGACGATTTTGAGGAGCTAACCTATTAACAAAGGTTAAGTTAAAGATAGAATTGGGTAAGCGAAAAGGGTCCAAGCGTCATAGCCCTTTGCACCCTGGCTCTCAGCCTTCGACCGAATTTCTGCGAGCTCCCGTGGCGGAACTAAGTACGCCAAGCTGTCATCGTGAATTAGTTGCTGCTCGCATGGATGACGTTGACGATCTGATCACAGGAGGGAAATCAACACACGAGGTCCTCGAAATCAGGTCTCAAACCACTAACTTGGTTTCACGAGGCGGCTTTAAACTTAGGAAATGGTGTTCCAACGACCGCGACGTCCTTGATCAAACTGCTGACTCGGAAAAGGAAACACTCCTAAAGTTTGACGATGGCAGCGACATTACCAAGACACTGGGTCTTGCCTGGAGCCCTGCAGCGGATGTTCTTCGTTGTTCTTTGTCTTCCACACAGGTCTCTTCAAAGGTTTGCGATGAGAGCTCAGGGACTCAACACATCATGGCGGAAGTTGCTATCTGGCATGGGTCGTACCCAGGAAAGGACGTTTCTTCGACCTGCGTTGAATCCAGATGCTGATGGCGAACGAGAGGTGCATCTACTTTTTTCAAAGTCTCGTGTGGCACCTTTGAAGACTCTCACAGTTTCCAAAGTAGAGTTGTGCGCTGCCTTGTTGCTGGCGCAACTGAAGCGGGACGTACGCAACACAAAGCTCTTTGATTCTGCTGGAGCTTTATCATCGATAAGCTATGAACATTCACGCTTTCAAGTATTTGTTACTAATCAAATATCTTTAATTCAGAAGCTATCCAGTGGCATGAGTTGGGACTTCGTTTTGACTGACTGCAATCCAGCCGACATTTTGACAAGAGGAGCTTCCCAGAGTGAGCTTCTGGAATCTGCCCTTTGGTTCAGAGGCCCAGCGTTTCTTCTCAAGAATCAGCGCGATTGGCCTGAATCTTGTTTGCCTGTGAAGACTCCTCCCGAGTTCAGAAAGCGCATTTTGGTTGGCGTCTCTACCAAAGTGGATCTACCCTTAAAACGCAATCTCGTGAACTCCTGTCAAAAGATGACCCAAACTTTCGGATTCGAATACAAATTTGCACACCGTAAAAGACGTCCTGGTCTTGCCGTCAAATATGTCAAGATGGGCACTCAGATGCTCATCAGATGTATCCAAATGAGCAACCTGGCTGATGACTACTGGAGACTGAATTCTAAGCAGCAAATTTCGTCATCCAGCCCGTTGTCCTCTCTATTGCCATTCATCGATAGCTTCGGTCTGATCCGAGTTGGTGGCCGTCTACAAAATTCGTCCTTGGATTACAATGCGCAGCATCCTGTCATACTGCCACGCCAGCATCCAGTTACACGTGCCATTATACTGGACTTGCATCGGAGGAACTTGCATTCTGGTCCACGAGCTCTGCTCGCTCACATGCGCCTTCAGTTTTGGCCGATAGGTGGCCGGAAAACAGTGTCAGCTGCAACGTCAAAATGCGTCATTTGCTTTCGTGCCAAACCACAGCTTTCTCAACACGTAATGGCTGACTTGCCCAAGGATCGTGTAAACGCCACGTCTACGTTCATGGTTACTGGTCTGGACTTCTGCGGTCCATTTTATTACAAAACCGGAGTTCAAAGCAAGGTGCCTGTGAAAGCGTACGTCTGCGTTTTCATCTGTTTCGCGACGAAAGCGATCCATCTGGAGCTTGTCCAGGATCTTTCGGCACAAGCATTTTTGGGAGCACTGAAGTGGTTTATTCTCACTAGAGGCAAACCTGTCCGAATATGGTCGGATAATGCCACGAACTTCGTTGGAGCCAAGAACGAGCTAGCTGAGCTGAAGAATCTGTTCTTATCGAGCCCCCACATTCGAGCGATTGAAGATTCGATTGAGTGGCGTTTTATTCCCCCTCGCTCACCTCACTTTGGAGGTCTCTGGGAGGCTGCAGTAAAAACGGCCAAATTTCATTTCTACCGTTCTGTTGGCCCATCGTTATTATCGTTCGATGAATGGCGCACTCTCATTTGCCACATTGCGGCGATTGTAAACTCACGGCCTTTACTCCCTCTTTCAGAGAATCCGGCAGATCTTGAGGCGCTAACTCCTGCACACTGTCTTGGCACAGTTCCACTGGTGTTGTACTCTGAGCCTGACGTCACAAAGCTGAACTTCAACCGTTTGGACCGCTGGCAGAGAATTTCCTACTTCCAACAATTCTTCTGGTCACGGTGGCGTGAAGAGTACTTGACCCTGTTACAGCAACGGTCAAACCTGCTCCCAAACCTGCGCTACGAGTCAACGAGGTCGTCTCCACTTTGCCTTCATTGAAACGGCCAATACCCAGGGAATTGGTGCCTGGATCCGATGGAGTCGCTTGTGTGGCAGTGATACGAAGCCAAAGGTAATGGTCAGTAAAAAACCTTACTGACCCAACATTTTGTTAGCGCCAAAATTGTGCGTCTATTTGAATATATATATACAGTGGCTCCAAGATATATATATAGGCACTGTTTTTTTTTTTTTTTTTTTTTTTTTCGGGGGTCACCAAAATGTTGGGTCAGTAAGCTTTTTTACTGACCATTACCTTTGGCGGTGCCCAAGTAAATAAAACCGTACAAATTTCGCTTAAATAATGCACTTATTTATTAACTGGCACCAAGGCCTTAAATTTACAGAGTTTTTGTTTATGTAGGTTTGAATTAGGAATTAGGCAGGCAGACCGATTTGTCTGTGCCTTTAAATAGCCGAAAGTATGATGGGCAGGCAGACCGATTTGTCTGTGCCGTTTTAGTCGCGAATTGTCTGTGCTTTAGACGAAAAGTATATAAGCCGTGAGTTGGCAGGCGATCAGCGATCGTGCCTTGAACAAGCGAGTACCAAAATCGAACTGTAGAAGCTTGCCGTGGACTAAGGCCAGGAAGCGATAAGCGAAAAAGTGCAAAAAAAGGGAGTTAGAAATGACCATTAAAACAGTGTTGCCGCGCAGGGCATATAGCAAAACAAAAGGCAAACATCGAGAATTTGAATTACGTTACGATTTAAATTTAGTGATTGGATTTAGGCTGCGGCATGACCAAACATCCACCATCGACCAGATCTTCACATTACGCCAAATCCTGGAAAAAACCCACGAGAATAACATCGACACACACCATCTCTTTGTCGATTATAAAGCTGCATTTGATAGCCCGACGAGGGAACGCCTATATGCCACCATGTCTGAGTTCGGTATTCCTGCAAAGCTAATACGTCTTTGTAGAATGACATTGAGCAGCACCATCAGTTCTGTCAAGGTAGGAACGAACCTCTCCGAACCTTTTAATACCGTTCGAGGTTTCAGACAAGGCCCCCTGTCGTGCGATCTCTTCAATTTCGTGATGCGGAAAGCCGGTGTACATCGATCTGGCACTATTTTTTATAAAAGTGTCCAGCTCCTTGCGTATGCCGATGATATTGACATCATTGGCCGCAGCAAGCGTGATGTCACTGCTGCATTTTCGGCTATCGAAAAAGAGTCGGCAAAAGTGGGTTTTGCGGTAAACGAGGGCAAGACGAAGTATATGCTATACCTTCGAAGTGGTCAAGGAGTTCACGTACCTTGGCACTCCCATTAACACCGAAAATGACGTCAGCCTGGAGATCAAGAGAAGAATCACACTTGCCAATAGGTGCTACTTTGGAATGAGTAAGCAAATGTGCAATAGAGACCTCTCTCGCCGAACAAAATTAACACTCTACAAGACACTCATCCTACCCGTGCTTTTATATGGCGCAGAAGCATGGGTAATATCACTGACGGATGCAGCAGCGCTTGGAGTGTTCGAGAGAAAACTTCTTCGCAAGATCTTTGGTCCCGTTCGGATTGGGGGCGACTTTCGCATTCGGATGAACCACAAGCTGTACGAGTTGTACGACGACGTGGACGTGGTCCGGCGCATCACGATACAACGTCTGCGCTGTCTCGGCCACGTTGTGCGTATGGATAAAAAATCTCCAGCTCAGAAGGTGTTTGAAGCGAGGGTCGACTACGGGCGACGACGAAGGGGACGACCAGAGCTCCGATGGAAGGACCAAGTGGAGGAGAACCTGACTGCACTGGGTATTTCCGATTGGAGGAGGTGCGCGAGGAGCAGAGGCGCTTGGAGGGAGACGCTGAGGTCGGCCAAAATCCGAATCGGGTTGTAGTGCCACCTAATAATAATAATAATAACTGTTAATTGTAACCTTATACTTTGTACTGTATCTTTTTCTTGCACAATGAATAATAAAAGATCAAACGTCACGTACTGATTAAAGATTGATGTGTGATTTTCCTTTTTCTGAATTTATTCGAATAAGTCCACATTTTTTATTGATTTTTGTCCTTTTGAATTGAAGTTTTCACTTCTGCCGGCACTCCCGGAGTGCTACCGGTGTTTTTTTTTTATGTTTATTGTATTATTCATAACAATTGTGAAAAAGGAACAGTATCATAAAAGGTAAATTCTATAAGTTAGAAAGAAAAAAAATCAAAAAAACACGCATAAACTCACTTTTGCACGTTTAATGACTTGCTCCTACAAGTGCGAGAGGCAGGCTGCCCTTGCACCAATCAGTGTTGCCAACTTTGAGTGCTCATTTATAGCATTGAAGGCAAAAAAATATAGCCAAAAATAACTAAATTTCTAAAAATTAGCCCAATTTTTACCTCCTCGGAACTCAAATACTTTCCCATTGTATAATACAAATCTGTGAAAGGCACTTATGGGGGACGTCGTACTGAAGACAGCATTTTTTTTTTTTTTAGTTTTAACGTGCGATTTAAAGTCCCACAACTTTGCATTCAATGTGCACTTACAATGTTTGCAAAATGCTTTTGATTTGTTAGTTAAATCTTTTGCAACACAGTCCTTAAATTGGGGATCCTTCACCAAGCATCGCGAACTTTTTGTTTATACATTTTAAGAAACAACCGCACAAACACAATTATCAGTGAATTTGAATGAAGAGATGGTAGCATTGCGAGCGCGAAACGATGTTGAGAAAATACAAAGTACCCAAAAGCTACAACGAGGTAAATAATATTTTAGTATTTCAAATTCGATCACGCTGGGCGGTAAACATGGTGTGTATGTATTGATAGCCACAAACAATGTCTCTATTGCCAATATACGATTTCCGAAAATTAAATTTGAAAGTCGTGTGACGACCCAATTTGGGCCACACAGTTTCTACATATGTACATATTTCCTATCATATTTTGCTTAGAGTTAAGACTGTAGTTAGTAGAAGTAAAACATGAAGTCCAGTCGTTAAGTTAATAGAAGTAAGATCATGAAGTTTTCCATCATTTTATTATTTTAAACAAATAAGTCTAAGCTAAGTACAAACTAAACGAGCATCACTAAGCAGCAAGGGGCGGGGAGAGTACGACAGCATGGAGAACGAGAGAACATGAACTTGACCTAGAAAACGACAGAACCAGAGAGAACAACCGAAATCTAAGTCTACGACGCAATTACATGGACCAGCGCAGGCGCCGACTAGCCGAGCAGAGGGCAGCGGAACGGGCGCTGATGCCCGAAAAAAAGTATACGACGCAATTGCGTGGACCAGCCGAGCAGAGGGCAGCGGAGCGAGCGCTGAAACCCGAAAAGTCCACGACGCACTCGCACGGACAAACGCAGGTGCCGATCACCCGAGCAGAGGGCGGCAGAGCGCACTTACACTATGCAAATGCAGGCCCCGCTCGGGCGAGTAGAAGGCGGCTTAGCGAGAGAGAGCGTATGCAAGATAATTGCGACGCATTAAAATATGTAAGCGCCGATCATGCGAGCAGAGGGCAGAGGACGCCGGCAGAGAAAAAGTGCAAGAACTTTGGCTGGCAATGAGTTCGGTGTCAAAGAGAAAATCAATCATCTCCGAGGCTTAGTTGCGACAAGACGTCGTTTAGCACCCGTTCTACACGGCTCTGCGCTCCGCGAATCTGGACCACGTGCCAGGCCCCGTCGCAAAGTACCGCGAATAAAGTGAGCAAAGTGCCGAAACTCCAGAAACCCTCGAACCTGCCACCGCGCATCGCACCTCTAGCACCGCGAACCCGCCGCGAACACCCACCGAGCACGCATCGTGTGGCCGTTTGTTTGTGTGTTTCCCGTTTGAGACGCAAGACAACCGAGAGGGAGAACTACCACCGCCGACAGAGGCTTCGCTTCAGCATCACCGAGGATTAGGACTCACACCCCGCCCCGAACCTGCAGAATCTGTCTGAGTGAGTAGTGCTAAAACACCAGGAGTGCGGTATAGGCAGGGACCATTTTTACAACATTAAAATAAACACGTGTATATAAAATTGAAAACCATCCTCGCTTGTGTATTAAGTTCCCCGTGCCCAGTAGTTAGAGCCGGCAGCCATTTCTCAATTTCAGGGTCCCTTCCAGGCCCCTTCTCCCCCCCACGTGGAACCCGAAGACTGCAGCCAGGCGACCAGCCTCTGCTCCCGCTTGCGTGCCACGCCCCGTTCCCTCTCCCACATGGAACCCGGTGACTGCAGCCAGGCGACCAGCCTCTGCTCCCGCTTGCGTGCCACGCCCCTTTCCTTCTCCCACGTGGAACCCGGTGACTGCAGCCAGGCGACCAGCCTCTGCTCCCGCTTGCGTGCCACGCCCCTTTCCTTCTCCCACGTGATACCCGGTGACTGCAGCCAGGCGACCAGCCTCTGCTCCCGCTTGCGTGCCACGCCCCTTTCCTTCTCCCACGTGGAACCCGGTGACTGCAGCCAGGCGACCAGCCTCTGCTCCCGCTTGCGTGCCACGCCCCTTTCCTTCTCCCACGTGATACCCGGTGACTGCAGCCAGGCGACCAGCCTCTGCTCCCGCTGGCGTGCCACGCCCCTGCCCCACGTGGAACCCGGTGACTGCAGCCAGGCGACCAGCCTCTGCTCCCGCTTGCGTGCCACGTCCCCTTCCCCACGTGGATCCCGGTGACCGCAGCCAGGCGTCCAGCCTCTGCTCCCGCTTGCGTGCCACGTCCCCTTCCCCACGTGGATCCCGGAAACAGGGAAAAATCATTGCTCAGAGAACCAAAATACAATCATCGCATCGCCAGACGAAATAAAATAAAAATAAAGTCTTGGTTCATCGGGGAAAAATGATTTACTGGGAAATACATATATATCATCGCTGGGTCCAGACAGGGAAATTCTTGTTTCATCGGGAAAATCATTCGCATACATCTGTCGCCACTACATTGTTATCAACCGCCCAGTACTAGCCGCACGCCGAAATTTTAGCGCTAAGTTATACCACAGATTTTTGCATGAATTATCGATATTTTGATTGAATTCCGCTGATACTTAATTAAGTATACTGACCTGCCTGAATATTTAATTAAGTCTTCCCGACCCACCTGAATATTCTGAATTTGATCTACTGATCCACCCGACCCATCTGAAATATTTAATTGAGATCTGCTAAGTCTGCCTGATCTGGCCGACCCACCTGAATTTATCTGCCTGATTTATCGACCCAGGAAGGAGCAACTCGAGGAGACCTGCAATGAGTTCGGGTTATCTGCAGAAGGCACCCTGGCGGACCTGAGGAGGCGGATGTCCGCATACTTGGATCAAGCGGAACTACCCAAGGAGCGGGTAGAGCGCTTAGTCGAGCTGGAACTCATGTGCCGGACCAGGTCACGGGAGCACTCAAGGGAACCCTCACCAAACCCCTCGGGTGGCCACGCGGAGGACAGGTCACCGAAGACGGAACCACTTGGCCAGCTCCTACTCCAAGTCCCTTCAGCCGGGATCAGCGGGAATTTTCTTGGACACACCGAGGTCGGACCGGCAGGATTTTCACGGCGAGACGGAGGCGACTGGGCCATGCAGTTCGGCCTGGCCGATAAATTGAGGAAATGGGGCGTATTCTTCGACGGAGAGGCCAACGACCCCCTCTACTTCCTGGAGCAACTGGAGGAGAGAATCGACGCATACGAGCTCGAGAAGGACCAGCTGCCGAGGGTGCTATCCAGTGTGCTACTTGGCCGAGCCGGAGACTGGTTCCGAGTCAGCCAGCTACAGAAAGCCAAGTGAGAGGAATTTAGATCGGAGTTTCTGGATTTCTTCTTACTGCCGCAGTATTTCCAAACTCTGGAGGACAAGATCCGAGCCAGGATCCAACGACCGGGAGAGAACTTCAAGGATTTTTCCTTAAGTCTACGTTTGATGATGCGCAGGAATTAAATCGGATTTATGAGAACCTCCTCCCGGAATACCAACTGTTCACGCGCAGACACGAATTCGAGACGCTAACCAAGTTGACGCAGTTGGTAACGGAATTCGAGATTATCCGGGACCGGGACCAACGCCGGTATACGCAAATGATGACAGCATCGAGGACTTCAAGAACCACTACTACGAAGAACCCAGCGCCATCTAACCCAACACCGGGAAACCGCCGCACCGAGGGACCGCAAGCATCCACCACCCTGGTGCCCGTGACGACTGAAGTCACCCATCGCCGCATCGGAGAAGAAGCTAGAATCGATGTCAGGACTGCCTGCAGGAACTGTGGGCAATCGGGACACTTCAGCCAGGAGTGCAGGAACCCACGACTCCTATTTTGCTGGGACTGCAGCCGTCGAGGGACACGGACTATAATCTGCGGCCGATCCAAGCCTGCGGGAAACGAGGAGCGCCTCCACTCACCCAGGGAACGGGTGGAGACAGCGCCCACTTTCCCGACACAACAATAAATCCTGTTCTCCGGTGCGAGGGGAGCCGGATAGTGGCCTCTGTGTCCATCGAGGGTCATGCTGTCTACGCCACCATCGACACTGGAGCCACGCGCACTTTCGTCAACGAGAGGATTGCCGCGCTGGTCAGGACCGACCACAATCAGCGGGCCATGATCACTCAATTTAGCCTCGCGGACGGCAGCAGGAGGGAGATCACCCAGGGTTTTCACGGCACCATCAGTTTGGGAGACTGGAGTGTGACCATGCCGGTTCTGGTGCTGCCCTCTACGATCGACGACGTACTCCTGGGAATGGACTTCCTAAGCCAAGCGGAAGCCAACATCGAGATCAACCAGGTGAGCCTTAAAATGGGGCCCAATCGACTAGCTCCTCCCATCGCGAACACAGACCCAAAGGCGCAGCGGCGACCAGCCCCGCCAATCTCAGCGAACACAAACTCCACGGCGCAGCGGCGACCAGCCCCGCCAAGCTCAGCGAACCCAGACCCCCCGGCGCAGCGGCGACCAGCCCCGCCAAGCTCAGCGAACCCAGACCCCCCGGCGCAGCGGCGACCAGCCCCGCCAAGCTCAGCGAACCCAGACCCCACGGCGCAGCGGCGACCAGCCCCTCCAAGCTCAGCGAACAGAGATCCGAAGGTGCAGCGGCGACCAGCCCCACCAATCTCAGCGAGTCCCGGCCCCAAGTCGCCGCGGCGATCAGCCCCGCCAATCTGCACGAGCCCACACCAAGAGATACAGCAGCGAACAGCGTCGCTAACCTCGGCAGACCCGGTTGCAAGGCCACGGCGGCCCCGCCGCAGGCGGCCACCAGCCATTCGAAGGACTCAAATGGAAATGCAACCGGAAGGAATTCGGCCGTTACCACGAGCCAGGACATCGTCGTTATCCCGAGGACTACCGCGAGCCGGTATCACCACGTGCTCCCGCCACCACGCGCGGAGGCCATGCAGAGGAACCCATTCAGGCTGTCGACAGGACCACCATCAGTAGCCAACACCATCCCCGAGGAACCGTCGACGAGAGCGACCACCGTCGTCGTAGAGGAGGGCCTGGACGCCGCCAGGAGAGAATTGGAAGAGGAACTGGACCGGTTCAACGGACTCACAGGCGTATCCCATATCACCGAACACTCGATTGTCATGAGGGATGACCGCCCAATCAAGCAGCGGTATTTCACTAAGAACCCAGCGATGCAACGAATCATAGATGATCAAGTCGACGAGCTACTACGCGACGGCAGGATCGAGCCCTCGAAGAGCCCCCACAGTGCACCCATCGTACTCGTCGGGAAGAAGACTGGAGACGTCCGAATGTGCGTGGACTACCGTCAGCGGAATGCTCGCTCGATTCCCGATGCGTACCCACTGCCCAGGATAAACCACATCCTAGAAAAGTTACGGAATGCCAAGTACATATCCACCCTGGATTTAAAGAGCGGGTATTGGCAGATTCCGATGGCCGCCGGCAGTCGGGGGGTACACAGCTTTTACAGTGCCCGGACGGGGCCTGTATCATTGGAAAGTCATGCCCTTCGGGCTTCATTCGGCACCTGCGACGTTTCAGCGAGCATTGGACGGTGTCATCGGACCTGAGATGGACCCCCATGCGTTCGCGTATCTCGACGACATAATTCTCGTTAGCAAAACCCTCGAGGAACACATGCGACACCTACGGGAGGTACTACGCCGACTGCGCACCGCAAATCTGAAACTCAACCGGGACAAATTTAAATTTCTCCAACGAAGCATCGTGTACCTAGGACATCAGATCAACGAGGATGGCATTCATACCGAACCGGAGAAAATAGCCGCTATACAGGCCCTTCAACCACCGTCATCGATCAAGGAGCTGAGGAGATGCCTTGGTATTGCCTCATGGTACCGCCGATTTGTACCAAACTTCACCAACATTGTGCAGCCCGATGACCAAACTGTTGAAGAAGAGCCAGAAGTGAACCTGGGAGGCAGACCAGCAGCGAGCGTTCGAGGAACGCTATCAGAAGCACCCGTATTAGCTTGACCGGACTTCGAGCAAAAATGCACAGTACAGACGGATGCAAACGACTTTGGATTAGGAGCAGTTGTAAGAAGTTGTAAAACTCCTTACAATTTTGAGTGCAGGGGAGCTGCATGGCAAAAGCGGGACGGCTCTATGGACTTTGAACTCAATGCTGCGTAGAGTCTGCAGATCGAAGGCCGAGAGCGGGTCATCGCGTACGCCAGCCGACGACTGTCAACGGCCGAGGGAAACTATTCCACGACAGAGAAGGAATGCCTGCCAATCGTATGGGCAGTGCGAAAATTTCGATGCTACCTCGAGGGATACCACTTCGATGTGGTCACCGATCATCTGGCGTTAAAGTGGCTCAACGCTATCGAGAACCCCACCGGTCGCATAGCTCGCTGGGCCTTGGAGCTGCAACAATATCGCTTTGACGTACACTATCGACGAGGAAACCAGAACGTCGTCGCCGACGCACTCTCCCGGCAACCACTAGAACGACTACAACAGGCCACCACGGAACAACGCCCCTGCGCATGGATAAATAAGATGCGGACGAGGATAGCCGAGGAACCGGCCAACTACCCCGAGTACACCCAGGAGAACGATCAGCTGTATCGGCGCTTCGGGAACCGGAAAGAAGAGGAAGACTACATTCCTTGGAAACTGTGCGTGCCCCAGCCTCTTCGAGCGCGCATTTTGCAGGAGTGCCACGACCAACCAGCAGCGGGACACATGGGAATCCGGAAAACGGCCAAGCGGATCATGCAGACGTACTATTGGCCAGGACTTTTCCGCGACGTGGTCAGGCCAACCAACCAGCCAACTGAAACCCCCGGGACAGAAGTTCACCCGAGTTGTGGCGGAGCCGTTCGACACGCTGGGACCTTTGCCTCGGTCCACCCATGGCAACACGATGTTGCTGGTCTTCTTCGACGCTTTTAGTAAGTGGGTCGAACTTCTTCCCCTTCGTAAGGCAACTATGGCTCACCTTTCGCGGTCATTCCGCGAATGAATCTTGGCCAGATTCGGGGTACCCAAGACGTTTGTTTGCGACAATGGCACACAGTTTACCAGTAGAGCATTCAAGAAGTTTGCCAAACAACTTGGTATGAACATCCAACACACCGCCTCGTATTCGCCGCAGCAGAACCCCACGGAACGCGCCAATAGAACTGTCAAGACGATGATAGCGCAATACATCGACGGAAACCAAAAGACCTGGGACGCAGCCTTGCCAGAGATAACCCTCGCCATTAACTCCAGCGCCTCGGACACCACCGGATTCAGTCCGGCTTATTTGTTACAAGGTTGGGAGCCAAGACTGCCGGGCTCCCCTTACCACGAGGTCACCCCACACTTGGGTCGAGAACCGGCGACGGCCACCGAGAAGGCGACGCATCTCCAGGAGATCTTCAAGGCCGCGCTGGAACACACAAAGCGGGCTAGCGAAAACCAGGGCAAACATTATAACCTGCGCCGACGCACCTGGAGGCCAGCCATAGGTGACCTGGTACTCCTAAAGCAACACCATCTCTCGAAAGCTGCGGAAGGATTTGCCCCACGCTTCGACCGGTCCTTCAAGGTCGTCAAGTTCATCGCCCAAAATATCGTCCGACTCCAGGACCCAAAGACCAGACGCAGACGAACCACCGGCCTGGCTGATCTCAAGGCATTCCACGAAGAAGACATCGACAGTGAACCTGAAAGCGCCGATGACATCGCCAAATGAACAAGGTTTGGGGAAAACGGGTAGACCTAGTAAACTTGTAATCCTAATGTTAAGACTCACCGCCAGTTTGTATACCGCACTCCAAAGGTTAGGTAGACAGGTCCCTAAATTAATGTTACATTTTCCACGACAGCAAGAGCAAGTATGCTGAGAGTAGCTCTCGCCACCGTAGTCACCGCCCACGACGGACACGAGATGCAGGCACTGAGCGAGGAAGACACACCGAGCCTGAGGGCCCAGCGGAGCTGACCCGGATCGTGGAGGAAGCCCTGCCAGAACCGGTCGGAGTGGTACCTCGCAAGTCGCCCGTCACCCTGAACAACGAGCTCGTAGCGCGGGGCCAGTCAACAATGACCCCCCGCCAGCGTACGGGTCTGAGGCGACCAACGAAGACCCACCGCCAGCCTACGGATCCTGGGAGGGTTTCCAGGAACCCGTGATTGTTGTGCCGGTACCCCAAGCCACACCGACCACGGAGGATGCTCGCACGGCAAATCCCACCTTTGGCTGCGTCGCTAGAAGGGCGCTCTCGGAAGGCGAATCCGTCCGATGTCTGCGCATGGACGTGGACGAAGATGGCCCCTGCACCTCGGTCGAAGCTCAGTGGCGGGAGGGAGCCCGACGGACGCAGCGTGCAGCGAACGACACAGAGAGAGTCAACGCCGAACGCGCCCTGATGCCACCAGTGGAGTCCAGACCACCAAAACCCACCACCGACCGAACGCACCGAAGCGAGTGGGTCCCAATCCCAGCCGTCTGGAGGATGCACCTCGCCGAGCCCCACAGGCTGCCCAGGCGCGTACTGGAACGGCTACAGGCACGGGTTGCCCGTAACCGAGGACGAAATATCCGGGTGTTGGAGTCCGGGAACGGACAACACTACCGAGTGAGGATCAATACCAAGAACGAGGTCACCATCTCCTTACGCCCGGCGAAGAAGGGGGGGGATGAGACGACCCAATTTGGGCCACACAGTTTCTACATATGTACATATTTCCTATTTTGCTTAGAGTTAAGACCATAGTTAGTAGAAGTAAAACATGAAGTCCAGTCGTTAAGTTAATAGAAGTAAGATCATGAAGTTTTCCATCATTTTATTATTTTAAACAAATAAGTCTAAGCTAAGTACAAACTAAACGAGCATCACTAAGCAGCAAGGGGCGGGGAGAGTACGACAGCATGGAGAACGAGAGAACATGAACTTGACCTAGAAAACGACAGAACCAGAGAGAACAACCGAAATCTAAGTCTACGACGCAATTACATGGACCAGCGCAGGCGCCGACTAGCCGAGCAGAAGGCAGCGGAACGGGCGCTGATGCCCGAAAAAAAGTATACGACGCAATTGCGTGGACCAGCGCAGGCGCCGACCAGCCGAGCAGAGGGCAGCGGAGCGTGCGCCGAAACCCGAAAAGTCCACGACGCACTTGCACGGACAATCGCAGGTGCCGATCACCCGAGCAGAGGGCGGCAGAGCGCACTTACACTATGAAAATGCAGGCCCCGCTCGGGCGAGCAGAGGGCGGCTTAGCGAGAGAAAGCGTATGCAAGATAATTGCGACGCACTAAAATATGTAAGCGCCGATCATGCGAGCAGAGGGCAGAGGACGCCGGCAGAGAAGAAGTGCAAGAACTTTGGCTGGCAATAAGTTCGGTGTCAAAGAGAAAATCAATCATCTCCGAGGCTTAGTTGCGACAAGACGTCGTTTAGCACCCGTTCGACACGGCTCTGCGCTCCGCGAATCTGGACCACGTGCCAGGCCCCGTCGCAAAGTACCGCGAATAAAGTGAGCAAAGTGCCGAAACTCCAGAAGCCCTCGAACCTGCCACCGCGCATCGCACCTCTAGCACCGCGAACACCCACCGAGCACCGCATCGTGTGGCCGGCTCCGTGCCGCCACTTTTCTTTTCCCGTTTGAGACGCAAGACAACCGAGAGGGAGAACTACCACCGCCGACCGAGGCCCCGCTTCAGCATCGAATCATTTGTGCGTTTACGGCACTTAGAGTGTGATTGGCACTCTTAAATAAGGTTTGTTGCCTTGCACTGATATTTTGGGACATGCTCATACGCACACTCGCAAAACGATTTCGTTCTCTTTTCTGCATGTATACATGAGTTGACGCCGATCAATATGCTAAGGCAAATTGAATGAACGAAATTGAGAGCACAACACTTGAGACAAACAATATGTGAGAGACACGTGTGTTGTTGTTATTCTTGCATTAGCTTCATACATGCATACATATTTGTTTTTAAGTATGCACTGTAACGCCCCAAATTGAGGGCACACAAATTTTAAGTTTTTATTTTTCTTCTTTATAATTATTAGCTATAAGTTCGGACACAGAGTCCTCCACCCAGTATTAATTTAAGTATTAGAAAATAAGGATATATTGTTAGATTAAGCCAAGACGCACACCCCGACCCTAACGCGTTATCGCACTCGTGAGGCCCCGAGCGCGATACTCGAAAAAGTGCGATCTCTGACCGGATAATCGCAGCCAACTTCGCGATTACCGGGGATTAGCTCGCTCTCTTTCGTCTTGACTTTCGGCGAGGGCAGACGTGTGCCCAAGTACCCCTCCGACACAGTGTTGAGTGATCCGCGCAGCCACCGGTGGACACACACCGCCATCAACGTAAGCCAAAATTATCCTTTTGTGAGAGCAGCAGCCAGGGCCTCCTTTTGAATAAAAATTAACTAGAAAAGCAATATAAAATCTCGTGAATTATTATTACACCTACACCCCTTTTCCTTCTCCTATCCCTAGAACTCCTGTCTTAGAATAACCGTAGCCTCCGAGTCAACCGGTGTGCAGCACCTTAGAATCCCTGTAGTCTCCGAGTTAACCGGAGTATCACGCCTTAAAATCCCTACAGACTCCGAGTCCAACCGGTGTGCAGCACCTTAGAATCCCTGTAGACTCCGAGTCCAACCGGAATATAACACCTTGAAATCCTTGTAGACTCCGAGCCCAGCCGGAGTGTAGACCCTTGGAATCCTTGTAGACTCCGAGCCCAGCCGGAGTGTAGAACCTTAGCCTCCCCCAATACACTCCGAGTCCACCCGGAGTGTAGATTCCCCCGCCTCCGCAGATTCCGAGCCCAATCAGAATCCTCCGCCGTAGCCAACCACCACCGAATATTCACAGTACCTCTTCCCACCGACAGAGGGCGCGGCGAACTAAATAATCCCAGGTTCCCCATCAATTGCTGACGTTGCTTTTCGCCCCGCCGACAGAGGGCGCTGCGAACCAAATATTTCCGGGTTCCCCCGCCAAGCAGTGCGATCGAGTAACACCCGTCTTTAACCGAGACTACAACCTCCTCATACAAATTCCTACTACAGGTTCCACCCTTCTATATGTGAGTTTGACAAGCACTCCAAACTTATAAGTGTGATTCGGGTGCCAAAAAGTAACACCCTTGACGTTCTCTGACTCACACCCCGCCCCGAACCTGCAGAATCTGTCTGAGTGAGTAGTGCTAAACCACCAGGAGTGCGGTATAGGCAGGGACCATTTTTACAACATTAAAATAAACATGTGTATATAAAATTGAAAACCATCCTCGCTTGTGTATTAAGTTCCCCGTGCCCAGTAGTTAGAGCCGGCAGCCATTTCTCAATTTCAGGGTCCCTTCCAGCCCCCTTCTCCCCCCCACGTGGAACCCGGTGACTGCAGCCAGGCGACCAGCCTCTGCTCCCGCTTGCGTGCCACGCCCCGTTCCCTCTCCCACGTGGAACCCGGTGACTGCACCCAGGCGACCAGCCTCTGCTCCCGCTTGCGTGCCACGCCCCTGCCCCACGTGGAACCCGGTGACTGCAGCCAGGCCACCAGCCTCTGCTCCCGCTTGCGTGCCACGCCCCTGCCCCACGTGGAACCCGGTGACTGCAGCCAGGCGACCAGCCTCTGCTCCCGCTTGCGTGCCACGCCCCTTTCCTTCTCCCACGTGGAACCCGGTGACTGCAGCCAGGCGACCAGCCTCTGCTGGCATCAGCCGTCCCGGCCAGGCTGTTCACCACTCAACATCTCGGACTAGCTCTCATATAGGAGCCTTGGTGTAACCAGGGCATTAAAGGCCTGTACACCAAGGAACCAAAGGTAATATGCGACCAACGGGGTCCACACCCAACAGCATGCAAATTAACAATATGTCCTTTTTAGAATTTATTTAAGACGCGATTTTATTTTGCGAAGGAGAAGACTTTGTAATTGCGAGGTTTGACCGTCACCGTTTATTTCCAAAATTCAACTAAACACTAAGTATGTACATTAATTCTTATAACGAAAGCTAGCCCTATGCCGTAAAAGTGCTGACCCGGCTGCCCATGCATGGTGTTGGGTAGCCGCCGTTGCATCGGAGAGCATTGCCCGCTGATTACGCTGACCGAAGCCTGGGATTTTGGCAACGTCGTTGTGCAACGTCCGCAGGTGTCGCTAGCCTAGGGTCTCCCAGCCTGGGAACTTCCGTTTGGCTGGGAGACCGTGTTAACTCCTCCCTTACTTAGATAAAGGACGTCCTCGGACTTCTTGAAGCTGTCAATGATAACTTGAAGGTCACGCTGACGTTGGTCTCGCTGGCATTTCTGATAGAGCTTGTAAATAGTAAAGCAGATGACCAAGAAGGCGATCGCGGCCACTCCAGATAATATAGGCCGTGTTTCCAGTGCCTTTTCTATTTTGCCAATGTAACGTAGGTTTTTCATATTTATTTTTTGTAAGTATTTCTTGATGGTCCGTAATGTTAAGGACTGTTGATGCAGCGGGGGCTGGTGATTTTTAAACGTGCTCTTCAAGTTTTTGGTATATGGTGTTATTTATTTTTACCTCGTCGTCGAATGTATCGAGGAACGTTCCGGTTACCAGTTGTCCATTGATCGTAGCTGTTCCGTCATTGAGAATGATGACGCCATCATCGATGATTGTTAGGGGTTCAAGGTAGCTGGTGCGAGTGGAGCAGTGTGCGTTGCCTCCTGAGTGAAGTTGCTGTGCGCAGGTTGTGTAGGGCATTTCTCTGCAAAATGTTGTTGTAAGGGCGGTGCTGCAGTTTTCAATCGGCATGATTTTGTTACCACAGTCAGCTATAGTATTATCTTCAGCAAAATTAAAAATAGTGCCGTTGTTTTCAACGGGGTGCAAGATTATCTTCTTACAAGCTACGGCTTAGGATATTTTAATATAAAGTGTAAAAAAATATTATTTAATAAAACTTTAATTTGAGCAACTTCCATTAGATCAGTAACAGTAACATTTGTAGAATGTTCATTGATTAAATTTTGTAAATCATTTGTGTTGGGTCAGTAAGCTTTTTTACTAACCATTACTTTGACGGTGCCCAAATAAAATAATCTGCACTAAAATTCAGTTAATAAAATGCACTTATTTATTATTTGGCACCAAGGCCTTAAATGTATAAAGTTATTGTTTGTTGTAGAGTTGGTTAGGCAGGCAAACCGATTTGTCTGTGCCTTTTTACAGCGATAAGGTATGTTGGGCAGGCAGAACGATTTGTCTGTGCCTTAAACGTCGCGAAGAGTATATAGCCGAAGAGTATATAGGCAGGCGATCAGCGACCGTGCCTTCTATGAGCGTGTACAAATTCGAACAGATCAAGCTTGCCGTGGACAAAAGCCAGGAAGCGATAAGCGAAAGAGTGCAAAAGTAGTTAGAAATGACAATTAGAAAAGTGTTGCCGCGCAGGGCAAATAGCAATACAAAAGGAGAACATCGAGAATTTAGTTTTACGTTACGATTTGAATTTAGTGATTGGATTTAGGCTTCGGCATGACCAAACAATTTGAATCTAAAATTGCGGGGTTTATTATTCCAATTTTCGCAAGTGTAACTGACAACATTAAGGCTTCGAGTTCGGAAATAATTATTCTATTTCTTGATAGCAATTTTTCATACAAATTTTCTTAAGGTATTTATCTGTTTTACTATAGCATTTTTTTACTAAAATGTTTACTGTGTTTGTTAGGATATTTATTTGTTCCTGGGTCTTTTTTTTTTTTTTTTTTTTTAATTACGGTATTTAATTATCGGACCTTCTCACAATGAGACTAACGACAAGTATTCAAATCTTAGCCTAATACATGTAATTAATTAATTAAAATTAAGTTTTTGATATAACGGCCCTAGCTATTGTTGCTGGGTGGGGAGATCTCTTCGCCGGAGTCGTGTGTGGCTAGTGTTCCACGTTAAAGACCGCGCCAGCCTGTTTGGATGAGCCTGTAGCTTGATCATATACTTTGCTTTTACTTTGCCTATTTCCTCTTTAACAGATCCCACGTTTAAATCCTTGTGAATATTTTCATTTCGTATGTACCACGGTGCACCCGTTATTGTTCTTAGTATTTTTGATTGGGCTCTCTGGATCACTTCTAGGTTACTAACGCATGCGTTCCCCCATAGCTCGGAGCCATACTTCCAAATTGGTTTGAGAACTACATTGTACAGAAGTACCTTGTACTCCAATTTAAGCGGAGAGCGAGCATTTATTAGCCAGTGTAGGCTTCTTGCTTTTAATTTTAGTTGTGTTCTCTTGGCTTCGATGTGCCTTCTCCAGGTAAGCCGTCAAGGTGGACTCCAAGATACGTTACTTCCGTTGTTTGTGGAATATGGATGTTGTTCAGAGATGGTGGGGGGCAAGTTTGTCTATTAAGGGTAAAAGTAACGTGTTTGCACTTTGGCTCGTTAACCTTTATGCGCCAATCTGCTAGCCATTTCTCCAAAAGCCCGAGATGAGCTGATAGATTTTGCGTTGCTCTCATGGGGCACTTAGATCGACTTAGAATGGCAGTATCATCAGCAAATGTTGAGGTTATTGTAAGGCCGGTTGTCGGAAGGTCTGCTGTGTAGATTAAATACAGCGTTGGTCCAAGCACGCTTCCTTGAGGTACTCCAGCTTCGATTGGATGGTAATCGGAGAGGAAATCTTTACACCGTACTGCGAAACTTCTATGCACAAGATATGACTCCAGTATTTTGTGGGTGTTCTGTGGTAGCAAATTTTGAATTTTATAAATCAAGCCGTCTAACCAAACGCGGTCGAAGGCCTGGGCGACATCCAGAAAGACTGCGGAACAGTACTCCCGACTTTCAAATGTATTTCGTATCTCTGCGGTTATTCGGTTCACTTGTTCAATGGTTCCGTGTTTTTCGCGGAAACCAAATTGGTGGCTTGGGATGGCATTATGGGACTGCAGGTGTTCTTTTATACGATTCAGCAGAAGCTTTTCAAATATTTTTGATAGGCACGGCAGAAGACTGATTGGCCTATATGATGAAGGCTGGGACTTGTCCTTTCCAGCTTTATGGATCATTGTGATAACGGACTTTTTCCATTGTTGTGGATAATAGCCCCATTTCATCATGCTGTTGTATATGGTGGTGAGAAGATTTACTGCACAGCTTGGCAATTCCATAATCATTTTCGGGGAGATTAGATCGTGTCCTGGCGCTTTCTTTTTTCCTGAGCCTCGATCACTCTTGTCACTTCTCTTGATTCGAATGCGATAGGCAGGGTAGCCTCTGGAGTGATGATTGTTTGGAGCACAAAGCTGTTTGTTGATGGAAGTGGTTTGAAGACGTTTTCCAGATGCGCAGCAAATACATTCGCCCTCTCTTCGTTGCTGCGAGCCCACTCTCCTGTTTGTGTGTGTAATGGCGATTCACTTTCGATTGGTGGACATATACCCGATTTAGCTTTCCACAGTGGATATCGTCTGCTGTTAGGGGAGAGATTCTGCAAATAGAATAATTGAGATCGATTACTTTCATCTTCTAGGGCTGTGCATAGAAGATAGTTGGCTGTTTTGAGCCGCTCCTTCGAGGCAGGCGATCTGTGGGCTTGCCACTCCCTCCTAAGCCTTCTCTTATTGCGTAGCAGTTCGTTGATATGCCCAGAAGCTCGACTGTTGCTAAAATTAGAATTAAACTTACAAGCCGATATAGTAGGTGTGGAGTGTTGAGCAGCTAGTGACATAACAGACACTAGTGCTTCAACTGAGCTATCAATCTCTTCTTTTTGGTACATGTTTGGGAAGCCATCAATATGGGTACTTACATACTTTCTGTATTTAAGCCAATCTGTTTTACTGGAAGTTAGGAGATGTGTTTGTTTAGAAAGCTGTGGATGGTCGTAGAGAAGAATTAAAATGGGCGAGTGATCCGATGAAAGATCTGATAAGTGTTCCACATGAACATGACCTCTAGGCACTCTTCTTGTGACGGCAAAATCCATCAGGTCAGGCTTCTTGTTAGGATCTGTTGGCCAATATGTAGGCTTACCTGGAGAGATAAGGTCAAGCTTGTTTCTTGGTGTTATTATAGCGTTGTACAGCTGTCTTCCTTTCGGATTGGTGAGTCGAGAGCCCCAATGGGGGTGTTTCGCATTGTAATCACCAGCCGCTATAAAACGGTCACCTAATAGGTTAAAGAACTGTACAAATTCATCTTCGGAAATGGAGAAGCGTGGTGGGCAGTATACAGCAGATAGGTTTAAGAAACCGCTTTGGGTATCGATGTGTATTGATGTAGCTTGTAAAAAGGTTGTTGCGAATGATGGCAACTCATAATGCCTGATGCGTTTCTTGATCAGTATGCCAGTGCCGCCATGAGCCTTGCCATCAGGATGGTTTGTTTTATAAAATGAGTATCCATTTAGGTAAAAGTAGTTTTTGTTAGTTAGGTGAGTCTCTGATATAAGCATGGCGTCAATGTCATACTGGTCTAGGAACTGCAAGAGCTCATATTTGTGCTGAGAAATGCCATTCGCATTCCAGAAACATATTTTTAAGGTAACCATCTAAACCGATTTTTGTTTAATTAATAGCTCCAAAAGGAGATTTTGAGAGCGCATAAGTTCCTGCAGCGTTTGCTGTATTGCTACCATTGTGTTGGTTATAGTTACCAACATTGCTTCTACGCCATTAGGCAATTGAGTATTTGCATTCGCATGTTGGACAGTAGTTTCTGGAGTCTGGTAGTTGTTGCCGCACTGTATCAGCAGTGGTTTGCCGTACTGTCACCTTAGATACTGGGGCGTTCGCCCCGTTGTTGTTGCTTAAAGCCTGTGCAAAAGAGACTCCCGGGATCGTGGTCGTTGATATAAATGGAGAACTGTTTCGGGTTACAGGATTTCGAGCTGCAGTTATGTGTTGGCCTAGTCGACTTTTCAACTCTTTATAGACAGGACAACCTCTGTAATTTGCAGTGTGGTTTCCTCCACAATTACTACATTTTATTGCAGAATGGTTATCCTTATTTATTGGGCAGGCCTCAGTTGAGTGTGCATCTCCGCAGGCAACGCAGACTGCACGTAGAGTGCAGTAAGTCTTCGTATGACCGTACTCCTGACAATTCATGCATTGCACGGGCCCATTCCGCTTGTGGGGCTCATCAACGGTGATCCTACGGTGCAGCAGATATTGAAGCTTATAAATTGGATGGACTTCATTATTTTTTAGTTTCAAAGTTTCCGGCTCCAACTCTACCTTGAACATTGGCTGCGGAACTTTGTTTTTATTTAATATGTTCATAGCCTGTTTGACATTAAAGCCCTTATCTTTAAGTCCAGCTATGATCTCAGAAATAGGGACTGTTGCTTCGATGCCTTTTATTACCACTTGTAGTCCTTTGCAACTTTTAAGTTGGTAGGTGTAGTAATTATTTTTCCATTGTCAAGGTGTTTGGCAACAGATCGATAATCTTGTTCGTTGTTCACTTGTATTTTTGTTTCATTTATGTTTCCCCTTTTTAAGGATTTAACATAGAAGTTGTTTGCTCCTATTTGATCAGTTATTTTTTTGACCAATTCAGAACAATTTGCCTGACGTACAAAGATTGGTGGTGGCCTTAGTTGCTTGGTCTGAGGTTTTTGAGCGGTATCATCTTCTTTTGGGTCACTCAAGATCGCAAATCTATTTCTTGATAGCGCATTGTTTGATACAGTGGCTTCAGCTTTCTTCGTGACTTTTGATGCATTTGTTTTTTTAGCTGCTTGTGGGCTTAATTTTCTTTTAATTTGCACATAACGATCGATTCCGGTTTGAATTAACGAACCGTTAACATTTTTGTTATTTTTGGGTTGGGTATTGGCTAGCTTGTCAGTAAGGGCTGACGAAACAGAAAATGCAGTTGATGTGGTTGTTGTAGTGGTTGTTGTCGCTGCTAGTGTCGATGTCACCGTCTTAAACGATGGCATTGTGCTGGTCGTTGTTGTTATCAGCAGATTGTTGGTAATGTTGTAGGGGTCGGGGGACGGGCATTGGGCACTCCACGGCTGATTTTGTGATGCGCCGCTTGGACATAATAAGGCGGGAGAGAGCGAGCGTGCTCTCTCCGTACTCACTTTTAGTGTTGCAGTTGTTGTCGGTTCTAACTCTTCCGCTCTTATGGAGAAGTAAGCGTTGTTCCTAATTGACGAGAGCCGACGTTCGTCTTGTTGTTGTTGCCGAGCCTTGCTCATTATCGCTCTTCGTTACAGAGCTGGTGCTCTTAAACGTTGGCTTTGTTTATGATCAGCTGTATTATTGTTTATTTTCGTAATTTGAACACAACTTGAAATATTTCCATAGGCAACACGAGTACATGTACCCATGCGTTACCTCAGCGTCTTTTCGCGAAATGGAATTCGGATATTTACGATGTATTTTTAATTACACGGCGGAGCGATATAAAACACGTCTGTTCTCATTGACAGTGGCAAGGGAATACATTGTTAAATTGGTCGAATGTTTTAGGTACTGGAACTCTTTCCAAATGGTCACGTCTCCGTCTATGATTGGTATGTAGTTTGAGGTCGTATAATCGGTGATTTTGGCCGTTATTGATACGGCGAGAAGTACCGTCCAAATCCTGAGGTGTTGAAAATAAAAGAACAGAAAAAAATAAATTTTATTATAATTACCTCAAATTGTCCTTATGGACCACCCTCCCTTTTATTAAGACTGTGGTCCCCAAGTCTGCTTCAATGGTTTCCTCGGTGTACAAATTTGAAAGTTTGTTTCCCAACCTCTTATTTGATTTTACGAGAACTTTGTCTCCTACTTGAAAATTTCTGTCTTGTCTAGTTTTATTTAGTCTTTGTAGTTGGATATTCTGTGCATTTGAGACTTCATCTCTAATTTCCGCGTTAAGCTTTATAGTTGATGAGTGAATTATGTTGATGGGTCGTGTATTTGTTACAGAGTGAATGGTTCTATTGTATTCTATAGAAGCGAGTAGTATTAATTCAACCGTGTCCTCAATACCTCTTTCGATTTTTAAACACCGTGCAATTTCTGTTAGTGTACTGTGGAATCTTTCCACTTGGCCGTTCGATGTACTGTGAAGCGGCGGTGCATTAACGATTTGCACGTTAAACCGGTTGCTTAAAAGAGACCTAATTGTTTCAGATTTTATAGAGGGCTCATTATCGCAATATATTGTTTTCGGTCGCCGGTAGAAATTAATAAGTTGCAAAATCGCGGTTTGCACGTCTGCAATGGTTCTGGAAGCGATTGGTTGAACAATTGAAAATTTTTGAAAATTTGTCTATGCAAGTTAAAAAGTATTTTTTGTCTGTCGAAAATATGTCAATGTGTAGGATTTCGCCTGTGTATGAGGGAATGGGTGTTTCTCCGAGAATTTGTTTCTGAGTAATTTATTTTTGTTCGTTTTTGTCTAGGATGTCGGTCACCATACGGTTCGTGTAACGGAATGTGGTTGTTGGGAAAGTTTCTATTTATGTTGGATAAATGCCAGTACTGGTACTTTGCCATTTTCTCCTTTCAGGATGTAACTTATAGGTTTTGCAATAGATACAAAGTTTTTAATAAAACACCTATAGTAACTAGCTAGTCCGAGAAATGATCTGACATTAAATAGTGTGGTCGGTTGTTCGTAGTTACGGATTGCATCTACTTTGTTAGGACATGTTCTTATGCCTCCACTTGAAACCACGAAACCTAAATACTCTACATTTTCTTCTAAGACCCATGCTATGTGTTTCACATGCTCATGCATATTTTCCGAGAAAATAATTACGTCGTCGACGTAGACATAGCATGATTTCCCTATTTGTTCCCTGAGCACATCGTCGATGGCTCTCTGAAAATGCTGGGTGCATTTTTCAATCCAAAGGGTAGTCTACAGAACTCATATTTCCCATTTCCTACTGAGAAGGCCGTTTTTTCTCTGTCGTTTTCGGCGAGTAGTATCTGGTGAAAACCAGACTTTAAATCTAATGTGGTAAAGTATTTTGCCTTTCCTAAATTCGCCAAGATAACAACTACGTTCGGGATAGGGTATTTGTCATCTATTGTCTTCAAATTAAGCTTTCTGAAGTCTATTACTAGGCGTTTTTTTGTGTTTCCCTGTTCTCGGTCCCTTTTTTATCTACAACCCAAACGGGGTTGTTAATTGAAGACCGAGATGGTCGGATTATGCCGTCTCGTAACATTGCTTGTGTTTCTGTGTTTACAAAGTCGGACACGCCCATCGGGTATGGATACAGTTTATATATATCGGATCTTCATTCTCTGTCCGGATAGTACCAACAATGTTAGTATTGTACGGCAGCGCTTCGTTTGGCTCTGCAAATACACCCGTACGGTTTCCTAACATTTCATGGAATTTTTCCATTATTTCCTGTGGTACCACTATATCCTCAACTTTTGTAAAATTTACATTTGCACACTTCAAAAATTTAATTTCCTCCGAACTGCTGTTAGTTATTAACTTTTTTTCTTTTAGGTCAAGTATGACGTCAGTTTCTTTTAGTAGGTCCAGTCCAATAATTTCATCAAACGTTGTTAAGTTTGGTAGCAAGAAAAATGTTGTATTTGTATTAAAAACTAGTTGACCCGACAGACTTCGTGCTGTCAAAAAGATTTGTAATGTGGCAGTTTTTGTGCCTACGTATTTAAAAAAAATCTCCTAAACAGAACCGTCACCCTGTAATAGGGCGTTGTGAATAAAAAATAATTTAATAAAACATATATAAGGATTTAAAAGTATGTAATCGCTTTATTGTTAATCATGTGAATCATAATTTTTATTATTATCATTGTAGTGCTTTGTGGTATACGATGTTTTTTGTTTGATTACCTGGCGCATAGATAAACAAATCTGATGGTTTTCCAACACGGGAACAGGCAACATACAATTGACCATGTGAGAAACATGGGTTCTCTAGATTAATACCACAAACACTTAATGATTGCCCCTGGGACTTGTTTATAGTCATAGCAAAAGCAAGCCGCACTGGAAACTGTAGTCGTTTAAACTCAAATGGCACATTAGTCGGAATCATTGGGATGCGCGGTATGAGAACATCTTCTCCTTTATATTTTCCTTTGAGTATAGTTGCTTCTATCACATTGTTAAGTAATTTTTTTATCGCTAACCGTGTACCGTTGCAAAGACGCGGTTGGTTGATATTTCGCAACATTATAACCACCGATCCAACCTTTAATTAAAGATTGTGAGGTGGCAAACCTGGCAAATCCAGCGAGTTTAAAAATTCCGGTGGATAGTTGACTACACCATCTTGATTAGTAGCCGAATCAACTGATTTATATATCTACAATTCGCCTATAATTTGTTCTTGAATTTTGAAATTTAATTCATTCACATCTAAGTTTTTTGCAGCCAGTATAGCTCGTTCGCTCAACCAATCATGGTTTCTGTAATTTTGAGAAACATCTGGAAACACCTTCTGAATAAGTTCATCTTTTGATCGAATTAACTGACAAAAACTTTGAGGAAAGTTAATGCAGCCAGTCAACATGTCTATAGGAAATTTGCCATTACCAATGTCAATGAGTTGTTTAGAAAATATGTTTCCAGATTGGTCATTTTGCAACTCGACACGCATATTCTTGCTTAAATGAAGTACTTTGACATATTTCCACAAATTGGAGGACTTTAGACATGCATTGAGTTCATCAGCTGGCGTTGATCGTGGAATCACTGGCAATGTTTGACGAAAATCTCCTCCTAATAAAATCATTGCACCACCAAATCGGTTATTATTGCTCCGTAGATCTCTTAAGGTTCTGTCTAAAGCCTCCAAAGATTTTTTATGTGCCATCGTGCATTCATCCCAAACAATCAATTTACATTGCTGCAAAACCTTTGCCATTGCAGAGTTCTTCGAAACGTTGCAGGTTGGAGTTTCATTGCTTTGCATATTTAATGGCAATTTTAGTGCTGAATGGGCTGTTCGACCACCTTCAAGCAAAGTTGCTGCGATTCCCGACGAAGCGAGTGCAAGTGCAATTTTATTTTGTGAGCGTATTGTTGCTAATATTAATGAAATCAAAAAAGTTTTTCCTGTACCACCAGGTGCATCTAAGAAGTAAATCCCTCCAGTTTCATCATTTGTTACTTCCATAAGAGTTTCAAATACATACTTCTGTTGTTTATTTAACAGTGGAAGATTTGTTTGAATTAATTCTTTCAAAGCGTTGAGATCATACAGTCTTTCTCGATGCAACTCTTGGTTAAAAGCGTCATGCATTGGACGATTGGGCGCTTCACGCGTTTGTGATATCCGAATTCTTTCACGTTCATTTACGTATTCACGTTCTTGTGCAGTACGATTAGATCGGTAATTAGACTGGTTTGTAGCATTTCTGGTTCTTCTACCTAAATTGCTTCGTCTTATAGCAGGCATTATTTTTTCACTACTCACAAACAAAACACTTTTTTTTTATAAAAACTTTGATAAAGCAAACCTTTTTACTTAAAACCAAATGCCTACTGCCTACCCCATAAGAACGATTGCGTAATTACATACAACATTGTGTACATCTGTTAAGCCGCTAGCGACTTTTCCAGAAGGTTTTCCCATAATTTTCTTATGCTACAACCTTCTTCTTGTTCTAAGCTGTCTCCCTACCAATTTTCAGCCAAATCGGTCAAGCCGTTTTCATGTGATGCGCTTACCAACACATTTTGCGATTCATTTTTATATATAAGATGTGCATTATACATTTTTTATTTATTATGTTATGACCATGGATTGATTTTATAGGAAATGGTTTATTTACGAAAACAACGTTTCTTAATTCTTTAATAGGTTTGATGTCATTTTTGGAAGCCCCTGTGTCAATTAAAAGTTTTATTTGTCTTCCTGTGATATCCCTTTCTATGAATGGGAGCAGGGAGTTATGCCTAAAAAATTTATTTCATCGTATTCTACTAGGTCATCGTCGATGTTCTCACATTCCTCTTCGGCTACTGCCGGGTATTTATTATTGGTTTCATTTGGTGGGTCGTTTTCTACAGCCAGATGATTTACCCTCTAGTGTTTTGGTCCTGTATATTTAGCGCTACTACTAGTTGGCCTTTTAATCGTCAGTCCCTGATTATTGCTACCTTTGGGTTGACTATTTTGGTAAGTGCTTTGAATTTGTCTTGAAAACGGTCCACTTTGTTGGTTTTGGGTTGGTTGTCTAAAACGGGATAATGAAGGATCGACGTCCATTGGTTGGGTCGGTTCCTGTCTGGGTGGCTGTCTTGGTGGTATTTTATTAAAATGGGTATTTTTACCATTTGGGTTAAACTTAGCGTCTGTCGATGCACTTCTTTGTTCAGCTCTTTGGTGTTTTTCCTCCGTGCTACGTGCGAAATTACTTCCGAAGATGTATCGCTCATGATTAGCGTCTACTTCTTGCGCTAATGCTAAAGCGGAAGGAAGATCGGTTGGTCTTGCCGAAAAAAGAACGTCGCTAAGCGATTTTCTTGTGCCCGAAATAAATACTCGTAGCGCATCTGCTCTGTATTTTTCGTTCAGCGAGGCAGTTACGGTGTTGTCGTAGGTCATAATTGTCTTGTTTATAAGCAGAGTCAGTTTTTTCTCCACTTCGTCATAGTACTGCAGAAGTGTCTTGTTTCCTTGACGGAGTGTTGACATCTCCTGTTCTATTAAATATATCGGTCGTTTGTCAGCGTATGTAAAGTCAAGCTATTGTTAACAGAATAGCTTTAAAATTTAAAGGCGTGTCGAACGACGAAAGAACCATATCGGCCGAGCCTTTTATTTTGTTTCGGAGAATGCCTAAAGCTTGGTAGTGTTTGGAACTACCATCATATTTCTCAAGTACTTTATAGGCGGTATGCGCCGCTTTCCTCCAAGAAACGTATGTCTCATTCTTTCCCTCAAAGTCCGGCAGGGATTTCATAATATCTAACGTTTCGCAGCATGCGATTCCTATTATAATTTCGGCATCCCTATACGTTTCTACTTCTGGTGTGCCGATATTTACACCACCTAATCGCTTTTGAACTTCTTGTAATTTTTGTTCAAAGCTTTTTTCCTGCGAGGCGAGTGCGCTCGCAACTGCGCCTTATATAATGGATTTTAGTTGTTCACTGGTCAATGCCATGTTTGAACTATTTTGTTGTGAACTTTCCGCGGTGTTTAGCTTTTGAAATCTGTCTAACAAATATTCAATCTCACTAGCACTCATAAGATTTTAACACAAAGAACAAAGAATTTGTTCCTTTTGTATTTACTTGTTTCTAAAAAAAAAAATCCGAACTTGTGCCTTTATTTTTTTTTTTTTTGACTCAGATTTTTTTATATTTTTAAAATATTTTGCAATTGGAAAATAGTGGGCGTATCAATGAACACTCTACTTACATGATTTTTATTCAATTACTAGTTGACCCGACAGACTTCGTCCTGTCAAAAAGATTTGTAATGTGGCAGTTTTTGTGCCTACGTATTTAAAAAAAATCTCCTAAACAGAACCGTCACCCTGTAATAGGGCGTTGTGAATAAAAAATAATTTAATAAAACATATATAAGGATTTAAAAGTATGTAATCGCTTTATTGTTAATCATGTGAATCATAATTTTTATTATTATCATTGTAGTGCTTTGTGGTATACGATGTTTTTTGTTTGATTACCTGGCGCATAGATAAACAAATCTGATGGTTTTCCAACACGGGAACAGGCAACATACAATTGACCATGTGAGAAACATGGGTTCTCTAGATGTATCATGTTTTTGATAACTACCTCATGCAATCCAGGATCTACTTGTACATTAGGGATTTCAGCTGATATCTGATAATTTAATAATTTAATAAAACATATATAAGGATTTAAAAGTATGTAATCGCTTTATTGTTAATCATGTGAATCATAATTTTTATTATTATCATTGTAGTGCTTTGTGGTATACGATGTTTTTTGTTTGATTACCTGGCGCATAGATAAACAAATCTGATGGTTTTCCAACACGGGAACAGGCAACATACAATTGACCATGTGAGAAACATGGGTTCTCTAGATGTATCATGTTTTTGATAACTACCTCATGCAATCCAGGATCTACTTGTACATTAGGGATTTCAGCTGATATCACTGCATCAACTTCATTTGGCCTTATCTTTTCAACCAACCAAATCAAAATGTGTGCATGTGGCAATCCTCGTTTCTGCCACTCCACAGAATACATCCAGCAGCGTGTCTCACCAAACACATTATGTTTTACGATGAAATCCATTAAAGATTTTAACTTTTGTCTAAAGACTCTGGCTGTAATATCATGACGATCAATGGGTGATTGCCCAGAGAATAACTCCTGCTTGATTTCTATCCATTGCGGATTGCATGTAAATGTGATGAACAAATCTGCTGTACCATAATGACGAACATACGACATGGCATCTTGAGCATATTCGTGCATATGCCGTGGGCTTCCGATGTATGTTGATGGAAGAATAGTCATCCGACCGACATTCTGTGCATTTCCATCAGTATTAATCGCATCTCGAAGGTGAATATACTCTTCAGATCGAAGTTTGGTTTGATTCAACCTGATGAATGTTGAAAGTTGGCATAAAATTTTCCCGAACTACATTTGTTGCCCCAAATGAAGACATTTGAAAACAATTGTTATATTGTTGGATATGTGTCAAAAAGTGTATAGATTCTGTTCCTATTCCTGAAACCAATGAGTACAATGGTTCTGGTGGTGGATCCAATGGTATCAATTTCACTTTACCATTTGCGCAACACAATCCTTTGGCTTCGTTTTTGTATTTTAATGCCTTACAGTTTGAGCAAACGTAGTTCATAGAACCAATAACAACACATTGGTAGTTACTGTAGTCAATTGACACATCGTAACTGAAAGCAGCTCGATTCAAACTTGCGCGATTATTAGTTGAATGTCGCGCTCGCGCTTCACGCGTTTGTGATATCCGAATTCTTTCACGTTCATTTACGTATTCACGTTCTTGTGCAGTACGATTAGATCGGTAATTAGACTGGTTTGTAGCATTTCTGGTTCTTCTACCTAAATTGCTTCGTCTTATAGCAGGCATTATTTTTTCACTACTCACAAACAAAACACTTTTTTTTATAAAAACTTTGATAAAGCAAACCTTTTTACTTAAAACCAAATGCCTACTGCCTACCCCATAAGAACGATTGCGTAATTACATACAACATTGTGTACATCTGTTAAGCCGCTAGCGACTTTTCCAGAAGGTTTTCCCATAATTTTCTTATGCTACAACCTTCTTCTTGTTCTAAGCTATCTCCCTACCAATTTTCAGCCAAATCGGTCAAGCCGTTTTCATGTGATGCGCTTACCAACACATTTTGCGATTCATTTTTATATATAAGATAGAGCTAAATGTTGTTGCCGCTGTCGGGTGTCTTCCTTCTTTTAATTCAGTTGCGCTCTTTAAGGGGTTATATACCTTCTTTGTCGAAAAAAAAGAGGAAAGTTCGGATTTTTTTTTAGGTATGTAGCAATTATTTAATTACACCGGTGTTTTAATTTTTTGATAGTACACTTTATTAACTATGTTTGTGCAAAATTTCGTGGAAAAATATCAATTAGTTTTTAAGGGGTGGCTGTTTCCCTTAGAGGCCTTTTTTTTTAGAGCCTTGCGGTGATAACGCTCCTGGTCGAACCGGTCAATTGAAACCATAAAAGTAAAAAAATTTCATTAGTTTAGAGTAATATCTTGTGCTTGAACGAACGATTTAAAAATTTTTTATTTTTTTTATGCATACGGGAACGTTTTATGCTAAAAATGAGCTTTTTGGTCTCTAGAAATTTCACTAAAAAATTAATTTCGGCGAAAAAAAAATTTTTGCGTGAAAAGTCGATCGTTCAAGCACAAGACAATTTCATTACGAACATTTAAAAAAAAAATTTGAAGTAAATCGGCTTAGTAGTTTTCCGCCAATCGTTATCACCGCAAAGTCATTTTTCAAGAAACACCATTTCGAGATATTCGCGTTTAAAGTTTCAAGTTCTAGTTCTAGCCGCTACGAGGCGCGCGGTTAGGAGCGCTGTAACTTTTTTCTACTGCTCGAATCTTTATGAAAATTTGGGAAAATATTCTCAAAGAGTTGTTCTTTAAGATAAAACAATAAAAAAATTTTCGATTTTTTGAAAATAAAAAAGGTATATAACCCCTTAAGTCGTTCCTGGTTTGTTTTTATTTGGTTGTGTTGTTGTTGTTGCCTGGTTTTGTCGGGTTTAGGTTGTTTTGTAGTTTTTTTTTTTTTTTTTTTTTTAACGGATCGATCGCGTTTTATATATTTTTTTATTTAATGTTTTTATTTAAACGTCGAATCGAGGGTCTTACGATCGCGTTTTTTCGTACAAAGGTCGAGGGTCTTACGACGCGTTGTTTTTTTTTTTTTTTTTTACACATATATTTTTATTTAACACATATTTACAATATGTCCTTTTTAGGATTTATTTAAGACGCGATTTTATTTTGCGAATGAGAAGACTTTGTAATTGCGAGGTTTGTCCGTCACCGTTTATTTCCAAATTTCAACTAAACACTAAGTATGTACATTAATTCTTATAACGAAAGCTAGCCCTATGCCGTAAAAGTGCTGACCCGGCTGCCCATGCATGGTGTTGGGTAGCCGCCGTTGCATCGGAGTGCATTGCCCGCTGATTACGCTGACCGAAGCCTGGGATTTTGGCAACGTCGTTGTGCAACGTCCGCAGGTGTTGCTAGCCTTGCATTATTTTATTCTGTTAAGCATTATCAGCCTGGGAACTTTCGTTTGGCTGGGAGACCGTGTTAACTTGCATATTAATAAGAAAAATATCAATTATAATATCTTCTCATAGTTTCTAAGCAGTGACTCTGTCGCGGTAACGCTGAGCGGCACAGGAACGATACACGCGATCGCCACAGCGTCGGCGTATTTTGCCGGGGATACAGCATGCCCACCACCGGAAATCATCGGACTCGTGGAGTGCTGCAGGAAGAAGAAGATTCCCCTGACCATAGAATTTGACGCTAATGCACATCACGTAATATGGGGAAGCAGCGACGTCAACAAAAGAAGTGAGCAGCTCATAGATTTTATTATAAATAGTAACCTAGAAATCTGCAATGTCGGGTCCACACTGACATTTATTTCTAGAGTAAGAGAGAAGGTCCTAGACATAACTCTGATGAGCAGGTCTCTTATTAAGAACTGGCATGTGTCGCCAGAGGAATCAGCGTCGGATCACGGAATCGTTAGATTTTAATTAGACATAAACACCGCTAGGGACGCCCCCACAAGGGACCCGAAGAAAACAAACTGAGATTGGTTCAGGTCCTTTCTCGATCTCAATCTCTCTAACGAACCATCAGGTATACCCAGACATTCCTTAGAATTAGATCAGGCATTGCGTAACCTCTGCGAGAACATAGCCAATGCTTTTGAGGACAGTTGCCCTCTTGGCAGACGGAAAGCAGAAAGAAAGAACGCCCACCTGGAACGGTTCCACATCTCCACCCGCCGGCTCTTCAACAGAGAAAAAACGAGCGAGGATAACTGGGGACAATATAAACAAAGCCAGACGCTCTAAAACAAAGAGATCAGGAAGGCCAAACGGAAGAACTATAGAGACTTCTGTGAGGCAATCAGCACAGCACATGAAGAGACAAGATTGCACAAGGCTTTGGCCGAAGCTGCAGAAAGTAACCTAGCCCTGAGGAAATTTAATAACATAGTAGGTGTTATTATTAGGTGTTATTCCGACGACAGAGATAAACTAACTTTACTCTTTGAAACACACTTCCCTGGGAGCTCACCCCTGGTGGAGGATACGTCCACCCCAGTGGAAGCAGTGTCCACTCCGAGACACCTCAGGCCAAGCCCAAAATTCTGGGCAATTGCCAAGTCTCTAGTCGCTCCGGAGAGACTTAAATGAGCCCCGCAGCAGGGACTGGACATACTCCTTACCCGCTTAAGAAAACTGATGTTGAGCAGCCTAACAATTGAACACATCCTAAATGCGTGGCGTAGAGTTAGGGTAGTCTTCATCCCCAAAGTCGGGAAGAAAGACATCATCAACAGTAATACTGTGAACAGTGGACAACCCTCTAGATAAAGAGGGAGCCTTTGACAATGCGTCGCACGACACCGTCTTTGCGGCCCTCGCCAGAAGGAATATTGATGCGACAACAAGAAAATGGATTGGAGCTTTGCTAAGCTCCAGACAGGCAATGGCGACGATTGGCACTAGCACAATGACCGTCCCAACAAGCAGAGGATGTCCGCAAGGTGGAGTTTTATCTCCTCTACTATGGAGCCGATAGAGGTTTACAATGCCAGGGCTATATCGATGACATAGTAATAGTAGCCAGAAGGAAATTTGAAGAAACGCTTTGCGATATTGTAGAACTCGGAAGATAACGCTTGACTGGTGCAAGGAAGTTTGGCTTAACCTCAACCCCGCAAAGACAGTCATTGTTCCTTTTACTAAGGAGTATAAGCTACAGAAAATGAGACAAATCATGCTACTAGGTACTCCCGTAGCAATAAGCCAGGAAGCTAAGTACCTCGGAGTTACCTTCGACAGGAGACTAACGTTTGCAGCCCACATGCAAAAGACAGTGGACAAGTGCCTCATGGCTCTCTTCACCTGTCGGAAAATTTTAGGGAAATCAAGGGGGACCTCACCCCAAATCATCAGATGGCTATACCAGACCAAAGACCTGCCCACAACCACAATTATTTCCACGCAGCAGACACAACAAAAAAAAAACAAAACGGAATTTTTTAAACTTGGACAACAAATTAATACACAACGGAATTTTGAACATTTGGACTGGACTACGCTACTGGAGTTGTAGTCCTGGGAGTCCCTCCCATTGAGTGCATCCCAGGGTAAGCCATGCAATTATTTGGATTTTTGGTCGGCAAAAGTGAAGATATAGAGGTTGAAATAAAAACCTGTGGCCATCCAGGAATGAGTGGCCAACGATTGCAACCCACATGCAAAAGACAGTGGACAAGTGCCTCAGGGCTCTCTTCACCTGTCGGAAAATTTTAGGGAAATCAAGGGGGACCTCACCCCAAATCATCAGATGGCTATACCTTATGATGGTCAGGCCAATACTGGGGTAAAAGAGCGAGGCTCATTACCGCACAGAAACAGGTAAAAGGCTGCAAAGATTGGCGTGCATACCATATGTATGATAGGAGCAATGAGGACCTGTCCCACTACGGCACTGGAAGTTCTCATGGAACTCACTCCGCTCCGCTGCGTAGTAGACTTACAGCGGAAAGCCACCCTATTAAGAATCACTTCTTCTGGTAATGGCAGTGACCGCATCCTCAGCTCTAGGGATGCAGCAAAACTAATAGTCGAACCGAGTTCACACCCCAGGGACGAAATGACAGTAGAATTCATCTTCGAAAAAAATTGCTCTGCTCATTTGAGCAACAAGAAATAATAGACCGCCATGAAGGAAGTACACTCCATGGCAAGTCACACCATAGCGTGGGCATTGGCCTGGGAGGGATAGGACCACGAATCAAATACCATGAATCTTTAGGCCAATTCCATTCCAAGCTGAGGTATGTACCATAGGACGTTGTGCGAAGGTCGATAGGAAGCGCGGGTACATAAACAAGGACATTGCGATCCTCTTGGACAGTCGAGCGGCTATTACTGCACTCTGTAGTAATATAATCACCTCCAAGCTGGTTCGAGAAGTAAGAACAAAGTTAAACCTTCTGGGCAGCAACAACAGGCTGTCACTAAGATGGATTCCAGGGCATAAAAACATATCCGGGAATGAAGTAACTGACAGGCTGGCAAAACTAGGGGCGAAACGACCCCTTATAGGACCCGAGCCTTATTGTGGCATAGGCAGACACACAATCAAAGATAACCTAAGAAAGGAAGAGGTATGTACATATGAGGCAAGCCTGCTGGGAGAACACCACAGACCAAAGACCTGTCCACAACCACAATTATTTCCACGCAGCAGACACAACAAAAAAAAAAAAAACGGAATTTTTTAAACTTGGACACTTATACACAACGGAATTTTGAACATTTGGACTGGACTACGCGGCTGGAGTTGTAGTCCTGGGAGTTCCTCCCATTGAGTGCATCCCAGGGTAAGCCATGCAATTATTTGGATTTTTGGTCGGCAAAAGTGAAGATATAGAGGTTGAAATAAAAACCTGTGGACATCCAGGAATGAGTGGCCAATTTTCTGTGCGAAAAGTCGTCTCTTCCGGGTGGCTGGGCTTCTTCCTTCCTCCAGAAAATTTTTGTTTCTCTCCCGTATTATTCACTCCGGAATACAAGGTAGAATTTTGAATTTTTATTTAAGGCAGGTTCTCACCTTGTAGGGCCGAAAAATAGACATTTTAAAAAAAAATTATTTTGAGAAAACGGTTAAAGATAAAAATCTGAAATTTATAACTTTATTTGAAAACATATTTATTTTGCGAAAAAAATTTCAAAATTGAAAAATCAAAAAAGGGGCGGGAGGGGGCGTTTCTCAGTTGCAACATTTCGGCAAAAAGGTGTCCCGCTTACGGAAGTGATTCAGCCAAAACGGGTAATCGGAAACACAAAAACCGAAAAGATTCTTAAAGTGTACAGTACTGTGCATAAAATGAACTAGGATCAGAAAAAAAAATGAAAATTGCAACAGTTATTAGCTTTTGAAAAAAAATTTAAATTTTCGTGCTTTTTTTCTCACTAATTATTTTCTCAATTAAAAAGTTTTCAATATTTTTAGATAATCCTAGTTCATTAGATAAAGGAAACAATTAGGAACATTTAAAAGAAAAATTTATGACGATTGGTTAACCCCAACGCCTTCAATTACTTCCGTAAGGTCAGAAAACTTGGTTTCGAGATAAACGCGTTCAAAGTTTTGGCTTCCAGTGGCCGGTGCTTGACATGTGCTCCGTGTAAGGGCCTGTAACTTTTGTTATATTTCAAATTTGGATCTGAAATTTTTTGAGAAATTTTTTTTCTAGCCGAACTGTCTTTAACCACTGATTCTTGCCCTTTAATTTTCCTTGTGGTTTTTTTTCTAATCCTCTCTCTTCTCCAAAAATCAGTCAAAATCTTCTGACTTAAATTTCGGTTCATTTTGGAGTTACCCGGTCTAAGGAACCAGTTCCTGGGGCTTAGTCATTTCAAACACTACCTTTACTCACGCACAATCGATAACTGGCAGTCGGCGGGCAGTTGGTAAATATCTATTGTTTACATTTTTTTTGCTTTAATTTTCTTGTTCGCCGCACATAACAAAGCTGATCCGGAAATTTTGGGATCGCTTGCTGTCTTCAAGGCCGATAAGAGCGACATTCATTTTGCCTCGGGTTGCTCTTTGTAGAGGTTTTCTTTACTTCGGTATCGCGAATTAAGGAATAACAATATCAAGCGTTTCTTTGGCCTATGCTCTTTTTTTGCAATAAAATTAATTGTCAAATTTCAAGCACGCTTAAGGGGCACAACTAGTGTAAAGTTTTAAAAAAAATCAAAAAATTTTTTTTCATATTTCGGTAGATTTAAAAATAACATATTATAATTTAAAATCGATATCTCAATAGTTTTTGAATTATAACAATTTAAAGAGCAGCCGGTCTCATACGGTGCAAACGATCATTTTATCTTTAAACGCGTTTTTCTCGAAATAGCATTTTCCGAATTTTCTGCAGTGATTACTCAAAAACTAACGATCCGATCACTATCAATTTTTTTTTATATGTTCTATATATAGTTCTCCGTACCGTATTTTTTTTTTAAACGCCCCCATTTTGTCAATTTTTGATATTTTTATTTTATTGTAGTTCATGGTATAGATAATATCATCTAGTTTAACGATAATTTTTCATTTTTTGATTTCATCCACGGAAAGGGCCTTAATCACTGCAGTAGTTAAGGCACTTTTTTTTAGCGCCGTTGTAGATCGACTCTAACTAAAAAAATATTTAATTTTTTTCTTTAAAAATTTCACTGTATGTTCTTAAAACATGTATAAATATATTCTGAAAATTTGGAAATAATTGATTAAGTAGTTTTTTTTTTATAAAAATTCCCTAAAATCACCCTTTTTTTAGGCCGTCACACTAGTTGTGCCCCTTAAATTAACTCACGAACTCAATGAATAAAAAAACATCTTTGAATAATTATTTTGGCAAAAACAAAATTGTAATCACAGATTAAAAAAAAATCTTAACATCGGCTACTGCAAGGCGTTTGTAGGCGCCACAAAACAACACAACAAATAGTTTCCGGGAGTATTGCGCACCGCTTCACGCTCCCGAGACGCCTATGTATATCCGGTCACTGTATTGGATAATAATAATTTACGGATAAATAAAATTCGGTAAATTCAAAGCCGAAAGAATAGTGGAAACGTCCTAAAAAATCTGAAAATTGAGCGGCAAATTTGATTCTTTCACGAATAATTTACGGATAATTAACGGCAACTTCTTGTAAAAAAAAAGTTTAAAAAGTTTAATATTAGTGGGTTGTCTTGCTAACTTGATATCAGCTAAGCAGAACACCCAATAATTAAAAAAAAAAAAAAACAAGAAAGAAAGCTAGCTTCGGCATGCCGAAGCTTTTATACCCTTGCAGTCATCAAATATGTCGAACAAAATGCATAAAGGTTAAACAACATCAAAGCTAAGACGATTTTTCTATTCATTTTCCATATTTTCGACTATAGATCATATGGGAGCTATATGATATAGTTGTCCGATTTTGATCAAATTTAATTCATAATTCAAGAGTCGTAAGAAAACTCTATATTCCAAAAATCATACTTGTCTGATGAAAAACAACGATGTTATAATTTTATTTCCGTTATTTCTATATAGGTTTTTCAATCTTTTCTATGGCAGCTATAAGATATAGTTGTCCGATTTTTATGAAACTTTTTTCTCAATATAAACGTTGTTAAAAAACTCGATATTCAAAAAATCATGCTCGTGGGATAAAAAACAACGATGTTATCAATTTGTTTCCATTAATTCTATATATATTTTTCGAACTCTCCCATGGCAGCTATATGATAGAGTTATCCGATTTTGATCAAACTAATCCGAAATTCAATAGTGGTTAGAAAACGCCATCTAGAAGAAATCAAGTCGATCTGATTAAAAACAACGGCGTGAGCATTTTTTATTTCATTCTCTCGTATGGGAGCTATCCGATATAGTCAGCCGATCCGACTTATATACTGCGTGCAATAACTACACACCTTTTGGGAAAGTTTCAGCAAGATAGCTTTAAAACTTTGCGCGGAAACGGACAGACGGACAGATGGACAGACGGACAGACGTACAGACGTATTCCGATTCTGCTCGTGATGCTGATCAAGAATATATATACTTTATGGGGTCTGAGGTGTCTCCTTCACTGCGTTGCAAACTTCTGACTGAAATTATAATACCCTTTTGCTCTGAGAGGGTATTATTAAGCGGCAAATGTTTTTATTTCACAAATAATTTACGGATAATTAACGGCAAATTATGAGAAGGAAAAAAATTTATATATAAAAAGTTGTACTGCTAACTTGATGTACATGACCCTGGCTGTTTCCAGGCAGATCGTTTGTTACATTTTGTGGGTTATTCTTTCGCTAATAGAAAGAAAAGTTAGTCCCCATATACCTTATGACAATAAAGTATCCGGAAATTCCCGTTTAAATTGCCCGCGTAAGAGATATTTGAAAATTGCAAAAAATCGTGGAGCACAGCTGAGGTGAACTTACAAAACTAGCTGTTGTAAACAAACTAGTTACAGCTTTATCCTTTGCTTACGTTTTACTTCATTTTTTAGAACTTCACATCATGAAAACTGTAAGTGATGCAACTTTTTATAAAACAGCTGGGCTGCAGTGAGTTTAGTAGTATTACTACGATGACAGTAAATGGCAAATTAAAGCAATGGTTTACGTATTTTTTTTGTTAATTTAAAAGTTATAAAAAATAAAAATTTATTGGCCTTTTCAGAATAGTTACGTTTTAACGCATTACAAGTAATTAATTGCTGAAATATAGAACATCTCCGAACAAAGTTATCAAATCTTCTGGAGGCTTGTAGGGTTTTTTAAGGTGGTAATAAATTTAATTTATTATTTGCAAACTTGGGGACAGCATTAAAGCATTATGTTTGTGCTCTCCAATATTTTACTTGTTTGAAGCTGTACAGTATTATTTATTGTAAAGTAAGAACTAGTCAGAGCTAAAAGATGTACTTCTGTTAATATCAAATTGCGCATGCGCTTCGCGCATGCGTAATTTAATAACTAATAACACTCATCTTCGTACAAACATTTGGTGCCGGTTATTGTATAATGTTCCAAAAATATATGTTTTAAAAATGAATGCTTTTTTGACATTTCGAGTACTTATTTGTATTTGTGAGTATATGTAAATAAATACAATAACATAAATCTAATACCGTCTCAGTAATTTTAAGGGCAACCTTTGAAGATAAAGTAACGATGGCAGAACAATATCTTGTAACTGACGAGTATATTGTACAAATGAGTAGAGCCCTAAACCGGGGCCCCTATTTTGACACTTCTGCGACCAAAAATGTGACATCGTTGGTTGGAAAAACAGGACATTTAAATTGTCGTATAAAAAATCTTGGCAACAAAACGGTACGGAAAAAATTACTTTGGTGCAGGGCTATTAAAATAAACTTTTTTTAAAGTGATAATTAAATAAGCTCTTATTTTAACAATTTATTTTTAGCTGTTTACTGAAAAATACCATCAAAAATGTGGTATAATATCTATATTCAGTAAATATGTATAATATTGATGAGCATTCCAAGCAATCAATATAGACATGTCTAACTTTTATTTTACTTTTAAAACGATTTTAAAAGTCTTTTAGCAAAATAGAAAGTTCTTAGTACATAAGTAGTAGTGGCTGAAATTTAACGACTAGTTTAGCTGTCATAATTTTTCCATGATTCACAGACTTCAAAGTTTACCAACAAATTTCGAAAGGTCTAAATCTCTTTGGGCTCTTGGTCAAATGATATTTCCTTTCTGATAACTTATCATAATCTATCATAAATTTCACATATGCGTTTGCACACATACCAAAATCTCATATAAAAAGAGTACCTCTCATCACCATAGCCTTTTCACTCAATTTTTGTTTTGGTCTTCATTTATCATTTCAAAGTGAATTATGCAAACCTTAGTGTTCTCTGCTTAGTAAATTTCATGTAGAAAAAAATTTCACTGAGAAATTATAAAAAAAATAGAATTTTTATTCAATTTCAACAGTAGGCATAATGCCAAAGGCATTTGTCTTTAAGGTGGTACATTTGAGGTTAAATTCATCACTCTTGTCCATAGTCCAAAATGCCTAGAGGACATGCAAGCCAGCAACAAGTGTATTCACAGAACTTAAACGAAGATAGGCAAAATATAACAATAGAAAAGGCCCGATCGAGCAACACACAATCGCTTGGCATTCCAATATGATCCCAATGCGAGCTACAGTGATAATGAAAATTTTGATATTAAACCAATGACGACTATATGCCGATATTGCAACGCGTTAAAGTTCGAAAGAGAAACGGCTGGTTTGTGCTGCGTAAGTGGAAAAGTGTATTTGAAAAATTTAGCCAAATAATAGTTAATGTTGTTCAATTGTGTTGACCAGCAAAACGGTCACAAGACTCTAGTTCTATTATATTATATATAGAATTTTCGATCCTTCGTATGGCAGCTATAAACTTTTTTCCTTGAAACAAGGATAAAAAGAATGACGTTATCATTTATCCACTATTTCTACATATATTTTTTGATCTTTCAGCAGCTATATGATATAGTTATCGGTAGTTAAAAAACACCATCTGAAAGAAATCAAATCGATATGATCAAAACCAACTCTGTGTCATTTTTATACCCTTGCAAAGCAAAGGGTACTTTAATTTTGGCCAGAAGTTTGCAACTCAGTGAAGGGGACACCTCAGACCCCATAAAGTATATGTCGGAAACAAGGTTCTTTCTTCCATTTTCACTAAACTTTTATTATTTGTTGCGCCAGCACAGCGAGTTCCGCTCACTTTCGTTACCAAAACTAGATTGATTCGATCTTATCGATCCTCGTCTTATATATTGTCAGACTACATATATTGTCATCTCTTTCAATCTCAGGACTTTAGGTAAACCGTCAACGGACTTCACTCATCAGCAGAGACCGCCAGCGTCTCTACTGATATGCTTTACGCATAAATTCTTGTACTTCCCCGAATTTCAACCCGACAACTCGCCAGCAGAGACTGCCACCGTCTCTGCAGCTATGCCTTTCTCATGAATTTCCTCCCATTACTTACTAGCAGAGGCTGCAACCGACCCTGCTGCTATGCCTTTAGCATTAATTCTGTGCTTCCTCGAATTTATTTCCGACATATATATATTCTTTATCACCATCACCATCACCATCTAAATCGAAATACGTCTGTCCTCCTGTCCGTTTCTGCGCAAACTAGTCTCTCAGTTTTAAAGCTTTCTTGCTGAAACTTTCCCAAAACGCACAGAAAATGCTAATAAAAGTATCATTTTTAGGCACTTAAATCGCCACGAAAAAGGTTAATTTCGGACACTTAATTGAAAAATTTTTTTGGTAAAATTTAATCAATAAAATTCAGATTTTATATTTGCTTTTTATTTTTTTCAAAAAGTATACAGACCGGCTTGATCTCTGGACACTCATTTTTGCTTTAAATTCTAAACGTCAGTTGAAGCACTTTCTTTTACTAAATTTTAAACATTTTGTTACACTTTTTTTAACACGTCCAACTTACACTTCTTCAATGTTCAAACTAAATAAAATTGTCAATTTTATAACATTTTGCGATAAGTGATCTGCACGCGACGTTTTACCGCAGCTCCGAATTTGCTCACACGTAAGAGCTCTTTTTGAGCCTATGTGGAGCAACCCCCAAATTTGCTCAGAAAATGGTCTTATTTATGTGCCTACTCAGAAAACACTCTTAAAATCGGCTCTTTTCGGACACATAATTTAGAGGACTCCTAACTTTGCTTGCTGGGTTGAGAAAGAAGACCATTTTTAAGCCGAAATCATTTCTCTGCCAAAACGAGATCAGTTACAGCAGTAGAAAAAAGGGTGAGAGCTGTGAGTATCAAAATAAATTCTAATTGAACAGGTTTCATGCAGATATTAACAGTTTAATTGATGTATTAGCTTATTACAGCTTAAGTATGAATTACCTATTTTTGATTGGCACGATAATTCTTATCCATTTTTATTTCATCACGGACGACGCGAAGACACCTCAGTAGCTCAATTGAGAAGAGAATATGACAGACTTCCTACGGTACGGTTAAAAACTCTCGATCAAGTACTGTTAGAATATATTGAAAAAGGAGATATGACGATATGAATGAAAATATCGTCAAAGTATTAACAAACATGCATCAGATTTACGAGGTAATGTTCTAAAAAATTCGGACATATTGATGCTTTCCGAAACTTAGCTTGACGATGACAGGCATGTTAATGTTACAAATTTTGATTACATTGTACAATACAAGAGACCCAATGTTAGAGCGGTCGGTGTAGGTATATATCAAAATGTAAATAGACTCCAACATGTTGTGGTAAAATATAATGAAATTCATGCCCGTAACCATGAATTCGTTTCTAGTCATACATCCTCCGTTGGGAATTTGTGTGCTGCAGAATGCTCTCTGGCTGGCTAATGGGAAAAAAATTATTATGGTGTCATTTTAGAAGTATATCTCACCAGGTAAATCGATTACTGATATCAAAGATTTTATCCAACACGTGCTTCTGCCATACACAGAGGATGGTTCGAGGTTATTGTATAAGAAATAACACGAAATTCCTATGATTATTGAATATCGCGAGGGAAGAATCTGTAAAGATTTTGAACTTTTTCAAAAACACCCTCAATTTGGATATTGTTAATGATAGGAACATAAGCACGACTAGACACGGGACAACAATCGATGCAGTTTTTGCACGATTCATTAAGAATTTGAGTGCTCATGTATATGTCTCGCACTTTGGTTACCATAACCCAATTATCACGACATTAGGAAATGATATTCATGAAATTGATAATGAAAATGTCACATGATAGGTAAATACCATAATCGTTTGCCTTCGTTAAAGCTGCCTAAGTTCGATGGGAAGTATGGTGACTACATGAAGTTTATTACTGCCTTCACTAGCATGTACATGATGACGCTTCAATATCAGCTGTTGACAAATTTAACTACTTGCTTAGCTGTTTGTCTGGCGCCGCGCTGAGTGTCGTGGCCCCTTTCAAGTGTCCGAAATCAATTATCCAAAGGCGTTCAAGCAGATAAAGGAGCGCTACGATAAAAAGGTTTTGATTTTCATAGAGCACATTTCTAGTTTATTCGATATTCAAAGTATGAAAAGATCTGATTCCGCAGGTCTTCGTTGTATCTTGGATACCGTCTCCGCGTTGCGTGAATCATTGTTGTCGTTAGGAACGGAAGCAGATGTTATGAACGCAATACTAATTCATCTTGTTTTATTTTAAACTAGAGGTGCTGTGTTCGCTTCGCTGGTCAACACAATTTAACAACATAAAAGTCAATGTTGCAATATTTTTCAAATATATGGAAGTATAGACAGATGGTGATTTAACACTTTTCCAGTTTGACTTTTCCACTTGCGCAGCACAATCCAGCCGTTTCTCTTTTTAAACTTTAACGCACTGCAATATCGGTATATAGTCGCCATTGGTCCAATGTCTTTCATTATCACAGTAGTTCGCAGTGGGATGAATGATGCCAATAATCTCCATTTGCTCATTTGTCGTTCTTCGCTTAAGTTTTGTGAATATACTTGTTGCTGGCTTGGATGTCTGCGGCCAATGTTTGCACGTCGTCCTCTAAGCATTTTGGACTATGGACAGAGTGGTGAATTTGTCCTCAAATGCACGATCCACATAATTTTCACAGTTCAACTTAAATTGAATAAAAATTCTTTTTTTCACAATTTCACAGTGAACACAATACCCGTTTGTCCATGAAATTAACTGAGCAGAGAACACTAAGGTTTGCATAATATGTGATAAAACTTAATTCACTTGGAAATGATAAATGAAAACCACAAAAATTGAGTTAAAATGCTATGGTAGTGTGTTTGTCAGTGATGTAGCAACTCACTTTATATGCGACAATATTGCAATTTTCTTACGGATCCCTAATTTTTTTCAAAATAAATTATAGCCTATTTTACTTCACGATAATGTAGCTTTCTATCGGTGAAAGAATTTTTTAAATTGGACCAGTAGTTCCGGAGCCTATTCGTTGCAAACAAACAAACAAACAAATTTAACCTCTTTAAAATATTAGTATAGATTGATGCAGATTCGAAATTATCGTATGATCGGTTTCAAGAAAACGAGGTGTTGCCTACTTGGGAGGATTGTTATCGTTTAAGCCGTCATTGTCAATTTTTGGAGAGCAACATTTGGTTTACTAGACTGGCAGGATAAATTGAATTTCGTCAAGCGCACCGGCCATTTGGCGAGCAGATTTCCAAGTAGATCTCGATGCCGCGTATCTCAAGGCTTACATAATACTATTCCGCATCCAGAGCAACCAACACAAATAGTTTTCCACACATCTCAGTAGCAGCGAGAACCCACACATGCTGTTTCGATGCATTCGCGTCATTCGAGGCGCGCTTTAAATCCTACGGCAATAGTATTGATTAGGGATAAGTTTGGAATATTTCAGCCAGCCAGAGCTTTGATTGACTCAGCCTCTGAAATAAATTTCATCTCTGAAGAGTTGGCCAAGCTCCTTCAGCTCAGATTCGAGAAACAGAAGTATGACATTTCTGGCATAGGCGACGTCAGAACGCAGATGAGATTCTCTGCCTCAACAACCATTCGATCACGACTATCTGTAAATGAATGGAATTTACAATTCGCTGTGGCCAAGACAATATCGCTTAATTAACCAGAGCGATTCGTTGACACTTCACAATGGAACATACCCTCAGAGATTGACCTTGCAGATCTAGGCTTCTTCATGCTTCACCGGGTTGACCTACTCATCAGCACACAAGAGTTTTTTGATTTACTTTCAAATGGCAAAATTTCTTTGGGTCCAGGTCTTCCTTGCCTAGTCAATACTGCACTTGGTTGGATCGTTGGCTGAAAGGTTTCTGATATTCCGCAATCTCAAGTCGTAACATGCAACATGGCACGTTCTACGGAGCTGCAAGGTGCATTAGAAAGGCTTTGGCTAATCGAGGAGTTTGATTTTCACGATCAAGGTTTTACCGTAGAAGAGCAGGAATGCGAACGGCATTTTGTAGCAAACACAAGGTTTCTCACATTTTGACGTGTCCAAGTTTGCTTGCCATTTAAGGAGAATCCTCACATGTTAGGTAAATCTTTTGAAATTGCCAAATCCCGGTTTTTGCAAAATGAACGTAGGTTGAGCCGCAAACCGTTGTTAAAGGAGATATACGTTGAATTCATGAGGGAATACATAGATTTGCATCACATGCAATTGGCATCTAATTTCGACTCTCAGAAGACACATTATGTAATCCCGCATCATGGAGATCTGAAAGCACAACTACCAAGCTGCGTGTTGTGTTTGATGCATCGTGCAAAACAACGTCGAACCTTTCTCTAAATGAGTTGTTGATGATTGGACCAAGCATCCAGCAGAATCTAATCTTAACACTTCTAGCCTTTCGCTTACATCGTCATGCACTTGTAACTGATATCTGCAAGATGTATCGCCTGTTTGAAGTATCACCAGACGATCGTATGTATCAACTTGTTCTCTGGAGAGACTCCTCAGCAGAGCCTTTAGAATTGTTTCAGCTCAACACTGTCACGTACGGCATGTCCTGCGCACCATTTCTAGCAATCAGGAGCTTGAAATATATTGCGAATAACTTCTCCAATCCCAATTTCCCATCGGAGCAGCCGTACTTAAAGAAGATATGTACGATGGCCTCCTTACTGGAGCAGACAGTGTCGAAGAGCTTCATCTGAAGGCTGCAGAGGTCACCAGCATACTTTCTAAGGCTGGATTAGAGCTTACAAAGTGGAACACAAGCAAAATAGAAGGCAATGGAGTAGAGTTTTAATTCAAGGTTGATACCAAAGATGTAACGAAGACTTTGGGCATGTCGTGGCAACCAAAACTAGATGTAATCTGTTTAAGGTATACCCTACCCACAATCTTTGTCATCAGCAAGTGGAGCATAGTTTCACTTGTAGCTCACCTGTACGATTTGCTAGGGCTCGTATCACCAGTCGTTATTCGATGCAAAATATTGGTCCAAGAGTTGTGGATTAGGAGCGAAAGTAGCAAAAAAAAAATTTTTATTTTTCAAATTTGTATTATCAATCGATGATCCTAAGTTTAACCTCTGTTCCTACCAAAAATTAGACACCTATGACTTAATCTTCAGGTGGCGCACTGCTTCACCAATCCACCATTTGAATTCAACCGCGCCTCCTGCGCTTTTAATTTTGTGTTAATTGTGTTGGCAGCCCTATAAATTTACATTAAAATTAGTCAACACTGTCACTTGACAATAAGAACAAGAAAATTAAAAAGCATATTTCATAATCTCAACGTTAATTACAAAGTATCAATTTATATCGGGATAATAACTGACACTGTACCCGAATTAACACGCACCTTGAAGTTTACAAAAAACTTTAATTTTTAAGCTTAAGTGGCTCCGATGTCTCGTATATAAATCGGTTTTATTTGAAGTAAATACAATTAATTGCTTGTGGCGACGAAAAGAAAATAGGAAGTAAAGTGTTTCAAAATGCCAAAAACTCGAAAAGATTTGAGGTGTCCCTTGTTTGGCGATCCACAAAAATTAAGTGGTAATATGCTACCGACGTATAATAATGTGATTAAATATTACTTATGGCACAGAAACGATCTACTAGAATTGAATAATGGAAAAGATCCTTCAATCAAAGATGTTTTCAGAAACAATTGCTACCGATATCGAAATTATATGGGCTAAAGCATCTATCCCTACAGTTAGTCATCAACAAGTTGTCGCAAGATTGATTGTGTATTACAACAAGTATAAAGGTGTAAAAAAACTGCGTAATGACTCCAAGAAACAAAAATTTTATGAAGATTCTCTAAAAAAGTTATTTGACATCGGAAAATGTAAATGTATATCTAGAGAAGTATGCAAATGTCTAACTTAAGATCCTGTTGCTGAAGAATTATTCTTGCACGACCAACGAACTGATCGCAAAATGTATGTAGGGACTGTTGACAAGGTGATGACTCAATCTATTCAGCGAGGCGAAATTAGGAAGCGAAAGTATGACCGCTGGTCACGGATGCAAAAATCCATGTGTGCTCCTAGTACTTCTTCATCTGCTTCAAATATAATTGGGATGTCTGACAGTTCTTCTACAGAAACAGAATCTGATAAAGATTATATTATGTCTACAGAACAAGAAACCTCTAAACAATACTCAAGTGAAACTCAGCAGATGAGAGGTAAGCTGCAAAATCTAGCTTCAGCGTGCGATAGAACAGGAAATTCCGATCGATCTGCGGCATTTATTGTGAACGCTGCATTGGTCGATTTAAATGTAATCAGCAAAAAAACGCAAATCAAGTTATAGACCGAAGCAAAATACGTCGAGAGCGAAAAAAAAGTACGCCAAAATTTGCAGAGTGTTATTGCTAGTAAACCTTTACGGACTGTTTACTTTGACGGTCGAAAAGACAACACCTTAGTGATAACAACCACAGACAATACATTGCATCGTAAGACTGTCACAGAAGAACACATCTTAATATTATCAGAGCCAGATTCTTAATACAGCGGACATCTTTCCATTGATTCTGAAAGCGACGACGATTGAAAAGAGTATTGTTGAATTTCTTGAAGGTAAATTCGAATATCAAACATCTTTAATGTGTGTTGGTTGCGATGGCACAGCTGTGAATACAGGACATAAAAATGGAGTTATTGTTTTACTAGAGAAACACCTCAAACGCCTATTGCAATGGTTTGTGTGCTTGTTACATGCAAATGAATTACCACTTCGACATTTATTTTCCAGTTTAGATGGAACAACAACAGGACCTAATAGTTTTTCTGGCGATATAGGAAAACAGCTAGCTAAGTGCCTTGATTTTAAAGTGAAAGAATTCGAAGCCATTTCCACAGAATTGCCACCTTTAAATCCTAATTTGCTAAGTACTGATCAAAAATATCTGTTTGACATTTGCACCGCAATTTCTTCTGGTTCAGTGTCGCTCAACTTAGCTAGCAAAGACCCAGGAAAACTGGTACATTCCCGATGGTTGACTTGCGCAAACGGATTCTCCGTTTATATATTGGAAAAGCTAAACCAAAAAAGAATTTGAGCGATCTCGCGACTTTCATTATGAAAGTTTATGCACCAACTTGGTTCGACATTAAGACAAAATCATCATGTAAATATGGTCCAATTCATGTTTTTAACATGGTTGAAAGATGTCAGTATTTACCAGATAACCTGAAAAGTATTGTACTGAAAACTATTCAAAGAAATTCATTCTTCGCACACCCAGAGAATTTGTTGCTGGCTATGTTGCAAGATGATGTGTCTCACATAAGGGAGCTGGCTCTTCGAAGAGTGTTAAAAGCACGACGAGAGACCAAAGGAATGAAGGTTAGCGAATTTCGAGTCCCAGCACTAAGGGGTGACGCATCTACTTATTATGAGTTAATAGATTGGACGAAAGAAAAGAAAGACAGAAGCTCCTATGACAATGAAATATAGCGACACATAAATTTCAAACCTGATTACTTCAGGAGCTTTGATGGATTTCAAAAGTATCCTTGCCACCCTCAGGCTGTCGAAAGGTGTGTCAAGCTAGTAACGGAGGCTTCGTTAGGAGTTTGTGGACCAGAAGCTAGAGATAGATGCATTCGAACAAAAATAAAAGCCCGACAAGACATACCTGTTTTCGACACAAAATCTCAATATTTTCGAGTTAATGAGCGAGTTAATCTCAGTGGAAGCAAATAGAAGAAGATTTGCACAATCTTCAAACCATCGGAATTCCTAGATTCATTAACACGTCACCAAGAAATCTATCGGAAATACACGGATTTTCAGATGCATCGCGGCGAGCTTATGGCTGTTGCCTATATCTACGAACATACTTAAATGGAGAGTTCAAATCAATGCTAATCATCGCCAAGTCTAAAGTGACCCCAATAAAGGCAATTTCATTGCCGCGGCTAGAGTTTGGCGCCGCATATTTATTGTGTCAAAAATGGGCAAAGTTTAAGCATACATTCGAAAAATACATTGATAACATTTTCTTTTGGACAGATTCAAGAATAGTTCTACAGTGGCTTACCATGCACTCATCCAGGCTAAACTGTTACGTCGCCAACCGGATTTCTGAAATGCAATCAACCACTTCAAACATCACTTGGAGGTACGTTTCGGGCAAGGACAATCCCGCGGACATAGTGTCAAGAGGCTGCGCAGCGTCCGAGTTTATGGAAACTATATGGTTTAGTGGACCAAGCTTCTTACGTCAAAACTTATCTGGATAGCCTCAACCAGTACCAAATTCTCAGGACACCAAAGAAGAGTTGGACCTGCGAAAATCAACAGTCCTCACATGTACCGATAGTGGTAGCAAAGATGTATTCGATTACGTTATCAACAAATTCTTATCCTATCAGCGCATTTTGCGATTCAATAGAATCAAGGTCAACAGGAAATTGAACGTAGTCGATATAATTCATACACCAGCACCATACACCTTTTCAACGAAATCCAGCAGCTCAAGGAAAACAAGATTTTAAAACCCGAATTTTAAAAACTAAATCCGTTCCTAGCAGCGACTGACGGATCAAACCGTTCTATAACACAATTACGTGTAGGAGGCCGCTTGCCAAATTTCCTGTTCTTCTTCCAAAGAATCATTGCTTCACATTGAAATTTGTTGAATATCTCCACCGGCAGCACATGCACTCTGCAACGCCCTCATTGGAATGTAAACGCCAGAGAAATCATTCGAAAGATTCTACGGCGCTGAACACACTGTTACCATTATAAGTATCGTTTAATTGAACAAATGATGGGATCACTTCCAGTTTATCGCTTTCATTCACAACGACCTTTTTTGTAACTGGAGTCGACCTATGTGGACCATTTGCCACATCATACCGCATTCGAAGCAAGGTGCCATATAAAACATACAGCTTTCCGTCAAAGGCAATCCACATAGAACTCATTTCCGATCTGTCTTCTTCTTCTTCTTCTTTGTTTAAAGCGCTTCGTCAGTCGCAGAGGCATCCCACTACGCATTTATTGTGACAATGCAACTAATTTCGTCGGTGCACGATCGAAGCTCGAGGACTTTAAGCAGCAGCTGTTCGACGAAGCCAACACATTGAATTCAGAATTTCAGCAGCATCGTGGGATTCGAGTTTAAATTCATCCCTCCGCGAGCTCCCCACTTTAGCGGCTTGTGGGAGGCCGCAGTGAAGTCCATTAAGAGCCTAATGATGAAAAATTTGGGTAACACTGGGCTAACGTACAATGAGCTTCAAACGATTGCAATCGAGTGGTAGGCAATCTTAAACTCAAGACCAATGGCACCCCTCTCCGAAGACCCAAGCGATTGAGAGGCGCTTAGCCCAGCGCACCTGCTGATTGGGTCCTCTTTGATGACCATCCTATCTTACGCGATGGCAGCGCGTAACGTACTTGAAGCAAGTTCTGGGAGCTATGGAGGCGTCATTATTTACACACGCTTCAGGCGCGCTCCAAATGGCTCAAACCCAATTCCAACATTCAAATTGGCCAAATGGTGATAGTTCACGAGGACAATATACCTCCCCAGGAATGGATCCTTGGTCGCATGTCGAAGCTGATGGACGAGTAAGAGTGGCCGAGATCAAGGTGAAAAATTGAACCATTCGAATTCAGTCTGTAAGATAGCGCCCTGCCTGAGCAAATTGGTGCTTGAATACTCCTCGGATCATTCAACGGGCGGAGAATGAGAGAATGGAGAATGTTCGATGACATCATAATTCAGTGCTAATTTACATTTTATTATTATGTATTATTTTTATTATTATTATTATTATTATTATTATAAAAGATAGAAAAGTTTACAAAACTAAGCTAACTTGTGGTACAGCACTGGCAACGGGGCCTTAGGCTATGTGGGTTAATGATTTGGATGGTGTAGTTACATGTTTCTTAACCTAATAATCATATTATTATTATTTCTTATGTCGTACATTAATTAATTAATTAGTTTTTTTTTTTTTAAATTTTGTGGTATAATTGGGTTGTTTTTAAGAACTGTAGGATTTTTTCAATGTTATCTGGGTTGGGGTCTCTGAGAAGGGCTAGCGGGTTGGAATTCTTGAAGATGGCCTGTTTGACTTGAAGAAGAGGGGGGCATGAGTTTAGTATGTGGGGTAAGGAGAGGTCAGCTTGGCAATTGGGGCAAGGTGGTTTTGGATTTTGATTCAGATAGTGTTGGTGGGTCAGGTTTGTATGTCCTAGACGTAGTCGGGTAATTTTGGTTTGGTCGAGTCTGGTCCACTTTTGGTGGGTATTTCTAAAAAAATCGCTAATGTGGTTACGCATGTTAGTGGATGTATAATGTTTTGTTTTTGTCTTGTCGTAAATTCTGCTTTAATGTGCCTTTTAATGTCTGTGGGGTTTATATTTGGGGTAAAAATTAGTGGAAATTTGTTGGTCGATTTTGCTGCTTGGTCGGCTAGTTCGTTCCCCGCTATGCCTGCATGGCCAGGAATCCACATTAATTTAATTTTTGGCGCTAACTGGGTTAAAATTGATCTAATCTTGTTTGGGTAGATGTTGTTATTGTTTGTGTTTTTAATCGAATCTATGGCTGCGAGAGAGTCGGAAAAGATTACATATTTGCCTTTTTTGTTTTTTATGAACTCGATTGCTTCAAGGATGGCAATCATTTCAGCTGTAAGTACAGAGGAATATGGTGGGAGGATCCCGCATTTCAGGATGCTTGTTTCGGTAGTTATGGCGTATGTTATGGTGTCTGTTATTTTTGAACCGTCAGTGAATATATGTTTGTATGAGTTGAGATTAGCTTTTGAGTCTTCGTATAGTTTCTGATAAATTACTCTGGATGTGTTACTCTTCTTATGCAAACGAATCGATGTGTCTATGAGGTTGGGGAGGTCCCAAGGTGGTTTGTGTTTCCACAGTTTTTGTGGTTCGTAGGGTAAGTTGAGTTCCTGGCAAAAGTTTATAATGTGGTCAATAATTGGCGGTCTTTTCTTTCTTCGTTTACGTTGTTTAACAAATTTATGGATTGGGGTGTCTTTGGAATAGATGAGATTTTTTTGACAGTTTGGCCGTTTGGAAATCTCGTTTAATTTCTATTGGAGGAATGTTGGCTTCTTGGAGTAGATTATTTGTTGGCGTAGATCGGAAGGCTCCGAGAGCTAGGCGGATAGCGGAGTTGAATGGAGATTTTATTTTGTTTAAAATGCTTTTGGGTGCATGTCCGTATAGGAATAGACCATATTCTATTTTGGCGATAACTGTAGCTTTTACAACGTTAATTAAGGTGTGTGTGTTGCAGTTGAACTTAAGGCTGGATAGGCATTTTATTATGTTTAGTTTTTTGTGGAGTGCAGGTATAAGTTTATTTATGTGTGTGTTCCATTTGTATTTGTTGTCTAAATGTATTCCTAAGATTTTTAGGGAGTCTACCGTGGGAATTAGCATAAGTGGTAGGGAGTTTGATGTGTGGGGGCCAATACGGACAATTATTTTTCTGTTTCGCATGAAATTTCTAATGTAATTTATTATTTTCGGTCCTGTTTTCCATTCCTGGAGTTGGTTAATTATGGAGTGCACACCTACTCTGTCAAAGGCTCTTGAGAAATCAAGAGTGACTAGTGAGGTGTGCGTGTTTGACTTCGATATGAGGTAGTCTACGTAGAGTAGACTGTCTGAAGTCGATTTGCCTTTTTTGAAGCCAAATTGGTTTTTGTTTAATAAATTGTTGTGGGTCACAAACCACCAAAGTCTTTTGGCTATAATTTTGTCTAGCGTTTTTGCTAGGCAACAGTTAAGGGATATGGGTCTATATGAAGTGGGTTGGGTGTTGTCGCTGTTCGGTTTGAGAATTGGAGTAACTAGGCTGGTTTTATAGGCTTGTGGTATGTGAGTGTCGAAAATTTTGTTGAATAGGTCTGTAATTCTGGTTTTTGTTGTGGGTGAGCTATTTTTGATCATTTGATAGGATATCCTATTTAATCCTGGGGCAGTTCCTTTAAGTGTTTGTAATGCAGATGCTAATTCAAGGTTTGTGATCTTTTTTTCTATGGTTTGGGCTGTTGGGGATGCTGAGTAGTCTACTGAGTTGTTTCTATATTTGTTATTTAAAAACTCCTCTGTGAAATTCTGGTCGTCAGATAGGTTTGAGAAATATTTTGCAAAGATATTGGAAATTTCAGCGTTTGACGTGGTTATTTCATTATTGTCTGGGTTTGTTATGGCATGGATTTCTTTAACTGGATTAAGGCCGCAGAAGCGTCTTATGTTGGCCCATATTTTGGATGAAGGAGTTGAGGGTTGGATAGTTGAGGTAAAGGATTTGGTGGCTTCTTTTTTACTATTTTTTAATTCGTACCTAAATTTGCATTCTTGCGTCTGTAGTCTATTATGTTTTCTAGGGTTACATTGCGGTTAAGTGTTTTCCAAGCTGATTGTTTTTCTTTTCGTAGCTGGTCAAGTTTTTTGTTCCACCATGGAACCCTGTATGGCTTAATGTTTGGAGATGTTTATGGGATAGAAAGATTTGCGCTGTGCAAAATAATTTTATTGACTTGGGCGGCTTCTTTGTTAACTAATTGGGAAGGTGGGAATTTGTCATTTATGTCTTGGGTAAGTTTATTGTATTGTATCCAATTTGCTTCTTTTAATTTAAAAAATGGTCTATTGAATTTAGGTGTGTCTGTTGTTGGAAATAGATGAATAAGTATGGGAAAATGGTCACTGCCATGAAGGTCATTGAGTATTTCCCACTTAGCGTGAGGAGCAAATGATGGCGTGCAGAGAGTGAGGTCAATATGTGTGAATGTATTGTGTGTTGAAAAGTGTGTGGGGGATTTGTCGTTAAGAATAATTAGTTGTGAGTTGTCAATGAATCTTTGTACTATTTTTCCTCGTGAGTTTGATGTAGGTGAACCCCAGGATGGGTGCCAACCATTAAAATCTCCTGTGAGTAGTGAGGGTGTTTGTTGACTAAATAGTGTGTTTTCGAGTGACTGACTTGTGACGGATGTGTTTGGAGAGATGTATGTTGAAAATACGTTAAAATTTAGTTTGGATTGAATGTGTGTTGCTAGTGCTTCGTGATCGTCTGGGATACTAAGTGTAGTATGTTGAACTGATTTGTGTATTAGTAGTGCCACGCCGCCAAACCTGTTTGTGGCGTGATTCGTTAGTAATGAATAGTTGATTGGGATTGGTATGTTATTAATGTATTGTATGTGTGTTTCTTGTAGTGATATTATGTGAGGTGAGTATTTTTTGATTAAGATAAGTAGGTTGTTGTAGTTGTTCATATAGCCTTTTATATTCCATTGGATTATAATAAGGGACATTCTAAAGATATATAAGTATCTTGTAGTGGGTTTAGCTTTAGGTAGGGTAGCGAGTACTTAAGTTTTTAGGTCTTACGTTAGTTTTAGGGGGTTTAAACAGATTCGCTGTCGCTCTGGTTAGTAAGTTTGTTTTTGTTAGTAGTTTTAGATTTCTGTTTGGAGGGTTTTAAACTGCTACTTAGGGTATTCGACTTATCTTTGTGGAAAATTCTTAATTTAAGGTCTCCGGTGAGTTCTGTAGAGCGGGCCGTGGTCTTTGGTGTGGGAGGGTTAATGTGGTCGGTGTCCATTTCTTCTAATATGTCCCGGTTGTTATGGTGTTGGATGTGTTGGTTTGATGATGTATTTGGTTTGCTTGATCCGGATGCGATTGACTTAGATAAGTTACTGGCTCGGGGTGCAGGTGCGATGTAAGTGTTTTGATGTTGCAGTAAGTTTTTGGTTGAGTTTGTGTTTGATGAGTGTGAGTTTGTTGTGCTTGATGATTGTGGGTTTGTTGTGATTGGAGTTGTGGCGTTTGTTGTGTTCAGAGTAGTGGCGTTTGTTAGTATTCTGGCGTAGGTTCCTCTTATTTGGTAGCCGTGTCGTTCAAAATATATACGTTGTGCAGTTTTATGGTCAACTTTTTCTTTAATTTTAATAGCTGTAAGTTCCTGTTGTTTAAGGAAACTTGGGCATTTGCGGTCGAGGGGGCTGTGTCGGGAATCGATTTCTGGGTTATTTTTGCAGTTGATACAATTCTTTTCGTTAGAGCATTTATCTCCTATATCTGTGTGCTTTGTTTCTGAGCAGTTTGAACATGTCTCTACACTTTTGCATACGATTGTTGGGTGACCGAGTCGGAGACATTTTTTGCAACGAAGTGGAAGAGGTATGTAATCTTTAACGCGAACAGATTCGTAGGCTACTCTTATAGTTTCTGGCAGTTTGGTGGTTGCAAAAGTTATTACGACTAGGCCGGTTTCTATCAGTGTGTTGTCAGCAAGGTTGGTGTTGTTGTAATTTTTTTCATTAGTTTTCTTACTTCGGTAACCTTCTGAGATTTAAGCTCTTGAAGTATTGTTTCTTCGTCGACGTATCGCAATACATTGCAATATATTATTCCCTTTGAAAAGTTTAGAGTCTTGTGTTCGACTGCTGTGATGTCCATATCTGCAATTTTTGTCAGTCTGAGGAGTTTTTTTGTCTGTAAATCGTTTTTAGTTTTAATCAAAATTGACCCATCTTTCAGTTTTTTTAAAGATTCGACTTCCCCTCCGCATGCGTAGTCAACAGATTTTTTTATGATGAATATGGAAATTTTTTCAAGTGATTGGTTGTCATTTCGTTTGACAACAACAAACTTCGGTTCACCGAGTCTGGAGTTGTAAGATTTGGAGAATTTGTCTGGTGGTTCTTCCATGGTTTGCCAAGCCGAGCTTGGGTATTGCTTGTATATTGTTGTTGGTTTGAATTTTTCGTTCTTTCTTTTGTTATTGAATTGTTTTTGTTTAAAGATTTGCTGATAAGGTTTTTGGTGATTCGCTAAGCGCGGCTTTATGCTGGTGTAACACGACTTGTCTATTCAGAGGTTGAAGTGGTACTGTATTATTTTTATAAATAACTTTGTTTAAAGCTGTTTAATAATTTAAATTCTTTGCCAACTTGTTCTACTTAACTACCCCATACTGTAATCATATGTTTGTATTTTGAATTCGCACTCTTATACATACAGCTCACACATGTACATATCGCTCTTTGTAATCTCGAACCTGAATATTGAAATTAGTGCATTTAGAGATCGAAACAACTTGGACGTTTCACTCTGATAACTCCGCATTTGGGCAGAGTCCGCACAGATAGTAGACAAACAGGGTAACAAGAACATGCGACTTGTAATCGACTTTCGCAAACTTAATGAAAAAACGGTGTCTGACAAGTACCCCATGCCGAATATCTCTATGATATTGGGGAACTTGGGCAAGGCCAAATACTTCATGACATTTTACCTTAAGACAGGTTATCACCAAATCATGCTTGCGGATCGCGATCGTGAAAAAACTTCCGTTTCAGTAAACGGAGGGAAGTATGCATTTCGAAAAAACTCATTTGTGGTCTGAAAAATGCAGCCATCATATTTCAGATGACAATCGATGACATTTCGCGGGAACAAGTCGGCTAATTTTGTTACGTATATGTGGATGATGTGTTTGGGTTCTTAAGAATCTGTACGAAGCCAACATGAGGGTGTCAGTAGAAAAATCGCATTTCTTCTAAAAGAGTTTTCTAGGATTCAAAGTCACCAGTAGCGGCGCAACCACCGACCCAGAAAAGGTCAAAGCCATTTAAGACTTTCCGAAACCAAAATCCGTATTTGAAGTCATATCATTCCTAGGCCTGGCAAGCTAAGTACTTAGATGCTTTATAAAGGACTAGTAAACCCGGCGAACTCCGATCCGATATGAAAAGGAAAAATTTTATTTCGATACCATTAAAACTTTGGCCATTGCTGAGTGTTTTGCAATATTACACGTTGGTTCTTCAATAATTTGAAGATTTAACGGTAATTTTAATGCTGAATGAGCCGTTTGGCATTCTTCTAACAATATGGCTGCTATTCCCGAAGAAGCAACTGCAACAGCTATGTTGGATCTCGCCCGAACAGTTGCTGTCAGTTGCCAGTTCCACCAGGGGCATCTAGGAAATATAAACCACCATTTTCTTCATCGCTTGCCTTCATTAAAGTATCATAAACTTTCTTCTGTGGGGAATTCAACAGGGGGTACATTCGTTTGAACTAATAAATTGAATTCTTGGTGATCATATTCACGTTCCCGTTCTAATTCTCGATTAAATGCCTCATTCATTTCACGATTTGGCGCTGGCATTCTAACCTGATTAATAAATTACCGCACATGAAGTAACACATATCTTCGATCAAGAGTAAAACCCGATTATGTAACTCCTCATTCATCTCAATGTCGTGATTTCTGCCCAGTATCGCGACCTTTGAGCACAATATCTCGGTTTCCAAATTGTTCACAATCAGGATGGCGACTTCGTCTATTGTTGGAGCATTAAATGTCCTTTCGTGTGTTCCAGATGGTCGTTTATCTGCTTTTATGACAACTTTATAGTCATCATTTAGTATGCGCTCTAAAGCAGTTTAAACAACCTGACCATCGCATGATGTTCATGAAGCAGACACTGCAAGTCTTGAAGAATTGCTCGCTTCATTCCTGTATTGATCCCTAGGCGTCGATCAAGTTGTTCTTCCATGTTGCCCATGAAATATATTTGTAAAAATTTTTTTTGTGTATCTTCGAAAGGTAGTAATGATCCAATTCGATGGTGAATCTGCCCTTGTATCTAAGATAAAGTAAGTTATTCTTTAACTAAGTTCTATGTAATACCAAAAAAAAAAAACTTAAATTTCGGATTAAATCCTCGGTCTTCGATAATATCTGCCCCAAATGAAGTCATTTGGAAACAACCATTGCATTTTCGAGTATTTCCAGCAATGTGGCGTGATTCTTGTGTTTAACCACAAAGCAGTGAATACAATGGTGGCGGAGTCAACAATGGCAATTTCACTTTACCATTAAAGCAGCATAATCCAGGCGTTTCTCCGTAAAACTTCAACGCACTGCAATACTTGCAAACAACGTCCATTTTCCCAATGCAAACGCTGGGATGCAATCTGTAATCAGTGATGCAATCGTATTGAAACACTGCTCGATTCAAATCAGCGATTGATAAATATCTTTTGCGTCACAAATTATCTATTTCTTGACCTCTGTTGTAAGCTCGACGATTCTGCATTGTCAACCGAGCCGTGTTACGGGTTGCCTCACTTTGTTCTTCTTATTGAGAAGCACGAAGTCGAGCCATACTAACGCGGCGGTGTTCACGTGCAATGTTTTGTTCTCCTTCAGTCCTTTCATTTGCAGTATTTTGTAGTCTTCTTGAATTACGGCTTTGACGGGAAAGATTCGATCGTCTTGGTCGCGGCATTATTAATTAAACTTCACTTCACTTCAATTCACTAAAACCACGAAAAACTTCACTTCACTTCAATTCACCAAAATCACAATTAACTTCAATTCACTTCAAAATTGAGTTAAAATGCTATGGTAGTCTGTGCTTGTCAGATTATAATGAGGTAATAACTCAGATTATATGCGATTTCTGGTGTGTCGAACGGAATAAAAAGTACCCTACGTCCTATTCCGGGTTCTAAGCTACCTTCCTACCAATTTTCCGACAAATCTGTTCAGCCGTTCTTAAGTTATAAGTGGTGTAACTAACACAACTTGCTTTTATATACATAGATAGAAGATTTGGCAGCAATAGCAAGACCCATATCAGATATCTTTAAAGACGAAAACGGAAGTGTTAGTAGGCATAGGTCACAAAACATTCCGGTACAATTCTCTGAATCGCAGCAACAAGCGTTTCAAAAGCTACGAAATATCTTACCATCTGAAGATATGATGCTAAGATACCCCGATTACAAAAAGGCGTTCGATCTAACGACGGACGCCTCTGCTTATGATATTGGTGCAGTCCCACCCTAAGAAGGACGCCCCATGATTTCAAGAACATTAAAAGACAGAGAAATCAACTACGCCACAAATGAGAGGGAGTTATTAGAAAGGGCTTTGGCCAAATTACGGGACTACTTATACGCGGTAAAATATATAAATATCTTTACCGACCACCAGCCATTAACTTTTGCGGTATCAGAATCCAATCCGAATGCAAAAATCAAAAGGTGGAAAGCTCGCATTGACGAGTTTGGTGCGCGTATTTATTACGAGCCCGGTGAAGAAAATTTTGTAGGCGATGCACTTTCTCGGCAACAATTAAATGTCATAGGGAACAAGAGGCTGAATCGTGCGTAACGCACTTTCCCAGACCCACACAATCGAAACAACGAATAGGCCCTTGAACTGCCTCTGGAAGAGGCACGCTTTCCGTTAAAACGCAGCTGTGTACTCTTTGGAAACAAGCGGCGTCACACTGTAACATTTCTTGCACAGAGTCATTACTTGATGAACTCGCAGACTTAATAGTTCTTAACGCCATCCCTTCTGACTTGCACACATTTTTGCAGTAATCGATTTACTTGGTGAGATATAAATTGACACCGTTAGCTGTCGCAGATCGCAGACGCTCTCTGTACGCTTTACTACGTTCTGCAGCCGTTTTAGCTTGAGATTTGGGGGGCTTTAATTCTTTTTTCATCTGTCTCTACTGCCTGTTGTTCATTGCTTTTTGGGTTGGACCGACGACATTCCTACATCATATTTCACTGTTAGTATAATCTCGCCAATATGTTCAACAATTATATTCCAACAATACTTCTATATTGTGAAATATTTATCAACTCTTTTAGGTTATATTTACCTTTCTAAGGGTTTGTATAACGCCTTACAAGTTTGAGTGCAGGAGAGCCGCATAGCAACAGAGGGATGCGCGGCGTGCAGAAGAAATGGGAAATAACGGTGCAAAGGACCGTGGACTCAATGCTGCGGTGAGTCTGCAGACTTTGGACCCAATAACGGTGAGTCTGCGGACTTCGGACCCGCGCAAAGAGGAGAGACCGTGAACTAACGGTACCGTTCTGGACTTTGTACCCGTTATAACGGTGAAGTTCTGGACTTTGTACCCGTTATAACGGTGAAGTTGGCGGACTTTGGACCAGCACAAAGAGGAGAGACCGTGAACTAACGGGACTTGTGCTGCCCTTTGGACCCGATCACGCCACTTGTCCTGCACTTTGGACCCGATCACGCCACTTGTCCTGCACTTTGGACCCAGTCACGCCACCGATGGAGGGAAATAGCGGGACATGGATGGCATATAAAAGGAGGACGCGTGCAGGCAGCCAGGACAGTCAAGTGAAAGCCGTGCAAGAGACCGTACCAACGCGAGTGAAAGCCCAAGTGAGCAACAAGTGCAAGGATACCAGGAATCAAGATCGCCAAGTCGAGAAGCCCAACGACGGTCACGTCTACATAAGCTGAGACTGCCAAGCTGAGATCCCGAGGGTACAAGGTAAGTTGTAGGGTGCGTCTACGAGTCTCGAAAACGACGGTATTGGTGGAGTCCGAGTAAGTGGATGTTGTGCGAGAGGTACCCAGCGTCGGTTCGCATGAGATATTGAGAACCTGCTGAGGGCCAGCTGACGAAGATCCAGTGGATGTTGTGCGAAAGGTACCCGGCGTCGGTTTCTCATGAAAGATTGAGGACCTGCTGAGGGCCAGCTAACGAAAATCCGAGGGAGTTGTGCGAAAGGTGCCCGGAGTCGGTTTCTCATGAGAGATTGAGAACCTGCCGAGGCCCAGGCCGACGAAATCCCGACCGACTTCAGGGTAGAGCGTGGAGTGTTGACTGCAGCAGCGCTGCTTAGCCCTCCAGTAAGGTTTTCTGCTCAATATCCGTCAAGTTGTGAGAGACTCGTAGCGAGCCTAGTACGCGACCGGTGCCCAAAAGACTCGGCAAGGCAGAGGACGCGCTACAGGCGTGCCGCCGCAGGAGTCGACGCGGGAGCCATTACCGGCGTCAACGAGGGAGATCGAGTCGTTGGACAGCAGAGCCACGAATACTTTATTGTAAATCCACAAGCAATAAACGCAACCCAATATTCTAAGTCTAACCTAACTCTGCGTTCTTCTTTGGTCTCGGGGTCACGCAACAATAAATTTGGTGGGACGAACACACAAACTCAACTGAGCTAGCCGCACGCTTACGTAGCGAGCGGAGACATAAAAAGCAGTTCGTTACACCTTATGTTAATGCCATCACTGGGTGAATCGGACTCTTCTCTTCTTGTTTTATTCTCAGGGGACACTTCTTCTTGTGCCACTGATGTGTTTATCACTTCTCATTTTTAACACCGAAATGGTGTAGGAAACCGAATTGTTTGGTTATGCAGCACCAAACAAAACTCTCTTAAATTTGTAAATTGCTCTGCGAAGCAATGTTCTTTTTATCTGTTATCTTCATCTATGTATGTATTCGCCGCGCTTGGCCTTCAGCCGAGTGCAGCCTAAAATCAATTAGGAGTCGTCAACTGTCGTTCGTCGTGGCAATTCGTCTCAAGTTCTTGCTCACTTGCATTTCTGATCAAAGACTACTTCGAGTCTGCTTGATCTACTTCAAACCTTTTATCGTTTTGAAATCAGAGGCAACTCGTGCCTGCCTGATCTATTTCGTAAAAACTCAAACTAAGTGCTGTGCGACTTAATAAACATAATATTTAAATCTAAAATAAACCTAAATTTGTGCGTGTTTATTAGTTCCCAATTTGGTTTGTTGGCTAGTAAAAAAGCTTATTAGCCAAACATTTTGGTGACCCCGACGTGATCGAAACATTTAGTTAATCATTTTGGAAAATATAAATGTATAAAATTAACCTGCGCAAAAAGGGTTGGTTTTGCACATGCGTTTATATTTATGTACACATAATTTCGCATCTCGCTCTCGCATCGGTTCGTACGGTATCGTTCTGGCTCTCGCTTGTCAAACGTTTTTCGCAAGTTCGTTGATCTGCAGCTGATGGTTGTTTTTGGTTTTAATGCTAGCAGAAGAGAAGCCAGCATTTACTTCTCGTGGACGATTCAGGCTTGCAATTTGGCGCCAGTGCTTTCAAAACTGTCAACGCTTCTAAACTGTGCCATAACCTCTTCGTCGCGAATTGCAATTATTTGAACTTTGTTTTATAAATAAATTTTCGGCTAAAAATGTCAACCGAAACTACTCTTGTCAAAATCGACAAGGCGCAGTTTTATAAAAGGAAATCTCAGTCAATTTTCATGCATGCGCAAAGCATTGAAAGTTCATTGACCTTCGATCGAATTTCCCTGATGGCTGAAGAAGAACTTAGTTTACGACTGGAGTTGCTGAATAAAACCGAAGTCTCGTTTAACCTGGCTCATGGGTCTCTCGAAGAGCTTGACTACGATGAAATCGGTAGTTCGCTGCAGGATGAATTTGAGGAATTGATTTTATCCGCAAAATCAATTGTGCTCCAGGAGATTGGTAGGCGTAAGGTGGCCAGTTTGCCGTGCTCAACGTTGCGCCAGGAACCCGCCATGGATTCCGCTGCTGGTCAGCCTAACAAAAGGCTTCGTCTCCCGGAAATTAAATTGCCCGAATTTAGTGGTGGCTACACCGAATATGCCAACTTTTTCTCCATGTTTTCGACCATCATCGAACAAGATCCTGATCTTTCGCCCGTGGAAAAGCTCCAACATTTGAAGTCGTGCCTGAAAGGCTCCGCATTGGATTCTGTTCGCTCGCTGGATATTTGCAATGATAACTATGCTGTTGCTCTGGATTTGCTCTGGATTTGCTCAACAAACGCTTTAACAACAAACGTCTTATTTTTCAGGCACATATCGCAGAGATTTTGGGCATGCAGAAGGTAGAGAATGCGACAGCGGCGAGGTTACGGGAGTTTTCGGACAAAATCAATACAAATTTGCGTTCATTGCAGTCGATGGGAACTGCTGAGCAAATTTCTGGATCCATCATCATCCACAGTTTGCTTCAGAAATTGGACACCTCGACTCAGGCAAAATGGGAGGAAACGGCATTAATTGATCAAGTTCCGACATGCCAACAATTTTTGGATTTTTTGGACAAGCGCTGCTTAAAATTGGAAAATGTGGAGCATGTTGCAACAATTTACGCAAGTAAACCTCAAATCGTAAAGGGCAGAAACAGTTCTAGTAATAAAAACTCGTTTCTTGCTACCAATATGACTGCCAATGGTTGTGTTTGTTGCAATAGCGCAAACCATTCAGTCTATAATTGCAATCAGTTTACTAATTTAACTCCTCAACTTCGTCTTCAGAGAGCGAAAAGACTTGGCTTATGCCTAAATTGTCTAAGAAAGGGCCATCAGATGAAAAATTGTGCGTCTAGTTCTTGTCGAGTCTGTGGATCCAAGCATCACAGCTTGTTACATTTCGAGTCACCAGGATCTTCAAATCAACCTCGTGGTAATGTTGCTTGTCCTCAGGCTGCGCCATCTCCAACTTTGGATACTGCGCCACTGCGATTGTAAACATTCAAAGCCGTTCTGGCACCTGGGTGCCATGTCGTGCACTTCTTGATGGTGGTGCTCAGCTTCATATCATTACTTCCCGATTTGCTCATCAACTTCAGCTTCGTAGAGAAAAATCGTCTACTCTTGTCTCCGGACTTGGAGATTCTAAATTCGACTCCGATGGAGTATCGGTGCAATTTAGCTTGAAGTCCCAAACTTCAAATTATACAACCAGGATCTCTGCCTTAGTTGCTCCAACGATTACGGGAAACCAGCCTAGCCTGCCTATGAGTCCGGAGAACTGGAATATACCAGCAAACCTTCAGCTTGCCGATCCGGATTTCCACAAACCTCAAAAAATTGACTTATTAATTGGAGCAAGTCTTTTCTTTGAGCTTCTTTGTGTGGGTCAAATAAAACTCACTCCTGGTCTTCCTTTGCTGCAAAAAACCCGTCTAGGATGGGTCGTCGCAGGAGGTGGCTCAGAACACCGTGAATCATCGGCTCTTGCAGCTCAGACGTCTGTATCTTCCGTCGAAGAAGTTGAGTCGCCATTGGATGAAATACTTCGACGCTTTTGGGAAATAGAGAGTGTTCCTGATTACGCCTGCAAATTTTCCAAAGAGGAGCTCGAATGTGAGGAACATTTCAAAACCAACTTTGCTCGCCTGGCTACCGGAGCATACTCTGTTCGCCTTCCGTTAAAGCATAGCTTGGATATGCTCGGAGATTCTTATGCTCACGCTTATCGTCGTTTTTTGAATTTGGAACATAAACTTCAACGTCACCCGCAGCTCAAGTCTCAATATTCGGCTTTCATTCGTGAATATTTGGACTTGAATCACATGTCACTCGTTAGCAAAGATTCGATTGGTCTTTGCCAGTATTATCTTCCCCATCATTGCGTTTTCAAAAAGGACAGCACCACAACGAAATTGCGTGTAGTTTTTGATGGGTCTGCCCGAACGTCGTCTGGATCTTCCTTGAATGACGTCCTTATGGCTGGTCCTACCATTCAGCCCAAACTATTTCGGACCCTGCTTCAATTCCGAACGTTTCCTGTGGCCCTGACTGGTGACATTTGCAAGATGTATCGTTGCGTTCGAGTTGCCGAGCCCGATAGTTTTCTGCAGTGCATTCTTTGGAGAGATTCACCAAGCCAGGAGATGCAAGTTTACAGGCTGGATACAGTAACTTATGGAACCAAGCCTGAATCATTTCTATCTGTGCGGGCCACGCATCAGCTTGCTATTGATGAGGAGAATTCGTATCCCATTGGCTCCCAAATTCTCAAGCGGGATTTTTACGTTGATGATCTGATTACTGGTGGCAACTCCGCTCAAGATGTTTTAGAGATCATGCGTCAAACCCAGGAATTGCTTGGAAAAGGGCAGTTCAAGCTGAGAAAATGGTGCTCTAATGACCCCGTTGTTCTTAAGGAAACACCCGAGCCAGAAAGGGAAACATTCCTGAAGTTCGACGATGGAAGCGACATTACCAAAACGCTGGGGCTCGCTTGGGATCCTACTTCAGACGTTCTAATGTTTTCTTTCTCTCCCATGCAGCGCATCTTAAAACCTAGCAAGAGGTCCGCTTCTATGACCCCCTCGGCCTCATCTGCCCTGTCATAACCAAAGCAAAAATCTTTTTGCAGCAGCTTTGGAAGGAGAAATTGGATTGGGATGAGAGCCTTCCCTCTGCGCTAAATTCGTCTTGGCTGAAGTTAACAGCTGATATTGCTTGCACCCAGCAAATGAAATTTCCTCACTTAGCTGTTCAGCCTGCCGGCATCATAGAGCTCCATGGTTTCAGCGATGCCAGCATAAATGCGTATGGTGGCTGTATCTACGCTGTGTCTTCATCACAAGGTCGTAGAGAGGCTCAGCTACTTTGTGCTAAGTCTCGTGTGGCTCCGCTGAAGACGCTTACGATTCCCAAATTGGAACTTTGTGCCGCTCTGCTGTTGTCTCAACTCATCCGAGAAGTCCGTGATATGAACGTTTTCTCTTGTCCGTTCTTTTGCTGGTCCGACTCGTCCGTCGTACTTTCGTGGATTAAGGATGAGCCCTCCCGGTTCCAAGTCTTCACCGCAAACCGAATTGCTTCGATACAGGAGCTGACCAACGGAATGGATTGGCGATATGTACCCACGTTTTGTAACCCAGCTGACATTTTGTCGAGGGGATCACTTCCAAGCGAGCTGCTTGAGTCATCGCTATGGTCAAGAGGTCCATCGTTCCTGTGCAATGACAGAATTCACTGGAAATTCGCTCGTGGCTCATACCACGCCTTCCAATGACATGACGTTGCAATGCAAGTTCAGCAATTCCTGGCAAAAGCTGACCCATGTATTTGCATACGTCTTTAAATTTCGACATCGCATCCGGCACTCTGGAATTACAGTCGAGCATATTCAGCTTGGAACGCAGTTGCTCCTTCGCACCATCCAGATGAACAACCTTGCAGCTGACTACAAACGACTGCAAGGTAAACTTTCAATTAAATCCTCAAGTCAAATTTTTTCTCTTGCACCGTTCATAGATAAATTTGGCATAATGCGTGTTGGTGGTCGTTTAAGGAATTCTGGATTGGCCTTTGAGTCTCAGCATCCTATTATATTACCGAGGAGTCATCCAGTAACCCACGCACTTATCATGCACTTTCATCGGCGCAAACTCCATTCGGGACCTCGATCTCTGCTTGCACACATTCGTCTGCAGTATTGGCCAATTGGAGGACGCAAAACTGTCACAACTGTGGTCAATAAATGCATTATCTGCTTCAGAGCCAAACCCTGACTGGCTGAGCATGTAATGGCTGATCTGCCAAAGAGCCGGGTATCTTCAACGTGGACGTTTATGGTCACAGGGTTGGACTTCTGTGGTCCGTTCCATTACAGGACTGGGGTTCGAGGCAAGGTTCCTGTAAAAACGTATGTCTGCATCTTCATATGTTTTTCGACGAAAGCGGTGCACTTGGAACTTGTTCAGGATTTGTCGACGCAAGCATTTCTTGGAGCGTTGAAGCGCTTTATTCTAACAAGGGGCAAGCCTGCTCGAATATGGTCGGATAATGCAACCAATTTTGTTGGCGCCAAGAACGAGCTGACCGAGCTGAAACGTTTGTTCCTGTGCGACCCCACATACGTTCCGTGCAGGAATTCTGTCTGGAGGATAACATTGAGTGGCGATTCATTCCTCCCCGTTCGCCTCACTTTGGAGGCCTCTGGGAGGCTGCAGTAAAAACGGCCAAATTCCATTTCTATCGTTCAGTTGGCCCATCGCTATTATCGTTTGACGAGCTGCGCACGCTAGTTTGCCACATTGGGGCGATAATCAACTCTAGACCTCTGCTTCCTCTTTCAGAGAACCCAGCCGACTTGGATGTGTTAACTCCGGCACACTTTCTTGGCACCGCTCCTCTGGTGTTGTTTCAAAAGCCTGATGTCACACTGTTAAATTGCAACCGATTGGATCGATGGCAGCGAATATCCTACCATCAGCAAGTTTTCTGGGCCCGTTGGCGAGAAGAATACCTAACACTTCTTCAACAGCGTGCTAAGTGGCGCACCAATCATCCAAATCTCAAGATCAACGATGTTGTCTTAGTGAAGGACGAGAACCTTCCTCCACTTAAGTGGCCACTGGCTAGAGTGGTCGAGCTGATCGCCGGAGAAGACAAAGTTGTCCGTGTAGCTGCCCTAAAAACTGCAACTGGGACAATTAAACGAGCTATCCGAAGATTATGTGTGCTGCCTATCCAAGATGAAGTTGAAACCCCGTGTCTTCCAACGGGGGAGGATGTTTGGTTATGCAGCACCAAACAAAACTCTCTTAAATTTGTAAATTGCTCTGCGAAGCAATGTTCTTTTTATCTGTTATCTTCATCTATGTATGTATTCGCCGCGCTTGGCCTTCAGCCGAGTGCAGCCTAAAATCAATTAGGAGTCGTCAACTGTCGTTCGTCGTGGCAATTCGTCTCAAGTTCTTGCTCACTTGCATTTCTGATCAAAGACTACTTCGAGTCTGCTTGATCTACTTCGAACCTCTTATCGTTTTGAAATCAGAGGCAACTCGTGCCTGCCTGATCTATTTCGTAAAAACTCAAACTAAGTGCTGTGCGACTTAATAAACATTATATTTAAATCTAAAATAAACCCAAATTTGTGCGTGTTTATTAGGTCCCAATTTGGTTTGTTGGCTAGTAAAAAAGCTTATTAGCCAAACACGAATAAAAATAAATTTTTAGACGCTTAAATTCAGAGGTCTCGAAATGTTATTGCGACTCTGTTGCAGCGCACAGCTGACGACTCACAAAACTAAACAAACCGATCGAGAAGAAGAAGAAGACAAATTACATATTTTCATTTCTAGGTCAAAAAAAAAAATGGATAAGAATTATGGTGCCAATAAAAATAGTTACTGCATACTTAAGCTTAATAACCTTATACATCAATTAACCCTCTAGTGCCCAAGACCGCCTCTAGACGGGTTACGTTGTAAGGATGCTAATCACGGGCCAGGATAAATACTCAGTCTATCCAGGGTCCCCTACAGAAATATTTATTATTTACGGAGACAGGCAGGACAAGGAGGGGGTTTCCTAATTAGGTGTGTGATTCGAGGGGGGAAATCGGGGTTCTCTGCGTGCCGTGATCACGCCGTCGGCCCGTCAACCGGGCGACCAGCGGACCTGGGCAGGCCAAGGGCGACCGATCCCGTCAACCGGGAGTCGGCTATCCGGCCACGTCAACCGGGTGCCGAAGCCCTACTAGGGGTGGAGGGTTATGAGCGGCCGATCCCGTCACCCAGGAGTCGACTTGCCAGCCCCGTCAACCGGTTGCTGGTGCTCCAAGGAGAAGGAGGTAGTGCGTGGCCGATCCCGTCACCCGGGAATCGGTTAGCCGGCCCCGTCAGCCGGTGGCCGGTGCTCGGACTACGATGGAGGGGGTAGGAGCGGCCGATCCCGTCACCCGGAAATCGGTTGGCCGGCCCCGTCATCCGGGTGCCGGTGCTCCCAGTTGCGGGGGGAATATGAGCGGCCTATCCCGTCACCCGGGAATCGGTTAGCCGGCCCCGTCATCCGGTGGCCGGTGCTCCTAAATACAAGGAAGGGAAGGATATGAGCGGCCGATCCCGTCACCCGGGAATCGGTTAGCCGGCCCCGTCATCCGGTGGCCGGTGCTCCTAAATACAAGGAAGGGAAGGATATGAGCGGCCGATCCCGTCACCCGGGAATCGGTTAGCCGGCCCCGTCATCCGGTGGCCGGTGCTCCTAGCTACGAGGGAGGGAAAGATATGGGGAGAAATGGGCGGCTCCGTCACCCGGAGACCGCCCCTTACCGAAAATAACTTCGAGCCGATGGTAGTTTATATTCTTCTTATAGTTTTATTATATATGCCAAACCTAACAGTCCCTACTTCCCTACGCGCACATCCTGGCCACCCCGTAGGGTTGGCCCACGGCCGGCTCACCCGTTCACTCCTCGGACTCCATGTCCACGTGCTCTGGTTGCTTGGTATTTTCCACTCCGATAATTTGCGACTTGCTGCTCCGGGATCTCAAAGACTACTCCCCCGATCGGCGAACAGCGGATGCTGTTCGAAGCTCTCGCTGCTGCTGCCGACCGCGGCAGCGGCCCTTACGCTGCCTCCGTGCAGTTGTCGTTGTCCTGCTTTCTCTGCAGCTTCCCTGCACCCGCGTCTCTCTACGCGATCGTGCTCCTCTCCTCTCGTGCGTGGCTCTCCTGGTTCGGCCGTCGGCTTTGCCGATTGTCGGCTGCCGAGAGCGTAAAGTTTGGAGAGATGTTACGGCGATGTTGCCGGTGATAATCCCGGTGGTGTTGCTGGCGATGTTGCCGGTGATGATGTTGCTGGCGATGATGTCGGCGATGTTGCCGATGATGTTGCTGGCGATGATGTCGGCAATGTTGCCGATGATGTTGCTGGCGATGATGTCGGCAATGTTGCCGTGTGCGTGTTGCTGGCGATGATGTCGGCGATGTTGCCGATGGCGTTGACGGTGATGTGGCCGGCGATATTGGGGTGTGCTGTAGATACAATGGTTCTAAATCCTAACTTAAAACTATTCTTAACTAATAATATATGCAGGTGGGGCGGGGCCCCGTGAGGGATACCTCACAATGTTAAAAATACCGTTATTTTATTCTTTTCATTCCTTTTAACTCCGTTTTACGTTTTTTCTAATTCGGGGAAGTCAAAAAATTTAGTTGGTTATTTGAAGCAGAAAATTTGTGCAACTCGGACGAAGTAATTATTTTGTAAAAAGTGCAAAATGTAAATATTTTTTTAAAATATTTTTAATACAGGGTGGGCCATTTAAATTTGACCCATTTGGCAACCCTGTAACTTTTGACAGCGTCGACAGATCGTCAAATGTCATACCACGTTGGAAGCGTCAGTCGAAGACAATTGATACCATGGAACAATACACTCCAAAGGAACGCGCTCAAATTGTTCAGCTCTACATTGAAAATAAATTCTCAATTGTGTTAACCCAACGTGCGTTTCGTAAAATGAATAAAGTTAAAAGTGCTCCAGGTAAAAACACAATTAAGTCTCTGTCCGCAAAATTTGTAAACACCGGTAATCTAAGTAATGCCAGTCATGTATCCAGGCAACGAACAAGACGTTCTAATGAAAATATCGAAGCTGTACGAGCCAGTATTGATGAGACTCCTACGACATCGACTTATCGACGATCTCAGGAATTAGGCATCGCTCGACTACTCTCCGACCGAATTTCTGATGCCTATTATTCGTGAAAATGTCATAGATAACTTCTGGTTTCAATAGGACGGGGCAACTTGCCATACAGCTAGAGCAACAATCGATTTATTGCGAACATTGTTCCCTGGGCGGTTGATATCGAAAAGTGGTGATTTTGACTGGCCCCCAACATCACCAGATTTGACGGCACCAGACTTTTATTTGTGGGGTTATTTGAAATCCAATTTTTTTTTTATTATTTTTGTTTTTGTAGTTTGCTGCTGGAAAAAAAAATTGTACCGAGTTGCTGATAGTCTTAAGGACGCAAAAAACGAAACTCACTCTTAAAATAAGTTTTAGTAAGCTTTTTATTGCTTTTATAAAGTATCCCGTCTAGAGGGATTTTTTCGTTCCGAAAAAAATACGTTGACATAAATTGCCCAAATGTTATCCACGAATTCAACAGCCACATGGGCGGTGTCGACTTAATGGACGGACTTATAGGTCGATATAAAATTCCCGTAAAGAGCAACAAGTATACAAATCGACTATTTACGCATATGCTTGATTTGGCCATGGTAAACGCTTACATTTTGTTCCACCGAATAAACCATCCCGACGCTAATAACGCAAAATACCAATTGCCAAGTTTCCGATCAGAGGTCGCATATGTGCTTTGCATGCTACAAACTCCTAATCTGCCAAAAGGACCCGGGCGGCCGCGACAAGTTGATCGAAAGGAAAATAAATGCACAGGGAGGAAAACTTTCCTACCGATTAATAATGATACCGTCGAGCATTTTCCAATGTTTTTTTGAAACGAACTTTTTATACACAAATATTTGAAGCTTTGTGAATTTAAGTAACTTTAGTTTTAATTGTTATTTTATTTGTTTTTGGTGCTTATCTTTAAATGATTTATAATAAAACATGTAAACAAAAGAACGATCTCTCTATCCTCTTCTATCCCTCTTCTATCCGCGTAAAAATCTAAAAAATAGAATGCGGTTGCGTGTGTGAGAACAAGCAAGTGCGTATGCTTACTTGAGTGAGAAGACGATTTTTAACCCGAAACCATTTCAGTGCCAAAACGAATTCATTTACAGCAGTAGAAAAAAAGTGAGAGGTGTGAGTGTCAAAATAAATTGTAATTGAACAGGTTGCATACAGATATTAACAGTTTAATTGATGTATTAGCTCTTCGCTAAATAAATATGTTTTCAAATAAAGTTAAAAATTTCGGCCATTTATCTTTGACCGTTTTCTCAAAACAAATTTTGTAAAAAAAGTGCCATTTTTCGGCCATACAAGGTGAGAACCTGCCTTAAGAAATAATACATGATATATTGGTTTGTGTGTATTCGTTTACTAGTTAATTATAAGAACTTTAGATGGCAAATCTGTCGCATAACGTCATTTGCAGTAAGCGCAGATTTTTCATCTATTTACAATATTATTAGCACTTGTGCAGTGTATAAACAGTGAGTTCAATTTATAAATAAACTTTATGAATAATATTTTGTGATAAATTTTAAAGTCGTCCTGTACTAAGCAGTTACTAGTAGTAAGTAATATATCTGTTATCTTTTTATTTATATACAATTTTTAGGCCAATTGTTTTGAAGGTTAGGTAGTTCTAATATTTAACAAGAAAGGAAGCTAGCTTCGGTAAGCCGAAGCCCTTAAAGTCATTAAATATATCGAACAAAATATATAAAGGCTAAACAACATCGAAGCTATGACGATTTCATATTGTTCATATGACAGCTATATGATATAGGGGAGAGTGGAGATAGGTGAACCACTTTTTTTGTTGAACATTATTATGTCTGAACAATTCGACGTTAGGATCTGTTGTTTATAGGAATCTAAAAGAGAATTCATTCCTTTGCATTTAAAGTATTTTGTGAAAATAATATGTCACGTTTTTTTGAACTTTATGAGCATTTTAAATTTTTGTCTCGAATGGTTCAAGTATCCCCACAAACATAGTTAAACCACCTTTCAGGCTAATGGAATATTTTGAAATGTGTGAGATATACGTGAAAATAACATAATTTGCGTCTATTTAAGTTAACAAAAAATTTTCTAGAGTTCAATGCCATAGGCGGAGCACAATAAATTTTTCGCAAGAAAACGTCAGGTCGCAAATAGCTGCGAAAGGCGCACAAAAACTTTGATTAGTGATAGAAATGACAGCCATTGTTTGACGCGATCACGCGTACGTGTGATAATAAGATACCGACTGGATAAACAACACATATGAAGATGGTGCACAAAACCCTGATAGAAGTGGAAATATTACTAGTGGTTCATCTATCCCCATGGTTCACCTATCCCCACTCTCCCGTAGTCGCCCGATTTTGATAAAATTTCATTTGAAACTCAAGACTATAGAATTTTCTATTATTCCTATGGCAGCTATATGATATAGTACTCTGATTTTTATGAAATTTTTTTTCTCGATTTTAAAGTATTTAAAAAACTTGGTATACCAAAAATCATACTCGTGGGATTAAAAACAACGACATTATAATTTTTTTCCATTATTTATACATATATTTTTTGATCTCTCCTATGATCTATATGATAGAGTTATCCGATTTTGTAAAAATTTAATCCGAAATTCAATAGCAGTTAAATAAACGCCACCTGGAAGAAATGAAGTCGATCTGATCAAAAACAGCTGCCTGAGAAATTTTTAATTCTATTTAATTCTATCTTATATAGTCAGCCGATCCGGCCCGTTCCGACTTATATATTGCGTGCAATAACTACACACCTTTTGCGAAAGTTTCAGCGAGATAGCATTAAAACTGAGAGACTAGTTTACATGGAACCGACAGGAGGACAGACGGACAGACAGACAGACGTACATATGTACGTATTTGGATTCTGATGGGCTTTATGGGGGTCTGAGGTGTCTCCTTCACTGCGTTGCAAACTTCTGACTGAAATTATAATACCATTGCTCTGCAAGGGTATAAAAATAACATGTTGCATTTTAACTTGCCACTCGTCATTATATAATTCAATAAATCCTTTACCATAAAATAAAAATATTTGATAAATTCGCTTTTCTAAATTTTAAGTTCAGAAACAAAATTTAATTAATAATTTCTAATATTGACAATAAAACGTCGCATTTTTATTTACAATTCGTCATTTGATTTCCAGACTTCAATAAGTCATTTTGCATAAAGTATAAATAATAATAGTTCGTAAAATTCTCTTGGCAAAATTTTAATTTAAAACCTAGAATTTCTATAGGTATCATTAATTTACAATGATTTTGTATAAATTTAAATTAAGGTCAGGTATTTTTACTATGTATTTACAAAAAATCACGAGGAATTTTAAATTAATATTTAACTTCTGAGATTTTACTACATATATTATTTTTCAAACAATATACAACAAATTTATTTTAATAATTCTTTTTAATTATTATTATTATATTTTAAAAAAATTTATTATTATTTTTTTAAAAACTAAATTTATAATTTATATTAATTTTCAACACTTTCAATGTTTTAATGACAATTAAATTCCTAACATATCTTCCTTTTCCTCTTTCTTTAAGTCTCGGAAATCCTAAGTTTTAGATTTGTATAAATATAGACAAGACTGATAATTTAGTTCTAGAAAGAAGTTTCACTTCTGACATGTGTACTTTGTACGCACGTACTTTTTTTCCAACTCTCGTATGGGAGCTATCCGACATAGTCGCCCGATCCGGCTTACATACGGGCAATAAATACACAATTTATGATAAAGTTTCAGTAAAATAGCTTTAAAACTGAGACCGACAGACGGACAGACGTACAGACGTATTCCGATTCTGCTCGTGATGCTGATCAAGAATATATATACTTTATGGGGTCTGAGGTGTCTCCTTCACTGCGTTGCAAACTTCTGACTGAAATTATAATACCCTTTTGCTCTGCAAGGGTATAAAAACTTGCTTTGCTTTGCGTCAAATGCTTGAGGATAAGACCCATATAAAGGTTATATACATACGCCTGTTAAAATTCGTTTTAATTATATTTTATCTTTAATATCGTTTACTTCAATATAATAAAATAACTGTAGACAGCCTTGTAATCATAACCAGGTTCAAAATAGGGATTCTTATAGTACTGAATCTAGACCTTCGATCACCAGATCACAGAGAGGCCAAATACTAGATTAGTAGTGGCCCGACGGCGCGTCCTAGCCAGAACTATAATAGTCAAAATGATACTGCTCGTCAACGAAATGTACCTGATTCCAATGCGTTATCAGAATATCAAATCCAACGAATCATTGCAAGCTCTTTAGAAATGTATAGAGCTAGCATGCTATCTACCATGACAGAATAAATAAGTACGATTTTATGAAATATAAGCTTGTCTCCACCTGAAGTTCGTGAAGTTCATCAATGAGGTACTCTATTGGTCAGTCCAATATGGCTGGTGAGTGGCCTGATAGAACATCAAGTGTGATTTCCAACTGACACTTAAAATTCTCAGGTGCACCAAAAGATATTAAAATTTATGATTTTATATATCGAGTGAATTGTCTAACTAGACAATGCGTTAACGGTAACTTTGAATTGTTGTTTCAATTTGCACATCCTTTATTTTCTGAAGCAGCCTTAACCTTTTATTGGCGAATTCATCGAGACTGTTGAAGCTAGTATGAATTTAAATATAACGAAGTTTTTAGAATAAGATATCAAAAGTGTCACCCCCCTTAATTTTTATTTTTAAAACTATCGATATAAGGTTGCCACTCTTACTGACTATATGATTATATGTACATATACCTATTCGAGAAGTCACATGAAGAAGATCGACAAGAACAGACGCCAAAAGTTTTATCTTTAATTTTGTTTAAATAAATTCATTTTAATCGCTAAAGAGTGTGTTAAATTACTAGACGAGTGGAGTGACATATATTGCGGTGGCTTATTGACCATAAGTCGGTCTTTCGAGCCCCATAACCCTACTTGGTGTAACCCTTAAACAGGTAACTGCCCCAACAAATGGTCTTTCGAGCCCCATAACCCTACTTGGTGTAACCCTCAAACAGGTAACTGCCCCAACAAATGGTCCTTCTTTGCCTCTTGGACGGCACATGGATTACATAAATCTAATGCCAAATTAACTGGAAAAAAATTGCACTACATGTGTATGTATTGCCAAGCGTAATTTTGGACATGCACATGCAAAGCTTCACACACATATATTTTGACGACGACTAGCTTGTGTGTGTGAATAGTGCAATTACAATCATAAAAGATGCCGACGACACGCTCAAACAAACAAAATCAACCCAATACCAATCTGCCAGAGGGTATAGTAGACACGCCACGACCATGCAGTTCTGCAAAAAACCAACTGGACATGTCTAAGGTTACGGTTGTGCCACGCGCAACATCAACCCAGAATGTTCCACGTTCCACGGATTCACGTTCTAGCTACAGCCACCACTCTCAACGATCAGTTAAGGCTCAACGACTACAGCTTCAAATGGATCACCTTAAAAAACAACAACGACTACAAGTTCAACGTATGCAGCTAGAATATGAGGAAAAGCAGTTAGAACTGGAGCTAAAAATACAAATGACGGAAATCGAAGACGACCAAGATGACATCGAAGACGACCAGGATGACATCGAAAACGACCAGGATGACATCGAAGACTACTGGAATGACAACAAAGACGACTACAATAACGGCAACAACAGCGATCGACAAGCTGCAACCAGGACACGTGAGTGGGTTAAGTCTTCTCAACAAAAGCAACCGGAAAAAGGTCAGACATACACTGATGATTTCAACTCGAACGCGATTACTAGTTTCATGGCTAGGCAAACAATTAAACAGGAGCTTCCTACATTTAGTGGTGACCCTTTAGAATGGCCAATTTTTATTGCCGAATATGAAAATAGCTCTCGAATTTGTAATTTTAGTGACTATGAAAATATTAATCGCCTACGAAGAGCACTGACAGGACGTGCCAAAGAATGTGTACAGTCACTTCTTTTAGTACCACACAATGTACATGATATATTTGGCATATTAAGAAACCGATTCGGAGATTGTAATCACATCGTAAAGGTGATGATAGTTAAAATTCGAAACTTTCCTGTAATCAAAGAGGACAAATATGACAAACTTATCACATTTTTTGATATGATTACAAATCTCATACAAACATTATTGTTTTTCAATGATATCGATCAAATTCGTAATAATTTGCTATTTGAGGAAATCTTTGAAAAGGTTCAGGTGTCTCAGCGAGTTGCTTTTATAAAACATTATCAAAAAATCAAGTCTGATGATCCAAAAATTATTGTGTTCCACGAATGGTTAGGTCAAACTATAACAGCAGCAACAGCACTCGGATTCGGTCAAAACAGATCTAAAGACACCACATTAATAGTCTCAAATCCAGTCAAAGTGGTTGAAAAAACGAAATGTTATTGCAACTATTGTAAGTCTACTGATCATTTCATAACAGATTGTCCAAAGTTTAAAATCTTGACTGTCGACAAGCGTTGGGAACACACTTCTCATAACAAATTGTGTATTTCTTGTCTAGGTAGAAATCATGTTCTGAAAGACTGCAAACGCAAAAAGACTTGTAAAGCAGCAAACTGCAATTTTAATCACAATTTTTTATTGCATAAAGACAAGATCAACAAAACCAACACTTTTCTTGAAATACCTAAAAATCCTGACCAAGACAAACCAAAACCTGACCAAGACAAACCAAACCCTGACACGAACTACAACATTAATTTTGGTGGTAACAAAGTACTACTTAAAGTCATACCAGTTACACTTATAGGTCCAAAAAAATCAATCGACACTTATGCCTTACTTGACGAAGCTTCGACTATTTCATTGATAGATGAACAACTTGCAACTGACCTGCAATTAGAGGGACCGATTAGCCCTTTAAAGATGCAATGGACTAATAATGAGATATACGAACAAGCAAACTCAAAGGTAGTCAGTGTGGGGATCAAAGGCAAGGAACAGATGTCCAAGGTATTTTCATTACGGAAAGTAAAAACGGTAGCATGCCTCAATTTACCACTGCAGACCCTTTCAACAGGCGATATGTCTCAGACGTACAAATTCTTGAAAGATTTTTCCTTTTGCTCATACTATAATGCACATCCAAAAATCTTGATCGGTCAAGACAATTGGTCGATCATTGTATCTCGCAAACTGAAATATCAATCATTTCAAGGACCCGTTGCTAGTAAAACTTTGCTAGGCTGGGTTGTTCACGGTACAGTAGGAATGATAAGGGAAATTGAGGACACAAATTATTCATTTCACGTACACGAATGCAAGGGGTGCGACAATCCAAATGATGACCTAGACATTTTACATAATTTGGTTAAATCCTATTGGTCTATTGAGAATGAATTATTGACACCTCACGACATTCCAACATCCCTTGACGACAAAAGATGTCTGGAAATTGTTAACAAGACCCTCAAACGTGTAGGTGACGGATTTCAATGTGGACTGTTTTGGAAAAGTGATGACGTTAAATTACCTGAAAGTTATAAAAATGCATATTCCAGATTATTGTTATGTGAAAGAAAAATAGACAAAAACCCTGAATATGGCAAGAAATATAACGAAACGTTAGATTCATATATACAGAAAGGATATTTAAAGAAAATTAATTTAGAAGAAAAAAATATTATCACTCCTTTGACCTACTATTTACCACACTTTGGTGTTCTAAATAGCAATAAGCCAGACAAACTAAGAATAGTTTTTGACGCAGCTTCAAAAAGCCATGGTTATTGCCTTAATGATTTTCTTTTGCCAGGTCCAGACCTATACAGTCAATTGTCTTCAGTTCTGATGAACTTTCGTGAACATAAAATTGCCTTTGTCGGAGACATTAAAGAGATGTTTCTCCAAATTAAAGTACAGGAGACAGATCGTTGTGCACAGAGAATTTTATGGCGAGGAAGTAACCGACATTCCGAACCAGACGTGTACGAAATACAGGTACTATTTTTTGGCGCTAAATGTAGCCCAAGCATCGCCCAACAGGTCAGAAACAGAAATGCCTTTGAATTTAAAAATGACTACGGCCAAGCTTGTGATGATATAATAGCAAAGCATTATATGGACGACTATTTGGGTGGAGCCAACGATATTGGTTCAGCTGTAAAATTGATTAAGGACGTAATTTATGTACACAAGGCAGGTGGTTTCGACATGCGAAATTGGATTTCGAATTCTCCAGAAGTTTTAAATCAGATCACAGACAACATTCCATCAAATCAAATCAATAAAAAGAACTTAACAGAAGAGAGAGTTTTAGGACTGATTTGGGATCATAAAAAAGACGTATTTACATATAATTTGAAATTTTCTAAGTCTCAGTTTGAACTTCTTAATAATGTTAGGCGACCAACTAAGCGAGACGTTTTAAAAATAACTATGACCATTTTCGATCCTTTAGGCTATCTTTCCAACATATTAATATCTAACAAAATTCTGTTACAAGCAATTTGGGATAGCGGAATTCATTGGGATGACTTTATTACAGATGAGCAGGTTAATATTTGGAAAATTTTAAGTAATAATCTAAACAAAATAAATGATATTAACATTCCCAGACAGATGACTACATTGCCCATAAACCTTTGTAATGTCCAACTTCATATATTTTGTGACGCTTCAAAATATGCATATGCCACGTGTGCATATCTACGCTTCGAATACAAAGACCAAGTCGAGTGCACTTTAATATCAGCCAAGTCCCGTGTAGCACCACTTAAACCAATGTCTATTCCAAGACTTGAATTGCAAGGATCCCTGCTAGGCGCTAGACTAAGTAAATCTATAAAAGAAACACTGAATGTGAAAATAGACGCAACCTTTATGTGTACAGATTCAGAAATTGTTTTATACTGGCTAAAAACTAGCAGCAAAAGATTTAAAACCTTTGTGGCTCAGCGATTGGGAGAAATCCAAGAATTGACAAATTCCAGTGAGTGGCGACACGTACCCTCAAAAGTAAACCCTGCTGATAAAGCCACAAAGATTTCATCCTTTGACTCTTCAGCAAATGAATTATGGTTGGTAGGACCGCCATTTCTAAGAAAGACTCAGGACCAGTGGCCATTACCCAAAAAGACTCTCAGTTTAGATGACTCTGATGACAAGGACAAAGAATACGTAAATCTGACTACTGTACAAAAACACTTATTTATTTTACCTGACGTAATGAGGTTCTCCAATTGGATGCGATTTTTAAGAACGACAGCATGGATTTTGAGATATTTAACCAAACTTAGACCAAGTAATAAAATCATATTTTGTAATGAGTTGACAGCCGCAGAAATTTCCAAAGCAGAAATAATAATTTTTCGAACCATTCAACAAGATGCACACCATCAGGAAATTGAAAATATAAAACGGAATAAACCAGTATCACCTTCTAGCGGTTTGAATTGTTTACCATTGTTTTTGTGTAGTGATGATTTGTTAAGACTAAGAGGAAGGCTAAATAACTTACGCGACCAAGAGATGAGTGTTGATTCAAAAAACCCTATTATTCTTTGTAAAGATCATCCTATTACAAAATTACTTATTCATTACTATCACGTACAAAATTGCCATATAGGTACAGAAACTGTAATTGCCAATATCCGTCAAAGATTTTGGATTACAAAATGTAGAAATACGGTTAAAAATGTCATTCGAAATTGCCAGCACTGTAAAAACAGAAAAGCGAAGCCACAAGCTCCTTTGATGGGTCAACTGCCAACTTGTCGTATAGTGCCCACGGAGAGAGCATTTTTAAAAGTAGGAATTGACTATTTTGGGCCAATTGAAATAACTCAGAACAGAAGCCATATTAAACGGTACGGTGTAATTTTCACATGCATGACAACACGAGCAGTCCATCTTGAGATTGCAGAAGATCTTTCTTGTAATGCATTCATGCATGTCTTCAGGCAATTTGGTTGTAGAAGAGGATTTCCGACAGAATTATACTCGGACAATGGAACCAACTTTAGGCGAGCAGACAAAGATATTAGAGAAATTATGGAAGAATGGTCAAATGACAAACTTACTCAGTTTTTAACAACAAAAGGTTGTAACTGGTATTTTAATCCACCCTTATCGCCTCACATGGGAGGAGCCTGGGAAAGACTCATACAGTCAGTTAAAAAATATTTGTTAGTTTTACTAAAAGAAAGATATCCTAGGGAGTATACTTTAAAAACCTTATTTTGTGAAATCGAATTTATGATGAATAGTAGACCACTTTTGTTTATTCCTTCTGACTCTCTATCTGAACCATTAACGCCAAACGATTTGTTAATTGGACCCAACTATCGAGAATCTTTTTATACAGATACCATTGACAGTGATTTAAGATTATTAAATATGTGGAAGGCATCCCAAAGACTTGCTGATATATTTTGGTTAAAATGGAAAAAAGAATATAGACAATTCCTTATTTGTAGTCGTAAGTGGACAAAAGACAACAGTGCCTTAAAAGAAAATGACATAGTATTAATTACACAGCCACACAAAAAAAATATTTTTCGGGCCTGGAGGTCAGACCATGTTTACTATATGTTTTCGGGGTCGCTGAATCCGAATCCGAGGTCCAAAAAACCCCAGCACGTCAGGGTTCTGACATAACCTCAAAAAACCTCATACAAAAATATATTCGAGTCCGTGGGTCAGACCATGTTTATTATATGTTTTCAGGGTCGCTGAATCCGAATCTGAGGTCTAAAAAATTCCAGAATGTCAGGGTTACGACATAACATCAAAAAAACCTGGAGTTTTTTAGACAACGGATTCGGATTCAGCGACCCCAAAAACATATGGTAAACATGGTCTGAGCCCAGAACTCTGAAAATAAAAATTTTATCAAGTTTTTGAGGTTATGTCGTAACCTTGACATTCTGGAGTTTTTTAGACCTCAGATTCGGATTCAGCGACCCTGAAAACATATAATAAACATGGTCTGACCCACGGACTCGAATATAATTTTGTATGAGGTTTTTTGAGGTTATGTCAGAACCCTGACGTGCTGGGGTTTTTTGGACCTCGGATTCGGATTCAGCGACCCCGAAAACATATAGTAAACATGGTCTGACCTCCAGGCCCGAAAAATATTTTTTTTTGTGTGGCTGTGTTATGGAACCTGACTTACCCAGAAATGTTTGGCCAAAAGGAAAGATTGTCAAAACCTATCCATCAAAGGATGGTCGAGTACGTATAGTTGATGTAAGAATTAAAGATAATATTTATAAGAGACCTACTGTAAAACTAATTAGACTAGATGTAAAACCGAAAGATTTGTAAACTCTAAGTATTGCCGTCGTTTATATGATCCACGACACCAATACTTGGGAGGAGGATGTTGACGCTAGTATTAATTTAAATATAACGAAGTTTTTAGAATAAGATATCAAAAGTGTCACCCCCCTTAATTTTTATTTTTAAAACTATCGATATAAGGTTGCCACTCTTACTGACTATATGATTATATGTACATATACCAATTCGAGAAGTCACATGAAGAAGATCGACAAGAACAGACGCCAAAAGTTTTATCTTTAATTTTGTTTAAATAAATTCATTTTAATCGCTAAAGAGTGTGTTAAATTACTAGACGAGTGGAGTGACATATATTGCGGTGGCTTATTGACCATAAGTCGGTCTTTCGAGCCCCATAACCCTACTTGGTGTAACCCTTAAACAGGTAACTGCCCCAACAGAGACTCCAAAAACATGAGTTGGTTTACACTGCAATCGTTTTAGAGAAAGATATCAAGATCAGCGTACCTACCGAGGCATTAAAAACGCCATGCGTCGCCGTAAACAAGGTAGCAATGAATCTGTTGATGATTTTGTAGATGCAATGCTAGCCATTTCTAATGGTTTGAGAGACCATATCTCCGAGTGTGATATAACCCTTGAAGTTGGACACAACTTAAGGCTAATTTGCAGCACGAACTGTTGCACATTGACACTCCTAACTTAGCAATTCTCCGAAGAGAATGTCACAAACATGAAGAGTTTATGAATAGAATAAGGTCTAAACCACTTTTTTGTCCCTTCATCACAATACGGGTTGTAAATAAAGTTTTTTGATACTCAAAAGTCATAGTCGTGTGATGAAAAACAATGGCGTTATCAAATATTTTCCATTAATTCTATATACATATATTTTTTGATCTCTCCTATGGCAGCTATATGATAGAGTTATATATATTATAACGCCATCTGGAAGAAATCAAGTCGATCTGATCAAAAACAACGGAGTGAGATTTTTTTTTTTCAATCTCTCGTATGGGAGCTATCCGATATAGTCGGCCGATCCGGCTCGTTCCGACTTATATACTGCGTGCAATAACTACACAACTTTTGGGAAAGTTTCTGTAAGATAGCTTTAAAACTAAGAGACTAGTCTACATAGAAACAGACAGACGTACAAACGTATGTCAATTCAGATCGTGATGCTGATCAAGAATATATATACTGTATAGGGACTGAGGTGATTCCTTCACTGCGTTGCAAACCCTCTGCAAGGGTCTAATAAAACAGTAAAACAATGTTCGCTGAGTTTTAAATAGTTTTAAAATAAAGTTTGAATTAATATGGTACATTAGACCTGCACCAATCACTGAGTATTGAACCATAATTTTATACATTTAAAAAAAAAAAAAAAAAAACAGTACATTTGTAACGATTTATATTCTTATTTTAAAAAGGTATCATGGATACGCCATAGGGACTTGCATCTATTAACTGTATCTGAAAGCACATACACTTCGGACCAGAGATTTAGTTCAATATTCAACAAGCAAACCGGGGATTGGTCTTTACAGGTAAGCTACTTGGGCTAAGAACATTAATGTATGTACATATTAACAAAAAGAACGTTGTTCCTGAACTAAGCAAGCTAAATAATCTCAAAGGAAAACTGTTTATTAGATATTAAGAGGGGAAATACAATTAGAAGGCCTAAAATGAGACCTATCTTTGGGAGTGGAATTAAATGAATCTTAGCGATTCTTTTTGCATGTTATTAGGAAGTTATTGAGCAATAAAAATAAAATTTTTTTAAAAATATTTTAAATAAGCCCATTTATGATCAATAACACTGTGCGACAAATAAAAGTTTAAGTTGATTTTTTCTTATTTTTCACTTCTACTAATCAAAATAAAAATATAAGTTTGTGGATTTGTTAATATCAATAGCCAATCAGCTTTTACGCACACTCAAATGTCCCAAAAACGCACGTTTTTGCATATTTCACAGCTCAACAATAATAAGGCCAATGTTTTGTGATTTAAATGAGATGTGATTTTTGTATTTGGGTTTCTGAGTATTATGTGGTTTAAGTTTATGTACAAAGTTTATGTAATTTGTGTATACACGATCGCCACCGACAATTTGGCGAAACGTGTGCTTCCGAGGGTGAAGCGAGAACGAACGAAAGTTGAATGTATGTAAGTTTAGAGTTTAGAGAAAATAGATAAGCAAATTTAGGTGCGATTGCAATTAGACGGGTGTTGGTAAACAACTTTACGCTTACGTTACGTTACGTTACCTTAGCAGTTAGACTTTGAATTTTGAATAGAATTTACAAGTTAGGGGTTCTGCTCCGAACAGGCTCCCCCCGCTGGAAGAGTCACGCTGACAGACGAGGTGGTCTCAAAGGGCAGAACGGCCAACTTGCCAACAGCTCTTCTGATGATGCCTGCAGCGGTTCGAATAACTGCAACACGGGCCACGCCATCTGGTCCAAGAACGATGCTCTCAACTCTGCCCATGCGCCATTGGAGTGAAGGAAGATTGATATTAAATTCAACTGTCAATGACAACAGAGGTGTTTTTATATCGCTCCGCCGAGTAACTAAAAATACTTCGAAAATATCCAAATTTATCTCGCGAAAAGACGCTCAGGGTTCGCGTGGGTGCTCCTGCTCATGTTGCCTGTATCTAATTACTTATATAAGTGATATAATACAGTTTTTCACAAATATTGCCACGCGCGATTAGCTCAAATAAATGAGCGGCGAGCAAAATAATGAGCGTAGAAGCTCCGTTAACCAAAGAAACGCTTGTTATGCTTATTTCTCAACCCGCGATACCGAAGTAGAGAAAACGTCTACAAAGAGCAACCCGGCCCTACTGGCCGTCGAAAGCTCGAGAGCTCGCTCTCTATCACCAGCCCTACTCATTCCAACTCCTACATCTTGGAGTTATCAATGCCAGACCACACCACCACCGGGAGACGCACCAACAACAAGCAGTGCTTCAATTTCTGCTACCTCAGCAAAAGTAAAGACAACAACTAAAGCAACGACCAATATTGCGAAAACGGTGTCAACGGCTCCATCGCCAACTGCAACGGCAACAAAAACCGTAAGCTACGATAAGCAACAAGCGGTTCCGGCCATACAGACCGGTATGGATCGCCACATCCAGATTAAGCGTAAGCTTAGTCCGAAAAACACGGTTGGTAACAAACCAAAGATCAACCGTACAATCCAAATCAAAGATAAAACCATGATTTTCAACAATAGCAACAGATTTTCCCTCTTAGCAGATGGTGAGATCCAAGCTGAGCCGGAGCAAGTGACCCAAAAGAAACCAAAGCCCCCACCTATTTATATTAGGGAAAAAAGCTCAAACGCCCTGGTCAACAAAATTGTTGCGCTGGTCGGGGACGAAAATTTTCATGTTGTTCCGCTTATTAAAGGGAACATCCACGAAACTAAAGTTCAGACGAAATATGAAGAACACTTCCGAGCTGTTTCCAAATACCTGGCTGCAGGTAGTACTAAAAGGAATCGAACCCGACGTCGCCCCCTCTGAGATACTAGAAGCCCTTAAGGGGCACAACTAGTGTGACGGCCTAAAAAAATGGTGATTTTTGGGAATTTTTATAAAAAAATCTACTTGATCAATTCTTTTCAAATTTTCAGAATATATTTATACATGTTTGAAGAATATACAGTAAAATTTTTAAAGAAAAAAATTAAATATTTTTTAAGCTAGAGCCGATCTCCAACGGCGCTAAAAAAAAAAATGCCCCAACTGCTGCAGTGATTCCGGCCTTCTCCGTGGATGAAATCAAAAAATGAAAAATTCTCGTTAAACTAGATGATATTGTCCATACAATGACCTACGATAAATAAAAAATATCAAAAATTGACAAAATGGCGGCGTTTTAAAAAAAAAAATCGAATTTTACCCCAAAATTTTGGTCGTTTTTGGCCTGCCAAAATTCGATTTTTGATCGGATCAAAAAACCGATAGGTCATTGTAGGGAGGACTATATATACAACATCTAAAAAAAATTTGATAGTGATCGGATCATTAGTTTTTGAGTTATCACTGCAGCAAATTCGGAAAATGCAGTTTCGAGAAAAACGCGTTTAAAGATAAAATGATCGTATTCACTGCTATACGAGCGGCTGCTCTTAAAATTGCTATAACTCAAAAACTATTTAAGATATCGATTTGAAATTTTAATATGTTATTTTTAAAGGTGTAATCTACCGAAATATGAAAGAAAAAAAAAAAGATTTTTTTGAAATGTCATGTTGTGCCCCTTAAAGACAAGGGATTCTCTGCTAAGAATGTTAGCAATATTATTAACAAAAAAAAAGCCGCAACCACTCTTTAAGGTCGAGCTCGAGCCAGATGGCAAAACCCTAAAGAAAAATGAAGTGCACCTGATCTACAAGCTACAGTTCTCACAAACGGAACGGACCAGTGCAATGCACAAATTGTCAGGAGTTTGGGCACACCAGGACATACTGCACACTTCGGTCAGTTTGTGTAGTCTGCGGAGACTTCCACAATTCCGCACACTGCCCTGCTAACAAAGAAGATCCCCATACAAAAAAAATGTGGGAACTGCGGAGGAAACCATACGGCAAACTACAGAGGCTGTCTGGTCTACAAGGAGCTGAAGAGTCGCATGCGACAAGCGACAGCTACGCGTCAACAAAATACACAAAATGTGTATTTTAAATCAAAAACTACGCCAGAGGTATTTTTCGCTAAGGCAGCCAGATCATCTTTCGGTCCGCTCAGTACCACCAACGGCATCTCCTACGCTGATGCACTACGAACGGGTATGGAAAATCCACCCCAGCCACACTCAGAAAACGCTCAACAGATCCCAGTCCAGCCACAAAGCAATTTGGAAACTATGATGTTTACCATGCAACAAAGTATGATGGAGTTCATGTCATTTATGAAAGCGACCATGCAAACGCTGGTCCAGAACCAGAATATGTTGATGCAGCTGCTTGTATCACAACAGACCAAATAATCAATGACTAATCTACGAATATCCATGTGGAATGCCAACGACATTTCACGGCATAAACTGGAAATAACACAATTCCTAAATGTAAACCACATCGACGCCATGCTGCTGGTTGAAACCCACCTCACAAGCAGATATAACTTCCATATACGGGGTTATACCTTCTACCGCACAGGTCATCCCGATGGTAAAGCCCACGGCGGCACCGACATCTTAATTAGAGAACGCATTAAACACCATTTTCACCAAAGGTTTGAAACAAATTACTTGCAAGCCACATCCATAAAAGTGCAGTCAGGAAACGACAACCTTTGCATCGCCGCTGTCTACTGCCCACCTCGCTTTACAATCTCTGAAGGTCAATTCATGGATTTCTACAACTCACTTGGGGATCGCTTCATAGCTGCTGGAGATTATAACGCCAAGCATACGCATTACTTACTCCCAAGGGAAGGAAACTTTATAATGCACTTATAAATGTGAGAAATAAGTTGGACTACGTTTCTCCTGGTAGCCCCACATATTGGCCAGCAGATCCCAGAAAGATCCCAGATCTAATTGATTTTGCGGTAACAAAAAACATCCCACGCAACCTAATAAGCGCCACGGCCCTACCGGATCTCTCATCAGACCACATTGTTGATAACCCTTCTTCAAAACCCAGAAATTACCGACCAGACCTACAGGCTGACGTCGCACAGAACTGACTGGATGAAATATAGGAAGTACGTCAGTTCCCACATTGAAATTAACATCCAGCTCAACATCGAAGAGGACATCGACTGCTCTACCGCCGCCCTGGAAGAGGAACTCGTCACAGCAGCCAGGATCTCAACACCACAACGACATGATGTGCAAATAAAGAAGTTCAAAACCAACCTACAAATCGAACAGCTCGTTCTGGAAAAGAGGCGTCTGCGAGGGGTGTGGCAAACCAGCAGATCGCCATGCTCAAAGCAACGTCTAAATGAAGCCACCCGCAAACTAAACCGGGTTCTGAAGCAAGATGCCGAAAACGCACAACTGAGATATATCGAGAAACTCTCTCCAACAAGTGCAAAGCATCCTTTGTGGAGGGCTCACCCAAATCTAAGCTCTCCGGCTGAAACCGTCTCCCCGATAAGAAATTCTTCAGGTGGCTGGGCGCGCAGCGACACAGACAGAGCCGAAACATTTGCCTCACATCTCAGGGGCGTTTTCCAACCGAATCCCGCCGCAAGTCCTTTCGTTCTACTGGAAATCCAAACTGAAAGCGAATCCACAATACCATCGTTTCGACCGAATGAGATCACCAAAGTCATCCGGAGGCTAAAACCGAAAAAGGCTCCCGGCGGTGACGAAATAACTCCAAAAATGATAATTGAACTTCCAAACTGTGCTATTGAGGTCATCTGTAAACTCTTCAATGGGATCATAAGTCTTGGCTACTATCAAAAAAAAATGGAAAAAAGTCAATAATTATAATGATACCAAAGCCCGGAAAAGATCACACGATTCCGTCCTCTTACAGACCAATAAGTCTTTTATCATGCCTGTCGAAACTGTTCGAAAAATGCCTTCTAACACGCATTTTACCATATATGGGAGCTCATAACATTATCCCAGCCCATCAATTTGGCTTCAGAGAAAAACATGGAACTATCGAGCAAGTAAACAGAATAACATCAGAGATTCGCACAGCCTTCGAACATAGAGAATACTGCAGCGCGATATTCCTCGACGTATCCCAAGCATTCGACCGCGTCTGGCTCACCGGTCTTATGCATAAAATTAAAACACACTTTCCCGGGTACACTCACAAATTACTCGAGTCGTATCTCTACAACAGAGTCTTCGCAGTGAGGTGCAACACAACAACATCCGAAAACTATAAAATCGAAGCTGGAATCCCACAAGGAAGCGCACTTGGACCAACTCTATTCGTCCTCTACACAGCGGATATTCCCACGAGCGAGGGACTACTAACATCCACCTTCGCTGACGATACTGCGATCCTCAGCCGCTCCAGATGCCCAGTCCGTGCAACATCCCAATTAGCCTACCACCTCACGGTAGTAGAGAAGTGGCTATCCGACTGGCGTATCAAAATAAACGAACAGAAGTGTAAACACGTAACGTTTACTCTCAACAGACAAACTTGCCCTCCGATCTACTTGAATAGAACAAAGAACCCCCAAGTCAACGAAGTAACGTATCTCGGCGTCCACCTCGACAGACGTCTAACATGGCGTAGACACATCGAAAGCAAAAAACTACATCTAAAACTAAAAGTCAGCAGCCTCCACTAGATTATAAACGCCCGATCGCCCATGTGTCTGGACTACAAGGTACTGCTCTACAGCTCCACTCTTAAACCAATCTGGACGTATGGCTCCCAGCTCTGGGGGAACGCGAGCAAAACTAACATAGACATCATACAGCGCTCTCAAGCAAAGATCCTGAGAATTATCACTGGGGCACAATGGTATATTCGAAACCAAAACATCCACAGGGACCTTGGCATTCTCGCAGTAAAAGATGAAATAGAGAAGCAAAAAGCGTCATACAAGGAAAAACTCTCAGCCCACCCAAATCTTCTCGCAAGGGATCTGACTCGGGTTTCCAGAAGAACCCGCCTGCAACGTAACGACCTTCAAACCCAGCCATAAATTGTCAGGGCCATTTTTACTGTTCCAGTCTATATGACTGATAGTTAAGTTATAGTATAAGATTTGATACACTTATTGTTAGTCTCGTAAGGTGAAGATTCAATAAATACGCAAAGCATTACAAAAAAAAAAAAAAATGATGACTATGCTGCCGGGCGACAAGTTTGCCTTTTCTGATCGCCATTTCCCACGTTCCTGGAGTAGCGACAGGTAGGCAGTGCTCCACTTGTGCCAAATCGCCTGCTGCATCTGGCAAACTCGCTGCCAGCGATTTAGCCGACCGATGTTGAGATGGGTGGTGTCGGGTTCGTCTATGGCGTTGAAAGTAGTGCCAATAAGAAAATGTCCAGGCGTGAGAACCTCCAAGTCGCTAGGATTTTCTGAAATTGGGCAGAGTGGTCGAGAATTAAGCATGGCAGAAACTTCACAAACGAGAGTGCGAAGTTTATGAAAAGTTAGAAGCGATCTTCCAACCACCCTGTGAAAGTTGTATTTGACTGCTTTTACGAAACGAGGAAATTTTAAATGCTTGACCGCTGAAATCTTCTACATGTGCTCCAGCCATGAGGAGTGCAAGGATTGCGGAAGCGACTCGTCCCAATCCAGTTTGTCTTTCCAAAGAATTTGCAGAAATATTTTCAACTTTGTAACAATCGGTGCTATCAGTCCGAGAGGGTCGTAGAACTTGGCAACGGCCGATAAAATCGATCTTTTCGTTGAACCGCTTTCTGTCATAGTTCCAGACAATGAGAAAAGCAAGAGATCCGATTTTGCATCCCAATATAAGCCGAGTGCTTTGTGGACATCAGTTCCATCATGAAATCTAAGCGTTTTCTCGCGATCAACTTCTGGCTCGCCTTCTAAAGCTGCTGCCTCATTTGAACCCCATTTTCGAATTGGAAAATGACCCTTGGATAGCAATTCCTTCACCTGCTCACGAATTTGAGCTGCCTCCTCGATCGAGTCACCTCCAGATATGAGATCGTCTACATAAAAGTCTCTTCCAACTATTTTGGCTGCCAACGGGAACTCAGCTTCCTCATCATAGGATAGCTGCTGCATAGCACGAATTGCCAGAAATGCAGCCGGCTTAGTGCCGTAGGTAACCGTATCGAGCGTATAAGCCTTGACTTGTTGATTTGGGTTGTCACGTCATAAGATAGACTGCAAATAGTTTTCAGGGCTAGTGACACGGACACATCGATACATTTTGCAGATGTCCCCGCATAATGCAACTTTGAAAAAACGAAAACGAAGCAGTGTGTTGAAGATTTTGGGCTGTATTGAGGGACCTGCAAACAACAAATCATTTAAAGAGTATGCTGAGGTCGTTTTAGCTGAGCCATCGAATACAACTCGTAACTTTGTGGTTGCACTATCTGGCTTCTGCACACAATGATGAGGCAAGTAATATTGCGAGGCTACTGATTGCTCAGAAGCAAGTGACATATGCTGTAGGTCGATGTATTCTTTGATGAATGCAGCGTATTGCGACTTCAATTCCACATCCTTGAGCAATTTGCCCTCTAGCGTCTTAAATCGACGTAAGGCACGACCGTAAGAATCACCGAGCATGTCAAAACTGGCTTTGGCAGGCAAACGAACTGAGTATTGCCCTGAACTGAGTCGAGAAAAGGTATTCTGGAACAGCTGCTCGCACAATACATCTTCATCAGTTGCGACAATTGGAGATCCACAGAAGCTGTCGATTTCCCAAAACCGTTTGACAATGTCTGGCAAGGAATCGGTTTCCGATTGGATGACGGGCTCAGTGGTCACTGCAAGTGCTGAACGCTTCATGTTTGAGAACGAAATCCCTCCAGATGCTATCCAGCCAAGACGCGTTTTTTGCAAAATGGGCAGATTTTCGGCTAATCGCATTTGCCCAACACAAAGCAATTCGCAAAAGATGCCAGCTCCTATTAACAAATCGATACGCTGACTACTGTAGAACCACGGATCAGCAAGAACAAGATTTGATGGTATGTTCCACCCTAGGGCGTTTAAATCAAAATGAGGCTGATAATCCGTAATTTTGCCACTAATTACTGCAGTCAGTGCTGTACGATATTTTTTATCCCTGGAGTGTGCTTCGAGATCGACGGTTGCATTTGATGAAAATGATGATTCACCAACTCCAGAGATAGATGTGTTTGCTTGACGAGTAGTGAGTTGCAACTGCTTAACGAAACGAGAAGTGACGATGTTGATTCGAGCACAAGAATCTAACAAGGCTCTGCAAGGGATAAATGCACCAGATCGATTTCTTATGTATACGATGGCAGTGGCAAGCAGCACATAATCGGTCTTACTATCTGACGAGACAACAGGTGGAGCTTCAGAGAATGATGATGATAAAAGCGAAACGACATTTTGAGTGTTAGTAGTGGTAGTTGGAGGAGAGGTTGTGGCGATGGCATTAGAATCGATGTGAAGCAACGAATTATGCTTCGAATGGCAGCGTTTCCCTATATCGCAAGGTGGGACTGAAGTTTAAAAACTGAGCGCATTTAGAAATGAAATGATCTCTACTTTCACACATGCTACATTATCGAATCTTGAAACTAATAATTCAATAGCCTTTTCATAGTTAGCTTCCGTGGGCTCCAGTAAACGAATTGTGTCCAATGCTGTACCATCCAAGCATGACCGAAGATGCTGGAACTTTTCCACGTTGCTCAGGTCATCATTACTCCCCACAATGGTGTTGTACATTGCGTAGAAATCAGGCCAATCGATATAGGCACCGCTGAACCTTGGCAACTTGAACTCTGGGAGTCTTGTGGCACGCGCAGCGGGTCTCGAATCACCACCGACATGTGGAAGGGCTGTAGAATTCACGACTGAAAATCTACACTGCTTGCCAAGCTCACGTGAAATTTGCGATTTTACAGCGAGATATATATTTGCGAACTTTGACCGAACGTCACTGCAGAGTTCATGCAAGTCTAACCTCTCGACTGAGGTTTGACTTTTATCAAAGTCCACTTGCATTTGATCCACAAAATCAAGTCGCACTTGAAGATCAGTCACGTCGAAGTTGACAGCCTCTTCTGACTCCAGGTAGCTTTTCAAAGGTAGCATCAGCCTTCGCTTTATAAAAGTCCAAATCACTTGGTACCGCCTCGGATCTTGCACCAACCGAATCATTTTCAGCCATGGCTCCTTTCAAAAAGAGTATACGAAAGTCACAATCACAGTAAGTTGCATCACTGTACTAATTCTCGATGCAAGAGAGACGAAATGTCGACGAAAATGCAACGGAACAAATTCGTAAGCGTTCACTGAACTCCTTCAACACGGTTTTTATATGCACTGCAATTTATATAACCAAGATCAAACGGTTGCTATGTATATAACAAGATCACGAAGAAACGCGCCAACTAATACTCAAATACATGCATATGTATGTGGGACATTCTTTAACAAACCGTACGGATTCGAGAAAATTTTTTTTTGCATATCTCAGAATTGAATGAAAATTTTTTTTCAGCTTCTATGGAAGATTTTATTCGACACGTGTAAAAGGATTTTACTCAAAAAAAATAGTTTTTTATTTATTTTTTCTATATATTAAATATATTATCTCCGCTTCCAGTAATCACATCATAAAAATTTTTTTTTTTCAATAGGTATTAATGTTGCCGTTCAAGTTTTTTACTTGCAATTTTTTTATTTGTTCAGAAAAAAAATTATAAACAATTTAATGGTTTCAAAGCTGATCCCCACAACATATATAATTAGGAAAATTACAATTTAATTCTATACGTCATTCTTAAAAAAAACACTTGGATTTAGAGTGGGGTCTCTATTAGGTAATAAGATATAAAATAACATTGATCGCGCTGCGGCAGCATGTGGAGCGCGCGCTGCGGGAAGAGTCGAAAATTATTTAATTTCTCTTGATCTGATGAAGACCCCACTCTAATTCCTTTTACTGTTTATTAAGCGAAACATAGGGATAATAAATTGATTTTTTCAATAAAATAAGTTGTGGGGATCGGCATTGAAATGTCGATATAATGATTAATTTGTTACTAATAAATAAATAAAAAATTAAATTAAAAAATAAAATTACTTTTTGAAAGCTGAATTCTTGAACTAAATAATAGAAAAAAATTGTGGGGGGGTAAGGTTTTAAAGGCCAAAAAAAGGGCCATGTTTGATTTTTTTTTGCGGCGAAATGAATAAATTTATTTTTTTGAGCTTAATCACATTTAATTTTTCAACTTTTGAAGAGTATTAGAAAAAAAAATTATTAAAAAATATTTAGAAATAAGATTGTGGCGGTTAATCTTCCGAAGCGCCCAAAGAAAAAGTTGTTTTGCGGTGAACACCATAGGGCGTTAACGGATCATCTTAACAAAAAAAAACGTGATATGCGTTGTAAAGATAATGAATTTCCCGAGGTAATCAGGAAGAGTTATTTTAAAATTTATTTTTTGTCTATTTTTGGGAGCACTTGAAAGTGAAATGTGCGATTTTAGCTCAAAAAATCTCTGTTAATTTATTTTTTGAAAATAGAAAAAAATTAAAAATTAAAAAAATGTCTTCCTGATTACCTGCGTATTTATGTTGAGAATTTGTGTTAAAAATTTGAAAAGGATCGGTTCAGTAGATTTTGAGTTCTGATGTTCACCGACTTTCAAAATAACGTCTTCGGCAAAATCGATTCAAAGTATTTTTATACGCGAAAATACGTCCAAATTCGGTAGTTTAAAACGCTGTAACTCCGTTAGTTTAACTTTAATTGACTCAAAATTTGTACACAATGTTCTCGACATATTAATCATTCAGAAAAAAAAAAAAAAAAAAAATGTAAAAAAAAATATTTTAAAGCGGAGTCGTTATAACAGGATTCTACTGTATTTGCATTCTTCACTTAGATATGTACTTATCGAATTGTGTTTATAAAACCTGTCACACCTATTTTTACTCTCACCAGTTCTGGTGGGCGTGTACACTTTTCTGTTTTAACGTTTTGATGGCACAGACTTTTTTTTATGATGTGAATTCTGGTAAAAAATACCAACCTGTCCGCCTTTCTGTTCAAATGTCGAAAAAATGGAGATTATAGTCGTGAATACACAGCCAAAGACATATTAAATGAAGTTGCACTCTCGCTTTATCCGTTTCTAAATGTTATGGCTGAAGTGCTGTTTTCTAAAATCGTCTAGTTATGAGCATTTATTGTTGTCTTTTCCCACCTTCAACACACAATATGTATATTATGAGAAATCCAAATTGTTGTCCATGCAGACGTGTGTTCTTCCAGTTTCTTATCTATCCCTCTGATACCCTACCAAAAGTTGTATAACTATTGCAGGTTGTATCTAAGTCGAAACGACATGTATCGTTGATTTTTTTTATCATATAGTCATGATTTTTGGTAGCCGGTGTTTTCAAAAGACTATTGGATTTAATTTAAGTGTAATGACTATATGGTGCAGGTGCTACGAGAAAGGTCGAACAAAATTTTTTTGTTATATCAAAAGTTTTGTCACTTTTTGACCTGCTCTTACTTTTTTTTTATTAATTATGCTTAGTTGTTGAAATTTATTGCAAAAAGGTTTAAAAAAAAAAAACATTATTTTATTTTTCTAGATAAAGTTTCCTCAATTAAGGGATTCTGGAGTCTATGAATGCCAAGTATCGACAACACCGCCAGTGGGATATACCATGGTATTTTCTGTTGTAGGTATGTCCTTTTCTTCAGTACAGAATTTGTGACCCAACTTTTTTGATTACTACTCAAACCACGTTATCACTACTACTCAATTGAGTTTTTTTAAAAACGGCTAATAAATAAAATTTTTTTCAAATATTTTTTTAATGTTACATAAGTGCTTTTATTTTTTTTTAGTTTATTTTTATGTGGTAACCTAATACCGAAACAATTAAGTGAACCAAAATCTCTATGAATTGCTGTGCTGCGATGTTGGCTTTATTCCAACAGAAATGTAAACTTTATGATAATTTCGGCTTAATTTTGCCATTTAAGTCTGTTTGGTCCAGCCCAAACAACTAAAATAACACCCTTTTTATTCTCCATAATAACCAAAAACTATTGTAAATTGCCCAGCGAGGTAATTCTCTTAACCATCGCTTTGTCTTTCGCTTATAACTTATCACTTCTTACTTCTTTGTTAAGCTCATGCAGCTGCATTGGCGAAAATAGTTAGTCAGTCGTTTCTAGATCGCTGCCTTTAACGCTCAAGCCAATTCGGGTTTGTCTGCGCACCTTTTCGTTTTGTTATGCCGTCGCCCTCGTGCCGCTAATTAATAAATTATTGTACTTAACAAACAGAAGTGAACTTGAAATAAACTGAACTATAACGCTTAAAAATTCTTTGTTATAATTGCCATTGGAGTTAACCAAATTAAATTCATAAAACTAACTCTTTGTGTTCTCTCGCCAAAAAATAGTTAGTGAAAAAGCTCGCTAACTCAACATTTTTGAGGCCCCGGCGAGATAATCACAAATATTCAAAGTGAATTAATTATAAATTAATACATACTGCATCGGTGTAATTCGGAGGTCATTGGCCGAGTAACATTTTGCCCTCTACCAAAGTATAAAACACTTCTTCGCGGTTTTCTGTGCAGTTCTCGCTTGCGGTACTATCGTGTGTTTTTTCTCCCTTTCTCTGCTACGTTCGTTTGGTTATACAAAGGGTGTCTTGCGTTGAGTGAAACATGTCGATAGAAGACAAAACCCTTTCGTCCCAAACTCAAGCTATCTTTATTAAGCTTAAAGCCGAATCAATTTGGAAACGTGCCGAAACAATTAATAAGCAATTAACAATGGAAATGCTTAGAGGCATGTGTGACAATGATCTTAGTGTGCGAGAAGACCTTGTTAACAAATTAAGTGATTGTTTTTGCCTGGCTCATGACAACTTAGAAAAGGAAGACTATAATTAAATCGGTAGCCCATTACGAGATAATTTCGAAGAACTTATAGCCACCCTAAAGGTCCGCTTCCGTTCAGAAATTCGCAAACGCAATTCGACTGCGCCTTTATCCTCAAAACTTCGTGCAGAAGATTCATTTTCGTCTCATTCGATTTTTGTAACTCAAAAATCTCGATTGCCGGATCTTAAACTCCCAACATTTAGTGGAGGCTACACTCAATGACCCGATTTCCATGCCATGTTTTCGACGATCATCGACAAGGATCCTGGCCTTTCCAACATTGAAAAACTGCAACATCTGCGCTCCTGCCTCAAGGATGGGGCCATTGACACCATAAAACCACTGGAAATCTCTGACAGCAACTACAGTATCTCTCTTGAAGTATTAAATAATAGATTTAATTATAAAAGCATTGTTTTTCAGGCACAAGTTGCACAAATCTTTGGCCTAAAGACGATCGAAGCTGGGTCAATTGGCAAGTTGAGAGAACTCTCTGATAGGTTTATCAGTCACATGCCGGCTCTTCAAGCATTGGGCGATCAAGACCAAATTGCAAATTGCAAATTGCTTCACTGTTAAAGCCTTGGTGCAAAAGCTAGATCCATCTACCCAAGCCAAGTTGGAGGAATCGTGCCCTGTTGATAAAATACCTTCGTGGGAGGAGTTTTCGAAGTTTCTGGAAAGACGTTTCCAGACGCTAGAGAATGTGGAGCTTGCCATGGCTACCCATTCATCCAGCAACTCATCTGGAAGGCAAAATCGTTCTAACAAGGCCCTTGTAGCCGCCAGTCCATCACAATGTCGATTCTGTATCGATACCGGCCACTCCATATATACGTGCACGAGATTTGGGAATCTTTCCCCACCACTAAGGCTGAAGGAAGTAAAAAAATGTCCCTGTGCATAAATTGCCTTAAAGACCGGCATCAATTGCGCTTGTGCAAGTCTAGCTGTTGCAGGAAATGTGGATCCAAGCATCATTTTCAACGTCATCTGCAGTAATATAATATTGCTCAAGGTTCTTCAAATCAGTATTCACTGGCTTGCACGCTGCCCTCTGACTCAGTTTCTTCCTCTTTCGAAGGACCTCAAGTTTGCAACTTTGTGCTCTTGGCAACTGCAAATGTTTTTGTTAAAAACAGAGCTGGTAGTTCAATACCTTGTCGTGCCATACTTGACTCAGGTTCGCAAGTTCACATTGTGACATCCAGATTCGTGCACCTCCTTCAGCTCAAAAGGATTAAATCTGCTGCCGCTGTATCTGGTCTTGGAGATTCTAGTTTCAGAACTACAGGCTATGCTGTCCAGCTGAGTATATCATCCAACTCTACCAATTACTCTGCAAGTATTGAAGCATCCTCCATTGTCAACGATCAGCCTGATTTCAATTTCGACTCATCGCCATGGAATATCCCATCAAATCTACCATTGGCTGACCCAGAATTCAACAAATCGAAGAGGGTTGACCTTCTCATTGGAGCAAGTTTGCTCTATGATTTGTTATGTATACAGATCAAGCTTGGCCCCCATCTTCCCATTCTTCAAAAAACTCGACTTGGATTATTATTAATTAGAAGCCTGTCCTTTGGGAGGCTCGAAATACACCAAGGAAGAAACGGAATGCAAAGAGCATTTCCAAAATACGGTCTTTCGACTACTCACTGGTGAATATGAAGTTCAGCTTCCAAAAACTGGAAAAATCTATGGAATTGGCGAGTCATACCAACAAGCATGTTCAGAGGAATGCAACTAATTTGTTGCTACCGCTTTGTGCACTTCCAAAAAAAGGCCAATGTTTGTGATTTAAATGAGATGTGGTTTTATATTTGTGTCTCTGAGTGTTATTTGTTTGTTCTTGTGTACAATGTTCTTGTGTTTTGCGTATACAAGATCGCGACCGACAACTTGCTTGCGAGGGTTTTGCGAGATCGAAACGAAAATTATGTAAATCGGTTAAGAGTTGCGAAAAGAAGTGATGATAAGGAAGATAGATAAAACAAGATAAGCAAAGTTAGGCGCGATTGCAATTATGCGGGTGTTGGTAAACAACTTTACGTTTACGTTACATTATCAGTTGGACATTTGAATTTAGGATAAAATTTACAAATTAGGGGTTCTGCTCCGAACATGCTCCCCCCGCTGGAAGAGTCACGCTGACAGACGAGGTGGTCTCAAAGGGCAGAACGGCCAACTTGCCAACAGCTCTTCGGATGATGCCTGCAGCTGTTCGAATAACTGCAACACGGGCCACGCCATCTGGTCCAAGTACGATGCTCTCAACTCTGCCCATGCGCCATTGGAGTGAAGGAAGATTGTCGTCCTTAATGATGACTATACTGCCGGGCGACAAATTTGCCTTTTCTGATCGCCATTTCCCACGTTTCTGGAGTAGCGACAGGTAGGCAGTGCTCCACTTGTGCCAAATCGCCTGCTGCATCTGGCAAACTCGCTGCCAGCGACTTAGCCGATTGATGTTGAGGTGGGTGATGTCGGGTTCGTCTATGTCGTTGAAAGCAGTGCCAATAAGAAAATGTCCAGGCGTGAGAACCTCCAAGTCGCTAGGATTTTCTGAAATTGGGCAGAGTGGTCGAGAATTAAGCATGGCAGACACTTCGCAAACGAGAGTACGAAGTTCATGAAAAGTTAAAACCGATCTTCCAACCACCCTATGAAAATGATATTTGGCTGCTTTTACTGCGGCCTCCCACAAGCCACCAAAATGAGGCGAGCGAGGGGGTATGAACTGCCAATTAATTCCATTAGACAACAGGTCATTGCGAAGCTCGATATTTGGAGGATCAGCGAGGAAGATTTGCCTGAGCTCCTGCAACTCGTTTCTCGCACCAACAAAGTTTGTTGCGTTGTCCGACCAGATCGTGTTGGGCTTGCCCCTGATGCTGGTGAAACGCTTGAGAGCGGCGAGGAACGATGCGGTTGATAAATCCTCTACTAACTCCAATTGAGAGGCCTTAGTTCCGAAGCAAATAAAAACTGCCACGTAACACTTCGCAGGCGGTCGATTCCTGACTTCCGATTTCAAGAAGAATGGGCCACAAAAGTCGATTCCAGTCGTTGTAAAAGGACGACTTGGTTGCACTCGGCTGGCCGGCAAGGGGGCCATGATGTGTTCCCTCATTCTCGGCTTCAGTCTGAAACACCTGATGCATTTGTTAACGATAGCTGCGACTGTTTTTCTGCCTCCAATTGGCCAAAACCTCTGGCGCAAGGCAGCTAGTAGACTTTGCGGTCCTGCGTGCAAAAACTTGTGATGAAAGTGAGCGACGATTGCTTGAGTGACAGGATGATCCTTTGGCAGCAAAATGGGATGTCTCGCATCGTAGTCCAGAAGCGAGTTTTGCAACCGACCACCAACATGAATTAATCCTGAGTCATCCAGAATAGGATGCAACGACGAGAGCTTGCTATTTGATGCAACCTGCTTGTTCTTTCGCAATGCTTTGTAGTCCTCTGCGAAGAAAACACGCTGGATCCCTTTGATGAGTAGATGTGTGCCACCTTTGACGTCATCGACTGTGAGTGGTCCTTTGCGACGCGTTTGATTTTGGAATTTGAGAAGCCAGAACCGGTATATATATCCAAAAACTCGCTGCAGCTTTCCAAATGAGTTTTGAAATTGGCAATCGTATGAGATATCCTGCTTCTCGGTTACAACTAAAACCATGCGACGACGTTCAGGCAAGTCGTCCACAATAGGCGCTATGTTTGGCCAGCACGATGAATCCGAACGTAAAAATGGAGGTCCCTCTCGCCACAGGTTCGACTCCAAGAGCTCGAGAGGTGAGCATCCACGCGATAATATATCGGGAGGGTTCCAGTGTGTGGGTACATGACGCCATATCATGCTCTTGGTGCGATCCTGAATCTGCGCAATTCTGTTGGATTCAAATACATTAAAATCTGATGGAGGTTTACGAATCCAAGAAAGCGTTATGGTTGAATCAGACCAACAATAAAAATTGCAATCCGTTGAAATGGTTAGGGCAATGTTTGAGATAAGCTCTGATAACAATAGCGCTGCGCATAATTCCAATTTGGGTATGGTGAGGGTTTTTAGAGGCGAAACTCTAGATTTGGAACAAAGTAAATGAGTTGAGATACAGCCATGAGTTTCAGATCTGACGTAAACGCAGGCGCCATACGCTGCTAAACTTGCGTCACAAAAAGCGTGTATCTCCAAAGACGAGTTGGGCTGCATAACGAAACGATGAAATTTTAGATGATTGACCGCTGACATCTGCTTCATGTGCTCCAGCCATGAGGAGTGCAAAGATTGCGGAAGCGACTCGTCCCAATCCAGTTTGTCTTTCCAAAGAATTTTCAGAAATATTTTCAATTTTGTAACAATTGGTGCTATCAATCCGAGAGGGTCGTAGAACTTGGCAACGGAACCGCTTTCTGTCATGGTTCCAGACAACGAGAAAAGCAAGTGATCCGATTTTGCATCCCAATATAAGCCGAGTGCTTTGAGGACATCAGTTCCATCATGAAACCTGAGCGTTTTCTCGCGATCAATTTCTAACTCGCCTTCTAAAGCTGCTGCCTCATTTGAACACCATTTTCGAATTGGAAAATGATCCTTGGATAGCAATTCCTTCACCTGCTCACGAATTTGAGCTGCCTCCTCGATCGAGTCACCTCCAGAAATGAGATCGTCCACATAAAAGTCTCGGCGAACTATTTTGGCTGCCAACGGGAACTCAGCTTCCTCATCATATGATAGCTGCTGCATAGCACGAATTGCCAGAAATGCAGCCGGCTTAGTGCCGTAGGTAACCGTATCGAGCGTATAAGCCTTGACCTGTTGACTTGGGTCGTCACGCCATAAGATAGACTGCAAATAGTTATCAGGGCTAGTGACACGGACACATCGATACATTTTGCAGATGTCCCCGCATAATGCAACTTTGAAAAAGCGAAAACGAAGCAGTGTGCTGAAAATTTTGGGCTGTATGGGCCTGAAAACAACAAATCATTTAGAGAGTACCCTGAGGTCGTTTTAGCTGAGCCATCGAATACGACTCGTAACTTTGTGGTTGTACTATCTGGCTTCTGCACGCAATGATGAGGCAAGTAATATTGCGAGGCTACTGATTGCTCAGAAGCAAGCGACATATGCTGTAGGTCGATGTATTCCTTGATGAATGCAGCGTATTGCGACTTCAATTCCACATCCTTGAGCAATTTGCCCTCTAGCGTCTTAAATCGACGTAAGGCACGACCGTAAGAATCACCGAGCATGTTAAAACTGGCTTTGGCAGGCAAACGAACTGAGTATTGCCCTGAACTGAGTCGAGAAAAGGTATTCTGGAACAGCTGCTCGCACAATACATCTTCATCAGTTGCGACAATTGGAGATCCACAGTAGCTGTCGATTTCCCAAAACCGTTTGACAATGTCTGGCAAGGAATCGGTTTCCGATTGGATGACGGGCTCAGTGGTCACTGCAAGTGCTGAACGCTTCATGTTTGAGAACGAAATCCCTCCAGATGCGATCCAGCCAAGACGCGTTTTTTGCAAAATGGGCAGATTTTCGGCTAATCGCATTTGCCCAACGCAAAGCAATTCGTAAAAGATGCCAGCCCCTATTAACAAATCGATACGCTGACTATTGTAGAACCACGGATCAGGAAGAACATTCGGTGGTATGTTCCACCCTAGGGCGTTTAAATCGAAATGAGGCTGATAATATTGATATTTTTTATCCCTGGAGTGTGCTTCGAGATCGACGGTTGCGTTTGATGAAAATGATGATTCACCCACTCCAGATATAGATGTGTTAGCTTGACGAGTAGTGAGTTGCAACTGCTTAACGAAACGAGAAGTGTAGATGTTGATTTGAGCACAAGAATCTAACAAGGATCTGCAAGGGACAAATGCACCAGATCGATTTCTGATGTATACGATGGCAGTTGCAAGCAGCACATAATCGGTCTTACTATCTGACGAGACAACAGGTGGAGCTTCAGAGAATGATGATGATAAGAGCGAAACGACATTTTGAGTGTTAGTAGTGGTAGTTGGAGGTAGTTGCGGCGATGGCATTAGAATCGATGTGAAGCAACGAATTATGCTTCGAGTGGCAGCGTTTACAAGAACCAGACTTGCACTGTTGCATACCATGGCCTTTGCGCAAACAATTTAAACACAAGTGCAGCCTTTTAGCCTCCTTATATCGCAACGTGGGACTGAGGTTTAAAAACTGAGCGCATTTAGAAATGAAATGATCTCTACTTTCACACATGCTACATGAAGAGGAGGTTAATGATGATGCTACGAGTGCGTTATGAATATTTTTGTTAGTGTTTGGTTTTCCCACCTGTTTGCTAGGTGTCTGGATTACTATAGCGTTTTCAATATTCTCCAACATGCGGCACCTCTTTTCCAGGAATGTAGCCATATCCTTCCGCTTCAGCAGCTTATTTGCCGGCAGACCCTCTTCTCATTTCTCTCGAGTGTGGCGATCCAACTTCGAAGCTACCAGAAAGATCAGAAGACCGTCCATGATCTCCTGTGTCGTTGCCATGGTATTCAGCGCACGCAGATGCGAATTCATCTGGTCGCTAAAGCGTCGTAAGCTTGCTGCCGATCCTTGCTCCACACCTGAAATCCCGCAGATTGACCGTATGTGTGCCTGAAAATGCAAAAGTTTGTTATCAAATCTCGAAACTAGTAATTCGATAGCCTTCTCATAGTTAGCTTCCGTGGGCTCCAGTGAACGAATTGTGTCCAACGATGTGCCATCCAAGCATGACCGAAGATGCTGGAACTTTTCCACGTTGCTCAGGTCATCATTACTCCCCACAATGGTGTTGTACATTGCGTAGAAATCAGGCCAATCGATATAGGCACCGCTGAACCTTGGCAACTTGAACTCTGGGAGTCTTGTGGCACGCGCAGCGGGTCTCGAATCACCACCGACATGTGGAAGGGCTGTAGAATTCACGACTGAAAATCTACACTGCTTGCCAAGCTCACGTGAAATTTGCGATTTTACAGCGAGATATATATTTGCGAACTTTGACCGAACGTCACTGCAGAGTTCATGCAAGTCTAACCTCTCGACTGAGGTTTGACTTTTATCAAAGTCCACTTGCATTTGATCCACAAAATCAAGTCGCACTTGAAGATCAGTCACGTCGAAGTTGACAGCCTCTTCTGACTCCAGGTAGCTTTTCAAAGGTAGCATCAGCCTTCGCTTTATAAAAGTCCAAATCACTTGGTACCGCCTCGGATCTTGCACCAACCGAATCATTATCAGCCATGGCTCCTTTCAAAAAGAGTATACGAAAGTCACTATCACCGTAAGCTGCCGATGCAACTGCACGAATTTGAATGCAAGAGACGAAAATGCAACGGAACAAATTCGCAAGCGTTCACTGACCTCGCTTAACACGGCTTATATATGCACTGCACTTTATATAACCAAGTTCAAACTGTGGTTATGTATACGAACAAGATCACAAAAGAAAGCGCGCCAAATAATACCCAAGCACAGGAATATATGTATGTATGTATGTTTGTAGGCCTCTTCACCGAATTGCGAAGTGGTGTCCAAATGCACTGATAGGCCTTTTCACCGATTTGTGGAAACGAAAACGAAATAAAAAACACACCCCACGTAGATCACGTCGGGGTCACCAAATGTTCAGAGGAATGCAACTAATTTGTTGCTACCGCTTTGTGCACTTCAAAAAAAGGCCAATGTTTGTGATTTAAATGAGATGTGGTTTTATATTTGTGTCTCTGAGTGTTATTTGTTTGTTCTTGTGTACAATGTTTATGTGTTTTGCGTATACAAGATCGCGACCGACAACTTGCTTGCGAGGGTTTTGCAAGATCGAAACGAAAATTATGTAAATCGGTTAAGAGTTGCGACAAGAAGTGATGATAAGGAAGATAGATAAAACAAGATAAGCAAAGTTAGGCGCGATTGCAATTATGCGGGTGTTGGTAAACAACTTTACGTTTACGTTACGTTACGTTACATTATCAGTTGGACATTTGAATTTAGGATAAATATTACAAATTAGGGGTTCTGCTCCGAACAAAGCATTTCGCCGTCTTCTCAGCTTGGAGCGAAAATTGGAACGCCGTCCGGATGTTAAGGAACAATACTCTAACTTCATAAAGGAGTATCTGGAACTCAATCATATGTCGCTTGTACCTCCAGATGATAAAATGCACTGCAGATTTTTCCTCCCGCATCATTGCGTCTTTAAAGAAGAAAGCACGACCACCAAGCTACGTGTCATATTTTATGGGTCAGCAGCTTCATAATCTGGAATTTCGTCGAATGACACGATGATTTCAGGACCTACTATACAGGCTAAGCACTGCAATATTTTAATCCGTTTTTGTACCTTTGCAGTTGCTCTCACTGGAGATATTGGGAAAATGTATCGCTGTGTTCGAATAGCTAAGTCAGACAGCTATTTGCAATGCATTCTTTGGCGCGATTCTGATCAGGATGGAGAGGCCTATATGGGAAAAAAAGAAAACCAAAAAACATCCGCTGCAGGGTCCCAAGCAAGACCCAGTGTCTTGGTAAATTCGCTGCCATCGTCAAGCTTTAGGAATGTTTTCTTTTCCAAATCAGCAATTTGATCAAGGACGTTGAAACACAATTTCCTGAGTTTAAAGCCACCTCGTGACAGCAAGTTGGTGGTTTGAGACATGATTTCGAGGACCTCCTATGTTGATTGCCCTCCTGTGATCAGATCGTCAACATCATCCATACGACCTTCAGCTGCAACCAATTCACGCTGCACAGCTTAATCCTGTAAAGAATTTGCCTTGATTGTAGAAGATCCACCTCCTGTTACGATCCAACCAAGTCTCGTTTTCTGCAATGCCCCTATTGCATCCAGCAGCCAACTTAATCTGCCGTACAGATAATAACTCAACAAACATGCTTCCGCCAATGAAAAGCTCTATACGCTAAGATTCATAAAATTAAGGATCGGCCAACTGAATATTCGCGGGAATTTTCTAACCTTCGGGCTTAACGGTAAAACTGGGTTGATTGTCAGTAATCGCTGGAGCAACAAGAGCAGATAGGCATGCGAAGTAATCGGAGATATGCGCTTTTAACTTAATGCAAACGGAAACTCCTTCAGAGTCAAATCGAGCACATCTAAGATCAGCAACTAATAAGGTCAACTTTGTTTAAGGCAATTGCAACTGTTGAGCAAGTCGGGAGGTCACAACGTGGACTTGTGAGCCCAAGTCAAGCAGCAAATAGCATGGGATCCAAAAACCTGATCGACCTTGAAAGCTTATGACGCTTACCCTTGCAGAGCAAAGGGTATTATAATTTATGCCAAAAGTTTGCAACGCAGTGAAGGAGACACCTCACACCCCATAAGGAATATATATTCGGGATCAGCATTACGATCTGAATCGAAATACGTCTGTCCGTCTGCCCGTCTGTCCGCCTGTCCGTCCCTACGCAAACTAGTCTTTGCGTTTTAAAGCTATCTTGCTGAAACCAGTGGTGGATACAGCTTCTGAAAAACGGTGCTTCACTTGAATGCATCCGACTCCTCAGAAAACGCGTGAACGGAGTGAGCTGGCGTGAACTTCGGAAACCTGCGTGTTACAGCGTGTCGCCAGTCCTTCCTTGCCCCACTTCTTCCCTTGTCTATCCCTTCTCCTATCTCTTCGCCCAAATTTGTGTTTCTAACTGTAAATGCATTCCAATGGCAACAATGCAATGAGAGAAACGAAAAAATAGAAGACAAAATGGAATTCGCCATTTAGATTAAAATTAATTAATTTATTTGTACAGTGTGTTTTGAATAAAACTGCGTATAATTTTTGATTATTTGCCACCTGCTACTTGCATTATTTAAAAAAAAAATTATGATCGTTTGTGTTTTTTAACTACTGTCGAATTTCGAGTTAAATTTTATCAAAATCGGATAACTCTATCATATAGCTCCCATTGGAAACATCGAAAGAGATATCTATAAATGAAAAAAAATTATAACGTCGTTGTTTTTTATCCCACGATCATGATTTTTAAAACATCGAGTTTTTAAAATACCTTTGAATCGTACGAGGCCAAGCATATATTTTAGCAGTTCATTCAAAGTTAAAAAAATTCTAGATTTTTTTTTTTTTTTTTGATAATATTATGTATGGAATTTTATACGCAGCATTCTCAAAATATTTTAAAAAGCATTTAAAAAAAATGAGAAGCGTTTTAGTTTGCTTTTTTTTCAAAAAGATTAAACAACAACAAAAATAAAATCTGATGAAATTATTGCATATTAAAAAATCATACATTTTTTAATCAACAAGAAAAGAAGCAGAATAAGCATATACCCTTGAAAGCGTTAAATATATCGAACAAAATACAAAACGCCTAAACAACATCGAAGCTATATCGATTTTTCTATTAAGTTACCTCGACCCAACTTAATCTATTGTACCCCCTATCTGAGCTTAAAGCTCACCCATCAACCCGGCTCCTTCGATAAGGTAAAGGAGCTTTATCGGGTCGATGCTTCCAGAGGTCCCAAGTGTAAGGAGGTTTCATCCTCGCTATCACAGAATCTGCATGTTTTTCTGTTTGCAATCCCTATATTAAATAGGTGTCTCCTTAGTTTGCAATGTCCGGTTAGTAAGCCGGTAACTATCCTAAGTGAACTCTTCCCTAGTAGTATAAGTTTCTTAAACCTCTTCATGTCATAATTGACGATGAGGGTTTTGGCTTGTCGGTAGTTAAGTCATACCATTTCACAGTGGTATGGATGCTGCCATAAATCCAATATTCCAATAGTCCTGGATTTAAAAATTTCTAATACTCATCAATTCTTGAATATTTTAACTATTTTTCCCTAAAGTATTAGCTAGTTTCAATTCCGTTAACACAAAAATTTTTAACCTTAAAACTGACAAGTGGCGAAGATCCTATAAAAATATAATGTAATTTTTTTTATTTACGAACGTTTTTCCGATAAAATTTTTTTGTAACAGTTCATTATTACTGTAATATATAAGATCATGAATAACATTTTTTTTTATCAAAATGTATTGTTGTATTTATGGGATTATCATTTAATTGGCAAAAAATTAATTTTATTTTTATTTTTTTTAATTTTTTTTTTTTTTTCGTGCGTAGTCCCACGGCCCACCACCCGCCCAACTGGACCGAGGGCCAACAGCCGTGTATCGTACGGCACGATTCGCGAGAATTTGGACGCGATTTTTAAAATAAAAAAAGGAAAAAATTAGAAAACGAAGCAAAAGTTAACTTTGATTTAATTTTAAATTTAACGATCTAATTTCGTGCCAGATATGTTATTATTAATCGCTTTAGGAGCTGCAGAGAGTCAGAAGAAGATACTATAGAAAACAGTCTATTATAGTCCGAACGAAGTACCCTGAAAGGCTCATGCACGTCATAATTAGATCTACAAAGATTTAAAACTAAAGGAACATAATTTCTAGTAAATCTACTTGGAACCGAGAAATTTAGTCTACTTAACAAGTAAGCACTGTCAATTTCACCACGTATAAGGTTATGAATAAATATAGTACCAAGCATCGTTCTACGGTTAGTAAGGGAGGGCAAGTTAATGAGGAGCAGCCTATGAGAATATGAGGGTAGGAATAGGTTTGCATTCCAGTTTAGGCGGCGTAGGGCAAAAATTAAAAAGTGTTTTTGTGTTCATTCTATGCGATCAGCATGTATTCCCTTTTGGGGACTCCATACGGGTGCCCCATACTCAAGAATTGGTCGGACCAACGATATAAATAAAGCCTTGGTAACGTAAGGATCCTCAAATTCCTTCGACCATCGTTTAACAAATCCAAGCATTCCCCTAGCTTCATTACCCATGTTCGAAATATGAAGAAAGAATTTAAGTTTAGGGGCCAAATTCTTTCCAAGGTTCTCCCACTTAGCGAATAGGTGACATTATGCGGATTAACCCGACAAAACGTCATCAGCTTGCACTTGGAGCTGTTTAAATTCAGTAAATTGTCGTGACACCAGTTTTGATAAGTTTTTAGGTCTGCTTGAAGGTTTGAATGACGGAGTATTCATTATACTGCAGACCCATTTTTTCATCATCCGCGTACATAAGTACGCGGGAATGTGCAATGATCAATGGAAGGTCATTAATGAAGAGGGTAAAAAGTAATGGTCCCAGGTGGCTTCCTTGTGCTACACCAGAGTTAACTCTGAGGAGACTACTTAAGGAATTTTTGAAAAGCACTCTTTGTGTGCGGCCACTAAGATAACTAGAGATCCAACTGGAAACCCTATCATGTCAAGTTTGCGAATCAAAAGGAAGTGATATACAGAGTCAAATGCTTTACTGAAATCTGTCTAAATGACATCAGTTTGAAAATGATTTTTAAAGCCATTTATTACAAAGGGCGTGAGCTCTAAAACATTTGTTGTAGTAGATCTGCGCTTCATAAATCCGTGTCGGCATGGAGATATGGCTGATCTACAAAGGTGCTGCAAGTGAGGAGTTAATACTCGCTCAAAAAGCTTTGGAATGTCTGACAATTTAGAAATACCTCTATTATTGCTAGCATCCGACTCGTTTCCCTTTTTATGAAGGGGAATATAAAATGACTCCTTCCAAACAAGGGAAAACTGACAAGTTTGTAGGGATAGGGTAAATAGCTTGAGAAGGGGCTTACACAATGCATTAGCACAGTGTTTAGGAACACACTCAGAAATCCCGTCAGGACCTGGGGAGTAAACTGGTGTAACACGTTGAAAATCTAAAAGTAGGGAGCTTTCGTTTAAGGTGGGACGAAATATTAAGTTCCACTTAGGTATGGCGTATAAATATTGCTCACTTGAATGAGACACTGTGGAGTAAGTTTTTTAAAAGAAATGGGCAAACAGATCGGCTATCAGTATTAGCCGTCATACTTTCAAACGAAAGCGAAGGCGGAAACGAACATGTTCTGCGCTTAGTGTTAACAAAATTATAAAACTGTTTAGGATAACGTAAAAACTGGGACTTGCAACGGACTAAATAATTTTTGCAACACAGAGCTCTTATGTATTTTCCAAAAACAGACTGACAACCTGAAACCTTACATTTTTTATAAAGTCTGGACTTTAAATTCCTACGGCGTGACAACTCCTTGCTAAACCAAGGTGGTTTTTTGGATGTTGTCGGGTTATATAGCGGAACACACGAGTTAACGATTTGATTGCCGAATAAAAAATTGTAATGGCATCTTCCATATTATTGCAGGAGTAGATATCGGACCAGTCATTGCCAGATATAAGATGTTTAAGACTCAGAAAGTTAGCCCTGCGAAAACAATGAGTTCGCTTGGCTGCCTTTATAGCATTATTTTAAACTGTTATACCAGTGTCGATAGTCACCTCGAAAGCAGGGTGATAGGGATCTTCAGGCAGCGTAAGTGGTGTTGCTCTGGAAAGAAAAACATTTTCAGGATTTGAGACAAGGCACAAATCAAGTAAACGATCTAATGAATATCGAACATGGTGTACCTGACACAGAGGTATGTCAAGTAGACCGTCAATAAATTCATTGTGGCCTATAGGTTGTAAAGCATTGGAAGTATAATCCGAGGATTAGCTAGTGCCGGCTCCTTTTCTTTAATTTTTTCCGCCAAATTGAATTGCTGGCGACAGTACACATCTGAATTGATGGTTTCATTCCGTCCCAGCAGCTCAAAGTGCACTACACCCTTCCAATTCCACCAAACAGACAGCATAACTTTCCTCTGATGGATATCGGCCTTTGATGTGGCTTGGGCTGGCTCATCTTTCTTGCTCCATGATCTTTTTCGTTGGACATTATTGTAAACAACCCACTTTTCGTCGCCAGTAATGATCCGCTTCAAAAAAGGATCGTTTTTAATCCGTTGCAGCAGCATGTTGATACGCTTAGTTGGGTGAATTTCCTTTAAGTTATGCGGAACCCAAACATCGAGCTTGCTTACGTAGCCAAGTTTCTTCAAATGGTTTTCAACCGTTGTATGCGACACACTGAGCTTCTCTGACTTTGAATAACGCCGGTTTTCATCCAGCAAAGCCTGAATTTGTTCGTCAAAAACGGCCGATGGTCGACTAGAACGTGGGGCGTCTTTAACTCCAAAATCTCCAAGCCTGAATATGGCAAACCAGCGCTGACATTGGCGATCACTCATGGCATCTTTACCATACACTTCGCACAATTTTTCGCGAGCTTCGACCGCTTTTTTTTCTAGATACTAAAAAGTGTGACCCTGGTGCTCGATTAGTCGTAAATAAATTAGATTAAAAACGATTACTAAAAAAACGACATTACTTTCTTGCCAACCCAATAGTTCCAGGTATATTAAAATCACCTAGAACTACTAACTGATCCGTGTCGGACAAGGAACTCGAAATTGACTTTATAACAGATAGGTGCCTAAAATAGTCCTCGAGATCGGACGAAGGAGGTATGTAAGAGCAGGTAATAAAAATTAACCTGCCAGCAAAAAACAAATCGAACTTAAAATTCAAAGGATCTTCTGTCAAGAACTCTTCTGACGTGAGGTTAGCGTCCACTGCAATAAGAACGCCCCCTCCCCGTCTAGCCTATATATTGTGTACTTATCGGGAAAAACTTCGGAGCTAAAGATCTCCGGCTTTAACCAGGTTTCTGTAAACACAATAACTTGGGATGCAAACGAAAAGCTATCAGTATACAATTTGGTTAGCTTGCTAGGCAAACCTCTTGTATTCTGATAGCTAATTAAGAAGTTAGTGGTTAGTTTTTTGGGGAAGAAGCTAAGGACGGCGCAGTTTGTTGGCCCCGGCCGTAGGACCTTTCTTTTTTACTTTTGCTACGAACTCCTTAACCACCATTTTTGCCGGCTAAAAATCGCTCAAGCATATGGTGTTAAAAAATTCGTCAGGAACACTTATC